>NC_065538.1:9492329-12039829 GCF_932294415.1 Quercus robur | reverse complement strand
ATGTGGATTTTTTGTGTGAGTTAATAATGAGGAAATTATTAGTTTCTTTTAGCAGTCTCTCTTTTGGTCAGGTATTGTTATATGTGCATGTTATTTGTATATAATTATTTAATTAAATTAGTGGAACTCTAAAATTTAATTAAGTTTCTCATGTTAGTTAGTTTACAATATATTTAGAGGTGGTGTTGTTAATTTAGTGCTTTTTTTTTTAACTTTTATAATAAGTTTATCTATCACAATTTAGATAGGAATAATTGTTAATATTTATGTCATTTTTTAAGGGTGTTGATATAATGCCGGTTGATAAATCTTGGATCAGTCTTTCTAGTAGGTCATGTGAGGAATATATAAATGGAGTAATAGAGTTTGCTGATTATGCATTTCAACGTACCAAAGATGAAGATATGAAGATAAAATGTCCTTGTAATGATTGTAACAATAGATATAAAAGAACACGAGTTGAGGTTACAAGAGACCTCTTATGGAAAGGGATGAGGTGTGATTATACTAGATGGCATCTGAATGGAGAGGGAAATAGTGATGAGGACCAGGAAGGTAGTGATGAGGATGAGGATAATAATAGTGATGATGAACAAAATATTGATGATATCCATAATATGATACGGGATGCTTGTCCTCATATGAGAGATGTTAAGGAAACAAGTGGGAGTGAATCACAAGATCCAAATGAAGAAGCAAAGGAGTTTTATAGATTGGTTAAAGAGGCAAACCAACCACTTTATTTGGGTTGTAAAAAGTATTCCAATTTGTCCTTTATTGTCAAATTAATGCACGTAAAGTGCAAGAATTCATGGAGCAACAACTCATTCACAATTTTGCTGGAGCTAATGAAGGATGCATTTCCAATGTGCGAAAAATTGCCCATATCCCACTATGGGGCAAAGAAGATTGTGAGTGATCTTGGTCTAAACTATGAAAAGATCGATGCATGCAAAAATGATTGTATGCTATATTACAAGGAGCATTCGAAAGCAGATAAGTGCTCAGTTTGTCAGATCTCAAGATGGAAGTTGAATAGCAAGGGTGGTAAAAGGGATGCTTAAAAAGTCCCATGGAAGGTATTGCGATATTTTCCTCTTAATCCAAGGCTACAAAGATTATTTATGTCATAAAAAATAGCTCCAGACATGAGATGGCACCATGAGAATCGTTCTAATGATGAAGTACTTAGGCGTCCTGCAAACGCTAAGGCTTGGAAATCATTTGATCGAACTCATGAGTCCTTTTCCTTAGATCCTCGCAATGTAAGGTTTGGGTTAGCTACCGATGGCTTTAATCCTTTTGGAAACATGAGTGTTAGCTATTGTTGTTGGCCTGTTGTCGTATTCCCTTACAACATTCCCCCGTGGATGTGTATGAAAGAGCCTTACCTATTCATGTCTCTACTTATTCCGGGCCAAAAGGGTCTTGGCAATGGTATCGATGTATTTTTAAGGCCATTAATTGATGAGTTGAAAGAATTATGGGAAAAGGGTGTTGAAACCTATGATGCTTCAACGCAGGAAAATTTTCAAATGAGAGTTGCATTAATGTGGACTATCAATGACTTTCCTGTGTACGCTTATACCTTGGGTTGGAGTACACAAGGGAATCTTGCATGCCCTTGTTGTGGTAGTGAGACTTCTCATCGTAGGTTAAAGCATGGTAGCAAAATGTGCTATATGGGTCATCATCGATTTCTTCCTCCTCACAGAAAGCACAATTTGATGGTAAGAGAGAGAGAGAAAAGGGGCACCAAAACGATTATCTGGTGATAATGTGCTAAATCAACTTGGTACTATGCCACCAGTAACACTAGGCAAGGCCGTTAAAAGGAAAATGTTACCTGGCCGTGAAAAGTGCCACAATTGGAAGAAGCGTAGTATTTTCTTTGATTTGCCGTATTGGAGAACATAGTTGTTGCATCATAATTTAGATGTGATGCACATTGAGAAAAATATATGTGATAGTGTGATGGGGACAGTATTAGATATTGATAAGAAAAGTAAAGATTCCTTAAATGCTAGGCTCAAAAGGGTTCCATTGTAGCCGTGCGGATTCTTCCATCTTTGTTCATCGACGTCATGGTCGTTGCCTCATCCTTCTTTTATACGTTGACAACAACATTCTCACCGGGAATGATTTTTCTCTTTAATTCGATTTCATCAAGGAGCTTGGCAACCCATTTCATTTGTCTCTTTCATCCGCTGCATTACTTTCTCGGTATGGAGGTATCTCGAAGTCGTGGATTCCTTCCGACTGGGCGAAGTTCTTCCCTTTCTATTAGGCAGTTTGAAGCTAGATGTGAAGCCTATCTGCTATTAGTAAGCAATCCTAGTTAAAAATGATGGGTATACGAAAGGAACTTCATCCTAAAGATGGGAAGACTACTTTTACTCATGCTTGTTATACACTCTCAAAAGATGAGAAAAAGGTTGTGTTTCAATGGTTGCAAAATGTAAAGGTTCCGGATGGTTACTTCGCAAATTTGTCTCGGTGTGTGAATGTAGGAGAACAGAAGATTTTTGGTATGAAAACTCGTGACTGTCATGTCTTCTTGGAGAGATTACTCCCTCTTGTAGTGCATGAATTATTACCTAAAAATGTATCTGATGCTTTGATCAAGCTCAGCAATTTTTTAAAAGAATTATGCTCTAAAGTTTTACGGTTGGAGGACTTGGAGCATATGGAGCACACAATTCCTATAATTCTTAGTAAGTTCGAAAAGAATTTTTCCACCTGCTTTCTTTGATGTAATGGTACACTTGCCAATTCATCTACCTTGGGAAGCTAAAGTTGCCGGTCCAGTGCAATATCGATGGATGTATCCGATTGAAAGGTAAAATGAGTTTTTTTTTTTTTTTTTTTGATAAGTGAAAGCTAAAATGAGATATTATTTACAATATAGTTTTTTTTTTTTAAATACTCATATTAATTTGATGCATCAATAGGTATTTGTGTAAGCTCAAGGGTTATGTTCGTAACAAGGCACACCCAGAAGGGTCGATTGCAGAATGATATGTGGCGGATGAATGTCTAACATTTTGCTCACGGTATCTAATTGAGATCGAAACAATATTTAATCGACCTGAGAAAAATGATGATCAATGTCCAGCAACATGTGATGATACCCCTCGATTACCCATATTCTCTAGGAGAGGCCGCCCTTTTGGGAAGAGTGTAGTACGAGAGTTAAACAACACTGATTACTATGCAGCATCGCTTTATGTCCTACAAAATTGTGATGAGATCGAGCCCCTTTTTCAGTAAGACTTACTTCTTATACATCAACTCTTTAATATTCTTGTATAAACTTTGAAGATTGACTATTATGATATCTTATATGTAGAGAACATAGGAACACCCTTGTAGACTTGGGTCTCAATGTTGACGAGATGCATAGACATGAGTTCATTTGTTCATTCAAAGAAAGGGTACAATCACATTGGTTCATCCATTTTTTTTTTTAATTAATTACTTAAGCATGAATCTTACATTATTTATATATCTTTGTAGATCACAAAACTTTATAATGATGGAAACAAGCAAGTTGACGAGCATGTGCAATCATTGGCTTGGGGTCTAGATAAACGAGCTACACACTACCCTTGTTACAATGTCAATGGGTTTAGGTTCCGTACTAAACAACGTGATGATGGTAAAAAAACACAAAATAGTGGTGTTAGAGCATCCACAGCAGTGGAGCTAAAAATTTAGCTTTTTAGCTCCACCAAAAGTTACTTTATCTATTTTACCTACATACATGCTGCAGCAGTGGATCTATTTTAGCTTTTAACACAATAAAATAATATAAACATCACAATAAAATAATATATCCATTATAATAAAATAATATATCCACTACAATAAAATAATATATCCTATACAATAAACAACAATCACAACCACCTTTAACCGCCACCGCCGTTGCCGCCACCGCCACCGCTGCCACCGTCACCGCTGCCGCCGCCACTGACGACTCTTTTACCGCCACCGCCACCGACTCTTCCGCCGCCGCCGCCGAGTTCTTGCCGACCCAAGTTTTCTAACCAAACAAAAGATTGGTTTGGTTGTTCATTGAATTTCTCTATTCTGAAAGTATGTCCACTCCATTAAATTCAAATCTTGGCCATTTTAATTCATTGTGAATTTATAATGATAGCAAAATAATTAAATTCACCTTAAACTTTTGAGACAAATGATAATTTATTAGTGAGAAATATATGGACCAGCTCATTGTAAGTTCGTAGTATGTAAAATATGAAATATCTGACATGATTGCTTTTGAAGAAAACAGCAGAGACTATAATAATAACACTATATTGTGCACAAAATGCATGTGATCAAGATTGCCCAGAAAAATTTAGAAATTTGACGACTATAGCTCAGATTTACAAGAGAAGTTAGTCTGGCTGTCAATTTGCTCTGCCACCTGTCTCTATAATTTCTTACTGGGCTTTATGGGCCACGCGCACCAAGCCATCTCACAATTTGATTCGCCATATGTTTGGCCTCATTTCCATGTATTCTACAGGTTTAAACTGAAATAAACACAATTAAATTTATAAATATTTACAAATTAATCAATAAAATATTTTGAAATAGACGTTAAACGGCCGAGAAGTTATACAAGCCAATTACCAAAAGACAACCCAGAAGCATTGAAAAGAATCCCATGCTACAGCTGCAAGTCCATTGTCACGCAGACCAGGCATTTGATGAAGTCCTCCAGTATTTGATATTGTTTTTGGTGAAAGGTCTTTCAATCTGCAGAATTTAAACGACGACAGCGTGGGACGGCGACGGCGTGGGCTGGAACGGCTAGGATGGCGACGGCTAGGACGGTGACGGCGTGGGCTGGGATGGCTGGGACGGCGACGGCGTGGAGAGCTTGATGAGTGAGATGAGAGCTTGATGAGTGAGAGAGATGAGAGCTCGAGAGAACTAAGATGAGAGCTCCTGAGAGAACTAAGATGATGGATGGAGATAGAATAAAAGAATGAAGAAAAATAAAGTGGGTTTTATTATTTTAATAGGAGTTGGATTAAAAAATTAATTTTTTTTTTTAGATGTGTGCTACAGTGCACATCTATATATAGATGTGCACTGTAGCAAATCAGCTAAAAATTTTAGCTTTGCCTTCACTGCTGCAAGCATTTTTTGGTATATTGGTGGAGCTAAAATAGCATTATAGCTTTTTAGCTCCACTGTTGCAAATGCTCTTATGGTGAGAGGGGAATATCAAAATATGTTTTATTATGGATTGATAACAGACATCATCGAACTCCGTTACACAAAGGGGAATTCTGTTGTTTTGTTTAAATGTGATTGGTATGATGTAGCTCAAGAAGGAATTGGTT
The DNA here is from genome assembly GCF_932294415.1 of Quercus robur. Classification (NCBI taxonomy): domain Eukaryota; kingdom Viridiplantae; phylum Streptophyta; class Magnoliopsida; order Fagales; family Fagaceae; genus Quercus; species Quercus robur. Next base: position 12,034,469 of record NC_065538.1, on the reverse strand, counting down.
ATAAGCTAGATCATCATGGGATCACTAGTATTAATAGAACAGTAAGCTAAACACACAAGAGCCATTTGTGTTAGTGTGTCAAGCAATAGAAGTTTACTATGTAAATTGTATAAAAGATCTAGCATGGAGCGTTGTGATTGAGACCAAGCCAAGAAATCTTTATGACATGCCCGCAAATGAAGAAGAGCCTTATCAAGAAGAAGAGGTTCAAAGATTCAATACACATGTGGCCGAAGCAAATGAAGAAGATGATGAGATGAACTAGAGTAGATGGGCTTTAACTCTATGCAAGAACCTACTACGTAGGTATATTTATATATTTTTTAGTATTATCAACATAATATTTTTTGCTATTTTCTTGAGGTTGTTGAAATAACTTGTAAAGTTGCTCATTATAGATTTCAATTATTAGGATCGCTAAATTTAGATTAAAATTATGTTATTTAAATTAGTATGTCTTATGTATTGTAAATTGTAAATATAATTTGCATAGTAATATTTTTTTTGTATACTTATTTAGTTTAATCAAAATATTGCAGACCAATGTTGGAGGAGGAAATCAAAACATGGACGAAAACACAGAAGATGACTTCAAGGAGGAAGATGACTTAGATGGCTCTCAGAAGGAGAATACTAACTCAGATGATGATTGATCTTCCAATCTTTAAGTTTTCAAGTTTGGTGAAGGATATTATAGGTTTCAATGAGACGTTTTAATATTTTTTATTCTATTTTGTAGGCATTTTAATATTTTTTATTGCATTATGCACTTTTTAGATTTTGACAATTATGGATTTGCTTTAAAAGAAAGAATGTATTAGTAATGGAATTGGATCCCTCCCAATAAATAATATTTGTGATGGACCTACACCGTCAACATTGGTAATTTTTTTAAAGGAAAAAATGCACTTTTCATCGCTACATTTTGAGTCAATTCCTACTTTGGACCCTTCTTCTCTTCTTCTCTTTTTGATTTTTTCTTCTGGTGGGTTTCAGTCCTGCTGCCAGTCTGCCTTTCCTTTTTTTATTTGTGTGTTGTACAGGTAATTTATGTGACTATTTGTCAGCATCTTTACTCTTCCTTAAATGCTATGTGCTTTGTTTTAAATTTTTTATTTGTTCTGCTTTTGCCAGCCCACATACTCCTCTATTTTGTCACTTGTGTGTTAAAATTTGATTTTTTTTTTTTTTTTTTTGGTTTTGTTTTTTTGAGCCCCACGTGACTAACAATAAAAATGAATGTTCAAGCCTTAACCTTCTTCCACTATTCCAACTACTAATATTAACATCGTTACTGCATGAGTATCAGATGTTAATGGCTAACCAACGAACCCACTAGTGGTTTTTGTTGAATTTTTTAATGATAAATATCTTGTCCACGAGCTAGGCTAGCTGTTAATTAAGTCTATGAGAGCCCTAGACCCTCCTTTACATGCATTTGGTTATTCTTTTAATAAAAGTATTCTGCATTTTCAATTAAAAAATAAAAACAAATCTTGTCCACGGGCTAGGCTAGCTGTTAAGTCTATGAAAGCCTTGGACACTCCTTTACATGTATTTGGTTATTCTTTTAATAAAATTATTTTGCATTTTTTTTTTCATATTATTACTCTTATTATATTTTATAAAGATTGAACTGATACTTCTTCTTCTTATTATTATTCTTGTTATTATTATTATTTGAGCTTAAAGATTACATAGTAGTTGAAATATGTACTTATAACTTCTTTAAAACCTTTAATAATTTATATAGGTTTAAAATGTTCTAATGATAATAAAAAAAAATGGTTTGATGATTTTTAAAGTATATACACTTTTGACTAACACACTTAAAAGAAAAAAGGGTAAATACACTTATTACTACTAAAATGGTCTAATGGTAAATTTTTTTTTGAATTTTCTAATTAATTTAATTAGATTAATAAAAAAATTGTTTAAAACTAAAAAAGTAAAATTTTTGTTTGTTTTTTTATTTTTTAAAATTGAGGAATTAAATTTTTTTTGTTTTAATTTTTTATTAATTAAAATACTGACGTGTCATTTAAAAAATGCCAAATAATTTTTTAATCATATTTTAATAGTCACGTCAATGTTACATCAGCGCCATGTCAGCAAGCAGAGCACTCCGTCTGCCACGTAAGAGGTTTCCATCAGTGGGTTGACGACATGGACCATTTTAAAAACGATTTTCTTTTTTTAGGGATGAAATTTGCAATGAAATCAATTTTGGGACCAAAATGGGAATTGACCCAAAATGTAGGGACGAAATGGGTATTGATCAGTATTTTAAGATTTTCTTGGTTTTCATGTTTTTTCAGTGTATTGGATATTTTTAGTGATTGAAGTTTCATTATAGGCAGATATGACACGCATCCATCTTGTGCCATAGTCAGATTTAAAATTTGACCATTGGATTGATAAAGTATGATAAAATATTGGTTTTGATGAATTTTGAGCTCAATCAAACGGTTAAATTAGGAGAACATGTCCAATCATAATTTCTTGGTGTGTTGGTACAACAACACATGTCCATAATGCTCTAGACTCAAATCCAAAATCCAACCATTGGATTGGAAGAATATGGTGAGATATTGGTGTTGGTGAAGTATGACATCAGTTAGACGGACAGATTGTGAAAAACGAGTAGTCAAAGTTTACAAAACTTGGTCAATATTTGGTCAAACATGATCAACCATCGAAGTTAGGTCTATGATCACTCGATAGGATCAAATTATGTTGAGTAGGGAGGTTTTCAATGTGTTTTGGGTATTGGTCAATGTTTTAAGGTTTTCTTGGTTTTCATGATTTTATCAGTTTCAAGTTTTAAAATGGTAAAGTCAAAAGTCATATGCAAATCCATTCAAGGTCATTTTATAGGTTTTTGGTTGTATTTTGCATATCATTTTCTTGATTCTTAGTAATATTTATGTAGTGTATAACTCTCTTAATTAGTAGAGTATTGGATATTTTTAGTTATTGAAGTTTCATTATAGGTAGAAACAACACACATCCATCTAAATTTAAAATTTGACTATTGGATTGAAAGAGTAGGATAAAATATTGGTTTTGACAAATTTTGAGCTCAATCAAATGGTTGGATGAGGAGAACATGACCAACACACCAAGAAAATGTTAATGGGATGTCAAGTGGAAAATTTTTTTTTTTTTTTTCTTCTTCTTCAAATGAGGTGGTTTTGCCAAATAAAATACATAATTTTTTATAGTAGTTATTATTGGTTATTAATTTGGTAGTTTTTATCGATATATGAGATAACGACATGCACCCATCATGTGCCAAACTCATATTCAAAGTTTGACCATTATATTGAAAGAGTGGGGATTGTGTCAATGAGGTTAATGGCGTATTTCAGCCATTTTGGATGGTCAGATTGTGTCAATGGGGTTCATCAAAGTTTCCTGGTGGGTGGGTACAGCAATACATGTCTATCATGTAACCAGATGGAGATCCAAAATTTGACCGTTGGATTAGTAGAATGTGGTGAAATATTTGATTTTGTAAATGACAGTGACAATCAAACGGTTAGATTGTGAGAACAGAGTAATCAAATCTTATGAAACTTCGTTAAAGTCTATTAAACTTGGTCAATCTTTGGTTAAATTCAAAGTTGGTTCCAAGACCACTGGATTTGATAAAATTAGGTTGATCAAGGAGGTTTTAAGTGGGTTTTGAGTATTGGCCAGTGTTTTAAGGTTTTTTTGGTTTTCATGCCTTTATCTGTTTCAAGTTTTAAAATGCCAAAGTCAAAAGTCAAATTTGACCATTGGATTGAAATAGTGGGATAAAATATTGGTTTTGATGAATTATGAGCTCAATCAAATGGTTGGATTAGAAGAGCGTAACCAATCAAAATTTCTTGATATGTTGGTACAACAACACATGTCCATAATGCTCTAGATTCAAATCCGAAATCTAACCATTAGATTGGAAGAATATTTTAAATGCTCTTTAATTAAATTTTTTTTGAGAAAAATTTAATTAAAATTTTTAAATCAGTAAATTTTATTTATAAAATAAGATAATTTTGGAAAGTTGAAAGCAAGTTAGTATACAACATTTTTAATATTAATTAAAAAAATTTTGGTTAATGAGATTTCAAGTGAAAAATGTTTTTTTTCCTGGGGTGGTTTTGCCAAATAAAATACACAAAATTATTTTTTTATTTTTTAAATATTGAGGTTATATTTTCGTACAAAAAAATCCACCTACACAATATTGAGGTTAGATTTCCCTGACTTTTGAAACTTCCTAATTGAGATGGAATAAAATTGCAACATAGATTAAAATTTTCTTTACCGCCATCCCCTCCCTCCTACCCCCACCCCTCTCAAAATTTAGAATTTGGCAGCAAAAAATTTTAAAATTCAGATCATCCAAAAAAAAAAATTTAATTTATACTTTAAAATTTTATAATTGACCCTTATAAATTTGTTGAAAAAAAAATCAAAAAATAAAATAAAGTTGGTACAACAATGGGAACAAACCCATCTTCCCAACCAAAAAAAAAAAAAGTTAAAAAACCCAAAAATATAGGAAATTCCTTTCCAGTAAACATATCCCTAATTACAAAACAAAACAAAAAAAAAAAGCCCAAATCTATCTTCCTCAACAAATCCCTAATTCCCAATACAAAAACCAAAAAATAGAAACATTAAAAAAAAATTAAAAAAAAAAACGCAACTTTGTCTTATTACTCTCTTGCGCCATCAGTATCTTTGCTTGTCTCTACACCATCGTTCTCCATAGTTGCCAGAATCCAATTGTCTTGCTAAGCCATTAGTATCACTTACTCTATCTCACTCTCTTTGTCTGCACTTAAGTTTTTTGTACAATTTTAAGTTCTACTGCACGTTTTGGTTAAATGAATCCACAGAATAGATATATGGTGATAGTGGATGGTTGGGTGCTGAGCCAAAAAGATAATGAATGAATGGCTGAAATTTTTTTTGATTAAAAAAATATATTTGAATGAAAGGTTATTGTTTGTTGTGGATATATAATAATATAATATTGATTAGTGTACCGTTGACTATTCCTTTGTCTGTAAAACTGCAAGGAGACTAGAATCTTGTTAAGCACTTTTCAATAATATAAGTATTTGTTGTGTTGAAGCTGTGACCCTATAATAATAGTATTATAATAATAATATTTGTCTTGTAGATATATAATAATATAAGTGTACCGTAAAAAGTAACCTTAGCAAAATTTTTTTTTTCTCTAAACTTTAGCAATTTGTTGAAGCTGTGTATGTTATTTGTATATAATTATTTAATTAAACTAGTGGATCTCTAAAATTTGATTAAGCTTTTCATGTTAGTTAGCTTACAATATATTCAGAGGTGGTGTTGTTAAGTTAGTTTTTTAGTTTTTAACTTTTATAATAAGTTTATCTATCACAAATTTTTTTTATCTTTATATTGATATTTCTAATATGTGGTCCTTGGTTTTAATTATGTTTTTGTTGACTGAGTGTGTTTGGATACCGCTTATTTTGTTGAAAACTAAAAACTGAAAACAATAAAAAATATTTTTCGATTATTGTTCATTAATGAAATCACTGTGCATTTGCCTAATTGCACTGTTCATGTCCCATGAACAGTGCAAGAGGCACTGGATTTAAAAAAGAAAAAAAAAAGGCAAACGCAGGAATTATAATTCCTATCCAAACGCCTTTTAAATAATTACAACTTATCAATGATGTGGCTTTCTTTTTAACTACGTTACAAGTGAATGGCAAAGAAAAGTAAGAAGCGAGCTATAAAACAAGCGAGAGACAAAGGTGATAGTGGTAGTCAATCACAAGTTGCACCTTCATCATCTGAGTCTCCAACTAATGAAGCACTTGTTTCTTCTAATAGTGTGATTAATGGGGGCAGCAAAGGTAATACTTAATATTTTCCTAAAGTTTATATGCTAATATACCAATTTTATGCTTAAAGCTTATTTATTTATTTTTACTTATTCCATTATTGGTAGGATCTACTGAACAAAAGAAAAGAGGTCGAGGAAAGGCTAAGGGTGTTTATCCAGGTCAAAACCGCAAGTGTGAGATACATGATAGAAGGTCTTTTTTCCCTATTTTTTGGTTACTTTAATCCTTTATTTTTTAGTTCTTACATTTCATTTATATGTAATATTTTACATGCTTTGTGTTTCTTTCATTTTATTAGATTCATAGAAAAGAAAATACCCCAAGAGATTACTATTAAGTTCCACCAAAACATTGCTGGGCCATGGACAACTTTTTAGAATACCCTAAAGAAGCACAATTTGAGACAGATGACTTAGTTCTTGAGAGGGAGGTATTTGATGAGTATGTCAAATGACGCTATCTTGAGTGGATGTGGCACCTTAGAGAACACTGTGTAAAAAATAAAATTCCTCAAGATGAATGGTACAAGCATCCCCATGATGATGTAACTCCAACTATTTGGAAAGAGATGTGCAACAAATGGAATAATCGCAAGTGGCAGGTGATTATAAAATGAACTTTATTAATAGTTTTTTTTAATATATTTTTTTCTTAAATCTTTCTTAGAAGCAAATGTTTAATTATTAACTCATTTTGTGTATTTTTTTCATGTAACCAGGAAAAGAGTGATAGAAACAAAAGAAATTGCAAAGAAAATCAAGCTATCATTGCGACTACAGGTTTTGTACCAATGGCTAAGCGCAGAAAAGAATTGGTATGATAAAATTGCCATGTTAAATTTCTATAACATTAGTTCATATATTGAATTGATTTATCTTATGATTTTCCTTTTAAAATGGTCATAGGAGGAGAAGAACGGATGTGAACCAAGTCCAATCGAATGTTTCAGGTCGATGCAAATGAAAAAGGATGGTGTTACTTTTGCCAGTGAAAAAGCACAAAAATTATATGTATGTTATTATTATTACTATTATTATTTTTAAATGTCTTTTTGAGTTTAAAGTTTGTATATATCTAATAACGGAATAAATGTTGTTTTAGGAAAAAATGGATGCAAGGAAATCAGAGGTTGCATCTCAGGGTGAGATTGTTAATGATAGTCAAATATTCTTTGAAGTGACTGGACCTCCTACTCGTGGTCATGTGCTTGGCATGGGTGCTGGTGTCAAGCCTAGAGATGTATATGGCCCAAGTTCATCTAGCCAGTGTAGTAAGCAATGTCAAGCGGATCGCTTAAAAGAAAAGGAGGATTTTGAGCTTCATTTTAAAGAAGCAGAGGATAAAAGTTCTACTAAGAAAATGGAATTGCAGGGAGAAATCAATCTATTGAAAGAGGAAATGCCTCATATGATAGCAAATGCTTTGAAAAAGATGGGCTTTAATTCTATGCAAGAACCTACTACACAAGTATATTTATATATTTTTCAGTATAATCAACATTAATATTTTTTGCTATTTTCTTGAGGTTGTTGAAATAAGTTGTAAAGTTGCTCATTATAGATTTCAATTATTTGGATCGCTAAATTTAGATTAAAAAAATGTTATTTAAATTAGTATATCTTTACCTATCCATGCAAAGTACATGATTTGTAGTGTTTGTTATGAAAATGTTATTAATGTGATTATTGGTGGCAAATTTATTCTTTGAAGTTCTCATTCACAAGAGAACTACAAGGTTATTGTTAGTAAGGATCTTGTATTCTTTGATGTTGATAATACCATTGTTATTCATTGTGGGGATTGTTGTTGATGTTGTTAAATTAATACGTTTCAATATCTTTATTATGTATTGTAAATATAATTTGCATAGTAATAATTTTTTTGTATACTTATTTAGTTTAATCAAAATATTACGGACCAATGCTGGAGAAGGAAATCAAAATGTGGACGAAAACACAGAAGATGACTCTAAGGAGGAAGATGGCTCAGATGGCTTTTAGAAGGAGAATATTGACTCAGATGATGATTGATCTTCCAATATTTATGTTTTCAAGTTTGGTGAAGGATATTATAGCTTTCATGTAGACGTTTTAATTAATATTTTTTATTCTATTTTATAGATGTTTTAATATATTTTTATTGCATTATGCACTTTCTAGATTTGGACAATTATGGATTTGTGCTTGTTATTTGAATTGAAAAACTTTTGGGAGATTTATGTTTCCTCGCAATTAAAATCTTAGAAATGATCTCTCTTTTATTATTGACAGAGTTATTTTGTTGCAAATAATGTATTACTGACGTAGTGAATAGGTTTCAATAAAGGTCAAAATTCATTGAAAAAGGTAAATGGTCACATTGATAATGTATTGTTGACGAAAAACCAATTATTTTACGATGGCTTTTAGTCATTGAAAAACTACATTAACGACAACTATAGTTCATCACAAAAGTTATTTTCGACGACAAACCAAGTACTTATGACAGCTTTTATTTGTCAAAACAAGGGAATTAACAACGGCCTTAGTTTGTCGTAGAAAGTATTTGGTCATTTGACTTCCTCGTATGAAGTTACATTGTCTACGACAAACCAAGAAGTTACGACGGCTTTTATTCGTCAAAAAAAGGTATTAAAAATGGCCTTAGTTTGTCGTAGAAAGTATTTGGTCGTTTGACTTCCTCGTATGAAGTTACATTGTCGACGACAAACCAAGTAATTACGATGGCTTTTATTCGTCAAAAAAAGGTATTATCAATGGCCTTTGTTCGTCGTAGAAAGTGTTTGGTCGTACAACTTCCTCATATAAAGTTGTATTGTCGATGACAAATGAAATAACTACGATGACATTTTGTTGTCGAAACTATGCATTAACAACGGCCGAAGGCCGTCACAAAAGGTATTTGGTCGTCCAACTTCCTCGTATAAAGTTGAATCTACGACAGCAATTATCAAGTACTTACGACGGAGTTGTGCTGTCGAAAATGAGTATTAGCAATGGTCTCGTCGGTAATATAGAATTACCAACAAGGCTTTTTCCGACGGCCTTTTACCGTTGGCAATACTAATCTGCAATGGCTTTTTGTGTTGTTGCGACGAACTCTGGCCATCAATAGCAATCCTTTTTGTAGATATCTTGCATGTTGATTGATGCAACGAATTGCCGCCTAGGTTCGAGTGCAAAAACTGGAACTTCTTTGGGATTTATTACTTCAGCATTAGGGATAAAATGGACTAGAATATTCACCCAAATGATCTTTATTTTCTTCCCATTCAGCAGGATGCCATCTAGATCATGCATAGCCCTCCATGCTGTTTAAGAAAGGAACAAAAGCAACAAAGTAGAGGTAAGCTATCAGGTCAAATAAAAATAAAAATTGACTGATTTTTAAAACAGCCCATTTTCTCTCTCTCACTCTCTTCCCAATGGAAAACAATCACTTGTCCCAATTTGAAACCACACTTTTTCAGAGTACAGCTTTTTTGAAGCTACATTTTTCCAAGTACAGCCTTTCAAACAGCCTATTTTCAAAAAGTTGAAAAAATAACTTGTACTAAGCAGGCACCAAAATCTTCTTCAAAGCCCAGTGGTTTTTAGCATTTTGGTTGTTTTCCTCCTCAAAGTCCACAGTTTAGACTTGCTCTCCGCTCTACAAGTGGGAAACCTTGGTTTCTCCTTAGTCCTCACTCCCCCTCATCTGCTCAAACAAGTAGACACACTACGCATTTACCCAGTACCACAATAACTCTAATGTGCCCCTAAGCGTAGTGAGTCCAAACACATTGTTCATGTCCAGCCAGGGGCGTAGCCAGAAATTTTTGGTTGGGGGGGCCGAGGTAATATTATCATATTGAATTGTAATTCAAGAAAAATACAAAGTATGACATATATACATATATACATGTCTTCCTGTGTTAGTTTTAGAAAAAAACATTATATCTAACCAAAATTAGACTACATTTACAAGAAATAATATTTATAGAAATTAAATATAATAAAGTCACTATAAGCAACCATAAAATAAATAGCAGTTAAATTCAACCAAATTAGACTATATGGTCAAAAATAAATTCAAAATCAATTTCATTCATCCCAACTAAATTCAAAATCAATTTCATTCCTACTAATAGTCTAATACTATACCCTCATAGTCTCTCTACTCTCTCATAGTTTCTCTACTCTCTAATGATAATTCCTACACTAGTACAACATATGTCTTTGAATAGCTATGGGATATGGCCTCACACAAGAAAAAAAATGTGGTATATGGCTGACATGTCTTAGAGAAGTAAAGGAAAAGTCAAAAAGATAAAAAGTAGGAATTTGGAGTGGGGCATTTTTATGGCTACGTATTGGAGGAGGGGCCAAGTTTTTCTCATAGGGGGGCCAGCTCTTAAATGAAAAACTGTGAGACCATTTTTTTCCTACTATTATAGAGGTTTCAAAATATTCTGGGGGGGCCATGGCCCCCCCAAAGCATAACATGGCTCCGCCCCTGTGTCCAGCTAACTTAGGCAACTCCCACATGAAACAGTGGAGGAGGGTATTCCCCTAGGCATAGTGAGTCCAAACACATTGTTCATATCCAGCTAACTTAAGCAACTCCCACATGAAACAGTTGAGGAGGGTGAACCACAGCCAAGTCCAGCTTGTGGAATCCAAGTTGCAAACTGGGGCAAGACCTTCGACCCGACCCAATTGGAATAAACTCAAAGTTGCTCCCTGTATAATCGGGCACACCTTATAGGTTTATTGGAAGTTAGAATGAGATAAGGTATGTAAAGTTTAAACCCTCATAGTTGTAGCGTGCTATGGTCCACAAACACAAAATTAACATTTTATACGACCTTTCAAAAGTGCAGATTGTTTAAAGATAAATTAATTTAAATATTATATTATTCATGTTAAATTACTGATTCTATCAAAAGCTTAAACTATTGAATAATAGTAAATTTAATCATTTAAGTATATAATTTTAACCCTCCTTCTCATATGTGGGCTTAAACTCCCCCTTAATAAGTAGAGCCCAACACGTGCTAAGTGGAGCCCAACATGTGGGGTTAAACTCCCTCTCATAGTTGTAGCGTGCTATGGTCCACAAACACAAAATTAACATTTTATACGACCTTTCAAAAGTGCAGATTGTTTAAAGATAAATTAATATAAATATTATATTATTCATGTTAAATTACTGATTCTCTCAAAAGTTTAAATTATTGGAGAATGGTAAATTTAATTATTTAACTACATAATTCTAACACTCTTCCTCACATATGGGTTTAAACTCCCTCTTAACAAGTGGAGTCCAATACGTGAGATTTTTAATATTTTAAATGGGAGATAGGGTGAAAATAGGAATCAAACTCAAGATCTCCTATTCTAATACTATTTAAATTACCGATTGTTCCAAAAGTTTAATTCAAGCATCCAAACGTTATAGATTACTTATATGATGATTAAAAACATTAAAAAATTCAGTAAAGCAACTTAGTATTACATGGAGTTCTTATGGGGTTAAGCTCTACAATAAGGAGAAATCTGTCTCTTTCTTTCTTTCTTTTTTTTTTTTTTTTCAATTCCTTATTTCAGTTAATGCTAAGAAGTTACTGAGTTAGCATAAAGGCAGGTGATGAATCATCCATAAAAAATAAAAAAACTAAGAGAATACCAACTTTTAAGTTAATGCCAAAGTGGCTGGAGGTGAATAACCCTCTTTACATGGTAGGTGGATCAGACTTGATTTTAATCCAAAATAGAAAACCCCTCCCTTAAGCTCATTTGTCTTAGTTTGAAAGGTTAAAGAATTTTGGTCTGTTGACCTAGGAACATTTATGGCTGATTAAACAAGAGGGAGCGAAGTACCCCAAAGTCCTTGATATTAGCTGATAGAAGGTGAGGTCAAACCAATCAAAACACCACCATATACCAACCTTGGTGTGAGTTCACATGGCCATTTGATCGTGGGAAGCTTGTCAAACATGGTGCCCTATGAATTTCACTAGCAAGCTTCACACACACAGTACACTACGAAGTTCACAGGCAGGTCTCTGCTAATCCTATACTAGTGGACCATATATGGAAGAAACAATTGCTCTGTGAAGAAAGTGGAAAGACCAAGGTACAGGGACAAGGGAAAAACTTTTTGTAAGCAGATTTGTAGATTTTATGTAGGACACAGGAATCTATCTACCTATGCTCATTGCAGGCTTATGGTTAGGAGAGTTTTTTTAATTTAGGTTTTAGAAAGAATAATTAGAGTTCAAGAATGACTAGGGATTTTGGCAATGAAGGGAAAAGATTTTATTTGAAGAATTGAAAATAGCCTATATAATGGCCTTTCGTTGTGCAATCACTCAAATAGATAGGGAATTTATATTTAATAAATATCCAGCAGTTTATTACGCTTTGAGGGTTAAATTGCCCTCTACTTGCTAAATGTAATGGCTTAAGGAACCCTTTTTTCTTGGAGCTAAATTAATTAAGGAACCTAGGTATTGGTGCAATTGCCTAAAGTTTACTGTTCCTTAAATCTTATTCAAACTTTCCCCAAAATCAAGCTTCAAAATATATATATATGTATGTATGTATGTATTGGGTGATAACTGAGATTTGGTCCAAGGAGGAGGGGGTCAATATTTAATCTTTTTATTATCAAACTCTACTAGACACCTAATATCAAACCCTATTCAAGAATCTTAGTGCTGAACTCCTAAAGATCTTACATAAAATCCCACTTCGCTATTCCTTGTTTTCCATAGGTCAATTGCATGGACCAAACTTTAGCCCAATTGAATTTATAAACAAACCGAAGGTTGGGTATCAGAGGACATGACAAAAGAGATTATTTAATTTACTCATTATTTCTAAATATCCAAGGAAATTTTGTGAAACATTGCAAACAAAAGAAAAAGAAAAAGCTGCATATATAGTAGGTATTGCATGAACACTCTACCAAAAAAAAAAAAAAAAAAGATATTGCATGAATATGTATGTTAAAAAACTTAATAAAACTAACACTAATTTATAAAGTTTGGTACAATTACAATGGGTACAATATATATATATATATTTTTAGTACTATAAAAAAAAAAAATTTTGAGAGAGTTTCAACCTTGTCTTTTGCTCCTGATGAGCACTCTTTGTCATCAGATCAAGACACTAATCAGTTTTTGGTGTAGGCGAGAACTGAACCCTAGATCTCTTATTCAAACATCTGAGACCTTATCAGTTGAGTTAACTAGAAACCACTAGTATTATTAATTAAATGCAATAAAACAATGTTTATTATTAAATTTTATAACTTTCCACAGAGAGAGCTGAAAGAGGGAACGAAATTCATGTTGATTTTAATTTTGGTCTAGAGCTCCATAATTTTTTGTTCTTTAATGTGGGCTTCAAAAAGAACCAAACCCATTTCTGGTGCTAATATGCAGAGCAGAGGCGATGGATGGAACAAAATCCATGCATTGGCCCAATTTGAAGACAAAAGACAATGTCTTCGGCCCAATACTAAAGTTGATAATCAGTAGACCAGAAAAGTAAAAGGAAAGTTGATAATGTGAAAGTGAAAGTGAAACCGCAATTTTCGGAAAGAGAGTAAAATCATTCCATGTGCTTTGCTTTGCTTTCTTTCTCCTCTTTTTTTTTTTTTTTGGGGGGGGGTGGGGGGGGGGGGGGGCGAGGGGAGAGGGCGGCGCTGGTTTGTTGAATTTGCTTTTGCATTTTACGCTTATTGGTTTAGGTGGGTTTTGCTTTTCTTGTTTTCTTAACAGATGCTAAAGTGGCAAACATCTTCCAATTGATATCAAGGCTAAAATATGATTTTGGTACTTATGTTTTTCATCACATTCAATTTGCTTATAATATTTTAGCAGCAGTCAATTCAGTCCATGTTAGTTTTAAGTTGTAATCAATTTTTGTTAATAAGTTAATGGTAGAGATCAAATTATTGCAAATTAAAAACATTACAGACCAAATTGATTACTACCAAAATGTAAATATCAAATTGACAATAACCTCAAAATGTAAGAACAGAAATAAAATTTTGGTTTTGATTTTAATCAATGTGAACCATTGAAAACTAATTATAGTGAAGTCAAAATGTCAAATACTTGTAATTTTCTTATTTCTTTTTGTAACAAATGAGAGTTTGTAGACTTTTTCAAATATTTGATTAATCTTCTCTTTATTAAAACTTTTTTATAGAGACTTAAACTCTAACTCCAACTTTACATCAAACCTTACAATTGCTTGTACTTCTAGAAAACCATCGACTTTAAGAATGCGTGATGGTACATATATTCCTTAATTGATTTTCCTTTCTTATGGTCTTTTTTTTTTTTCGAGGAACCTTCCTGAGTTGGTCTAATATTTTTATTGGCTCGCCTCTCACAAAAGAGGATGCTGACCCGGAGGGAGACACTTTCTCCATCACTCTCAATAGTGTAATCGTTCTTCACTCTGGTTCTTTCCCAACATACCACCTATGTACAGACACCCTTCTGGCTTCCACCTCTCCGGCGGCGGCGGCGGCGGCGGCTAGTTTTCACAGCAGCAAAAACGACAACAACAGCAGCCTCCTCCAGCAGCGCAACCGTTACAGCCTTTAAATTTCAGATTTTGGCTTCCAACAACTATTTCCTTAACTTTCTTTCAACAACAACAACAACTACTCTTCATTTCAAAACAAAACAACTACTCGATCATGGAGAAGGTGGACCGCGCTGTCACTAATGCTAGACGCAACATAATTGCGGCCGGAGAGAGTGTGACGGCATGGAAAGTGTCTCAGGATGCACTGCTCATCCTCAACCTCGACTCTTGGTCCTCTCTTGGCTTTCCCATGCAGGAGGTCCCCAGTCTTCACCGCCTTATGCTCACTGAAGGGAAGGTACTGGTTTATACTATTATTACTCTATTGATTCTACTTCAATTTTATGTGTAATAGTCTTTGTTTTGTTGTTGTTGTTGTTTTGGTTTATTAGATAAATGCATTTATCCATTGCTTTGTTGGGGTTCAAAGAGTTACTACATTGTATGATTTGGAAGTAGCAATCTGTAAGAATGAAGGCGTAGATAACTTCGAAAAGCTTGAATTGGGGCCTTTGTTGCGACACCCACTTGTCTTGCACTATTTTTCACTCAAAGCTGATGCCACTGAAGTTTTTAAAATAACCGGTGAGGAGGTATTTTGTTTCCTTTGGAAGTATATACATGGGAAGAAGAAGAAGAAGAGTCAGAATAATGAGAGTGTTGAAGTTGAAGAGTCTTTGGATGGGAAGAAGAAGAGGAAGAAGAATAAGTATATTAACAATATTCAAGTTGATAAGTTTTTGAATTTTATTGCTAAGAGGCGTTCCGTTGCAAGCAAGGAAGAACTTTGTATACGAATTCAAAACTTGGGGATGCATGTTTCTGCTATCCAAAAAGCCATGAGCCCACAGACTGCTATTTTAAAGAAACCTGTAGATGCTACTTCTATTTCTCAGCGTGTCGAATCATTCTCCTCTGCACGGAAGGATTTTCGTGGCAAGAACATTAGATTTGCTTCATCAAGCTCCAATGACGATGAAGATAGTGATGATTCTAAGGATGCTAACTTGCCATCACAAAATGTTGCAAGTTCTGACCGAGTGACTAGCTGTCCTTAGCCGGCTGAAACTGAAGAGATGACATGGCTTGGGTTGGAAGATGAAGCGTGGGGGCAACCTGCTCCTGCTAGTGGCAGCCAAAGGCACAATGAGAGTTGTTATCAATATCCAAGTTCCACCATGTCTGCACCCTCTGAATCATCTAAAAAGAAGGAAACTTGTTATCAAAATAAAAAAGTAAAGTTAATCCAAACTTACAGATGATTCTTAGTTATCATTGTCTACTTGTAGATTTTCATCTCTTTTATCAGAAAACATTGGATTGTTATCTTTTAGTAGATGGTCATGGCTCATGGTTCATTTAATAGTCAGTCCAATATTCATTGACTATTGTAGGAGCAGAGCAGGCAAGTAACTATTCTGTCTTTTACTGGCTAAAATCAACATTATCCTTCTTTTGAAGGACAATGATCAAAGGAAATCTGACAGAATTAGATGAAGTTTTTGCAGCCATCATTCTAGACAGACAATTGGCAAAGCCATCAATATTCAACATGCGGATAAACTAAACTTTATGCCAGTTAAGATTGAAAATAAAAACATCAATTCTAGTAGTCTCTGAATTTGAGAACCAAGTGTTGAATAATTCTTGGGAAAGGTTTTTCTCAAATAAATCATTTGAGAATAGCTCTCTCTTCATAATGTGCTTCTTTCATTCATGTCTTTTGGTTTGACCTGTCTTTTCTATTCCCACATTCACTAGAAAGTTCTGCACAGCTCTGAAATTGCAGCTATTGTTGAAATTGGAATTGCATCAGTGTGCATCTTTGTGAGGCTGAAATATTCACAGAATCCCATTAAGATCCCTAGAGAAAACTTTGTAAGGCAACTAAATCATAGGTTTTAAAATAGTTATTCCAGTGAGATTAAACTAACAATTTATATATAAAACAACCAAAAAGAAGATGAAGAAGGGGACCAACTTTGACCATGAAACTATATATGTATTCATCTCAGTTGATATATGATAATAACATCTTAAGCATATATTTCCTTTATCAGAATTTGCTCACTCTAGTACTCTACTTCCATGTTAGTTTAATGAAACCAGTCCTTGAAGTCTTCTTTTATACTCAAGTTTTTTTTATCTCAATCCCCAATGAGACACCAAACATGACATTAAAGATGATACCTAGACATAGTATATTAAACATCGATATTTGCACTACATTCCAAACGAGGCATATTAATGATTACATCCATTCCAAACGAGGCATATGAATGACTACATCCTACTTGATGTTACAGTATTTAACTCAATATGCAAGATAATATGCATAGAAAAAGGAATTGATACAATCCGTCTTTTCCACATATTGCTCATCATAGACACGGATAAAGCCAAAGATTACTCGTATATGATTTTAAACATATCAAGGTAGAACTTTAGATGGCTAGTAAATGATTATGCAAGAATTGCATTCCACGTGTCATGTTTCTCCCATCTTGTGATAAAGAAAAGCTAAAAATCCTTTTACTAAGCAGACTCATTCCTCAATTTTTCTTTAACCTGCCAAGATCCAATTTATCTGATAACATATATGCATCATGGATCATACTAAGCACACTTATGGCAGCCTTCATGATTTGATCAAAGTGATGACAGGATGATTATTTGATTATCTTTCCCGGAGTTTGTGTATTTAATGCATGTCCATGTTTGATGTTTTAATCTTCTTCTGGTTTTATTTATGTGGTGTGGTGATAATGGTCAAACAGAGACAAGATTTTTCTGCTGTATGTGTTGTGGAGTTACTGGGAGGTCAGAGAACATTAGAGGGAAGCCAAATTCACAGTAGAAAGTTACTAGGAGGTCTGGAAAAATTAGAGGGAAGACAAACTAACAATAGATTTCTTCTTGTAAAAAGACCTGATGATGGTTTGCTTGCTGGCCTCTGGGAGTTCCCGTCTGTCATGCTGGATGGAGAAGCTAATTTGGCCAATAGGAGAGAAGTAATTGATCACTTTTTGAAAAACAATTTCGGACTTGATACCAAACAGACCTGCGACATAGCTTTCAGGAAAAATGTTGGAGAGTTTGTCCATATTTTCTCTCACATTTGTCTAAAGATATATGTGGACTGTTGGTGTTACATCTAAAAGGTTTGTGCTCGCTCTCTCTTAAATTTTGTAACAGGGGTGTGCTTTTATGAAATAAATAGATTTGAATGTTTCTGTTTTTTGACTAACAAATTATACTCTTAAATATGAAGCATTATTTGCAATAAATTCTAGTAGTCAGAATTATTGGCACTTAATGATGCATAGTATCATATTCATTATGAAGTTATAATAGGTGATTTATAAAACCATATTATCATAATTAAGGTAAATTTTATCATGTCAATTGGAATGCACAAAACTATGGTTTCATCTGAACCTGACATGAGTAGCAAAACTCAAAAATTTCAAAGTGTTGCCTTGTGTTTAGAAGCATATAAATTGGAATGAAATCAATTGGAATTTTGGATATGCTCAGCTCCCAAACACTTAGGCCTTTTGCACACTGAATTAGAGACCTGGAAAGCTCATTTTTTCAACATACTTTTCCAGGCATTTCCATGCATTGCTGAGGTTTTATTCTGTCTCCATTGTTTTATTTTGTAAGATATTAGTAAAAAGAAGCGAGGGTCTTGTTTTGGATTAAGATTTGTTCATTCTAACATCAATAATTTTCTAACACAGGTAATTATTGGGTACTCCCGAAATACCATAAATGCATATTCTTTCCTCTTACATAATTGTGGATCTCACTAATTAAATTTATGGTGAGACTCACAATTCATGTGAGAGAGGGGACTACGCATTTATAATATTCCCGAAATATTCAATAATTTTCCAACACTTAGGCCTTTAGCACACTGAATTAGTGACCTGGAAAGCTCATTTTTTCACCATACTTCTCGTGGCATTTCCATGCATTGCTGAGGTTTTATTCTATCTCCATTGTTTTATTTTGAAGATCTTACTTTTGTTGGTGGGCCAAAGTGAAATTTATACCTTGCTTATATTTAAAAAATGATACAAATTGTAAAGCAGGATATTTTTTTAATGGAAATATCATTAAATATAGCTGCATATCTTTTTATTGTCAAGGGTGTACTTGTTAAACCTTTTTTTTTTTTCCTTTTTTTTTTTTTTATTCCTTTAGTGAAGGGGAGCTGATACCGAATTCGTAAGGGCCTACGGGGCAACCCAAATTTAACCAATATAATAAATGGAAATAGGTTGGATGAATATATTTTGTATTTTCTAGTTTTATGGGATAAGAAAAAACACTCAATAACTTAAAGGATAGATAAACTTACCATCTAAGTAAACGCAAAGGGATACAGATAGCACCACCCCAAGGAATTTAGCTAAATATATAGAATTATTTTGACTCACCACTCTATGAGATACAGATTAACATGACCCAAGAGATAAAGAAGTTGATTCTCACCACCCAAAGGAATCCACCCAAGGGATAAGAAATAATTTAGAAGAAATCAATCTTCTGAAAAACACACGAGGTTTTTAATTCTAAAAATACACTTTGCTTTTTATTAGATTCAGCCAAAGGCTTAAATAGAGTTTGGAATAGCCCCCCAAGCATAGGAAAACAAAAAATAATAATAAATACATTCACTTAATCTAACCAAAGTCAGATCTGACTCCTAGGAACTTAGAAACACAATAAATTACTTGTCATCCCAGGAGAAATAAAACATAAAGTTTGATTCATCCTAGGAGACACTAAATAAAGACAAATTGACTTAATTAATAAAAAAGTTTTAAAATAATGGGCTATTATTCTAGTATTCAAGGAAAGGTTTTGGGCTTGGACTTACATTAGGTTAGGCTTGCTAGATCTTGGGACACTCTAGTGTCATACTCCCTGACGGAAATATAAGTGTACGCAGCGGAAAAATTAAAAACAACGGATCTACTTCATTTGCAATTGATAACATGTACTATGTAAGTTTCAGAATTCAAGAATAAGAGAGTGTACCTTGGTGTGGTGAATTTCAAAACCGAAGATCAGAAGTTCTTGAGAATACTTTCAATCTTCACTTCAATTCCACTTATGCCCAAGAAGTGTAATCTCTCAATCAGTTTGTTCTAGGGAGAATGAGAAAAGTGTCTAACACACTCATACAAACGTTTTTATGTGTTATATAAATTATGTATGTTTCTCTCCTTATAACTGATTATCTAATTGGATTAGCCTTTTGGGCCTTTCCAATTGGGCTTTAGTATGTGGCTTGAAGTGGGACCAAAAGGGAACAAATAAGACACTAGCTCCAATGGGCCTTGGGCTTTTCTGTCAACTCTTGACAAGTCCAAAGTTACCATTAATTATATTTAATACCACTATATAAATATAATTGCACTCTAGGCTTTATTAATAAATTATATCTCAAGACTTTATTGTACATGCAACCCCTTTATAAACTATTCGTAGTAATACAAAGTCATGAAAGTAGACTGCCACTTTGTAAATTACTACATCTTAATCTTTGAGTACCCGGTTTAATCCATTAAGTTATTCATCATATATTTATGAAATCCAATTTCATAAATATATACTTTAGTAACTATTTACTAAAGTTGTTAGGCCTAACATTTTGAATAACAAACCCATTAAACTTATCTCAAGGGAATATTTTGAATCTCCGTTAAGAAATTATGAATTCCATCTTGAGAATATATGTTCCATCAACACTAAATGTGGCTGCCCAACATACTAATGTTTTGATCGTTAATTTAGATCTCACTTCTAATATATTAAGCAATCTACACTTCATGATCAGGTCCATTATTCTCTCAGGATTAAAAGTTTATGTAAAAGGAAGTTGTAGATTTATTATTCATTTAACAATCGTTAGGAGAATAATAAATCTCACAGCGGTCCAGTTCAATATGTTTTAACTCTTAAAACATATCAACATGTCAATTAGAAGTTTCCACTTCCATGATCAAGACAAATCATCTTAGTTGATATGTTATAGTCTTCGCAGATGAAATGCCCAATTTTATCACCGACTACGAACTAAAATTTTGAGTTTACAAAGAACCCGTGATTTATATCTTCTGTGACTTTTCACATAAATCACATACTATGCATCTCATGCACTATATGATAATGTCAAAGTATTCATATTGCCATCATTTTAAATAATAATAAAGCAGCTTTATTAATCACAACTTTATTAATCACAACATTAAGTCATACATAATAAAATACATAGCATCATACAATAAGATTTTAGGGCACTAATCCTAACACTCCCCTACTTGAAAGGACTTGACCCCAAGTCCACTTGGTCTTCCTTATCTTCATAGTAAGAAGAAAGATTAGAAATGTTGAAGGTTGCTGAAACACTATAATCTCCAGGTACATTAATCTTGTAAGCATTCTCACCAATCCGTTACAACACTTTAAAAGGTTCATCAGGGCTAGGTTTCAACTTAGAAGATCTTTTGGAGGGAAATCTTTCCTTCCTTAGATGAATCCAAACCAAGTCACCTTCCTTGAAAACTGTTGGTTTTTTATGCTTATTTGCTTGCTTGCAGTACTTCTCATTTTTCTTTCCAATCTTATTTTGGACCTGTTCATGCAATTTCTTTATTTCCTTCGCCCTTTCTTCAACATCACCACTAAAATTTTTGGTAACAGAAGGTGGTGTCAATTCAAGTGGTCTAGTAGGATTAAGGCTATAAACTACTTCAAAAGGACAGTAGTTTGGCTAGTGGATCGATTATAAGAAAACTCGGCTTGAGCTAAAAGAAGATCCCAATGTCTAATGTTTTTCCCCACAAAACTTCTTAAAAGATTTCCCAAACTTTGTTTCACAACTTCAGTTTGTCCATTTGTTTGTGGATGGTAAGAAGAATTGAATTGCAGTGTAGTCCCAAGCTTCCTCCAAAGAGTATGCCAAAAATGACTTACAAACTTCGAATCATGATCAGAAGTGATAGTTTTTGAAACATCATGAAGCTTGACTATTTCTTTGAAATGCAAATCAGTAATAGAAGATGCATCTACAGTTTTATTACAAGGAACAAAATGAGCTATCTTTGAAATTCGATCAACCACCACCATGATAGAATCCTTGTTTCATTGAGTTTAGGGCAAACACAAAAAAAAAAAAAAAAAAAAAAAAAAAAAAAGAGTCTAAGCTAACATCTTCCAATAAAGCTTTGGGAACTAGTAATGGTGTATACAACCCGGTGTTCTGGCTGTGACTCTTAGAAATTTAGCAAGTTTTGCAGCTTCTCAAAAGAGACATAACATCATGAGTCAACTTGGGCTAGTAGAAATTTTCTTGAACAAGAGCCAGAGTTTTGTCACTTCCAAAGTGTCCAGCAAGACCTCCCCATGAGCTTCTTGGATAATTTCACTTCTTAAAGAACATTGAGAAATGCACAGTTTGTTGTCTTTGAATAAAAAACCTTCTTGCTTCAAGAAATGATTAACGCCGATAAAGGGAAGCAAGCCCATGAAAACTTCTAACATCATGGAGAGACTTTGGCATGGGCCAACTGAGTATAGCCTCAATTTTTCTTGGATCCATTTTGATTCCATCACTTGAAACAACATAGCCTAAGAACACAAGCCTATCAGTTAGGAAATGACACTTCTTCAAATTTGCATAAAGCTTCTGCACTTGAAGAGTTCGAAACACCTCATGAAGATGCTCCATATGCTCCTGCTGAGACTTGTTGTACACTAAGATGTCATCAAAATACACAACAACATAGTGACCAATGAATGGCTTAAAGATATGATTCATTAAGCGCATAAAAGTATTGGGAGCATTAGAGAGTCCAAAGGGCATCACCATCCACTCATACAATCCTTCTCTAGTTTTGAAAGCTGTTTTCCATTCATCACCCGGCCTCATTCGAATTTGATGATAACCATTTCGTAGATCAATCTTTGAGAAAACCATAGCTCCATAAAGCTGGTCAAGAAGTTCATCTAACCGTGGAATAGGAAAGCAGTATTGAATGGTGATCTTGTTTACTGCTCTACTGTCAATACACATACGCCATGAGTCATCCTTTTTGGGAACAAGGATGGTTGGAACAGCACAAGGATTCATACTCTCAATTACAAGGTCTTTTGCTATCAACTCTTCAACTTGTCATTGCAACTCTTCATGCTCTTTCAGATTCATTCTATAAGCTGGTTTATTAGGCAAAACAGAACCAGACACAAGATTAATGCAGTGCTGCATATCTCTCATAGGTGGGAAACCAAAAGGAATTTCATCAGGAATGACATCACCAAACTCCTTAAGAAAGAGTATCAACAAATGAGGAATATTCACTGGATCCTTCTCTTTTCTAACCATAATAGCAAACCCCTGGCCACATTCTTCAATGCTCTCTCCACCTTAGTTCTGGTCAATAAATTGCTTCCCTCCCTAAGTGAAGGTTTGGGAACATGGATCATTCTTAATGGAGCCAAAGTTATTTTTACACCATCTAGTTCAAAAGAATAAGTATTTTTGAAACCATCATGACTAGTCTTCCTATCATACTGCCACGGTCTCCCAAGTAACAAATGACATGCATCCATGGGTACAACATCACAAATTATTGTATCTTTATAATTCTTGCTAATAGAAAATTGAATTAAGCACCTCTTATTTACCTTCACCACATTGCCTTCGCAAAGCCACTGGAATTTGTATCGCTGAGGATGATTTTCAGTTTCTAGCTTCAACTTTTCCACCATGGTTGTTGCAACAACATTCTCAAAACTTCCTCCGTCAATGATAACATCATAAACTTTTCCATGAGAAGTACATCTGGGATGGAAAATATTGTTTCAAAGCCATTCATCTTCTGCATAGGCTACCTTGAGACTTCTTTGAATAATAAGCGCCTCTCCTTGGTCAGCAAAAGACCACCTCCTCATCGTAAACAATAGGTTCATGAACAACCAATACTGAATCATCCTCATCTTCCTCCACTAGAGAAACTATCTTGCGGTTTGGACAATCAGAAGCAATATGTCCAAAGCCTTGACATTTGAAACATCTACGACCTGTACCAGCGGTGTTGGAATGATTAAAACCTGATGCAAATTCATTCTTTGATGGTTGCTTGACAGTAGCTATCTTGGGTAGTGCAACAACCTTAGAAGTGGAATCACTCCCTCGGTTAGAAATACCCTCTCAATTATAGGATCGAAAGTTACTGCCATGCCTCTCCTTCAGTTACTTCTCCACTTTCATAGCAAGCTTGCAAACATCATTGTAGGTCCAATAGGTTTGTAGTTAGACCACATCACTGAGTTCAACACATAAACCTCCAAGATAGTGAGCAATCATTTGCTCGTCCTTTGGTTCTACAATATCACATCAAGTCATAAGATGATCAAACTCTGTTGTATACTCCTCCACAAAAAGCTCATTTTGTTTGAAATTATGAAATCTCAAAAAAGCATCTTGCTTGAAGTGATCAGGCAAGTATTTTTTCTTGAGCTCTCTTTTTATCTTTTCCCAAGTCTCAATACGATCTCTTCCTTCCCGTTGTCGCTGCCTTTTGAGATGCTCCCACCAAATTGAAGCATGTTTTCTCAGCTTGATTGCAACAATCTTCACCTTGCGATTATCTAGAATATCTTTGAAATCAAAGATTCGCTCCATAGTAGTTAGCCAATCAATGAAATCATCAGGTTGCATTTTCCCTTCAAATTCTAGAATGTCCACCTTCATATCATAACCTTATTGTAAGTTTCTGAGATGACGACGATGGGGTGGAATGCTCCCACAGGAGGAATGACTAGGGGCACGGTGAAATGGATTCTCCTCTTCATCATTGCTAACAGCTTCAGATTTTGAATTATGATCTCTGGGACCTTGCCTTTCATTCTTGTAAAACTCTAAATGCTCTTGGAGTTGCTAAAGTTGTCTCCTTAAATCATCCATTTCAAAATCTCAATGATCCCTTTCAAGTATCTCACCATTGTTTCCATGTCGATGATGTCCAACCATTGAACCAAAGCTCTAATACCGGATTTATAAGGGGCAACCCAAACTTAATTGATATAATAAATGGAAATAGGCTGGATGAATATATTTTGTATTTTCTGGTTTTATGGGATAAGAAAAAACACTCAATAACTTAAAGGATAGATAAGCTCACCACCTAAGTAAACCCAAAGGGATATAGATAGCACCACCCCAAGGAATTTAGCTAAGGATATAGAACTATTTTGGCTCACCACTCTATGGGATACAAATTAACACCACCTAAGAGACAGAAACCGATTCTCGCCACCCAAAGGAATCCACCCAAGGGAATAAGAGATAATTTAGAAGAAATCAATCTTCTAAAAAACACACAAGGTTTTTAATTCTGAAAATACACTGTTTTTTATTAAATTTAGCCAAAGGCTTAAATAGAGCTTGGAACAACTCCCCAAGAATAGGAAAAGAAAAATAATAATAAATACATTCACTTAATTTGACCAAAGTCAAATATAACTCTTAGGAACTTAGAAACACAATAAATTACTTGTCAGCCTAAGAGAAATAAAACATAAAGTCTGATTCATCCTAAGAGACACTAAATAAAGACAATTTGACTTAATTAATAATTTTTTAAAAAAAATAATGGGCTGCTATTCTAGTCTTCAAGGAAAGCTTTTAGGCTTGGACTGACATCAGGTTGGGCTTGC
The DNA here is from genome assembly GCF_932294415.1 of Quercus robur. NCBI lineage: Eukaryota > Viridiplantae > Streptophyta > Magnoliopsida > Fagales > Fagaceae > Quercus > Quercus robur. The sequence continues at coordinate 12,009,253 of NC_065538.1, read as the reverse complement.
TGGATCTTGAGACACTTTGGTTTCAAGAGCTCTTTGAGCATTCTCCGCACCTTCATGACTTTGCAATCCATGATCCTTGATTTCTTTCTCTTGGCATGAAGGTGGGGGGAACCAATTGTCTGGGATACAAGACAAAGAAACTATGACTTGGAAGTATGTGGATGGCAAGGCCCTTTCGAGCATGGGATTGACATCTTCTATTAGAAAGGTAGTCTAAATCCTGCACCTCAAGTGTTCCATGATATGACAATGTCGAATTATAAAGTGATTGCAATAGGATGTAAAAATAGTACTAATTATGTATATAAACATGCAAAGTTTTTGCTAACCCACTTCCTTTTTGAAATTTGCCATTTAGGCCATTTTGGATGTGCAAAAAAAAATCCCTCTTTTCCTCCTTGTTCCCTCTATAAATTCATTGCTAATAATATGCTAATGTAAAAGTAATGAATCAATCATTTCTGCTACCTTAACGTTTCCTCTCACAACTCTCCCACCCAAAACAATGAAAAAAAAAAAAAAAAAACTACTTTCTCCCTCTCACTCTGGGATTTTTGCCCCTCCCCATGAAAATATACGTTCAGTATCTGAAATAGATGAAGTCCAGGCACATTGATTTGCTAATGTCAGATATGGTTTAAGATACATCGTTCAATATGATCAGTTGTGGAGATGACAAAATTTGGTTGTGATTCTAGCTCAATGTAAGGAGTTGGATCTAAAATTCTTGCTTACTGTTTTCTTTTTTCTATTATCTTGAGTATCCATTTCAATTTCCAATAGGTTAGAAAATGGTTCTACACCTTAAGAACATTGGAAGTAGCTAAAATGCTAAATTAAAAAAACAAAAAAAAAAAGGGTGAAAGAGTTTGGTGAAACATCTCTCTAGTTTGCAATATTGATAATGCTACAATGTTCCATTGCAGTTGCAATGGGAACTTTATCAGACCAATATGATAATCTATGAAGCAAATGATATGTTGGCTGGTATGGCAGAAGCCACCAATATAGATACATTATGGCTGATATGTAAGGACGGATCCAGGATTTTAAGCTAGCAGGGGCAGGAGTATAAAGGGGAAAATAAAAAATAAAAAACTCCAAATAGGCATCCATAGTGTATTAAAAAATTATAAATACACAAAATCGTTACTTCTAAATACATTAAGATGCAATCATCTACCAACAAAGACAAAAACAAAAACAAAATAATGTTTTTTTTTAAAAAAATACTAGGTTGGTTAGGATTTTTGTTGTTGTTGAAGTTAGAGCATTCACAATGGTGGTCCTAAAAATTTTAGCGTTTAGCACCTAAAAAACCTACTTTATCTATTTTACCACATCACTTTACAATACGCTCAATATCAAATGTTCTTTTTTTTATCACTTTATTTAAAATAATATAAACAACTCATTAAAATAATAAAGGAAGAGAAAGAATTTGAGTTTTTTAATAGAATGAAAAAATATAATTTTAATAAAATATTGTATTTTATTTTTAACAACTCGCCACAGTCAACTGGTATTTATACCAGTTTACCATAGTTATAAAAAATTTAGCTTTAATTTCTCCTATAACACATGTTTTTTTGGTTCTTTGGTGGTAATATATATATATATATATATATATATAATTGCTAAAATACAATCACCATTGTGAATATTTTTATTGTTTTTGTTAAGTTTTAGGGTTGAATAGTTGCTATTTGAGTTAGACCAGCTAGGCTGATTGGGGAGAAAGAGGAACTAAAGTTTTGGAACGGGGCCCAACTAAAAAAATAAAATATATAATAACTATATATATATATATATATATATTGGACCAGGGAAGGCTCAGGCTCCCTTGGACTCCTACTTGGATTTGTCCCTGATATGTACAGGTGTCTGATATACTTTTATGAATGAATTTTGAGTTTTGTATTCTAATAAGCTTTAGTTAGAATAAAACAAAACATATTATGTGAATTTTAAACCCATTAATTAGTTGCAAAATTGGAGCTTCGGTTCAAAATTACGTGTTTTTAATTAGGAGGTGAGTAATGGATTTAATTCTTAGGAAGGCATTTTCTTTTCCTTTTTATTCATATTTGGATTGGCGAAATCATAAAATGTCATTCATATTTGCATTGTCAATTATCTGCTCTTAAATCTTTATCTCAATGCAGGTATTCACTATGGTTCAGAAACTTAAGCAGGAAAAGTTGTCCTTTAGATTTACCCCATCAAAAAAGAGAAGTAGAACAACTCGGACAAAATAATATATCCCTGAACTGAGGCTTTTGCATTAACTCAAGAAAAACTTTTAAGATTGTTGTTTTTGCATTTATCTTCCAAAAAATGTGCGCATTGGCCATGCAACGCTGCAGATTCTGTGATAGCTGGTCCTTCCAGCTTTTTTAAGTCCTCTTTATACTTTTTTCATTTCAAAATGGGATGTGCAGGTTGAGGAATGAAGTTACTATTCCTTTGTCATTCAGTTATTTTATTTGATTGCGTTTTTAGTATAGGAAATAATATATATATATATATATATATACACATATAATGACGGATTCCTTACCAAAAGTGCGTGATAGTTATTCATTAAATCCCGTAATAACTAAAAAAAAAAAGGTAAATTACGAATTTGATTCCTAACTTTTACACTGAATGTTAATTTGGTCCATAACATTTCAAATGTGTCAGTTTAGTTCCTAACATTTTGTTATTGTGTTGAAATAGTCTTTGCTATTAAGTGATGGATGGAAAATGTTGATGTAACTAATAGCCAAAATAAAAACCTATTTTTATGCCACATTTGATGACATGAAGTGCCACTTGGAATAAAATTTAAAAGAAAAATTTTCATGATTAATTCCTATTTTTGTTCCACTTGAAATTTCATTGTTTAGTTTCTAACAAAACCAATGGTTCAAACTTCACTCATCAATTAGTTCTCTAATTGTTTCTATTTTTCCACAAAACAACATAGACCAAACAAACTAGAACAAAATTCCAAATTCCCTTGTCATTCCCTCACTAATCCACCTTTGTTCACTGGAGCACTAGCATCGGGGGTGTAAAAACCCCCTAGTTACTATTTTACAACCTAGATATTTAAAAACATGCTACATCTGAGGGTGGGTATCTAAAAATTTATACCATCAGTGAATAGTAAGGTTGTATATATACAACCCTACTATTCATGGGTTGTAAAGATAAAAATTAATATTTTAATGGAGAGAGGAAAAGTGGGGAAAAAGAGATGGGAGAAAAGAGAAAGAATTGATTTGTTTATATTATTCTAATGAGTTAAATAGAAACTAAGGTATTAGGTGAGTTATAAAATGAGATAGTAAAATAAATAAAGTAGGTTTTGAGAATATATAATAGACACTTTTTTGCATCCCCGGATGCTAATGCTCTGAGCAACCAAAAAACAACTTCAATGTTTCTAATTACACAAAGTGAAGAGGCCTCAGATCTTTCACTGAACTAATCAAAAGCTAAAACATCCCTAAAACCTTCTCTTCCATTTTCCTTACGTTTTATTAATTTATTTTTATTATTATTTTTTCTGTGCTTCAGAATCTCTCTCTATCTTTGAGTTCTTGCTATGCTTTGGGCCTTAGTCTACACAAGTGCTTTCGTTATGAAATCCTAGAAGCCAACAAATCTGAGTTTCAGTTTCAGCTGGAATTTACATTTTGATCCAGTTTTGTTTGGATTTATCTTATTGGAGCTTTACAAACTGCGTGTTGTGTTGCATTAGATCTCGTTTTGAATTCTTAGGGAATCAATTTACTTTGGTGCTTGGAATTCTGATTTTGATCTCTAATTCGTGTAACGAAGACCTTTTTTTTAATAATTAGATGGATTTATGGAGGTGATGAAGATGAGTAAGAGATTTTAGGTATTTTGGTGGTCATATGTCTCAGTTTTAATATAACTCTTTTTTTTTTTTTTTTTAATTGACGTGGTGATATAGTTGTAGTTGATGTAGCATGGAAAATAATTTTATATTGTTTTCATTGACACATCAATTTTTTCCATTCAATAAATAACAATAAGGACTAAATTAATACAGTACTGAAAATGTTAGAGAATAAATTGACACAATGAAAAGGTTAGGGACTAAATTGAGATATGGTGTAAAGGAAAGGAACTACCTTGTAATTTCCCCAAAAAAGAGAGTAAAAATTCCACAAAAACCAACGTATAAGAGCATCAGCATTAGTAGTACTAAAAACAAATGTCATTTTGACACATGGAAAAATTATTATAACTATTTTAATACATCACTTTTCAATACACTCTGCATCACATATCCTATTTAACACATCACCCATTAAAATAACTTAAAAATTATAACCTTTTATTTAAAAAAAAAAAAAAAAAAGCATTGGCACCGAAACTACAACTAACATAACACCCAAAACCCAACTCTCATAAAAAAAAAAAAAAAAAAAAAAAAAAAAAAACCATCCGAAAAAATCATCACCCTTCGGAACACCCAAAACCAACCAAAATTACAACCACTAGCAACTACAACCAAACAACTCGATACCTAAAACCAACCAAAACTGAAAACCGGAGACTGCCACTGAAAACCCACGACCAGAGAGGGATGAGAGGACTGAAACTCAAGATCAACACCGCCATTGAAAACCCATGGAGAGAGAGCGTGAATTTGACATATATTAGAATTTAATATTTGTGACAATTAAGTCAGTTTTTTTTCCATCTTTAATTTTCTTTTAACATTTAGCAATTTTTAATAAAGGACAATGATATTAATTAAAAAATTATTTTTTAAAAACCAATAATTATACAATTTTTTAATTTATAAATAATCGAATGTTAAGCTGGACATCATATTCTATCCTTAAATCAAGGAAAAATGGCTAAGTATCCTTTATTTTTGAAGTGTGTAGCAAAACACTCATCTTTCCAAAGTATCTAGTAAAATGCCAATGTTTTTGAAATTTGATTTTAACGAAATCGAGTTCCAGGTACAACTCGACATTAGTAATGTCGAGTTCTATGCATATTTTGCCACTTAAATTTTTTTTTTGAAATACACATAGAACTCGATTTTGAGGATATTGAGTTTTACACTACTCAATTTTAAGCAAAGACATTTTGCTAAATATTTTAGCCATTCCCCCCCCCCCCCCCCTTCCCATCAAATCATGTTATGTCAAACGATGAAATACAAATTTATTGTTCTATTCATGTGCTATAACCAAATAGATGCATAAGAATAATTATTTTGTATTCCCTGTAATGCTCATTCTAATATTTTGAGTTTCCACTTTCTAGTTTCTAGTGGTAAAAAGTCACAAAGCCCACAACTTTACATTCCATCGTATTTTTCATGTAATGACTATATGTCATGAGTTAGAACTCATTGACTTATAGCTATTTTGTAGTAAGATAAGTAATTAATTATTCAATCCACAAGCAGAACACGAAAGCACTAAAACTTTTTTTTTAAGAAGATAGGTATAATAAGCCTATAACTTTTATTAAGCAAGAACAGTCAAAATCAGATTTTTTTTTTTTTGAAAGTCTCCAAGAATATTACAGCCATTTATTTGCAGCTTCATCGGACATCAGAACATAGTTCTAACAAAGTTGATAACCACATTCTAAATATAGTTTCAGCAGCAATCTACTTATCCCTTAACGTTCTATTTCTCACCATCAAATTATCGTAAGCTGCACAGGAGAATATTAATCTTCAGATGATGGATTGCAAAAGATTTCTTCAAAGGACTATGACATCCAAAAAATTGTATCTTACCAACAATAAGGATGAAAAGCAATATTGCTCATTTCATAGAAGAAAACTATAAAGAGTTTATTATTTTTCTTAAAAAAAAACTGAAAATGTTTTTTTTTTTTTTTTTTTGGGGGTGCATTTTGAGTTAATGCGGCATGATTGAATTAAAGGAGTGGGGTAATTTAGTCTTGCCAATTTTTTAATCCACGCGTGCCATATGTCCATAATTTTAAATGAAGGTGGTTTGCTCCAAGTTAGATACCATGTCAGCATTCCGTTAAGCCACATAGGAGATAAACTAACAGACTTAGACAGAAAAACCTAAAGTAGAACATTTTGCAAAGTTTAAGAACGAAAAACAATTTTTTTAAAGTTTAGAGATGAAAAACGAACTTTTAGTAGAGTTTAGAGGCAAAAAAAAAAAAAATAAAAAAAAAAAATAACATTGCCACTATTAGGGCTGTCCACGGGTCGAGCCGGGTCGGGTTTGTGCCTAACTCGGACTCGACCCGAATGCATCGGGTGGGGAAAAGTTTAACCCATAACCGACCGGAATAGAGTTTTGGGTCTGCCGGTTTGGGTCATATCAGTTTCGGTTCCATATCGGTCTGTTTCGGGTTTGCTAGAGTGGAGCGAAATTTGGCCAAATTTTGGCCGAAATATTGCCAGATCTGGTCAGATCTAATGAGATCTGGCTGATATTTCCCTATTTCTATAAAGATCGGGCTGAGATCTTGATGGATCTAGCCGAAATCTGCCTATATCGTTGGACTTAAGAGTTTGGACTTACTGGTTTTTGGCTGAAACTTGTGATTTCTGACGAGGAAGAACAGCTCATCAGGCAGGTTGGGTTCGTGGGTTTCTCAGATAGCCAACCCGCAACTCAAACCGATGGTCTCAGGTCCTTGTGCCGGCGACCCACGTTCGACCAAAACCAAGCTTGGATCGGGCGGTTTTGGGTGAAGATGATTAGGTTTCAGGCAGTTTTTCAGGTCCGGGCGGGTCGTGGACAGCCCTAGCCACTATATGTGTGGGAGCTCTAAATTTGTAGAAAATGTTAGCCTAAGTCTTGTGGTGGGTAAAACAAAAAGGCAGAAGGAAAACAAATTAAAATTCCATTTTCTACCAAGGTATTGATATGAATATGTGCATGTGGAAATGAAGAAAGAGAGGATAGAGGTAGGAACTTTATACTATATCCGAAATTGGTATTCAATGTTGAGGATCTGCTTGTTTGTGTGGATCATCTGGACGTTTGAGGCACCTGAAGATACACATAAGCACTACACAAGGTTTTTGCATAATTTTGTCATTTGTGAAACACTCTTTGGAAGCATTCTTGCTCATATAAAATGAAATTTTGTGAATCCGAGAGGCATTCCACAAAGCAAATGCCATAGCAGACTTTTTGCGGCAACCTTGCATCTAAGGAGCACACTTGAATGCATCGTTGAAAGCACTTGCTATCATATGAGACATAGTTTTGGGTAGACGGAGAGCTGTGCTTGATTGGGAAGATATAGGCTTCGCTTTGCATTATAACTGACACAACTAAAATCCATACTATCTTCCTCAAAGCAATTCTCCTCATATTATTTCCACACTTACGTAATTGAAAGTTTTCTTTTCTCAGTCATGGACAATCTTAATCAGCTTTAACCCTTTTATATTGTATAAGTTCTTTGAAATTTTCCATTTTGGATTCTGTATTGATTTACTCTCTTACAATCAACCTTTCTCCAAATATAGAGATGTCAACTATATTAAAAAAAGAAAATCATTTTACAATTAATTGTGGCTTTTGAGGTTAGTTAGTCTCTATTTAAAGTTACGTCTCTTGCATATTATGATGTGTTTATCGAGTGACTCTATGCATATATTATATTCCTATCAATCAAATTTTTTATTAAGTATAATAATCCTTGTTATTGTAAGTTGTAACCACACATCTCATCACTTTTGGATTTTGGTGAGTATAGCCAATGACATTTTTTTACTCACGTGTCTTCTTATTTAAGTTGGAAATCATGATTTAAAATTACGATTTTAATTGTTTTTTTTTGGGGGCTGTGTGTGTAAAATTGTTTATGTGCAACAAGTATTACAGCTTATAAAAACATGTAAATATATGCATGTAAGGGATGTGATGTAATTATGTTAAATGTTAGCTTTTATACATACATACATATATATATATATATATATAGCGTCCGCTCTTGGGTAACTCTTTATCATTAGACCAAGACATCAATCAGTTTTTAGTGTAGGCGGAGATTGAACCTCAAATATCTTATTCTTAACTATTAGAGACTTTATTAGTTAAGCTAACTAGAACCCATAATGTTACATTTTATTGTAACATTATATTATTGGAGTCTTATATTAATAGAATGTCATTACAAGAATATAACATTACCTTGTTTTTATTTAATTTGATTCAATATTTTAAGACTTTTCTAATTAAAAAATAAATAATTTTTTCTGGTTTAATGTTTTAAGACTTTTCCTCCCTCACACATTTACACAAAACACTTTCCAATTCAATTCACCACTTTTACCTCTTGCCTTTCTATTCTTTTATATATACCTACCTATGTCCCTTCATGCCATCCCATAACAATTACACATAGACCAAAAACGATGTTATTTACTTTCAATATTTCAACAATGCCTACCATGCTCCAATACTGTTGTCTCATCTAATCCTAACATGTATGAGTTGACTACAACCAAGGAAGAAGAGGTTGCATTTTATATTGAGTGATAATAGCAATTATGATTTTGATGTTAACGTTAGACATTTTGAACTTGTGGTTTTGTAAAGAATGTGATTGACTGTGAGTGTTTGGGATGTGAATCAAAAAGTTGAAGTCATAGCATTTATTGTTGCCAAGTTCTTGTTACTCCACCTCATCCATCACGTTATTACCCATATAATAATTCTTTTCTTATTTATTTATTATTCCTAATTTTTTATTCAAAAAATATACAAATAGATTAACTTTACACATTCATCTTAAGCGTTTTTAGCTTTACATATAATTTTACCTTTACATATTCATCTACTTTAATTGAGATGTTTATTACTTTATATCTAAACAATGAAATCAATGAAGAATCAAAAACCAAAAACAATGTCTATACATATATATCTTATATATAATAATGGAAGTTTTATAATAAATTTTACAAAACACTTTTTGCACTGCATCTTTGGCGTCATTTCTTTTTCTTTTGCATTTGCCTCACTTGACAAATAAGGCTGTGTTTGTTTCATGTAAGTGATTTTCCGGAAAATACTTATTTTCCGGAAATGCTATTTTTCGGAAAGGAAAATATTTTCAAGTGTTTGGTTGTATTATGAAAATTTTTCTAGAAAATAATTTCATGTGTTTGGTAACACCCTGAAAATACTATTTTCCACCACCACCCCCACAAAACCCACCACCACACAACAGGAAAACCACCAAAACACCACCACCCACGCCACCACAACAACAACAACAAAATCAGAGATCAAAGAGAGAGAGAGTAAAAAATCAAAATCACAAACAAATTTTATTACAAAAATTTCAAACGAGAACGAGAACGAGAACGAATCGTTGCGAGTGGGTTTGTGGTGCGAGTGGGTTCGTCGGGGTTCGTCGGTGTGAGTGGGTTCGCGGTGTGAGTGGCTTCGTCGGGGTTCGTTGGTTGAGTGGGTTCGTCGGTGCGAGTGGGTTCGCGGTGTGAGTGGGTTTGTCGGTGCGAGTGGGTTCGTCGATGCGAGTGGGTTCGTCGGTGCGAGTGGGTTCGTCGGGGTTCGTCGTGGTTCGTCGGTGCGAGTGGGTTCGCGACGATCTCTCTACTCTCTCTGTCTCTCTCTTCGCGCGTGGTCTGGAAATGGTGAGACGATCTCAATGTTCGGTGACTGGGTTCGACGAGGGTGGGTTTGAACGATCGGAGCGGTGCGATCGTCTTGCTCCGATGTGATCTTCTTGCTCTGACGTCGGCGATCTTCTTGCTCTTCCTCTCTCTCTCTCTTCTATTTTCCAAGGCCGGAAATCATTTTAAGTGAAAATGAAAACGGAAATGATTTTCCGTTGTTTTGGCTCTCATTTTCAGTCAACCGGAAATGCTTTTCAGTTTGACCGAATTTGAAGTTACAACCAAACACCCAATTTTCCGAAAAATCATTTCCGGAATCAGTTTGAAGTCAATTCAAACGCAGCCTAATATTACAATGGGTACTGTGGCCCTCAAACCCAAAAATCTGTAAGACTGAGCTTGGATCCTTAATTTATTTGTTTTATGATGGGGATATTTTTTTGGCCCACGATGGGAGGTCCCAAGAGCAGTTGCTGGCTACAATAGGCTGGGTCTTGAAGGCAGATTATCACTTTTGACTTTAAGCTTAGGCCAAGGACTTGATCCTCGGACTACATTTGATATCCCTCACCCTGAGATGAATCTCCATTTCTTAGTATAGACCTCTCATTCTCTCGTGTTTTCACACCTTGATTTTTCCAACCTCCCCCCCCCCCCCCCTTCTCTTACCTCCTCTCCCTTTTATACCCTTTTGTTAGTCGGAACTTCATTATGATGGAATCTCTCCACGTATGTGGGACCCACGAATTCAAGGATCCTAGTGGCCTTTTGAGTCTATAGCATTGTTCCCCCTTATCAAATTTGAGATCAACAGTGGACTCCATCAATCTAACTGTGTCGAATTACTTTGTAACTTGTGCCCAATGCTAGTTCGGGTCCTCGAATGTTTATTGGCGCCTAGTTAGAGGTCATGGGCTCAGAGCGTTGGGCCTTCCACAACTCGTTCGTTCTTGGGCCAAGGTCATGCTTCCAATGTGGACCATCCAACATCCTTAGCCCACCTCTGAGACGGTCTTGACACACGTTCCCCCACATGTACAATCCTTATTTTGATAATTTTTAGTATCAATTAAATACAATCATTTTTTTTATAATGTTTTATTATTAAATTTTATAACTTGCCATAGAGAGAACAGAGAGGGACCAAAATTCATGTTCATTTTAATTTGTGGATGCAAATTTCAGGTGCTAACATGCAAAGCAGAGCTGCAGAGATTTTTTATTTTTATTTTTTTGTCAGACTAAAATATTAATAAGTTTTTAGTGTAGACAGAGACCCAAATTTCTTATACTACCATCATAAATTTTACCAGTTGAACTAACTAAAACTAATAACAGAGGTGATGGATCGAAGAACATCCCTGCGTGGACCCAATTTGAAGACTAAAACAGTGTTGTCGGCTCAATACTAAAGTTGATAATCAGTAGACCAGAAAAAGAGAATAATTATTACTTGTGCTTTTGCTTTTTTCTTATTTTATTTTATCTTTTGGGTACAAATTGCTTTGGCGAAAATGGGTAATTACCCATAAAAAACTAACTATATAGTTAGTAGGGCCGGTTTACAAAGTATTTGGATTTTTAACAACTCAAGCCTCAAAGGCTCGATTTTGGGCCTCTAAATCGAGCCTCTAAGGCTCGGTTTAGGTAGTTTGATGTGGCAAAAATCCAGGCGGCGTCTACGTGGAACTCGAATTTCTGAGACTCGAGTTCCACGTAGATGCCACGTTGACACGCTTTAAACTCGAGTCTCTGAGACTCGGTTTAGGAAAAGTGAAACCGAGTCATAGAGGCTCGAGTTTCAAAGCCGTATATACTTGTCTGGCGGGACGCCACTATTCTTTAAACTCGAGTCTCTGAGACTCGATTTACTAAAAGTGAAACCGAGTCTTAGAGACTCGAGTTTCAAAGCCCTATGCTCTCCTTCTCTGGTCATGTCTGGTTGTCTGGTCATGTCAACCAGTCTTTGTTGCTTGTGCTTGTGCTAGTCTAATATATATTAACTGAGTACGTTGCTTGTCTGGTCATGTCAACAGTCTTTGTTGCTTGTGCTTGTGCTAGTCTATTAATTGAGTACGTTGCTGAAGGACATGTCAAATGCTTTGTCTGTTTTGAGACATATTCAGAGAATATATTAGACTAGCACAAGCACCAAAAACTTCTCTCAGACCATTTTGAACCAGTTTTGTCTGTATAGGAACGTACTCAATGAATATTAGACTAACAATAAAAAACTCTCACATCTGTCAAAAGTAAGACATGTAATCTCTAAAAAATTCAACAGAAGCTATTAGCCACAGGGCTACTCTGTTTTAAAAAAGAAGGAACAGAAATAATCCTAAGAGAAGCAGCCAAGCCCATTCCAATATCTCCTAAATGTTTCAATCAATCTATTATAAGTATATTTTGATCATTATCCAATTACAATTACACTAAGCATACGCTTCATATGGAAAATTTAAAATTACTAAATGCGAAAAAAATTTAAAATGACAACCCAATTGAAATATTTAAATGTAAATAAAATTTAAAGGAGCACAGATGCAGAATTCACAAAATTAGAAAAATAAAAAGGGGTTTAAGACATTATCAAATTTACCAAGAAGAAAGTCATCAAACTTTCAGTAACATGGATCAAATTAAACACTAAATCATCAACTTTGACAAACCCTATCATCAACTTTAACAAACCCTAACATCAACAATTTAATTTAACAAAGACCCAGTTAACAAACCCTAACATCATCACTGCAAAACAATGCATAGTTCAAGATTTGAGTATGAAATTTCCCTCATATCAATAGTTCAACCCACGAACAGAACAAAGCACAAAACAAAACAAAAAAAATCAAACCCACAAACCAATTCAATCTCAAAACACAATAAAGTTTCCCTCTTTTTTAGCAGGTTTAACAGTTTTATTACAAATTCAATACATAAACCAAAATAGAAAACAACTTCGTGAAACCAAACTTTCTTTAATTTTTCATGCATGTTTCTCGGCAACCAAACAGTGAATGGTGGGTACAAAGCAACTCACCTTTTTCTTTATTTTTGAGAGACCGCGTAGACTCAAAGCTTGCTGTGGCTTGATCAAAGCTTTTGGCGAAGGCTAACTGAGACTGAGACTGAGATTGACTGAGAGAACAATGAGATGGAGAAGCAGGTGAGTGAGAGCGTGAGTGGAGAAAGTGAGTGACAGATTAGTGTGAGAGGGTGAGACAGTGAGTGAGAGCGTGAGAGTGCGCGTCTGCTCTGTGTGAGAGAGAGGGTGAGGGTGAGTGATAGTGGAGAGTGATTTGTGTGAGGCGTTATTTTTGAAAATGCCTTATTTGAAATCGAGTTTCTGAGACTCGGTTTCACTCTCAGTTTCACTTTAAGTAAACTGAGTCTCTGAGCCTCGAGATCTACTTGGCCATATTCCACGTGGCGTGTCCACGTAGAACTCGAGTTTTAAAAACTCAAGTTCCACGTGGACACGCCACATGGAATTTGGCGATATCAAGTCGTAGAAACCGAGCCTCAAAGGCTTGATTTAGAGGTCAAAATCGAGCCTTTGAGGCTCGAGTTGCTAAAAATCCAAATACTTTGTAAACCGGCCCTACTAACTATATAATTAATTTTTTATGAGTAATTACCCATTTTTGCCAATTACTTTTGCTTTTGCTTATACACATACCTTTTTATCGCACTTGTTGGTTTGCTTTCTGGGAGGGTTTTGCTTTTCTCGTTTTCCTAACGGATGCTAAAGTAGCAAACATCGAATTTGCTTTCCTTTATTGTCCTCTTAATCAGCTTTCAATTTCAGCCATTAATTACTTGAATCCTTTTGCTTTGCACATTGCTCCAGAAAAAGCTTGGTCCACTCCAACTCTCACTATCCCCACACCATTTACGCGTAGTGGACTTGACTAAGAGATAACCAGAGTTTGAATGCGAGTTATCAACAAACCGTCAAACCCTTTTGCTTTGCACATTGCTCCAGAAAAAGCTTGGTCCACCCCAACTCTCCGTATCCCCACACCATTTACGCGTAGTTGACTTGACTAAGAGCTACCAAGTACGCACCCCCTCCCCTGAGTTCAGAACGGTGAGACCTCAACAGCGTTTATGGATGGCGACGTGGCTGGCTTCGTCGCAGCGGGTACCAGAGTGATGTGTACGTGTGGCGGGATTGAGTTAATTTGCTCTACTTTGTGAACCCTCAGTTCAACTGTGCTTCAACAGACAATCGACCAAACAAAAAAAAAGAAAAAGGTAAGGTTTGACCTATCTGATGAACGGAGGGATTCAAAATCCTAGTTTTCTTCTTCCCTAGCTTACTTCTTTTCATTTTTATGTTTATTAAAATTAGATTAAAATGCAAATTTCACCTTAAAATAAATTTTATTTAAAACTTATTTTAGAATTTACCTTTATTTTTGTTCAATTGAATCATCTAATATTCTAGGTTTCAAATATACTTAATTTAGGCATTTTGCCTAATTTTTGTTCACTGTAGCAAGTTGCTAAAAAAATTTGACTTTGACATCATTGAGGTGAGCATTTTTTGGAGCTTGAGTTGGTAATATAACTATTTTACCACCACCAATACTGATGCTCACGACTTGTTTTCCTCCCTGTAATGCTTGAATTTATACAATAAAGGAAAAACTTTTTACCTGGTGAAAAAGCAACATGAAAACAACTTTATAGCCTCTCTTTTTGTTGAGAACTTTATAGCTATTACAGCCTGTTAGTAATAATAAAAGTGAAAAATAAAAACTTTCGCTGTAATTTGTGAAAACGCGGGATGTATAAGCTTTGAATCTTGAAGAACAAAGTTTCTTGTAAATTTCCTACACGACCAATTAAACACCACTTTAAGTCAAATTAATCATAAACAAGGTCACCTAGGGTTTCTTTTTGTCGCATAAGTTAATTTTTCAAACATATTAGTTATATGATCAAAATTGAAACATATTAGTTATGTGACCGAAGTTGGAATTTGAGTCTCTAAAACTTGAGTTCCATTGAGAAATGTTGTGAATATACATGAATTCTTAGATCTGTGAAAAGTGAAAAATAGAAAGAAAATAATACACACAAAAGGCAATTACACAACACAAAAAAATAAGTAGTTCTGCAATTTGCCTAAGTCTATGAAGTTGAAGTGATTTCACTATTTTCAGGGAAAAATACAAGATATAGCAATAAAATTTTTCTCTCTCAAAACAACACAATGAACCCTAATATGAAACAATGTTATTTATATCCTACACAGTAGTTTCACATGGGCTAAAAATGGGTCAATCGGCTCAAACTTCCACTCCATGGACTAATCATTAGAAAAACTTTCATTAAAACCAAAACACTTTTATATCAGGTTGAGTCATAATTTGAATCAAACACAAACTAGGCTCTACATAGCTCAACAAGAAAAATTTGAGATTATATATTTTTTTGAGTTTTCAGCAGAGTTTGAGTTCTTTACATTGGAACTCGAGTACAAGGGACTCAAGTTCTTCAGCAGAGTTTGAGTTCTTTACACTGGAATTCCAAAGCCACGGAAATCTGGTTAGAAATCAAATAGTTTGTTCTTTCCTAATTTATTTGTTTTTTAACAATCTCTCTTCAGTTCTAAACTTCTAATTGATTTTATTTTTGGTATGTAGGCTTTAATGGGTGTGACCTCCTTGTCATCTTTCCCAAGTTCTTCTTCTACATCTTATTTTACTGCCCGAACAAGTTCTTTATCTACTTCTCCTGCTGGCCAATGGAAATATGATATCTTTCTCAATTTCAGAGGTGAGGACACCCGCAATAATTTTGTGGATCATCTATATAATGTTTTGAAAGATAGAGGCATTTACACTTTTAGAGATGATCAAAAACTTGAGAGAGGGAAATTCATTAAAGAAGAGCTATTGGAAGCCATAGAAGAATCGAAGTTTGCTATCGTTGTTCTTTCAGAAAACTATGCATCTTCAACTTGGTGCTTAGATGAACTTGTAAAAATCATTGATTGTAGGAAATATATGGGAATGACAGTTCTACCTGTTTTTCACTATGTGAATCCATCTGATGTACGGAAACAAAGAGGAGCTTTTGCAAAGCCATTTGTTGAATATGAAAAAAAGGGGAAAAAAGAGAGGGTAAAGAAATGGAGAGATGCTTTGAGACAAGTGGGCAACCTTCGCGGATGGCATTTAAATAATTATCGGTAATTAAATTTTAATTATTTATTTCTTTTAAATATCCAAATAACCCACTTCATAAATATAACTCTATTTGGAACCTTAAGCAAATCTACATACAAGTTTCATTGTACTTTTTTCAGTTTTTTCTTGAGCAAAACAATCATACATACATGCATGCATATATATATATTTATGTTTCAATCAAAAAAATTGAACATTAGAAATGTATCATATTTTTTGTGTGAACTTTTGGTTGTTCAAACTCAATGCATATTTTACTTTGTTCATTACAGGCCTGAGTCACATGATATCCAAAGCATTGCGGGATGGATATCGCTTAACTTGAAATATGATGCATTTGCAAATATTACTAAGGATCTAGTAGGAATAGATTCTCAAGTGGTGGAGTTGCTGTTATGTTTAGCTATGATGTCAAATAATGTTCGTTTTATAGGGATTTGGGCGATGGGGGGAATGGGTAAGACAACTCTTGCAAGGGTTGTTTATCAAATGGTTTCTAAAGAATTTGAAGCTTGTAGTTTTATAGAGGATGTTAGGGAAAATTATGAAAAAGATGGTTTAGTTCCACTACAACAGAAAATTATTGATCAAATTTTGATGGAAACAAATTTGAAAATAAGTGATGAGTATGATGGGGTTCTCAATATCAAGAATAGGTTATGTCATAAAAAGATTTTACTTGTTCTTGATGATGTAGATAAACCATACTTGTTAAATATGTTAGCTCGAAAGCATGATTGGTTTGGTTCAGGCAGTAGAATTATCATAACAACAAGAGATGTGCAGGTGTTGAGGACACATGGAGTAGATGAAATATATGAAGTTAAAGGATTAAATGATGAATATGCTCTTCAACTTTTTTGCTCGAAAGCCTTTAAGAAAAAGTACGTCCCAGATGATTTTTTAAATGTGTCTAACCGCTTTTTGAATTATGCTGCTGGCCTTCCTTTAGCTCTTAAGGTTTTAGGTTCCTTTTTGTTTGATAAAAGTGTTATTGAATGGGAAAGTGCGTTAGAGAGGCTCAAAGAATTTCCTGAGAGAGAAGTTCTCCAAGTACTTAAATTAAGTTTTGATGGACTCCATGAAACTGAGAAGGAAATTTTCCTACACATTGCATGCTTCTTCAATCATGAGAGGAAAGATCATGTTGTAGAAATACTAGATAATCTTGGCCTTTACCCTGATATTGGATTGAAGGAACTCATTAATAAATCTCTCTTGAAAATTGTGGGTGAAAATATATTGTGGATGCATGATTTACTTGCAGGAATGGGTAGGAACATAGTTCATCAAGAGTGCCCTAATGATCCTAGGATGCGTAGTAAACTATGGTGTTATGAGGACATTGATGAAGTCTTGAAAAAAAATAAGGTAAGAGGTTATTTAGAGAATTTGAGTTTAATCCCTACCTTATTATTCAAAAAAAAAAAAAAAATTCAAATTTGAATTGTTATGCTAATAATATATTTTGCAATTCACCAATTTCTTCTTGATTACAAGGGATCAAAAGCAGTTCAAGCCATGGATATTTGTGGTATGTGTCATGAAGAAAAAGAGGCACGTTGGGACTTTAAGGTTGTTTCAAAGATGTACAATCTCAAATTTCTTAGAGTTCGTGGTATTTTGCTTGAACCCAAACATCTTCCTACCAATTTAAGAATTCTTGATTGGATTCAATATCCTTCAAAATCATTGCCATCAAGTATCCAACTAGATGAGCTTGTTCAACTTTATTTACCACAAAGCAAAATTGAACGACTTTGGAAACGAATAAAGGTAAGAGCATTATTAAGTATTCTAATACAACTTTGCTTTTTAAATTTCAATAATTTCAATAAATAGACACTAGAATGCTAATTATTCAAAAAAAAAATTATTTCTTTTAACAGAATTATGACAAGTTGAAGATCATTGACTTGACCAGCTCTTCAGGCCTAATTATAACCCCAGACTTCACTGGAGTCCCAAATCTTGAAAAATTAGTTCTTCAAAATTGTACAAATTTACGTGAGCTTCACCCATCTATTGGAATTCTTAAAAAGCTGATTCTTCTTAATTTGGGGGGTTGCAAAAAACTAAGTCGTCTTCCAAGCAAGTTTGAAATGGAGTCTCTCGTGACCCTTAACCTTTTTGGTTGCTCAAGACTTAAGAAAATTCCAGATTTTGTGGGAAACATGGAATGCTTACAAAAGCTTTTTCTGGATTTCACTGCAATTGTGGAACTACCTTCATCAGTTGAAGGCTTGATTGGCTTGACTTCATTGACTTTAAGTTATTGCAAAAATCTTGTGTGTCTTCCTAGTAGCATTTGTAGTTTGGAATCGCTTAAATATCTTGATCTTTCTGGGTGCTCAAAATTTGACAACTTGCCAGAGAACCTAGGGAATGCCAAAGGCCTAAAGAAGCTTTATTTGAGGGGAACAGCTATAAAAGAGATGCCTTCATCAATTGAACATTTGATAAGCCTTACTTTATTGACTCTTAAAGATTGTAAAAATCTTGTTTGTCTTCCATGCACCATTTGTAGTTTAAAGTCGCTTGAATTCTTTGATCTTTCTGGATGCTCAAAATTTGAAAATTTGCCAGAGAACCTAGGAAATCTCAAAGGTCTGAAAAAGCTTCATTTGAGTGGAATAGCTATCAGGGTGCTACCTTCATCAATTGAACATTTGACAAGCCTTAGTTTATTGACCGTAAGGGATTGCAAAAATCTTGTGTGTTTTCCTAACACAATTCGTAGTTTGAGGTTAGGTAATTCTCTTGATCTTGTTGGATGCACAAAATTTGAGAACCTAGGGAATGTCGAAGGTCTGTATAAGCTTGATTTGAGTGGAACAGTTATAAAAGAACTGCCTTCATCAATTGAATATTCGACTAACCTTAATTTCTTGATTCTAAAAGATTGCAAAAACCTTGTGTGTCTTCCTAACACCATTTGTAGCTTGAAGTTGCTTAATTATCTTGATCTTTCTGGATGCTCAAAATTTGACAACTTGCCAGAGAACCTAGGGAATGTAGAAGGGTTGGAGTTGCTTAATTTGAGTGGAACAGCTATAAAAGAGATTCCTTCCTCCATTGTTCAACTTAAAAATCTCAAAGAACTACATATTCATCGATGGAAAGGGACATTATTGTCATTTGATTCCATGCTAACAAGTCATGTTCTCGAGGGTCTATCATTGCCTTCCTTATCTGGTCTGCATTCTTTAAGATATTTGGATCTTTGTGACTGCGATATGTTGTCAATCCCCAATGATATTGGCTGCTTGTCTTCTTTAGCAGACTTAAATCTAAGTGGAAATAATTTTGTTTCCCTTCCTGAAAGCAGCTCTCAACTCTCTAACCTTCGAAGACTCCATTTGGAAGGCTGCAAGAGGCTTCAATCATTGGAAAATGTTCCATCAACTATTGAGTGTTTAATTGCAAACAATTGTACCTCACTGGAGAGATTTCCAAAACTACAGAATGCTCCCTTCGGGTCGTATCACTCCGAGTTGTGTTTCCAATATCTCAACTGCCTCAAATTGGTTGACAATTTTCAAAGTGGCTGTTACTTGCTTCAGGTTTCTCTCTCTCTCTCTCTCTCTCTCTCTCTCTCTCTCTCTCTTCTAAACATTATGCTTTGTATATATCAGGGACAAAGTGGTAGACTGCCAGACAAGTTAGAAATTATTATTCCTGGAAGTGAAATTCTAGAAGGGTTTAACCACGAAATTATGGGCCATAAAGTGAACTTACAAGTGCCTTGTGGGTTTGATGAGCTGATGGGAATTGCATTGTGCGTTGTTTTTGAACGCGACGAGCCTCATCAATACCCTAGAGATTGTCAACTTTCATGTTTGTTGAACGTCAATGGATGTCAAATTAAAAACCCAGAAGTGTTTAAATTTACAGAAAAATATGGTAAAGTTGAATCGCATCACCTTTGGCTGCTCTACTTGTCCTCTTGCTATTTGTCCTGTTACCGTGACTCTGGCTCCGATTGGAATAAAGCATGTAGTCAAACTGATGCGAACGGATTCTATCAACTTAATATTGAAATATCTTCCTGGAACTTGAAGGTGGAGAAAATTGGGTTCTCTTTGTTATCCAATAAAACTATGTCACAATGCATCAACAACAGCGGCATACCATTTGAGGATCTGGGTGTTCTCCATCATGATCTTGACAATTCAGACTGCAAAAACAAGCAAAGTCTTGATGAGGATGACAGGGCTGGACCTAGTGGAGAAGGCTACTATCATGAGAAACTACAACCAAAGAAGATTCAAAGACTCGGAGGATTTATGACTGATTCTGAGGATTCTAGTCAGAGGGAATTTTTCAACTTCTTTGCCAGTATGTGATAATCTTTCTTCTTACTACTTTACAAGTTATCATCATAATTTTTTTTTAAATCAGGTTGGAATAAACAAATTTTTCTTGTTGTCTTGTTGGTGAACTTTTATTTAGTGCAAGGAGAGGATCAAAGGTCCAAGAAACTTGAATCCATTCACGGAGGGAAGCAGGATAGTTGCCAAGACATTGAAGATCCCAATCAAACAATAACACAGTTAAGCATCAACAGCAGGACACTCTATGAAGATCTGGGTGATCTCCGCCATAATCTTTGCAATTCAGCCACAGAAGGTAGCAGAAATAAGCGACGCCATGATGAGGAAGATGGGGCTGGACCTAGTGGAGAAGCCTACTCTAACAACGAACCACATTCAAAGACTTGGAGGATGTATGGCTGACTCTAAAGAATTTAGTATTAGGAATGTTTCGACTTCTTTGCCTGTAAGTCATCATCATCTTTCTTCTTGCTATTACAGTTTACAAGTCTTGATGTTCTCTTTTATTTTTTGGGGAGAGATATCCAATGAAATGAAAGTGTGGGTTTTGAATGTTAGGTTTAAATTTGCATGATAAAAAATTTTAATTTGTCATAGGTATAAATTGGAGATTTTCTTTTTAGATTTTTACTCCTTTTTTGAGAGAGGGAAAAAAGAAAGTTCAAAGTATTTTGCTAGTTAACATCACCTTTTGGCATTCACACTCCAATCATCACAAACTCAAAATTTAAAATCATTCCATATCCCTTTTTTAAAAAAAAGTTTTTTCATCAGGTTTGATAATACAAATTTTTTTCTTGACTTGTTGGGGAACTTTTATATAATGGAAGGAGAGTGCTACTATAATGAGGATCCAAAGCCAAAGTGGATTCAAAACTCGAAGGATTAATGGCTGATTTTGAAGAATCTAGTGAAAATGACCTGGAAGGCTAATCGTTTGCTGTTCATTACCTGTAAGTTATTATTTTTCTTCCTACTAACTTCAAAATATTGTGATACTTGTACCTTAGTGGCACCTTTTGGCACTCGTATCCGAATTGACCCAAACTCAAAAATTAATATCATACCGTATCACTTTTTTTTTTTTTAATCAGGTGGGAATAACACAAATTTTTTCTTGTTGGTGAACTTTTATTTAATTAATGGAAGGATGGGATCAAACGTCTAAGAAGCTTGAAGCCTTTGCCAAAGTGGATAGTTACAAGAGCGTCAACGTTGAAGTATTAGCCGAGTAGCTATGCTCCTCTCACACTCACCTTGGGCTCTTGCAAAAGTGGTCAAGGAACCAAAATGGTCAAGCATTTAAATTAACTGTCAATTTGCTCTTATTATTGATTAAATCTTTTTTTTTTTTGTGGGTGTCCTGCAAGTGTAATGCTATGTTAAACTTCTAATGACATACAGATATAAAGCCTTCATATCAACTTCTTCTTGTTAACACAAAGTTACCATCCAATGCCTCATTTGGTTGGAGATGTATAATGGAAACTAGAAAGGCTACACAGTTGAGCTACTGTTAGAAGATAGCGATGGAAGACAGGTGAACATCTGGGAAGATAGGCAGCGCTGACACTGAGTACATTCAGGGTGGTTTAACTGAGAAATCCTCAATCTGCAGCAAACTGTGTGTGAGTTGCTGGATGATAATACAAAGACCTGCAGAAGGATTGTTCTGGACAGGTTGTTCATGCCACAAGAAGCTGCTGTCATTCAAAGCATTCTGTGAAATTCTAAAAATTTGTATCTTTTGGTGGGCGCAAAAATTGGAGATTTTTCAGTTCGGAGTGCATATAATTTGTCAGACCACGAGGCAGTCTCAGGTTTAGGAGAGGCTTCAAACAATCACACAGCTCAACAATTATGTGGCAGGCACTGTGGAAGGCTCAGGTTCCTAACAAGATTAAAGTTCTTCATGGCGGACTCTTCAGTTTATCCTGCCAACAAAACTTCATCTATTTTCCAAATGCATCATCTCTTCAGTAACTTGTGAGCAGTGTAATGAAGTTCCTGAAACCACTTTACATGCTCTGTGATCTTGCCCAGACACCAAGAAGGTATGGCAATTAGTTGAATGCATAAACTTTATCCCACACCAGCCTTATCAGAACTGGACTGATCTATTCTCCTGGATGCTGCACCATAAGAATACATTCTCACTGAAACTATTTCCCACTCTCATGGCAATTATGGCTGCACTGAAATGGAGAGATTTGGGGAACCAGCAATACAGCCAACCACTTTGGTATATATAGGTAAAGAGATGCATGAACACTAGGCTGCAAAATTTTCGTCTGAGATACTGCAGAAAGTACATCTCCTAATATGGAAGGTCCCTCAGTTACCTTACTCCAAGGTAAATGTTGCTGTAAATGTTGCAGTGATTAGAGATCTCAATGTGAATTTTGTTGCAGCTAAGGTTGAGGTGATTGTGGGCCAATGCCGTTTGGAGGCTCATTTTGCAGGATTCTGGCATGCCCTACAATTGTTTAACCGGTAGGGAATTCAGGAGTTTCAACTTGAGAGCCACTTAAGTATTGCCAATTTGCCATTGCTGCTTTTAACATGGATTCCTCCCTCTCTCTCTCTCTCTCCCCCCACCCAAAAAAAAAAAAAAGTGACCTGAAATGCTTTGTTCAACAAAGTGAAACTAGCAAATCTACTTTCCCATGCTTCAATTTTAATTTTGTGGACGAAAGCTGTAATAATGCTCCTCTAGATTTAGCAGATCTTGGATGTAAAATTGGGCCACTGAGATTTGGCTACTTGATGATTTTGTGAAATGCAATACAAATCCTGCCGCTTTTGTTTTAAGAAAAATACATATTTATGTATTGATATTTATCTTTCCATTGTAACGGTTTGTTATATTAAATAATTGTTGTTTTTCTTTTTCTCCAACAGTCGCAACATATATAATATTTTTCCCCCCTTCCTGGCATTTGGCTCTCTGATTCATATTGAGAAATTTTGAACAGAAACCTCGCTTGGTACAGATGTTGATTTGCACACCAAATTACCTATGCAGGGTGCTCTCCCAGGATAGAGCTAAATTAATCCCCCAGTTACTACAAATGGCTTACTTATAGTTTCCACCGTTGTTTTAAGCTCTCTTTTTATAAAGACTACATAATACCTCCTCAGTTCTTATTCCCTGGCATTGGAGACTGGCATACACAGCAGCACCTGAGGCCAACTTACATACCACAACCCTTAAAGATTTTCACATCCACTGATTTTCTCATACAACGATGTCTTCCCACACAAATTCTTGGGAATTAATTAAGCAGCACTTCATTAATTCTTTCAAAGACCAGACACAATTTCAATTCCTCTAGATACTATGAAAAACCTTATTGCAAACTAGTTGCTTCAAGATTTCCATTTCCCATTCAAGAAATGCAATATAATTAAATATCTTCAGGGTGGCTGGGTACCATTCTCATGCCAATCGACACAACAAGCTTGAACAGTGAACCATCTCAAGCTCTACTGGGGTCTGGTATCTGTTCCTGGCTAAAGCAGAGACCACTCCACCAATTCCTTGCTCTAATGCAAATTGAATCTGTTTCTCATGTTCATCTTTTGGGATCAAAGGGCAAGGTTATTTTGATAAACTCATTTAATAATCCTCAAATCCTTCTCATTTCTCAGAACCATTTTCTGCACACAGTACAGTGCCTCTTCTATATGTTCTCTGAAACCACATTCCTTCTTCACACACCACATTTCTCAAAAACCAACTTATTATTGATATGCACACTTTTTCCAATATTATAGGGAATGGAAATTAAATATTTCAAACTAAAATAAAACCTTAATCATATTTTAAACACCAAATCATATATTTTTGCTGTCTCTAAAGAAATACCAACAATAAAAAAACAGCACCGTCTATAATTGGCAATTGCCACCATTTTTCACTTCACTGAGTCAGAGCAGAGCTTGTTGAAGTAAAAAAATGGAAAACACAGCAATTCTGAAGGATTGGGATCGAGTGAGTCTGATTTGGAGAAAACCGGAACCATCACAGCTCATCCTCATGGACCTCATCTCTTCTTCTTTCTTTTGTCTCTTGAAATTTCAAAATTCCTCTATTTTTATATATCTTTTGCCCTATAAACGACAGCGTTTGACATCTCCTAATTAAAGTGGGTTTATTCTTCTGAGTTACATAAGAGAAGTGGAGGTTTGGATACCTGACACGCTGGCCAGGTTTTTGCAAATAGCAAACTTTTTTTTTTTTTTTTTTTTTTTTTTTTTTTTTTTTTTTAAATTACGTTTTTAAACCCACATTTTATATTGTTTTTAAATTACAATCCTCCAACAGATATAAAAAAATTTACCAAATATTTCACATTTTACATTTGAGATGGTGCTCAATTGAACCACCACCATACAAAAACCCAAAGTAGGTTGTAAGAAAATCAATGACACTTTTAAAGTTTGACATTTAAAAAAAAAAAAAAATTTCTTAGTTTTACCATCGATCTCACGCTACGTGACGATAATGGATAATACTATGTATACCATTGAGGCCTTGATGAAGCTATTATTGTAGATATATAACATAGTTGTCAAAGCGTCACTACTCGAACCACTCAACTATTGTCAAGCATTATATGAAGCGATACGAGAGCTCTTACCACCAAGTCACAACATGCAGTGGTTTGCTAATATTTGCTTTCTTCTTTGTTCTTCATAGTCGTATTATTGTTTCATTTTTATTATTGAATTTAGTTGACTTGAAATTTCATAGAAAAGATAATCTCAATTTCTCATGAGTCCAAATGTTGAACTGGTTTAATTCTTCCACGGACATCTACTTTTATACCCAAAGATAAAAAGTTATTCACTTCAAATTGGATTTGGGCTACCTCCAAATGACACAATAAGCTTCTTTTTCTTTTTCCTTTTTTGAGGGAGACTATTATTGGGTTAGAGTTAAATGAAAAATAGAGAGGAAATTATGCTATTTATATTGAAAGAATATAATCGTTGGAAAACACAATCATTAGAAATATATGACTGTATAAAAAATATGACCATTGGAAAGAAAAAAAAATCGATAAAGGCTTAAATATAATAGAGAGAGAATAGAAAATTTGTTGTGCTTGAAAAGTAGGTAACTCAAATTGAAAAATATAACCCCTTGAATCCTTCAAGCCCCAAAAGATCAACCATTTGGGCTTGAGCAACAAAAGGTGTTAGAAATAGAATTAGAGGAATGTTCTACTCATTGGTAGGAGATGTCATGAGCCTTGTGCGTAGGAGAAACACCTTTCATGCAAGGACATAGCGTATTAGAAATGGGAAGCCCCTTTCCAATTAAGCCTAGCCTTTTGGGGTTGATGGGTTCAATATGTTACAAAAGGTGGGCTTTTAGCTAAACGTTACGTGAGAGTTGGCCTAACCTATTTGGTCTGGACACAAAGATACAAGTCTCCAATTACAGAAACTTACATTAACATAAAAAGAAGACAGCCCGACCAATGGCCTAATAGTTCAAGACTGCTATTAAAAACCTTATTGTCTTTTACTATTGGGTTTAGAAATTTAATTCCTTTTCTTTGATTTACAGTTTATTTAATTTAATTCCTTTTCTTTGATTTACAGTTTAGATCTCACAAAGAGTAACACATAAGTCTTCCAAAGGTCTCCCAAACATAGCTAGGGTTTCCCTTTTATATGTGGACAAGTAAGATTGAAACCCTAAATGTTTTCGTAGGCTTGGGCCTTGTTTAAAATTTTTGCAAAATCTAATTTATGCGATTCTCAATTGGTCGAATCTAATTTTTTATCAATCGAACTTGGCAGATTTTGACTCTTCTTTTCTACAGTCAGCTCAAACTTGAAACTTGAAACATACACCTTTGAGCAATGCCTTACACATAGACTAGACATGTTTTGTTCTTGGTTTGCCAACACAAACAAAATAGAATTCCAAACATTTAATCCTAAATTTTTAGAACCTAACAATCTCCCTCTTTGACAATCCATGACAAAACACACATACAAAATGAATTGCTTAAATCAAACATCAGCCTAATTACAAAGTATTGCCCTAATACAATTCTATCACAACTACTAACTATTAGTTGCTAGTATAGATAGCAGCTATTGAAAGAATTAACCTATAAATTCTTGAAACACTGAAAACAAACCATAAACGCATATGTGGAAAATACAGTACAAAACCAATAAATAAAAACTGAACTTAAATTCACAAAACATGAAAAATAGACAGAATATCAAATGTATAAATGTCAAATATACTATCATAGTTAATGAACCAACAATGTTTGTGAAACAAGAACAAGAAAACAAAACATATATACCTCAAAACAATGAGAAAAGAAAAATACATCAAAATCTCTTGTCTCAAAATCTAAGCAACTCCCCCTAAATACAAAAACTCTCTACCCCCCCTAAATACAAGAGCCATCACCCAAACCTAAACCTAAACCTACTCTCCCTTTTTGTTACGAATTGCCAAAGGCAACCATTAAGCATCAGAGGGTGGAGAAGGTGAAAAAGCACTCCTATACTCAGTAAAATCAGCTCTCAAGGCAGCAACCTCAGTGAGTAACTCATCAATAAGCTGTCCATGAGCCGCCTGAGTAGTCATAAATGACTCCATCATGGCACGGAGTGAGAATGGAGGGGTAACAGTAGGGTCAACAACATCATCATCACTAGAAGGATCCACAGCTACAGTAGGATCCACATGTACCTCCTCAGTAGCAGGCATATCACTAGAGGTAGGAGCTGTAGTAAAAACTTCACCTCTTGGTATTTTTGAAGTCCCAGTGCTTGGTTCAGCAATCTTCATCTGAGTCTATCACTGTTTAAGAAAAGAGGCTCCTATAAGGGCAATGATATGAACTAACTCTAGAGGAGGAAAGTTTGCTAACGCCAGAAAGTTCGACACCCTATATATAAACATAGAAAAGAACAACTTTTGTGCTTTGGACTTACTCCTATAAGTATCAACAATAGTTTGAATGAATAGGGAAGGAAAATACATAGATTCATCTATGATAAAAGCATAGAGAAAAGAACACCTATCTATAGGAATGGTGTGGACATGGGAAATAGGGAAGATATTATGCTAGGCTATTCTTAAGTAAAGAGAATTAAGCTTAGTAAGCTCACATGAGTTTATCCTTGGTTCAAAACCCCAAGAAATTGATCTTCCACAAAGTAAAGACATATCATCTACAGGAAGAAAGTTAGTGTATGGATATATGAGTTTACGAACTAAAGGCACACCTAGAGCTTCAAAAACTACACATTAGTAATCCTAAACAATTTACCTCTAATCCAAGTAGTCAAATAATGACCACCTGTATCCTCAAGATAAATAGAAAGATTTAAGTAAAACTCTCTAATCAAAGCAGCAGTAGGAGGATTAGAGACATCACACAAGGTAACCCAATTTTGAGACACTGGATTCCTACGAATGGAGGGATCTAACACATCTAGGAAAATCTGTCTCTCTCCCCATATAGACCTATACTTGGTTAAGGTCTCAAAGACTTCCTCAATCTTAGAAGAAAGAAACCTAACCCTATCAACCAAAGAAGGGGCAAAAGAAGAAGATGAAGAGTTTCTATTGGCTTTGGTTTTGAATTTTCTACCAACCTTAAGAGACATGTCTGAAGGTTTAAAAAAAAACATAAACAAAAATCAAGGGCAGACTGCATCAAATAGAGTTAGAGCACAGGATAACGTGAAATTTTTAAAAACTATATGACGCATGACACAAGTACACATATGATGCATGATCTAATGCTCTAAAATAGTTCAATTTCATCTCAATTTTGAAAATTGACCAAGAAAATTAGAAATTTAGCAAAATCCCCAATTTTGAAAACCCTAATTTTCAAATATTCTTATATTGATCAATTCAACAACACAACAAGTATAAAACATGTTATAATCACTCAATTAAGCAATATCATAAGACAATTTCAATCAATTTATCCCAATTGAACAAAATCCCCAAAATTCTCAAGAACACATAAACCCTAATTTTGAAATTTTGAAGAAATTATGAAAATTTTGAAATTAAAGCCTAAGGATCATGTTTATATGATGCATGAACAAAAACCCATCCAACAAATTGGATTAAAACACTCAAAATCATCAAAAACCCCAAAATTTCTTTAGTACGAAAATTTGAAAAAAATTGATGAAAATGCATGTATGCATGTAATTTAACCAAAAAGAAAGGGTAAAAGAGACTTACTAGGTGTTGAGGAACAAAACCCTTGAAGTTTTGACTCAAAAAAAGACAAAATTTTAGTGAAAGGGATCGTTAGAGGAATCAAAGAAGAAGAGGACAAAACACTAAAGAACTGTGATTTGATTCCTATTTGTTTTTAAAACATTATTTTCGATTGGTCGAGAGGAATCGAGGCAGGAATAAAAAAAACAATTAAAAACAGATCCAATTGATTGAGAGGAATTGGGTGAGGAATCGAGGCAACCCGAGAGTTTAAGCCTTAAAAATGGATTTTTTTCTTTTCTTTTCAATCGGTCCTAAAATAGGTTCGATCGATCGAATCCTGAAAAAAAAAATTTAAAAATTAAAAACCTAGAAATTTTCTACAGAAACATTTGTAAAACAAATTTTTATGATATGGGATGCATGTTAATGATTCCAAATGTTTTCAAAAATTCTTTCCCTTCAAAAAAAAATTTCTTTGTTAAGCCTAAAAAAAATTTCATCAAACATTTCTTACCTCACACCCCCAAAAAGTATTAAACATATCAAGAAGTAAAATTTTGGAAGGCCTCAAAAATTAACACACAATCACATGTACAGAGTTTAACAAAGGTTTGCTTGTGGTGTGTGTAACTAGTAAGTGTTTGAGTTATCCAAAAGGTGATATGTAGATGAAAAATAAGCACAATTTTTACATTATCATTCACATATGTTTGAAAGTGACTATCACCTAAAGAGGGGTAGACATGTTTTGTTCTCGGTTTGCCAACACAAACAAAATAGAATTCTAAACATTTAATCCTAAATCTTTAGAACCAAACAAACTTTATTTATTCAGAATAACATTATACAATGAGAAAGAGAAAAGAGGGAATTCTTCTAAAAATAATGACATTTTCATTCTTTTTTGCAACACTAGCAGCATGATTACAATGTAAACTTATGCTAACAAAGGATATATTAACAAAACTCTCACATATCAGCTTAATATCCTCAAGAATCCAAGTTACTTCCAATGAAAAAATCCTAACTGAGTTTAGGAAATCAACTAGTTCAACAAAATTACATTCTATAATGACATTGAAGAACTAGATACTTTGACAAAACTGAAGAGCTACCAAAATGAATTCTAGAATGTAGCTAGAAGCCCAATGACTTGTATGGAGAAACAATCTCAGAATAAATCATTGCATGATTCATCTTCAGTACCAACACACTAGAGAAGGTTTGATCAAGTACCTTTTTCTCATGCCAAAGAATAGAGGTCTAGATCACATTATACTCATTGTTGGCTATTACAGCGAAGTTATGGCATGTGTGTGCTTAGAGAATTTTCTATGTATTTTTTTTTAACTATTAAAACTTTTCATTCATTCCAATTTGAGATTTATACATTTTGAGTGAGGTTTGTGTTTGTCAATTACCGAAATAGCCAAGAGTGAGTGTAATGTGACCTAACACCAAAACATGAATAATGAAATAGCATTGAAGTGATTATCCAGTGTGTTTGTTTGTTTAGACCCCTTAAAGCAGATTGTTTAACCTAATATATTAGCCAAGTGATTACTTAGGTTAATTATTCAAATCTAGATTAAACAATAATAAATCATATGATGCAAAGCAGCGGAAAGTAAAAAACACCATGATATGATGACCTAGGAAAACTAATGAAACGAACCGTCTCAAGGTAAAAAAAACCTGGGGAGGATTTAACCTAGCAATCCTCAAGGTAAAACAAATCCACTATAAGATAATCGAAGTTTTTACAATCAGATTTAACCCTAAATCTATTGCTACCTTCAGTGGTAACTTTGACACGATTACATGCAAGTTCCGAATCCACGGACTCCTTCTCTTCTTGAACTTGCTGCAACACAAGCACCCACACCTGTGACTTTGAGATCCCACTCAAAGGTTTCAAATCACTTTCAGTTGTTGATCTTTGTAGTAGCAACTAGGTTCTACCAATGCTTGATTGTAGATCTTGCTCCGGTAGATGCTTGCATAGTTAGAAGGTACAACACCTCTCGAATCTCACAAGGAGTAACTCATAAGTCTTCCAAAGGTCTTCCAAACGTAGCTAGGGTTTTCCTTTTTATATGTGGACAAGTTGGATTGAAACCCTAAAAGTTTTTGCGGGCTTGGGCCTTGTTTTAAAATTCTGCAAAATTTGATTTCTGCGATTTTCGATCAGTCAAATCTAATTTTCGATCGATCAAGCTTGGCAGATTCTTAACTCTCTTTTCTATAGTTAGCTCAAACTTGAAGCTTGAAACACACATCTTTGAGCAATGCCTAACACATAAACTAGACATGTTTTGTTCGCAGTTTGCCAACACATACAAAATAGAATTCTAAACATTTTATCCTAAATCTTTAGAACTTAACAATCTCCCCCTTTGGTAATCCATGACAAAACATGCATACAAAATGAATTGCTCAAATCAAACACCAGCCCAATTACAATGTATTGCCTTAATACAATTCTATCACAACTACTAACTATTAGTTGCTAGTATAGACAGCAATTGCTAAAAGAATTAACCTTTAAATTCTTGAAACACAGAAAACAAACCATAAATGTATGTGTGGAAAATACAGTTCAAATCCAAAGTAAAAAAATCTGATCTTTAATTCACAAAACATATAAAGAGAGACAGTAATATCATAATGAATAAACTCATCATTAATAACTGTCATAATTGTCACACCCCAAACCCAATACCCGGATTTGTGACCATGACCGGCATGCTAATATCAAGCTTAAACTTGATATTAACAAGAACCAACTTAACTTTTACAAAAGCTTTTTTTTTTTTTTTTTTTCATTCTTGTTCCTTTACTTCTTGATATAATTTTTCACTTGATAGTCAGAGCATCTACACTGTACTCGAAATATAACATAATCCACCAATCATTTAATTTCCACACTTTCACATAATACATCCTTAATACTTTAAGGTACACAACTTTCATTAGATCCTAAAATACACAATACTACAAAGCTAAACATCAAATTGCTAATTTAAGATCTATACATATAAAACTAAAACCAGCTCCTTCCAAACTCGACTAAGGCTCCCTCTGCTCCAAAATAAAACCTGCTAACTGAAAGAGTGGAAGAGGTGAGCTACACAGCTCAGTAAAGGTAAGATATATGAGAATTCAATAAGGATGCATGTAAATCAAATCATTTCATTCTATGAATATTCGAATAGGAGAACATTTTTTTTTTTCATGCATAGTATTTTATACTATTCATAATAATAGCTTATACGCTCTTCATAGAAAATAATTGTTCTCCTTTTTCTTATCAGGTTAATATTACCAAAACCTTTCGGATTAAGCTTATTTCATTTCCTACAAAGTCACCATATGTATATTCTCATTACAAAATAATAATTTTAACTTAAATCAGATAATCGGCAACTTTGTATTAACCTAGAAACATCTTGACCCAATAAGAAAATCTTTCTTTATAAACATTTTCCTGAAAAATATTATAACTTTCATAATCATAAAACTTAACATTTCATAAAGAATAGGTATCTGATAACTTTTAAACATATCTTGCACTTTCATCAGAAGTTTTATCTTTATAGCATAATAGAACTTCAGAAACTTTTATCTTTAATGAACAGCTTTTCTTTTCATCAGAAACTTCTTACTTTCATGAGAGCTTTTAACTTTTCACAATGCATTTAACAAAATCATTCTCTCATGATTAATAACATAATATAGCTGTTCATAACTAACTTATTGGTTAGCCCATATCTGATAAATCTGTACTTATTTGGGAGGCTTCTAGCACCACGGTGCTAGGCATCCAGCATTCCCCATAATGCCAGGTATTCCTGGGATCACATCATAATACATATCTTCTAACCATGGGGGTAGGTTGGCTTCCCCCACAAGTTGGCCGTAACCAACAAGGGGTGGGTACAGCAGAGCCAGTCCCATTTAATGGCCAATCATATAACATTTTTCATGAAAAGCCAGTAATTAACCCTTACTGACAGAGTTCAGATTATCAGAGGACATAACCCGAAAACATTTCGTACTTTACATTATACTGAAATTTCTTATTTTGCATAACATCTCATAATAATAGCATTTCCATTCTTTTCATTAAACATCATGTTTGTGGAAATTAGTAATGGCATCAATATGCTTAAATCATATACATAAGTTTTTGGAAAGCTCACGAACATATCTTTGTTAGAATAATGATTACATGCCATATCTCTAATAAAAAACATTTTAATACATAATATACTTTAAAATAACCTCATGACTTACCAAATGCCCATATAACTTATCCCTTACCTGAAAGCAGAGGAACTGAGAGCCTACAGTCAAAGGAGCTTAGACTTGGATACTGGTAACACCTAAACCATAAGTCAAAGCTTATTACTATCCATAATTTCCTTGTCATAGACTTACACATTCATCTCAAAGCCTATCTCTTAGAATCAAGAAAATCCTAATCCCACCTGAACGAGGTTCCCACAAACAAAAATACATTCATCAAACAACAGGTACAAAATCCTAGAGAAACCAACATTCTTATATTAATCCCATATCTCTAGAAGAGCCAACTTTATTTCAAAAGGTGCTTTGAGGTTAGGGCAATAATGCATGCATAAATATAAAATCTTTTAAGCATGGTTATGTAATTATATACATTCATATGATAACATACAACACGTCGAACAAAACAGCTTCATAAATACAACCGTCGCATGGTTTAGAACCCCTTCCTTTGAGTACTAAACCTCAAAAAAAGTTACACAAAAATTAATCTATGATCGATACATACAAAAAGATAAGAATATTAAATTATAGCTCAAAAAATTCACCCTAACTTGAGAATTAAATCCAAAAAGTTAGGTGTAGCGTATGTTGTTCACTGCTCATTTCAGCAGCATATGCTTCATTTTTAAAATACAAACAGGCTGTCCACACACATCAAATTGTCATGAAATTTTACATAAATACTCTCCTGTATGTCCAGTATAAACCATAAAAATTTCGAAGTCAAAGCATAAATCCATGATTTACTAAAAATCACGCAAGACAGCATACTCAAATCTGTCCTGACAGAATTTCACGCAACTTATAAATTAAACCATTATTTTTATATTAATCAAATTGATGTGAGACCACTTTCATAACAACCATGTGTGTCTTAGAATTAATAAAAACTACTCCTAGCATCCTAATTCACAGAATATGATTTAATACATATTTTTCTTGTTGTAAACATCAAATCTGTCACAGAGACAGCTTCAGTACATATTCTTACAAAATCATCAACAAATAGCAATAGGCCTTAATTTCATTTGGGTATTTTTGTACCTATAATAAACATACTAAAATATGTTATTAAACATTCAATAAACCATAATATCATCAAACCTTCAAATCACTAAAACAGAATCATAATTCAGCCTATAAAATCAGGATAGAGGTTAAAGAAGTAGAAATAAACAAATGAAGTTTTGATTACTTACCCCCCAACAATTTGAAGCTGAAATTTTAGTGTTAACCCTTTAATTTCTTCCTTAGAGAGGGATATTTTGTTTTGGTGAGAGAGGGAGGGCTGTCATGTAAGAAGCAAAGGAAGAAAAGAGAAAGAAGAACAAGGAAAGAGGAAAAAGGAGTAGAGGGGCTGGACTTCTGATCTGATGCGGCCAAGAAAATAAGGCAAGGAGAAGACTTTTGGGGCACAAAAGAAGATAAGAGATGTGGAAAATTTTGGGTGGATACGTGTATGGCTAGGGAAAGAAAAATCACACCCACTTTTCAACTTTGTTGCATTCACACTCAAACTTTCCTACAAAAATAATTTCTTGCATTCACACTCACCCTTTTCTACAAAAATAATATCACTTTGCATATACATATATATATATATATATATATATATATATATCCTTACCTTTATAAAGTTATATCTATCACATTAAAAGAGCATATATGTTCTATAATATCTCATGCATCATACACAGTTAAAACACCAACAACTATATATATATATATATATATATATCTCATAACTTAACCACTTAATATAGTTTTGCACATACTAAGTATATATTTATAATACAAATAGTCATTTCAATTATTTATAATCTTTACAATTCTTATTCAATGACATTATAAAATAATATGTTTATTAAATACTCTTATATTAATTTTTGTAAGTAAGTGGCTTAAAATATTAATAATACTTAACCACTTAAACACATAGTTTAATTATAAAAATTGGGTCGGGGTGTTACAATAATCAAGAATCAAATCAATGTTTGTGAAACAAGAACAGAAGAAATAAATATATACAACCACATATACAAAAATACATCAAAGTAAGAACTCCCCAAAACTCTCCCTATATACAAAACCTCCTTGCTCTCCCCTAAATACAAAAGCCCTAAACCTCTAACCTAACAACCTACTCCCCCTTCCAAAGGTAACCATAAAGGGTCAGAGGGTGGAGGAGGTGGGAAAACACTCTTATACTCAGCAAAATCTGCTCTCAGGGTAGCAACCTTTATGAGTAACTCATCAATAAGTTGTCCATGAGCCGCTTGAGTAGTCATAAAGGACTCCATCATGGCACGAAGTGAGAGAGGAGGGGTAACTGTAGGGTCAACAATATCATCATACTAGTAGGATCCACATGAACCTCCTTAGCAATAGGCTGATCACCAGAGGCAGGAGTTGTAGTAGAAGCATCACCTTTTGGTTTCTTTGAAGTCCCAGTGCTTGGTTCAGCACTCTTCGTCTAAGCCTGTCGCTGTTTGAGAAAAGTGGCTCCAATAGGGGCAATGGTATGAACTAATTCTAGAGCAGGAAAGTCTTCTAACCCTAGAAAATTCAACACCCTACATATAAACACAGGAAAGAATAGCTTTTGTGCTTTGGACTTACTCCTATAAATTTCAACAATGGTTTGAATGAATAGGGAAGGAAAACACATGGACTCGTCTGTGATAAAGGCATAAAGAAAAGCACACCTGTCTAAAGGAATTGTGTGAACATGAGAGATAGGGTAGATATTATGACAAACTATCCTTAAATAAAGATGGTTAAGCTCAGTAAACTCACATGAGTTTATCCTTAGTTTAGATCCCCAAGTTATTGCTCTTCCACAAAGTAAAGACATCACATCATTTATAGGAGGTGACTCAGTGTATGGATATGTGGGTTTACAAACCAAAGGTACACCTAGAGCTTCAGAAACTACATGTTTATTTATCCTAAACTCTTTACCTCTAATCCAAGTAGTCAAATAATGACCACCTGTATCCTTAGAATAAATAGAGAGGTTCAAGTAGAACTCTCTAATCAAGGTAGCAAGAGGAGGATCAAAAACATCACACAAAGATACCCAGTTCCTAGATACTAGACTTCTACGAATAGAAGGATCTAACTCATCTAGGATAATCTGTCTTTCCCCCTAGAAAGACTTTGGCATACTTTTGTTATTCAACATGACTCTAGCCATCTCTTGAATTACTCTATTCTTTCTTTCCATGACCCAATTTTGTTGAGGTGTCTTGGGTGAGGAAAATTCTTGCTTAGTTCCCTGACATTGCAAAAGGACCCGAGTTTAGAGTTCTCAAACTCTCTTCCATGATCACTTCTAATTCGAGCAATCAATGTATTCTTCTCTACTTGCTGCTTCTTGAATAGATGAATTCACTTGTCAGGAGCTTCAGATTTATCCTTCAGGAGAATCACCCAAGTGTATCGTGTGAAATCATCCACTACAACAAGAAGGTACTTCATTCCACCTAAGCTTTGAACTTTGGCAGGACCCATGAGATCAATATGAAACAACTCTAAAGGTCTAGATGTCTGGACTTCACTGATTGATGGATGCTTAGCTTTCACTTGTTTACCAATTTGACATGGTCTACAAATACTCTTCTCTATCTTCTCAAACTTTGGTAAACTGAGGATTGCTTCACACTTAGAGATCTTCTCTATTTGCTTGTGGCTAGCATGTCCTAGTCGTTGATGCCATAGGTCCACCTGATTAATTTTTACACTATAACACTTGTGACTTATACTTGGTGTTATACTGTAACAATTATCAGCGGTCCTTGTAAAGTTGTGATTTTCAACTAACTTGTGTTAACTTTAATTCTGTGTCAAATTTGATTGTAATTTCTTCAATCATTTTTCCTGTATGTATGTGGGTTTATTTGTAAGGGATGAGTGTGAGAGATCGGTGAGAAATCAAGCTTCAAAAGATGAATTGATAGAATTCACGACTAGCTTGCGAGTAGCTCACGAGAAGCAACCCTTGAAAAGGCCACATGTGAAGCACATGACTGGAAGCTGAAGGTCACGCCAGGCTATCAAGTTCGCGAGTATTTCGTGAGAAGGGCCATCCCGCGAAGTACCCGCGAAATTTTATGTTTGGCAAAAAGTTAAGTTGTTTTACCAAATTCTTTACCCACACTATAAATACCCTCATTACCCACGAATTATAAGGAGTGCTTTTCAGAGGGAAAACCCTAGCAAATACACTTGAGAGTTAAAGATTGTTATACCCATAATCATCTACACATTTCCTTGTGGTTTTTCTCAACTCTTACCTCTCAATCTCTAGATCCTTGAGAGGTTCTTAGCTCAAACACTTACCACACCCATTCTGAGTGTTAAGTGAGATTTTGGTGTTGTTGGGAAGCATTGGAAGGAGCCATTCGTTGGTAGATGCAATCGGGCTGAATTATGAGATTCGGAAAGCTAAAGAAGACAAGACTCCGAGAGATCCATTGGTAGCAGGAGCTTGGAGGGCTTAAGTACATGGGGTAGACTAGGCTTGGAGGGTCTTTTGTCATTCGTATACTCGAACTTTATTCTCTAGTGGATCGATTTCTACTTGGAGGGTCGCGGAGAGGTTTTTCGCTTCTTCGATTTCCTCTTCAATAACACGTCTTGGTGTTATCTTGTGTTTGCATCTCTTTTCCCTATTCTTTAAGCTTTCATTTAATTGTTTATTGTGGATGAATATGGCTTAGAGTAGAGTTATCGATTCATTGCGCTTATTTACTCTTGTTCTGCACTTAGCTTAAGTTAGAGTAAAAGCAATATAGCCATAATTTTTAATTGGGGGTCTGAACAAGCTCTTGTGTCTTAGCACAAATTTGAGCTTTCAATTGGCATTAGAGTGGGTACACTTGTCGGATTTCAATATCCTTGTGTGATCCAAGACCCCGTGTGAGATGGATAGATCTCAATCCCTTAATGCACCTCCCTACTTTGATAGGAGTAACTATGCTTTTTGGAAAGTACGTATTCGTGCTTTTCTTTGTGCTATTGATAAGACAGTGCGGGATTCTGTTGAGAATGGATGGGTAAGAGCCACAACAGCCAAATCCGAATGGGATAAGGCTACTCTTGCTTTGGTAAACGCCAATAGCAAAGCTATTAATGCTATTTTCTATGGTGTTTCTATTGATGAGTTTCACAGGATTTTGCATGTGAAGACCGCCAAAGAGATGTGGACCATTCTTGAGACTACCTACGAAGGAACCAAGAAGGTCAAGGACACTAAGCTATTAATGCTATTTTCTGTGGTGTATTTATTGATAAGTTTCACAGGATTTCGCATGTGAAGACCGCCAAAGAGGCGTGGGCCATTCTTGAGACTACCTACGAAGGAACCAAGAAGGTCAAGGACACCAAGCTTCAAATGCTTACTACTCGATTTGAGGAAGTGAAGATGAGCGACGATGAGTCATTTGATTACTTTTATGGAAGACTCAATGAGATTGTGATTGCTGTTGGAAAAACTAGTTTTGCATCTCATACAAAACACATAGCAGAAGCAACACAAGTATCTTGTTCATTCATATGAGATAACATGGAATATCTAGAATTTTAGAAACGAAGAATAGAAAAGCATACTTTGATGGAGTGAAATTCAAAACAAAAGAACTTTGAAAAACCTTCAATCTTCACCCCAATTCCACAAATGCCCTAGATGTGTGGTCTCTCAATCAGTTATGTACGCTCTTGTTCAAAAGAGAATGTGTTTTGAGAAAATTGTCTTATTTCTCTTTTAATCGTACGTACATTTTTTTTTAATTTTTTTTATTTTATAAACTGTTAAAAGGTAGTTACTTTATTTAATAACTCTTATTAAATAAACAAATAACTGATTATCTAATTGGGCTAGCCTTTTGGGCCAACCCAATTGGGCTTTAGTGTGTGGCTTAGGATTGGACTAAAGAGACAAATAAAACTCTAGCTCCAATGGGTTTCAGACTTATCT
Organism: Quercus robur; assembly: GCF_932294415.1. NCBI lineage: Eukaryota > Viridiplantae > Streptophyta > Magnoliopsida > Fagales > Fagaceae > Quercus > Quercus robur. Next base: position 11,970,570 of record NC_065538.1, on the reverse strand, counting down.
CTCAACTCTTAACAAGCGCAAAGTTATCATTAATTATATTTAATACCACTATATAAATATAATTGCACTCTAAGCTTTATTAATAAAATTAAATCCCAAGACTTTATTATCTAAACAATTAACCCCTTCATGAAAATATTCGTAGTAATACAAAGTCATAATATATAACTGCCACTTTGAAAATTACTACCTCTTGATCCTTGAGTACCCGGTTTAATCCTTTAAGTTATTCATATATATTTATGAAATCAAATTTCATAAAATATAAGCTTTAGTAACTCTTTACTAAAGTGGTTAGGCCAAACACTTTGAATAACCAAACTCATTAAACTTATCTCAAGGGAATATTTTATATCTCTACAAAGAGACTATGAATTTCATCTTGAGGATATGTGTTCCTTTAACACTACGTGTGGCTGCCCAACATATTGAGATTTTGACCGTTGAATTAGATCTCACTTTTGATATATCAAAACAACCTACATTTCATGATCAGGTTCATTATCCTCTCAGGATTGAGAGTTTATGTAAATTAAAGTTGTAAGATTTATTTTCAGTTGAAAGTCATTACTAGAATAATTAATCTCACAATGGTCCAGTTCAATATGTCTTATACATTTAAGACACATCAACATATCAACTAGAAGTCACCACTTCCATAATTAAGACAGACCATCTTAGTTGACACGTTATAGTCTTCACAGACGAAATACCCAATTTCATCACCGACTACAAACTAAGATTTTTAGTTTACAAAGAACTTGTGATTTATATCTTCTATAACTAAATCACATAAATCACATATTATGCATCTCAAGGACTATATGATAATGTCCAAATATTCATGTCACCATTATTTTAGATAATAAAACAACTTCATTATTTATAACATAATGTCATACATAATATCATACATAGCATCATACAATAGGATTTTAGGGCACTAATCCTAACAATTGCCAAACTCAATTTTGGAGAGAAATTGAAACGCCAAAGTGGTGAGAAAGATCTTAAGATCCTTACCCGAAAGTTTCTGGGCTAAGGTCACCGCCATTGAGGAAAGTAAAGATTTGGACAAGATCAGGATTCAAGAACTCATTGGATCTCTCCAAACATATGAGCTAGGATTGTAATACCCCATAATTTTGATACCAATTTACTTCTTATAAGTAATTTTAAAAGGAGGCCCACAATTAAATGGATTTAATTGGTTTGGACCTAAAATATTTAAATCTGATAAATATTATGGAATATGAGACCCAAGTGAGGTGGCATAAGTAAATATATGGGCCTTGATAAGATTTAAAAAAAAAAAAAAAACCTAGCCTTTTACCTCTTAAGATACACACACACACACACATATATATATATATAAGATTTTCTTTTGTTTTAGCCGCAACACATGGTTGAACAACTTATTTTCTTTTCTGCTTTGTGGCTGAATGTGAGACTGCTGCAAGTATGTTTTCCTTTAGCTCTAAATTTAGAAGTTGAATATTCAATGGCTAGACTTGTCCCACGTTTGCAGGAAAGGCATGAGTGGTGCGTGGAATTACTTTAGTAGCTATTAGGATAATAGGCATCACTTCATAAAACCCAACCTATCAATATATTACAAGAAAGGACTTCTAGGCATATGTTCTGATCTCAACAAGCTTGACCTATCTTTATATTAAAGGGAAAAGGGTGCTTTGTGGTTAATATATATTCGTTTATAGCCTCACCTTGTTTACCATCAACGAACATGCATCACACTTTTGTTATTGTCTAAATACTAGTCCAGCGGCATCCAGGGAATAATAGGCAAATGGATTGATAATTAAGACTACCATACGTGGCTTCCTACATTAGATTGGATAGATGTAATGTTAGAATGAATAGATATGAATAAATCACATGGCTGTTAAATTTAGGTTGATTAGATATTCATTATTCGCCCATATTGAAGTTTCATGAATACCTATGATTACGTTAATGGAAAATTTTGATTAGGCAACAATATTTTGAAGTCCAAAAAGCTGATCAAAGCTGAAAGTGAATTGGATAGTTAAGTGAATAAATGAAGATTTTGGATATATCAGTATTGTCTAGGATAAAATTGTTTAAGTGTGAAAATTGATTTTAAGTGGGAAATTGTGTATTGATGGACCTATCTTTGGTGTTGCTAAGTTCTAATTCTATTGATTTGTTGTGATTCAAGGGAGGTTAGTTTCATATTTTTGCAACTAAGAGGTAAGTGGTGTTTACTAATTTTGGGAGTTTTCCCAAATAGTATTGATTATTAAACTATTTTATATCAAAGAAATATGTTGATATTCTATATATAAATTGATATTTTATAAATGCTTGATGTGCACATTGACTATTCATTTTATGAAAAACTTGTGGGACAACCTAAATCTATTTAAACTTATATGTGTGAATATTTCCTTATATTTTGACTATTCATTTTATGAAAAACTTGTGGGACAACCTAAATCTATTTAAACTTATATGTGTGAATATTTCCTTATATTTTTGAGAACTATGAATGGATTACTTTTTGTGAGCATCTTGAATGGATTATTTTGTGAGCATCTTGAATATGTTTTGAAAACCTATGGCAAGTCGTGATTAAAAGCTCAGTATTGTATTTAGTCCTTAGCAAGGGACAATCATACTATAGCTAGTCCTTAGCAAGGGATGGTTCTAAAAAAGGGGACAGTGCGCATTTGATAGCTCCTTAGCAAGGGAGTATACTATTAATGATCCAAAAAGGAAGCTCCTTAGCAAGGGAGTGCACCTTTAGGTTCCAAAGGAGCCATCTTTAAGAAAAGGGATGAAAAGGAGGTTTAAGTCTTAAAAGGGGACAGCACAACCCTGTCAATGGGGCGTAAACGTTGATCATGAGAAAAGTCTACGAAATTGTTTATATGATGGTGTTAGGTTCTAAAGTTTAGGATTTTATGTATTTAGAACTCTAATGTGTATTGTTGGCAAACCATGATCAAAACAATGTGTTTAGAAGTGTTTTAAGCTAGCTCAAAGTTGTGTGTCAATTTAAAGTTGGAATCGAGTTAAAGCAGGAGGCATTGTGCCTTTCGGCCTGGCTCAATCGATCGAAGCTTAGGCTCGACCGATCGAAGCTCGGGTAGAATGCTTTTCTGCAGATTCGTCCAACTCAGCCCTATTTGTTTTAAAACGTTTTTAGGGTTTCTTATTTGTCCTAAGTATAAAAGGCAAACCCTAGCCACGTTTTAGTGTTACTCATTTTTGCGGTTTGTGTAAATCTCTTGTGAGATCTAGAGGAGCTTTCCTTTACACAAACTTAGGGTTTTCAAGGAGAAGATTTATCTACACCTTGATGACCAATTCAGTTGCCGCCATTAAAGCTTAAAGAATACACAAGCGGGTGTGCTTGTAGCTGGTGGGAATCCAAGAAAGAAGGAGTCCGTAGATTCGGAGCTTGCACGTGGTCGTGTCAGTAAGTTCTACTGGTCGGTAGCAATAAGAAGTCAAGCGTGGGGGCTTGTAAGTCTTATTGTATGAACTTCGATTCTTTCAAAATAGTGGATTCAAGTTTACCTTGAGGATAGTTTGGTCAAATCCTCCCCAGGTTTTTACCGGTTTGGTTTCCTAGGTGATCATATCATTGTCTTATTTATTTTCCGTTGCTATGCATGATTTGATCTTTGTTATTGTATAACCTAAACTTGTTTAATTGGACTAAGTAACAACTTGGCTAATTATCTAGGTTTAATCAATTGTTTAAGGGGTCTAAAAACTGTCAAGTGGTATCAGAGCGGGTTGCTCTTTTGTTTTAGATCTTTTGATCTAAGAGCTGATCCTTGACCCCTGTTGTCATGGATAATTTGAAGTGTCTTTTTGATCATGTTTCTGCTCATGCTTCTGTTGATTTTATTGATGCCTGTGAAACTCTTCGTAAGGAATTATTGAAATCTATAAAAATTGCTAAGAAATTCAAGGAAGAGTTAAAATTGGCTAATCTTGAAAAAGAGGAATTGATTGTTAGATTAGATGAATCTAATAAAAAGAATAAATTTTTGAGAAATCAAATTTCCTCTCAAGATGAGAAGATGAAAAGCTTGGAACAAGAGTTAGTTGAATCTAAAGCTAAAATTGAAAATTTGACTAGTACCAAGCCTGCTGTTGATAACAGAAGTGTTTCTGTTTCTCTTAAACCTAAAATTGAGAAAGTTTATATCCCTCCTTTTAAGAGGAATAATAAAGAAAAGGCTTATTTTGCTAGATTAGACAAAGGTAAAAGTTCTGATGTAGACGCTGAAGTTTCTAAACCTAAGTCTAAACCTACTATTAGAGAGCACAATAAATCTGTTTTTGCGCCTACCTGTCACCTTTGTGGTGTTGTTGGTCATATTAGACCAAATTGCTCTTTGTTGAGGAAAAAACCAAAATCTGAGACTAGATTTGTTGTTAGGAATACTGATGTTCCTAAATTTGTTCCTGTTTGTCACTTTTGTGGTATCCATGGTCACATTCATCTTAATTGTCATAAATTGAAATTTAAGCATTCTGTGTTTCAATCTAGGATTTGTGATGATATTTCTCCTGCCATAAGTCCATATAAATTATTTCATATTTTTTTGAAAAATTTGAGCTTGTTGGCTTGTGAAAGGAATTTGCAGGATTTTAGTCTTTCTCAGAAGATTAGTGTAATTCCTTAAATACACTCTGCTTTTCATGGATTTTCACCTATAAAGCCGAAGACTCGTGCTATATGGGTGAGAAAAGATTCTCCAAGGTGAGTGTTGCTGACTTGTCCCTAATTTAATTCTTTCAATTATTTGTGGACATACCTTGTTTCTGTTTTTGGTCGTGTTTTTTTTTTTAAAAAAAAATCCAAAAACATTGAAAAATTTTCAAAAAGACAAAAATATTTTATTTTGTGTCTAGTTTTATTTTTCTTGAGGATTACATGAATTATGATATCTCTCTCTTGATTTAGAACATGTTTGACATTGTGGAGAAACTTGAATAGTATGTGTTATATAAGTGCTAAGCTATTTCTGATTTTGTGTGAGTATGTACTAATTTGTACATTTACTCATGGGTTAATTAAGAAATTGATATTTCTTGTTTGTGTACCCTCTATAGCTTAGTTAAGCACTGTCATGCATTGCATTTGCATTGTTCATTTTGCATAATATGTGTTTTTTTTTTTGTTTTTGGTCATGTAGTTTTTAAAACCAAAAAGATTTTTGTATTTTGTTTTTCACATCTTGGATTTATAATCAAGGATTGGCCATATTATCTTTACATAACAAGTTTATGTACCTTGTTTAGCTTGGATGAGCTTCTTGTATTGCACTTTACTAGTTTGAGCTTTGTAGTGCATGTTGTGTGGGAGATGTTTATAGTTTTTGATCACTTTGTCTTGATCTTGAAGTCACATGTCTTTGACTGTCGGACTTGAACCTTTTGAGAAAGGCATAAATAACCATCTCACCATTGTTCACTAGCCAATCATGAACACCTTAATGCATATCATAAGATTTTGTACTCAAGAAAGTGTAGCATATGCACAAAAAGAACATAAGGTGAAGCCTCGGTTAAAGTGCTTAATTCTTAAAATCTAATTGGTGTGTACTATTAGGCTTGATGCCAAACTCACATAACTTAAAATTGGAATGTATATTATGAGGCATAAATACAAGAAACTTACATGATTGCAAGCTTATGATCTAGGAGATGTGGGAGTTATATGATGTAACTCTTTAGGTGATAGTCTCTTTCAAATTCTATGTGATGAATTTTGTAGATTTTGTGATTGATTGCTATTCACATATCACCTCACATGTATTTCAAGCTTTTGCTAGTTGCACACACTACACAAGTTATTCTTTACTAAACTTGGTACATTATATTGTGTGTGATCTTGTTTTGGCCATCCAAGATTAAAAGTTCCTTGATTTTAATGCAAAATGTGTTTAATGTTTGCGCTTTGAGGACAAATTGATTGAAATTTTTTTTTGGAAGATCTGGGTTGAATTCAAGTGTTTTTTTTTAAAAAAACTTTTCATCTCATACTCATGCATTTTATTCATGAAATATTGTGCTTTGAGGAGTTTTTGCATTAAATTGCTCTGTTTTTCAAAAATTTGATTTTTCCATGCATCATTTATGTTTAGGATTCACATGAAATGTATTGCATTGATTGTTTTTGTATCCATCTTGCAATTTTGCAGTCATATCTTTCATTGTTTTCACACATAACATGCATACACTTTGCTACATTGGGTACTCAACTTGATTTAAAAATTGATTGATTAATTTTTTGAGTTATATACTTTCTAGTATATGCTATTTTTATGTGTGAACAGTAGAAAATATTTTTTTTAAGAGATATGATGGATAATCAATGTGCAAATATTTTCTCTACTCATGCAATTGTTTATGGGTCACATAGTGCCATGTTTGCATTTTATTGAAAGAGAGAATATTTTTTCTTCATGTGTATCCTCAACTTAGTTTTTTTTTTTTTTAAAACTTGGTTTGTGTCTTTTTATTTATCCCCAACCCCTTTATTTTTCCCCAAAACTGTTTTTCCCAAAACTTGTTTTGTTTTTCCTATTTTTATAGGGGGGAAATTTTTTTTTAACCTTTGTGGTTCTTAAGGGGAGTTGTTGCTCTTCATAGGGGGAGTTGTCTCTATTTTCTCTTACTTTGTTGCGCATGTTTTCTGTCTACCTTTTGATTAGGTAGTCTTTGTCAATACGTGACAAAAAGGGGGAGACATAGATGACCTCTTTGTTTTGTTTAGGGGGAGAATATAAAAAACTTTTTGAAGTATCTAACTCAGGGGGAGAGTTAGAATTTACTTTTGTTTTTTTATATTCTGTTTCATATTATTGTATATATGTCTTTCTTTCCACACATGCGGTTATGCATTTTGTTTAGTGTTTCAGGAAATATACAGGTTGATTCAATTGAGTTGCTGTCTACACTTGCAACTGATGGATAGTAGTTAGGATTGAATTTGGTTTATGAGCATTATTTTGTAAAGGGCTTTTCATTTTGTAAACTTTGAGCTTCTAAGTTGTGTTTTGTCACGGATTGCCAAAGGGGGAGTTTGTTAGGTTCTAAAGTTTAGGATTTTATGTATTTAGAACTCTAATGTGTATTGTTGGCAAACCATGATCAAAACAATGTGTTTAGAAGTGTTTTAAGCTAGCTCAAAGTTGTGTGTCAATGTAAAGTTGGAATCGAGTTAAAGCAGGAGGCATTGTGCCTTTCGGCCTGGCTCGATCGATCGAAGCTTAGGCTCGACCGATCGAAGCTCGGGCAGAATGCTTTTCTGCAGATTCGTCCAACTTAGCCCTATTTGTTTTAAAACGTTTTTAGGGTTTCTTATTTGTCCTAAGTATAAAAGGCAAACCCTAGCCACGTTTTAGTGTTGCTCATTTTTGCAGTTTGTGTAAATCTCTTGTGAGATCTAGAGGAGCTTTCCTTTACACAAACTTAGGGTTTTCAAGGAGAAGATTTATCTACACCTTGATGATCAATTCAGTTGCCGCCATTAAAACTTAAAGAATACACAAGCGGGTGTGCTTGTAGTTGGTGGGAATCCAAGAAAGAAGGAGTCCGTAGATTCGGAGCTTGCACGTGGTCGTGTCAGTAAGTTCTACTGGTTGGTAGCAATAAGAAGTCAAGTGTGGGGGCTTGTAAGTCTTTTTGTATGAACTTCGATTCTTTCAAGATAGTGGATTCAAGTTTACCTTGAGGATAGCTAGGTCAAATCCTCCCCGGGTTTTTACCGGTTTGGTTTACTGGGTGATCATATCATTGTCTTATTTATTTTCCGCTGCTATGCATGATTTGATCTTTGTTATTGTATAACCTAGACTTGTTTAATTGGACTAAGTAACAACTTGGCTAATTATCTAGGTTTAATCAATTGTTTAAGGGGTTTAAAAACTATCAGATGGTATTGATATATATTATGATGACTCACAATATAAATATATTTTTTTATGTGAAATATTTTACGACAAAATATTGATGAGTTACAAGTTATGAATTTGTTGTAAGAATTATTTATTTGAAAGGTTTGTTCCCACACCCCAATGTTAGTGAATTCCACTTATTGAATTATCTCACCCCCCCCTTTATTTTCCCCTTATAGATACATTAAAGGGATTATTGGTGTTAGGACATATGTGGATCATGTTAAGAACATATGTCATTTAGAATTGGCTAATCATTTGACAAAATGCACTTTACTTGTAATTTGGTAGATCTAGCATGTGTTTAATACTTCAAAGAACAAGAGTTCAAGTCTAGTATTAAAGCCATGAAGATTGGACCAAGCTTGATATGCACTTAGTTCTAATAAGATCATATTTGGCATGGCTAATTAGAAAGAAATAAATAAATGAGTTACCTTAACAAGAGACCTTAAATCACAATACTATTTTGTATGTAGTTTGATCTTTTCATTGTTGTATTCTTCTTGACAAGTTCCCCTGCCTTGAAGATCTCTTTTGTTAAGCTTAACATGATATTTTAAGGCTCAGATCTCTTTTGCTTCATTCTTTTGAAGGTGCAAGGACTAGGGCATGTTAACCATTCAAGGGTATATTTCCTTCCTTTAGGGACGAAGGCTATCCCATGGGCTTCTATTATTACTTTGTAAGGTTGAATTTATTCAACCATCTAATTGGCTTTATTCCGTACCAAATTTGCTTGTAATTCAGCATTTAGTAACCTTGTATTTAGGTGGGTTTGTTGTAAGGGTAGTGAGTGAGATAGAGTGAAGATTGCTCAAGAGTGTGCAAGAAAACAGAGACTCGTGGCTGGGACTCGCGGGTGACTCGCGGCTGCAAGCCGCCAGAAGCAGCACACGTGCCAAGCATGCTGGAAGATGAACAATCATGCTAGCTGGAGCACTACAAGACAAAACAGGACAACTGGCCATACGGTTAACTCGCTACTGGATCTCGTGACTTAGTCAAGCCGCGAGGTCAAGCCGCGAGCCACCCCTGTTTTGTAAAACCTAACGTTTCACATTCCTCTCCCACTCCAGTATAAATACCCCTTTTACCTATGATTGAAAGAGAGCTTCCAGAGAGAATTTTGAGAGAGAAACCCTAAAGAAAAACCAGATTGTTTCACCCACAATCTCTACCTTAGAGTCTCTTCAAATTCCTCAACTCTCTTCCTCTCCATTGTCAAATCCTTGAGAGGCATTATACCAAACCTGGTTCTCACCATCATCATCACTGTGAGACAGTTGTTTGGATTTCTGGGAAGCAGTTAGGAAGGAACCAATCTTCATTGGTTGATGCTACGGTCTAGTAGCGGAATTCGGGAAGCTAGAAAAGAAAAAGGTTCGGCGCAATCTCGTTGGAGCAAGAAGCTTGGAGGGCTTAGGTGCACTGGGTAGATTAGGCTTGGAGGGTCTATTGCTATCCTTGTATCCCAACTGTATTTTCTAGTGGATTGTTTACCGCTTGGAGGGCGGCGGAGAGGTTTTACGCCGAGGGCTTCGGTTTCCTCTTCGATAACACATCGCGTGTTGTCTTTGTGTTTACATCTTCCTTCCTCTCTATCTTTGCCTTTTTATTATCTGCTGTGGATTTTATTTTGTTATGGCTTAGATAGTTTTTAACCAATTTCATATTATAGCATATGTTAAGTTTCCGCACACTAGTTGTTTGACATATTGCTTGAATTGGTTAAGTTGTATTTTGGGGGTCTAAACGTTCAAAGGTGTTTTGTACACGTTTTTGAACTTTCATACTTCCTTTATCGTTTGATCATGACTAGTGAAATGACCCTTCGCTTTTGTCTCTTTGTTGAGACAGTGGCCTAGTTGGCCAATTTCTTTTCTTATTCTTCTTGGGCTATTCACTTGACTGTTATGATCGATTGTCTAAAGTTCTGTCATTCTGCAATTTATACATGTACTTGCAAAGTGTTTCATTAAACACATGTCATATGAGTAAAGAGACCGCTGGTAAGATTTTATAGGGCATTTAGCCTTTGTTCTAGTTTGTTTTAAGGGGTGATCCCATTAAGGTCAAGATTGGCATGTGCATAGGATAAGATTCTTCCGAACACATGCCTAATTGGTTACGCATATACTATAATTTAAAAAGACTACTTATGCTTGATACATGATCTATCATCATACTTTCACATTCAATATATATTCAAGCTAAAGTTTTAACACCATGTCTCTTACATATCATTGTGTGAGCCATTATATATCAAACATATAGCATACTAATATAGCATTTTTTTTTTAAAAGAAAGAAATATTCATGATGCTATGGAAAGACTCTAGGCTTTTCCATGATTTTTGGCCTTGGCACAAAATTACCTTATAGTAGTGTCAACAATTATATATAGATAGAGATATGGGGTGATATGATGCTATCATGTCACATAGCTTTGATCTCCTTCTTAGCAGGCTCTTCTTGACAAGTTCTTATTCTTAATCCTATGGACTTGACAGTATATGTACAGTCGAAATAGTCTAGTTGCTCTAGCCTAGTTGTTGTACTACATGTACTCTTTTTGTGCAAAGTGTTAGACTAGCAGCAACGATACCAATAAAGAAATTCACAAATAATACTAACCACAAATGTATAAAATTTTCTCTAACTTAAGGGCGATATATGTTGATGCATCTATGACATAGCATAATATCCCTTAGTGTTTACATAACACAAATATATTTTGGAATTTCTTCTCAAAAAATTAAAGCAGTTGATATCATTTAGAAAGGTTTCGAATAGTGGGTCATGATTATTATTTATGAATTCATAATCAATCATATGCTCGTGGGATTTCTCCTAAAAAGAGAGCTAATGAGAAATATTTCTTCCACTACTTGCACACATTAGTGTATAACATATGATATATATATATATATATATATATATATATATTGACAAACTATAACATATGAGATATTGATCAAAAGAAAACAATGTTTTGCACATGTAATTAAATAGCTGTGCTTGTGCATATGCTAAAATCTAGAATTTAGGCATGTCGTGCTCCATTTTAAATGAGCAATTAAAGACTTCAAGCTCAAAAATACCTGGTTTCATGCTTTTAAGTACCCAAAATTGGGATCTTTAAACTTTGAAAAGTCAAAAAGCAGCTTCTCTTATTTTTAGGCCTATAAGGCAAATATAAAATTGACGATTTTTCTTGAAACTTTCCTTTTAAGTTTCTAGGCTTTGGATGGAATAACAAGAGGGACTATCTTAAAATCATTTAAGATTGACAGTAAAAAATAGGCATATTCCCACGCAAATAAATTACACCCGGTAAAGTGTTTAAAAAGCTATGAAACCCGATGTGTTAGCCTATTCCTTTATGGATGTGAACCATGCGGAGTTCTTATGTGAGATAAATAAAATACATTATTTGAGTTATGGTGTAAGAGCAAAACAGATTTGTGATTTGCCTATGATTGGCCTTGTGAACAATGGTTTAAGTCCAGACTAAAAATCATTTGAACTTCTAGTGAGAGCTTAATTGTGTTTTATGTGGCTGTTCGGATTGGGACAAATAAAATTGGGTAAATGGTAGCGGTTTGCTACCCACCACCTCTGGCATAACAACATTTACGGGACTTAAATTTTGATTTGATTCCATATGGGATACACATAATTCTTCTCCCCAACAACAGTTATGGTAAATATTTCAAAAGAATTTGATTTGTTTTCTATTTTCTACCATTTTCATAGTTGACTTCCTTAATAGGCACTCTCCTTAATTGGTACCATTCTTTATCAAGAAACTTTCTAGTATACTTTCCAGAAATTACGTTGCCTAATGCAATAATGAGAATACAATTAAAATTATATACATGGCAGCTGGCTTTCCTTAACCGTTTTCTTCCTTTTCTTAAATTTTGTAGACAATAAATGGTCTTTTAATGTGGCAAAACCGTAGTGATATTGTTTTTATGCCAAAAACTTGTATTTTCAAATACAATTTGACCTCACCTCTTTAATACCCAAAATTGGGGTCTTTAAGCTTGGTAGGACAACAGACAACCAAACTTATTCTAGATCTAAAGCTAGTGAGGAAAGCATTTTAATTTAGAAAATTTTTAGCGTGAGGCAATCCAATATTTTGAAAGTAGTTTAGCATGAAATTAAAAAGAAGCCACATGCCAAAACAATCATATAAACATTGTTGCAACTTGCAAATATTTGGAGAGCTAGAACGGGAAATGCATAAATCTCACCTTAAGATCCAAGAACTAGGTCATACCCTTAAGGACTGTTGAGGTCGCTTGAATTTTGTGGTCGTCTTTTGTTTAGGCCATGCCTCACAATGAGCCACCCACTTCATTACCTCCACCTTTAGACCCAAATGGATGTTATGTTTCTCTGTTTAAAGACTAGAGGATTTGAGACATTGCGTCTTGGCTCTCACATCATCGTCTACTTGTTTGGTTGAAAAGTCATGCTTTGAAGACGAAGTTGTCTTGGTGATGCCTCTTTATCTCCCCCATCTCAGCCCAATCGTAGATTAAATGAAATTAGCATGGGCAGAATGAAGAGATGATCAAAGGGTATTATCCCGTGGGGTACTCTTAGATCGGTACTGTTGTATTTGTAATTCTCCATTGAACTGAGTGAACCCTTTGTTGCAGGAAGAGCTAGATGACTAATCACTCCCCACAGACGGCACCAAACTGATGATGCCAAAATCGTCAGTTGGGTGACTCGTCCAATCCGGAGCTTTAGACGATCTTGTAGGACCTGCAAGGTAAAGAGAGATAGATCGAAGAGACCACTGGGTTGTGCCCGGTAGGGGAGCCTCCGATGCTTAAGTTAGTATCAACCCATATTTCTTGTATTCAGATAGTATTTTGTTGTAGTTTTTGACGTACCTTCACAAGTGAGACGGACTGTCCCTTTTATAGGTGATTTGGATAGCTGTTGTACATAATTGGAGGTGATTATTACCCATGTGTAACAGTTATCGTATTGACGGGCGTTTAAGACTGATGAGTAACGGTCACCATTAATGTTTTGAATGTGCTTGAGCGGTTACATCTTTTAGTTTGTCAATGATGCAAGGTCCTCCATATTAATGGATGACCTTAATGTTTTTTTTGGACTCATCAAAAGTAATGTAAAAAATATTATGGATGTAGCACTTCTTTTTTCATAATAGCTTTATTTTTAGTTGTGGTTGGTTTCAGTATGATATTTTATTATTGAGTAATTCTACGGTACCCTCCCCAAAAAAGGGGGGGTACGGTACCCACTAGTAGGTAACCTGTTACATCAGGTTACTTTTTTCTCATATTTGACGGTTTCATGTTCATATTGTGCAGTTCCAACATCACATATGATAGTTCTTTTCTCACATTTGGTGGTTCCCTTACTTTTTTCTCACATATGACGGTTCTATTCTCACATTGTGCAGTTCTAATATCACATGTGACAGTTTTTTCTCACATTTGGTGGTTCCCTTACTTTTTTTTCTCACATTTGACTGTTTCATCCTCACATTGTGCGGTTCCAACATCACATATGACAGTTCTTTTGTCACATTGGATGGTTCCCTTACTTTTTTCTCACACTTGACAGTTCTATCCTCACATTGTGCAGTTCCAACATCACATGTGACAGTTCTTTTCTTACATTTGGTGGTTCCCTCACTTTTTTCTCACGTTTGACGGTTCCATCCTAACATTGTGTAGTTCCAACATCACATGTGACAGTTCTTTTCTCACATTTAGTGGTTCCCTTACTTTTTTCTCACATTTGACGGTTCCATTCTCATATTGTGCAGTTTCAACATCACATGTGACAGTTTTTTCTCACATTTGGTAGTTCCCTTACTTTCTTTTTCTCACATTTAACGATTCCATCCTCACATTGTGCGGTTCCAACATCACATATGACAGTTCTTTTGTCACATTGGGTGGTTCTTTACTTTTTTCTCACACTTGACAGTTCCATCCTCACATTGTGCAATTCCAACATCACATGTGACAGTTCTTTTCTCACATTTGGTGGTTCCCTTACTTTTTTCCTCATATTTGACGGTTCCATTCTCACATTGTGTAGTTCCAATATCACATGTAACAGTTCTTTTCTCACATTTAGTGGTTCCCTTACTTTTTTCTCACATTTGATGGTTCCATTCTCACATTGTGCAGTTCCAACGTCACATGTGACAGTTTTTCTCACATTTAGTGGTTTCCTTACTTTTTTTTCTCATATTTGACAGTTCCATCCTCACATTGTGCGGTTCCAACATCACATATGACAGTTCTTTTGTCACATTGGGTGGTTTCCTTACTTTTTTCTCACACTTGACGGTTCCATCCTCACATTGTGTAGTTCCAACAACACATATGACAGTTCTTTTCTCACATTTGGTGGTTCCCTTACTTTTTTCTCACATTTGACTGTTCCATTCTCACATTGTGCAGTTTCAACATCACATGTGACAATTTTTCTCACATTTGATGGTTTCCTTACTTTCTTTTTCTCACATTTGATGGTTTCATCCTCACATTGTGCGGTTCCAATATCACATATGACAGTTCTTTTGTCACATTGGGTGGTTCCCTACTTTTTTCTCACACTTGACGGTTCCATCCTCACATTGTGTAGTTCCAACATCACATGTAACAGTTTTTTTTCTCACATTTGGTGGTTCTCTTACTTTTTTCTCACATTTAACGGTCTCATTCTCATATTGTGCAGTTCCAACATCACATGTGACATTTTTTTCTCACATTTGGTGGTTTTCTTACTTTTTTCTCACATTTGACGGTTCCATCCTCATAGTTAAGGTCATTTTCTTGATGTTTATATTTTTATTATTTATATATGATGGTGAACCAAAAATTAGACTATCTCCAATCCGTCCGTAGTGTTGTTCAAGACCAGAAAGGTCATCCAAGTGTAAGAAGGTTGTCCAGCATGGAGTCACCTGGACGACCGCTAAAAACTTAGAAATTTTCGGAGTAAATCTATATCCAAAAGCTTATGATTCAGACCACGTTCTACTATTCTGAAGTAGGAGCAAAATTCTTATCCATCGCTCTAACTTCCCATTAAGTTCTTAACTTCTGAAGGCAATTGTAGAAATTAAGTCTGAACCTTCTAACTTCCATCCACGTTGAGGAAGTTACTAAACAAGTAACCACTCCAAAGCTCACTATAAAAGGACTCAACCATATGAAATCAAAGTATGTTTTTCACCACTTACAGAGTTGGAATTCCTAATTTCAAGAGAGAAAACTAACTTAAGCATCAGAGGGTTCTTGGCCAGTTCACCACAGTCACCTTTGATCTTGTGCTTCTTTCTTTTCAGGCCTTCCGAGCAATCTCAAGGCCATTGAAACTCGAAACATTCAGCCTACTGATTTTCTATGCATCATCAATATACACTATAAAACCGAAGATGTATAATCATATGTGCTCTCTAATTGTTCTTATGCAACATCTGCAACTTAATCACAATTGTGTGTTTATTGTGGTGTCTAAGGTTGGAAATAGGGTGACTATACAATTAGCAAGACATGCAAAAAATCCAATACAAAGATTGTTGACAATTTTAAATTTTCAGTAAACACTTGAATTGAAACTACAAATCCAGTATGAAATAGTCATCAATCAAGGCTACTACACCAGGTTTTATATTTTTTAGGCATTTTCATTAGATCCACGTGTGCGGAAGTGTCAAATGACTGTGTCCGACACGAGTATAACCACCCCAATTAAAGTGTCTATGCAATTTTGTTTCATAAAATTATTATTATATTTAGACCCATCTAAAACAAAATAAACATCCCAAAAAATTTCCACAATAACAAAAATTACCAATAGAAAAGATAAAAACAATTAAGCATAATTGACCGATTTTACCAAAAACGAACAACCCAATCCTTTTTAAAAAATTATCAAAATAATTTTGTCATTGAGAGTTTAGCATATCGACCACAATGATAAGTGTGAGCCTTATTTGAGTCAGCAAAGCCTCCACTAGCTAAGTCTGAGAGAGCCTTAATAGCAATGGAATGTTTTCGTTGTTGAAGACTTATCGGTGCCACAAAGCACTTATCTCTCTCTCTCTCTCTCTCTCTCTCTAGGTTTCGCAAAATTTGTACAAACTCGTCATTCTAAAGCTATTTGGTATTTGTTCCTATAAAATATTAGAATGTGTAATTTGAACATAATTGGCTGTTAAAAGGTCAATTTTCATCTCTATACTTTGTTCGAATTAGCATGGTGGCAAGTCGATATATTTTTGGCCGAGCAACTCTAGTTCGAATCCTTCACACTTGCAATTTTTTTTTTTTTTTAATTTTCAATTTTTGGTCCATAAGCTGAAAAGCCCACAAGAGCCTATGCCCAAGAAAAACCCTAGTTCATCCCAAATCTTCATTCCTTCAATGTCGGTGATAACAGCCACCGATTTTCCTCTCTTTCTCTGTGCTTTTGTTCGAAGTCTCCACCGTTTCTCGTCACTAAAATTTCAGTACGTCTCATCCTTATTCTTTAGTTTTCCATCTGGGGTTTTTGCCGTTTGGCTTTTGTATTGCTGAATTGTTATTAATCTTGTTTTGTTTTTGTTTTCCTTTTTGGTTTCGCAGGGCTAGGGATAGACACAGGTAGGGGCCCGGGCCCCTCTAGCCCAATTTTTTTTTCTTTTTTTAAGTAGGTTAGTTTTCCAAAAAAAGACTTGGGCCCCCTTACAAAAAGCTTGGGCCCCCTCAGAAATTGTAACCCAGCCGGCCAGCCCACATGTAAAAAAAAAAAAAAAAAAAGGTTTAGTCCAAAAATGTAAACCTAGCAGTCTGACCGAAGACTCCAGTCTCCGAAGTCAAAAAAAAAAAAAAAAAATAAAAAAAAAAAAAAAAAAAAAAAAAAACCCTAAGGCTGAGGCAAGACAGAGAGAGTGAGGGGCTTTTCAAAAAAAAAAAAAAGACAAGTGTAACTTCTTTAATATTGGATACTTTTTCTAGTCCAAATTCACTACTGGCCTTTTGATTATTTGAACTGTTTTTGCCTTTATTTATTACAACCATCTCAAACTTGAACTATATTTGCCCATACTTCAAGCACTACCATATTTTTCTTGATACACAGCGTTAGGTCTTGTTGCTGCATGCAATGGGGTATTGCTATTTTTCCCTCTGTACTAGTTTCTCTGCACTAGGTACTGCTGGATTTCTGCACTCTGCACTGGTTACTGCTGAATTTCTGCACTGGATAGCTGCTGCCTGTAGCGTGTGGACTGCTGTTTTTTTAATGCAATTGCATCAATAGCACTCACTGAATAGGCTTGCTTGTGTATCTGATGGTGAAAGTGGTAATAAATACATGTGTACATAATATTACAGATTGCGTCATTTATTTCTTTTGAGCTGAATATTGGCAATTGTTGTACGTGTACAATTTTTTTGTGTGGATTATTTAATTAGTGTACTTGAAAATCTTAGGGTTTTCTTGGTTTTGGACGAGGGCTGTTCTTATTGGATCATAAATGAATGTAGCCAATTGCTTTACTAGTTATATGCTTTGCCTTCAAGATCATATCTCCACTTCATGCAAGGATCGCTTGGAAAAATAGTACTTACTTTGGTATTTTGGATGTCAGAAACTTGAAAGAAAGCATTGATTTTTTCATTCACCAAGTAAAATTTGCATCGATATATTTCTCAGCTTAACAACATGTCTAGCCAATACTAAACTAACAATATCATTTCACATCACAGAAAATTATTCTCATATACACAAATATTCACTTCCACAAAAACGTACTGCAAAAAAATCTATACACATAGCTCTTAGTTCCCACTATTTTCTTTAAGTGCAGGCAAATGAAGGTTGGTGGACTCTTTTTATAAAGGATGAGGCAACCTGTGGTGAACATAGAGCCAAAACTCACAATAAATTCAAATGAAATGGCTTAAATGCCCCACTTATAACTCTAAAAAAAAAAAAAAAAAAAAAAAAAAAACCCTTAGTTTTGATAATAAAATAAAGTAAACAGTGTTTTATTATTGTGAACTCACATTACAAATATCACATGGCATATTGCAAAAGATAGTACACTAAAGTAAAAACAGAATTCACTAATTAAATACAATGCTTATTGTGCAATTTTTAAATAACTTGCAACTGTACAAAATAATTTGAATGTATTCAACATCATAAGTCCTACTGCCTATTCAATCTAACACGTCTTTCTGCCGTTTGAAATGGTTGAGCTGCAAATCACTTTATGTCTCAAGACGCTTGGAATGCATCCCTCATAAATCCTGAAGTGGCAAACTTTGCCAATCTGTCTGCCTATGCACAAGTCAGAACCAAGGCAAAATGAGAAATATTAACAAAAATAGTCAAAAGGTGGCACTAAGAAGCAGGCAGATATGTACAAATATTTATGTTCTTCGCTTACATTGGCCTTCACATAATGCTGTTAAAAGCTCCTTAAGGGAGACAGTAAATGCAGAATGCTAGTTAGAACAATCAAATACGTATTTATGTCTCCACTTACTACCTAAATGAAGTAATATACTAGCTAGCCACAAGGTAAGAACTTCAATAAATAATCCTTGGCATTACCAGAACTTCACTTTCTTACAGCAACTTGTGGACAGGTGTTTTAATTTTAAAAATGGTACCTAAGGTACTGTATCTAAGTTTTGCTCTTTTCATATATGCATCTTAGCATCCTCACCAATCAAACAACATAAATTGATATCTAAAAACATGCAGGGCAACTCACATAAACAAGGATAGTGCAACTCACGAAATTCAATCTCCCTTTGAATTAAAAATAAAATTCACTAAATTGTAGCAAGGAAGTGCCCAGCTGCTGGGGTTGCTTGTGTGGAAGGTCCAGAGAGAAGGAGCCAGGGAAGGAAAGTGTGGGCTTCTCTATAAACTTGAAACTGCTGAGAGAGAGACGGAAGAGTTGAAAAAACTGAGACGTGAAGATGCAAGAGCCACTGAGAAAGTTGTGAGAAGCAGAATAAGAGTGAATTAGAAGAAAAGCTAAAAGAAGCTGAAAATGTCATCAAAGAATTGAGAGAAACTGCAACGCTTGAAGCCCAAGAGCATTCTTCTGAGCTATGGAAGCACAAATCTGCCTTCATTGAAGTTGTGACAAACCAACGGCAACTTGAAGCTGGAATGGGCTGCGCACTTAGGAAAATTGAAGCTACAAAACAAGAACTTGGAGTAGTATTAGAGCAAAAGGAGGAGGCAGACTTGATGGTTCAAAAACTATCAATGGAGATGGTAAAAATGCATAAGGATTTGGAGCAAAAAGAAAAAATTCTGTCAGCAATGCTTAGGAAGAACAAGCTGGATACAACAGAGAAACACTTGCTTTTAAAGGAGGTTAAACTATCAAAGGCTAAGAGAAAGCAAGCTGAAATAGAAACTGAAAGGTGGAGGGCAGTATCAGAGTCTAGACATGAGAGGCATTCATTAAGAAGTATGTTGACTAACCAAGTAAATTCAAAATTGGACTTTTACACAGGGGCAAGAGGGGTGCATCAGCATGCAACAGGATCATCATACAATGGAAAGACAAGATCACAGCCAACTGATCTTGTTCTTGAGTATGGGCATATTGGACTTAAAAAGGACAGAAGGGAGCCAGAACTTTCTCCAATCTTTGACTGCTACTCACTGGAAGGAAATGAGGCATTGGGTAAGAACAAATTTCCCAATTTTCATTAGGATTTAACATAAATGAACTCTTAGCTTTAACCAACATTATCAATAGCGAACTCTAATACACATGTGCGCACGCACACACATATTCTTGATTTTATTTTCCTTTATAAAATCCAATCAAAATGCTTTAATTCCTGATTATGTATAAAATTCTAGATTCTTATTTTCTTAATACCTTCCCTTTTCTTGCTTTTTAAGCTATGACAGCTGATGTTAAGCAATTGGAAAGTTGGGTACTGTCAGAAGCTGAGAAGTATGCAACTTTAATTGAGCAAAGGCATCACTTAGACAAGATGCTTTTGCAGAACAAATGAGAATCAAAGATGAGAAATTAGAAACATTTCGTTGGCAGTTGATGAGCATGGAACTAGAATCAAAGCGGCTGCAGTCCCATATTGAGGGAATGAATGAGGATATGTCACATCTCAGACATGATAATATGAAATTGGAAGCCTTGTTATTGGAGAGAGAAGAAGAATTAACTTCCTTAAAAGAGCAACTAGCATCACAATTGAAGGCCCTAAATTGCCAAAATACTAATTTAAATTGTTCTGTACATAGTCCAGTAATAGCCCATGAGGCCATTGGCTTTGAAGTTATCAATAAGAGAAAACAGAACGAGAGAGAGCAAGAAACAAGGACTCCAAATTTGGAGGATTTGTGTCAAGAGGAAGATGCTGAGAAAGAAGAAGGAAAATCATCCTTTAACCAGTCCAAGGATGTAGGTTTAATAGCCCATTCTCCTGAAAAAGAGTTAGAAGATGATAAGGAAATTGCCAATGAGGGTCCTGTAAAAGAGGGAAGAACAAGTCCAGTGGATATTGATGTTACTGAAAACCTGGCATCATCTAGTCAGCCCTTGAATAAGACAAACAATTCTCCTTGGAGGATGGATCTTCATGCTCTTCAAGTTTCTTATAAGATCAAAAGGCTGAAGTAGCAACTTCTAATGCTTGAGAGACTGACAGGGAAGCAAGAAAGCCTTGAAGATACAGAAAGCAATGATAATGGGCAAATTGGGATCAAGAGTTTCCTTGCATTGATGCTGAATAAACAAGTTGGCAGGTACTAGTCCTTTCAAGAGAAGGCAGATGACCGTTCCAAACGCATGGTAAGCTTGGATTAATTCAGTAAAGTTCAAAAAACTATGACAATAAAATTGACTTTTGGCAATTCAGTGTTCTCAACACTTAGATAGTTGCAAGATTTCAACCATCTCTCTTAAATATCTGTGCTTCTGTTTGGATTCAATTAGGGCCTAAAACACTATATGACATTCTCATTGGCCTCTCTTTTGGCAGTTTAAAAATGTAGTCATCTACGTATGGTTTCTTATTTATATTTTTCAGCATGAGCATAATCTAACTGCGAGTGGTGGACATTCTAGTACAGCAAGACCAAAGGAAGAAACTAAAGCACTACAAAAATTCCTAGACGAAACATTTCAGCTGCAGAGACATATAGTTGCAACAGGACAGAAATGGGTGGAAATTCAATCCAAGATTGCTTTTGGATTTGTTGGGGTCACTGAAGAAATAAATAAGATTGCCAGCTTTGACATGAAACGCTTTGCTGATAGTGTCAGAACTCTCTTTCAGGAAGTTCAAAGGGGCCTTGAGGTTCGGATAGCTCGAATTATTGGAGATCTTGAGGGGACATTGACTTGTGAGAGGATGATACATTTAAGGAGGTAGTGAGGAGAGCTAAAATAAAAAAAAAATAAAAAAAAAATTAAAGATGAGGCTTAATACATATTAGATAGTCTTGCAGTTTGTAAGTGTTTCTACTGATTTTTTTTTGAGATTTTTTTTCTTTTTTTTGAGAAACCAGTCTATGAGACAGAACGATGCTTTTATTAAAACATAAGAAAACTAATCAAACAGAGCAAGGGGGATAATGTCCCCAGTTAAGTCTTCAACCCAAACCCGACGTTCTAGTTCTAGCACAACCCAAGATTTCTTTGCCAAAGCATCGGCAACAGGCAATCAGTGGTGGACTGTTAAGCCCTTCGGTGTAAAGATTAATTTTTCAAATATATAAGAACCGAAACTCAAACAAAACAATAATATCATAAACCCACAAAGTTTAGAGAAATAATATAAACCCATATCGGTGATAATCATATGTAAAGAGAGAACCTGAAGATTGTGGGTGGCGCCGCCGATTTAGAATGGAAGAGAAGAAGCGCCGCCGAGTCGTCCGGGAAGAGATGAAGCGCCGCCGAGTTGGATTGGATATGAGTGCGCCGCTGATTTGAATATGGATTGGAAGAATAAGCTAGAGAGCAGCGTTGACGAGTTGGATTGGATGAGAAGAAGCGCCTCCGATTTGAGGTTGTGGGTGCGTCGAGCTCTGAGGGTTTTGTTTAGAGAGGCAAACAGAGCAATGAGCAAACGAAGTAGAGAGGTAGAGAAGCAAACGTGAGAAAGGAGAAAAGGCTAAAAAGCGTGAAGAATGTTTTAATTTTTTGTTTATATATAAAACCTGCTTAACCGGTAACC
The DNA here is from genome assembly GCF_932294415.1 of Quercus robur. Taxonomy (NCBI): domain Eukaryota; kingdom Viridiplantae; phylum Streptophyta; class Magnoliopsida; order Fagales; family Fagaceae; genus Quercus; species Quercus robur. The sequence continues at coordinate 11,948,360 of NC_065538.1, read as the reverse complement.
AAAAACCTTTAAAATTACATCAACGGTTAAGATCAAAATGATAATAAATTAACGGCTCAGATATAGGTGGGTACCGTACCCCCTATTTTTTGAGGGGGGTATGGTAGAATGACCCTTTATTATTGGATCATGCTAATGAGTGCTCTTAGGGTAATGGTTAACAATTCATTTTAGGAAAGTTTTGACACCACTTTTATGGGAAATGAAAAAAGCTATCAAAATATTAATTGCTTTTTTTTTCTTTTCTCATAAAAATTTTCTTTAAATGAATTGTTAACCATTGCCCTAAGGGCATCAATATGATATTTTATTATTTTATTTCAATTTATAAGGAATTAACACCTCAACAATTGTGAAAATATTGGGCTAATTTGTTGTGTTAATATTTTATTATAATGTGAAACAATGCGAATTGGACAAACCAAAAATAATGTAGCAAATCTACTGCAGCTTTACGCATTCACCAAAAAAAAAAAAAAAAGGCCAACAAAACAATGAAAATTGAACAAGCCAAAATTACTGTAGCGAAATTACAGTAGCTTTTCCTATTCACTCTTTTTATATATAAATTACTAAATTTGACTAAACCAACAAAAAAAAAAGTCTATAAATACAACAAAATATTACAACATTTTCACAATACCTCTATTTTCAAAGGTGGTAGATCCAGTCTAATATTTTATTATCTTATTTTGACCTATAAGGAACTTACACCTCAATAGTTGTGAAAATATTATAATAACAACAAAATGTCATGACATTTTTAGTTGTGCTAGATCTCGGTATGATATTTTATTATTTTATTTTATTTTATTTTGACCTATAAGGAATTGATACATGCGTCACAACATTTTGAAAATATCTCTATGTATGTATTGTACTTACAATGTAAATTTATATTGTAGACATAAAAATTGGCAAATTTTGTACACATTTGCAAAATTTGTACAATATTTGCCATTTTTTTTTTTTTGTGTAAATGTGTATAATATTTGCCACTTTTTGTGTATCTACAATGTAAACTTACATTGTAAGGACAAAGTAAACATATAAAGATCTTAAAAAAAAAAAAAAAAAAAAATCAAAGCTCAAACCATCTGGCGTACTTGAAGGGAAGAAAAAAAAAAAAAAGGAAAAAGTGCAGCTCACTAATTGAATAAACCAAAAAACACTGTTCATGAGCCTTTGGCTCTTTTTGACCTATAAGGAAATTGATACATGCATCACAACATTTTCACAATATTTCTATGTATGTATTGTTCTTACAATACATATTGTAGACATAAAAATTGGCAAATTTTGTACACATTTGCAAAATTTGTACAATATTTGCCATTTTTTGTGTAAATGTGTATAATATTTGCCACTTTTTGTGTATTTACAATGTAAACTTACATTGCAAGTACAAAGTAAACATATAAAGATCTTAAAAAAAAAATCAAAGCTTAAACCATTTGGCGTACTTGAAGGGAAAAAAAAGAAAAAGAAAAAGAAAAAGTGTAGCTCACTAATTGAATAAACCAAAAAACACTATTCATGAGCCTTTGGCTCTTTTTATATAGTTAATAGAAATGAAAATTTAACCAAATACCACTAAAATACAGGAATATACGCAAACACAAACCCAACCACTAATTATGAACCAATCTACAAAATCAAAGCACTAAAATTGCACTTTCACTCAAAATAAAACATAAATAATGATAGAAATATTAAATACATTAAGAAAAATCAGTTTGAAGAGCAGATTATCTTGATGTGCACATATATTGCATAGGGCCAGCTCAACAACTTTGGGGGCCTTAGGAGAAAATTTTAAGTGGAGCTTTTTTTTATATTTAAATATTAATCAAATAATATATATTGAATTTTTTTATTTAAAATCTATTTTTCTTGCTTTTTGAGATGCAAAATTGCTAATCAAGTTTTTGTATTTAAGTTCCTCTAACATTTCTTTTTTAATTGATAATATAGCTAATCTACCTAATCTTTCTTGTGACATAGTAGACCTTAAATAAGATTTTATTAATTTTAATTTTGAATTTTTGAACAATTTATAATTAAAAATGATAATTTAACTAAAGATAAAATTTAAAGTATAGAATAATAGAACCTAGTTATTGCTATTTTTCTAAAGTCATGACCACTTTAAAGTCTAAACCTGCACAAATAGAAATTAATTTATTACATGGTTCAATAAATTAGTATCACTATAATACAAATGAGTTGATAGGAAAATTATTAGATACTCCCAGAGTACCATAAATGCACACTCTCACATAAATGGTGGGTCCCACCATGAATTTAATTAATGGGACCCACCATTCAAATGAGAGGAGGAAATATGTATTTATGGTATTCCGGGAGTACACAATAATTTCCCGAGTTGATATGATACACATCAAATTATTAATTGGTATGATAATTTATAATAATTGATAAAGTAAGAAAACGTGCTGTCTTGTGACTGAAGGTTGTGCAGTCTCTGCAGCCTGTGTAATGTGCAATGTGCAACTGTGCAGTGCGCAATTGTGCTACTGTGCAATGCATCAATTGCATCACCTATTGAGCTGGCCTTGATATTACACAAGGCTTAAATATTAAAAAAAAAAAAAAAAAAAAAAAAGGAGACTATTTTGAAAACTAGTCAATGATGACCCTCCACGGATTTGCCTATATAAGTCACAATTAAAGTTGCAAAAACAAGAGCTTGAATACCACTTGTAAATAATCCAAGTAACATGATAGGTATAGGAACCACCAAAGGTACTAAAGAAAAAAGAACAAAAACAACTAATTCATCAGCTAATATTTTCAAAAAATTGAAAATTCTTTTATTTTTATATATAAGATATAAATTCTACTCTAGCCTCGTCTAAGTGTATATGTGTCTCCCTTTTAGAGACTTGAACTCCGATTCTTATCCCCCACACTCCACAAATACTTATACTTGTGGAGTGATCATTGCGTCAAGGGAATAAAATCGAAACTAAATGATAGGGGTTTTGTGAAATCTTCTAAAATATTAATGGGTATAAGGATTGGAGTTGATTGAATGTATTTATGAAAATAACCTAATCCTTTTTTACTAAGACCTGCATAAAAATAGGCTATTGACGTGAGTAAAGGCCCTTTCAACTCATTACATTCTAGTGGTTTTGCCTTTTGTATCCTTAGGGGTAAGGATGTAGTTACAACTTACAATTCCATCAGTAATAATTATTTTTAAAAAAAAAAGAATTAAAATGAAAAGACAAAAGACAAAAAAACAAAAAAAAACAAAAACAAAAACAAAAAACTAAAAACTCAGTCCGTTACACTCAAGCCGTTTAACCCTTTTAGGTCCTTTTGTCAAACAAAAACTAAGAAAATTAATATAGAATCGGAACCCAAGTCACAAATGACCCAAGCTAACCCATTCCAATCCAATATAAAACCACAACACTTGAAACCATTTTTAAAAATAAAACACTCATTTTGATCCACAAGGCCGAACTGGGAATCCACTCAAACTTTAGGCTTGTCGTTAGTCTTATGGTTTTTTAATTTTTATGGCAGGCTCAGGGTTGTTTAGTAGTGTATTTTAAACGATAATTTTCAGTATTTAAACAATATTATACGTATTTTTATATATTTTTTCACCAACATATATTTTTAAAAAATACAAATTACGTCACTAGAACAACGTTACCAAGCGAACCCTCGTCTCCCATTCAATACCCTCCTGTTTTCTTCATTTTTTAAATAGACGAAGGATGCGTGTAAGTGAAGCAATCCAAAGGCTAAAAAATAACCAACAAAGCAACTTTAAACTCTCTCTAGAACTCCAGAACTGTCTTTCTCAGTAAATTGTCTTGTTCCTTCCTTCATCTTCTGCACAAAGATGGCAAAAATCCACAAGGCAGTGCACAAAATCTCTAGTACTATTGCAATTACTAAAAAATTCCACTATTTCCAATACTCTCTCCATCTAGCTCTCTTCAGAACTGAGCATCAGACGCTCCAAGATCAGACCTCACCTGAGAAGATCGGTGCTTACCAGAGAAGAAAGGGTGAAATTGGGACATTGGATGAAATATTCCATGGGATCTCTAACAAGATCAGGGAAAGGAAATTGAACCCAAACCCCACCACTCAATCATAAATGGTTCTTCAAGAACACCAAAGCTGGTAAATCCTAGTCTATAGTTGTTTTGGGTTTCAAGAAAATACAAAAGCTTGGCTTAAACTCACCTAAAAATGAAAAAAAAAAAAAAAAAAAAAAATTCTTACAGATGAAGGGGCTCCATTGTAAGTAATAATGCCCAGAAGCCCAAAAAACTGAATATAAGATTCAAACAAAAGTGAATTTGTCTTTGTGTAGAAGATGAAGGAAGGAGCAAGACACAATTTAATGAAAAAGAGAAACACCTTTGATGCTCAGTTTTGGAGTTCTAGAGAGGGTTGAGAGATAGAGAGAGACAAGGAGAGAGTAATGGAGAGAGAATGAAAGAAAAGCTGCTTTGTGGTGTTTTTTTTTTTTTTTTTTGGCCTTTGGACTACTTCACTTACACATGACCGTCATCTTCTTCTTCTTCATTTTTTTTTTTTTTTTTTTGAGAAAGTGTCCTTCATCAATTTAAAAAGGGAAACAAAGGAAGTCAATTCCGTACCGTACCGACCGGTACGGCCGGTATATACCGTACTGACCAGTAAACCGGTACAAATTACCCCTTTGTTTCGTATAGGAAAAAATACCGGCCATACCGACTGTACCGGCAAAATCCGGCTATTTCGGCTGGTAAATGCATACTGGACCGAAACAAGAAAAAGAAGAAGAAAAAAAAAAAATGTTCTCACTCTCTCATCTCTCCATTCGCCGGCGTCACTTGCAGTTTCTCAAACTCATAGCGCATGGTCTTTCCTCTCTCAAATTCCAGATCTTCTTGACCAGCGTTCTCTTTCTCTCTTTCAGATTTACTTTCTCTTTCTTGGTAGGAAGGGTTGCGTCCAAGAAAGGTTTAAATCGCAGTTTCTCTTTCAAATTCCCAATAGCCTGAATTTTAGCTTCTTTAAACACCTAATAAAGTTGACAGCTTGCAAAAGTTATGTATAAAGTTAAGGATTTTACTAATGTGTGCCCTTAGGGCACACATTAATTTCTATTTTTGGAAAAAAATTTCTCGAGAATTGAAAAAGTAATGACAGCTTTTTCAATTCTCGATAAAATGTTTCCAAAAATAGAAAACTTAATGTGTGCCCTAAGGGCACACATTAACCGGAAGTTAAAAGCAACTTTCATGTGTCAGATTTTTTTCATTTTTTTAATTATTTCCTAGCCCCTAAAACGGTCAAAAGTCCTATCAATTGTCAGTTGTTCTATTTTTTTTTAAGCCCTCAGTTAGTTCATGTGTGAAAGCATTGAAAGGTAAGCTTAGTATTTTAAATATTACTTGATTTTTAATTCTTTTTATAGATATAGATGTATAGACTTGGGCTTGGGCTTGGACTTGTGTGGGGTTTAAGATTACAAATTAGTCTAATCTATGAATTTATACACACACACACACACACACATATATATATGGGCTTTAAACACTATATATATATCTAGAGTGGTAAACCCGAAACGGTACATTGGTATTGATCAGTATCTGAAATATATCGTACCGCTGACCAAACCGGTACAGCCTCTGGTATGATATTGACTCCTTTGAGGGAAACACCTAGTTATATGTACACACCTGTTTCACTTACACGTGTCCTTCATCTATTTGAAAAGAGAAATGATATGCACTCACTTGTTAAAATATGCCCACAGCTGTTGACTCACACTTCTTTCATAATTCGGAGAAGGGGTTCCATTGTATGTAATAATGCCCAGAAGCCCAAAAAACTGAATATAAGATTCAAACAAAGGTGAATTTGTCTTTGTGTAGCATGGTTGTCAAAATCCTGATCTGAATTCTACGATCCTACAATTTTATGATTCCACCTGCCCAAAACGATTCGGATCTTTCAAGAATGTTCAGGATCGGTAAGATCGTACGATTCTGACAATCCCAAACAACCTTGGTTTCTTGTAATTTTCTTTAACTTGATAGAAGGCTCAGTTAGACCCAAATGAAAAATAAAATCCCAATAAACCAAGTTTTTCTACTCTAATGTAGAGAGTGTGTCAATTGGACTCAAATAAAAAATATCCCAATAGAGTGTCACATTTTGAGATTTTTGGTCACTTTAAATGATGCTTATAAATGGATGTAGTAATGTATGGTAATTATATCAATGAATGTATAATTTATGTGATTATTTAACATACCAATGTGTATTTTTTTTGTTTTTTTCTTAAATAATATAAGATCCTACGATCCACGATCCGATCTTACGATCTACAATTCCACCTACCTCCTACGATCCTACGTAGGATCCTAACTGAATATGCTTAGTTTTTCATAATACTTTTAAAAATCACAAATAGAATCTAAAAGTTAGTTTATCACAAAATTGTGTTAATTGTTCGTAGAAAAAAGAAAAGAAAAGAAAAGAAAATAATTTGAAGGTCGAAATCAAGCTAAGGCGTATTGCTGTATTGGTAACTTAGTATACATAAAATAGATTGGATGTTCCGATATTGTTTACACCGCCCACACAAAAACTGAATAACTCGATCTTGTGAAATTAAAAAAACAAACGGTTTGGATTTCGCCCACGTCAATTAGAAATCTACAAGGACTCGGACATGAAAGGCAGTCTATAAATTTGAAAGCAAATCCCTAGAGGCAGGTAGATACTCATACACGTTCGTCTGTTCTCTGCTCCTGCTTTTGCTGTTGACATGTCTCTCTTGAAGTCAAGAAAAAACCTTTCTTTGGTTCCACATCGCAAAAGAAGAAAAGAAAATCCGACCCAATCATCAGAAAATTGGATGGTAAGTCGGAATTTGGGAGTTGGAATGAAAAATCAGGTTGATGGTTGGAATGCCAACTTTGAGAAGCAATTGACGAAAATAGAGGACCTCCCAATTTCCCTACTGTTGGAAATCCTGTATCGGCTGGATCTGAAATCCGCGATGCGATGCAAGTCTGTGGCAAGGCAATGGTGCAATCTTATCTCTGATCCCTCTTTTGCCAACAACTTTGTTAGGCTCCATGCATCTTCAGTTATGGATCGTCCCTTTGCCTTGCTCCTCCACTACGTTGATAAGCAGATAAAGAAGAGACACCTCCTCGTGACATCGGAGGAACCGGAATTTAAATCTCTGACTTATATACCACCAATATATCAGAATGATAATATTGAGGTCACTGTTCAAGCTTCGTGTAATGACTTGCTATTATGCTGCGCAAACATGGTTGGCAATGATGCGGGGTCTGGTCCTATGAGCGAATACTATGTGATAAATCCAATTAGTAGGCAATGGACTGCCCTGCCTCCCATGCCTCAACTTGCAAGGGCTCGGGTTGGGTTCATATGTTGGTATGACACTGCTCTTCATAAGCAACTTAGTTATAGGGTGATGCGCATTCCTGAATTTAAGGGCGAGTCAGCAGAATTCGGTGTAGAGATATTCTCATCCGACACAGGTAAATGGACTCAGTCTGTGGGGTTGTGCCCGCAAGCATTTCAGTTGGATTTCTTTGCCTTCCCCGGTGTTCCCTATAACGGTTTGCTTTTCTGGTGGAGTAGAACTGATTGCCTTGTTGGGTTTGATCCAAACACCAGTAAATGCTGCCAATTCTTTGAGAAGCCCGTAGAATTGAACCCATCCCATGGAATTGAGCGTCTCGGAGTGTGTCATGGTACCTTGAGGATATGCCAGATTTCAGGTTACCCTTATGAGGTTGCTTTCGCTGATCCTTGTTTACGTGTTTGGGAGCTCAAGGACTATGATGAAGGAGGCAAATGGAACTTAGAGCATGAGCTGTATTTTGACAAAATGGTTTCAGAAAAATCTCCTTGGCTCACAGAATACCTAAGCAAGAAATATCCAACTGTGGCAGTCTTAGCCTATCATCCAAATGATAGAGAAGTTGTGTATTTGATGATTAAATTCAAGGTGGTATTTTGCAACTTGAGTAGAAAAACACTGGAAGTGGTCTGTGATATTCCGACTGCTGACTACTTTTACCATGGCTGCAATGTCTTCACCTTTGTGCCCCCGTGTTGGCCAACTCCCATTCCCTTTCAGACGGAGAAGCCACCTAATGATTCTGCTGCTTGCTATCTTGTGTCTTGATGCCAGCTTGGTGTGAAAAATTTCGCTGCATGCTGTTCCATGCAGCGTCCCTGCTATGTATTTGTGTTGTTTGATTTTCTTAATTATGCTTTTGTAATTTCCAGTTGTGTTTGGAGTAAACTAGGGAAATCCCCGTTTCCCCCCGTAGGGGGATTTCGTATGGGGAATTCTCCTGTCTGTGGCGTTCACCCGTATGGGGATATGTCCGTGGCTTGAATTGCTTCAAAACATTTAATATCCACCTAGGTAGCAATAAAAATGCATTTATTGTCGATTTGTTTGATTACTGTTACATGTTTGCTATATCAATCGTCAGTTTTTCCATAATCAAGTCTTGTGGCGATTTTGTGAATTTTTATTAGGTGTGAATATAAGTGTTGGTATTGGTTATCACTTATCACTTGTACTAGTTTTACATTCAACAATAGATATCACAGGCATGAGGCATAACTTTCTTAATTGTTTTAGTAGTGAAACAAAGCAAACACTATCCATAAATATATTATTTGGTCTGAAGTAAGCAAGATGAATGCATGAACTTTATCATATGTTTTGGAAAATAGAAAGTAGAAAAACTTCTGATAAAGCTTTGCATCACCAAAACTAGAAATGCTTTTTAAGCCCGGTCCCAACTTTAAATACTTATATAACAAAATTAATAATAATAAAAAATGTAAAAATATTTGACAGGTAAACAAGTATTATTAGCCTTAGGGAGAGTTTACTGTAGAGCATCTCCATTGAAGAGAAACTTGTATGCCAATGTGTGGGTTATCTTGACGAGTTTACCTATTTATTTATTTATTTCTCTTAAAGACTCGTAATTGTATATTTGAATGAAATGAACATATATGTAACTTTTTGATAATTTATCTTGTGCTTCCAGGTTAGCAACCAGACATTAGAGTAGGGAATTGAATCTGTTTGTTATTTAGTGTCATATTTTCTTACTTAGATGTCTAATCGAAAAATATAGAGAGGACTGTAGAAATCTTCGTGTGGTTTTCATTGATATAGAGAAAACACGTGATAGGGTCCAGAGAGAGTTTATGTGGTGGGTTTTGGCAAAGAAATGAGTTCCCCTTAACTATATTTAGTTGATTAAGGATATTTACAATAGAGCTGTAGCTAGTTTGAGAAAAAGTGGAGGAATCACAAGTGGGTTTGCTATCACTATAGGTTTGCATCAAGGATTAGCACTCAATCCATATCTCTTTGCACTAGTGATGGATGAGCTCACTAAATCGATCCTAGAGCTTGGTATTTGCTTTTTGCAGATAATGTAGTTTTAGTGGAAGAAACTAGAAGTGGAGTTAATGCCAAGTTAGAAATTTGGTGATTAGAATTTGAAGGTTTTTGATTAAGTGGGACTAAAACAGTGTACATAGATAGTAAATTTAGTGGAAGTAGAAGCAAAACAAAGAGGTGGTAAGATTTGATGGTCAAGAGATATCAAAGAGTTACAAATTTCAATATTTTCGATCAATAAGTCATAAGTATGAGGAGATTGAAGAGAATGTGAATTATAGGATAAAATCAAGATCGATGAAGTGGAGAAGCGCATCATAAGTGTTGTGTGACTATGATCATAGAATGTCTATTAAGTTATAGGGAAAATTTTATAAGACTGCTTTATGACCAACTATGCTCTTTGGTACCGAATGTTGAGCTATTAAGAAGCAACATATTCATAATTTGCAACGACTGCCGTTGGAATGGGCTTGAAAAAATTTATGCTAGTATAAAGCAAGCCTTGGGTCCTGCCACCTTTAAACTTGCCATTAGATCAGAGGACGTGTTAATGTGAAGGTAACAGTGGCAAAATCACTAACCATCTGCTGACGCTTTAAAGGAAGTAACAATTATACAGACATAACAAATTTTACAACTTGTTGAAGTGGCAAACTATGAAAAGTGTGTTTGTGAAATTAGACTTATTGTAAGGGAAAAGTGACACGATAGAAGGATTGAATTATTGATGGACATTTGGTTGACTGGTTGAGTACATTGGTGCACAAATGTCACCCTTTTCGATAACCTATCTGATAGAGATGCAACGATTTTTTTTTTTTAGTTTCATACACATCTCATTAGTCTTGAACCAAGGCCTTACCCTCTACCTAGTACTTGTAAGTAAAGGGTGTGTCAGTTGAGTTAGAGCTCAATGACAATAAAGATGCTAAAAAAAAGAAAAAAAAAAAAGAAAAAAAAAAAAGAGAGAGATAAAGAAAATTTATGGCAACTTTATTTAGGAACAGAAACAAGTTATTACTTGGAAAGGCGAACGACAAGCAATTGTTCATGGACTGGAATCATATGATTTTAACCAAACAAGAGAAGAATACATCACGTTCTATAAAGTCCAGGCAGATCAACGTGCTGATGAGAATTCGAAACTAGTTTTGGTTTTCACTTATACTTTATACTCTCATCGAGATACAAAATTCAATTAATTCCATATTAAAATAATTTTATTCATGAGCTGTTTATCATCTTTCACTTTTTTCTATTGAAATTCTGTTTATGTTAGCATGACTGAACAACTGCCGCAATTACAAATATTTAAGATACTGAATTCTCTCAAATATGGATTTTATGAAGTTAGTTGCTGATGGACCGGCAACAATCAATGAGAAACTAATTCCTTGGTCAATAAATTTCACAAAGCATGTCAATGTGTTAAAATATTACTAGAGAATTTAACAATTACAGATGATGCATCCCTTCTATTCAAACTTGTAGAAACTATTGCTTGTAGTTTCTATTCAAACTTGTAACATAAAATTGACATTCAAACTCTAGATTTCTTTTGGTTGGGAATTAGAATTAAGAGATGAGAAAGGCATTGATTTAATTCGAGATAGTCACCCTCCAAGAGAAAGATTAAGAGGGATAAGCAATGCCAAAGGCAACAAATTGCTTATATTATTCAAGATGATACAATAATGGTCCAATTGTAAAACTTGTGCGAATAGCTCAATTAATTCCATTCAAATCCCATCAATTGTAACTAACAGAAGACAAGGAATGCAATGGAATTACATTTACAATTACTTACAACACAGAGAACTCTATTTTGTTGACAACACTAAGGAACCACTGCTCGAAACCCTCAAAACCCTCGTTTGGGTTTTTTTTCGTTTGGCACAATCTCTTCAGTGGGATTAATGATGCTGCCAACATGATTGTATACAACTTCGTACTTAGGCCATGGATTTTGGAGGCTAATGTTCTCCAAAGGACTAGTATCTTTATGATTGCTTCATACTTTGATAAGGCATTGACAGAAATCTTGGATGTCATTCAAATCTTGCATGTTGATTTATGCAACTAATTGCTGCCTAGCTTCGAGTGCAAAAACTGGAACTTCTTTGGGATTTATTACTTCAGCATTAGTGATAAAATGGACTAGATTCTTCACCCACATGATCTTTATTTTCTTCCCATTCAGCAGGATGCCATCTAGATCATGCAAAGCCCTCCATGCTGTTTGAGAAAAGGAACAAAAGCAACAAAATAGAGGTAAGCTATCAGGTCAAATAAAATAAAGGAGTAAATGCCCTTTTCGTCCTATATTTTGGGGTCATTTCTATTTTGGTTCTTACATTTTCATTTTACCACTTTTAGTCCTTAAACTAATTAGCGCGTGTTATATTAGTTCTTGCTGTCAGCCAACTAACAAAAAAAACTGACGTGGCTAACGACACTATTAAAATAATAATAAAAAAAATTATTTTGACATTAAAAAATGTCACATCAGTATTTAAATTAATTTTAATTAAATAAAAAAATTAAAAACAAAAAATCACATGAAGTGAGATTTAAGAACATGAGAACATGAGAACTTGTTCTTCAATGTTATTCTTAAATCAAGAAATAAACCCAGCAACGACATCAAATCCAGAATCAAAGAGCAAACCCAGAATAAAAGAACATGAACATCAAAGAACATGAACATCAAACCTACAGGAAAAAAAAAAAAACATGAACATCACCAAATCAAAGAGCATGAACAAAAGCAAACACAAGAAAATGAAGATTGACACAAACCCGAGAAGAACATAGAAATCTAGCCCTAAAGAACATAGAAATCAAAACCCAGGCATGAGAAGTCAACTTAGAGAAAATTAAAAACCCAAAGTACAGAAACCACAATCCAAACCTACAGAAAATCAAATAGAAAAAACGAGTCCACAAACCCCATATCTATGAAACTGAACTACAAAAAATCAAAGAGCAAAAATGGGTCCATAAACCCCAGATCTAGGGGATCACGAAGCTTGCGATTCGTCGTTTGGCTCGCAGGGGTGGAGTGAAGCGTATTAGCAGTCTAATCTACGAGGAGACACATGGCAACCAATTACAGATTTGAGAAGGGATTGGACCGGAGATGGAGTTGTTGGAGAGATATAGGGTTTGGAGGCTCCAACAATACTTCAGACTCTCCGGAACCTCGCCGAAAAGCTGCATCGTTGGAAGCTAAAGGTTGATGAGCCGGTTCTTCTTCTTATTCCAACACACTCCTTGGAGCTTGCAGATTGAAGTGACGAACAAGTTCGTGAAGGTCCATGAACTCAGTTTGTTGGCCGGGTCGGAGAGAGAATTCTTCACGCCTTGCAAGCACATCACATCGTCTTCAATGGAATTGCTTAGAGAAAAGCAGAAGATTGAAGCTAATGAGAGAATTAGAAAAATCTTCATAGTGTTTTAGAGTCAGCGTTTTGATTTCGATTTTTATGTTTTGCTTTTGTTGTTTTTAGTTTGGGTTTTTGAGAGTGAGGTGGGTTTGCTGGGTTCAACTTACTTGAGATGGGTTTTTCTGAGTTTGAGATTTTTTTTGTTTGGATTGGTTGTGTTGTATTTTTTGGATTGATTTGGTATTTTGATGCTTTGGGATTTGATGATTTTGTTGGGTTTGAGAAAATGGTGATTTTGAGATTTTTTAATTTTTGGATTTTAATTTCTGGGTTTGTGTTCTTAGATCTGAATTTGTTCTTGCTTAATCTTGTGTTTGTTTTCTAAGATAAAAAAAAATGTCAAATAAAGGAAAATTTTCTTCTTGTTCTTAAATCTGGATTTGTGTTCTTATTGTTTTTGTTCAAGGCACTCTTAAATCTCAATTCATGTTATTTTTTGTTTTTAATTTTTTTTATTTAGTTAAAATTAATTTTTAATTTAAATGCTGATGTGGCATTTTATAATGCCAAAATAAATTTTTATTTTTTTTTATTTTAATAGTGCAGTCAGCCACATCAACTTTTTCTGTTAGTTGGCTGACAGTAAGGACTAATATGACACACGCTAATTAGTTTAAGAACTAAAAATGGTAAAATAAAAATGTAGGAATCAAAATAAAAATGACCTCAAAATATAAAGACGAAAAAGACATTTACACCTAAAATAAAAATGGACTGAATTATAAAACAGCCCATTTTCTCTCTCTCGCTCTCTTCCCAATGGAAAACAATCACTTGTCCCAATTTGAAACCACACTTTTTCTGAGTACAGCTTTTTTAAACATAATTTTTCCAAGTATAGCCTTTCAAACAGCCTATTTTCAAAGTCCTCAAAAGTCCACAGTTTAGACTTGCTCTCCGCTCTACGAGTGGGGAACCTTGGTTTCTCCTTAGTCCTCACTCCCCCTCATCTGCTCAAACAAGTAGACACACCATGCATTTACCCAGTACCACAATAAGTCTAATGTGCCCCTAAGCGTAGTGAGTCCAAACACATTGTTCATGTCCAGCTAACTTAAGCAACTCCCACATGAAACAGTTGAGGAGGGTGAACCACGGCCAAGTCCAGCTTGTGGAATCCAAGTTGCAAACTGGGGCAAGACCTTCGACCCAACCCAATTGGAATAAACTCAAAGTTGCTCCCTTTATAATCGGGCACACCTTATAGGTTTATTGGAAGTTAGAAAGAGATAAGGTATGTAGAGTTGAAACCCTCATAGTTGTAGGTGCTATGGTCCACAAGCACAAACTTAACATTTTATACGACCTTTCAAAAGTGCAGATTGTTTAAAGATATATATTAATATAAATATTATATTATTCATGTTAAATTACTAATTCTCTCAAATGCTTAAGTCATTAAAGAATGATAAATTTAATCATTTAACTACATAATTCTAACACTTCCCTTTATATGTGTGCTTAAACTCTCCCTTAATAAGTGGAGCCCAATACGTGAGATTTTTAACATTTTAAATGAGAGGTAAAGTGAAAACAGGAATCAAACTCAAGATCTCCTATTCTAATACCATTTAAATTACCGATTGTCCCAAAAACTTAATTCAAGCATCCAAGCGTTATAGATTATTTATATGATGATTAAAAACATTAAAAAATTCAATAAAGCAACTTAGTATTACATGGAGTTCTTATGGGGTTAAGCTCTACAATAAGGAGAAATCTGTCTCTTTTTTTTTAATTCCTTATTTCAGTTGATGCTAAGAAGTTACTGAGTTAGCATAAAGGCAGGTGATGAATCATCCATATAAAAAAGAACTAAGAAAATACCAACTTTTAAGTTAATGCCAAAGTGGCTGGAGGTGAATAACCCTCTTTACATAGGTAAGTGGATCAGACTTGATTTTAATCCAAAATAGAAAACCCCTCCCTTAAGCTCATTTGTCTTAGTTTGAAAGGGTTAAAGAATTTTGGTCTGTTGAACTAGGAACATTTATGGCTGATTAAACAAGAGGGAGCAAAGTACCCCAAAGTCCTTGATATTAGCTGATACAAGGTGAAGTCAAACCAATCAAAACACCACCATATACCAACCTTGGTGTGAGTTCACATGGCCATTTGATCGCGGGAAGCTTGTCAAACATGGTGCCCTATGAATTTCACTAGCAAGCTTCACACACACAGTACACTACGAAGTTCACAAGCAGGTCTCTGCTAATCCTAAACTAGTGGACATATATGGAACAAAGAATTGCTCTGTGAAGAAAGTGGAAAGACCAAGGTACAGGGACAAGGGAAAAACTTTTTGTAAGCAGATTTGTAGATTTTATGTAGGACACAGGAATCTATCTACCTATGCTCATTGCAGGCTTATGGTTAGGAGAGTTTTTTTAATTTAGGTTTTAAAAAGAATAATTAGAGTTCAAGAATGACTAGGGATTTTGGCAATGAAGGGAAAAGATTTTATTTGAAGAATTGAAAATAGCCTATATAATGGCCTTTCGTTGTGCAATCACTCAAATAGATAGGGAGTTTATATTTAATAAATATCCAGCAGTTTATTACGCTTTGAGGGTTAAATTGCCCTCTACTTGCTAAATGTAATGGCTTAAGGAACCCTTTTTTCTCGGAGCTAAATAAATTAGGGAACCTAGGTTTTGGTGCAATTGCCTAAAGTTTACTGTTCCTTAAATCTTTTTTTTTTTTTTTTTGAAAGGTTCCTTAAATCTTTTTCAAATCTTTGTTTCCATCAAACTTCCCCCAAAATCAAGCTTCAAAATATATATATATATATATATGTATGTATGTATTGGGTGATAACTGAGATTTGGTCCAAGGAGGAGGGGGTCAATATTTAATCTTTTTATTATCAAACTCTACCTAGACACCTAATATCAAACCTATTCAAGAATCTTAGTTCTGAACTTCTAAAGATCTTACATAAAACCCCACTTCGCTATTCCTTGTTTTCCATAGGTCAATTGCATGGACCAAACTTTAGCCCAATTGAATTTATAAACAAACCGAAGGTTGGGCATCAGAGGACATGACAAAAGAGATTATTTAATTTACTCATTATTTCTAAATATCCAAGGAAATTTTGTGAAACATTGCAAACAAGAGAAAAAGAAAAGGCTGCATATATAGTAGGTATTGCATGAACACTACCAAAAAAAAAAGATATTGCATGAATATGTATGTTAAAAAACTTAATAAAACTAACACTAATTTATAAAGTTTGGTACAATTACAATAGGTACAATATATATATTTTTGGCTAAAATGTAAAACTGACCTTCTAAGTTTCACCTTTTGTCATTTCAGTTCTATAAATTTCAATTTTGTCATTTCAATCTTCTAAGTTTCAAATTTTGTCAATTCAGTCTTCCGTTAGCCTTCTGTTAAATGTTGCCGTTTACTAATCAAAACTACGTCGTTTTAGATGATTTTTTTTTTTTCATTTCTTAATTTAAAAAACTGAAAAACGTTAATTATTAAAAAAAAAAAAAACAAAACAAAAGCTTCGGGAACAACGTCGTTCCCCTAGCCATTTCATTTTACATGTCTCCAAGAAAGTCTCGTCTCTTTTGATAAAAAATTCTTTTTCTTTTCAAAAAATCTGGGATAGAAGAAGAAGCAGAAAAGAAGCTTAGACTGGAACGAAAGGTTTGCACTAAACCTGCTCGACGAATTGCCTGTGATAAAAATCTAAAGTTATTGTTAGTAATAGGATTTTTCTTTAATGGTATTTGTTATTGATTTAATTATTCAAGTTCACCTTTTGAGAAGCAGTTGCAAGAAAATGAATTCAAGCAATATTGTCTTTACTTGAACAAAATAGCTATAAGAAAGTTCATCTTTCCATTGTTGAAGAATGAACTAGGACCTAGAGAACGATGTCGTTCCCTGAGCCCTTAGTTTCCTTCTTCTTCTTTTTTCTTCTTTTTTTTTTTTTTTTTCTTTTTTTTTTTTTTTTTGGTAATTAACGTTTTTCAATTTTTTAAATTAAGAAATTAAAAAAAAAAATCATCCAAAATGACGTAGTTTTGGTTAGTAAATGGCAGCATTTGACAGAAGGCTAACAGAAGACTAAATTGACAAAATTTGAAATTTAGAAGACTGAAATGACAAAACTGAAACTTAAAGGACTGAAATGACAAAATGTGAAACTTAGAGGGTTAGTTTTGTATTTTAGCCTATTTTTTTTAGTACTATCAAAAAAAAATTTTTAGAGAGTTTCAACCTATATCGTTTGCAATGAGCGCTCTTTGTCATTAGACCAAGACATTAATCAGTTTTTGGTGTAGGCGGAAATTGAACCTTGTGGTGGGCCTTTTTTGCAATGTTGGGCTGGGCTACCTCTTGCGGTATTTGGCCCAAATATTCTAAGTAAGTGAGTCGGGACCGATCCAACTGTAACTCACTTTGGTCCGGCTTGTGCACAAACTATACCCCGTTCGTCAAAACTTAATCACAGACCCATGACAGGCAGAACCACTATGAGTAAGTTATGGCAAGCAGATATAATAAAGATGATATAAGAAACACAATCATTACTTTTAGCCACAATAAATAAAAGTGAGCAATAAAAGGCTCTTTGTACATAGAATAAGCTAAGTGAAGAATAAAAAAGAGTTAGCAAAATCAAAGCGTTAGTCTACCATGCTAAATAATACATGAGGTTGAAACCAAGAAGGGAAAAACCGTTCCCTCAATGTGAGTAATCTCAAAGAAGAAATTAATTGCTTTGAGAGAACAGGCCTAAATGGTCCATGCCCAAATACAAATCTTTTGCTTTTTATAGAGAGCAAGGCTATTAAGGGAGAGAGGAAATCAACCTATTGGTGCATGCTTGCCGTTCTAAACTCTTTGTTTTTCTTTTCCTCTCCTTCCTACTTCCTAGTTTTCTTTTTCTTTTATTTTACTTGCTTTCCTTCTTAATACTTACTTCTAGGTTATGTTTTTCTCTAGAAATTCCTATTACTATGATTTTTTCTCTCTTTTCTCAGTGCATAGCAAGGGGTCCTTTATAGAGCCTACCATAACTGGTATTTATTGTTTTAGCCCTTAACTGCCTTTGTCTGGTGTGGGTGTCCTTACCGACCACTTACTGGTCATCAATGGTTCAACCATCACCACTTGCCTGTGTTGGCCGTGCTGCTCCCATCTGCCAGACAAAGAAGGCTAATTTGTTTGTTTGATTGCTGTGGCTTTTTCTACCCGTTACATGTGTGTGCTCTTTCTCTCTCTCTCTCTCTATCCCTCATGGCATGCACCTGGTGGTTCCAACTCATCCTTACTTCTTTTTGGTGACATGTCATCCCAGCAGGACATTTCCTCCAAAAGAGCCTGAGCAAGAACCCCAAAATAGGTTTTTTCCCTCTCCTCACCACCAGACCATGCCCTCTAACCCATGACCCACCACTTCCTATATTGGCTGGGTACAAGTTGGTGGTGCTTGGGTCTCGCACATGCTTCGCCTTCTTCACCTGCTACTCATGCACTTGTCGTGTTCTGGAGATTGTTCTGTACATTCTGTCGTACACTTTTGGCTTTTTATGGCGTGGGTTGTTTTCTGATCTACCATTCTTTATGACTTGCTTCTTTTGGAGACTGGGTCTTGTTGGATCATGGGTCTTCCCTCCCCCGGCCTATTTTGTGTTCACTTTGTGGCCTTGTTAGCATTTTCCAGTCGTACCACTCTACTGCTCCTACTGTAATGTTGTTTGACTCAATCCTATTGGACCTCTTTGGGCCTGCCGTTTATTTCCCTCCCAGTGACTCAATGTGTTCACTAGGCCTTTTCTTACATTGTTTGCGGGCTCATGTGTCCCATTTCCCTCTTGGGCATCCTTGACCCATTTGCTTTCCTTGGGTATCCTTGGCCCTTTTCCAATCCTGCTTTCCTATGGGCCTTTACTAACTCTCTTGGGCTTTCCTAGCTCAATTACTTTATACCTCATCCTTGAGGCTGATGGGTCTTCCATTAGCCCCTTACTTTCTTTACTTGCATTACTTTGGGCCTGCTATGACCCAATCTTGTTTTTCTACGTATTGCCCATGGTTTTGCTTCTTCTCTCTTTTTGAGTCATTCAAGCCTGTTTGCTTCTTCAGGACCCACTTTATAAGCCCGTGAGTCATTCATTCTTGTCACTTGGGCTCAATGGCTTTTTCTTGCTTGCTAACTTTGGTTTGCCTGTGTTGCTGGGCCTTTTCTCTTACTTGGCTTTGTCAAAAATGAGCCTCAACAAACCCCAGATCTCTTATTCAAACATCTGAGACTTTATCAATTGAGCTAACTAGAACCTACTAGTACTATCAATTAAATGCAATAAAACAATGTTTATTATTAAATTTTATAACTTTCCTCAAAGAGAGCTAAAAGAGGGAACGAAATTCATGTTGATTTTAATTTTGGTCTAGAGCTCCATAATTTTTTGTTCTTTAATGTGGGCTTCAAAAAGAACCAAACCCATTTCTGGTGCTAATATGTAGAGCAGAGGCGATGGATGGAACAAAATCCATGCATTGGCCCAATTTGAAGACAAAAGACAATGTCTTCAGCCCAATACTAAAGTTGATAATCAGTAGACCAGAAAAGTAAAAGGAAAGTTGATAATGTGAAAGTGAAAGTGAAACCACAATTTTCGGAAAGAGAGTAAAATCATTCCATGTGCTTTGCTTTGCTTTCATTCTTTTTTTTCTTTTTTTTTGGTGTTTTGGGGGGGGGGGGGGGGGGGTTTGTTGAATTTGCTTTTGCTTTTTACGCCTATTGGTTTAGGTGGGTTTTGCTTTTCTTGTTTTCTTAACAGATGCTAAAGTGGCAAACATCTTCCAATTAATATCAAGGCTATGATTTTGGTACTTATGTTTTTCATCACAATCAATTTGCCTATAATATTTTAGCAGTAGTCAATTCAATCCATGTTAGTTTTAAGTTGTAGTCAATTTTTGTTAATAAGGTGATCGTAGAGATCAAATTATTGTAAATTAAAAACATTACAGACCAAATTGATTATTACCAAAATGTATATACCAAATTGACAATAACCTCAAAATGTAAGAACAGAAATAAAATTTTGGTTTTGATTTTAACCAATGTGAACCATTGAAAGCTAATTATGTGAAGTCAAAATGTCAAATACTTGTACATACACTTTGGTGACCCAACTATGCAAGAAGTTTGAGTTCAAGCAATACAAGTCATCCATGTATAACGCGCCGGCCAATGGTCTTGCTGAGGCTTTCAACAAGACGCTTTGCAATTTGTTGAAAAAGGTAGTAGAGCGCTCGAAGAGGGATTGGCATGAAAAGATTGGAGAAGCTTTATGGGCATACCGAACAACATATAGGACACCCACGCAAGCCACTCCATATTCGTTAGTATATGGTGTTGAAGCAGTCCTACATTTGGAGCGACAAATTCCGTCACTTCGAATTGCCATCCAAGAAGGGCTCACAAATGAAGAAAATGCGCGATTAAGACTCGAAGAGTTGGAAGCACTTGATGAAAAGAGATTGGAAGCTCAACAACGTCTTGAATGCTACTAAGCGCGGCTTTCGCGAGCGTTCAACAAGAGAGTCTGACCTCGATCTTTCCAAGTAGGGGACCTAGTACTTGCAATGCGAAGACCCATCAACATCTCTCACAAGACTGGGAACAAGTTCACATCAAAATGGGATGGCCCCTATGTCATGCAGGAGGTCTACACTAATGGTGCTTACAAGATAGTCAACAGAGATGGCCTGAGGGTAGGTCCCATAAATGCAAAGTTCCTGAAGCGATACTATGCATGAGGTTTTGAAGTTGCTCCTCGGTAAGAGCTTAAACTGCCCATTTAAAAAAAAAAAAAAAAAAAAATTCCCGCTAGGTTGAAAACCTTGAAAGAGGCGACCTAGGCAAAAGTTAGGGGGAAAAAAAAAATCCCACTAGGTTGAAAACCTTGAAAGAGGCGACCTAGGCAAAAGTTAAGGAAGAAAAAAAAAAGTCCTTTGAACTAAGTTATGACTTGATCCCTTTTGGGTACGTAGGCAGCTTGGTATTCATTACTAAGTTCAGTCACATATGAACTTAAAAAGAAAAAAAATATAATAATTCCTTTGAACTACGTTATGACTTGATCCCTTTTGGGTACGTAGGCAGCTTGGTATTCGTTACTAAGTTCAGTCACATATGTACTTAAAATAAAAAAAATAATTACAAAAAAAAAGAAAAAAAAAAAAGAAGGAGCAAGGAAGAAGCAAACATTGATCTAGAGATAAATGAATTTTTATTAATAAAGAGATAGGTGTCGTTACATTGTAATGACTACATCAATGAAAAAAAAAAAAAAAAGATTAACCTATCCAATCTAAATGCCTCAACTCCTCTTTACTAGTCTCTAGTAACTCTTGTAGCCCTCTAAGTTTTGCATCATTAGAAGCTTCTAAAGTTGGAGTAGCCTCAATCTTGGAAACCTCCCCCTTGATTTGAGAAATGATCACTTGTTGCTGGGCTAGCTCTGAATCACAACGGGGGCTCGACGCTGTATACTCTGCCTTTTGCATTGAAAGTAACTCAAGTTCCTTCTTCAATTCAACCTCTCTAGCTAAGGCCTTGTCTAAGTTCGCCTTGATTGCAACTTTTTGATTGATCTTAATGGCTTCCGAGTCGAGGGCAAGAGTGAGACGATGCCGAGCGTCAGTGAGCTTCTGTTCCTTGTCTTCAAGCGTGATGCCTTGTGAAAGAGCATGATGGAGGGAAGAATATCGGTCTGCATCATCCATTTATTTCGAAATACGCTCTCTTAAAGGCATTGCATCCACAACTTTTATTTGTGCAATAACTTGGAGAATCTTCTCGACTCCATCCCTAAGTGAAGTCATCAAAGTAAAAGGGGTTTTGACAACCTTCTCAATTAGGTCCCCTCCTAATGTTTTTGCACGCTGTCGATCGGCCTTCAAAATCAAATCATCGGGTTCAAAATTTGTGGCAGTTGAAGTGGTTGGGATGCTTGAACTACACATAATGGATTTATTTTGAGTCACGTCCCTTGAAGGCATGTGAATAGGGTCAAAAGAAGGAGTGGCATTAGTCTTCCCCGAATGTGATGGGTCAATTGCCTTAGTAGCCAAATCAAAACCTGTCGGACCTTGAATGGAAAACTCGCTCGTAGAAGGGCTAGTGGCAACTGGTGTACACTTCTCTCCTACTCTTTTCGAAGGATAATTGTCATCCTGCATTGGAAGAATACCAAGATTGTCATTCTCAAAAAGTTCTTGGATACCAGAAATAGCTTCAAGGTCATCGTGAAGGAAACAAAGGTCTTTAATGGGTTCAAGATCAAAATCATCAAAAAGAGAATTAAGACTCACTTGTGCACTGCCACCTGAAGGATCGAGAAGCGAATCCATATCGACACCACGGTCAGTCGCCTGGGTGACCCCCTCATGATCCAAGTTCTTGCTGGGATTATCTCTCTGCCTTTTACGTCTCTAATGAGAATCTGAGTTGCCACTATTCTGCTCAGAATCTGACGCATCCCTACCCTTGGTCACCTCCACATCTTGAGGTATTGAGACTATGCAAGAAGGCCCATGCTTAGGAGAATGTGCCTTGTCCACGCATACTCCTTCTAAAAACTCATCGATAGCCTCCGAAATCCCAAAAGAGGGCTTCCCATAGCTTCGGCGCTTCACGGGCTTAACTACTTCATTGGGCTATTTTATTTTGAGTCTTATCTTGCTTGGGTTAACATTCCCAATCGGTTGCTCAGTCTTACTAGAAAAGAAACCATCAGATCTTCTAGCCCGCCAATTCATATAGTCCTTCGTGCATGAAGCCCCGTGCTCAGATGGGCAGGCAGGGATCAAGAATTTCGAATTGGTAGCAAGACGAAGACATTGGCGCCAAAAGCATACCACTTGCTCTAAGGTGACGGTGTGAAAGTCCTCATTAAGCTCCCCAGGGATATGTTGATTGAAACCAAACTGTCGACCAAAGCGGTGAGGGCTATATGGTTCAACTATACATACACTTCCACGACGAGAGGCCAAGTAGCTGGAGCGTTGGCTGATGAAGTAATCTGCATAAGAGCTAGGTAGCTTGTCATCATCCACCAGAATCTCTCGATGGCCTTTGAAAAGGCCCAAACGGTGAAACTTGAAGCTACTGACAGCATGAAATAGCTTACGGGCCGTAACCTCATCATAATGCTTGGCTGCACCTTCTCCGGAGTATCTAAACATGCGTGGAACAACCTTGGAGCGAGACCCTTCAAGTTCAAAGTGAGTGTCGAAGTAATCGGCCAACCAAGCATTCAAGTAGTGTGTAGGAAAAGTGGCATCACATTTACTTGGAGTCTTAGAAGACACAATTTCATTCAAGCCCTTATAAATGTTGGCCAGGATTGGGACTGCAAGACAGTATCTCTTACCACGAGCCATCGCACTTGCGCTCTTGAAAACACCAGGCCTGATTAAGTTTGGTCCCCCGTTGGGAAGAGCGAACTCACACAGCCAACATGAGATCTAAGCAGCTAACCAAGTCTCTTCTATAAGCCTTCTATCCACTTTGAGCACATTGAAGGGAGCCTCGTCTTCTTTAGTCAGAATTCTGGGGGCATTGATTTTACCAGAGGGGTTATGAGATTGCTTGCCTCTTGCTTTCCTATGTATTGACCTTCTAGTCGGCGGCTTCTGATATTTAGACTCACCATGGAACCAAAACTTCACCCATGCGGCCGTAGTGACCAAGTGTGAACCACCTAGCTCAAGACTCAAATGATGAAAGGCAGCAAATAGATGACGACAACATGAGGGAAGCGATGATATGTCTTTCGAATTTGGAACGACCTCTTCGTAGAATGAGCCGTACACGAGAAGCCCACCGATTGAATGTAGGTCCCATAAGCTAATGGAGACCTCTCCTACAAACGTGTGTAACGTGTTTGTAGCTGCACACCAACATTCTAGGAAGGCTTGCAGGATGTGGGCATTCCGATCATATGTGAATAATGATGCAAGCAGAGACTCGTAAAGGTTGGAATCACTCAAGACTTTAGTATTGTGGCTCAATATGTCCTTCTACCCACTCCCAATATTTAGGGAGGTAAAAAAACTCACCCCTATATTGGAGTGGAGGGGTCTTGGAGGAAGGTAGGGCTCATTGCACTTCTCCCGCACTTATCCGACAGCCAAGGAGAGCAAATGGATTGACATGGTCCGCGGCTGAGTGAAGGTTGGAGGCTAGAGTAAACTTCCTCGAAACGACATGCGAACCCTTTCTAGTCAGGTCGTGTAGCTTGTGAGATGCCTCGACCCACCATTGAGATAGACTTGGAGGACGAGGAATGGTAGTAGATGAAGATGAAGGTATGCTGCTACCAAGTGGATGGACTTTCAAGACGACGCCTTTTCCCAGGGGTTCGTTTGAAGAGCGCAAGAGAGTGACATATTGATCATTGAGAGTCCTCGATGAGTCGTGAAAGATGACCATGATGAAGCACACTTGATGGCAGCCACTTGGAGAAGAAGAAGCTCGTAGAGGTCACGACTTGAGCAAACGTAGGAGAGTCACAAAGTCGAGCAAAGGGTTGGCAAGCCTAAATCACCTGACACACCTGACAGCAAACCAAAGGAAAGGATGAATACCTTTTTCATTCAAATGCTCTTTACTAATAAATTTATAAAAAATAAATAAATAATAATAACAAAAAAAATTTAATAATAAGAAGCGCGGCTTATTAGAAAGAAGGGTCATGTGGTATTCAGATTCAAACTCATTCGACATTAACATGCAAACATCGTGTGTAGGTGTTGAAATGACCATATGATGGACACGTAGAGGCTTGCATTAACATGCATGTGAAGAAAAGGACACGTAGAGGCTTGCATGTCCATTAGCCAAACTTGGAAAAACCATGTTATAGCTTTTGGTTATTAGGCGTGGCATTGAAGTTCAAGGCTACAAGGAAACCATGTGTCCGCATGAAGGCATTGAAGCTCTAGGCGTGTATTCAGTGTGCACCTTGGTTATCACGTGAAGACGTAGGCAGCAGCACAAAGTCTAAGAGGAAGGCAGCAGTGCAAAGTCCAGGATGAAACCGCCAATGCTCGAATCCGCAAGACACTGAAAGAAGAGGAGCGTAGTCCAAAGATGAAGCAGAAATCTCACTGCAGAATTGCCTTCAAGAGATGAAAAAAATTGATGCTTGAATTCGATATGTGGCTCTCTCAATGCTCTGACGCCAACAGCCGTGAGGTGAAGACGACGGGTACGCGAATAGAGCTACGCACCTATGGTTGTGGAACAGAGCTACGCACCTATGGTTCTAGAAATTTGTACACACAAATTTCGTAAAAGATAAATCACACGATCACGAAATAGTGTAACAAATTATCAACTTGTATTTGATTTGTATATATGTGAGTACAATCCTCTGTATAAACCTTTACAATGAAAGAGTACAATAAATTCCTTTGATTCGATCTCCAAAAAACGTTACGATCCAAAGGAGTTATGAAGCTTGATCTTGAATCGTGATGTGATGTCTCCAAGTTGAATGAATAGTCGAACGTGCTTGATTTGATGCGAGGGCCGTTGGCTTGATCTCGAACTAGGTTAAAGAAGAATCCCCACTTTGATTTGAAGAAGTAGGAATAGGCCTTGATGAACAATGGAATTCTTGTGAACTTTAGAGATGACTCTCTATTTTGGCAGAGTGTCGGTAGTGTTTTCTCTCTAAGTGTTCTCTCTTTTCTCATATGAGAAGCCTCTATTTATAGGCAACTCAGTCATATTTAATTTGGAATTTTCTCTCAGCATTTATTGAGAGCTAATTATGGATTTAATTTAGTCTCCCATTTAATAAGAACTTTCCATGTAGGTCTTTTCTTCTGACATTGCCATATGACTTTCTTATTTGATGTTGCCATGTGGCTTGATTTCATTTGCTGATCGTCCACCTCACCAATTGGAGATTAATTTGATCACAAATATTTTATCATGAACAATCGGATGGTTGTGAGTACATCATAAAAATTTTAATGTCTACAGATGCCTTCATTTAGCTCCATTTCCAATATATGCGTTTGTTTCAATGCTCATATGAAACAAATTGCGCTTTCTTTTTCAAAGATTGATTTAAAGGAAAATAAGTATCAATGCAACCGAAGAGAATACAGTTATAGAATCACTAATAAGATTAATGTGGGTGAATTAGGGTGTGCAGGTTGGTACAAGGAAACTTTACTTTGCTAAGGGTTCATTTAGTTGGAGGGGTGGAAAAGTAGGATGATAGAAAAAAAATTTTAATTTCTCTAATTTTTGTTTGGTTGGGAGTGGAAAAACTGAGGGATGAAAAAAGTGAGTTTGTATAAATTTACTCATACACCCTTGTTAAAAAATGATTACCAATTAAAACAAAAAAAAAAAGTGACAAATAGCCAAAAAAAAAAAATCAATCATCCAATTTATTAAAAAATAAGAATCATGTCCAAAAAATAAAATCATATCTAGTTAAAAAAAAAAAAAAAAAAAAAAAACAATTATCACTCCCACAACCTAGGAAATCAAAAGGAAAAAAAAAGAAGAAGAAAGGCAACGACGAGGAAAGAAAAAAAGAAAGAGGCAACGTGCTCAGGTAATCACAAAAAAAAAAAAAAAAAAGAGGAATTGGATGAATTGCATTTATGCAAGTGCACATGGGCATTTTTGTCCATCAAGCAGCCCTATTTTCTCACTTCAGTTCTCTCTTCATTTTGGAGGGAAATTTTTTTTGTGGGTCCAAGTAGAAAACACCCAGGCCCCATTATTTATTTTCCTTCTTCCCCACCCAATTAAACACACTCCAAAAAAAAATTTTCTTCCCATTTTCTCTCCAAAGTTTTTCATCCATCCTATTTCACCTCCAAACAAACATACCCTAAGAGCATTTGTACCTTCAAAAAATTGTATTTTAAACACCAAAATGCGTGCTTTATCCAGATGTGGGTTCTTAAGAGCATCTACAACAAGCTTTCTAAACCCCAAATTTGGAGAGTAAACCCACAAAAACTTGCTCTAGCAGTCTCTCTAATGAACAATAGCTCTCTTGGTCTGATGACCTACTATTCATTAGCAAAAGAATTAATGGGAATAAAAATTCAACACACCCATTAAAATATTCAATTTTACTCAACAATCACAATGGCTACAACTCAACCATTCCAGATCTTTTCTCTCTCAAACATCTCTAAACTCAATCACAATCAAAGCACAAACTCACATCACAATCTTAAAACTAATCAAATCAGAACCAAAAAAAAAAAAAAAAAAAAAAGAAAAAGAAAAAGAAAAGCAAATCTGACCCATTTGAGCCACTATGGGTGGAGAGGATGAGTTATCCACTGGCGATCTTTGTTTATGAGAGAGAGAGAGAAAGAAAGAAAGAGAGAGCTCTGGTATTCTCTCTAGTTTGGATGAAGTGGTAAGAGAAAAAAGAGAAAGGAAGAAAAAAAAAAAGAGAAAGAAAGAGGGCTCTAGTATGTTCAGGAGTTTGGAGGAAGTGGTAGGGAAAAAAGAGGAAAAAAGGAAAAAAAAAAAAAAAAAAAAAAAGAAAAGAGTAAGGGTACGTGTGTGGAGGAGAAAAAAGAGGGGGGGGGGGGGGGGGAAGAAGAAGAAGAAATTGTATGGATGGAAAAAAAATAAATAAATAAGGGAAAAATAAAATAAAGAATAAGAAATTAAAATTAAGAAAAGCTACCACAATATTTTCACAATAAATTTTAAGTGGTAGGTTGTTATTGGCTATTATTGGTAAGAAAAAAATAATTTCAATGGTGACTAGTGAGTTAAGCGAGTTTTAACAACACAAAAAATACCTATAAATACTTTCTTCTTTAGTTTGTAAAAAACAAAAAAAAAGTCCCACTAATATCATAATCTCATAAATTCATTTATAACTATGTTGATAATGTAATATCCAAAACTATGTAAAAAAAAAAAAAAAAAAAGAAGGTATATTATATATTTTTACCAAAAAAGTATATTATATTATCTACAATATTTTCACGAGTCTTACTATTTTCCACATGGGGCACTTAGATAATACACTAGCCCATTTGTTAACTAAACATGTTCTTGGTATTAATGATTTTGTTACTTGGTTGGAAGAGAGCCTAATGTTTATTGAACATGCGGTATCTCAAGATGTTTTATTTTTGAATTTACATGAATAAAATTCCTATGTTTCCTATCTCAAGAAAAAAAAATCCCACTTCACTATTCCTTGTTTTCCATAGGTCAATTGCATGGACCAATACTTTAGCCAATTGAATTTATAAACAAACCGAAGGTTGGGTATCAGAGGACATGACAAAAGAGATTATTTAATTTACTCATTATTTCTAAATATCCAAGGAAATTTTGTGAAACATTGCAAACAAAAGAAAAAGAAAAGGCTGCATATATAGTTTTTTTTGCTAAGCTTTTTTTTTTTTTTTTTGCTAAGCAAGGCTGCATATATAGTAGGTATTACATGAACACTCTACAAAAAAAAAAAAAAAAAAAGATATTGCATGAACATGTATGTTAAAAAACTTAATCAACCTAACACTAATTTATAAAGTTTGATACAATTAAAACGGGTACAATAATTTTTTTTTTGGTAGTACTATCAATTAAATGCAATAAAATAATGTTTATTATTAAATTTTATAACTTTCCACACAGAGAGATGAAAGAGGGACCGAAATTCATGTTGATTTTAATTTTTTTGTTCTTTAATGTGGGCTTCAAAAAGAACCAAACCCATTTCTGGTGCTAACATACAGAGCAGAGGTGATGGATGGAGCAAAATCCATGAATGGGTCCAATTTGAAGACAAAAGACACTGTCTTCGGCCCAATACTAAAGTTGATAATCAGTAGACCAGAATAGTAAAGGAAAGTTGATAATGTGAAAGTGAGAGTGAAACCGCAATTTTCGGAAAGAGAGTAGAATCATGTAGAATCATTCCATGTGCTTTGCTTTGCTTTCTTCTTCTTCTTCTTTTATTTTTTTATTTTATTATTATTATTTTTTTTTTTTTGTTGGGGGGGGTGGTTGAATTTGCTTTTGCTTTTTACACTAGTTGGTTTAGGTGGGTTTTGCTTTTCTTGTTTTCTTAACAGATGCTAAAGTGGCAAACATCTTCCGATTGATATCCAGGCTAAAATATGATTTTAGTACTTATGTTTTTCATCATTTGCTTATAATATTTTAGTAGTAGTCAATTCAGTCTATGTTAATTTTAAGTTGTAATCAATTTTTGTTAATAAGTTGATGGTAGATATCAAATTATTACAAATTAAAAACATCACAGATCAAATTAATTGCTACTAAAATATAGATACCAAATTGACAATAACCTTAAAATGTAAGAATAGAAATAGAATTTTGATTTTAACCAATGTGAACCATTGAAAACTAATTATAATGAAGTCAAAATATCAAATACTTGTAATTTTCTTAATTCTTTTTGTAACAAATGAGAGTTTGTAGACATTTTCAAATATTTGATTACTCTTCTCTTTGGTAAAACTTTCTTATAAAAACTTGGATTCTAACTCTTACTTTTCACCGAACCTTACAATTGCTTGTACTTATATAAAAAACCATCGCGTTAAGAATAAGTGATGGTACATATATTCCTTAATTGATTTGCCTCTCTTATGGTCTTTTATTTTTTTTATTAATTTCGTTTCGGGGAAACTTCCTGAGTTGGTCTTTTCTTTATTTTTATTGGCTCGCCTCTCACAAAAGTGGATGCTGACCCGGAGACAGACACTTTCTCCATCACTCCCAATAGTGTAATCGACTAATCGTTCTTCACTCTGGTTCTTTCCCAACATACCACCTATGTACAGACACCCTTCTGGCTTCCACCTCTCCGGCGGCGGCGGCTAGTTTTCACAGCGGCAAAAACGACAACAACAGCAGCCTCCTTCAGCAGCGCAACCGTTACCACCTTTAAACTTCAGATTTTGGCTTCCAACAACTATTTCCTTAACTTTCTTTCAACAACAACAACTGCTCTTCATTTCAAAACAAAACAACTACTCGATCATGGAGAAGGTGGACCGCGCTGTCACTAACGCCAGACGCAACATAATTGCGGCCGGAGAAAGTGTGACGGCATGGAAAGTGTCTCAGGATGCACTACTCATCCTCAACCTCGACTCTTGGTCCTCTCTTGGCTTTCCCATGCAGGAGGTCCCCAGTCTTCACCGCCTTATGCTCACTGAAGGGAAGGTACTGTTTTATACGATTATTACTCTATTGATTCTACTTCAATTTTATGTGTAATAGTCTTTGTTTTGTTGTTGTTGTTGTTTTGGTTTATTAGATAAATGCATTTATCCATTGCTTTGTTGGGGTTCAAAGAGTTACTACATTGTATGATTTGGAAGTAGCAATCTGTAAGAATGAAGGCGTAGATAACTTCGAAAAGCTTGAATTGGGGCCTTTGTTGCGACACCCACTTGTCTTGCACTATTTTTCACTCAAATCTGATGCCACTGAAGTTTTTAAAATAACCGGTGAGGAGGTATTTTGTTTCCTTTGGAAGTATATACATAGGATGAAGAAGAAGAAGAGTCAGGATAATGAGAGTGTTGAAGTTGAAGAGTCTTTGGATGGGAAGAAGAAGAAGAAGAAGAAGAAGAATAAGTATATTAACAATATTCAAGTTGATAAGTTTTTGAATTTTATTGCTAAGAGGCGTTCCGTTGCAAGCAAGGAAGAACTTTGTATACGAGTTCAAAACTTGGGGATGCATGTTTCTGCTATCCAAAAAGCCATGAGCCCACAGACTGCAATTTTAAAGAAACCTGTACATGCTACTTCTATTTCTCAGTGTGTCGAATCATTCTCCTCTGCACGGAAGGATTTTTGTGGCAAGAACATTAGATTTGCTTCATCAAGCTCCAATGACGATGAAGATAGTGATGATTCTAAGGATGCTAACTTGCCATCACAAAATGTTGCAAGTTCTGACCGAGTGACTAGCTGTCCTTAGCCGGTTGAAATTGAAGAGATGACATGGCTTGGGTTGGAAGATGAAGCGTGGGGGCAACCTGCTCCAGCTAGTGGCAGCCAAAGGCACAATGAGAGTTGTTATCAATATCCAAGTTCCACCATGTCTGCACCCTCTGAATCATCTAAAAAGAAGGAAACTTGTTATCAAAATAAAAAAGTAAAGTTAATCCAAACTTACAGATGATTTTTAGTTATCATTGTCTACTTGTAGATTTTCATCTCTTTTATCAGAAAGCATTGGATTGTTATCTTTTAGTAGATGGTCATGGCTCATGGTTCATTTAATAGTCAGTCCAATATTCATTTACTATTGTAGGAGCAGAGCAGGCAAGTAACTATTCTGTCTTTTACTGGCTAAAATCAACATTATCCTTCTTTTGAAGGACAATGATCAAAAGAACTCTGACAGAATTAGATGAAGTTCTTGGGGCCATCATTCTAGACAGACAATTGGCAAAGCCATCAATATTCAACATGAGGATAAACTAAACTTCATGCTGGTTAAGATTGAAAATAAAATCATCAATTCTAGTAGTCTCTTAATTTGAGAACCAAGTGTTGAATAATTCTTGGGAAAGATTTTTCTCAAATAAATCATTTGAGAATAGCTCTCACTTCATAATGCACTTCTTTCCTTCATGACTTTTGGTTTCAGCTGTCTTTTCTATTCCCATATTCTCTAGAAAGTTCCGCACATCTCTGAAATTGCAGCTATTGTTGAAATTGGAATTGCATCAGTGTGCATCTTTGTGAGGCTGAAAAATTCACAGAATCACATTAAGATCCCTATAGAAAACTTTGTAAGGCAACTAAATCATAGATTTTAAAATAGTTATTCCAGTGAGATTAAACTAACATTTTATATATAAAACAACCAAAAAGAAGATGAAGAAGGGGACCAACTTTGACCATGAAACTATATATGTATTCATCTCAGTTGATATATGATAATAACATCTTAAGCATATATTTCCTCTATCAGAATTTGCTCACTCTACTTCCATGTTAGTTTAATGAAACCAATCCTTGAAGTCTTCTTTTATACTCCAGTTTTTCTATCTCAATCCCCAATGAGACACCAGACATGACATTAAAGATGATCCTTAGACATAGTATTTTAAGCAATCGATATTTGCACTACATTCCAAACAAGGCATATGAATGACTACATCCTACTTGATGTTACAGTATGTAACTGAATATGCAAGATACTATGCACAGAAAAAGGAATTGATACAACCTGTCTTTTCCACATACAATCTGTCTTTTACTAAGCA
Source organism: Quercus robur (assembly GCF_932294415.1). Lineage (NCBI taxonomy): Eukaryota > Viridiplantae > Streptophyta > Magnoliopsida > Fagales > Fagaceae > Quercus > Quercus robur. Next base: position 11,916,134 of record NC_065538.1, on the reverse strand, counting down.
GACTCATTCCTCAATTTTTCTTTAACCTGCCAAGATCCAATTAATTATGAAATGGAATTCATTTATCTGATAACATATATGCATCATGGATCATACTAAGCACACTTATGGCAGCCTTCATGATTTGATCAAAGTGATGACAGGATGATTATTTGATTATCTTTCCCGGAGTTTGTGTACTTAATGCATGTCCATGTTTGAGGTTTTAATCTTCTTCTGGTTTTATTTATGTGGTGCGGTGATAGGAAACTGGCAGCCGAGCTAGTTGATCCTATCCAATCTGGAGACTTCGATCAGGCTCTCATGGAGCTTGGTGCAACTGTATGCACTGAACCCAATCTGCTCTTCATGTCCTGCATCTGGATACTGTCTTGCACTCTCAATCTTTAGACATGATAGCTTGGTATTGGTTACAGATTTCCCACTTAAGGGGGTAATGGTCAAACAGAGACAAGATTTTTCTGCTGTATGTGTTGTGGAGTTACTGGGAGGTCAGAGAACATTAGAGGGAAGCCAAATTGATAGTAGAAAGTTACTGGGAGGTCTGGAAAAATTAGAGGGAAGACAAACTAACAATAGATTTCTTCTTGTAAAAAGGCCTGATGATGGTTTGCTTGCTGGCCTCTGGGAGTTCCTGTCTGTCTTGCTGGATGGAGAAGCTAATTTGGCCACTAGGAGAGAAGTAATTGATCACTTTTTGAAAAACAATTTCGGACTTGATACCAAACAGACCTGCGACATAGATTTCAGGAAAAATGTTGGAGAGTTTGTCCATATTTTCTCTCGCATTTGTCTAAAAATATATGTGGACTGTTGGTGTTACATCTAAAAGGTTTGTGCTTGCTCTCTCTTAAATTTTGTAACGGGTGTGCTTTTATGAAATAAATAGATTTGAATGTTGCTGTTCTTTGAGTAACAAATTATACTCTTAAATATGAAGCATTATTTGCAATAAATTCTAGTAGTCAGAATTATTGGCACTTAATGATGCATAGTATCATATTCATTATGCAATTATAATAGGTGATTTATAAAACCATATTATCATAATTAAGGTAAATTTTATCATGTCAATTGGAATGCACAAAACTATGGTTTCATTTGAACCTGACATGAGTGGCAAAACTCAAAATTTTCAAAGTATTGCCTTGTGTTTAGAAGCATATAAATTGGAATGAAATCATTTGGAATTTTGGTGTGTTTGGACTTTGGATATGCTCAGCTCCCAGACACTTAGGCCTTTTGCGCACTAAATTAGAGACCTGGAAAGCTCATTTTTCACCATACTTTTCCAGGCATTTCCATGCATTGCTGAGGTTTTATTGTGTCTCCATTGTTTTATTTTGTAAGATATTAGTAAAAAGAAGCGATGGTCTTGTTTTGGATGAAGATTTGTTCATTCTAACATCAATAATTTTCCAACACGGTTAAATATTGGGTACTTCCGAAGTTTCATAAATGTGTACTTTTGGAGTATTTAATAATTTTCCAATAATTAGGCCTTTGGCACACTGAATTGACCTGGAAAGCACATTTTTTCACCATACTTTTCCTGGCATTTCCATTGTTTTATTTTGAAGATCTTACTTTTGTTGGTGGGCCAAAGTGAAATTTATACCTTGTTTATATTTAGAAAATGATACAAATTGTAAAGCAGTATTTTTTTTTAATGGAAATATCATTAAATATAGCTGCATATCTTTTTATTGTTAAGGGTGTACTTGTCAAACTTTTTTTTCCTTTCTTTTATTTTTATTCCTTTAGTGAAGGGGAGCTAATACCGGATTTATAAGGGGCAACCCAAACTTAACTAATATAATAAATGGAAATAGGCTGGATGAATATATTTTGTATTTTCTAGTTTTATGGGATAAGAAAAAACACTCAATAACTTAAATGACAGATAAGCTCATCACCTAAGTAAACCCAAAGGAATACAAATAATACCACCCCCAAGAAAATTAGCTAAGGATATAGAACTATTTTGGCTCACCACTCTATGGGATACAGATTAACACCACCCAAAAGATACAGAAACCAATTCTCGCCACCCAAAAGAATCCACCCAAGGGATAAGAGATAATTTATTAGAAGAAATCAATCTTCCAAAAAACACACAAGGTTTTTAATTCTAAAAATACACTCTGCTTTTTATTAGATTTAGCCAAAGGCTTAAATAGAGCTTGGAACAGCCCCCCTAAGCATAGGAAAATGAAAAATAATAATAAATACATTCACTTAATCTGACCAAAGCCAGATATGACTCTTAGGAACTTAGAAACACAATAAATTACTTGTCGGCCTAGGAGAAATAAAATATAAAGTCTGATTCATCTTAGAAGACACTAAATAAAAACAAATTGACTTAATTAATAAAAACGTTTTAAAATAATGAGCTGTTATTTTGGTCTTCAAGGAAAGCTTTTGGGCTTGAATTGACATTAGGTTGCGCTTGTTGGATCTTGGGTCACTCCAATGTTAGGAGCTCTTTGAACTTTCTCCGCACATTCATGACTTTGCAATCCACGATCCTTGATTTCTTTCTCTTGGCATTAAGGTGGGGGGAGCCAATTGTTTGGGATACAAGACAAAGAAACTATGACTTGGAAGGATGTGGATGGCAAGGCCCTTTGGAGCATGGGATTGACATCTTCTGTTAGAAAGATAGTCTAAATCCTGCACCTCAAGTGTTCCATGATATGACAATGTCGAATTATAAAGTGATTGCAATAGGATGTAAAAATAGTGCTAATTATGTATATAAACATGCAAAGTTTTTGCTAACCCACTTCCTTTTTGAAATTTGCCATTTAGGCCATTTTGGATGTGCAAAAAAAAATCCCTCTTTTTCCCCTTGTTCCCTTCTATAAATTCATTGCTAATAATATGCTAATGTAAAAGTAATGAATCAATCATTTCTGCTACCCTTAACGTTTCCTCTCACAACCCTCCCACCCAAAAACATGAAAAAAAAAAAAACCCTACTTTCTCTCTCTCACTCTGGGATTTTAGCCCATTCCTGTGAAAAAATACGTTCAGTATTTGAAATAGATGAAGTCCAGGCACATTGATTTGCTGATGTCAGATATGGTAGAAAGTTTAAGATACATCGGTCAATATGATCAATTGGGGAGATGATAGGATTTGGTTGTGATTCTAGCTCAATATAAGCAGTTGGATCTAAAATTCCTGCTTACTGTTTTCTTTTTTCTATTATCTTGAGTATCCATTTCAATTTCCAATAGGTTAGAAAACAGTTCTACACCTTAAAAACATTGGAAGTATCTAAAATGCTAAATTAAAAAAACGAAAAAAAAAAAAAAAAAAAAAAAAAAAAAAGGTGAAAGAGTCTGGTGAAACATCTTTCTATCTTGCAAGATTGATAATGCTACAATGTTCATTGCAGTTGCAATGGGAACTTTATCAGTCCAAAATGATAATCTATGAAGCAGATGATATGTTGGTTGGTATGGCAGAAGCCACCAACATAGATACATTATGGTTGATATGTAAAGGTGTCTAATATACTTTTATAAATGAATTTTGAGTTTTTTTATTCTAATAAGCTTTAGTTATGAAAGCTCAAATTTATGTGAAAACACAAGAGTTGTTTAGACCCTCAAATTAAAATTACGGCTTGGTTGATTTTACTCTAATTTGAACTAAGTACGGAATAGAGTAAATGCGAACGGATAAACAAGATAACTACTCTAAGCCATATTCATCAAAACACAGCAGTAAAATGAAAGCTGTAAGAGTAGGGAAGAAGAATGCAAACACAAGATAACACGCAGATGTGTTATCGAAGAGGAAACCGAAGAACTTGGTGAAAAACCTCTTTGCCGCTCTCCAAGCGGTAAATCGATCCACTAGAGAATGAGTTGGAGTACAAAATAACAAAAGACCCTCCAAGCCTAGTTTACTCCATGTACTTGAGCCCTCCAAGCTCCTGCTACCAACTGACTTGACGAAGCCTTGTCTTCTCTAGCTCTATGGATCACGCAAGTCAGCTCGATTGCATCTACCAAACAAATGGCTTCTTCAAATTCTTCCTAGCAACACCAAAACCTCACTTTACACTCAAGATGGGTGTGGTAAGTGTTTGAGTTATCAACCTTTCAAGGATTTGGATATGGAGAGATAGGAGTTGATGAAAGTTCAATTATGTGTATAAACACCATTGAACGTTTAGACCCCCAAATTACAACTTAACCAATTCAAGCATTATATCAAACAACTAGTGTGCGGAAACTTAACATAAGCTATAATATGGAATTGGTAAAAACTATCTAAACCAAATTAAAACACAATCCACAACAGATAATAAAAAGGCAAAGATAGAGAGAAAGGAAGATGCAAACACAAAGACAACACGCGATGTGTTATCGAAGAGGAAACCGAAGCCCTCGGCGTAAAACCTCTCCACCGCCCTCCAAGCGGTAAACAATCCACTAGAAAATACAGTTGGGATACATGGACAGCAATAGACCCTCCAAGCCTAATCTACCCAGTGCACCTAAGCCCTCCAAGCTTCTTGCTCCAACGAGATTGCGCCGAACCTTTTTCTTTTCTAGCTTCCCGAATTCCGCTACTAGACCGTAGCATCAACCAATGAAGATTGGTTCCTTCCTAACTGCTTCCCAGAAATCCAAACAGCTCTCTCACAGTAATGATAATGGTGAGAACCAGGTTTGGTATAATGCCTCTCAAGGATTTGACAATGGAGAGGAAAAGAGTTGAGGAATTTGAAGAGACTCTAATGTATAGATTGTGGGTGAATCAATCTTGTTTTTCTTTAGGGTTTCTCTCTCAAAATTCTCTCTGGAAGCTCTCTTACAATCGTGGGTAAAAGGGGTATTTATACTGGAGTGGTAGAGGAATGTGAAACGTCAGGTTTTACAAAACAGGGGTGGCTCGCGGCTTGACCTCGTGGCTTGACTAAGTCGCGAGATCCAGTCACGAGATAACCGTATGGCCAGTTGTCCTGTTTTGTCCTGTAGTGCTCCAGCTTGCATGACTGTTCACCTTCCAGCATGCTTGGCACATGTGCTGCGTCTGGCGGCTTGCAGCCGCGAGTCACCCGCAAGGCCAAGCCGCGAGTCTCTGTTTTCTTGCACACTCTTGAGCAAACTTCACTCTATCTCATTCACTACCCTTACATCAAACCCACCTAAATACAAGGTTACTAAATGCTAAAATACATGCAAATTTGGCATGGAATAAAGCCAATTAGATGGTTGAATAAATTCAACCTTACAATCTCCCCCTTTGGCTATTCCGTGACAAAACCCTAAAACAGACTCTAGACTTAACATGTGAGTTGGGAACAGTTAAACAAAACTCACTCACACCTAACTCTAGAAGCTGTGAAGCACTTGAATCATATGAACATAATACTCCTGAAACACAACAATACACCGAGATCATTGTAAGCAGAAAATCATAAAATGCATATGAAACAGGCAATATGTGATCAAGCAAAGATGGAGTTAAGAAACAAACCATGGCTTGATCAACCAAGTGAACACCACAAGGTAGTGATCACAGTGCTCATTCACACTTGGAATGAACACAAGGACATACAAGTTAACAAGCCCAAGGCAAGATACTTGTATGCTCAACACTCAACCAATGCATAATACACAAGGTATATGCATCTAGGAACAATCCTACAAGGGCACAAGAGTGACAGTACATAAATCAAAATACAAGACATTTAGATTAAAGTACTGATTTCAACATAGCAAAAAGGCTGCATTAAGCAAGGTACATACCATAAAGCCTACAAACTATGCATAAAACATTAACCCTAAAAGCTTACAAAAGCACATGGGTACAAAGCACAAAATACTGAATATAAACTTAAACAATATAAATTAAAAGTGCTTAAAATTTCTCTCCCCTTCAGAATGATGAGAAGCTGTTATGCACTTGGAACATACATACTTGTAACCTGAAACACTTGCACAAAACACATTAGACCCTCAAGGTAAAGCAAGTAATAAAATGACAAGTATAATGTAACAAGTAAATTGCGATCAAGTAAGCATGATGTGAAACATGTGAGCAACTTGATCATACACCAAAATAGTCATATAGAAATGACTACAATGATCACATAGCAAAGCAAATGATTATCCGAACATGCATTCAAAGAAGCACAATAGCATAGGGATATATGCATGTCCAAAGCATAAACATGATGCAATGAGAACAGCAAAACATAACTCAAAACACCATAAAGCCAACAAGAAAACAAACAGAACAAAGTTTTCTAGTTAACACAATGTCTTCTCCCCCTTAGTATATGCATCTCCCCTATAGAATAACTCTCCCCCTACAAATGTGCATGAGAAATAGAATTTCTCCCCCTAAGGATGTGCACAAGAGTCATATAGAAATGACAAAATACTCCGGTATACTCTCTAGAGTATACTCTCCCCTTTTTTGTCAGGAATAGACAAAGGGTCAAGAAGAAACGAGGGTAAGAGATGAAGGTACGAACAATGCTAATGATGCATGAGGGGTGCGAGATGAATGAGAAAATGAAGCTCAAACCTAAGACAATGTAAAATGCTACAGAACATAAGGTAGACATGACATGCTAGGATGAATAAGCAAGGTCTAGACCAATGCATGACAATGGTAGCAAAGGTATATACAAGAGGTGGCTAAGTGCAATGCATGACCAATGCATGAAAAATGCACATGTGGGGTAAGGTGTGTTAAATACACAACCAATGAACCAAACATGTTCCTAATGAGGAAACATGAGAAACCCTAAAGTTTGGTACTCATCAGAGTCCAAACAAGCGAGAAAATGTCTAAAAGGCATTTTATCAAACACCTAGCATGCACACTATGAACAATAATGTGAAACAATGCATGAATATCAAGAAATCCACCCTTAATACATGTTCTTTTTGCCACAAGGGGCCAACATCCAATGCAAATCAACAAAAGAAACTAATCCCATAAAAAAATTTGACAAAAATTATGTTTTCCCAACCCCTATGATGAAAATCCCAACCAAGAGTACAAAATTCTCCAAAACATAATCTAAGGATCAAGATTAATGAAAAGAGTTTATAATTACCTTAGAAATGTTGATGGAATGAAAAATCATTCAAATTTGTTGGGTTTTGATGTAAAAATATTGAAAGAGGGGTTTTAGAGAAGATGAGAGAGGTTTAAAACAAGTTTCCCACAAAAAGCCCTTTAAAAAGCTATTTCTGAGCGTTTCGCGACTGGGCGAGTCGCGAGGTTCAGTAGCGAAAATTTTCACGAGTCGTGAGTGAGTCGTGAGCAAGCTGCGAGTCGCGAGGTTCAGTCGCGAAAATTTTCGCGAGTCGCGAGTGAGTCGCGAGCAAGCCGCGAGTAAGTCTCCAAAAGCTTCTGGATGAACTCGCGACTGGGATTTCGCGACTGGCGAGTCGCCAGCTGAGCCGCGAAAAACTCTAACACCTGTTTTTCAATACAGAACATGGTTAATCAATGAAAAACAAAGTAAACACTAAACAAGAACACAGAGAGTGATAAAAATCACTTCCAAAAACATATAAAATGGTCAAAAATCTTTTTGGATTGAACCATATATGATTGAGCACACACACATCACATTTAGACAAGTACAATCTAACAAATGAATAAGACATTTATTGAACATTAGGCATGTGTGTTGTGTGTGTGTATCAAATGTGGAATAGTTCTTAGTCTAGAGTGAAGTTTCAATAATCAATTCAATCAAGTCATACACAACTAGTACTAAGTCAAGTGGTCTATTTCAATTATAGAAATGAACATATATGACCTCTCACAAGAAAATGATTACATAAGATTGAAGCTTTTCATTTGGCTTCTTACAATTCATATCATTTGATCATTTTGAATCAATACAACTCATTTTGAGCAATACATCTCATTTTTGAGATTGATGCTTGAAATTTTTGATATTTCAATTTGATGAACAAGCCTTTGGCTTTTGGGCATCAAACATTTTCAATACAAGTCGCTTTCCCTTTTTCCTAGTCAAATACTAGTATATGCGACGGCTTTTGCAGCTCATTATCTCTTTTCATTTTGAGATTTACATTTATTGAGCTCTTTAAGCAATAAAAATAAAAGAGTGGGAAGAGATATAAACACAAGTTTACGCATGTATCAAAATCAATATGACTATTGACAAATCATTCATGACAAGCTTGAAGATCGATTTACAACAATCACACAAAGATGTCAAGATTTTTCCCACAAAGATATAAGTGCAAACATAACAAGCTAAGCTCGTAAATGCACAAAGCCATTTGTACAAAGGTACAAGGCCAAACTCACATGTGATATGTGCTCAAACATATACAATCAAGCCTTTTAAATTTTTCACTTTTTATGTGGTTTTGGATTTTTACTCACACAAAATAGAAACATAAAAGTAAGATAAAAAACGAAACAATGCATACAAATAAATGCAAGATGCACAAAATGCATGAAGTTATGACATTTAATGCATGAAGGGTCCTACAAAGATCGAAAGAATTAGATCAAGGACCAAAAGAGCAAAAACTCAATCATAGGAACCCTTCCTCATCCAAACGGAATGATTGTTTGGAATGAGTGTCTCATGGGAAGTGAGACGAGGGTTGGAAGAATGAGAATCGGAGATGCACATAAACAAGGAGGTAAGAGCATTAACCAGTTTTTTCAACAACTTACTATTTTCCATCCAATCCAGTTTAGCTTTCAAAGCACAACTTCCAAAAAGCTCAAGTTTCTCTTTTCTTTTGATTCTCTTAAGAGCTTGAAACTTAGAGCAATGAGGTCTTAGATGACCAAAGGCACCACAATGGTGACAAACAATGTATTTAGGTCCATTAGGCTTTTTGGGAAGGGATCTAACAACTAAGGTTTGTTCTCTTTTTAACTTAGGGCATTGAGGTCTTATGTGACCGATCACAACGCAATGGTGGCAAGTAGGAACAAACTTAGATCCACTCACTTCCCTAGATTGGGACCTAAACAGAGGCTTAGGCTTAAGAGCCTTTCTCTCCACTTTTTGATTTCTTTTGTGTGGAGGAATGTACACCGATTTGTCCTTTGAGGTAGAACACAGAATAGGCACAAAATCGGGTATCACAAAATGATTGCAACATATATTTTCTTCCATTTTAGCAACAGGTTCAGCAATCAAACACTTGGCATGCATCTTAAGAGATTCATTTTCAGATTTATGATCATCAACAAGTTTGTTAGACAAAACAAATTTAGCATCCAAGTCCTTATTTAAACATTCAAACTCTTTCAGTTTTTCAAGAGAAATTTCAGCAAGTTTTTTATATTTCTCAACCAATTTGTTGGATTCATTGAGTTTAGCAATCAAATCATCATTTTCACAAAATAACTTACTCAAATTCTTTTGAAACTTCTTAGCATTTTTCTTCAAGAGTTTGTCAACAACACTCATAGATTCAAATAACATGTCATCACACTTATGAGGATTAACACTCATAGAGGCATTTTCACAAACACGTGGCATGTTACATTCATCACCAACCAAATCATACAAAGAGGCATACAAAGCACAATCCATGGCAAATAAACACAAGGGGTCAAGGATCACACTTAGGTATTTAAACCACAACAAGTGTACCCGTTCTGATACCAAATGAAAGTTCAATTATGTGTATAAACACCCTTGAACGTTTAGACCCCCAAATTACAACTTAACCAATTCAAGTATTATGTCAAACAACTAGTGTGCGGAAACTTAACATAAGCTATAATATGGAATTGGTAAAAACTATCTAAGCCAAATTAAAACACAATCCACAGCAGATAATAAAAAGGCAAAGATAGAGAGAAAGGAAGATGCAAACACAAAGATAACACGCAATGTGTTATCGAAGAGGAAACCGAAGCCCTCGACGTAAAACCTCTCCGCCGCCCTCCAAGCGGTAAACAATCCACTAGAAAATACAATTGGGATACATGGACAGCAATAGACCCTCCAAGCCTAATCTACCCAGTGCACCTAAGCCCTCCAAGCTTCTTGCTCCAACGAGGTTGCACCGAACCTTTTTCTTTTCTAACTTCTCGGATTCCGCTACTAGACCGTAGCATCAACCAATGAAAATTGGTTCCTTCCTAACTGCTTCCCAGAAATCCAAACAGCTCTCTCACAGTAATGATAATGGTGAGAACCAGGTTTGGTATAATGCCTTTCAAGGATTTGACAATGGAGAGGAAGAGAGTTGAGGAATTTGAAGAGACTCTAATGTATAGATTGTGGGTGAATCAATCTTGTTTTTCTTTAGGGTTTCTCTCTCAAAATTCTCTTTGGAAGCTCTCTTACAATCGTGGGTAAAAGGGGTATTTATACTGGAGTGGTAGAGGAATGTGAAACATTAGGTTTTACAAAACAGGGGTGGCTCGCGGCTTGACCTCGCGGCTTGACTAAGTCGCGAGATAACCGTATGGCCAGTTGTCCTGTTTTGTCCTGTAGTGCTCCAGCTTGCATGACTGTTTACCTTCCAGCATGCTTGGCACGTGTGCTGCGTCTGGCGGCTTGGCCAGTTCTCGCACACTCTTGAGCAAACTTCACTCTATCTCACTCACTACCCTTACATCAAACCCACCTAAATACAGGGTTATTAAATGCTGAAATACAAGCAAATTTGGCACGGAATAAAGCCAATTAGATGGTTGAATAAATTCAACCTTACAGTTGAGGAAAACCACAATGGAATTTGTAGAGAATTGTGGGTATGACAACAGTGGCGGAGTTAGGAATTTATTTTTGGAGGGGCCATATATAAATTTGTGTGTGTGTGAAATGTAAAATAGTAATATACAATACTTCATAACTCAATTTTTTCCCTTTTATTTGTTGAGATAATTGTTAAAATACTTATGTGTTCATTTTAAAGATGATGAATGTTTAATTATTGTAATTTGTTGACATATGTATTTATGGATTGTATTTTATTTAAATGAAAATTAAGTTTTTTTTTTAGACTTTCTTAAATATATATGTATATTATCAGGTATAAGAGGCCAAAATGATAAGGTTATTTAAAAATTTACAAAATTTTTAAGATATTTTCAAAAAAAAATTATTTTTTTCAAAAATTTTGGGGGGGCCCAGGCCCCCCTTGGTCATCAAGTGGCTCCGCCACTGTATGACAATCTCTTACTCTCAAGGGTAATGACTAGGGTTTTCTCTTTGAAAAGCACTCTTCTCAATCTGTGGGTAATGTGGGTATATATAGTATGGGTAGAGACCTGATGTATCAGATATGACAAATTGGCAAAACAGAAAATTTCGCGGGTATCTCGCAAGAAGGCCTTACCCGTGAGACACTTGCGAAAACGAGCTGTTGCTATCTGTCATGACTCTTTGCATTTCAGTCATATGCTGAGCACATGCTTCACTTCGCGGAAAGGCTTATTGCGAGCTACCTACGAAAACAGCTTTGATCTTCAATGAGTCTTGAGTCTTCACACTCTCTATAACACACAACCTTTACAATGAAATCCCACATAAATATAGGGTACAAAAGATTGAACCAAATTACAATCAAATTTGGCACGGAATTAAAGCCAACACAAATCAGTTGTAAATCACAACTTCACAAGTTCGAATAAAACAAAGCAAATTATGTGAATTTTAGACCCATTAGTTGCAAAATTGGAGCTTCAGTTCAAAATTATGTGCTTTTAATTAGGAGGTGAGTAATGGATTTAATTCTTAGGAGGCATTTTCTTTTCCTTTTTTATTCATTTTGGATTGGCGAACTCATAATATGTCATTCATATTTGCATTGTCAATTATTTGCTCTTAAATTTTTATCTCAATGCAGGTATTCACTATGGTTCAGAAAATAAGCAGGAAAAGCTGTCCTGTAGTTTTACCCCATCAAAAAAAAAAAAAGTAGAACAACTTGGACAAAATAATATATCCCTGAACTGAGCATTTTGCATTAACTTAAGAAAAATTTTAAGATTGTTGTTTTTGCATTTATCTTCCAAAAACTGTGCGCATTGGCCATGCAACGCTGCAGATTCTGTGATGGCTGTTCCTTCTAGCTTTTGTAAGTCCTCTTTATACTTTTTCATTTCAAAGTTGGATATGCAGGTTGAGGAATGAAGTTACTATATAAACTAATGGACTTAGAGAGAAAAACCTAAAGTAGAACGTTTTGCAAAGTTTTAAAGATGAAAAACAATTTTTTAAAAGTTAGGGATGAAAAATGAACTTTTAGTAGAGTTTAAGGCCAAAAAAAAAAAAAAAAACCGACATTGCCTCTAATGTGTGGCAACTCTAAATTTGTAGAAAATGTTAGCCTATGTCTTGTGGTGGGTACGTAAAACAAAAAGGCAGAAGGAAAACAAATTAAAAACCCCATTTTCTACCAAGGTATTGATATGAATATGTGCATGTGGAAATGGAGAAAGAGAGGATAGAGGTAGGATAGAGGATATGCTTGTTTGTGTGGATTGTCTGGATGTTTGAGGCACCTGAAGATACACATAAGCACACAAGGTTTTTGCATAATTTTGTCATTCGTGAAACACTCTTTGGAACAGCTTTGGAAGCATTCTTGCTCATATAAAATGATTTGTGAATCCGAGAGGCATTCCATAAAACAAATGCCATAGCAGACTTTTTGCGGCACCCTTGTCTCTAAGGAGCACGCCTGAATGCATCGTTGAAAGCACTTGCTATCATATGAAACATAGTTTTGGGTAGATGGAGAGCTGTGCTTGATTGGGAAGATATAGGCTTCGCTTTGCATTATAACTGACACAACTAAAATCCACACTATCTTCCTCAATGCAATTCTCCTCATATTATTTCCACACTTATGTAGTTGAAAGTTTTCTTTTCTCAGCCGTGGACAATCTTAATCAGCTTTAACCCTTTCATATTGTGTAAGTTCTTTGAAATTTTCCATTTTAGATTCAATATTGATTTACTCTCTTACAATCAACCTTTCTCCAAATATAGAGATGTCAACTATATTAAAAAAAAGAAAATCATTAATTTTACAATTAATTGTTGCTTTTGAGTTTTTTTAGTCTCTATTTTAAGTTACGTCTCTTGCATATTTTGATGTAATTATCGAGTGACTCTGTACATATATTATATTCCTATCAATCAAATTTTTTATTAAGTATAATAATCCTTTTTATTGTAAGTTGTAACCACACATCTCATCACTTTTGGATTTTGGTGAGTTTGGCCAATGACATTTTTTTACTCACGTGTCTTCTTATGTAAGTTGGAAATCATGATTTAAAGTTTTACAAAAACATGTAAATATATGCATGTAAGGGATGTGGTGTAATTATGTTACATGTTAGCTTTATATATATATATATATTAGAGAGTTTCAACTTATGGCGTCCGCTCTTGGATAGCTCTTTATCATCAGATCAAGACATCAATCGGTTTTTAATATAGGTGGAGATCGAATCTCAGATCTCTTATTTTCAACTATCAAAAACTTTACTAATTGAGTTAATTGGAATCCACAATGTTACATTTTATTATTATATTATATTATTGGAATCTTATATTAATAGAATGTCATTATAGGAATATAACAGTACCTTGTTTTTATTTAATTTGCTCCAATGTTTTAAGACTTTTCTAATTAAATTTTTTTTTTTTTTTTTTGGTTTAATGTTTTAAGACTTTTCCTCCCTCACACATATGCACAAAACACTTTCCAATTCAATTCACCATTTTTACCTCTTGCCTTTCTACTTTTTTATATATACCTACCTATGGCCCTTCATGCCATCCTATGACAAATACACATGGACTAAAAATGATGTTATTTACTTTCAAAATTTCAATGACGCCTACCATGCTTCAACATTGTTGTCTCATCTAATCCTAACCTGTATAAGTTGATTACAATCAAGGAAGAAGAGATTGCATTTTATATTGAGTGACAATAGCAATTATGATTTTGATGATGTTAATGTTAGACATTTTGAACTTGTGGTATTGTAAAGGATGTGATTGACTGTGAGTGTTTAGGGTGTGTATCTAAAAACTGAAGTCATAGCATTTATTGTTACCAAGATCTTGTTACTCCACCTCATCCAATCGAAAATGCGATAAAATTTTAGGTTTGAATCTGCCTAGCTCGATCAGTGCTCTATTGATGCTAGATTGATTGAATCTGTTTTTTGATCAATTGAAGCTAATTTTCGACCGATCGAAATTCGAACAGTGAGTTTTTTAAAAAGGGTTTTCTCTTCATGTGCTCTTCATTTTTTTCAAACTTTTTCAAAACCTTTTCTCACTATTCTTTCCTCGATTGATCCAATCTAAATTTTTTGTTGTTTTCTGCCTCAAATCTTCAAGGGTTTTTGTCTTCAAGTGCTTTTAAGTCTCTTTTACCCTTTCTTTTTCAATTTATTCACATTTTCATGCATTTTACTTGAAATTTTTGAACTCATGATTTTTGGGGTTTTTGAATTTTAGGTTGTTTTTATTCACATTTGATCATTGAGTTTTTATCCTTAGATGGTATAAACATCATCCTCATGCATTACTTTGATCAATTTTGTGAATTTGGAAAATTTTGAAATTCTAGGGCTTGAAACTTTGTGAAATTGGGGATTTTGTTCAATTGGGCTTAAATTGGTAAAATTGACTTGTGTAATTGATTGATTAACTCATTATATGATGTTTCCTAACTAGTATGATGATTAATTGCTCAATTTGGCTTAATTTTTGAAATTGGGGTTTTTCAAAATTTGGGGTTTTTTGACCTAAAACTCTATGTTCAAGTCAATTGTTGGTTTATAAAGTAGAATTGAACAAATTTCAATGCATTAGAGCATGCATCATATGTGCATTCATTACATGCATCATATAGATTGTTATTTATTGAGATTTTTGTGCTCTAACCCTCTCTAATGCAATTTGCCCTTGGTTTTTTGTTTCTTTTCTCTGTTTTCTATTTTTGTCTTTCCTTTCCAACCCTTAGCATCATGGTTAGAAAGACTAGAACAAAGAAAACCACCACCTCCTCTACCCCGGCTTTCGAGAGTGATAGGTTTAGATTTGAGAAAAACCAGGAAACCTATGAGAAGCTTAACATATTTAGGTCGGTCTGGGCTGAGCATAAGGTCATACTAGATGAGTTAGATCTGAAGATACGTAAGAACTTTGAGCGTAGTGGTTGGTTGCCTCTTTTAGATGTAGATCATCCTCCTCTAGCTGCCTTGATTAGAGAGTTCTATTCAAACCTCTTTGTCCACTCCGATGATTCCAACACTCAATATGTGATGAGTTGGATAAGGGGTGAAGAGTATGTCATTCCTAATTTTGTATTCAAAAAATATATAAATAGATTGACTTTACACATTTATCTTAGACGGTTTTAACTTTACATATAATTTTACCTTTACATATTCATCTACTTTAATTGAGATGTTTATAACTTTATATCTAAACAATGAAATCAATGAAGAATCAAAACCAAAAACAATGTCTATTCATATATATCCTATATATAATAAAGGATGTTTTATATTAAATTTTATGAAACACTTTTTGCACTACATCTTTAGCATCATTTTTTTTTTCTTTTGTAGTTGCCTCACTTGACAAATAATATTAGAATGGGTATTGTGGCCCTCAAACCCAAAAATCCATAAGACTGTGCTTGGACCCTTAATTTATTTGTTTTATGGGGACATTTTTTGGACCATGATGGGAGGTCTAAGAGCAGTTGCTGGCAACAATAGGCTGGTCCTTTAAGGCAGATTATCACTTTTGACTTTAAGCTTAGGCCGAGGACATGATCTTCGAACTACATTTGATATCCCTTACCCTGAGATAAATCTCCATTTCCCAGTATAGACCTCTCTTCTCTCATGTTTTCACACCCCGATTTTTCCAACCCTCCCCCTCTTCTCTTACCTCCTCCCCCTTATATACCCTCTTGCTAGTTGGACCTTCATTATGATGGAATCTCTCGCACATGTGTGGGACCCACCAAATCAATGATCCTAATGGCCTTGTGAGTCTATGACATTGTTCCCCCTTATCAAATTCGAGATCAACAGCGGGCTCCATCAATTTGACTGTGTCAAATTACTTTGTAACTTGTGCTCAATGCCAGTTCGGGTCCTCGAATGCGTATTGGTGCTTGGTCGAAGGTCACAGGCTCAGAGCGTTGGGCCTTCCACAGGACCACAACCTGTTTGTTCTTGGGCGAAGGTCATGCTTCCAATGTGGACTGTCCAACATCCTCGACCCATTTTTGAGCTGTAGAGGGTTTTTATTTTTTTATTTTTTATTTTTTGGGAAAGAATGTTAACTTATGGTATTTGCTCCTAATAATAGCTCTTTATCATTAGATTAAGACACCAATAAGTTTTTGATGTAGGTGGGAATCCAGATATCTTATACAACTATCATAGACTTTATTAATTGATTTAATTGGAATCCATAACAAAGCTATAGAGATGATGGATTGAAGAACATCCCTGCGTGGACCCAATTTGAAGACTAAAAACAGTGTCGTTGGCTCAATACTAAAGTTGATAATCAGTAGACCAGAAAAAGAATAAGGATAAGGGAAAAAAGAAAGTTGATAACGTGAAAGGAAAACCAAAATTTCCGCAAAGAGAGGAGAATTATTACTTGTGCTTTTGCTTTTTTCTTATTTCATTTTTTATTTTTGGTACAAATTACTTTTGCTTTTGCTAATACACATTGCCTATTTATTACGCGTGTTGGTTTGCTTTCTTGGAGGGTTTTGCTTTTCTCGTTTTCTTAACGGATGCTAAAGTAGCAAACATCTTCCAATTGCAACGAATTTGCTTTTTTTTATTGGCCCTTTAAGTTGATACGTGGTACGATGTTCTATTTTTTATTGGCTGGTCTCCTACCAAAAGCGATGCTGACATGGCAAGAGTGCATCATAGGAAAAGTATACTTCTTACTTTCCAGAACTCTGTGTACCCGTTATTGTTTCTTCGTTATTCACAAAAAATTATTGTGCCACGCCATTAGCCAACAATATCGGTCACAATTCCCCCATCACAAAAAATTCCTGTGTTCAAGTTGTGATAATGTTGTGGCCAATAGTGTGGCGCAAGAGTTACTCGTTATTCACCGTTTAAGGCAAATGACATATAGTGCCCGTTTGGATTGAACTGAATCCTGCATACACGTTTTATGTTTTTCAGTTTTTTTTTTCCTGCCCATGAACAGTAACCTCGCATGGATTTACTATGCAAGAGACAAAAATTACTATTTAAGCACTGTTCATCACTGTTCAAGTACTAAAAATATTAAAAATGAGTCCTACGGCACTATTCACATATTTAAAAATTATTTTGTTACAATATTTTTAGTTTTCAGTTTCAACAACAATAAGTTCAATCTAAACGGACCCATATAACAAGGTATGTAAAACTCTATACTACCAATACTCACATTTTTACACATAATTTACCACAACTATCTTATATGATGAATTATGATAGACTATTTATTACATAAATTTACTTTTTTTTTTTTTTTTTTTTTTCACTACTTATAATTTGCTAAGGCGAGATTGTATTTCATACCACCCAAGATGTTAGACCATTGTCTAACTGACGGATGGGTCCCACACCCACCAGACCAATTTCTCCTTTTTAGCCGACTGCCCGAAGGGACCCACCACACCCACTTATCAACAAGACAATAGTCTCATGCGTCACATAAACTATACTTTATGCTACTTACCAAGTCTACTACTAACATTATTCAAACTCAAAATTCAAGTATCCCTCCCTTCCTGTACTTGGAGTCTTGGTCTTCATTCAGATCATTCTTTCACTACTATACCACCTGCTATGTACAGACACCATTCTGCCTTCCACCGCTCCGATGGCGGTGGCGGCGGCTAAGTTTCACAGCAGCAACAGCCTCCTTCGGTAACACTTTTTAAAATCCCAGTTTTGGTCTCCAAAACCCTCCCTGCTGCCTTAACTTTCCTTCAACAACAACAACTTCTCACTTCAAAAAAACAAAACAAAGCTACTACTCGGATCATGGAGAAGATCGACTCTGCCGTCACAAACGCCAGACACAATATAATCGCTGCCGGAGAGAGCGTGACGGCAAGGAAAGTGTCTCAGGTTGCACTGCTCATCCTCAACCTCGACTCTTGGAATTCTCTTGGCATTCCAATGCAGGAGGTCCCCAGTCTTCACCGCCTTATGCTTCTTGAAGGGAAGGTACTATTACTGTTACTATTACTATTACTCTGTAGTTCTAATTCTAATTCTATTTTGATCCTATAATAAGTCCTTATTTTTTGTTGTTAGATAAATGCATTTATCCATTGCTTTGTTGGGGTCCAAAGAATTACCTCATTGTATGATTTGGAAGTGGCAATCTGTAAGAATGAGGGCGTAGATAGCTTCGAAGAGCTCGAATTGGGGCCTTTGGTGCGACACCCACTTGCCTTGCATTATTTTTCACTCAAACCTGATGCCACTGAAGTTTTTAAGATAACCGGTGAGGAGGTAATTAGTTTCCTTTGGAAGTTCGTATATAGGACGAAGAAGAAGAATAACAATGTTCAAGCTGAAGAGTTTTTGGATAGGAAGAAGAAGAATAAGAGTTATTACATTGACAATATTCAAGTTGAAGAGTTTTTGGATTTTATTGCTAAGAGGCGTTCTGTTGCCAGCAAGGAAGAACTTTGTTTACGAATTCAAAACTTGGGGATGCATATTTCTGCTGTCCGAAAAGCCATGAACGCACAGACTACCATTTTAAAGAGACCTGCAGATGCTACTTCTATTTCTCAACGTATCGAATCAATCTCCTCTGCACAGAAGGATTTTCGTGGCAAGCGCATCAGATTTGTTTCGTCAAGCTCCAGTGACGATGAAATTGATGATGATCCCAACAATGCTAACTTGCCATCACAAAATGTTGCAAGTTCTGACCAAGTGACTAGCTATCCTCACCCGGCTGAAATTGAAGAGATGACAAGGCTTGGGTGGGATGATGACGCGTGGGAGTACCCTGCTCCTGCTAGTGGCAGCCCAAGACACAATGAGAGTTGTTATCAACATTCATGTTCCACCATGCCTGGACCCTCTGGATCATCTCAAAATATAAAAAAGAAAGATAAAATGGAAAAGAAAAATAAAAAAGAAAAGAAAAGAAATTTTAATGAAGCTGATCTTGCAGTTGATAATCAATCTATAAAGAAATTCATTACGAACTGGAAGAAGGCATGTCAGGACCATACTGAGCCTGATAAGGTATGTTAATTCTTGTTATAAATTATGCTTCATGCCTATTCGCTGCTTTATATTGTTTATCTGATGTTGAAATATAATTTTGCTTTGTATGGTTTATATAAAGAATATGTGTGTAAATTTAATTCTTTAAAATGATTTCACAATAGTTCTCAAGGTTTATAAATTTTTCCTTATCTGGATGTTTTGGAAATAGAAGAATAACAACACCTTCGATTGAGTTGAGTATAATTTGAAGTGGGTTAAGCATTTGGGATTGCTTAAATTCATTCTTACTTGTGATAATGTCATTAAGACCATTGTATGATTGGATGAGGACCTTTGGCAGCCTCCATTGTTTTTTTATTTTTTATTGGTAAGTTATAGATGCACCACCTCACCCACCATCCCATTATTTTAGGAAAGGAATTGCCAATTTTGCTTATTGTCACAGCATCCTCCATTTTCATTTATTTTAAGATTTTGTTGCTCTTTTATATTTTGGATTGTAATTTTTTTGAAGAAGAATGTGTACTTCTCCTTTATACTTTTTCAAGGTCCTGTTATTATTATTTCTATTACTTAAAAAAAAAAAAAAAAGAATTATGAGAAAAAGCAAGCACTTGCCATGAAAACTTATATCTTACATTACATGCCTTGAGACTTGTATTGTGAAATTGAACAGATTTTTTTTTTTCTTCAACCTTGGTCTATCTTTTGTGATTATTGCAGGTCTCTATTAAATGTTTGGATTGTTGTGATCACTTGATGTTGCAGAAGTTTAGGAGCATATATGAAATTTAGGGACTGTTAAGTGAAATGCATAGTCTTCTATGTTCTGCAGTACTGACTTGTTCAAAGTAACCAATTTATTTATGGATTTCAAAATATCTATTGATGCCCAGAATTTTTCTTATGAAACCGTTGCCTACAAACTCCAACAATAGGGGTTGGTTGTTAAAAGAAAATAATGGAAACAGTGAGGAAAGAAAAAGATATTTTTTTAAGGCTACTCTTTTAGTGTTCTGTTCTCTTCTTGATGATTTGCATAACATTATGTTTGATTCACTGCAAGAGAAAAGAAAAGGAGTTTTTTTATTTTATTTTATTTTTTTAAATCCATTTTCAAAAATTTGGTTTATTGATGGGGAGAGAAAAGAAATGAAATTGCAAGGAACACCGGTCATCATTTTTTTCTAGGGTCTACCCAAAAAATATGCAAGATATGGAGAGACAATTATAGTTTGATGTAGTGTTTTGATTTTGATTGGGGTTTGGACTCAAGATTTTAGATTTTTAGATCTGAGATTTATGGAAGTTTTGGAGTTGAAATTTGACAAGAAAACAAACAAACAGAGGTCCAGGGGCTGTAAACATACTAGAATGGTAAATTTGAATTTTTGGTGTTGTCGATGCTCATTGATGATAAGTTGTGCTGATGGTTTTGGCTTGAAAGAGGTGGTTTTGGTTCAGAAAATTAATGAAAAAAATTCAAGAAGAATGAGATAATTAGGCAGAGTCTTACTAGTTCTTCTAGAGTCACCTAGAAGAATATTTTTTTTTGGATAAATCATTAGTTGGTGGATGGGGAATTTGAACATTGGACATCTCCGTTGAAACACCAAGAAGCACCAATTGAGCTCTAAGAAACTCACTGAGAAGAAATTTAGTGGAGTTTCATGATTAAAGGGAAGCATAATATGCTAAGGTCTCTCTCTAATTGTTTATAGGACCACAAAGTTTGCTTATTCAGTAATAAATTCTTGGGAAAAGTTAACGAATTTTGGTTTAGGATTAGAAAATTTTTATAGGAAAAGAAAAAAGTAACTTATTTTTTTGATAGTTTTTTATATTTCCCATAAAAGTTGTATTAAAACTTTTTTAAAATGGTCCATTAACAAATGCCCTAAGGGCACCCATTAACCGGAGCCTGAATTCTTAACATAACATAAAAAACCTTAAAACTTCTACTAAGAAAAGGAAATGACTAAACAAGACTCAAAATCCAACTAGCAAAAGTCAATCTAGCAACAATAAAATGAAACTAGACTCATTACTATGTAAGTAACTACTGATAGAATTGCAAAATCACTAAATTACCTTATAATTAGAATTTTCTAAAGTGTAGGATCTGTTAGTGTCTATCATGTTGGCTTTATAAATATTCAAGATTGCCTTCTGCATCATAGTTGTAAAGAAGAAATATACCAAACTTCTCTCTCTCTTTTCTGTTTGAAAAACTTGCACTTTGATTTTGAATTATGCCTTCAGTTCTATTTCTTGTTGTAATGCTATGTTTCTAATCAGGGGCTGGTCTATTTGGTTCTTGTTTATTGTGCTTACAAAAATGGGATATGATTCTCAGCTGACATCTCCTAATACTTGTAGGTTTTCGGGAGGATGCTTCAATTTTATAACATAAAAGATCGACGAATAAAGAAAATCAAATCGATGTTCTCAAATTTTCCATTTGATGGATTAATAAATACTGCTGTAAGTTGATTGTGTTGAATTTTAGTGTTAGCCTTTATTACATGTAATAACTGAATAATGTAATCATATCATGAAGAATTTTAGCTAACTCCTATTTTCTGCATTGTGTTTGGGAATCTGGATTCTTGTTAGACCAATTTAATCTAAGTCCAATATTATATTCCCATGTAAGGTTTTTTCTTTAAATAAAAATTAGAACTATGCCTATATAATTGAAATTGAACAATGAAACAGATAGTAAAAAAAAAAAAACTTTTAGTAAAGTGGCAGAAGCAGATCATGTACAGCTGAGTGTTGTTAAAAGCGAACTTAAGGTGCGCTTAAAGCTCAAAGCTTGAAGCCCCAAGGTCTGAGTGCTTCGCTTGGCAAAAGAAACGCTCATTTAATGAAGTGCACTTTTTGAAGAGAGCACACCTTGGTGTGCTTTTTTATATTTTATGCTAAAAAAGATATGAATCATCAAAATTAATTGCTTGATCTTAAAAGATATAACTTGGATGAATGATTTGCTATACAACCACTATCCTTAAGGTGTATAGTATGACTCTTCTATCTTATAACTATTCTTTTGAAAAAGGGTCTTACAATCTGATAATCACTACCTCCTCAGTATTCAGTTCTTTTAAAGATCCTGGTTCTGACAGCCATAATAATAATAATATGATTATAGACATTTCTTATCTCTGTGCTCATTGGGCAGGATTTTGAACTTAGTAAGAGTTATCTCTCACCAGTTGTGCTGACCTGTTTCAAATGTATTGGTTAAAACTCATTAACTTAGGTTCTGGCATGTTGTTTTGTAAGTCATTATTAATTTCTTGCCTTTATTGATAAAAATTTCTCTTAATTACTACAGATAAGGTTTTCCTGAGTTTCATAATAAAAGAATTCTTGTTTAACGACTTGTCTTGGGCTGAATGGAGTTATTGTACCTTTGTGTTCATTTTATATTCTTCTTTGTAACATATTTTCTTTGGATTGCTGTTTCTTCTGCTTCTACGTTCCCTATTGATGTAGAACACAAATAGGAAATAAGAAATAAAAGAGGAATAAAAGGAAAAACATAATAAATCCTAAGCTTCACCACCTAGAATTTGCCTCCAAACCCTAGGCTTCACCTCCTAAGGGTGTCTGATATCACCACCAAACAAAGGAGGAGACATATTCTCAACTCATTATAATTAATTCTTATTCAAATGCAACTGTCCTTCCTCATTACAGCAGTATCAATTAAATAGATTTTAGAGATTATATTACTATGGGAAATGCCTAATCAAATTCCCTAAAACCCTCAACATTAAAAACTAATTTCAAAATTCAAATTCAAAAACAATTTCAAATTTAGGGTGTGTTTGGATACCGTTTATTTTGCTGAAACTGAAAAATTATTGTTGAATGTACTGTAGATAATAGTAAAAGTTAGTTGAAATAGTACAGTGGAGCCCATGAATAGTGCTAAAAAGTGCAGTGAGACCCATAAATAGTAGCAAAAATAAGCTGAGTAGTAAAATAATTTTAATTTTTCATTTCAATCAAAACGCACACTTAGAGACACAATCTTAAATGAATTTTGTGCTCCCTGCATCACCTATTCCACTCTTTTCTTTTTCCACCTAATTTTTACAGTTTTGGTGTTGAATTCTACCAGTTTTTCTTGATACGTAAGTTTATAATTGCTGAGGCCAAAGGTCTGTGGACCAACTGGTATCTCCTTTGCCCATGAATAAGGGGGGAGGGGTGGGATCATGGGTTCAATCCTGAGTCACTCATTTCAAAATCATTAGAATATGGTTAAGCCAAATTGTAACAACATTGATGATTTGAAATGAGATCAACCTCAAAAATTTGGGAGCAAGTACTAACACTCAGTGGTGATTGGATCTTATTTCACTGCAGTGGTAAGTGGTAACTAATCATTATCTACTGTAATGTCCTTAATTCATCCCATATCCTTTGGACTTCTAAAGCATTAACCTCTACAGTTTCTATCAACTTTGAAGAATCCCATTCAATCTCATCTATTTGCACCCAATTCTGATATGGAGAAGGAGCTCAGTGATGATCAGGCAAGGGGTTCTTCCTCATGTTAGGCTTGGTAATGATGTTGGGATTTGGGAGAGTTCCATTGTCTATGAGGTCTTGTATTTCACATTTGAGGTGGAAACAATTGTCGGTTTTATGGCCAGATTTTTTATGGAAGTGGCAATACTCATTGAGGTTCGAAGTAGGAGGTACAAGATTGGGCATAGATGTGGGATGTAGAGGTTTGATGAATATTCACATGCAGTAAGTGTATAATTACCATTAGTGACTCTAGTTGCATGGTGTTGTAAAAATATGGAGTGCTCCTTCCAGAGACCTGCTTGTAAAGGACAATGCTGTATTGTCTATGACTCATGTCTAGTTATCCAGGCCATCTAAATATTAACACTTCTATCTAAATGAAGGTTATTGTTTGACTAGGACTTTACCTTTCTTTTTTTGTTATTTAAAATAATCTTATAAGTTACTTCAGATGGTATAGGTGCTACTTCTTGTATCTTATATTTGTTCGAGTGTCCTCATTTTTTAATTGTTGTTTATGTTTTATATTTGCATATGCATGGTAACTCACCTCTGCAATCCTTGTTGTGATGCTTCTATATTAGATCACACATTATGATATAAGTTGCTTTTTATATATTGCAGGTATTATCTACCAAATCTGGAATGTGGGACAGCATATTTGATACCATCCTAGCCATTGATCAACAGGAATTAACCAGCTCACGTATGCAAAACCAATCTGAATATGAGATCATAGATGTTGAACCAAGTGTTAAAGAGGCACCCGAGCATAGTGTTGAGCTTACACACAGTAAGTAGTGTTTGCTTCTTAAATTAGGCTTTGCTGATAATAATTCAGTTATGGTTGGCAAATAGGCTTTTCTTCTTAAAAGAGGATGCACCAATAGACTTGTGTTATCTGTCTGTTTTTTTTTTTTTTTTTTGGGGGGGGGGGGGGGGGGGGGGGGGAGAGAGGATTTCATAATTTTTTTAATTGTCAACCTAAATTGGTTGAAAGTTAAAAATCCCTTCCCCCCCCCCCCCCCCCCCCCCTCCTCTCAACCTAAAGAAAAAAGAAGAGAACCACCAAGAGTTAAATTTTATGGGCTCTATGACTTGGCCAAGCATTTTGACATTATCTTGGTTTCTAAATCTTGCTGAAATTTGTAAAATTTGACTCACTAGACTCTTGTCATAATGCCACAACTTTAATATACAAAGCCTTGGAATTCTAGGGCGATTATGTGAGACTTTGATATTTGTTTTTTGTTTTTGGACAAGTGGGCTTTGATATTTGTTAATGGAAAAGGTGTATTTTCATTTGGCTGGCTGGGCATAATTTGGTGTGATTTACTTGATAAGTGAATTGGGGAACCCAAAGTGATAGCACAATCATTTGGGGACCTCACCTTATGAAGTGGTGATCACTAGTTTGAATCTACCTTTCCTCCCCATTGGAGTCAAAAATTATATAAGAAAAAAGTGAATTGGGGAAGGTGTCAATATGTTGTGACACTTTTTTAAGTTTCCCTCCTTATTATCCCATCATTCCTAATATTATTTCCCTATAAATTTGTTCACTTTAATTGTGATGTGTAACTACCAATCTGATCTCACAGGTGTTTCTGTTGAGGACATTATTAGGAAAGTTGCAATGTATTTCCATGGAATCCATAGTTATGGTCAATCAGTTCTAGAAAAGAGAATTAACATCTTACGGAAGCTCTGTGATTGTGAGTTTTGGCTAGCGGAGCAATTTTGTGTCAATACATTTAAATCGCTTGGTTTTGGGGAGTTTTTAATGTTTCTAGAAAAACATGCCTCCCTGCTACCTGAAGAAATACACGAGTTCTTAACAGGTGACATATGTGAAAAATCCCCTTTCAAGGTTTGCATGCTTCAGCATCAGCTGGTTGTTTTAGTATCACAAGCTCTGAATGGCTGCATAGGGGAGAAAGAAATAGTGAGCAAACAGATGATTTCTTCACTGCTTATGAGGCAATTCCCAATGATCAGTTTCAAAATTTCGGAAGATGGTTTTGTGTCAGACTTCCTAGATATTTTGGGGAAGCATAAGACCAATGTAATTTCTAAAGGAGTCCTATTTTCTGTAACATTATTTGAAATGTGTTATGTTGGAGACTCAACAGCCCATAATGGACGTGAACTATTAGAAACCACCAAGGTGAGAATTGACGTCAGCCAGAAAGTAGGAGCCTTGGAATCTCTTACATCCAAGGATGCAATTAAGGCCTTACTTAGGGCACCGCTGATGTCAGATCTAAACACATGGGCACATTGGGACCTGATCTTTGCTCCCTCACTTGGTCCTCTTGTACCATGGTTGTTGAATGAAGTCAACACGAAAGAATTATTGTGTTTAGTGACTAAGGATGGCAAAGCCATGCGCATTGATCATTCGGCTACTGTGGACTCATTCTTGGAAGCTGCACTTCAAGGATCTCCTTTTCAAACAGCTGTGCAGCTGTTATCTTTGTTCTCATTAGTTGGAGGAGAAAAATATGTTCCCTTGTCCCTTTTAAAATGTCATGCACGTCATGCATTTGAAGTCATTTTGAAGAATTCTCTTGAGAGTAGAGAAGTAAATGACACTCAGAGCTCTCTCATGCAAGGAAACACCTTATATAGGCAGAAAATTGTTGATAAGGCTGCTACTAGTAGTTTTAGTAGCGAGTTACACAAAAGTTTATGCAAAATGAATAAAGCAGTGCCTGTTGTATCAAGATTTTTCCTTGATTGTCTTGGCTATTTACCCACAGAGTTTTGTGGTTTTGCTGCTGATGTTTTGCTTTCTGGAATGCGATCTGTCATCAAAGATGCTAATTCAGCCATTTTGTGTGAATGCAACAAAAGGGAAGAGCGTGTCATGCTTCATGAAGTTGGATTGTCTCTTGGTATAGTGGAGTGGATCAATGATTACCACGCATTTTGTTCCGCTGATATTACTGATTTTTTCCCATCTGGAACTTCATGCTTGGAATCCGCTGGGCCTGAGAAAAGCTATGGCTCCAAGAATATTCAAGATTTGCCAGGTAAGTCTTCCACTTCCAAAGCAAAATTGAATGTACCTTGCGTGACAGATGGGCAGAATGAAGAACTTACTGGAGTTTGTCAATCAATCAATGGGGTAGAAGTTTTTGATGATAGAATTAGCAGTGGTCACTTGCAACGTTTATCTGAACTTAATGAAGATAAGAATGCAGCCCTGGTCATTGAATCTATTAGGCGGGATGAATTTGGCCTTGATCCAAGTCTTTCAAACACTGAAATTAGCATGTTAAAGAAACAGCATGCTCGCCTAGGGAGAGCACTTCATTGTCTTTCACAAGAATTATATTCTCAGGATTCACATTTTCTTCTTGAGCTGGTAAGATCATCTTCTTTGTCTCTTTCATTGCAAGTAGTAGTGTAGTGCAACTTCACATGTGAATAACATCATGAACCAATATAGTTTTGTGAAGTAGATTTTTCAATGCATCTTATGTTCCGTAAGGAATTTACTTTCACATTTTTAAATATCAGTTGTATTATCATGTAGTTTAAATATCGGCTGTATTATCATGCTGGTTGAAAGAACTTTGTTTACTGTTGTCATACTTTTTATATATATATTTTGATATTCTTACTCTTCTACCACTGGTGTTTTCTTTCCTACCATCTATAACAACTAAGATGTCAACAAATATAGGAACACAGTTATGTTAAGACTATTTCATCAATATCTCCTTCATCAACATTCAAGCAACTAAATCACATTCCTTTACATTTTCTATAAGACACCAATAATAAGAACACAAACGGACAATCTTTTTACCATCAAATAAGGAGTTAAAAGATGATCCACTGCTTATTTACTTTAATTGTGTATACAACACCAAACAACAATTAATAGGTTTCTATTGTGAAGATTTGTCTTAAAATCTTCCTTTTGAGGCACCTTGGTACATCAAATACTATTCCAAGGAAATTTCACAACAATCAACCCTTGAAATGCCACATAAGATGGACCACTAATTTTTCTAGCCTAGCTAAACTTCAATATATTCTATCCTCAACTCTTCTAGAAGGGAAGTTAGAATACAATAAATGTGTATGCATCTATGATTGGTACTAACTCACATTTGCTCAAATTGACCTATGTAAGACAAATTGGGGGAATTTGTCTACGTGTAGTTGTGGTGGGTTAAGGTTTATGAGGATTTGTGGAAATAGGATCTAGAGTTTTTGGAGAATGGTTTATGGGGTTGTGTTAGGATTTAGAAGTGGTTTGATGAGTTGTTTGGTGGCTATTTGGTAGAAGAAAGTATCTATGAAGCATGGGTGCGTTTCCAGATTGGGTTTGGGTGCGGGTGCGGGTGCGGGTGCGGGACTCGGCAATTTTTGAAAAAGTAGAGAGCGGATGCGGTGGGGTGCGGCGATTAAAAAATTATTAAAAATATTTTTATTTATATTTTTAATATATTGCTAAGCATACTTTTTCACATTATATAAACATATACCAAATTTAAGAGCAATAGTAGATGATAACTAAAACATGATGTTCATAAATTAAATACAACCCACAAATTTGAGTTGAGAACTTGAGATTGAGAGTGGGTCGGTGAGGTTGTGAGTGAGTTGAGAGTGAGATTGTGTGAGTGTGAGGGTGAGATTGAGTGTGTGACTGAGTGGTTGAGTGTCTCACAGGGGAGACGGAGAGCAAAGACAGAGAGGCAGAGAGCACAAAGAGCACAAAGAGACTAGTGAGAGAGAGCTAAAGTTTGAAGTGAAGAATGCATGAGAGAATTTAGGGTTTGTTATTAAGTTCAAATAGTGCGTTTTGCACCATTTTTTTTTTTTTTTTTGAATTTCGGCCTAAATTGGCGGTTTTGCTTGATACGGTCTGAGTCGGCGCGAATCAGCCTGAGTCTGCGCCATGTCAGCACAATTCGTGAAAAAAAAAAAAAAAAAAAAAAAAAAAAAAAAAATGGATGTGGCACCGATGTGCAGGCAGCAGCGTCCCTCGTGCATCGCTACGTCGAGCCGCGAAAAATGTGGGTATGACAGGTGTTTTGCCTCATCTGTGCATCCCAGGAAAGTATGTGGACTCCTAGTTTGACTAGAAAACTAAAACCTAAAAAAATACTGACTTGGACCTAAAGAAAACAAAACCTAATTGGATATCATAGAAGATTCTAGACCTAACTAAATTACAAAAATACCCTTAAATTGTATGATTGTAGAAATTGTAGATTGCTCATGACCATATATTGGATAAGGTTTTCCTCCAAACCAATTTGGAGGAATCTCCTCCAACCCATTAAGTCGCTATTTATAAACTTTCTATGTGTAGAATTTAAATAAGTTACATGACTCATTTAAAAAGTCCTGTGACTAAAAGTATACGTGAGTGGTTTCTTTAATTTCCATATAGTGAGTTGGAGGAAGTTTCCTCCAAATTGGTTTCGAGGTAAATTTTTTCCATATAAAATTTCCTATTACTAATAAAATATAAAATACTCTTTTTGCCTGAAAAGACTCATATTCACATGTGGACCTAATAAAATTATTCTTGAACAGGGGAGAAATTTTATTGGGATTGCACTCTTATTTTAAAGAAATTTTTATTTACATATCAAAAAAAAAAAAAAAAAAATTGAATAGGGGGATTTCCAAAATAAAAGCAATTCCATCTTCCATGGATGCATCACCTTTTAACCTAATACCACCTTGAAACAAAGGAGTAAATATTGAACAAAGCCAAGTTCATTCAGATTTTGGAAGGATTGAATCATCAGCAGATTCCAAATGGTAGATCACCTTTACCTCTCCTCCCTCAACCTAAAAGCTGGTTAAATAGCCAACACCAATATTTTATTGTAGCATTATGCTAAAAAGCTCCATAACCAATATGAAGAGGAGAGAAGATAAAGTATTCCGTTGTCTCAATGTTCTTTGAACCTCCAAAGAATCTGGCCTGCCATTATAAAAAAAGAAAAGAACAAAAAAAATGAATTGTGAAACACAAAACCAAACCCATTTCCTCCACTTTTCACCAAAACCAAACCTGGCCATTAAGTGCATTAGAAAAAAAAAATCCTAGTTAACCTGGGCTTATGCCTTTTTTTTTTTTTTTTTTTTTTTTTTTTAATTGGTTACACACACGCACCTATTGAGTTTTGAACCCTACCAAAACTTCACCTTTTACTTATTCTTGTGGGAGGACTTGGTGCCATTTGAGTTAGTGCTCAATGTGTAAATTACATCTTCTAGGGACACCACTTTGAGCCTGCTATCAAGTCATTTGTTCACAACATACTGAATTATGACTTGGAAAACATTTTGAAGTACTTTAGCAAGAACATTAGTGATAAATCGATATATTAAAATAATGCCTCTATTTATACTTTTTTGTACCATCAACTTCTTTTAAGAAAATTGATCTCCCTTCCGAAGCAGTCATAAAATTTGTAAGAGGCTTTCTTTGCGCATCTGTCCTCCCATGAAATACAATGCCCGTTCCTTTTTCACTTCAAGACCCCTTGGTAGCAACAAATCTTAATGTGTGCTTTCTCATTTTGGAAGAGCAATTTTTAAAACATTGTAACCTAGAGGAGCAAAACCCACAATCATAATATTAGCTGATTTGGTGTAAGAGCTAATATGATATGAGTTTCTAGCAAAGTGGAACGGAAAGTCACCAGAATAGAACTTACATCCTAGCAATTTGACTTTTTAGATGCTCTCAGGAACCAACATTGTGAAGCTTGTACTTGCCCCTGAGCTGAATTGGCTCCCAAGGAGATGATGTGACTTGTTTAGGCTTCTTTCTCTGTTCTGCCTCTTCTTCCATCCTTTCTATCTTTCAAAGATGCTTTGGTGACACTTTATGACATGGTTTTATTCCTACATTACTAATTTTTTAGCAAATAAGCCTTCATGCGACAATAGAATCCCTTAAAAATACATTGACAATAACTGCAACTAAAGTTTGTGTTTCCACCCCCTTAAACCAAAATTTCCAATTTAGCAACGTACTTCCAAAGAAGAGTACAATGATCTACTGCATAAGATGAACTCACTCTCCAAAGACATTAACCAATAACAGTATTATACTAAAATAATTCAGCTAAAATCAACAATAAAAAATGGGGGAAATCACACCAACCACTTCCCTTGAGTACAAGGAAATGGCAATTTCCCTACTTCACATTGTATTGTGATAACATACATTGTGACTTCTGGTTTTATGGTTTTTAATTCTCAGTTGCTATTCTTTTAACTGTTATATGATTTTGTGAGAAGCTAGTAGTAGCCCAGATGGTTGGGCATGGGAATTGTGATCTAGTTTATCATTTGATATTATGTCATCTGTACCATTTTGTAGTTTATTGTACATCCTGATACAGACTGCAACCCCAATTGTATGGAATCTTTTTTGGTTTGATTATAAAGATGAATTTGATTATAGGTATTAAATACAGAATAGGTTAGGTTGCTTAGAAGCCTTTTTTTTATAACTTTTTTATAATAAATGAATCTATTTATTGTTCATTTTGCTTCAGGTTCAAAATGCTGATGATAATATTTATCTGGAAAATGTGGAACCAACTCTGACATTCATTCTTCGAGACACAGGCATTGTTGTCCTAAATAATGAGCAAGGCTTTTCTGCTCAAAACATCAGAGCACTTTGTGACGTTGGAAATTCGACAAAGAAAGGATCTAATGCTGGGTATATAGGGAAGAAGGGCATCGGTTTCAAATCAGTCTTCCGGGTATGTTTGAAGAAAACTATAATCATAATTTTGTTTGTTTGTTATTTATTGGGACAAGTACTAAGAAATTTATTGAAAAAAATGAAAGTGGGCATTGGCCACGTACAAAGGTTGTTAGATGGGATCATTCTTTGTTTTGTTTTTTTTTTTTTTTTTTATTATAAAATTTTCTATTATTCTCTTTTCTTTTCTTTTTTTAATTTTTTTTTTGATAGGTAATCAAAGATTTATTGCATAAAAAAAGACATCATGTTTATGATGGTGAACACTCTGAACTTAAAACAGATACAAGTAATTCAAGAAGAGTTATGAATAGAAAAGAGAAAATCATAAATGGAAATACATTGTGTAAAACCCCAAATTCTACCCCACTAAAATAAAGCCCAACCTAGTATAGGCTTCAAAAGATCTGCAAATCTCACAATATATTCAAAAGTACGATTATTACGTTCCCACCAAATTAACCACATAAGACAAGCTGAAACCATATTCCAAATATTAGAAGATTTATTTTGTGTTTACTTGAGAATATTTGTTTTAAAGAAAGTCATAGAATCGAGTAGCTCAACTTAACTGTACCTAAGGCTTAATCCTGAAAGTATCATGATATCATATGTTTTAAAATTATAGAAGCTTTGATTTCTCGGCTATTTGTTGCTAAGTGAACCGTCTGTATATCATAGTATTTTACAGTTTTAATTATAAGTTTTACTTAAAGATTTTCGTGCTTTTGAAGGAGTCTTTTCTGGTCAAGCTCGGTCAATTCACTGGATTATTACGTAGCTCTGGTTTTGTTTTGTTTTTATTTTTTATTTTTTGGGGTAGAGGGTGGGGTGGGGTGGGGTTTCCTCTTGGATTAGGATCCTCTAGAATGCCCTGTTTATTCTTACTGATTGTCTTATTAAGTTATTGTGCATCTTTTCCCTTCTTTTTTCCCTGTTTATTTTGTGCATCTTCTTACTGTTTGTCTTATTAAGTTATTGTGGGATATAAAGGTTATGCTTCTCAAACTCCAGGATTGAATACTAACAATTGCAAGAAGTTCAGAAGCTGATTATTTAATCTAGTATTTGACGCTTTAGAAGCAGATGACATATATATATTTTTTTTGATGAACAGAAAATTTTATTGACAAACCAAAAAGAAACAAAGGCTAGCCAGCAGCTACAGCTGCTAAGAGGTCAGAATTAATTACATCTAAAAAAGGGCTAGGAGCATAACCCTGACCAAAACATCCAGATAAATTTTTCCCAAGGCACCAAGAAGCTAAAACATGGGCTGCTTTGTTTGATTCTCTTGGACTCCACCTGAAAACAAACTTCTTACCATGGAATGCCAGCAAAAGAGTATCAGCTATAATGGATGAAATTCTCCAAGGCACTTCATCAGAGGGGACTTTGAGAGCATCAATGCAGGCTTTGGCATCGCTCTCAACCACTACAAACTCAAACTCGCGGTTAACAGCAACACAAGTCGCCAAATTAATGGCTTCAGCCTCTGCTTGGATGGGATGTTGGTTTTCACCCGTTTGGACATGGAAAAAATCAAATCCCCTCTCCAATCTCTCGCCACAATGGCAATAAATGAGTGATCTAGCCCCACCGCTGCATCACAATTTATTTTAACAGCTCCTTGCTCAGGCCTGATCCAAGAATAAAAAGGTCTAGGCAACACTAAGGCTCCGTTTGGGAGTTTATAAGGGAATGAAATAAAATAGAATGGAATGATTATAAGGGAATGGAAAGGAATGGAATGGAATGAACTAAATTTAAGTAAGGGAAAGGAATGGAAAAGAATGGAATGGAATGGAATTAAGTAACTTTGTTTGGATGTTTTAAAATAAAGGAATGGAAAGGAATGAAAATGAATGGAATGTAACTAATCTTGTTTGGGAGCAACATGGAGGGAATGGAATGGAATCATTTTCTGATAATATTACTATTAGACCCCTATTTTAAAATAAAGAGTTGAATATATAGGGGTATTTTGGGAGTTTTAGTAAAAAAATCATTAAATCTAATTCCATTCCCTCCCATTCCTCCCAATTTTGAAGGGAATGAAAATTTGAGGTTTTAAGGGAATAGAGAGGAATGAGTGTTCCCTCCTATCCATTCCATTCCCTCCCACTTAAACTCCCAAACAAGGGAATGAGCTTTCCATTCCCTCCATTAAAACTCCCAAACAAGGGAATGGAAGAATATTCTAAAATGATTCTTTTCATTCCTTTCCATTCCATTCCCTCCTCCCAAACGAGGCCTTAGGGGACATCAGTGAGCGCAACACGGTGTTCAAAATTTTTTTTTAAGACTACTTGGATTTCTTTATTTGGGGAGAATTTACTTCCTTTATGAATAGCTTGATTTCTAGCATACCACAGATTCTCCAACACCAAAGCCCCAAATAAAAGGAAACCCTCCTTGTCAAAAGTGCCATGGGAAGAGACTTGGGGGGATAAGAGAAATTTTATAAATTGACCTGGGCAGTCAAACTGCAATGCATTTGGTCTGCAGCCCCACTCATTGCCAGCCCACAAAAATCTTGCAGCATGATAGTAGACAAATAGATGTAAGGAGGATTCGGGTGAGGCATCACATAAGAGACACTTAGGATCCATGGCTGGAAAGAATCTTGCCAATTTTTCCTTGGTTGGAAGAATATCTGAAGCCACTCTCCATAAAACCATCTTAAGTCTATCATGAATTTTTGATTTCCAAATTTTTGACTTCACCTGGTCAGACTCGTTGGGCTCAGAATGATCAAGAAGTTCCTTATATGCCGACTTCACTGAAAGTTTACCATTATGGGATTTTACCCATACCCATTTGTCCACCCTATGACTCACTTTGACTGGAATTCTCATGATAGCCTTGGCTGATTCTACAGTGAATAATTCATAGAGTTTCGACTCATCCCATCTTGATTTATCTGGTGATAGAATCTGAGACACCACCAAGCAACTAGATAGCTTATCAGGAGACAATGGAACCGGTTTATAGTTAGGAAGGTTCGGGACCCAAGGATCTTCCCACGTGAGAATGCTTTCCCCATTGTTAACTTGCTTACAAGCTCCAGCCATAAGAATATGCCTGGCTGATTCCACACTTTTCCATGTCCAAGAAGCCTTCTTGGATGGATCCGCATCAAGCCAATTTCTTCTCACCCTGTATTTAGCAATAAGTGCTTGCACACATGGTTTATTGTACTGAATTAGAATCCACCAAGCTACTTTGGACAGGAGGGCCATATTAGTATCTGAAAAGTGCCTAAAACCAAGGCCACCCAAATATTTAGGCTGACATAAATTGTCCCAAGCAAGAGGAGTGAAATACCGGTTTGAATTCTTTGATGGGCTCCACCAGAATTTTTTTAGCATACTATCCATCTCCTCACATAAATTTTTTGGAATGAGAAAGCAAGACATAGCGTAAATCGGAGTAGTCAAGGCTATAGATTTCACTAGTGTTGCTCTACCCATCCAAGACAAGGATTTGCTCTTCCAGTTGCTTACCTTAGATTCCAAAGATTCTTTAAGATAAGTAAAGTCCTTCTTCTTGCTACTTGAGAGAAAAAGATGGACACCCAAGTATTTAGTACCTTGGGAAAGTTTCTTTAACCCTCTTTGATTCTTAAGCTGATTTAGGAATTGAGAGTGAACCCCTTTTGAAGCAAAGACCCCTGACTTCTCAAAATTGATTTGCTGGCCTGACCGATCACAATATTTTCCCAAGATGTTCATGATCTCATTAATCTCTGAATGTTTTGCCTTGCAGACCAATAAAACATCATCTGCATAGAAGAGTTTGGAGATTCCAGCTATTGATGGGGCAATCCTAATGCCATTTATTAATCTTTGGGCTGAGCATCTATTAATCTAATGTTGACACTCATCTCCAATATAATCAATCTTTTCGTTGACTCTTTTCATCTGTCACATGCATTCATAAGCTTTATCGTGGTTATTGGTTGTTTTAAGTTGGTTAAAATGTGACTGACAAAGAATGTAATCTTTTTATTTAGAATTAATTTTTTGCTTAGGGTTTATGACTCAATATTCCAGGAGTGGACATGAAACATTGAGTGAAGTTTAGAAGAAGATGATTAAAATAGATGTTTAAAGGCTATCTCCCACAAAGATTATAAAAATGATTGGAATAGTGTGCAGATGTTTTTCATTTTTAGTAAGTGTGTCAAAGTCTATGTTTCACGAACTCTACATTTTTAAGAAAATTGTAATTGTGGTGAAAAGTGTTATGGTGTGAAAGCAGGCATAGAGTTTGAATGTGGTATCCTCACATAGAAACCTGAGTTACTTTTTGACTGAATGTTTTATCAAACTAATGGTTATACACTATAAATAATCAACTTTCATCAATTTGGGTGTTCTTTCTAC
Source organism: Quercus robur (assembly GCF_932294415.1). Lineage (NCBI taxonomy): Eukaryota > Viridiplantae > Streptophyta > Magnoliopsida > Fagales > Fagaceae > Quercus > Quercus robur. The sequence goes on along the minus strand of NC_065538.1, from coordinate 11,880,161 downwards.
AGATCACAGATGCTCCAGAGATTCATTCTAATGGGTTTCATGTCAAATTTGATATAAGTGAGGGTCAGATTGGTTTTGTTTTGCCAACAATAGTACTTCCTTGTGATATTGACTTGTTCAGTAGGCTGGCATCTAGTGACACTGATCATTTGGATGATCAATGCTGGAACACTTGCATTGTACTTCCTTTCAGATCAAGATTTTCGGACAGTACTGTCATGAGCAGCATTATCACTATGTTTTCAGAACTTCACCCGTCTTTATTGCTTTTTCTTCACCGGCTTAAGTGCATTAAGTTTAGAAACTTGCTCAATGATTCACTCATTGTGATGAAAAAAGAAATTGTGGGAAATGGCATCATAAGGATTTCACATGGAAATGAGAAAATGACATGGTTTGTAGCATCGAAGAAGTTGTGGACGGAGGTCATTCTTCGTGATGTGCAAACAACAGAGATCTCTATAGCATTTACATTGCAGGAATCAATTGACGGGGATTACATTCCACTTCTAGACCAGTGGCCTGTTTTTGCATTTCTTCCTTTAAGGACTTATGGTCTGAAATTTATTCTTCAAGGTGATTTTGTTCTTCCGTCATCTAGAGAGGAAGTGGATGGAGATAGTCCCTGGAATCAGTGGTTATTGTCTGAGTTTCCTGGTTTGTTTGTTGATGCTCAGAGATCCTTCTGCACTCTTTCATGTTTTAGAGAGAATCCAGGAAAGGCTGTGTCTGCTTTTATGAGCTTTGTTCCGCTTGTTGGGGAAGTTCATGGTTTCTTTTCAAGTCTTCCCCGGTTGATTATTTCTAAATTACGTATGACAAACTGCTTACTTCTGGAAGGAGGAAATGACAGATGGGCTCCTCCTTGCAAGGTTCTAAGAGGTTGGAATGAACAGGCTCGCATTCTTCTTCCTGATAGTATGCTTAGTGAGCACCTTGGCCTTGGATTCTTGGATAGAAATATACAAATTTCTGATTCATTAGCAAGGTCACTGGGTATTGAGGATTACGGACCTAAAATTCTACTACAATTTATGTGCTCTCTGAGTCATGTGGAGAATGGCATCAAATCCATGGGCCTGCATTGGTTGTCTTCTTGGCTGAATGCACTTTATACAATGTCATTCCATTCATCTAGAAAAACTTTGTTAAACTCTGATACAGAAGGTGATCTCATAGAGAACCTTCAAAAAATATCATTTATTCCTCTTTCAGATGGTACATACAGTTCAGTGAATGAAGGTACAATCTGGTTACAATCTGATACGGTAAGCACTGGGTTTGATGGCAAGCATGGACTTGAAGCTTTCCCAAATTTATTTGCTAAACTTCGAACTGTGAATCCTGCCCTCCTTTCTGCATCAACCGTTGATACCTCATGCATGGATGTGAGTTTAGTGGGCAACCTTACCAACATGCTTCATAGAATTGGTGTCCAGTGGTTGTCTGCTCATGAAATTGTGAAGGTGCACATCTTGCCAGCTGTATCTGATGACAGAATTACAAATAGGGACAAGAATTTGATGACAGAGTATGTTTGCTTTGTAATGATCCACCTACAGTCTAGCTGCCCTGATTGTTTTGTTGAAAGGGAGAACATAATCTCCCAATTACGAAATAAAGCTTTCATTTTAACAAATCAGGGCTTTAAACGGCTTGTTGAGGTGCCAATTCATTTTAGTAAAGAATATGGGAATCCATTCAATGTGAATAAGTTGATTAATGTTGTAGATATGGAATGGCATGAAGTTGACACCACTTATTTGAGGTATCCAGTTACTGAATCACTCTCATGTGGACTGGTGAAATGGAGGGAATTTTTCCAGGAAATAGGTGTTGTGGATTTTGTGCAAATTAATCAAGTTGATAAGACTGTTTCTGATCTATCTCATATCAATTTTAAGAATCTAATGTGGGAAAGAGACCTGATTTCCCCTGAATCAATTGCCAAAGACTGGGAATCCCGTGAATTGGTCCATTTAATCTCTGTATTGTCCAAAAATGGCATGCAGCAAAGTTGTATATATCTGTTAGAGATTTTTGATACACTATGGGATAGTTGTTTTAGTGACAAAGTGATGGGTTACTGCAATCCTAACTCTAGCGGAGATAGCAAACCCTTCAAGTCTTCTTTTATGAGCAGCATCTGTGATGTCCAGTGGGTAGTATCTAGCATGGATGATGAGCTTCACTATCCCAAAGATTTATTTTACGATTGTGAAGCTGTACATTCAATTCTGGGTGCTTCTGCTCCATATGCTGTTCCAAAGGTTAGTATGATATACACCGAATTTTCCTTTTGAACTTCTCATCTTGTTTTAACTTTGATGTAATCTTTCTTCAATTCTGTTTCCTTTTAAATTGGCTGTATATCTAATTATCATGTATACTCTTTACAAAGTTATTTTCTTTTTATGCATGAAATATTGTGAAAGGTGCAATATATTTAGAAGCTTTTTGGTTTAATTTTCTTGACTGCTTACATTGTGATTTTAAGAACTGGAACGTGGTACAAAACATACTAAAGGTTGCTGCAATTATCAGAAAGGGTGTTCCACACAATGAGATTGGGAGCCATATTGAGCAAACAGCTCTTGCTTTAGGAGCATCTCTCTCTCTCATTTGTTTCTCTCCCCTTGCCTTGCCAAAGCATTGCACATCGACTGAGAAAGGGCGTGAGCCTGAATTTGCAACATCAATCAATATGAATTCTTTTTTTTCTTGGGTTAATTATTAGTTTTATGAAAAATGCAGAACAGATTAGACCTTTAATTAAAGAAAAGATGAAAAAAATATGAAATATTGATGCAGATAAAGTTTTTGTTAGTACATAACGTTATATGAAATAAACTTTCATCGCAAAGTTCACGTTTGTATGGAAGAAGAAAGTGAGTTCATAAGGGTTGCTCCTGGTCTTTTGTGTATTTGATATTGTGTTGCAATATATGCATGCTCTGTGTTAAATACTGTAACATGAAACAAAATATATATGCTTCTCCATATAATTCTTTGAATGGGTGTCAAGCCAAATCCAAATTAAATGATTATCTATTTATAAACAATGTTCGTTAGCACTCCTACAAGAAACAACCTAGCTAAGGTGTGCCCTACATTTTCTTCACTTGCTCTGCAGTTGAGCCTCATACAGTGTTCCGCGCCTTTAATATGATGAGAAGAAGAGGGGCCACCCTCTTTTCTTTTCTGCACCAATCGTTATTTACTAATATATCTTTTTTTTGGGTATATAGCTCAGTTGGTAGAGGGGATAACCAGCACCAGTTCCTCCTTTCTTTTTTTGGGGTAGGGGTGGGGGTACTTGCTTTAAGAACCTGCTATATCTATTCATAAACCTGCTATATCTCCCTGTATGATGGGAGGATTTAGCTGACATGGGTTTATACAAGTTCTTTATTGAGCTTTTTTTTCTTCTTCTTGGAACAGGTACAAAATGGAAAGCTAGTAAGTGATATTGGGTTTAAGATTAAAGTTACTATTGATGACATTTTGGAAATTCTAAAAGTGTGGAGAATTTCTCAGAGACCTTTTAATGCCAGGTATTGCTGCATCTTATTTTCCATTTTAGATTTTTGATATTTGTGATCTGAAAGAGATAATTTATTTAGTAAATGTTCTTTCCTGCTGGCTATAGGAACTAATTAGTATTCTTTTTTTGTTTTGTTTTATTACATAGGATTTTAATGCTTTACTTCTTTCTGCTGTTTAATTGATTTGTTCATACATATTTGGTAGTTTTCTCTTTCCACATAAAAAATCCATACATTCTGTGGCTTAACTATTGCTTTTTCATGTGAAGTATTTGTCAATAGCTTGTGTTTTTACGAATAATGCCTTCTTTTTTTTCGTTTGAGCATGTTAGTGGTATAATATTTTCTATGCAGGGTAATAGTGCAATAATGCCAATGTTCATAAAAATAAAATAAATAAAAGAAAAAGCAAATGGTGGTGTGTTTCTCAGTGCGACCAATTAAAACTGATATCAGTGCTTAGATTATGTTCCTATAGTATCATCTACGAGCTTTTTATACTTGAGATTGCTCTTTTAGTCATACTCTGCATTCATCTGAATTTGTTTTGGGGGCTCATCACCTGACTGGTTTTTTTTTTCCCTAGCGATGCTTCTGAAATATATATATATATATATATATATAGTGTTATTTTGTAATTCTCAAGATTTCATGTGTTCTACATGCTGTGGCAACGCATGTGTAAGTAGTCAATATTGGATGGAAATTCCTTGCATGGCTATTTTGGCGATTTAGATAATTCAGATGATTCTTCGACATTTGTTTGTTTATAATTTGACAGACGAGTTGATTCAATTCGAGAAAAGAAAAGAAAGGTAGAAAAAGACCTAAAATAACATTAATAGAAGTATTAAAAATGGACATGTCAATTAAGTAGGTGATAGACAATAATATTTTGGATAGGATTGAATAACATAAAAAAAAATACATGTAACCAACCTTAATTAGTATGCTAAGCATTGATATCCTCAAACCCAATTTTTTTGGGACTAAGACTTGGATCAGGGGCAGAACTAGTAAGAAGAAAGGGGGGCCATGCCCTCCACCCCCATCCCCCCCCCCCCCCCCAAAAAAATCAAAAGTCCTTTTATATTATGTGTTTTTATTGAATATTTCAAAGATTTACTGTAGTTGCACGATTTTCCTGGTCCAAACCCTATTAATCAGGCCTTGGCCCAAGGCGCAACACACAATAAATATTTGTAGAGGATGAGTCAAAGAACTTAGCCTCAGTGAGCTTAGTCGGTCTGATGCATGGACAATATTATTGCAGGAACAAAAACACAAGAATGGATATCTAACAGAAGATTCTATTTCCTGAGTGCCGAATACATTTCTTCGTCCCCCTCTTCGAGGGACTCCACTACATTATATAGCTCTCTCATTCTTATCTGAACCTTACACTTGTTTGATCATCTAAGTCCCCACTTGAGCACCTGTCCTATCAGACACCCTTATCACTCCCTTGTGAGTTGTAGTGGCCAAGGTAGTACTGTTCAGGAGTCTTTTCCTCATTAATGCGGCCAAGAGGGTGGTTATGACACTTTAATGTGGTGGTGGCAGCTTTCCATGAGATATTTTGGGTTTTATTCTTTTTTATATGCTTGGAGGATGAACTGCAATGGTTGGGGCGAGCTCTTCGTCCGGACTTCGTAATGTCCGAGGAGGAGTTACTCCTCGGACAGGTTTCTTTTACCGCAATTGGGTTTGAATAAGGTTTTGGCTGTGACTTCTCCTCGGACAGGATGCTTCTCGGACAGGCCCGTAGTTTGACTAGCCCATTATTTTGGGCCAGGCCCCACATTTACCTTGTCGAAATTGGAGTTGGCCCTCACAAATATTTTAGTCCAACGGTGTTCTTAATATAAACAAAACTATATTTTATCTTGTAATTAAGAGGTGTAACAAATTAAACATTCTAGTTTCAAAGTAATAAATTAGTGAAATTACCCTATAATTTCAAAAGTGACAAAATATACCTCTATTTCTAAAAATAACAAACTAGACTTTAACCCATTGTGTTTGAGGTATAATGTAGGTTGGGGTTTAATTTTTACTTTTTAAAACATCACATTTTAATTTCTTACTCTCAAAACTATATATTTTAATTTGTCACATTCTTAAAATAAAATTTCTCAGAAAAGAATTAGTTAGTTGGCATAATATTCATAGAGACAAATGTAATTTTTTTTCCTTCTCAATTTTATTTTTTATTGTAAAACATGCTCTTCTACTTCCATTAAAGTTTTACATCATTCATGTTGGTACTTCATTGGTTTCATTAAAATTTTGTTAATCCCTTTGGTATACAATTAGTATTTTAAATTTGTTTTGAGGATAAACGGCAGAATTAGTATTTTAAATTGAAAATGAATAATTTCATAATTTTGCTATGGAGATGATAAAAAATGAATTTTATTCTATGAAAATCTTCATGGGGCATAATTTTGATAGGAGATATTTAGTATTTTTGTATTAAATATTTGTGTACAGGTCTAAGATCAATCTTTACAACTTTTGTATACCCATTGGAATTTAAAAGATAAATTCTCCTAAAAAAAAATTAGTTAGCAAACATATACGTAAAATTTGATAATTTTATGTACAATATATTTATAAATTATGACTTACTCCAATATTAAAACATTAAGATTTTTATATGTATGTATGTGTTTGCAAATGCGTGTGGGATTTGTCTTCACTAATATTAGTATCACAACTCAGTCCCTCCCAAACAAAAATTCCTGGTTCCACCCCTGACTTGGATGTTGTTATTGTTGTATAATTTAATAGACTTGTATCATGGATCTATATCTGCATCGAGATGCTTTTCATCTATATTTTCTTTCCAGAACCAGAAATTTTTACATGCTTTTGCTCATACCTTCATCTGCTCCTCTTCTTATTCCTTTTTAAATAACTTTCCTTTTTCCTCTTCCTGTGACAGTGATATGTTATCTACTTATGGAACACTTGCTTTTAATATATTCTGTATACGTGCACTTTCCTGACATCTTAGCATTATTATATCTATTTTCCATTTATTATTTGTTTAGTATATATGTCTGAGTCTTTCATTTATAAAAAATACTTCAGTCTTTCAACCAACTAAATGGGACCAACTTTCTTTGCATGCCAGCATATCACAAATGTCAAACTTGTACACATTCATTTGGAAAAAAATGGCTACTTCAAGGCACAAAATCACAGAGGCATTACATTCTGGATCCTGCATATTTGTTCCCTATGCATCTGGCTCTAGTCATGAGGATGTGGTACCTGGTACGTTTTTGTCTCCAGAAGAAATATGTTGGCATGATCCAACTGGTTGTCTAGACCAAATTAAGGAGATGAATCCTCAGTGCAGTTTGACAGAAGTGATTCATTGCCCCTTAAACAAGACACTGAGCAATATATATCCAGGCCTTCGTGACTTTTTCGTTTACAGTTGCAGAGTACATGAGACCCCTCCTCTCCGTAGCTACCTACGGATTTTGCTCCAGCTATCTACTGTTGCTTTGCCTTCACAAACAGCTAATGCAGTAAGTAACCAAATCTGAAATAAAATCACAGTTGCAATTATAATTTGTTGTGGTGCAACTAAAGTGTTTCTTTAATGTACCAGGTTTTCCATGTATTTCTCAAGTGGAGCGATGGGTTGAAATCTGGACTCTTGAGTCCTGAAGATATCATTTACTTGAAAGAGCGTCTTATGAAATTGGACTATGCGGTACTTCCAACTGAACAAGACAAGTGGGTTTCCCTACACCCTCTCTTTGGCCTTGTGTGCTGGTGTGATAGTCTGAAGTTACAAAAGCAATTTAAGCATTTCGATAAGATTTATTTTTTGTACTTCGGCAAACTTAGTGAGGATGAAAAAAAGATACTTCAAACGAAAGTGTCTGTGCTCATGCAAACCATAGGGATTCCTGCTCTGTCAGACGTAAGATCTCTCTCTCTGTTTAGGCTTTGGTCTGGGGATGTTGCTCTTGAGTTAGCAATGTTTTTAACTCCATATGAACTCATTCAGTAGGTCAGGCAGTATAGCTAATTATCAATGTGTTGACCTGAAAGGAATGGACTGCTAAACATTCCTGCTACAAATGACTGGAATTTCAACTTGAGCTGATCCTAAAGAAGCCTTGAAAAAAAATTTTAATAACCATTTTTGCACTCAAAAGAATATAGTACTCTGCCTACTTTTAGATTTGTTCATGGTTCTAATTTTTTATTTTTGTTTCATAACACATCATAAGGAAGCTTGTATACAAAAAGTATAAGGAACTTTATCTTATGTGGTGCTCCATGAGATACATGGGTAATCTTTGAACTGTTTCATTATTGTCCGTTTAACTGTGTAGAGCTTTTACTGATTATTTATTGATTGCCTTTAAGGTACTGGATCTTTTATGTGATGTTATTTGGTCCTAGAAGTTCTATGATTTCAATCTATTTTAGTACGTGTTGCTTTGCAAAGTTCATGGTTTGTGTGGACTGGAATCATTCCTTTCTCCATTGCATACTCTCAACTTGCTTCAGAATGCGTTTTTAGAAAGTTGGAGTTTGCTGATTGTATGTTCCTGTAACACCACTTTCACTTGAGATGTAGCTACTTGCAAAGCATAACTTAGCAAAGAATGAACAGGTGTGGGAAATGGAGAACGATATATACTTTCCTTTACTTGGATTCGGACACCTCTCTCTCCCCCATAAGAAAAAACGGATTGCTATTGCATGTGGATATAGTATGTGTTTGCATAACAATTCTTTTGAATTATTGATTTGTATAAGACAATGGAATTTCTTTGAAATGCTAGAATTTCTTTTTTCGCTTGAAAGAAGCATGACAATTTGTACAGTTGTCTATGAGTTGTTGAGTAGACATCAATCGCTGTGAGATTCTGTTGATTGAAGCAAAGTAGAGCACCATTTTTGTCACCCTGAAGAGAAAAAAATAATAATAAAACAATGAATGAGATATATAATGCGATCTTCACCTTCCTTTCCTCATTGTTGCATTAATGTGCAGGTTGTTACTCGTGAAGCAATATATGATGGTCTGGCAGACTCTAGCTTCAAAGCTTCATTAGTGGGCTGGAGTCTTCCTTATGCTCAACGCTACTTCTGTAGTGTACACTCTGAAAAATATTTTCAACTCAAGCAGTCTGGATTTGATATTCTGAACCGTTTACAAGTAGTTGTTGTTGAAAAGCTTTACTACAGGAATGTCATAAAAAGTTGTGGTGGTGCATCTAAGAAGCAAATTGAATGTAGTTGCCTACTTCAGGTATGTAATGAAATCCTTTGTTCCTTGTCCTTTGCCTCACCACCACACCACCCCCCCGCCACGTTTTTCTCTCCTAACACACACATGAATATAGCAAATTACATGGTGTTCAAAGGTGGTAATCTAGTGGTTCCAGCCTATGTTGCACGGACACCAACACTGCTATGGGTAAGGGGATACGCCATTTCTTGAAAAACTAGAGTACGATATGTTGGGCGTACGGCAATAAATTGATATTTATTTTTAGGTATATTTTATATATTCTTACACATAATTTGTGTTCATTTTAGGTTATTTAAAAAAAAACAAACAAACATTAAAATGAAAATAAATGATGTCTAACTACACACTCTCACAATCCCTTACAAATACCAACCAAGCCCATCACCAGAATAAACCAACCCAAATTTCATTGCACCTAATGGTTCTGTAACATTTGAACAATAAATCAAGGTTTTTCAACAAAACTTTCTCTGAAGTTTTATTGTCTTTTAGCTTCCAAACAAAACCACACTTTACTTATGTTGAACCATAGACATCTTTTACATTGAAGCCTTTTTTGGGCTGATGCCTCCAAATCCCTAAAATTTGTCAGCCTCCAACACTAACTCAGTACTCTCTTTTTAGTTGATGGTTACTAAACTTACATAAGTACTATTAAACCTCCTATACTTTGCAATGTATGCTTTGTTAGAATTTGAGGGTACTTCCAACATTTATATCCTTATCGTACGCCTTTTACAGGACAACGTTTTGTACACAACCCAAGAATCCGATTCTCATGCCCTATTTATGGAGCTGTCTCGTTTGTTATTTGATGGAACTCCTGATTTACACTTGGCAAATTTCCTTCACATGATCACAACCATGGCTGAATCAGGTTCAACTGAGGAGCAAACAGAATTTTTCATCTTGAATAGCCAAAAGGTACCTAAGCTTCCTAATGAAGAATCTGTTTGGTCCCTCCCGTCCATACCTTCACAGACAAAGAATGATGACTCACTCCAAACAACTTTTGATTCGACAACACTGGATGAGCGAAGTCATTTAAAGTCCAAAAAGAAGGCTGGAAATAACTCAAACTGGCCACCAGCGGACTGGAAAACTGCACCTGGTTTTAGTCATGCTCGTTTAAGTGGTTTTAAGACTCAGGCAACAACTGCACAGCCTAGAAGCAGCCCACGAAAGGACAATTCTGAAGGTATAGTCATGCAAACTGATAATGTTGTTCCTATCTCAATTGTTGATGATTGGACCATTGAAGATGATTCAGCTGCAGCTTCAAAAGCTTTAGTTTTGTCAGACTGCAACAATTTGGAAAATCAGTCTGGCCATGCTCCCAGTCATGCTGATTTTACTATGGATGTTGACTTCGATTCTGTTGATTTAGATCCCACATCTGATGGCCCTGAGTTGGATGCATCTAATTTTAGCATGAGAGATCATCTTAGATTAGGTACCCCCGATGGAGCACAAGCCATGCAAACGGGGAGGCTTGGTGAGAGTATTGCTTTCAAATACATTATTGGGAAATTTGGTGGGACAGTAGTGAAGTGGGTTAATGAAGATAGTGAAACTGGGTTACCTTATGACATTATAGTAGGGGAGGAGAATAGCAGAGAGTACATTGAAGTTAAAGCAACTAAATCTCCAACAAAAGACTGGTTCGATATATCAATGAGAGAGTGGCAATTTGCAGTGGAAAAGGGAGAATCATTCAGCATTGCACATGTTGTTTTGTTAGGTAATAATGTTGCAAAGGTCTCAGTATTTAAGAATCCAGTAAAGTTATGTCAACTAGGCAATTTGCAGTTGGTTGTTATGATGCCCAGGAAGCAGCAGAAATTTTCCGTTGTCTCCTAACGGTAACAGACTCATTTTTTATCTGTGCTTATGGGTTATATTGACTCTCTGAAGTCTTTAGCCTAACCATAACTGCCTTTATGGAAATACACTGAAATGACTGAGGATTGTGTACAGTGACTCTTTACCTCGACTTGACGCATGAAAAACTTTATTACCTTTCCACGGTTGGTGGGTGAGTCCAGTTTGTTTTAGGCAGAATGTCTATGTTGCTACCATATTGTATATAAAACTTCATTGAAGGCCCCTCGTATGTAAATCATAGATAGAAATTTTCTTGTAGGCAGAATGTCTATTTTGCTACCATATTGTGATTTTATTTATTTTTTATCTTTTATTAGTTTGTAACCCCGTACATATGTATGGATACATTTAAAGATATACAATAAGATGCATAATATAATTCATATATATATATATATATATATATAATTTTAATACTATTGATAATCATTTTTATATTTTATTAACTCCTTAAAAAATTTTGTAAGAATATTATTAGGTATAAAATGTAAATTGTCCAAGTTTTTTTTTTTTTTTAAATTATTGTGAAGTACTTTTTTTTTTTTTTTTTTTTACGATTCATTTATTCTAGACTGTTTGGTTTTTGGACTTAATAACTCACTTAGATAAATATTTATGATATAGTCCCACATTTGATTCTAAAATTAAGAATTAAAATTATTTAAGAATAAATAATTTAGGACACGTGGCGCAAAATTGAAACTCTAATTTGAAATTCTAATTGAATTGTGTCTGCAAAGAGAATAAAGTGTGTAATTTGTGCCTGAATGCAAATTAGGGTCCTAGTATTTATGGCAAACTCACTTTTCTTGGGAATAGATATAACTTTACGAACACATGCATCAACCCTTATAGTAACAACCTTACCAAAATACAAGTCTTTCTCTTCCGAAACTGATATTGTTTGTGAAGCAACATCATCCAGCAAGTGAGGTTATTGTATGTGTGAAGGTGCACCATATAATGGTGTAATCATTCATCACAATCACACGCTAACATGTTTGTACTTGTGCTTGCCTTTTTTTAGTTTCTGATGCAATTACAAATTGAGTATTTTGGGTATTGAATACTGTCAAAATTACTATTCACAACAAGAAAGAAAAATAATTTTTCTAAAGGATTTTTAAAAAAATTACAATGAAAAGAAAATTACTATGAAATTTATTACAAAATAAATTATATATTATATGCGGGATTTAATAGCATGTTGAGTTTCATTTGATAAATTATTCATTCAAATTATAAAGAAACAAGTTTTTACACTTTATTATTATTGAATAAATAATATATATTTTTATTTTTATATAATGATCGGGTCTTGAATATTTATCTTTTTTTCTAATTCCAAAAATTTTCTAGTGTTTTTAAATTTGGCCACCAAATAGCACCACGACTTTTTTTTTTTTTTTAAAGAAAAAACAATATCAGATAATCAATACATAGGAACAATCATATTTTATGTATGAGAAAATGTGAAAATCATTGCTAAGCTATGAAGACCAATGCAACAATACACACAGAAATTTATCATGTTTGATATATAATTTTCAATTTAATTCAAAATCGACAATATATAAGATAAGAAATGGTTATTCATAGATTTTCCATAGCAACTGTCCATATCTTAGTATTATAGGTGTTATGTAAAGTTGTAAAATAGTCACAGTTGCAAGTTTTCACCTAGATTCCTTTAAAGTAATTGAAGCTATTGGGAAATACAGTCCAAATATGAAACCTCCTACTTACCATGAGTTAAGTATTCCAATTCTCAATAAAGAGGTGGCTTACACAAATGAGTTATTGAGTGATCACAAGGAATCTTGGGGGAAACATGGTTCCTCTATTATGTCTGATGGGTGGACTATTAGAACCAATCAGAGCTTGATAAACATTTTGGTGAACTGCTCAACTGAAACTATATTTGTGAAGTCAATCGATGCATCATGTATTTTGAAAACTAAGGAAAAAAACATTTCAATTACTTGATCATTTGTCGATCAAATTGGGGAGGCTAATGTAGTGCAAGTAGGGACAGATAATGGATCTAATTATGTATTGGTTGGGAAGTAATTGGAAGCCAAAAGGACAAATTGGACTCCATGTGTTGCACATTTTATTGACCTTATGTTGGAGGATATTGGGAAAATTGCTTGAGTTACAAGAACTTTGGAAAGAGTCATTCAAATGATTGGATATATCTACAATCATGGGGGTTGTGTTGAATATGATAAGAGATTACACAAAGCAAAGAGAGCTCGTTAGGCTCGGAAAAACAAGGTTTTGCATTGCATTTCTTGCACTAAACTACATTCATAAGCAAAAGCATAACTTAAGGAACATGTTACCTTTTTAGGAGTGGGCTCATAGTAGATGGGCAAAGGAAGCATAGGCTAAACGAGTAGTAGATACGATTTTGATGCCTTCTTTTTGGAATACTATAGTTTATATCCTCAAATTTATGGGCCCTCTTGTTTGAGTTCTTCACCTTGCTGATAATGAGAGAAAACTAGTTATGGGTAATCTATATGAGTCAATGGATAGGACTAACTATTATGAAAGCTTTCAATGAGAATGAAGACAAAATTAGGAGCAACAAGTGACAATAATGTCAAAACAATTGATTTCAGTGCAAAACGTGTTTGTACTTTTGTGTGCAATAAGTATTATGGAAAAAAAAGAAAAAGAAAAAAAAAACACCACCCTTTGGGAGCGATAAGTGACAACAATGGCAAAATATTTGTATACATCCGTGCATTATCTAACAGCTAGAACTTGGTTTTGTGTGTGTGTGTGCGTAATTTAATACTTACAACTTATAAAAAGAGATGGGAGATTTGAACCTAGATGTCCTGGACAGACCAAGCAGTGCCAACTAACTAAACTATAAGTCTTTTTAGCATTAGGTTTTCAATTGAATTTAAAGACTTTGTTGTTTTGAATTTTTTTTTTTTTTTAAAAAAAATTTTAAAAAGACAACACAATTGGGAAACCCATTGATAATTTGATAGTCAATTGAAGGAGAAATTGAACTTCCTTCTAGTATAAAAATGATTAATTTTTTTTAAATCTAGTTGTCACATAATTTGAGAAGTGTTAAATAATTAGACACATGGGGATAGATTTTGCTTGAATAAATTGTTTGCATTCGGTTGTCTTTATCAATGTGCTTCTTTTCATCGAGATCTTTTGGTTTAATTTCATTTTCTCTTCCAATATGGCAATATCCACTTGGAAAGGTTTTTTCGGCTGATCCTACAAAATTGGTTCCCCCAACTCATAAGCTCTAGGATGGGTGGCGAGGGTAAGGATTTTCCAGCAAAAGGAGCATTTTCCACAACCGTGGGTTAAACTGGACATGCAACTTCTTTCTTTATGTGTTTACCATTCTTCTTTAACAGATCATAGTATACTATAGAGTTCACAGAAACTAAGAAGAAGCACATTTACAGCCATAAAGACAACTTTGTGAAGTGGCCAAATCAAAGATTTTAAGATAATTATCACGAAACTTTTGATTGAAAAGTTATATAGATTTAAAAAAATAATGCACACTCAAAGGAATGTGTTGCTAACTTTGGTAGACTTTCTCCATCCAAAGTTGGCGCCTTTATTACAAGATGAACTGACACTAGCTAAAATACTTTAAACTAATAGACATTATTCCCAATTAACAGTCTCAAGACTCTCAACCACATCACACCCCGGCACCCTTCCAACAATTCAAATAAACAGGTTAAGTTGTACTTTAAGGAGGAACTAAGAAGCCTACAATCAAGAATCTAACTTGGCCTTGATTATGCACTAACAGGCATTTACAAGAATCAAAACATAAAATATTATAACTGATCAACTTAGCAGGAATAAACAAAATTGGCAAAAGCCTCAAGCACACTTAAGCGTATAGGCCTCTTGGAGGTTGGTGCAAAGTGCAAGTGCGCACCTAATTGAAGTAAAGCGCACAATTTTCAAATATATATCTCCTAATTTTTAATAGAAATACTTGTTACATATAATAAAAAAATAGTAATAAATCAAAATTTCTATATTTTACCTATTAGGGAAGTCAACTGAATAATGTTTGTAAGTTCAAACTCATGTTATTTCAATTCTTAAAATTTTTATATGCATGGTAAATTGAAAATAATTATCAATGATCAATATTATAATAATCTAGTTATAGAAAGTTTAAACATAATATTTTACATAATTCTCTTGTGCTTTATAAAAGTACATAACCTTGATATTTAACCAAAAAGCACATAAATTGTAAATTAACCTTGGTCCATGTCATTTCTTTCACAATCAAACAATAAATTTTGACAATCCATTTTTTTTTTTAGTAGTAAAATAAAAAAGTGTGCTTAGGCGTGTGCACTTTGTGCATCTTCAAAAAGCCCAAAAAAGTATATCTAATAGGATCAAAAATATTTATCTCACTTTTAAATATTATGACATTACTAAACCTAAAAATAAATAAAATAAAATAAAAAAGAGTCTCATCATACATGCAAAGTGTGTATGATGAGACTAGTATATATATAATAAACTATCTGACCATTTCATATTTAAAATATATATTGTAAGGACACAATTTGGTTCCTAAGCCCAAAATGTAAAAGGATTTAAGCTTAAAGAGCCCAATACAATGAATTTGTAGAAAATGAGTTAGAAAACTAGACTCTAATGAGTTGGGCAACAATTAAAATGAATCCAGATAACAAAAAAGTAAAGATAGATTGGTTTTATCTACAAGCACAGTTTTTGTATATATCTCTTGAATTTGACTACAAGTACAATTCTTATTGCTACAGCATTTTTCTCTTAATTCTCCGATCCCTTTCCCTCAGGGTCTTCTTTCTATTTTATACCATCTTCCCTCTTTCATCTCTACCCTCCATGTGTAGATTAGATTGCTGGTGTTGATCATTGTCCCATCAGCACCATCCTGAAGTCTTTGGAAGTAGCTATAAGGCTGAAAAACTACTATTCAGGTATCACTTCCTCATTAATGCGGCTAGAGAGTTAGCCACAGAGCATTCAATGAGGTGGTAACAGTTTTCTCTTAGATGTTTCATAGCTTTCCTTTGTCCTGTGCTTTCATGATGTATATCCTTATCAATAGAATCTCTTGGAACGTTGCTTCTGGATGGCAGACCGCACCTTCTGACCTCTTCTTCGCTCAGTTGAGGAAGCATCCCTCCTTGGACCATCTTCTTGGACCATCATGACCAGACCCCTTTCTTTATTCATTAACACCGACCTCCATAACAACATTTACCCGTCCTCGGACAACTTGGCGTCCTCGGACCAAGCTCCCGGCCTAATATATACACTGGGCCTATCATCCCTACATATATATATATGGCCTCTTTTAGTACAAAATCAATTTAAATCTTTGGAACTATGTTTGTGAAGTCAAGTGATGCATAATGTATTGTGGAAATCGAGGCAAAAACGTTTAATTTAAATTACTTGATTCATTTGTAGATCAAATTGGGGAGGCCAATGTATTCCAAGTAATAACAGAAAATTGATCTAATTATGTGTTGGCAGGGAAATTGTTGGAAGAAAAAAAGGCCAAATATGTATTGGACTCCACGTACTACACATTGTATTGATCTTATGTTGAAGGATATTGGGAAAATTCCCTGAGTTACAAGAACTTTGGAAAGAGCCATTCAAATGACTAGATATATCTATAGACATGGGTGTGTGTTGAATATGATTAGAGAGTACACAAAGCAAGGAGCTTGTTAGGCTCAGAAATACTAGGTTTTGTACTTCATATCTTACACTAAAATGTATTCATAAGCAAAATCATAACTTAAGGACCGTGTTTAATTTTGAGAAGTGGACTCGTAGTAAATGGGCAAAGGGAGCAAAGGCTAAACGAGTAATAGATAAAGTTTTGATGCATTCTTTTTGAGATACTATAGTTTATATTCTCAAAGTTATGGACCCTCTTGCTTGAGTTTTTCACCTTGTTGATAATGAAAGAAAATTGGGAGCAATCAATAGGACTAACTGTTATGCAAGCTTTCAATGAGAATGAAGACAAAATTGGGGGCAACAAGTGACAATAATGTCAAAACAATCGACTTCAGTGCAAAAAATGTTTGTACGTTTGTGTGCAATAAGTATTGTCAAAACACCACCC
The DNA here is from genome assembly GCF_932294415.1 of Quercus robur. NCBI lineage: Eukaryota > Viridiplantae > Streptophyta > Magnoliopsida > Fagales > Fagaceae > Quercus > Quercus robur. The sequence continues at coordinate 11,863,285 of NC_065538.1, read as the reverse complement.
ATTGGGAGTAATGAATGACAACAATGGCAAAACATTCATAAAGCATCCATGCATTATTTAACAGCTAGAACTTGGTTTCTAGTCTTTTTTATGTTTTTGTAATTCAATACTAACAAGTTACAACTAATAACGAGAGTTGGGAGATTTGAACTTGGATATCGTGGAATACCAAGAAGTGCCAACTTACTTTATATACATATATATATATAGAGAGAGAGAGAGAGGTCCCATTCAAGCGGCCCGCCCATCACAATGTCGAATGAAACTATCCTAGAATCATGCGCCATGTGAATAATCTATTTAATAGATAGAGAAGCTTTCCCTGTGGTTTCTTTCTCATGAGCTAGGTTTAATAGATCAGTGTAGAACCACAAATTTGGACTGGATTGTACACCTTTGTGTTTGACTATGTATATGGATGTGATTAAAGAAGGGACGAGATATCTCTCTCACGTAGAAGAAGACGATGATTCCTATGAACCAACCGACCAAATGAAGGGAGATTTGGAAAACAAAGTAAAGCCCAACCATGAAAAAGCCCAAGTAATAATGATATGTCGTGGCTCCTTGAGATATAACATTATTATAAAATAAATATCTTGAAGCGAAAAGGCAAAGACTTGAGCATGCTTCTAAAAAGCTATTTAAGTGCAATCTAGACACAATCGTTTCGGTTACTCAAATCGGTTGGTAGGAAAAGACCTCCATAGCCAGATACCTAGGTAATAGAAATGGAAGCTTAAAGCAGCACAGAAGAAATATGGCTTATCTTATAAGGGCATCGAGATCATGGAGACCGGGAGATCAAAGTGGACGTTCCCGATTTCCATGGCTGATTTTTTTTAGTAATATATATGAATAGAAAGATAGATCCATCCATCTATCCTATCCGATTTCCAATTTTTATATCTAAAAAAGAATTGAATTCATTCAATGTTTGATTCAAAGAACTGCAGCCATACCGTCTGAAGCATGAACAAAATCACCTTTGTTCCGAAGGCCTAGCGAGTTACTTCTGACCTTGACTTCTTTTGATGCTTCATAGGATTATGACTCTTAACTCCGCTTTATAAAGAGGGTCAGTCAGCCCGAGCTTAAAGTTAAAAAATACATTTCTCCCAACGTCATTACTAAGTAAATTGGAACTTCCTAGCTATCCCACACTGATCACACGCTATGTTGCACGGACACGGACACGGACACGGACACGACACGGACACGGACTCGGGGATACGGCAATTTTTGAAAAATAAGGACACGACACGGCGGGGACACGGCAGTTAAATAATTAATTAAATTTTATATTTAGGCATATTTTTTAATATTTTTAGACATAAAATACGTTTATGTCTAGAATTTAAATTATATAAAGACTACAAATAAGTAAACTAACACCCAAAGTAGTATAATAATACACATAAAATGTTTAGAGCACAAACCAAAAGTTTAAACAGGCTACATTCAACGTCAAACTAAAAACATTAAGGAAAACCAGATTTAAACTTTTGGGATATATATATATATATAGTGAAAGTGGGATTAAAAAAAAAGAAAAAAAAAAAGCGTCATAACTTAAGTAAACAGAGTACACAGCATCTCTGAAAGAAAGAAAAAAAAAAAAAAAAAAAAAAAAGAGGGAGAGAAGAGAAGAGGTCGGACTCGGACCTGTCCACGCCGAGAGAGAGAGAGAGAGATCGGAAGGGACAGAGAGCACGGCGTCGACGGCGACTGTCTACGGAGCTCGCCGACTCGCCGATCGGCCCGATCTTGCACCGGCGACTGTCTATGGGCTTCAACTTTCACGGTATCAGACTCTAAACTTTCACCGGCGACTGTCAAAATCTGTGATTTTCTGTTTTTTTTTCACTGCTGGCGTGTCTACCGGCAACTATCTATGGGTTTTCAACTTGAGATGTGGGTTGAGAACTTGAGATGGGTTGAGAAATCTGTGATTTTCTTTCTTTTTTTTCTTTTTTTTTTCACTGCTGGTTTGTCGGAGCCATGTCGAAGCCGTGTCGGTGCCGTGTCGGAGAAGCGAAAAAAAAAAAAAAAGAGACACTCGCCGGACACGGGAATCCGGCGAGTCGTACCCGTTCCGGTGTCCGACACGTGTCCGACACCGACACGACGCCAAAAATGGCGTGTCCGTGCAACCTAGATCACACGTTCACTATGGGTCTGTGGGCAACCGAGAAACCTATTGATAATTTGATATTTAATAGAATGATAAACTGAACTAACTTCTAGTGTAAAAATAAAATAAAATATCTCTAGTATAAAAATAAAATAAAATAAAATATCTAGTAATTTGAGAAGTATTAAATAATTTGACACTCATGATAGATTTTGCTTGAATAAGCTGTTTGAGAATGACTATCTTTATCTATGTTCTTCTTTTCCTCAAGACCTTTTGGTTTGAGCTTCATTTTCTCTTCCAACATCCATTTGAAAAGGTTTTTGCTGCTGATCCTCTAGAACTGGTTCTCGCAATCCATAGGCTCTAGGGTGAGTAGCGAGGGTAAGGGTTTTCCAGCAAGAGGAGAAGTTTCCACATCTGTGGTTGAAATTGTAGTTGCAACTTCGTCCTCTTTGTGTTTACCATTCTTCTCTAACGGATCGGAGTATACTATAAAGTTCACAAAAACTCATAATTAGAAGCACATTTACAACCATAGAAACAACTTTGTGAAGCAGCCAAAGATTTCAAGATAATTATTACAAAATGTTTTACTAAAAAGTTATATAGATTTTTAAAAAGTAGTGCACACTCAAAGGAATGCGTTGCTAACTTTGGAAAATTTTCTCCATCCAAAGTCTGCTCTTTTATTACAAGATGAACTAACACTAGCTAAAATACTTTAATCTAACCGACACTGACAGTGAACAATCTAAACCCACATCACACCCTTCCCCAACAATTCAAATAAACAGGTTAAGCTGCACTTAAGGAGGAATTAAGAAGCCTGCAATCAAGAATTTTGATCATGTAGTATGCCCTCTTCTTGACTTTACACCATTGGCAAACTCATCTTTAACTGCATCATAATAGCACACCCAGCCTTAATAATGGGCTAACAAGCATTTACTAGGATCAAAACATAAAAAACTATAATTTTCAACTTAGTAGGAATGAACAACGTTAGCAAAGTCTCAAGCGCACTTAGGCGTATAGGGCTCTTGAAGGTTGGTCCAAAGTGCAAACGCGTGCTTGATTGAAGTAAAACACAATTTTCAAATATAATATCTTCTAAATTTTAATAGAAATACTCAATACATAAAAAATAATAATAACTCAAAATTTCTATATTTTACTTATTAAGAAAGTCAAGTAAATAATGTTTGTACGTTCAAATTTTACCCAAGTTATTTCAATTCTTAAAATTTATATATAGTAAATTGCAAACAATTAACAATAGTTAATATTATAATAATCTAGTTCTAGAAAGTTTAAACATTATATTTTATATAAATCTCTTGAGCTTTATAAAAGTACATACCTGTGATTGTTAACCAAAAAACACAAGAATTGTAAATTAATCTTGTTTGTATCTTATGATAGGTAATTAATTAAATTGTTTGCGTAATACAACACCTTAAGGATAGTGGTTGTGTAGTAAATCATTGGTCCATATCATTTTTTTCACTATCAAACAATTAGTTTTGATGATCCATATTTTTTTTAATTAGTAATAAAAAAAAAAAAAAAAAGTATGCTTAGGTGCTTTTTCAAAAAGCCCAAAAAGCACGTCTAAAGCACACATTATTAAATGAGCTTTTTTTGCCCTAGCAAAGTGTTGAGAGCTTGAGATTTCGAGCTTTGAGCTTAAACACGCCTAAGGGTTGCTTTCAACAACACTGGAATAAACAACCTCCGAGATTGTGTATATGCATTTCATTATAAAGAAACCAACAAACCTTCCAATTACCTAAGCAATCTGTAGTTTTTTTAATTTTATTTTATATTTTTTTTTAGGTAAAACTTGTTAAAATAATGCAGCGAGTGTGGCTCGAAACCTGTAGCAATTTTAAAGTTTAACTTGAGAAATGATGGTTTTTTTTTTTTTTTTTTTCTCTAATAGAAAAATACACAACCATTTGTTCAACAGTCAAATAAAGGGGCTTGGGAGAACTTCCTCCAGGTAGCCTCTCAAGTTGCTTTGCTGTTACATGGATATTAGTGAAGTACATGTCCAACAAATTAAAATGCAGAACTAATTATAATCGAATGAGAGAAATGAATACACATTAGAGACTGTAGAACATCCACAGTTTTACGTGCAACCTAATAATCATTTTACATAGGAATTGACTGAATCAAATGTAAAGTTAATACGTATATAAGAGACGGAGACCGTTTCAGAGATGCCAAGGTTTGGCCATTCCTTTGAAGTTTGAACTTCACATGTAAACGTAAATTTCAAAGTATTTTTCCGGTTATCCAACACTATCTCTAGTATGTTTCAAACAACTTTTTATATATATTGTTTTTACCAACACTTCCAACCAGGAGAAACCAAATTAACAAGACATTAATATTATTTAAACCTCAACCCTCCGCCCCCCCACCACCCCCCCCCCCCCCCCCCCCAAAAAATTTTTTTTCTTGGTCTGTTTGGAAGTCTATATATTGAAAATTTGATATATGGCTACAAAAGCCATTTAGTAAAATAACCACATGGCTTTCCCTAGTTATTTTGAAACGACTCTAAATGTGACCAATATTTTCTTCTTGAAAGTAATCACCTGCACATATCATCACACACAAACACACTCTTGAAACAGAAACAGAAGCAGAAATACTAACATTAGCAAGTGTCCTGATCTACTCATCAAAACCATCCTCAGAAGACATAAAATGTTTTTTCCCCTCAGTTTGTTTTAATTAACTCCATGTTTGTCACCACTCTTCCGCATTACCATTCCTAGACTCTTTAGTGCATAGTGCATAGGATTAGCATTGAGCAAAGCGCAAGAACTTACGTAATCAGATGCCACATAACCAATTAAGATCTAAATCTATTGAGGCTAGACCTAACATATTCTCACACAATTTCTCAACTAAAGAGAATCATAAATCTCACACATGCAAGCTCAACCTTAGAACACTAAATCCCAATTTTCACATTCACTTCCCTCAAGGAATCCTCAAAAAATGAGATTGAAACCATAACCTCAATTCAAACAATAGAGTGCGCCCATCAACAAAAAGTCAAAAACATGATGCAAAGCACTCCATAAGCATAAAAAACAACATTCTTTTTAAGGCTGAAATCTAAAATCATTATACCATTCTATAAATTTAACAAATTAATTTTTAACGAATAAATACTATATACATAGAATGTTAAGATAAAAAGAAACAATTACCAAGCTGAGGAATAAGAATAAGAAAGTGACCTACCTAAAGCAGCAAAACCGAGAGACCACGTGAGAAGTAAAGACCCGCAAACAAAATAACCTGAATCCAAAAAGGATGGCGGAGTACTGCACCTGCGCCTGCTCCTGCGATTTCTTTTGCTAAGATGATATGCTGCTGCTGCCGCCGTTGAAAGATATGAAAAGTTGGGTTTCTGTTGGTGCCTTAGAAGTAGCGCTGTTTGTAAAGATCACAATCAATCAAGGCTTAGATTCCAAAACCCAGAAACTAAAAAAACAAAAGCACAAAACTTTCATTGATGAATGTGGTATTTGGATGAATCCCATGTTTCTGTTTCTCAAAAAAAAAAAAGTTTTCTGAGAAGTGAAAGAAAGAACGGAAAAAAAGTCATGTTTTTTAGTTTACCCAGTTTTGGTTTGTTGGTGTTGAAGAGTCTTAGAACTTCTCTCATTGTTGCTTTCAAGTTCCAAATTCTTTTATTTTCTACGTGAAGGCTACTTCTGGCAGTGATTTCGTTACAATTTTTTTGACTGTTTGTAGGTTAAGAATTTAGGTTGGGGGCGGCGAGTGACAACAATGTCAAAAGAATCTTAAACGTCCTTACGTCCGTGAATTATTCAATTCCTAAAACTTGATTAGTACTAATTTTTTTTAGCAAAACTACAATGTGGCCTAGCCCATGAGGGGATTTTACTTTACCACACAAAACTTACCACGTCGTGGGTTTCTTTTTGCTTGGGATAGGAATGATCTCGAGTATAACGGATTTTCTACTCTGGGAGTGAAACTACTGTTTGTTTCGCTGGAAAACCTTCTATAAAGATAATTTTTCACATTTTCCAGTGTTGGGTGGCACAAAAAAAATCTGGTCAATGGAAAATTATTTTTGGTCAATGGAAAACAATCTCTCTCTCTCACGCGTTGCATCTCTTATAAATATTATCTTCGTTTATAGCCGTGGGAAATATAATTTTTTGGCGCCGTCTCTCTCATGGTAAGTTTCTCACTTTTTTTCTCTTCCCTTTGCTTTTTCTCTCCTCACACCCTCACTGTTACTAACTCTGGTCTCTCCTCTTCCCATAGACCTCTCTCTCTAATTGTCTCTCTTCTCTATTTTCTCCATGTTTCTCTACCCCTTTGTAACACAATTCTCTGATTAGATTTTTTTTTTTTTCCTTCACTGATCGGTCAATGGCTCTAACTTGCAAATGAGAACAAATTTGTAGTGGTAATTATTTTATTCATTTCTACCAAAATCCTAATTCTTTGCTTTGAATTTCAAGCTCGATTTTCTTTTTTCTCTAAGAAATTTTCAGTTTGATAAATTCCAAGCAGAAGTTACTTCTTTTTCGTACACAAAATGCAAAAAAATATAAAATATAAAAAGAAGAAGGAGAAAGAATGAATGAAGTAAAAGATGAAAATTTTAAACATAGTACCTATATTGCTTTTACATGGGACAATCTTTACCGTGGACTAATAATATTGTTATATAATAAATGATAATTGTTTAGGAGAATTACATTTGTTGGCAAATACTTTTTTTGTTGGCAGATACTATGTACTGATGATATATTATACAGTACATTATGTAAATACATAATTTAGAGTAATATTGAAGACTTGTAGTTGACCATAGTAGACAATTAGTATACCAACAAAAAGAGTAGACAATTAAAAGTTATTGTTATTTATACTTATTGAAAATGTATTCCCTTGTCAAATATATATATATATATATAGACAAATGGTTGATATGTGTGTGTGTATGTACGTTATTTTCTATATATATGAGTAAGATGAATAGTAAAGATCATGAAAATTTGACAACTAAATAATTTTGATTGCATCTATTGTCAAAATTTTAGTATGAAAACCAAATTCATTTTTGGTTTTTTATTTATAATGATTACATTAGTTAGTTTATATAATATACATGTTTTAAATTATACAAGAAATATTTTTTTAAAAATTGCATACCCAACACTAGAAAACATTCTCAAGCTTATTTTCAAGGTCGTTACCAAACACTGAAAAATGAGACAGTTTTCAAGAAAATGTTCTTTGGAAAATGAACCATTTTTCAGAAAACGTTATTCGATTTGAACACAACAAGCTTGCTGCCATGCTTCTAACTTTTATTGTGTTGCGTTGGACTTGGTCCCTTCTTTTGTTTCTATAACTCAAAAGAATCAAGATAAGAGATCAATTGTATATATGTATAGTGATAAATAAATAAATTAAACAAGGAATGAAGGAAGGAATGAGATATGATATCATATGAGACATTGAGGAGGAGGAGGACAATGGAGAACCCGGGTTGTAAATATTGTTTGTGTAAATTTATTTTGTAATTTTTTAATTAAAAAATGTCAAATCATTAAAAAAAAATGTCAAGTTATTGTTCCATTACCCACGTAAATAATACCACTAACGGCAATTAGTAAAAAGACTAATACAACTCAGTTTTAAAACTTGAGAAACTAATTTTGCTTGATTCAAACTTGAGGAATCAATTGCTCACACAGAGTAAACTTAAGGGACCAATATTGTAGTTTTGCCAATTTTTTTAGATAGAGATTTATTCGGTAAAATCTCTTGTTGTCCAATAAGAAAACTAGAGTTCAATTTGAAACTTTATCTAAAAAAATATAAGACTTACTTAGTATCTTAGTTTCATGTTTTTTTTTTTTTTTTTTTTTTTTTTTTTTGCTAGTTGTGCTAGTTTTGCAAACATATTAGTTATATAGTATCAATTGAAAGAAATTCAAATGTGAAAATTTCTACAGGAAACTTAAAAAAAGAAGAAAAAAAAGTCCAAGTCATGTTTTTATGATTTTATCCCTCAAGACTCCAATTCCAAACTATGATACATAACTACTATGTTTCATTTTCAACCACATAACTAATATGTTTATAAAATTAGCACAAGTGGTAAACGAGGCCCCTTAGCTCCACACCACATTAGGCTTCTAATTGAATTCAAACACTTGGTTTATGGTTGTTTTCAATTTAATTGTTCTTTAAAAAACATCATACTTATCTTATTGATCAATCAAATCAATGCATCTAAGTATTTGAATTCAATTGGCAAACCTAATTATTGATGCAAGGTGCAATTACTATGTGTTGGTGAAATTTAAATGTTAGAAAGGTGAAAGGGTTGTGGAAATTTTAAAAAAAAAAATATATATATATATATATATATATTAAAAATTTTGATTCAATGGTTGAGATTGAAACTAATTTTTAAAATTTTTAATCTCAACCATTAATTTATGACTGTCATCACCCTTAGCTGGTTTCAACTGTATTCAATAGCCACCTATGGACTTTTGAGTGGCTAAGTCATCTTTAACAGTAGGCTTTTTTTTTTCTTTTTTCTTTTTTTAATCTTATTTGAGAGTAGGTAAATAATGAATTCCTTCCCCTTAGGGATGGCAATTTTTGCCTGACCTGCGGGTATCCAGCCTGGCCCAACCCTAATAGGTCAGGTTTTACCCGGTCCAATAAAGAATAGGGTTGGGTTTGGGTTTGGGTTTTAAGAAAACCCGAAACAGGTCCGGGTTTTAATAAAAACCCGGCCTGAACCCGACCCAGTTATATACTTAAGTACTAAAATACCCTCATATATATATATATATATATATTTAGTTATAAACCCTACCATCTCATATCATTTCACATTTTTCAGCTGCCCCACTTTCCTCTCCCTCTCTCTCACTCTCCTCTCCCACTCTCACTCACTCACTCTCCTCTCCTCTGACCACCACAGCCACAACCAAGCCTCACTCACTCTCCTCTCTTCTCACCACGACAACCCCGACCAAGCCCAGAAAACCCGTACACAAGCAATGCAAGTGCAGCATCATCCAATGGACATTTCGTACTCAACATTTCCTTCACCCTCTGATCGAAACCTCCACTGTTCCTTAGCGAATTCAAAGCCACCAAACCCCCAAAAAACTTGTCGTTGAAGAATATCTATTGTAATTATTTTTATTTAAACATGTATATTCAATGATTTCTATGTTTGTGATTTTGGGTTTGTGAATCGTGATTTTCTAGCTCTATTTGGTTACCGAGAAAGTGTGAGAAAAAAGAGGAATCGTTAGAGTTTTAATTATTTGTTGCTTTGATTCAATTCTCATGTATTTTTTTGGTTTTTAGTTTGATTTTGAGGTTTTTGAATAAGTTTAGTTACTAAACTGTGATTATATTTTCATTAGGGCTTTGTTTAGGCTTTAATTCTTTTTTTTTTCTTTTCTTTTTTTCTTCTTCGGTTGGGCCATGGATTGGCCTAAACGGGGCCCGGCAGGGCGAGTCTGGGCCCCGGAAAAAAAATTCGTTTAATAAACGGACCAGGTCCAGCCCGCGGGTTCAGGCCCGCAAGTCGGGTTCGAGTATGAAAAACCTGGCCCGAACCAGACCTATTGCCATTCCTACTTCCCCCTACCCGATGTAGTCAGATTAAATGATAGGTTGAGCCGCTATCCAGCTCTGCTCGACCCATGAATACTCTTACTTGTAACTTATTATTATTATTGTTGTTGTTGTGGGTGAAAACTTGCAACTCTAGTTTACTTAACACCTATAATACTAAGATATTGGACAATTATAGTTGATTTTTAATTAAATTGAAAATCAATGTATCAAAAATGATAAATTTTTGTGTATTTCGTTAAATTGGTCTTTATAGGTCAATATTGATTCTCCAATTTTCTCATACATAGAGCGTGATTATTCTTGAGTATGATCTGAAATTGTTTAATTAAAAAAAAAAAAAAAAGTTGTGGTGCTGTTTGGTTGCCAAATTTAAAAGCACTAGAAATTTTTTGGAATTCAAAAATAAGAAGGATATACATTCAAGACCAATTAATAGATGAAAAATAATATTATTATAATTAATATTTAATAAAATGTAAAAAAAAATTTCTCTATAATTCAAATGAATAATTTATCAAATGAAATTCAACATTCTATTAAATTTCACATATAATTTATAATTTATTTGTACTGAATTTCATAGTAACTTCTTTTTCATTGTAAAAAAAAAAAAAAAAAAAAAAAAAAAAAAAAAAAAAAAAAAAAAAAATCAAAAAAAAATCAAAAAATCAAAAAATCAAAAATGGAAATAATGCATGATTCGACCTAATAGCATCCCATCATTTTTTTTTTTTTTTGGGAAAAAAAAAAAAAAAAACTAATGTGAAATATATTGATTAAAAAAAAAAGATAGATACATATTTGTCACACATGTTTATCTAGAGCAAGAAACTATCTTATAGTGGAAAATGGAAATAACAGAATAATTACACGAAGTCCTTATCCTCTTATTTCTCAAATTGCCCTAAATTTCCTAAGCATTAGGAAAATATTTATGTATGTCAAAACAATTTTGCTGCATATGGCACAAAAATTTTATTTTAAAAAAAAAAATTCATATATATTTTTTTTAATATCTATGACCTCATTTAGTATAAGATCAATTTAAATTTTTGGAGACTAAAAATAATATTGGATAACATATGACACTCGAATGAACCATAATCAAAATTTTGAGTGATCAGAACAAACATCTCCAATTTGTTTAATCAACAATTTTGCTATCAATTGATTGATTCAGATGCCAGGCTCTAAAACGTCAATTTTTGCTTAGGAGAGTTTTCCTTCTAGCAAATGGGTACGTTAATTAAAACAAAGCTCATTATCTAATCTAAATGTTGAGGATAAGCTTATGTAGAGTATAGACAGCAACAGAGTTGGATGAGCTTTTTGCATGAAGTGCAATATCTTGGTTGTGTGCAACAGCTTCATATGGTGAAGTGGGGATGGGGGAGTCTTTTGGAAGGAAAAATTAAATAATATTTCAGGCGTATATACCCACCTCTTTCACAACATGGGAAATCCATGTACTGATGGATCCAATGTGTTGTAAAGGGCTGAATATATTCACTCGAAACATAATATACCCTCTTGTATGAAACGCATTTAGTCATTGAAAAACCCTCAAAAGATCAAGATTTTCATTGTGGCAAGCTTTGACTAATAGCCTTCCTACGATCTGTAATCTGGTTAGATGTGGTGTCCCTAGTTGATCCGATTTGTGTGCAATGTGACTAATCTTATTACAAATTAATTAATTATTCATGCCCTATGGTCGTGTAATGTAACAAATGAAGTTTCAATGGTTTGGTATGTAAAGATCCACAGTAAAATTACAATGTTTGGCTGAATCCACAAGAATTAGGAATTTGTTCAAGCTAAAAGGCAACAGAAAAAAAGCTTTGAACTGCTTTTTCTCTTTAATTACTGGAACTATTTGCTCAAATTTTAAAGGTCAAAAGTAAACTGTACGAGGCTAGTACAAAATTTCATGGGCAACTGCTTAAGCCATCACCCACTAATAAAATATTACAAATAAATAAAATTACAATATGGTAGCAATCTATGATTTACATACAACAATTTATGAAGATGACATTAGATCCCTGCAGTGCAAATCAAACCTTGGCGTTGTGATCACTCTTTCAGAAGAAATACCACTACAGAGATTCTTCAAATCCTATAACAAGTCAGCCCCATCATAGTTCTCTTGCAGATAAAATCCACAACAAATGCTTGCTTTCCTTTGCAGGAGCTGGACTTTGTCAGAGGGAAAGAGTGACTGTACACAATCCTCTGTCATTTCACTGTATTTCCATAAAGGCAGTTATGATTTGGCTAAAGACTTCATAGAGTCAATATAACTCAAAAGCGCAGATGAAAATCAATGTTTGTTCATGTTAGGAGACAACGGAAAATTCCGTGTGCTGCCTGGGCATCATAACAACCAACTGCAACTTGCCTAGCTGACATAACTTTACTGGATTCTTGAATACTGACACCCTTGCAACATTATTTTTACCTAACAAAACATGTGCAATGCTGTATGATTCACCCTTTTCAACTGCAAATTGCCACTCTCTTGTTGATATATTGAACCAGTCTTTGCTTCGAGATTTAGTTGCTTTAACTTCTATGTACTCCCTACTATTCTCCTCCCCTACTATAATGTCATAAGGTAACCCAGTTTCAATATCTTCATTAACCCACTTCACTGCTGTCCCACCAAATTTCCCAATAATGTATTTGAAAGCAACACTCTCACCTATTCTCCCCGTTTGCATGGCTTGTGCTGCATTGGGGGTACCAAATCTAAGATGATCTCTACTGCTAAAATTAGATGCACCCAACTCAGGGCCATCAGACACCAGATCTAAATCAACAGGATCAAATTCAACATGCTTGGTGGAAACAGTATGATTGGGAGCATGGCCAGACTGATCAGAATAAGTTGAATTGCAAGCATTGCCAGACTGATTTTCCAAATTGGCTGACAAAACTAAAGCTTTTGAAGCTGCTGCAAAATCATCTTCAATGGTCCAATCATCTTCAATTGAGATAGGAACATTATCAGTTTCCATGACTGTGCCTTCAGAATCATCCTTTCGTGGGCTGCCGCTAGGCTGTGCAGCTGTTGCCTGAGTCTTAAAACCATTTAAACGAGCATAACTAAAACCAGGTGCAGTTTTCCAATCCACAGGCGGCCAATTTGAGTTATTTCCAGCCTTCTTTTTGGACTTTGTCGAATCAAAACTTGTTTGGAGTGAGTCATCGTTCTTTGTCTGTGAAGGTATGGATGGGAGGGACCAAACAGATTCTTCATTAGAAAGCTTAGGCATCTTTTGGCTATTCAAGATGAAAAACTCTGTTTGCTCCTCAGTAGAACCTGATTCAGCCATGGTTGTGATCATGTGAAGGAAATTTGCCAAGTGTAAATCAGGAGTTCCATCATATAACAAGCGAGACAGCTCCATAAATAGGGCATGAGAATCGGATTCTTGGGTTGTGTACAAAACGTTGTCCTGTAAAAGGCATACGATAAGGATATAAATGTTGGAAATACCCTCAAATTCTAATAAAGCATACATTGCAAAGTATAAAAGGAGGTTTAATAGTACTCATTTTAGTAACCATCAACTAAAAAGAGAGTACTGAGTTAGTGTTGAAGGCTGACATATTTTAGGGATTTGGAGGCATCAGTCCAAAAAAGGCTTCAACGTGAAAGATGTCTATGGTTCAACATAAGTATATTGTGGTTTTGTTTGGAAGCTAAAAGACAATAAAACTTCAGAGAAAATTTTGTTGAAACACCTTGATTTATTGTTCAAATGTTACAGAGCCATTAGGTGCAATGATATTGAGGTTGGTTTATTCTGGTGAGGGGCTTGATTGGTGTTTAAAATAGTACTCATGTAAGTTTAGTAACCATCAACTAAGTATGCATTTGAATACTGCTTATTTTGCTGAAAACTGAAAATACTATAGCAAAATAATTTTTAAATGTGTGAATAGTGCCGTGAGACCCATTTTAATGAAAGTTTTGTTGAAAAAAGAGATTTGTGGGTCCTGTGAACAGTGCACAGGACCCACTGCCAGACTTGAAATGCGCTTCTCCCAAAAAAAAAAAAAAAAAAAAGCCGGACGCAGACGCGCATGGGAGAAACACAATCCAAATGTGCCTTAAAAGGAGAGTACCAAGTTAGTGTTGGAGTCTGACATATTTTAGGGACTTCAACTTGAAAGATGTCTATGGTTCAACATAAGCATAGTGTGTGTTTGTTTGGAAGCTAAAAAGACAAAAAAACTTCAGAGAGTTTTATTGAAACACCTTGATTTATTGTTCAAATGTTAGAGCACCATTATGTGCAATGAAATTTGGGTTGCTTCATTCTGGTTGGCGTTTGTATGGGATTCTGAGTGTGTATGCTTGCGAGGGTTTGTGAGAGTTATTTCCTGCAACCCCACCCCCCTTAAATGCACAATATGAGGGAGCAAACAGCCATGGCAACCCTACCTGGGCATGACCATAGTCCCTAACACTCCAAGATACCAATGCCTGAAGGACCTTGATGCCAAAATGGCCACAGGCAGTCCCCCTCGGGAGGGTTTAGTCATAACCTAACCTCAATCCCATCCAAAGGCACTAGGGGTTTTAGCTTTGTGGTAGGAAATAGTTTAGGTTTGCGAGTTGCGCCAGTTAATTGAGTGTTCAAAATTTGTATCTTTATGCTAGAAAGTATGATTCACTTTCCCCACCATGAAGACCGGAGATGTGCATCTTCTCTTTATTTTCCACAATATTTCAAATTTTGAGACTATGGTAGTATATTTTGGTTTATGATGCTTGTAAATGTAGGCATGGAGTTGGATGAACCACGTTTCTTAAATCTTGTTGTCATGTACTGCTCATTATACTTTATCATTTGTGGGAGTAGGTTTCTGCTAGCCCCAAAGTCATTAATTGATATAAAGTTTCCTCTATTATGGCAATAGCTAAAAAAGAGAGACAGATAATATATTAATATCCCAACAGTGCCAAATATCAGACACAGCATGATTTTCAAATTGTGAAAACATTAGCTAAAAAACCTAGTCTAAAAACAGAATATATCTGCACTAGAAGGATGTGAAAGTAAAATAAGCCAACATCACAAATCTCCAAATTCCAGCAATAGCAAGTGCAGAAACCTTGTACAGTATAACATTAGCATGTTCCAGTGTAGTTTACCAACTTTTTAATGCTTAAAGTAGTTCCAAAGTTCTAAATGTCCAAAAGTGGTTGCAATTTTAAATACAAGCATCCTTCATTAGTTCTCTTTATGAGTGGTATTTTGTATCATGTCTTGCTGATAGTATTTCTATTCACTCCTTCTTAGAGTCAACTCATATGTAGATATTAACCCATTTTAAGTCTTCAGGCTACATCGTGTTTCTTTTTCTTTTCACGACGTAGTCTCTTTTCAATAATATTAATTTACCTATCAAAAAAATAATTATTAAAGGCTTAGAGCAAAAATAGTCTGTCTAGGTTTTGTATCAGTTTTGCTGAAACTTTGTTTTTAATATGCTATCTTCATTTTTCATTTCTTTCTAGGTAAATAGGGTGGGGGGGGGGGGGGGGGGGTGGGGGGTGGGGAGGATAGAAAGAGAGAGGACATGGAACAAAGGATTTCATCACATACCTGAAGTAAGCAGCTACATTCAATTCGCTTCTTTGATGCACATGAATCACCACAACTTTTTATGACATTCCTGTAGTAAAGCTTTTCAACAACAACAACTTGTAAACGATTCAAAAGATCAAATCCAGACTGCTTCAGTTTTACATATTTATCAGGGTGTACACTACAGAAGTAGCGTTGAGCATAAGGTAGAGCCCAGCCCACCAATGAAGCTTTGAAGCTAGAGTCTATCAGACCATCATATATTGCTTCACGAGTTACAACCTGCACATTAATGCAACAATGAGTAAAGGAAGATGAAGATCGCATTATATATCTCATTTCCTGTTTTATTTTATTTTATTTTTTTTTTTCTCTTAAGGGTGACAAAAATGGTGCTCATCTTTGCTTAGATCAACAAAATCTAACAGCGAATGATTTCCACTCAACAACTCATAGGCAACTATACAAATTGTCGTGCTTATTTAAAGCTAAAAAAGAAATTCTAGCATTTAAAAGAAATTCCATTGTCTGATGCAAGTCAATAATTCAAAAGAATTGTAATGCAAAAAAGTACTATATCCACATGTAATAGAAATCCCTTTTATGGAGAGAGAGAAAGCTGTCCGATTCCAAGTAAAACCCACTATATATCGTTCTCCATTTCCCACAATTTTTCATTCTTTTGCTAGGTTTGCCAGTAACTACATCTGAAGTGGAAGTGGTGTTACAAGAACACACAATTATCAAACCCAACTTTCTATGAACACATTCAGAAGCAACTTGAGTGTATGCAACAGAGAAAGGAATAATTTCATACTCCACACAAACTTATCATGATACTTGCAAAACAACACATGTAAACAAACTTCTAGGACCGAATAACATCACATGAAAGATCCAACCTTGAAAGTGATCAATAAATGATCAGTACAAGCTCTACACAGTAAAATGAACAAAAATGAAAGAGTTCAAAGATTACCCATGTATCTCATGGTGCACCAAATAAGATAAAGTTCCTTATACTATATATGTATACAAGCTCAGTTATGATGTGCTATAAAACAACAATACAAAATTAGAACCATGAATACATCTAAAAGTAGGTAGAGTACTTTATAGTTTATTCTGAGTGCTAAAATAGCTATAAATAAAATTGTTTGAGGCTTCTTTAGGATAAGCTCAAGTTAAAATTCCAATCATTTGTAGTAGGAATGTCTAGCTGTCCATTTCATTCAGGTAAACACATTGATAATTAGATACACTGCCAGACCTATTGGATGAGTTCATGCGAAGTTAAAACATTGCCAACTCAAGAGCAACATCCCTAGACCACAGCCTAGACACGCGCGCACAGCTATGTAGCACAGGTGTGTTTCCAGATTCGGGTGTGGGTGCGGGATTTGGTAATTTTTGAAAAAGTAGGGTGTGGGTGCGGCGATTAAAAAATTATTTAAAATATTTTTATTTATATTTTCTATATATTTTTACTATTAAAATATTCTTAAAAAACACATTACTATGCCTTGATTCACAAAACACATCTCTGAGGTGGGAAATTTGTCCCCCGAAGCCAATTTCAACTGTTCCGGCTTGATTCAAGGCCGATTTCGGCTTTTTTCGGCCATTTCGGTCGCCGGCCAATACGACCTGATTTTGGCTGAATTGGCACGAATTGAAGCCAAGTCGGCACAAATCCATAAAAAATAATAATAATAATAATAATAATAATAATTTAAAAATTAAAAAAAAAAAACTCAGATGCAGCACCGACGCACGGGCAGCAGCATGCGTTGGACGCGGGTGCAGCGCCCATTTTTCCACGTCTGTGCATCTGAGAGGGGAGAGAGAGAGAGAGAGAGAGAGAGAGAGAGAGAGAGAGAGATCTTACATCTGACAGAGCAGGAATCCCTATGGTTTGCATGAGCACAGAAACTTTTGTTTGTAGTATCTGTTTTTCATCCTCACTAAGTTTGCCAAAGTACAGAAATTCAATCTTATCGAAATGCTTAAATTGTTTCCATAACTTCAAATTATCAGACCAGCACACAAGGCCAAAGGAAGGGTGTAGGGAAATCCACTTATCATATTCAGTTGGAAGTACAGCACAGTTAATTTTCATAAGATGCTCTTTCAAGTAAATGATATCTTCAGGACTCAGGAGTCCAGATTTCAAACCATCACTCCACTTGAGAAACACTTGGAAAACCTGAGACATGAAAGAAACTCTTAGTTTCACCACAACAAACATTAATTGCAACTGTGATTTTGTTTCAGATTTGGTTACTTACTGCATTAGCTGCTTGTGAAGGCAAAGTAACAGTTGAAAGCTGGAGCAAAATTTGTAGGTAGCTACGGAGAGGAGGGGTCTCATGTACTCCGCAGCCGTCAATGAAAAAGTCACGAAGGCCTGGATATATATTGCTCAGTGTCTTTTTTAAGGGGCAATGAGTCACTTCTGTCAAACTGCACTGAGGATTTATCTCCTTAATTTGGTCTAGACAACCAGTTGGATCATGCCAACATATTTCTTCAGGAGACAAAAACATACCAGGTACCACATCCTCACGACTAGAGCCAGATGCATAGGGAACAAATACACAAGATCCAGAATGTAATTCCTCAGTGATTTTGTGCCTTGAAGTAGCCATTTCTTTCCAGATGAATGTGTAAAAGTTTGACATTTGTGATATGCTGGCATGCGAAGAAAGTTGGACCCGTTTAGTTGGTTGAAAGACTCAGAAGTATTTTTTATAAGTGAAAGACTCAAAAGTATAGACTAAACAAATAATAAATGGAAAATAGATATAACCCAAGCATGCTAAGAGGTCAAAAAAGTGCACATATAAAGCGTATATTAAAAGCAAGTGTTCCATAAGTAAATAAGATATCATTGTAATTTGTAACAGGAAGAGGAAAAAGGAAAGTCATCCAAAAAAGAATAAGAGTAACAGATGAACGTATGAGCAAAAGCATGTAAAAACCTCTGGTTCTGGAAAGCAAATATAGATGAAAAGCATCTCAATGCAAATCTGTCAAATTATACAGCAATAAGTCAATAACAACAACCAAGTCTTAGTCCCAAAATTTTGGGTTTGGGGTCAGATTAATCTATATTTGAGTCAGATATAGATCCTCAACAAACTAATCAGAGTCGGTCACATGTATTTTTTCTTATCATTCTACCATATCCAAAGTCATACTCTCCATCACCTCCTTAATTGACATATCCTTTTTTAATACTTCTATTAATGTTATTTTAGGTCTGTTCAACCTTTTTTTCTCATTCCCTTAATTTGAATCAACTCATCTATTAAATTATCAACAAATAAATTTCCAAGAAATCATCTGAATTATATAAACCGCAGAATAGCCATGCAAGGAATTTCAATCCAGCATTGACTCAAGAGCTGCCTTACACATACATGTTCATGGCAAGTGGATAACATGAAATCTAGAGAAAAAAGCATTAGATTAGTTCCTATAGCCAGCAAGAAAGAACATTTACTAAATTAAATAATCTTACTTTCAGATGACATTTTTAAAGATCTAAAATGGCAAATAAGAAGCAGCAATACCTGGCTTTAAAAGATCTCTGAGAACTTCTCCACACTTTCAGAATTTCCAAAATGTCATCCATTGTAACTTTAACCTTAAACCCAATATCACTTACTAGCTTCCCGTTTCGTACCTGTTCCAAAAATAATAATAATAATAATAATAATAGCTCAGTAAAGAACTATAAAAAACCATGTGAGCTACATCCTCCCAACATACAGGGAGATGCAGCAGGTTCTTAAAGAAAAACCCCCCACCCCTCCCCCTAAAAAAAAAAGAAAAGAGGAAAACAACTCGGTCATGCTCTACCTATACACCCAAAAAAGATATAGTAGTAAATAAGGATTGGTGCAGAAAAGAGAAAGTGGGTGGCCCCTGTTTTTCTCATCAAGGGCACAACACTGTATGAAGCTCAAACTGCAGAGCAGGTGAAGAAAACGTAGGACACATGTTACCTAGGCCGTTTCTTGTAGGAGTGCTAATGCACATTATTTATAAGTAGGTAATCATTTAAGTTGGATTTGGCTTTGCCAACCATTCAAAGAATTAGATGGAGCATATATATTTTGTTTCAAGTTACAGTATTTAAAACAGTGTGCTAATGTTGCAACGTAATATCAAACATACAAAAGAACAAGAGCAACCCTGATGAACTCACTTTCTTCTTGCATACAAGTGCGAACTTTGTGACGAAAGCTTATTTCAGATAACATTATTTTCTAACCAAAAATTGATCTCCAACAATCTTTCATCTTTTTTCTCTTTTCTGTAACAAAATGTCTAATCTGTTCCATATTTTCATAAAACTGAGAATTATCCCCCCAACCAAAAAAAAATTTGTATTGATTGATGTAGCAAATTGAGCTTCACGCCCTTTCTCACTTGATGTACAATGCTTTGGCATAGCAAGCGTAAAGAAACAAATGTGTGTGTGTGTGTGTGAGAGAGAGAGATACTCCTAAAGCAAGAGCTGTCTGCTCAATACGGCTCTCAATCTCATTGTGCAAAATGACCTTTCTGATAATTGTAGCAACCTTCAATATGTTTGCATCACATTCTAGTTCTTTAACATCATAGTGGAAGTACTCATGATAATTAAACCAATTCAAAGGCCGTCTCCATAATAAACGAACTCATCCAAACCAAAAGGCTAACAAATATATTGCACCTTTCACAATATTTCATGCATAAAAAGAAGAGAATTTGTAAAGAATATAAATGACAACTAGATATGCTCCCATCACAAAGGAATCAGAATTGAAAAAAGATTACATCAAAGTAAAAAAAAAAAAAAGATGAGAAGTGTAAAAGACCATATCTGGTGTGTATCATACTAACCTTTGGAACAGCATATGGAGCAGAAGCACCAAGAATTGAGCGTACTGCTTCACAATCGTAAAATAAATCTTTGGGATAGTGAAGCTCATCATCCATGCCAGATGCCACCCACTGGACATCACTAATGCTGCTCATAAAAGAAGACTTGAAGGGTTTGCTATCTCCGCCAGAGTTAATATTGCAGTAACCCATCACTTTGTCACTAAAACAACTATCCCATAGTGTATCAAAAATCTCTAACAGATATATACAACTTTGCTGCATGCAATTTTTGGACAATACAGATATTAAGTGGACCAATTCATGAGATTCCCAGTCTTTGGCAATTGATTCAGGGGAAATCAGATCTCTTTCCCACATGAGATTCTTAAAAATGATATGAGATATATCAGAAACAGTCTTATCAACTTGATTAATTTGCACAAAATCCACGACACCTAATTCCTGGAAAAATTCCCTCCATTTTTCCAGTCCACTTGAGAGTGATTCAGTAACTGGATGCCTCAAATAAGTGCTGTCAACTTCATGCCATTTCATATCTACAACATTAATCAACATATTCACATTGACTGGATTTCCATATTCTTTACTAAAATGAATTGGCACCTCAACAAGTCGTTGAAAGCCCTGATTTGTTAAAATGAAAGCTTTATTTCGTAATTGGGAGATTATGTACTCCCTTTCAACATGACAATCAGGGCAGCTAGACTGTAAGTGGGTCATTACAAAGCAAACATACTCTGTCATCAAATTCTTGTCCCTATTTGTAATTCTGTCATCAGATACAGCTGGCAAGATGTGCACCTTCACAATTTCATGAGCAGACAACCACTGGACACCAATTCTATGAAGCAAGTTGGTAAGGTTGCCTACAAAACTCACATCCAAGCATGTGGTATCAACAGTTGATGCAGAAAGGAGGGCAGGATTCACAGTTCGAAGTTTAGCAAATAAATTTGGGAAAGCTTCAAGTCCATGCCTGCCATCAAATCCTGCACTTAAAGCATCAGATTGTAACCAGATTGTACCTTCATTCACTGAACTGTATGTACCATCTGAAAGAGGAATAAATGGTAATTTTTTAAGGTTCTCTATGAGATCAATTTCTGCATCAGAATTAAACAAAGTTTGTCTAGATGAATGGAATGACATTGTATAAAGTGCATTTAGCCAAGAAGACAACCAATACAGGCCCATGGAGTTGATGCCATTCTCCACATGACTCAAAGAGCGTATAAATTGTAGTAGAATTTTAGGACCATATTCCTCAATACCCAGTGCCCTTGCTAATGAATCAGAAATTTGTATATTTCTATCCAAGAATCCAAGGCCAAGGTGCTCACTAAGCATACTATCAGGAAGAAGAATGCGAGCCTGTTCATTCCAACCTCTTAGAACCTTGCAAGGAGGAGCCCATCTGTCGTTTCCTCCTTCCAGAAGTAAGCAGTTTGTCATACGTAATTTTGAAATAATCAACCGGGGAAGACTTGAAAAGAAACCATGAACTTCTCCAACAAGCGGAACAAAGCTCATGAAAGCAGATACAGCCTTTCCAGGATTCTCTCTAAAACACGGAAGAGCGCAGAAGGATCTCTCAGCATCAACAAACAAACCAGGAAACTCAGACAATAACCACTGATTCCAGGGACTATCTCCATCCACTTCCTCTCTAGATGATGGAAGAACAAAATCACCTTGAAGAATAAATTTCAGACCATAAGTCCTTAAAGGAAGAAATGCAAAAACAGGCCACTGGTCTAGAAGTGGAGTGTAATCCCCATCAATTGATTCCTGCAATGTTAATGCTATAGAGATCTCTGTCGTTTGCACATCACGACGAATGACATCTGTCCACAACTTCTTTGACGCTACAAACCATGTCATTTTCTCTTTTCCATGTGAAACCCTTATGATGCCATTTCCCACAATTTCTTTTTTCATCACAATAAGTGAATCATTGAGCAAGTTTCTAAACTTAATGCACTTAAGCCGGTGAAGAAAAAGTAATAAAGATGGGTGAAGATCTGAAAACATAGTGATAATGCTGTTCACGACAGTACTGTCCAAAAATCTTGATCTGAAAGGAAGTACAATGCAAGTGTTCCAGCATCGACCATCCAAATGATCAGTGTCACTGGATGCCAGCCTACTGAACAAGTCAATATCACAAGGAAGTACTATTGTAGGCAAAACAAAACCAATCTGACCCTCACTTATATCAAATTTGACATGAAACCCATTAGAATGAATCTCTGGAGCATCTGTAACCTGCATAAAGAACATCCAAATTGATGAATGTTGATTATTTATAGTTTATAACCATTAGTTTGATAAAAAAAAATTTAGTCAAAAAGTAACTCAGGTTTCTATGTGAGGATACCACATTCAAACCTATGCCAGGATTCACACCATAACACTTTTCACCACAATTACAATTGTCTGACAAAAGTAGAGTGCGTTAAACACAGACTTTGACATGCTAAAAATGAAAAACATCTACACACTATTCGAATCATGTTTATATTCTTTGTGGGAGATAGCCTTTAAACATCTATTTTAATCATCTTCTTCTAAACTTCATTCAATTTTTCATGTCCACTCCTGGAATATTAAGTCATAACCCCAAGCAAAAAACTAATTCTTAAGCAAAAGATTAAATTCTGTCAATTACATTTTAACCAACGTAAAACGCCCAATAACCACAATAAAGCTTATGAATGCATGTGACAGATGAACACAGTCAACAAAAGATTGATCATATTGGAGATGAATGTCAACAATAGATTATATCATCTGCTTCTAAAGCATAATATACCAGATTTAATAATTGGCTTCTGAACTTATTGCAATTGTTAGTATTCAATCCTGGAGTTTGAGAAGCATAACCTTTAGCCAATGTTCAAATTATATGAAAGTCCACCTCTGAAGCTTAAAAACTTGATTTTACACCCCTAAGTTTGGTTCCATTAGCAAAGTCACACCCTCGGTTAGTTTTGGGTGTTAAGTCACACCTCATCACATTGATATTTATTTTTTTGGGTGCCAAATCAGCCCTTAAACAGAGTCATTTTGCCCAAAACTCATAACACAAATTAACTGCAGATTTTTTTTGATAAGAAAGATGTATATAAAAACTGGTAAATGCAAAGTAGAGCACAAAGCATATTAAAAAGTACAAAAAAAGAGAGAAAAGCAAAACACCATGAACACCTCATTCCCAAATCCATTAGCTTAAACAGAGTCATTTGCCCAAAACTCATAACACAAATTAACTGCAGATTTTTTTTTTTTCCTTATTTGATAAGTAAGAAGGATGTATATAAAAACTGCTAAATGCAAAGTAGAGCACAAAGCATATTAAAAAGTACAACAAAAAGAGAGAAGAAAAACCCCATGAACACCTCATTCCCAAATCCATTAGTTTTTTTTTTTTTTTTTTTTTTTTTTAAAAAAAAAAAAATCAAGTGACAGTAACAAATTCATTTCTTAGAAAGACAAAAGATAGGCAGATTAGTCAAACAGTTGGCATGGCTCACTCAGCCCAGTTTGGAGCATTCAACAACGCAAAAAGTTATGATCTTCAACACAACCAGCAGATACCCAGGATTATAAATAAAATAAAATACCCAAAATCAAAGGAAATTAAAATAACAAACAATAAATCAATAGAATTCAGGGGAAAAAAATTGAACTAAGAAGAAAGAAGAAAAGGACAGCAAGAATAGGAGGAATATAGGGGAAAAAAAAGTAAGATCTGGAGGTTGGAATGGGGTTAGGATTAGAAAAATGATATTGTTAATGAAAACAAAAATTGGAAGAAAGAAAAGTAAAGTTGAGAACATAGTACTTATCTGTGATCAAAGGGGCGCTTGGTGAAAAAAAAATTACTGTGTTGCCAAAATTTTTATAAAAGGGATTTGGGAATGAGGTGTTCATGGGGTTTTGAGTTTGAGAATAGCTGTGAAACAGTGTCTCATTAAAATCTGGTTTATGTTGTGTGTTTTGGGAAAAGGGGCTCCAGGCTAATTTGGCAAAAAAAAAAAAAAACATGTCAGCATGACGAGGTGTCACTTAACTGCCAAATTAACCGAGGGTGTGATTTTGCTAACCGAACTAAACTTCAGAGTGTAAAATCAAGTTTCTCAAACTTCAAGGTGTAAAATCCTAACAACCCCAAACTGTAGGGTTGTACTTTGCCATTTGCCCTTATATGTATCAAAAACAATGTTAATAACCCTGGGTTAATGAATCCAAAAACCAGTATAAAGCTTTGCAGTGCTTGTGATACTTGAATATCGACAGTTTGATTGATCATGATCCAAACCAAGTATACATCCCAAAATAACATAATGAATCATAGAGTAAGAAAATGCACAAAATAAATGGGAAATAAAGGAGGGATAAGGTCCTTTAGGGTATTCTAGAGGATTCTAATCCAGATCAACGTAATAATCCAGTGAATTGATGGAGCTTGACCAGAAAAGACTCCTTCAAAAGCATGAAATCTCTAAACAAAACTTATAAGTAAAATAGCACAGCAACTTTCAAGAAAAGAATACAAGCACCCAAATCAGATAGAGATTTATCTGAGAAAACATTGAACAATAATATGAGGTCTAGATGGTTCACTTAGCAACAAATAGCCAAGAAATCAAAGCTTCTGTAACTTTAAAACATATGATATCATGATACTTTCATGATTAAGCCTTAGGTTCAGTTAGGTTGAGCTTCTCGATTCTATGACTTTCTTTAAAACAAATATTCTAAAGTAAAAACAAAATAAATAAAATCATTTAAAATTGAAGAGAAAAATAGAAAATTTTAAAATAATAAAAAAACAAAGAATGATGACAACCCAAGTACTTGACCAATGCCCTCTATCATTTTTTTCAATAAATTTCTTAATACTTGTCCCAATAATATATACATGCATGTGTGTGTGTGATAATAGTCTTCTCCAAACATACCCGGAAGACCGATTTGAAACCGATGCCCTTCTTCCCTATATACCCAGCATTAGATCCTTTCTTTGTTGAATTTCCAACATCACAAAGTGCTCTGATGTTTTGAGCTGAAAAGCCTCGCTCATTATTTAGGACAATAATGCCAGAGTCTTGAAGAATAAATGTCAGAGTTGGTTCCACATTTTCCAGATAAATATTATCATCAGCATTTTGAACCTGAAGCAACATGAACAATAAATATATTCGTTTATTAAAAAAAAGGCTTCTAAGCAACCTAATTTGTGCTTAATACCTTTAATGAAATTTATCTCCAAAATCAAACCAAAAAAGGTTCCATACAATTGGGGTTGCAGTCTGTATCAGGATGTACAATAAAGTAAGAATGGTACAGATGACAGTAAGTCAAATGATAAACTAGATATGGCCAACCATCTGGGTTACTCTTAGCTTTTTACAAAATCATATAACAGTAAAAAGAATAGAAAGTGAGAATAAAAAACCATACAACCAGAAGTCACAATGGTTCAACCATAATATCATAATACAATGTGAAGTAGGGAAATTGTCATTTCCTGATACTCAAGGGAAGGGGTTGGTGTGATTTCCCCCATTAGTTACTTTGTTGATTTTAGCTGAATTATTTAAGTATAAGATCATACAGTTATAGGTTAATGCCTTTGGAGAGTGAGTTCATCTTATGCAATGGCTCATTGTTCTCTTTGGAATTACGTCTCTAAATTGGAAAATTTGGGTGAAGGGGGTGGAAACACAAACTTTAGTTCCAGTTATTGTCAATGTACTTTAAAAGAATCTATTGTCGTTTGAAGGGTTATTTGCTCAAAAATTAGTAAGTAGGGATAAAACCATGTCCTAAAGTGTCACCAAAGCATCTTTGAAAGATACAATGGATGGAAGAAGAGGCTGAACACAGAAAGAAGCCTAAACAAGTCACATCACCTACTTGGGAGCCAATTCAGCTCAAGGGCAAGTCCAAGCTTCACAATGTTGGTTCCTGAGAGCATCGAAAAATTCAAATTGCTAGGATGTAAGTTCTATTCTGGTGACTTTCCATTCCACTTTGCTAGAAACCCATATCATATTAACTCTTACACCAAAGCAGCTAATAATATGATTGTGGGTTTTGCTCCTCTGAGTTACACTGCTTTGAAAATTACTCTTCCAAATAGAACAAATTGAGAGCTTTTTTACGAAAGGGGCCTTGAAGCGAAAAATGAGCGGGCTTTGTATTTGATGGTGGACAGATGCATAAAGAAAGCCTCTTACCAATTTTATGGCTGCTTCAGAAGGGAGGTCGATTTTCCTAAAGTACCTCAATATGTTTTCCAAGTCATAATTCAGTATATTGGGAACAAATCACTTGATAGCAGTCTTCAAAGTGGTGTTCCTAGAGGATGTAATTTAGATATTGAGCTCTAACTCTAATGGCACTAACTCCTCCCACAAGAATAGGTAAAAGGTAAAGTCATCACAGGGTTTAAAACTCAATAGGTGCACATGCAACCAATTTAAAATAAATAAATAAATAAAGGCATAAGCCCATATTAAAAGGATTTTTTTTCTAATGCACTTGATGCCCAGGTTTGGTTTTGGTGAAAAGTGGAAATGGATTTGGCTTTGTGATTCACTATTCTTTTTTGTTTTTTCTTTTCTTCTTTTAACAAATGGCAGGCCATATTCTTTGGAGGTTCAAAGAGCAATGAGACAAGGGGATATTTTATTTTCTCTCCTCTTCATATTGGTTATAAAACTTTTTAGCATAATGTTACACAAAAATGTTGGTGTTGGCTATTTAACTGGCTTTTAGGTTGAGGGAGGAGAGGTTATGGTGATCTACCATTTGGAATTCACTGATGATTCAATCATTGCAAAATCTAAGCGGACTTGGCTTTGTTCAATATTTACTCCTTTGTTCAAGGTAGTATCAGGTTAAAGGTAATGCAGCCATGGAAGATGGATTTTCTTATATTTTGGAAATTCCCCTATTCAAGAATTTTATTTTTGATAGGTAAATAAAAATTTCATTAAAATAGAAGTGCAGTCCCAATAAAATTCCATTCCCTATTGAAGAATAATATTATTAGATCCACATGTGAATACGAGTCTTTTCAGGTAAAAACAGTTTTTTTGAGAGGAGGGGGGGGCAAATCTACAATTTCTACAATCATACGACTTAAGGGTATTTTTGTAATTTGTTAGGTCTAGAATCTTCTAGGAGATCCTAAGTAGATTAGGTTTTATTTTCTTTGGGTCCAAGTTAGTATTTTATTAGGTTAAGTTTACTAGTCAAATTAGGAGTCCACACTTTCTTCTATCAAATAGTCACCAAATAACTCATCAATCCACATTTAAATCCTAACACAACCCCATAAACCTTTCTTTAACAACTCTAGATCCTATGTCCACAAATCCTACTAAACCTTAACCCACCACAACTACATGTAGACAAATTCCCCAAATTTGTCCAACATCAAAAGGTCATTTGAGCAAACGTTAGTTCATACCAGTCATGGAAGCATACAAATTTATTTTCTTCTAACTTCCCTTCTAGTGTAGTTGAGCTGTTGAGGATAGAATAAATTGAAGTGTAGCTGGGTTCTGAAAATTAGTAGTCCATCTGATTCTTATGTGACATTACAAGGGTTGATTTTTGTGAAATTTCCTTGGAATAGTATTTGATGTAACTAGGTGCCTCTGAAGGAAAGATTTTAAGACTATTCATAATAGAAACCTATTAATTGTTGATTGGTATTCTATACAAAACAACAGTAAATAAGCAACTGATCATTTTTTAAGTCTTAACTCCTTAATCAATGGTAAAAATATTGACTGTTTGTGTTCTTACTATTGGTGTCTTATGGAAAATGCCAAAGAAGGTGATCTAGTTGCTTGAATGTTAGCACGGGAGGTTTTGTAATCAAAAGTGTATAAAAAATAGGAATGCTGTTCCTCTATGTGTAATGTGAACAATAAGGAGAGAAATGAATAGTAGAACATTTGATGGCGTTAAGTACTCTTTTTTTTATCTTTTTATGATTGGGTGACTATTTTAAGACAACGTACAAGCTACATCTTTCTTTGATATTTTAGATCTTTTGGTTTTCAGACTTTAATTCTTTCGGGAGTAGATCCAGGACAATCCCTATTTGAATTTTACTACCTTCTTTAATAAGATCAGTTTTCATATAAAAAAAAAATGGAGACTGCTCTTTTCATGAATGGTGAGGTCGATGACGGAGATATTGTCACAACTAAATAATATTGAATGTAGTTTATTTGGGATGGATATTAGATGGTTGATTTGTGACACCAATTTTTTGTATTGGTACTTTCATATGTGATGGGTCATGAACCCACAACCTCACCCCCCACCTTGGTCTTAATTAGGGAGAAGGTGCCACTTCAGCTAGAGTTCATCAGCATGTCAGTTATAGTTTTTGGTACTCTAAATATGGATGATGGTTTGTTTTGTACTCCAAATATCATTTTATGAAGTTTCAATAACATAAAATCCTTACAGAATATAGGATGCATTGAAAACCAACTTCACAAATCTATATTGGTTCACCATTGTTATATTACCTAGTGTTCCAAAAGCTTAAGTTATTAAGAAATGATGAATTTAATCATTTAACCATATTTCTAACACTCTCCTTCATGTGAGGGCCTAAACTCCTAGTTAATAAGTGAGGCTTAACACATGGGATTTTTAACATTTTAAATAGGAGGTAGAGTGAAGACAAGGATTGAACTCAAATCTCCTACTTTGATACCATGTTAAATTACCAATTCTCTCAAAAGCTTTAGTTTTTGAGACAACTGGTAATTTATCAATCACGTTACTCACATGTGAAGTTGTACTACACTACTACTCTCAATGAGAGAAACAAAGAAGATGATCTTACCAGCTCAAGAAGAAAATGTGAATCCTGAGAATATAATTCTTGTGAGAGACAATGAAGTGCTCTCCCTAGGCGAGCATGCTGCTTCTTCAACATGCTAATTTCAGTGTTTGAAAGACTTGGATCAAGGCCAAATTCCTCCCGCCTGATAGATTCAATGACCAGGGCTGCATTCTTATCTTCATTAAGTTCAGATAAATGTTGCAAGCAACCACTACTAATTCTATCATCAAAAGCTAATGCCCCATTGATTGATTGACAAACTCCAGTATGTTCTTCAATCTTCCCATCTGCCACAAGAGGTACATCCAATTTTACTTTGGAAGTGGAAGACTTACTTGACAAATCTTGCATATTCTTAAGGCCAATGCTTTTCTCAGGCCCAGCAGCTTCCAAGCATGAAGCTCCAAATGGGAAAAAATTAGTCGCATCAGCAGAACAAAATGCATGGTAATCATCAATCCACTCCACTATACCAAGAGACAATCCAACTTCATGAAGCATGACACGCTCTTCCCTTTGGTTGCATTCACACAAAATGGCTGAATTAGCATCTTTGATGACAGATCGCATTCCAGAAAGCAAAACATCAGCAGCAAAACCACAAAACTCTGTGGGTAAATAGCCAAGACAATCAAGGAAAAATCTTGATACTACAGGCACTGCTTTATTCATATTGCATAAACTTTTGTGTAACTCACTACTAAAACTACCAGCATGAGTATCAACCTCATCAACTATTTTCTGCATATATGAAGTGTTTCCTTGCATGAGAGAGTTCCGATTGTCATTTACTTCTCCATTCTCAAGAGAATTCTTCAAAATGACTTCAAATGCATGACGTGCATGACATTTTAAAAGGGACAAGGGAACATATTTTTCTCCCCCAACTAATGAGAACAAAGATAACAACTGCACAGCTGTTTGAAAAGGAGATCCTTTAAGTGCAGCTTCCAAGAATGAGTCCACAGTAGCTGAATGATCAATGCGCATGACCTTGCCATCTTTTGTCACTAAACACAATAATTCTTTCGTGTTGACTTCATTCAACAACCATGGCACAAGAGGACCAAGTGAGGGAGCAAATACCAAGTCCCAATGTGCCCATGTGTTTAGATCAGACATCAGCGGTGCCCTAAGTAAGGCCTCAACTGCATCCTTGGATGTAAGAGATTCCAAGGCTCCTTTCTGGCTGATGTCGATTCTCACCTTCGTGGTTTCCAATAATTCACTTCCATTATGGGCTGTTGAGTCTCCAACATGACACATTTCAAATAATGTTACAGAAAATAGGACTCCTTTAGAAATTACATTATTCTTATGCTTCCCCAAAATATCTAGGAAGTCCGACATAGAACCATTTTCCGAAATTTTGAAACTGATCAATGGGAATTGCCTCCTAAGCAATGAAGAAATCATTTTCTTGGTTGCTATTTCTTTCTCCCCTACGCAGCCATTCAGAGCTTGTGATACTAAAACAAACAACTGATGCTGAAGCATGCAAACCTCCAAAGGGGACTTTTCACATATGTCAGCTGTTAAGAACTTGTGTATTTCATCAGGTAGGAGGGAGGCATGTTTTTCTAGGAACATTAAAAACTCCCCAAAACCAAGTGACTTAAATGTCTTGACGCAAAATTGCTCCGCTAGCCAAAACTCACAATTATAGAGCTCCCTTAAGATGTTAATTCTCTTTTCTAGAACTGATTTACCACGACTATGGATTCCATTGTCAAGCTCAAAATACATTGCAGCTTTCCTGATAATGTCTTCAACAGATACACCTGTGAGATCGAATTGGTAATTACACATCACAATTAAAGTAAAGAAATTTATAGGGAAAAAATATTAGGAATGATGGGATAATAAGTCGGGAAACTCAAAAAAGTGTCACAATATATTGACACCTTCCCCAATTCACTTTTTTCTTATATAAGTTTTGACTCCAACAGGGGAGGAAAGTGTGATTCAAACTAGTGATTACCACTTCATAAGGTGAGGTCCCCAAATGATTGTGCTACCCCTTCCGGTTCCCTAATTCACTTATCAAGTAAATCACACCAAAGCATGACCAACTAAACAAATGAAAATAGACCTTTTCCATTAACAAATATCAAAGTCCAATTATCCAAAAACAAATATCAAAGTCCCATGTAATCTCCCTAGAATTTCAAGGCATGCACATTACAATCGTGGCATTATGACAAGAGTCCAGTGAGCAAAATTTTACAAAAATTCAGCAAGATTTAGAATTCAAGATGATGTCAAAATGCATAACCAAGTCATAGGTTGAGAAAGGAGGGATGTTTAATTTTCAACCAATTTACACTCCAGTTGTAAATTAAAAAAATTATGAAATCCCCCCCCCCCCCCCCCAAAAAACCCAAAAAGAAAAAAGACAGACAACACAAGATAAGAAAAGTAAGGGAATAGGCAAACCATAATTGAACTATTATCAGCAAAGCCTATTTTAAGAAGTAAACACTACTCACTGTGTGTAAGCTCAACACTATGCTCAGCGATGACTGGTGCATCCTTAACACTTGGTTCAACATCTATGATCTCATAGTCAGATTGATTTTGCATAAATGAGTTAGTTAATTCCTGTTGACTAATGGCTAGGAAGGTATCGTATATGCTGTCCCACATTCCAGATTTGATAGATGATACCTGCAATATATAAAAAGCAACTTAATCAGACTGTGTGATCTCATATAGAAGCATCACAACAAGGATTGCAGACGTTAGTCACTATGTATATGCAAATATAAAACATAGACAACAATTAAAAAATGAGGACACTCAAACAGACAGAAGATACATTAACTAGCACTTATACCATCTGAAGGAACTTATAAAATTACTTTATATAACAAAAAAATTGGAGTTAGTTAAAATATTTCATGATAAGATTCTATTATTCAGTTATTACATGTAATAAAGTTTAATACTAAAATTCAACACAACCAACTTACAGCAACATTTAGTAATCCAACAAATGGAAACGATGAAAACATCAATTTGATTTTCTTCCTCCGTCGAGCTTTTACGTTATAAAACTGAAGCATCCTCTCGAAAACCTACAAGGGTATTAGGAGATATCAGCTGAAAATTGCATCCCATTTTTGTAAGCACAATAAACAAGAACCAACTAGACCAGCCCCTGAATAGAAACATAGCATTGTCACAAGAAATAGAACTGAAGGCATAATTGAAAATCAAAGTGTAAGTTTTTCAATCTATTGCACTCCTTTTCCTCCACATACTACCAGGAAAACTACAACTAAAAAAAAAAGCAAAACAAAACAAAAGAGGAGAAACGCGCTTACACACACACACACACACAAACACAAACACATACACATATATTTCTATGGTTAAACAGAAAAGGGAGGGAGGGAGAGAGAGAATGAAGTTCGGTATCTTTCTTCTTTACAACTTTTTTTTTTGATAAGTAATAAGGATTCACTGATATCAAAATAAGAGAGATACCCAAGTACACAAGAAGTATACAGGGGTGAACAATTTAAAAACGAAAATTACAAAAGTCAAGTAAATCCAAAATAGTAGAAAAAGGTTGGTTTCTCCACACAGAGAACCAGTCAAATAAGGATCAGAGAAAAAGAAGCTTGAGATCAGGCATGGAACGCTCAATGTCTTCAAAACACCTACTATTTCTCTCCTTCCAAATACACCACATCAAACAAAGAGGAACGACCTTCCAAATATCTCCATTACGATGGCAACCAAAACGACCTTGCCAGCAAGCAAAGAGCCCAACAACAGACAATGGCATGACCCAACTAACTCCAAATAAACCAAAAACCATATCCCATAGCTCCGAAGCAACCAGGCAATGAAGGAAAAGATGGTCAACGCTTTCACTATTACACTTGCACATAAAACACCAATCCAAAATGCAAACCTTTCTTTTCCTTAAATTGTCAATTGTTAGACATTTCCCCAAGGCTGCGGTCCAGACAAAAAAAGCCACTCTAGAGGGGATCTTCTGCTTCCAAATGCTTTTCCAAGGGAAAAACTGCTCACTATGGCCAACAAGAAGATGGTAGTATGCACTAACCGTGAACCCCTTACTCTTACAAGGCAGCCAACATCTCTTATCGTCCTCTATTCCCCTTACAGGAGTGCTATAAATGGAATTGATGAAGCTCCTGAAAGCTTCCAATTCACGATCATGCACCTCCCTACAAAACTGAATCTCCCAATGGAGGACTCCATTGGAGTACCTCATTAGATCCGCCACACTTGCCTCTTTACTACAGCTAATCCTATATAATTCAGGATAGCGGACTGCGAGTGAAGAAGTCCAACACCAACAATCTAGCCAAAACTGCACTTTTGATCCATCTCCAATTTCATACATAATAAACCGAGATAAAGAGTGCCACCCCCTTCTAATATTTTTCCACAAACTGACTCCATAAGGACCAGAGAAAGAGCTAGAACACCAATCACCCCAATCACAACCATACTTCACCTCTATCACTTAACGCCAAAGAGCATCACTTTCTAGCCCAAACTTTACAGCTATGATGCAGAAGGCAATCTTGAAAATTTATAAAGCCAGCATGATAGACACTGACAGATCCAACAAGTCAGAAAATTCTAATTATAAGGTAATTTAGTAATTTTACAATTTTGTTAGAAGTTACTTAGTTATGACTTATTAGTCTAGTTTCATTTTATTGCTGTTAAATTGACTTTTTCTAGTTATATTTTGAGCCTTGTTTAGTCATTTCCTTGTCTTATTAGCAGTTTTAATGTTATTTTAGGGTATGTTTAGAATTTATTACAAAATAAGTGAACTTTGTGGCCCTGTAAACAATTAAAGAGAGAACTTTGATTAATAAAATTCAGCATATTATGATTTCCTTTAACTACAAGACTCCACTAAAATTCTTCTAGGTGAGTTGCTAAGAGCCTTGTGGCTCAACTAGCACTTTTTGGTGTTTCCAATGAAGATGCCTAGGGTTCAAATCCCCCCTCCCCCAACTATTGAATTTCCACAATATATATATATCTATATATATATTCTTCTAAGTGAGTCTAGAAGAACTGGTAAGACTGCCTAATTATCTCATTATTCTTGAATTTCTCCATTGATTTTCTGAACCAAAACCAGACACTTTCAAGCCAAAACTGTCAGCACAACTTATCACCAAAGAGCATCGACAACCCCAAAAATTCAATCTATCATTCTAGTATGTTTACAGCCCCTGGACTGCACCTCCGTTACTTTGTTTTCTTTCATTTTTCAATTCCACAACTTCATAAACCTCAAAATCTAAAATATTGAGTCTAAACCCCAATCTCAAAACCAAAGGACTATACTACATCAGACTATAATCATCTATCCATATCTTGAATAGTTTTTGGGGAGGCACTAGAAGAGAATGATGATGTGTTCCTCACAATTTATTTCTTCTCTCCCCATCAACAAACAAAACTTTTGAAAAGGGATTTTTTTTATGAAACAAAACATGGAAAGCTCCAATGACCTGCTTGCTTCTTTTGGTGATTCCCTTTTTGACTGGTCTAGGGCTTTTGGACTACCTCTAGTGATTCTCTCTCTTTATTCCTTTGTTCTCTCCTTTGTAATTAGTTTTTTCTTTGTTTGTTCGTTTTCCTTTCTGTAATCTTTGGCCTACCTTATGCCCTTTTTGCATGAGGTAGCTTTTTGAATTTACATCTTTCTTTCTTTTTTTGATAAGTAAAGAAAATTTTATTCATAGTCTTAAGGAGTCACCCAAATATACATCTTTCTTACTTATCAAAAAAAGAAAAAGGGATTTGTTTTTTAAATTTTATAAATAAATAAATAACTTATTTTCTTTTCTCTTGCAGTGAATCAAACATAATGTTATGCAAAACATCAAGAAGATAGCAGAACACCAAAAGAGTGGCCTTAAAAAACTGTTGAAGTTTGTAAGCAACTGTTTCATAAGTAAAGTTCTGGGAATCAAGGGATATTTTGGATATTATTCCACAATGGCTTGAAAATTTTTTACTTTGATTCATTTGAACTAGTAAGTACTGCAGAACACTTAATAGTTCCTAATATCATATCTCCACACCTTTTCCTTTCTTTCCTTTTAACAACCAACCACCTGTTGTTGGAGTTAGTAAGCAACTGTTTCATTAGCAAAGTTCTGGGAAATAAAAGATCACTCGGAAATTATCCCTCAATAACTAGATCATTTGTTACATTGATTCCTTTGAACTAGTTAGTACTGCAGAACATAGAAGGCTAAGTATTTTACATAATAGTTCCTAGTTTTCATATGTCCTCATTGTTTCCTTTCTCTACTTAACAACCAACTAGCAACTACCTATTGCTGAAGTTTGTAGGCAACTGTTTTATAAGATAAGTTCTGGGCATCAAGAGATAACTTAGAAATTATCCATCAATAACTTGATGAACATAGAAGACTATGAATTTCACTTACAGTTCCTAAATTTCATATATCCTCCTAAACTTCTGCAACATCAAAAGATCACAAAAATCCAAAAATTTTATAGACTTCTATTACCACAAAAAATCAACCAAGGTTGAAAAAAAAAAAAAAATCGGTTAAATTTCACAATAAAGTCTCAGGCATGTAACATAAGATATAAGATTTCATGGCAAGTGCTTCCTTTTTCTCATAATTCTTTTTCTTTTTTTAAGTAATAGAAATATTAATAACAGAACCTGGAAAAATTATAAAGGAGAAGTACATATTATCCCCCAAAAAATTTTACAATCCAAAATATAAAAGAGCAACAAAATCTAAAAATAAATGACAATGGAAGCTGCTGAGGCAATGAGCTGTAGCTCAATTGGCACATCTCCTAAAATAATGGGATGGAGGGTGAGGTGGTGCATCTATAATTTACCGTACAAAATAAAAGGCAATGGAGGCTGCCAAAGGCCCTCCTCCAATCATTCAATGGTCTTAGAACATATATTCTGTATGTGTGTTTAGGATGGCTTATTTCTAATTTGGCTAGGTACAACATTTTAAAACCTTCAACTTTTTTAAAGTACAATTATTTAACGAACTTGTTTTTTCAGTCAAGTAAGCCGACGACTTCTTTTTTATATATATAAATAAGAAATTTTTATTGAGAAAAAACTACTTCATAAGCAAAGGACATGAAGATGCCTGAAGAATTACAAAATAGAATTATGTACAAGAAGATAACGAGTCTAAAAACATCACGCAATAGAATCACAATGTGTTAAGCCCCA
The DNA here is from genome assembly GCF_932294415.1 of Quercus robur. NCBI lineage: Eukaryota > Viridiplantae > Streptophyta > Magnoliopsida > Fagales > Fagaceae > Quercus > Quercus robur. Next base: position 11,826,830 of record NC_065538.1, on the reverse strand, counting down.
TGCTCGAGACCAATCATATAGAGAGCTAGAAAAAATTGATAGAAACTGACCCTCCCCTTACACTACACATCTTCAAATGTACGCCAATTATGTTTCCTCCAAATAGTCCATATCAAACACAAACGAACCATATTCCAAATTGCCAAAGAATGCTTACCCACCCAATTCCTCCAACCAAACGTGACATCCATCACCTTACCCAGTAGGACCTAATGGATCCCAAAGCATCTTAAAACAAAACTCCACAAATTATATGCAACCACACAATGAATCAAAAAAGGTGGTCCACCATCTCCCAACTAGACCAGCACATGCAACACCATCCTACTAAAGTGTTGCCTCTCAAAATGAGGTTATCACAAGTAAGAATCTCCCCATGCGGCCGTCCACACAATGAATTTAAGGAATCCCAAATGGACACTTAATCCATCTCAAATTATGCTCAACTCAATCGAAGGTGAGGTTATTCTTCTATTACCATAACATCCAGATAAGGGAGAAACGCACAACATTCCAAACCTTAGTATGCCTGTGATACACAAGTTTGTCTTTCCAGCATGCCAGAACCTCCTCATGGGTCCTAAGCATCACATGGTGCAACACAGATTAAGAACACCTTTTTTTTTTTTTGATAGGTAACACAGATTAAGAACACCAAAGACAACAGTTCCATTGCCACTGCAAAATGCCAAGAGAAATATGATTTTTACTATGTCACCGATATACTCCAACAATTCGGAAAAACTTTCCACTGTCCACTCAAAACATGCTACCTTCTGCGGAACCTTTGCACACCAAATGCTCTAGGTAGGAGACCCTAAATGCGCACTCCCTCTCAAACCTCAAAACAGGATAGAAATATGTACTTAATTTAAGATCTTTCTCCTCTCTTTTTTTCCCCTTTCCAAGTTAAGAAAAGAAAGGAGAGACATGTGCAACCCCAAACAAGCAAGAGCCACTATATCATCTTCAATACACATAGGATATAATGGGATGGTCAAAGCCTTTGTCAATATTTTGTGCCATACTAAAAATTTTAGTCCTAATAGGATATGAACTCAAATCCTTTAATTTCCAGTCGAATATATTCTTCATATATCAATGACCCACTATTAGATATGCAGGATTTGCAATACAGTTTAGATATTACATTGTCAATTAAAACCATTAGAATTCCAACCAAATCACAAAAGAGATACTGAGTGGTAAAAATCTCTAAGACTATGAAAGAAGATTTCTAAAATTTATAAACCCTGAGAACTATCGTGAAATCATTTTAAATAAATGAATTTACACATATATTCTTTACATAAATCATAAAAAGCAAAATTAAATTTCAAAATCAGATAAAGAATTAAATCAATGGATAGGTGTGAATCATAATCTATAACAAGAATTAACATACCTCAGGCACAGTATGATCCCGACACGCCTCCTTCCAGGTTGTAATGAATGTCTTTATAGAGTGATTAGCAATTGCAAGATCAGCTTCGTTACAATTGTTAGCCTCCTCAATCTCCTTGGAATTATCTACAGTATCAACATCTAGTTCTACCACCACCTTAGACACATTGCGGCCTAGATCTTCGGGTTTTCTTTTCTTTTTAGATGATCCAGAGGGTGCAGACATGGTGGAACTTGGATTTTCAGATTTCCTTTTCTTTTTTGATGATCCACTACAACTCTCATTGTGCCTTGGGCTAGCAGGAGCAAGGTGCCCATACGCTTCACCTTTCAACCCAAGCCGTGTCATCTCTTCAATTTCAGATGGGTATGGACAGCTACTGACTCGGTCAGAAGAACTTGCAACATTCTGCGATCGCAAGTTAGCATCTTCAGTCCTTTCGTCTTCAGAACCAAAATCTTCATCATCAATATTTTCACCTTCATCAGAGCCTGATGAACCAAATCTAGTGTGCTTGCCACAAAAAACCTTCTGTACAGAGGAGAATGATTCAACACGCTGAGAAATAGAACTGAAACGTTCATCAAGCTGCTTTTTCAACGCCCAAAGAAGAGGACGCCTCCTCTTGGATTTCATCTTAGCATTATCTAGAGTCTTCTTCTTAGCATTATATAGAGTCTTCTTCTTAGCATTATCTAGAGGCTTCTTAAAAGTGGCAGTCTCTAAGCTCATGGCTTTCCGGATAACAGAAATATGCATCCCCAAGCTTTGAATTCGTAAGCAAAGTTCCTCCTTGCTGGCAACAGAACGCTTCTTAGCAACAAAATCCAAAAACTCTTCAATTTGAACAGCGTCATCAACATTCTTACTCTTCTTCTTCTTCTTCTTATCCATGAAATTCCAAAGTAACGAACAAACCTCCTTGCCGGTTATTTTAAAAACTTCAGTGATATCAGGACTGAGTGAAAAATAATGCAACACAAGCGGGTGTCGCAACAATGGCCCCAATTCAAGCTTTTCGAAGCTATCTACGCCCTCAACCTTACAAATCGCTACTTCCAAATCATACAACGAAGTAATTCTTTGAACCCCAACAAAGCAATGGATAAATGCATTTATCTAATCAAACCAAACAACAAAAACAACAACCTTTATGGATCAATTTTGCTTTCACCAATACACAAAATTGAAGTAAAAGACAAATAACAATAGTATAATAATAGTACCTTCCCTTCGAGGAGCATAAGACTGTGAAGACTGGGGACTTTCTGCATTGGAAAGTTGAGAGAAGACCAGGAATCGAGCTTGAGGTTGAGCAGCGCATCTTGAGACACTTGCCACGCCGTCACGTTCTCTCCGGCCGCGATTATATTGCGCCTCGCCTTCACGACGGCGCGGTCGACCTTGTCGATTGAGTGGGTTTGCTTTGAATTGGGCAACTTCGGATTCTGGGGAGGGGAGATGTTTTGGCGGTCGACCTTTTCGATTGGGTGGGTTTGTTTCGAATTGGAAAACTGCTGATTCTGATTCTGAGTCAGATTCAGATTCTGGGGAGGGGGGATATGGAGGTTAGGGTTATTCGGAGGAGGAGGGTTTTGGATTGGGAAGGCGTTAGGGTTTTGGTTTTGGAGAAGGAATTGCTGTTGTTGTTGTTGTTGTTGTTGTTGTTGTTGCTGTTGCTGTAGTTGTTGTTGTTGTAGAAGTTGTTGTTGTTGTTGATGTTGTTGAAGGAAAACTAAGGCAGCTTGGGGGTTTTGGAGGAAATAGTTCGGGTTTTGGAGGGCGAAACTGGGATTATTTAAAAGAGCTACCGGAGCAGCAGGAGGAGGAAGAGGCTGCTGTTGTTGTTGAGGCGGCTGTTGTGGTTGTTGCTGCAGCGGCTGAGAACCCCAGCCGCCGACGACGCCGCCGCCGGCAGCAGCGGGGGGCCGGAAACCAGAAGGGTATCCGTACATAATAGTGAAAGGAAAGGAAGAGAGTGAGGAGTTTTTTTTGGTGACGACGGGGTGTTTGGAATGTAAAAGAGTTTTATAAAAAGGATGGAGGCGGCAAGTGAGGTGACGAAGAACAATCGTAAACGTCGGTATATTTAAGTATCCAACGGCCCAAATTCAGCGCATCATAGGTTTTTCAATTTTGAGCGAATGGAGGCGGCAATGTCGACAATTGTAAACTTCGGTTTAAGGAAAGGTACTTACGTACCTTTTTTTTTAATAATAAAAAAAAATATATATATATATATATTTTATAAATAATAAATATGTATAAGACGATACTGTTCAACTTCTAACTTGAATTGGATTGGATCAAATCACATTCATTGAGTAGAAAATATTGTTTTATTGTACATTATAAGCAGAAAATAGGACAAAATTTTGTTACAAATCAATAAAATAAATCTTACTACATATTTTAAAATTCTAACTGTTGAATTACATTTTCTTTACATTATACATGTACACATGTCAAATTTTTATGTCAATCAAATATTATTTACTATATAATCTATAGGATTATATTTTATGCATAATTTTAAATTACAAAAACTTGTAATTTAAAAAATTTATTAATGACATAGTTATTGATCTTTAATTTTTTAGAAATTTTACAAGTATGGAAGATATAAGAAGAAGATGTAATCTAATGGTGAATTTGTCAAAATTCACCTCCGATAAAAAGATATTAAGATTGTAGTCTTAATTATAACCAATTTTGTAACTAAATATTAAATCAAATCACATTCATCAAAAAATTTGTACTGGATTTATCTTGTAGCTTTTAACGAGTTAGTTTTGGCTCAAAATGTACTAAATTATCTTCTTCTTAATAAAGTTGTCATCTTTTCATTAAAAAAAAAAAAAAATCAGATTCATCATATTGAGTGTTTTTGAGCAGAAAATACTGTTTTTTATTCTTATCACAAGCAAAAAATATTGTTTTATTGTACATTATGTACGCATAAAAAATTTTAGAGAGCCAAAGCTATATATATTACATTTTTATTTATTGTTTATACATGAAGAATATTTGTAATTTTTATTTAACATATAAAAATTTCTCATGTAAACAAAAATATTTACATCAAGTAAGTATTTATATTTTTAAAAAAGTAAGTCTTGACATATCTAAAAATTTACAGGTCCATTTAATAAAAATAAAACATAATTAAATTACGTATAATACACTTTAATTACATGCTTATAGTAAAAATCTAGAGGAGCATTATTTAAATTTATGTCCAAAATTAATATTGTGCGCACCAGGAATGATGTTATTGGGCTGAACCTCACTTGGGCTCACAACTTATTTATGAAGTGGATTTAGGGTTTCCTACTTAAGGTCGTTCACAACACAGAAACCCAACTTAGTTGCCTTTCACTCTAAACTATTTTGCTCTTTCTGTACTACTACTATTACTCACGCTTTCCCTTTCTCTATATTCTCAGTTTCCTTGTGTTCCTTTCAACAACCATTTTCCTCCTTCGCTTCTCTTATTTATAGCCTTATAATTAGTAGGGAGTCATGATTACTCTTCTAGTTAGCGGAATAGGAGGTCCAATGTTATTATTGCTAAGTGGATGTTTTAGTTAGGAGTGAGGTGTGGTGAGAGTGGCATTGGAACTGGCTCCCCACTTCAGGAGGGATGTTCGACAGCGTAGTGCCGGATAACCGGGGTACAACGTTTTCGAGCAATCATGTTTCCGCCCGAGGTGTACCTTGCCGGTCAATTCCTAGGTGATGAACGATGACGTACATGTATTATAATGGCTTGCTCAACGAGTTTTGGGCCGAGCATAATGACATGAGGCCTGGTCCTATGGCCTCACCAGGTTCAGGGCCTAGCTTTAGACGAGTAGGTTGGGCCCATGGGCCATTCTATAAGGCTAGAACTCAAGGTGCAAAGCTTAAATGGGCCTGGGGAGCCCCGTACCGTACATTAACCTCCCCTTGATTTGTGTCCGGCCCCCGGGAACGAATCAAGGAAGCCAAGGGACAGAAACTACCCCAGGAAGCTTAACGGATTAATACTAGACAGTTAAGAGTCCCCTTAATGCGCCCTAAAAAGATGCATTGCACCAAATTGTTGGCTCAGTCGTCATCATTTTCTGATGGTTCGCAAACCAAGGTGACATGCGTGTGGTAGTTGAGGTAGGGATTCGTAGGGTTTCCCGCTCCTCATTTATTAAATAGCATTTATTCCCTCCTTTTTGGCTCCTATAAATAGTTCATTCTGAGTCATTTTTTCACTTTTACATTCTTTACTCTTTGAATTTCCCCCCTGCCGTGCATTCATCTATGTGCTTATCCTTCAACCCAGAATTCCCCTCTTTCCTAGAGCCCAAAGTAAGTTCTCTACCTCTTTCTTTTATTTTAGTTTCTTCCTTCAATTTTTAGAGTTTAGGATGGGTTATGCTCACCTTCTAAACACTAAGGCGTCCTTAGCCACCTTTAGGCGAACATTCAACATCCCTGAGGATGTGAATGTGGCGTACTGCCACAAGAGCAAAATTGCTCTCCACAAAAGGTCTAACACTGCTTTTTTCCCTTTGATGGCAATCTTAGAGGGTGGGGTTAGGTTTCTCGTGGATCCCCTCCTACTCAATACCCTTAGGTTTTATGGTTTGTGTCCGAACCAACTTCCTCCAAATTTTTACCGGGTAGTTAGTTGTATCAGTAGGTTGAATCAGATATACGGTTTGCAATTGAACCATCACGATATAAACTACATGTACAGTCTGTGTGGGAATAAGCAAACCAATTATTACTTGAAAGTAAGAGATATGTGGGTACGGCTAATCTCATGCCTACCCGATTCTAATAGGAATTCCGCTAGGGAGTTCGTCCAAGTGAGCGGCAACTGGTTTGTCGATGAAATCCCTTACCCCCTCTTGTAGCATGAAGTTAGTTCGTACCGATCACTAACTTGCTTTTCTTTTTGCTTATGATTTTTTTGCTTATCTGAATGCTAACTCATTGTATTCCTATGTAGCAAATGGTAGAGTATTTACCCCGGATCTTAGAGTAGTGCACATAAGGGACTTGAATTTCGTGCTCAGGTTCGAAATATTCGTTCATACGAACAAGCAGCTCCGAGCATCGCACCTCATACTCAATTGCACCCTCATGTACAAGACTTGGCAACCGTTCAGCCAAGCCCTTTCAGTCGACAGCCCGCTGCTGTCTTACATCGATGTCTGGCACGCCAATTTCCTCCCCTCCTCACTGACCACTGGCGAAGCCCGAGATCTCAGCCCTCGCTACATAACTGCTGAAGACCTTGCTCCAGTGGGACAAGTTAGCCGAATGAGTTTCCCGAGCTCTCAGGGAGTAAGAACACATTCCTGTTGAAGGAAACAAAGGCTAAGCTCAAGCAGCCCAAGCCCAAGCAACCGACCAGGAGAAGCCAAGACTGTTCAGAACGAAGCCATGGTGACCAGAAAGAAGATGACCGTTGATCGGTTCATACCCAGTGCACAACCCTCACCCAGCTCAAGGCGAGGACTGTGCTCCCCCTCCCCTGCTGCCAACCGTCCTAAGAAGAAATAGAAAGTTGGTGACCATCCCCTAAAGGTCCACGGTGACGTTCCCACAAAAACCCCTCCCGGGGGAGTGATTACGATCCGAGAACCAATGGGTGATTCCCGGCCACCTGCCAAGGGCAGTAAGGACATAGCATCCTCGTCCCGGCCTGAGAATATCTGGCAGCCCGACTTCAAGTTTGGTGACGGGCCTTTGCCATCCATTGAAAGCATAAGGACATGGAATATGGGCCATTGGGGAAGGGTAGCCTAAAGTCTAGTGTATGGCCTCCTTCTGCTCGAGGACGTTCGATTCTTCACGAAAGGGGGTGAGGACTTGCTAGTACAACGATTACAATGGCACACCGTGGTGGTAATTTTCCTCTCCTTCCTTTTTCTGTTTGCTTTGATGCATGAGTGATTCCCCAACCTTTATACTCGTTGTTTTCATGTTACCAGTCTGCACAGATGACATATGTACTTGGTGAGAGACTGAAGGAGCTTGCCGAGGATGCTGATCGGGAGAAGGCGCTGAAGGACGTCGCCAATGCCTCAGCCAAGGAGAAGGGCAAGGCTACCGAGAAGAAGGCTTAAGCCTCGGAAAAGGCCCGACAATTGGCGGAGGGGAAGTTGGCCGAGGCAAAGGATCGACTGGGGGGTATTGAGCTTAAACTGGCAAAGGCTACCAGCTTGAACTTGGCCTAGGCCGATCAAATAGTTGATTTGAAAGTGACCCTTGAAGCCTGTGAAAACAAATGGTACGATAAGGGCTTCGCGGACGCTGAGAAATCCGTGGAGCTTGTTGTCCATTAAGTGCGGTTTCATGGGTTTGGGGAGGGATGGCTGGCGGCCCTCTAGGGATGGGAGTACCAAAGGACTCCTCTTTGAGAAATCCAACTCAAATTCCTTATCCGGCTCCCCCACCTCCTGCCCAGAGTCAGGCTGATGCTGTAAACGAGGAGGAGACTACCAGCATGAAAGAGCTGGTCCAAGCGATCGACACCCATGTCGATACCGCTGATCTCGAGGTCACTAACAACCTGAATGTTGCTGATTATGTGCAAGGCCAATAGCCACTGACCGAGGGTGTCCCTAGCCAACAGGCCAATGATGCTCAACTCCTTCCCACCGATCCAGCCATTTAGTACTTATGTTTTTAACTAGCTTCTTTACCTATGTTTGCTTTTCTTTTACTTTTTGGCATGCCCAAGGTCACCAGGTTGTGGTGACCGAACACTGTTTTAATACTTGTTTTACTAAGTTCCATTTGCCTATAGTCACCAGGCTGTGGTGACAAAATATTGGTTTAACCTTCATCTACTTTAATTATAACTGTTTGCTATTAGGTTATCCTTTTTGTCACGCTCTTTGATTGTTTTTTTGCTTTATACATGTATTCCCAATGACCAGGCGGTTTAATCTCGATTTGCTATAGGACGGCAGTTGGAACCACATTATTTACATATAAAAGGCCAGGCAATTACTGAGCAAAATTTGAAATCTGGTTGTTACCTGTCGGGTGATTGGACCCGAACCGAAAAACAGGTTTCTGTCCTTAGAATAGTTGAGTGCAAGGTTTCCACCTGCCCGATGTTAAGAAACGACCTGAGGACAGGTTTTTGTCCTTAGAAAAATTTAGAGTAAGGTTTTCACTTGCCCGGTGTTAAGAAATGACCCGAGGACAAGTTTTTGTCCTTAGAATAGTTGAGTGTAAGGTTTCCACCTGCCCGGTGTTAAGAAACGACCCGAGGACAGGTTTTTGTCCTTAGAAAAATTTAGAGTAAGGTTTCCACTTGCCCGATGTTAAGAGACAACCCGAGGACAGGTTTTTGTCCTTAGAAAAATTTAGAGTAAGGTTTCCACCTACCTGGTGTTAAGAAACGACCCGAGGATAGGTTTCTGTCCTTAGAATAGTTGAGTGCAAGGTTTCCACCTGCCTGGTGTTAAGAAACGACCCGAGGACAGGTTTTTGTCCTTAGAAAAATTTAGAGTAAAGTTTCCACTTGCCCTATGTTAAGAAACGACCTGAGGACAGGTTTTTGTCCTTAGAAAAATTTAGAGTAAGGTTTCCACCTACCCGATGTTAAGAAACGACCTGAGGACAGGTTTCTGTCCTTAGAATAGTTAAGTGCAAGGTTTCTACTTGCCTGATGTTAAGAAATGACCCGAGGATAGGTTTCTGTCCTTAGAATAGTTTAGTGCAAGGTTTCCACCTGCTCGGTGTTAAGAAACGACCCAAGGACAGGTTTCTGTCCTTAGAAAAATTTAGAGTAAGGTTTCCATTTGCCCGGTGTTAAGAAATGACCCGAGTACAGGTTTTTGTCCTTAGAAAAATTTAGAATAAGGTTTCCACCTGCTCGGTGTTAAGAAACGACCCGAAGACAGGTTTCTATCCTTAGAATAGTTGAGTGCAAGGTTTCCACCTGCCCGGCGTTAAGAAACGACCCGAGGACAAGTTTCTATCCTTAGAATAGTTGAGTGCAAGGTTTCCACCTACCCGGTGTTAAGAAATGACCCGAGGATAGGTTTCTGTCCTTGAAAAAATTTAGAGTAAGATTTCCACTTGCCCAGTGTTAAGAAACGACCTGAGGACAGATTTATGTCCTTAGAAATATTTAAAGTAAGGTTTCCACCTGCCCGGTGTTAAGAAACGACCCAAGGACAGGTCTTTGTCCTTAATTGAAATTTGATAGTTCTTTGCACATTTGCCGACCATAATGAATTAATAATGACGGGATTATACGTAAGAATATATCTGCATGAATAGATTTCATAACTGTATTAAATTAAAAATATGCACATAATACATTACATTCAACCTGCGCCCTCTCGTATTGGTTGTCAGTGGTAGAATTTCTTCAGATTGTAGGCATTCCATGGCCGGGGAAGTGGTCTTTCATCTAAATCTCCAAGTAGTATGCTCCTGCACCTGTAATGGTGGTTACCCTATAAGGCCCTTCCCAAGACGGAGCTAATTTCCCAGCATTCGTATCCTGCATATTCCCTACCGCCCTTCGTAACACTAGATCCCTAACACTAAATTCCCTGGTCTTTACATCCCTGTTATAGCGCCGGGCAAGTTTTTGTTGGTACTTGGCCAATCGTATAGTCACCGCTTCTCGGTATTCTTCTAGCAAATCCAAACGCTTCACCAACAGTCTGTCATTCTAGGTAGGGGCGAACTCTACAACCCGCGCATTACATAAGTTTACCTCAGTCGGTATTACAGCTTTTGCACCGTACGTGAGAGAGAATGAAGTCTCCTCTGTAGACCTTCTAGGAGTCATTCGGTACGCCCATAAAACGTTGGGCAACTCCTTGGCCCACCTACCTTTTGCACTATCTAATCTTTTCTTCAATCCATTCACGATTGCTTTGTTAGTGGCTTTTGCTTGGCCATTTCTTTGAGGATACGCGAGGGTGGAATACCTGTTTTTGATACCGAGATTACTGCAAAACTCGCGAAAAGCCTTACTATCAAATTGTAGTCCATTATTAGATATAAGCGAGTTAGGCACCCCAAATCTCGTGACTATGTTTCTCCATACAAAACTTTTTAACATCCACGTCTCGAATATTAGCTAAAGCCTCCGCCTCCGCCCACTTGGTGAAGTAATCAACTGCCACTAAGACAAACCTTCGATTGCCTGTTGCCCGGGGAAATAGGCCGATAATGTCCAGCCCCCATTGTACGAAAGGCCAGGGACTGTTGACTGGATTCAGATGGCCTGCTGGCTGATGAATTAAGGGGGCATGCTTTTGGCACTGCTCACACTTGCGCGCATACTCGGCGGCATTCTTCTGCATCTATGGCCACCAAAATCCCTAGGTCATTGCTCGGTGTGCCAATAAGCGTCCCCCTACATGATTGCCACACATCCCATTATGCAACTTGGCTAAGAGTTTGCTTACTTTCTCGAGGTGCAAGCACAATAGGTACAACCCCTCAAAAGACCTCTGGTATAACTTGCGATCCGTCGACAACCAATACCGAAGAGCCACTCGGCGAATCCTGTTAGCCTCATTTTCATTATCTGGAACTCGATACTCGGCTAAGTAGTCAATGATCGGGTCCATCCAACATGGTCCGGTTGCCGAAATCATGGCAATATCAACTCCAGCAGCACCAGCACCAATCACCGCATTAATGCTTAGCTCCTCTATGAGCTCCACCTTTATTAACCAAGGGACCTCCCCTATCATCGATGACGCCAACGTAGCTAGGGAGTCAGCATGTCTGTTCTGCACCCAGGCCACTTGGGCTACCTTTGTCGTACAAAACTTATTCATGATTTGCTTTACCACCTGCAAGTATGCTCTCATTTGAGAATCCTGGGCTTCAAAACTGCCTTGCACCTGGCTAACCACCAGCCGAGAATCTGAATAGATTTCTACATCCCGGGCATCCATACCCAAAATGACTCTTAATCCGGTGAGTAGGGTTTCGTACTCAGCCTCGTTATTAGAGGCTCTGAACCCTAACCTAAAAGTATACTCTAACTGTATTCCTTCAGGAGTAATAATGATAATCCCGGCTCCAGCCCCCAAGGCACTTGATACACCATCCACCAATACCTTCCACGAGCGACTCTCCACCTGACAAACCATTTCCCTTTCGTTCTTTAGAGAGAATTCCCCAACAAAATCAACAAGGATTTGGCCCTTCATCGAACTCCATGGCCTGTACCGTATGTCAAAGGAACCTAGCCGAGTCCCCCACTTAGCTATCCGACCCGTAAAATCGAATTTCTTCAACAACAACTGTAAAGGGTACTCGGTCAGGACATAGACGGTGTAAGCCTGGAAGTAATGCGGCAACTTTCTCGTAGCGTGCATGAGTGCTAGCACCAACTTCCCCAGGGGTAAATATCTTGTCTCGGCATCTACCAAGGTCCTACTGATGTAATACATAGGCTGCTATACTCCTTGATCCCTTAGTAGCACGACACTTACAGCATAATCGGGCATCGAGAGGCACATGAACAAATCCTCCCGTGTTCTAGGGCCGTCAACATGGGTGCTTGCATCAAATACTCCTTCAAATCTCGAAAAACTCTATCACATTCTCATTCCACTAGAATCCCTTCCACTTCTTCAGAAGTTGGTAGAATGGTCGAAAGCGATCAACAAACTTGGAGATGAATTGGTTAAGGGTAGCTAACATCCTGGTCAATACTTGCACTTCTTTCAGATTGCTCGGCGTCTTGAGGCGTTTCATGGCTTCAATCTGGTCGGGGTTGGCCTCTATTCCCCGATTAATGATCAAATATCCCAAGAATTTATCAATTCCACCCCAAAAGCACATTTTTCTACATTAAGGCGTAACTTATGTTGTCGAAGCACCTCAAACACCCCCTGAAAATCCTCTATATGCCGTACTTCTTGCTTGCTTTTTACGACCATGTCGTCAATGTATACCTCAACTGTATGTCCTATTTTATCTCAGAACATTCTTGTCATCATCCGTTGGTACATGGCCCCAGCGTTTTTCAACCCAAAAGGCATCACAATATAATAGTAATTGGCTTATGGGGAGATGAATGTTGTCTTTTCTCAGTCCTCGGCTACCAAGGCAATCTAGTGATACCCCTGAAAAGCATTCAGAAAACTCATCATTGGGTGTCCATATGTGGCATCTACCAACTGATTGATCTTCGGCATAGGAAATGGATCCTTAATGGATTCTTTGGGCATGCTTTGTTCAAATCTATGAAATCTACACAAACTCTCCACTTGCCATTATTCTTCTTCATCACCACAGTATTTGCTAACCATTCTGGGAAGAAGATTTCTCTTATTGCCCCAACCTCCTTTAACCTCCTAACCTCCAACTTCACTGCCTCGGCTTGCTCCTTGGCTTCTATTTCTTGGGAGGAAACGACGGGTCTATATTAAGCCTGTAGACTATGAATTCGGGATCCACTCCGGGCACCTCATACGGGCTCCAAGCGATTTTGAATAAGAAACAACAACATTTCTACCCTATCCTCATCCATCATACTTGCTTCTATTTGAAAATACTTGTCAGCATCCGATAATATCTTAACTTTGAGCAGTTCCTCAACACAACCAGCCCCCATTCCCTCTCAGGGCTCCTATGATTGCTATAAAGGGCCCTCATCAGCGGTTTCTTTCTGTTTAGCCTACTCATTCTTCCAATTAACCGCAGCAACTAGGCATTGCCTAGCCACTCGCTAGCTTGCCCTCACTATGGCAACGCCCTGCTCGATAGGAAATTTAACCTTCACATGTAAAGTGGACGGAACAGCCCCCATTGCGTGAATCCACGGCTTTCCCAGAATCACCATGTACGGAGAAAATGAACTGACCACTATGAATGTCTCCATCACCTCTTTACCTTCCATACTTACGAGAAGGGAAACTTGACCCTCGGGAATTACCACCCTGCCATCAAACGAGACTAACGGTGTATCATACTTCGATAAGTCCTGATGCTTTAACCCGAGCCCTTTGAATAGGTCCAGATACATCACATCAGCCCCGCTTCCTTGGTCTACCCTCACCCTTTTCAATAAAAAACCGCTTATCTGGGCCGTGACTACCAACGCATCATCGTGTGGTTGAATTGTTCCTTTTAAATCATCATCGTCAAAAGCGATGGGTTCCTGACCAATCCTCATTTTCTTCTCGGGTGGCTGGTCGTCCGAGCAATTTCCCACGGGCGCTATGGTTAACACTCCTCTTCTGGTTACAGTTGTATCCCTCGGGGTAGCGTGGATGATGACGTACATGTATTATAATGAATGATGACGTACATGTATTATAATGGCTTGCTCAACGAGTTTTGGGTCGAGCATAATGACATGAGGCCTAGTCCCATGGCCTCACCTAGTTCAGGGCCTAGCTTTAGACGAGTAGGTTAGGCCCATGAGCCATGCTGTAAGGCTGGAACTCAAGGTGCAAAGCCCAAATGGGCTTGGGGAGCCCCGTGTCGTACAAATATATATCCTTTTTTTTACAAAAAATACAAGAGGGAGGGAGGAGTTTTGAAAAGTTAAAAGGCACCATGGCCCACTCTATTTGCGCACAACATTCATGTGATGCATAATTGCATATATTGTTTTATTGATGTTCACATTTGTTGATGGCCATTTTGGAAGTCCAAGTGGAAAGGAGAAGCCCAGCAATGCAGACAGAAAAGAATTGGTAAGTGAATAGAAAACTCATTAAGCCCAAGCGGCAAAAATAATAGATTACAGGCCCATGAGACAAACAAATGGGCCTTGAGGGGGTAAATGAGCTTAAAGGAGCCCAGAAAGAGAGAAATAAGTAAACCATGTGCAGTATATGATATGGAAAAAGTGAGAATGGGCCACGGCAAGCCCAAAGTAATGAAAGCAAACAAAGTAAGGGGTTGATGGCAAGCCCATGAGCTTTAAGGATGCGGGATAATGTGATTGGGCCGAGGAAGCCTAAAGAACTCAGTAAAAGCCCATGGGAATACAAAGTTAAGGGCCAAGGAAGCCTAAGGAAAGCAAATGGGCCACTGATGCCCGAAAGAAAACAAATGGGACACAAGAGCCAGCCAGTGATGTAATAAAAGAACCAATGGTCGTACTAGGCTATTGGGAAAAGAATAAATGGTAGGTCCAAAGAGGCCCGATACGATTGAGGCAAACAACTTCGTAGCAGGAATGATAGAGTGGTATGGTAGGAGATGGGAGCCAAAAAAAGGGTGGGCCAAAGAAAGGCGAAGCCCACCGTCAAGCAAGGCCTAGCCCCTAAGTGGGGCCAGCCATAAAAAACAGGGAAACCAGAAAATAGTTAAAAACGGACGGCACACTGTGCAGGCCAACCACGGCAAATGCATGAGCAGCAGGTAGATTTTGGACATACATGGAAGAGAGGCATGCGCAAGGTCCAGACATCACTAGCCTGTACCCAGTCAATATAGGACACGGTGAGGTCATGGGTCAGAGGTAAGAGGGCATGGTTTGGCAGTGGGGAGAGGGGAAAAACCTATTTTGAGGTTCCTGCTAGGGCTCTTTTGGAGGAAGTGTCCTGCTGGGATGACATACCACCCAAAAGAAGCAAAACTGAGTTGGAACCACTAGGTACATGCCATGAGAGATAGGGAGAGAGAAGGCACCCACACCATAGCAGGTGCCACGGTAGACAAATAAACAAAATAGTTTTATTTTGTCTGGTGATGGGGAGTGGCATACAGACAGATCAGTGGTGGTCGGCAAGTACACTTAGACCAAACAAAGGTGGTTAAGGGCTAAAATAGTAAAATCTGGTCACGGCAGGCACTATAAAGAGGCCCTTGCCATGTATAGGAGCAAGACGACACAAGCACCACGATATTAGGAATTTGAAAACTAGGAAATAGAAAACAAGTATTAAGAAAAAGAAGTAGAAAGAAAAGAAAGCGGAATATTAGAAGAGAAGGAAAGAAAAAAATAGAGAGTTAGAGCAGTAGGCATGCACCAATAGGTCGATTCCCTCTCTCCCTCTCAAAGTCCTGCTCTCTGTCAGAAACAAAGAGTTCTCCTGTGTACCAACCATTCAGGTTCGCTTCCCTCAAAGTGATTAATTTCCACGGTAGGATCTCCCTAGGAGGTTATTCACTTTGAGAAGAGGTGTTCTTCCCTCTCTAGTTTTGGTCCTGTGGATTAGATTTAATCTGATTTCTTTCCTTTTTTAATTAAGCCATATACTACCCACTTGTTTCCCTTACTTTTCTCATAAAAATAGTTGTTGTTAAACTGTGATTATCTTTTCTTAAGTAGGGATTATCTATTTACTTTAATAAAGAAGTCAAAGTACTTTCTTTTATCTTATTATTATTATATCTGCTTGCCACGACTCATCTGAAATAGTCCTGCCCGTCGTAAGCATGCTCCTGGCAGACGAGACATAGTTTGCGCACAAGCTGAACCAAATTGAGTTGCAGTTGGACCGGTCTCAACTCCTTTACTCAGAATATTTAGGCCCAGTACTGCAGGAGGCAACCCAGCCTAATAACCAAAAAGGACATTTTAAAAGAATGAAATATGTGATGTGTAAGGGTAATGTGCACAAATGTAAGAGAATAATTATCCTTGTATAAAACATATAGTATTTGTATCTAAAAGAAAAGAATTTTAGTCATCTAATATGTTCTAAAATTATCGATTTGCACCCTCAACTTCAAAAGCACCCAATATGATGAACTTTTTCCTAAAGTTCACTATTTGTTTTTTTACCTTTTATTAAAACATGCTTAACACATACAAAAAAAAAATAAATAAATAAAAAAGATTGATGTGAACATAATAGTGGGGTGCTTTTTCCAGAAAGCCTAATGGGGTTAGAGCCTACAGGGGATGAATATGTTAGCCTTGGCTTCAATCTTTTTCTAACAGGCAATATTATAGTGAAGAAACTCACATGAATAGTTTCCTCTATTTAGCTTCTCAAAAAAAAAAAAAAAAAAGTTTCCTTTATTCAAGCTAAAAACAAAAAATATAGTGAGAGGAATGTGTTAACACTACTGAATCAAATTTCACCCAAAAAAAAAAAAAAATCCTAGTTCTACCTGTCCTATTTATGTACAGGTCTCAAAATTTTCGAACTTACCTTCATAGAAAATATGCTCAACATCTTCCCAAGGGTAGCCAATCACTTCGTTGTTGCTGTCAACATATATTATACATAAAATATTAATAGCATAAATTAGTAACTATTACACAAAAAGAAAATATTTAGGTTGAATTTTTTAAGAGATATTGAAAGGGAAAAAGAAAAAGCAAAATTTAAATCTAATTTTAACTTTTCTTAAAAGATATATATGAAAACTCAAAATTTAAAAAAAAAAAAATTGAAAATTTTTTTTTGAGTTATTGGAAGAACATAATTTGAAATAGGGGCAAAGTAAACCATTTATTCTGGTTATATAATGTATTATAAATTCGTTTTAAAATACTAGTATTATTATTTTTGTGTGTATTCTAATAAGTATTACTGTTTACTCAAAAAAAAAAAAAAAAACTTCGGAAGTTTTTTTTTTTTTTTTTTTGAGTAATTAAACCATGTAAGTTTAAATTAATTAGTTTAGAATTAATACTCTTGACTCCCGTGGGTTAAAGCAATCCAATATTAAACAAATTCTAATTAAATTACAAATTCTTTAATTTGATTTTTAATTTTTAATTTATTATATTCATTAATTAAATATGCATAGTCGAATTTTGGATAATGAATGGCTTTGAATCTCTTGAACAAAAAAATAACCTCAGCTATTAATATTACATCATTTTAGTATTTTACTTTAAGCTAGGATTCAAAAGGCTTTTAGATCTTGTGAGAACCAGAAATGAGAATGTTGGGCTTGGACTCACTTGGGCTCACAATTTATTTGTAGAGTGGGTTTCAAGATTTTCTACTTTGGGTCGTTCTCGACACAGAGACTCAAAGTAATATTCCTCCTCTCTTCCTCAACGACTGTTTTTTCTCCTTTTTTCTGAACCCCTTCATCTTCCCCAACTTCAGCTATTTATAGCTTAGGTTAGTGGGGAGATCATGATTACTGCCACTGCTAGTGCAATTGAAGGTCCAATATTATCTGTTTTAAGTGGGTGTTTAGGTGAGAGTGGGATGTAACAATTATGGCCTTGGAACTTGGTTCCAGTTCAGGCGAATCTGCTCAGTAATGGTGTTCCCCGAGCATCCCATGACTTGCCCGGACAAGGTTGATATGATTGTTTGTGAGGTACTATGCCGAGCGCATCTCTGGATCCGAGGCCCAAAACTCGTTTTTTATGAAGGCAGTTTCAAGAAGGATTTAGGGCAATGGGGCCGTTCCATTGGGCCTGAGCCCAGGGCCCATATGGGTCTTGGGATCTAGGTGCCGTACATTAGCCCCCCCTTGATTCATACCCGGTTGCCGAGAAGAATCAAGGAGCCAGCCGAGCTTTTTGGTCTTGGAAGTCCTATGGCCTGGGACTCATGCGGTTATGGTTTCTCATTAATGCTCATCTCAAAAGACGCGCCGTTCCGCGGCGCCAGGTTCAGTTTTCATTATTACCTGACGGTTCGCGAATCGAAGCGGCACGCGTGTCGGTTATCTTTGGCATCCGCAGGGTCATTCGTGAATCATGTCCATTTATTGCTTGATTGAACATTCCTTTGCTCCTTTTTCTAATCCTATAAATAGCCCTCCTCAGAACATTCTTTCACTTTTTCTTCACCTCTGATCCTTCGAGCTTACTCTCTGCCGACCAACTCTTTGTGCGCTTACTCACCTGCCCAGAGTTCTTTCCTCCCTTAGAACCCAAAGTAAGTCCTCTTCCCCTTCCTATTCCTTTAGCTTATTTCTTCAAGTTCCTTTCATAGCATTTAGCGTCACAGATGGGCTACTCTCATCTCTTGGAGACCCCAGCTGCCCTGGCCACTTTTAGGTGCAAGTTTAATATTCCTGATGACGTGGAAATGGCTTACTGCCACGAGAGCGAAATCGCTCTCCACTGAGGACTAGGCACGACCTTTTTTCCTTTAATGTCAATTCTAGAGGGTGGGGTTAGATTCCCCGTGGATCTCCTTTTAGCAGATACACTTAGGTACTACGGACTGTGTCCCGACCAGCTTCCCCCCAACTTTTACCGGGTAGTTAGCTGTGTCAGTAGATTAAACTACACCTTCGATTTACAGTTAAATTACCATGATATTAACCATATGTATAGCCTCTGTGGGAACAAAGCCTCCAATTATTACCTAAAAACAAGAGATAACCGGGTACGACTTATATCATGCCTACCTGATTTGAATAGGAACTCCGCCGGGGAATTTGTTCGGGTGCGCGGCAACTGGTTTGCCGAAGATGTCCCTTGCCCTCTTTCATGGCATGAAGTGGGTTCGTACCAATCCCTTGATCTAACTGTTTTTCCTCCATTTTTTTTCTTTTTCTTTCCTCTTTATTGAAGTAGATCTTTATCATCGGATATTGATATAACATTTGTTCTTTTGCAGACGGCAAAGTGTTCGTTCCGGACATCAGGACCGTCCACGTGAAAGACCTAAACTTCATCCTTCGTTCCGAGATATTCGTGTACTGGGACGGACAGCTTCGGGCCTCGCACCTGATCCTCGGAGTAGAGCCAGTTTACTCTACCTGGTAGCCCTTTAAGCAGGCGCTATTAGTTGATAGTCCCCTGCTGTCATATATTGACATTCGGTTCATGAAATTTTTGCCGCCGAAGCTTACAATCGGGGAGGTGAGGGAGTTCGGAAGGCGTTACACTTGCTCGGATGAGTTAGCTCCTTTGCGGGACGAGTCCGCGGAACGTGTGTCTCGGCATCTTAGAGAGTTAGCTTACGAGGCAATCCAACAAGAGGGCCCTGTTCAAAAGCAAGCACAGCCCGAGAACCTAGCCGCGGAGCCCCAGCAACTAGTGATTGAAGCGACTGCCTTGTCGGCTGAAGATACCCAACCCGGCGGAAGAATGGTGTCAAGGAAGGTTATGACTATTGATCGTTTCGTGCCCGATGCACGGCAGCCCAACCAGCCCCCACCTTCTCAGGGTCGGAGCCAGGTGCCTCAGCCTCCACCCTCTTCTCAAGCTGGACGGGCCCGTAAGAAACAGAAGATCACCGATCAACCATCCACAGGCCCGGGAGATGCTGCCGTCCAGACTCCTCCCCAGCCAACAAGAGGGATCGTTATCCGTGAGCCGTAGACCCAGGTTGGTCCGGGGGTTGCGTCCTCCTCCCAAGCGGCTCCAGCGTGGAAGCCCAAGTTCTTGTTGGACGGCAAGCCTTTACCTTCGACCGCCTGTGTGCGGATGTGGGAGAAAGGCGAGGGTGGCTGTATTGCCCAAACCTTGGCCGAGGGTCTTCTTCTTCCCGATGACGTGCATGCCTTTGAGGAGGGATTTGAGGAGTCTGTGGGGCGCCGGTTAGAGTGGCACGCTATCGCGGTAATTATTTAGTTATCCATTTCTTCCCATACATTTACTTTTGCTTCCTTACTAACTTTTGTGATTGCCAGGTTGCTCAACTGGCTCACATAATGGCTGGCCGAGCACAGGATCTTGCCGAGAAAGTCGAGCATGAAAAGGGGGCGCGGGAGTCAGCGGCCAAAATAGCGAAGGAAAAACTAAAGGTAGCTGAGTCCGCCGAGAAGAAGGCCGCCGCCGTGAAGAAAAATAGGGCGTTGGCGGAAAAGAGGTGTGCGGAGCTTTTGGCTAAGCAGAACGAAACGAACTTGAAGCTAGCTGAAGCCATCAGCCTCAACACCTCCCAAGCCGAGGAGTTAGCTGACCTTAGGGTAGCCCTAGAGGCCTGTGAGCAGAAGTGGTACAACGAAGGATTTGCTGATGCCGAGCAATCCGTAGAACCGGTAGTGGCCCAGGCTCGGAAGCTGGGTTTTGAGGCCGGGTGGTTCGCCGCTCTTCAAGCACTGGGAGTTCCTGAGGATTCCCACCTGAGAGACCCTGGCCAAATTCCCTTCCCGAGCCCCGTTACTGCCGTGCAGGATCCCCCGGTTGCTGCTGAGGAGGAAGAAATGGCAAGCATGAGGGAGCTGGTTGAATAGATTGATGCTCATGTCGAGCCAGATGATATGGAAGTCACCAGCATCCCGACTGTACAGGACCTTCTCGGTGAAGACTCGCGTTACCCCCTGACCGACCAGCAAGAAGTGACAGATCCGAGTCGGCCCTCCAATTGATTATCCGCAGTCTAATTTTTTATGCTTTCACTTATTTTTATTGCATTTTCAGTTTACTTTCTTAATGGTTTATTTGCCTATGTCACCGGGATGTGGTGGACGAACAATTTCCTCTATTTCGCGGGATTGACCCGTAAACAGCTTCCTTTTTTAACTTTGGTTTTAATTCGTTGAATGAATTTCTATTTATTTGTGTGTTTCGCTTAGACTATGCCAGTGTTTTGACCGTAAATGGAATGATACCCCAGAACCTGTTGCGCGGTGCTTTGGATAATCCGAGAGTGACAATGGATTTAATGTTTGTAAAGGGTTAGGGTTCCCACATGCTCGGCGATTTTGATCTTGCCGAGGATGATGTTTTTGTCCTTATCCTTTTATTCCTTTGTGACGATAAGGTTTCCACCTGCTCGGCGATTTTAATTGAGCCGAGGGTCAGGTTTCTGTCCTTAGAGTTTTTTATTTGCAATTCTCTTGGTGTGCAATAATGGAATTGAAAACAGCATATACAAGCAACTCCATCATAATCTTGACTTTAGCAAAATACAAGTTTTGGCTTACACGGGTGGTCACGCGTAAAACTTCTTTAAGTTGTGGGCATTCCATGGTCAGGGAAGTGGCCTCTCGTCAAGGTCCTCCAAGTAGTAGGCCCCTATGCCGGCGATGGCGGTAACTCTGTACGGTCCTTCCCAGGTTTGAGCAAGCTTCCCTGCAGCTAAGTCTCGCATGTTTCCCACGACCTTTCTTAGCACCAATTCCCCGGCGTTGAATTCCTTCCCCTTTACATCTCGGTTGTATCTTTGGGCTAGTTTCTGCTGATACTCGGCGAGCCATATGGTTGCGGCCTCTCTGCATTCTTCTAGCCGGTCCAAACGCTCCATCATCAGATCGGCGTTCTGGGCAGGGTCAAACACCGCGACTCGTGCACTGCATAAGCTCACCTCGGTTGGTATTACGGCCTCCACCCTGTATGTCAAAGAGAAAGGGGTCTCGCCCGTGGATCTTCTGGGGGTCGTACGGTAAGCCTATAATACATTAGGTAGCTCTTCAGCCCATCTCCCTTTTGCCCCATCCAACCTCCTCTTGAGCCCGTTCAAAATCATCTTATTCACTGCCTCGGCTTGGCCGTTGCTTTGTGAATAAGCCGGGCTTGAATACTTGTTTCTAATGCCGAGATCGCTGCAGAAGGCCCGGAAAGTTTTGCTATCGAACTGTAGCCCATTTTCTGTTACTAGTGAATTTGTTACCCCAAACCTTGTGACTATATTTTTCCATACAAACTTTTTCACGTCAGTATCCCGGATGTTTGCCAAGGCCTCGGCTTCCGCCCATTTTGTGAAGTAATCTACAGCCACCAATACAAAACGGTGGTTACCTGTTGCTCGGGGGAATGGGCCGAAGATGTCAAGCCCCCATTGCGTGAACGGCCACGGGCTGCTGACGGGGTTCAGATGACTTGCTGGCTAGTGGATCAAAGGGGCGTGCTTTTGACACTGTTCGCACCTCCGGACATATTCGACGGCATCCTTCTGCATCTGTGGCCACCAAAACCCCTGGATCATCGCTCTATGCGCTAAAGATCGTCCCCCAACATGGCCGCCACACACTCCGTCATGTAGCTCGGTCAGAAGTTCGCTTACTTTCTCGGGATGTAAGCATAAAAGGTAAGGGCCTGCGAAAGACCTTCGGTACAGTTTGTGATCCGATGACAGCCAGTACCGGGGAGCTACCCGACGAATCTTTTTGGCCTCGTCTTCATCATCCGAAACTTTATCCTCGGCAAGGAAATCTATGATCGGGTTCATCCAGCACGGATTGGCCACAGTTACCTTGGCAACCTCTACTCTGGCCTGGTCGTGAATACTCTTCACATTGATGCTTGGCTCCCTTATAAGCTCTATTTTGACTAGCTATGGCGTATCCTCGGTAGCGGATGAAGCTAACGTGGCTAGTGAGTCGGCATGTTTGTTTTGTGACCGACCTACCTGGGCCACCTTTACCATTCCGAATTGACCGATAATCTGCTTAGCTGCACTTAGATAGGCTTTCATTCGAGAGTCCCGAGCTTCGAAGCTTCCTATGATTTAATAAACAACCAACCGAGAGTCTGAATAAATCTCAACATCTTTTGCGCCCAGATGCAATACGGCCCTCAAACCGGCCAGTAGGGCCTCATACTCGACTTCGTTGTTTGAGGCTTTAAATCCCAATCTGAAGGAGTGTTCTAATCGTATGCCCTCCGGGGTGATTATGACAATACCAGCCCCGGCCCCCATAGCATTAGAAGCACCGTCTACAAATACCTTCCACGGACGAATTTCTGCATTACAGATTACCTTCCCGTCGTTCTTAGGTGTGAATTCTGCGATGAAATCTGCAAGAACCTGTCCCTTCACCGAGCTTCTCGGTCAGTACCTTATATCAAACGAACCCAACCGAGTCCCCCATTTGGCAATTCGGCCCGTGACGTCTGATCTCTTTAACAGTGACTGTAATGGATACTCGGTGAGGACGAACACCATATGAGCTTGAAAGTAATGTGGCAACTTCCTAATGGCGTGTACCAGGGCTAAAACCAACTTCTCCAGGGGGCAGGTACCTCGTCTCGGCATCTACTAAGGTTTTGCTTATGTAATATACTGGCATCTGTACTCCTTGGTCCCTTAGTAACACAGCACTTACGGCATGGTCGGTGATTGAGAGGTACATAAACAAATCCTCCCCGGGCTCCGGGGCCGTCAACATTGGCGCCTTTGCCAAGTATTCCTTCAGCTCTCGAAAAGCCTCATCACATCCCTTGTCCCAATGAAACCCTTTCCACTTCTTCAAAAGTTGATAAAACGGCCGGCAGCGATCGGCGAATTTGGAGATGAATCGGTTTAGGGCGACTAACATCTCGATAAGCACTTGCACTTCCTTGGGATTGCTTGGTGGTCTGAGACGGTTCACGGCCTCTACTTGGTCGGGGTTGGCCTCTATCCCCCGAGTAGAGGTCAGATAACCCAGGAACTTGCCAGCCCCCACACCGAAAGTGTACTTCTCGGCGTTCAGGCGCAATTTATGCCGCCGGAGTATCTCAAATACTCCCCGAAGGTCTTCCGTATGTTGTGACTCTTTTCTGCTTTTTACCACCATGTTGTCAATGTATACTTCATCCACTGGTACGTGGCCCCGGCGTTCTTCAATCCAAACGGCATGACCTCGTAGTGATAGTTTACACTCGGGGAGATAAATGCTGTCTTTTCTCGATCCTCGGGCGCCAAGGCAATCTGGTGGTAACCCTGGAAAGCATCCAAGAAGCTCATCCTCGGGTGCCCATACGTGGCGTCTACTAGTTGGTCAATCTTGGGCATTGGGAACGAATCCTTGGGACACGCCTTGTTCAAGTCTGTGAAGTCCACACAAACTCTCCATTTACCGTTCTTTTTCTTCACTATCACTGTATTTGCTAGCCATCTCGGGAAGAATATTTCTCTTATCACTTCGGCTTCCTTCAGCCGCTGGACCTCCAAGTTTACTGCGTCAACATGTTCCTTTGATGCTCTTCTCGGTTTTTGCTTTTTCGGGGGAAATGATGGGGCCACGTTAAGTTTGTGGACAATGAACTCGGGATTTACGCCGGGCACTTCATATGGGCTCCAGGCAAAAACGTCTACGTTCTGCAAAAGGAACAACAACATCTCTACCTTTTCTCAGTCATTCATGCTTGTACCTATCTGGAAATACCTGTCAGTATCTGAAAAAATTCTAACCTTCAATACCTCCTCGGCAACGTCCGCCCCCGTTTCCCCTCGGGGCTTTTGTAATTGCTATAAAGTTTCTCTATCGGTCTGCTCCGCTTGTCCTAGCTGTTCACTTTTCCATTTGACCGCGGCGACAAGACACTGCCTCGCCACTTGTTGGTTCCCTCTCACCTCGGCGACTCCATACTCAGTGGGAAATTTTACTTTCACATGGAGGGTGGACGGAACAGCCTTCATTGCGTGAATCCACGTCCTCTCCAAGATTGCAGTATACGGTGAGAATGATCGGACTACTATGAAGGTCACTATAACTCCCTTGCCTTCCATGTCCACCGAGAGAGAGATTTGTCCCTTAGGAATCACGACTCTCCTGTCAAATGAGACCAGCGGCGTGTCATATTTCGTCAAATCCTGACTCTTCAATCCGAGCCCTTCGAACAGGTCTGGGTACATGACGTCAGCCCCGCTTCCTTGGTCTATCATCACCCTCTTCACCAGGAACCCACTTATCCGAGTTGTTACTACCAACGCATCATCATGAGGTTGGACCGTCCCTTCCAAATCCTCTTCTCCGAATGAGATGGTCAGCCGTTCAACTTTCTTCTTCTTTTCGGCTAAATCTCTTTCAGTGCAAGCCACTGTTAATACCCTTTTAGCTGCTGTCGTACCTTTTGGTGCAGCGTGGATGACTTTGATCACCCCTAGTGGTGGCGGGAAGGGGTTCCTTTTCTGTTGAACACCCTGGCCGGCTTTTCGGTCAGTGGAGTCTACTACAAACTCTTTCAGGTACCCTACCTTCACTAGCTGCCCGAGATGATCTTTTAGTATCCGACACTGCTCGGTGGTGTGCCCTTTGTCTCTATGGTATGTGCAGTACAGGTTTTGGTTCCTCCGAGATGGGTCACCCCCCATTTTGTTTGGCCACCTGAAGAATGATTCGTTCTTGATCTGATCTAAGATTTTGTGCACGGGCTCTTTGAACGCCACATTAACTCTTTCAATTTGCACCTCTGGTTCCTGCACCTTAAAGTCTTTTTTTGGTCTTGCCGGCAAAATGCCTTGCTGAGATCTCCGAGTAACGGAGCTTTCCCCCTGTTCTGCAGCCGATCATCCTCCAGGCGTTTGTACTCTTCAATGCGTCTCATAAGTTGCCTCATATCCTCGGGAGGTCTTTTCGTCAGTGACTCCTGTAATTCAGAGTCTTTGGGGAGCCCCATCCTGAAGGTGCTTGCCGCAATCTTCTCATTTCCTCCACCAATTTCGTTGTAGAGTTCCCAGTACCGGCTGGCATAACTTCGAAAGGTTTCTCCGAACCTCATCTTTATGGAAAGTAGCGCGTCCACCGGCTGTGGCACTCGGCTGCATGTCACGAATCTACTGCCGAACTCTTGAATCAGCTCGGCGAAGCTACGAATGGAGCCTTTTCCTAACCCATTGAACCATCTCAGGGCCATTGAGCCGAGACTGGAGGGGAATACCTTACACATCAACGCATCATTGTGTGCATGCAAGGACAACATGTGGATGTAATGACTGACATGCTCCACAGGGTCCGTCTTCCCATCGTAGGAATTGAATGGCGGTCGTGTAAATCTACTCGGCATAGGGGCCTGTTCAATCTCGTCGGAGAACGGTGACCGGGCAGCCATTCGTAGGGCTCGACTTATGGCGTCCATGGCAGCATTGTGAGGCTGCTATTCCTCCGGCGATTTCGACCCTCGGTAATCGTATTCATGCGACCGTGAGCGGTCCTGGTGATGACGTGTCTCTCGGGAGTACCGGCGTGACTCTTGAGAGCGTGATCGGTTTTATGAAGGCAGTTTCAAGAAGGATTTAGGGCAATGGGGCCGTTCCATTGGGCCTGAGCCCAGGGCCCATATGGGTCTTGGGATCTAGGTGCCGTATAGATTTGGTTGATGTGAGTGAGACCATGCATGAGCTAGTTTGAAAGAGGATAGTAAATTAATCCCAGTCCAGCCCACCAACATAAACATAATAGTAGTAACTATTATGGGTTTGGCTGGGCCATTTGATAAAGGTAATGATCAGCATTTGTATCCTAAGGTCATTGAAAACAATGAAGCAGAGAGCTTATTGTTATTATCATTTTCAGTTGTTATCTTTTAGTTGAAGGTTGATGACTTAGCCATCAATCTGAGTGATTTGGGTTAAGTGGTGACCCCACCCTCAATGAATATGATCCCTTTGAGTCCTCACCTAAAACAGAAAATCTTATGATGCAATATTTGTTACATGAAAAAGAGAAAGAAGTCATTTTCCTGACTGTTATCAACATTTTCCTTGCATTGAACAACAATGATTTAAAGAACTTCAAAGAGATTTGACATAAGGATAAATTGAACATGTAAAAAGAAAGAAAATATTCATTTATAGTAATCTCTAAACTTGAGAACAACTGTTAAATAATTAGATATTATGGATAGGTTTTGCTTGAATAAACTGTTTGAGAATGACTTTCTCTTCATCAATGCGCTTTTTTTCTTCAGGATCTTTTGGTTTGATCTTCCTTTTCTCTTCCAACATCCACTTGAAAAGTTCGTGCTACTAATCCTCTGGTATTGGTTCCCGCAACTGTGAGAGACCGCCAAAATTGGGGTGCCTCTCAAAAAAGAGAGTTGGGTACTTTTTAGGACACCTTTCTTTTTGGGTAAGTGGTGTGGAGTCACCACTTATTTTTTTATACCAAAAAAATAAGAAAAAAAATAAATATATACAAATACATGACGTTCCATTCACTGATTGAATAATAAATTACATATTTGAAAAATTGAAAAATTACATGGCTTTGGGTCCTAGTTACAAACTACCAAATAATTACATGGCTTTTTGTCCTAGTTACATTCTACCCAAAATAAATAAAGACAAGGTTAGATCTACTTAGCCAAAGACCTAAATCCGGATGCTAGGTTACGGAATGGGAAAGTGTTAGGCACCCATTCTGCCCAGACAGAGTCTGGTCTTCTAGAATCTTGTGACCAATGTACCATTTTATGCATGTCATGA
The DNA here is from genome assembly GCF_932294415.1 of Quercus robur. Taxonomy (NCBI): domain Eukaryota; kingdom Viridiplantae; phylum Streptophyta; class Magnoliopsida; order Fagales; family Fagaceae; genus Quercus; species Quercus robur. The sequence goes on along the minus strand of NC_065538.1, from coordinate 11,799,473 downwards.
ATGATATATTGAACATGTGAAAAAAAAAATGTTAAATCACACAAATTTATTTATGAATGAAGTCTCTTCTTTTGAAAAGAATTAATTCTGTTTTTGTTGGTAAAAATTTGATTTTGATTTGGAAAAATTAGATCTGCTTTTGTGGTATATAAAAAAGTGGTTTTTGGAGATAAAAATCAAGATCTGTTTTTATTACACAAAATAATGTCCTTTGGTTTGAAAAATATCAAATCTGTTTTTTAAGAATTAAAAAAATTGTGTTTTTGGTTTGTAAAAGATCAGATCTGTTTTATAATAATAAAACATGATTTTTAATAGTAGAAAAATCAGATCTATTTTTCTTTTATGTTAAAAAAAATGAAAAGGATTTTTCTTTTAAGAAGAGAGTTTCACTCATAATATGAATTTATGCAACATGAATTAGATAAATAAAAGCAAACACAATCATGTTTAATCTTTCTCTTTATTTCAAAAATCTGCATATGTTAAAGAAAAATCAGATCTGTATCCAAGAAAAATAAAAATCAGTTTTTATCTTTAAAAAAATTTAGATCTACATCTCATAAAGATGCAGAACTGTTTTTGTTTGAAGAAAAACTTAGATCTACATCTAAGAAAGATGCAGATCTATTTTTATTTTAAGAAAAAGAATTGTTCACATGCAAATTATTAACATTCAAGAAAAAGATCATAACAATCACATAAAAAACAATCATGCTTTAAACAAAACAATGAAGAATCATTCATATTATGGATAAAATATTCATCAATCATAAAAAGATAGCATAAAAAAGAGAGAGTGATTGAAGACAACCTCTTGCGTAAGCACTCCTTGATCTTGAGAGGATGTTTTAGGGTTCAAAGAAACTTATTTAGTTATCTTTGAAATCTAAAAACCCTAATTAAAGCAGCAAATCTTTGAGAGGATCAACAAGTATCAGCAATTTGAGAGCCTCAAAACGTATGCCTCTCAGAGCGTAGAAAAAAGGTGCTGAATTATGAGACCCAGTCTCTATTTATAGAGGCCAAAAAACTCTAAAAAATAGCCTCGAAGTGTAGAATATGAATCGGGACTCATCATTCTACAAAAAGATCGAAAAGGGTGTGCCTTATCGTCACCCGAAGGCCATTGGGCCAAAGCCCAAAAGAGGCCAATTTAGTACTTTTAAAGTGTCGTTCGACACTCCAAAAGTGCCGAATGGTGCTTTTGGATGCTGAACGCTCTTTCATGTTCGGGTGCCATTTGGACTCTCCTTCTAAGGTTTTTTGATCCGGTCCTTGCACCTAGACGTGTTTTCATCCTCCGTCCATGATTTTTTTTTAATCTATTTTCTAGATAATTCAGGCTTTTTAGGAACAATTATCTTGTAGATAAATACCCTAAAATAAATCTTGATAAAGTTCAGATTATTCACAATTTTATTGTTATCCAATCATCCATTTTATTCCTACGCATGCATCCCTATTTTAGACACTAATTATCAACCAATCACAAAATTATTTAATTAATTTTAATTGTTTAACCAATCAGAATTTAGTTTAAATTAATCACATGCGGTCAACTCTACCTAGACACAATGCATGTTGATCGTGCAAACTTGATCATACGATATCTTTCGATCCAATAGTCCGATTTGGAAACTGGACACACCATTGCGATCATTAGAACCTCAAGATCATTTTTATGATATGCAATGAATGAATTGATGCATGTAATGCAAAGACAAATTGATGCATGTAATGCAAGAACAAATTGATGCATGTAATGCAAGAATGATTTTTGGGGTACATGGATGGTTATTCAAGTCATTTTCTTTGATTATATCATGGGTGCAAAATTGAGTGTCTATAGCAACTTCACAGGTTTTGTGACGGATGGTGAGTGTAAGGTTTTTTCAGCAATAGGATCAGTTTTAGCAGCGGAGATTGAAACTGGAGTTGCACCTTCTTCTTCTATGTGCTCATCTTTCTTCTTTGTCTACACAAAGAGGTAGGCTACAAAAGTTCACAGAAACTCTTAACTTCTTAAGGAGCATATTTAGAGCCCTAGAGACAACTTTGTGATAGGCTTCAAGACAGTGTTAAAAAAAGCTTAAACTAACAACTTATCTAGACTAAAAAATAAAAGAGTAACAACTTATATAGAAAAATTACACACAAATAGAGGGGGAAAAGACCAACTTTGACCACAAACCTAGATATAAATACCTCTCAAACTATATAGGACCATAACATGTAAATAATATATTTCCTTTATGAGACTGCTCAGTTTACTTCTATGTCAATGTGACGAAACCAGTTTTACCACCCCTGAAGTCTTCTTTTATACTCCACTTTTTCTTTCTCAAACTTGACTGAGACAAACAAATTATTAAAAATGATCACCAATGTAGGTCCTATATATTAAAAAGATTGTACCGAGTGCATAAAGATCGCACTTTTGTGGGGTCGAAGAGTGGTGATTGGTAAGCATCCTAACCCCTACTTATAAAGTCATCAATATTTGTTCAGCAGTTAGTTAAACAGGTAAGTGAGTTTGAGCAAATGGAATATGTTGCTACTCACCTATATTGTTATAAGCTCCTAATGAGCCATTTGAATGACTCCATCCAACTTATCGTTACAGTATGCAAGATACTATGCACACCCTAAACCGATACTAACTTTGTCTATCCAACATATTGCTCACCACTGACATGGATAAAGCCAAAAATTACTGGTATATGATTTTAATCATATAAAGTAGTAGAGCTTTAGCCTACCAGTTAAAAATTATGCAAGAATTGCATTCTATGTGTGTCTTTTTCTCCCACCTTTTGTAATGATTATACTTAGAATGATAGACAAGCAAGTATTTTACTTGATCATTGGCTGTTTTCCATGATAAATAGCCAAAACCATTACTCTGATTAGGAAACCATAAGGCTGCACTGATACAATGAAGAATGCCATGAGCTGTTGCAGTTACTCCCATTTTAACAAAACAAGAAGAAGTTCCATCAACAACAAACTCCAGGATTTCCAAAATGAAGGAATATGCATCCATTTATAAGGAGCGCGAATAGAAACCTATAGTGAACTAAAAGTTTAAGTTGAGAAATAATGGTTTTTATCAATAGAAAAATAAACAACTGACACAGAGACATGGGATTCGAGTAGTACTTTTGCCTTTACTTCAACTAACTGGGAAGGGGAGGGTTAGTGGGGACATTGCCGTTTGGCCAAGGATATCTATGGAGACCAAAAATAAGCTTTTTATAAACCCCCTCTGTGCTTGGGTAGAAGAAAAGGAGAATCATAAATCCCACACAAGACATAAAATGTTTATTTCCCCTCTAATAGGAAAAGTATATTAACCCCATACTTATCACCACTCTTTACACATTTGCGTTCCTAGACTCTTTAGTGCATATTAGTAATTAGATGTCACATATGACATAACCAATTAAGATCTAAATCCACAGAGGCTAGAATCAACATCTAATCACACTATTCCTCAACTAAGGAGAATCTTAAATCCCACACAAGTCCAACCATGGAACACCAATTCTCATTTAATCAAAATTCCTCCATTCCCATCAAGGATTCCTCCAAAAATGAGATATTTAAAACCATAACCCCCAATCCTAACAACAAAATACTCATCAAAAATAACATCATGAAAAGCATCCGATAAGCTTAAAAAACAAATCTTCGAAGTTGAAATCTTAAAACCCATTACACCTTTTTATAAATTTAATCACTTTGCATACGAAATAAACACCCACATATATTACTGTAGATAGGAAATTAAGATAAACAGTGAATTACAAAGCTAAAGAATAAGAAAAAGAAAGGGACCACCAACAGCAAGATTGACAGCCACAAGCATAGGCCAGAGAAACTTGTAAAGTCGAGCAAATGACTCTTTTGGTGGTGGTTGAGGTGGTAGAGCTAACTTATGAATGACCATTGCTGATGGTGAAGAAACTCATTGGGTTTTTGTTTGGTGCTCTTGAAATTATTTCAGTTGTGCTGTTTGTGAAAGACCACAAGCAAGCAATCAATCAATCAAAAGTCAGATACTAAAACCAAAATACTAAAAGCAAAAACAACAAAAGCACTAAAGTTGCTTTTGGAATCTCTTGTTACTGTTTCTCAAAAACATAAAAAATATTGTTGTTTTTTTTTTTTTTTTTTGGAAAGCGTAGAAATGATTTGAGCTTACATTTTTGGGTTTGTTGGTGTAGAGCTTTGGACCTTCTCTCATCGTTGCTTCAAAAGTTCTTTTCTTTGTCAACTGTCAATACTCTTTTTCGATCACCTACTACGTGGCTGGATCCGGATCTTCTCCATTTCAAAATGAAATGGAGTGTCCATTTTAAAGGCTAAGATTCATTTCAAAGATATCTAGGGGCTATAATTTCGCCACCTCTTTTAAAATCAGTAACTCAAAAGGTTAACGTTGGTTAGTTTTCTATAAAAAAAAAATACGGCAATTACAACTTTTGGACTTATGAACGGGGTCGGGGAGGCCCAAATTTAAGTTGTCTATCTACTACCATGGTTTGAAATTTGACATTTTATTCACCTAGTATGTGTTTGGCTCCAAATTAAAAAGCTAGCTTATTTTACTATTCAATTTATTTTTGCTACTATTCATAAACCTTAGTACGCTTTTTGGTACTATTCATGGGTCCCACTATACTATTTCAGCTAACTTTTACATTTATCTACAGTACTTTCAACAAAAAATTTTCAGTTTCAATTTCAGTTTTCACTTTGACCGAAATTTAAGTTGCCTATATGTGGTTTGAAATCCCATGATACAAGTGTTTCGCGGGATTTTTTTATTATCTTATTTGATCTTGTATTTTTGTTTTTATTATTATTATTATTTTTTTTTTTTGTGTTTTTGGAGGAAAGATACCTAGAAGTGGAGTAAAATTATATATCTAGTCATGTTTTTAACAAAGATAGGTAATAGAGCCCTAACTAAGCTAACCCCAAGTAGGTAAAGTGTCAAATTTCAAACCACAGATAGACAACTTAAATTTCATCCAAACCATAAGTGGTTAAATTGTAATTTGCCAGAAAAAAAAAAAAAAAACAAAACAAAAACAAAACAAAACCTGTGAAGTTTTCTGCCAAAGGCCTAGAGGAGAAGGAAAAGAAAGAAAAACGCGAGTCCACTGCCGACAAAGGCGTCATGATTGAAGAGGTTGGCGGTTGCGATCATGGCAGATGGCTTTCAGAGGATGAGACCATTGCTGCAAAAGTCCACCATTGCCACTACCAGAAACTCCAACGGCCACAACACCACCATACCTAATAGCTTTCAGCAAAAAAAAAAAAAAAAAAAAACAGAACTTAACGCTAATGTTAATGTTTCATGTTTTTATGTAAAACAACATTAACCTGTAATGTGTTTAGCTGCAGTTATTTTTATTTTTATTTTAGGAAAAACCATAGTCATGTTGATGAGTTGAGTAATAAGATTTAATTAAGGTGACACATTTTACACCTTAGATCTATTTTAAATAGATCTTGTCCATGAAATGGATACTCTCCATTTCTCTTTGAAATGGAAAGGATCCATATCCCTACAAGGCTACGCACTCTAAAATTTAGTCAAAGAATTTTTTAATTATTTTATCCAATCATCCCTTTTTACTGTACGTTTGTGTTTGTTTCCTTTAAAAATATTTTTAGAAAATATTTTCACCAATTTTTGGTGTTTAGTTGCACTAAAAACATTGGCTATTCAATTATTCAATACAAGAAAAATAGTGCTATCTTTTCTAAAACTATACAAGAAAATCTAAGATACGAGTATGACATGTTAGGTCCAACGAATTAGGTGTTGGTAACCAATGACAAAAAGATTGAGTTTTGTTGAGTTCTTAATGTAAAATTATGAGTCCAAGTTCAATCGATTAAGAGAAGAGTTCGACCCCTGTTTGATTCGAAGTTTAACTAATCAAGTGTTAGGACATATGTAGAACTTGTTATGAACATATGTCATTTAGAATTGGCTAATCCTTTGACAAAACACACTTTACTTGTAATTGGGTAGATCTAGGATGTGTTTAATACTTTAAGGAACAAGAGTTCAAGTCCAAGTATTGAAGCCATGCAAATCTGTCCAAGAATCAAGTGAAGAAATATTGTTCATTGAAGCTCGACAGATAGCTTGTCAGATGTATCTATCGAGATTTAATATTTGAAGCTCGACAGCTATATCTATCGAGAATTACGAAATTCAGATTTCCAAATCTGTTTTTCACGCATATCCAAGCTATTTGTGTAGGGTTTCTTTTCTCACAACTCTAGACATATATAAGGATTATTTTAAGGGCCGTCGTAAGTTTGTTGCACTTGCTGTTACATGCATATTGTGACCGAAGACAATCTGCCTTCGTTCATCTTTCTCTTGAAGAAGCTGCTGCGTTTGTACGCTATAGGGTTTTATAACCAAGGAGCTTCTTGATCTTCATCGTGTGGATGAACTGAAGAACTTTGCAGCCAACATCCTTCTCAAGTTGGTGTGTTAGTCACGTACTGGGATCCGTGCATCGATTGGTTAGTCACGTACTTGAAGCCATGCATTGAAAGGAGAGATTGCCACTACATTACAAGTCCAATTGTATATTGGGGTAAGGGTTCAACTGTAGGTTGGTATAAGATACTGAGATTCCTTTACTTGTAACCACTTGTTTTGATAATAGTGGATTCTCGGAAGTGGTGATCTTAAATACACCTGGTGGGGTTTTGCCTCGGTGGTTTTCCCCATTTGTAAACAAATCACTTGTGTCAAATTTATTTTCCGCTACATTTAACTTAGTTGATAATTTGTTTGTGATACCACGAGTATTGCATGTTAAATTGACTTAATTAATTCACTTGCTAATTAATTGATTAATTTATCTAAGAGGTCAATACACTATTGGCCTATTAAGTGGTATCAGAGCAGGCACACTCTGATTAGGGTAATCTTTGTTGTGTGATCCATTGACCCCTGTTGTCATGGTTGCAACCGGCGTAAAAAGATCTTTTGTTTCAAATACATCTTGTTTTTATAATTTCTACTTGATTGAATGTCTCAGAAAATGCAAGTCTAAAAGTTATTTGAAATCTATCATGATGATTATTGGAAAAGATCTTAGCATGACAAAAAAGAAACTAGATTGTCTCAGAATGAAAATGTGTAGAGGAGTTCATCTGAGAAGAGTGAAAGTTAAAAGCTTTGTTCGTAAATGGCAGATGAAAGAAAACACCATCCTACTGATTTGTCATCTAAGCATGAGGTGTGCTTCATGATGAAGTCCACATTTAAGGTAATGGACACATGTTTGTGGTACCTTGACAGTGGTTGCTCAAGACACATGACTGCAGACTGTTCTCTCTTTAAGGTTTTCGAGTCTAAGAAAGGTGGTAATGTCACTTTCGGTGATGGGAGCAAATCACAGATTAAAGGGAAGGGAACCATCTCTTTACTTGGACTGCTAGACATTGCAAATGTGCTATATGTAGAAGGTCTGAGAGTGAACTTGTTGAGCATAAGTTAGATATGTGATCAAGACTTTATGGTGCTATTCTCAAAAGGGAAATGCCTTGTGTTGAATGAGTCTGAGAAGAAACTCATAAGCGGTGTACGCACTCTAGATAACTGTTATGGATTGGTACCTGATGCTGATATTGTGTGCAATAGCATTTGTTTGCCAAATGAAGATCTATGGCACCAAAGGATGGGACATGCTAGCTACAAACATCTTTCAATTGTATCTAAGCATGAATCAGTTTTGGGGATACTAAAACTCAGTAAAGTGAACAATGTTGTGTGTGGACCGTGTTAGCTAGGTAAATAGACAAAAGCTAAACATCTAGGCACTCAGACATCAACTACATCTAGACCTTTGGAGCTACTACATCTAGATCTCATGGGTCCAATTAGAATCGAGCCTCTTAGAGGAAACAGATACATCATGGTTGTAATAGATGACTTCACTAGGTACACTTGGGTCATTCTTCTAAGATCTAAGTCAGATGCTCCTGAGCACATTGAAGCCTTGTGTACAAGATTACAAAATGAGAAGAGCTTGAAGATTGATCGAATTCGAAGTGATCATAGTAAAGAATTCGAGAACTCATACATGGAATCCTTTTGCACTAGATCAGGTATATCTAAAGAATTCTTTGCTCCTATTACTTCTCAACAAAATGGTATAGTAGAAAGAAAGAACAAAGTCATTTAGGAGATGGCTAGAGCCATGTTGCACAACAAGGATGTGGCTAGAAATTTGTAGGGAGAAGTCGTCAACACTGCGTGTCATAGGTTAAAAGGGTGTATTTCAGACTCGATACCAAGAAAACTCCCTATGAGTTATGGAAGGGAAGAAAGCCAAATGTGATGTATTTCAGAATCTTTGGAAGTACTTGTTTCATTCTTAATGATAGAGAGAATGTGGGAAAATTTGATTCCCAAAGTGATGAAGGAATATTTTTGGGATACTCCTCTACTAGCAAGGCTTATTAGGTATACAACAAGAGAACCAAGAAAGTGATGGAAATAATCAATACTGTTATCGATGAAGCTTCAAAGTCTGGTTTATAGAAAATTAGTGAGGAGATCTCTAGGGAAATTCTTCCTCTCGAGCCTAAGGGTGTTCAAGAAATTGTTGATTAAGAGCCCAAATCTCCAAGTACTCCAAGTGTTGTAGGAGGTTTAGCAGACATACATACCTCACTTGATTCTGAATCTCATGAAGAGAAAGGACCTTCCTTAAGGATGAAGTTGAATCATCCTCCTGAAGTTATTGTGGGAAATATGAATGAACTTACACTAAGGAAGCGTACAATTGATAAATGTGTTGCTAATTTTGTGTCTTATTCTTGCTATTTGTTGCAGGTAGAACCCACCAAGGTTGAGGAAGCTCTCTAAGATGAAAGCTGGGTTGAGGCAATGCATGATGAACTGCTTTAGTTTCAAAGGAATGATGTCTGGACCGTAGTACCTAGACCGGAAGGTGAGCACATCATTAGCACAAAGTGGATATTCCGCAATAAGACTGATAATGAGGGAAATGTGATCCACAACAAGACTCATCTTATGGCTCAAGGATACTTCCAAATGGAAGGAGTAGACTATGATGAGACATTTGCTCTTGTAGCTCATATGGAATCCATCAGGATTCTCCTAGCCCTAGCATGTCACTTGAAGTTCAAGCTTTACAAAATAGATGTAAAGATTGCATTCTTGAATGGATTCCTTAAAGAAGATGTCTATGTGGCTTAACCTAAAGGATTCATTGATCCACACTTTCCGGATTATATGTTGTACCTCAAGAGGCACTCTATGGATTAAAGCAAGCACCCAGAGCATGGTATGATTGGCTTACACAATACTTGGTTTCATAAGAGGAAAAACTGATCAAACACTCTTCATCAAGAGGGAAGATGGTGAGTTGACAGTTACTCAAGTCTATGTTGATGATATCATCTTCGGGACTACAACGGATGAACTTGCTCATAATTTCTCCAAACTCATGCAAGCCGAGTTCAAGATGAGCATGATTGGAGAGTTGAATCACTTCCTTGGGTTGCAGATCCATCAGCAAGAGTCAAGTATATTCATATCTCAATCTAAATATGCTAAAAATCTTGTGAAAAAGTTTGGTTTGGATTCTACTAGTTCTGTTAGAACCCCTGTGAGCCCAAAAGTTAAACTCACTATTGATTTGTTGGGAAAAAGTGTTAATTCTTCTCTATATAGAAGCATGATAGGTAGTTTTCTTTACCTTATTACTAGTAGACCGACATTAGTTACAGTGTGGGAGTGTGTGCTAGATATCAGGTTAATCCCAAAGAGTCTCATATGATTGCTTTGAAAAGAATCATAAAGTATGTCAAAACCACTGCCGATTTTGGTGTGTGGTATAGCAAGGACACTAATGATGTCTTAGTTGGGTATTCTGACATAGATTGGGCTTGGAATGTTGATGATAGAAAGAGTACGTCAGGGGGTTGTTTTTATGTGGGTAATAATCTTGTCTTTTAGATGAGCAAAAAATATAATTCCATCTCATTATCCACTATAAAGGCTGAATACATCACTGCCGGTAACTGCTGCACCAAACTTCTGTAAATGCAAAAACTCCTCTTTGATTATGATACTCGTCAAGAACTTCTTACCATATATTGTGACAATACCAGTGCTATTAACATCTCTAAGAATCCTGTTCAACATTCTCAGACAAAACATATAGAGATTCGACAACACTTCATTCGGGAGCTTGTCGAAGATGGTACCCTCACTCTTGAGTTCATTCACACCGATGATCAGAAGGCTGATTTGTTCCCTAAACCTCTTGATAGCAAATGGTTTGAATTCCTTCGCCAAAGCATTGGTGTTGTCTTGACGGATTGATCTCCTCTCCTTCTCCTCATTCCTCATGCATTTGCATGTAGTTTTATGCTATACTTTGTTTAACATGTTTTTGTTTATTTGTTTTCAGTTTTGCTTTATTTTGTTTTCATTAAAAAAATTTTGAAAAATCAGAAAAATATAAAAACAATGTGTTTTGTGTACATTGGTACTGAAAGCCATTGAAACAAAGTTTTCTAAACTTTGATTTTCTTATATCTCAAATCGTCATAACATGAGACACTTATGTAATCTTGCGATGTCTTTCACACACAACACACAAAATTCTTTGCTACTTTTGATATATGTGCAGGTACAATGTGATTTGATCATCACAAGGAATACATGTGTTAATGTATGCTCAGCAAACTGTCTTGACTTGTTTTTGAAATATAAAATTGGTTAGACTTGTTTTTTGTGTGTGTGTGTGTGTGTGTGTGTGTGTGTGTGTTTGGTTCCTAAATGCTTTACATTTTTCTTGTTGAGAGATGTTTTTCAAAGCTTAAAATGTTGTTTGAATCTTTAGTTGAGTAGCTTGCTTGATTGCATTCATTTCTGTGTTTTTCTTTTCTTTGAAAAACTGTTTTTATCAAGCTCGACAGCTTCTCGACAGATCTTGATAGATAGCTATCTAACGAGACCTTTGGACTTCTTTTCTAGACAGATTTTAAAGCATCTTCGATCCATCGAAGCTTTCTAGATTTTGTCTCAATAGCTTCTTGATAGATTCTCGATCCATAGAGAAAGTTTCTGTCTGGCTGATAGATTCTCGATCCATCTAGGCATTTTGCTGTCGACAGATTCTTGACAGCACCTCGACAGATTCATTTGTCGAGAATTAGTGCTCGACAGAATCTTGATAGATCTTCAATCCATCAAGACGCGTTTTCTTTAAATAGATCCAACGCGATATCTGATCTTATTTCTTTGATCTCTCTCGACAGAAACCTGCCCTTTCTCTTTAAATCTCTAACCCACTTAGATTTCGGCCTAGAGTGATCATTTCTTCTCTGGTATGATCTTTCTTTCTCTCATTCTTTATGCATTTCATGCATTTAGACCTAGGTTTTGGATTTTTGATAAAATGTTTAGGGTTTTTACAAATTGATGAGTATTTTGTGAAATTTTTGGGTTGGGTTTTGCTTAAATGATGTTGTATGCTCATGCATTGCATTTCTTTTGCATTTTCACAATGTTTCATGCATTTAGATGTGTGTTTTATATGTTGGAACCTTGTTGCTGGTAGGTTTGGATTGGGCTGAGCCCATGATGAAATTTTTGTTGCACGTCACATGATCATGTATTATTCATGCATACGTTCCTTCCATTTCCTCTTTGGTACATTCTGTTGATTGGTGCTTTTCTATTTGTCTCCCTCTCTCTTTCTTTCTCTCTCAGATAGTCTACGCATGGCACCCAAGCGCAAAACTATTTCGTCCTGGAACCCTCTTCATTTCGGGGCATCTTCTTCTGATTCCACACCTCTCCATGTCAGGTTCTGTGATGAGAAAGCCCATCAATACTTCTCGAAGAACTTCTCCAAATGTGGCATTCATTCAGAACGCCATGTTATCCTATCGGACTTCTTCGATACTACTCTTCCGACTGTCATAAACAGGCGGGGTTGGGAATCTCTTTGTAAGATACCCATGAGTTATCCCTCCGTGATCATACAAGAGTTTTACTCCAATATGCACGATTTTGATTATTCTATACCTTGTTTCATTACTTCTATTCAAGGTACTCGTATAGTAGTTACTTCGGAGCTTATCTCTGATGTGCTACATGTTCTGAGGGAATCGCATCCTAATTACCCCGGATGTCCTCATCTGAAGACTGTGTCTAAAGACAAACTTCTGTCTCTTTTTTGTGAGACGTCTTCTTTATGGGGTGACCGTTAAAATACCTCATGCTCGGGCTTTGCAAAAGGTTCGAGATTCCTGAATATGGTAATGACATTTGTTCTACATCCCTTGTCTCACTATAATTCTATTACTAAGCCTCGTGCTTGCTTTTTGTTGTCTCTCATCGAGGACCTTACTATTGACTTTCTCTCTCACTTCATACTCTCTCTTATAGATGTCTATAAGGATATGGTGATCTGTGATAAGCTTATCTTTCCTTCTACTATCATGAGGATCATTCACCACTACTCTGTCTCTTATCTCGAGTCTCCTCATTTCACCATCATGTGTGCCATTAGCGCGGTGACTGTTCAGCTTCGACTGAAGCAGCCACAGATTGAGACGGCGACTCCTCCAGCCCATTCCACTCCATCCACTTTTGCTTCTTCTTCTTCCGTGGGTGGTGTGACGCTCGAGGCGATTATGGCGCAACTTCAGTGCATGGATGCTCGCCTTGACACTCTCACTGATGAGATGAGTCAGGTGACCACCCGTGTGGGTCATATTGCACAACGTCAGGCTCGCCTTGGTGGTTTTGTTGCTTCTCCCTCTCCATCTCCATAGGTTTCAGAGGATGAGGATGATGATGATGGCTCCAGTGATGATGAGGATGAGGATGCTAGCTCTTCCGGTGATGAGGAGATGACTGCTTCTCAATGACTTGCCATTTGTCGTTCATGACAAAAAGGGGGAGGAGTTTTAGGTATGAGAGTAGTCATGTACTTAGGGGGAAAGTTAGCATAGGACCTTTTTGTTAGGGGGGAGTGTTTTACATTTTTTGAGGGATGTAGTGAGGACTTATGTATCTTTTCTTTTCTTTCTATTTAGATACATTATCTTTTTGTACATCAGTTTTGTGACCACTTAGTGATAGCAAACATTATATTTTGATATATATATATATATATATTTGATGATGTTGTTATCCTTTTCACCTATCTCTCCATGTGTTATTTCTTTTTTCTCTTTATACACATGTTTCTTATTATGTATGCAATCTTTCATTTCTGTTTCACACTAAAATGCCTTGATGAGTTTTGTTTAAAGTGTTTCAGAAAGACAGGTTGTTAAAATTTATCATGCCATGAACTCTTTTCTTACAAAGTTTTTCAAGAGTTTGTGTTAGGATTAGATTTTATTATATTCAACAAGTGATTCGTAGTTTAGTGTTTTATGACTTCTCTCATATTTCATTTATTTGTTGTGGTTTAGTCACGGATTGCCAAAAGGGGAGATTGTTAGGACATATGTGGAACTTGTTATGAACATAAGTAATTTAGAATTGACTAATCCTTTGACAAAACACACTTTACTTGTAATTGGGTAGATCTAGGATGTGTTTAATACTTCAAGGAACAAGAGTTCAAGTCCAAGTATTGAAGCCATGCAAATCTGTCCAAGAATCAAGTGAAGAAGTGATGTTGATTAAAACTCGACAGATAGCTCGACAGATGTATCTATCGTGATTTAATATTTGAAACTCGATAGATAGCTCGACAGTTGTATTTATCGAGAATTATGAAATTCAGATTTTCAAATTTGTTTTTCACGCATATCCAAGCTATTTATGTAAGGTTTCTTTTCTCACAATCCTAGACATATATAAGGATTATTTTAAGGGCCGTCGTAAGGTTGTTGCACTTGTTGTTACATGCATATTGTGATCGGAGACAATCTGCCCTAGTTCATCTTTCTCTTGAAGAAGTTGCTGCATTTGTACGCCGTAGGGTTTTGTAACCAAGGAGCTTCTTGATCTTCATTGTATGGATGAACTGAAGAACTTTGCAACCAACATCCTTCTTAAGTTGGTGTGTTAGTCACGTACTGGGAGCCGTGCATCGATTGGTTAGTCACGTACTTGGAGCTGTGCATTGAAAGGAGAGATTTTCACTACATTACAAGTCCAATTGTGTATTGGGGTAAGGGTTAAACTATAGGTTGGTATAAGGTACTGGGATTCCTTTACTTGTAATCGCTTGTTTTGATAATAGTGGATTTTCGGGAGTGGTGACCTTAAATTCACCTGGTGGGGTTTTGCCTTGATGGTTTTCCCTATTCGTAAACAAATCACCTGTGTCAAATTTATCTTTCTCTTGAAGAAGTTGCTGCATTTGTACGCCGTAGGGTTTTGTAACCAAGGAGCTTCTTGATCTTCATTGTATGGATGAACTGAAGAACTTTGCAACCAACATCCTTCTCAAGTTGGTGTGTTAGTCACGTACTGGGAGCCGTGCATCGATTGGTTAGTCACGTACTTGGAGCCGTGCATTGAAAGGAGAGATTTTCACTACATTACAAGTCCAATTGTGTATTGGGGTAAGGGTTAAACTATAGGTTGGTATAAGGTACTGGGATTCCTTTACTTGTAATCGCTTGTTTTGATAATAGTGGATTTTCGGGAGTGGTGACCTTAAATTCACCTGGTGGGGTTTTGCCTTGATGGTTTTCCCTATTCGTAAACAAATCACCTGTGTCAAATTTATTTTCCGTTGCATTTAACTTAGTTGGTGATTTGTTTGTGCTACCACACGTATTGCATGTTAAATTAACTTAATTAATTCACTTGGCTAATTAATTGGTTAATTTACCTAAGTGGTCAATACATTCTTTGCCTATCTTCAAGAATTGCAAATTCAATTTTTTCAAGTTTGATGTGATTTATTTAGTTTACTGCACATGTGGGTTTTTCAGTTTTTGTAACCTTAATGAAGAGTCTATGTAAAGGTCCATTAAGCATGACTTATAAAGAGGTTAGAGAGATCGAAACCCTAAGTTTTTTAGAGAGTTTATCGGAACCTCCACTAACAATCAACACTGTTGTCATAGTGCAAGTTAAAATTGCTTGTCCAAAACTCAAAGTCACAAACGGAGAGTTTTAGGGTTAAGTCTTTTTTTTTAAAGGGAAGATTTAGGATTAAGTCTAGTGTATAAACTTCAATTCTATTCTAGTGGGTCAGTTTACCTTGGAATTGATAGGTTAAATCCCTCCAGATTATTACTGTGAAACGGTATGTTTCATAGGTTTTGTTGGGTCACCCTATTGTTGTCTTATGTTATTTTTTATTGAATTTACTATTTTATTGCTTTATTGGTGACATATTTAATCCGTGGCAATTAACCTAGAAATCAATCTCTGAATCTAGCGTTTTGTTTGTTTCAATGGAAAACTTTTATGTGAAGATAGTTTTTCTAGTTTTTCGTGTTTTTTAGTATTTGGCAGCATCAGAAAAAATAAGTCAAATGAAAACTATTTTTAGTCAATAGAAAAAAAAAAAGGCTTTTTTTTAGAGATTATTTTCCACTTATTAATTCATAACGGATTAATTATTTGAAGTTGATAATTTTCTGTAAAATCAAGGGGTCTAAAAAACCTCACTTGACCCCCCCGGAGAAATTGTATGGAAAATTAACCTTTTTTTTTTTTTTTTTTAATTTCAATTTTTCCAAAAACAATAGAGTCAAACATTTATTTTTCTAAACAAGAATAATTTAAATTTTCTAGAAAATTTATGATCTGATCTTACTTCTAGTCCTATCCAATTGTGATATATTTGTGCTTAAGTTAAATGATAATTAAATAATAATTATTTTTTGCTAAGGTTAAAGGTGGACGGATTCAAACCATAGAAATTTAACCAACAATGGAGGAGGCAATCCTTAGGCCACTGGCTATTGGTAATCAAATAATTATTAATTCATTGAAGTCATATTTCACATTCTTCATATATCAATGAAATAATCATTAAATCATATAATTCTTATCATTTTACATTGTCTGTTTTTTTCCCCTCATCTATATATATATATATATAAAACCGAAGCCTCTGAAGCTCCCACAATTTTCCACGTCAGCAAAATATTTAAAAAATAAAAATAAAAACACTTTTTTCTCACCAAAACAAAACCCGGTACTTTTTTTTTTTTTGGTGTTAAAACCCGATACTTATCTTTAAAATAAACAAAACTGGATAGACACAAACACAAACTCAGCACGCAGGTTTTCTCCTCTCTTCACGCTGCCCCCTCATCCCTTTCTCTTTGGCGTAAACGCAGAGCATCCCTCTTCTCTCAGTCTCGCTCTCTCTGTTCGTAGCCTTTGTTGGCTCAAGTCTTGGCCTCTAAAGCTTGGTACGTTTTCGTAATCCTATTTGGTTCTGGAGAACATGTTGATTTCATATAATTTTTTGTTTCTCTCTTTTCATAGTCAAGTCAAGCTATTTTATAGATTATGAAAATTACAAAAAAGGTTGCTTACAGTTTTGGGTCTTACGGAATTACTAATTTTCTGTTCCAATTTTGTTTTAGGCCCTTTTGTTCTGTTATGGTTTTTCAGCAATTTAATTTTGATTTTTTGTTTGCTCTGTAATGAATATGTGTTGTTCATTCTGTTATGCATGTTTAATTTTCGGTTTTTTTTTTGGTTTTTTCTGTTATGGTTTTATGGTGAGATTTAAGTTTTGTTGTAATTGGTTTTGTTATGGTTTGATGTGTTGTTGAATCCATAAATCAGACTCATCAGACTTTGGTTCTCTGACATTTGATTTGCACATGTTAGGTTTGGTTAGAAAATCTGCAATCAACATTCGACAAAAGGGTATTACGTCTGTTTTACTGCTTAGGTATTACATGAAAGGAAGAAGCAAATAAAATTAAAAACACTATAACCTGAGAATTGTGTTTGATGAACGAGGGATTGGAGCAAAAAGCAAATAAAGTCTGGGCCGACTAGATCACTTCTTTGGGTAATCCAACAAATAAAGGAATTACTATAACCCGAGAATTGTGGAAGGAGACTCCAAGTTTGTATTAAACTATTAATATTGGTATTGGCGTCTAAGCGAAGAAAGATAGTTGGGGAATATTGTTGGATGATATTAAGACCTTTATAAGCTTCCTTTACAAGTCAAATTCTTTTCAAAGCTACCGGCCGAATTCCACGTTGATGATAGAATATTGAAGGGTTAATTTGGAACCATTGTAATGTTTGAACAGTAGATTTGCCAGGCAATACAACCAAAAGAGAATAATCAGCCCAACTTAAGAGTTATCTAATCTAGAAGAAACTTGAAAGTCTCAAAATTTGGAAGCCTTGAACTATTTAGAATTGGTTTTCAAAAGGATCTTGATGTTAGTCATTTGCTGTTATTTTAATTACTGAATTAAAAAAAAATGCATTAAATAAATTATTGACTTTGTGTTTGATTTGGTTTTACAGATTTTTGTAGATTAGCTTTGATTTTGTGAAATTTTTTTTCCCTATTCAAATCAATGCCATTTTGGGTTCTAAATTTTTTCCCCTATATATCACTTCTTTTATTTTTTGGAAAAAGTCACACTCAAAAGCTGTTGATTGGTAAGTGAGCCTGATATTACTAAGAAGAATATCCTCCTAACAGATAGTTTAAACTCTTTATAGCAAGACACCGTTGTTTACTGGTACACACAAAAGTCACAGCTTCCACCATTGTGGTGGTTTTGGTATGCTTGCTTTTCATTGCAAGATATTTTGGTGTTCCTCAATGATACAAGGTTGTTTATTCAGTTCTCTTAATGCTTTTGTCTCTCTTTAACTTCTGTTTACATACAGTATATTTTTTACTGCATAGAAAATATTGCATGATAGTGGTAATGTTTTTTAGAGACTTTTAATTATTGATTTTGTACTATTCAATGTTGGGCTTTTCTGGGTTTTGCATGTAATGCTATTCTTAAAATTTTAGTTGATCATCTGTTTGAGTGATGAGGGGAAAAATCAAACGTCTTGATTTGAATTATATGGAGTAGCAAGTATGGTTAAGCTATATATAGGTAAATCATTCCAAATTTTTGCAGCATTCCCTGTTATAATGTTTTGAAGATAAAATGTTAAGGATAGTTCTATATATATATGCAGAGGGTTGTAATTTAGTGCTTGAGTGTTTTAATCACATTTATGATGAGTATTTTTGCTATATGTTATGTATGTTAAGCAAGTTTAGGGGTGATATTGTCAAATTTACATCTTGAGAACTTTGAAATCTTTGTGAACAAGTAATTTTATTGTTCTGCCTCTTATCTATGGTTGTGGCATGTTCTTTTTGATTTTAGGGTAAGGATTCTACCGATTTCTTAGAGCAATGTAGGATTGAGGTTGTCTAATCCTAGCTTTTGAGTAAAATTTGATTGTCAAAATTCCACCATATTTGTCACAAATAAAAAAGATATATGTTGCAACTAACAATGGCAAAATTGCTGATTTATGTGAGATCATTAAAATGTTGAATTTTGGTTAAAAGGTTGATATAAACCTAATTTTTAGCATCTTTCACGATTTTAAGTGAATACATGTAAATTTGTTCAAATGCTAATTTTTATTCCTTACAGGGCTTTGAGGAGTACATAAATTTGATTCTGGATGATGCTGGAAAAGTCAACATCAAGAGGCAGAGCAAAAAACTTTAGGTGGGTTCATTTTCTCATTTTCCTTTTCTTTTATTCTCCAAAATGTGCATACTTTGAATGTGGTACATCTATTTTGTTATGGGTCGATTACATATCAAAAAAAATGTACAAGGTAGATTCTTCTTAAGAGATGCAACACAATAGCCACCTCTCTCTCAATAGTGGAAACTGATGATTTTCAGCAATTGTGTAAATTGGCATTATGGTTCCTTTTCAATCCCATTGAGGTCTAGAATCTTTGTTTACTAGCAATGTTAGAATTTAGATACATCTTGGACATCAAGAATGATTAATGTAATTTATGAAAGATATTTGATTGAATGAGTATTGAATTAACTATATTTGTGTAATTAATTGTATTGAATCAGTTATATATTTTCTAAATATGATCTTAAGCTTTTGGTTATCACGATATCTCTAAATATGATCTCAAGCTCTTGGTTATCACGATATTTCATTGTATGTGATAGATTTTATTACTTTCTAAATGATAGGTTTTATTAGTTTGGTATATAATTCATACCATGATATTGATTTTTTTTTTTCATATTAGGGAAGTTATCAATAGCTTTCCCATGCATTGCACAGGTTAGCGACTAGTGATATATAATATAATTGTAACTAATTTTTCTAATTTTTAATGATATTATAGACGACAAAATAAATTTTACATGGCCCATATAAAAACTTCTCTACGAATTATTTTAAAATGAGATTATAACAGACCCGCACATGACATTGGCTAGTCACAATAATTACAAAACGAATGAAAAAGTACTGCAAGTGAGCTCCTTGTTTCATAACAGAGCATGATAACAATTATTCAAAACCAAACATACCCATACACATAGGTATTTATCAATACTACCACAAAAGGTTTCTACAGAAATTGAGTACATCTAATGACACATGCGGCTTGACAGCTCTTTTAGGGTATTTTAAGCAAAAAAATAACACCAGTACATACGATCCTTAACCAAGTTGAAGCATCGTTGCCGCCAATGAGGATTAATATAAAGAACACTGACTACACCCAAAAAGAAAATAATGCAAGATACCAAAAAACTTGTAAAGAAGGCTAGAAGATCAACTTCATACCATCTGCCATCATTTGCCTCCGAAGATTTTTGTGATGATAGAGGTGATTCATCAGTATCGGTGCAACTTTTCTTTAGTGGTGCACCACAAAGAAATGGATTTCCTTCATAGCTGCTCTCTCTAAATGTTGAAAATTGTTTTTTCATGTCTGGAACTTTACCTGATAAGTTGTTGTGATCCACGGTGAAAACTTCTAGAAATGTCAGATCAATCAATTCTGAAGGAATTTCTCCACTCAAATTGTTGTGAGAAAGGTCTAAGCTCTCCAACTGAGTCAAATTTGAGAATGTTTTTGGAATAGGACCATTTAATTGATTGTAAGACAAGTTCAATGCAAAAATTGAAGATAGCTGTCCTAGATCTGGTGGGATTTCACCTGTTAACTTGTTGAATGACAAATCCAATGTAGACATCATATCAAGGACGAGACCCCGGTACAAGTTAGACCTATATTTCGTCAAAAACTCAATCTCAACTGGTATATGGAAATAAAAATTTGTCCCTTCAATTTGACTATCCTTGTTTAGAAGAGATTTATATGGGAGGGAAAAATCAGGGACCCAACCAAAACTGTTCATCATGTAGACAAATTCACTAGCAGCTACCTTCCCAAAGGTTATGTTGTAAAAGCAATATGGTATTGTCCCAGAAAAAAAGTTCCTTGAAAGATCCATTATGCCTATCTTCTTTAACCAACAGAGCTGCTTTGGAATTGTACCACTAAACTGGTTGCCACTTAACAAAAGTACTCTTAATTCAGAAAGTCCGTAAATTTCTTCAGGGATATTGCCGAAAAAGCTATTATCTCTAATGTCGAATGTCACAATATATGATGAAATGAGAATAGCTTTTGGTAGTGATCCTGTGAGATTGTTCCCTCGCAAAAGTAGGTGCCGCGCATTTTCTAGATTCAAGCAAGAAGGTAACAATCCCGAAAGCAAATTATAAGAAAGGTTTAATGTTGAAATTAATCCACATGGAATCTTACCCTCAAAAAAGTTGTTACTAAGGTCAACATTCCACAAGTTTATAGTATTGTTATTTACTATCCATACGGGAATTATACCTGACATGTGATTGTTGCTAATATCTAGGAACATGACTCTTAGGGGTGCCACTGGAAGAGTACCTGTGAAATAATTATTGTTTAATTCCAAAGAACTTAAGGATAGGTTGAAGTTCTTTGAAAAAATTTCACCATGAAAGTAATTATTAGATAACCTCAAAATATCCAAGTGGGTGCAACTGGCAACCAATTCCATTGATACCTCTCCAGAAAAATTATTGAAGGACAAATCCAATTTCTCTAAATTACTCATGTCACCAATTGAGGATGGGAGATCACCTTCAAAATAATTTCGGGATAGATTTAGATATTCTAATTTTGGAATAATCTTTCCAATATTTTCTTGAAGCTGCCCATCAAGGTTATTGTCAGAGACATCCAACCAACGAAGATACATGGAGCGATATGATGGCAAATGAAATTGACCCGCAAAAGAGTTACTTCGAAGACTCAACAGTTGTAGTCTAGTATTGTTTTCAAGCAACCAAATGGGGAAGCTTCCATTCAACTTATTGTGAGATAAATCAACGACTTCCAATTCATGTTGGTTGAAGAGAAACTTAGGAATGTTGCCAGTGGGCTTGTTTAGACTACAGTTAGATAGTAATAGCACCTTTAATTGAAATGATGGGTCCCAATTGGGATTTTCAGTTTTGATATCAAGCTTGTTGTTGTCACTAAAAAGTTGAATCACCTTAAGTTTGGAGTGATTAGCAAACAAGCCGAAGGAGAATAAACCTTCAAAAAGATTATAACTCAGATCAATGTACTCAAGAGATGTCCAGCTGGCTATAGGAGACAAAGACAAGTTTCCACTGAACCGGTTGTAAGATATGTCTAACAACCTAAGAGATGTCAAATTGGTTAAGCATGGAGGAAGGATTCCTTCAAAGTTATTACCACTAAGATCTAACTCTTCAAGTTTCTTCAGTGCGCACATTTCTGTCAAAAGCAATACGATTAATTAGTTTTGTCTATCCTAAAAATCTCCTAAAATAAGAATCAGTAAAACAAGTGAATTAGTATACGTGATCAAAATAATTAATTTCGACTCCTGAAAAAGTGAATGATCAATTGTTTGTGCGTTCAAGTTGCAACCAATTAGATCTATTCTATATCAACCTTTCACTTTTCCTTGTTTCTACACTCCTATTCAATTTTAGAAGATTAACAAATTGTGAAATTCGATTTCATGGTAGATTCTTACCTTGAATGGCTAAAGTTCCATTAAGTCGATTAGAATGTAATGATATAGCCTTGAGTGAAGATAGTGCTCCAATATATGAAGGGATACTTCCAGTGAAAGAATTTTCATTCAAATCTAAAATCTTCAAACTGCTGAAGTTTGCCATATCTACAAAGAGAATTGACGATAGATAGTGTCAAGAGAAAATATTTAAAATGGCTCATTGGCTTGTACTAAAAGAACTTACATATCATAAGAAAATTATTCTTGCAGTTAAAATAGATGATGGAATGTTTACCCTTGAATGGTAGGCTTCCATTAAGACCATTTCCTTGCAGGATGAGAACCTCCAAGTTGTTTAGATTAACCACTTCTACGTCATCAATAAAGAGATATGTATTTATCAAATTGAAACTAACAGTACAAATGGAAGATCTAGTAGAATAACACATTTCATATTGAAGCAACACTACCACAATCATTTACATATATCAAGCTTTTTGTGATTTTTAACATGAAGAAAGTAAATCTCAATAAAGGTAAAATTAGTTATAAAATCTCAGTTTTTTTTTTTTTTTTTTTTTTTTTTTTAGACTTTTTCACGGTATTCTTGAAGAAGAAAATTTAAATTTGCACGTACCGTGGCTAGAAAGAGGCCCTTTCATGTAATTGTAACTTAGGTCAAGAGATTGAAGAACTGGGAGGTCACCTAAGGATCTTAAAATTTCCTTGTCAAAGTAATTTGCTCTTAAATTTAAGTGTGCCAGCTTGCTCATTTTAGACAAACAATTGGATTCTGTAAAAAACATATTCAACCAATTGTTAAATCCATGAATACAATGGGATAGGAGTGTATTCATTATCACAATAATCATAATACGAAAATGAATAAATAAATAAATGAATGATTTATCAAGAATCGTATGTGATTTCGATCATTACTACATCTTGCATTGTTGATATGTGAAGTTTTACTATTGGAAACCATATGTAACTTTGAAAGCAAAAGAAGGTATGTGCACTTATCATTTAAATACAATGTGTGGGCTCTTGTTTCTGCCTTTTATATTTATGAAGTGAAGATCAAGTGTACATGACTGCATCAAAGCCCAACGATATGCATATTATTGATAGTAGCTGCTAAGAGCATCTTCAGCAACTTCTCCAAATTTTTGTATTGTGGGAGGATGAACAGTTACAGTTACCTTTTACTTGCCTACTTTTTGAAATAAACTTTCCAACATATTTACTATCATTTTTCTATCTTATTAAAATGGAAGATCTAGTAGAATAACACATTTCATATTGAAGCCACACTACCACAATCATTTACATATATCATGCATTTTGTGATTTTTAACATGAAGAAAGTAAATCTAAATAAAGGTAAAATTGGTTATAAAATCTCAGTTTTTTTTTTTTTTTTTTTTATAGTATTCTAGAAGAAGAAAATTTAAATTTGCACGTACCGTGGCTAGGAAGAGGCCCTTCCATTTGATTGTAACTTAGGTCAAGAGATTTAAGAACTGGGAGGGCACCTAAGATTCTTAAAATTTCCATATCAAAGTTATTCCAACTTAAATTTAAGTGCGCCAGCTTGCTCATTTTAGACAAACAATTGGATTCTGTAAAAAACATATTCAACAAATTGTTAAATCCATGTATACAATGGCAAAGGAGTGTCATAACATGTTATTCATTATCACAATAATCATAATATGAAAATAAATAAATGATCTATCAAGAATCGTATGTGATTTCTGGTACGATCATTACTACATCTTGCATTGTTGATATGTGAAGTTTTACTATCAGAAACCATATGTAGCTTTGAAACCAAAAGAAAGTATGTGCACTTATCATTTAAATACAATGTGTGGGCTCTAGTTTCTGCCTTTCTTATTTATGAAGTGAAGATCAAGTGTACATGACTACATCAAAACCCAATGATATATGTATTATCGATAGTAGCTACTAAGAACATCTCCAGCAGCTTCTCCAAATTTTCATATTGTTTGGAGGGTGAATAATTATAGTTACATTACTTTTTTACTTACCTACATTTTCAAATACACTTTCCAACAGACTTATTATCATTTTTCTATCTTATTAAAATAGCATTTCATCATTCTTTCCTCAATCGCTCTTTATTCTTGTTTTAATCTTTCTTTTTCTTTCCTCTATTTATTTTGAACAACTATATTTTCCAAATTTCTAACAGCTATATTTTTAAATTGCCAACGACAATATTTTAAATTTTCCAATAGTCATATTTCTCAATGGTAATATTTCTTAAGAGATTTTTATTCTTATTATTCATTAACTTATAATTAATTTCCTTAAAACAAAACTTACAATACTTATCATTAAAAAAAGTCCACCACATGTTTAATTAGACCATTTATTTTTTCTTCTTATTATTCATTAACTTATAATTAATTACTTAAAAAAAAAAAAACCTTACATACTTATCATTAAAAAGAGTCCACCACATACCACACGGTTAGACTATTCTTTTTTTTTTCCCCCTCTTATTATTCATTAAATTAATTAATTTCTTTTAAAAATATTTAACATAATCATTATCATAAAAAAATGTCCACAAGCACCCCCTTCCTTTTTGGTTTCATCACAGAGAAGATAAGAGAAATCCATGTCCAATGCCGCCTCTTCACCGCCACTTGTCTTCCTCCCACTGCCGAGTGCATGCAACCGGGATTGAGTTAGATCAGCTTCTATGTTCTTGATTTGTTGTTTTTGTTTTGATCCTAGCTTTGTTGTTCTAATTAACTTTGTCTTCTTCTTCTTCTTTTTGTTCTTGACCTGTTGTTGTTTTGATTTTAGATTTGTTATTCTAATTAAATCTATTTTTCCCTGTTTTTGATCTGTTGTTGTTGTGATGGTTCGGATTTTAGATTCGCTGTTCTAATTAAATTTCTTCTGATTTTAGATTGTGTTTGTGTTTTGATTGTGTTACTGTTTAGAAACATTTGAGAGAGAGGAATAAGTTCGGTTGAGAAGGGAGAGAGTGAACAAAGATGAAAGGAGGAAAGAGAAAGAATATTTTTTTATTCAACCGTGTATTTTTTTTTTTTAAGATATTAATAATGTTTTGGAGTTGGTAAAGTGCTCCTGTAACAGTTCTAAAAAAAATTTGCTAAATTTTTAGTTTTAAAGAGGCTATTGTAGCTTTTTTTTTTTTTTTTTTTTGGATTTGCTCTCCAAAAATAGGTTTAAAGAGCTTGTTGGAGATGTTCTAAAGAAGGGATAAAGTAGCAATGGTAGTGATGGTCATAATTTTAGATTAAGTGGGACAATATTAAATTAAGTAAATATTAACTTGTAATTTTAAAAACAACTATTAATAATAATAAAAATGATCCTTTATAAAATACACTTAATCAAATAAAAAAAATATTAACATTTTGTAACAATTAAGAGTTATTCAATTATATTGTTTTCGTATTCTTGAACTAGTTGTTTGATCTTAACAAACAAGTAAGAGAAATAAAATACTGCATATATATCTAGCAACCATTCAAATAATCAACTAATGCAACAATATAAAAAAAAAATTTTAAATGTAAAATTCATCATTTATGTTTTACTTAAATTAATTTCAGTCCTTTAACTCTTTTCTTTTTTTCGTTCAATTTAGTCTTCTAAATATTAAACTTTTTTTTTTATGGACTAAATATTAAACTTGTTCAGCTTAGGATTTCTGTCTATCTCCATCCAAATCAGTCCTTTTTAACTTTAGTTTTTTTTTTTTTTTTTTTTTTTTTTTTTTTTTTAACTCCAAAAAATCTAATAAAAAAATATATTTTAAAAAAACTAAAATTTGCTAAATTAACTATTTTCAAATGTGATTTTTTTTTTCATACTAAAAAACTCATCCCAAAAAAAAAAAAAAAATCAATAGCAAAAAATTCAATCAAAATTTTCTAATTATAGAAAAATAAATTAATTAATTCAGTTCTTCACACTTAAAAAACGCACAAACGTATCAAAAAAAAAAAAAAAAAAAACGCACAAACGGGAAAATTCCATTTTGAAATCGTATCAACAAAAATGAACTGTAGGGAAAATAATTTATCCACAAAATCAGTCTCAGATCTGCCAAAACTAGAATCCACTTCCATACCAAAAATGGCAAATAAGATGCCTGAGAGTTTCCTTCAACAATCACAGAGATATATTATATATAAAAGTAAATACCGCGTAAGAAACTCAAAATAAGATTCAGAAAATCAATGGCAACGAAACCGTGGGTTGCGAGGCTTGATGGGGGTGGTGGTTTAGGTGATTTGGGGAGTGCAACGAAACCGTGGAGCTCTCTCTCTCTCTGTCTCCCTCCATTTCTCTCTCACAGATGACTGTTATCATCCAAATATTTTGTGTATGGAAGAAAAGATGGCTTTAGATTTAGGATTGTTGTAGTTATTGTATTTGTGGATGATGATTAATTGATTATAAGTTGTTTTATTTCTTTATCTGTTGTGTTTGGTTAGTGGGAAAATTCTGGGGAAAGCTTTCAAATTTTTATTTATTTTTAATTTAAAAATAAGCGAGACAATATTAAATTAAGCAAAAATTTACACTGTAATTTTAAAAACAATTATTAAAAAAAAATTGAACTTATATAAATTACAGTACTTAATCAAATAATATAAAAAAAATTAATAATTTTTTGTAACAATTGAGAGTTATTCAATTGTATTGTTTTGCGTTCTTGAACTAGTTGTATTGTTTGATCTTAATAAACAAGTAAGAGCAATAAAATACTACATATACATCTAGCGATTATTCAAATAATCAATACTAAAATAATAAACTAATGAAATTATATAAAAAATATATCACAAAAATATCAAAAATTTCTTCTTCATTTATTTTTTTGATAAATAAAATATATTGTTGAATTACTTCTTCATTCTATTTTAGAAAGGTTGCAACAGGGACACATTTAGGAGCCATTGGTCATCATAATAACTCCAATCTATTAAATTATAGAGCGAGAGCTCGATAACGTGACTAGTGGTGGCATTACATGTGACCCACTTCCACCCACAACACTCACTTCTGATCTTGTTAACCCACTATAAGAAAAGGTGGTTGGTAGGATTAACATTGGATTTCAAAAAGACTTTCAATTCTAGTAAACCCATCCTCTCTTCCTCAGCACAAGCCATGTATATATCTTAGTTTAGCATATAATATTTTTTTCATAAATATATATATATATATATTTTTTAATAAGTCAGGGTGGTCCTATGACCATTTTGACTTGCATGTGGAGCCGCCAGTATGTTCATCAAATTTTTCTTCTTTAAAATTGACTAGTTTTAAGTTGTGGAAGGAATCCGTTATAACGTAGTATATGTTATAAAAACAAAAAAACAAAAATCGTTCGAATTTTTTTTCTTTTCTGATCATATGTTTTACGGAAACTTGAACTAGAGAAAACAGTCTTTTATTGCATGGGCTTTTCTGACTTACTGAAAAAGGATTTTTTTTTGTTATTATTTTGTTTTGCCTTTACATATCTTTTGCTGATTGCCTGATTGATGAAATCAAGGACTAATGGGTCTGCCTTTGCCTTTAAATCAAAAGAATAATGCTAGTTTTCTTAAAATAATAATAATAATAATAATAATAATAACATACCCCATTATACATTCAAATTCACAACATACTTAATTTTTTATTTTGTAATTGGTGCTTTTTTTTTTTTCAGTAGATGCTGTAATAATCACAAATTGACACATAAATATGTTATTTAGTTGGGTGTGGGTCTGTCTCCGTGGGCGAATTGAAATAAAAAAATTCTCATGAACGACTTTTATTGATTTTTTTTATATCATCTTTTGCCAATGGACCACTTTGAAAATTGGTTTCATTGCCAATTCACTGGAAAAGAAACCATCTCTTTCTCTAGTAATCGGTGCCAACTGCCAACATATTGGAAAAGAAATTCCGATGAAAATAATGTAAACCTATACTGTTATATGGCAAACAACAATTTGTACATGTCATAAATATCTAACACATCATAATGAGCCTTCTAAAATACTTGTAAATTAATTACGAATATACATATTTGACATATATAAAGTTAAGAATAGATAGATGTCCTCAAATTAATCCTAAAAATATATAGTTTGAATCTAATTATTTCTAATCTAATTTAAATCTAATAATTAAAATGACCTTTCCTCCAAAATAAATTTAATTAATCAAATTGTGAGAAGATGAACAACTACAATATTTTTATTTTGATTTGGGATACTTGATCGAATCCAATTACCATGATTTCAAGCCTTTCCTATTAAACCTAAAACTGATAGGTAGCCATTAGCCCTATTATAATCCTAAGCGAGACATAAATAGCTTGAAGTTCTTGTGTGTGTGTGTGTGTGTGATAGTAGAAGCAAAAGCTTACATACCTTCATTTCCTAAACAACCAGCAATTTTGTTGTTAGATAAGTCAAGACTTCTTAGCTCCTTGAAAGGCTGAAATAGGGACATGTTTATATACCATGTATCCTCATAATTTTGCTCTTGGTTTATACCGGAGAGCGTGAGCTTGATCACATGACCAGTGGTGGTGTTACACCTGACCTGCTCCCAACTACAACACTCACTCTTTGTGTCATTAACCCATGTTGGAAGAAGGGGTTCGGTACGATTAGTTTTGGATTTCAGAAAGGCCTTTAATTCTAGCATACCCATCCTCTCATCCTCAATACAAGCTATGTGCTCATGAATTTGAACAAAAAGTAGTAAAGCCCACAGCAAAAACTTCACCAAAGGCCACTCCATTGACAAATATGATTGTGAAACACCAAGTTTCATTTCTAGCTAAACCAACTTGTGTGTAAGTACTCAAGACAAAAAAGTAATAAGTCTATGGGCCTTTATATAGAGAAAGTTATAAGTCTATGGGCCTTCTTTTTCTGATGAACTGTCTATGGGCCTTCATATAGAGAAAGTTATAATGTTTTCATATTTTAATCCATAAATTATATAATAAACTGTTGGTTAAGTCTCTGGTATGAGAATCTCATGACACGTAATTGTCTTATATCCTTTTTTTTCTACAAAAATATCCAATTTTTTCAATGGGTTGGTTAAAAGAATTTATTATTAGTAGAATTCTTCATTTATCTCATACATCTTGCTTTAGCCTAGTTTGAAAGATTGGCTTGTAGAAGTCACAACACGCAATGTTCATCTAATTGGACCTCATTTCAATTTAATTAACGGAATGAAACATTTTAATAACAGTTACTATATATATATATATATATCTCGTCTGATTTATTAAGAATATAAATTCAAATCTATGTCCTTTTCAAAAAAATTCAAATCTATGTCCCAGCCAAATATATTGGCCAATAATATATTAGCAAAACAATGTGGCCCTAATCAATCAACACTTAAATGAAAATTGACGTGGACGTGAAAGGAGGGAGAAAGAAATTGAACACAGAGGAGAAAAAGTGAAGTTAATGTGCTGAGGGCCCAGGGGAAACGTGATTGATGGAGAAAAGACAAAAGATAAAATAGGTGTGTCTTTTTCTATGCTGGGCCCACTGACTCTCATCGAATAGTATTGTGACGTGTATGTCACTCTATGCGAACAATTTTCATGCGTCGTGTTCCTCTACTTGCCCCTAAGTTCAAGGCAACTTTTTTTATTAATTCCTTTCTCGCCATCTTTTTGTTTTATACTCTTCACTTTTGTATTTGGGAGTCTCGGGAGGCGATTTCTACGAAGTTTCTGCCTTGTCCTTTCAATCACCTTTTTGCTATTTACCCCTCTCTTAGTCCCTTTTCTTATACAATATTGTGATTTAGTCCCTTCAGTTTCTTGTAATTAGTTAGTACTAAGTACCATGAATGATTACAACCGACAAAATTTAATGTTTGACTGTTTGTTCACTACTCACCAGTCACCAACCAACCAAAATAGGCGTTCATTTAGTTTTTGGTAGCTTATTTGATTTGAGTGTTTTTACGCCTTAATAAATTTAATTTTTGATTGAGGGTTTTTCACATTCAGAGAAAGTAGCTTTTTAAAAGTAATATATATATTTTTAAAGGTATAGCTCTATTTTGGAATGGACAAAAATTTCAGTTAAAATGATCATTGAATATTGAAGGCATACACTACTACTGTCATTTGCATATATCAAAAGCATTAGTTATTGCATTGAAGCGTTTTGTGTTTTTTAACACGAACAGAGTAAATGTTGATAAAGGTAAATATTGGTTATAAGATTTCAGTTATATCTAAACTTTTTCATGGTATTCTTGATGAAGAAAATTCAGATATGCAGGTACCTTTACTAGAAAGAGGCCACATGTTATTGACTTATTGTAACTTAGATTCAGAGATTTAAGAACTGGGAGGGTACTTGAGGATCTTAAAATTTTCTCGTCAAAGTTGTTTTCTCTTAAATTCATGTGTTAGTTTGCTCAGTTTAGACAAACAACTGGATTCTGAAAAAAAAAAAAAAATCCATTATTAAATTTATCAACAAAATGAGAAAAGAATGTCATATCATGTTATTCATTAGCACAGTATGTAATTGTAATATAGGAAAAATTCATTGATTAATTGAACTATCAAGAATCAAATATGTTTTCTGGAACAATCATTACCACACACCCCTATCCATCCTTTTTTTTTTTTTTTTTTGGATAGGTGCGAAGTTTTATGATTGTAAGCCATAGGATTGCACTCTTATCATATAAATATGAATTGTTGTCAATTGTATCTGCCTTTCTTATTTATGAAGCTAGAGACCAAGTCTACCTCAAAGCCCAATCGACATAGGTGTTCGTAGCAGCTGTTTAGGAAAAGATAAAGCACCAGTAACAATAGCAATTTTCAATTAGTGAGAAAGCATGAGTAAGGGACAATATTAAAATGAGTAACAATTTACAATCTAATTTTATGAACATTTATTTGTAAGAAAAAAAAAGTTAGGCCCGTTTGACTTAAAAAAGAAGAAGAAAGAGTTAGGCCCTTATGACTCAAAAAAGAAAAATGAGTTAGGCCCTTTTGAGTTTTTGAGTGAGTAATTGTGTATCATTTTGTAAGTATTTTAAAAGTCTCCTTCCCTCTACCACTTTGTGCGTGTGTTTATCTTAAAAAAAAAAAAAAAGTAAGTTCCCACATTGAGAAAAAAAAGAGTAATTTATGTGTGTTTAAAGTCTTGTGCTATATATTTAAGAATAAGGTCTTTTTAAGTGTGTACTGCATTGTAAGTCTTTCAAATATGTAAGATTTTTTTTGTTTTCTTTTTTCGAGATCACTTCAAAAGCTGCAATTAATTTGAAATTCAAATTAGATTATCAATTTTATTTTAAAAGAAAATATGTTGACAACTAAATATTCAAATTTGCTTTTATATATAAGCATATGAATCAACCTCTAATTTGTTCTACGGATGAATTTGGTACACTAATAGTTTTTTCACTCCCAAATACAGCATGTCTAAAATGTGGATTTATTTTATTTTATTTTAAATTTTGTAAGTGGATACTAATTAATATACATATAATTAATTTTTTGCCCGTGCTTTACACGGTTTTTTATTTGAATGAAATGCTATAAAATAACAAAGTAGCATAACAAAATATATAATTTTTTTTTTTTAAAATTTAGGTGTGTTGAACTATTAATTTTTAAAAAGTTCTTTTATCTTACCCTTTGAAAAACCAACCAAAGGCAAAGAGTTTTTTTTTTTTTTTTTTTTTAATTTATTTTTATTTTAAGACTAAAATAAAAATGTCATATTGTTTTACAAAATTTTCATTAGTTAACTAATGAAAATTTTGTGCTCTCTATGTGTAGTAAGAAATAAAAAAATTCATTCCTTTTGTTCAAGATTTTGATATTATAAAAATTTTGAGTTCTCTATATATAATTACAATAACAAATAAAAAAATCAGTTCCTTTTTGTTCAAAACTTGATCTTTTACTATTATAAACAGAAAGGCTATAGATAAAATATAATGGGATTTTTCCAACCATGATAGTTAGAAAAGGTAAATGAAAAGTAGAGTTTTGATGTTATATCTAACCCCAAAACTACTACATTATTGGATTCATTCTCACAAATTCAAATCTCCCAAATCTTCAATGAAAAGCTTTGGATCTATTTGTGAATTTGTAGGCTAATTTGTCAAAATCTTCAATTAAAATATTCAAATAAAGCAATACATATATGAAAATGGTCTTAGTAGTAAGTTAATAGATTTTGTTTTGGCATTTGGTTAAAATCTTCAATTAATGGTCTTATATAGTTGATATTTAATTTTTATCATGTTGTTATGTGAAAACCACATTGATATCCTGATGAATTTGGTTCCCAATCATGGGCCATATAAATTAAACGACTGTAAAAAATTAACCAATCATTCAGATTTATCACAAGATGAGGGGGGGAGGGGAATTGAATGAAAAGAACTCACGTCAAGTTTAGTAGAAATTTCATTGAACGTATATGACACCATTGGCATGCAATACTAAAAGAACAAAAATAATGCACTAAAAATTTTCAAATCGACCAAACATCTCCACACGAAGTTATGATAGTAGGTAGGATGTATATTTTCTGCTGGTTCGAACTGGGTGCAGGTTTTGATAGTCCCACATTTTTGGCACTAAAACACTGTTTATTAAGATGCTTCATTGGTAAACAATGCTTGACTCAAATTGGGTTTGATGGAGATAGAATTGGGTCGAGAGAGGAAGAGATGAAATCAGATAGGGTAATTAAGATGGTTATACGGTTTGCGAAATGATTAAGATGGCTAACAAGCGTTTAAGATGGAGAAACGAAAATAAAATTTGCAAGAAATAAGAAGAAAGAAAGGAGCTACAATAGAGACAGGAAGGTGGCATGCTAGGTACCTGAATTTATGGCCGAGTCCTTCTCAGCACTCACCGTGTAACTGATTTTTATTTTTAGAAAAGTGTAACTGATTTTTATAATTTAATAATAATAAAAAATTTATTTGTATAATATACTATTAATTTGAGTAATTTTTCTCAAGCTCATTCTCAATTTCAACATGTGTTGTTTTCTTATGCTTTGATGAACTTTATTATTTTTTCATTGGATGCATGTGTAGGGGTCTAACTTGACTTCTATTATAAAGTTTCAACTTATAGTGTCTACTTATGATGATTGCATTCTTTGTCATTAGACTGATGCACTTATCAATTTTTGATGTAAGCAGATATTGAACTTAAAATTTTTTATTTAACCATCAGAGACTTTACCAATTAAGCTAATCAGAACCCACAAAGTTGAATCCCATCTTGGTGGATGTACAAAATGATGATACGTGTCCTTTACTCAATGCATATGACAATGACATGTGTCATCTTTTAGAGTAATGTAAACCTATAATGTCATATAGAAAACAATGATTTGTACAAATTATAAATATTATTTGACACATCATAATTAATGAGCCTCCTAAAATACTTGTAAATTAATTATGCATATTTGACATATGTAAAGTTTCGAATAGATGGATGTCCTTAAATTACTCCTAAAAAAATATAGTTTGAATCTAATTATATCTAATCTAATTTAAATTTAATAATTAAAATGACTTCGCCTCTAAAATAAATTTAATTAATCAAATTGTGAGAAAATGAACAACTACAATACTTTTAATTTGATTTGGGATATTTAATCGAATCCAAAAACCATGATCTCAAGCCTTTCCTATTAAACCTAAAATTAATTGGTAACCATTAGCCCTGATATAATCCTAAGCGAGACATAAATAGTTCGAAGTTCTTATGTGTGTGCATGCGTGCGTGCATGCGCGCGCGTGTGTGTGTGAGTGATAGTAGAAGTAAAAGCTCACATACCTTCATTTCCTAACCAACCAGCAATTTTGTTCTCAGATAAGTCAAGATTTCTTAACTCCTGGAAAGGTTGAAATAGAGACATGTTTAGGAACCAAGTAAATAATCTTGCTCTTGGTTTATACCAGAGAGCATGAGCTTGATCACGTGACCAGTGGTGGTGCTACACTTAACTTGCTCCCAACTGCAACACTCACTCTTTGATTGATTAACCCATGTTGGAGGAAGGAGTTTGGCATGAATAGTTTTGGATTTCAGAAAGGTCTTCAATTCTGGTAGACCAATCCTCTCGTCCTCAATACAACCTTTGTGCTCATGAATTTGAACAAAAAATCCATAGCAAAAATTTCACTAAAGGCCACTCCATTGACAAATATGATTTTGAAAAACCTAGTTTCATTTCTAGCTAAACCAGCTTCTTTGTCTGTACCCAAGACAAGAATGTTATAAGTCCATGGGCCTCTATATAGAGAAAGTTATAAAATTTTCATATTTTAATCCATAATTTATATGATAAAATTTTGGTTTAAGTCTTTGGGCATGAGAATCTCATTACATGTAATTGGCTTATATCCTTTTTTTTTCTACAAAAATATCCAATTTTTCCAATGGGTTGGTAAAAAGAATTTATTATTAGTGGAATCCTTCGTTAATGTCACGCATCTTGCTTTAGTCTAGTTTGAAAGATTGGCTTGTAGAAGTCACAACTTGCAATGTTCATCTAATCTTTCTTCCTTAAAATTGATTAGTTTTCAGTTATTAATAGAATCCGTTATGTGAGTTTAACAACGTAGTATATGTTATAAAAAAAAATGATAGTGGCATGGTTTTAGGAAACTTTTAGTAATTTGAGATAAGTTTGAAATTTTTTTTTCTTTATTATAGTATGTTTTACAGAATCTTGTAGTTGAGATTTTTTTATTTTATTTTATTTTATTTTATTTTGCCTTCATGTATTTTTTTCGCTAATTGCTTGATTGGTGAGACTAAGGACTAATAGGTTAGTTTTTATTATTATTTTTTTTTTAATAGAAAGTTTCAACCTATGACGTTTACTCCTGATGATAGATTTTTATTATTAGACCAAGACACCAATCAATTTTTGGTGTAAACGGAGATTGAACTTCAGATCTCTTATTTAGCCATCAAATAAAATATCAACATTTTAAAAGAATAATGCTAGTTTTCTTAAAATAATGAAAATAATAATGTTAGGAACACCTAATTATATATTTAAATTCATAACATACTTAAGTGTTTTTTTTGTAATTTGTGTACTTTTTTTCAGCAGCTATGGTAATCATCACAAATTAACATGTAAATATGTTATAAAATTGGGCGTGAGTCTGTCTATGTGGGCGGACTGAAATCAAAAAAATTCTCATGAATGACTTTTATTGATTTTTTTTTTTAAATATCAATTTTTGCTAATGGACCACTTTGAAAGTTAGTTTCATTGCCAATTCACCGGAAAAGAAACAATCTCTTTCTCTAATAATGGGTGCCATCTGCCAACATATTGGAAAATAAATTCCGATGAAAGTGATGGTGTTTTGCCATTCCTTGCCTGTCCATTTCCGTAACTGTTAGTGCCATTAAAATGGTCAGTTTTTATTAATGAAATGCTGCTATCTAGCTCTCTCTCTCACCCTCCCTACGTTTGTAGTATGATGTTGCTTTGACATTTGTTTCCTATCAATTTTTTCTTGAAACTATATTGTTACATTTTATTCACAGTTAATATGTTTGGGTCAGGAAATGGTGGAGCCATATTTTTTTTATTGATATAAGTGATTTTTTTTTTTTTTTTGGAGAGGAAGATATAAGTGATATTAATTAATTGTTAAGTGTTAATATTATGAAAATTTACATGGTTTTATCATCAATATTGTGAATTCCATATCCAACCTCATTTCAATTTGATTAACGGAATGAAAAATGAAATATTTCAATAATAGTTACTCTCTGTCTCTGATATATATATATATATATATATTTATATTAAAAATTAGAACTCATTTGATTTATTAAGAATATAAATTCAAATCCATGTCACAGCCAAATATGTTGGCCAATAATATATATATTGAGGATCTTGGCCAATAAAATATTGGCCAACTAATGTGGCCCTAATCAATCAACGTATCTAACACTTCACATTGACGTGAAGGGAGAGAGAAGGAAATTGAAAGATTGTATAATGATACATTCACATACCAACCAACCAACCATTTGACATGGATGATAGATACATTTACTTACCAATCAACCATTTGACATGGATAGAAGGCTAAATACCACTGTTTACCGAAATATATATTAATTTACCACTGTTTCGAAAATATTTAAGAATCTACCACTAATTACAAATTTGAGTTCCACCTAAGTTTGCCACCATGGCATGGCTGAGCTGGAATTTTAATAGTTAAGAAATGCCACCTTGAACTTGACATCATGAACCTCGAGTTTGACTTGATAGAGGGATAAAAAGTGAAGCTCATATGCGTGGACAATGAAACGAAGAAGAAAAGGAAATAGAGGAAAAGAACAGAAATAGAAGAGTTGATTTTTGCCCTGCTACTCCAAACATGCGGAAATGACTGGCAAAATTAGCTGAATGGCTCGAATTTTATCAGACGTGTTATAGGGGAATTAATCGTACTAGTCTGATGACTTATATGAAAATTTGCGTATCCATGATGGTAAGAAATTAACAATTTTGATAATGATTGTATATTTAATGTCTCAAAAAAAAAAAATGCTCCTTCATTTAACTTAACATGTAAAGCTTTGTTTGTTGAATAAAGAGATCTAGGATTCGAATCTTGGCTACGTGCCAAAAAGCTATTAAGATCTTAACTTGATAATAAAGAAGAATAATAATAGAGTGGATGCTAAAAGTTAAAATTTTATTGTATCTATAGTTTTTTTTTTTTTTTTTTAAGGTTCCTTAAATATTGACTTTAACCTGGGTAAAATGTCTATTATTATTTTTTGGGACCTAATCTATCATATAATAATATATTTTTTATTTATTCTGTGTTTCTTTACACATATTGGTAATTTTGAAACAATACCTTGAATCGAATTTTGTTAGCCGCAAAATGAAATAAAAACGTTCATCGGAATAACAAAAATGACTGGAATTTTAATTGAAATATTGTAGGGGCATTAAACATACCAATTTAATGACTTATTTATGAAAATTTGTGTATTGATTGAGGTAGGAAATTAACAATTTTGATAATGTGTATTTAATGTTTTTTAATGGGTTTCAATAATTCAACTGATAAAGGTTTTTTTTTTTTTTTTTTTTAAATCTTTGAATAAGGGATTTGTGATATGAATTCCGATTATATTGAAAACCAATTAGTGTGACATGATGATAAAAACTAATCATAATAAATTTGGCGCAAAAGATTAAAATCCTTTCACATCTATAAATATAAAAATATTTCCCTAAATATTGATTTTAACATGTGAAAAAAACTATTATCAAATTTTGGGACCTAATCTATCATACAATCAAATATTATATAAATTTATTCGGTGTTTCTTTAAATATTAATTGGAATTTTCAAGATAATGCAATTGATTTTTGTTATCCAATCAAATTAGAACATTCATTGCAGTAATAAAAAGAAAAACCAAGATAAATTTGCAATCCCGCGTATTGACTAATTGGTTTGATTGATACATGAGTAAATTTAGAGACATTTAAGATATATTATAAGTAATATATATTAAATAAAAATTTTTGGATGGGTCTTGGATTTTACAAATAGTATAAAATAGAAAATTGTAAACTCAAAGAGAAATGGAAAATTTTTAGTTTCTATCAATTTTATTATAAAAAGCTTGGCAATGAAAATGTCTTAAATATAAGCTTAAATTCAATAAGAATGTGGTGTGAACCTAGAAGTTTACTCGCATTAATAATGTCCTGCTACATCAAATTTTTTTACAAAAAAGAATAGAAAATAACACATATTATCACATTCCTTTTTAATAAATATATTCAACTATTAAAATAAAAACAAAAAGTCCAAAACAAAGTGTCAGAAGAACCACCATAACTACTAGAGATGACACTGGAGTTAGGAGCCACCACCTTCAATGAAGTCATTTCATCGTCATTCAGCCTTGGGCTTAGGAGTTTTTCATCTCCAGCTTCCTCTTCGATGACAACATGTGCATGAGTGCATGATGACAACTGGCCTTGCTGGTTCATCTCTGATGACAAATATATCAACATTGGTTGTTAATGATGACCCCACTAATTCCTAATGATTCTTTGCTCCAATTTTTTTTTTAATACTTTGATATATTTATTGGAAATTATGATAATGTATAATACTCTATTCATTTTTGTGAAATAATTTGATTTGGCAGTACATTATTGGAGGGTGTAAATGTGTGTGATTACACTAGATCTTTATTGAATTTAAATTTCAAACTCCACTATTGGTTATTATTGTATGTTTCTGTAGGGGCGCTTTTTGGGGCTCAGGCCCAACAGGCGGGTGGTTCTGGCCCAAAAGTCCCTCAATAATGAATTTGTAGAGAGTAGGTTACAGAACTAGGTCTTTGACAGAGGAAACGTAGTTATGAACAAGCCATGCAACCAGTTGGACGTAGGGATATACCTCCAAGCTTTTGGAATAACAGTCCGTGGGGCTGTATCTTCTGCTTTTTATCTCTAACTCCTTTCTCTTTTTTCTATCTTTTTCTTCTTCCTGCTTGCGATCCCTTGGCCATGGGGATCTCCTTCTCTTATATAGCACCATTCCTAAGATCACGACCCTACACTTGTTAATCATCTGGGCCTCCACTTGAGTGTCTGTCCCATAGGACATCCTCCCTCTTTTCTGTGAGTTGCACTGGCCAAGATAATTCTGTGCTCCTGTCCTTTTCACATTAATGCGGCTGGAAAAGTAGCTCCTTGGCATTTAATGCGGCAATCGTGGTTGCCCCCCTCCGTGAACGTCATGCACTGTTCCTTCGTATTGGATGACTTTTCGCCATGCATAGGGTGTGAATCGGACACACACTTGGCGAGTCCGAGGAGGTACTCCTCCTCGAACGCCCCTAAGCAGGCCCGGCCCAACATGGTTGGGCCGGGGTATCCTATGCCCATGCCCTTTCTTCTTGTCGTGGTTGGGCTTAGTATATGTACTATGGCCCAACGTCGACTGACGGATTTTACCCCCACAATAGTCCCTCAAAATTCCTGCCTTTTTTCTGGGTCCGAGGAGAAAAGGCGGGATTTTGATACTCACTAGACAGTTCGTGGTGAATCACTGCTTCACACGTGTAGGGGGGGGGGAAGCATGCCTTCACGTGCCTCATTAATGTTGAGGGCATTTAATGACCCAGGGGAAAGTAACCGCAGCTTTCGAGGTTTTACACTCATCCAATCCAACGGTTGAAGGCCGGATCTACGGTGGACAGCGTTTCACTCGCCTTAGACGTAAGTGCGTCTGTTCAAATTCTTCCGAGTATAATAGGTTTTGAGGGCGGTTGTCCCTCACTTTTGACGAGCATTCCAATATTCAGAACGTCTCAGAGCTTTCTCCTTCAGTCCGTTCTCACTTCCGCTGCCATTCTCTTGAAGACTCCTTCGAGCTTCTTACCCGTAAGTGCGCGCTTCTTCTCCGTTATTCTTCATTAATCATACTGCCTTCAAGTTTTTTTTAGGATTAAAGGGGATGGGTAGGCTTCAGAAAATGGTAGATTCTCCGGCCGGTATGGCGGGCTTCAGGGCGAAGTATCGTATCCCACCGGAGGTAGGTTTAGAGTACTGTCATCTGGAGGACATTTTGTTCAAGCGGAGTACAGGGGAAGTCGCAATTCCAATGATAGCCTTCGTGGAAGGAGGAATGACTATTCCAATGGGGAGAATAACTAGGGATTACCTACGTGGTCATAGATTGGCCCCCCATCAATGCACCGCTAATCTATTCCGGATCCTGGGGTGTGTCGAAACCCTGAACAATCAGATGAACCTCGGCCTCTCATGGCACGACGTGGTTCATCTTTATGAATGCCATAGGCTCGGCGACTCGTACTATCTAAAGTCCAGGACTGACGAAGTGAGGTTAATATCTTGCCTTCCGAAGTCCAGCAAAGGCTTGAAGGACGACCATTTGATCGTCTTCGGACCATGGTATGACGGCCCTCACTGTCCGACTAGGGCGGGAACACCAGGTGGGGTGTCGTAGTACTAGATTCCGTGGGGAGGACTTTAGTTTCAAGCTCCTCCCCCTCCTTTTTCTTTTATTTTAAACTTGTTGGCTTGGTTGCATGTCTCCTCGGACTAACATAAACCTTTTAACGGCCTTCGCAGACAAGGAGCGAACGTCCCCTCGGCTGAGCTTGGTCAATATCCCGGCCCTAAATTACCTCCTGAGGTCCGAGATCTTCGTTAGCGAGGACGGACAACTACGGTCGGCTCCTTTGATTTTGGACTTCACTCCACTCACTCGAGCCCAAGTGGAAGCCGGACAAGCTATAAGGGCTGGCAGTCCGAGGTTGGCACGCATTGACGTTTCCATACCAGGGTTTCTCGCTGCCACAGACTTGCCTCCTATTCAGTTACCTCCCCAACGTGCCTTTCCCCCAGTAGTTATCCCAGAGGAGGAGGCTGGTTCTTCACATTCATCCTTAGAGGATCAGATAGACCAGTTTCAATTTACTGAGGAAGGGGAGGCTTTGGTCAGGGTAGTAGAGCTCTCCAACTCTGACGCTGATTTAGACCGCGCCTCAGCGGCTCCTGGTACTGGTTTGGTCATCGCACAATCTGATATCAGCGAAGATATAGAAGAAGAAGAAGGAATGGATCTCCAGCCGAGGACTGACCTTAGGGGTCTTCTATCTAACAGGTCCAAGGGGCAAACCTCCAAAGAAGTCTCGAAAGGACAGACCGTCCTCAAAGCTCCCGTTCCTCCTCCCCCTCCCTCATCGGATACGGCGCTGCAGCCTATGCCTAACTTAAGGCGAAAAAGGCCTGTAGAAGAGACGGAGGAGGGAGAAGTTGCCCGTGAGAAGGCCGGGCCTAAAAAGAAGGGCAAGGAAACGAAAGAGCCCCGAGAGAAAAGGACCAGGTCCACTGAGAGTCGAGATGAGGCAGCCATTCTGAGGGTACCACGAACGTGGTCTCCTCGGATCGAGTTAGACGACGCTCCAGTCCTCTGGGATGCGACACTATGGGAATCCCAGCGAGAGCAGGCTTCGTTCTTGGCTGAGGCGCTGCAGCAGCCTCTTCTCCTACCCCGTGACATGGAGGGCCTCAGGAAGATTCGTTAGCCAGAACTTTTCATGTCACTGAAGAGGGATATGGCCGTGGTAAGTGGAATCTTCTATCTTGTCTTTGTACTGAGTACCCTCTTATCGTCTTGTTTTGATATCGTCTTCATTTCCGTCCGAGCGCAGGTCACTCAACAAATTTATATTGCTGAGGAGTGGGCCAAGAAGGCCCGTGAGGATATGCATAAGGAGGCTCAGTCTCGTTCTGCAGCTGAGAGGGCCGTTGGCGATCTCAAACGAGATTTTGATCGTCAGGGTAATGAGCTCAAGGAGGTGAAGAAGGCCAATGCGAGTGCAGAGGCTGGCCTGAAAAATGCTGAAAAGCAAGCTGACGAGCTGCGCAAGCAGCTCCGTCACTCTGAGGAGAGACTG
Organism: Quercus robur; assembly: GCF_932294415.1. Lineage (NCBI taxonomy): Eukaryota > Viridiplantae > Streptophyta > Magnoliopsida > Fagales > Fagaceae > Quercus > Quercus robur. The sequence goes on along the minus strand of NC_065538.1, from coordinate 11,757,800 downwards.
GCCGAGGAGCAACAGCGGTTTCGGAGCTTAAAGCTGAGCTAGCAAGGACCAAGGAGGAAGCTCGCTTGTCCAGGGAGGTTGCCGAGAAGGCTGTGGCGGCTTTGTATAAACGTGGAGTTCACGATACTGAGGAGAGACTAGCCGAGGAAGTCGCCACCGTCTGCAGGGAATACGTCACCTCGACCTGGGGAGTGGCCATGGATCGGGCAACCGTCCCCGCAGATTCTGATCTCAGGAAAGCTGAGAACATCTTTTTCCCTGCGGAAATACGTGAGATTCCTGGCGAGGTCGCCTCCACTGAGCCTCTTCCAGCAGATTCCTCTGTTCCCGAGACTGGGGGCACGGAGCAAGCTACGTAGGGCCAGTCACCCGAGGACAGTCTTCGCATCAGCGAGATCCTTGCCCAGGCCCAGGAGATCGCCCCGGAGAACCCAGCAGCGGATGATCAGCCTGCCCCGACTCAGGGCCCTTAGGGACGTAGTATAGGAATTCGTCTGTTTTGCTTTTTGTGCCTCGTTTTGTTTGATCCTTGCTAATGTTTCTGAACTGAGTTACTTTGAACATTATATGACAAAAGTTATTTCATCTCATATATCGTTGCTTTATTCTATTTTGTTTTCATTATGAATGGATATTGGTTTTGCCATTTTACTGCTGAAAGTCAAGCAATAATGAATGAATACGTTAGAATGATCGATACTTTATAATTGGGCAAAAACGATTACAATGCTGACTTCTCCCAAGCCCGTGGCTAAGAATCCGCGCAGGACTTGGGCTCCCTTTAACGCTTATTGAGAATCGCACAATGGTTAATTTCCCCCAAGTCTGTGGTCCGAGGAGCCATGCAGGACTTGGGTTCTGTTTAACACTTAATGAGAATCGTTGTATGGTTAATTTCCCCCAAGTCTGTGGTCCGAGGAACCATGCAGGACTTGGGTTCTGTTTAACACTTATTGAGATTCGTTGCGTGGTTAATTTCCCCCAAGTCTGTGGTCCAAGGAGCCATGCAGGACTTGGGTTCTTTTTAACACTTATTGAGATTCGTTGCGTGGTTAATTTCCCCCAAGTCTATGGTCCGAGGAGCCATGCAGGACCTGGGTTCTGTTTAACACTTATTGAGATTCGTTGCGTGGTTAATTTCCCCCAAGTCTGTGGTCCGAGGAGCCATGCAGGACCTGGGTTCTGTTTAACACTTAATGAGAATCGTTGCGTGGTTAATTTCCCCCAAGTCTGTGGTCCGAGGAGCCATGCAGGACTTGGGTTCTGTTTAACACTTATTGAGAATCGTTGCGTGGTTAATTTCCCCCAAGTCTGTGGTCCGAGGAACCATGCAGGACTTGGGTTCTGTTTAACACTTATTGAGATTCGTTGCGTGGTTAATTTCCCCCAAGTCTGTGGTCCGAGGAGCCATGCAGGACTTGGGTTCTGTTTAACACTTATTGAGATTCGTTGCGTGGTTAATTTCCCCCAAGTCTGTGGTCCGAGGAGCCATGCAGGACTTGGGTTCTGTTTAACACTTATTGAGAATCGTTGCGTGGTTAATTTCCCCCAAGTCTGTGGTCCGTGGAGCCATGCAGGACTTGAGTTCTGTTTAACACTTATTGGAAATAATTGTACAGTAAAACGGTATCAAGTGTTAAACAGAATGGTTCTCGGAACACAGCGTGGACTACCTGAGCCCCTGTGGATCCCGGTTGTTCCGTATAATCTCTTCTCGGCTTATTACTGCTACTGAAGCGGTCCGACCTGAAGTCCCTCCTCTCTTGAGGGACAAACTTCGCCTTTCCCTTCCCAATCTGCTGGTCCTCTTCGACCCTTTTATACTTGTCTATCCTGTCCATGAGTTGTTGCACGCTGGTGACTGGTTTCCCAGTGAGAGACTTTCTCAAGCCATGTTCTGTCGGCAAGCCCCTTTTGAAGGTACTGATGGCGACGTCATCGTGGTTTCCTTCTACCTCGTTGTACGTCTCCCAATATCTGTCCGAGTAGGCCTTCAGCGTTTCTCCTTCTCGCATGGATAAGGATAAGAGGGAGTCGAGGGGCCGAGGGACTCTAGTGCTGGTGATGAAGCGGGAACCAAAAGCCTCCGTCAATTGTTTAAAGGAGTCTATGGAATTCGGTGGGAGGGCATCAAACCATCTCATGGCCAGGGGTCCCAGGCTGGATGGAAACACCTTACACATTAATGCCTCGTCCTTGGAGTGGATGGCCATCCTTTGGTTGAATTGGCTCACGTGCTCCACTGGGTCAGTCCGACCATTGTATAGGGTAAACGTTGGCTGATTAAACCGCCGAGGAAGCACCGCCCTCTCTATTCTACGGGTAAATGGCGACTGGGAGATTTGATCCAGGGCCTTGCTCATGGCGTCATTGACCAGGCCTTGGTAAGGTGGGCTCTTGCGACCGCGTTTGTGAGGCCGCCCTTCCTCATAGGAGAACGTCTCACTCGGAGGGGTTCTCGTCCTTCGTCTGTATTCATCATCCTCACCACTGCTAGTATCCGAAATGGGCGAAGGATGTTTTTGCTGGGCTCGACGCAGCTTCTTCTTCAAATCATCAATCTCTTGCTGTAGAGCCTTCCGCTCGTTGTGCTGGTGGGACGGGTGATCTTTCCCTTTCGAACGACTTCTACTCATGTGAGAGGTGTTCACACTGCCCTCTCGTTGATTATCTTGGTCCTTCGCTCGTTCAAGGTTTACAAAGTTGTCTTGTCGTTGAGATTCTGCACGTCCAGTTTGGCGCGGACCTGATCCTTCCATCCCTTACTGTTTCGCTTGTCGAGACACAAGTTTTCCCACAGATGGCGCCAATTGTAGGGGCGCTTTTTGGGGCTCAAGCCCAACAGGCGGGTGGTTCTGGCCCAAAAGTCCCTCAACAATGAATTTGTAGAGAGTAGGTTACAGAACTAGGTCTTTGACAGAGGAAACGTAGTTATGAACAAGCCATGCAACCAGTTGGACGTAGGGATATACCTCCAAGCTTTTGGAATAACAGTCCGTGGGGCTGTATCTTCTGCTTTTTATCTCTAACTCCTTTCTCTTTTTTCTATCTTTTTCTTCTTCCTGCTTGCGATCCCTTGGCCATGGGGATCTCCTTCTCTTATATAGCACCCTTCCTAAGATCACGACCCTACACTTGTTAATCATCTGAGCCTCCACTTGAGTGCCTGTCCCATAGGACATCCTCCCTCTTTTCTGTGAGTTGCACTGGCCAAGATAATTCTGTGCTCCTGTCCTTTCCACATTAATGCGGCTGGAAAAGTAGCTCCTTGGCATTTAATGCGGCAATCGTGGTTGCCCCCCTCCGTGAATGTCATGCACTGTTCCTTCGTATTGGATGACTTTTCGCCATGCATAGGGTGTGAATCGGACACACACTTGGCGAGTCCGAGGAGGTACTCCTCCTCGGACGCCCCTAAGCAGGCCCGGCCCAACATGGTTGGGCCGGGGTATCCTATGCCCATGCCCTTTCTTCTTGTCGTGGTTGGGCTTAGTATATGTACTATGGCCCAACGTCGACTGACGGATTTTACCCCCACAGTTTCAATAGAAAATATATGTATTAAAAAAAACCTATCTCAAAAACCAAAAAAAAATCCCTTGTTTTCCTGTGTTTGGTTAGCAAATCTTAAATTAAGCTAGAAAATATTTTTTTTTATTTAGTTTGCACGAATTTTTTTTTTTCTTTTTTTTTCAGATTACATGTTTCACAGATTCTTGTACTAAAGATTTTTTTTTGTTTTGTTTTGTTTTGTTTTGTCTTCGTGTATTTTTTTGCTATGTTGGGTTAAAATAAATTGACCCCTTGCAAATTAATTAATTACCCAAGTTAATTAATTAGTCAAATTATATGCAATAGCATGGTAGCACAAACAAATCACCAAATAACTAAATGCAGTGGAAAATAAATTTGGCACAAGTGATTTGTTTACGAATGGAAAAAACTACCAAGGCAAAATCCCATCGGGTGAATTTAAGGTCACCACTCCCGAAAATCCACTATTATCAATCACAAGCGATTACAAGTATAAGGAATTTTACCAAATCCTTTAGCCTATCCCGAAATACCAACCTACAGTTGAACCCTTACCTCAATACCCAATTGGACTTGTATTGTAGCGGCATTCTCTCTATTCAATACATAAATTCCAATACGTGACTAACCAATGATGTAAGGATTCCAGTACGTGACTAACTCACCAACTTGAGGAAGATATTGGCTGCAAAGGTTTTCACTTCGTTAATAATGAAGATCAGGAAGCTCCTTTGTCACAAAACCCTTGGCGTAAAGTCATAGTAGTTTCTTTAGAGAGAATGATGAACTAGGGCACTTTTTGCATTCGGTCACACAATGCATGCGTGACGGTCTTTAAAAAAATCCTTATATATGCCTAGGGTTGTGAGAAAAGAAACCCTACACAAATATATAGGAATAGGCGTGTAATCAGATCTGAAAAGTCTGATTTCGTAATTCTCGACATATACAGCTTGTGTCGAGCTTCAACATTAAATCTCGATAGAAAGGATTCTGTCGAGACTTCTTTCGAGGTTTAATGAATAGCTCTTTTTCACTTGTTTCTTGGTCAGATCTTCATGACTTTAATGAACAGCTCTTAAACCCATCCTAGATCTATTCAATTACAAGTAAAGTATTTTTTGTCAAAGGATTAGTCAATTACATAAAATATGTCCCTAACACGTTAATTGCTTGATTGGTGAGACCAAAGACTAATGGTTTAGTTTTTTTCCTCTTTTTATTTTATTTTATTATTTTTAGAAAGTTTCAACCTATATATGGTGTCTGCTCCTGATTATACCTCTTTATCATTAAACCAATCAGTTTTTGGTATATGTGGGAATTGAATCTCAGATCTCTTATTCAACCATCAAATAAAATATCAACATTTTAAAAGAATAATGCTAGTTTTCTTAAAATAATGTTAATATAATAATGTTAGGAACACCTAATTATATATTTAAATTCACAACATATTTAAGTGTTATTTTGTAATTGTTGTACTTTTTTTTTTTAGCATCTACTATAATCATCACAAATTGACATGTAAATATGTTATAAAATTGGGTGTGAGTTTGTCTATGTGGGCGGATCGAAATCAAAAAATTCTCATGAACAACTTTTATTATTATTATTTTTTAATATAAATTTTTGCTAATAGACCACTTTGAAAATTGGTTTCATTGCCAATTCACTGGAAAAGGAACCATTTCTTTCTCTAATTTTGGCCATTTGTTGCATGTCTATTTCCGTAACTTTTTTTTTTTTTTTTATACAAGATAAAATTTCTACTCTAACCTAATCTAAGTGTATATGTGTGTAAAACTCTCTCCTGGAGACTTGAATCTTGGCCCTTGCCCCCCACACCCATACAAGTACTTATACTTGTGGAGTGACTATCGCACCACGGGTCTGCGGTAGTATTTCCGTAATTGTTAGTGCCATTAAAATGGTTTGTTTTTATTAATGAAATGCTGCTATTTAGCTCTCTCTCTCACCCTCCATCCGTTTGTAGTATGATAGGGTCAACTGGTTGGAAAAAAAGCATGGAAAAATGATGCTGCTTTGACATTTGTTTCCTATCAATTTTTTCTTGAAATTATTCGTTGCATCTAATTCACAATTAATACGTTTGGATTAGGAAGTGGTAGAGCCAGAATTTTTATTTAGGGGAGTAAAATTTAAGATTATAAGACAAAGAATAAAAGAAAAAATAACTTAAAAATAAGAGCTTAATCTAAATGTATAAAGTTTAAACATCTATTATGATTCTTTAAAATAAATTAAGAAAATAAACAATGTTAAAAGTATAGTAATATACCTACAAAGTTGTATACACATAATCTCACTACCTTCATTTCTTTTAAAAAAATATTTAAAATGCAACATTCTTTCTTTATTCTTCTAAGTACTTAAAATTTGGATTTGTAGTAAAAATCAAGAATTTAAAGCTATAAAGTATTCAAAAAATGGAAAAAAAAAAAAAATAGAGAAAACTTCAAGGTTTTCTATCGTATAGTACTTAAATAATTTTTTAAAATGATTTTGTAGTAAAAAATGGGTCCCATTAATTTAAGTCTTTTAAGTTTTTTTTCTCCTATTCTTTAAACCTTGATTTTCTTTTAAATAAAGGCCTTGAAGATGAGTGCCATGGGAAGTTATTAAAGAAAAAAAAAAAATTACATATAAGCTTAAATTCAATAAGAATGTGGTGTGAACCTAGAAGTTTACTCCCATCAATTATGTCCTTCTACATCATTTTTTTTTTTTTTTTTTTTTTTTTTTGCAAAAAAGAATAGAAAATAACACATATTATCACACTCTTTTTTAATAAATATATTCAAATATTATATATAAAAAAAAAAAGAGTCCAAAACAAAGTGCTAGAAGGAGAACCACCATAGCTACCAGAGATGACGCTGGAGTTAGGAGCCGCCACCTTCGATGAAGTCATTTCATCATCATTCGGCCTTGGGCTTAGGAGTTTTTCATCTCCAGCTTCCTTTTCGATGACAACATGTGCATGACATACGACAACTGGTCTTTCTGGTTCGTCTCCAACGACATATATATCAACATTGGTTGTTAATGATGACCCCACTAATTCTTAACGATTCTTTGCTCTGATTTTTTTAATAGTTTGATATATTTAAGGAAATTATGATAATGTATAATATTATATTCATTTTTGTGAAATAATTTGATTTGGTAGTACGTTATTGGAGGGTGTAAATGTATGTGATTATACCAGATCTTTATTGAATTTAAATTTTAAACTCTACTATTGGTTATCACAGTACTTTTCAGCAGAAAATATATGTATTAAAAAAAAAACCTATCTCAAAAAAAAAAAATCCTTGTTTTCCTGTGTTTGGTTGGCAAAATCTTAAAATAAGTTAGAAAATATATATATTTTTTTTGTTATTTAGTTTGCAACAAAAATTATTTACTTTTCTCATAATTCCAAATAATTTTATAAAAAGATCATTTATTCATGAAAACAACCCCAGTTAGGAAAACATTTTTATTGTTTCAGTCATTTGGACTCCCAATTGAAAAAATATATCCAAATTTGTAATTTACACAAAAAATTTATATAGAAAAGCAAACAAAAATAGTCATTTGAAAAATCGTATTAATTTGTCGATCGATATCAACAAGAATTTTAAAATTTTCTCTTATATGCCTACCCACTAGAAGAATCCGACTTCCTCGAACCAAGACCACCTCTACCTTCATCACCAAAAGCAGCAATAAAGTTGCTTTTCTGTCTAAGTTAAATGAGAACAACAACATTGTGTGCATACTTTCACTACTTTATGGCAAAGCAAAACGAAAATACCTTTGTTTTTTCTTCTTCCTCAACAACCTTTAATGATACATAAACAAATGTTTTATCTTACACAGTCCAGCACGTACGTGACATATAGTCCTCTTCGTAATTGAATAAAAAAATCAATATCGTTTAAGTGATGCCACGTTGTTCTGCTTCAGGAGTTTAAAGCCACGCGCAAAAACGGCATCGTTTTCTCACAAACAGTTCTTAGGCTGGGTTCGAAGGTTTGTTATGGTCGTTAATGACCGTTGTAGTTTGTTCAGCTTTGTTAGGATTTAGATTCTATTACTGTAACCGCGATTAATTAATTATTTTTTTGATAACCGCAATTAATTATTTAATCTGACTACATTTTGTTTTACTTCTCCTTCTTTTTTCTCATCGTGTTCTTTTTCTTATATATCTCTCCAATCTTCAAGATTCTCTTGCTTACTTGAAGATTTCCATAATTTATTATAAAGATTTACTTTTTACAAAATCTTATATAAATGTCTTATATAGTTTCATATCGTTTAAAATTAGTTATCATAATTTACTACTCAGCCTTTGGGATATCATTATTATCAAATATCATAGCTAATATGCCATCAATTTTGGAAATTATTGCCCTGTTGATTTAATAAATATGCCATCAGTTCATTGAAATCCTTGACTTCATGATAAATTTCCTGTATTTTAACTGTATATCCACAGCTTAGGAAGATTTATCCTTGGAAAGAAAAAACCAAACATAAGAGATTTGAAAACTACAACCTCTACTCACTTGGACATTTATGCGTCTACCCAATTAATCCCGATCCACCATCGATCGGTAAAATTTACTTTTGTAGCTTTCCCTGCTTCGTTCCCTTTCACTATTGTAAAGTCCAACCCAAACTAGACCTGACATAATTGTGAAGTGTCTATTATTAATGTTTAAACTATATATTTTTTTTGTTAAATGTATATGTTAAATGTTAAATGTATATTTGTTTGCTAAAAGTATATTAGATTTGTTAATAATCATAGTTAAAGCGTTAAATAACATATATGGACATCAAATAACCTAAAAGTTTAAACTAATAATAGGTTTGAGCCTAATTATATTATATTAACCATTTACTCTCTTTTTTTTCTCAAAAAAAAAAAAAAAACACCATTTACTCTTTTTAATCCAATATCAAGCTTCGCTTAAGTATTTTCTATATTATTTATTAGTGTTAAATGAAATGCAAATGAAAACATTAATTAACATCTTCACTTATTCTTTTTAACATCATACTCTTTTGTATTAAAATTTTGAAGGCATACCACCACGCACTCTTGACGTGATGGTCACTCCACAAGTACAGTGTGGAGGGCAAAGATTGGAGTTTAAGTCTTTAAGAGGGAGTTTCATATACATAGACGCTTAGATTAGATTAGAGTAGAATTTCTTTCTTATATAAAAAACAAAAAAAGAAAAAGTTTGAACTCATTAAAAAGAGTTCATTTCTTAATTACCCAATATCAAACTTCACTTAATTAAGTATTTTCTATATTATTTATTAGTATTAAATGAAATGCAAATGAAGCAATTAATTAACGTCTTCACTTACTCCTTTTTATTTTATTTTATTTTTTTACAAGATAGAATTCTACTCTAGTTTAATCTAAGTGTATATGTGTGTAAAACTCTCTCTTAGAGACTTGAACCCCGGCTCATGCCCCTTATACTTCACAAGTACGTATACTTGTGAAGTGACCATTGCATCAAGGGTATGCGGTTGTTCACTTACTTCACAAGTACGTATACTTGTGGAGTGACTATCGCACCAAGGGTATGCGGTTGTTCACTTACTCTTTTTAACATCATACTCTTTTGTATTAAAATTTTGAAGGCATTAAAAAACAGTTTCATTTCTTAAGTATCCAATATTAGACTTCACTTAAGATTTTCTATATTATTTTATTAGTATTAAATGAAATGCAAATGAAAGCATTAATTAACATCTTCACTTACTCTTGTTAACATCATACTCAGTTTTCAAAATTTCAAAGGCATTAAAAAATAGTTTCATTTCTTATTCTAAATTATTTTATAATCTTGTTATAATAATTTATTAATTTGTATATCTTCTTTATAGCTTTGACCAAACCCTAAATGTTAAATAGTTTTCAATTAAACCATGAAATTTTTATATATTTCTTTTCAATTTTCACTCTTAATTAACTAACTAAAACGTATTTAAATAGAAAAATTCATTTCACATGAAACTATAAAATTACTGATTATAGAATATATATTATTTAATAATTGTTAATAAAATAATTCTAATAATATTAAATACTATATAAGCTTATGTTCAAATCGTATTTTATATTATATACTATTTTGATAAAAGTTGCGTCCTACATATTGTGGATGTACCAAGTGGAGGACCTCCAAGAATTTATTACCAAGTGAACTCCTATAGTCCTATTATGATTATTGTCACTGTTTCAAAAAGTTTTAAAAATGTTATTCCAATTAAAATTTTATTGTCAAAATTTTTTAAAAATTTAGAAAAAAGTTCATTAGTTTTTAAATTTCTTTAGTAATCTTCCATAATTTTTATTTTAACAAGAAAATCTGGTTCATATACTTTGTGTTTGCACCATATTATTCCTTGTAAGTGCCCATACGAGAGTCATTATATGTTTGTATATATATTAAAATTAGGCAAAAATACCTCAGGCATCAATGGTGGGTCTATGATCATATGTAGGTGGTCTGGACTCCCATTGTTGATGATACAAAGGCAAAAACTGTAAACTCTTTTAAGAAATTGACCTAGTCAGGTTACTAGTTGGAGTGGCAAAATCTAACATGATCCGCAAACTAGACAAGACTAATTTGTTTATAAACAGGTCATGGGTTGAGGCTAAACGAGTTTGAGTCATATTTGGGTTGATACAACTAACCCATTTGATAAACGGGTTATGTTCATGTTCAATATGCGAACCCATTTTGCTTATAAATGTATTAACTTTTGTTATTATTGCTTAATCTATGTTTGTAATTGATAGAGAAGTGGAAAACAATCCATCTCTAGATCGTCCAAATGGATCGTCCAGAACCTACAGCGCAGGTTGATCCAAGAGTTTATCCAGAAGAAGGAGAAATGTCCATGAATAATAGCACCACTCCATAAGTTAAGTCTCCCATGGACGACAGGATTGTCCATGAGGTTCGTCCATGAGCAATCGTTAAATATCCTTGGACGACTAAACCACCCTACACAAGACGGACAAAAGCTCAACACTTAGACTTTCGACAACCCGCAACTATCTCAACAAACCCTTCGAATAAGTTAACTTCCATTAGCAGTTATCGTTTTATATCCGTTGAGGTAGTTAACTCCGGAGTTGTTGGTTTCCACAAATCCTGGGGAGGTTATTGGACAAATAACTGTCCCAGGCTCCCTATATAAGGGACCGGTCTGAACCCGACAGAGGTAAGATTTTCTCTCAGACAATTTTCCAAAACACTTGGAACTTCTTTCTCTACGAGTCCAACTTCTCCATCGGAGGGGGTTCGACCGGTCTTCTCCGGTCTCCTCTTTGATCGCGTTTTCTTCCTTGCAGGCCATCAACCGTTTCGATAGCCCACCGAAGCCAGGCCATCCACCTCACTGATTCAGAGCAATATCAGTTGTCGCCGTCTGTGGGGAACGAAGGTTGTTTTGCGACTTTCTTTTCCGCGACAAAGGGTTAGGATGGTCAGGACCAGGTTGAGGGCTACTAGCCCTGGCCGTCAGGGAAGCAAAGGCGCTTCAAGTGATCCCCAGCGTGATCGCCAATCTGCACCAGTCATGCAGACGTCGTCCGTTCAGAATATGCAATCCATGGCGGCTGCAATGGCGGAATTGACTCGCCAAAACCAGGAATTAAGGATGGAGATCACTCAGAGGAGACAGACACGTGAGGAACACGTAGGGCAGACACAAGGCCATGGTGACACACAGAATACTGAGATTGGAAGTCAGTTTAGAGGCACCACTTCACGGACAGTGCCACACTTGAAAGAGGAGATGGACCAAATGAAGAAAGTCATGGAGGAGATGAAGGAGAACATGAGGAGAACGAATCCTATAGAGGATTTGGTCCACAGGACTGACTCTCCTTTTACGGCTTCCATCAATGGCCACCCTCTACCATCAAAGTTCAAACTACCTTCCCTGGACTCGTATAATGGGACGCGTGACCCCTTTGATCACATTGCAACATTCAAGAAAACAATGCACCTTCAGGGGGTCCCTGATGAAATCATGTGTCGAGCCTTCCCTACTACCCTTAAAGGCCCGGCACGAGTTTGGTTCAGTAAAATCCCCCCAAGTTCCGTAAGTTCTTTCGAAGAGTTAAGCAAATTGTTTGTTAACAATTTCATCGGGGGACAGAGGCACAAGCGCTCTTCGTCCAGCTTACTGACCATAGAACAAGGGGAGAACGAAAGCCTGCGGTCATTCATCACTCGCTTCAACAGAGAAGCCCTTAGTGTGGACGAGGTGGACGACAAGCTTCTACTGGCAGCCTTCCACAATGGGATTAATTCGGATTTATTTATCCACAAGCTATATGAGAAGGAGCCTCAAACCATGGCCGAGCTCATCCATTCGGCTCAGAACTTCATGAATGCAGAAGATGCAATCATAGCCAAGAAGAGGAAAAGAGCTGAGAGGATGGAAGCGCACCCAGCTCGACACTCAGAACAAGCCCCTCGTCCAAAGAAGGGACGGACGGAAGATAGGAAGGAACGAGATAGCAGGAAGACAGGTCCCTTGGGAAGAAGCCAGAACTATACGCCCCTGAACGCTCCACTTAATCAGGTGCTCATGCAAATCAAAGACGATCCTTCTTTAAAATGGCCAGAGAAGATGAAAGGGGATCCCAACAAGCTCAATAAGAACAAATATTGTCGCTTTCACAGGGACCATGGGCATGACACGGATGAGTGTTATGACCTAAAACAGCAAATTGAGAACCTTATCAGACAAGGAAAGTTGAAGCACTTCGTTGGAAGGGATCGTACAGATGAGAAGCTGAAAGGCAAAATAGAGGAATCATCCTGGCCCCCACTAGGAGAGATAAGGATTATCGTTGGAGGGAACTCGATGGGGCAATCTTCCAAGTCGAAGAAGACGTATCTCAAAGCGGTACAAAACGTCCAGCTCTCTGGACGATCACCAAGGACGAGACCAATGGACGAGCCAACCATTTCCTTCATCGACAAAGATGCTGAGAGGATTCATCACCCGCATGACGATGCGATCGTCATTACACTGCTCATTGCAGATTATACAACCAGGAGAGTGTTAGTTAACAATGGAAGTTCAGCAGACATATTGTACTACCCCGCCTTCCAACAGATGAGGCTTGGACGAGATCAACTTCGTCCAGTATGCTCGCCATTAATAGGATTTGGAGGAATGAAGGTGCAGCCCGTGGGTACCATTACATTACCAGTTGTGGTAGGGTCATACCCGCAACAGATAACCAAGGAAGTCAATTTCCTCATGGTAGACTGTACCTCTTCATACAATGCCATTATTGGAAGACCCACTCTTAATAGTTGGAAGGCGATAACCTCGACCTACCATCTATCAGTCAAATTCCCTACGGAGTACGGGATAGGACAAGCACAAGGAGATCAGTTGGCAGCTAAAGAATGCTACTTAGCCATGATGGCTTTGGACGAACAGGTGCAGACAATGAGCATCGAGGAAAGAAGAGTTATTGCAGAGCCCACAGAAGTGTTGGAAGATGTTCTTTTGCAAGAAGATGATCCTGAGAAATTTACCAGAATTGGAACATGTATGAAGGAGAAGGCAAGAGAAGACCTCATCCAGTTCCTGAGAAAAAGTATCGACATTTTTGCATGGAGTCATGACGACATGCCAGGAATCGACCCAAGTGTGATCACTCATCGATTGAATGTATACCCCTTTTTTAAGCCTATCCGTCAGAAGAAGAGGGTATTCGCTCCCGAGAGGGACAAAGCAATCAAGGAAGAGGTTCAAAAACTAACCATGGCAAAGTTCATTAAGGAAGTCTATTACCCGGATTGGTTAGCCAATGTGGTGATGGTGAAGAAAGCTAATGGAAAGTGGAGAATGTGCGTAGACTTCACTGACTTGAACAAAGCATGTCCCAAGGATAGTTATCCTCTGCCACGCATTGATCAATTGGTGGACTCTACTGCTGGCCATCAGTTGCTGAGCTTCATGGATGCCTTCTCAGGATATAATCAGATCAAGATGGATGAAGCTGATCAGGAAAAAACTTCCTTCATTACCAGCCATGGCTTGTTTTGCTACAAAGTGATGCCATTCGGCTTGAAGAACGCAGGGGCAACTTATCAAAGGTTAGTGAATCACATGTTTCGTCCACAAATAGGACGGAATGTGGAGGTTTATGTCGACGACATGCTTGTGAAGAGTATAGACGAGGGAAGCCATCTAGACGACCTACAGGAAACCTTTGAAACACTTCAGCGATATAAGATGAAGTTGAACCCAAGCAAGTGTGCATTCGGAGTATCGTCGGGAAAGTTTCTGGGGTTCATGGTCTCGCAAAGAGGAATTGAGGCAAATCCGGACAAGATCCAGGCTATATTGAACATGGAGCCACCGAAGAGTATCAAGGAAGTCCAATCCCTCACAGGACGAGTTGCCGCTTTGAACAGGTTTGTTTCGAAAGCCACAGATAAGTGTTTACCTTTCTTTAAAGTCCTCAGGAAGGCATTTGAGTGGACGGACGAATGCCAAAGGGCCTTCCAAGACCTGAAGGACTATCTCACAACTGCCCCATTATTAAGTCCATCCGTGCAAGGAGAAGAACTGTACCTATACTTAGCGGTGTCCCCACACGCCGTAAGTTCAGCTTTAATCAGAAAAGAGGGGAAAATACAAAAACCGGTGTACTACACTAGCCGGGCACTCAGAGGAGCAGAGGGAAGATATCCGCTCATGGAGAAATTGGCTTTTGCACTGATAACGGCTTCTAGGAAGTTAAGACATTACTTCCAAGTTCATGTCATCAATGTCATGATGGACCATCCGCTTAAGAAGGCAATGAACAAGCTGGAAGCCGCAGGACGACTAATTCAGTGGGCAGTTGAACTTAGTGAATTCGACATTCGGTACCAACCGAGAAATGCAATAAAGGCTCAAGCCCTAGCAGATTTCATTGTAGAGTTCACTCCATGTTACGAAGACTTGGGGGAAGGAGAGTACAACAACAAATGGGTCGTCCATGTAGATGGATCGTCTACATTATATGCTGGAGGAATAGGAGTTGTTTTGCAGTCGCCAGAAGGGGACAAATTGAAATACAAGGCCCGTCTGCAATACCAGACTACTAACAATGAAGTGGAGTATGAAGCCCTTTTAAAGGGATTGGAACTGGCCAAATCCGTAGAAGCAGACTCAATACTTGTCCTGGGAGACTCTCAATTGGTCATAGGCCAAGTCAATGGGACATGTGAAGCCAAGGAAGAAAGAATGAAGAAATATCTAAGGAAGGTAGTACGCCTTGTGAAGAAATTCAAAAAAGCAGATTTTGTTCAAATCCCAAGGGAAGAGAATGTGGAGGCAAATACTCTGGCGAAGGAAGCATCTGCGAATGAGGCGTTGGACGAAATGGATGATGTACACTACATGCCAAGTATAGACCTTCCAGAACTGATGCAGATAGAGGGAGAAGGAAATTGGATGACCCCAATAGTGTCATACTTAAAGGACGGAAGGCTTCCAGAAGAGAAGGACGAAGCTAGGAAGCTCAGGGTCAAGTCAGCCAAGTATGTGCTTATGGACGAGGTGTTATATAAGAGAGGTTTTTCCCAGCCTCTCTTAAGATGTTTGGCTCCGGACGAGGCAAATTACATGTTGAGGGAGGTTCACGAAGGAGCATGCGGGAACCATTCGGGAGCCAAATCACTCGTCCATAAAGTCATCCGTAGCGGATTCTATTGGCCAACCATCCAAGCTGATGCTAAAGCATATGTCAAAGTATGTGATCAATGTCAACGCTTTAGCAACATTCCCAGACAGCCAGCAGAATATCTCACGCCAATGATGGCCCCTTGGCCTTTCGCACAATGGGGACTAGACATTTTGGGGCCCTTTCCGACTGGAACTCGGCAAATGAAGTTTCTGGTGGTGGGAATAGATTACTTCACAAAATGGGTGGAAGCCGAACCCTTAGCCAAAATTACGCAGCAGAATGTCAAGAACTTCGTCTGGAAGAATATTGTATGCAGATTTGGAGTACCTAGAGTACTAGTGTCTGACAATGGACGACAGTTTGACAACACACCTTTCAGGGAATTTTGTGAACAGCTTGGAATGAAGAACCATTACTCCTCACCCTCCCACCCACAGGCCAATGGCCAGGCAGAAGTAGCGAACCGATCCTTGCTGAAGATCATCAAGACTCGGCTCGAAGGGTCAAAGGGAATATGGCCGGATGAATTACCAGGTGTTTTATGGGCTTATAGAACGACAGCGAGAACTCCAACAGGAGAAACTCCTTTTAAGCTAGCCTACGGAAGCGAGGCAGTTATACCGGCAGAAGTACACATGACGAGCCACAGGGTGAGGAAGTATCAAACTGAAGAAAACGAGGAACAGCTCCGTCTTAACCTTGACCTTATGGACGAGGTCAGGATGGATGCAGAACAGAGGACAGCAAGGTACAAAAATCTCATGGCAAGACAATATGACACTATGGTGAAGCCTAGGCGTTTCAACATCGGGGATCTCGTCTTGAAGAGGGTTACCTTGGCAACAAGAAACCCGGCCTACGGGAAACTTGGCCTAAATTGGGAAGGACATTATAGGGTTATCAACTGCAAAAGGCAAGGATCCTACTCTTTGGAAGCTTTGGATGAGCAGAGGCTGGAACACCCTTGGAATGTTGAGCACCTCAGGAAGTACCATCAATAAGTGCTGACTCTTCACCAGTGTCCTTGGACGAGATATATGGACGAGCAGAAGTGTTTACTACTGTCAAGTGTTTTTAAGTATTTTAATAATCCCCTAGAAAGTACATTAGTGTTTTCACTTTTGTGCTATTCATGGATGAGTTGGTTTGTATTTTTAATTCAATAAGGCACTAGCTAATGAGCATGTGCTATGCCTGTGGATGAATGTTTACATAAGTTTGGATTTTCAAATATATATATATATATTGTTTTCAAGTATATTATTGGAATCCTTATATGTTCATTCAGATTGATCCGCAAAAAGAAAGCAAGCATGGACGAATGAAATCCTTGGACGCAAGGATATATCGTCCATAAGCCTTCCTCCAAAGGAAAGATGAAAAGGTACATCCGTCCAAAGCAAGAGACGAGATGAAACCTAAACTGAAAATTAAGCTAAGGTCCATCCGTCCAGAAATAGGACGAGATGAAACCTAACCTGAAAATGAAACCAAGGTCCATCCGTCCAGAACATAGGACGAGATGAAACCCAAGCTAAAAATAAAGCAAAGTTTCATCCGTCCAGAACATGGGACGAGATGAAAAGGGCATACTCTTCTAGACCTTAAGACGAGATGAATTCCCAAAAGTGTTCGTCCGAGACGCGGACGAGCAAAGACTTCAAAACTAGCTTAACAATCCATTACATTGGACGAGAAATCGCTAAAAAGTCTAATCATCAAGGACGACAAAATGATCGTCCATAATTTTGGAATGATGAAAAATCTAGCCAAAAGGAATCAATTTACTTTATCTTGGTGATGTAATAAAATTCACCCCCATGCCCAAGACGAGGTGAACTGAATTCCTAGATGGACGAACCACACTGCTGATATGAAAATAAAAATTTCATACATAAAGCTGGAAACGTATATATTCAAACACAATGGAAGTAAAAATAGAAGTATTCATTTCTTTCATGAAATTCAAAGGGTGGACGACCAACGTCCAAAAACCCCTTTAGTTTTGAATGTGAAAATGTATATAAAACTCGTCCATAATCCTGGACGAGATGATTGTACTTGCATGAGATTTAAAATATAAGAAAAAGAAAAGGCCCAAAACAACGGGCACTTCCATGAAAAGGCAAATAAAAGTAGATTTTCTAAGGAAACAGATTTCACTTGGGCAAGCTCGCCTTAGGGTCGTCCTGAGTGACTTCAGTGTTAGCGTCGTCCATGATGTTGACGTCCTCGGAACTCGTCTGCAACACGGAACTCTCTGTAGCAAGAGGAAGCTTGAAGGAGTTGAAGTCCAAATCAGGATATGCCTCTTTGGCATCAGCACGGAAGTCTTCATAGCCAGCTGCATAATGACTGTCTAGACGATTCTTATACTCGTCAGACTTCTTAAAGGCAGCAATTGCCTCTTCACGTGCCTTCTCCAAAGACGAGGTAAGCTCTGAAACTTGTCCTTCGAGATGGACGATGCGGGTATCCTTCTCTAAATTGTCAGCTTTGAGCTCCTCCACGTCGTTCTTCAGCTTCGTCTCGCTTCCCAGCAGACGATTAAAGTCCTCGGTCAACCTAATGACCTCCCCCTTCTTGGATAAAATCTCATGGCTCAGCTCCTTAACCTTCTCCTTGGCCGTCTTAGCATCTGAAGCAAGCTCCTTGGCTTGACAGGTTGCTATATAAAACTTTGACATAGCCTGCATTTGGACGAAAAAGAGTTAGACATTTCATTCAAGATAAAATGTTTATACACAAGGACGAGGAATAAACTTACCTTGAAAAGGTCATGGATGCCAGAGCGTTCAAACTCCTTCACTGACATGTTGTAACATTCGTTAACTTCATGATCAGTGACGATTCCTTTGAACGTCCTCCATGCATAACCCTCGTCCAGAACCAAATTAGGTGGACGATCAGAGGACTCTGAAGGGCTTGGCTTATGAGAAGCTTTGGGAGGAGGGGGAGGATCAGACTGGACAGGATGAACTGTTTGGACGGGCTCCACGTCCACCACAGGTTCGTCCAAATTCACTGTTGGTGGTACGAACTTAGGAACCTTGGGAAGGGAAGTCTTACTTGACTTTTGCTTCTTGTGGCCACGACGACTGGGAAGGTCGTCCAGGTCCACAGTACTTAAGATTGGTTTAGACTTCCTCTTCCCAGCCTGGACGGAAGCCACTTTGACAGTAGGGGCAGCAGCATCCTCGTCCCCGCTAGCCACTGTTTTCTCTTTGTTTTCCCTCATCGTGCTTATCCCTATGACGAGGAAAATTAATTAAAATATATATATATATATATATATAAATATATATATATATATATAAATAGATAAATAAATAAAAAGAAAGGAGAGCTGAAATAACAAAGTATAATGGACGACACTTACTTCGACGAGTGAGCTCTTCGTGACTTAAGTTCTCAGCAGTTGGGACTGGACCAAGTCCCCAAGTAGCTAGACGACTAAGGGTAACTAAGTCGTGGAAAGTCCTTCCTGGAAAGGTGCGAACCACTTCTATCCGGTCCAAGAAAAACTTGTCCAAGTGTGGACGAACGACAGCTGCATCACCAAGATAAAGGGTTAGACGAGTGACAGATAAGAAATTTTAAAGGACAAACAGGATAAAATGGAAAGAAAAACATACCCTCAGGACGAAGACGACCTAGAGGGCTGGTAAAAGGTGGGAAGAGGGGAATACCCACATCAGCTGGGTCCCCAGCCCAATTTCCAGAAATAATAAAAAATTCTTTTTTCCAAAGCCGATCAGACGAACTACGGTCCGTTATTAAACTGTAATATGAACCTCTGGACGAGAATTGGTAGAACCCAGCAGATTTTTTGATCTCTGAGGGCTTATAGCAGTAAAGGAACTTGTCCACTGTAATTGGACGGTCCCCTTCCAATGCCTCACGCCATAATACTTGCATGGCAACAATCGTCCTCCAACCATTGAGATTGAGCTGGTTAGGCCCAATACCCAACCTTTGGAAGAGGTCTCTGCAGAAAGAGTTTAGGGGAAACCTAAGGCCTGCTAAAAGATAAGAAGCATATACCCCTAAGCCAGAGGAAGGGGAACAACACCATTCTCCAACCTTGGGTAGACGAGGGTTAAGCTCTTTAGGGATTTGATATCTATCTACAAGAGTTTTTAACTTAGCACCGCCTAAGGTGGATGCTACCTCTGGGGCACAACTATAGATTACATCTTCTTCGTCCTCTTCCTCGTCTTGAGGAGGACTAGACGGCTGTCTGGACGAACTAGCCCCAGATCCAGAAGCCGCCCTACGTCGTTGTTCCTGAAATTCCTCTAAGGGAATGCCAGTAACCCCAGACGAGTAATGCTCGTCTGAGGAATCACTACAGGACGAACTATCTACACTACCCTCACTCTCAGAGCCGTCCTGGTAGTCGTCTATCTCTCTCTAGAAACTAGAAGATGAAGACATGTTTGAAATGTAGAGGACTTAAAATGAGAGCCTAAAAAAAAAAAAAAAAAAAGAGGAAATACCTGATGAAACTAGGACAAGAGCTAGACGAGAATCTTGGACGAGTTGGCAGAAAAGAGAATGAGGAAGAAAGTGAGGGGCATGAAAGAGAATGCGCTATTTATAGGCCCCAGCAACAGGGTCAATGAAACGACACTCGCCACTCAGAAATTGACACGTGGCGATCCCTTGGGGAAACGAGATCGACACGATTGGCCAACCAACAGTTTCGCGACACATGGCGTACGAAAAAGCGAAATTTTGTTAAAATCACGACAATGTCCTGGACGACCCTTTGAACAAAGGGGCAACTGATAGAGAAGTGGAAAACAATCTATCTCCAGATCGTCCAAATGGATCGTCCAGAGCCTACAGCGCAGGTTGATCCAAGAGTTTATCCAGAAGAAGGAGAAACGTCCATGAATAATAGCACCACTCCATAAGTTAAGTCTCCCATGGACGACAGGATCGTCCATGAGGTTCGTCCATGAGCAATTGTTAAATATCCTTGGACGACTAAACCACCCTACACAAGATGGACGAAAGCTCAACACTTAGACTTTCGACAACCCGCAACTATCTCAACAAACCCTTCGAAGAAGTTAACTTCCATTAGCAGTTACCGTTTTATATCCGTTGAGGTAGTTAACTCCGGAGTTGTTGGTTTCCACAAATCCTGGGGAGGTTATTGGACAAATAACCGTCCCAGGCTCCCTATATAAGGGACCGGTCTGAACCCGACAGAGGTAAGATTTTCTCTCAGACAATTTTCCAAAACACTTGGAACTTCTTTCTCTACGAGTCTAACTTCTCCATCAGAGGGGGTTCGACCGGTCTTCTCCGGTCTCCTCTTTGATCGCGTTTTCTTCCTTGCAGGCCATCAACCGTTTCGATAGCCCACCAAAGCCAGGCCATCCACCTCACTGATTCAGAGCAATATCAGTAATTATATGTATATTAGTATATTTATGGTTGTAGTTGTATTTTAATTTTAGATATATGAGAATTGATAATAGGTTATTTAGGTCAGGCATGTAACACCCTGGTTGTTAATTGTAATTTGGAAGAATCTTGATGGGCAGATTGGTAATTTTACTTGAAAGATATTTTAGGGACAAGCTTGGACTTAGGCTTCATCCTCTTAATTAAGTCACCGCCCCTCACTTTCACTAAACATGGCAAAACGGGTTAGAATTTTCTAACCTAACTTGACTTGAGCCCGATTTTTTGCTCGAAGCAAAAACGGATTGACCCGTAACCCGACCCATGTTTTTTGCGGGTCAACCTGAACTGCGAACCCGTTTTGCTTATAAATGTATTAACTTTTGTTATTATTATTATTTTGTTATTATTGCTTAATCTATGTTTGTAATTATATGTATATTAGTATATTTATGGTTGTAGTTGTATTTTAATTTTAGATATATGAGAATTGATAATAGGTTATTCAGGTCAGGCATGTAACACCTTGGTTGTTAATTGTAATTTGGAAGAATCTTGATGGGCAGATTGGTAATTTTACTTGAAAGATATTTTAGGGACAAGCTTGGAATTAGGCTTCATCACCTTAAGTCACTGCCCCTCACTTTCACTAGACATGGCAAAACGGGTTAGAATTTTCTAACCTAACTCGACTTGAGCCCGATTTTTTGACTCGAAGCAAAAACGGATTGACCCGTGACCCGACTAGTGTTTTTTGCAAGTCAACTTGACCTGTGACCTAACCTAAACCCGAACCCGAACCATTATTTAAAACTTTTTTTTTTGGGTAAAAAAATAATAAAATTAAGACAATATTTGTTTAATTGTTTGTTGTGAGCTTTAAGAAAACAATTGGGACATTTATATAATTGCATGCAAATTAATTAAAAGATGAATAGTTGAGCATTCTGTAATGAGTAAAGATTTTTAGATATCAAATAGCAAAGTATATGTCAAGATAATCTGGTCACAGTAGAGTTAAAAACATAGATTTAAAATTGTAGACATGTGTGGGAAACATTCACAAGTGTGAAAATAGTGAAGCTAAAGTATCAAATTAACATAATAATGAATGCTTAGACCTATTTTTTTAACAATTTTCGTCCAAAATAAACGGCTTTTCAAAATAAATTATGATATTTCCTAGAGTGTGTGTGGCTTAACAATGATATGATGTTCATAAAAGAGATCATGTATAAATAAGTAAACAATCAAACTTTAATGTATATCTCAAATTGAAATAGAGTGCCAACTACAATTGATAATAGATTATAAAATTAATTTTCAAGATTGTAAATTTCTTATATGTTTTTATTCTTTGTGAAATGAGTTATCCAATAAGTCATTTGTAATTTTGTTTTATATTTTGGGATGTTGATATTGTGTAGAAATAAAACTTGTGTATTTGTTTTACTTATTTTTGTGTTATTTTGTTTTAGATAGCAATGTTAGGATTTGTATAATTATAAAATTATTAAATAAGTATTAATAAGTTTAACTGAGTTCATTCTTAATAAATGGTGAATTCAAAGTAATGCATTTTACATCAAGTAATTTGTTGCATGACTATCCAAATGGCAAAGACATGTTGTTTTCTTTATATAAAAAAAAAAAAAAAATTAATGTGAAAAAATACGGGTCAACCTGACCCAACCCACAAACTGATTGATCCGACCCGCAACCCAAACCTGACCTGCCCGTTTTGCCATGTCTAACTTTCACATTCACATTCACATCTCTCTCTCTCTCTCTCTCTCTCTCTCTCTCTCTCTCTCTCTCTCTCTCTCTCTCTCTCTTGAATCCCTCTATCTCTCTATGGTCTTCCACTAAAAATACTTCAGCCATGAGTTTCTTTTCGAGCCATCACCATCGGTTGTGAAGAAAAGATTTTGGGAAGAGAGGGACCCATTTGGCTAAGCAAGGAATTTGAGGTAAAATTCCTATTTTCCTAACAAAACTAAGTAAAATCTAGCTATGGGGTTTGTGCTAGAGCAAGTTTATTGGGTTTATGTAAGAAATTCTTATTTGGAATGAAAAGTTTGGTTTGGTCTTGAGCCATTTTGCTCTAGTGTTCACCCAATCACGTTTTTGTCTTGGGTAATGGGTTTTAGAGGTCTTGGAGTTGTGGAGAGGTGGGCATGTGAAACTTTGATGATTTGGGTGCTATGAACTTGTTTTAAAACAAAGGGGTAATGAAAGTGTTAACCATGAAAGTTTAAGTGCTTTGAGGTTGTGCTTTTTGCACATCAAGTGTTTGATATTTTACCTTATTGAGTTATGAGGTTGGGTTTAGTTGTTTATAGTTGTTTATTTAATTAAAAGCTGGACTTTGTGAGATATATAATGAGTTTTAGAACTTTGAAAGTGATTTGATGATGTTATAATTGATTCCTACATGATGTAAACTGTATTGACATTATTAATACATGAGTTAGTGTAACACTTAAACATGGTTGTTTTGTTGTGAACGCTTGGGAATTTATAAGAATTGTTATAATGGCTTGGTTTTATTAGTTAGTACCCAAAAGAAAATCTTGAGACTAGCTACCTCATTTTTAAAGTGATGTGTTATGTTATCTGATAAATGCATATTGTTTGTGGTAGTGTATTAAAATGCTTTGGTTGTGTTATATTCCTTTGGATTATTTGTACGCTTGTTTGGTATCCTTTGGGAATAGGCGCCTTTGGATAGTCAAGTTAAGTTCTAGGCCCTCAATTTGATTTTAGGGGACATTTTCAATCTATGGAGACAAGTTTGATGGTACTTTGTGATGGGCATTGTTATTGATAGGCTTGATCATTTTGTTTTTAGGTTCAAAGATTTTTTATGATGGACCTAGTGATGGGATTGGTTGATTTCATGGTGCTTGGTTGAAGTAAAATTGGTTGGCCTTCCGAGGTAAGTAGCTTTTTAATGGGATTTTTGAAAAATAACCATATTGCATATAACATTGTTTTTGGGTTAAACACGTTTTGGGAAACTACTTATGGAAATTGTATTTTTCCTAAAAAGTGTCGTGTTGTAACCTTAACGTATATGACTATTTATGAAAAGTGCATCATAGTTGTTATTGTATATGGGGAAATGCATGATTTGTTAGCATGGAAAGGACAAGCATCTTTGATTTAATTCTTGGTAATTGATTTTATGGATTTATTGCATTATTTGCAAAATTTAAAGATGCTTTTATCTTGACTTGTGATAATTGGGACATTGATAAAAATTCTTCTTGACAAGAAATGAGTTGAAGGCTTTGAGAATCTTGTGAATATATTGGGTATGATATTTCAAAGGTTTTAGTGAAATTACTTGATATTGAATTGTGTTTTGATTTCTTGTAAACTGTGAGCTCTTTATGTTTTTACCCTTGGGCTATGACATGTGTAAGGTTGAATTTATTCAACCATCTAATTGGCTTTATTCCGTGCCAAATTTGCTTGTAATTCAGCATTTAGTAACCCTGTATTTAGGTGGGTTTGTTGTAAGGGTAGTGAGTGAGATAGAGTGAAGATTGCTCAAAAGTGTGCAAGAAACAGTGACTCGCGGCTGGGACTCGCGGGTGACTCGCGGCTGCAAGCCGCCAGAAGCAGCACACGTGCCAAGCATGCTGGAAGATGAACAGTCATGCTAACTGGAGCACTACAGGACAAAACAGGACAACTGGCCATACGGTTAACTCGCGATTGGATCTCGCGACTTAGTCAAGCCGCGAGGTCAAGCCGCGAGCCACCCCTGTTTTGTAAAACCTGACGTTTCACATTCCTCTCCCACTCCAGTATAAATACCCCTTTTACCCACGATTGAAAGAGAGCTTCCAGAGAGAATTTTGAGAGAGAAACCCTAAAGAAAAACTAGATTGCTTCACCCACAATCTCTACCTTAGAGTCTCTTCAAATTCCTCAACTCTCTTCCTCTCCATTGTCAAATCCTTGAGAGGCATTATACCAAACCTGGTTCTCACCATCATCATCACTGTGAGACAGTTGTTTGGATTTCTGGGAAGCAGTTAGGAAGGAACCAATCTTCATTGGTTGATGCTACGGTCTAGTAGCGGAATCCGGGAAGCTAGAAAAGAAAAAGGTTCGGCGCAACCTCGTTGGAGCAAGAAGCTTGGAGGGCTTAGGTGCACTGGGTAGATTAGGCTTGGAGGGTCTATTGTTGTCCTTGTATCCCAACTATATTTTCTAGTGGATTGTTTATCGCTTGGAGGGCGGCGGAGAGGTTTTTCGCCGAGAACTTCGGTTTCCTCTTCGATAACACATCGCGTGTTGTCTTTGTGTTTGCATCTTCCTTCCTCTCTATCTTTGCCTTTTTATTATCTGCTGTGGTTTTATTTTGTTATGGCTTAGATAGTCTTTAACCAATTTCGTATTATAGTATGTGTTAAGTTTCCGCACACTAGTTGTTTGACATATTGCTTGTATTGGTTAAGTTGTAATTTGGGGGTCTAAACGTTCAAAGGTGTTTTGTACACGTTTTTGAACTTTCAACATGTGATTACTTGGTGATTTCCTGGCTAGATATTATAGTCTGTGTGACATTGAGTTTCGGCTTTGTGTTGGTGAATTAGTTCTGGTTTTGTGTCGGCAATGAGTTTCAGCTACTGATTAGTTTCAACTTTGTGTCGGCAGATTAGTTTTGGCTTTGTATTGGCAATGAGTTCCAGCTTTGTGTCAGCGATTAAGTTTCGACTTTGTGTCAGCGACTGTCATGTGGCCTTGAGTTGGATTTTCTAGTTTTTGAATGGTGTTATTATTGCTCATAGTATATAGTATGTAGTTTTACATTGAGATATTTTGAAAAAACTTTGTGCTATATTGTTTCAATCATTCTTGTTATTTTATCCTTGAAGACTGATTTTGCAGAAATTAAGTGGAAACTCCCAAAGTGTAACGTGTTTTGTGTTTTGTAAAAATGCTAATTATCATAAGATTTGCATTTCTCCCACCCCCATTAATTATGCTACTTACTAGGCTTTATCTCATTCCACTCTCGAATAGTTTTACAGATAAATTAGCTATACATCGGGCATGGAGCTTAGTTCATTGGTGATGATTGGAGTACTATGCCAAGTGGGAGATTTGTGGTATAAATTTTTGGCAACTCAACTTACTAAATAATTCGAGGCCATAGCTAATTCTACTAGAGTTTGGGCACTTGAGGTTTGTTAGCCTTGGGTGTGATAGACCTAGATTTTTTGTTGAGGTTATGTATCTTAGAGAGGATCATGACTTTGTGTTTATTTATTTGGAGCTTTGGATTTTCATGTATATTTGGAGACACATGATTTGTAGTTTGTATTGTTTGTAAGTGTGTCATAGAGTTCTGACTTATATTGTGGATAGATCAATATATATATATATATATATATTTTATCAAATGGAAAGAAAAAAAATCCCCTACAATATCTCTTGAAGGCTTGGTTTTTCATGCTTTGGACCCTTTGGGGTTTAGGGTGTAACAAGGCATGACCTTTTAATCAAACATGTTATTAAACGGGTCATTTGTATTGACGTTTACATGACTTGTTAATTAAACGGGTTAAAAATGTTGTGTCGGGTCGACTTATTTAATAAACAGGTCATAGTAGGGTTGAGGATTCTTGGCACGTTCACTAAACGAGTCAGTTTCCATTCAACTCATATACCCAAATACTCATGACTCGACATGACACGAACACGAATTATCACCCGTAATATATATATATATATATATATTGATTTTCTGTTTGAATTCTGTTTTCATCCACATCCTGATTATCAGATAACTCATCATCTGTCGTTTCATGATCATCAAAAGGTTTTAGTTAGTTAACACCTTCTGTTTTTAACTTATATCCTTGATCAGAGAGGTTTGCCATAATCAACCTACCAAAAAATTAGAAAAGTATACGGAATTAAGCAACATCATAGAGAAAATTCCTAAAACATACGCAACGGTGAAGCATTTGCATCAGTTAATACTTCCTTAGTTCCCACCAAAATATGGGACAAGTTAAAAAGTCAAGCAAAATAATTGATGGCTCTCAAATTTTATGAAACCGGTTACTCATAGGAATAAATTATATGTGTAATCAAGTGCAGCGGAATAATATTATAGATGATTTCTAGCTTGATTGAATAAAATATTGCGTGGAGGACCTTTAGTAGGCATTATAGAAGAATCATCAGTGGATGTTATTGATTACTCAAGAAAAGACACGACAAGACATGGAAAGTTATAAAGCAACACCTAGTAGAAAAGAGAGATTCTGGTTTGTGTAATTTAAAAGATTCAATATAATACACTTTTGCACAAAGTGTAAGAAAATATTTGCAAAAGAATAATGCAACTGCAGGATAAAAGGAGATTTTTCACTTAAGACTCCATTAATTTTATTGGAATTAGGGAAAAGTGGGAAAACATAAAAAGGTTGGGAGGATAGAATGTGTGTTTGACATAGATTATGGAAAATTGAAAGAATGGAAAATAAATATAAATTTATTTTGTTTGGTTGAGAAGAAAAAAGATAAGATGAAAATATTGTTTAATTTTTTTTTACAAATAATTTTTTGATTAACAAGAACTCATATTTTAATAGTATATATAAATAGTATTTATGTTTTTATAATGAAAAAATGAAAAAATATTTATTTTATCTGTATGCATATTATAGGTGGGCCACATTTCTTCTGTTCATTCATGCCAATTAAAATTTCTCAAAAAAAGAAAAAATCACGCCAATTAAAAAAACAATCATGCCCAGTTTATTCAAAAAAAAAGAAAAAGAAAGCAAATAACCAACTTAAAAACGAAAATACTTTCTTTCATTTATATATATATTTTTGATTAATTCATGCATTACATGAGCATAGCACTAGTAAAATAAGAATTGTTTACTTAAATTACAGGAAATAATTAATAACTATGAATTCACTTAATCAATTCATTAGGATTCAGTGTTGGCAAATTCCTTGCGACAAATTGTGTATCAAAAAGGGTTGTAACAAGTATTTTAAAGTTATAAAATTAGCTTATCAAAAAAAAAAAAAGTTAGATAAGATTAAGTGAAGAGCTGCCTAAAGAATTGCAAAGCTGATAGTTTTGCTCAAGCGAAAAATTAAATCAACCAGATAGTTCACTTGATTTTCGCTTGACATTCGCTGATCAACTCTTGCACAATGTGTGCTCAAGTGAGACCCCGAGATATAGAATCTGAATCATGCTTGATGAATAACTTTTCCTGGTTTTTAATTTTACACAAATTTTAACCTAAGAAGGCCACTGTACCACAGAGAATGAATCTAGAAAAGCCTTCCCTTTGAGCGCAAAATCAAAGTGGTCCCTTTTATACTTGATCAAATATGATGAACTTTTAATCAAGAACCTTCAAGAATTTAGTTGAAACCGCATAGATTTTCACCCTATGTCAGTGTGTAGTGTGTACACTAACTTCCTGAAGTTTCAGTTTAATGCAGATGTTGTGTTCGTAGTGGAAATCATATAGAAGAAGTCCATAAAGTTTGTAGCTGCGCGCGTTTATAGAAATAAACGGGTCGTTTGCTTCAGCTAGACTCTGTTAACAACTTTTTTTTAGTGGATTTCCATATGGGGCACCTGTGGTTTTTCTTCTAAACATTTTCTATAAAAGTTTTCTACCTTGTCACTGTTGGGTCGATAGGACCAAGTTGGCAAACAGTGACATTGTGTAATCAAGTTTAGAATCTCAGCGTGTTTTGAGTATGTTTGAAGCCAAGTTAAATTACAAGACAAGCCAAGATTCAAGCCATAAAAGACCCAAGGTTTCTGGAATCTCGACTCCAACTCAATTCTAGTTCGACCTATCGAGTTTCACTTAACTCAATCAATCGAACCAAAATCTCAACCAATTGAGAGATTCATGCAGATTTGGTTCTGAATTATTTTCCAGTGAGCCATTTGATTTAGGGTTTACAAGTATAAAAACAACCTTAGAGTGCGTTTTTCAAGACTTATGGAGAGTCTTGTTCTGAACACAAGCATTGGAGATTTCTTAACTCTCTAGAAGTATGAACCAGAGATCCAAATCAAGTTCTGAAGATCCGGTGATTAAACTTGAAGTGAAGTTACTGCAATCCAATTTCATCAAAGTTGTTAGTGCAAATCTTCAAGTTGGTTCTCAGAGTCATGAGTAGTTGGTTCATGTACAACAAGATCCAGAATAAAAGAACTTGTGGATTCATCATTGCATAAGATTATATTAGTAAGTTCTACACAAGGTAGCATTAAATTTAGGATTGAGTCTATTATATAAACTTCCATTTTTATTTTAATGGATTTTGTTTACTTTAAAGTAGAAATGTTAAACCTTCTCAGTGATACTGTGGGACATGTTGTTCCATTGGTTTTGCTTGGGTCATTGTCTTGTTGTTTTACTGTGATTTACCTTTCGTGTCACATTTCATGACTTGACCAACTAAGAACCACTTTGTGTCACATTTCATGACTTGACCATCAATTCTAATGCTTTTAATCCAAACCGTATCTTTAACTTTACTGAAAGCCAATTACCAGTAGAGCAAGTTACCATATAGAAACAAAAACAAAAACAAAAAACAAAGAATTGAATCATCTTTGCTCTCGCATTCTCCGAGTTCTGGGGGCGACCAAGCGCTTGAAAGACTAGTCAAAGAGGATTGTTTTGGATATATAGCTCCTTTTGAGTATATTTGTTTCTTCTTTCTTGCGGGCGTGCTTTTTGTACATCTATCTCCTTTCCCCATCCCAATTTACTCACCGGTGAAGGTAAGGATCAAAACAAAACCCTAATTTCCAAATGATCTGTTTTTTGTGTTAAGGATTTTTTTTTTGTTTTTTTTTGTTTTCTTCAAATAGAGAAATAGCCTTGATTGGTCCAAAATAGTTCTGTAATCTGTCCTGTGATATATTATCGTATGATGATAACCCATTGAATCCACTACATTTTAGATACCTTCAAATATGTGGCCGATTAAGGAGCTATTTACTATTGCTCACGAGAGTTTGAAGATTTTCCATTATAGGGGGAATGTTTGAGTTTCATTTGCCTGTTAATTTGCATTATAGGCTTGGATAATTGTTTGACTAATGCTAGGTTCTTTGATAGGTTGAAGAGTCTAGAATAACTAAAATAATTTCAACCATATGGGTTGGAGAGTTCTTATTGTGGACATTAGTTTTGGGAAGTGTTTGAAGTATTCGGATGTATCTCGCTCCTGGCTTTGATTATTCGTATGTGTGACCCATTTGCAAGACATCCTGTAAAATGGTGAATGGCAGTAGGAATATAACCATATAAGCTATTAATATATTGTCTCTTTTTTCTCTTTTTTAGGCATGTTATTAAGATGAAAATTGTAATACTGCATAAATGATCAGAATCCTAACAGAATGCCAAGAAAATGCTTGCATTTAAATAATTTATTATAAATTTTAAGGATATTGATTTATTTTTAATTCTTCTATTCCTTTTGTGTTTATCACTTTAATCATAATGTCTATATTATATGCTTTATTTGAGAAATTCCACTTTGACGTGCTGAAAAATACCAGAAGTGGTCCACATGTTCTCCTTAAAGGCATTTGCTCTTGACAGTTGTGGTTATCTTTCGCTTTGTAAGTATCTCCTTAATTGAGATCTTGCTCCTGGTTCTCCATTTACCCCATTCATTTGCGTTTTCCCTTAAAACTAATGCGAGGCATATCGATCTAATGTTTAATTATATAAGATGAAAATAAGCCATGTTTTTGGACTATTATGTTAATGTTGGATTTTAGAGTAACTGACTCCAACTCAGTTGAAGCAAGCTGCACAAATACTTGAAAATGATTGTATAATTTAGAGACCACAATTTATAGTAGCTTACAAATGTGAAATAATATGGTGTTAAGTGTGACTGAAATTTTCATGTGCTTTGATAACATGTTTGTTGATATTTTTCTTTAGTCGGCAATTGTTTATACTAATGAATCTTCTTTTTTCTAAATTTTAGAAGAAGCCCAATATCAATTACAGCAGTAGTTATTTATGTTAGGTTCTAAAAATTTAGGTTTAAATGTTTAGAATTAACGCGGCTATAGCTCTTGAAAACGTGGCTATAAGACAATTCGGCGTAAAGTCGCATTTTCAGCCGTAGCCTAAAACCCGTAACTATAGACCAAGACCAATGGCCGCATTTTAAAAACGCGGCTATAGTTTTTTATTTTTTGGGGGGCACAGATGGCTTGGTCTTGCTCCTTTGTCTTTTACTTGCTAATTAGTAAGTGTTATCAGCTAAAAACATGATCACATAATAACATGTTTCTTGGCTGCATTTAACAAAGAAAACTAATGTAAAAAATTGATGAAGACAACATTTTTGTGAAGGCATGCTTTCTAAACTCATTATCCACAAAAAACCAAAGTCATTTTCATTGGTTGAACAAATGTAATGCTTTAGTGAATCTAAAGGGCTAAAACCTTAGTATTGTAAGTTCTCAAGAACACTCCCTGAAAGGCAAATCAATTATGCTGCAATATATTTTAAAAGGCTACACCCAAATCATAAACAAATTTCCTTCAGCTTCAAGTTGCTTAAAATCCTCCCTTTTCCTTTTACTTTTGTACTTTTGGAATCTTCCAAGTGTAATCTGTCATTGAGAAACTACAACTCACTTGAACAGGGTCCACTTGTTGCAAATTTGTCTCTTCAGCCTTACCATCAGAGTTATGAGAATTCAGTCATTCACGAGAGTGCCAGAGAAATTGAACAGCCTGCATTAAAAAGAAAAGAAAAGGAAAATGAGTTTGTAATTGCTTGCAGATATGCTTGTCTACAAGGCTGTTACACATTTGTTTTCTTAAAATCTGGAATTTATTCACTTTACTACCATTTTTTTATTTCCAGCATTCTATTAGTTTCTCTTTTTTATTTGATTGTAATTGTTTATGATACTGTGCGTTGACCATCGTGAACATAGAGTTCTCGTTTTCTTTATCAATAAAATCTGATTAATAAAATATAAATTAATTAATTAAAAAAAAAAAAAAAACCTCATGCATATAATGTTCTTTTGTGCTCTCCAAGTTGAAATCGTCTATTGTAAAGACAAGTTCATTAGTCCTAAACTCGTCTTTCCTCAAAACAAGTTTAGAATTTGAATTTCCTAAAAACGAGATAAAATAAAATTTAATTCACTAGAAATTTGTCATTCCTAAAGATAAGTTCAAATGAAATAGCTTGAGACAAACCCATCTTCCCAAAAAATGAGGTTCTTTTGATATGATGTCTACTGAAAATTTGGACAAGGAAGTTTTAGCAAACATCTACTACATATTTAGGAATGTTTACGAAACAGCAAATAGATATTTAGCTGAACAGTTGCAAAGGCATTATGAGCCCTATAATTTCTGGACAGAAACATACAAAGGGGTAATATCAAGCAACATACTTCCTAAAATATTAAAAAAAAAAAAAAAAAAAAATCTCAATAAGCAAAACCTGGAAGCACCATTTTCACAAATTTAAATTAATGAACTATCTCATCATTGAAGCTTCCAAGACTCATAAGACAGTTTTAATTGATATAAACATAAACACATATTACTGCTGGCAGTAATACTTCTGCCCTACCTTCATAAAGTTCTAAGGCATCCTAGTGAGCTACATAATAAATACTCAAGAAATCACAAACACTACAAATATATGGGGGACCCAGTTCAAGTTCCAAAGAAGTGCTACGTAACTAAGTTAGAAGCAGTTACGAAAATAAATAAATAGAGAAGCAAAGAGGCGAAGTGAAATCAATGACTTACAGTTAACAAATTGATTTCCTGGAAGAAAATGAAAACTGGTTCCAGCCAAACAATTCCAAACAGTCCAAAAAAATTCAGTTTTCGGCACCCGAATCAATACACAAACCCAGAAGACCACAGTTGAAATTTTTGAGCTTTCTCTCTCTGTTTTCCTCTGATATGATATCACAATGTCAGCGTCAGATACTCATCAAGTAAGGTGCCACAAAATGAGGAAAAAAGGCAGGTGCACACATTGATAATCCTAAGGCTATATAAATAAATAAAAGCTTTACTGCCTAATCCATATATTTCTCCTATGATTTTCAAGTAACAATAGTACGTGTAACATAACTATCTTGAAGACACTATTCAGGCCTGAGTGAAACTATTTAGAGGCAAAAGGCTAAAAAAATGTAAAATAGAATATGCTGTTTACAAAAATGGCCTTACCATACACGTGTTTTGGTTAGTGCTCGAGACCCTCAGGACTCAGGAGGCTTAAATAAGTTGGGCTGAAGTTGGGCTTTAAGATTTGTATACCCCCCACCCCCCCCCCCCCCCCCCCCCAAAAAAAAAAAAACACAAAAAACAAAAACAAAAATTGAAAACAAAATTAAAAAATAAGACAGTTCTCTAGCACCGAGTTATTACTCCAAAAAAATTTTACTTAAAAATTACCGAAAGCAGTAGAACCTCTTTTCATTTTCTCATTTTCATAAGAATAAAACTATGCCACTTTAGAATAAAGTTTATTTTTGTTCTTTTGCCTTTCCTTTAAGAACACTGTATAAAGTTGCTTGTTTGTTTGCAAGATTGTTTACGGGTTGTTTTGAGTCACTGTTTACTGTGTATGCACTCTTGGCACACTTGACGGGTGTATTCTATGGCGGAAGAAAACAAGCTTATATGAACACAGAAGGAATAAATCTTTCCAATTTCAAACTCTCTTAGATAAAGTGAACTTGAAGCTTCAAGGATGGAAAGCTAAGCTTCTTACTCAAGCGAGTAGATTAACCTTAATAAAATCTGTCCTAAATTCCCTACCCCTATACATCTTTTTATGTTTTAAGGTCCCTGAGTTTGTTTGAAGAGCTTTGGATAGAACCCTTTGTAATTTTTGGTGGGGGCATTAAAATGACAAAAGGAAACTTCACCTACTGAATTAGGAAGCTTTGTGTCAGCCAAAAGGGGTGGAGGACTAGGCATGAGGAAAGCATCCTCCTTGAAAAAAGTTATATTAGCCAAACAGGTTGGAGACTATCCAGCCAACCCAATTCTGTTCTGTCTAAAACTGTGAAGGCCAAATACTTCCCTAATAGTTCCCCCTTTGATGGGAAACTAAAACCTTAGGATTTCTAGTTATGGAAAAGTCTATGCTCAACACAAATTCCCCTAAGTCTTTAGTTAATATACGTATGTCAAATATAAAGTATTGAAAGCACTAAAAGCATATCTTAGCCCCAAACCACAAGATCTTTTATCTATAATAATGTTTCTTAGTAAAGTATTGTCCTTAAAAAAAGCTTAATGAAATGAATGTGTGTGACCCTCGTTCTCATTTTTTATTAATGGTAAAGCCATGAAGAATGCACAACCCCAAGGACTAGTACAATCGGCTAGGACCACACCTCATGAAGCGGAGGTCACTAGCTCAAATCTCTTCTTCCCTCTTTTTTCCACTTTTTTTTGGAATGTGTGTGTATATATATTTAAAAAATCCATGAAAAATGCCCAAGATTGATATAAAAGTTTGCTAGTAACACAACACGTAGCACGTGCAAGAGTGTGTTAAAAATAATACAATGCAACAATGTTTTATGCATTGCATGGCTTCAAAGATCACAGAATGGCCTCAAAAAAGTCATATTATAAGCCGAAAGAAATTCAGTTTGAACACAAAATGAGATCACTTCATGCATGTAATTAAATTCTATACCTTCTGTTCAGCCTATGAAGCTAATATGGATCGTAGAAGATCAAATGGATATGATCCAACAGTAGCTGCACACCCCGCCAATGCCCCACTGACATAGGACAGATACGGACTCAATTGAATGTGATCCTCTGCATGAAAGAAAGACAATCAGGCCAACACATTAGAGAATGATAAACTGCAGAAAACTAAATATTTGAAACAATAACACAATTTCTACAGAGTAAGTAAAGCTTTTATCACATGTAAACTGGATATAGACTAGAAAGTTATATGATCAACACCATAAATAGAATCTGAGATATTTACCCAATTAATGACATCATATTTGCAAGACAAATAAAACAAAGGGCCTAACATGAGATCAGATACAAACATTCCAAATAGAGCATGACTTTATTTTCACTGTATGGTATGGAATAACTTGACCAATTGGCAACCGTGCCCAAAAAAGTTAAAGAGGGTAAGAAAAAACCAACACTACAGCCGCTAAGGATATTGGAGCTCCCATCTGACCATGAAAGAATCCAAGAAGAATTTGAAAGATCAAGCCATACTGAATTCATAAATATGAGTTAATTTAACCGCATATTACAAATCGTATCCTAATAATTACAATTAGCTTCTAAGTCATACCATTTCATAAATTTGTATGCAATGAAATATACAAACATACAAAAGCAAGCTACTTTTAGAACCACGCTACCCCAAAAATCCCGGCACTACTAGGTGCAGTTCAGACTTGCTCTAATAAGGTCATGTAAACATGCACCACATCAACCTAGTTGTTGGACCACACCAATACATAGTAACAAAAAGGTTGTGACAATACTAAACTAGACAAAGGCAAAACACAACGATTTAAGAGGAGTAGAGACAAATATATAAGATGTGTCTGACAAAGGCTTCATTTATGCCAACAAAAATATCATATTGAAGTCTTTTTAGAAAAGAAGTGAGAATCTACGTACATGGTGGCATGCATGATGTTCCTTTTGCCCTTTTACCATGCTTCTCCTGATAATGTTGGACTAAGTAAAAGACAAAAAGATTCAGAAGTTTTTAATTCAAAAAGTGGAAAAAATACTATTCACTTTTACTGTTCACGGATTACTATTCACAGATTACTGTTCACTGACACTGTTCACTTTTACTGTTCATGACACTGTTTACTCCGAAATTTTGCCTATTTAAGGGGGGTTGTCCCTTAAATTTCAGGATTTTTTCAAGTCAAGTTTTAGTTCTGATTTCTCTTCCCTTAGAACTAGCCTTCTTAGAGAGAGAACTCACCCTACTTCCACTACTACTACCTTATTCATCCTTGTTCACTACAAACTTTGTAATCTTACAAACCTTGTAACTAGAGCCAGTTCAAGTTTTGTAATTGTTAACCTGTAACTGTTGAGATCTTGTATTCACTACTACTACTGTAAGTGTTTATCCTACTTTCAATAACAAGTATTTTCAGTTAATTTTATGTTCATTATTCTACTTGTTACTACCGCCACCTTGGACGGATTACCGCCATACCGGACGATTCTAAATTGCTTTCATTTACTTTGAACTATTGTTCTCATTTACTTTGAGTTATTTTCATATATACTTGGTTGGTTCTACCGCCTTATAATTGTTCTTACTTTCAAGATTATTGTTCTTACTTTCAAGTTATTTACTTTTCAAGTTACTTACATTATTTTCTTTCCAATATTACTGTGCTTCCGTCTCTCTTCCCATCAACTGTGCGTCCCCTTCGACCTTTATGGTATCAGAGCCACTCTTTTCTAGCCGGTGATAGTGTTGTTGTGTCTTTGTTTCTTGTCCATATCTACCTGAACGCTTGATATTCTGTTGTTGTGTTCCCTTCTTACCGTCGTTGGCGCCACCCTAGTCGTAAAGTGAATTCCTAGAACCTAACTGTAAGGCCATTTGAGCTAAGAGAGGGCGTGTAGGGCGTGAGAGTATAATGTTGGTTAGGGTATGTGTTACGAAATGCAATGGTTGTGAGAAAAACATGATAACTGAGTGTTGAACCTAGGATAGTATGAATAGATTGTGGAGATCCAACTCCTCTATTAGCTCTAGGACTAGTTGTCCTCCTGGTATTGTAAATGAAGAAGATCACACTATTGATTATAATGAGTTGATCCCTGATTTTCGTAATTGGACTATTCCTAAAGTTGATACTAAAACTATTTATAAAACTAGTTTTGTTGAAAGTATTTTTCATTCTGCTTACAAAGCTAGAACTGTTGAACAAATTTTCTCTATTTTGATAGTTCATGAAAAATGTTGTTTGTTCACTAAAAAGAACATTAATGACTTCCTTGCTGCTAAAAAATTCAGTTATTTGCATATTGGTATGGTTCAAGTTGCTATTAAACCACTTACCCGAAAGGGTATTAATGCTTCTATTCTTATGTGCTTAAGAGATGCTAGATTTAAGATTTTCAAAGATAGCATTCTTGGTATGATCACTGCTTCTATGTATGATGGTCCTATTTATTTTAACTGTTATCCTGATCTTACTCTTGCTTTGGATGGTCCTAATATTGTTAAAACTTTGACATTGAATATTGCTTGATCTGTTTATCACATGGAAGAGGGTAGTAAGCCTTTTGCTTTGATCTATCGCATTTATTATAAACTAATGGGTACATAAATGAATCCTTGTGCTATGATTCCTAGAGAACCTTCGGGTAAAACCATGTTAATTCAATGTTCAACTCCTGATGCTAAAATTCAAGTTCCAAAAATGATTCAATGGCAAGATGTTAAACTTCCTAATGATTGGTTGTTGGAACAAGAAACCTCTACTGCTAAACCTGTTTTTGATGAACTTGATCTTACTCATATCCAACAATATCTTAATGGTACTGTTAAAATAAGTTTTCAAAACAATTCACCTTTGAGGATCAACGAAAGAAGACATTCCTTTGCTAGATCTGAAAGTATTTCAAAAAGAGATCGTGAGATCAATGATTTTTTGAAAAAGAATTTGGAAAAATCCTCTGATTTAAAGCTAAAAGGAGTTTCCAGTGGTAATTCACAAGTTAGCACTCCTTTCTATTCTACTAAAGCTGAATCTTCCTCTCCTTATGACAATGTTGCTGTTAATGATGAAGAAGACTCTGTTTTTGTTACTCCATCTGACTTTGATTCTCCCTCTATTCAAAATCCTCCTGTTTATCAAAATCAATTACGAGTTTTGACTATTTTGAATGAACCCTTTGAAGTTGATTTGGTTTCTTTGTATGATGAATTTATGCTTGCAAAAAACAGAACCAAAAGAAAATATTTCCAAAATAATTTTGCTCAGTCTAAAAAAGACCGTGTTAAAAGAAAATGGTTGGAAAAGATGAATCAATTGAAAAAACATATTTTGTTTTTTGATTTTCTTGAAAACCATTATGTTTCAGAAAATGAGGTTTCAAAACAACATTTAAATGTGATAAAGAAATCAAATTTTTTTAAAATTGATAAAACCATTATTAGGTCTAGTCATCCTCCTCTTGACTCAATTTTGATAACTACTAAGAAAGATGAAGTGACAAAAGAGGAAGTGAAGGCCTCCCCTTTCAAAATTGCTGATGATAAAACTCTCATTGTTAGTCTTATTGAACAAAACAATTTTACTAATCAATCCTTGCATATTATTGGTCAACAGCTTGACCATATTGAAGAAAAAATTGTTGAAAAACCTGTTTCTGAAAAATATGTTCCTGTTAAAATTGAGAAACCTTTGATTGATTTACCCAGTCAAAGAGAAAAAGTTATGTTTAAAACTTCTCAGTCTAAGACTCTTGAAATTGTTGAAAAAATGCTTTCAAATTTAAAAGTTAAAACGAAGGGTACTTTTACAAGTACTCCAACTGCTCGAACTATTTCCAAAAAAGAAGTTGTTTCTGAAGAAAATACAGTTCTGATACTGTTTCTTCTATTTCTGCAAAAAGAATCTTTTATAACGATTTCCCAGAAATTAAAAGATTTGTTGGAAACTCCAAACCCATGTCTTTTACTAAAAACTGGTATTCAAAACCCACTCCTCCTAATATGCAGTTTGAAGAGAGATATTTTCAAACATAGTTTTCTGTTTCTACTGATAAGCTTTATGAATGGAATATTGACAGTTTGCCTGAACAAGAAATCATCAATAAAATGAGTCACATGTCTATGGTTGGTATTGCTTATCAAAATAATCATGATCTTGATCAACCTGAAATAGTTAATCCATTTGTTACTGGTTTTTCTGGTACTCTTCCTGGATGGTGGGATTCATACATCACTGAAGAAACCAGAGAGTCTATTAAACATGCTGTTAAAAAGAATGATGAAGGTTTGCCTATTTTTGATGAAAGTATTGGTCGTGGTATTCCTGATGGTGTTAATACCTTGATCTATACTATTCTCAAACATTTTGTTAGTACTCCATCCAATATTTCATCTCGTGTTTCTAATTATTTGAATAATTTGAGTTGTCCTACTATGTCTGATTACAGATGATATCAAGATGTTTTTACTTCCAGAGTGATGCTCCGGAAAGATTGTCATAAGCCTTATTGGAAAGAAAAGTTTATTGATGGTTTGCCTCCTATCTTTGCTCATAAGGTAAAACAAGAATTAATGAGTAAAAATGATTCTATTAATTATGATAATTTGACTTATGGTGATATTTTCAGTACTATTAAAAAACTTGGTATCAATATGTGTAATGATGAAAAATTGCTAAAACACCAATTAAAGAATAAAAGAAAAGCTAAATATGAAATGAGAAATTTCTGTGAACAATATGGTTTGCCTCCTATTGCTCCTTCTAGGCAAAAAAGTAAAAAAGATGATAAAAGCCATAAAAAATATAAAAAAACACAGAAATAACTTTATTAAACCTAATGAATTTTATGCTAAGAAAAATGTTTCTAAAAAATATGTTAAACAAAGATCAGGTAAAGGTAAATGTTTTAACTGTGGTAAATCTGGACACTTCAGTAAAGATTGTAAAGAAAAACCCGATAAGTTGAAAAACAAATTTAACATGCTAAATATTGATGATAAAGGGCAAGAAGAGTTATTCAGAATCCTTGAATCAAACAACTCGTCTGATTCTTTGGAATTCTTCTTCATCTGATTCTTACTATCAATCTGCTGATGATTCTTCTAATTCTCCTAATATTAAAATTGGTTGTAAAGATTCTTGTTGCAATGTTATAAAAATTATTAATGCTCTCACCAAGAGTGAAGAAGATGAAACAATAATAATTCAACTAATAAATCAAATTCAAAACCTTGAACTACAAAAAGAATATTTGGATAGGTTTAAGAAAAATTTGATAAAAGATGAAACTAGTAAAAAACCAAAATCTACTATAAGCTTTGAAGAAACTTTAGAAAGATTTAATAAAAAGAAATTTAAAGAACTAACTATTAATGATCTCCAACATGAAATTAATATTGTTAAACAAGAGATGGATGAACTAAGACATGAATTTAAAAGCATGAAAAGTGACAACAATAATCTCAAACAAGAATTGATAATGTTAAAAATTGATAAAGATAAATCCGATAATGAACAAGATAAACAAAATGAGCACAACGATGGAGATGAATCCAGTCAATAGGCTCTTCTTTCTGATAAAGGTATTCCTGATACTTGCATTTATCCTCAACTTGCTTTTGTTAATAAAATACTTCCTCCAAAATGGTTTACAAAAGTTAAAATTGTTATTTCTCCTGATTATCATTTCACTGTTATTGCTATGATTGATTCTAGTGCAGATATGAACTATATCCAAGAAGGATTAATTCTTTCAAAATATTTTGAAAAATCTACAGAAAGATTGGTTTCTGCTAATGGTTCTCAAATGAAAATTAAGTATGAATTGAATAATGCTCATGTGTGCCATGATAATGCTTGTTCAAGATTCCTTCTATTCTTGTCAAAAATATGACTGATAAAGTGATTCTTGGTCTGCCATTTATTAATGCTTTGTATCCCTTTCTTGTTGAACATGATGGAATTACTACTGATCCATCTGGACAGAAAGTAAAATTCAAATTTGCTTCAAAGTTTGAAATTGATATTAATAATCTGTCTTATAAAAAAGATTCTCCCATGAGTGAACTTATTCAAGAACTAGTGATGAGTTCTTACCAATATTTCACTGATGATTTTAAAGGTAATTTTCATAGTACCAAAATGTTAAATACTATCCATTATCCTAACATTATCAATGATTCTTTGCAGGAATCGGATAATGATGCGCGGATAAACACCACTAATAAGTGGGATACTAATAATAATAATATTCATATTTATACCACTAGTAAGTGGATTATTATGGAGAAGAAAAACAAGGGAAAAGTTCCTATACAAGACTATTCTCAAAATAAAGGGTTCCCAGTGGGACAACCTTTTAAAATGCATGAAGGCGCATCTTCTGGGGTAAAACGCAGTGGATCAACATCCCTTCAAGGAGATGTCCCAGCAATGGTGACATATTCCAATGGTGATATGCTAATTGCTTTAAAAGAAGTTTTGTCAAGAAATTTACAATTCCACAATGGAACCTGTTCAGAATTACCAAATTCTATTAAATTCATCCTTGATAGCCTTTAATTTGCTTTTATTAGAAACCACCATGATCTTTTCCAAAAAACCCTCAAAAGCCTTGAAATCCATCTTGTTAACCTTATTGCTCAAAATGAAGCTTATGTGAGCCACCAAGTTAACCCTATTTCAGAAAATGATCTTGTTTTAGAAAATAACTTTGCTTCAAAAATGACATTGTTTCAAAAATTGAGGCTTTTGAAAGCCATCCTGTTAACCACCCAAATATCACAGATGAACCCAATACTAGTCAACTCTTTGGCAAAGAGGACATCCATTCAATGGATAAAAAGACTATTATGGGCACTGATTAGGCAAGATTGAGTCTTAGGATCCAATCTTTGTTGAAAAGTGCTATTGCCAACTTGCCAACAAACATACAATCTCGTATTCTAGAAAGCAAGGCTATGTTTAAGTCTTCTGACTTATGGTTTGAACATTTCAAGATACTTATTACAATTGTTATTCCTGATCCTGCTAATTCAGATGATTTTAGTGACATTCTTCAACAAGCTGATTGGAAAGAACACTTTGGGAGTAGTTTCAGAGTAGATGAAAAGAAACACCCATTTCCCGGCCTTCTAGTCAATTATGATGATGGTTCAGATGATGTTAAGAGGAGTCCTAACTGGCTCTCCCAAATGTTTGAGTATGGCTTTATTAGGCTTATAAGACTAACAAGCCATGACCAAACCAGCCAGCTCCCACAAATCATTTAGACTGCTATTAAAAAATTTGAAAGTCCTTTTGTTTCGATCAGATGCTGGAGCACTTTGCCTCAATGGGAAAGAGATAACTGGATGAATGTCCAGCCCTCAAAACATCTCATTCTCATTAATGGATACACGCACCAAGGGCAATGGTATGAAGGAGACTCTTATTTATCCTTTAAAAATCCTTGGGCTCTTGTAGACTGCTGGAGTAATTATTTTAACAATCAAATTCGTGGGGTTGCTCAAAATTTATGGAAGAATTATCACTTTATGGGGAATTCAGATAGAATTTCTGTTTTTGGTCCGAGACCTTATGCTAATGCCATTCCTCATTTGCGGATAACAAGATCACTGTAATCCAAGAAGTTTTCTCACTCCAGGAAAAACTCCAGAGTTTGAGCCACTTTTATACTGTGGATTTTGTAACCAATATGTTCTCTATCATGAGCATGAATGTAATGATGATCCTCCATGGGAACCTTATGATGACTACCCATCAGATGCTACTTCCACTGATTGATGAGTTTATTCCTGAGGTTACTACTATTGCAAGACTGGTGCTATTTCATTTGTCTGGCTTGCACAAAAGCCAAAATATTTTATTGTCCTTCAAACATGTTTCAGAAAATCCAGAATTGATTCATGATACTCCAAATTCTGCGGAAGATTTTGATTCCCCTATTTGTCTAGCCTGCACAATGGTCAAAACTATTACAATATTCAAAATGTGTCTCGAAAGCCACAAGCCATGATGATATATGAAGAGACGAGAAGATGCATCTGACAAAGGCTTCATTTATGCCAAAAAAAAAAAAAAAAAAATCACATTGAAGTCTTTTAAGAAAAGAAGTGAGAATCCACGTACATGGTGGCATGCATGATGTTCCTTTTGCCCTTTTGCCATGCTTCTCCTGACAATGTTGGACCAAGTAAAAGACAAAAAGTTCAGAAGTTTTTAATTCAAAAAGTGGAAAAAATACTATTCACGGATTACTGTTCACTGACACTGTTCATGACACTGTTCATTCCGAAATTTTCCCTATTTAAGGGGGGGTTTTCCCTTAAATTTCAGGGTTTTTCAAGTCAAGTTTTAGTTCTGATTTCTCTTCCCTTAGAACTAGCCTTCTTAGAGAGAGAACTCACCCTACTTCCACTACTACTACCTTGTTCATCCTTGTTCACTACAAACTTTGTAATCCTACAAACCTTGTAACTAGGACTAGTTCAAGTTTTGTAACTGTTAACTTATACTGTTGAGATCTTGTATTCACTACCACTACTGTAAGTGTTTATCCTACTTTTAATAACAAGTATTTTCAGTTCTATGTTCATTACTTTGCTTGTTGCTACCGCCACCTTGAACGGATTATCGCCATACTGGACGGTTCTAAATTGCTTTCATTTACTTTGAACTATTGTTCTCATTTACTTTGAGTTATTTTCACATATATTGGCTGGTTCTACCGCCTTATAATTGCTCTTACTTTCAAAATTATTGTTCTTACTTTCAAGTTATTTACTTTTCAAGTTACTTACATTATTTTCTTTACAATATTACTGTACTTCTGTCTCTTCCCATCAACTGTGCATCCCCTTCCAAACCCATGTCTTTTACTAAAAACTGGTATTCAAAACCCACTCCTCCTGATATGCAGTTTGAAGAGAGATCTTTTCAAACACAGTTTTCTGTTTCTGCTGATAAGCTTTATGAATGGAATATTGATGGTTTGTCTGAACAAGAAATCATCAATAAAATGAGTCACATGTCTATGGTTGGTATTGCCTATCAAATAATGTAAGTAACTTAAAAAGTAAATAACCTGAAAGTAAGAACAATAATCTTGAAAGTAAGAACAATTATAAGGCGGTAGAACTAGCAAGTATATATGAAAATAACTCAAAGTAAGTGAGAACAATAGTTCAAAGTAAATGAAAGCAATTTAGGACCGTCCGTTATGGCTGTAATCCGTCTAAGGTGGCGGTAGCAACAAGTAGAATAATGAACATAAAACTAATTGAAAATACCTGTTATTGAAAGTAGGATAAACACTTACAGTAGTAATAGTGAATACAAGATCTCAACAGTTACAGGTTAACAGTTACAAAGCTTGAACTAGTCCTAGTTACAAGATTTGTAAGATTACAAAGTTTGTAGTGAACAAGGATGAACAAGGTAGTAGTAGTGGAAGTAGGGTGAGTTCTATCTCTAAGAAGGCTAGTTCTAAGGGAAGAGAAATCAGAACTAAAACTTGACTTGAAAAAACCCTGAAATTTAAGGGACAACCCCCCTTAAGTAGGCAAAATTTCGGAGTGAACAGTATCATAAACAGTAAAAGTGAACAGTGTCAGTAACAATAATCTGTGAACAGTAATCCGTGAACAGTAAAAATTAATAGTGTTTTTTCCATTTTTTGAATTAAAAACTTCTGAATCTTTTTGTCTTTTACTTGGTCCAACATTGTTAGGAGAAGCATGGCAAAAGGGCAAAAGGAATATCATGCATGCCACCATGTATGTAGATTCTCACTTCTTTTCTTAAAAGACTTCAATGTGATATTTTTGTTGGCATAAATGAAGCCTTTGTCAGATGCATCTTCTCATCTCATCATATATCATCATGGCTTGTGGCTTTTCAGACGCATTTTGAATATTGTAATAGTTTTGGCCGTTGTGTAGGCTAGAAAAATGGGAGAATCAAAATCCTCCATAGAATCCGGAGTATCATGAATCAGTTCCGGATTTTTCGCAACATATTTGAAGGATAATAAAATATTTTGGCTTTTGCACAAGTCGGGCAAAGAAATTAGCACCAGTCTTGTAACAGTAGTGACCTCATCAATCAGTAGAGGGAGCATCGAATGGATAACCATCAAAAGGATCAAAATGACCTTGTAGAGAATCACATGCATGCTAATGGTAAATAGCGTATTGGTTACAGAATCCACAATATAAAAT
Source organism: Quercus robur (assembly GCF_932294415.1). NCBI lineage: Eukaryota > Viridiplantae > Streptophyta > Magnoliopsida > Fagales > Fagaceae > Quercus > Quercus robur. Next base: position 11,713,075 of record NC_065538.1, on the reverse strand, counting down.
TGGCTCAAATGTTAGAGTTTTACTTGGGATGAGAAGACTCCTTGGATTACAATGATCAACAATTCACAAATGAGCAATGCCATCAGAATATGGTCTGGGACCAAAGACAGAAATCCTATCTGTGCATCCCATGAGATGATAATTTTTCCATAAATTTTGAGCAACATTAATAATCTGGTTATTAAAATAATTTCTCCAACATTTTGCAAGACCACGAGGATTATCAAAAGATAATTGAGAATTTCCTTCAAACCATGGTCCTTGGTGAGTGTGACCATTAATGAGAATGAGATGCTTTGAAGGCTGGACGTTCATCCAGTTATCTCTTTCCCATGGAAGCAACGTACTCCAACACCTGATGGAAGCAAAAAGACTGTTAAGTTCTTTAATAGCATCCTGAATAATTTCTGGGAGTTGGCTGGCTTGATAATGGCTTCTTAATTTTATAGATCTGATAAAGCAATATTCAAACATTTGTGAAAGCCAGTTAGGGTCCCTGTCATCATCATCATCTGAATCATTAGCAACAATTGCACCATCATCATAATTTATCAAAAGGCCAGGAAATGGGTGTTTCTTTTCATATACACTGAGAGTACTCCCAAAGTGTTCTTCCAAATCAAGCTGAATAAAGACATTATCACCTTCATCCAATTCATCAGGATCAGGAATAGTGGCTGTGACAAGCTCCTTAAAACATTTGAACCATAGGTCGAAAGACCTAAACATAGCCTTGCTTCTTAGAATATGAGATTGTATATCTGATGGCAAGTTGGCAAAAGCACTTCTTATCATAGATTGGGTCTTAAGACTCAATCTAGCATAGTCAATGCCCATTATAGTTATTTTATCCTTTGAATGGATATCCTCTTTGCCAAAGAGTTGACTAATGTAAGAATCAATTGGAATATTTGGATGGTCAGCAAGATGGCTTCTAAAAGCCTCATTTTCTGAAATAATAGCATTTCCTAGAACACGGTTTGAAATAAGGTCATTTTTCGAAGTAAGGATTTTTTCTGAAATAAGGTTAGCATAGCTTATATAAGCTTCATTCTGAGCAGTAAGATTAACAAGGTGGATTTCGAGAGCTTGGAGGGTTGTTTCAAACAAGGAACGATTCTTTCTGGTAAAAGCAGTATAGAGATTATCAATAATATATTTTATGGAATCTGGTAATTCACTATAGACTCCATTATGAAATTGTAAGGACCTAGATAAGACTTCCTATAAAGCAATTATCATATCACCACTGGAATATGTCATTTCAGCTGGGACATATCCCTGAAGGGATGTTGATCCGCTGGATTTTATCCTAGAAGATGCACCTTCATGCATTGCAATTAGAGAATAGTCCTGTGTAGGAGCTTTTCCCTTATTTTTCTTTTACATAATAATCCACTTATTAGTGGTATAAATATGAATATTATTATTATTATCCCACTTATTAGTGGTATTTATCCACGCATCATTGTTCGATTCCTGCAAAGAATCATTGATAATGTTAGGATAATGGATAGTATTTAACATTTTGGTACTATGAAAATTACCTTTAAAATCATCAGTGAAATTTTGATAAGAACTCATCACTAGTTCTTAAATAAGTTCATTCATGGGAGAATCTTTCTTATAAGACAAATTATCAATATCAATTTCAAACTTTGAAGCAAATTTGAATTTTACTTTCTGTCCAAATGGATTAGTAGTAATTTCATCATGTTCAACAAGAAAGGGATACAAAGCATTAATAAATGGCAGACCAAGAATCACTTTATCAGTCATATTTTTGACAAGAAAAGAAGGAATCTTAAAATAAACATTATCATGGCACACATGAGCATTATTCAATTCATATTTAATTTTCATTTGAGAACCATTAGCAGAAACCAATCTTTCAGTAGATTTTTCAAAATATTTTGAAGGAATTAATCCTTCTTGGATACAATTCATATCTGCACCAAAATCAATCATAGCAATAACAGTGAAATGATAATAAGGAGAAACAACAATTTTAACTTTTGTAAACCATTTTGGAGGAAGTATTTTATTAACAAAAACAAGTTGAGGATCAATGAAAGTATCAGGAATACCTTTATAAAAAAGAAGAGCCTGTTGACTGGAATCATATCCATCATTGTGCTTATTTTGTTTATTATCGGATTTATTAAGATCTTTATCAATTTTTAACATTATCAATTCTTGTTTAAGATTATTGTTTTCACTTTTCATGCTTTTAAATTCATGTTTTAATTCATTTATCTCTTGTTTAACAATATGAATTTCATGTTGGAGATCATTAACAGTTAGTTCTTTAGATTTCTTTTTATTAAATCTTTCCAAAGTTTCTTCAAAGCTTATAGTAGATTTTGGTTTTTTACTAGTTTCATCTCTTATCATTTTTTTTTAAACCTATCCAAATATTCTTTTTGTAGTTCAGGGTCTTGAATTTGATTTATTAGTTGAATTATTAATTTTTCATCTTCTTCACTCTTGGTGAGAGCATTAATAGTTTTTATAACATTGCAACAAGAATCTCTACAATCAATTTTAATATTAGGAGAATCAGAAGAATCATCAGCAGATTGATAGCAGGATCTAGATGAAGAAGAAAGATCATCTTCCAAAGAATCAGATGAGTTGTTTGATTCAAGGATTCTGAATAATTCTTCTTGCTTTTTATCATCAATATTTAGCATGTTCAATTTGTTTTTTAACTTACCAGGTTTTTCCTTACAGTCTTTGCTGAAGTGTCCAGGTTTACTACAGTTAAAACATTTACCTTTACTTGATCTCTGTTTAACATGTTTTTTAGAAACATTTTTCTTCTTAGCATAAAAATCATTAGGTTTAACAAAGTTATTTCTGTATTTTTTATATTTTTTATGGCTTTTATCATGCTTTTTACCTTTTTACCTAGAAGGAGCAATAGGAGGCAAACCATATTGTTCACAAAAATTTCCCATTTCATATTTAGCTTTTATTTTATTTTTTAATTGATGTTTTAACCATTTTTCATCATTACACATATTGATACCAATTTTTTTAATAGTACTGAAAATATCACCATAGGTTAAATTATCATAATCAATAGAATCATTTTTATCCATTAACTCTTGTTTTACCTTATGAGCAAAGATAGGAGGTAGACCGTCAATAAACTTTTCTTTCCAATAAGGCTTATGACAATCTTTCCGAAGCATCACTCTGGAAGTAAAAACATCTTGATACCATCTGTAATCAGACATAGTTGGACAACTCAAATTATTCAAATAATCAGAAACACGAGATGAAATATTGGATGGAGTACCAACAAAGTGTTTGAGAATAGTATAAATCAAGGTATTGACACCATTAGGAATACCACAACCAATACTTTCATCAAAAATAGGCAAGCCTTCATCATTCTTTTTAACAGCATGTTTAATAGACTCTCTGGATTCTTCAGTGATGTATGAATCCCACCATCCAGGAAGAGTACCAGAAAAACCAGTAACAAGCAAATTAACAATTTTGGGTTGATCAAGATTATGGTTATTTTGATAAGCAATACCAACCATAGACATATGACTCATTTTATTGATGATTTCTTGTTCAGACAAACCATCAATATTCCATTCATAAAGCTTATCAGCAGAAACAGAAAACTGTGTTTGAAAAAATCTCTCTTCAAACTGCATATCAGGAGGAGTGGGTTTTGAATACCAGTTTTTAGTAAAAGACATGGGTTTGGAGTTTCCAACAAATCTTTTAATTTCTGGGAAATCAACATCAAAGATTCTTTTTGCAGAAATAGAAGAAACAGTATTAGAATCTGTATTTTCTTCAGAAACAATTTCTTTTTTGGAAATAGTTCGAGCAGTTGGAGTGCTTGTAGAAGTACCCTTAGTTTTAACTTTTAAATCAGAAAGCATTTTTTCAACAATTTCAAGAGTCTTAGGCTGAGAAGTTTTAAACATAACTTTTTCTTTTTGACTGGGTAAATCAATCAAAGGTTTTTCAGTTTTAACAGGAACAGATTTTTCAGAAACATATTTTTCAACAATTTTTTCTTCAATACGGTCAAGCTGTTGACCAATAATATGCAAGGATTGATTAGTAAAATTGTTTTGTTCAATAAGACTAACAATGAGAGTTTTATCATCAGCAATTTTGAAAGGGGAGGCCTTCACTTCCTCCTTTGTCACTTCATCTTTCTTAGTAGTTATCAAAATTGAGTCAAGAGGAGGATGACTAGACCTAATAATGGTTTTATCTATTTTAACAAAATTTGATTTCTTTATCACATTTAAATGTTGTTTTGAAACCTCATCTTCTGAAACATAATGGTTTCCAAGAAAATCAAAAAACAAAATATGTTTTTTCAATTGATTCATCTTTTCCAACCATTTTCTTTTAACACGGTCTTTTTCAGACTGAGCAAAATTATTTTGGAAATATTTTCTTTTGGTTCTGTTTTTTGCAAGCATAAATTCATCATACAAAGAAACCAAATCAACCTCAAAGTGTTCATCCAAAATAGACAAAACTCGTAATTTATTTTGGTAAACAGAAGGATTTTCAATAGGGGGAGAATCAAAGTCGGATGGAGTAATGGAAACAGAGTCTTCCTCATCTTCATTAGTAGTTCTACTAAATGGAGAGGAAGTTTCAGGTTTAGTAGAATAGTAAACAGAGAGGAAGTTTCAGGTTTAGTAGAATTGTAAACAGAGCTAACTTGAGATTTATCACTTGAAATACCTTTTAGCTTTAAATCAGAGGATTTTTCCAAATTCTTTTTCAAAAAATCATTGATCTCTTGATCTCTTTTTGAAATATTTTCAGATCTAGCAAAGGAATGTCTTCCTTCGTTGATCCTCAAAGGTGGATTGTTTTGAAAACTTATTTTAACAGTACAATCAAGAAATTGTTGAATATGAGTAAGATCAAGTTCATCAAAAACAGGTTTAGCAGGAGGGGTTTCTTGTTCCAACAACCAATCATTAGGAAGTTTAACATCTTGCCATTGAATCATTTTTGGAACTTGAATTTTAGCATCAGGAGTTGAACATTGAATTAACATGGTTTTACCCGAAGGTTCTCTAGGAATCATAGCACAAGGATTCATTTGAGTACCCATTAGTTTATAATAAATGCGATAGATCAAAGCAAAAGGCTTACTACCCTCTTCCATGTGATAACCAGATGAAGCAATATTCAATGTCAAAGCTTTAATAATATTAGGATCATCCAAAGCAAGAGTAAGATCAGTATAACAGTTAAAAAAAACAGGACCATCATACATAAAAGCAGTAATCATACCAAGAATGCTATCTTTGAAAATCTTAAATCTAGCATCTCTTAAACACATGAGAACAGAAGTATCAATACCCTTTCGGGTAAGTGGTTTAATAGCAACTTGAACCATGCTAATATGCAAATAACTGAATTTTTTAGCAGCAAGAAAGTCATTAATATTCTTTTTAGTGAACAAACGGCATTTTTCATGAACTATCGAAATAGAGAAAATTTGTTCAACAGTTCTAACTTTGTAAGCAGAATGAAAAGTACTTTCAAAAAAACTAGTTTTATAAATAGTTTTAGTATCAACTTTAGGAATATTGCAATGATGAAAATCAGGGATAAACTCATTATCATCAATCGTGTGATCTTCTTCATTTACAATATCAAGAGGACAACTAGTCCAGGAGCTGATAGAGGAGTTGGATCTCCACAACTTATCCATACTATCCTAGGTTCAACACTCAGTTAACATGTTTTTCTCACAACCATTGCATTTCGTAACACATACCCTAACCAACCTTATACCTCTCATGCCCTACATGCCCTCTCTTGGCTCAAACGGGCCTTACATTTAGGTTCTAGGAATTCACTTTACGACTAGGGTAGCACCAACGACGGTAAGAAGGGAACACAACAACGGAATATCAAGCATTCGGGTAGACACGGACAAGAAACAAAGACACAACAACACTACCACCAGCTAGAAAAGAGTGGCTCTGATACCATAAAGGGGGAAGGGGACGCACAGTTGATGGGAAGAGAGACGGAAGCACAGTAATATTGGAAAGAAAATAATGTAAGTAACTTGAAAAGTAAATAACTTGAAAGTAAGAACAATTATAAAGCGGTAGAACCAGCCAAGTATATATGAATATAACTCAAAGTAAATGAGAACAATAGTTCAAAAATATGGTGTGATCCAGCATCTGATCGAAACAAAAGGACTTTCAAATTTTTTAATAGCAGTCTGACTGATTTGTGGGAGCTGGCTGGTTTGGTCATGGCTTGTTAGTCTTATGAGCCTAATAAAGCCATACTCAAACATTTGGGAGAGCCAGTTAGGACTCCTTTTAACATCATCTGAACCATTATCATAATTGACTAGAAGGTCGGGAAACGGGTGTTTCTTTTCATACACTCTGAAACTACTCCCAAAGTGTTCTTTCTAATCAGCTTGTTGAAGAATGTCACTAAAATCATCTGAATTAGCAGGATAAGGAATAACAGTTGTAACAAGTATCTTGAAATGTTCGAACCATAAGTCAGAAGACTTAAACATAGCCTTGCTTTCCAGAATACGAGATTGTATGTCTGTTGGCAAGTTGGCAATAGCACTTTTCAACAAAGATTGGGTCTTAAGACTCAATCTTGCGTAATCAGTGCCCATAATAGTCTTTTTATCCATTGAATGGATGTCCTCTTTGCTAAAGAGTTGACTAGTATTGGGTTCATTTGTGATATTTGGGTAGTTAATAGGATGGCTTTCAAAAGCCTCAATTTTTGAAACAATGTCATTTTTTGAAGCAAAGTTATTTTCTAAAACAAGATCATATATATATATATATATATATAAGGACAAATCTTAATTTTTTGTATAAAATTTTTTTTTAATGTGGGTAGGGGCGGGGGGGGGGGGGGGGGGAGTATTAGGGGCAAAATTTAAATTTTTAGCTTATATGCATATATTATTATTATTATTTTTTTTTTTTTTTGGGTGGGGGGTGGGGGGCCATGGCCCCCCTCTGCCCTAATGTAGGTCTGCCCTTGGTGGAGGGTAGGGGTTGATGTGGAGGGTGAGGGCCGATGTGTGATGGGAGATCTAATGTGCGGTGGGAGCTAGAGGTCAGCGTTTCAGAACAAAAGGGCTGATCAGTTTTTTGTTATACTATTTATACAAACCCTAAAGTTGCGTTTTTAAACTGCGGTTATAGACTAAATTTACAGCCACGTTTACAACAAAAGGGCTAATCAGTTTTTTGTTATACTATTTATACAAACCCTAAAGTCGCGTTTTTAACTTGCGTCTATAGCCTAAATTTATAGCCGCGTTTACAAAACGCGGCTATAGGCAACTAAAGCTGCCTTTTAAACACGCAGACATAGTTCAAATTAAAAAAATAATAATAATAAAATAGAGAGGTCCTATAGCCGCATGTTTAAAACGCGGCAATAGCTCCTAACCAAAAAATGCGGCTATAAACACGTAAAAACGCGGCTGTAGACGTATTCTATAGCTGCGTTTTAAACACGTGGCTATTGACTGACATTTTAAGCCACGTTTACTTAAAATGCGGCTATAGCCCACTTTAGCTGCGTTTTTACAAATGCTGCTAAAAAAAACGCGGCTATAGCTCACGTTTTTTATAGTGATTAAATCAAGAACAAAATATGTCTAGTCTAGGTGTTAGACAATGCTTAAAAGTGTTGGTTTCAAGTTCCAAGTCTAGCTGGCTACAAAAAAAGGAAGAGAGTTTCTGTCTTGCTCGACCGATCGAGAAATTAGAATCAATCGATCGAAAATCACAGGAATAGAAATTCTACAAATTTTTAAAACAGGCCCAAGCCCACGAAAACGTTTAAGGTTTCATTCTAACTTCTACACATATAAAAGGGAAACCCTAGCCACATTTTTCAGACTTTTAGAAGACTTGTGTATTACTCTTTGTGAGATCTAAGAGGTTTTGTGCCTTCTAACTACACAAGAATCTACTGAAACAAGATCTACAATCAAGTGTTGGTAGAACATAGTTGTTGCATCAAGATCATTACTGATGGTGACTTGAAATCGTTGAGTGGGATCTCAAAGTCACAAGCAAGGGTGCTTGTGTTGCTATAAATCTAAGAAGAGAATGAGTCCATGGATTCGAAGTTTGCACGTGATCGTATCATGAGGTAGCAATAGATTTAGGGTTAAATTTGATTGTAAAAAATTCAATTATCTTATAGTGGATTTATTTTACCTTGAGGATAATTAGGTCAAATCTTCCCCAGGTTTTTACCTTGAAATGGTTCGTTTCATCGGTTTTTTTGGATCATCATATCGTGGTGTTATTTACTTTTCTGCTTGTATGCATGAAATGATATATGCTTGTTTAACCTAGATCTAAATAATAAACCTAGTAATTAAATTGGTTAATTAATTATGTTAAACAATTTGGTTTAAGGGGTCTAAACGAACAAACAATTTTACTTAACTTCCAAATCAGAAAAAACCTCTTAGAGGTTCATCATATCCTTATCTATATATCTATATATAATAATAATAGGTAAAACATAGAGAAAATCTAATTAGATTTCAAATTGAAATTCAATTAGAATCTAATTTTGCGCACGTGTCCCATCGAATCTAAATTTTTAAATTTTTGTGCCAAATGAGTTAATTCAATGTAAAACTTGGATTTCAATTAGAGTTTAATTTTGGGACATGTGTCCCATCTAATCTAAGTTTTTTAATTTTTGTACCAAATGAATTAATTTAGTATAAAAAACGAGGAGTCCAATATAAGTAAACCATTAAAAACATAATTTTTGAATGATTTTATATTTAATTATGAGGGTTTTTTTTTTTTTTTTTTTTTTAGAACTAAAAACAATTCAAGTTTATAAGTCATATATATATAGTCCCATTTAATCAAAATTTTTAAAATTTTGAATCAAGTTAATTAGTTCAGTGTAAAAATTGGATTTCAATTAAAGTTTAATTTTATGGCATGTGTTCCATCTAATCGAAATTTTTTAATTTTGTGCCATATGAGTTAATTTAGAATAGAAAACGATGAGTCAAATATAAAGAAATCATAGAAAACATAATCATATATCTGTCACTATATATAAAATTAGAGGAAGAGAGAGTTTGAATGATTTTATATTTATGAGCATTTTTTTTTAAAAGTTAAAACAAATCAAATTTATAAGTCATCTATATATATATATATGTGTGTGTGTATGTGTGTGGGCTACTTTTTTGTAGTCCCAAGAAAACTATTTGCGTATTCCTTGGGAAACTTTTTGTAGTCACATCAAAAGAGTTAATATAATATTGCACCCAAAATTTACCCAATCAACACAAAATGGGGTAACTGTAGAATTACCCTGTACACATGACTATTTGATTTACTATATTGTGAATTCGCAGCAGTAATAATTGATGTTACATCTAAGTGATATTCAATTATTATAATTAGAACAGTTATGGCTCAAAACAGATTTTTCACAATTTATTATTCTTGATTTATCAATTAAATAATAATTATATTATTTTTAACACATTACATTATCTAGCTATTTTACTTTTCCTTAATCATATATTGTACATTTTTTTTCTTTTTGAGAAACAAACACACACACAGAGAGGGAAATGAGTTCTAACACAAAGGAATTAAGGCATACCACAAAATCCACTTAAAAGTTTTGGTAACTTTTAAGAGAGAGTGAAGTAAGTTATACTACACACAACACACTATTAAGTAATATGAGACAATCACCCATTCTTTTTTAGAGAATATTTTGTACAATTAAAACTAGTTCCCCATACCTTAATAGTATCATACGCCAAAAAATGAGTATTACATATGGTCAATTAAAACTTCCTACTAATTTTTTCAAAGTGAAATTATGTCATACCCCTGCCATCTCACATGGTATTAGCTAGTTATAAGAAATAAAGAATTACAATACAGATTGAAAGTGTAAGTGAAAACTTTGTTTTATATGAAAGAATGATAACCATTATTCATAACTAAATACACACTTAAGTCTTTTCTCAAAAGAAAAAAAAAAAATACACACTTAAGTCTCCATAATTAATTCCATTGAAAAAGTCTACGGAAATCAAGTATATCTAATGACAAATATAGTTTAATTGCCTTCTCAGCATATTAACTGCAAAATAATAACACCTATACATATGATACTCAATTAGATTGAAGCACCATTGTCGCCAATAAGGATTAATATAGAGAATACAAGATACACCAATAAAAAAAATTACGTATGATACCCAAAAACTTGTGGAGAAGACTAAAGGATCTACTTCACACCATTTCCCTTTACTTGTAGTTAAAGATTTTCTTGGTAATGGCGGTGAACTATCAACCCTGGTGCAACTTTTCTCTAGTGGTGGACCGCAAAGAAATGCATTTCCTTCATAGCTGCTATTTTGAAATGTTGCAAACTGTCCTTTCATATCTGGAAGTTTTCCTGATAAGTTGTTGCAAGCCACATTGAAAACTTCTAAAAAGTGTAGATCAATCAATATTGAAGGAATTTCTCCACTTAAATTATTGTGAGAAAGGTCCAAGCTCTCTAAATGGGTTAAATTTGAGAATGTTGTTGGTATGAAACCCGTCAACTGATTGTAAGACAAGTTTAGTGCAAGAATTGGAGATAGTTGTCCTAACTCTAGAGGGATTTCACCTGTTAACTTGTTGAATGACAAATCCAATCCAGACATGATATCAAGTATGCCACCCTTGTAGAAGTAAGACCTATATTTCGTCACAAACTCAATTCCAAAATCAGCAGCAGCTTTTTGTTCTACCTCGTGAATTTTAAAATACCTATTTAAGATACCTTGATATGGGATAGTTATATGTCTGAACTCCAAAAAAGTGGAATTTGGTTGGGGAAGACCATCAAAAGCCTCAATTTCATTTAACTTCCCAAAGGTTATGTTGCGAAAGCAGTGTGGTATTGTTCCAGAAAGATAGTTCTTTGAAAGATCCATAATCTTTAAATTCTTTAACCAGCATAGTTGCTTTGGAATCGCACCACTAAAATTGTTGCCACTCAACAACAGTATTCTCAAATTTGAAAGCTCGCCAACTTCATAAGGGATTCTCCCAGAAAATAGGTTATCTCTAATGTCCAATGTCACAAGATGAAATGAAACACTAAAAGTAACTTTTGGTATTTGTCCTGTGAGTCTGTTCCCTTGCAAAAATAGATGCTGAATGATGGATAAATCGGCACAAGATGGTGACAATCCTGAAAGCCAGTTATGAGAAAGGTCTACTAAAATATATGCATGCATTTCACATGGAATTTGACCTTCAAAAAAATTATTACTCATGTCAAGAGACCAAAGGAACTGCATATTTCCTAGCCAGTTGGGAATTAAACCTGAGAAGCCATTGTTGCTAATATCAAGGATCCCTAAGTAACAACCAGTTGGTGATACTTTATCTAGAAGGGTACCTTTGAAATGATTGTTGTTCAATTCCAAAACACGTAAGCTATTGTTAAAAAACTGGAACCTCTTTGAGAAAATTTCACCTTGAAATTCATTATTAGATAACTTCAAAACTACCAGGGAGGTGCAATTGGCAACCAATTTCATTGGTACCTCTCCCGAAAAATTATTATTGGACAAATCCAATTTCTCCAAATTACTCATGTCACCAATTGAGGACGGGAGATTACCTTCAAAATGATTTTGAGATATATTTAGATATTGTAAGTTTAAAATCTTCCCAATATTTTCTTGGAGCTGCCCATCAAAATTATTGTAAGAAAAATCCAACCAAGAAAGATTCTTGTAGTGATCTGTTGGTAGATTAAATGGACCCCCAAAATAATTGTCCCGAAGATTTAGTAATTGTAGTCTAGTATTATTTTCAATCAACCAATTGGGGAAGCTTCCCTTCAACCTATTGTGAGAGATATCGACCAATTCCAATTCTCGTTGGTAAAAGAGAAATTTAGGAACATTGGAGGAGAAGTTATTCAGATTACAATTTGGCAATAGTAGCACCTTTAACTGAAATGAAGGTTCCCAACTAGGATTTTCAGTTTCTATCACAAGTTTGTTGCTTTCACTCACAAATTTGTTATCGTCTTCGACCCTATAGTTTTCACCTTTAAATCGAACCACCTTAAGCTTAGAGTGATTAGCAAGTGAGCTGAATGAGAATAAACCCTCAAAACGATTATAACTAAGATCAATGTACTCTAGGGATGTCAAGCTGGCTATCACAAATGAAGGAACATTTCCACTGAATTGGTTCTTAGATATATCTAAAAACCTAAGAGATGTCAATCTGCCTAGGCACGGAGGGAGGATCCCTTCAAAGTTATTATCAGAAAGATCTAACTCTTCAAGTTTCTTCAACATACCTAAATCTGTGCCAAAAAAAAAAAAAAAACAATTAATAGTGTCCATCCTAATTATGTGCCAACATAATAACAAGACAATTTAATTAATTTATGGTAATAGCATCTGAAAAAGACTGTTTTGACCCCCTAGATTATTAAGTAGTAGATTAAACTATTTAAGCCAGTTAACCAAATTGTGTATGCAGGGTTATCACATGTTAGTTACCATGAGCAAACATATTGCCAATGTAAAGCAATAAATAGTAAAGTAAAGAATAAAGAAGTATAGTGACGAAGTGGAAACCAATGGAGAAGCCTAAAATGAAAAACCACTACGAGAATGAATTTATGTCTTTAGCTCTTGATCCGCCCAATGGTAGCACATGGCTTGATCTCTCTAAAACCTTGGTTGTAGTTGTGCTATAAGTGCCTTATATTTGGCATGAAAGACAAGGAAACACTGAGTCAAAATATGTACCACGATTCTTGATCAACCAAACGCTGTCAAGGAAGTGTCGAGAATCTTCTTTCGATCAATTGAGTTGTGATCGAAAGGCTGTAAATTATTAAAGACACTTGTTTGATCGATCAAGCATTGATCGAAGAGCTATCAAATTCTTCAATATTTTGTTTTTTTTTTTTTGAAACTCCTTCAATTTTTTGTTCTTTGAACTGCTTCTTGGACTTGAAATTTTGAACTCTTGATGACATATTACAAATTCAAATAAGATTACATTTTTATGGATATTTTCAATCTAAAACCTAACAAAAATATTTCAATGTCTGGAAAAAGTGAATAGTCATCCATTGTGCTATAAAGTTGCAATCAATGTAAATAATTCTATATCAACCATTCTTCTTCACTTGTTCTTACGCTCCTAATCAATTTTAGATAAATATAGGTAACAGCACTAACAAAGTATAAATATGCTAGATTTCATAGTAGATTCTTACCTTTAGTATGCAATTGCAAAGGCCCATTGAGTTTATTTTGAGATACTGATATAGCCTTGAGAGATGGTAGTGCCCCAATATATGGAGAAAGAATTCCAGTAAACGCATTACCACTCATATCTAAAATCTCCAAACTATTGAAATTTGTCATATCTGTCAAGAGTGAATCTTTAATTAAAATGACATACTGGTTGATACTAAAAGACATTCCTTCTCACAAGCAAATTATTTTAGGTTTTTAAAATGGATGATGGAATTTTTTACCCTTGAATGGTAGGCTTCCATTAAGTTGATTCTCTCGCACAATGAGTACCTCCAAATTATTTAGATTAATCAGCTCTACAGCAAAGGTGAAGAGAATTACAATAGTCATATTAAAGGTTGAACGTAAAAGTATAGAGGGAAAGATCTAGAACTACCAAACACATTTTATATGGAGAAAATTTTTCATTTTAAAACGCATATTGAATATTGAAGACATACTAATACTATTGGTATAATTAGCATATACCAAAAGCATTTTTGTATTGCATTGAAGACTTGAAGTATTAACTAAAAGCATTCTTTGCCTTCTTTTTGTTTTTAACATGAAGAAAATAAATGTTCATGAGGCAAACAAGGATGATGAGATTTCAATTTTGTTTAAGTTTTGTCATGGTATTTTTGGTAAAGAAAATTTTAAACTGAAAATTTTGAGATATTTTAAAAATATATGTACGCACCTTTGCTAGAAAGAGGCCCTTGCATTTCATTGTGACTCAGGTCAACAGATTTAAGATCTGGGAGTGCACCACCCAAGAATCTTAAAATGTCCTTTTCAAAGACATTCCAACTTAAATCTATGTGCATTAGCTTCCTCAATTTAGACATATAATTCCATTCTGAAGAAAGTATACAACCAATTGTTAAATCCAAGAACACAATAGAAAAAGAGTGCCATATCATGCAATTCATCAGCACTGCAATTCCAATACGAGAAAACAGTTCTTCTAGAGAGTTTTTAATAAATGAGTGCCATATCATGCTATTCCCTTAAGCAGTTTTTGTTTTTAATAAATGAGAGAGACAGTGTTAAGTGGCCATGAAGCTATCAAAATTTCCAATGGTACTCTTTATTACCTTGGGTTGTTATAGAGCCATTAAGTAGGTTAGAACTTAAATCCAACTTCTCCAAGTTTTCCAAAGCTGATAATTCTGTAAAAAAGAGAATTTTAGGAAAACTAAATTGATTGGAATTTATTACAGATTCTGTAAAGTAATATGAAAAACAGACATGCCTTGGGCAGGAAAGGATCCTTCCAGTCCCTGCCAATTCCAACTAAGATTCAGATTCTTAAGGGATTTGATTGCACTCAATGATTTGATAAAGCTCTTGTTGAAGCCGTTGTCAGCAAGATTTAATGTCTCCAAGTTCCCCAATCTTGACAAGCTTTTTGAACCTGTACTAAATGTAGAGTCCATATTTTTGTAGTTGGCAACCGTGATCAAATGTAATTCATTTATAGTGTTTTTTTTTAGTCTTGAGTGTGTTAAAGGTGTATTTTATAGTAGACAAAGACACAAGTTCATATCAAGAAAGAATTAAGTTCAAAGCAGGAAAACAAGTTTTTGTCAATTTGACACCTAGCTCAACACTTGGCTCGATCGATCTAGATTTTAGATTACAAGTTCGACACCTAGCTCGATTGATCGAGATTGCAATATTAGCAAAAATCTGAAACATGAAAAATATCATAATTTGGTTGTTTCAAGCCTAATTCATAATTCGTTTGTTGTGCTATTTAAAGGACATCATAAGCTATCCCTAGAGAGGCTTTTTAGAGAGAGATCACTGTATGTGCGGCTAGGGTTTGTATATCCAATTTTCTCTCAATCTCACTATACTTGAGACTTTCAAAGTAGATCTAAGCCTCCATTTATTCAACCCGTGAGAGTTCAAGAGCACATAAAGAAAGATCAACATGGTGTTGCTACTACCATAATGCAGATCTATATGAAGCCATAGTGAAATCAGTTAACCACAGTTACTGATCTAAAACCTTTGAGTGGAGATTTCAAAGTTACAAACAAAAGAGATTGTGTGCAACAGTTCGGAATAGAAGAGTCTGTGAATTCAGAGCTACGTGTGGTCATGCCAGTAAGTACAACATGAGGTAGCAGTAAATTTATGGTTAAGTCTATTATATAAACTTCGATTCTATTTAATGGATATGTCGACTTGAGGATTGTTTAAGTCAAATCCTCTCCAGGTTTTTACTTTGAAACCACAATTTCAAAGGTTTTCTTGGGTCATTATTCTTGGTGTTCATGTGATTTGTGCTTGTTTAATGTTTAATTGATTCTAATCTAATGCATTATTAATTTAATTAACTATTTGGCTAAGATTTTGATAAAATCTTAGACAACTAGGGTCTAAAACCCTAAGAAAAATATACAGACAATTCAACTTCTGAAACCACACCACCATGCACCCTTGATGTGATTGTCATTTTACAAGTATAAAGTTTGTGTGGGATAAGGAGAGGCAAGGACCGGGGTTTAAGTTTCTAAGACTTTACACATATATACACTTAGATTATGCTAGAATCAAATTTCTATCTTATATAAAAATAAATTAAAAAAAAAAACTTTTGAAACCACTTCATAATCGTATCTATGTAGGGGCATATATATTTACAAAAATCTTGAGGTGGGTATAAATTTTCAATTAATACTATCGCCACCAAGAAATGTTAGGAATTTAAGTTAATTCTTAGAACCTGTGAAGCAATGTGTAAAGTTTAAAATATAATAAACCCTAATATGAAGGGTCAAATAAATAATCCAAAAAATGGGTCCAAAATGGGCTTGTTGGCCCAAGCCCCCATTCTGTAGACTAAGCTTCTTAAAAAATGCAATTTAAAACCATAATACTTTCAAGTCGAGTCAGTTCACAAACCAGGTCAAATACAAATTATGCTCCACATGGCCAAGCAAGACGTACAGACTCAGGGTTTGTAAGGCCACATAAAGAGCGTAAAGAAATGAACGAAAGCAAGGACCAACTATTTAGCAAAGGGCAATGAATTAAGAGGGCACAATGCTACCTGTTGTTTATTATTATTATTATTATTTGATAGTTACAAGGAGTTCTAGGGGGATTTAAATTTTGAACCATGAGTGTTTTGAAATGATAGTTGAGGTATAAGACACTTGACAACTTTTTTGCATTATTTATTTCTAATAAAGCTACCTATATTAGGCTAATACTACCTAAGTATGAATTATACAGGCGAATATGTTGTTGAAAAAAAAAAATTACACTTGAAATTGTATCCAAGCGAGTGTAACAAATGGTATAATCTGTCAGGTGAATATGTCACAAACGAAATTGTTTATCTGGCAACTTGGCAACTAATGACAGGGGCACCCTAAGGAATTTTGGAGCCTAAGAAGATGTTTAAATTGAGGCATTTTATATATTTAAATTCAATTAAGATTATTATTTTTACTTAAAATCTATTCTTCTAATTTGTTTAGATGAAAATATTTTTTAATAAATTTCTTGTTCATATGTGAGTTGTTTAGCTAAATTTTTAAATAATTTGTTTGGAAATTGTTTTTAGTAATTTTTGAGATTTTTACCATTTTTTATTATTATATTGTGCTCATTTCTAGTCACAAATTATCTAGAGAATCCTTTAGTGGACATCATTCCACCTACACTTCGCTAAATCCCCCCCCCCCCCCCCTCAACAGTTTTTGTCTTTGATAAACAATTAAGATTGTGCTATATTTGCAATAATTTCACAAAAAACCCTAGGTGGTCATTTGTTATTGGATCTAATTTGGACTCACCATTGACATTACTTTTTTACCAATCAATAACAAACTGCCACATAAGATTTGTTGTGAAAATATTGTGAATGTAACATTATTTTAAACAAATTCTTTTGAGTAATGCTATGGACACACCAATTTCACAATATTTCTAAATTAGCATAGGAAAAAAAATAAATTAATTAGAGATTATAGTGAGCCAATGTGTGAATTGGCATGCTAATTTAGAAATATTGTGAAACTATTATAACATTTTGTTGTGTTCATTGTGTTACTATTTTATAATCTATTGGCTAATATTTGGGGCCTAATTAATACTTTTATAAGTATAAAAATATCTCTATTGGTTAAAAATTTGGGAGTCTTGTTCCCCTTTGGGGCCTTAGGCGACTGCCTAATTGGCCTAGCTAGTGGTAGCTAAGGCTAAACTTGATAATGCATATCACGTCCACTCGTTCATCCATGTGTTGCTTCTCAAATAATAATAATAATAATAATAATAATAATAATAAACGCTTGTGTTCGAGTCTCACACCACTTGGTGGGATGGGTAGGCCTAAGTCCGAGTTTAAAACACCCTTGTGTTTGGTACACGTGTGGAGACACTCACACGGCGTTGTAGAAGATACCACCCACACTCTTTCAACATATTTTTCCTACTAAGAGTGTGTTTGGATAGAACTTATTTTGCTAAAACTGAAAACTGAAAACTGAAAACACTGTAGCAAAATAATTTTTAAATGTGTGAATAGTGCTGTGGGACCCATTTTTAATGAAAAAATTGATAAAAAATGAAATTTGTGGGTCTGTGAACAGTGCATATGTGCACTGTTCACTGCAGAAAGTCAACATTTGCGGTTACTGTTCATTGAACAGTAACCGCAATACTCCAAAACGCGTGAAAACCAAAAAAAAAAAAAAAAAAAAAAGGAACAAAACGCAGCTTGGAAACACAGACTTGGAATCCCAATACACACTAAATATATATGGGTGTTTTAAACCATCAAATACATATGTACCCTCAGTATATATATAACAACCATGGCCATTAATGTCATGGAATATAAGAATAATTTTTTTTTTCCATAACAGTGCGTATATTTCTTTTCATATTCAATTGATTATTTCGTATTTCAACCAAAATAAAAATAAAGAAAGAAAGAAGAATGGTAAAGATCAGTTTGACTTAAATAAAAAGAAAGAAAGAAAGAAAGAAAGAAGAATAGTCTATTTTGGCAGGATTAAGTTTGGAAAATTTATAATTTGAGTAAATTGAAATCTCGAAATCCATTCAAATTAGAGATAATCCATTTGACTCAAATCTATTGTGCATTACCCTTTATCCTTAACAAGACATGAATAGCTCAAAGATTTTATTTTTTTTTTAATTTTTAATTTTGGATTGGAGGGAAAAGTGAAGAGGTTCTATAAAGGCATCTTTTTAACATGTCATAATGATAGGGGAAAAAAATATTTTCACACTCGTTTGTATCTACTATTCACACTCATATTCACAATTGTTATGAAAATATCCACATTTTAACATATAAAAGTCGATAAAAAAATGTGTTAGAATCAAAACACTAAAAATAATGTTTCTTCTTCTTCTTCTAGCATTTTTTTTTTTTTTTTTTTGGAGAGGGGGGGGTGGGGGAGGGGGGTGGGGGGTGGTTTTGAAAGTAGAGAAAAAGCTCACATACCTTCATTTCCTAGCCAACCACCAATTCCATTATGAGATAGATCAAGAATTCTTAGCTCCTTGAAAGTCAGCAACAGAGAGCCGTTTAGGAACCAATTTTCTGGATAATAATTAGATTCATTATCAGAATGGATGTGAGTTCCTTGGTTTACATTGGAGAGGTAGAGCTCAATCACGTGGCCTGTGGTGGCGTTACACATGACCCGCTCCCAACCACAACACTCACTCTTCGCCTCATTAACCCATGATGGAAGAACAGGTTTGATATAATTAGTACTGAATTTCAAAAAGGCCTTCAATTCTAGCAAACTCATCCTCTCTTCCTCAATACAACCTTTGCTCTCGTGGATGTGAGCAACAAGTACTAAAACCCATAGCAAAGACCTCATTAAAGGCCACTCCATTGAGAAATATTGTGAAGCACCAACTTTCGTTTCTAGCTAAATCTTCTTATATAGAAAAGTTAAGAGAAATTAGAAAACCCTCCTTGAGGTTTATTGAACTTATACTTTGATCCTCTTATTTCTAAGGGTTACAGTTTGAAACAAAACAGCTAAACATCCTAAGAAAAAGAGAAGGAATCTCCCTAGTCAAGCAAGACCCAGGCAATCCTTCTGAATTGACTTTGCAAAAGTAGGGAAGCCTAAGCCCAACATCAAAAGTTCACATTGCTTTGATTCGAAATTAAATCTTGAATGTCGGCAACGAAGTTTATCAAGTGTCAACAGCTTCTTTATTCATGATAGCGTTCATATAGCTCTTAGAATCACTCTCAATTTGGGTTTTTTCATTCGAACTAGATATTTGATGGAAGTTGTGAACAACGTATAGAAGGTCATTTCAGTTGGATAAGGGAACGAAATATAAAAATAACAATTAAGTACCTCCAAATCAATTTGAGGGAATCTCTTCCAATTTATTGTGTCACAATATATAAAAATATTAATTTATATTATTTAAGGAAGTCAGCGAGTCACATGACTTGTTAAAAAATGGACAAAGTCAGAAAGTTTGGCTATAAACTTGAATCTAGCCAATGATTACAACTTCCACTAAAAAAAATAACATGACTACGTATTTTAACAATCTAATGGTTGGATTACAATTTTTTATGTTCTTAATATGCATGTTAAATTTCGTGACAATTTTATGTTATTTGCTATACGATTCATAAACTTCCTTTTATGCATAATTTTAGAGTACAAAAACTTTTTTTTTTTTTTTTTGAAAGGAGTACAAAAACTTAAACTTTAAACATTTTATTGATAATATAACTACTGTTATTTGATATTCTGGAAATTTGTAAACATGAAAGATATAAGAAAAAAAAAATGTAATCCAATGATGAATTTCTCAAAATTTATATCCAATAAAAAGATATTAAATGTAGTTGTAGTCATTATCTATAATCAAGGTTTTTTTTTTTTTTGAGCAAATATCTATAATCAAGTTTGTAGTTAAACTTCGTCTTAAAAAAATTCATATGACTACAAGTAAATGCCAGGTAGTGGGTTGGAAGAATTTTATTTCAAACTTGTATGGAGAAAAACTGTATCCAACAATCAATACCAATATGCCATTTTTGGAATTCAGCTATATACCGGGGAAATGCTAAAACTATTAAAAATATTATTACATGAGTTCTATTAACTTTCACAACAATAAATGTGATTAGTGGATTTCATCAACATAATAAAGGGGATGATTGTTTGATGACAGATTAGTAATTTATTAACAGATTTTATGCAAACTAAGCAAACACATCCCAAACAAATATGCTGGCCAATGATATATCATATATTGGCCTATTATATATGTGGCCTAATCAATCAACGTATCTAGATAATGTTACGCATAGACTTGATTGAAACAAGGTTGAAAAACGGTACACATTCACACACACCAACCAACCATTTGACAAAGAACTAAATAGAAAGAAAAAGAAGTTCACGTGTTTGGAGTGGTGAGCATTGGGAATTTGGGATGAAGAAGAAATAGAATCGGAAACGCAATTGACGGAGAAAAAAGAAAGAAGAAAAAGTGGTGAAATTGGTACGGGTTGAAAATTTGAAATGGCTGGTAAGAGAAAACAACTTTTGCCATAACACATGGAATTGTGAGTAGTAGAAGTTTCTGGGTTCATTTGAAAGCGGTGGTTCATCAATTATAGTAGTATATGTCATCTCTAGATGGGTAACAATTGTGGCAAATAGTATCTTGCTACAAAAACTAAAACTAAAACTAAAATGTCGTATGAAAATTATCAACTTGTATCGATCGATATGGTATGAAATCAGCAATTTCAATAATGATTGCTATATACGTAAAATGCTAAAAAAAATAAATAAAATAAACTTTTCAATTGAAGTTCTATAGCACAAAAGCTCTATTACTAACTACAAGAAAAAATAGTGTTTACGCACTATTGGAAAAATGGTTTAAAAACCTTGAAACTTTTTTTATTACAAAATTTTGAACATTTGATAATTTTGCTGAAGATAATTAAAGGGTCCTTTAGCTTTATAGCTAGGTAAAGCTAAATTAAGAGTTTTTCAAAAAATAAAAAACACCTTTATAATTACACTTCATATTTTATAAATACTGGGCTTTAATTTTTTTTTTTTTTTTTTTTTTTTATAATTTCTCAAACGTTCTATTAAGAGTGATTTTTTTAGCATATAATTCAACAGTTAAGGAATAATAATTTAAATATTGGACATTTCTATTGAAAATAATAGGAAGTGTTAGTTGAGTTATAAGAACTAAAAAAAATCATAATAACTTTTACGAGAGCAACCTTAACTCTACAATTAAGCTCCAGCTCATAAAAAAACAAAAACACAAAAGCATTTTGAATCTTGATTCGACTGACAATCAGTTTCGTGTGTATAAAACATAAAAGTCAGTTTGAAAATGCTGAGCATGTATAACACATTCCATGGGTCCTGCTTCTAGGTTCCCATGACCAAGCTTTTGTTTATCAAACTCCTATGACCAAATTGGCCATTGAAACGAACGAGTACAGAGAATCAGATTTCACGTGGCCTGTTTCTGGGTTCCTACATCCCCATGACCAAGACTATTTATCAATTTCTTCGGCCATTGTCTTGAATTGTATTTGTGGTTGTGGGACCAAACAGCAATCATTAAAAAGATTATTTAAGTTCTTGCATTACATTTATTCAAGACGTTAAAAGATAATAGAGAACGTTTGTTGATTATGTTGAATTTCTATTAATTACATGCAGTTCAAGTGACTCCACTTTTTCAAAGATATAGAATATGTGAGTAGGGGCAGTTTGATAACAAAATCTTATATATTAAAACCCTAAAGTTTAAGAAAGAATATTTCTGAGTGTTAACACGTATTTGTGAAAAAATCTGTTACAACTCAAATACTATTTGCGCCATTTCTATCACATTCTCTTTATTTGTCGGAACTCAGTATTTAATATTTGCCTAAATTACAAATTACATCACCTAATTTGATTAAAATTCATTTCAGTCCTCCAATTTCACATTCATTCAATTTATTTCTCTAACTTTCAAGTTTATTCAATTCAAAACTCCCACTAGTCTATTAGAATTGCACCATTTGTTTTTCCTTTTTAATTCTTTGCAAAAAAATTCAGACACAATACACGACTTGTTCACCAATCACATCTTAGAGTATAACTCCACCACACTATGGATGAGGTACTAGTAACTCCTCTAGACCATGTTACTAAGGGTATGTTTGTTTGGAGAGATTTTAGGGAGGATGGAAATTTTGTGAGAGAAAAGTGGAAAAAAAGAAGTTTTAATGGATGTTTGGTTGGGAAGGAAAGATGAAAAAAAATGTAGTGGGGTCCGGGTGTTTTCTCCTTGAACCTACCAAAATGTTTTTATCCCAAAATTAGGAGAAAACTGGGGAGAGAGTTATACTTTGTAAGGTTGCTAAACTAACTAAAAAGTTAATTTAGCAACCAATACTCTCAAAATGTGTTGTACATCAAAGGAGTAAACTCAAAAAAAATTGAGTATAAGCTACAATGAGTTGTTGTAGATAGCAGCTCATTGTAGCTTAAAACTTAAAAAAAATAAATAAATAAATAGTATATGGTGTTAAAAAAAAAAAAAAAAACATTTTAATGTGTTGATGGTTGTGATTGTTATTTATTGTGTTAGATATATTATTTTATTGTGTTGTTTATATTATTTTAATTTGTTGCATGTTAAAATAAAACTTTTGATGTTGGGTATATTATAAAGTGGAATGTTAAAATAGATAAATTAGTATTTTGAGTTACTAAAAACTATATTTTTTAGCTCTCTTATTGGGAATGCTCCACCAAACCTATTACTCCAGTGCTATTTCCCCCATGCACTATTACCAAGGGTGTGTTTAGTTCCTGTAAAATGTTTTCCGGAAAATAAATATTTTCCGAAAATGCTAATTTCCGGAAAAGAAAAATGTATTCAGGCTGTTTGGCTGTCTCGGAATTCATTTTACGGAAAATCAATTCTGGTGTTTGATTCGTTCAAACATTTTACGGAAAATGCTTTCCGTTTTACGGAAAATCAATTCCCATGTTTGGTTCGGTCAAACATTTTACGAAAAATGGAATTCGTTTTTACGGAAAATCAATTCCCATGTTTGGTTTGTGGATCATTTTACGGAAAATATGAAATGCATTACAAATTCAAGCACCTGCATTATTTAGACAAACCTGTAACAGTACAAAACTAATCATTTACTTCAACATCAAAAGTAATCATTCAAATTCAAGCACATACATTGCCTAGACATATCTGTAACAGTACAAAAATAATCATCCATTTCAACATAAAAAATAATCATTTGAATATACCCATAATATTTATATAAAAACAGCCACATCAATTATTCACCATTGGCATTACACCTCCATGGTGTACAAAAATGATACCTATTCGTGGTATCTGAACAGTACAAATACATAATCTGGACAATTGTATCTTTCCAATAATACAAAAGACTACATATATAATACAATGGTAGGTCAATACTAGTACTGCAACAAAAGTTAATTCCTAAATCTACCATCACAGTCAACATGAAATAGGCAAGTCAAATTTATGAGAACAAAAAACCATCCAACCACAGCTTCCTCAACCTAGCATTCTTGGCTAGAAATCCCCGTGCTGTCTTCTCAGTTTCACAAAGATGGTCAAATGCAGTTGCAAACATGTCTTCGCTATACCCATCCGCCATCATAGCCATGACCTCATTATAAAGAGCTGTGTAATCCACCGGGCCTCGATTGATTTCTTTCAGAGCCATAGCTATTTCCTTCAGCTGATCAGACAGATCAGTCAGCACACTATCATCAGCATTAGAAGGTGCACGCCCTCTTTTGCGGGACTTGGAAATTCTCGACCCAGTGGTGGATGACTCGACTGCATTCTTCCCTTTCTCGACCACACCTTCCTCCACATTGTCTGCAACAAACTCAGCGCTGTCCCCATTGTCTGGCTCATTCTCAATACCCACATAGGACCTAGAAAAGCCACCCGTGGCTGTGTCCTTCCCCACAACAATCGCTAATTCATCATACACCTCAATTTTTTTGTTTAGATACTCCACATGCTTTCGATGCGCCTGTAAGGAAGAAAGGAACGTATAATAACAATGCAATAATCACTTCACTCATAAATTCAATATTCAATTCAATATAGATGCCATTAAATGTTTTAGGTCAATGATAAACAAAAAAATCTGTTAGGGAACAGGAGACATAACTTATGATTTTGAATATAAGTACAACAGAAAATACAATGTACAAATGCTAAGCCCAGATTTTACAATAGATCCGCACATGAAAGTTATATTTGAAAAACCTTATAAAAGCAATGAAATCCTAAAAAGAATGACACTATAAATTTCATATAAAAGGCAAAAACATATATTATCATCTATATTAAGAAAATATAGTTGGAAGCCATACCATGACTTCTTCTTGGTATGTCTTAACGTCGCATGTTATCATTTTTAGATTATCATCCCAACCAAATCCACTCTTCTTTCTAAGAGTCTGAATAGTGGATCACATGGTCCTTAGAGTTCACATCTGATTGTCAACATAGGACGGGTGGCACTCAACCTCGAATTGGGCCGTTATCTCCTTCGCTACAAGAGCAAAGGAGCCAGCCTTGAAAGTACTAGAGGGCTTATTGCCCTTTGCAGCCTCCTCTGCAAGTATCCTAAGCATCATTTCATGCAAGGGCGGCAGCCACCTAAATTGCTTACTGCTACTAACTTTCTCTTTGCCCTTTGACATTATTACATATGAAAATAGTATAGTGAGAGTAGCATTTAAAAATGAGAGTAGCATTTAGTAATTACGCTCGGAACATGAACAACAAATCAAACACACATACAACTACACTTATAAATGTGCACAACAGAATGAAACATGCTAACACTGGAAATGACAATGTAATACCATCAAATAACAATGTAATGTTGAAAATACTTTTTCATTACACCAACAGTCTATAGTAAATACATTGTCTTTACAAAAAACAGAAAGAAAAAACACATATTACAATCATAGAAATCTAAATAAAGTACTACTCTCCACTCCTGGTATAATCATACCACATAGCATGGAATATCTCATCTCTTTTAGCATTCCACGATCTACTGTCTTCAACGGACTCCCGATGTGATTGTGTTTCTTGTTGGTGGTCACTAGACTCTACTTGGTTTATTGCATCTTCCATAATATGGTCATTTGGTTCAACCCCCATAATGTGATTATGAACTACACAACATGCTAACACTACTTTCACTTGGGTTGGGAAAGACCAAAATGGTTCTGCATCCAACATTCGAAAACGTTTCCTCAACACTCCAAACCCTCGCTCAATGGTAGTTCTCAATGAAGAGTGTTGGAGATTGAACAATTCTTGCTCATTCTCAGGAGGACGATCACTAAACTCTTTCAAGTGATATCGCACACTCCAATAAGGTGACAATATTCCATTTTTATTACCATACCTAGCATCACTAAGATAATATTTACCTACATATATTAAAAAATAAAATCAAATCACTATTATGCTTAGGAAAACGCACAATATTTATTAAACTAATAAACCAAAAATGTGAAGTAATCGTATAATACCATCGGGAATTGAAAATCCCCCTGGCCTAGCAAATGCATCATTTAACACACGTGAATCATGTGCACTACCTTCCCATCCAGCCAATACATAAGTGAACTTTAAGTCAAAACTAATGGCAACTAACACATTTTGCGTGGTTCCATCTTTGCGACCACGAAATCTTCCTTGTATTTCAGGTAGCACAAATGCACGAATATGTGTACCATCTATTGCTCCAACACAATCCTAATTTTCGACAGACATAATGGTTTAAAATTACACAAATCTTCACAATTTACAAAAATACACAAGTCATAATATTTACCTTAAAATATGGGTAAAACCTTCTGCTATTCCTTATCTCTGGGGGTATATCTTCGCTACGCAGTTTTATTAGAGATCTATATAATTTCAGGACCCCCCTAAGGACGACCTTAAAGTATCTATGAACAGTCTCAGTTGATCTATAGATCCGACTACCCATTACATGAAATCTCACATTATGACCAATAATGTGTAAGAAAATGAACACTTGCTCCGTAACAGACATGTGAATAGTTGGGCGTACGTGCTCCCCCTCAGTAAGGATGTGACATAAGTGGTGGAAAGTTATAGGCTTCATCCTAAGTTGATTCACACAATGTCTCTCAATTCCATGCAGAACACTATTTATGTATTCCTCTCTCTCGGCGGCATGATTAACATAAGGCGCCCTAGGCAGTCGTCTACGTCTACGCAACAATTTCCTTAACAATGCAACCCCCACAAGGAGGACAGATGCAACTGAGGCAAGAATTGCAGCTTTGGTTTTTTTCTTCATCTAACAAAATCACAAACACTATGATCTAAGAGGTATGTAAACAAGCATGCTATTGATTACATAGTAAATGAAAACAGCCACAACCAGAAAATATCCAAACCACATTGATAACGAGTACCAAATCACATTGCATTCTATTTACAATCAATATTTACACTATCACAATACCATCACATTGATAACTGCACATTGATATCATGACAATACCATCACATTGCATTCTATTTACAATCACCTATATACCCAATGCACCTTCAATTAAGGTTTAAACACATACATATTCTACTGCAAGAAAATAATAACACCAATCATGGGTCAAGCTCCAAAATTTCTACACATAACCCAACTAGCCAAATTTTAAAAAAAAAAAAAAAAAAAAAAAAAAAAATCACAGCAAAAGTTCTACACATAACCCAACTAGCCAAATTCTAAAAAAAATCACAGCAAAAACCAATCATGGGTCAAGCTCCAAAATTTCATACGCATAACCCAACTAGTCAAATTCTAAACAAAAGCACAACAAAAACATTGATCACCCTAAACCCAATCATGAGTCAAGCTCCAAAATTTCATATGCATAACCCATCAAGCCAAATTCTACCCAAAAGCATGGCAAAAACATTGATCCCCTTAAACATCCATGAATAATACACAGTTTAAATAAAAAATGGATAATTAAAAAAATTAATAAATAAAAAAGTAAATAATTATATAAATATTTATATAAATAAATAAATATATATATATATATATAATGCTAAGATCGGATCCGGGAGGTGGGTCGAGAGGATGGGTTGTGGATTTTGGCATATCTGAGTTTGAGGGGATGTGAATCGGACTTGTGTGTGGATCAGAGGTGAGGTGAGGTGAGGTGAGGTGTGTGGATCGGAGGTGTAAAACGGTCAACCGGAGAAGGAAAACTCACCGTGGGTCTGTGTTTGGCTCGGTGATCGAACTACCGTGAAGGAAAGGATTGACTGGCTGAGTTCGGCGTGTCCCGAAGTGAGCTGGATCGGTGTGAGTGGCTGGATTGGTGTGAGTTTGTGGTTGAGCTCTCACTCACTGTGGGTCTGCGTTTGGCTCGGTGATCGGACTACCGTGAGGGAGAGGCTCGACTGGCTAAGCTCGGCATGACCCGGAGTGAGTTGGATCGGTGTGAGTGGCTGGTTGAGCTCTCTTCTTTCTCTCGCTCTCTCTCTCTCTTTTGCGCGTGACTCGGAAATGGTTTGAAGTGAAAATGAAAGTGTAAAATCATTTCCAGGTCAAAGGAGTAAATTTCTGGTCAAAGGAAATGATTTTCCAGAAAATTCTATTTTCCGTAGTTGCCAAACATGTGGGTCAGGGGGAAAATGATTTCCTGAAAGCATTTACCACCAAAACAAACGTACCCTAAGTTATTTCCCCAAACCTATTAGTCCAAGTACATGGAATCCAAGGGAAATAGATTTTTTTTTTCTTATTTGTCTAAATTACAAATAAACATATAATTCTACTTACAAATTAAATAGGTTTTTTTTTTTTTTTTAATCACACAAATAAATAAGTTGATAAACAAATAAAAATATTTTTTTTCCTCTTTGATAACAATAAAAATGCTGATCTAAAGGCACAATAAGTAATGCTACAAACACAAACTATTTAACATTTTTACAAAATATTGACGTGGCCAACCTCTTATTGGTTTTGATCCAGGCCCACCATTAATATCACTTTTTTATTTATCAATAATCACTCACCACATCAGCAGTTTATAAATTTTTTTGAAAATAATTTGTATCTCTAACATTATTCTTAAGTTTTTTTTTTTTTAAATTTTTTTATTATTTTTTTATATATTAAATGAGACTCATTATTGCGGTGCCAATCAATACAAAAGAATTAAGCAACTGATGCTTTCTTTACTGTGAAGCACAATAGGTGTTTATAAAAGGTAAGTAGTGTTAACAAACTAAAGATAATTGTGTCTTGAATAATGTTAGAAATATAAATTATTTTACAAAAAATTTTACAAACTATTGATGTGATGAGTGATTATTGATAAATAAATAAAATGATATTAATAATGGGTCTAAATGAAAACCAATAAGAGGTTAGCCGTGTGAGCTAGATAAAAACCAATAAAAAGTTGATCATGTTAACATTTTGTAAAAATGTTATAAAATAGCTTGTATCTGTCGCATTACTCAAGAATTAGATTTTTTTTTTTCAATGCAATAAACAAATTCTGTATGAGATGGCGTTCCTTACGCCATAGGTTTCATAAATCTATTTGCATTTTTTTTTTAAGGAAAAATCTATTCGCATGTGACAAATATGTTACATACAACTCTTACACAATAATAAATTATTAGTACACCTATATTAATATTGATAAAAATAAATAAATAAATAAAAGAAGAGTAATCTTTTTAGTGTTTTTGTTATGCTCATCGATTTTTCCCCAATTTCATCTATTCCCATAGCAAGAATTTAAAGATCGGATCATACAAAGAATAAGAAATAAGAACCTTTTTTTAGGAAAATAAATAAGAACATGGTTTCTCATTTTTTTGTCTGATTTATTAAGTGGTCAAATTGGTGATTTAATAAGCAATTTAATTTATACTTATTTAATAACAAAATTAATTAATTAAACTATAAATTAATACTATTAATTGAAATTTTTCAAAAAAAAAAATTTCAAGTGAAATTTCTCCTCTTTTTACATTAAGAAAATAGAAGTAACAAAACATAATAATTAGTTAATTATAATTACAAAATAATAAATTTTTGAATCCATAACTCTAATTACCCAGCTCACCACTATGCCGACACAACTATTATGATGGCGAGTTCAAAAAAGCATTTCAACCATTGAGTCAAAGTATAGGATTTTCAGTTGAAAAGATTGACAGTAGTTAAAAATTCTACTAATACATTTTACATAAAATTAAGATTGAAAATGAAGAGATGGGAAGCTAAATGTAACCCTCTCTTGGAAGATGGTACAGAATTAATTCCACTCAAATTAATTTACAAAATCACACAAAATCAAAACCCATCTTGCATAATTACCCACAATTAAAGCAAGTAAGAAAAAGATTAGAATGACCAACACCTCCCAACACAATGACTGTAAGCATCAATTGGATGTAAGAAATCTAAAACAGTCGAAGAAAAATAAAATACCTCTGGTCATGTTATTCAAATGATTTGTAAAGAAAATCACATTGCAAAAGAATGAGTTGTGAATGAATTTTTCTAGTCTATGGCCAATGCCTTAAAAACTCTTTGATAGAAACTTTTAAAGGCTATTCTAGGGACTTCCAATTTAATGTTTGTTCTCTTTTAATGTATATTCCTTCCATCAAAATGTTTAATTGAGAGTTACTTTAAAGTGTTTATTTACTAAATAACATCTATTCACTAAGTGACATTTTTAGTGGTGATAACAAATACACTCCGAAAAGATGGGTCTTTATCTATCACTCTAAAATAAATCTATATATATTGTAATTAATCAATTAGAGTAAATTTTATGCCGACCATAAGCCTCCTAATAGAGATAATCTTACATTCTCCCATTTGGCCCACATGACATTTAAATAACTTGATGAGTGATAGTCATACTAATATAAAGATATTACCTATGCCATCTTGTTGTGAAATGCTCTCACTCAAATAAACAATCCAATACATGAATCATGGCGGTAATACTCTTAACAAGTACTTCTATGTATTACAATGTATTGTACTCCCTCTGTGAGTACTTTCAATGTAGGCCTTTTGAGACAATCCTAACTTTCTTTGTGATCTATCTCTGAAATGGCAATGCTAATGACACAAAAAGGTTGTCCAAAATCCTTCATCTCAAAATATTGAGAGAGACTATTTTCTCTCATTTAGCAAACTCAAATCACTAATTGCAAGTAAAATGTCATCTACATATAAAACTAGAAAAATGTATTTATCCCCACTAAATAAGGACAAAAGCAGCCACAACAATTTCTATTTTGGCCAAGTTAATTAAGGACAAGAACATTTTGCGCATACTTTCACTACTTTAGGGCAAAGCAAAATGAAAATACAATTGTTTATCATCTTCCTCAAAACCTTTATGATATAAATAGATGTTTTATCTTACAGTCCACCACTAACTATAGTTAGTCCTCTACGTAATTGAACAAAAAATCAACATAAATTAAAGTTGAAACGAGAAAAGACATTTTAACTCCTATTTACTAATCATACATGCTAATGTTTCCCACAAAATACAGCGTGCGACCACCACCATAACCAATCCCACAATCTCGAAAACCCCCATGACCTAATTGATTGATATTCACTGAAACAATTGATTTCAGTAACCAAGTACACACAAATGCATATAAACACCACCTAAGAGTATTCAAACTAGTCAAAACTAATCTAAGGGGGAGGAGGTGCACCATGCCGCACTGCAGCTAATTCAGGACTGACCTTCTATCCAGCTTCTTCAAGTATGCAGATGAGTTCCTTAGCAAATATGGTGTTTCCAGCTGTGAAGAAAGTTAATGCAGTTCCTTTTGCCCCAGCCCTTCCAGTTCGACCAATGCGGTGAATATACCCCTGGAAGTCATAATTGATCACATAATTCATGTCCTTCACATCAGCCCCAAAACCAAGGCACATCACAAGTCATAAGAAATGCAGCAGGATAACAACCTCTCACATCAGAATCTCATTTAGATCAGAGAACCTATGACCTTAAGTCCTTAATACATTGCTGCATGCACGAGTGCTGCTGTAGCTGAAAATAAGTGTTCAAGGGCAATTTCCATAGACATGAAAACAAGTGGCCCAACAGACATACAAGCAGAATCCACGTGACAAATAACACCAACTTAGATAAAAATGATGTTCAAGAGACAATTAGAGAACGCTAAATATAGCAAAGCAATAACTAAAAAACATGAATCTTTCAAAATGACCAAGTAGCAGCATCAGAGTAGAAAATATAACAAATGAGTGCAAACAAGAAATAAAGGTGGATCTCCAACATATGCAGCAAAGAGATGAGTGAAATGGCTCGCATCTGTTTAATCAATGAAAAACATGATCAATACTAAAAAATGTTCTCTATAAACCTGATAAAATTAAAAGAAGACTTAGGTGCGGTTTGGATAAATGGCGTTTTCGTTTGCATTGCGTTTTGGTGCCTGTTGTATTTTTTTGTTTTTTTTTTTTTTCCATGCGTTTTTAGCTGAAACGACTACTGTTCATGCACTGTACATGAACAGTAGCCAAAATTTTTGACTTTTCACCTATCAGTGGGTCCCGTGCACTGTTCAGGAGACCCACAAACTTCACTTTTCTACAACTTTTTCATTAAAAATGAGTCCCACGGCACTATTCACACATTTAAAAATTATTTTGCTACAGTGTTTTCAGTTTTCAGTTTCAGCAAAATAAGTTTTATCCAAATAGACCCTTAAAAGAGGGACAACAAGAATATCTAGATAATGATTTCTTTCCAAAATGAGTTGATAATGGTGATGATGAGTGCTATTAGTTATTGTTTACCAACACAATTTCCTGTACTAAAAATGAATTTCTATCAAGTCTTTGAACAAGCATTAAAGCTTTATCTCCATTCCCAAATCGCAAGCTGCAACATCTGTTGCAGTCATAATAGAACTCCTGCCAGCTTTAAACTCTGAGAGGACCCAATCCCTTTCTGCTTGACTTTTATCTCCATTAATTGAAAGAGCTTGCCAACCATCCACATAAAGCTGCTGGGTGACCTGATCACATCCTTCCTTGGTAGTCATGAAGATCAATATTCGGCTGCCATCCATGATATCCTCCAGCAAATTAACCAATCTGGAAAATCAAACCTATCAGTAAAATGTCTGCATCAAATCCCATATGTTGAGATCTTAAAGAAATTAGATTATACAAGAACAAAATAGAAATCAGGCCTACTTGTTATTAGTATTTTCAATTAAAGCCTAACAAAAAACACCATCAAATGCATTGATTTGTTACAAACCTAATGTACAAGGTGTTGTTTGTTGAAATCAAAAATTCAAAGACAAAATTAATACTCAGGTTAAACTCCAACAGTGATATCTGTAAAAGAAATCTATGTGTAAAAGTCTATATTTGTAGTTTCTATCAAAATAAATGAAACATAATATTATGTCAAAGAACTATACAATATAATTCAAAAAGTTTAAACAATCCAATAGGTAAAAGGGCCCATGTAAGAGCCTTAGCAACCTTCAGTTGAAGCTTTAAAGACGAGAACCATATTATTCCAAATGTTGGAAAATGTAGAAAATGTTTTCCACCATAAAAAATGTACTTAACATAACGTCGGCTGTAAGATAAAATTCAGAAAAACTTATATGATCCAGTTGGTGGGAGTTCCCATGTAAAAGACCTAGCCTTATCCACCATACCAAACATCAAAAATTAAATAAAAAATTTCTGCCAAGATAGAAGAAACATAATATTGTGTTAACAAGATGTAAGATAGAATTAAAAAGGCTTAAATGATCCAACAGGTAAAAGGTTACATGTGAGAGTCCTAGCATCTTGCTGAAGCTTGAATGACAAGAGCTCCACATTATAGAATGCCTGCTATATCCTCAAACGAAGACCGCTACTGCCTCCATCAACAAATGCAGTAACAACAATTTCTTTTTGGACTAAGTCAAATAAGAACAAGAACATTGTGTGCATTCTTTCACTACTTTAGGGCAAAGCAAAATGAAAATACAATTGTCTATCTTATATATATATATATATATATTAAAAACTATCAACTTATATAGAAAATCTACACAGAAACAGAGAGTGGATGAAAGAGAAAGTTTGACCACAAAGCAGTAATGAATACCTCTCAAACTATATAAGACCATAACATGCAAATAATATATTTCCTTTATCAGACCACTCAGTCAATTTCCATGTAAATTTAACGAAACCAGATTTACTACCCCTGAAGTATTCTTGTATACTCCAGGTTTTTCTTTCTCAAACCTGACTAAGACACAAACAAGATATTAAAAATGATCACCATATGTAGGTCCTATAGATTAAAAAGATTGTACATAGTGCACAAAGATACCACTTTTGCAGGGTCTAAGAGAGATGAGTGGTGGGCCTCCTTACGCCTAATTATAAAGCCATCAATATTTGTTCAGGGATTAGTTAAGTAGGTGAGTGAGTTTGAGCAAATAGAATATGTTGCCACTCACCTATATTATTATAAGCTCCTAATGAGCCATTTGAATGACTCCAGTGTACTTATTGTTACAGTATGCAAGATACCATGTACACCCAAAGAAATTGATACTTTGTCTATTCAACATTTTGCTCATTGCCTTATCATAGACATGGATAAAGCCAAAGATTACAGGTATATGATTTTAATCATATCAAGTAGTAGAGCTTTAGCTGGCCAGTTAAAAATTATGCAAGAATTGCATTCTGTGCGTATTTTTTTCTCCCACCGTTTGTAATGATTATGTTTAAGTATTTTTCCGCATCACAATAATCAATACCAATTATGCTAGAAGGAAAAGGATTGCGATTATGGTTTGTCACTTAGAAAGATAGACAAATAAGTCTTTTACTTGGTCATTGGCTATAAGATTAATGATAAATAGCCAAAAACATTACTCTGATTAGGCAAGCTGTACTAGTACAATGAAGAATGCCTTGAGCTATTGCAGTTACTACCATTTTAACAAAACAAGAAGAAATTTCATCAACAAAAAGCTCCAGGATTTCCAAAATGAAGGAATATGCATCCTTTTATAAACATGCATGGACCGAAACCTGTAGCAAACTAAAAGTTTAAGTAACCACATGGTATTCAAGTAGTGATCTTGCCTCTACTTCAACTAACTGGGAGGGGAGGGTTTTGGGGACCAGACATAAGCTTTTTATAAACCCCCTTTGTGCTTGGGTAGAAGAAAAGGAGAATCATAAACCCCACACAAGACATAAAACGTTTATTTCCGAACAGTATATATAAATATATAATTTACTTGTCAGAAAAATAGAACAGTGTATTAGCCTTATATGGCATTTCTAGATTCTTTAGTGCACAGGAGAAGCAAAGAGCAAGAACTTTAGTAATTAGATGTCACATAAACAATTAAGATCTAAATCCATAGAGGCTAGAGTCAACATATTCTCACAAAATTTCTCAACTAGAAAGAATCATAAATCCCACACAAGCTCAACCTTGGAACACCAAATTCCATTAATCACATTCACTTCTCTCCAAAACCATTAATCAGAAAACACCCCCTATGATTGATTGTATCAAGGAATCCTTATAAAATGATGCTAAAACCATAATCCCTATCCTAACAACAGAATACCCATCAACAAACAATATCAAGAAAAGCAATCAATAATCTTAAAAAACCATTCTTTTAAGCTGAAATTTCTCAAAACCTATTACATCATTTTATAAATTTAATCACTTTGTATACTAATAAACACCCACATACATAAATGTATAGGAAATTAAGATAAATAGTGAATTACAAAGCTGATGAATAAGAAAAGGAACGGGACCTCCAACAGCAAGGTTGACAGCAAAAAGCATAGGCCAGAGAAACTTGTAACGCCGAGCAAATGACTCCAGTCCTCTAAGTTTTAGTTTTGTCATTTCAGTCCTCTCTCAGTTTTAGTTTTGTTATTTCAGTCCACTAAGTTTCAATTTTGTAATTAAAAAAGTGAAAATGTTTTTTTTTTTTTTTTTTTAAAAGGGAGCTAAGGGGAATCGTTCCCCTGCTGCCCCTGAAAACAAAATATATTCACCAGCAGCTTCGATCAGAAAACTTTAGTGGCTTTGCAAAGAGATCAAAAAAAACCATACACATAATCTACATATTTGAACACCCAAATCCGGATTCTAACATATCTTCAACACCCAAAAGAACCTATTTGAAATAACCAAATCCCAAACGAATAGAACCCCTTAAAACCCATTTGGACAGTGAACAAAACCCACAATATTCATTAGCCAATTTCATACCCTTAAAATAAATTTTATTTAAAAAAAAAAAAAAAAAAAAACCAACAAAAAACGACAACATCGAAAGAGAAGAAGTACAAACCATTTTTGTTTGGGTGTGGTGTACAAGTAGAGCAAGTTTGTTGTCTCTCTAAGCTCTCTGCAAAGCCAACAAGGTTTGTGAACGAAGCTGCTTGTGAATATTTTTGTTTTCAGCAGCAGCATGGGCACGACGTCGTTCCCCCTAAGCTGCCGTTTTCTTTTTCTTTTTTAATAACAGTTTCACTTTTTTTAATTACGAAATATAAAAAATAAAAGTTCAAAATTGCGTCGTTTTGATGAGTAAGTGGAAAAAACCAACAGAAGCTTAAAAGAATACATAACTGACAAAAATTAAAACTTAAAACACTGAAATGATAAAAATTGAAATTTAAATAGTTAGTTTTGGATTTTTACCTATATATATTAAAATAATCTAACTTTTATTTATTTAGTTTGAACTAAAATAACTTTTAATATTTTCTAATAAATTTAATATAAAAATTATTAAAAATTATAATTTTTTTGATAAACTTTATATAAATAAATTATCCAAAATAAGCTTCTGAGAAAGAGCTTTGCCCCATGCAATACCGTCTGACACAGTAGCTGTCTGCCTCTCTCTATTTCCCATTATCTTAAAGCACCCACAGGAGATGTGGTAAATGTGTCAAATGCTAAATATTTGGCACATTTGTCACACCAAACACAAAAAACACCTCCTATCAAATGTTGTATATATGACAAAATTATACCATTTTTGTCCGTATCGTTGCAAATTTGCAACGATACGAACATAAATGGTAAACCAAAATATTGTTTTTTATTCGACTTTCTCTCTCCTTTCACTTCTGGTCTTGATTTTTTCTCTCTTCTCACATCAAACGCAACTCCTCCCCCAACAGAGAAAGAACAAAATGACACACTCCACATCTTCAAACAATAAGCTCCATGGCAAGATGGACATTATCACAAGTTGAAATTGGTGGTTACTGGGTTTAAAGTGGTGGGTTGTTTCAGTGGTTGCTTGGTTCGGATTGGTGGTGGTCGTTTGGGTGTTGGCTGGGTTTCACGATGGAGATTGGGTTTGGGTCACGGTGGAGATTAGGTTAGGGTATCGGTCACGGTGGAGATTGTGTTTGAGATCGGTTTTGGGTCACGGTGGAGATTGCGTTTGAGATCGGTTTTGAGTCACAGTGGAGATCAGGTTAGGGTATAGGTCACGGTGGAGATTGTGTTTGAGATCGGTTTTGGGTTTTAGTCGTCTCTCCCTCTTTAGTCATTTGGGTTTCAGTTCCGGTGGTAGTTGGTGTTTCAGTGGTGGAGTCGTGGCTTGAATCGGTTGGGGCTTAGGTTGAATTGGTTGCGAGTGATGGGTATTTTGGCTTGGGCTGAATTGGTGTTAAGATTGGTTGGTGTTCATGGGTATTTTGGCGCAAGCGGCATGGGCGAGGCCACTCCAATCGTCACCATCGTCATCGCCAATCGTCATCGCCGCTCCAATCTTGCCGATCTCTCTCTCTTTTTTGGTGGTTAGTAGTTTTAATTTTTGGTGTAGGGGCAGATATTGGTTGTAGTGTTTGTTTTAGTTTTTTTTTTTTTTTTTTGGTAGTAGTGGCTGATATTGGTGGTCGGTGGTTGATCTGTGGGGGTGGTCGGTGGTTGTGGGCTATGGCAATTGATCTGCGGTGTGGATTGTTGTTGCTGTTGTTGATGATAATGGGGGAGGGGATAATATATTATTTTAATGTATAATAAATATTATTTTATATATAGGATTGAATGATAAAACATTTATAAATGAGATATTGTAAAATGATGTGATAAAATAATAAAGTAAGCCTTTGGTGTGATAAAATGACATAATTTTTGCAACATCTGCTACAGATGCTCTAAGTCCCTACCTCGATTTCAATTGCATAGTCAATATCAGAATATTCGCTATAAACAAGTGCTTTCAATTTTAGCATGATGGGTTTTAATGGACTGGATCAAATATCATAACACAAAATCACCTAAAAAAAATGTAATACTTGTTATTAATCACTTGAAAATCATGAACCCTCTTACCCAATCAAAGTACCAATTTTCTCAAAAAAAAAAAAAAAAAATCAAAGTACCAATTAAGGTGGAATAAAATCTTTTCCAAATGCCAATCCCCCTTCCCTAAACGTGGCAAAACGGGCGGGGTGGGTCAGGTCAATCGAGTTTGCTGGTCAAAACGGGTCATTTTTAAACGGGTCAATTGGGTTGCGGGTCAATCGGGTCGCGGGTCGAGTCGGGTCGCGAGTCGGGTCGAGTTGACCCATATTTTTGAAACAAGTTTTTTTTTTTTTTTTTTTTTTTGAAATAGATGCAATCTATCAATTGTTTATGAGTTCCTTAACTGTGATTAATATTCTCACTGGTGATATTGTTACCAATTACCACTAAACACTTGACTTGATACCCAAATTTGGTGCAACTCTTGTTCCAGCTGTCTAGAAGCTAATCTTGATATAATCTTCGATTTGTTTAAAGTAGGAAGAGAAAATGAAGGTGGCAAGTAAAGAATGACAAACTATAATGAAATACATAACATATTAAGTAAAGAAGAATAAGTAAATATTTTATAAGAATCATACCTCAATCTCAACCTACTCAACGTTGGTAGACGTGGCAAAATGGGCGGGTCGTGTGGGGTCAATTGGATCGCGGGTCGAAACGTGTCATTTTTAAACGGGTAAATCAGGTTGCGGGTCAAACGAGTCAGGTCAGAAAATTCTGACCCGTTTTGCCATGTCTACCCCTCCCCCCACCCCCAATGAAAAAAATAAAACTGGGTGTTCTAATGTAAAAAGGCTATTCTAACAGGCATTCTATGGGTTTGTTTGAAATTCGCTTATTTTATTTAAACTGAAAATTTTTTACTAAAATTATTATAGATGAAGGTAAAAGTAAACTTAAATAGTACAGTGAAATCCATGAATAGTACCAAAAAGTGCAATGAGATCCATGAATAGTACCAAAATGTGCAATAAGACCCATGAATAGTAGCAAAAATAAGCTAAATAATAAAATATGTTTGCAAAAATAATCTTTGCCAAAAGGTCACTATGTTTACCGTTAATAATTAAGTAAATTTATTTTAGGACCACAATCTTTCTCGCAATTATTCTATGTGATAGACTATAATTAGCTGTTTTTCACTTTCATATATGCCAATAATTTTTTCTCCATTGCTCACAATCAACCATATAAGATAGTTATAAGTAAAGGTATGGTAAAAATTGTGGTCCTAAAATTGTTGATTTACTACACCAACAAATTGTGAGAAAAATCTCCATATTAGTGGTTCTTAGAGCATTCATACCAGCATATACAAAAGTTACATCTTATTTTAAAATAAAAACCTACTTTATTTTAGCCAATCATTTTTTAAAACACTCACATTTGACTATTTATTATATACTTTATTTCATTAAAATATCAAATTTTCTTAATTTTTTTTATTCATTTTTCTTTTTCCTCACACAACAACAACAATGACCATCCACTATTTTTATTCCCCTCAAGAATCAAGATATGCAAAGAAATAATAAAAATAGATTTGCATATGTTACAGTTCCTCCTAAATTTGGACAAGCACAGTAGCAAAATCCTATTTTGCATAACTAGTTCATGATCTGATGTGATTGATTTTGGGCTTCATTAGTTATATTTTGAGTTTTATGCTATTTTAGCATACCTCATGCAAATACTATTATAAGTTGGAATTAAGTACGCTTGTTTTTGGCAATCACAAGTTGAAATTAAGTATGCTTGTTTTCGAGTATCACAAGTTGGAATTAAGTCAGGTATCACATCTTTGCTCTTGGAAAACAGAGATTTATTTTATGTTCTCTCCTTCAAAACAAAGATTTTGGAAGGACTAGAATTAATTTGTGGCAAAATCCAAATAAAAATGGGTTGCCCTCTTAGACTCATTCTAAGTAAAATGTTTTGGTTAAAAATGTGTCATATCATTTAAAAAAAGTTTTGCCATTATTTTGTTAAAGTACTTGTAGGCACAAAAAATAACAGGAGTTAATAGTACTGATTTATGAAACTTTGGGGAATGAATCATACTCATTTGAAACTTTAGGGAATAAAAGTGCTCTATAGATAAACTCTAGGGATCAAAATGTATTTTATTTTATTTTGAGCATATATATATATATATATATATAATGTAGAAACACCAAGAAGTGGCAACTAATTGAGTTACAAAACTCTTGGCCCAATTTTTATTGTTTAGTTTAACTGAAAATGTTGGTTAATCACTCCATGAAAAATTGTATAATCGTTTTCAAAGAACCATGCCGCAATCATTAGGCCATAGGGCTATTACTTAAATAATTGTTAACTCATTGAAGTGGTATGTCGTATCTTAATATATCAACAAAATAATCATATAATAATTCTTCCAATTTATATTGTATGCGTTTTTTTTCTTTCCTCCTGAAATATAATATAATTGTAACTATTTTTCAAAATGTAAATGATATTTTATACAACAAAATAAATTCCATACATGTGCCATATAAAAAACATTCCACATATTATTTTAAAATGAAATTATAATATTGGCTAGTGACAAGAATTTCAAGACAAATGAAAAAGTGCAAGTGAACTCCTCCATAATAGAGCATGATAACTATTATTCATAACCAAACATACACATACACAAAGGTATTTATCAATACTATCACCAACGATTTCTATGTAAATAGAGTACATCTAATGACACGTACGGTTTAGCAGCTTTAGAGAATTTAGAGCAAAATGGTAACACCAGTACATTCGATCCTCAACCAAGTTAAAGCATCGTTGCCGCCAATGAGGATTAATATAAAGAATACTGATCACACCCAAAAAGAAAATAATGTATGATACCCAAAAACTTGCATAGAAGAACAGAAGATCAGCTTCATAACGTTTTCCCCCACTTGCCTTTGAAGATTTTTGTGGTGATTGAGGTGACTCATCTTGCTCAGTGCAACTTTTCTGTAGTGGTGGACCGCAAAGAAATGGATTTCCTTCATAGCTACTATTTTCAAATGTTCCAAATTGTGCTTTAAAATCTGGAAGTTTACCTGATAGGTTATTGTGAGACACATCGAAAATTTCCAGGGAGTTCAAATCAATCAATGTTGAAGGAATTTCCCCACTCAAATTGTTATGAGAAAGATCTAAGCTCTCTAACAAAGTCAAATTTGAGAAAGTTTTTGGAATAGGACCTGTCAAGTGATTATGAGACAAGTTTAGTCCACGAATGGAAGATAACTGTCCTAGTTTTGGCGGGATTTCACCTATTAGCTTGTTTAATGACAAATCCAATACAGACATCATATCAAGGATGCGACCCCGGTACAAATCAAGCCTATATTTCGTCACAATCTCAATCTTAACTTGTACATAGAATAACCCAGATGGCGCTTGAATTGGAAGATCCCCATTTAGAAGAGAGTTATATGATAGGATAAAAGAGTCAATCCAAAGAAAATAGCCCTCTGTGACAAAATCCCTAGCGGCTAGTGATAAGGGTAAAATTGTGAATGTGAATATTCATGAATATAATATCATGAAGCGACGTTCAAAATAGACCCGTCGGCCTCACTTGTCATAAATGGCAGTCGAACAGCTTTAGGACGTCTACAGCTTTAGGAAGACGGGGTTAACTTGGCATAAATGCAAAGCTGACACTACTAAGCTGAAGGGGAGTAGGCGAAGCTGACGACCCCGACGAGGGTGTAGGTGAAGCTGACGACCCTGACGAGGCTAACGACCCTAACGAGGGAGTAGGCGAAGCTGACGACCCTGACGAGGCTGACGACCTCGACAAGGGAGTAGGCGAAGCTGACGACCCCGACGAGGGTGTAGGTGAAGCTGACGACCCTGACGAGGCTGACGACCCTAACGAAGGAGTAGGCGAAGCTGACGACCCTAACGAGGCTGACGACCTCGACGAGGGAGTAGGCGAAGCTGACGACCCCGACGAAGGGTAGGCGAAGCTGACGACCTTGACGAGGGAGTAGGCGAAGCTGACGACCCCAACGAGGGGGTAGGCGAAGCTGACGACCCTGACGAGGCTGACGACCTCGACAAGGGAGTAGGCGAAACGGACGACCCTGACGAGGCTGACGACCCTAACGAGGGAGTATGCGAAGCTGACGACCCTAACGAGGCTGACGACCTCGACGAGGGAGTAGGCGAAGCTGACGACCCCGACGAGGGGTAGGCGAAGCTGACGACCCTGACGAGGGGTAGGCGAAGCTGACGACCCTGACGAGGCTGACGACCCCGACGAGGGAGTAGGCGAAGCTGACGACCCTGACGAGGCTGACGACCCTAACAAGGGAGTAGGCGAAACTGACGACCCTAACGAGGCTGACGACCCCGACGAGGGAGTAGGCGAAGTTGACGTCCCTAACGTGGCCTTGCTTGGTCTCCACGTTTGCATATATAAAGAAATATCTTGCGCCCCACGCTTGGTGTTAAATAAAAAGACTCCTACAAGGAAATGATCTCGCAAAATACGTCTAAAGAGACTCCTATAAGGAAAAGACTTCTAATCCAATAAGGAGAGGTCAACCCTCTACCACTATAAAAACCCCAATACCCTCACTAACCAAGGTACGCATAATTTACCCTCTCTAACACTTTAGAGTTGTGAGAAGTTCTAACTTGACCTTCGGAGGGTATTTGGCCGGCACCACACCGGTGCTCTCTGCGAGGTCTTCTCTTTTTGTGTTGTGCAGGCGTTGTTTCGAGCACGTGAGTGCCGTGTAGCTCACTGACGATTTTTCGGTATCATCAGCTAGCTTCCCAAAGGATATGTTGTTAAAGCAATATGGTATTGTCCCTGAAAAAGAGTTATTAGAAAGATCCATTATGCCTATCCTTTTTAACCGACACAACTGCTTTGAAATCACACCACTAAAATGATTGCCACTTAACGAAAGCACTTTTAAGTTGGAAAGTCCATCAATTTCATCAGGGATGCTGCCGATAAAGCGATTATCTCTAATGTCCAATGTCACAAGAGATGATGAATTGAGAATAGCTTTTGGTAATGACCCTGTGAGTTTGTTCCCTTGCAATAACAAGTGCCTAACATACCGTAGATTCAAGCAAGAAGGTAACAATCCTGAAAGCAAGTTATGAGAAAGGTTTATTATACTAGATGAAGGTAGTCCACA
Organism: Quercus robur; assembly: GCF_932294415.1. Lineage (NCBI taxonomy): Eukaryota > Viridiplantae > Streptophyta > Magnoliopsida > Fagales > Fagaceae > Quercus > Quercus robur. The sequence continues at coordinate 11,670,029 of NC_065538.1, read as the reverse complement.
TGGAATCTGACCTTCAAAAAAGTTGTTACTCAGATCAACAACCGATCCTGGTGTTGTACTATAGGTCACTATCCATATTGGAATTGCACCTGTCATGTGGTTGTTGCTAATATTTAGGACCCACGAGATCTTTAGGGGTACCACTGGAAGAGTGCCGGTGAAATTATTATTTTGCAATTCTAAAGTAGCTAAGGATAGGTTGAGGTGCTTTGAGAAAATTTCACCGTGAAAGTTATTATTAGATAACCTCAAAATACGCAAGAAAGTGCAATTGGCAACCAAATCCATTGGTACCTCTCCAAAAAAATTATTAAAGGACAAGTCCAAAATCAGCAAATTACTCATGTCAACTATTGAGGATGGAAAATTACCTTCAAATCCATTTCGGGATAAATTTAGATGTTCTAATTTTGGAATCCACTTTCCGATATTTTCTTGAAGTTTCCCATCAAAGTGATTGTTTGAGAGATCCAACCAACGAAGATTCATGTAGTGATTTGATGGCAAATGAAACTCGCCCGTGAAAGAGTTACCTTGAAGGGTTAACCTTTGTAGTCTAGTATTGTTTTCAAGCAACCATATGGGGAAGCTTCCATTCAATTTACTGTAAGAGATATCAATGACTTCCAATTCATGTTGGCCTAAGAGAAACTTAGGAAAGTTGCCAGTAAGCTTGTTGAGATTACAATTAGACAGTACTAGGCCCTTTAATTGAAACAGAGGGTCCCAACTGTGATTCTCAGTCTCTATGTCGAGTTTGTTGTTATCACTCAAAAATTGAATCACCTTAAGCTTGGAGTGATTAGCAAACAAGCTGAATGAGAATGATTCTTCAAAATGATTATAACTCAGATCAATGCGCTCAAGGGATGTCAGGCTGGCTATTGGAGATGAAGACAAATTTCCACTAAACTGGTTGTTAGATATATCTAAGTCCCGAAGAGATGTCAAATTGTTTAGGCATGGAGGAAGCATCCCTTCGAAGCCATTACCAGCAAGCTCTATCTCTTCAAGTTTCTTCAGCGCACAAAACTCTATCAAAAGCAATAAAAGATTAGTGGCGTCTATCCTAAACTTGTGCCATCGAAAGAATCAACAACACAACCTAATTAATATACGAAATCATGCTATTGCCTCAATAAGATTTGAAGCTTAAGACGACAATTTTAAGTCAAATATTTTCTTATATTTCGATATCAATTTAATATTATTTATATAAATTTCTATATTATAAGTTTTTACTGCAAATTTGTTACTATTTTTTTTTAGATGTAAAATTACTAATTAAATTTTTGTATTCAATTTTTTTTTCCTTTGAGAAGAATTGTATTCAAGTTTTGTTAAAAACTTATTTATTATTGATATTATGTGTAATGCTCCTAATTTTTTTGTTATAATTGATTTTAGGTAGGAGATAAGTTTAGATGTGAAATAGAAAAAGAGTGGCTAAGCTTTGTCACTTTTCAAAAAAAAATAATAATAATAATAATTATGTGACAATTTATTTAAAATTGTTACCTAATATAATATTGTACTACTATAGGGCCAAAATTATGGGACCTTATTCTATACGGCTGCCTTGGGCAAATTGGCTCAATTATGAATTAACAAAGGGTAGAGTGACTAGAGTCGGTCCTGTGGGATTAAAAAGATTTTTTTTTTTTTTTTTTTTTTGGGGGGGGGGGGGGGGGGTGTGGTGGGGAAGAGGGGGTATAATAATTTCTACATTCAGAAAAAGTGGATGGTCAAATGTCATGCTTCCAAGTTGCAGGAAATAAGGATTGATCTATATCAAATTATTAACCATTCTCTTTCAATTGTTCTCACACTCCTAATCAAAATTGTAAATGACTGATTTCATAGTAGATTCTCACCTGGAGTGTCTAAAGTTCCATTGAGTCTATTATAAGATAATGATATAGCCTTGAGAGAAGAAAACGCTCCGATATATGGAGTAATGCTTCCAGTGAAATCATTTCTACTCAAATCTAAAATTTCCAAATTGCTGAAATTTGCCATATCTACCAGGAAAATTGATGACAGTATGTTAGGATAAAATATTTAAAATAGCTTCCATTAAGGAGATTAATTGAGGGAAAATCAATAAAAATAGATGTTGGAATGTTTACCCTTGAATGGTAGGCTTCCATTAAGGCTACAATAATGCAAGATAAGGACCTCCAAGTTGCTTAGATAAACCAGTTCTACATCACCGGTGAAGAGATATTCAAAATTTCATATATAAGCTTGAAACTAATAGTATAGAAGAAAGATCTAGTAGAACTAAACACTTCTATATTGGAATGGACACAAATTTCGGTTAAAATGCTCTTTGAATATTGAAGGCATACTACTACTATCATTTGTATATATCGAAATGATTAGTTATTGCACTGAAGAATTTTGTGCCTTTTAACACAGAGAGTAAATTTTGATAAAGGTAAATATTGGTTATTAGATTTCAGTTTTGTGTAAACTTTTTCATGGTATTCTTGCGAAGAAAATTCAGATATACACGTACCTTTGCTAGAAAGAGGCCAGAGATTATTCCAACTTAAATCCAAAGATTTAAGAACTGGGAGGGCACCTAAGGATCTTAAAATTTTATTGTCAAAGTCGTTCTCCGCTAAATTTAAGTGTGTTAGCTTTCTCAGTTTAGACAAGAAATCAGATTCTGAAAAAAAAAAAAAAAAAAAAAAAAAAAAAAAGGGAAAAAGTGTCACATCATGTTATGCATTAGCACAATAATTGAAAAACAAGAAAAAAATGCATTGATTAATTGAGCTATAAAGAATCAAATATGTTTTCTGGAACAGTCATTACCACACACCCCTATCCATCCTTTTTGTTTTTTGGATTAGTGCGAAGTTTTATGATTGTGCTCTTATCATATAAATATGAATTTTTGGCAATTGTATATGCCTTTCTTATTTATGAAGCCAGAGACCAAGTCTATGTCAAAAGCCCAAACGTTATAGCTGTTGCCATGTTGGTAGTAGCTGTTAAAGAAAAGATAAAGCACCGGTAAAAGTAGCAATTATCAATTAGTGAGAAAGCATGAGCAAGGGAAAATAATAAAATATGTAACAATTTACAATATAATTTTACAAACATTTATTAGAGTAAATTCTGATAAAGGTAAATATTGGTTATTAGATTTCAGTTTTGTGTAAAGTTCTTCAGAGTATTCTTGCGAAGAAAAAATTCAGATATACACGTACCTTTGCTAGAAAGAGGCCGGAGACTATTGAAACTTAAATCCAAAGATTTAAGAACTGGGAGGGCACCCAAGAATCTTAAAATTTTATTGTCGAAGTCGTTCCACGCTAAATTTAAGTGTGTTAGCTTTCTCAGTTTAGACAAGCAATCAGATTCTGAAAAAAAAAAAAATCCATTGTTAAATTTATCAACGAAATGCAGAAAGTCATTCTCAAAAAAAAAAAAAAAAAGGAAAAAGTGTCACATCATGTTATGCATTAGCACAATAATTGAAAAACAAGAAAAAAAAATGCATTGATTAATTGAGCTATAAAGAATCAAATATGTTTTCTGGAACAGTCATTACCACACACCCCTATCCATCCTTTTTGTTTTTTGGATTAGTGCGAAGTTTTATGATTGTGCTTTTATCATATAAATATGAATTTTTGGCAATTGTATATGCCTTTCTTATTTATGAAGCCAGAGGCCAAGTCTATGTCAAAAGCCCAAACGTTATAGGTGTTGCCATGTTGGTAGTAGCTGTTAAAGAAAAGATAAAGCACCGGTAAAAGTAGCAATTATCAATTAGTGAGAAAGCATGAGCAAGGGAAAATATTAAAATATGTAACAATTTACAATATAATTTTACAAACATTTATTTGTTAAGAAAATACAAGTGATGAATGATATAAAATGCAATTTATTTATTAACTTTTTGTAACGATTGGAAGTCATTGTCTTCATTTCGTGTTCCTGAGAACTGGTTTGTTGATCATAACACACAAGTAAAAGCAATAAATTAAATACTATGTGTAAAGCAATTATTCAATACATAAATATTTGTATTACACGTTCAAAGAGTTAGGTCCTTTTGACTTTTAAAAAAACCAAAAAAGAGTTTAAGTCATTTTGTGGTGTGTACCGTATTGTAAGTTTTTCAAAAAATCTTTTCTCTCTACCCGTGTATTTATCTATCAAAAAAATATTAACTAGGTAAGTTCCCACATTGAAAGCCTTATACTACCCTTTTAAGCGTTGAGGCTTTTTGAGTGTGTACTGTATTATAAGTTTTTCAAAAATCTCATTCTCCTCTTCCCCTTAATAAGATTCTCAATATCACTTCCTTTTCTTTCTTTTTTTTCTTTTTTTTTTTTTGGGTTGGGGGGTAGAGATCACTTCAAAAGCTACAATGTGAAATTCAAATTAGATTATCAATTGTATTTTAAAAGAATATATGTTGACAACTTACTGTTCAAAATTACTTTTATATATAAGCATATGAATCAAACTCAAAGCTGTTATCTGTTATTACCACATAGGGACTTCAACAATATAACTAAAAGATTTGAATTTCAGAAGGGATGAATTTGGTACACCAATCTCCCCCCTATATACCCCATGTCAAAATGTGGATATTCTTTTTTTTTTTTTTTAAATATAGAAAGCAGTAATATTCACATGTTACATATAACTAGCTTTTGACCCGTACTTGGCATGATTTTTTAAAATAAAATGCTATAATATAACAAAGTATTATAACATGGTATTTTTTCATAAGAATATTTAAACGAAAAATTAACACCTCTTATGAAACTATTAATTTTTAAACTTTCATAGATTGTAATTTTCATATTGAACTATTAATTTTTAAAAATTCGTTTATCTTACCCTTTGAAAAACCAACCAAAAGAAAAGAGTTTTTTTTTTTAATTATTTTTTTATATTCATATTGTTTCTTTTTGTAACTAGTGAAAATGTTGTGTTCATTCGTTTTTGTTCAAAATTTTGATAATATGAAATTTTTTGTTCTCTATATATTATAACAAATAAAGAAGAAATTCCTTTTCGTTAATTTTTTTTAAATTCTTTATCTTTTAGTATTATAAACAAATATGCTATAGATAAAATATAGTGGGATTTTTCCAACCATGATAGTTAAAACAAGGTAAAAGAAAAGTAGAGTTTTGATGTTATATCTAACCCCAAAACCACTGCATTTGGAATCATTCTCACTAATTCATATCCCCCAAATCTTCAATTAAAATCTGAATTCGGATCTATTTTTGAATTTTGAGGCTAATTTGTCAAAATATTTAATTAACATATTCAAACAAAGCAAATACATTTGAAAATGGTCTTAGTGGTTAGTTAATGGATTTTGTTTTAGCATTTAATTAAAATCTTCAATCAACGAATTTTGATTTGGTATTGAGCTGATTATTAAATTAAATAGTCTTAGCAATTAGTTATTCTCTTGTGCACACCTAGTATGTAAACCATTGTTTTAAAGACTTGACCAGACCGACCGGTTTAACCAAGAATCGAATGTTAAACCAGTCTAGTAAAAACCGGAAATAACAAAGAATAATTAGGAAAACCAGTCAAAAACCGAGAACCAGAGGCAAAAACCCCCGGTCCGATTTTTAAAACCATGATCGAAACAAAGAAATACAAATGAAAAAAAGCAATTACAATTAATATTAAATATTAAATCAAGATTTTGGTGCAAGTATGATCACTAAAACTCAATAAAAACACCTCTTATGAAAGTTACATACAATCATGTTCTAAATTATCTATAAAAAAAGATGAAAAATGAAAATTTAGCATTAACACCAGATACAATACTTGGCTTTGCATGTGTCAAACATGGTATAAACATCCAAGAAAACAATAATAAGCGAATAGGATAGAGCGCTGTCCCAGTTGAACTGTCAATGCTGCAAAAATAGCTGACACAATGATGATTCATTACTTGGACTAAGGTCCAACAAAAATGATGTCCGACTCTAATTTTCAATTTGTTTTTTATTAGAGAATTTTCTTTCATCAATGTCTATATATACTAATAGCCAAAGCCAGAGAAAATTCAATAAAATTTTAATTGAATTCTAATTTTGAGCAACGTATCTTATTCAATTTTTAATTTTGTATAAGTGAATTATTAAGCATAAAAATGGTAGAGTCAAAATTTAATTATATTATAGAGTAGATTTTTATTAGAATCCAATTTTCTGTCAAGTATCCACCTAAGTTTTAAATATTTATGACAAGTAGATTATTAGGTTCAAAAATTGAGGAGTTTAAAACTGATTGAGTTTCTCATTTAAAATATATATATATATATATATAGATATTTTATATAGAATATGAGAAATTATTATATATTTTAGAAATGTATGGTAAAAAAAAAAGTGCAAGCTAATGTCAGGTAAAATTTGAACATCTTCTAGAAAAAGATATAATTTAAACAGTATAATTGTTATTATTTTTAATTATACTTTGCATATACACGGAGCTACATACACAGTAGTTAAATATAATGTGCAACTGCTAGAGCTTTGTAGGCTTGTAATGCTTTTTTATTAAGAGGACCAATTTATCAATTAAGAATAATCTGTCATTACCTTCTTAAATTTATAACTTCAACTGCTAGCTAACGAATATTACAGTGGCCATTCCCATGCTCTAACAAAATCAGCCAAAATAATTTTTTGATAGGAAAAATGATTTCCTTATTAGTTTAAAATTTTGGTTCATAATCATTGTATCTATGAATGAGAAATTATATCTAATCTAATGATTAAAATGACGACTCCTCTAAAATAAATTTCATTAGTCAAACTGAGAGAAGTCGTCCAACTATAATATTTTTAATTTGATTTGGGATATGTAATCAAATCTAATTACCATGATCCCATGCCTTTCCTATATTAAGCATAAATGAGTGTGTGTGTTTTTGGAGTGGACCGTATGATAGTAGAAGCAAAGGCTCACGTACCTTCATTTCCCAACCAACCAGCAATTCTGTTGTGAGATATATCAAGACTTCTTAGCTCTTTAAAAGGCTGCAACAGGGACATGTTTAGGAACCAAGTCTCCTCCCACACAAAAGAATAGTGGTGTATATTGGAGAGAGTGAGATTGATCACGTGACCAGTGGTGGTGCTACAGTTGACCTGCTCCCAACTACAACACTCACTCTTTGCCTCATAAACCCATGTTGGAAGAAGGGGCTCGGTATGATTAGTGTGGGATTTTAGAAATGCTTTCAATTCTAGGAGACTCACCCTCTCTTCCTCAATACAAGCTCTATGCTCATAAATTTGAACAAAGAGTAGTAAAGCCCACAGCAAAGACTTCACTAAAGGCCACCCCATTGAGAAATTTTGTGAAACACCTACTTTCGTTTATAACTAAACCAACTTCTGTGTAAGTACCCAATACAAGAGAGTTATAAGTCCATTGCCTTTATATAGGGAAGTTGGAAGTCTTTTTTCTTTTTTTCTTTTTTTTTTTTTTTGAGAATCGAGAAGTTGGAAGTTTTTCATATTTAAATCCATAATTTATATGATAAACTTTGCGTTAAGTCTTTGGGCATAAGAATCTCGTGGGCTACGCTACGTAGGCGTAATTGGCATCTTTGAACTTTCATGTGGGCTCTACATCTTTTTTGGGTGAAGGCGGGCTCTACTCTTTGTTTATTCATAAATCACTAATCGGTACTTACTATTTTATTATTTTCTGTTTTAATGGGCTTGCATTCAAACAAATCTCTGTTATACTTTTTATTTTATTAGCTTTATTTATTTTGGAAAATGATGCCAATGTAATTATTATTGAGCATAATAATGAAAGTAACATATTTTTGTATATGTTCTAATAAGTATTATTATTTATTCAAAAAAAATAAAGATGTTTATCCTATATTGATTGTGTATGTCTGGTGTCTGCTGTTTATAATCCTAATCTACAACTACAAAATGGCTTTTGTAGTTGTACTCTAGTTATATAATGTATTATCACTGTTTTAAAAACCGGACCGGACCGGCCGGTCCGACCGGTTCAATCGGGAACCGGAGGCCAATCCGGTCCGGTTAAAAGGTCAATAACCGGTCAAAAACCGGTCAATAACCGGAAAACCGGCCAAAAACCGGTCAAAAACCGGGGTTGAACCGGAAATTAAAAAAAAAAACGGTTCTTTGACCGGTTCGGTTTTTAAAACCATGTGTATTATAAACCCGGTTTAAAACACTAATATTACTATTTTTGTATGTATTTCTTTTTTTCTCAAAAATTTCTCTTTAATTTATATTCATGAAAGGATATATGTTACCGATTAAAACTCTTAAAATACATATTAATAATCACAATGAAATACCATATTAAACCCTTAAAAAAAAAAAAAAAAAACTATCATAAACTTTATCAAAAAACACATGCAATAAAATCAATGCCTTACAAAGAATAAGAAAATTAAATACAAAAAAATGTTAATTCAAGAACCTAATTTCAAATTATTGGGAAGACATCCTCTGGCCATATGTGTATATTGTTTTCATCTTTAGCAAATCTAGTTGGTTCATTTGCTGCCTCAAGAAGGTTCAGATCCTATTACCATATATATATATATATATATATATATTAAACCTATGCAATTTTTCACATAAAGAAAAAAGAGATTGAAAGATTAAACTTGCTTAATTACCCAAGAAGATCAAATAACCAACCAGATGTAATAAAGACCAAATAATAAGTAACTCAAATGAAGTATCGAAAAGAAAAAAATATAAACTAAAACATAAACTCAAAGTTACAGAGAAGTTCCTATTAAAAAATAAAAAAAATTATGGAGAAAAATTAAAAATAACAGTTAAGGAAAAGAAATTGAGAGAATGAGGTTTAATACATGTGCAATGTTTACAAAAAAAGTGATGGTAAAACCAAAAAGTTAACAGCTAAATTTTTGTTTTTATCTAAAAAAATTGATAGAAATGTATAGAAAAAAATCGATAAGAATAATTTTTGGAGGAAACTTTGTTCAAGCGAAAGTAAGTGTCTTTTTTCTACGCTGGGCCCACTGACTCTCATCGAATAATATGTGACACGTGTACTGTCACTCTATGAGATAAGTACTAATCTTTTTGTTTTTTTTTTTTGTTTTGGATGAGTACTAATCTTTTTGTTTTTGCTCTTTGGGAGTCCTACGCCTGGGAGGTTTCTACGAAGTTTCTGGCTTTTCCTTCAATCACATTTTTGCTATTTACCCCTCCCTTAGTCCCTTGTTCTTATGCAATATTGTGATTTAGTCCCTTCAGTTTATTGTGATCGACAAAATTTAATGTTTGTTCACTACTAGCCAACGAAACAAAACCCATTTAAGTTTCCGCTAGCATAGTACCACTGCACTCACCAACCAACCAAAATAGGCGTCCATTTATTTTTTGGTACCTTATTTGATTTGAGTGCTTTTATACCTTAATAAATTTTTTATGGAGGGTTTTTCACACTAAGAGAAAGTAACTTTTTTTTTAATTATTATTATTGTGTGTATTTTAATAAGTATTATTATTTATTGAAAAAAAAAAAAAAAAAAAAAAATCTAATTTGAAATGAAAAAAATTTCAGTTAAAATGAGCTTGTTGGACAAGTGTTGAGAAGTCAGCAAAGTAAAATGGGTTTGCTGAGTAGCTTGTCCGAAAGAGATGAATTGGGTTCATCTTTTCCTCTATAGTTATGTACAAAAGTCCAACAATATTTATGAAGGCATGTACAAAAGTCAAGCCACATAAATGAATATGTGATGTTAAACTTGTGAGACACGTTGGAAGGAAGGAAGAAAGAAAAGAAAGAAGCAAAAAGCAAGGGTCATTCGGCTACGGGAGAGCTGAAAAAAGGAAATTGGTTGAAGCAAAGTCAAGATAAGTTGAGCTGCATTTATTGTGACTTGATGTGAAGAGTGTGAAAGGAAGAAAAAATTATTTTGTATTTCTGGAATACTATAAATGTGTATTTTTTTCTCTCACATAAATGATAGGTCCTACCATGAATTTAATTAGTGAAATCTATTATTTATGTGAGAGAAAGAAGTACTCATTTATGATATTTCGAAAGTATATAATAATTTTTCGAAAGGGAGAAAAGAAGGAAAAGATGAAAAAATAAATGGAGAGGCGATTCAGCCATTTGCGCAGAGAAAAAAGAGAAGTCCCAGCAAGTGAGACTGAGGACACTGCGTGAGTGAGAGCAAGCAAAAGAGAAGAGAGAAATAGAAAGAGTAAGAGAAAATTGTGAGAGATACACAGTAAGAAAGAGGGCAATGAGTGAAAATAAAAAGTGAGTTTTTTTATTGTTCAAGTTATATCTCTAAATGTTGTAATCTCTATTTAATATAATGAAATTATTCGGAATTTGTCTTGTAATTTTTCCTTTAAGGAGAAAGGGTTTTCATGTAAATTTTTGTATTCTTGTGTGATTGTGTTTTTGCTATGTTTACTAAAATTTATTCAAAAAAAATCTATTGTTAAATTTATTAACAAAATGAGAAAAAAATGTCATATCATGTTATTCGTTCGCCCGCCATTGTAATACAGAAAAAATTCATTGATTAATTGAACTATCAAGAATGAAATATGTTTTCAGGAACAATCATTACCACACACTCCTATCCATCCTTTTTTTTTTTTTTTTTTGGATAGGTGCGATGTTTTATGATTGTAAGCCATAAGATTGCACTCTTATCATAAAAATATGAATTGTTGTCAATTGTATCTGCCTTTCTTATTTATGAAGCTAGAGACCAAGTCTACGTCAAAGCCCAATCGATGTAGGTGTTCGTAGCAACTGTTTAGGAAAAGATAAAGCCGCAAAAATAGCCGAATGTTACTTTTTTTTTTTATAAAATTTGTGACAAACCAGTAAGGTTTCAAAAATATTTTGTAATTTATTATTTTTGTAGTACTTAAGTTTTACAAAATTAAGTTTTAAATAGTATTCGGTTTACTAAACTCGAGTTTCTAGTAAGTCATCAACGTGGCACTGCTGACTTAAAATTTGTGTAATTAAAAAAATAATATGATACTCGATATTACTAAAATTGAATACTTCTTTATAATACTTGAGCTTCATAAAGTCGAACAACTTTTATTTCCTTTTTCTACTTCTCTCGAGTTCTTTTCTATCTATCTGTCTCACTTAGAGGTACTCTTTGTTCTTTTTTCTTTTTCTTTTTTATCTCCAGTAGGAACACACCCTTACAAGTCAAAGAAACTTGTCAAGTAAAAGAGAATGGCAAGCATTTATGGCCAAAGAAAAAAAGCAATAATTTGGTTTGCATGTCAGATGTTGTTCCTAGCCATCTTCTTTGACAATTCATGAAGGATATTAAATGTAAGCTCCTGCATTTCTTCACCCATGAAACTTCTTGAATATAATGCATCTTTCTGACATGGGCATGCAAACCATTTAACGGTTCGTTGGCTAATGTCAAGCCACTAAGTTTGACTATTTAAGTCATTCCAACATAAACAAAAAATAGAAAAAAAAAGGTACTCGATTGCACTAAACTCGAGTACTATAAAGAGATACTCAATTTCAGCAATATTGAGTACCACATTATTTTTTTTAATTACACAAATTTTAGGTCAGTAGTGCCATGCCGACGACTCACTAGGAACTCAAGTTCACTGAACTCGAGTACTATTTAACACTCAATTTTGTGAAACTCAAATACTAAAAAAGTGATAGATTGCTAAATATTTCCCAAACAATGCTTGTCAAAACGTGGTATTTAGCTATTTTCACCTAATGTTGTGAATTTTTATTGTGTCCTTGATATGACTCATATTTTCTTCTAATTTTTCACAATTTCATACTCTTTCTATAAATCTTAATTTTAGCTACTTAAACAAATAAAGAAACATATGCTTAATTCTACAAATTTTTTTAAAAGAATTCAAGGCACTGAAACATTAATACAACTTTATAGGTATATTATTATATTCCTAATACTCCTACATTAATTTCGTTTCTCAATTTATTTTAATTTCAACATTATGTATTTAGATTATTTTTTATTATTATTTACTATAATTTGATTTTTTTTCTTTATTTGAATGATATGAAATATATATATACATGTATTTAATTGAGCTTATGAAAAAACATGACCATAATAATAAGTATCGAGGTGTCATTTAATCTTGCCCCCTGAGTTGAAATCCGAACTCCACAACTTTTATTTTTATATATATATATATATATATATATATATAAAATAGTTATTGGTTTAAGTGTTACGTTATAAATTATAATCAAAACTTCATGGAGTTTTTGTGTTTTATGGGAAAACTATAAAGAATTATGTATATTTTTTTCCTTTATTTTATTTTGTTTTGTAAAAATAAACGTAGAGAGAAAAATATTGAAAGTATGTGTAAAAAAAGTTATTTTTTCCTAACGTTTTCAAGGACACAATGAAATACTTGAAAATAAAATTTTTTTTCCAAAAATTATTATCACCTGTAAACATTTTCTTCTGAAACAAACACAGCCTTATCCTTTTCTGTTTGAATAGGTTCAGTCAAATTCCTGTTACACCTTTTGTTTAACTAGCTATTATTGAAATTTGGAAAAGAGTGATGATGCAGGTATTATTCTTGATGATAATGACGAAAGTAATTTGACCAATATTGAACAGGGTTCCCATAAAAAAAAAAATATTGAACAGGGTGATGGCATTTCTTTTGGGTTCTGTCACGACTTGATCCACATATTTTTTTTATTGACATAAGTGATATATATTTTTTGAGAGGAAGATATAAGTGATATTAATTAATTGTTAAGTGTTAATATTAAGAAAATTTACAGGGTTTTACTAACCATATAGTGAATTCCATACCCAACCTCATTTCAATTTGATTAACGGAATAGAAAATGAAATATTCCAATAACAGTTAGTCTTTGATATATATATATATATATATATATATATATATATATTGTAAGGACACAAAATCTGTAACGGCCCAACAACGATGTTGTGCTCGCACACGGAAAGTCCCTCACAATAATATTTGTAGAGAGTGAGGTTAAAAGGCCAGCGTTGGATCACAGGATGGCATTTCGGGCCGGACTTTAGATGAACCGACATGAGATAAAGCTTTGGGCTGGATATTCAGGCCCTTCAATCTTGTATTTAGGAGGATCTGGCTCCTCGGATCGTGTCCGAGGAGCGATGGTGTTGTCCCCGGTTGCCCGTCGGAGGGTTTTTAGGTGGTGTCCGGCGTATATTCTCCAAACATTCTCTTTCATCAAGTCTTTTTCCAGAAGCTCCATGGGAGTCCCCTTCTTTGGTCACATAACATTCTCTTTTATACTAGCCTACGTTCGTTGTCCTTCGTCCACGTGTAGGGTCGATCTCTCCTGGACAGATATCTGTCCCATCAGTCTAGTCCAAAAATTGCTAGAGATGATCCATAAAGCCTAAGATCCCGGCTCTGTTAGGGGCAGTGTCATGTCAGGGAAGGGTATTAAAGACAACTTCCCCAGGATATTTTCTGATCTTTCTAGCGTACTCGTGTTTCATTCCTATCCCTGAGATTTTGGGCCTGCCGAGGACGAAACCGTCCTCGGCTATGTCTTCGGGCTGTTTTTATGTTTCCTAGTTTCGAGCTTGGGCCCTGGCTTCCTTCAGTTTAAGACCGGTGGGCTTCCTATAAGCGTGTGGGCCGGACCCATAAATTATTGGGCCCCACATTAGCCCCTCAAAATCCTGCTGTCCAACATCATGGTAGGACAGGTGGATTTTGATGATGTCAAGCCCTTATTGCCGTTCACTTTTTTCGAATCTTGATCAACTCTGGCGACTCTTCCCCTCCACAAGGAACGCACCGGTCTATGAGCCGTTTTTTCCTGGATTTACGCGTGTTGCCGTTATACTGCGTGGTTATCTGCAGCGTGTCTTTAATGCCTTCCCATTTACGAGGCTTCCCAGATGCGACGGTTACTGATAGTGTGGGAGAACGAAGCGGCGCGTTATACTCTGGATTCCCCTGGGGATCTGAGTGCGTTGCATACCCCCTTCTTCGTTCCCTATATAAAGAGAGAAGAATGAAGGTGACCCTCTCATATCTGAATCCCTCACGTTCTTCTCAGAATCCACTTCCTCCATCCGGTTACTCCCTATTCCATAATACTTCTCTCATTAGTAATCCACCATGAACAAATCCTTCTTTTCCCAGAAACACCATGTCCTGATAAAACTTGAGATGGCTAGGTCGGGGCAAGGATGGCGGAGGCTTAAGATTTGCCTCCCCATTCTTTTAGCCAAAATCCGAAGCAGGGACTCGTCACACCCCATTTCTGGTGTGACTGAGTCGAAAACCTCCCTTGTCATCTCCATCCGCTCTCTCATGAGCATACCTAATATGGCTCCCCTTCTCCCTCTTTTGCTCCTTTTACTTTCTTTTCATTGCTTCCCTCTTCTTCTCCTCCTTCCCGCTCATGTCTTCCATCTTCTTTTTCCCTTGCATTCTTCAGTGACAAGAGCTTGCTGAAGTGCTTCCATGTCTTCTAATTCTTCTTCCTTCTCCTTCATTATTTTTGTATAAGGATCTTCTCTTGATATGAACAGTTCTGAGGCATAGATTTCAGAGAGACTTTGAAGGCGAGTTCAGAAGACACTTGATGGTTTACTTATTTGTGTTACGGATGTTGTTACTGTTTTAGCAGCTCAATTTTTTTTGTATAGGCTTGTTTAAACCCTTCCTTGTATGTTGTAACAATTTTTCATATTAATAAAAGTGATTGTTACTCTATTTCGTATGTCTTGTCTATATACTTTAACAAATGTGAAAGCGCTGCTCGGCATAGTAGTATAGCATTTGAATCAATAATAACTAAGGCCAAGGTAATCGTTCCTAAAAAGATGCCACGATAACTCTAACAAAAATATTATTCAACATGGCAATCCGACCAGTAAGAAATGAGACTTATCTTAAAATTGGCCGTGATGTGTATTAAATGCTTCGATAAGATGTAAGAAGTAGCTATCCGAGGACGTGTTACCCACCGGATGAATGGCCTCTTTAGGTTGACGATCATTAGGTTGTTCTGCTATTTTCATGATACGCGAGACTTAACCCTTTCCAGTATTGAAGCCGAGAAATTTCTTCATTCGGGCAGTTGATCTCCCAATCAGCCTGAGTCCGAGAACTTTGCAAAACCTGGGTTTTGTTCAAGACTTATGCGTTTTATCCTATGTACTTGACTTTTTCCCTTTAGGCTTGAGTCCGAGACTTGGGTCTTTATCGGTACTAGGTTTTCCCTTTTTAGCTTGAGTCCGAGGACCATGCAAGCCTTAGGTTCTGTCCGAGACCGATGTCTGCATTAGTACTTGGTTTTCCCTTTTAGCTTGAGTCCGAGGACCATGCAAGCCTTAGGTTCTGTCCAAGACCAATGTCTGCCTTAGTACTTGGTTTTCCCTTTTAGCTTGAGTCCGAGGACCATGCAAGCCTTAGGTTCTGTCCAAGACCAATGTCTGCATTAGTACTTGGTTTTCCCTTTTAGCTTGAGTCCGAGGACCATGCAAGCCTTAGGTTCTGTCCAAGACCAATGTCTGCATTAGTCCTTGGTTTTCCCTTTTAGCTTGAGTCCGAGGACCATGCAAGCCTTAGGTTCTGTCCAAGACCAATGTCTGCATTAGTACTCGGTTTTCCCTTTTAGCTTGAGTCCGAGGACCATGCAAGCCTTAGGTTCTGTCCAAGACTTTGAGTTCGGATTTTCCCTTTCATTGAGCATTTCCCGAGGTGCCAAACAGGGTGTCCATGGGCCTTCACGCAAAGCGGGCCTGGGTCGCAAATCCAATGAGCCCGCGGATTAAGAGATATTTCTGCAACCTCTGGCCATGCAGTACTTTTCTGACGCCCCAAAGATCGAGGCGCGCCTTTACGAGGCTCCCTCAGTCTTTTGGCTGCAGTTGACGTTGGAAGTTGAGCCAAGACCACTTTGTCTGTAGCGCTCCTTGGGACGCCGCGTGAGTTGACTGCCACTATCTTGTCTTTTCAAATAAATAGGAGGGAGAAAGGGTTGCTTTATATATACACCCAGTCTTTTAGTTTTCTCCCACATCACGCTTCCATATCCGGAGTTCTCCCTTTTTGGCATAACATGTCGAAAGTGAGGGTTGGGAAGAAAGAAGTGTCTCCGCCGCAGAAGCGCCGTGTCTTCATGAAGCTTATAACAGTAAGGTATGGGCGCAGGAAGCACAAGTTCAGGAGAGTATTCCATCTCCACCGAGGGAGAACGGCGTCTCTCCCTCTTTTAGCCAAAATCCGAAGCAGGCTCTGTTCATGCCAGCACTTTGGTATGGCAGAAGAAGGGTTTTCCTCCATCAGCGCCTCTGCTTTGCGGCAGGTGTATATTTAGAGAAAGCCCCATCACCTCCAACTCCCTGCACCTTTTCTTCAACGGTGTCAGGTTCAAGTTGGGTCTTTTTGGCTGCCTGAGTTATGGGCATGTAAGGGTGCGGGGGAAGAATAAGGTCTCGGAGCTGTGGCCAACCTTTCCTCCGACATACCTCCTCGGCTTTCTCCAGCTTTCTTGTATTTTCTTTTCTTGCTTATGTAGTAAGCTTTGACGTGGGCTGATTCCAGCTTTTCATTTGTACACTGTACTATTTCTTCATCGTAATAAAAATGGAAATTGATTTACATGTTTTAAGCGTTGATCTAATGGGCAACACAACTTTGTGAACGAATGTGCTCTATGTATGTGTTGCTTTGAGAATATTTGTGATAAAGCTACTTTGAAGCATAATCTAATCGAATCTCATCTGTCAGCACTATCAAGCATCATACCGATAATTTGTAATAAATCAAACTTAAGAAACTAACCGGGATATCAGTTGGACATTCTGTGATAAGCGCGTGAATGTCGTCCAAGGCTGATGATTTAATAATAATCCATCCGAGCAGTCGACTGGGAGTTGGGGAGCTCCAATGGCGCTTTTGTGTAGTTGGTTTCCCCCTATGATTCTTTTTAAGTAGTTGGTTTCCCCAGAGGCTTGGGTCCGAGGACCATGCAAGGCCTTGGTTCTGTCCAAAACTTGTATGATTCTTTTTAAGTAGTTGGTTTCCCCAGAGGCTTGGGTCCGAGGACTATGCAAGGCCTTGGTTCTGTCCAAAACTTGTATGATTCTTTTTAAGTAGTTGGTTTCCCCAGAGGCTTGGGTCCGAGGACCATGCAAGGCCTTGGTTCTGTCCAAAACTTGTAAGATCTCTTTTTTGTACTTGGTTTCCCCATAGGCTTGGGTCCGAGGACCATGCAAGGCCTTGGTTCTGTCCATTACTTGTAAGATCTCTCTTTTGTACTTGGTTTCCCCATAGGCTTGGGTCCGAGGACCATGCAAGGCCTTGGTTCTGTCCATTACTTGTAAGATCTCTTTTTTGTACTTGGTTTCCCCATAGGCTTGGGTCCGAGGACCATGCAAGACCTTGGTTCTGTCCATTACTTGTAAGATCTCTTTTTTGTACTTGGTTTCCCCATAGGCTTGGGTCCGAGGACCATGCAAGGCCTTGGTTCTGTCCATTACTTGTAAGATCTCTTTTTTGTACTTGGTTTCCCCATAGGCTTGGGTCCGAGGACCATGCAAGGCCTTGGTTCTGTCCATTACTTGTAAGATCTCTTTTTTTGTACTTGGTTTCCCCATAGGCTTGGGTCCGAGGACCATGCAAGGCCTTGGTTCTGTCCATTACTTGTAAGATCTCTTTTTTGTACTTGGTTTCCCCATAAGCTTGGGTCCGAGGACCATGCAAGGCCTTGGTTCTGTCCATTACTTGTAAGATCTCTTTTTTGTACTTGGTTTCCCCATAGGCTTGGGTCCGAGGACCATGCAAGGCCTTGGTTCTGTCCATTACTTGTAAGATATCTTTTTTTGTACTTGGTTTCCCTATAGGCTTGGGTCCGAGGACCATGCAAGGCCTTGGTTCTGTCCATTACTTGTAAGATCTCTCTTTTGTACTTGGTTTCCCCATAGGCTTGGGTCCGAGGACCATGCAAGGCCTTGGTTCTGTCCATTACTTGTAAGAGATCAGCCCCTAGACCATAGCGGGGGGGGATTTGGCCTGAAGCCGGAAGCCCCTAGAGCTATCCGCGCTGTTGACACTGCAGGGCGTAGCCCCTAGCAAAAATTCGGGTCGGAGCAACGACGGCATGTCGCCGGAGATGGAGGGAATCCCACAAACCTCAGCTGGCTAGAGAGTTGACTCAAACACATCCTTCGCCAACGCGCAAGCCTTTCCCACAGACGGCGCCAATTGTAAGGACACAAAATCTGTAACGGCCCAACAACGATGTTGTGCTCGCACACGGAAAGTCCCTCACAATAATATTTGTAGAGAGTGGGGTTAAAAGGCCAGCGTTGGATCACAGGATGGCATTTCGGGCCGGACTTTAGATGAACCGACATGAGATAAAGCTTTGGGCTGGATATTCAGGCCCTTCAATCTTGTATTTAGGAGGATCTGGCTCCTCGAATCGTGTCCGAGGAGCGATGGTGTTGTCCCCGGTTGCCCGTCGGAGGGTTTTTAGGTGGTGTCCGGCGTATATTCTCTAGACATTCTCTTTCATCAAGTCTTTTTCCAGAAGCTCCATGGGAGTCCCCTTCTTTGGTCACATAACATTCTCTTTTATACTAGCCTACGTTCGTTGTCCTTCGTCCACGTGTAGGGTCGATCTCTCCTGGACAGATATCTGTCCCATCAGTCTAGTCCAAAAATTGCTGGAGATGATCCATAAAACCTAAGATCCCGGCTCTGTTAGGGGCAGTGTCATGTCAGGGAAGGGTATTAAAGACAACTTCCCCAGGATATTTTCTGATCTTTCTAGCGTACTCGTGTTTCATTCCTATCCCTGAGATTTTGGGCCTGCCGAGGACGAAACCGTCCTCGGCTATGTCTTCGGGCTGTTTTTATGTTTCCTAGTTTCGAGCTTGGGCCCTGGCTTCCTTCAGTTTAAGACCGGTGGGCTTCCTATAAGCGTGTGGGCCGGACCCATAAATTATTGGGCCCCACATATATATATATATATATATATATTTATTTATTTATTTATTTATATATATTAAAATTAGATCTCATCTGATTTATTAAGGATATAAATTCAAATACATGTCACAGCCAAATATGTTGACCAATAATATATACTAGTCTCTGAGCACGCGCATGAGCACGTGCTCAGAGACTCTTCTATTTTTTGGGTAAAATTTAATAATTTGCATTCATTATAATTTGGGATTATTATATTTTCTAATCACAAAAAAAAAAAAAAAAAAAAAAAAAAAAAATAGGGGTGTGATGAGTATTATGCATTTGTGAGTGAAATAATTTTTTCATCACACCCCTAGATCTTTTTGTGATTGGAAAATATAATAATCTCAAATTATAATGAATGCAAATTATTAAATTTTACCTAAAAAATAGAAGAACTTCTGAGCATGCGCTCACGCGCGTGCTCAGAGGCTAGTTAGTATTATAGATAAATAATAAATAAACCTCTGAGCATGCGTGTGATCCTATTTTGGGTAGAGAGTTAGAGAGTAGAAATAGGAATTTAAATTAATGTAAAAGTAAGAGTTTATTAGAATCAGGGAGACATTTAAAGGTAGAAGTAGGAATTTATTATATTTTCGTCAATTTACTATTTTAACCACATTTTTAAGTTTTAGGTAAGGGTATTTTTGACAGTAAAAAAAGCAATAACTAACATTTTTTGCCAATTTACTATTTTAACCTCATTTTTAAGTTGTTGGTTAATTAATTTAGGGGTATTTTTGACAGGAAAAAAAACAATAACTAACTTTCTGAATCCTCTTAATATATACAGATATTGAGAATCTTGGCCAATAAAATATTGGCCAACTATTGTGGCCCTAATACGTGTCTAAGACTTAAGGTTTGTTTGGATAGAACTTATTTTGCTGAAATTGAAAACTAAAAACACTATAGGAAAATAATTTTTAAATGTATAATTAGTACTGTGGAACCCTTTTTTAATGAAAAAATTGATAAAAAATGAAATTTATAGGTCCATAAACAGTACATCCGTATACTGTTTACAAAAAACTGGTCAAATGTTGCGTTTACTGTTTATATACTGTACATAAACAGTAACCGCTTGTGAGGGGGAAAAACGCATGAAAAAAAAAAAAAAAAAAAACAACGGAACGCAGCAAACGCAACACTGTATCCAAACATTACCTTCAAAGAAAACTCACGTGAACGTGAAGGGGGAGAGAAGGAAATTGAAAGATCGTACGATGATACATTTACGTAGCAACCAACCATCTGACATAGATGATAGATAGAACACACAGGAGAAAAATTGAAGATCATGTGCATGGACAGTGGGTCAAAGAAGAAAAAGAAAAAGAGGAAAAGAACAGAAATAGAAGACTTGATTTTTGTCCTGCTACTCCAAACACGCGGAATTGACTGGCAGAATTAGTTGAATTGCTCGAATTTTATCTGACGTGTTGTAGGGGAATTAATTGTATCAGTCTGATGACTTATATGAAATTTTGCGTATCCATGAATCATGATGGTAAGAAATTAACAATTTTGATAACAGGCCGACACAACAACTTTGAGAGTTTTAAAAGAAAATTTATGGATAAACTATATAATTGGTTTTTACCTTATACATTATATTTTAATTTCATTCTTAACTTTTTAATTGTGTTAATTTTCTCACTAATTTTTTAGTAACGTGTCAATTTAGCCCCTACCGTTATCTTTTGGATGAAAATTTATGATGTCTAATAGTCAAAACAAAAAATTAGCTTACATTGATGAGACAATAAACTTAAATTTTATTTTGACCGTTTGTCATGTTAGCAATTTTTATTTAAGATATAATATCAGGAACTAAATTGACATGACATTGAAAGGTTAGGGATCAAATTGACACAATTGAAAAGTTAGAAACTAAATTAAAATAAGGTATAAAAATTAGAGACTAAATACGTAGTTTATCCAAACTTTTAAGTGGGGTATTTTTATTTAATGAAAAAATATTTATAGATAAATAAGACATAATTTATAATTAAAAATAATAATTTAACTAAAAATAAAATTTAAAGTACAGAGCAATAGAATTAGATTACTACAATTTTTTTAAAGCCTCTAAACCTTTACAAATAAAAATTAATTTAATATATAATTCAATAAATTAATATTATTAAAATACAAATAAATAAATATAATATACATCAAATTATTAATTATTAAAGGCACACATTAAGCTTTCTATTTTTAAAAACATTTTCTTGGGAATTGAAAAAGCTATCATTACTTTTTCAATTCTCGAGAAATTTTCTTCCAATAATGAAAATTAATGTGTGCCCTAAAGGCACACATTAGTAAAATCCATTATTAATTAGTATAATAATTGTTAAGTGTGAAACTGTATTCAGATTAAAAAAAAAAAAAAAAAAAAGGGTGAGAAACCGTGATGTATAACTATGGGCAGCCCTGCACAGTTGCGCACTGTACTGCTGTGCGCCTGTGCAGATCAGCAGTCGGCAGATGAGAGATGTCCAGAGTCCGGCCTTAACTCGATCATCCTATGGCTAAATTTTAAAGCAAAAAACGTGTCTTATCATAGCAGAAAGGGTCCAATTAAACAGAGGGGCAGAAAAGGGTACGATCATAGCAAAAATACGTGTCCCATGATGGGACTCCCATCAAACAACTGTGCAGTAAAATAAACTAAAAAAATAATTGGTATAATAATTAATAAAGACAATAAATCAATTACCTAAACCGCATAACAAAAAAAAAAAAAAAAAAAAACACACACACACACACACAAAACACCCAACACAATCTCCTATATCAAAACCCAGAAACCAAAAACGAACAAAAAGCACGTAGAAAAGTGATGTGAGGTCTCCGATCCAGAGATAATTCTAGTCCATCCAGTATTGGAGGTCTCCAATCTAGAGAGTGCGGACCTCATCGACGCTGGTGGGTTGGTTCTTTTCAGTCTGATGAATCTGCAGAATGTGCTATTTGTTGTTTGGTGAAGAATAAGAAATTGAATCCGATTGATATAATCCCAAGTAGGTCTATGAAGATTTTGAGAAAGTCTCCCACATTGGCTGTTGTGAGGTTTAAAGCTGGGAGTGTGGAGCCGGCTCATCGAATTTTTTTTCCAAATAACATTAAATATCAAAAAATTTAGTTAGTTGTCACGTTACAAAACAATGTTGGAAACTAGCATCTCGAGTATCTAAAACTCGAGTTTTTAAGTCTTGATTTGTAAGGGGTGGTGGATAAAAATCTACGTGGAACTCGAGTTTTAAAGACTCGAGTTTCACCTTTTTCGTCTTCATCGTCAGATCGTTCTGGGTTTCTTCATCTTCCTGGGTTTCTTCATCTATTGGGGTTCTTCATCTTCGTCAGATCGTTTTTCCTTCTTCTCCTTCGTTCTTCGACGGCAAATCTGAAGACCAGATTGTGCCTCTTCAAATTGTCTCTTCGTTCTTCCTCTTCAGATAGATCATGCCTTTTCAAATTGTCTCTTCGTTCTTCTTCTTCAGATCAGATCGTGCCTCTTCAGCCTCTTCAAATCGTTCTTCCTCTGTTCTTCTTCAGATTTGATGTTCTTCAAGTACGAAATCGAGTCTTTAAGATTTGAGATCTATGTGGCATCATACTGCCAACACACCAAGTGGGAATCGAGTTTTTAACACTTGAGTTTTAGATTGAAATCGAGTCTATGAAACTCAAGATGCTACTTTGTAACTTTCTTTCAAACACATCTTAACTTACGATATACTTCCTCCTCATTGTGCTAGTCTGCACATTCCCTCATCATACTTTTGGGCATGATTTGGTGGCGATGGAGGGGAAGTCTGTGTGTGGAATTTGAGCAAAAAGGAGAGGTATGATTTGGGTGTTGGGGATTTTTTGTTTACTCTTGCTGGGGATGTGCATAGAGTGAAGTATTATGAGGATACTGAGTTTTTCATCAGGTGGGATGGGAAATGGGATATGTTCTTCGATGAGGATCTTGAGACTACTAAGGCTGCTGTTTAATTTTATGGATCTGATGTTTAATTTTGTCTGCTTATTTTCTAAGTTATTTGGGATTTTTGGTTTTTAGTTTTAAGTTCTTAGATCTGAGTTGATGTTCTTGTTCAAGATACTTTTAGATCTAAATTCAATTGAATTTTGATTTTTAATTCTGTTTTTATTTTTTTATTTAGTTAAAATTAATTTTTTTTAATTTAGATGCTGACGTGGCATTTTTGAATGCCAAATAATATTTTTATTATTATTTTAATGGCCGCATAAGCTTTTAGCGTGTCAACAGTGCACTCCGTTTGCCACATGTGCATTTTCTATTTTTGATGTAATGGCAATAATAAAAACGAGACTTGTTTTTCGGGATAGAGAGTAAAAGTGGTGAAAATAAAAATCAGGGACCAAAATGGGAATTGCGTGAAAATATAGGAACAAAAATTTGGTTTTCGCCTTAACTAAATAGAAGAGTCATCATCTTCATTTTTGGAAAGGTAGAAAGGGGAAAAAGATTACCTCAAAGGTAAGAAGATAGATGGAGAGGTAGAGAGATGAGAGATTTTTCTTTTGTTTTTAAAATTTATAATCTCTATTTTAGCATATTTTAAGACAATTGTGTTGTATTATTAATGAATTTGTCTGGTATTAATTTTGATTTTAGCATATTTCAAGAATGAGTTAATAAATTTGTCTCTTAAAATTTAATTTTGTTAGTTGAAATTTGCCTATTTTTGTTTTGTTTTTCTCTTTTTGATCTTCTGCATTTTAGGATACAATGAGACATTTTTAATGCATTTTATTGACCAATAAAGGTGCTTAAATTATTTTTTTAATTAAAATATATAGATAAATATATTATATATATAATATTTTTTACAAGTGGGGGCCTTTGGCGATTGAGAGTAATGATGGAACTTGAGTCTCTGAGACTCAAGTTCCTTCCAAAAAAAAAGAAAAAAGACTAAGAGAAACTCAGGTAACCGATCTTTCTTCTTCTCTTTAGATCAAGTCCAAATCGAGGCTTAGAGACCGAAGTAGATCCTCTCCAAATCTGTAGATCTGATCCTTTGGTGCTTCTCTGTAGGTGTTCTCTCTTTCTTCGCTTTTCTTCATTGAAATCAACTCTTATTCACTCGAGATGTTATTTATCAAATATGTTTTTGTCATAAACTTTGAATGAAACAACTTATTTGATGAGAATAAATTTTTATTTGCAAGAGTTTTTCTGTGGTGGATGTTTTCTTCTCCATATGAAAGAGTGGAGAGAGATAATACAATAAAAAGAAGGTAGTACCAATAAAGAGAAAATCTTTCAAAACATATAAAAATCAATGAAAATAATATTTAAGAAAGGACAATTGAAATAAATGAACCAGTCTTACAAGTTATTTACTTCTACTTCATTTTCTCTACTACATTTTTTAAATCTTTCTTATTCTTTTTAAAAAAATAATGATACATATCATTTTACCATTATTAATATGAAGGAATAGTGTGGGTTTGGATTTTTTTAGATCTAGAGCAACCACAACAGATGTGCCAAATGCAAATATTTGGCACATTTGGCACACCAAACACAAAAACAAAGCTTTATTAGATGTGTTAAATGTGTCAAATTTTTGCAACATGTTACAGTACCATTGCATTTTTGACACGGTACGGACTCAAATGGCATTTGTACTTTATTATTATTTTTATTCATCTTTCTCTCTCATCCCACTCTGAGACACTCCATCTCCACTTCTTCGGATCTTGCTCTCTCTCCTCCCTCTCTGTCTAATTGCCCTCTCTCTAGTGAAGGATGGGTTTCAACGTGGGTATATTTTGGCGTGGGCTCCAGCGTGGGTTAGGTGACGGTGTGGGTCGTAGGTATGGTGGCATGGTGGGTCGCGGTGAGCTGGGTTGCGGTGAGGTGGGTTGTGGCGAGGTGGGTCACAGACTCACGGCAAAAGTGAGTGGGTTTTGATGGGTGGGTTCAGATGGGGTTTGGGGTGGTTTCCTTCACCGTTTTTTTTTCCCCTCTCTGTTTGATCTCTCTAGTTGTGTTTGATGTGGGTTTTGCTTTTGGGTTTGTTTGATTTGCTGTGCCGATCTCTCTAGTTGTGTGTGTGTGTGTGTGTGTGTGTGTGTTTTTTTTTTTTTTTTAATTTTTTAAGGTGGCGTTGGTGGATGTGGGTTTATGCCGGTGGTGGCTGGTCGGTGTTGTTGTGACAGTGGTTGTTGGTGACTGTTGTTGTGACAGTGGTGGATGTGCCGTTGTGGTTGTTGATGGTGATGAGAGGGAGAAGATAATAGATTATTTTAATGTGTAGTAAATATTATTTTAATGTATAAAATTGAATGATAGAATATCTGATAAATGAGATATTGTAAAATGATGTGGTAAAATAATAAAGAAGGCTTTTGGTGTGTCAAAATGACATTTCTTTTGCAACATCTGCTACGGATGCTCTGTTATTAGAATTTTTTGTTATACATTCCACAAAGTTTGAAAGGGGAAGAATGGAGGAATAAATGAAAGAAATTTTTTTACATGAAGTTGTAATTTTCTTTTAGAAGCACATGAAGTTGTAATTGTTTCTGTACTTCTGTGCGGATTTTTAAAAAAAAAAAACTTGACGTGTGTAGTTTCTTATTTTATTGTTAATTAGGAAGTTTTTTTTTGTGTGCTTTTTATATATTTTTTTAATTTTTAATTTACTATTTTAATCTCATAGAATAATGATAAGTTAATTAAATTAGGGGTATTTTTTACAGTGAAAAAAAATAACTAACTTTTTTAATCTTCTTAATATACAGAAAAAAAAAAAAGAAAAGAAAAGAAGAAGATATATATATATATATATATAAATATATTTATTTATTTATTTATATTGTTTTTGATAAGCTTATAGATTTTTCTCCAATTTCATTTTATTCCCTTAGCAAGGTTTTAAAAATCAAATCAAACAAAGAATATAAGAAACAAGAAGATGGTTTCTCACTTTTTTAGTCTATTGGATTTAATCAGCGGTCAATTTCGTGATGTAATAAGAAATTTTAATTTATAATTATTTAAACTATGAATTAATAATAATTAACAATTGAAACTGAAAATTTTCAAAAAATAAAGATTTTTCTTGTGAATTGTCTCCTCTTTTTAAATAAATAAAAGTAACAAAACATAATTAGTCAATTTTTTAATCCATAGCTCTAATAATCCCACCCACCACTATGCGGAATAATACCATTATGATGGCGAGTCCAATAAAAAAAAACTCAACAACTAAGTCGAGGTACAAATTTTCACTTGAAAGGATTGACAAATCAATTTTTTTTGACAAGTGCAAATCAATATAAGAAAGGCAAGCCAAAAACCTCCTACCGATACATTTTACGTAAGATTGAGATCATAACTCTCCCATTGATACATTTTACATAAGATTAAGATCGAAAATGAAGAAATAAGAAGATAAAACTAACCCTCTCTTGAAAGATGGTACAAAATAAATTCCACTCAAATTAATTTACAAAATCAAAAACCATCTCACATTTCAGTGGAAATAAAAATAAATAAAAATCAAAGTGGGCAAGGCCAAAATGACCCACAATTAAAGTAAACTAGCTAAAAAAAAATTATTATTAATTTTCTCCAATATTTCAATAAGTTTACTACGAATCTTGTAACTTAATTGGTTGGTACTTCAATTTCCAATAAAAACATTCATGATTCAGATCCCCCCAACTATTGATGTATAAGAAAAAATTTTGAATAAATTTCCTTGTAAAAAATTGTAATATTTAGTTATTTTATAGACAAAATAGAAAACACACTATATATATGTGTGTGTGTGTGTGTGTTCACAAATTGCAAATTGCATGATATAGTGTTTCATATAGATAAGCATGTTTCATGCCTAATAAAAAATGCATATATCCTTCTGTGGGGCCGGGAAATTTGAGGTCCCAGCCCACTTTACATTCAGGGCCCAAAGCTCAGGCCGAGGAGCCCTATTGCCGAGAACGTATAATGAAAACCCCAAAAAGGCCCAAGGATGTGGCCGAGGACGATCTCACGCTCAACACCTCACAAAACGCTTGAAGAAAAGGACAAACTCAATACAGGGGCAGGACAAGGGAGAAATCTGCCAACACCGCAATATGGAGCCCTGCATCTGACAGGCCCATACTCCAGACCATGCTATTTAACTTTTCCCAACCACTCGGATGTATGGATTGATAGGATGAGTCTATACCTCAAAAAGCAAAACTTACACGTGGGCACTAAATGGGAAGTAAACACTAGTATAAAAGGGAAAGAAAGCGAAGGGGGAGGGGACCCCCGAGGGAGGAGAATAAAAAATCCTACAAATAGGAGAATGGGAAGGATATGATGCTCCTCAAACGAAGTCCGAGGACTCAAACCCTCCAAGCTACATCAATGTAAGGCTTAGTTATTCAGGTCAAACCTACCTTCGTATGAGCTTCCATAAAAATCATGACCAGGCCGTTGTCCGGCGACCAAGGTCCAGCCTTTCAAGCCCACTCTCTATAAATTATATTGTTCGGGCCCTTTACATACGAGCCCAATGTCATTCTTGGGTCATTAAAAATCGTGTCCCTACAATTGGCGCCGTCTGTGGAAAGGCTTGCGCATTGGCACAGGTGGCGATGGGGTCAAGCCTCTGTCAAGTAAGGGTCTACGAAGGTTCCTTCATTTCCAGCAACACGCTGTTGTTGTTCCGACATAAATTCCCACTAGGGGCTACACCTCGCAGTGCCAATGGCACGGGCAGCCCTAGGGGCTTCCAACCTCAAGCTAACTCTCCCTACCTTGGTCGAGGGGCCAATAAAAGAAAAAATACAAGTTTTGGACAGAACCAACCTGGTACAATCATACCTCGGTCCTCGGATCAGAGGCTAGGTGTTATCGAAAACACGGCCAAAATTCCACACTACTCGGCAACCCTCTCGGATGGTTTATTTTGGGTTTCTCAGTCTCGGGTAACTACCTCATGCGCATTACGATACACTCAGCTGTTATCTCGGTTAGTCTCATAAGTTTAATCTATTATTGATTGGTATTATTATATTTGATAGTTTCAGTTGGTTCAAATTAATAGCTTTTTGTTACAAGGTTTCCTGTCCTAAGTATCATTAAAGGAAAATACACATGTAGCACACCCATTCACAAAGTAATTGCTGCAGAAAAGAAAAGTATTTAGAAGGAAACAAATTCATCTTTTATTAAGACAAAAAAATAGTACAACGTACAATGAAAGAGCTTGAATAAGCTTATACTAAAAACTAACTACATAAGCAAAAAGAAAAGATACAAGGGAGTGAAGAAAAAGCAGAAGAAGAAGTGCAGAGAAGAGGGATGCAGCAGTTCCAAAATGTTGTCTAAGGAAACCATTCCTCAATACTTTTACATGCCCATAACTCAGGCAGTAAAAGAACCTAACATGGGGCTAGCACCTTTGAAGAAAAGGTGCAGGGAGTAGGAAGTTGATGAGCCTCCATGTTAGCCACGTTCGCGATAGAGCAGATGACGCTGATGACGGAAAACCTTACTGCTGTTGCACCAAGAATCTGATGCAACCAGTTCCTGCTTCGGATTTTGACTGAAAGAGGTAGAGATATCATCCCCACCTTGACAAAACGGAGGATTATCTTGAGTCTGTGTCTTCCCTGTCCGGACCGCACCACCTTGAGTCTTGGAAGGATTCGGTGCCTCTGAAGCGGGTGTAGATCCTTCACCCCCACCCGTGCCTCAAATATATTGCTCTAAGGGTGGATGGCACTGGAGATGGAGACTGTGAGTATGGCTAAAGGATTATGAATTTGGATAGGGCCAAAGGGTTTATATGTAAGGGGAGTAACCCCCTATCCTACTTATATAGAGGGCAAACTGGTGGCATTTAATCCATGCAGGTTTCCAAGAAGTGCTAAAGACAAGACGGTCTTGGTACAATTTCCAACACCATCTGCAACCGTAAGGTTTGAATAACCTCGTGAAGGAAACATATTAATGGCGTGCCTCGAACACTGAAACGTCGAGGACGCCACGTGAGAAAACCTAGAGGGATGTCTCACAATTTGGCGCGCCCCCCATGTAAATGAAGAAACCCCGACATTAATGAAATGTAGAGCTGGGCAAGTCATGGTTTGGGCCTAACATCACCAAAACCCTCCTCCCCAACCACAAGGTCGGGCAGTAGGATTTTGAGGGGCTATTGTGGGGCCGGGAAATTTGAGGTCCCAACCCACTTTACATTCAGGGCCCAAAGCCCAGGCCGAGGAGCCTTATTGCCGAGAACGTATGATGAAAGCCCCAAAAAGGCCCAAGGATGTGGCCGAGGACGATCTCACGCTCAACACCTCACAAAACGCCTGAAGAAAAGGACAAACTCAGTACAGGGGCAGGACAAGGGAGAAAGTTGCCAACACCGCAGTATGGAGCCCTGCATTTGACAGGCCCATACTCCAGACCATGCTATTTAACCTTTCCCAACCACCCCCAACCACTCGGATGTATGGATTGATAGGACGAGTCTATACCTCAAAAAGCAAAACTTACACGTGGACACTAAATGGGAAGTAAACACTAGTATAAAAGAGAAAGAAAGCGAAGGGGGAGGGGACCCCCGAGGGAGGAGGATAAAAAATCCTACAAAAAGGAGAATGGGAAGGATATGATGCTCCTCGGACGAAGTCCGAGGACTCAAACCCTCCAAGCTACATCGATGTAAGGCTTAGTTATTCAGGCCAAACCTACTTTCGTATGAGCTTCCATAAAAATCATGACCAGACCGCTGTCCGGCGACCAAGGTCTAGCCTTTCAAGCCCACTCTCTATAAATTATATTGTTCGGGCCCTTTACATACGAGCCCAATGTCATTCTTGGGTCGTTAAAAATCGTGTCCCTACACCTTCAATTTATTATTTTTTTTTTTACCTTCTTGATTGTGTTTTACTAATTTTTTTCCCCACTCTATTGGACATTGCTTCAATTATTGCATGATATGGTGTTTCATTTGTTTCTCACATAAAAAAAAATTTGTTTTCATACAAATCTTAGAAAAATTATATTAAAATTTCATTATGCTATAACAAAAATAATATATTTATTCTATTACACACACACACACACACACACACACACATATTACATATGATTGAAAAGCGTTGAGAAATTTAAAAGACTAAGATTTATTTTAGTGAATTCATGAATATTTAATTTTTTATGTCTTGTGTGTCAATTGTCGTCAAAGAAACTAAACATGAGTAAGAATGTCATTTTCTAAATTTATTATTATTATTATTCCAACTAAAAATTATCTCTTATATAGAATTTATAAAAATAATCATATAAATTTATTGGATATAAATAATTAATGCACAATTATAAATAATTAATATATGCATTTACGTCTAATAAAACTAAACATCACAAATTAATATCAGCATTTAGCAAAATAATATGTCCATGCAAATTAATATCTAAGCATTAAATTAGTATCAACATAAAATTCACAAATTATAAGCTATCCAAATGTATAAGCATTAAAAAATAATTTTTTTCTTTTTTTATTTTAATATATATATATATATATATATGTGGGGCTAGTGACTTCGCGGCCCAGGCCCATTCTGCATGGGGGCCTAGGGGCTAGGGCCCACGCCGAGGAGAGCCATTGCCGAGGACAACCTCCTGCTCAGCACCTCACGAAATGCCTGAGGAAGGGAGGAAACTAAGTTCAGGGACAGGGTAAGGGAAAAACTACCAACATCATAATATCAAGCCTTGTATCTGACAAGTCCATGCTCTAGACCATACCCTTTAACTTTCCCAGCGACCCCAAACCATACTGGAGTATGGGTTAACAGGACAGGTCTGCATCCCGAAAAAAGGGTGAGGCTTACACGTGAACTTGAAGGAAGAGAAGAGACACGGATATAAAAGGAAGGACTCTCCAGAAGGAAAAGGGGGACTCTCTCTCTCTCCCGAGAAAAAGGGGAGAAAGGGAAGAACACAAGAATCCTGGGACAGCGTCCGAGGACAAAAGTCCTACAACCCGTTCTAATGGAGGGCCTAGCTGGTCAAGCCAGGCTCGCCCGTACAAGAAGTTCCATGGACGCCACGATCAAACCGTCCACCTGTGCCCAAGGTCATGCCATTCAAGCCCACTCTCTACAAATTATATTGTTGGGGCCCATTACACACGAGCCCAACGTTACTCTTGGGCCGTTAAACAAATCGTGTCCCTACAATATATATATTAAAGATAAGAGAGTTGAATGACCTTCACATTGAAAGTCTACACAACCTTGGAATTGAATGTCAACAGTTCAATAGGAATCCCCTACAACAATACTGAAAAAGAAAAGAAAAAATAATTATAAAATAACATATAGCAATAACTAAAATTGAAAATACAAATCAGAAAGAAATTTAAATCTAAGTTAAAAAATAGAATTACATAGATTGCAACCTTTGAATTGTATGTCAATTTAGGAGTTTTAAACAATTTTATAGGATGCTTGCTTGGAATCGCCTATGAAAAAATCAAAAATAAATTTTAAAAAAACTATTATTACATATAACAAATGGAATGAACATATAGTCATATACCGATAGCTAAAATTGCAAATATAAATCAAGAAAGAAAATTAAAATTAAATAAAAAATAGAATTGTATATTATACAACCCTTAAATTTAATGTCAATTTAAGAGTTTCCTATGAAAAAACTGAAATTAAAATAAATAATAAATCTAAAACTATATAAAAGAAAGCAAATGAAACATGTATTTCATCGATCCTTTGAGAGATCTGATTCCATAATGACAAAAAACATTATTTCCAAATTACTAAGAATTAGCTTTCAATTTCTCTTAGAAAAAAAAAAAAAAATGAGAATCACTAACCTTTGTTGTTTATTGTTGGACTGAGATTGTGATATGGTGATAAATCAAACCTATTCATCTTAATTCCTTACCTTCCCATCTTAATATCACAAATTGCATTTAAAAAACTAAAACTAAAATAAATAATAAATCTAAAACTATATAGAATAAAAAACAAAAATAAAATGCAAATGAAACATGTATTTCATTGATCCTTTGAGAGATCTGATTCCATGATGAAAAAAAAACATTATTTCCAAATTACTAAGAATTGGCTTTCAATTTCTCATTCAAAAAAAGAAAAAAAAGAATCACTAACCTTTGTTGTTTATTGTTGGAATGAGTTGTGATATGGTGATAAATCGAACCTATTCATCTTAATAGACAAAAAGTTCCTTACCTTTCCATATTAATATCAAAAATTTCTTCTAAACAAATTAAAATAAATAAGAGATCTAAAACTATATAAAAGAAAGCAACTGAAACATGTATTTCATAGATCTTTTGAGGGATCTGATTCCATAATGAAAAACAACATTATTTCCAAATTACTAAGAATTAGCTTAATTTCAATTTCTCTTCGAAATTTTTTTTTTGAGAATCACTAACCTTTGTTGTTTAAATCCTATGATATAATTATAGAGTTTAAATCTTATTGAAATTATAATTTCTAATCAACGTTAACATTTAAAAAAAAAAAATAAAAAAAAATAAAAAAAAAACATGATTGATGGCTGTAATCTGCCAAGGAAATATGATAGAATTCTTTCTTTTTTTTTTTTTTTAATTTTTAAATGGAGTTATTATACGGTTTGTTAGCATTCTCTAACTAAAGTAAAAACCCTAGCTTTCATATACCTAAAAACTGGTACGAAACCAAACCTCTTGCTCTTCTTGCTTTGCTCTTTGCTTTGCTTACCATGTTGAAAGTAAAAACTCTGAGAAATCATAGGGTTAAGCGTGAGCTTGAGAAGCCAAGGGTTAGGGGACTTTTATATATTCATGTGAGTTTCTCTTCTCCAAAAAAATAGATAATATATCAACTTAAAAGATGTTTAACTAATGTAGAACTTTAAATTATAATGAGATTAAGATTTTTAATTAATTTAAAAATAATAAGATAAAGAGAATGTATGTAAACAAAGAATTTGGAAGTGAAGAGAAACCTAAAGCTAGAAAAAGAAGTGTAATTGATAAGAATAATTTTTATCAAAAAAAGATAGGAAGAAGAAGAATTACGTGTAGCAATTTTTTATCAATTAATACTTTTTATCAACTTCTAAATTATAATAATAAAGATGAAAAATTATAGGAGAAGAAGATAAGAACAAAAAAATTATATCTATTTTTTTTATAAAAAATCTAAATAAATTTATGCAATTTGGTGAAGCCACCTAGCGCAAGCACGGCTTCTAAGCTCAACTTTTATTATATAGTATATGATATATATATATATATATAAATATATATATATATATATATATATATTTTTATATATAAGATAAAGATAAAATAAAAAGTAACTTAAATGAAGTATCGAAAAGAAAGAAATATAAATTAACATATAAACTCAAAGTTACAAGAAGTTCCTATTAAAAAATAAAAAAGTTACGTAGAAGAAATTGAAAATAAAAGTTACGGAGAAGAAATTGAGAGAATGAAGTTTAATATATGTGCAATGTTAGCAAAAAGAGTGATGGAAAAACAAAAGATAACAACAACTAAGTTTTTGTATTTATCTAAAAAATTGACAGAGATGTATAGAAAAAAGTCGATAAGAATAATTATAATTTTGTGTCTATCTATGAGGTATTTTTAAAAAATAAAAAATAAATTAAAATGTTTTTTTATATGAAATTAAACGTACATTTTTTTATCATAAGAAATTAACGTTGAAGAATTTGAATTTTAATATTAAGATTTTTAGTAACTTAGAAATCATAATTATAAGAAATTAAACATTGAAGAATTTGGATTGTAATATTAATATTTTTAGTAACTTAAAAATCATATACTATGTGCCCGTTTGCTTTGGACGTTTTGTTGCTGAAGTGCGTCTGCGTTTTGGGCATGGGACCCATGCTACAGTAACACAGTAAACGCGTCCCCTTTTTT
Source organism: Quercus robur (assembly GCF_932294415.1). Lineage (NCBI taxonomy): Eukaryota > Viridiplantae > Streptophyta > Magnoliopsida > Fagales > Fagaceae > Quercus > Quercus robur. Next base: position 11,635,963 of record NC_065538.1, on the reverse strand, counting down.
TTTTTTTTTTTTTTTGTTTTCTCGCGTTTCACTACTGTTCAGCCGTATATGTTGACTTTTCAACTGTGAACAGTGCATTTGTGCACTGTTCACGGACCCACAAATTCCACTTTTCACAATTTTTTTATTAAAAATGGGTCCCACGGTACTATTTACACATTTAAAAAATATTTTGCTACAGTGTTTTCAGTTTCAGTTTTCAGTTTCAGCAAAAATAAGCTCAATCCAAACGGACCCTATATAATAAAAGTTGGGTTTAGAAGACGTGGTTGCACCAATTGGCTTCACCAAATTGCAGAATTTTTTTTAGATTTTTAGATTTTTCAATAAATTCATTCACTTAAGTTTTCAGATAAAAACAAAAAGTTTTTTTTTTTTTTTAATCTTTATCAATTTCTTCGGATAAAGTAACTATAAGTGTTCTAATGAACTTCTTCCTTTTTTCTTTTTTTTTTTTAATTATAAATTTTATTAAATAACAATTTTACTAGCTTACATTAGATTTTTTTTTTTTTTTTTTGGATAAACATTTATCCTACATCATCTATTTCATATTAATAAAGTAACAAATTTAAAAGTATTATTTTTCTTCTCAAAATTTTTTTCTTTTGGAATAAATAACAAAAAAATCATTCTCAAAAAAAGAAAAACAAAAAAATAGCTCTGATAAGCCAACAAGATCCACGCCTCCCACCCACTTTGCAACAATTGGAATGGGTGACCGTTCATAGAGGAATCTCTTCTTCTCTGTGCCTAGACGTGGCAAAAATAATTTTTAAATGGGTCAATCGAGTCGCGTTGTGTCGCGAGTCGGGTCAAGTTGTCCCGTATTTTTCAAACAAGTTTTTTTTTTTTTTTTTGAAATAGATGCAATCTGTCAATTGTTTATGAGTTCCTTAACTGTGATTAGATTCTCACTAGTGATACTGTTACCAATTACCACAAAACACTTAATACCCAAATTTGGTGCAACTCTTGTTCCAACTTTTTAGAAGCTAATCTTGGTATAATCTTCGATCTGTTTAAAGTAGGAAGAGAAAATGAAGAGTAAGTAAAGAATGACAAATTATAATGGAGTACATAACATATTAAGTAAAGAAGAATAAGTAAATATTTTATAAGAATTACATCTCAATCTCAATTTACTCAATGTTGGTAGACGTGGCAAAATGGGAGGGTCGGGTCAATCGAGTCGTGGGTCAAAAATGTTCACGAGTTAAAACGGGTCATTTTTAAACGGATCAATCGGGTTGCGGGTCAATCGAGTCGGGTCAGAATTTTCTGACCCTTTTTGCCATGTCTATCTGCGCCCCAACAAAAAAAATAGCTAATATATATTAACTTTAACGTAAACTAATAAAAAATTCTAATAACAATCTGTTGAAGGCTAAAATTTTACAAAAAAACCCATTCCATGAAAAGTAAAGAAGGCCCAATTCAAGCAGCAAGAAGAATCAACATTAAGGCCCAATTTATATTCAGATTTCCAGCAAAAAGGTTACCAAAAAGTCCAACAAAATCCAGTGAAAAAACTGGGCTGGGATACCCAGAGCCTGCCAGAGGCCCGGGATCCTCAGGTAATGCAGCACAGTTACTGTGGGATTGAGACAGCTCAAGAGAGGTACCACGAAATACAAGAAATGAAGAACAGAGATGTCCTTCTCAAGTACCCAGTGGTGCAGCAAAGAATCAGAAAGTATAAAGCAAACATTCATGAACAAAGGTGCTGTACCACAAGGAACCAAGAATGAGAAAATCATAAGTAGAAGCAACTAGAAGAGAACTTTCAACCCAGCAGTAAAAGATTCCAACTATTTGGGAATAATGACAGCAAGGAAATACGACAGCAAGGAAATACAACCGCAGCTGAGTCTGAAAAGTGAGAAATCTTGAAGGAAGAGAGATTGAAGGCTAGTTGCCCAAGGACGCCCCGGAATGGAAAGTCAGCAAGTGACTTTTAGAGAAACAGTATTAAAAGATGAAAACCATGAGAAAAAAGGGAAGAGACCAGCCCCTAAAAAAATGTCACAGCACGAGCTCTGAGGGACAAAAGAGAGAAATCACTAGTACCTCAGAGCCCTAGAAAACACGCTATAAAAGGAAGAGAAAACCCATGTTGAAGAGGGGGGAGGATTTTCAGTAGGAAGAATATCATAACAGAGCCATGAGAACTCTGTAAAATTTAAGAAAAACAGAGGAACGTCTCCCGGTATCCTAGAAATAGCCACTATAGCACATACTTGGATTCAAAAGGATTCAAACTTTGCAAGTCTTAGAGGCTTGAATAGCCATCAAAGTCTGTAATTTTTGAGCTTATTTGAACCTTGTATCACGTCTTAGTGAGCACATTTGTAATCCACAATCAAGAAAAATAATGAAATATCTCATATTGATTTGAGGATTTCTAACAATTACTTTGTATATTTATTTATCATATTATCTTCCTTTACTGCTTCTTGCTGCTCAATACATATATTCTTGCTTGTAAAGCTAAGTCTTTTGCCCAAGCAAAGCCACTCAGACTTGAGTTCCAAATCCCACAAGTCTTGTGCAAAAGCACCAAGTCTGTGAGAATTAGGGCCAGGATCCTCGTGGCTGAATCATTCTTATGAAATTCATTTACATATATGTATATGTATTAATATATATATATATATATATATATATATATCCTAATCTAAGAAACTAACAATTATTTGAAGATATGTGCATTGTATAGTTGTTCTTGTGTAGGACCTATAGAGGTAAAAGGAAAGGACAAAACTCCATTGCATAACAAGCATGGAGAAAGATTGTATAGTGCAGAGAACCAGAGATTCTGGGTTCTTACAGGCCTAATACGCCCCGGGATCCCACGATAGTACGTCCCGGGATCCCACGACAGTACGCCTGGGGTACCAAGTGAAGGAATTCTTTAAAATGTTTATACGATAAAAGATAAGCCTTAAATATTCTATTTCAATCTCTTTCTCATTGTGAATATTATGAACATCTATTTTACTTATTTTGTAAGAGTAAAGGGTCATTTTATGATACTAAAACACTTATAATAGTATTTTATTGCTTAGGAGGAATCGCATTTTTGCCTTGAGGAGATTTATGTGACTTGCGCACAACTTGGTTCGTAATCAGTCCCTATTTAGTTGTGGTGAACCAAGCCCAGTCCACCAAAATACAACTATTTGGCCCAGGATCCTTGGGCTTGTGTGCTAAAGAAAAAAGCACTCTCACATTTTGGCGACTCCGCTGGGGACTGGGAAAAAGGAGAGGGAAAAAAAGTAGTCCCTTCGCAAGCATGGCTCCAAAGCTAGGAAACACTTAGAGGAAGGAAAGTTCTTCTTGGTGCGTTCAACATCAAGATCCCAAAAGTGTGGGTTCCTCCAACGAACGTTCTACCGAGAGACTCTATATGGAATTTTGGGGAAATTCCCAACACAAGGTTAACAAAATGGACAAGTTCCTTGGCTCCACCCACGGGTTTAGCAAAATGGAGTAGTTCCATGATCCCAGCAAAGCCTTGGAGATCCTTGATCCCAGCAAAGCCTTAGAGATCCTTGATCCCAGCAAAGCCTAAGAAATCCTTGGTCCCAACAAATCTGAGGAGATCCTTTATTCCAGCAAGGCTGAGTACATCCTTAATTCCAGCAAAGTCTAGGAGATCCTTAACTCCAGGAAAGCAAAGCCTGGGAGATCCTTGATCTCAACAAAGCTGAGGAGATCCTTTATTCCAGCAAGGCTGAGTACATCTTTAATTCCAGCAAAGTTTAGGAGATCCTTAACTCTAGGAAAGCAAAGCCTAGAAGATCCTTGATCCCAACAAAGCTGAGGAGATCCTTTATTCCAGCAAGGCTGAGTACATCCTTAATTCCAGCAAAGTCTAAGAGATCCTTGACTCCAAGAAAGCAAAGCCTGGGAGATCCTTGATCCCAACAAAGCTGAGGAGGTCCTTGATCCCAACAAGGCTGAAGAGATCCTTAATCCCAACAAAACTAAAGAGATCCTTTATTCCAGCAAGACTGAGTACATTCTTAATTCCAGCAAAGTCTAAGAGATCCTTGACTCTAGGAAAGCAAAGCCTGGGAGATCCTTGATCCCAGCAAAGCCTAAGAAATCCTTGGGCCCAACAAATCTGAGGAGATCCTTTATTCCAGCAAGGCTGAGTACATTCTTAATTCCAGCAAAGTCTAAGAGATCCTTGACTCCAGGAAAGCAAAGCCTGGGAGATCCTTGATCCCAGCAAAGCCTAAGAAATCCTTGGGCCCAACAAATCTGAGGAGATCCTTTATTCCAGCAAGGCTGAGTACATCCTTAATTCCAGCAAAGTCTAAGAGATCCTTGACTCTAAGAAAGCAAAGCCTGGGAGATCCTTGATCCCAACAAAGCTGAGGAGGTCCTTGATCCCAACAAGGCTAAAGAGATCCTTAATCCCAACAAAAAATCCCCTCCCAAATTGCTTAAACCTCAAATCCTGATCCAACGGGACTCGACATCATGGATCCATTCATAAGTAACCACGGAACCAATCCGAGGTAAAACACTTCGGCCATACTATCCACATTAACCTATGTTCTGAGCTTCCAAGGAATAATTCTGGAAATTACAAGGAAGTTCAAGGATGTTTTCTAAATCTTCCTAATAGATCTACAACAACCTACCTGACACAATTACATTTAATGCTATAGATAATTGATTAAAATATGACAAAAAACCCCAAAAGTCTTTGTTTATCATAACCTCAAGAAAATGAGAGCCTGATGGGACAAAAGGCTACCCAACTAAGTAACAGCACATGTTGAAGATCATACTGGAGAAGTAAATGAGCTAAATAAAAGAATGGATAGGGATGAAAAAGAAGGAGAACGAAGAGTATAATAGGGAAGAGATGAACAAGAAAGATGGGATCTTTCGGAGGGAATTTTGAGGGGAAAAAGAGAAAAGAGAGATACACAGTCAGAAATGTAACAGAAAAGTTTGATAAATAAAATCCTTAGTCCTACTTTATCCAGAAAATTAAAATTATTTGATTCTTACTCAAATCTCCCATTGCGGATTATAGCAAACTCATAATAAAAATTCATTGTGATTACAAGCGCTAAATTAAGCTTCCTTTAACTTCGTGCTTCCACACTTACCATAATTTACTACCCCAGGCCCAGTCTTTGGGATATCATTATTATCAAACACCATAACTATGCTATCGGATTTGGAATTTATTGCCCTGTGAATTTAATAATTATGCCATTAGTTCATTAAAATCCTTGACTTCATGGCAAACTTCTCGTATTTTAACTGTATATATTATCTATAGCTTAGTGTAAAAATCAAAGGACCCCCTCTCTCTCTAAATAAAACTCAATTCTGTTATTGATGATGAAAGAGTACAATAAAAAGAATATAGATAGAAGGCTAATGCTATTTATATAAAAACTAAGAAGAAAGAAAAGGAAAAACTAATCTGAAACTAATTCCCAATTAAGCGGGAAAGTTTGTTATTAGAAAAAGAGCAAATGCTAATTACAGTTAACAACCAACTCTGGACCTAAGGAACCTAAATGATACGCATTACGCTACCGTTTCCATAAAGTAGTTGTGGTATATGTTGCAAAACGGTGCCGTATTGATTAAATTCATTAACACCTTGTTTAAGTCACACAACTTCGTTTCAAAGGAATCCAACAGACAAAGGGTAAAAGCATAAGGATTTTGTAGCATTTTTCTCACATCCAACATATATGTAGCATTTTTCAGAGTCATGAGTCATGATGACCATGGAAATATGGAATCCATGGCATTTTTCATAGGTATGACCCAACCAGCTTTGTTACCCACAAACACTCACTATTTAATTTAGTAATTTATTCAACTTTTATCAGTAATAAATTATTCTTTTAGCCTTATAATGGCTTAAGTGACTTTTAAATAAAATTTTATTTCCAGAAGCACACCAATTTAAATATGTGCTTCCAAACTAATATCGGATGAAAAAAATATGTTGGTCTACGTAATGCATTAAATTTACTCCAGATGGATCTCCTTCATTGGAGAAGTATAGAATTATTCATTCAAATCCAATAAAAATAAATTTAGGAGCACAAATAATCAAGAAGCTAAAAGCAAAATCATGTGCTTAAGTTAACTGATAATAATAATTTTGTGCTATTGGAATGATTTAAATCCCGGAATTAACCCCACAATGGAGGTAGCAATCAATATGCCACAAGGATAGTGGTAATTAATTAAATAATTGTGAATTCATTCCAGTAATATGTCACATTCTTAATGTATACCAATGAAACAATCTTATAACTCTTACCAATTTATCTTGTCTGATATTTTTTCCTCATCACATGTTATATTTATAACTAATTTTCCTAAATATTATAATATTATATTCAATAAAATAAGTATTGCACATGCGACATATATAAATATATATAAAACTTTCCACAAGTTATTTCAAAATAAAATTATAACATTATCATCCAAGAGATTGACTAATTAATCACATGATTACAACACAAATGAAAGAAGTGTAAGTGAACTTTTTATTTCACAATAGAGCATGATAATTATTATTCATAACCAAAATACACATACATTGATACAAATAGGTATTATCAATACAACCACCAAAGATTTCCATAGAAGTCTAACGACACATACGGTTCAGAAGCCTTTTTAGGGTATTTAAAGCAAAATAATAATACCAATATATACGATCCTCAATCAAATTGAAGCATTGTTGCCGCCAATGAGAATTAATATAAAGAACACTAGCAACACCCAAAAAGAAGATGATGTAAGATACCGAAAAACTAGTAGTGAAAACTAGAAGATCGACTTGATACCATTTTCCATCACTTGTCTTTGAGGATTTTTGTGGTGATGGAGGTAACTCATATATCTCAGTGCAGTTTTTCTCCAGTGGTGGACCACAAAGAAATGGATTTCCTTCGTAGCTACTCTTTCCAAATGTTCCAAATTGTGCTTTAAAGTCTGGAAGTTTACCTGATAAGTTGTTGTGAGACACATTGAAAATTTCAAGAGAGTTTATATCAATCAATGTCGAAGGAATTTCCCCACTCAAATTGTTCTGAGAAAGGTCTAAACTCTCTAATTGAGTCAAATTTGAGAACGATTTTGGAATAGGACCTGTCAACTGATTGTGAGACAAGTTTAGTCCATGTAGTGAAGATAACTGTCCCAGCTTTGGTGGGATTTCTCCTATTAGCTTGTTTAATGACAAATCCAATGAAGACATCAAATCAAGGTTGAGACCCTTGTACAAGTCAGCCCTATATTTCGTCACAATCTCAATCTCAACTTGTTCATAGAAGAGCAGAGATGACCCTTCAACTATAAAATGCGTATTTAGAACAGATTTAGATGGGATATAAAAACCTTCTATCGAAGCATAAACATTAGGTGTATAGACAAAATCACTAGCAACTAGCTTCCCAAAGGATATGTTGTTAAAGCAGGACGGTATTGACCCAGAAAAAGAGTTATTGGAAAGATCCATTATGCCTATCCTCTTTAACCGACACAACTGCTTTGAAATCACACCACTAAAATGATTGCCACTTAACGAAAGCACTTTTAAGTTGGAAAGTCCATCAATTTCATCAGGGATGCCGCCGATAAAGCGATTATCTCTAATATCCAATGTCACAAGAGATGAATTGAGAATAGCTTTTGGTAATGACCCAGTGAGTTTGTTCCCTTGCAATAGCAAGTGCCTAACATACCGTAGATTCAAGCAAGAAGGTAACAATCCTGAAAGCAAGTTATGAGAAAGGTTTATTACTCCAGATGAAGCTAGTCCACATGGAATCTGGCCTTCGAATGAGTTGATACTCAAGTCAACAGCAATTAATGGTGACGTACTACCATTTACTATCCATAGAGGAATTGTACCTATCATGTGGTTGTTGCTAATATTTAGGAACCCCCCTACCTTTAGGGGTACAACTGGAAGAGTGCCTGTGAAATTATTATTTTGCAATTCTAAAGAAAACGAGGATAGGTTGAAGTGCTTTGAGAAAATTTCACCGTGAAAGTTATTATTAGATAACCTCAAAATAGCAAAAGAAGTGCAATTGGCAACCAATTCCATTGGTACCTCTCCAGAAAAATTATTGAAGGACAAATCCAATTTCCTTAAATTACTCATGTCACCAATTGAGGATGGAAGATTTCCTTCAAATTGATTTTGAGATAAATTTAGATATTCTAATTTTGGAATCCTCTTTCCAATATTTTCTTGAAGTTTCCCATCAAAGTGATTGTCCGAGACATCCAACCAACAAAGATTCATGTAGTGTTCTGATGGCAAATGAAACTCGCCCGTGAAAGAGTTACTTCGAAGATTTAACATTTGTAGTCCAGTTTTGTTTTCGAGCAACCATATGGGGAAGCTTCCATTCAATTTACAATGAGAGATATCAATGACTTCCAATTCATGTTGGCCCAAGAGAAACTTGGGAAAGTTGCCGGTGGGGTTGTTGAGATTACAATTAGACAGTACTAAGACCTTTAATTGAAACAAAGGGTCCCAACTGTGATTCTCAGTCTCTATATCAAGTTTGTTGCTGTCACTCAAACATTGAATCACCCTAAGCTTGGAGTGATTAGCAAATAAACTGAATGAGAATAAACCTTCAAAAAGATTATAACTCAAATCAATGTACTCAAGGGATGTTAGGTTGACTATTGGAGATGAAGACAAGTTTCCATTGAACCGGTTGCTAGATATATCCAAGTGCGAAAGAGATGTCAAATTGTTTAGGCATGGAGGAAGCATCCCTTCAAAGTCATTAACAGCAAGCTCTATCTCTTCAAGTTTCTTTAGCGCACAAAATTCTATCAAAAGCAATAATAAGATTAGCGGTGTCTATCCTAAACTTGTGCCACTGAAAGAATCAACAATACAACCTAATTAATATATGAAATCATGCTTAATAAGATTTGACGATTTTTTTTTTTTTTTTTTTTGAGAAAAAAGATTTGAGGCTTAAGAAGGGCAATTTTAAGTCATATATTCTCTTATATTTTGATATCAATTTAATATTGTTTATATAAATTTCTATATTATAAGTTTTTACTTCAAATTCGTCATTTTTTTTTAGATGTAAAATTACTAATTAAATTTTGTATTCAAGTTTTCTCAACCAAAAAAAAAAAAAATTGTATTCAAGTTTTGTCAACAACTTATTTATTACTGATATTATGTCTAATGCTCCTTTTTTTTTTTTTTTTTTTTTTTTTTTGTTATAATTGATTTTAGGTGGGAGCTAAGTTTAGATGTGAAATAGCAAAAGAGTAGCTAAGCTTTGTCACTTAAAAAAAAAAAAAAAATTATGTGACATGATTTATTTAAAATTGTTACAAAATTTAAATATTGTACTACTATAGGGCCAAAATTATGGGACCTTATTCTATACGGCTGCCTTAGGCAAATTGGCTCAATTATGAATTAACAAATGGTAGAGTCGGTCCTGTGGGATTAAAATGATTTTTTTGTGTGTGGATGGTCAAATGTTATGCTTCCAAGTTGCAGCAAATAAGGATTGATCTATATCAAATCACTAACCATTCTCTTTCAATTGCTCTCACACTCCTAACCAAAATTGTAAATGACTGATTTCATAGTAGATTCTCACCTGGAGTGTTTAAAGTTCCATTGAGTCTATTAAAAGCTAATGATATAGCCTTGAGAGAAGATAACGCTCCGATATATGGAGTAATGCTTCCAGTGAAATCATTTGAGCTCAAATCTAAAATCTCCAAACTGCTGAAATTTGCCATATCTACCAGGAGAATTGACGACAGTAATGTCAAGAGAAAGTATTTGAAATGGCTCCAATTAAGGAGATTAATTGAGGGAAATCAATAAAAATAGATGTTGGAATGTTTACCCTTGAATGGTAGGCTTCCATTAAGGCTACAAAATTGCAAGATAAGGACCTCCAAGTTGCTTAGATAAGCCAGTTCTACATCACCGGTGAAGAGATATTCAAAATTTGATATATAAGCTTGAAACCAATAGTACAGAAGAAACATCTAGTAGAACTAAACACTTCTATATTGGAATGGATAAAAATTTCGGTTAAAATGCTCATTGAATATTGAAGGCATACTACTACTATCATTTGTATATATCAAAAGGATTAGTTATTGCACTGAAGCATTTTGTGCCTTTTAACACAGAGAGTAAATTTTGATAAAGGTAAATATTGGTTATAAGATTTCACTTTTGTGTAAACTTTTTCATGGTATTCTTGCGAAGAAAATTCAGATATACAAGTACCTTTGCTAGAAAGAGGCCACATATTATTGAAACTTAGATCCAGAGATTTAAGAATTGGGAGGGCACCTAAGGATCTTAAAACTTCTTTGTCAAAGTTGTTAGCTATTAATTTAATTGCGTTAGCCTGTGCTGTGTATCCAAGAGTTAGGTCCTCTTGAATATACACCACTATAAGTTTATTTAAAAAACTTTCTCCTCTCTCCCCGTGTGTGTGTTAAAAAATACTTAGTATTCTAAAAAAAAAACAGTGGGTTAATCCCACATTGGAAAATGAGTGTAAGTTAAAAATGTTTAAAGTGTATATGTATCCAAGAGTTAGGTCATTTTGGATATACATTACTGTAAGTTTCTTTAAAAAACCTTCTCCTCTCTTTCCGTGTGTGTTAAAAAATACTTAGTATTATCAACAAACAAACAAACAAAAAGCTTGCTCATAATTGATAAACAACTGGATTTTGAAAAAAAAAAAAAAATCAATTGTTAAAATTTATCAACAAAATGCGTAAAGTCATTCTCAAAAAATATATATATCAAGAATCAAATATGTTTCTAAAAAAGATATATATGTTTTTGGATAGGTGTGAAGTTTTATAATTGTAAGCCATAGGTATGCACTTTTATCATATAAATATGAATTGTTGGCAATTGTATCTGCCTTTCTTATTTATGAAGCCAAGAGAAAGACCGATTACTTATACGTCAAAGCCCAACGTTATTGTAGGTGTTCGGTAGTAGTTGTTAAAGAAAAGATAAAAGTACCAGTAAAAATATTCATCAGCTCATACAAACAATTTCGTCTATTTTATTATAAGAACTTAATTTTTCTATTTTATATACTCATTTAAAAAATAAAATAAAAATTCACATCACATTATCTATTTTACACTTCATTACATTAAAATATCAATTTTTCTTGATTTTTAATTTTTTTTTCTTCACACATTATAACTACCACTTATTCTCTTATTTCAGTTTCAAGATACGTAAAGAAGTGTAGGTTAGGAAGTGTATGTTAGGTTTTAAAAGTTTAAAACAATTGGCAAACCGTGAGCACAAACTTGTCTAGGTATAACTTATATAGTTTATAAGGTATATTAAACAATGCTCAAGGTGTTGCAAGCCAGAATACAAAAAAAAAGAAGCTGCAAGTTCAGAAAATTCGAAACATGCCAAGTTCGACCAATCGAAAGAACATGTTCGATCAAAAGACAGGTTCTACAGAATTTGATTAAAGCCCATTAGCCTGTCAAGCCCATTAAGTGATTAGAGTTTTAGATCTATTTCACATAGTATTTAAAGGAAATCCTAAGACACATTTTCAAAAAATTTTGGACATGCTATTATGAGATCTAAAAGGTATTGTGCCTTTTTCTATCAAAGTCACTATGTTGCAAGATTAGGATGCCCAAGCTGCTTAGATAAACCAATTCTACATCACCAGTGAAGAGATATTCATATATCAGATTAAAACCAAAAGTATAGAAGATATATATGGTAGAACTAAATATATTTATATTGGAATGGACAAAAATTTCGGTTAAAATGCTCATTGAATATTGAAGGCATACTACGACTATCATTTGTATATATCAAAAGGATTAGTTATTGCACTGAAGCATTTTGTGCCTTTTAACACGAAGAGAGTAAATTTTGATAAAGGTAAATATTGGTTATTAGATTTCAGTTTTGTGTAAACTTTTTCATGGTATTCTTGCGAAGAAAATTCAGATATACACGTACCTTTGCTAGAAAGAGGCCAGATAGTATTCTGGCTTAAATCCAGAGATTTAAGAACTGGGAGGGCACCTAAGGATCTTAAAATTTTATTGTCAAAATCGTTGAAGCTTAAATCTAAGCGTGTTAGCTTTCTCAGTTTAGACAAACCATCAGATTCTGAAAAAAAAAAAAAAAAAAAAAAAAAAAAAAAAAAAAAAAAAAAAAAATCCATTGTTAAATTTATCAACAAAATGCGGAAAGTCATTCTCAAAAAAAAAAAAAAACAAAAACAAAAACAAAAACAAAAACAAAAAGGAAAAAGTGTCACATCATGTTATGCATTAGCACAATAATTGTAAAACAAGAAAAAAAATGCATTGATTAATTGAGCTATAAAGAATCAAATATGTTTTATGGAACAATCATTACCACACACCCCTATCTATCCTTTTTGTTTTTTGGATTGGTGCGAAGTTTTATGATTGTGCTCTTATCATATAAATATAGATGTTGGCAATTGTATCTGCCTTTCTTATTTATGAAGTCTATGTCAAAAGGCCAAACGTTGTAGGTGTCGCCGTGTTGGTAGTGGCTGTTAAAGAAAAGAAAAAGCACCGGTAATAGTAGCAATTATCAATTAGTGAGAAAGCATGAGCAAGGGAATATATTAAAATAAGTAACAATTTACAATATAATTTTACAAACATTTATTTGTAAGAAAATACAATTAATGAACTATATAAAATACAATTTATTTATTAACTTTTTGTAACGATTGGAAGTCATTGTCTTCATTTCGTGTTCTTGAGAACTGGTTTGCTGATCATAACACACAAGCAAAAGCAATAAATTAAATACTATGTGTAAAGCAATTATTCAATAACCAAAGGAAAACTAAAATAATTATTTGCATTACACATTCAAAGAGTTAGGCCCTTTTGACTTAAAAAAAAAAAACAAAAAAAAAGAGTTAAATCATTTTGTGGTGTGTATCGTATTGTAAGTTTTTCAAAAACTCTTTTCCATCTACCCCTGTGTGTTTATCTATCAAAAAAATATTAACTAGGTAAGTTCCCACATTGAAAGCCTTGTACTACCCTTTTAAGAGTTGAGGCTTTTTGAGTGTGTGCTGTATTATAAGTTTTTAAAAAATCTCGTTCCCTACCACGCACTTTTGATGAGGTGGTCACTCTACTAGTATAAATACTTGTGGGAGGCAAGGGCTGGGATTCAAGTCTCTAGGAGGGAGCTTCACACACATATACACTTTAATTAGGCTAGAGTAGAAATTCTATCTTGTAAAAAAAAAAAAAAACTCATTCCCCTCTTCCCTTTTATAAGATTCTCAATATCACTTCCTTTTTTTTTTTTTCTTTTTTTTTGGGGGGGGATCACTTCAAAAGCTACAATGTGAAATTCAAATTAGATTATCAATTGTATTTTAAAAGAATATATGTTGACAACTTACTATTCAAAATTACTTTTATATATAAGCATATGAATCAAACTCTAAGGGCTCGTTTAATACACTGTAATAGACCCTGTAATGTAATAGCTAATACATAAGAATAACTATTTAGTTGTTTGGTTGAGTTTCTATTACAATAAATAGTTATTCCTTATGAATAGCTATTTTTTAAAATGAAGAATAACTATTCCTTAACCTCTTTAATAGCTAAAAATATTAAAATTCCAAGATACCCAAAAATATTAATGCTTTATTATTCCTTGTTACTAGGCTCTCTCTCTCTCTCTCTCTCTCTCTCTATGTGTGTCTCTCTCTCTCATGAATATTTATTTTTTCCTTTGCTTCAAGATAAAATTTATGTTTGTTTTCATAGTTTGTAAAAATGTTGTAAAATAATTTGTGTCTGTAGCATTACTCTTTTTTTTTTCAAATGTGGAAAGTAGATACTAATATTCACATGTTACACACACATATATATAAAACTAGCTTTTGAACAGTGCTTGGCATGGTTTTTATTTATTTATTTAAATGAAATGCTATAATATTACAAAATAGTATAATAGGGTATTTCTTTTTCATAAGAATATTTCATTTTAGATATATTGAACTATTAATTTTTAAAATAATTCATTTATCGTATCCTTTTGCAAAACCAACCAAAAGAAAAGTGTTTTTATTTTTATTTTTTTAAAATAAAATAAAAGATTTCATGTTTTTTTTTCTTTTTGTATCTAATGAAAATGCTGTGTTCTCTACATATAGTAACTAATAAAAAAAAAGAGGTGTTACATCTACAACATTTTTACAACAAATCATGGGTGGTTAGTTATTATTGGTTCAAATTTGAATTTAGCACTAAAATTACTTTTTTAACCCAACAATAACAACCTTCCACTTAAGATTTGTTGTAAAATTGTTGTAGACATATCATTTCTCATAAAAAAATTCATTGCTTTTTGTTCAAGATTTTGATATTATGAAAAAAATTTGTGCTCTATATATTATAACAAATAAAAAAGAAATTAATTTCCTTTTTGTTCAAAAATTTATGACCTTTTAGAATTATAAACAAATTTATGCTATAGATAAAATATAGTGAGATTTTTCCAACCATGATAGTTAAAGAAGGTAAAAGAAAAGTAGATTTTTTATGTTATATTTACCCCCAAACCACTGCATTTGGAATCATTCTCACTAATTCATATCCCCCAAATCTTCAATTAAAAGCTTTGGATCTATTTTTGAATTTTAACGCTAATTTGTCAAAATCTTTAATTAAATATTTAAGCAAAGCAATGCATATGCAATACATATGATTTTGTTAATTGATTTTGTTTTGGCATTTAGTTAAAATCTTCAATCAAAGAATTTTGATTTGGTATTTAGTTGATTATTAAATTGTTGACGAAATGGTCTTAGCAATTAGTAATTCTCTTGTGCACACCCAGTATCCAAAAAAAGCAATACAAATGGAAGAAAGCAATTGCAATAAATATTAAATATTAAATCAAGATTTTGGTGCAAGTATGATCTCTTGGACCGCAAAAAAACACCTCTTATGAATGTTACATATAATCATGATCTAAATAAAAAAAAGATGACAAATGTACTCAATTTACATGATCAAAAACAAAAAGGAATGCAATAGGTTTAGGACAAAAAGGGTCCTGCTTAACCATCATTGCTCAATTTAGTACTAATGAAGGCACAGAACATTTTGTGTAAGTATAGGCTTAATCGTCTTGGAACTGTATTGTCAAACAAATGAAGATTTAGCATTAACACCAGAAACATGGTATAACAACCTGAAAAACAATATTAAGCAAATAGGATGGAGCCAAAAATAGCTGACACAATGATGATTCACTAATTACGGTCCAACAAAAATGATATCCAGCTCTAATTTTGAAATTGTTTTTTATTAGAAAATTTTATTTCATCAATATTAAATATAATGTGCAACTGCGCTCTGTTATATCCCTAGTAACAGAGCCAACTGCCATCAACTTTTTTTTCTTTACTTCGTAGTTGTTCGTGTATTATTATTATTATTATTATTTATTAACAATGCTAGGCGCAAACTGGTTTTGATGAAATCAGATATAAATAATAAGAGAATTTGCAAGGACTGTTGCACCATTTTATTTGGTTTTAACAAACGTTGAGAGAGGGTAATTAAGAAGCAAGATGGAACCATTTTATGTGTCTCTTAATCAATGCATACGACAAATTGGAAATAACGTGTTATATTTTGGAGTGATGTAAATATATGATGTTTTATGGAAAACAATGATTTGTTCATAAATATTTGACACATCATAATGAGGCTCCTTAAATACTTCTAAATAAATTACCGTTATATATATTTGACATATGTAAGGTTTATTGTCTAAATATTTGCATTTAAAGTTTAGAGTAAATGAGATTCCAAAAAAAAAAAAAAAGAGTTTAGAATAGAGAGAAATTATATCTAATCTAATGATTAAAATGACTCATCCTCTAAAATAAATTTAATTAATCAAATTGAGAGCAAATGACCAACTAGAATATTTTAAATTTGATTTGGGATATTTAATCGAATTGAATTACCTTGATCCCGAGCCTTTCCTATTAAGCGTAAAGTTCTTTTGTATTTGTGTGTGTGTGATTTGGGAGTGGGGTGTGTGATTTGGGAGTGGGGTATATGATAGTAGAAGCAAAGGCTCACATACCTTCATTTCCTAACCAACCAGAAATTCCGTTGTCAGATAAATCAAGAATTCTTAGCTCCTTGAAAGGTTGCAACAAGGACACGTTTAGGAACCAAGTCCCCCTCACATAAGTCTCAACAGTCGGAGATTGAAATTCGTTTATATAAGAGAGCGTGAGATTGATCACATGACCAGTGGTGGCGCTACAATTGACCCGCTCCCAACTACAACACTCACCCTTTGTCTCATCAGCCCAAGTTGGAAGGAGGGGCTTGGTATAATTAGTGTGGGATTTTAGAAAAGTTTTCAATTCTAGGAGACCCGTCCTCTCTTCCTCAACACAAGCTCTGTGCTCATGAATTTGAACAAAGAGTAATAAAGCCCACAGCAAAAACTTCACTAAAGGCCACCCCATTGAGAAATTTTGTGAAACTCCTTTCATTTCTAGCTAAACTAGCTTGTGTGTAAGTACCCAAGACAAAAAAGTTATAAGTCCATGGGCCTTTATATAGAGAAAGTTAGAAGGTTTTCATATTTAAATCCATAATTTATAAGATAAACTTTTGGTTAAGTCTTTGGGCATGAGAATCTCATGACATGTAATTGGCTTATATCCTTTTTATTCTACAAAAATATCCAATTTTTCCAAAGGGTTGGTTAAAAAAATATATTATTAGTGGAATACTTCGTTAATGTCACACATCTTGATTTAGTCTAGTTTGAAAGACTGGCTTGTAGATCAGTCACAACTCGCAATGTCTATCTAATCTTTCTTCCTTAAAATTGACTAGTTTTGAGTTGTTAATGGAATCCGTTATGAGTGTTTAACAACGTAGTATACATTATAAAAATAAAAATAAAAACAAAGATAGCGGCATGGTTTTAGGAAACTTTTATTAATTTGAGATAAGTATGAATTTTTTTTTTCTTTCTGATCATATGTTTTACAGAATCTTGTACTAGGGATTTTTTTTTTTTTTTTTTTTTTTTTTGCTTTTGCCTGCACATATTTTTTTGCTAATTACTTGATTGGTGAGATCAAGGACTAATGGGTTAGTTTTTTTTTTGGAAAAAGTTTCAACCTCTGGCGTCTACTCTTAATGATAGTTTTTTATCATCAGACCATGAACCTAATCACAAATAAAATAAAATATCACCATTTTAAAAGAATAATGCTAGTTTTTTTAAAATGATGATAATAATAATGTTAGGAACACCTAATTATATATTTAAATTCACAATATACTTAAGTGTTATTTTTTAATTGGTGTACTTTTTATTCCAGCAGCTACTGTAATCATCACAAATTGACATGTAAATATGTTATAAAATTGGGCATGAGTCTGTCTATTTGGGCGGATTGAAATCAAAATTTTCTCATGAACAACTTTTATTGATTTTTTTTAATATCAATTTTTGCTAATGAACCACTTTGAAAATTAGTTTCATTGCCAATTCACTGGAAAAGAAACCATCTCCGTAACCGTTAGTGCCATTAAAATGGTCTGTTTTTATTAATGAAATGCTGCTATCAAGCCCTCTCTCTCACCCTCCCTCCGTTTGTAGTATGATGGGGCCAACTGGTTGGAAAAAAACAGTAGAAAAATGATGCTGCTTTGACATTTGTTTCCTATCAATTTTTTCTTGAAATTATTTGTTGCATCTGATTCACAATTAATATGTTTGGATCAGGAACTGGTGGAGCCAGAATTTTTATTTAGGGCAGTAAAAATTAAGATTATAAGACAAAGTATAAAAGAATAAATAACTTAAAAATAAAAGCTTAATCTAAATATGAATAAATAACTTAAAAATAAAAGCTTAATCTAAATATATAAAGTTTAAACATCTAATATGATTCCTTTAAAATAAATTAAGAAAATAAAACATAGTTAAAAGTATAGAATTATACCTAATCTCATTACCTTCATTTCTTTTAAAAAAATATATGAAATGCAACATTCTTTCTTTATTCTTCTAAGTACTTAAATTTTGGATTTATAGTAAAAATCAAGAATTTAAGCTATAAAATATTCAAAAAATGGAAAAAATAGAGAAAACTTGAAGGTTTTCTATCGTATAACTTAACTAAATTTTAAAAATTTATTTCGTGGTAAAATATGGGCCCCATTAATTTAAGACTTTTAAGTTTTTTTCTATTATTCTTTAAACCTTGATTTTATTTTAAATAGAGGCCTTGAAGTTGAGTGCCGTGGGATGTTATTAAAGAAAAAAAGTGATAAGCCAAACAGAAAGTACCGTGAGTTTACGACTTATGAAATGATTGAGATTAGGGAGAAATTATTACATCTCACAGGTCAAGGGTATTATATAGAAAAAGTTTAGAGAAAATAACGAAAACTTCCTTGAGGATTGGTAAACTTACACTTTGATCCTCTTATTTCTAAAATTTATAGTAGTCTTGATCAAAATTATTTGTCACCTAAATGGTGTCAACAAAAATTTTTTAAAAAAAATTCAAAATATGCATTAATAAAAATGGTTCAAGTCTCTTTCAATCTCAAGTTTATTCTCCTCTACTTCACATTCTCCTACTTCCATGTGATTGCTTATTAGTCAGTCTCCCACTAGATCAATTTAGTGGTATTAGTATATGCGAATTTAGGATTAATCGCTCAATTTAGTGAATAATATCATTTTCAAGACCGAATTGTATGATAGTTGACATGATGACTTGTAATTGGCTTCTGTCTATTTCTTCCTACAAAAAGATCTAATTTTTCCAAAGGGTTGGTGAAAAGAATTTATTATTAGAGGAAAAAATCGTTAATATCATGTGTCTTGCTTTAGTTTAGTTTGAAAGATTGGGTTGTAGGAGCTCGCAATATTTATCTTTCTTTTTTAAAATTGAGTTGTTTCCAGTTGCTAATGGAATCCGCTATGTGTGTTTTAAAAATTAGTATATGTACTTCTCTAAAAAAAAAAAAAAAACAAAGTATATGTTATAAAAATAAAATAAAATAAAATAAAAACAAAAATCGTAGCGTGGTTTTAGGAAACTTTTATTTGAGATAAGTTGGAATGTTTTTTTCTTTTTACGGAAACTTGTACTAGAGATAAAAGTCTCTTATTATATGGGCTAAACCGAAGTAATGAAAAAGAATCTTTTGTTTTGTTCTGCCTTTGCGTATGTATTACGCGATTGGTGGGATAAAAGTCTCTTATTATATGGGCTAAACCGAAGTAATGAAAAAGAATCTTTTGCTTTGTTCTGCCTTTGCGTATGTATTATGCTGATTGGTGGGATAAAAGTCTCTTGTTATATGGGCTAAACCGAAGTAATGAAAAAGAATCTTTTGTTTTGTTCTGCCTTTGCGTATGTATTACGCTGATTGGTGTGATTGGTGGGATAAAAGTCTCTTGTTATATGGGCTAAACCGAAGTAATGAAAAAGAATCTTTTGTTTTGTTCTGCCTTTGCGTATGTATTACGCTGATTGGTGTGATTGGTGATTGGTGACACCAATCAGCTAATACATACGCAAAGGCAGAACAAAACAAAAGATTCTTTTTCATTACTTCGCTCCCACCAATCAGCGTAATACATACGCAAATGCCACCAATCAGCGTAATACATACGCAAATGACTACTTTGTAAGCAGACCTATTAGGCCTTGGTCTCCCACCATGGGAGACTAAGGACCGGTGGGAGACCAAGGACTAATAGGTCTGCTTCTCTTTTTTTAAATCAAAAGAATAATGCTAATGACTACTTTGAAAATTAGTTTCCTTGCCAACTCAATGGAAAGCGAAAAATGACATTTGTTTCCTATCAATTTCTGAAAATTCGTTGCACCAGATAAATTAGTGATTTGACGTTTTTTTTCCTATCAATTTTTGAAAAACCATTAGTTCAAGTGAAAAAGTAGCTCTCACCCTTCCTCCGTTTGAAAATTCGCAGCTTCTAGTAAACTGATGGTATATTTGGTTTGGGTGAAAAATGAGTTATGATGGTCAAAATTCTCCTTTATGCTTAAGCCATCTTACCGTGTGAACTTTTCCCATCCCAAATATAGGTTTTGTCCAATGTACCCCTGATCTCACTCTTTATTTGCCCAGAATTTGTATATAATAGTATAATACTAGAGTTTAGAAGCCTAAATTAACCCCCTCACATACCCAAAAGCATGTTACTTTAAGAGAAAAAAAAAACCAATCATCATACTAGTTTTCGTCTTTTCGTAGCAGGCTACTTATATAGTTATATTCACTATTATAGAATTTCTTTGCTTCTTACAGGGTCATAGTATATATATAGTACAAACTACAAACTTGTATCTTTTAGACATAAAAAAGGTCAATGATGAAAAAATTGAAATCGCCTTCTTTTTGTGTATAGAGCATTAAAAAATCTACTTTGTGTTCTTTCCATTCAGGATGTCAACCACAATATATGATTTAAATTTTTTTAATGACCCACATGTATGAGATGATGTGCTAATTTGAGGAGTATTGTGAAATTGTTGTGAATTTTTATCGTGTCCTTGACATGACTTATATTTTCTTCCAATTTTTCACAGTTTCATACTCTTTCTGTAAATCTTAATTTTAACTACTTAAACAAATAAAGAAACATCTGCTTAATTCTACAAATTTTTTTTAAAGAATTCAAGGCACTGAAACATTAATACAACTTTATAGGTATATTATTATATTCCTAACACTCCTACATTAATTTATTTTCTCAATTTATTTTAATTTCAACATTATATATTTAGATTATTTTTTTATTTTTATTTACTATAATTTGATTATTTTTTATTATTATTTACTATAATTTGATTTTTTTTTTCCTTTATTTGAATGATATGAAATATATACATACATGTAGTTAATTGAACTTATGAAGAAACATGATCATAATAATGAGTATCGAGATGTCATTTAATCTTGTCCCCTGAGTTGAAATCCAAACTTTGCCACTTATATATATATATATATATATATTATAGTTATAGCTTTAAGTGTTACATTATAAATTATAATCAAAACTTCATAGAGTTTTTATGTTTTATGGGAAAACTATAAAGAATTACGTATATTTGTTCCTTTATTTTATTTAGATTTGTAAAAATAAACATAGAGAGATAAATATTGAAGGTATGTGTAAAGAAAGTTATTTTTCCTAACATTTTCACGAACACAACTAAATACTTGAAAATAATTTTTTTTTTCCAAAAAATATTATCACCTGAAAACATTTTATGGTGGTTGGAAAATATTTTTTTCCGAAACAAACACAGCCTTATCCTTTTCTGTTTTAATAGGTTCAGTCAAATTCCTGTTACACCTTTTGTTTAACTACCTATTATTGAAATTTGGAAAAGAGTGATGATGCAGGTATTATTCTTGATAATTACGAAAGTAATTTGACCAATATTGAACAGGGTGATGGCATTTCTTTTGGGCTCTGTCACGACTTGATCCATATATATTTTTTTATTGATATGAGTGATTTTTTTTTTTTTTTTGAGAGGAAGATATAAGTGATATTAATTGTTAAGTGTTAATATTATGAAAATTTACAGTGTTTTATTAACCATATTGTGAATTTCATACCAAACATCATTTTAATATGATTAACGGAATGAAAAATGAAATATTTCGATAACAGTTACTCTCTGTCTCTAATATATATATATATATATATATAATTAATTAGATCTCATCTGATGATTTATTAAGAATATAAATTCAAATCCATATCACAGCCAAATACATTGGCCAATAATATATATATATATATATATATATATATTGGCCAACTAATGTGGCCCTAATCAATCAACGTATCTAACACTTAAAAGAAAATTCATGTGGACGTGAAAGGAGAGAATGAAATTGAAAGATCATACAATGATACATTTACATACCAACCAACCTTTTGACATAGACGATAGAACACCGAGGAGAAAAATGAAGGTCATGTGCGTGGATAGTGGGACAAATTAAGAAGAAAAAGAAAAAGTGGAAAAGAACAGAAATAGAAGACTTAAGATTTTTGTCCTGCTACTCCAAACACGCGGAATTGACTGGCAGAATTAGTCGAATGGCTCGAATTTTATCTGACGTGTTGTAGGGGAATTAATCGTATCAGTCTGATGACTTATATGAAAATTATCGTATCCATGCATCATGATGGTAAGAAATTAACAATTTTGATAATGATTGTATGTTTAATGTCTAAAAAAAAAAAAAAAATTCTTCATTTAGCTTAACATGTAAAGCTTTATGTATTGAATAAAGAGATCTAAGATTCGAATCTTGGCTACTTGCCAAAAAGCAATTAAGATCTTAACTTGATAATAAAGAAGAATTATAACAGAGAGGATGATAAAGATTTGACTTCCAATTATATTGAAAACCAATTAGTGTGGCATGATGATAAAAAACAATCATAATGGATCAAGTGCTAAAGATTAAAATCCTTTCACATCTATAAATATAAAAATATTTCCCTAAATATTGATTTTAACATGTGAAAAAAAAAAAACACTATTAGATTTTGGGGCCTAATCTATCATGCAATCAAATATTATATAAATTTATTCCATGTTTCTTTAAATATATATTGGAATCTTCAAGATAATGCAATCGATTTTTGTTAGCCAATCAAATTAGAATATTGTGACAAAAAAAAGAAATGGAACATTCATTGGAATAATAAAAAGAAAAACCAAGATAAATTTGCAATCCCGCGTATTGACTAATTGGTTTGATTGATACATGAGTAAATTTAGAGACATTTAAGATATATTATAAGTAATATATATTAAATAAAAATTTTTGGATGTCTTTTGGATTTTACAAACAGTATAAAATAGAAAATTGTAAACTCAAAGAGAAATGGAAAATTATTAGTTTCTATCAATTTTATTATAAGAAGCTTGGCAAAGAATATGTCTTAAATATAAGCTTAAATTTAATAAGAATGTGGTGTGAACCTAAAAGTTTACTCCCATCAATAATGTCATGCTACATCAAATTTTTTTACAAAAAAATAAAAATAAAAAAATAACAAATATTATCACACTCCTTTTTAATAAATATATTCAAATATTAAAATAAAAATAAATAAATAAAAAAGGACAAAAGGAGAACCACCATAACGACCCGAGACAATGCTAGAGTTAAGAGCCACCACCTTCAATGAAGTCATTTCATCGTCATTCAGCCTTGGGCTTAGGAGTTTTTCATCTCTGATTTCCTCATCGATGACAACATGTACATGACAACAACTGGTCTTGCTAATTCGTCTCCGACGATATATATATTAACATTGGTTGTTAATGATGACCCCCACTAATTCCTAATGATTCTTTGCTCTGATTTTTTTTTTTTTTTTACTTTGATATATTTAAGGAAATTATGATAATGTTTAATACTCTCTATTCATTTTTGTGAAATAATTTAATTTGGCAATACATTATTTGAGGGTAAATGTATGTGATTACACCAGATCTTTATTGAATTTAAATTTTAAACTCTACTGTTGGTTATTACTGTATGTTTCAATAGAAAATATATGTATTAAAAAAACCTATCTCAAAAACCAAAAAAAAAAAAAAAAATCCCTTGTTTTCTTGCATTTGGTTGGCAAATCTTAAAATAAGCTTGAAAATATATTTTTGTTATTTAGTTTGCACATAAATTTTTTTCTTTCTGATCATATGTTTTACAGAATCTTGTACGAGAGATTTTTTTTGTTTTGTTTTGTTTTGCCTTCACGTATTGTTTTGGCTAATTGCCTGATTGGTGAGACCGAGGACTAATGGGTTAGTTTTTTTCCTTTGTTTTTTTTTTTTTTTAAGAAAGTTTCAACCAATGGCGTCTATTCCTAATGATAGCTCTTTATCATTAAATCAAGACACCAATCAATTTTTAGTGTAAGCAAGAATTGAACCCCAGATCTCATATTCAACCATCAAATAAAATATCAACATTTTAAAACAATAATGCTAGTTTTCTTAAAATAATGATAATAATAATTAGGAACACCTTATTATATATTTAAATTCACAACATATTTAAGTGTTATTTTGTAATTGGTGTACTTTTTTTTTCAGCAGCTACTGTAATCATCACAAATTGACATGTAAATATGTTATAAAATTGGGCGTGAGTTTATCTATGTGGGCAGACTGAAATCAAAAAATTCTCATGAATGACTTTTATTGATTTTTTTTTTTTTTAATATCAGTTTTTGCTAATGGACCACTTTGAAAATTAGTTTCACTGCCAATTCACTAGAAAATAAACCATCTTTCTCTAATGATGGGTGCCAACTGCCAACATATTGGAAAAGAAATTCCAATGAAAGTGATGGTGTTTTGCCACTTGTTGCCTGTCCATTTCCGTAACTGTTAGTGCCATTAAAATGGTCTGTTTTTATTAATGAAATGCTACTCTGTAGCCCTCTCTCTTACCCTCCCACCGTTTGTAGTATGATACTAAGATGGGGCCAACTGGTTGGAAAAAAAGCATGGGAAAATGATGCTGCTTTGACAGTTGTTTCCTATCAATTTTTTCTTGAAATTATTCATTGCATCTAATTCACAATTAATATGTTTGGATCAGGAAGTGGTGGAACCAGAATTTTTATTTAGAGGAGTAAAATATTAAGATTATAAGACAGTATAAAAGAAAAAATAATTTAAAAATAAGATCTTAATTTAAATGAACAAAGTTTAAACATCTAATATGATTCTTTAAAATAAATTAAGAAAATTAAACAATGTTAAAAGTATAATAATATACCAATAGAGTTTTTTTTTTTTTTTTTTAGAGAGAAAGTTTCAACCTATGGCGTCCGCTCCTAATGATAGCTCATAATCATCAAACCAAGACACCAATCAGTTTTTGGTGTAGGCAGGGATTAAACTCCAGATTTCTTATACAACCATCAGAGACTTTACCAATTGAACTAACTGGAACCCACTATACCTATAAAGTTGTATACACATAATCTCACTACCTTCATTTCTTTTAAAAAAAAAAAAAAAATTTTAATGCAACATTCTTTTTTATTCTTCTAAGTACTTAAATTTTGGATTTATAGTAAAAATCAAGAATTTAAAGCTATAAAATATTCAAAGAATGGAAAACAATAAAGAAAACTTCAAGGTTTTCTATGAATATATACATAAAAATTATATATTCAAAACAATAGTGAGAAACCTATCAAAGTTTGATAGAATTATTTTAATTAAATAAACAACATATTTCTATCATTCTTATCTCTTCTTCATATTGGAAAGTTGCATAACAAGTACTTTTCTCTCTCTATGTCTCCCTCTATTTTTATGCCTTGCATTTGATTCTTTGGCATATTTGTATGCTTATTTAGACTTGCATATTTGCAAGTTCTGTTGTGTCTTCAACTTGCATGTCCAGCATGTATCTGAAATATTAATTTTTCCATTTATATCAATTAGTATTTATATACATTCAAAGTTAACCAATAATAAATATATATTCAAAGTTAACCAATGGTAAATGTTATCATTCTAACATAAATCTTAATATTAACAAAAAATAAATTTTTTTTTTCTAAACTATTCTTTTTCAATCTTTGTAAATATCAAAATTAACAAAATGCGATGACTCAATCTTTTTCTCTTTCTCATCAAGGTTGAATTTGGATTCTTCAAAACTATATTGAAATACAACATTTTAAAATAGTACAAAAAGAGAACTTGTAGCATTCATTGCAGACTTCCGTAAAGTATTGTTTAGCTACAAAAAGTACATTCTCCTTATCATATTTGAGAATTAATAATAATGGGGGAAAATAAAAAAACAAAGCTGCAAACAATGTATTTTTTTAGTAAGAAATTTATTCTAGGAAAAAAACACACAAAAAAAAAATGATATAAGCTAAGAGAAAGGGTATTACTGGAAGGATATCTTAGTTGAGAGCCTGAGATTGAAATTGATAAAGACTGCACTAACAATAGAGAAAAACGTACCACATCCATAATCCATTAGCACAAAAAATGTAACATAATAATAAAAACGTACCACATCTAGGATTCAATCTCTGCCTACACCAAAAACCCATCGGTATCTTGATCCGATGATAAAGAGCACAATCATCAGAAACGGTCTCCATAGATTAAAATTCTATCAAAAAACCTGAAAATTAAAAAAATTCTAGAAAATTATAAGGAGGGATCACATATTGATGTGGGAGTCGGGGTTGTGAAACCTTGAATAAAAATTTCCCAAGGATAAACGATGCTATCTTAAATACATGACTTTTTGATTAGTTGGTATGATATCATTGATATGTCCACCTACTACTGCAAGCATAAACTTAATACAAACATCCTCTTCATTATAGTTTTATTCTAAGGAAAACAAATGTAACAAAAATATAAATAGATAATTGAAGTTATGCAAGTTCATGTGCTACTTAATTGTTTTCTCTTATCATACTCTACTACTCCTTGCTCTTGGGCGAATAGAAATATATAATTTAATTTTTTTTCTCGATTGGTTTTACCATTAAGAGATAGTAGAGTTTCAAGTTAAACTCTGATATAAAATCTCATAAAATTATTAGATATACTTGAAGATAAATATGAAAATAAAAATTTGATGATAATTTATACACGAAAAAGCAAAAGGCCAAACTAATTGCTGAATATAAAAATTGATAAGAACCTTAAATTGTTTAGTTGGTTTCTAATATATACATTAAACCAATAACTGAGCACCCTTTATGAATTTATTTGTTGGTAAAGAAACCAATAAGGACTTATTCATATAATTAACTTCACTTCAATTGCAATTTTTTATTAAATTAGAAATTGTAGTAAGAACAAATAAATATTTGTTTTTATCTAAAAAATTATTGCAAAATTTGGTTTATAATCAAGATAGGATTCTTGATTGTAGTTTAGTTTTTGCTATTCAAACTGATTAGGTCTCTTAGGTACAATAGTTATATGCCACCAAATAACTAAACTTAATTTTTTAAAGCAGAAATTTAATAAAATTTCTGCAATTTGATGAAACATCTTGGCGCAATCATGGCGTCTAAGTCCAACTTTTATTATATAGTATATGATATTGAACGTAAAATGAAGATCATAAACCCTCCCATTGATATATTTTACATAAGATTAGGATCGAAAATGAAGAAATAAGAAGATAAAACTAACTCTCTCTTGGAAGATGGTACAAAATAAATTCCACTCAAATTAATTTACAAAATCAAAACCCATCTCACATTTCACCAGAAATAAAAATCAAAATCAAAATCAAAATCAAAGTGGGCAAGGCCAAAATAACCCACAATTAAAGTAAATAAGAAAATGCATAAAAAGAGTAACTCCTTCAAATCCAATGACCAAAACCTCCCAATGCAGTGACGGTAAGCATCAATTGGATGTAAAAAAATCAAAAGCAGTGGAAGAAAATAATAATAATAGTAATAATACCTACAAATATGTTGTTCAAATGATTTGTAAATAAAATCTCACCGCAAAAGAATGGGTTGTGAAAGAAACTACTCTACACCTTAAACCGAGAATGTATATTTTTAAAGGTTAGAATACTCCTGCCATCAAAAAGTTTAATTAAGAGTTACTTTATAGTGTTTATTCACTAAATGACATTTCAAGTGATGTTAACATACTCCTAGAAAGTGTTCTTTATCTATCACTCTAAAATAAATCTAAGTATATTGTAATTAATCAATTAGAAATTGTGTGTGGGCAACAATAAGCCTCCTTACATTCTCTCACTAAGCCCACATGGCATTTAAATAACTTAATGAGTAATGGTCTTTGTAATATACTTAGGATATTACTTTTATCGTCTAGTTGTGAAATTCTCCTACTCTAATAAACTATCCAATACATAAAACATAGTGGTAAAACTCTTAATTAAAATTACTATTCCATGGCATATGAGGATTCAAGTGAGCCAAGGTGGCATGGACATTCCCATTTTCATGTGGGAGAGAGCAGCGGAACAGCAAATGATCCGAATGAAATCCAAATCACAACTGGCACTCTTACTACGCTGGAACAAGCTGGTCCACAGGAGAATAATTGGAATCAAGAGATTCCCCACTGGCAGATTACACAAACCAGAATACAGCATTTTGAATCAGAAGTTAGCAAGAGCACTGACAATCCAGTTTTAATGGGAATAGAGCTGATGGTATATCTATCTAAGTCACAATCCCCTGGCTATATTCTAAATTTGGTTCAACTATTTTCTCAGAACACTATACAATCTATGGGCCTTTTCTTTCAACAACTGGTCCTTCAATGGCTGTACGACATCCATGCTATCTGACAGAACCAAAGATCAAATCCTATCACAAACCCACTGCATGAAAATCCAGCAAGCTTTGCCATTGAAGACATTACTCCTAGTAGGACCATATTAATGGACGGATTAGTTCCTTTAGCTACACCAGCTGCTGTTGAATCCAGGGCCGGCCCAACAAAATTTGGGGCCTAAGGCAAAAATTTTATATGGGGCCTTTTTATATGTAAACATTAATTAAATAAAATTATATAATACTAATTAAATTAAGACTAATTTGATGTAAATACAGAAATTGATGAATAATACTAGTTAAACTAAGATTAATTTCATATAGAAGATTGAATATTATAGTTGAATCAAAAGGAACTTACTTTAACTTGGATATATGATTATGCATAGTTAAGTACAGTTGTAATCTAAATTTTAATTTTATATATTCTTTTTAAAAGAAAGAGATAGATAGATATTATTTGGTGTGTGGCTTAGTAGGAGATTAGTCGTCATTAATGATTTATCACATTTGCTGCATTTTATTTGAAACATCTTAGGGTTTCAATTGGGTTAAATTTTTATTAGTCTCCTATTTTAAAAGCCTTGTTAGAAATGAAAAAGAAAAATACTACAAAATGTTCACAATAAATGTGATTATGACTGTAATTGATGAATTTCAACGACTTAATTTATTTGTGTTTGAATTACTTTTTTATGTGATTGGTAATATGTCAGTTAAATCTATAGTAAAATTTGTGATATCTTTAGCATCACTCTTAAAAAAAAGTACCAATTATTTAAAAAATGTTATATTTTTATAAAATTTTGGGCCTTTTACTAAAGGAGATGGGGCCTTTTTTTAGTAGGGAAATTTTTTATTTGTTGTGGGGCCTTAGGCCTAGGCCTAAGTTGCCTAGGCCTTGAGCCGGCACTGGTTGAATCCAGACCTGCATCACCTAAGAGACAGCGTGATGAAGATGATGGAGAAACAAGCAAAGTTAATAGGAGAAGATTGAATCAAGAGCAGGGGAACTTATCCAACAGAAATCATAACTTCACTGAAGAAGCTGATCCAATAATTACTTCACTGCATAACATTGAGTCTGAGAATACTGAGTTCATTCTTAGACTTAGGATCACTGGTCAATCTGATCAGTTTCAAGAGACTGAAGTTATATGGAGCAGACAGAATGCAGAAACTGAACATCAGCAGAATATAGTTGCTAATCTAATCCAACTTTTGGCAAACATAAGGCTTTCGGAGGCAGCCCAACAAAGGCCTCCGCAGCAGCCATGAAGACACTGGTATGGAACTGCAGGGGTCTCGGCAATACCTCTGCAGTTCAGCTCATCTCAAAAATTGCTGAAACTACTAACCCTTTCATCCTATTTCTAATGGAGACAAAGTAGAAGAAAGGAAGGGGAAAGTATTGGACCCATAGGTGGAATTTTGAAAACTTTTGTGAAGTAGAAAGAGTAGGATTATTTGGGGGGCTTTTGTTGTGTTGGAAAAATATCAGTTTGAATGTACTAGAAGCTACAAAAAATTTCATCCACACTAGAATGAAACATCCTACTTTTGGTTTGTGTTATTTTTCTTTTGTATATGGCCATCCAAAAACCAGCAAAAGAAAGGAAGTGTGGGACCAACTTGCATCTTTCCAAGAACACATAAATGGCCCTTGGATATGGATTGGTGATTTTAACCAAGTGTTATCCAATGCAGAAAAACAATCCTCAACCTCTCAAAATTGTCCAGGAGCTTCATATTTACATAATTGTCTACGAGACACAGAAATGATACCATTACAATCTACGGGAGTCAAATACACATGGAAAAATAAAAGAGGTGGGGATGCGCTAGTCCTTGAAAAATTAGACAGAGCATTTATTAACAATGTATGGCTGCATACTTTTGAACATTGCACTCTTGAAGCCTGGCCTATCACGGTATCTGATCATGCACCACTAGTCCTAGACATCAACAACATCCCCCTATAAAGAAGAAGGCCGTTTAGATTTGAAGCTATGTGGTTACTACACCCACGCTGTAAACAAGTAATCCAGCAGGAATGGCAGAAAAAGATCTCGGGTTCCCCTGCTTATATCCTTAAATCCAAACTTTACAATGTCAAGCAGGCTTGCATCAGTTGGAACAGAAATGAATTTGGAAATTTGCACCAGAAACTTTCCAAAATAAAGGAGGAGCTTACGTATATCCAAAATAACAGTGATATTCCAGAAATTGCCCAACTAGAACAACAAAAACAAAAAGAACTCCAACAACCTCTGAATATGGAGGAAGTGTTTTGGGCACAAAAAGCAAGGAAAGATTGGACAAAAAAGGGTGATAGAAATACTAGATACTTCCATGCTATCGTTCGCAAAAGAAGAGCAGCTAATTGCATAACAAGACTTAAGAACCACTCAGATCAATGGATAGATGAGGATCAAAATTTAAGGGATCATATACAACAACATTTTCAAAGTACCTTCCATTCAGAATCAAGGGTAAATACTGCAACTATTATGGAGGTTTTGAATGAGTACACGCTACCAGGACTCTCGCACCTACATCGGCAAATCCTGGATAGAGAATTTAACATAGAAGAGATTAAAAAGGCTACTTTCCAATTGGGTTCATGGAAAGCCCCAGGCCCTGATGGTATTCCAGCAATGCTTTTCCAGAAATGTTGGGACACAATGGGACAAACAGTGATACAAGCTACATTAAGTTTTCTCAGAACAGGCTACATACTCAAGGAACTAAACAACACGTTTATCACTTTGGTTCCTAAAAGCCTCAACCCAGAGAAAATTAGTGAGTACAGACCAATCAGCTTATGTAATGTGGCTTACAAAATTGCTGCCAAAGTTTTAGCAAATAGACTGAAACTAGTTATTGACGAGCTTATCACTCCTCACCAAAATGCATTTATCAAGGGTAGATTGATCACTAATAATATCATCTTAACTCATGAGTTACTCCACACAATTAAGAGGAAAAAAAAGGGAAGGGTTCGTTTCGCTGCACTAAAGTTGGATTTGAGCAAAGCCTATGATAGACTAAATTGGAATTTTCTTGAAGCCACACTCCAGAAGTTGGGTTTTAGCCAGCAATGGATTCAATTGGTAATGCAATGTGTCACCACAGTAACATACATTGTTTTAGTCAATGGATCTCCCACAGAAAAATTCAAACCCATCTATGGTATAAGGCAAGGTGACCCACTATCACCATACGTATTTATTATTTGCACAAATATTCTGTCATGTATGTTGCAGAAATTAGAAGATACAGGTATGCTAAAGGGAGTGGCAATAAACAAAGGAGGGCTTCCTATCTCACATCTCATGTTTGCGGATGACATTATCATCTTTTTCAAAATTGCCACACAGAATACAGACAAGCTCAGCCAAACCATACAAAGCTTTTGTGAAATGTCAGGCCAAAAAATAAATGGCACCAAATCAGTCATGGTGGTCAGTCCTAACTGTGATGATGTTATAAAAGAAGACTTAGTTAGAAAGTTCAAAGTAAATATTGCAGAGAAGATTGGAAAATATCTAGGGGTCCCAGTAGACCCGGGAACAACTAAAAGAGAAATTGGCAACCAAATCATTGATCGGCTACAAAGTAGACTCCAAACTTGGAAAGGTAAGCTATGAATTGTTGGCAATTGTATCTGCCTTTCTTATTTATGAAGCCAAGAGAAAGACCGATTACATATACGTCAAAGCCCAACGTCATTGTAGGTGTTCGGTAGTAGTTGTTAAAGAAAAGATAAAAGTACCAGTAAAAATATTCATCAGCTCATACAAACAATTTCGTCTATTTTATTATAAGAACTTAATTTTTCTATTTTATATACTCATTTAAAAAATAAAATAAAAATTCACATCACATTATCTATTTTACACTTCATTACATTAAAATATCAATTTTTCTTGATTTTTAATTTTTTTTTCTTCACACATTATAACTACCACTTATTCTCTTATTTCAGTTTCAAGATACGTAAAGAAGTGTAGGTTAGGAAGTGTATGTTAGGTTTTAAACGTTTAAAACAATTGGCAAACCGTGAGCACAAACTTGTCTAGGTATAACTTATATAGTTTATAAGGTATATTAAACAATGCTTAAGGTGTTGCAAGCCAGAATACAAAAAAAAAGAAGCTGCAACTTCAGAAAATTCGAAACATGCCAAGTTCGACCAATCGAAAGAACATGTTCGATCAAAAGACAGGTTCTACAGAATTTAATTAAAGCCCATTAGCCTGTCAAGCCCATTAAGTGATTAGAGTTTCAGATCTATTTCACGTAGTATTTAAAGGAAATCCTAAGACACATTTTCAAAAAATTTTGGACATGCTATTATGAGATCTAAAAGGTATTGTGCCTTTTTCTATCAAAGTCACTATGTTGCAAGATTAGGATACCCAAGTTGCTTAGATAAACCAATTCTACATCACCAGTGAAGAGATATTCATATATCAGATTAAAACCAAAAGTATAGAAGATATATATGGTAGAACTAAATATATTTATATTGGAATGGACAAAAATTTCGGTTAAAATGCTCATTGAATATTGAAGGCATACTACGACTATCATTTGTATATATCAAAAGGATTAGTTATTGCACTGAAGCATTTTGTGCCTTTTAACACGAAGAGAGTAAATTTTGATAAAGGTAAATATTGGTTATTAGATTTCAGTTTTGTGTAAACTTTTTCATGGTATTCTTGCGAAGAAAATTCAGATATACACGTACCTTTGCTAGAAAGAGGCCAGATAGTATTCTGGCTTAAATCCAGAGATTTAAGAACTGGGAGGGCACCTAAGGATCTTAAAATTTTATTGTCAAAATCGTTGAAGCTTAAATTTAAGCGTGTTAGCTTTCTCAGTTTAGACAAACCATCAGATTCTGAAAAAAAACAAAAAAAAAAAAAAAAATCCATTGTTAAATTTATCAACAAAATGCGGAAAGTCATTCTCAAAAAAAAAAAAAAAAAAAAAACAAAAACAAAAACAAAAAGGAAAAAGTGTCACATCATGTTATGCATTAGCACAATAATTGTAAAACAAGAAAAAAAATGCATTGATTAATTGAGCTATAAAGAATCAAATATGTTTTATGGAACAATCATTACCACACACCCCTATCTATCCTTTTTGTTTTTTGGATTGGTGCGAAGTTTTATGATTGTGCTCTTATCATATAAATATAGATGTTGGCAATTGTATCTGCCTTTCTTATTTATGAAGTCTATGTCAAAAGGCCAAACGTTGTAGGTGTCGCCGTGTTGGTAGTGGCCGTTAAAGAAAAGAAAAAGCACCGGTAATAGTAGCAATTATCAATTAGTGAGAAAGCATGAGCAAGGGAATATATTAAAATAAGTAACAATTTACAATATAATTTTACAAACATTTATTTGTAAGAAAATACAATTAATGAACGATATAAAATACAATTTATTTATTAACTTTTTGTAACGATTGGAAGTCATTGTCTTCATTATGTGTTCTTGAGAACTGGTTTGCTGATCATAACACACAAGTAAAAGCAATAAATTAAATAATATGTGTAAAGCAATTATTCAATAACCAAAGGAAAACTAAAATAATTATTTGCAT
This sequence comes from Quercus robur, assembly GCF_932294415.1. Classification (NCBI taxonomy): domain Eukaryota; kingdom Viridiplantae; phylum Streptophyta; class Magnoliopsida; order Fagales; family Fagaceae; genus Quercus; species Quercus robur. Next base: position 11,601,846 of record NC_065538.1, on the reverse strand, counting down.
TACACATTCAAAGAGTTAGGCCCTTTTGACTTTAAAAAAAAAAACAAAAAAAAAGAGTTAAATCATTTTGTGGTGTGTATCGTATTGTAAGTTTTTCAAAAACTCTTTTCCATCTACCCCTGTGTGTTTATCTATCAAAAAAATATTAACTAGGTAAGTTCCCACATTGAAAGCCTTGTACTACCCTTTTAAGAGTTGAGGCTTTTTGAGTGTGTGCTGTATTATAAGTTTTTAAAAAATCTCGTTTCCTACCACGCACCTTTGATGAGGTGGTCACTCTACTAGTATAAATACTTGTGGGAGGCAAGGGCTGGGATTCAAGTCTCTAGGAGGAAGCTTCACACACATATACACTTTAATTAGGCTAGAGTAGAAATTCTATCTTGTAAAAAAAAAAAAAAAAAAAAACTCATTCCCCTCTTCCCTTTTATAAGATTCTCAATATCACTTCCTTTTTTCTTTTTTTCTTTTTTGGGGGGGGGGGGGGGGATCACTTCAAAAGCTACAATGTGAAATTCAAATTAGATTATCAATTGTATTTTAAAAGAATATATGTTGACAACTTACTGTTCAAAATTACTTTTATATATAAGCATATGAATCAAACTCTAAGGGCTCGTTTAATACACTGTAATAGACCCTGTAATGTAATAGCTAATACATAAGAATAACTATTTAGTTGTTTGGTTGAGTTTCTATTACAATAAATAGTTATTCCTTATGAATAGCTATTTTTTAAAATGAAGAATAACTATTCCTTAACCTCTTTAATAGCTAAAAATATTAAAATTCCAAGATACCCAAAAATATTAATGCTTTATTATTCCTTGTTACTAGGCTCTCTCTCTCTCTCATGAATATTTATTTTTTCCTTTGCTTCAAGATAAAATTTATGTTTGTTTTCATAGTTTGTAAAAATGTTGTAAAATAATTTGTGTCTGTAGCATTACTCATTTTTTTTTCAAATGTGGAAAGTAGATACTAATATTCACATGTTACACACACATATATATATAAAACTAGCTTTTGAACAGTGCTTGGCATGGTTTTTATTTATTTATTTAAATGAAATGCTATAATATAACAAAATAGTATAATAGGGTATTTTTTTCATAAGAATATTTCATTTTAGATATATTGAACTATTAATTTTTGAAATAATTCATTTATCGTATCCTTTTGCAAAACCAACCAAAAGAAAAGTGTTTTTATTTTTATTTTTTTAAAATAAAATAAAAGATTTCATGTTTTTTTTCTTTTTGTATCTAATGAAAATGCTGTGTTCTCTACATATAGTAACTAATAAAAAAAAAAGGTGTTACGTCTACAACATTTTTACAACAAATCATGGGTGGTTAGTTATTATTGGTTCAAATTTGAATTTAGCACTAAAATTACTTTTTTAACCCAACAATAACAACCAATAACAACCTTCCACTTAAGATTTGTTGTAAAATTGTTGTAGACATATCATTTCTCATAAAAAAATTCATTGCTTTTTGTTCAAGATTTTGATATTATGAAAAAAATTTGTGCTCTATATATTATAACAAATAAAAAAGAAATTAATTTCCTTTTTGTTCAAAAATTTATGACCTTTTAGAATTATAAACAAATTTATGCTATAGATAAAATATAGTGAGATTTTTCCAACCATGATAGTTAAAGAAGGTAAAAGAAAAGTAGATTTTTTATGTTATATTTACCCCCAAACCACTGCATTTGGAATCATTCTCACTAATTCATATCCCCCAAATCTTCAATTAAAAGCTTTGGATCTATTTTTGAATTTTAACGCTAATTTGTCAAAATCTTTAATTAAATATTTAAGCAAAGCAATGCATATGCAATACATATGATTTTGTTAATTGATTTTGTTTTGGCATTTAGTTAAAATCTTCAATCAAAGAATTTTGATTTGGTATTTAGTTGATTATTAAATTGTTGACGAAATGGTCTTAGCAATTAGTAATTCTCTTGTGCACACCCAGTATCCAAAAAAAGCAATACAAATGGAAGAAAGCAATTGCAATAAATATTAAATATTAAATCAAGATTTTGGTGCAAGTATGATCTCTTGGACCTCAAAAAAACACCTCTTATGAATGTTACATACAATCATGATCTAAATAAAAAAAAGATGACAAATGTACTCAATTTACATGATCAAAAACAAAAAGGAATGCAATAGGTTTAGGACAAAAAGGGTCCTGCTTAACCATCATTGCTCAATTTAGTACTAATGAAGGCACAGAACATTTTGTGTAAGTATAGGCTTAATCGTCTTGGAACTGTATTGTCAAACAAATGAAGATTTAGCATTAACACCAGAAACATGGTATAACAACCTGAAAAACAATATTAAGCAAATAGGATGGAGCCAAAAATAGCTGACACAGTGATGATTCACTAATTACGGTCCAACAAAAATGATATCCAGCTCTAATTTTGAAATTGTTTTTTATTAGAAAATTTTATTTCATCAATATTAAATATAATGTGCAACTGCGCTCTGTTATATCCCTAGTAACAGAGCCAACTGCCATCAACTTTTTTTTCTTTACTTCGTAGTTGTACGTGTATTATTATTATTATTATTTATTAACAATGCTAGGCGCAAACTGGTTTTGATGAAATCAGATATAAATAATAAGACAATTTGCAAGGACTGTTGCACCATTTTATTTGGTTTTAACAAACGTTGAGAGAGGGTAATTAAGAAGCAAGATGGAACCATTTTATGTGTCTCTTAATCAATGCATACGGCAAATTGGAAATAACGTGTTATATTTTGGAGTGATGTAAATATAAGATGTTATATGGAAAACAATGATTTGTTCATAAATATTTGACACATCATAATGAGGCTCCTTAAATACTTCTAAATAAATTACCGTTATATATATTTGACATATGTAAAGTTTATTGTCTAAATATTTGCATTTAAAGTTTAGAGTAAATGAGATTCTAAAAAAAAAAAAGAGTTTAGAATAGAGAGAAATTATATCTAATCTAATGATTAAAATGACTCGTCCTCTAAAATAAATTTAATTAGTCAAATTGAGAGCAAATGACCAACTAGAATATTTTAAACTTGATTTGGGATATTTAATCGAATTGAATTACCTTGATCCCGAGCCTTTCCTATTAAGCATAAAGTTCTTTTGTGTTTGTGTGTGTGTGATTTGGGAGTGGGGTATATGATAGTAGAAGTAAAGGCTCACATACCTTCATTTCCTAACCAACCAGAAATTCCGTTGCCAGATAAATCAAGAATTCTTAGCTCCTTGAAAGGTTGCAACAAGGACACATTTAGGAACCAAGTCCCCCTCACATAAGTCCGAAAAGTCAGATGTTGAAATTTGTTTATATAAGAGAGCGTGAGATTGATCACATGACCAGTGGCGGCGCTACAATTGACCCGCTCCCAACTACAACACTCACCCTTTGTCTCATCAGCCCAAGTTGGAAGGAGGGGCTTGGTATAATTAGTGTGGGATTTTAGAAAAGTTTTCAATTCTAGGAGACCCGTCCTCTCTTCCTCAATACAAGCTCTGTGCTCATGAATTTGAACAAAGAGTAATAAAGCCCACAGCAAAAACTTCACTAAAGGCCACCCCATTGAGAAATTTTGTGAAACTCCTTTCATTTCTAGCTAAACTAGCTTGTGTGTAAGTACCCAAGACAAGAAAGTTATAAGTCCATGGGCCTTTATATAGAGAAAGTTAGAAGGTTTTCATATTTAAATCCATAATTTATAAGATAAACTTTTGGTTAAGTCTTTGGGCATTAGAATCTCATGACATGTAATTGGCTTATATCCTTTTTATTCTACAAAAATATCCAATTTTTCCAATGGGTTGGTTAAAAAAATATATTATTAGTGGAATACTTCGTTAATGTCACACATCTTGATTTAGTCTAGTTTGAAAGACTGGCTTGTAGATCAGTCACAACTCGCAATGTCTATCTAATCTTTCTTCCTTAAAATTGACTAGTTTTGAGTTGTTAATGGAATCCGTTATGAGTGTTCAACAACGTAGTATACATTATAAAAATAAAAATAAAAACAAAGATAACGGCATGGTTTTAGGAAACTTTTATTAATTTGAGATAAGTATGAATTTTTTTTTTTTCTTTCTGATCATATGTTTTACAGAATCTTGTACTAGGGATTTTTTTTTTTTTTTTTTTTTGGTTTTGCCTGCACGTATTTTTTTGCTAATTACCTGATTGGTGAGATCAAGGACTAATGGGTTAGTTTTTTTTTTTTTTTTTTTTTTTTTTTTGAAAAAGTTTCAACCTCTGGCGTCTACTCTTAATGATAGCTTTTTATCATCAGACCATGAACCTAATCACAAATAAAATAAAATATCACCATTTTAAAAGAATAATGCTAGTTTTTTTAAAATGATGATAATAATAATGTTAGGAACACCTAATTATATATTTAAATTCACAATATACTTAAGTGTTGTTTTTTAATTGGTGTACTTTTTATTCCAGCAGCTACTGTAATCATCACAAATTGACATGTAAATATGTTATAAAATTGGGCATGAGTCTGTCTATTTGGGCGGACTGAAATCAAAATTTTCTCATGAACAACTTTTATTGATTTTTTTAAATATCAATTTTTGCTAATGAACCACTTTGAAAATTAGTTTCATTGCCAATTCACTGGAAAAGAAACCATCTCCGTAACTGTTAGTGCCATTAAAATGGTCTGTTTTTATTAATGAAATGCTGCTATCAAGCCCTCTCTCTCACCCTCCCTCCGTTTGTAGTATGATGGGGCCAACTGGTTGGAAAAAAACAGTAGAAAAATGATGCTGCTTTGACATTTGTTTCCTATCAATTTTTTCTTGAAATTATTTGTTGCATCTGATTCACAATTAATATGTTTGGATCAGGAACTGGTGGAGCCAGAATTTTTATTTAGGGCAGTAAAAATTAAGATTATAAGACAAAGTATAAAAGAATAAATAACTTAAAAATAAAAGCTTAATCTAAATATATAAAGTTTAAACATCTAATATGATTCCTTTAAAATAAATTAAGAAAATAAAACATAGTTAAAAGTGTAGTATTATACCTAATCTCATTACCTTCATTTCTTTTAAAAAAATATTTGAAATGCAACATTCTTTCTTTATTCTTCTAAGTACTTAAATTTTGGATTTATGGTAAAAATCAAGAATTTAAGCTATAAAATATTCAAAAAATGGAAAAAATAGAGAAAACTTGAAGGTTTTCTATCGTATAGTACTTAACTAAATTTTAAAAATTTATTTCGTGGTAAAATATGGGCCCCATTAATTGAAGACTTTTAAGTTTTTTTCTATTATTCTTTAAACCTTGATTTTATTTTAAATAGAGGCCTTGAAGTTGAGTGCCGTGGGAAGTTATTAAAGAAAAAAAGTGATAAGCCAAACAGAAAGTACCGTGAGTTTACGACTTATGAAATGATTGAGATTAGGGAGAAATTATTACATCTCACAGGTCAAGGGTATTACATAGAAAAAGTTTAGAGAAAATAACGAAAACTTCCTTGAGGATTGGTAAACTTACACTTTGATCCTCTTATTTCTAAAATTTATAGTAGTCTTGATCAAAATTATTTGTCACCTAAATGGTGTCAACAAAATTTTTTTTAAAAAAATTCAAAATATGCATTAATAAAAATGGTTCAAGTCTCTTTCAATCTCAAGTTTATTCTCCTCTACTTCACATTCTCCTACTTCCATGTGATTGCTTGTTAGTCAGTCTCCCACTACATCAATTTAGTTGTATTAGTATATGCGAATTTAGGATTGATCGCTCAATTTAGTGAATAATATCATTTTCAAGACCGAATTGCACGATAGTTGACATGATGACTTGTAATTGGCTTATGTCTATTTCTTCCTACAAAAAGATCCAACTTTTCCAGAGGGTTGGTGAAAAGAATTTATTATTAGTGGAATCAATTGTTAATCTCACGTGTCTTGCTTTAGTCTAGTTTGAAAGATTGGATTGTAGGAGCATTATGTGTGTTTTAAAAAGTAGTATATGTGCTTCTCAAAAAAAAAAAAAAAAAAAAACAAAAATCGTAGCATGGTATTAGGAAACTTTTATTTGAGATAAGTTGGAATGTTTTTTTCTTTTTACGGAAACTTGTACTAGAGATAACAGTCTCTTATTATATGGGCTAAACCGAAGAACGGAAAAAGCATTTTTTTGTTTTGTTCTGCCTTTGCGTATGTATTACGCTGATTGGTGGGAGACCAAGAACTAATGGGTCTGCTTTTCATTTTTAAATCAAAAGAATAATGCTAATGACTACTTTGAAAATTAGTTTCCTTGCCAACTCAATGGAAAGCGAAAAATGATGCTACAAAATTAGCTTCTGCCCTTTTTAGATAAAATAAATAGTATTCTACCTTCTTTTCGAAACTAATTAGGGAAATGTCTCTCTTTTGACAATCGACTTTCTCAAAATCGAGTTAAGTCCTATAATAATGTTTTTAAAGACCTATAGTGACCTTTTTTAAGAACTTATAGTGGCATTTTTTAACTCAAGCTCCATGAAATCAAGTTATAGGTAACAAAAATTCATGTAACTCGACTTCATGGAAATCGAGTTACAAAATGTCACTATAGGTTATTAAAACGTCACTATAGACTCCTTAAAACGCCACTGTAGAGTTCTAGAAATTTTTATTTTAACTTGATTTTGAGAAAGTCGATTTTCAAAAGAAGGGCATTTCCATAATTAGTTTGCAAAAGGGGGTAGAATGCTATTTATTTTGCCTAAAAAGAGCAGAGGCCAATTTTGTCCGATTTTAAGCTTAGAAAAATTTTAGATGACGCCGGACAATATTTGATTTTTCTTTTTATCATTTATTTAGTGTCTCATTAGATTAGTTTAGTGACATATGTGAATTAAGGATTAATCACTCAATTTAATATTTAAGCCTTATGAACTTCTTCTAGATGACTTGCTTGACATGGTAACTTGACTTTTTCAGAAATCTGTACTTTACTAAAAAACTGTCTAATACTGGGACTTGTTTGACGCACCAAAAAAGATAAAGATAAAGATATATATATATATATATATATATAATGGGTGAGGATCGTTTTCGTTGCTTGAGTGGGAGACTTGGACTAATCATGGGTCTTCTTTTCTTTCAATCAAAAAATTTTAATGGAAATGGAAGACTTTTATTAATGGGTGAGGATCAGTTTTCATTGCTTGAGTGGGAGACTTGGAATAATAATAAGTCTTCTTTTCTTTCACTAATAATGGGTCTTCTTTTCTTTCAATCAAAAAATTTTAATGGAAATGGAAGACTTTTATAAATGGGTGAGGATCAGATTTCATTGCTTGAGTGGGAGACTTGGGAGTAATAATGGGTCTTCTTTTCTTTCAATCAAAAAATTTTAATGGAAATGGAAGAGTTTTATTAACTTCTTAAAATAATTTTTTTAGTGGGCATCTCCATGTCTCTTTGCCTAACTCGTGCAATAATGGTGCTAATTCATTAGTCTCCTTTGTTTTTCTGCCTAACTCTCTTTGTATAATAATGGGTGTCAAATTCATTGGAAAAGAAATTCAAACATGGAATAAGAATCCTCCATTCTACTTTTTATATTATCACCTTTTATATTATCCTTTACGCTCGACTAATTGTAATATATCATGTGTCTGATTTAATTTTTAACTTTGATTATTTTAAATTACGGCTAGATCGTTTTTTCACTTAATACTAAGTTCGAAACAAGAATAAATGTGCGCAATGAACAGATAACTACTCTAGTGCATAAATATGAACAACAAACAATAAATGTAAAGTACAAGAGTAAGAGAAGAGAGATGCAAACATAAGATAACACTAAGACGTGTTATCGAAGAGGAAACCAAAAAACACGGCGAAAAATCTCTCCGCGATCCTCCAAGTCGAAATCAATCTATTAGTGAATAAGTTGGAGTAATAACAAAAGACACTCCAAACTTAGTATACCCAATGCACTTGAGCCCTTCAAGCTCTTGCTACCAATAGACTTCTTAGAGTCTTATATTCACTAACTATTCGAATCCTGCAATACGCCTGATTGCATCTACCAAGTCTCACTAGCTTCTTTTGGCAAATCCCCAAAACTTCCCAAGCTCTAAAACACTCTCTACACTCAGATTAGGTGTGGGTTGTGTTTGGGTACAAATCTCCTCTCAAGGTATGACAACAGAAGAGGAAAGAAGAAGAGGCTATAATGATTTCTCACTAAGGATAAGTAGCTCTCTCTCTAAAAGATGGGTGTGTTGTGTTGTAGAAACCTATCTAGGGTTTTCTCTCTGAATGTCCTCTCTTACTTTTGTGGGTAATGGGGGTATATATAGTATGGGTGAAGGGTAAGAAAGTCACACTTAAAATCCTCCAAGCAGAATTTTTTGCAAGTATGTCATAAGATGGCCTGTCTCGCGAAGCACTCGTGAAAAACAGCCTCGCACTCGTAAAAAATAGCCTCGCACTTGACTCTTCAGCTTTCAACATATGCTTCTCACGTGCTCTTTTCATGGGAACCTTTACTTGCAAGCTTCTAGTGAGCTAGAAGCAAAACTACATTGATCTTCATTTTATGCTCGATTCTTCACCATCTTAATACTAATCTTAATACTAAACCCAATACAATAAAATCTCACAAAATACAAGGAACGAAATTAATGCCATTACATCACTTTTTTTCATGGAATAAAGCCAATACAAAAATAGTTATAAATTACAACTTTACAATCTCCCCATTTGGCTATTCCGTGACAAAACACCCTATAACAGACTCTAGACTTAACATGGGTTTGGGAACAATAGCAAAACTTACTCACACCTAAATCTAAAACCTGTGATGAACTTGGAACACAATACCTGTAACTTGAAACACTTGCACAAAACGTATTAAACCCTTAAGGTAAAGCAAGTAATAAAATGACAAATATAATGTAACAAGTAAAAATGCGATAAAGTAAACATGATGTGAAATATATGAGTAAATTGATCAAACATATGACAGTCATATGGAAATGACTACAATGATCATATAGCAAAGAAAATGATCATCTGAACATGCAACCAATAAAGCAAAATAGCATAAAGATGTATGCATGTCCAACACATAAACATGATGCAATGAGAACAACAAAATATAGATACTAAATATAACTCAAAGCACTATAAAGCAAAATAAGAAAACAAATATAGGGTAAAACAAAAACAAAACAAGGTTTTCCTGATAAAAAAATGTCTTCTCCCCCTTGATATATGCATCTCCCCTGTAGCATTCTCCCCTTACGAATGTGAATGAGATAGAACTTCTCCCCCGAGAATGTGGACGTGAGTTCTATAGAAATGATGATACATTTCGGTATACTCTCTAGTATACTCTCCTCTTTTTTGTCATGAATAGACAAATGAATTAAGAGGAAGGAAGGAAAGAAAATAAGATATGAATAAGGATAATGATGCATGAGGGGTGTAAGATAAATGAGAAAATGAAACTTAAACAAAAGATAAAACATCTTAAAAACACAATGTTACAAATTATAAAGTAAACATGACATTCTAAGGATGGTGGAACAAGGTATAGACTAAGGCATGACATAGACACAAGAACATGTTATATGTGCTAAAAGGTCTAAAAAGACTTAACTAATATAAGTGTATGCAAAACATATCAAGTGTTAGAGTGTGTGCATCAATGGTGCATCTAGTGTGCATGTGAGATTCATGACCAATGCACGAGCAAGCACTCATGGGGCAAAGTGTGTAAAACACACAAATAATGATCAAAACATGATAAACATGTATAACCATGGTAATCCCCAAAAATTGGTACTCATCGGAGTCCAAAAGAGTGAAAAAAATACTATAGAGGCATTTTATCAAATACTTAAGAGTACACACACTACACATTTTATCAAATACTATAGAGGCATTTTATCAAATACTTAAAGAGCACACACACTACACATTTATGATAAACAATGCATGAACATAAGAAAATCTATCCTTAAATACAAGTTATTTTTGCCACAAGGAGCCAACATCCAAAGCAAATAGACATTTAAAACAAAACTCAATAAAAAAGATTGACAAAAATTAAGTTTTCCAACCCCTATTTGAGAAAATCCCAACTATGAACATAAAACCCTCAAAAACATAATCTAAGAATTAAAAACAATTAAAAGTGTTAAAGATACCTTCGAGATATTTATGAAATGTAAAAAATTTGAAATTAGTTGGGTTTTGATGTAAATGCTTTGAGAAAGAGGGTTTGGAGAGGATAGAGTCATAATAGAGACATATGAGGAGTTTTAGACCAAAAACTTAAGAAATACCTATAAAATAGCTGATCTGGAAATTTTTGCAGGTAGCTGGGAATTTTCATGAGTAGACCCTTCTCGCGAGTTACTCGCAAGACACTTGTGAAAGTCTCTGTCTGATGACCAAAAATGCTAAAAATGCATTTTTCAGCTTCGCAACTCATAGCCAAGTCGCAAACTACACGCAAAAGATTCATGAAAGACTCTAATCCCTATTTTCAACACAAAAACAAGCTTGAAACACTGAAAACAAAGTAGGTACAAAATCTAGAAATAAAGAGTGATGAAAAATACTTCCAAATACAAATAAAACAATCAAAAATCTTTTTAGTTTGATCCACATATGGTTGAGTACACACGCATCACATTTGAACACGTACAATCACACAAATGAAATAGGCATTCATTGAACATTAAAAATGTGTGTTGTGTGTGTGGATCAAGTATGAACTAGTCTATAGTCTAGTATGAAACTTCAATGATCAATTCAATCAAGTCATACACAACTAGTACAAAGTCAAGTGACCTATCTCTCTTGTAGAAATGAACATATATGATCCCTTACTAATGTGATTACATTTGGATTGAAAGCTTTTCATTTGGCTTTCATTTTTCATATTTTTGATCAATACATTCAAATTTTTGAGAAACGACGCCATGAACTTTTGATATTTCTTTAATGAATAAGCCTTTGGTTTTCACAGCATACATTTTAATACATATTTACTCCACCTTTTCCTAGTCAAACTAGTTTTCGAAGTAAGGCTTTTACAGCTCTTTTCTCTTTTTAGAGATTAGAACTCTTTCAAAGAAAAAAAAAAGTGAGGATATATATAGACACAAGTCTACGCATGTATCAAGATCAAACAAGACTATTGACTAATCATTCATGACAAACTTGAAGATCTATTTACAACAATCAAACGTAAATTTCTAGATGCTGCTCACACTTAGAAAATGTTCATACATAACATGCTAAACTCGTAAATTCACTATGCCGTTAGCACGGTGGTATTAGGCCAATCTCACATGTGATATGTGCTCAAATATATATGATCAAATTTTTTGAAATTTTCACTTTTTATCCGTTTTTGGATTTTTACTCACACAAAACAAATGCAATAAAGTAAGATCAACAACAAAAACAATGCATACAAAGAGATGCAAAATACACAATGTGAGTATGAATTATCTAATGCATGAAGAGTCTTACAAAGATTGAAAGAATTAGATCTAGGGCCAAAAAAGCATAAGCTCAACTATAGGAACCCTTCCTCATCCAAATGGAATGATTGTTTGAAATGAGTATCTCATGAGAAGTAAGATAAGGGTTGGAAGAATGAGAACTGAAGATGCACATAAACAAGGAGGTAAGAGCATTAACAACATGCTTCAACAACTTACCACTTTCAATCAAATCCGGTTTAGCTTGCAAAGCACAACTTTTAAGAAGTTCAAGTTTTTCTTTTCTTTTGATTCTTTTAAGAGCTTGAGACTTAGAGCAATGAGGTCTTAGATGACCAAATGCACCACAATGGTGACAAATAATGAGTTTAGGTCCACTAGGCTTTTTAGAGAGGAATCTAGCAACATGGTTTTGTTCATGGAACATTGTGGTCTTATGTGACCAATCACACTACAATGGTGGCAAGTAGGAATAAACTTTGATACATTCAAATCTCTAGGATGAGACCTAAACAAAGGCTTAGGCTTAAGAGCCTTTCTCTCCACTTTTTGGTTTTTTTTTGTTTGGAGGAATGTACACTGATTTGTCTTTAACGGTAGAACTCACAATAGGCACAAAATTAGGCAACACAACATGATTGCAACAAAGATTTTCTTCATTTTTAGCAATAGGTTCAGCAATCAAACACTCGGCATGCATCTTAAGAGATTCATTTTGACATTTAAGATCATTAACAAGTTTGTTAGACAAAACAAGTTTAGTATCCAAGTCTATATTCAAACATTCGAACTCCTTTAGTTTTTTAAGAGAATGTTCAACAAGTTTCTTATACTTTTCAACCAAATTGTTGGATTCATTGAGCTTATTATTCAATTCATCATTTTCACAAATGAACTTGCTCAATTTCTCATGAAAATTCTTAGTATTTTTCTTCTAGAGTTTGACATTTGGAATTTTAACAACACCCATAAATTCATGTACCATGTCATCACAATCATGAGGATTAGCAAGCATAGAGGCATTTTCACAAACACATGGTGCTGCGACTTAAATAATGCTCCCATGTGCAGGATTGTTGCGAAGTAACAATTTGGTAAGTCCGAGGTTGAATCTACAGGGAAAAGGGAATTGATAGGCAAACCACAAGAGAATAAAACAAAAATAATAAAGTTTAATTGAAGATATTTTTGATGGTTTAGTAAAGGTAATTTAAATTGAAAAAAAAATGACAATATATTAAGGCGTTAAGGTTTAGGAATCTACACACAACACATCTATTGGTAGTCTTAACAATATTTATTTTATAACTCAACTAAAATTCATACGAAGAATGATCTTAGTCGGATGATTTAACAATAAAAAATCAAGAATTAATTTTCCAAGGTAGTTTCATGAAATTGATTGATTTTAGGCAAAACAAAACTAGTAAATTAGTTTGTAGGGAATACTAAGCACTTAACGTGCTTGGGGTCTATGATAAATCAAAGAATTATAGAGAACTAAATACTTTTCTAGATGAGTAAAACAATAAAAAAAACATAAAAACATAAGCATTAAAACCAATAAATAATTGTTAAGAACATACCAATAAACAGTTGGGTTTCACCCATTGCCTTAGCAAGGCTTATAGCAAGCCATAACACAAATAAAACTCTAAAAACAGTAAAGAAACTTAAAAAAAAAAACTAAATTTTGTTTTACAGCAGCTCCCCTTTGAATTTTTCCCTAAAAAGCCTTTAAATAGGTCAAGGAATCCTATTACAAGTTGAATTCCTGTTTGAAGAAAATCCTAGGTTTTTAGGCTTTATTTAACCGACATTTGTGGCCTATTTAAATTCAAAATTCAGACTTTTGGTGAACTACAAAGTTGTAGACCTTTAAGTTAGGTTTCCAGCCCAACTTGAATCATCTCAATTGGACATCTGAACTGAAAGTTATGCTCTAAATACTAACTAGTGTGCAGGCTGGAATCCTAATCCCAATTGGACTTGAATTTAATTGAGTTGACCTTCTTTGACTTCATTATGACCCTTGTAAAAGTAAAGTTCATTAATTTTATTCTTTGCACAAATCCACTTATTTAATTTCAATATCCTACAAAAGACAAATTCATGCATTAAAATTCAATTAAGCACAAACTTGATTATACAACATTATTCCAAAACCAAATATAAAATGCATAAATTAACTCAAAATAAGTATGATAATACTTTCTAATAATTGTATAAATATGCAAAATTAAGCTATTATCACACTCCACAACCAGCTCATTGCTAGTCCGTAGCAATTTAAGCGACTTAAGACAAATACAAAAAATTATTCCTTTAGTAGAAATAGTTAATCAAAGGTCAAAATACTAACAACCACCAAAGGTATTCCACATGCCATCAATACTCTGTGTGTGAATAGTTTAGCCAACACAAACATAACCTTAGTCTTAAGATAAAACATGGCTTGAATTTCTATCAAAAGTTATGCTTCAACTCAAATCTCACAGTTGTTAACACTCAACAAATAAAATCACTCTGAAAAGGGTATAACACTCTCAAACATATGTGAGCAGAATAATGTAGAACAAAGACTAATATCTCACATATAAATAAGATGAAGAACGGTGAAACAAAATAAAAGACATTCATAGTCTCATGAAAGGATGTCAAACACTAAGAATATTACACCACACACATTGATTAATCATGTCAAGATCCAAACCATACCTTCCTTAAGATCAAATAGGACTTTCATTGGGACGTAATGTAGGGTAAAGAGGAGGAATTCAAAACAAAGGGTATAGGTAAAAATAATAAATATTCCCAAGAATAATTAGAGAGACAACTTCTTTTGAGTATATGATAATTGATTTATCCTCTCAAGTTTCTTGAATATTGCACTTTCACTTTCTCTCTTTTTCTTCAAAATTTCATAAACAATTTCATTCTCTATTTCTTCCTCTTTCACATTCCCCTTTTTTTCATCATTTTTCCTTTTCTGTTTATGACTTTTTTTTTTTTTGAGTGACTCCTCCTTTTCTTCCAACGATTTCACCACAAATTTACCGCAATAAGACAATGTGATTGCATTCATTCTTGGAACATTTTAGGAAAGGGTTTGAAAAAGAATGGCTAAAATAATAGGCTCAAATGGGTGACTAGCGGTAATGAATCAAGAAAGAAAATTATAAAGGCTTAAAATTAACAAAGATGACCTAAAATCATCTCTTAAGGATTGGGATTGTTTTTCAAAATCCATGACTTTAACTTATTCAAGTGTGGTATAAAATTGATGAATTCTTAGCATTTGACCAAATCAAAGAATAATGAGACTAAGCAACAACAAAGTTATGTGCTTCCAAATGAAAAAGAGATCAAAAGAAAATAACCCTCTAAAAAAAATGAATGGCTCAAGAACTTACTTGGATTATAGTCTTTATATTTTATTTTCAAGATTTTCAAAGTTATCTCAATCTCTCAATCAAGAAACATGTTCATGTGGCTAAAGTGCAGGTGCATAATAGTTAAGCATGAAAAACAGTGGAATTCTTTAGATAGAAGTAGCATAAAGAACTTTGACTTAAAACTCTTGCTAAAGCAACACTTTTTTTCTTCTTCTTTTTTTTGAAAATTGGACTAAAAACAAAAACAAAAATCACTAAAAACAACCAAAAAAAAAATTAACATAAAATTAAACCAAATGCAAATCATCTCAAGTTCCTCCCCCAAACCTAAAACTTACATTGTCCTCAATGTTAACAAGGAAAAACAATAAAGAGTAGAGATTATAGTGAGTACCTTGAAGAGATGAATATAAATGAACAAAAAAAAAAAAAAAACTTTAACACTTGCAAAATAGGTTAGAAAACCAAATAACAAAAATAATAAAAAGAAAAAAAAAATCTAAAATACGACACAAACACTAATGCTAATTGCTTGGCAAGTCTTGATAAATGGGATCCTCCAAATTAATGGATTCCTCCTCTTGTGAAAAATTCTCAAGAAATGGCTTAAGATGTTGTCCATTCACCTTCAATATGTTACGATTCTTAGGATTTTCAATTTCTATGACACCATGGGGGAAAACATTTTTAGAAATGAAAGGTCCAGTCCATCTAGATCTCAATTTTTCGGGGAACAAAGGTAACCTAGAATTATACAAAAGAACTTTTTGAGATGGTTCAAAAAATTTCCCTAAAATTTATTTGTCATGAAAAACCTTCATTCTTTCTTTAGAAATCCTAGAATTCTCATATGCATCACGCCAAATTTCTTCCAACTCATTCAATTGCAATTTTCTCAATGAACTAGCCTTGTCTAAATTAAAGTTAAATATCTTTATTGCCCAATATGATTTATGTTCTAATTCCATAGGCAAGTGACAAGCTTTACCATAAACAAGTCTATAGGGAGGCATACCAAGAATATTTTTATAGGCAATGCAATATGCCCAAAATACATCATTCAACCTTAAAGATCAATTCCTATGCTGATTCCAAGAGACAATGAATGTATCCAATAATATATCGCCATGTGATCGTTTACTCAGTCAAGTTATGCTAAAAAAAAAAAATCAATTGTCTACCTTTAAAGTCTATTAGGATTTGAATTCTACAAAGTAAGAAAATGCCACATTATCGTATTAGTAAAAGTTGAATACGCCCTACCAAACACAATAATAATCCACAAACACGGTTTAGACTTCAGACCAAGCACAAATCTCCTCATCCCCATCCTTTTATCCAGGGACGGAGCTAGAACTTAGAGTTAGAGGGGGCAAAAATATAAACAATTTTTTTTGGAACTTCAAATAAGCATTCATTTAGAGGAGAAATGTTATGTTCACAATATTTTTACTACATTTTTAAAACAAATCATAAGTGATACGTTATTATTGATTGTTATGAGTGGGCAAAAAAGTAATTTAAGTTGTGGATTCAAATTATAACCAATAACAACTTATCACATGTGATTTGTTATGAAAATGTTGTGAACGTAGAACTTCTCAATTTAGAAAGTTAATCATTTTTTTTTTTTATTACATTTCTTTGTGGTGTCTTGTGTGTGGTCAGATGTGTGTAGGTGTTCACTTAGACTAGTTAGAATTGGCTTAGGAAATTTTATTTTATTTTTATTTTTATTTTTATTTTTTTGTGTGGGTTTGTTTTGGGGTGTTGTTTGGGCTTAAGCTTGTTATTTGTAAATTTTATTATTGAGCTTCTTAAATTTATTTCAGATTTTAGATCAATAAAATTTTTTATGGCCTTTAAAAAGATCAATAATATTCTTGAGAGGGCAAAGTGCAAATTTATTGAAACAAATTGCTAAAATTAATACATACATACGTACATACATACATACACACAAACACTAAAAAATATTTTGAAAAAAAATTGGGGGAGGGGGGCATGTCCAACTATAGTTCCATCACTGCTATTATCAAAGCCTCACCAGACCTCCAACTCACTACACACACCGTCAAAGTCCCTACTGGAGCCTACAAAATATGCCAAAGCTATCATGACTCTGATAAGGCCAAGGTTAGTAAGTTACTACTACCAAAATGATTTGGTAGAATTTTCCTCCAACCCACTACATGACAGTTGCAAGATTTGTCCATGTGTACTTTTAGTTAAATGGCATTTTGAATAATTCATGTGACTTATTCAAATTGAACAAAGTTTCTCTACAAACTAGTTTGGAGAGAAACTCTACAAACTTCTCATATATCTCTATATTGGATGTAAATTTTGAAAATCTAACCATTAGATTGCATGTTCTAATTATATTCTTCATGCATGTAAAATTTCAAGAAAATCAAAGATCAGTCACTATCTCATCAAACAAATGTTAAAATTTCAAACTTTTATGATCTAAAATTGTGTATACAAAATAAGTTTATTGATCGAATAGTAAATAATATCCAATTTGAATGAAATTTGATATGCATGTTAAGAACATAAGAAACATGAAATTCAATAGTTAGATTTTCAAAATTCACACAAAAAAAGAAGAAGATACATATGAGAAGTTTGAAAAGTTTTTCTCCAAACTAGTTTGAAGAGAAACTTTGTTCATTCAAATTATACAAGTATAAGGTCTTATAAATCATCACATCGTAGACTAAAGAAAATTCCTTCAATCTTAGTTTGAAGGAGTCCTTTCAAGTTTCAACAAATCTAGTCTGAAATTCACAAACACATACTCTGTGCCTCTTGGGATCCAATAGGTAAAAAGGTCCCATTTTCCACCAAAATTTAAAAGTAATAACATTGTGTCAATGAGTTGTAAGATAAAATTCAAACAACTTAAAAGATCCCATAGGTAAAAGGGCCCATGTAAGAGCCTAGCATTTTCCACCAAAATTTTAAAAATAAGTAATAAAATTATGTACATAGCCGCGTTTATTTTGTCCTAGAGCCGCGTTTTTTAAACTCCCAGGTGAGGGACCTATAGCCACGTTTTATATGAAAACGCGGCTATAGATGCAACATAGAGCTGCGTTTGAAACGCAGCTATAGCCGGGGTTCTACACAGTGCATTGGTTCGGGACCTATAGCTGCGTTTTTGTAGAAAACGCGGCTGTAGGTCAGCTTGGGCTGCGTTTTATGTCTGAAGCGCGGCTATACTATGTGTTAGAGCCGCGTTTCAAACGCAGCTGTAGGTTTTTTTTTTTTTTTTTTTAATATTTTTTTTCTTCCTAAGATTTCTGTCCAAAACAAAACCTGTAATTCCACATACACATTCCTGCCAACACTCAAATGCAACAATACTGAACCAACAAAACAAATTGCATATATGAAATCATTAATTACCAAAATATCAACAAAACAAATTGCATATTTGATACTATATAGTATCAAACCATTACCAAAATATTAATTACATAAACGATAGTTTTACATAAACAAAACAATTAAGTTCGTTGCCAAAAGATTAATTACATATCCAAATAATTACATATAAAATAAAAGTTCCCAACAAACTTTGGTTTTTACATGCAGAGATGAACTTCAAATGAGAAAAGGACCCAACTATAATTAATCAAGGAGGTGGGGGTTTTACAAGCAGCCTAAGAATTTCTTATGGGTAGTGAAGTCTATTTCTTGTGTGGACATATCCTGGCACTAACTCATGCAACACAAAAAAAAAAAAAAAAAAAAAAAAAAAAAAAAAAAAAAAATACAGTCAAACAACTTGCCCTGCATGTCAAGATGACTTACAAGTATTGCAGATTTAAAAGCTGACCAAGTTGTGGAACCAGTTGACCAGAAAGATTTGCAGTAGCCAATTCACAATAACCAAATCAAGCTATTAAATTCTTAACCTGTATATAGAAAAAGAGACGGAACATAAGTAACATACAAGGTTAATTAAACAAAATCAGAAAACATTCTTCAACAGTCGCATAAATCCATACTTCCTATTTAGAGATGGAAAATAGGCCTCATACATCTAAGATGATAAAATAGGCCTCATAGATTAAAAAAAAAAATACTAATACTAAATTGAAAATGATAGCACTAATTAACTAAATTTGATAGGAATTTGTGAAGGTCTAGGACTGAATAAAATTTGCCATGAATATAAGATTTTGGGTGACATTCCAAAACTCATTGGAATGGGTTGATTTTTCAAGAACATGTTTCCAATTATTTTTATAAGATGGTGGATCTTGATGTTTTTGTTTGCTATTAATATGATTTTATTTTATTTTTCCAACTGGAACATAACAAATTTCTGTAACATAACCTAACATAAAATACTTTTTATTTAGTAAAAACATAATTAATTCCTTCTCTTCAACAACTATAAACAACATTGATTAGACACTTTTTTTTCTCTCTTTCTTTGTCTAGGCATCACGCCTAACATGCTGCATGCTTATTCATACATGCATTATTGTTTCCAACTAAGTAATACATTACCCTTATCTACAAGTTCCTGATCTTACACTTAGGTGGGGATTGGACTTATTATTTTGCACTTATCTCTTTGTCTCATAATTAAGCCTGATTATTCTGACACATCGTATAATTAAGCCTGATTATTCAGTCAGTGCAGTATGACACATCGTATAATTACAAGAAAGAATGGTCCAAGGTATTGATTAGAAGATTTGAGCCCGGAACTTTATGGATTACATGAAGCAGAGAACCATTAATTAGACCAATCACTTGGTCTTGGTCAATAGAAGCGCTTATAGCTGTAAAAATTTTCCTGGCCACATAACAAAGTATACATGCTTAAATTGACGATGAAATTTTCTTTAAACTTTACCTGTTTTAGAGTCTCCAACAAGGTTCCGGACTTCTAATCTGCAATGCACATATTGGAGCTTTGATGGTACTGATCAGTTCTGCCAAGAAAGTAAAGAATATTAAAATTTCAGTTAATTTTGGATAGTCATATGCAAGAGGGTGAACTTCAAAGATAAGGGCTAGATGGAGAGTGAAAGATTACTTGCATGGCAATGCACGAAGATGAAGACGTGGACGTGTACTTTCTTTTTTAAAATTTTTATGTAAAGCTTATCTCTCTAACATTGTTGACTACAATGATAAAGGTAAGAAAAAAGATTATGGCTAAAAAAAGTATAGTTTGGAAAAGGTAAGAAAAAGAGTTGATACTAGTTTTCTGATCTAATTGTTTATGCTATACATATAATTGTAAAAAAAGAAGAAATTAAAAAAGTTCATGACCATATATATAAAAATCGACTGCGACAATAAAGCCTTCATACATCTTACACGTTTTATTACATGCTTGGAGCATTCATGACTGGTGAGAACTAAACTCAATCACTGTGGAGATTTGCCACACCAAGTGGCTCTTCTCTACTAGTTGAATATGTTTGTCACTTTTTGAGTTTTGTTGGTACCCTTTTCACAATGAAATATTTCTAGGAATACTATGAAGTCGATAAGAGATATTTCTAGGAATAGATTAAGAATGAATAAACTTTTTGAGTTTTGTTGGTACCTTTTTCACAATGAAATATTTCTAGGAATACTATTTAAATTTGATTTATTTAATTATCTATGTTAGATATTATTACATAAGTAGGGATATTATAGTAGTCATTAATCTTTAGTTGAATGCTTGGTCCAAGCAATGAATTGAAATAAATAAAAAGCCATAATTTTGAAGATCTTCCTATGGCTAAAATTTACAGTTCAACTAATGAAGTGCTCATTAATAAACTGGACTGGATGGTGTAAGCATGACCAGTAGTCAAAGTACAAGGGATGAAGAAAAAATTGCATGATGAGAATATGTAGATAAGATAGAGGAATAAAAAGGGGCCCCAAAGGGGGGGGGGGGGGATTGTACCTTATGAGGACTACTTTTTGACAGAAATTTTGGTACCTAAAATTGATTCAGTTACATATCATTTCAATAGTGACAGATAGTGAAATAGGAAACCAAATTAATCAAAGAAGCAACTAAAAAAACGAAGAAAACAAAAAAGTCTAAAGATGAATCTACGAAAATATATAATAAATCTTATTTGACAGAATATTAAAACAAGTAGATCTTTCAAAGATGTTAGATGTATAAATCGGTAAATGTGCCATACCATACAATTTTAAAATCAGGACCAGCTAAGAAAAAGCAATAAAAACCACAACTTAGAAGCCACAAAGTTATCCAACTTCCCTCCCTCCAGATTGTCTTAAAACACTCACTTGTAAGCAGCACTTACCATGCAACATGAAATCAAGAAGGATAAAACTAATAGTCAAACAAAGAAAATGCTCTAATAGATGATCCTCTGTATTTATAATTGTCACATATAAGTTAACCTGAACAAACCACTTTCAAATTTCACTTTAAAAAATATATAAATAAATAAATAGCAACTAAAATGTACTTACATATTACAGGTGGTGACTTTCTCAAAATTATAAACCAGAACAAAATAGACGATCTACTTTATAAAGAAAAAGAGTAGTCTAGACTCTAGACTAACAATTTTGCTTTGGAAAGCCACCATGAGTTCCCCTTATCATGAAGGGGGACTGCTCTCCACATTAGGCCAGTTTAGCACAAAAACAATGCTCTCTCATAAGTCATAACAATTAATAAAAACTAGCACAAAAACAATGCTCACCCATAGTCCATTAATAACAATTCTACATTAGTTATAGGGGCAGAAAATATGCATGCGGCTTCACAAACACATACAAGCTAGAATTAGACAAGTCATATGAATCAAAACGCTTAATTTCATACCACATTGTTCAACCAATCCCTTGTCTCTGATTTAGCCTTCTCCCTTGGATCCTATCACCAAAAAATATAAGTAAAGTAAAGTGATCTGCAGAAACTTTTCTAGCGGATTATAGAGCAACTTTTTTTTTTACAAGTACGGATTATAGAACTACATACACATGCTTTTAATGGGTAATAACTATGTATTTCACTTTAAGATGTAAAGTACTTTATGTAAGAAACAAGAAAATGATTTCTAGAAAAAAACATAAGAGATGATCTTGTGAATTCAGGTTTCTCTTTGCAACAATCATTTGGTATTTGGAATATAATACCCAGGAAGGCCCACATGCCCAATCATGCTATGGCCACATTTTTATTTAATATGTAGTATTACTCAAAGGCAACTATATATGCTTACGCAGCAAATTTTTTAATGTTGTAGAAGTGACCTAGTTTTTTTTTATCTTAGTGGTGAGTGGAACTTATCAGAAAGATAAAGAATAAGACAGAAGATTTCATATAGAATATTGTACCACTATTAAATTAGTTCAAATTGAAGTTGTGCCTAATATATTCTCCTCGAGATGTTGCACTTCAAATTTATAAAAATGTTCTATCAAAACACATATAGGATATTTTCATTTTGAGATCCATATATCCACATAGATAAACTTTCATTAATAAAGCAAAAGAAAGTGATAAGATAGTCATTTTGAGACCCATATATCCACATAGATAAACTTTTACCAGAATATTCACGTTAATGAACACATACGAAAATCCACAAGCAAAAACCCAATCTGAACCCAGTAACCATTGAAATCAAACCCAATTTTCCTTTTTTTTTTTTTAAATCCCAGCATCAAAATTCCACAAACTTCATACTCAACAAAAGAAACGGAGAAACAGAGATTAGAATACCGGGAAATTTGTAGAGCTTGACGGAGTGATCGATGGATCCAGAAGCGAGGCAAGTGGAGTTGGGGCTAATGGCGATGGCGGTGACGCCGTTGCGGTGGTGGCGGAGGATCCTGGGAGCGCTTGACGGAAGAAGAGGGTCGTGGATGGAGATAAAAGGATCAGAAGAGGAGGCAGTGACGAGGTGATTCGCTTGCTGGTCCTACACCACGAAGCAGAAGGAGCCGCCGCCACGGCCATTGCTGGAGGAGGAGGCCTTGTGGGCCTCCCTGAGCTTCACTGACCGGACTTTCATGGCGGTTTTGGAAGAAGATGAAGGCCTTGCCTTGTCTTTGTTAGGGATTGGGCTAGAGAGAGAGAGAGGTGGTGGTGGGTTTGGAAATAGAAAATAGAAAATGAGGGTCTGGGAGTCAAAGGGATCGGCGAGATTAGAGATCGAGAGCTAGGTTGAGAGTGAGCTAAGAGTTTTTGTGAATTTAGGGTTTTTTTTTCAATTGAGTGTTTTTTTTTTTTTTATATCAAACCTTGGCCGCATTTGATAAAACGCAGCTCTTCCCCAGTTTAAGCCGCGTTTAAAAAAACGCAGCTCTTGCATTATGTTTAAGTTGCGTTTAATAAACGCAGCTTTAGGATATACTATAAAAAAAAAAAAAAAAAAATCCCCGGATGGGTCTATAGCCGCGTTTTTAAAAACGCGGCTTAAGCCAGACCCAGCTAAACGCAGTCTGTCCCTTACAAAACGCGGCTTCAGAGCTGGTCTATAGCCGCATTTTTAAAAACGCGGCTATACGTCCAGTGGTGGAGCTGCGTTTGAGAAACGCAGCTCCGAAACGCAGCTCCAAAGCGCGTTTTTCGTAGTGTGTCAATGAGCTGGAAGATAAATTGAAATAGTTTAGACGTTCTAATAGGTGGCCCATGTAAGAGCCTAGCGTTTTCCATTGCACCAAACATCGAAAAATGCAGGAAACATTTTCCACCAAAATAAAAGAAAATTAATATTTTGGTAGTGTTTGTTACACATGTATTGTTACACACCTTTTTTTTTTTTTTTTTTTTTTTTAATTGAAGTTGAAAACACGATTTCAAAACTGAAATCTTGTTTTCATTTAATGATTTCAGTTCAAAAAATATGTGTAACAGTTTTTATTCATAATATAAATATTATATCAATAAGATGTAAGATAGAATTCAAAAGGCCTAAACAATCCACTAGGTAAAAAGTTCCATGCAAGAGCCCTAGCATCCTGCTGAAGCTTGAATGTTAAGAGCTCCATATTAACATTGAGCAAGGATCTTAAATAAGCATGCCTTGCCTACTCACTAGAATGTCCACCATCCTCAAACGAAGAACACCCCTCTACCCATCACCAAAAGCAGCAACAATTTCTTTTTTGGACAAGTTAAATAAGAAAAGAACATTGTATGCATACTTTAACTACATAAGGGCAAAGCAAAATGACAATACAATTGTTTATGTTCTTCCACAAAACCTTTAATAATATAAACAGATGTTTTCTCTTACACAGTACACTAATTAAATACAGTTAGTCCTCTACGTAAATGAACAAAAAATCAACATAAATTAAAGTTCAATGGACAAAAGACATCTAAACTCCCAATCTCCTATGCTCTAATCATACATGTTAACCTTAATTTTGACCACCGAAATACAACGTGTGAACCAATTTTACCTTCAGTAATTAGTTCCATGAGCGACCACCCCTCCCACGATCTCGAAAACCCCCATGACCTGATTGATTAATATTCATTGAAACAATCAGTTTCAGTAATCAAGTACACACTGCATGCATGAAAACACCGCAACCTTTCTTGTTCAGCCAATGCGGTGAACATACCTCAGGGGATCCTAGGAATTCATAATTTATCACATACTAGTCATAGAATTGTGCGATGCATGGGAAAAATTGACAATTTATTTTTTTTGTTAAGTGAAAAATGAAAATAGTAGGTAAGACTTATAAGTGTTTGTTTCAAACCATTTTTAAAATAATGTGATTATTTTCTAACAATGTATAATTGATACAATATATTAGATTTTATAAATAAACTATCTATATTTGATATTTGAATGTTTTTTTTTTTTCCAAAATTAACATAATACATTTTATATTCAATTATTATATAAGACTAGATATTTTGTAAATAATATAATATATGGTTGGAATTTGTTCTAGTACTCTTTACAAACAATTTATCATTTATACGTTTTGAATAACCTAAAGAGGAAGTACATTTAAGTAAATTCATTACTTATATTAGAATAAAATAAAATAAAATTTTAATAACATAAGAAAAATGGAATTAATTTTATCAAGAACGTTCTTGATAAAATTAATTACATTTTATTTAGTTTATGTATATCTTTTGATTAAGCCATGCATCGCACAAGCATATTAATAATAAAAAGATAATTATACACTTAAATTAGAGGGAATAATTAAAATAATTATGCATTCAATCAAACAATTCGTTAGGGTTTAGTTTTGGTGAATTCCTTGTGACAAATTCTGTATTAAAAAGGTTTGTAACAAGCATGTTTAAGTTAAATGATATTCACTGTGAAGAGTTGCTTGAAGAATTGCACAGCTGCAAGTTTTGCTTAATCCGAACTTGGATACACTTGAGTAAGGAATTAAGCCAAGTAGAGAGTTCTCCTGACTCTCATTAGATGTTTGCTTGAGCGAGATCTCAAGATACGTAATGTGACTCCTACTTGATAAAATACTTTTGCTGGTTTTTAATTTGCATACACCATGTAGCATAGCTTTTAACCTAGGAAGGCCATACCATAGAAAATCTAGAAAAGCCTTCCTTTCGGTGCAATATCAAGGAGATGAGTTTCCTTTTATTCTTGATCCTATATTGATGAACCATTGTGCAAGAACCTTCAAGAGCGTAAGCTTAGTTGAAACCACAACTTCCGGGAGTTTTGATTTCATGCAGACAACATTCGTGGTGGAAATCATATAGAAGAAGCATAAAGCAATGTTATGAATTCCATACCGTTCCGGCCCTTGTTCCACCTCGGACAAAATTCCATGCCATTCCGGTGTGTTTCGGGCATTCCGAGGCATTTCAGTAAATTCCAGCCGAAACTCAAAATTCGGCCGGTATGGATTTTGGGATTTTTTTTTTTTTCTTTACCTTCAACTTCATATCTGACATTCTGACCATCTAAGTTGCTGCCCTTCACTACCATCTACCATTCCTTCTTAATCTCCATTTGGACCATAATTCTCTGTTTCTTCTTGACCACCTTTCACAACTTTTTGCCGTCACAAAATCCACATCAAAAGAAAACTGAGGTGTTGATGGAAGGGCATGCAGCTGAATTAACCGAGTGCAGAGAGAGACTGAGAATGTGGATAATGGACGGTTATGATTTTAAATGGTGGAGGGCATATTCTATGAATTCTTTTAAGGATCTTGAATGTCTTTGTGTGGAACGTGAACCCAGCTGGTTATTATTATTATTATTTTTCTTTTGGAGTTATCATCTGGGTTGCTCATTTTACAACGTTTGGGCTGAACAAAAAATAAAACGTTTGGGCTGCAGCACAGTCAGTCCAACTCAAAGATGTGCTATGGTTTTTTTTTTTTTTTTTTTAATATGCTCTCAATTTTTTTTAAGAGTCCAAATACAGGTATTTGTACCATTTTGAAAACTTTTCTAATGGGTCCTTGTAGTACTTGTGGGAGTTCTTTGATGATGAATTTGATCATTTTTTTTTGCATTTGATGATGATGAGGAGTAATATTATGTTATAAACTTTGTTGGCTTATTATTTATGGGCTTATGTAATGAGTAGTGACTTGTTATATAAATCTTCTTATTGTGTGATGTTATTATATTGATGTTTAAGACTTAAGACTAGATGATTTGTATTATTTGATATTTACTTCTTTGAATTAATAATTTTATGTTGTATTATATATTTATTTATTTAAGAACCCCGAAACACCCTAAAACTATACGTTGAAATAAGCTGATACCAAAATATTTCATTCTATTGGACAAACTGAAATGGAGTCCGAAACGGAATTAATAACATTAGTCTAAAGATTTTGCAGCCAGAGGGTCATTTGCTTGATTAATAAAGTCTAGCTAAAAGGTTTGTAAGTCGGTCTCAGAACAATTTCTTCTATAGAGGATTCTTTATGGGATAGGTTTAACCTCAGAGAGGTTTTTATTTTTTATTTTTTGAAGAAGTCCTTCAGAAGCTTTCCACAACGTCACCAAATCCTTGTGTTCTTTATGATTTATTTTTACTTCTTTATTGATTGTGGTGATGCATGAGTATTTAATTTACCAATGTCAATTTTTTACAACTATTTGAATTGATGTTGCGTCTAAGTGAAATTCAAGTATGTTAATTAGAACAGTTAGGGGTCAAAACAGAATTTTCACAATTCACTCACATTATCTATGTTATTCTTAATAAATCAGGTTATTTAATTTTCCTTTTTTCTTAATGATATGTTGTACAATTGAAACTAGTTTCCCATTTAAAGATATCATATGCCACAAAATGACTTACATGTTTTTTTATAAGCAGAGGAGCATTACATATGGCTATTAAAAACTTCCTTCTAATTGTTTCAAAACAAAACTACAATAGAGATTGGAAAATTGTAAACAGAACACTTTGTTTCATATTCATAATAACCATTATTCATAACCAAATAGACACATAGGTGTCCATCATCACCTATTAAGTATAACTAATGACAAATACAGTTTGACAACCTTTCTAGCTTATAAAATGCAAAATTATAGCACCAGTACATTCGATTCTCAATCAAATTGAAGCATCGTTGTTGCCAATAAGGATTAATATAAAGAATACAAGCTACACCAATAAAGAAAATAATGTATGATACGATAAAAGTTGTGGAGAAGACTAAAGGATCCACATCATACCATTTTCCGTGACTTGCATTTGAAGATTTTATTGGTGATGGAGGTGATTTATCAACCCTGGTGCAACTTTTCTCTAGTGGTGGTCCACAAAGAAATGGATTTCCTTCATAACTGCTATTTTCAAATGTTCCAAATTGTCCTTTCATGTCTGGAACTTTACTTGATAAGTTGTTGTAAGCCACATTGAAAACTGCTAGAAAGTGCAGATCAATCAATGTTGAAGGAATTTCTCCACTCAAATTGTTGTGAGAAAGGTCCAAACTCTCCAACTGAGTCAATTTTGAGAATGTATTTGGAATGGAACCTGTCAACTGATTGTAAGACAAATTTAGCGCAAGAATTGGAGATAGTTGTCCTAACTCTGGAGGGATGTCACCTGTTAGTTTGTTGACTGACAAATCCAATCCAGACATGAGATCAAGAATGCCACCCTTGTAGAAGTAAGATCTATATTTCGTTACAAACTCAATCCCAATTTTTGCAGCAACCTCTCGTTCTACCTCAAAATTTTCAAAATTCCTTTTGAGGATACTTTGATATGGGACAATTATATCTCTGACCTCCAAAAATGTGGAATTTGGTTCAGTAAGGCCATCAAAAGCATCTATCTTCCCAAATGTTAGGTTGTGAAAGCAATGCGGTATTGTTCCAGAAAAATTGTTCCTGGAAAGATCCATTATCGCAATATTCTTTAACCAACACAGCTTGTTCTGAATCACACCACTAAAATTGTTGCCACTCAACAACAATATTCTTAAATTTGGAAGCATGCCCACTCCAATAGGGATTCTACCATAAAATTTATTATCTCTAATGTCCAATGTCACCAGATGAAGTGAAAAATTGAAAGAAAGTTTCGGTAATGATCCAGTGAGTTTGTTGCCTTGTAAAAATAGATGTTGAATAGTATATAAATCAACGCAAGAAGGTGACCATTCAGAAAGCAAGTTATGAGAAAGGTCTATTAAAATAAATGCATGCATTTCACATGGAATTGGACCTTCGAAAAAATTATTACTCATGTCTGCAGACCATGCGTACCGCAGATTTCCTGCTAGCCATCTAGGAATTAAACCTGAGAAGCCATTGTCGCTAATATCTAGGAGCCCCAGCCGACTACCAACTGCTGGTACCACAGTTGGCAAAGTACCTGTTAACTGATTGTTTTTTAATTCCAAAATACGTAAGCTACTGTTAAAATATCGGAATCCCTTTGAGAAAATTTCACCATGAAATTTATTATAAGATAACTTCAAAACTGCCATGGAGGTGCAATTGGCAACCAATTTCATTGGCACCTCTCCTGAAAAATTATTATTGGACAAGTCCAATTTCTCCAAATTACTCATGTCACCAATTGAGGATGGGAGAAAACCTTCAAAATGATTTTGAGATATATTTAGATATTGTAAGTTTGGAATCACCTTTCCAATAGTTTCCTGCAACTGCCCATTAAAGTTATTGTAAGAGAAATCCAACCAAGAAAGATTATTGCAGTGAGCTATTGGCAAGTGAAATTGACCCCCAAAATAATTATCCCGAAGATTTAGCAATTGCAATCTAGTATTATTTTCAATCAACCAAACGGGGAAGCTTCCCTTCAACCTATTGTGAGAGATATCAACCAATTCCAATTCTTGCTGGTAAAAGAGAAACTTTGGAATGTTGGAGGATAACTTATTCAGATCACAGTTAGGCAGCACTAGCACCTTTAACTGAAACGAAGGTTCCCAACTGGGATTTTCAGTTTCAATTTCAAATGTGTTGCTTTCACTCACAATTTTGTTATCGTCTTCAATCCGGTAGTTTTCACCTTTCAATCGAATCACTCTGAGCTTAGAGTGATTGGCAAATGAGCTGAATGAGAATAAACCGCCAAAACGATTATAACTAAGATCAATGTACTCAAGGGATGTCAAGTTGGCTATCACAGATGAAGACAAATTTCCACTGAATTGGTTCTTAGATAGATCTAATAACCTAAGAGATGTCAAACGACTTAGGCATGGAGGGAGGATCCATTCAAAGTGATTCTCAGAAAGATCTAACTCTTCAAGTTTTTTCAGCATACCCAAATCTGTCAAAAGCAATAACATTAATAGTGTCCATCCTAATTATGTGCCAATGTAAAAATCAACAAGACAATCAATTAGTTTACTAGCCAGAATAGTAATTGGAAAGAATATGTTTTGACCCCTTGGATTATCAACCAGTAGATTAAATTATTTACGCCAATTAACAAAATTATGTAAACAAGATTATCATAGGTTAATCACCCCAAGCAAGCATGTCACCCTATGTAAAAAGTAATTCATGATAAATTCAGGAATATGGTGACGAAGTGAAAAATTAATGGAGAACCTTGAAAGATAAAAACGCTACAGGAGTTGCGTAAAAAGGGTGCCCTTTAATATTTTTTAAAGGGAAAAACAATAAATAAATAAACATTTTATTTTGAAATAATTTCATGGATAAAAATAGTCTACACTCCTCTGAGGACAAGTTTAGTGATCAAATTATCCCATGGGAAGGTGGAAGAAATCCACATAATTTAGGATCTGTTTGGGATCCACTTATTTTATTGAAACTGAAAATTTTTTCCTGAAAATACTGTAGACAAAGGTAAAAGTTAGCTGAAATAGTACAATGTGATCATAAATAATACCAAAAAGTGCAATGGAGCTCATGAATAGTAGCAAAAATAAGCTGAATAATAAAATAAGTTGGCAAAAATATTTTTTGCCAAACACACACTTAGTGTCCGTTTGGGAACAGCTTATTTAATTGAAACTGAAAACTTTTTACTGAAAGTGTAAAAAAAAAATTAGCTGAATAGTACAATAGAATCCATGAATTATAAATAGTACCAAAAGTGCAATGGGGCCCATAAATAATACAAAAAAAAAAAAAAATTTTAAACAAATAAGTACATTCCAAATGGGCTCTTAGTCACTACTAAGTAAATAACAGCTAATATTTGTTTAATCAATTATTTAATGGACATGGTACTGTTATTCAAATTTATTATGATAACTCAAACAAATAGTGCTTTTATGGTATCGTGGCCTAAAACTAAATCATGTGACAAGAGAAGTAATAACAAAAATAACATGATGATGGCAATAATAACTTTGAAAAAAATTTCACATAATTAAATAATAGGTTAAAATATAAAATTTACCTTCTAAATT
This sequence comes from Quercus robur, assembly GCF_932294415.1. Classification (NCBI taxonomy): domain Eukaryota; kingdom Viridiplantae; phylum Streptophyta; class Magnoliopsida; order Fagales; family Fagaceae; genus Quercus; species Quercus robur. The sequence goes on along the minus strand of NC_065538.1, from coordinate 11,571,044 downwards.
TCACTATTTTTCATTTCTGTCATATGAGTTTGAGTTTTGTTATTTCATTCTTCTAATTAGTTCCATTCCCTCTCAATTAAGTCTTTCGTGGTAGTTTTTACCATGGTTTTAAAAACCGGTACGGTCAAAGAACCGGAAAAGAGGGTGATTACCGGTTTTATGGTCCGACCGGGGTTTGACCGGTGGTCAAACCGATGATGTCATAAATATTTAATTAATAATTTTAAAATTATAAAAATAGTTAATAAAATATAATAAGATTATTACATATAATTTATATTAAAAATATATATATAACCTATTTTCAAAAAAATTATGTGAGTTTTTATATCTTACACGTAGAAAATAAAAATAACCAACTATAAATAAACAATAACCAAAAATTATTTTCAAAACATAAAATTTAGTTATGCCCTTCTTTTAGGTTTATTTTTTTCCCTCAAAATGGTCTACATATTATGCATTCATTTTAAAGAAAAATTAAGTAAATTTTAAGATTGTTCACTTAAGTAATTATTAAAACCATTGTTTTTTTTTTATATCATAATTATCATAAAGAAATGTAAAAGGGATGGGAAACTTCATTCCACGTGAGTTGCTCACGTTGCCCTGAAAAAGTAGAAAAAGTAAAGCTTTAGGCTAAGGAAAATTAAAGTTGTGGCTGTTATTGATTCTCAAAAAACAAGATAAAAAATGTGTGGCTCTCATTGTGTTATTGACTATTGTGTGCAGTGTGCACACTGAACAAGTAGCAGAGGCAGAGCACGGCAAAACACAAATTTTACAAACTGTGCAAACCACTGAAACCAGTCTCTCTCTTACAAACTAAGAAGAAGCTCTCATAAGAAAAATGGATCAATTTAATTTCGTGTGTATTGTGGTCCTCCTCTCTCACATTCAAACAAAGATTTTCAACCATCTCTTCTCTCTATCTGTGAAGATATGTGTGTATCTGTGAAGATTTTCAACCATCTCTTCTTTGCCTCTCTCTTTATGAAGATGTGTGTTTTTAGGCAAGGTTAGGAATTTTGACTGCTCAAGAGGCTAGCTTTGATGCCATGTTCACCAAAGCCTTCAATCATCACAAGTAGACGCGGATCTAAGGAAAAAAAGAAATAGATCTTTGCTGCAAAATGTTTGGTTTCAGATCTTTTCAGTTTTCACCCATTTTACAGAACTGTTGCAAAACCGGTTCAACTATTTCGGTTCTCGGTTTTTCCGGTTGAACCTACAGTTACCGGTTATTTCCGATTTTTCTTTCATTTTCTATTTTTATGAATAACCGGACCGGATTGATGTCCGGTTCCCGGTTCAACCGGTTCAACCGGCCGGTCCGGTCCGGTTTTTAAAACTATGGTTTTTACCGTTAATTGTTATTTTCTTATTTATTTTTTATTTTTTTTAATTTATTTCTTAATTTTAGAAAAAAGACATTAATTTAAAAAATAAAAAAATATATAAAAAATAAAATAAAAAACTAGAAAGCCAGAGGAACAACGTCTCAAAAACAGTGCCACCTTTATTGTGCCAGCTATGTACTAGCTTAGGATTGAGCTCCGCAAGTTTAGAGGAGTAGAACCCTCTGTAACCAGCTTTAACACCAAATGTCTGATGCACACCATAGAGGTCCCAGAGAACCACCACGACGGGCAGGGCAGGGACTTCAACTCCCAGAAAGAAATAATACTTTTAACTTTTCATAAAGTTTTATTGCCATAAATTTTATAAGCATAGGATGAACTAGTATTAAAATGTACGTGTTAAGGAAGAAATAATTTTTTTGTTACAATTTATTCATCTTTTTGAGAGTTGTATAACCAATTAAGATCCGGTGTAATAGTCAAGTACAAGCTAAGGTTATTGCATTATACAATACCATATTGAAGGGTTAAGATTAAAAGTAAAAGTATATTTGGCCTTAATTCTTGGATCAATTTTTTTTTTTATAACTTTTTTAACCTTCATTTCTCACGCTATTTTTGGGGTGCAATAGCTCACCAAATCAAATCCAACTTCTAGTATAACATTATGTTAAAAGGTTTTTTTTTTTTAATTAATTTTTGTTATTTATAAATTTAGCCGGACTTGTTCAGTTCCGTTTTACCAATTGTAATCAAGCGCAATTAACATATTCCATTTCATAAAATGAGTAAATTTAAATGCAGTACATTATGTTTTATAATTGAATTTAAAAACACTTGGTTAAATTGAATGGATATTTAAAAAAAAAATTATTTAATTAATCAGTACAACAAATTGTTTGGATTCAATTGAGTAACACTTATAAAATTTATAATTTAAAAAAAAAAAAAAAAAAAAAAAAACTGCCTTAACATAAAAAGAATAATAATGAAACAAAAACCGAATATTACAATGACGGGGGATAGAAACGCACGTGTGGTGCAAGTTGAAATCACCTGGTATTACCGGTCACACCAAGTAATATTTTACTTTCGCCAAGAAAATTATGAAAGTATGGAGCATAGTAAAAAACAAAGAAAAAGAAAAACCAATTTTTTTAATGCGCTTCTCCTTAGTCATGACCTGCTCCAAAAGAAGACTAAAAAGAGTGGAGTGGGAGATGTAGAACGACAGTGGTGGAGAACGACATCGGAGTGGGAGACGTAGAAACCATGAGAAAGGTAGTAGAATAGGTTTTGGTCTAATTGGTTCGGTTGGGTTTTGAGGGCTTGTTGTGGAATGTAGGCTATGTAGCCTTTGAGGTGTGGTACTTTTTGTAAAGTAGTGGTGATGTAGATGTTGGTTTCATTTTTGTTATTCAGGCGTGGGAGGGATTGGAAAGACTTTGTCCATCTAATTGGCTTTTTTTTTTTTTTTTTTTAATTAATGTTTTTCTAAAATTAAGAATAAATTAAATATAAAAAAATAAAATAAATGTTAACGGTAGAAACTAACAGCACACTAACGAAGGACTTAGAGTCTGTTTAGAATCTGCTTAATTTGCTAAAATTGAAAACTTTTTACTGAAAATAATGTAGATAAAGGTAAATATTAGTTAAAATAGTACAATGGGACTCATAAATAGTACCAAAAAGTATAGTGGAACCTATGGATAGTAGCAAAAATAAGCTAAATAATAAAATAAGTTGACAAAAAATAAGCTAGCCAAACAGACACTTAATTGGGAAGAGATGACACCTAGAGGATTGAAATGACAAAATCCAAACTTATAGGACTAAAATGAAAAATGGTGAAATTTAGAGGCATGGTTGGCTTTGTCACAACGACGATGATAGCGATGAGCCTGACTGGTATGGCATGGTTTCAACTTGTGGCTTCAGTCTTGGCTATGGGTTTGTTCAAAGTGAGGTGTTTGATGTTTGGTCTGTGTGTGGTTTTTTGTACCGGAAATCACATTTTTCTGCCCTTCATTTTACATTTTATTCCCTGAAATATTAAAATGCATGATTAACTCTCCAAAGTTATAACTCTATTTCAATTTCTCCCTACCATCTATTCTGGTGCAAACTTTGACAAAATTTAGTATTAAAAGACCAATTTACCTCTCTCTCCAAAATAGATAGTAGAGGAGTAAAATGGATTTTTAAAACTAAATTTCATTACATTTAAAAGCAAACCAAATGGTAGAAGTTTAAGTGTTACAAAGTAATTTATTTAGGGGTTGATCATGTGTTTTGATAGTACATGAAAAAAAAAAAGAAAAAAAAAACCTGTAAATTGAGGTAAATTTTAGGGTGGAAAAGTGTAATTTTCCCTTTTGTGCTTTGGGAATATAGATGAGTTTGGGGTTTTGGATGAAGCTTATAAAGAAAATGAGTTGTTGGCTTTAAGCTTTTGATGTTTGTGAGGAAATAGGTTTGATTGAAATGATGGAGTTGGTACCAAGGGAGTCAATTTCGTACTGGAGGCTGTTTGGGTAGTAGTGGTACACTCTTGCCTTCAGCTAAGGCTTATAAGGCATGAATGGGGCGCATCTTTTTTCAATGTGGGAGCAAGTCTCAAAAACTGCTCATGTCGCTTGAAGGAACAAAGCCGTGCGGGTCCTTCGGCCCTAGAGCAAACAAACTGCTTGTGGGCTTGGAACAAAATCCTCCCCCACAAATATATATATAAATAAATATATATATATATATATATATTTGTATTATTTATGTAAGTATGAATATATTAATTTTTATGTTTATCAACAAAAAAAATTTAAATCCACATATTTTATAAGCCTACATATTAGCTTAAATATATTAACAAATATATTAGATTAAGTAAATTTTTTTTTTTTTATTGTACTGACCGAAACGCCGATACAGGCCAATACAACCGAAATAAGCTGGTACAACCTGGTATTTTTTTTTGTATGTTTTGGAGAAGTATCAGTGCCGGTTTAATGGCCAATACAGTATATTTCCCCGATATCGCCGGTACCAGTATAGTATTGACTTCCTTGGTTGGTACACATTGTGGGTTGTCCCCCCTTAAGATTGAGTTTCCTTTCAAATGTTTCTCAATCTCAAAATAGTTTTCAAGTTTAGAGAAAGGTAAATCAAGAATAAAGAATAACAAATTAACTCAAAAAACATTGAAATTTTTTTAAGAAAAGTTCTTTAAAAATTTATTATAAAAATCTTGTAAACGTAGCATTACTCTAAAACCAAGGACATTTGATGTTTGTTGACCTTATATATTTTGTCATATAAGATTTTGAGACCTAACAATTTTACATGTCATTATTCTAATATATATATTGATTAAGTCTAAATCATATTCTATATTTAAATCTGCAGTAAATTGTTGCCGCAATTAAAATAAAAGACTATTAATAACTATAACAATTATTTTTTAATAACTACTGTAGGGGCACGATTTCGGGGCTCAGGCCCAAAAGGCAGGTGATCCTGGCCCAAAAGTCCCTTAACAATGAATTTGTAGAGAGTAGGTTACAGAACTAGGTCTTCGACAGAGGAAACGCAGCTACGACCGTGCCATGCAACCAGTTGGACGTAAGGATATCCCTTCAGACCTTTGGAGCGATGATCCCGGGGGCTGTTTCATATACTTCAGTCTCTGTTCTCCTTTTCTTTCTTTCTCTTCCTTCTCTATCTTTTTCTTTGTTCAGCTTGCCCTCCTTTTTCCATGGGGATTTTCTTCTCTTATATAGCATCCTTCCTAAGATCATGACCCTACACTTGTCAACCATCTGACCTACCACTTGAGTGCCTGTCCCATAGGTCATCCTTTCTCTTTTCTGTGAGTTGCACTGGCCAAGATGATTCTGTCTTCCTGTCCCTTCCACATTAATGCGGCTGGAAAAGTAGTTCCTTGGCATTTAATGCGGCAGTTGTGGTTGCCCCCCTTCCTGAACACCATGCACCATTCCTTCGTATTGAGTGACCTTTCGCCAGGTAGGGGGTGTGAATTTGACACTCACTTGGCGAGTCCGAGGAGGTACTCCTCCTCGGACGCCCCTAAGCAGGCCCGGCCCATCATGGTTAGGATGGGATATCCTGCGCCCCTGCCTTTTCTTCTTATCGTGGTTGGGCTTGGTACATGAACTACGGCCCAACATCAGCTGACAGATTTCATCCCCCACAATAGCCCCTCAAAATGCCGGCCTTTTTCTGGGTCCGAGGAGAAAAGGCGGGATTTTGATACCCATTAGACGGCTCGTGGTGAACCACTGCTTCACACGTGTAGGGGGTGAAGGCACGCCTTTACGTGCCTCATTAATGCTGTGGGCAGTTAATGACTCTGGGGATAGTAACCGCAACTTTCGAGGTTTTACACTCGCCCAATCCAACGGTTGGAGGCAGGATCTACGGTGGACAGCGCTTCACGTGCCTTAGACGCGAGTGCGTCTGTTCAACTTCTACCGAGTATAACAGGCTTTGAGGGTGTTCGTCCCTCACTTTTGACGAGCCTCTCAGTATTCAGAACTTCTCAGAGCTTATTCCTTCAGTCCGTTCTTACTCCCGTTGCCATTCTCTTGAAGACTCCTTCGTGCCTCTTACCCGTAAGTGCGTGCTTCTTCTCCATCATTCTTCATTCTTCATTAATCATACTGCCTTCAAGTTGTTTTTTTAGGATTAGAGGGGATGGGTAGGCTTGAGAAAATGATAGATTCTCCGGCCGGTATGGCGGGCTTCTGGGCGAAGTATCGTATCCCACCAGAGGTAGGTTTAGAATACTGTCATCTGGAGGACATTTTGCTCAAACGGAGAACAGGAGAGGTCGCAATTCCAATGATAGCCTTCGTGGAAGGAGGAATGACTATTCCGATGGGGAGAATAACTAGGGATTACCTACGTGGTCATAGGTTGGCCCCCCATCAATGCACTGCTAATCTGTTCCGGATCCTGGGGTGTGTCGAAACCCTGAACAGTCAGATGAACCTCGGCCTCTCATGGCACGATGTGGTTCATCTTTATGAATGCCATAAGCTCGGCGACACATACTATCTAAAGTCTAGGAATGACGAAGTGAGGTTGATATCCTGCCTTTCGAAGTCCAGCAAAGGCTTGAAGGACGACCATTTGATCGTCTCCGGGCCATGGTCTGACGGACCTCACTATCCGACTAGGTCGGGAGAGCCAGGTGGGGTGTCGTAGGACTAGATGCCGTGGGGAGGACTTTGGTTTCAAGCTCCTCCCCCTCTTTTCCTTTTTATTTTGAACTTGTTGGTTTGGTTGCATGTCTCTTCGGACTAACATAAATCTTTTAACGGCCTTTGCAGACAAAAAACGAACAACTCCTCGGCTGAGCCTAGTCAATGTCCCAGCCTTAAATTACCTCCTGAGGTCCGAGATTTTTGTTAGCGAGGATGGACAACTTCGGTCGGCTCCTTTGATTTTGTATTACATTCCGCTCACTCGAGCTCAGGTAGAAGCCGGACAAGCTATTAGAGCCGGTAGTCCGAGATTAGCACGGATTGACGTGTCCATACCAGGGTTCCTCGCTGATACAGACCTGCCTCCTGTTCAGTTACCTCCCCAACGTGTCTTTCCCCCAGTAGTTATCCCAGAGGAAGAGGAGGCCGGTTCTTCACATTCATCCTTAGAGGATCAGATAGACCAGTTCCAGTTTACTGAGGAAGGGGAGGCTTCGGTCAGAGTAGTAGAGATCTCCGATTCTGACGCTGAGTTAGACCGTGCCTCAGCGGCTCCTGGTATTGGTTTGGTCATCGCACAGCCTGATATCAGCGAGGACACAGAAGAGGAAGAAGGGATGGACCTCCAGCCGAGGACTGGCCTCAGGGGTCTCCTATCCAACAGGTCCAAAGGGCAGACATCCAAGGAAATCTCGAAAGGACAGATCGTCTCCAAAGCCCCTGCTCCTCCTCTCCCTCCCTCGTCGGGTGCAGCGCTGAAGCCTATGCCTAACCTAAGGCGAAAAAGGCCTATAGAAGAGGCGGAGGAGGGAGAGGTTGCCCGTGAGAAAGCCGGGCCTAAAAAGAAGGGCAAGGAAACGAAAGAGCCCCGAGAAAAAAGAACCAGGTCCACAGAGAGCCGAGATGAGGCGGCCACTCCAAGGGGACCACGAACATGGTCTCCTCGGATCGAGCTAGATGGCGCTCCAATCCTCTGGGATGCGACCCTATGGGAGTCTCAGCGTGAGCAGGCTTCGTTCATGGCTGAGGCGTTGCAGCAGCCTCTTCTCCTGCCCCGTGATATGGAAGGCCTCAGGAAGATTCGTCAGCCAGAGCTTTTCATGTCACTGAAGAGGGACATGGCTGTGGTAAGTAGAATCTTCTATCTTATCTTCGTGTTGAGAACCCTCTTATCGTTTTATCTTGGTATCGTCTTCATTTCCGTCTGAGTGCAGGTCACCCAGCAAATTTATGTTGCCGAGGAGTGGGCCAAGCAAGCTCGTGAGGATGCGAATAAGGAGGCTCAGTCCCGTGCTACAGCTGAGAGGGCCGCGGGCGATCTCAAACGAGATCTTGATCGTAAGGATCATGAGCTAAAAGAAGTGAAGAAGGCCAATGCGAGTGCAGAGGCTGGCCTGAAGAATGCTGAAAAGCAAACCGAAGAGCTGCGCAAGCAGCTCCGACACTCTGAGGAAAGACTGTCAGCGGAGCAACAAGCGGTTTCGGAGCTTAAGGCTGAGCTTGCAAGGGCTAAGGAGGAAGCCCGCTTGTCCAGGGAGGTTGTCGAGAAGGCTGTGGCGGCTTCGTATGAACGTGGGGTTCACGATACTGAGGAGAGATTGACCGAGGAAGTTGCCACCGTCTGCAGGGATTATGTCACCTCGACCTGGGGATTGGCCATGGATCGGGCAGCCGTCCCCGCCGATTCTGATCTCAGGAAAGCTGAGAACATCTTTTACCCTGCGGAGATACGTGAGACTCTTGGGGAGGTCGCCTCCACTGAGCCTCTTCCAGCAGATTCCCCCATTCCCGAGACTGGGGGCATGGAGCAAGCTATGCAGGTTCAGTCACCCGAGGACAGTCTCCGCATCAGCGAGATCCTTGCCCAGGCCCGGGAGGTCGCCCCAGAGAACCCAGCAGTAGATGATCAGCCTGCCCCAACTCAGGGCCCTTAGGGACGTAGAATAGGAATTCGTCTGTCCCGTTTTTGTACTTTGTTGTGTTTGATCCTTGCTAATATTTTTGAACTGAATTACTTTGAACATTATATGACAAAAGTTATTTCATTACATATATCGCTGCTTTACTCTATTTCGTTTTCATCATGAATGGATATCAGTTTTACTCTTTTACTGCTTAAAGTTAAACAATAATGAATGAATACGTTAGAATTGCGACACTTTGTAATTGAGCAAGAACGATTACAATGCTGATTTTTCCCAAGTCCGTGGCCAAGAATCCGCGCAGGACTTGGGCTTCCTTTAACGCTTTTCGTGAATCATAAACGGTTAACCCTTGATGAAAGAATTGTGTGATTAATTTCCCCCAAGTCTGTGGTCCGAGGAGCCATGCAGGACTTGGGTTCTGTTTAACACGTACTGAAAATTGCTGCGTGGTTAATTTCCCCCAAGCCTGTGGTCCGAGGAGCCATGCAGGACTTGGGTTCTGTTTAACACGTACTGAAAATTGCGGCGTGGTTAATTTCCCCCAAGCCTGTGGTCCGAGGAGCCATGCAGGACTTGGGTTCTGTTTAACACGTACTGAAAATTGCTGCGTGGTTAATTTCCCCCAAGCCTGTGGTCCGAGGAGCCATGCAGGACTTGGGTTCTGTTTAACACGTACTGAAAATTGCGGCGTGGTTAATTTCCCCCAAGCCTGTGGTCCGAGGAGCCATGCAGGACTTGGGTTCTGTTTAACACGTACTGAAAATTGCGGCGCGGTTAATTTCCCCCAAGCCTGTGGTCCGAGGAGCCATGCAGGACTTGGGTTCTGTTTAACACGTACTGAAAATTGCGGCGTGGTTAATTTCCCCCAAGCCTGTGGTCCGAGGAGCCATGCAGGACTTGGGTTCTGTTTAACACGTACTGAAAATTGCTGCGTGGTTAATTTCCCCCAAGCCTGTGGTCCGAGGAGCCATGCAGGACTTGGGTTCTGTTTAACACGTACTGAAAATTGCGGCGTGGTTAATTTCCCCCAAGCCTGTGGTCCGAGGAGCCATGCAGGACTTGGGTTCTGTTTAACACGTACTGAAAATTGCGGCACGGTTAATTTCCCCCAAGCCTGTGGTTCGAGGAGCCATGCAGGACTTGGGTTCTGTTTAACACGTACTGAAAATTGCGGCGTGGTTAATTTCCCCCAAGCCTGTGGTCCGAGGAGCCATGCAGGACTTGGGTTCTGTTTAACACGTACTGAAAATTGCGGCGTGGTTAATTTCCCCCAAGCCTGTGGTCCGAGGAGCCATGCAGGACTTGGGTTCTGTTTAACACGTACTGAAAATTGCTGCGTGGTTAATTTCCCCCAAGCCTGTGGTCCGAGGAGCCATGCAGGACTTGGGTTCTGTTTAACACGTACTGAAAATTGCGGCGTGGTTAATTTCCCCCAAGCCTGTGGTCCGAGGAGCCATGCAGGACTTGGGTTCTGTTTAACACGTACTGAAAATTGCGACGCGGTTAATTTCCCCCAAGCCTGTGGTTCGAGGAGCCATGCAGGACTTGGGTTCTGTTTAACACGTACTGAAAATTGCGGCGTGGTTAATTTCCCCCAAGCCTGTGGTCCGAGGAGCCATGCAGGACTTGGGTTCTGTTTAACACGTACTGAAAATTGCTGCGTGGTTAATTTCCCCCAAGCCTGTGGTCCGAGGAGCCATGCAGGACTTGGGTTCTGTTTAACACGTACTGAAAATTGTACAGTAGAACGACATCAAGTAAAATATTCTTCATTAATAAAAGTACCTTTTCAGGTTATTTACATTCCATGGACGTGGCACTACACGTTCGTCCAAGTCTTCCAAATAGTACGCTCCAATGCCAGCCACAGAGGTGATACGGTATGGACCCTCCCAGTTTGGCCCGAGCTTTCCCCATGCAGGGTTCCTCGCATTGCCCAGGACTTTCCTCAGCACCAGGTCCCCAGGCGTCAAAGGCCTCGACCTCACCTTGGCGTCATAGCCCCGCTTGAGCTTTTGTTGATACTGAGCTAGATGCACCATCGCGCAATCCCTTCTCTCTTCAAGGAGGTCCAAGCTTTTCTCTAGAAGCCCGTTGTTAACAATAGGGTCGAATGTAGCAGTCCTCTGGGAGGGAAAGTTTATCTCTAATGGGATGACGGCCTCGGCCCCGTAGGTCAACGAAAAGGGGGTTTCTCCCGTGGATCGGCGGGGCGTGGTGCGATACGTCCACAAAATATGGGCGAGCTCCTCAACCCACCTCCCTTTTGTGTCGTCCAACCTCCTCTTCAGCCCATTCACTATGGTTTTGTTAATTGCCTCGGCTTGTCCGTTACTCTGCGGATAGGCTGGCGTAGAGTACCTATTGACAATCCCCAATTCACTGCAATATTCCCTAAAGGCCTTGCTATCAAATTGCAGACCATTGTCCGAGATTAGGGTGTGTGGGGTACCGAATCGGGTGACAATGTTTTTCCAGATAAACTTCTTGACATCAACATCCCTAATGTTTGCCAGCGCCTCAGCCTCGACCCATTTCGTAAAGTAATCAGTGCCGACGAGAAGAAACTTCTTGTTCCCGGCAGCTTTGGGAAACGGACCTAATATGTCGAGGCCCCATTGTGCAAATGGCCAAGGGCTGGATAATGGGTTAAGTACCCCACCCGGCTGATGTATATTCGGAGCGAACCGTTGGCATTGGTCACACTTCTTCACATATTCCAGAGCCTCTTTATGCATGCTCGGCCACCAGTAACCCAACGTCATAGCCCTGTGGGAGAGGGACCGACCCCCCGTATGGCTTCCGCAAATCCCCTCGTGCAGCTCCTCCAGAATGAGTTCAGTAGCCCCCGGGTGCACACACAGCAAGTATGGCCCGGAGAACGAACGTCTGTAAAGCTTGGAGTCCTCAGACAACCAGAATCGGGGAGCCCTCCTCCTGATTTTGTCGGCCTCGACTTTGTCGTCCGGCAAGGAATCGTACTTCAAGAATTGGACAAGAGGGTCCATCCAGCTTGGTCCCTCAACGACGTTATGTACCCGAATACCATTAGTGTCCTCTTCCGTGGGGCGGCAGAGGTCCTCGACCAAAATAACCCGCGGAAGGGGCTGAGCCGAGGATGTGGCCAGTGTTGCCAGGGAATCGGCGTGGGTATTCCCGCTTCTGGGTATATGTGTTAAATGGAAGTCTTCGAAGTGCGCTTGTAGGCGTTTGGCTCGGGCCAGGTACCGCTGCATTCTCTCATCTTTCGCCTCCAATTCCCCGCCTACTTGCCCCACTATGAGTCTCGAGTCCGAGAACATGCTTGCGCATTTTCCGCCCAACCTCTGGATCATGGACATCCCCTCCAGCAGTGCCTCGTATTCGGCTTCGTTATTCGTTGCTGTGAATCCCAGTCTCAAAGACTTTTCCAAGATTATACCTTCGGGAGAGATCAGAACGAGCCCCACTCCAGAGCCCTTCTGGTTCGCTGCACCATCGATGTATGCTCTCCACTTATCGTGTTCTTGCAGAGAAATCGTGCTGACCAATCTCTTATCGTCATTCGGCGATCCCGACACTTCCACCCCTTCCAAGGTAGGCTCCGCAAATTCAGCTACCAGATCGGCGAGAACTTGACCTTTTATGGCAGTGCGTGGCATGTACCTAATGTCGAAGGCGCCCAAGATGGTTCCCCATTTGGCTACTCTCCCCGTGTAGTCAGCGCTACGGAGGACTGATTTCAATGGAAGCTGGGTCAGTACAACCACTGTATGTGCCTGAAAATAGTGGGGGAGCTTCTTTGTAGCTTGCACGACAGCCAATATTGCCTTTTCGAGGGGGAGGTACCTGGTTTCCGCCTCCTGTAGCGACTTGCTTACGTAATATACGGGCCGCTGCGTGCCGTTGTCCTCTCGGATTAGTACTAGGCTAACCGCATGTTCGGCGACGGCGATGTATGCATACAGCACCTCGTCGGTCTCGGGACTGGACATGATCGGAGGTCTGGCGAGGTATTCCTTGAGCTGTTGGAATGCCAAATCACATTCCCCGGTCCACTCGAAACCCTTCCACTTGTGCAATAAGAGGAAAAAGGGTCTGCATCTGTCCGCCGAGCGGGAGATGAAACGGTTCAAAGCTGCTATCATGCCGGTAAGCTTCTGGACTTCTTTCGGATTCCGAGGAGGTTGCATATTATGAATGGCCCTTATTTGGTCAGGGTTAACTTCGATCCCCCGGTGGGTTACCATGTAGCCAAGGAATTTCCCCGATCCCACTCCAAATGAGCACTTGGATGCGTTCAGTCGCAGCTTGTACCTTCTCAGAATGTGAAACACCTCGCCAAGGTCCCTGATGTGGTCGGTCACCAATTTACTCTTTACTACCATATCGTCTATATACACCTCGACAGTTTTTCCCATCTGTTGTTCAAACATCCTAGTCATCATCCTTTGATAGGTCGACCCAGCATTCTTCAGGCCAAAAGGCATCACCTTGTAATGATAGTTGCCAATTGGGGTGACAAAGGCAGTTTTTTCCTGGTCTTCCGTGGCCAAGGATATCTGATGGTAGCCTTGGAAAGCGTCCAAGAAACTCATTCGGGGATGGCCGACAATTGCGTCGACAAGTCGGTCTATCCTCGGCATTGGGAAAGGATCCTTCGGGCAGGCCTTGTTTAAGTCCGTGAAGTCCACACAGACTCGCCATTTCCCGCTCTTCTTCTTCACCACGACTGTGTTCGCCAACCATTCCGGGTAAAACACTTCCTTGATAGCCCCAGCTCTTTTCAATTTTGCCACTTCTTCCCTCACAGCTTCTGCATGCTCCCTTGACGGGCGCCGAGGAGGCTGCTTCTTTGGGGTAATATCCAGATTAACATTGAGGTGATGGCGTATTAGGTCTGAGTCAACCCCAGGGGCTTCATAAGGATCCCAAGCGAATACATCCTCGTTTCGGCGCAAAAAATTAATTAGCGCCAACTTCTCCTGTGCTGGAAGCTCCGAGCCAATCTGGAAAAATCTGTCGGGGTCTGATCCGACGAGCACTTTCTCCAACTCTTCACAGCTCACCTCCATGGCCGGTCCTTCATTACCCGTAGCTAGGACCGGGGTCCTTGATTGCTATAAGGTATTTCCGGCTGAAGTGGAAGGCCCATTGCTTAATTGTTGAGCGATTGCCGATACCATGCATTGCCTGGCCATTCCTTGATCCCCCACTATCTCTTTGATTCGGTCCTCTGACGGATATTTCACTTTCTGGTGCAGGGTAGACGACACGGCCCCTAGTGTATGAAGCCATGGCCGTGCCACAATAGCTGTGTAGGGTGAATATGCGTCCAAAACAATGAAGTCCACTTCCACTATTTCTATGTCTGTTTGCACTGGCAACCTAATCATGCCTTTAGGGATAACGATTTTTCCCTCAAAGCTAAGCAGGGGGGAATCGTATGGCGACAGGTCTTCCTGCTTCAAGTTCAGCCCCTTATACAAGTCTGGGTACATCACCTCCACGGCGCTACCCTGATCAACTAACACCCTTTTCACGTCATAACCTCCTATTCTGAGCGTCACGACTAAGGCATCTTCGTGGGGTTGAATAGTGCCCTCCTTGTCCTCCTCCGTGAACCCAATTAATGGCGGGGCCCTCCCTCTAGCACTCCTGGACTCCCTTCCACCTGGATCTGTCGGGGACTTGCCCACTGACATTACTCTGAACGGGCCGGAACCGGTTCTCCCAGGTGCGGCAAGAATGACATTTATCGTGCCTATTGGTGGCCTCAAGGCGCTTTGCCTGGTATCGACATTTGATTGCTCAGGGCGTTGCAACAGATGCCTTAACTTTCCTTCTCGGACAAGCCGACCCAAATAGTTTTTCAGGTTCCTGCATTCGTCAGTAACGTGACCAGGCTCTTGGTGATACGCACAATATAGATTCTGATTGCGTCTTGAGGAGTCGCCCGCCATCTTATTCGGCCATTGAAAAAAAGGTTCGTGCTTTATTTTCTCCATGATCTCGTGTAATGGCTCTCGGAACACAGCGTGGACTACTTGAGCCCCTGTAGATCCCGATTGTTCCGTATAATCTCTTCTCGGCTTATTGCTGCCACTGAAGCGGTCTGACCTGAAGTCCCTTCTCTCCTGAGGGACAAACTTCGCCTTTCCCTTCCCGGTTTGCTGGTCCTCTTCGACCCTTTTATACTTGTCTATCCTGTCCATGAGTTGCCGAACGCTGGTGGCTGGCTTCCCCGTAAGAGACTTTCTTAAGCCATGCTCTGTCGGCAAGCCCCTTTTAAAGGCACTGATGGCGACGTCATCGTGACTTCCTTCTACCTCGTTGTGCATCTCCCAATATCTGTCCGAGTAGGCCTTCAGCGTTTCTCCTTCTCGCATGGACAGAGATAAAAGGGAATCGAGGGGCCGAGGGACTCTAGTGCTGGTGATGAAGCGGGAGCCAAAAGCTTGTGTCAATTGTTTAAAGGAGTCTATGGAGTTTGGTGGGAGGGCATCAAACCATCTCATGGCTAGAGGCCCCAGGCTGGATGGAAACACTTTACACATTAACGCCTCGTCCCTGGAGTGGACGGCCATTCTTTGGTTAAACTGGCTCACGTGCTCCACTGGGTCAGTTCGGCCATTGAATAGGGTAAACGTTGGCTGATTAAATCGCCGAGGGAGCACCGCCCGCTCTATTCTACGGGTAAATGGCGACTGGGAGATTCGATCCAGGGCCTTGCTCATGGCGTCATTAACCAAGCCTTGGTAGGGTGGGCTTTTACGACCACGTTTGTGAGGCCGCTCCTCCTCATAGGAGAACGTCTCGCTCGGAGGGGTCCTCGTCCCTCGTCTGTATTCATCATCCTCACCACTGCTAGTATCCGAAATGGGCGAAGGACGTTTTTTCTGGGCTCGACGCAGCCTTTTCTTCAAATCCTCAATCTCTTGCTGTAGAGCCTTCCGCTCGTTGTGCTGGTGGGAAGCATGATCCTTTCCTTTCGAGCGACTTCTACTCGTGTGAGAGGTGTTCACACTGCCCTCTCGTTGATTATCTTGGTCCTTTGCTCGTTCGAGGTTTACAAAGTTGTCCTGTCGTTGAGATTCCGCATGTCCGGTTTGGCGCGGACCTGATCCTTCCATCCCTTGCTATTTCACTTGTCGAGACACAAGTTCTTCCCACAGACGGCGCCAATTGTAGGGGCACGATTTCGGGGCTCAGGCCCAAAAGGCAGGTGATCCTGGCCCAAAAGTCCCTTAACAATGAATTTGTAGAGAGTAGGTTACAGAACTAGGTCTTCGACAGAGGAAACGCAGCTACGACCGTGCCATGCAACCAGTTGGACGTAAGGATATCCCTTCAGACCTTTGGAGCGATGATCCCGGGGGCTGTTTCATATACTTCAGTCTCTGTTCTCCTTTTCTTTCTTTCTCTTCCTTCTCTATCTTTTTCTTTGTTCAGCTTGCCCTCCTTTTTCCATGGGGATTTTCTTCTCTTATATAGCATCCTTCCTAAGATCATGACCCTACACTTGTCAACCATCTGACCTACCACTTGAGTGCCTGTCCCATAGGTCATCCTTTCTCTTTTCTGTGAGTTGCACTGGCCAAGATGATTCTGCCTTCCTGTCCCTTCCACATTAATGCGGCTGGAAAAGTAGTTCCTTGGCATTTAATGCGGCAGTTGTGGTTGCCCCCCTTCCTGAACACCATGCACCATTCCTTCGTATTGAGTGACCTTTCACCAGGTAGGGGGTGTAAATTTGACACTCACTTGGCGAGTCCGAGGAGGTACTCCTCCTCGGACGCCCCTAAGCAGGCCCGGCCCATCATGGTTAGGATGGGATATCCTGCGCCCCTGCCTTTTCTTCTTATCGTGGTTGGGCTTGGTACATGAACTACGGCCCAACATCAGCTGACAGATTTCATCCCCCACAACTACTATATTAAATTTCTTATTTAGACAAAAATAAAAGACTGTTAATAACTAACATAATTATCAAACTTCATATTTAGACAAAGAATAAAATTTCTTGTGCATTGTATATGTTACCAACTAGAGTTACAATGATTGTTTTTCTTCTTCTTTTAACTTTTTTTTTTTTTTTTTGGTGTTTTAAATTAGAAACAGAGCTCACATACCTTTATTTCCTTGCCAACCACGAATTCCATTGCGAGATAAATCAAGAATTCTTAACTCCTTGAAAGGCTGCAACAAGGACTCGTTCAAGAACCAATTTTCATTATCAGCATAGACGTGAGTTTCATGGTTTATATTGGAGAGCCAAAGCTTGATAACGTAGCCAGTGGTGTTATTACATTTGACCCGCTCCCAGTTACAACACTCACTCTTTAGGTCGTAAACCCATGATGGAAGAAGGGGTTCTGTATAATTAGTATTGGATTTCAGATATGCCTTCAATTCTAGCAGACCCATCCTCTCTTCCTCAATGCAAGCTCTTAGCTCATGAATGTAAGCAACAAGTACTAAAACCCACAGTAAAGACCTCACTAAAGGCCACTCCATTGAGAAATATTGTGAGGCACCAACTTTCATTTCTAGCTAAGTCTTCTTATATAGAAAAGTTTAGAGAAAATTATATAACGCTCCTTGAGGTTTATTTAACTTACATTTTGATCCTTTTATTTCTAAAAGTTAAAGTCAAAATTGTCACCTAAAAGGTGTCAACTAAAATCATAGAAACATAGTGAGCGTTTGGTTTCAGCTGAAACCAACGTTCACGTTTTCATTTCACGTTTCCGTCCTTTTTTTTTTTTTTTTTTTTTTTTTTTCAGCGCATGAACAGTAAATTTAGTGTGCAGAGACAAAAATTATTGTTCATGCACCGTATCAATACTGTTCACGTACTGTAGCAGCACTGTTCACGCATTAAAAATATTAAAAATGGATCCCACGGTACTTTTCACACGTTTAAAAATTATTTTGCTACAGTGTTTTCAGTTTTCAGTTTTCAGTTTTCAGTTTCAGCAACAATAAGCTCAATCCAAACGGACCCACAATCTCATGTTTACTCTCCTCTACGTCAAATGAAGACAAAAACTGGAAAAATAAAATAATGAGTTCCACAAACCAAAAAAACAAATAATAATAATAATTCTTGAATCTAATAAATAAAGCATTTATTAAAGCATAGTGTTTATTTACCTGCATTCTTACCGGAATGAGTAATGCTAAAGATCCAAAATTTTATCAACTGTAGATATGGCGACAGGTAAGTAAATGAAAAAAGTAATGTTTATGGTAGGTCTAGATGAAAGCCAATAAGAAGTTACCCACAACAACAATTTGTAAAAATGTTGTAAAATAGTTTGTGATTATAGTATTACTCTACTAATATTTCTCATTAATTAAATGCATAAAGCTTTTCGGGTTTGGGTTTTTTCTTTTTTTTCTTTTTAATTGAAACAAAAACTTTTATCACTGGAAAAGAGAGAAACAAAACAGCAAAACATTCCATGCAATAGAGAAGGAATCTTTCTTGTCAAGCAAGACCTAGGCAATCCTAATGAATTGACTTTACAAAAATTAGGGGCGGCCGGCCAAACCCAATAAAACATTTATTAAGTTCACATTGCTTTGATTCTAAATTAAATCTTGAATGTCGGAAACGAAGTTTGTCAACCTCCACTGAACACCAGCTTCTTTATTGATGACAGCATTCACACCGATCAAGTTAAGGGGTATTTTACCATGTGCAATTGCTCTCAATTATTGTTGAGATTGAGAATTTTTTTTTTTTTTTTTTTTTTAATTTCAATCTCAATCTTTAAATAATAATAAAATATTACAAATTATAAAATTACAAATTAAAGAAATTAAAATCATGTGTGAGACGAATGAGCCCATGCAATACCCTAGGTATTGTATGGGATCCTAATCCGCATTGATATTATTAGGTTTTAAAAGTTTAGAACAATTGGCAAACCATGATCATAAACTTTTCTCGATATAGATCTTAGAGTCTATGAAGCCATATTAGACAATGCTCAAAGTGTTGCAAGTCAAAATTCAAAGAACATACAAGCTGCAGGTTCAAAAAGTCAAAATCAGACTGGTTCGATCGATTAGGCTCGATCGATCGGAAGGGTTCGATCAATCAAGCTCAATCGATTAGAAGGGTTCGATCGATCAAGCTCAATCGATCGGATGGCACAAATTAACAAGTTCACCATAATGATGTTCAATTAGAAGAAAATAAAAATAATAATAACATGTCAAAATACATTCCTACAAATATTTATTGTGGGGCCAGAGAACTTATGACCCGGCCCACTTTCCATTAGGACTCAGGGCCCGTGTCGAGAAGAGTAGTTGCCGAGGACAAGTGGTGAAAGACCAAATAGCCTAGAGATGCAGCCGAGGATGACCCTGTCCTCGGCTCCCAAGACTTCAAAGGGAAGAGCGACATGTCATCAAAGGCAACCTCCAAAGCGCCCCCAGAAAAAGAGGCGAGTAGAATGGGACTCACATGGGGGTACGAAGTGGGGGTGGTTCGAGATAAAGACGTCACCTCCGCATTGAATGCGCCCACAAACGTCCTATCCATATTAATGGGAAAAGACTCCTAAACAGTGTGGTTTCGATTATTGCAACTAATAGAGAGTGGGGTGAGGCGGCTGATGGGACAGATACTTGAATAGGTACCTACCTGATCAACAGATAGAGGGTCAGGATCAACCGAGAAGGGCTATATAATATAAAGGCTTATGCGCCAAAAAAGGGGGGGAAAGAAGGCCAAGAACCAGAGCCTCCCAGACCACACCGAGGAGAAAGACTTCTCGAGCAAACATAGTTTATTTCTGTATGAGTACTATGACTAACCACCGTCCGGTGTCCAATGCCTAGCCTTTCAAGATCACGCTCTACAAATTATATTGTTTGGGCCCTTAACGTGAGAACCCAATATCATTTTGAGGTCGTTACAAATTGAGTCCTTACATTTATGATCTAGGTAATTGGAAAAATATTGACACAAAATTTAGAGATTTATTAGTAGAAAGAGGTTCATTTAGAGTGGATTAGCCAATTAGCTATATTATCGATTGAAAATGAGATGTTAGAAGAACTTGAATACAAAATTTTAATTAGTCAATTTGCATTTCAAAAGGAAAGAAAATTAGATTTTAAATGAAATATATTATAATAAATAAATATTTTAAAAAAATGCCCTATTTTAGTTCTCACCTTAGGCCCCAAAATGTCTAAGGCCAGAATGTTCCCAACTCCTAGAGATAAGCGGTTCAAGCGATTGCCCCAGTAAGGCCCGTGGTATTACTCATTACTGTCACATGACGTGGGGTTGATAAGCTTACACCGGAGACCCTCCTTTTTACATTCAGCAAATAATAAATAAAACATGCACACATGTCCCAGACTAATATGCCAGCCAATTACATGTGGCCTGATCCATCAACGTATATAGCACTAAATAAATAAATAAATATTACACATAACGTGATGGAAACAAGAAGGATGAAAAGATCATATACATTCACACACACCAACCAACCATTAATTTGACAAAGAACTAAACAGAAAGAACAAGGAAAGTTCATATGTGTGGAGTCCGGAAACGCAATTGACGGAGAAGAGAGAGAGAAGAAGAAAAAGAGGTGAAACTTTGCTAGAATAATTGTAGTTGAAATGGCTGGCATTTAAATTGAAAGAGAAAGTACGTGGAAACACGTTTGTACCATAATTTTTGTCACAATATATGTGCAATTGTGAGTTATGGAAAAAATGTATTAAGCCTATTTGAAAGTGACAGTTCACCTATTAAAATTGCATATATCATCCAGATGCGGTAACTATTGTGGCAAATGATGTCATCCTAGAAGAACTGAATCTAAAATGTAGTAGGGGCATAATCGTTCCCAGCTTAGTGACCAATATGAAAATTGCCAACCTGTATTGATCAATATGGTATAAAATTGCCAATTTCAATGATGATTGCCATATACTTAAAATGTTAAAAAAATAAAGGGTAAATTGCAAATTACAACTCTAAAGTTTGAGAGTGTTTGAATTTTATATCCTAACGTTTCAAAATTTGGAATTTACTCCGTCCTGACTTCAAGTCCTGACTCCATCTTTGTTCGTAAGGATAAAAGCCAGATTGAAAATGCCGAGCATCTATATTCCATAGCACACCCCATGAGGTCTGCTTCTATGACCAATCGGCCATTGCAGTGATTATAGAGAAATAGATTCCAAGTGGCCTGTTTCTGGGTGCCAACATTCTCATGACCACGCCTCTATTTGTCAAATTTCTACGGCCATTGTCTTTTATTGCAGGACCAAAGAGCAAGGGTAAAAAATACTATTTAAAACATTGCTTACATTTAGTGCTAGTTTGGATAGCACTTTTATTTGCTGCGTCTGCGTTTCCTCCTTCCTTTCTTTTTTTTTTTTTTTTTTTTTTGCCTTTTCAGCCGCAATGGTTGACCCATTCTCCGGTGAACAGTGTATTTATGCACTGTTCACGGTCCCACAAACTTCACTTTTTATCAACTTTTTCACTAAAAATGGGTCCCACAATACTATTCACACGTTTAAAAATTATTTTGCTACAGTGTTTTCAGTTTTCAGTTTTCAATTTCAGCAAAATAAGTTCTATCCAAACACACCCTTAGTCAACTTGTTAAAAGATAATATGTTTGGTATGTTGATTTTGTAGTATTATTTTGATGCGGTAAACATGCTATTCAAGTGACTCCACTTTTTCAAAAATATAGAATATGTGACTTTGAGTAGGGGCAATTTTATAGCGAAGTCTTAAGATTAAAATCCTAAAGTTTAGGAATTTGAAATGAACAATGAAAAGTTTTGAGCTGTCTCTACATATTTTGTGAAAAAAAATCTATTACAATTTAGTGTTTACAACTCAAATTCCAATTTCCCCATCTCTCCCATTCTTTTTACTTGTCAATATTTAATATTTGACTAAATTACATATTGACTCTCTAACTTTGATTAAAGTTCATTTCCTCTAACTTTATTTTTATTTAATAAAATTTTTTAACTTTCAAGTTTATTTAATTCATGCCTCCTGTTAGTCTCCATTAGAATTGCATCGTTAGTAACCTCCAAAATAACATAGTTTGCATTTTTTTTTAAAAAAAAATATGAAAATTAATACAAAATAATATTTTTTGAAAAAAAAAATTTTAATTTAAATATCTTTCATTTGAAAAATACACGAAAATAAAAATCAAAGATATTCTCCTCCTGTTACACGAAAAAAATTGAAATGCTTGTATTTGTTCTTTACCTTTTAGTTGACATTCCAACCAATTTTTTGGATGCATGGCAACAAGCCAACAACCGTGATCAGCTTGCCTCCTTCCAAACAATTTACTTCTTTGTTTTGTTCGGCACTTGGGCTCCACAATATTCTTGAATTCAAGCAATCAGTTGCTTGATTTCTTTTGTATTGATTGGCGCCGCAATAATTTTGGCCGCCTCTCACGTTTAAAGCACGTGTGTCACTTTTAAGAAGAATTAAAGCTTTTTTTTTTTTTCTTTTTTTTTCATTGCAAGAAGCAAATTCCTTATTCCTTTGACCTTGATGAGAGGTGGCATTACATCAAACATTTCTTTTTTTTGGTAGAATATCAATATATGGTGTCCACTTCTAATGATTGCGCTCTTTATAATCAGACCAAGACATCAATTGATTTTTATTCTATGCGTGAATTGAATCTCTGTTCTTTTATTCAACTATAAGAAACTTTATCAGTTGAACTAACTGAAACCCACAACATTTCGTAAATCTATTGGCATGTAAGAAGTATATTTGCAAACAAGCGTTACACAAAATAATAAATTTTAAAATAGTGTGCCTTCCTTGTAGGTTGTGGTGGACTAAAGTAAACCATTAATATTGGCATCCTTGTTAACACATCAATAAATTTTTAATACACCTAAAAATTAATATTGATAAAAAAAAATTTCACCTTCATAATGTTTTTATTATGCTCATTGATTTTTTTCCTCAAAAAAAAAAAATTATGCTCATTGATTTTACTCCAATTTCATTTATTCCCTTAGAAAGGTTTTAAAAATCAGATCAAACAGAGAATATAAGAAACAAAAATGACAAATTACAACTTACCCACCTGTAGTTTGACCGAAATTTAAGTTGCTTACCTATGATTTAAAAGTTGGCACTTTGCCCACTTGAAATTCACTCCGTTAGACTTTCGTTACCCATCTTTGTACTTTTAGCATTAAAAATACATTAAAAAAAATCAAGATTTAAAAGTATATTTGTTAAAATGGTGAAGTTTTGGCTTAAGAACATTTTTCATCTTCATAAGTACATTCTCAAACCTATCAATTTAAACAAAACTCTGAAGGGATAATCATCAATGAATGTTTGAATTTTGCATGTCTTGACTGCAAATCACTTATTTGTAATTCACAACAAGATAAACATAGAAATCCTCTTGAAAGTACGAAAATGCCAAAGGAGTACAATATACAAAGTGGAGTCTTACATGGAGTACATCACACCAGCAACTTAAAAAATAAGTACATTTCTGACTTCTACATCCAAAATTTAAAAATTCATTATTTCATAAAAATTTGAAGTAATACTAAAATTATGATGAAATTAAAAATCATTGCATCTACCGCTTCTATCTCATCTTCATCAACTCTTGATAATACCCAAAATGAACTCCATTCAAGCACAATAGTAGAGTTGGAGATGAACCAGTTGGATTAGATGGCCCAAAGCCTTAATCTCCCCATGGCCTCTCTCCCAAAATATAATAATTTGGTTTTGTGTAGTCCAAAATAAGTTTATCATATCAAAATATGCCTAAAAATTAGTTTGTAAGTGGCTAACATTTGTGATTTGCACAACATCCATAAGTCAAGACATGCAAAATTTAGACATTCATTGATGAATATCCCCTTGAGAGTTTTACTCAGATTGATAGGCTTAAGAATGTTCTTATCGAGAGGAAAAATATTCTTAAGCCAAAGCTTCACCATTTTAAGAAATATACTTTTAGATTTTGATTTTTATGTTTTTGTTATGTTTTTTGTGTTTTTAACTGTAAAAATACAGAGGTGGGTAATGGAAGTCTAATGAAGTGAACCTCGGGTAGGCAAAGTGCCAACTTTTAAATCACAGATAAGTAACTTAAATTTCAAGCAATCTACTGGTAGGTAAATTGTAATTTGCCCAAACAAGAAAATGGTTTCTCATTTTTTTTCAGTTGATCGGATTTAATCAATGGTCAAATTTGTGACGTAATAAGCAATTAAATTTATACTTATTTAATAACATAAATAAATTATTTATATTTTAAATTAATAATAATTAACAATATCAATTGAATTCATTATTTCACTAATGACATTTGAAGTGATGTTAACAAATATACTCCTAAAAGAAGTTCTTTATCTATCACTCTAAAATAAATCTAAGCATATTGTAATTAATCAATTAGAGTAACTTGTATGAGGACCACAATAAGTCTCCTAACATTCTGTTACTTGGCCCACATGGCATTTAATTAACTTGATGAGTGATGATCATTGTAATATACTTAGGATATTACCTTTATCATCTAGTTGTGAAATTCTCCCACTTTAATAAACAATCCAATACATAAAGCATAGCGGTAAAACTCTTAATCATAACCACTATTGTCTTCCATGTAATACAATGTATGGTACTATGCGAGTACTTTATAAGCCATCAATTTTTTTATGAATAGACTACCTATTAGCCATTCAAGTCCCCCTTCATATATCCACCACAAATAAAACTCTCTTTATATTTATGCTTTATGTGCACAAAAAAACATTTTGCCTTATTCTCTATAAATAACCAAATAAAGGCCTAAATGTAAAAAGAAATATTATGTTCACAACATTTTCACAACAAATCTTAAGTGACAAGTTGTTACTAGTAGTTATTGGTGAATAACAAAGTAATTTCAATGATATGTTCAAGTCAAAACCAATAAAAAGTTAGTAAATTATCACCTATGATTTATTATGAAAGTGTTGTGAAACAAAACATCAAATTATAAGCTAACAAGTCCCACATGTTCCACGTGATCTTTATATAGTTCAGCCAACAAACCTTTAGTTATGACCTTTTGGGGTCCATAATCAAGAGCTCATGGACACCTTTTGTTTCTTAACATTCTCTCTAACACTAGTGTACTTTATGTCAATATGCTTACTTTGGCTTCCATTTTTATTATTCTTAGAGAAGAAAATTGCAATCAAATAAATTGTGCCAGAATTTTTAAAGGTCTTGATATAGAATTGAAAATCTTGAGATTTGTGATAAAAAGATTTTAATCATAAATAATGCATGTGTTTTAGCTTAGTATTCAATAGCCTCCACGGTAGATGAAGCAACGATTGTATATAGTAATTCTCTAAGATATATCACCTCCAAAAAATAAAAAGGAAATTATATGTTGTAGTAGACTTTCTTGTCTACACATCCGGTAAAATTGGAATTTGGGTAACCAATCACCTCCAACTGATTAATATGCATGTAAGTCAACCTGTAATCATTGGTTACTTGTAAGTATCTCAACCTTTTTCGCAACTTTCCAATTATCCAAACCAGGGTTGCTTTGATATCAACCTAATGAGATACTGAGTGTTAAATTAGACTTTCTTGTGTGCATACTTTCACCACTTTTGGGCAAAGCAAAATGAAAATACAATTGTTTATTTCTTCCTCAAAACCTTTAATGATATAAACAAATGTTTTATCTTACATGGTCCAACACTAACTACAGTTAGTCCTCCACGTAGTTGAACAAAAAAATTCAACATAAATGAAAAAAGACTTTTACATGTACACTCCTATAGTCTAATGATACATGTTAAATGTTTCCCTCCAAAATACAAGGTAAGAACCGGTTTACCTTCAAAAGTTAGTTCCATGAGCGACCACTACCATGACCCCTCCCACGATCTCGAAAACCCCCATGTCCTGATTGATTGATATTCATTGAAACAGTCAATTTTAGTAATCAAATTCACGCACTCATACATGTAAACACCACAACAAGCATGCACGTGTATGTGCGCGTGTCTAAGAATATTCAAGCTAGCCAACTAACCTGACGGGGGAGGAGGCGCACCACGCCCCATTGCAGCCAAATCAGGACTGACCTTCTGTCCAGCTTCCTCAAGTATGCCGATGAGATCCTTTGCAAATCTAGCATTTGCGGCAGTGAAGAAAGTGTGCAGTTCGTTTTGCCCCGGCCCTTCCTTTTCGACCAATACGGTGAACATAGTCCACAAGGGATCCAGGGAAGTCATAATTTATCACATATTTCACGTCCTTCACATCTGCCACGAAACAAAAGAGCATTATAAGTTATAAGAAATGCATTAGGCCAACAATCTCTCACATCAGAAGCTTATTTAGATCAATGAATCTATGATCTCGACACATTTCTGCATTTATGCTAGTGTGTTGTTGTAGCAAATAAACACAAAATGTCAGATGAATACCCCCAAAAACCATATTCTGGCAACAATTATGCACAGAGGGGAAACGTTCAAAGGCAATATCCAATATCCATAGACATGAAAACAAGTGGCTCAAACAAATATACAAGTAGAATCCATGTGAAAAATAACACCATAATGCCCATCCAATAAAATTAAAAGAAGACTTAAATTAGGGACAACAAGAAGATCAGATTATAATTTCCTTCCAAAATGAGATGTTGATGATGAGTGCTATTAGTAAATCGTTTACCTACACAATTTCCTGTACTAAAATATAATTTCTATCAACTCTTTGAACAAGCTTTAAGAGTTTTATCCCCATACCTAAACTACGAGCTGCAACATCCGTAGCAGTCATTATAGGACTCTTGCCAGCTTTAAACTCTGAGAGGACCCAATCCCTCTCTGCTTGACTTTTATCTCCATGAATTGAAAGAGCTGGCCAGCCATCCATGCGAAGCTGCCAGGTAATCTGATCACATCCTTTCTTGGTATCCATGAAGATCAATATTCGGCTGCCATCCATGATATCCTCCAGCAATTTAACCAATCTGGAAAATCAAACCTATCAGTAAATTGACCACATCAAATCTCATATGATGAGATCTTGAAGAAATTAGAATATACAAGAACAAAATAGAAATGGGGCCTACTTGTTATATTTCTGGTTTTCAGAAACAATGTCAACGTGCTGGCGTATAGCATGGTTAGCTTTCAAATCTTGAGATCCTATTATCACCTATGCAAAGTCCAAGATAAGAGCCAATCACATAACATAATTGCACATTACAAACAGATACACATACCACAAAAGCAGGAACTTTCAAAAAGCGCATATGCCCTCCAGAACTCTGGCAATTACAAACCAAGCCATTAAACCTGGGAAATTACCCTCAGTTTCAAGAAAAAGGAAAGAGGGGGGAGGAGTAGGGAAAATTCAGAAAAAACAAGCTGCCTCAAAACGAGTAAAATGACATATGAGTTATGACTGGCAACTACACACATCAAAAGTATAAAATAAAAAAGAAACACAGAAAAGAATATATCCTAACAGAAGAAATCCCACAACTGCGGTAGGCAGTAGCAAAATTAAGTTAGAACACCTTACTTTGTACAGGTTGCAAAGAAACTGTCTAGCAAGTTGTTCAACCTCTTTAGGCCAGGTAGCACTCCAGTACAAAGTTTGACGATCTGGGCTAATCTGCATTGAACAAAACATTAGGAGGGAAGTAAAGGGCCCATCGCATTGCCATCAGTGAAACTTAACAGTGGATTAGCTGGCATCTTCAAAATACCACATTTGTACTACTTGCAACTGGGCATAAACATTACGAAGTGATCATTAAAGCAATCAGTATTCCAGGACCAGGGTCAATCCTAGAATGAAGCATTTATTAAATCTAAAAAATTATAAAATTAAATAAAATTAAAAAAAAAAAAAAAACCCATGGACATTATTTTATTGGCCTCAACCAAGTATCCCATAATTGTTTGTTAAAAACAAGTCCAATCACTAGTTGGACTCAAGTCAAAGCACAAATTTTATCCAAAAAAACCCAATTTAAACTCACATATCTAAAAATCGTACAAAATCAATATGATTCATACAATACATATATATGTATCATCAGATTCATAAGCATGGCTACGATACCTACTATTCATATTATACGTATTGCACAATACTAACAAGTATGTGCATGTATATAATTAAATGTTGGTAACTTTAGTCTTTAAAGCCAATAGCTTTTCAAGTAAACAAGAGTATATGGCTAATATTATGAATAGGCAACAAAATTAAGCAAAATACTGGAGGGTAAGCAATGTTTAGAGATTTCCCCTTGTTAGTGAAAATTTGAAAATTCAACCAATGATTTACACTCTCTTAGGTAGGTTTCAGTAATAAAAATATTGGATTTTGAATATGTTTGATGGCTGTTAGGTGTTAAAACAGTGGGTTGAACAAGAAATAAGATAAACACTACACAACCACATAGTAGGCAACCATACCTACACTGTCTGAAACAATCACAAGGCAATCACACCCTCAACACTCCTTAAACCTTAAAAGATGCTTCTGGAATTTTATTAGAATCAATCTCACTATGAATGTTATTGACTAAAATAAGGGAAATTGCTAAATCCAAAATCTTTTCCTAAAACACTAGGACTCCTAAAAAAACACTTGACTACTAATAACAGAAAAGGTACTCCAGAACTTTTAAACCAAATACAAAAATGACTCAAAACACAAAATAAGACTCATGGGCCTTTGGTAGAGGCAAGAACAGCCATTCCTGAAAAAATGGAATTTAATAGATTGCCGTTATTCTACACCAACAAGCAAGCCATAGTCCCAAATTATTTGAGATTGGCTATGGATTCTCAACAAATTAGTCAAAGTAGGCCACATGTATTCTTTTATGAGATTTATTCCAGTAAAAATTAATTAAAACTAAACCAGTAGCTTTCTATCCTAAAGAAACTTAATACTAAAACTCAATAATAATTAAAGTAGCCTATGGAATGTTCCAAGAAGACCCCACATCAAAACGAGATCACAAATCTATCTTTTTTTGTTTAATCTTGCTTTTCCTCAATCTCTTTATTGTCTACATCATATCTTCCCTTTGGTAGGGAAATAAGCAAGAGCCTTCAATAATGATATGGCCTTCGAAAACTCCAATAAAAATAAAATAAAATAATACAAAAAATAATCTAATAAGTTCTTGTTACAAGCTTAAGTTCTATTGGACAAGACCTGCAATTAAGAACTAGAAGTCAAATTGGGATTCTAAACCAACAATTAGAACTTCCACACTGTTCAAGAACTCAGTTTAGCCAAGCTATTTCAGATCAGACATCTGCTAATCTGCCCTTCTTTTCTAACAGATCTAATCCACAAATGAAAGCAGGAGACAGAAAGGCATGAGGAAGAGGAAATATGAGAACTAGGGGAAACAATCATCTGTCAGAAATTATTTTTGTAACAGAGATAAAAGCACAGTAATGATCATGACATAAGTTTCAAACAGCAAGGCACAATTCAAACCTGAGAAACAAGCTTTCAAATCTGAGGCTCAAAACCCATATCTAACACCCGATCTGCCTCATTCAACACAAGATATGTAACCCTTCGCAAGTTTGTATCAATCAACCTCCCAGGTGTTGCAATTACAATTTCAACGCCTGGTCCAGAAAAGGAATAAATTTGACATTAACAAAATCAAAAAGAGTAAGCAACTATATAAACCTACACATGAAAGTAAGAAAAAAATAGCTAAGTCAACTACCTATCACAGGAGAGCCAGTTCATGGAAATCAAAATACAGCAAGAAATGAAAAGTTGTCTAAAACTCAATTGACAACCTACCTTTCTGAAGATCACGAACTTGAGGTCCCTTTGGAACCCCACCATATATGCATGTATTTTTAATTTTTGATGATGCACCAAATTTAGTACATTCATTTTGTATTTGAACAGCAAGTTTAGGGGTTGGAGCTAATACCAACACAATTGGGCCATCTCCAGGAGCTGAAAAATATAATGGGGATCAACGAAACATATTTCCAGAGATTGACAAAATATAAACAGAGGCATATCAAGATCATATTAAGAATAAATCAACCCAAACATTACACCCTTACAAAGAATTGGCTGGGCATTAACATGGACAATGGCAGGCAACAGGTAGGCAAGTGTCTCCCCTGACCCTGTTTCAGCAATACCAATTAGATCACGGCCCCTTAGAGCCATTGGCCATCCTTGAGCTTGAATAGGGGTAGGTTCGACAAAGCCAGCTTTTGTAATCTCTTGAACAACATAATCTGTTGACAAGTAGGTATAAACATTATCTCACCAATGTCGAAAAAAGAAAAAAATAACTTGCAAGTTGAGGATAAGTCAATGACCCACTACTAGATATGCAGGATTTGCAATACTATTACATTGTCAGTTAAAATCATTAGAATTCCAACCCCCAGTGGTAAAAATCTCTACGACTATGAAAGAAGATTTCTAAAATTTATAAACCTTGAGAACTATTGCGAAATCATTTTAAAGAAATGAATTTACACATATATTCTTTACATAAATCATACGAAGCAAAAATTCTCAACATCAGATAAAGAAATATGTGTGAATCATAATGTATAACTAGAATTAACATACCAACACTGCTACTTCCAGTTTGTAATGAATGTCCGTATAGAGTAATTACTAATTAGCAATTGCAAGATCAGCTTCATTAAAATTGTTAGCCTCCTCAATCTCCTTGGCATTATCAACTGTATCAACATCTAGTTCTACCTCTTTAGACACAGTGCAGAGTAGATCTTCAGGTTTTCTTTTCTTTTTTGATGATCCACTATAACTCTCATTCTGCCTTTGGCTTTGGGCCGCCACTAGCAGTAGCAGAGTGCCTTTGGACAGAACTTGCAACATTTCGTGATGGCAAGTTAGCATCGTCAGTCCTTTCATCTTCAGAACTAGAATCATCATCGAGCTGCTTTTTCATCGATGAATAAAGAGGACGCCTCTTGAATTTCTTCTTAGCATCATCTAGAGGTTTCTTCTCTAAAATGGCAGTCTCAGAGTTCATGGCTGCTGTTGTTGTGAAACCCAGCTGCCGCCGCCGCCGCCGCCGCCCCGGCGACCGGAGGGGCGGAAGCCAGAAAGGTACCTATACGCAACAGTGGAAGTAAGAGAGTGAATTTTGTGACTGTGTTTGTAAGGCGGCGAGTCACAAGTGAAGTGACAAACAATTTATACGCCCAGCTCATACAAAAATTTATCCTCATCATTAGAGCAAAAGTCTTCCCATAGCTAAAAGTTGTATGTGTAATTTTGACTAAAATTTTGTCATTGTTATTGTTTTATTCCTCATTTATGTTTTTTTTTTTTTTTCAAAAATAATTTTAAACGTTTTATTTATACAATGATGCTCTTAGTTTGGTTATAAAGTGGACAGAAACCAACATGGATAAATATTGAATGCAAATTGTATGATTGCTTTTCATTTTAAACTTCAGTTATTTTATAAGGAAAGTGAAATTAAAACATAACAAATAGTGATTAGTGGAATATAGAATGATATACAAAAAATTGTGTAGAGGATTTGTATTCATAAATATTTACTTTTCACAAAATTTGTGTACTCACGTGGCATAAGAAATTTTAAAATTACTAAACATCAAAGTTAATATTTCATATTTTTAAAGAAATAAAAAAGGATAATAAAATAAATGGTTTTGACAAACAGATATTAATAGCATAAATTAGTAACTATTACACAAAAAGAAAATATTTAGGTTGAATTTTATAACAGATATTGAAAGGAAAAAAAAAAAAAAAAAAAAGCAAAATTTAAAACTAATTCTAACTTTTCTTAAAATACATATGTGAAAACTCAAAATTTTAAAAAATTTCTTTCAAAAGATTTTTTTTTTTTTTTAGCTTATTGAAAGAGAATAAAAAAAAAAAACTATCTTTTTATCTTTTTTCTTCTTTTTTTTTTTTTTTTTTTGAGTAATTAAATCATGTAAGATTAAATTAATTAGTTTAGAGCTAATAATCTTGACTCTCGTGGGTTAAAGCAATCCAATATTAAAAAAAATTCTAATTAAATTAAAAATTCTTTAATTTGATTTTTAATTATTAATATTCATTAATTAAATATGCATAGTCGAATTTTGGATAATGAATGGCTTTGAATCTCTTGAACAAAAAAAATAACCTCTGCTATTAATATTACATCATTTTAGTATTTTACTTTAAGCTAGGATTCAAAAGGCTTTTAGATCTCGTCGATGTGAGTGGTACAGTGCAAGAGCTGGTTTGAAGGAAGATAGTAAATTAATCCCAAAGGCTTTTAGATCTCGTCGATGTGAGTGGTACAGTGCAAGAGCTGGTTTGAAAGAGGATAGTAAATTAATCCCAGTCCAGCCCACCAACATAAACTTAATAGTGGTAACTATTGTGGGCTTAGCTGGGCCATTTGATAAAGGTAATTGTCAGCAATTGTATCCTAAGGTCATTGAAAACAATGAAGCAGAGAGCTATTTGTTATTATCATTTTCAGTTGTTATCTTTTAGTTGAGGGCTGATGGCTTAGCCATCAATCTGAGTGATTTGGGCTAAGTTGTGACCCTACCCTCTATGAATATGATCCCCTTGAGTCCTCACCTAAAACAGAATATCAGATGATGCAATATTTGTTACATGAAAAACAGAAAGGAGTCATCTGCTCTTCAATTAGCAGAGCAGATGTATCCAGTTGCGACTTGGTGCAATCTTTTACTGACTAATATCAACATTATCCTTTGCATTGAACAAAAATGATTTAAAGAACTTCGAAGAGATTTGACATAAGGATAAACTAAACTTCATGTAAAAAGAAAGAAAATATTTATGTTAGTAATCTCTAAATTTGAGAACAAGTGTTAAATAATTAGATACTAGGGATATGTTTCGCTCAGATAAACTGTTTGAGAATGGCTCTCTTCATCAATGTGCTTCTTTTCTTCAGGATCTTTTGGTTTGATCTTCCTTTTCTCTTCCAACATCCACTTAAAAAGTTCGCGCTGCTGATCCTCTAGAATTGGCTCCCGCAACTTCACAGGTTTTGTGATTGATGGTGAGTGTAAGGTTTTTTCAGCAATAGGAGCAGTTTTAGCAGCGGAGATTGAAACTGGAGTTGCACCTTCTTCTTCTTCTATGTGCTCATCTTTGTTCTTTGTCCGCACAAAGAGGTAGGCTACAAAAGTTCACAGAAACTCTTAACTTCTTAAGGAGCATACTTAGAGCCCTAGAGACAACTTTGTGATAGGCTTCAAGACAGTGTTAACAGAAGCTTAAACTAACAACTTATCTAGATTAAAAAATAAAAGACTAACAACTTATATAGAAAAATTACACACAAACAGAGGGGGAAAAGACCAAGTTTGACCACAAATCTAGATATAAATACCTCTCAAACTATATAGGACCATAACATATAAAGAATATATTTCCTTTATGAGACCACTCAGTCTACTTCGATGTCAATGTGACGAAACCAGTTTACCACCCCTGAAGCCTTCTTTTATGCTCCACTTTTCTTTCTCAAACCTAACTGAGACAAACAAGTCATTAAAAATGATCACCAGATGTAGGACCTATATATTAAAAAGATCATACCCAGTGCACAAAGATTGCATTTTTGTGGGGTTGGAGAGTGGTGATCAGTAGGCATCCTTATCCCTACTTATAAAGTCATTAATATTTGTTCAACAATTAGTTAAGTAGGTAAGTGAGTTTGAGCAAATAGTACATGTTGCTACTCACCTATAACTTTATAAGTTCCTAATGAGCCAGTTGAATGAATCCATCCAACTTACTGTTACAGTATGCAAGATACTATGCAGTATGCACACCCTAAGGAATTGATACTAACTTTGTCTATCCAACATATTGCTCATCATCGACATGGATAAAGCCAAAAATTACTGGTATATGATTTTAATCATATCAAGTAGTAGAGCTTTAGATGAACAGTTAAAAATTATGCAAGAATTGCATTCTGTGTGTCTTTTTCTCCCACCTATTGTAATGATTATTCTTAGAATGATAGACAAACAAGTCTTTTACTTGATCATTGGCTGTTTTCCATGATAAATAGCCAAAACCATTACTCTGATTAGGAAACCATAAGGCTGTACTAATACAATGAAGAATGCCATGAGCCATTGCGGTTACTCCCATTTTAACAAAACAAGAAGAAGTTCCATCAATAACAAACTCCAGGATTTCCAAAATGAAGGAATATGCATCCATTTATAAGGAGCGCTGTAGTGAACTAAAAGTTTAAGTTGCGAAATAATGGTTTTTATCAATAGAAAAATAAACAAATGACACAGAGACATGGGATTCAAGTAGTACTTTTGCCTTTACTTCAACTAACTGGGAAGGGGAGGGTTGGTGGGGATATTGCCATTTGGCCAAGGATATCTATGGAGACCAGAAATAAGCTTTTTATAAACCCCCTCTGTGCTTGGGTAGAAGAAAAGGAGAATCATAAATCCCACACAAGACATAAAATGTTTATTTCCCCTCTAATAGGGATAGTATATTAACCCCATACTTATCACCTCTCTTTACACATTTGCGTTCCTAGACTCCTTAGTGCATATTAGTAATTAGATGTCACATATGACATAACCAATTAAGATCTAAATCCACAGAGGCTAGAATCAACATCTTATCACACAATTCCTCAACTAAGGAGAATCATAAATCCCATACAAGCCCAACCATGGAACACCAAATCCCATTTAATCAAGGATTCCTCCAAAAATGAGATATTTAAAACCATAACCCTTATCCTAACAACAGAGTACCCATCAACAATAACATCATGAAAAGCGCCCGCTAAGCTTAAAAAACAAATCTTTGAAGTTGAAATCTTAAAACCCATTACACCTTTTTATAAATTTAATCACTTTGCATATGAAATAAACAGGACGAAATGGGTAATTAGCCATATTTGGCCAACCATCTAGTTAGTAGGTCTGGTTCACTAAGAATATTACTAACTAACATCTCGAGTCTTAAAGACTCGATTTTGGACCAATAAATCGAGTCTTTAAGACTCGGTTTACATGTTTTGATAAAACCTGACCAGGCAGGAGGTCTACGTGGATGCCACGTAAAAATCAAGTCTTAGAGACTCGATTTCCCACGTGGCGTCCACGTCCCGATCTGGCTGTGACGTGGCGAACCACGTGGATGACCTGGAAACCGAGTCTTAGAGACTCGGTTTCAAATAGGGATATTTTTTTTTAAAATTAACGCCTCACTGATAGTACTCTCTCACTCACTGTCTCTCTCACACACACCAGACCAGTCTCACCCTCTCCCTCTCACACTTCAGCGCATCTCCCACTCACCCTCTTCTCCCACTCCGTCTAACAGTCATCACTTCGCCGATCATCGTCTTGTTTCTCCCACTCCGTCAAATAGTCATCACTTCGCCGATCACCGTCTTCTTTCTCCCACTCCGTCAAACAGTCATCAGTTCGCCGATCACCCTCTTCTCTCACTCAATCCATTTGACATTCATCACCTAGCCCGAAAGATTTGATTGAGGTGTACAGAGGTTTGATAAAGTCTCCACTCTCACTGAAACGGCTTTGAGTTCCTCAATCTACGCGGTTTCTTAAAACTAAAATAAAAGGTGAGTTGTTTCAAAGTGTGATTCTTTTTCACTGTTTGGTTGCCGAGAAATCATGGAAAAAATCAAAGAAACTTTGGTTTCAATTCGTTTTTTTCTATTTTGGTTTTTGTTTTGAATTTCTAATAAAACTGTTAAAAAAGATCGAAGCTTTGTTGTTTTTTGAGATCGGATTATGTCTTTGGGTTTGTTTATGTTTGCTGTGGAATCGGATTATGTTTCTTGGTTTGCTTATATTTGCTAAGGATTTAATTTGCTATACTGGGTTCAGTTGGGTTTGGCGAGTCTTAGAGACTCGATTTCCCACGTGGCGTCCACGTCGCGATCTAGCTGTGACGTGGCGAACCATGTGGATGACCTAGAAACCGAGTCTTAGAGACTCGGTTTCAAATAGGGGTATTTTTTTAAAATTAACGCCTCATTGATAGTACTCTCTCACTCACCGTCTCTCTTACACACACCAGACCAGTCTCACCCTCTCCCTCTCACACTTCAGCGCATCTTCCACTCACCCTCTTCTCCCACTCCGTCTAACAGTCATCACATCACCGATCATCGTCTTCTTTCTCCCACTCCGTCAAACAGTCATCACTTCGCCGATCACCGTCTTCTTTCTCCCACTCCGTCAAACAGTCATCAGTTCGCCGATCACCCTCTTCTCTCACTCAGTCCATTTGACATTCATCACCTAGCCCGAAAGATTTGATCGAGGTGTACAGAGGTTTGATAAAGTCTCCACTCTCACTGAAACAGCTTTGAGTTCCTCAATCTACGCGGTTTCTCAAAACTAAAATAGAAGGTGAGTTGTTTCAAAGTGTGTTTCTTTTTCACCATTTGGTTGCCGGGAAACCGTGGAAAAAATCAAAGAAACTTTGGTTTCAATTTGTTTTTTTCTATTTTGGTTTCTGTTTTGAATTTCTAATAGAACTGTTAAAAAAGATCGAAGCTTTGTTGTTTTTTGAGATCGGATTATGTCTCTGGGTTTGTTTATGTTTGCTGTGGAATCGGACTATGTTTCTTGGTTTGCTTATATTTGCTGAGGATTTAATTTGCTATACTGGGTTCAGTTGGGTTTGGGGAGTGAGGTTCAAAGTCAAGGGAGTGTAGGTATTGAATTTAAAGTTTTATGTTTCTGTTTACTTGAAAATAAGTGAAACCCATTATTTCTAAACCAATTTGCTATAGTTCAGTTGGGTTTGGGGAGTGAGGCTCATAGTAAAGGGATTGTATTTGGTATTGAATTTAAATTTTATATTTCCGTTTACTTGAATATAAGTGAAACCCATTTTTTTTTAAACCAACTTGCGATGTTCAGATGGGTTTAGGGTATTAGGCTCAGAGTAAATGAAATATTTTTGGTGCTTTTTATCTGAAAACAAGTGAAACCAATTATTTGTATCATACTGCTAAACTAGGTTCATTGGGTTTAGGGAATTAGGTTGAGATTAAAGGGAGTTTATTTGGTACTGAATTTAAGTTTTATATTTCTGTTTACTTGAAAACAAGCGAAACATTTCTAAACCAATTTGCTATACTTGGTTCAGTTGGGTTTAGGGACTTAGGCTCAAAGTAAAGGAATTTATTTGGTGTTGACAATTTGAGAAATTGACCTCTTTTTTTTGGATTTGGGCTGGGATTGTTGGTGGAGGAGTTGGGTTGGTGTCAAAGCATTGAAACGTTCATGGTCAAGCAATTATTTGTGCTACTTATGCTACTAATCTGGCTATTGTTACCGGTTGCTATTGCGGTAATAAAAATCTCTGCTTCATAAAACTTTCTGTCATGTGATTGTGTTGAAGTTTTAGTCCCTCACTTTGTTTGTTTAGTTTTTTTTTTTTGTTCATTCATTAAGGCTATCTTGAAATCCCATGAAATTTCAATTGCTACATACTATTGTCTTCCACTTAGAGTTTAGTGTCATTATATTACATGGGAATCATCATGTTCTACATTACAAATTAAAATGAAGTCATTCCATATGTGTTTAGCAACTCCCACATCATTAATTGTGATGGAGTTTACCATTTTCTTCAATGGTTTGATGCAAGCATGAACTGTTTGGTATTGCTACTGCTGACGTTTTGTCCCTTGATGAGTTCACATTGTCAAAAGCACCGCATCTTGCATTTCAAGCAGAGATAAATGGTCATTTTGTCAGTTTGGAGGTGGTGAAATGCATATCAGTCACCAATGTGTTTTATTAGATTTACCCAACAACTAGTCAATGCCTAGAACCTCATATCTGCAGCTGCTGGGTTGTCATTTTTTTTTGTAAACCGACTCTATGATTTTGAGTTTCTTTTGAAGCGAATGAGAATTCTAGAATATCTTTTAATATAAAATATGGGGATATAATAGCAATGACTTCTATGATAGATTAAATGGAAACAAAATTATAAGGCTGTAATTGGTAGTTGTGTATGTAAATCTATAGTTGATTTTGTGATACCTTACACCTTTGATTGTAAGATCTTGGAAGCTTCTCCTTTATAATAGCAATGACTTCTATGATAGATTAAATGGAAACAAAATTATAGGGTTGTAATTGGTAGTTGTGTATGTAAATCTATAGTTGATTTTATGATACCTTACACCTTTGATTGTAAGATCTTGGAAGCTTCTCCTTTAGAGCTTTCATTTTTTAAATTAGAAATTCTTATTTTTTTAAACTAAAATAAAATAGAGCATGTATAGCTTTCCTTGTGTTAAGAGCATAATGTAGACATCATGTTGAAGCCAATTCCTAGGGTTATATGCTAAGAATATGCTAGAACTAAAGACTTACCTCATTTTGGACCACCTTCCCCGGCCCCCTTCCCCCACCCCACATAAAAAAAGAAAAGAAAAAAAGACTTACCTAATAAGTGGGTTGGTTTAAGGTGTGAGACTGTTGGCAGTCACTTCTTCTTCTTCTTTTTTTTTTTTTTTTTGGCTGAAACGCTGATAGTTCTTTTTGAGAACCTGTGCTAGAGTACTACTTTTTCAAGAGTAGAAATGTGGTGTGCACTAATTTGAAGAATCTATGTGATCTATTCTGAAAAAAGACACTGATTACAGCTGTGGGATTGGGGAAGATAACATATGATTTTTGATAGTGTTTCCAATGGGAATTGTAGGACACTCAATATGGAATTTTTGACAGCTTTTTTTTTGCATAAGTAATATACCACAAGGCAGATTGGAACAGTTTTTGTCATTGTGAGATATATGATGAATAAATATTGACAACACTAACTGTTGCACAAGTACAGGAATTATGCATTTAGT
Organism: Quercus robur; assembly: GCF_932294415.1. Classification (NCBI taxonomy): domain Eukaryota; kingdom Viridiplantae; phylum Streptophyta; class Magnoliopsida; order Fagales; family Fagaceae; genus Quercus; species Quercus robur. The sequence continues at coordinate 11,532,567 of NC_065538.1, read as the reverse complement.
TTTAATGAGGTAAACAGATGAGTGTATTTGAGAATACTGATTACTGTTTGAGAAGCATGTGGCTGCCTATTTGGCTGTGAAACATCACTTCTCTTTGAGTCTTCAATCAAAATATAAACTTTTTAGTGGCCATAGAATCTAAGAACTGCCTATATGTTTCATTATCATTTCCCTAGAATAATTTATTTTGTTGACATCCTGTTCTCTTCATTGAGTTGTGGTTCAAAGTTTTTCTTCATTGCTTCCTTGTGAATATCTAAGCAAGAAAATTGGACATGAATCAATCTAGGTAGATCATTAAGATGGAAAAAAATTGGCCTGAAAACAGGGATTCATGTATTCCAAAATAGTAAAATGAGTGATCATTAGAGTTTTGTTTTGATATAGACATATTGTATGAAAATATTAATAAAGTTTGACTTCTTTACGTTATATGAATTTGGATAGTAAGTTTTATTGTGAACTTAGAGTTTTGTTACAAACTTGGATAGTAAGTTTTGAAAATAACGTAATGGCCAGATATAAGTTGTTTTTTGAGTATTTTTCTTAGATTGTTTTTGGTTTTTTTTTTTTTTTTTTTTGGAATCCTGTCTATTACGTGCTAATTGCTTATCATTCTTGTGCAGTATGGCTGCTGCAAATGCTGGACGGATCGACCATACTCAGCCTGGCCCTATTGACACGTCGGTGTTAAAGTTGCAGCCCACCCATCGGTCAGAAGCTATTTGGAATGGGCAGGTACAACACAGCAGTAAATATTTATGTCAAATGTACACGCATTTAATTCATACAATGTACATGCAGACGTTTGTCATATGTTAGTCCAGGGTTCCGTTTTGTGCAGGATCCAGGGGCCCTTACCTGCCGTGGCTGTATTGAAGAGTTCTCCAACCGAGAGCCAATGGTGGACAACTGAGTCGTTGACATCATTAAGGCATTGGGTTTGGAGGGACTCCTGAGGCAACCGGGTAGAGAGCTTGACCATGGCCTAATAATAGCCTTAGTGGAGCGATGGCGGCCCGAGACTCACACCCTCCACATGCCACACGGTGAGATCATCATCACATTGCAGGATGTGGAGGTGATTCTCGGGCTTTCTGTTGATGGTGACGCTATAACAGGGAGCACACAGAAAAATTGGGTGAATGTGTGTGAGGATTTCCTTGGCTTTCGACCTATAAATCAAGAGCAGCATAAGGAACTTAATGGCCAAAGGATTCTTATCAAACGGCTTTTGGAGCAAGTTGCTAATCCATTGCCGCCTAATGTCGAAGAGGATGAGCTGCATAAATACGCACGATACTATATCCTAGCACTACTGGGGGACACAATATTCATGGACAAATCCGGCGATAGGGTGCATCTAATGTGGGTGCAGTAGTTGGAAGACTTTCGCAACCCACGAAGGTACAGTTGGGGAAGTGCTTGCCTTGCATGGTTGTATTGAGAGTTATGCAGGGCAAGCCATAAGGACACTAGTCAAATCAGTGGTTGCTTATTGTTGGTCCAGTATTAGGTATGGGCCAGGTTCCCCTATTTGTGCCCGGCAGTTGAGCGTGGCTCGCCAGTGGGCGCTTATGGTCCTCCAGCGCGTGGTCCTCTGTACCTGAAGTAAGTCTCTACCTTATAAGGATTGTTTCTTATTCTAGTGATATTATTAATTGAGTAAATATCTATAACATTATCTTAGTAATTATATGTGATAACATTATAGTTTTAGTCATGACATTATCTTAGTAGGAAAGTTCTAGATATTGATCCCTTGTTCTTGATTGTTGTAGGTGGTTGTGGGTCCCAAACAAGAAAAACAGGTCTGCCCACATCTTCAGGGACATGTATCGCCAGCAAATAGCTTCAATGTTGCCAGGCCAGGTATGAAAATGCCTTATTTAACATGTTAACATGTTTAGGAACAAGATATATGTTTGGTGAACTTTGAAATATAAATATAGTTGTCTAATGTGTTGCGTACTTGTTTTTGGGCTACTGTAGGTGGTGTGGCAGCTGTATGAAGCCGATTTTGAGGACCTTCCGCTATGGTGCATTGTAGGGAGGGTTGTGTGGACGACAACGATGCCACTTGTATGTTTCCACCTAGTAGAGATACATACATTGGATTGTGTCGTTCGTCAATTTGGGATGATCCAAGAAATTCTCGGCGATGTTGACACTGACGCCGTACTTCATGCCATTGATTTGAGGGGGAAGGTGGGCGTTGATTGGATGCGGAAACATGCTCTGCATATCATGCATTGGGGTAACCGCCTTCAACGATGTTGTCAATCAGTGCTTGGTGATATGCCTCCACAACATCAGTACTTCGACTGGTTCAAAAGGGTAACTCGGAGGTTCATCGATGTTCCTGGTGCTACATTGATTTTAATGGTAACTTCTCCATGTCTTCTACATATTACCGTACTTCTTAGCATGAAACCACTATTTATAAAACATGATATATGTGGTCCCATGTATGCTTAGCATCAAAGAAGCAGCATAAAGCTGTTGTCTACTTAAGATTCCTTATAGAGAACTTTGTTCATTTACCTTATAAAGAACTTTGTTGATTTCAAAATCTAATTTTAAAATCGAAGGTCATATTTCTTATTTCAGCCTTTAGAGTTATGGTATACATTCTTCTTCCCATTCTTATCATTTTTTATTTTCTACTTATTTGAATTTTTAATTAGCATTTTTGTCTACATCTTTAATAGAAAAGATAATTTAAATTTAGTTAAAGGTAATACTTGGTCTCCCTATAATTGGCAATTCTTGCTAGCAGAACCAGTTACTGTTCAAACTATTATTTTATTATTCATTCGCATTGTTGATTTCGTATTGCATTACTAATATACTTGGTTTTTCCATGTACAAATTGAAGGATACCTCCGTTTGTTGAGCCGTCACCCGGTGGGCACGGAGGACCACCAGGACATTACTGATGTGCTGACTGCAGTGCAGGCGATTGGCCGTGTACGACCTCCGGACCCTGAGGTCCAGAATGAGGAGGCAGCTACTCCTGCGGCAACAGGTACTCAGAGGCCAAGCACTACTGAGAGCCCAAGCACGAGCACAGCTCCTACCAGACGTCTGACTGTTCGTACCCCTCGAGTTGTCCCTACCCCTGATCCCCCTCCACCCACCCCACATCCATCCCTTAGCCCAACCATCCCTTCACCCACCCTACATCCATCCTGTAGTCCCACCATCCCTCCACCGACTCCACATCCTTGTCCTGGGACTAACATTCGTCCACCCACCCCACGGTCATTTCTCGAGGTGTCACCCATTCCATCCTTTGACTTGGGTATTCATCTAACCCCACCTGACATGCAGCAGGAGCCACCCTCTGACAGTACGTCTATTGGCCCTTCATCAGCCATCGACCCACCCTATGTTCAGGTTGAGCAGACTGGTGGGTTATCTGCTCAACCAGAAGGTCGGCCGAAACGCATATCAAAGGCACCACCTTGTGGGACAGGAGGGCACAAACATGGATACAACGCTGGGCCCGAGGCATCTGACGAAGGACATGCAAGACCTCCTCCTCATTATACGAGACGACATAAGGTCCAAAAAAGGTAATTGAAATGATACATTTTCAAAGTTTATTTTACAATATATGAGCAGCTAAAAAGCATTCTTTGTTTCGATGGAAATTACTTAATCATTATGGTTTGTTCACTTGTTACTTTCATGAAGATGATGATGCTATGAAAAGGCTGGAAGCACTGAAATTCAAGTTCAGCACAATAAAAGTAGCAACAAATAACTTTTCTAATGCCAATAAGGTTGGAGAAGGCGGATTTTAGGTCGATTTTGAAGTGGCTGGTAATGATTCTAACTTATTAATTTGTGATGTATTTAACTGCGGCCAATTAGAGGGGCTAAGCCTCATGAAGTTGGGGAGTTTGAAAATGTGCTATATGATTATGTTGTTTATTAGGACCATATCTATTTTTGAACTTTGCTCTGTACGTAGGGTCCAAGGAAACTGATGAAAAGGCTAATAAGGTTCTAAAGTAGGATATTTTGGATTGTTGGACGCCAGAAAATCACTATCGATGGACTGAATCTAAGTGTTAAACATTTCTAGATTTAGACCATCTATAGTGATTTTCTGAAATCCAACAATCCAAAATATCTTACTTTAGAACCTCATCAGCCTATTCATCAGTTTCCTTGGACCCTACTTCTAAGGTCCACGAAAATGGAGGTGTATCATAAGAAGTCGGGTAGGTGTATTCAATCGATAAGTTTTGGTGGGGAAGGAGTTGGAGCTAGCATTGTTGTTGATGAGGAAGTTGGGAGTGGGAAACTTGTTGCTGTTGCAACATCCAACAAGGTATGTAAAACGAGCTTGATGGGGCTTCACCCATTTTTACAATTGATGGTCTATTTTGTTATGTAAAGGGTACATGTTGTATTGTATTTAGATGTTCACATTATGCCTTAACCAATAGCTTTTTTTAGTTCTGTTCTCGAGGGGTCTTGATAAATTCTCCTGTTTCATGTTAAATGGTTGCTAGGTTATTTGCTATCGTAAATTACCTTCTGAAGAACAAATCAAAGACGTTTTGAGAAAGAAGAACTTTAAAGAAGCCATTGCCTTGGTGGAGGAACTTGAGTGTGATGGTGAATTGTCAAAGGATATGCTCTCCTTTGTTCATGCTCAAGTGGGGTTTCTATTGCTGTTTGACCTGCATTTTGAGGAAGCAGTAAATCACTTTTTGCTGTCAGAGACAATGCAACCTTCTGAAATATTTCCATTTATAATGCGAGATCCAAATCGCTGGTCATTGCTGGTATACATCTTTTCTAATGTCTATGTTTGGTCTACTCGTACGTACTCTGTTGTCAAAGATTGCTTCTACCTCATACCATTGATTATTCTAACTATAAACTCACTCAAAAAAACCAAAAATGTAAAATAAAAACTACAATATCTGCCTAAAAATTTATGATACCATACTTTTAGGTTCCTAGAAACCGATATTGGGGTTTGCATCCACCCCCTAAACCTGTTGAAGATGTTGTAGATGATGGGTTGTTGGCTATCCAAAGAGCTACCTTCCTGAGAAAAGCAGGTGTAGAAACTTTAATAGATGATGATTTTCTTTTGAATCCACCAAGTAGAGCTGATTTATTGGAGTCAGCAATCAAGAACATTATCAGGTGCTTACATTTCTTGAGTTGGTGTGTCTTCTTCTTTTTTTTTTTTTTTTTCCTTGTGTAATTGCTGCAGCATACCTCTCTCCCTAACCACTGCAGTGCCATGGGGTAAAGTAAACGGGGGAGGGTGGTGCAGGATCAGGTATTGGATTATCTAGTTTTCAATTTAAATTGTGCTAGCATTCTAGAGAAGAATGATCCACATTTTTTCCCTCATCAGACTGTTTTAATACTTTTTTTAATTTTTAATTTTTTAATTTTTAATTTTTTATTTTTTTTTGTGGCATGTGATCTGAGCAGTGGTGTCATTGTTTAACTCTATTGCTCTTACTATAGGTACTTGGAAGTTTGTCGGGAGAAAGAGTTAACATTGCCAGTGAGAGAGGGAGTTGACACACTATTAATGTACCTTTATAGAGCTTTAAATCGTATTAATGACATGGAAAAGCTGGCATCTTCAGAAAACAGTTGTATCGTGGTATGTACCAATATATACATATGACACACACAGACCTGTCTGAGCACACACACATACATACATTTTGTATATCCTTTGCTTTCTTAAGTTAATATATTCATTATTTGTCCAGACTAATAGGGGACTTATGATATGGACTCGGTTTGTGTTACTTACAGAACTGCATCCCTCCCCCCCCCCCCCCTTCAAAAAAAAAAAAAAAAACCTGATTTCTTCATGTGTAAATTGTGGAGGGGAGCCAAAGAAGAACTAGAAAACCTGAGCATTAAGAAGTTGGAAACATTGAATTATGGTTTCTAATAAAATAGAATTTTGAGGAAAATGGATGAGAAAAGTTCTCTGAAATTACTTGTCAAGAAAAATGGTTCTCTGTTATTCTGGTTACCTTTTCTAGGAGAATCCTAGGAAGAAGTGGCTGAATGAACAGTAAGATCACAAGCAAAAACTAATTTTGTCACTCTAGATCCATGCTTTTCTTACACCGTTTTAGATTTCAACCACTAATCAAGCTATGCCTGGCTTTTCCATTAAGATGTATATTGTAAATCAAACAAACGAAATGAAGTTTTTAATAAGATTTGATTAAGAATGAGAACACAAAACAATTAAGCAGTAGTGTACTGGGAAAAAAGAAGGGAGATTAAGTCAACTGACATTCTTTTATCAGACAACTATACTGTGGCCTCATCAGTTTGGTTCCTGTGGCCTGAATTCAAACCTGTGTTCATGCTAATGTTCTAAAAACAAACAATTATGAGAGATAGAGAGAGAGAATTTGTGGGGGGCCAAGGGGGGGGGGGGGGGGGGGCGCTTTCTTCAAAAACAGTATAGGGTTTTGAATTGGAAGGGTTGACCATCAGATCCATCTAAAATTGTTATGGATTTGGAAACATTGCATTTTTGTTTAGTTGTTGGGTCTGGATCAAGTTATTTTATAGACCTCAAGACAATGCAATATGTGAGGTTGGTGGTACACTGGAATCTTAGTATTCCAATGCATTGAAAAACAGAGTCCGTTGTCTGGAGCTTGCTTGAAGGATGACCGGTCAACTTGCATGGACGGTGCAGGAGGAGTTGGAAACTTTATTAGATGACTCTGGCCATCTACGGATGCTTGCCTTCCTCTATGCAAGTAAAGGGATTAGCTCAAAAGCTCTTGCTATTTAGCGCGTTTTGGCAAGGAATTATTCAACTGGTCTCTGGAAAGACCCCACTCTGGAGAATGACATACAGGATACCAGTAATAATGGTATCTCCAGTAAGGAGATTGTTGCAATTGAGGCATCAAAGATTCTTGAGGAATCTTCTGATCAAGATTTGGTTCTACAACATCTTGGATGGGTATGCACATTTCTTATACAAGTTTGGCGATCTTTGAAGAAAGCCTAATAATGAATGTGCTTGATGTACTCAATGGTTAATCAGGATCTTCCTGATGTCTCTTTTTAGGTTGCTAATATCAACCAGGTGCTTGCTGTTCAAGTTTTAACATCGGAAAAAAGAGCCAATCAACTTTCCCCAGGTGGGCCCTATGCCTATAAGAATGGTCATGTCATGATGAACTTTGGTTCTGATGTTATATATTTATTATACACGCACACACATATGAATGTATGCTTGTGTATATTGATTCAAATGGGCGCCAATCTTTCTTTCTCCTGCCATGGGTTTTTAGCCAATAATTTTTTGTTTTCTCATGTGGATATCACAGGTGGTTCATGCCATCCTATTTTGTGTTTTGCAATGTTTGGAAATTTATTTCACATCACACTGGTTTTCCTCTTTGTTTCTTTTTATAAATCCTTTAGTGAAAATTTTTGTAAGCATCACTTTGTACCAATATATAATTATTTTTTAAATGTAGGGAACTGTTTTTTTTTTTTTTTTTTTTTTTTGGGGGGTGGGGGGTGGTGTATAGGAGAATAATTTATTAGGAAGAAGAAATCTCAAATGTGAGCGCCCTTAAAGAATTATAAACAGACACTCATGAAGTCCAAACAATCAACAATAGAACTACAAGACACCCCCCCAATCGAAGTACAATATTCGAACAAAGATCTCAAAAAGATATTTTTAATATCTTGCATGGATTTCTCTTTGTTCTCAAAAGATCTGATGTTTCCTCTTTCTCCATAGGGTCCACATAATGCAATGTGGTGTAACTTACCTCACAACCATATTACGATGACTTCTAAATGACCCTCTCTAGATGGTTAACAAATCAATGACCTGGCCTGGCATCACCGAAAGTACCCCAAAAGCCATAAATGCAAAAGACCACAGCTCCCTAGCAATGGTGCAATGCAGCAACAGCTGCTCAAACATTTCGTTCTAATAGCCACAATAAGCAACTCCATTTCACATGATCATAAGCCATCTCTGTATCCAATTTGAGTACCACTCTAGGTATCCTGTCCCTTAATTTATTGTCTAGGCACTCATTAGCTATCTAAGATCTGTCATCCTCGGACAAAAGTATCCTGATATTTAGATACTAACTTCCCTAACACCATCTAAAGTCTGTTGGCCAATACTTTTGCTAATATTTTTATACAAGCAACTCACCAAACTAAATATAGGGAACTTGATAAGATAGTTCAATATCTTATGAAAACTCAATAAGATAAAGGTTGCATTTTCATCTCTTTATTTTCTTGGCTGTAGCAAGATGAGTGTCGACCCTCTGATTTGTGTCACTTCTTGGATTAATTTTATTTTTAAATTTTTTAGCAGCAGTTGAGTATATAGCCTGTATGCTTAAATAGTCATCCTAGATTGTTTTACACTTCAATTATTAATACAGATATCATCATGTTAAAAAGAAAAAAAAAAAAAAAGGAAAAAGAGTTCATTAAATTTTGCTAGCTGCAGGCCTATGTAAATTTTTTCCTTTCCTTTTTGTTTTTGTTGTAACCGGTCTAATATATTATTTCATTACTTATCACAGATGAAGTTATTCCAGCAATTGATCCAAGAAAGGTAGAAATTTTTCAAAGGTATGTTCATCACATACACTGCACCCCAGCTTTGCTGCAGTATAATTGTATGAAGTTATTTATATCAAAGGGTGCTCAACCTCTCATCTTCCACCTGCTTGGGATCTCTCTCATTTTGATTCGTTCACTTTTTTAGCTTTGTAAAACGATGATAGATAGACCACAAAGCTCCCACTTGGAACTAAAGCTAATAGATCATATTTATACTTGTAAAATAAGAATTATGTTCGTAAAAATTTAATTACTTCTGTTCCTTTTTTTTGTGTGTTATTATTTGCCCGATTACAGATCCATAAGCTTTAGCCATTGCTGTAAACATGCAATGATGCTTGTTAATATTGTTTAAAATTTCTATTTTGTTATTTTGATTTTGATTTTTGGTAAAGAAACGATAACTGTAAAGACTGATGAAAGAAAAAAAAAAAAACTGTAAAGAAAATAAAAATGAAGCTTGTTGGGTAGCCTTTGGCCAAGTCTGGATTTCTACACTCGTTATTCAAAAAAAGGGGAGGGAGGAAACCTTGCTGTCAAAACTGTTGTTCAATTTTTCAATATAAAAGGCCTTTTTTTTTTTGTGGCTGTGTGTTTTTCATTAAGAAACTTGTAGGTTGGATATGGGGCTATGATATCCAGCCTACTTAAGAGAGCAGCTAAATTATATGAATTGTGAAGATGCATAGACTCTGGGACTGGTGTCAGAGCACCAATATGCTGGTCCAGAATTTGTTGTATGCCTTCTTAAATGATATATGAAGGGAAAGTCAGAAAATAGTACTGCTTCAAATTGCCCTTCTCATCTATCATGAGCATGTAGCAGGTTACTTTGATGAGGTAGCCTCAATTCTTTGTCTTTGTGATTGTATTTGGAAAGGGATTGATTAACATCTTCGTACTTGACCTTCCCTTTTTCTTTTTTTAATAAAATTTCATTTTAAAAAGAAAAAAAGAAAAAAGAAAAAGAAAAAAGAGGGAGCCTTAACTGATTTGGTGGAATTTTCCTCCAACCCACTACATGACAGTTGAAAGATCTATCCATGTGTACTTTTAGTTAAATGGCATTAATTCAAAAAAAAAAAAAAAAAAAAAAAGGCATTATGAATAAGTCATGTGACTTATTCAAATTATACAAGCATAAGTCTTATAAACCGTCGCATTGAAGACGAAAGAAAATTCCTTCAATCTTAGTTTGAAGGAGTCCTTTCAAGTTTCAACAAATCTAGTCTGAAATTCACAAACACATACTCTGTGCCTCTTGTATAAACAGATGGGATCCAATAGGTAAAAAGGACCCATTTTCCACCAAAATTTAAAAGTAATGACATTGTGTCAATGAGTTGTAAGATAAAATTCAAACAACTTAAAAGATCCCATAGGTAAAAGGGCCCATGTAAGAGCCTAGCATTTTCCACCAAAAAAATAAGTAATAAAATTATGTCAATGAGCTGCAAGATAAAATTGAAATAGTCTAAACGTTCTAATAGGTGGCCGGTGGCCCATGTAAGAGCCTAGCGTTTTCCATTGTACCAAACATCGAAAAATGCAGGAAACATTTTCCACCAAAATAAAAGAAATATAATATTATGGTAGTGTTTGTTACACATGTATTGTTACACACCCTTTTTTTTTTAATTGAAGTTGAAAACACGATTTCAAAACTGAAATTGTATTCTCAAAAAAAAATAAAAATAAAAAATAACTGAAATCTTGCTTTCATTTAATGATTTCAGTTCAAAAAAAATGTGTAGCAGTTTTTATTCATAATATAAATATTATATCAATAAGATGTAAGATAGAATTCAAAAGGCCTAAACAATCCAATAGGTAAAAATTTCCATGCAAGAGCCCTAGCATCCTGCTGAAACTTGAATGATAAGAGCTCCATATTAACATTGAGCAAGGATCTTAAATAAGCATGCCTTGCCTACTCACTAGAATGTCCACCATCCTCAAACGAAGAACATCCCTCTACCCATCACCAAAAGCAGCAACAATTTCTTTTTTGGACAAGTTAAATAAGAAAAGAACATTGTATGCATACTTTAACTACATAAGGGCAAAGCAAATTGACAATACAATTGTTTATGTTCTTCCACAAAACCTTTAATAATATAAACAGATGTTTTCTCTTACACAGTACACTAATTAGCTACAGTTAGTCCTCTACGTAAATAAACAAAAAATCAACATAAATTAAAGTTCAATGGACAAAAGACATCTAAACTCCTAATCTCCTATGCTCTAATCATACATGTTAACCTTAATTTTGACCACCAAAATACAACGTGTGAGCTTATTTTACCTTCATTAATTAGTTCCATAAGCGACCACCCCTCCCACGATCTCGAAAACCACCATGACCTGATTGATTAATATTCATTGAAACAGTCAATTTCAGTAATCAAGTACACACATTGCATGCATGAAAACACCACAACCCTTCCTATTCGGCCAATGCAGTGAACATACCTCAAGGGATCATGGGAATTCATAATTTATTACATACTAGTCGCAGAATTGTGCGATACATGGGAAAAATTGACAATTTATTTTTTTGTTAAGTGAAAAATGAAAATAGTAGATAAGACTTATAAGTGTTAGTCTCAAACAATTTTTAAAATGATATGATTATTTTCTAACAATATATAGTTGATACAATATATTAGATTTTATAAATAAACTATATACCAATATTTGATATTTGAAAGTTTTTTTTTTTTTTTTCAAAATTAACATAATGCATTTTATATTCAATTATTATATAAGACTAGATAATTTGTAAATAATGTAATGTATGGTTGAAATTTGTTTTAGTACTCTTTACAAATGATTCATCATCTATACGTTTTGAATGGCCTAAAGAGGAAGCAAATATAAGTTAATTTATTACTTATATTAGAAAAAGATAAAATAAAACTATAATAACATTAGACAAATGTAATTAATTTTATCAAGAACATTCTTGATAAAATTAATTACATTTTATTTAGTTTACATATATCTTCTGATTAAGCCATGCATCGCACAAGCATATTAATAATAAAAGGATAATTATACACTTAAATTAGAGGGAATAATTAAAATAATTATGCATTCAATCAAACAATTCGTTAGGGTTTAGTTTTGGTGAATTCCTTGTGACAAATTCTGTATTAAAAAGGTTTGTAACAAGCATGTTTAAGTTAAATGATATTCACTGTGAAGAGTTGCTTGAAGAATTGCACAGCTGCAAGTTTTGCTTAATCAGAAATTGGATACACCTGAGTAAGGAATTAAGCCAAGTAGAGAGTTCTCCTGACTCTCATTAGATGTTTGCTTGAGCGAGATCTTAAGATACGTAATGTGACTCCTACTTGATAAATGACTTTTGCTGGTTTTTAATTTGCATACACCATGTAGCATAACTTTTAACCTATGAAGGCCATACCATAGAAAATCTAGAAAAGCCTTCCTTTCGGTGCAATATCAAGGAGATGAGTTTCCTTTTATTCTTGATCCTATATTGATGAACCATTGTGCAAGAACCTTCAAGAGCGTAAGCTTAGTTGAAACCACAACTTCCCGGAGTTTTGATTTCATGCAGACAACATTCGTGGTGGAAATCATATAGAAGAAGCATAAAGCAATGTTATGAATTCCGTACCGTTCCGGCCCTTGTTCCACCTCGGACAAAATTCCATGCCATTCCGGTGTGTTTCGGGCATTCCGAGGCATTTCGGTAAATTTCAGCCGAAACTCAAAATTCGGCCGGTATGGATTTTGGGAATTTTTTTTTTTTTCTTTACCTTCAACTTCATATCTGACATTCTGACAATCTGAGTTGCTGCCCTTCACTACCATCTACCATTCCTTCTTAATCTCCATTTGGACCATAATTCTCCGTTTCTTCTTGACCAACTTTCACAACTTTTTGCCGGCACAAAATCCACATCAAAAGAAAACTGAGGTGTTGATGGAAGGGCGTGCAGCTGAATTAACCGAGTGAAGAGAAAGACTGAGAATGTGGATAATGGACGGTTATGATTTTAAATGGTGGAGGGCATATTCTATGAAATCTTTTAAGGAAGGGTCTTGAATGTCTTTGTGTGGAACGTGAACCCAGCTGGTTATTAGTTTTTTATTTTGGAGTTATTATCTGGGTTGCTCATTTTACCACAGTTGGGCTGAACAAAAAATAAAACGTTTGGGCTACAGCACAGTCGGTCCAACTCAAAGATGTGTTATAGTCTCTTTCTTTTTCTTTTTCTTTTTCTTTTTTTTTTTTTAATTTTTTTTATTATTTTTATATGCTCTCAATTTTTTTTAAGAGTCCAAATACAGGTATTTGTACTATTTTGAAAAATTTTCTAATGGGTCCTTGTAGTACTTGTGGGAGTTCTTTGATGATGAATTTGATCATTTTTTTACACATGATGATGAGGAGTAATATCATGTTATAAACTTTGTTGGCTTATTATGGGCTTATGTAATGAGTAGTGACTTGTTATATAAATTTTCTTATTGTGTGACGTTATTATATTGATGTTTAAGACTTAAGACCAGATGATTTCTATTATTTGATATTTACTTCTTTGAATTAATAATTTTATGTCGTATTAGAATATATATATATATATATATATATTTAGGAACTCCAAAACACCCTAAAATTATACGCCGAAATAAGCTGATATCAAAATATTTTACTCTATTGGACAAACCGAAATGGAGTCCGAAACAAAATTAATAACATTGGTCTACAGATTTTGTAGCCAGAGGGTCATTTGCTTGGTTAACAAAGTCTAGCGAAAAGGTTTGTAAGTCGGTCTCATAACAATTTCTTTTATAGAGGATTCCTTATGGGATAGGTCTACCCTCGGAGTTGTTTTTTTTTTTTTTTTTTTTTTTTTTTTGAAGAACTCCTTCAGAAGCTTTCCACAACGTCACCAAATCCTTGTGTTCTTTATGATTTATTTTTACTTCTTTCTTGATTGTGGTGATGCATGAGTATTTAATTTACCAATGTCAATTTTTTACAACTATTTGAATTGATGTTGCGTCTAAGTGAAATTCAAGTATGTTAATTAGAACAGTTAGGGGTCAAAACAAAATTTTCACAATTCACTCACATTATCTATGTTATTCTTAATAAATCATGTTATTTAATTTTCCTTTTTTCTTAATGATATGTTGTACAATTGAAACTAGTTTCCCATTTAAAGATATCATATGCCACAAAATGACTTACATGTTTTTTTATAAGCAGATGAGCAATACATATGGCTATTAAAAACTTCCTTCTAATTGTTTCAAAACAAAACTACAATAGAGATTGGAAAATTGTAAACAGAACACTTTGTTTCATATTCATAATAACCATTATTCATAACCAAATAGACACATAGGTGTCCATCATCACCTATTAAGTATAACTAATGACAAATACAGTTTGACAACCTTTCTAGCTTATAAAATGCAAAATTATAGCACCAGTACATTCGATTCTCAATCAAATTGAAGCATCGTTGTTGCCAATAAGGATTAATATAAAGAATACAAGCTACACCAATAAAGAAAATAATGTATGATACGATAAAAGTTGTGGAGAAGACTAAAGGATCCACATCATACCATTTTCCGTGACTTGCATTTGAAGATTTTATTGGTGATGGAGGTGATTTATCAACCTTGGTGCAACTTTTCTCTAGTGGTGGTCCACAAAGAAATGGATTTCCTTCATAACTGCTATTTTCAAATGTTCCAAATTGTCCTTTCATGTCTGGAACTTTACTTGATAAGTTGTTGTAAGCCACATTGAAAACTGCTAGAAAGTGCAGATCAATCAATGTTGAAGGAATTTCTCCACTCAAATTGTTGTGAGAAAGGTCCAAACTCTCCAACTGAGTCAATTTTGAGAATGTATTTGGAATGGAACCTGTCAATTGATTGTAAGACAAGTTTAGTGCAAGAATTGGAGATAGTTGTCCTAACTCTGGAGGGATGCCACCTGTTAGTTTGTTGACTGATAAATCCAATCCAGACATGAGATCAAGAATGCCACCCTTGTAGAAGTAAGATCTATATTTCATTACAAACTCAATTCCAATTTGTGCAGCAACCTCTCGTTCTACCTCAAAATTTTCAAAATTCCTTTTGAGGATACTTTGATATGGGACAATTATATGTCTGAACTCCAAAAAAGTGGAATTTGGCTCAGTAAGGCCATCAAAAGCATCTATCTTCTCAAATTTTAGGTCGTGAAAGCAATGTGGTATTGTTCCAGAAAAATTGTTCCTGGAAAGATCCATTATCGCAATATTCTTTAACCAACACAGCTTGTCTGGAATCACACCACTAAAATTGTTGCCACTCAACAACAATATTCTTAAATTTGGAAGCACGCCCACTCCATTAGGGATTCTACCATAAAATTTATTATCTCTAATGTCCAATGTCACCAAATAAAGTGAAAAATTGAAAGAAAGTTTCGGTAATGATCCAGTGAGTTTGTTGCCTTGTAAAAATAGATGTTGAATAGTATTTGAATCGACGCAAGAAGGTGACAATTCAGAAAGCAAGTTATGAGAAAGGTCTATTAAAATATATGCATGCATTTCACATGGAATTGGACCTTCAAAAAAATTATTACTCATGTCTAGAGACCATAAGTACCGCAGATTTCCTGACAGCCATCTGGGAATTAAACCTGAAAAGCCATTGTTGCTAATATCTAAGAGCCCCAGCTGACTACCAGCTATTGGTACCATGGTTGGCAAAGTACCTGTTAAATGATTGTTTTTTAATTCCAAAATACGTAAGCTACTATTAAAAAATCGGAATCCCTCTGAGAAAATTTCACCATGAAATTTATTATAAGATAACTTCAAAACTACCAAGGAGGTGCAATTGGCAACCAATTTCATTGGCACCTCTCCTGAAAAATTATTATTGGACAAGTCCAATTTCTCCAAATTACTCATGTCACCAATTGAGGATGGGAGAAAACCTTCAAAATGATTTTGAGATATATTTAGATATTGTAAGTTTGGAATCACCTTTCCAATAGTTTCCTGCAACTGCCCATTAAAGTTATTGTAAGAGAAATCCAACCAAGAAAGATTATTGCAGTGAGCTATTGGCAAGTGAAATTGACCCCCAAAATAATTATCCCGAAGATTTAGCAATTGCAATCTAGTATTATTTTCAATCAACCAAACGGGGAAGCTTCCCTTCAACCTATTGTGAGAGATATTAACCAATTCCAATTCTTGCTGGTAAAAGAGAAACTTTGGAATGTTGGAGGATAACTTATTCAGATCACAGTTAGGCAGCACTAGCACCTTTAACTGAAACGAAGGTTCCCAACTGGGATTTTCAGTTTCGATCTCAAATGTGTTGTTTTCACTCACAATTTTGTTACCGTCTTCAATCCGGTAGTTTTCACCTTTAAATCGAATCACTTTGAGCTTAGAGTGATTGGCAAATGAGCTGAATGAGAATAAACCCCCAAAATGATTATAACTAAGATCAATGTACTCAAGGGATGTCAAGTTGGCTATCACAGATGAAGACAAATTTCCACAGAATTGGTTCTTAGATAGATCTAATAACCTAAGAGATGTCAAACGACTTAGGCATGGAGGGAGGATCCATTCAAAGTGATTGTCAGAAAGATCTAACTCTTCAAGTTTCTTCAACATACCCAAATCTGTCAAAAGCAATAACATTAATAGTGTCCATCCTAATTATGTGCCAATGTAAAAATCAACAAGACAATCAATTAGTTTACTGGCCAGAATAGTAATTGGAAAGAATATGTTTTGACCCCTTGGATTATCAACCAGTAGATTAAACTATTTAAGCCAATTAACAAAAATATGTAAACAAGATTATCATAGGTTAATCACCCCAAGCAAGCATGTCACCCTATGTAAAAAGTAATTCATTATAAATTCAGCAATATGGTGATGAAGTGAAAAATCGATGGAGAACCTTGAAAGATAAAAACGATACAGGGGTTGTGTAAAACCTTGAAGATTTTATATTTGTAACAACACATTGAGATGGCTCTGTGGCTTCAACTCTTGATCCGCACCATGTTAGTAGCCACACAGCAGATGGTAATTATCTTATGTCTTTTGACTCACGGGTTGATGATTTCTTGGTTTAGGTTTTCTCTTTTGTAGCACGTCACTAAGTATCTTATATATTTTGCGTTTAAGGCATGAAAAACAAGGTAGCACTAACTCAACTAAAACATGTCAAAATCCATGTTTCAAGATTTTCAATCAATTGAGTTATCAAGGAAGTTTTGAGAATCTTCTTTTGATCGGTCAAGCTACGACCAAATGGCTATCAAAGACACTTGTTTGATTGATCAATCATCAATCAAACAGGTGTCTTTTTTGAACTACATTTTGGACTTGTAATTTTGAACTCTTGGCGACACATTACATATTCAAACAAGATTACATTGTCATGGAATGTGCCATTGCCAATAAAACCTAACATGAATAATTATATTTCAGTCACTCTTCTTCACTTGTTTTTAGTTTTTACACTCCTAATCTATGTCAGATAAGTACAGGTAACATTAACAAAGTATAAATGCCAGATTTCATGGTAGATTCTTACCTTTAGCATGTAAATTCCCATGGAGTTTATTTTGAGATAATGATATAGCCTTGAGAGAAGATAGTGTCCCAATATATGGAGAAAGAATTCCGGTGAACATATTACCACTCATATCTAAAATCTCCAAATTTCTAAAATTTGTCATATCTGCGAAGAGAATTAAAAAGAGATAGTGTAAGGATTAAATCTTTAAAATGGCATACTTGTGGGTACTAAAAGATATTCCTTCTCACGGGTAAATTATTTTAGCCGTTAAAAAATGTATGATGGAATTTTACCCTTGAATGGTAGGCTTCCATTGAGTCGATTCTCTCGCACGATGAGTACCTCCAAATTTCTTAGATTACTCAGTTCTAAATCATAGGTGAAGAGAATTACATTAGTCATATTGAAGGAAAAATTAGGATTTAAGGAATTCTTTGTAGTAAAGTACTTTAAAAACTCTCTTAATCTTATTAAATGCATTGAAGTATTCACTAGAAAGCATGTACAATTAGCGTAAATATAGATGAGGTCAATAAGGCATATAAGATTTCAATTTTGTTTGAGTTTTTTCATGGTATTTTTTATAAAGAAAATTTAGGGGGAAATTTTGAGAAAAATTCAAATTTACATGTACGTACCTTTGCTAGAAAGAGGCCCTTGCATTTCATTGTAACTTAGGTCCAAATATTTAAGATTTGGGAGTGCACCCAAAAATCTTAAAATGTCCTTTTGCAAGAGATTCCAACTTAAATTTATGTGCATTAGCTTGTTCAATTTAGGCCAAGAATTCCATTCTGAAGAAGGTATACAACCAATTGTTAAATCCTAGAACGCGATAGAAAAAGGGTGCTCTTTAATATTTTTTAAAGGGAAAAACAAAATAAAAAATAACATTTTATTTTGAAATAATTTCATAGATAAAAATAGTCTACACTCCTCCGAGGACAAGTTCAATGATCAAATTATCCCATGGGAAGGTGGAAGAAATCCACACGCATTAAGTACATTTAGTGTCCATTTGGAAACAGCTTATTTAGCTGAAACTGGAAACTTTTTACTAAAAGTGTAGAAAAAATAATAATTAAAAGTTAGTTGAATAGTACAATGTAAACTATAAATAGTGCCAAAAATACAATGAGACTCATAAATAATACCAAAAAGAAACTAAAAACTCATATAAAATTAAACAAATAAGCACATTCTAAACAGGCTCTTAGACATTACTAGGTGAATAACCGTTGTTATTTGTTTAATCAATTATTCAATGAACAAGGTACTGTTATTCAAATTTATTACGATGACTCAAACTAGTGATTTTTATGGTATAGTGGCCTAAAACTGAATCATGTGACAAGACAAGTAATGATAAAGATGTATAACACGATGGTGGCAATAATGACTTTGAAAAAAATTTCAAATAATTAAATAATCAAGATTTTTAGACTCGGACCGTTCAATGAACCGTAAAACAAAAAGGTTCAAGGTTTTTAAGGTTGGACCGAGGTCGAACCGAGGTCGAACCGTGATGACGTCATAATTAATTTAATAATTATTTAAAATATAAATAAATATATTAAATTAGTACAAATAAAAAAAACTAACTAAAATAGTCCAACTAAATATAAAGATTTATTTTTTTCAAATGTATTTTTCATATTATAACTTTTATAAACAAAAATATAGTGTTTCTTTCTTTATTTATATTTTGATTAGTTAAACTTATGATAATAATAGTTAATAATAATTATTATAATATAAAAATTAGAAGGGCAATCACCCACCTTAAATAAATTTTTTAAAAGTGACATATTTTATTAAAAAAGAAAAAAGAAAAAAAAGAAGATACAAGCTGGTATCAACACTGGCGGATAGGAAAATTTAAAAACATTTGAATAGTCAAATCACTCTAATTAATTCATTGGGCTTCACGAGGTCAAGTGGGTAGTGGTGTTGTCAGCAAAACAGTGCAGCACACTTAACAAAAACATGAATCCAATGAAGCCAGGCAGCAAGTGTCCATGTACTGTAGACACGTGGAGAGCTTAGGAAGTTTTCAATATTTCCAATACTAGGTCCGTGTCAGTGTAGTCAAGTCATAACAAATACAAGGGAAAGTGAGAAATCAGACCACATACTTAACAAGGTTTCAGCAAAGAAGAGAGAGAGGGAGACGGACAGAGAAGAAGAAGAAAAAAAAGAAAGAAGAAGCAGAATATGAAGAAAAAAAAGAAAGGAGAAGCAGTTGCTTCATGGCGCCACTCCTGTTTCGTCGTAGTCTTTCCTTTTCTCCTTTTCTGTGTTTTTTTATTATTTTTTTTTAATTTTTTAATTTTAGGTTCAGATTCAATGGGTTGCTTCATGGCACCACCCTTTCTTCATCGTCCTTTTCTTCCTTTTCTCCTTTTCTGTGTTTTTTTTTTTTTTTTTTTGGGTTCAAATTCAATGGGAAGTAGAGAACCGTGAGAACCGGTCTGATCACGGTTCTCAGAACCGTGAGGTCCGACCGCGGTTAGCACGGGTCCCTGTTTTTTGCTCATAGAACGGTTCTTGATGCTAAAAGAACCGCAAAAATGAACGGTTCGAGGTTTTTCCGGTCGGACCGTACGGTCCGGTCCGGGTTTGAAAAGCATGTAAATAATAGGTCAAAATATAAAATTTACCTTCTAAGCTTTATTATTTTTCATTTCTATTCTATAGGTTTGGGTTTTTTTATTTCATTCATCTAATTAGTTTCATTCATTTTCAATTAAGTCTTTCGTTATCATGCAAGTTTCTAAGGTTAACTTTTTCTTTAAATTTTTTTTTTAAATTTATTTCTTAATTTTAGAAAAAGACATTAATTTAAATTATAAAAAAAAAAAAAAAAAAACAAGAAACCCAAAGGAACGACATCACAAAAACAGAAAAACAGTGCCACCTTTATTGTGCTAGCTATGTACTAGCTTAGGATTGAGCTCCACAGGTTCAGAGTAGAACCCTCTATAACCGGCTTTAACACCAAATGTCTGATGCACACCATCGAGCTCCCTAGTGACAGTGGTGGAGAACGACATCGGAGTGGGAGATGTAGAAACCATGAGAAGGGTGGTACAATGGGTTTTGGTCTAATTGGTTGGGTTGGGTTTTGAGGGCATGTTGTGGAATGTAGCCTTTGAGGTGTGGTATTTTTTGTAAGGTTGCTGGTGATTCATGAATCGGTGATAATGAAAAGGTAGTGGTGATGTTGGTTTCATTTTTGTTATTCAGGCGTGGGAGGGATTGGAATGACTTCGTTCGTCTAATTGGTTGTTTACATTTTTCTGCCCTTCATTTTATACTTTATTCTCAGAAATATTAAAATGCACGATTAACCATCCAAAGTTATAACTCTATTTCAAGTTCTCCCTGCCACCTGTTTTGGTGCAAACTTTAACAGAATTCAGTATTAAAAGACTAATATACCTCTCTCTCTCTCTCCAAAATAGATAGTAGAGGAGTAAAATGGATTTTTAAAACTAAATTTCGTTATATATTAAATAGCAAACCAGACATTAGAAGGTTAAGTGTTACGAAGTATTTTATTTGGGGGTTGATCATGCATTTTGATAGTATATGAAAAAAAAACTATGAATTGAGGTAAATTTTAGGGTGAAAAAGTGTAATTCTCCCTTTTGTATTTTGGAAATATAGATGAGTTTGGGGTTTTGGATGAAGCTTATAAAGAAAATGAGTTGTTGGCTTTGAGCTTTTGATGTTTGTGAGGAAATAGGTTTGATTGAAATGATGGAGTTGGTACCAAGGGAGTCGATTTTGTACTAGAGGCTGTTTGGGTTTGATCAGGGGAACAAAATATTTCAGTACCGGTTGATACTAGTGTACCATTTCGGATTTACCGCTATTTATATATTTCTATACATATATATATATTTGTATTATTTATATAAGTATAAATTTATTAATTTTTATGTTTGTCAACAAAAAATTTTAAATCCACATATTTTATAAGCCTACATATTGGCATAAATATATTAGATTAAGTAAAATATTTTTTAATTATTTTTTTATTGTACTGGCCGAAACGCCGTGACAGGCCAGTACAACCGAAATAAGCTAGTACAACCTAGTATGTTTTTGGTACGTTTTGGAGGAGTATCAGTACTGGTTTAATGGCCAATACAATATATTTCCTTGGTATGGCCAATACCAATATAGTACTTCCTTGATTGGTACATACTGTGAGTAGTCCCCCCTCAAGATTGAGTTTCCTTTCAATTGTTTCTCAATCTCTCTCAAAATAGTTTTCAAGTTTAGAGAAAGGTAAATCAAGAATAAAGAATAACAAATTAACTCAAAAAACATTGAAATTTTTTAAGAAATGTTCTTTAAAAATTTATTATAAAAATATTGTAGACGTAGCATTACTCTAAAACCAAGGACATTTGATGTTTGTTGACCTTATATATTTTGTCATATAAGATTTATTACCTAACAATTTTACATGTCATTATTCTAATGTGTATATATATATATATATATTGCTTAAGTTTAAATCATATTCTATATTTAAATTTGCAGTAAATTGTTGCCGCAACTAAAATAAAAGTCTATTAATAACTATAACAATTATTTTTTAATAACTACTGTGGGGCCAGAGAATTTGTGATCCCGACCCACTTTCCATTAGGGCCCAAGGCCCGCGCCGAGGAAAGTCGTTACCGAGGACATGCAGCGAAAGTCCAAATGGCCTAGAGATGCAGTCGAGGACGACCTTGTCCTTGGCATCCCAAGGCCTAAAAGGGAAGAACGACACGCCATCAAAGGCAGCCCCCAAAGCCCTCCCAAAAGAAAAGGTGAGTAGAATAGGACTCGCACGGGGGTACAGTGTGGGAGCGATTCAAGGAAAGACGTCACCTCCGCATTGAATGCGCCAACAAACGTCCTGGCCACATTGATGGGAAAAGACCCCTGAACAGTGTGACTTTGGTTATTGCAACTAACAGAAAGTGGGGGAAGGCGGCTGATGGGACAAGCACTCGAGTAGTTACCTGCCTGATCAACAGATGGAAGGTCAGGATCAACTGAGAGGGGTTATATAATGTAAGAATTCATGCGCCAAAAGTGAGAGCATGATGTATCGACTCTTGAACCATTGTAACCGAAGGAAAAAGGAATAATAAGAGCATTAACCTCCTCGGACGAGGTCCAATGACTGGAGCCGCTCAGGCCATGCCAGAGAGAAAGTCTTCTCGAACAAACTCAGTTCACCTCTGTGCGACCATCATGAACACCATGACTAACAACTATCCGGTGACCAAGGCCTAGCCTTTTAGCCCACTCTCTATAAATTTATTGTTTGGGCCTTTAACGTTCGAGCCCAATACACCAATTTGGAATCGTTACAAATTGAGTCCTTACAACTACCATATAAAATTTCTTGACAAAAATAAAAGACTGTTAATAACTAACATAATTATCAAATTTCATATTTAGACAAAGAATAAAATTTCTTGTGCATTGTATATGTTACCAACTAGAGTTATAATGATTGTGTTTCTTTTTTTAACTCTTTTTTTTTTTTTTTTTTGTGTTTGAAATTAGAAACAGAGCTCTTTGTCTCAAAAAAAAGAAAAAAGAAAAAAAAAAAGAAACAGAGCTCACATACCTTTATTTCCTTGCCAACCACAAATTCCATTGCAAGATAAATCAAGAATTCTTAACTCCTTGAAAGGCTGCAACAAGGACTCGTTCAAGAACCGATTTTCATTATCAGCGTAGACGTGAGTTTCATGGTTTATATTGGAGAGCCAAAGCTTGATCACATAGCCAGTGGTATCATTACATTTGACCCGCTCCCAATTACAACACTCACTCTTTAGGTCGTGAACCCATGATGGAAGAAGGGGTTTTGTATAATTAGTATTAGATTTCAGATATGCCTTCAATTCTAGTAGACCCATCCTCTCTTCCTCAATGCAAGCTCTTAGCTCATGAATGTGAGCAAAAAGTACTAAAACCCACAATAAAGACCTCACTAAAGGCCACTCCATTGTGAAATATTGTGAAGCACCAACTTATAAATCTTCTTATATAGAAAAGTTTAGAGAAAATTATATAACGCTCCTTGAGGTTTATTGAACTTACATTTTGATCCTTTTATTTCTAATAGTTAAAGTCAAATTTGTCACCTAAACGGTGTCAACTAAAATCATAGAAACACAATCTCATGTTTACTCTTCTCTACGTCAAATGAAGACAAAAACTGAAAAAATAAAATAATGAGTTCCACAAAACAAACAAAAAACAAATAATAATAATAATAATTCTTGAATCTAATAAATAAAGCATTTATTAAAGCATAGTGTTTATTTTACCTACATTCTTACCGGAATGAGTAATGTTAAAGACACAAAATTTTTTACAAAATTTTACAAACCATTGATATGGTGAGTGGTTATTGGTAAATAAAAAAATAATGTTTATGGTAGGCTTAGATGAAAACCAATAAGAAGTTACCTACAACAACAGTTTGTAAAAATGTTGTAAAATAATTTGTGGTTGTAATATTACTCTACTGGTATTTCTCGTTTATTAAATGCGTAAAGCTTTTTGGGTTTGGGTTTTTTCCATTTTTTTTAATTGAAACAAAAACTTTTATCGCTGGAAAAGAGAGAAACAAAACAGCAAACCATCCCATGCAATAGAGAAGGAATCTTTCTTGTCGAGCAAGACCTAGGCAATCCTTCTGAATTGACTTTACAAAAATTAGGGGCGGCCGGCCAAGCCCAATAAAACATTTCTTAAGCTCACATTGCTTTGATTCTAATTTCTAAATTAAATCTTGAATGTCGGAAATGAAGTTTGTCAACCTCCACTAAACACCAGCTTCTTTATTGATGACAGCATTCACACCGATCAAGTTAAGGGGTATTTTACCATGTGCAATTGCTCTCAATTATTGTTGAGATTGAGAATTTTAAATTTTTTTAAAAAAATTTCAATCTCAATCTTTAAATAATAATAAAAAATTACAAATTATAAAATTACAAATTAAAGAAATAAAAATCGTGTGTGAGATGAATAAGCCCATGCAATACCCTAGGTATTGTATGGGATCCTAATCCGCATTGATATTGTTAGGTTCTAAAAGTTCAGAATAATTGACAAACCATGAACATAAACTTGTCTAGATACAGATCTTAGAGTCTATAAAGCCATATTAGATAATGCTCAAAGTGCTACAAGTCAAAATTCAAAGAACATACAAGCTACAGGTTCAGAAAGTCAAAATCAAACTGGTTCGATCGATTAGGCTCGATCGATCGGAAGGGTTTGATCGATTAGGCTTGATTGATCAAAAGTTGCAGATCAGCAAAAATCAGCAAATGTAAAAACCCATAACTTGTCTGTTTGAAGCTCAGATCGCAATCCATTTAAAGGATAGTATAAGCTAACCCTAGATGGGGTTTTAAGAGGTTTTTAGAGAGAAAAGAGTGCATCATGTGCCTCCAATTGTAGATCTAGGGTTTTTGTACCCAAAACTCTCTGAAGTCTTCTACTGGCAATATTCCTTGAAGAATCTCAAGATTCGGTGTTGTAGAAGTTGCTGCATACAAGATCCACTGCTGATGGTGATCTAAAACCTTTGAGTGGGATCTCAAAGTCACAAACATGGGTGTTTGTGTGCAAAAAATTCAAGATAGAAGAATCCGTGGATTCGGAGCTCCACGTAGTCATATGAGTAAGTTCTACAAGAGGTAGCTTTAGATTTTAGGGGGAAAATCCATTGTAAACTTCCATTCTATCATAGTGGATTTTTTTGCCTTAAGGATAGGTCAGGTTAAATCCTCCCCAGGTTTTTTACCTTGAAACAATTGGTTTCATTGGTTTTCCTAGGTAATCATATCATTGTCTTATTTATTTTTCCACACTACATGATATGATTTATTGCTATTTAACCTAGATCTAAATAATAAATCTAAGTGTTAACTTGGTTAATTAATTAAGTTAAACAATCTATGTGTTTAAATATAAATTTTCTTACTTATATGATTCATTGTTATACCAATTAAGTGTTGTATATATATACCATTAAATATTGCATCAAATTTCTAATTAGATTTGGTTTAGGTTTCTTAACGAGATGTGGATTTTTCTTGATATGAAAGGAAAAAAAAATTATCTTATTGAAGAGAAATATAGATATTCATTGTACATGAAAAAATATAAGCAAAACCTTATAAATAAATATTATTGCAAAGGATTTGTGACTTTTGAAATCCTTCCACATGGGGAGAAGACTCGTAGAAGAACATAAAGTGGGTTTCTTAGAGCATTTTGGCAAATTTGTTTGAGTTGAAAGATACATGTGGCATCAGTTAAGAGTTTGTTTTGTGAGCATGTGAGTTTTTTTAGTGTATTGAGGTTTTTGGATTGTGAGTATATGTGTGTGAGATTTGTAAGTGAGTTTGTCTTTGTGAGAATAAGGTTTGTGAGTTGTGAGAGGTTTTGTTTATATTTGCAAGGTGTGTGAGTCAGTTTGATTAAGTGTTGTTGTAATCCATATCATTAATAGTGAATTTAGCTGGTGTTGCATTGCATGTGGATGTAGGTATGGAGTTTATCAAACCACGATAAATATTGTAAAGTTGTGATTTACAAATTTGAATTTTGTTGGCTTTTATTCCATGCCAAATTTGATTAAAATTTTATTCAATCTTTTGTACCCTGTATTTGTTGTGGGAATTTATTGTAAGGGTTGTGTGATAGTGAGAGAGAGTGTGAAAACTCAAGCTATTGAAGACTGAAGAGTTTTCGTAGGTATATTGTGACTAAGCATCCCACGAAAGGAAGCATGTGCCTTGCACATGACTGGAATGCGAAGAGTCAGGCCAGATGGAGACAGCTGTGTCTCGCGAGTATCTCGTTGGTAAGGCCTTCCCGCGAGACACCCGCAAGACATTCTGTTCTGCAAGTCTGTCCAGTCTGATACACACTTTCTGTGCCTACACTATTTATACCCACATTACCCACAAATGTAAAAGAGAGCTTCAGAGAGAAAAACCTAGCAAAAACACTTGAGAGTTAGAAATTGTTCATCCAACAATTCTCTACACATTTGTTTGTGGAATTTCCTCATCTCCTATCTCTCCATTTCCATACCATTAAGAGGTCAAAAGCCCAAACACTTACCACACCTTTTGAGAGTGTCTAGTGAGGTTTTGGTGCTGCTGGGAAACATTGGAAGAAGCCAAGGATGGCAGATGTAATATGGAGCTTGTTGCGGGATTTAGAGAGCTAGACAAGACACGGTTCCGAGAAGCTTTGTTGGAATAGGAGCTTGGAGGGCTTAGGTACAGAGGATAGATTAGGCCTGGAGGGTCTCTTGCTTACCCATGTATCCCAACTGATTGTCTAGTGGATTGATTACCGCTTAGAGGGCAATGAAGAGGTTTTTCGCCAAGTTCTTTGGTTTCCTCTTTGATAACACGTCTCTGTGTTACCTGTGTTTGCATCTCTCTTCCCTACTCTTGTTCATTTCATTTTACTGCTGTGTTGCTTTAAATATGAATTAGAGTAGCTCTCTTACTTGTTTGCTTGCGTTTATACTATTCCGCACTTAGTATTAAGTTAGTGTAAAATCAACCAAGCCGTAATTTGAATTAGGGGTCTAAATAAGCTCTTGTGTTTTCACACATTTCAAGTTTGCAATTGGTATCAGAGTGGGTACACTCGCTAGTTTAAATACTTGAGTGTGTTCCTTGACCCCATATTGAGATGGACCGGTCTCAATCTTTGAATGTTCCACCATTCTTTGATGGTAGTAACTACGCTTTTTGAAAAGTCCGAATGAGGGCATTTCTATGTTCAATAGATGATACTGTTTAGGATGCCGTAGAAGTAGGTTGGACTAGGCCAGAGGCTGCTAAATCCACTTGGGATAAAGCAGCACTTACGGCAGCTAATGCTAACAATAAAGCATTGAATGCTATATTTTGTGGTGTTTCTCCAAATGAGTTCCAAAGGATTTCTCACATAACAATAGCCAAGGAAGCTTGGGAGATATTGGAGACCACCTATGAAGGAACAAAGAAAGTTAAGGACACAAAGCTTCAGATGTTAACCACCAAATTCGAAGAGCTTAAGATGGGAGATGATGAGTCCTTTGATTCATTCTATGGAAAGCTTAACGAAATTGTGATCGTGAAGCTCAATCTTGGTGAGAAGATTGAGGATGCTAAGGTGGTGAGAAAAATTTTGAGGTCCCTACCGGAAAGCTTCCGAGCGAAAGTCACAGCTATAGAGGAGCGTAAAGATTTGGATGAAATTAAGATCCAAGAGCTCATTGGGTCTCTTCAAATGTATAAGCTTGGACTGCCTTCTCATAAGACAAGTAAATCTCTTGCTCTTAAAACCATCACCGAAAGAATGAATGATTCCTCCAAAGAAGATGGAGTGGAAAAGGATGTAGTATTTCTGGCAAAGAACTTTCGGAAATTTCTGAAGATGAAGAACAGTGGGAAACCGTTTAGCGGAGGGAAGTTCTCATCCTCCAAAGGTGATAGGAAGGAGTTTAAGAAGAAAGAAGGAAATGATTCCCAGTCTCCTCAAGGCATTGTGTGTTATGAATGCAATGGCCATGGACATCTCAAGAAGGAGTGTCCAAACTATCTAAGAGGAAAGGGCAAGGCGTATGCCACACCACTTAGTGATTCAGATTCTTCAAATTCAGATTCTAAAGAGAGTTGTGATGGAGAAGGGAACTACTCCGCGTTTATGACTATTACCCATAATGAGTTTTCGGAGGAGTTGAACTTGTTGGTACAAGAGCTTAGGGATCATAGTGATAAAGAATCAATGGGAGTTGTCGAAGAATCTGATGCTGAAGAAGATGAAATCGCAGCCAACCTTCAAGAGAACTACAACTCACTCCTTGAGAAGTCAGGAGAGTATACAAGGATAGCCAAGGCAACCGTAAAGAAGATGAAAAAGGCAGAGGGGGACAATAAAAGTCTGCCAGCATGGTATAAGAAGGCCAAGTGTGAGATAGAAACGATGAATGGTGAGTTGACTGAAGCTTATTCAAAAATCAGATTTCTTGAGCTAGAGGTAGTGCAAGCAAATGCCAAGATAGAGAGGGTATCCACGAAGAAGCTAGATAATGTTATTTCATCTCAAAAAAATTTCTCAAACAATTCTGGGTTGGGATATACCGAAGGGAGTAGCTCATCAGCCAATGTCACCAAAGAAGTAAAGTTTGTGAAGGCTAGAGAGCCGATTGTAGTTGCCTCTACTCCTAAGAAAGTAAAGGATGAAACGAAGAAGAATGTGGCTGACCAACGGGTGCTGAACAAGTCTCGTAACCAATCAGTGGTTAGAACTGAAGCCAAAGGAAGATTACCTCCAAAATCACAAAGAAGTTCGAGAACGAACCATGTATGCCATTATTGTGGACTTCAAGGGTACACCAGACCTAATTGTCATAAGCTGAGAGCATTGAACAATCCTAGGGATCAAAGGTCAAGAGGACCAAGAGATGACAGGAGGATTTGGACTGTTGGGCAACCACGAAGTCAAAATGAAGATTCTGGTGTGATGGATGTAATGAAGATGATTGAGGCATTCACCACATGTTTGGCGAACTTCGACAGCGGGTTTGAAGGTCACAATTCACGTACCCAATTCTATAGGGATATCACCCCGAACACACGTGACGTGTGGGTGAAGAGGGTACTCATGCATGATTATCTCCCATGTCCATGCATCAATACTTCCAATGATTAGGATAATAGGTTCATGCATTATATCATGCATTGTTTTCTGTTTATAGCATGTCTTCTTTTACAAGTTTTTTTTTTTTGTGTTCTTTCAATTCTTGCTCTGTTTTTTAGTGTGTTCAAAATTCAAAAACCCATAAAAATTGAAAAATCTTCAAAAAGTTTGATCGCTTGTCTTTGTGTATATCACATGTAAGTTTGGCCTAGTACCTTCATACTAATGGTGTAGTACATTTTCGAGCTTAACTTGTTTCTATTTGCACATCTATCTGTGTGGAAGAAATCTTGAAAACTATGCATGATTGTTGTAAATAGATCTTCAAGCTTGTCATGAATGATTGGTCAATTGTCTTGATGGTCTTGATACTTGCATAGACTTGTGCCTATATCTCTTCCCATGTTATTTTTTATATTTTTGCAATTGAGCTCTCCAAATGTAAATCTCAAAGTGAAAAAGAGATATTGAGCTGCAAAAGCCTGTCGCACATATTAGTATTTGACTAGGAAAAAGGGAAAACGACTTTTGTATGGAAATGTATGGTGCTCAAAAAGCCAAAGGCTAATCCTCAATGTTGAAATATCAAAAATTTCAAGTACCGATCTCAAAAAGAGATGTATTTATCCAAAAAGGATCAAATGTCATGATTTATGCAGAAGCCAAATGAAAAGCTTCTAAGTTGTGTAATCAATTTGTGGGAGGCCATATATGTTCATTTCTATAATTGAGATTGATCACTTGACTTAGTACTAGTTTTGTATAACTTGATTGAATTGATCATTGAAGCTTCACTCTGATCTAAGGACTATTTCACACTTGATACTCACCCACAACACACAAGAATTTGATTCAATGAATGCTTATCTCATTTGTGTGATTGTACATGTTCAAATGTGATGTGTATGCTCAAGTACTTGATGATCAAATCCAAAAAGATTTTTGAGTGTTTTATCTATTTTTGAAAGTGATTTTATACTTTCGTGCTTTTAAGTTTTTGTTCAAAATGCAATTTTGTGTTTTTCATCAAAAACTAGTTCAGAGGCTGTTTCGCGAGAAGCTCGTGACTTAGAGCTTCCCGCGAAATGTGCTTGAGGGAAATCAAAAGTCATTTTTTTCATACAAAAACTCTCGTTACTGCCTCGCGGGTATTTCGCGACTAACCTCTTCTCGCAAAATGGTTTTTAGGCAAAAACTAAATTTTTCTCAAAATCACATAGAAACTTTCGCGACTATCTCGCGCCTAATTCGCGACTAATAGCTTCTCACGAAAGCATTTGTGCTTCAGTGGCTCTTTTCGCGACTGTTTCGCAACTAAGTCGCGACTAACCCGCGAAAAACGTGTGTTTTTAGTTTTTATGTAGTAGATGTGAGAGTTTTTCAAATTTTTTTTCACTTCCCTTGAACCCCTTAAAACCCAAATCACTATTTCATTCAAACCCCATCATTTTCAAGCAAAATCTCTGCAAAATCTTTTCAAGGTATGTGTTTCTAACACTATTTTCATCTTTTACTTTCGGATTATGCAGAATTTGTGCTTAGGGTTTTGAAAATTGGGAATTTTCAAAAATTGGGTTGGGTTTCCTATTTTTGTGAATTTTTTTTTTAAGTTCTTGATTGGGCTTAGTCCCATTTGTTGTTTGTGCATCTGTGTTGGTCCCTTGTGGCAGTTCTAACATGTACTAAGGCATATTTTCACTATGTTCATGCATTCTCCATATTTGTTGTGCACTGTTGCATTCAAGGTGCTTGACAGAATGTCTTAGTGACATTTCTGTGTTTGTTTTGAACTCAAGTGAGTTCCTAAGGTTTAGTTCTTATCATGTTTACTCTTGTCTAACTTTTTGGTCGGTGCTCGTGTGTGTTACACACTTTGTTTACTTTGTGCATCAATGCCATGCATTGCACACACTAGGCACTCTCTAGGGCCCCTCTAGGCACCCCTCATGCTTCTCAAGATGCACACACATGCACAAGTACATGCACAGCCTATGCACACACAGGCACACTCAGTCTATTCATGCATTCAGATTATACTTACATGCTCTAACATTTTTAGCATGTTGGTTATGTCTGTTTGCTCTATTTTGAGTGTGATATGCTTTGTTTTGAGATGTCTTCATTTTTGTTTGATCTAACATGAATTTAATCAATTTTTGATCTATTTTGTGGTGTTGTACTTGGTTCTTTTCTGTGATTGTGTGACTTTGCACAGATGGCTCCTACTAAGCATGCAGCCACCAAGAAATCATCCAAACGTTCATGCGCTGATTTCGACAACTTCAGGTCAGCAGAAGCAGATATGAAATACAATGATTGCTACAAGGGCGCAACCATTATCATGGAAAGGGTAGTGCAATTGGAATCACTTGAGGGCACTTTCATCCTTGAGGTGTTCAAAGAAAGAACTTGGACCAAATTGTTGAACCCAGTTAGGGTTGTGTATTCAGAGATTATCATGGAGTTTTTCTCCAATGCTGTTGTTGACAAGGATCGTATTGAGTGCTGGGTAAGGCACAAAGAATTTGTGATTAGAAGGGAAATCATCCAAGATTTTTTAGAGGTTCGTCCTCCCTCACAGTCGATTACAGTGCAATATGAGGATAGATTGGGGTCTACTGATAAGATGATACGGACACTTGGTGGCACACCGAAAAGGCCATCCATGAACACAATACCATTCTCACCAGAGATGAGGGCTTTGGCATATGTGATGATTCACAACTTGTATCCGGTCACCAACCTCACTACACTGTCAGCTCCAACGACAAGATTTCTGTATGATCTCTTTACCCATAAAGAGATAGATATTTGTGGGCATATCATCCATGTATTGAAAAAGAGCATTGAGAAGCAGAATTCAAGGACTGCAATGCCTTTTCCCTCATTAATTATGGGATTGATTGTTAAGGCAAAACTGAAACTCCCGAGTGATCTAACAGTAAATAGGAGCACAACTCACATCAAGGGCTCTAAAACAGGTTTGCATATGATACCACGGGATCAAGTTGAGGACGAGGGTGGTGATACTAAGGAGGAGATTGATAGATTTACTTCTGCTCCAGAGTCCTTAGCACAGCCATCCTCTTCTGCACCAGCACGAGGACCAAACAGACTCGATTGCCTCCTGAATAGAATGGATCAGATGTTTACCATGTTAGACTCCCATGTGTAGCACACAACGACCCAGTTTGCGTACGTCCAGGGACAGATCACTGCACTGTCTTCTCAGATTGAGGATTTGTCCATGGTGAGGGGATCGGATTCAGAGTCAGATCAGTTCTAGCCCTTTGGCCATTCTGGTCAAAAAGGGGGAGAAAATTTTAAGGGGGAGCTGAGGAAGAGCTTGCACAGTGTTAGGGGGAGCATAGGTTCAGACTTAGAAACATTGGTTTATTGGTTATCGGTTTATTTGGGGTTATGCTTCTACAACTACTAGTTTATGTTTATGCTTAGCTTCTACAACTACTGGTTTATGTTTATACTTGTATTGTTTTGTTTTAAAACCTTAGCACATGTTATTTTAATTAATTTCAGTGTTTATTCAGTATATTGTGTTTGTGACTTTCTCAATGCTTATGTAGCATTTTCTGTGTACTTCTAGATATTGTTAATATGTCTTAAGTACTTCACACTTGTGCCTTTAGTAGGATTGTTCCTAAATGCATATACTTCATGTATTTTGCATTGGTTATGTGATTGGACATGCAAGTAATCATAAGTGATTGCTTCGTTGTACATGTCCGGATGAACATTTACTTGTTATATGTTCATTGGAGTCATTCTTTAATGACTGCCCTTATTTGATCAAGTGTTTGTTTGCATGATATCTATTGTTTACATACTTGATCACACTATGCTTGCTCTTGTTCATACCTTGTGTTCAACTTGTCATAAACTTAATGAAAGTTTTGTTTATGTGTGAGTGTTTCAGGTTACAAGTATAAACTGCAAGTGCTTCACAGTTTCTAGATTAGGTGTGAGTGAGTTTTGCCATTGTTCCCAAACTCACGTTTAAGTCTAGAATCTGTTGTTAGGGGTTTTGTCACAGAATAGCCAAAGGGGGAGATTGTAAAGTTGTGATTTACAAATTTGTATTTTGTTGGCTTTTATTCCGTGCCAAATTTGATTGTAATTTTATTCAATCCTTTGTACCCTGTATTTGTTGTGAGAATTTATTGTAAGGGTTGTGTGATAGTGAGAGAGAGTGTGAAGACTCAAGCTATTGAAGACTGAAGAGTTTTCGCAGGTATATCACGACTAAGCATCTTGTGAAAGGAAGCATGTACCTTGCACATGATTGGAATGCGAAGAGTCAGGCCAGATGGAGACAGCTGTGTCTCGCAAATATCTCGCAGGTAAGGCCTTCTCGTGAGACCCCCGCGAGACATTCTGTTCTGCCAGCCTATCCAGTCTGATACACACTTTCTGTGCCTACACTATTTATACCCACATTACCCATAAATGTAAAAGAGAGCTTCAGAGAGAAAACCCTAGCAAAAACACTTGAGAGTTAGAAATTGTTCATCCAACAATTCTCTA
The DNA here is from genome assembly GCF_932294415.1 of Quercus robur. Classification (NCBI taxonomy): domain Eukaryota; kingdom Viridiplantae; phylum Streptophyta; class Magnoliopsida; order Fagales; family Fagaceae; genus Quercus; species Quercus robur. The sequence goes on along the minus strand of NC_065538.1, from coordinate 11,499,039 downwards.
CACATTTGTTTGTGAAATTTCCTCATCTCCTACCTCTCCATTTCCATACCATTGAGAGGTCAAAAGCCCAAACACTTACCATACCTTTTGAGAGTGTCCAGTGAGGTTTTGGTACTGCTGGGAAACATTAGAAGAAGCCAAGGATGGGAGATGCAACATAGAGCTTGTTGCGAGATCCGGAGAGCTAGACAAGACACGGTTCCGAGAAGCCTTATTGGAGTAGGAGCTTGGAGGGCTTAGGTACAAAGGGTAGATTAGGCTTGGAGGGTCTCTTTTTTACCCATGTGTCCCAACTGATTGTCTAGTAAATCAATTACCATTTGGAGGGCAATAGAGAGGTTTTTCGCCGAGTTCTTCGGTTTCCTCTTCGATAACACGTCTCTGTGTTATTTGTGTTTGCATCTCTCTTTCCTACTCTTGTTCATTTCATTTTACTGCTATGTTGCTTTAAATATGAATTAGAGTAACTCTCTTGCTTGTTTGCTTGTGTTTACACTATTCCGCACTTAGTATTAAGTTAGTGTAAAATCAACCAAGCCGTAATTTGAATTGAGAGTCTAAATAAGCTCTTGTATTTTCACACATTTCGAGCTTTCAAATATTGTTGTTTCATTTAATAGTTTATCTTTCTGTCCATGTGAATGTGCTTCTACTAGTCTCAAAACACAACATTGTATATTAGAATTTCTACTATTTCACAATATATATATATATATATATATATATCATGCTAGACAAGTAGTTATTTATATTTTTTTATAAGGATAAAAATGGTTAATGATTTTTTTTTAAAGCTCAATTGTGACGACTAATTGAAGCGGTTACTATTTGCTTTATGATCAAATTTATGTCTATCTTTATATATATATATATATATATATATAATTTGATAGCAAGGAAGGGTGAATTTGAACCTTAAATGTCTTAAAAATACTAAAAAATGTCAACCAGTTAAACTACAAAGCTCTCAACATTTCTTTTTATTTTTGTTTTCTTTATGTTTTCTTTATATCAAGCAAAAACTATTATTTCATTCTATAGAGGCTAGATCGTAGATGCTAATAGTTATCTTTTAAAGAAGTTTTACGTTAACAATATTTTCACAATACTTTCACAACAAATCATATGTGGTAAGTTGTTATTGATTCTAATTTGAACTTACCATTAAATTTACTTTTCTGCCTACCAATTAATAACAACTAGTAACAACTTGCCACTTAAGATTTGTCATGAAAGTATTGTCAAAATGTTATGGACAAACATTTCGCTATCTTTTATAACTTTTATGCATTATCTAAAGCTCTTTTTTAGTACTTTTTGGCCCTAACGATACTAACTCATGAGTAGGTGCTAAGGGTAATGGAACAAATAGTTAACACTTTTTTAGCAACAAATAGTTAAGACTGTTTTTAATAATAATACTAAAGTTTTTTTTTTTTTTTTTTTTTTTTTATATTTTAGTAATAGTTAAGACTTAAGGGAAGGAATTATGTGTATAGATATATGTCTCTCATGGGTTATGTGTAACTGGGTTCCGCGGAAGTCATTTGCATGTTTGATGAGGATAAAAGGAGAGCCTCAGACTGACGGTTTGGTGAGATCTCTCGTACGTAGCAGACGGCGCGATAGCTGACGGTCATAGTGTCAGCTGTCTCCAAGAGTGACGGTATCACTAGGTGACGGCCAAAAAGCTGAAGGAAGTAAAAAGATGCTGACGGACCTAGTATAAGTTGACTTGCTACCCACGCTACATATAAGGAGTTGTCTTGCTTCCCACGCTAGATAATATTCGAGGGACCCCTATAAGGAAAAGATCCCGAAAAATACGCCCAAGAGGACTCGTATAAGGAAAGGACTTCTACTCTAAGGGAAAGAGGGATGACCCTCGCTACTATAAAAACCTAAGCATCCTCGCAACCCAAGGTACGCATAATTTACCCTCTCTAGCACTCTAGAGCAGTGAGAATAGTTCTAACTTAACCTTCGGAGGGTATTTGGCCGGTACCACACCGGTACTCTATGCTAGGTTATTCCTTTTCATTGTGCAGGTGCCATTTGGGATCGTACGAGGAATGTGTGACTCACTGGTGGTATTATTTCCGGCATCATCAGTTGGCGCCGTCTATGGGGACGTTTTAGCACATTCTCGCTTCCCAGACAGAAGAGTTACATGGTACTCACTCGCTCAATGGCGACCACCAACGACGTTCAAGAAGAAGAAGCCCCTACGATTGCGCTTGAAAGACAGGTGAGGACACTCGCCGCTGCCGTGGAGCGCCTCACCAAACAAAACCACGACCTAGAAGAGCAACTGAGACAGAAAAATACAGCTCCCAACAACCAAGGAGCAGATTAAGAAGGAACCAGCGCCGACAGAAGAAACCAGGAAGGACCCCAGGCCAGCAACGCCCCGAGCAAGCCAGAACGACAGAACACAAGCATCCCCTCCCTTGCAGAAACCACTCCGCCACTTGTTATCGCGGAGATGCAAGCCATGAAGGAGCAAATGGAGGTTATGATGAATGCTCTCAAGGGACGAGTATCGAGCGACCTTGACGACCTTGTCAACCGAACTGACTCGCCGTTCACCGCCACCGTCAACTCCTACCCTTTACCAAGTAAGTTCCGCATGCCACAGATAGACAGTTATGACGGGGTCAAAGACCCACTGGACCACCTGGAGACTTTCAAGACCCTAATGCACCTTCAAGGAGTAGCGGACGCCATCATGTGTAGGGCCTTCCTTACAACGCTGAAGGGTGCAGCAAGAATTTGGTTCAGCCGACTGACGCCAAACTCCATCAGCACCTTCAAAGAGCTCAACGCTCAGTTTACCGCACACTTCATAGGAGGCCATCGATACAAGAAGTCTACGGCTTGCTTGATGAGTATGAAGCAGCGAGAAGATGAAACTTTAAGAGACTACATCTCCCGCTTCAACAAAGAGGCACTCTCGATCGACGAAGCCGACGATAAGATACTTGTTGCGGAATTCACGAATGGCTTGAAAAAGGGCAAGTTTTTGTTTTCCCTATACAAAAACGACCCAAAGACCATGTCGGAAGTACTTTATTGCGCCACAAAGTATATGAACGTTGAAGATGCGCTGTTAGCTCGGGAAGAGAGGCCCAGGAAAAGAGAAAGGCAGGAAGACAATCGGCAGGACCAAGGCAGAAAGAAGGCAAGAACAGGAGACCGAAGGGACGAAAGGCGCCCTAAGCCCCTAGGGGGAAGGTTCACGAGCTTCACTCCGCTAACAGCCCTGATAGATCAAGTCCTTATGCAAATTAAGGACGAAGAGGCCCTGACGTTCCCGGGAAAACTGAAAAGCGACCCCAACAAACGTTCCTGGGATAAGTACTGCCGATTCCACCGCGACCATGGCCACAACACGGCTGATTGCTATGACCTCAAGCAGCAGATTGAAGCCCTTATCAGACAAGGAAAGCTGCAGAGATTCGTTAACAAGGAGAAAGCGGATCCCCCCGCACAAGACTAACACCCCCGACGGGACAATGAGCGACCGAGGCCCCCAATCGGAGATATAAGGATGATCGTAGGAGGAACAGCTACCGCCGGGTCATCCAAGAAGGCCCGCAAGACCTATCTTCGGATGGTACAAAATGTTCAGCTGACGGGAGTCGTGCCGAAAATAGCACGGAGAGAAGGTCCCGTAATCGGGTTCTCGAAAGAAGACGCGCGACGCCTTCACCATCCACATGACGACGCACTCGTCGTCAGCTTGTGTGTAGGATATTACAATATGCACCGGGTGCTGATCGACAATGGCAGTTCAGCAGATATCTTATACTACACCGCGTTCCAGCAGATGAGGATCGACAAGGAGCGACTGATCCCAACAAATGCCCCGCTTGTTGGCTTCGGCGGAAGCCGAGTATTCCTACTGGGCGCAGTCATATTATCCGTAATTATGGGTGATTACCCCCAACAGATAACCAGGGACGTGACATTCTTGGTAGTTGATTGCTGGTCAGCCTACAACGCTATCCTCGGGCGACCCACGCTCAACTCATGGAAGGCGGTAACCTCCACCTACCACCTGATGATAAAGTTTCCAACTGACTACGGAGTAGGGGAGCTGCGCGGGAGTCAGATGGCCGCGCGCGAATGCTACATAGCCATGATGGAAATGGAGGATCAGGTTCAGGCCTTAAGCATAGAAGAGCACCGGACGGTAACGGAGCCGGTTGAGAAGTTAGAAGAGATACCCCTTGACAGTTCCGATCCTGGCCGGACGACCAAAATTGGAACGCTCGCAAACCCCACAGTCCGTCAGGAGCTCATAACCTTCCTCAGACGTAATCGAGATGTATTCGCATGGGGTCATGAAGATATGCCGGGAATAGATCCTTCAGTCATGGTGCACAAGTTGAATGTGTCGCCCGCCTTTTCACCCGTCAGACAAAAGAAGAGGGTGTTTGCCCCCGAGCGAGATCGAGCCATAACGGAGGAAGTCAGAAAGCTACAGGAAGCGAGCTTCATTAGGGAAGTATACTATCCCGACTGGTTAGCTAATGTAGTAATGGTCAAAAAAGCAAGCGGGAAATGGCGGATGTGTGTGGACTTCACCGACCTTAACAAGGCCTGCCCCAAGGATAGCTACCCCCTCCCAAGGGTTGATGTCCTAGTAGATTCTACGGCCCGACACCAGTTGCTGAACTTCATGGACGCTTTCTTGGGGTACAACCAAATACGAATGCATGAAGCCGACCAGGAGAAAACGTCGTTTGTGACCAGCCAAGGCCTCTTCTGTTACAAGGTCATGCCCTTCGGCCTGAAGAACACAGGCGCAACGTACCAAAGGCTCATGAACAAAATGTTCGCGCAACAGATTGGGAGGAATGTCCAGGTCTACGTGGACGACATGCTAGTCAAAAGCCGGAGGGAGGAAGATCATCTAGGAGATCTCAAAGAAACATTTGATACACTTCGCTCCTACAACATGAAGCTCAATCCAGGGAAATGCGCCTTTGGAGTGACGGCAGGAAAATTCTTAGGATTCATGGTGTCTCAAAGGGGAATCGAGGTGAACCCGGACAAGATCCGGGCTATTATGGAAATGGCACCACCAAGAAATGTGAAGGAGGTGCAAAGCCTCAATGGAAAAATAGCGGCACTAAACAGGTTCGTGTCAAGGGCAACGGACAAGTGTTTGCCCTTCTTCCGAACATTGAAAAAATCCTTCGAATGGACCAACGAATGCCAGCAAGCATTCGAAGAATTGAAAATTGACCTCTCCTCCCCACCATTGTTGAGCCCGTCGCAGCTGGGAGAAGAGCTTTTCCTCTATCTGGCCGTCTCCCCCGCAGCCGTTAGCGCGACCTTGGTCAGAGAAGAAGAGAAAGTGCAAAAGCCCGTGTACTACGCAAGCCGAGCGCTTCACGGTGCCGAAGAAAGGTACCCACCGATGGAAAAACTTGCCTTCGCATTAATTACGGCAGCCCGTAAGCTCAAACCGTACTTCCAAGCTCATACGGTAAGCGTCCTGACTGACAAGCCTTTACGGTGGGCAATGAGCAGCCCCGAGGCCGCGGGACGATTGGCGTTATGGGCGATAGAGCTGAGCGAATTTGACATTCAGTATCACCCACGGACCGCCATCAAGGGACAGATCGTCGCCGACTTTATAGCTGAGTTCACCCATGACGAAGACAAGGGGGCAGCAGAGTCCCCTCAATGGAGCATATATACGGACGGATCGTCCAACAAGCAAGCCGCAGGGGCCGACATTGTGCTGCTATCGCCCGAAGGAGACACCATTGAATGTATGGTCCATCTCGACTTCCCGCCACCAACAATGAGTCGGAGTATGAGGCTCTGATAGCAGGGCTCGACCTCGCCAAAGCAGCGGGAGCCACGAGGGTAGTCATCTACTGCGATTCACAGGTCATCACTAACCAAATAAATGGAGACTACGAGTGCAAGGGCGAAAAGATGAAGAGGTACCTTGATGAGGTAAGGGCGAGAGTGGGTGACCTAGAAGCCAAAGTCGTCCAGATTCCCAGAGAAGAAAACAAGCGAGTCGACTGTCTCGCGAAGGCCGCTTCAACAGAACAAATGGTCATCCCTGGTAATGTGCTCTCTTTCGTACAGCTCTCTCCGCTAATAGATCTCAGCGACATGCAGGAAATATGCTCCGACAGTAGCTGGACAACGCCGATAGTTTCATACCTGAAAGATGGGGTCCTACCAGATGAAAAGGAAGCCGCAAGGAAACTTAAGGTCCAGGCAGCAAGGTTCGTCCTAATAAAAGACGTCCTTTACAAAAGAGGTTTCTCTCGACCATATTTGAGATGCTTGGGTATGGAAGAGGCAGATTACGTCATGCGAGAGGTGCATGAAGGAATCTGCGGAAACCACTCAGGGTCCAGATCGTTGGTACACAAGCTTGTGCGAGCAGGGTACTATTGGCCCACCATGCAGAAGGACGCCGAAGCCTACGTCAGGGCCTGCGACAAATGCCAAAGGTTTAGCAACATTATTAGACAACCAACCTAAGAGCTGACCCCGATGACGGGCCCGTGGCCGTTCGCACAGTGGGGATTAGACATTATAGGGCCATTCCCTACAGCCGTACGACAGCTGAAATTCCTGGTAGTGGGCATCAACTATTTCACGAAATGGGTGGAAGCTGAAGCTTTGGCCACGATTACAGAGAAGAACGTGCGGAGCTTCATCTGGAGATGCATCATATGCAGGTTTGGCATTCCTAGAGTCTTTGTCTCGGACAACGGGAGGCAGTTCGACAACGACCATTTCCGGGATTTTTGCTCACAGTTAGGAATAAAGAACCACTATTCCTCCCCCGCCCACCCTCAAGCTAATGGACAGGTCGAAGTCACAAACCGATCCTTGCTCAAGATCATCAAGACTCGGCTCGAGGGGGCAAAGGGTATATGGCCCGAAGAGCTGCCGAGTATACTATGGGCATACAGGACGACGGCAAGAACACCCACAGGAGAGACACCGTTCCGACTGACATACGGAGGCGAAGCAGTCATCCCGGCTGAAGTCGGACTCATAAGCTACAGGGTACACAACCATGATGAGAACAGAAACGATGAGGCTATACGACTACAGCTCGACCTAGTAGACGAGATCAGAGCAACAGCGGAACAAAGGCTCGCTAGGTACCAGGACCGCATGGCCAAATGCTACAACTCTCGGGTTCGACGCAGAGACTTCCAAGTTGGAGACCTTGTTCTTAGAAAGGTCATGGGCGCCGCTAGGGACCCTACCCAAGGGAAAATCGGCCCTAATTGGGAAGGTCCTTACCGAGTTTCGTCGTGGCAAAGAAAAGGTACTTACCACCTAGAAACGTTGGAGGGACAGAAACTACCACACCCATGGAACACCGAGCACCTACGAAAGTACTACCAATAGGAGCGGCAGCATGAAGACTAACCTCTTTTCTATTTTAGCAAATTATAGTTTTACTCCTCAGATTTATCATTTACTTTAGTTTTTTTTGCAACAATACTTTTTAGCCCAAAGGGCATGATTTGGTTTTAATTTCTTTTATTTAAATGCATGGCAATAAGAGGAGTTTTATTCAGAAATTGCTGAAGTGTATTTCTTCTATGATCCACTAACTTTGCGGCCAAAACGACTAAGTCCATAACACACGGACTAAAGAAAAAACTAACGGACCAACGGAGGTGTCAAAGACATCAAGGCTAATAGCCAAGAAAATAACGGTCTGGAAAGGCTAAAACTAAAAGCTGACGGTCCAATGGATGAAGCTATCATCATATGGACCAAGCCTTAAAAAACTAACGGACCAACGGAGGTGTCAAAGACATCAAGGCTAATAGCCAAGAAAACAACGGTCCGGAAAGGCAAAAGCTAAAAGCTGACGGTCCAATGGATGAAGCTATCATCATATGGACGAGGCCTTAAAAATTGACGGACTAACAAAGGCATCAGATATCGAGGCTAAGGCCTAGAAAATAATGGTCCAGAAAAGCTAGAGCTAAAAAGCTGACGGTCATCAAATGGACCATGCCTAAAAAACTAACGGACCAACAAAACAAGGCTAAGGCCAAGTGAATGACGGTCCGAAAAAGCCAATGCTATAAAGTTGACGGTCCAATGGATGAAAATATCATCATATGGACCAGAACTAAAGGACCTATAAGGTTGACGGTCGAATTGTTGACGGTCTGACCAAAAAATGAGTACTTACAAACTAGGTTCTCAAACCAACAAGCCTGTAAAGATGACGAGCTAATCGACAAAGGCTAAAGAACAAAAAGATAACGGTCTCATTGAAATTAGTCAACAAAGGAATAAAAAACATCAATATACATGTTCAAAGTAACGGATACCAAGCACCATAAAAAGGGCAGATAGAGTTACAAGTAAAAAACCCAACAAACGTAAGGGCACTTAAAAACATTGTTCAAAAATTAAAATAAATAGCCAAGATTAAGTGGCTGGAACGTCCTTAGAGACCCCGTCAGCTTTATCCTTTGCAATTTGTGCTTTATCTGAAGACTCGGCAGGGGTAGTAACAGCAGGCTGAGCCAAGATAACTCCGGCATCATTAAGCAGAAAGTCCATACTGAGGGGTTCGTCATCTTTGTCGGCAGCAGGAGTCATCGGCACGGAGGCATCCATGGTGATTCCAGACAGATCCAACTCCGGATAAGCTGACGCTACTTGCTTCAGACAATCATCAAAACCTGTGCCATAATAGTCAGCACAGGAATCAATAAATGACTGGGTTGTCTTGAATTTTTCGACCGCGTCAGTCCCAGCCATCTCTACTTGCGCACGTAAAGATGAAACCTCCTCCTCAAGCTTCTTTTGCTGGCCCTCAGCTTCTCCCAACTTCTCCCTCACATCCTTCAAATCTGAGTTTAAGAGATGGACGGCCTCCTTATATTGCGCCTGCTGATCCATCAGGTTGGAGTTGTGCCTCCTCACCCGAGAGACGACGCCTTCTTTGGCCACGCACCGATCTTGAAGTGCTTTAACACGAACCAAGGCCTGAAGGAAGCAAAACCGTCAGCTATTAAGCAAGGTAAAGATCAGATTGTTCAAAGAAGGAAGCATACCCGTGCTATATCAAAGAAGGCTGACGCACCCAGGTCCTCCGTCCCTAGCTGAGCACAAGGATCCAGATCCGTCTGTTTAATGAGAGATTCCACCCCCTCGACGGTGTAATCCTTGTGAGTCAACAAGCAACGGGGCCCCTCAATGACGGGACCAGAAGAGGTCATCACTCTTTTCCCAGCACCGTGACTGGACTTGGGGGGCGACTTCTTGGAAGGCGCGTCCATAGGACTGACGGTCACCTTCTTAGAAGGAGGATCATCCTTTCCGTCAGCCTTCCTCTTAATTGAACCCTTCAAAGATGAATGAGGGGTTGACGCTCCTTCTTTTCCCTTGGCCTTGTCCTCCTCCTTTTTACGGGCAGCGGCGGCTCTCACCCTTTGCTTCGCAGCTTCCATCTCTACACAAAATAAACTGACGGATCAGTAAGAGCAAATGGAATAAATAAGCCGATGGATTATATAAGGCATTCACTTACGTTTTCTAGAAAATTCTTCCAACCTCCGAGCTTCAGCCGTTGGCTCAGGACCCCCACAGTACAAGTGGAGAGTGTCTAGGGTTATCAAATCCCTACACTTACGTTGCTCGAGCGGTATGCTAAGTATCCGACGGATGAATTCCCTTTGTTCGTCAGATATCTCCTGGCGAGCGCTAGCTGAAACAAAAAGGGAATAGACGGTGTTAAAAGAGATGGTGTTAAGAAAACTCCCTGGTGAGTTAAAAGAGACGGTAAAAGGAAAGAGAAGGGGGGCAACCTGACTCCCTAATATAAGCCCAAGTGTTATCAAAATAACCACCGGGCAATGTATCCCACTCATCCGGACGGCACACCCAGTCCGTCCCCTTAACAAAGAAAAATCTATTCTTCCAATTCCTATTTGAGTCCGGCATATCAGACACCAATCTTAAGTTCTTCTCACGAGGAGCAAAATGGTATGTCCCCTTGGCGGATACTTTATGCTGAGGTCTGTAGCAATAAAAGAACTCGTCTAGCGAAAGGTGACGGTTCCCCCCACTCAAGCGACCCCAAAGGATCTCAGCACCAATAAAGATCCTCCAGGCATTCGGAGCAATCTGGCTGACGGATAATCCCAAGAAATCCGCCAGCTGACGGTGTAAAGCCGTCAATGGTAATCTAAGGCCAGTTGCGAACATGGCATCGTACATCCCCACATCAGTAGTCCTCCCTGTGTAACACCTCTCGTTTTTTCTAGGGAGACGGATGGGAATGTGGTTCGGGATTTGGAAATGGATACGCAACTCATTAAAAACTCTGTTGCTCATCTTTGGAAGAAATTTATTGACGGTCCACTCCTTCGGAAGGATGAAGGGACGATTACCTCCAGAACTCCCTGAAGTTCCCTCACTGGATTCTTCGTCACCTTCATCCTCATTACCGTCACTACTGACCTCGTTACCGTCATCTCTATCCCCGTCACTATCTATCTCCTCGTCGCCTTCATCCCAGTTCCCGTCACCAACAAATTCCTCGTCTCTCCCCTCGACCTCAACCTCACTTAACACCTTCTCCCTAACTCCCTCGACATGGTCTTCTACATCAATACTAAGGGATTGGGCTGACGTTTCTTTTCCTGACGACTCAGAAAAACCGTCGGACTCTTGACCTGAGCCAAAAAATTCGTCGTAGCCCGCTCCATCGCGGACTGACGACTGATCACTCGACGCGTCACTTGACATCTGACTACCTACAAGTGACGGATATACTCTAAGTTCCTAGACTGACGTTCTCAATAAAAAATTTTTTAGGCTAGAGTAAAAAAAAAAAAAAAAACAAAGAGAAAGGAAGAAGAACTTACAGGTGAAATGGATCTTGAATGGGTGAAACGATCTCGGGAGTGACGGTATTGATAACAGTTGACGGAACAAACCGTGAGTAAGAGCGACGGGTTCTCTCTTGAAAGGTCTACGAGGTTGAAATGACGAAATGAGTCAATGGGCGTGGTATTTATATAAGAGGGAAAAATGCACGGAAGGCGAGGCGACGCCCGTGCCCAGAAACGAGGCCAACGACTGCGCGCCACGTGACCTTGCATTTAGTAGCTCGCGGCTCGAGGTGTCAGTCATAATTCGTTCTCTTTTTCGTCTCTGAGAAATAACTCCACATGCTGACGGTTTTAAGCGTCGAGCATGTAGAGTAGGGGGCAACTGATGAGGATAAAAGGAGAGCCTCAGACTGACGGTTTGGTGAGATCTCTCGTACGTAGCAGACGGCGCAATAGCTGACGGTCATAGTGTCAGCTGTCTCCAAGAGTGACGGTATCACTAGGTGACGGCCAAAAAGCTGAAGGAAGTAAAAAGATGCTGACGGACCTAGTATAAGTTGACTTGCTACCCACGCTACATATAAGGAGTTGTCTTGCTTCCCACGCTAGATAATATTCGAGGGACCCCTATAAGGAAAAGATCCCGAAAAATACGCCCAAGAGGACTCCTATAAGGAAAGGACTTCTACTCCAAGGGAAAGAGGGATGACCCTCGCTACTATAAAAACCTAAGCATCCTCGCAACCCAAGGTACGCATAATTTACCCTCTCTAGCACTCTAGAGCAGTGAGAATAGTTCTAACTTAACCTTCGGAGGGTATTTGGCCGGTACCACACCGGTACTCTCTGCTAGGTTATTCCTTTTCGTTGTGCAGGTGCCATTTGGGATCGTACGAGGAACGTGTGACTCACTGGTGGTATTATTTCCGGCATCATCAATGTTCATTTAGGTTATCTGCAATTTTATATTTTTGTTTCTCACGAAAAAAAAAAAGAAGGAAAGTTCTCTTCATTTTTATTTTCTTCTTCTTTTTCTTTTTCTTTGGTCTAGTAAGTTTCAAGTAAAGCACTCATCGAATTTTCTATTTAATTATTTCTGTTTTAACGGGTTCAGAAAAATCCCTGTTACCCTTCTTCTTCTTCTTTTTTTTTCATTAGCCTTATTGATTTTTTTTTTTTTGACAAAAATGATAAAAGTATATTAATAAAGTTGAAAAGTACTTGTCCCATTACCCGGAAGTTGTAGATAAAAGCCAGCACAATGGCATGCAACCCCAAGAAACAAAACTAAAAGAAAGTATATCCTGAGATAGGCTCACGAGACCCATATCTCACTGACATGTAGGTTTCATGCGGGAAATTGAAAAAACTTTCAAAATATTAATTTTTTTTTCTCCTTTCCCATAAATTTTTTTTAAAATAGTTTACTAACAAATGTCCTTACGGCATTCTTTAACATTTCCCTTTCTATGAAATATAAATTTCTATCATAATGAATGAAATTAGCAGATTACACAAATGTAATAAATGATTTTTTGAATGATTGATTGATGACACATCACTAATTTATTAACGAACTTTGTAAATGCAAATACATGTCCTAAACGATCACACGGAGGAGAGGCTTGATAGTAGAAGTCCTTGTCCCAACTAGGACCAACCCTTTCATTAGGCCAATTAGGTCATTGCCTAAGGCCCTCAAGTGGAAAGGGGCTCCAAAGTTTTGGTAAAGAAAGGTAGTAGAAAAAAAAAATAGTTTCAAATGAAACTCCAAAAAATTTGGATAAATTTGTTATTAGTAATAAACAAAATACAACACAAAATTTAGATGAAAATATCACAAATGAGCAAGAAATCCACCAAAAAGAGTTAGAAGATGATGAAATGATACAATTGCAAGATAACAATGATGTTAAATTTTGCAATACAACAAATCTTGATAATGAATTTCAAAAGAATTTAGAATAAAATGAAAATGTCACAATTAACAAGTTCACCATAATGATGTTCAACCAGAAGAAAATGAAAGTAATAATGACACGTCAAATTACATTCCTACAAATATTTACGATCTAGGTAATTGGAAAAATATTGACATAAAACTTAAGAGATTTATTAGTAGAAAGAGGTTCATTTAGTGTGGATTAGCCGATTAGTTATATTATCGATTGAAAATGAGATGTTAGAAGAACTTAAATGCAAAATTTTAATTAGTCAACTTGCATTTCAAAAGGCAAGAAAAATATATTTTAAATGAAATATATTATAATATAAAAATATTAAATTAATTAATACATAAATATAAAAAAAATTCACCATTTTAGTTCTCGCCTTAGGCCCCAAAATGTCTAGGGCCGGAATAGTCCCAATTCCTAGAGATGAGTGGTTCGAGCGATAGCCCCAGTAAGAACCATGTGGTACATGTGTTATTACCTATTACCGTCACGTGATGTGGAGTCGATGAGCCCACACCGGAAACCCTCATTTCTATATTCAGCAAATAAATAAATAAATAACACACACATGTCCCAAACTAATATGCCAGCCAATTACATGTGGCCTGATCCATCAACGTATATAGCACTAAATAAATAAATATTACACATAAACGTGATGGAAACAAGAATGAAAAGATCATATACATTCACACACGCCAACCAACCATTAATATGACAAAGAACTAAATAGAAAGAACAAGGAAAGTTCATATGTGTGGAGTCCGGAAACGCAATTGACGGAGAAAAGAGAGAAGAAGAAAAGAGGTGAATATTTGCTAGAATGATTGTAGTTGAAATGGCTGGTATTTAAATTGAAAGAGAAAGTACGTGTAAACACGTTTTGTACCATAATTTTTGCCACAATATATGTGCAATTGAGTTGTGGAAAAAATGTATTGAATCCATTTGAAAGTGACAGTTCACCGATTAAAATTACATATATCATCCAAATGCGGTAACAATTGTGGCAAATGATGTCATCCTAAAAGAACCAAATCTAAAATGAAATAGGGGCATAATCGTTCCCAGCTTAGTGACCAATATGAAAATTGCCAACTTGTATTGATCAATATGGTATAAAATTACCAATTTCAATGATGATTGGCATATACTTAAAATGCTAAAAAATAAATGATAAATTGCAAATTACAACCCTAAAATTTGAGGGTGTTTGAATTTTATACCCTAACGTTTCAAAATTTGGAATTTACTCCTTGAAGTTTGGGGTGTTTGGATTTTACACTCCCAAACTTTAAGGAGTAAAATCCAAACACCCTTAAAATTTAGGAGATAAAATCCAAATTCTGAAACATTAGGGTGTAAAATCCAAACACTCCCAAACTTCAAGGGATAAAATCTAATTCTGAAACTTCAGGATGTAAAATCCAAATACCATCAAGTTTTAGGGTTGTAATTTGCAATTTACCAAAAAATAAATTAGTTAAAGTCTTAAAGTTCTATAGCACAAAAGCTCTGTTACTAACTCTGTGTGTGTGTAGTGTTAAGGCACTGCTATAGAAATGCTTTAAAAACCTTGAAGCCTTTTTAGTACAAATTGCTGAACGTTTGATTTACACTTCATATTTTGTAAATCTTGATATTTAAAATCTTGTTTATATAATTGGACAAAGTTTAGTTACAAAATTTGTTGTAACTTAGGCTGTGTTTGGTTCAATGTAAAATATTTTCCGAAAAATAAATATTTTCCGGAAATGCTATTTTCGGGAAATGAAAATATTTTCAAGTGTTTGGTTGCATTATGAAAATTACTTTGGAAAATATTTTCAGGTGTATGGTTTCATTCTGAAAATGCTTATTTTCTACAAGTTTTTCACATTTTCTCAGCTCCCAAACAAATTTTATAATAGAAAATTTCAATATATAAACTTAAAAAAACAAAACTCAAAACAAAAAACCATTCATCCAACACTATATCCTCGGTCAAACTGAGAGAGGGAGGAAGAAAGAGTGAGTGATTGAGGAAAAAAGAGAGGCAGATCGAGAAAGAGATAGAGGCGATCGGTCATGGGTGGGTCGATCTAGAGGCGGCGACGGTGACGATGAGATCGAGAGAAAAAATGACGAGATCGGTCATGGGTGGTGGCGACGAGATTGTGAGTAGACAATCTAACCCAAATCATGGTTGCATGCACGATGGCGAGGCTGTGGGTTGAGGACGATGATCTAGGTTTCATCGGTGTGTCGAGAACAAGCTCGATCTTGTGTGGGTCGAGGACGAGATTGATTTTGGGTGGATCGGGCTTAGGTGGAGATGATCGGGCTTGGCTTGGGTGGATCAGGCTTGGGTGGCGGTGCCAATGGGTGCGATCTCGCCGGTGCTGGGATGCGATCTCGCCAGTGTTTTAGGCAGCGCGATCTCGCCGATGCTGGGTGCGACGAGACCGTGCTTCTGGTGCGATCTCCTTGCTATTTCTCTCTCTCTCTCTTCTATTTTCCTGGGGCGGAATTCATTTGAAAGTAAAATACAAACGGAAATGGTTTTACAGGGTCAAAGGGCATATTTTAAGGTCAACGGAAATGATTTTCCATTTGACCCAATTTTCCTTGCACACCCAAACACCCGCATTTACGGAAAAGCATTTCCAGAAGTGATTTGAAGCCAAAACAAACACAGCCTTAAGATAACAACCTTACTCAATATCATTAACAGTATTGCATATTTTGAATATCTAATTGCTAGATTGCATTTTTTTTACGCTCTTAATACACAGGTCAAATTTTGTGCCAATCAAAAATTATTTACTATATAATTATATTTTATGCATAATTTTAAACTACAAAATTGCAATTTAAACAATTTATTGATGACATAGCTATTATTCTTTAATTTTCTAGAAAATTTACAAGTATTGAGGATATAAGAAGAAAATGTAATCCAGTAGTGGATTTCTCAAAATTCACCTCCAATAAATGAATATTGAGGTTGACATCAACTTTTAACTTTTAACTTTTATGTACAGTTTTTTAAAACCTAATTTTTTTTCCCCTTTTCAAATTTTTACAAGGTACAAGTTACTGTAGTAAACTTTTATAAAAAAAAAAATTCAGCGAAAAGCTAGATAAGCTATTTCCAAACGGAACAGAATTAAGGTTGTAGTCTTAAGTTACAACCAATTTTGTAACTAAACTTTGTTCTTTATAATTTATCAAACATTCTATTAAGAGTTTTTTTTTTTTTTTTAATTCAATAGTTGAAAAAGAAAATTTTGAATTTGGACATGTCCATTGAAAATACTAGGAGGTATCAATTGACGTACAAATCTCTTAGCTTGTTAAGAGTTTCTTAGTTGAAAGACTATCTTACAAAAATTTTTATTACTATAGCTCTAACATTAAAGTTCTAAACTTCTAACTCTTTTAAAATACCAAAGGAGCATTTATATATATATATAGACACACACTAAAGGAGCAATCTATTTTTTTCCCCCTTCAAGAAACAAACACGCTGGGGAGATGACAAATGAGATGAGATGAGATTCTAACATCACAAATTTCAGTCAAAAGTTATAGTAACTCTAAAAGCAGGATGTACTACATACTGTTGGGTTAAGATAATTTGACCCTAGTTAATTAATTCAATTACCCAAGTTAATTAATTAGGTTCAATTGCATGCAGATTGTGAAAGGCAGCAACAAATCATCAAATAAACTAAATGCAACGGAAAATAAATTGATATGGTGATTTGTTGACAAATGGGAAAAATCTCTTGCAAGGCATCTTACCACTCCCCTGGCCTATTTCAAAATACCAACCTACACTTCAATACCCAATTAAACTTAATCTTATGGTAGCCTTCTTTCCTTTGATGCACAAATCTCCAATCTGTGACTAACCCTTTGCACGGATCCCAGTACGTGACTAACTCCAGCAACTTGAACGATGTTGTTGGCTGCAAAGTTTTTCACTTCATCAACCATGAAGATCAAGAAGCACTTGGTTATAAAACCCTATGGCGTACAAACGCAATAGCTTCCTTAGAGAAAATAAATATCTAGTTCTTTGTATCCATATGTGACGACTCTTAAAATAAGCCTTATATATGTCTAGGGTTGTGAGAAAAGAAACCCTAAACAAATCTAGAAAATTGAAAATTGTATTTCTCGATAGATGAAGCTGCTATCGAGCTACCTATTGAGCTTCACATTAACTCTCGATAGCAAGCATTTGTTGAGCTATCTATCGAGACTTAATGAATAACTTTTCTTCACTTGTTTCTTAGACCAATCTTCATGTCTTTTAATACAAACACTTGATATGCTTGAACAACATATTTCTTGATGTATTAAACCCATCTTAGATTGACCCAAATACAAGTAAAGTGCATTTTGTCAAAGGATTAGCTAATTTACAAAAAGTATGACCCTAACACATACAACACACCATTTTAAACAATAAAAGAATAATTATTCCTTTTTAAAAAAACAAACACAAAAGAGAGGGATAGAATTCTAACACAAAATTACACTAAAAAATCATAGTAACTTTTACCCTAGGATGCACAGACACAGACACAAGTACATGTACGAGTATGATATGAAGACATGAGCAATTTTTTAAAAATTATAACATGACATGGCAAATATGACATTGGTACAGCACTTCAAATGAAGTGTCTATACTTCTTAGCTTTTACCAAATAACAACCTCAAATCTACAATTAACCTCTACTCATATCAAACAAAAAAACAAATGAGCATTTTTTAGTATTGATTCAACTGACCATTAGTTTCGTAAGCAGGGATGAAGAGAGACTTGGACAAGGGGGGCAATGCCCCCCCCCCCCCCCCCCCACCCCTCCCCCAATTTTTTTTTTTTAAATATTAATATATACATAGGTACCAATTTTAGCAATTCTATTCTATAAAATTGCACTTTGCCCCCCCCCCCCCTAATAATATCATTGATTCTTTTAAGAGTACTACTATAGTCATAAACTTTTCTACAACATTTTTACAAGTTGTTAAGGTAATAAATTCTTGTTGATTTGCATATGGGCCCATCAATTGCATCATATTTTTACTTACTAATAATCACTCATCATATTATCAATTTGTAAAAAAAAAAGTTTGTAACTTTAGCATTTACCTCCTTTTAAAGTTATATCTAAAATCAAAAACAAAATAAACAAGCCCAAAAAAATTGCCCAACAACAAAAATTACCAATAGTAAAGCTAAAAACAATTAAGCTCAATTAACTAACCTTACCCAAAACAAATAGCCTGGCCCTTTAAAAATTTTAAACAAAATAATTTTGTCCATACTTAGACGCACGCATAAAAAACACAAATAAATAATTAAAAAAACCATTAGCTGTTAAGTAATAGAGCCGGAGGCTTGAGCTGTTACACACAACCAACAAATAAAAGCTATCCTCCTAACTTCAAGTCCCGACACCATTCCTATTCATAAGGATAAAAGCCAGTTTGAAAATGCCGAGCATCTACATTCCATAGCACGCTCCACGGGGTCTGCTTCTATGACCAATTTGCCATTGCAATGATTATAAAGAAACAGATTCCAAGTGGCCTGTTTCTGGGTGCCAACATTCTCTTAACCACGCCTCGATTTGTCAAATTTCTACGGCCATTGTCTTTTATTGCAGGACCAAAGAACAATGGTAAAAAAGACTATTTAAAACATTGCCTTACATTTAGTCAACTTGTTAAAAGATAATATGTTTGGTACGTTGATTTTGTAGTATTATTTTGATGTGGTAAACATGCTATTCAAGTGACTCCACTTTTTCAAAAATGTAGAATCTGTGACTTTGAGTAGGGGCAATTTTATAGCGAAGTCTTAAGATTAAAATCCTAAAGTTTAGGAATTTGAAATGAACAATGAAAAGTTTGAGCTGTCTCTACATATTTTGTGAAAAAAATCTATTACAATTTAGTGTTAACAACTCAAATTCCAATTTCCCCATTTCTCTCCCATTCTTTTTACTTGTCAATATTTAATATTTGACTAAATTACATATTGACTCTCTAACTTTGATTAAAGTTCATTTCCTCTAACTTTATTTTTATTTAATAAAATTTTTTAACTTTCAAATTTATTCAATTTGTTGCCTCTTGTTAGTCTTCATTAGAATTGCGTCGTCGTTAGTAACCTCCAAAATAACATAGTTTTCATTTTTTTAAAAAATATGAAAATTAATACTAAAAAATATTTTTTGAAAAAAATAAAATAAAATAAAATAAAATTTTAATTTAAATATCTTCATTTGAAAAATACACGATAATAAAAATCAAAGATATGCTCCTCCTGTTACACGAAAAAAATTTAAATACTTGTATTTGTTCTTGACCTTTTAGTTGACATTCCAACCAATTTTTTGGACGCATGGCAACAAGCCAACAACCATGATCAGCCTGCTTCCTTCCAAACAATTTACTTCTTTGTTTTGTTCGGCACTTGGCTCCACAATTTTCTTGAATTCAAGCAATCAGTTGCTTGATTTCTTTTGGCGCGTGTAAAGCACGTGTGTCACTTTTAAGAAGAATTAAAGCTACTTTTTTTTTTTTTTTTTCATTGCAAGAAGCAAATTCCTTATTCCTTTGACCTTGATGAGAGGTGGTGTTACGTTAAACATTTCATTTTTGGGTAGAATATCAATTTATGACGTTCACTTCTGATGATTACGTTCTTTATAATTAGACTAAAACATCAATTGGTTTTTGTTCTATGCGTGAATTGAACCCTTGGTTTTTTATTTAACCATAAAAAAACTATATTAGTTGAACTAACTAAAATCCACAACATTTCGTAAATCTATTGGCATGTAAGAAGTATATTTGCAAATAGGGGTTACACAAAATAATAAATTTTAAAATAGTGTGCCTTCCTTGTAGGTTGTGGTGGACTAAAGTAAACCATTAATAGTGGCAACTTTGTTAACACATCAATGAATTTTTAATACACCTAAAAATTAATATTGATAAAAAAATTTCATCTTCATGATAATGTTTTTATTATGCTCATTGATTTTTTTCCTCAAAAAAAAAAAAATATTATGCTCATTGATTTTACTCCAATTTCATTTATTCCCTTAGAAAGGTTTTAAAAATCAGATCAAACAGAGAATATAAGAAACAAAAAGGGCAAATTACAACTTACCCACCTATGGTTTGACCGAAATTTAAGTTGCTTACCTATAATTTAAAAGTTAGCACTTTGCCCACCTGAAGTTCACTCTATTAGGCTTTCATTACCCACCTTTGTACTTTCAATGTTAAAAATACAAAAAGACATAAAAATCAAGATTTAAAAGTATATTTCTTAAAATGGTGAAGTTTTGGCTTAAGAACATTTTTCATCTTCATAAGAACATTCTCAAACCTATCAATCCGAACAAAACTCTCAAGGGATAATCATCAATGAATGTTTGAATTTTGCATGTCTTGACTTATGGATGTTTTGCAAATCACTTATTCGTAATTCACAACAAGATAAACATTGAAATCCTCTTGAAAGTACGGAAAATGCTAAAGGAGTACAATATACAAAGTGGAGTCTTACATGGAGTATACCACAACAGCAACTTAAAAATAAGTACATTTCTCACTTCTACATCCAAAATTTAAAAAATCATTATTTCATAAAAATTCGAAGTAATACTAAAATTATGATGAAATAAAAAATCATTACATCTACCGCTTCTGTCTCATCTTCATCAACTCTTGGTAATACCCAAAATGAACTCCATTCAAGCACAATAGTAGAGTTTGAAAGTTCAATAAGTGTATAAAACACCTTGAACATTTAGACCCCCAATTTACAAATTACAAGCTTAATATCAAACAATTAATGTGCGAAAAATGAATATAAGCTTAATACATAATTGATAAATAATCTAAGCCAAATAAATTCATATCCACAGTAGAAATTAGATGGCAAAGATTAAGGGAAGAGAGATGCAAACACAAGAACAACACTTGATGTGTTATCGAAGAGGAAACCGAAGCCATCGGCGTAAAACCTCTCCACCGCCCTCCAAGTGGTAAACAATCCACTAAAGAATGTAGTTGGGATACATGAACACCAGAAGACCCTCCAAGCCTAATCTACCCAATGTACCTAAGCCCTCCAAGTTCCTACTCCAACGAGGTTACACCGAACCTATTTCTTCTTTAGCTTGCCGGATTCCGTTACTTGACCATAGCATCTATCAATATGAAATTGGTCCCTTCTTAACTGCTTCCCAAACACCAAATGGCCTCCTCACAAATATGGTGAAAGTTCAAAAACGTGTACAAAACACCTTTGAACGTTTAGACCCCCAAAATACAACTTAACCAATACAAGCAATATGTCAAACAACTAGTGTGCGGAAACTTAACACATGCTATAATACGAAATTGGTTAAAGACTATCTAAGCCATAACAAAATAAAACCACAGCAGATAATAAAAAGGCAAAGATAGAGAGGAAGGAAGATGCAAACACAAAGACAACACGCGATGTGTTATCGAAGAGGAAACCGAAGTCCTCGGCGAAAAACCTCTCCGCCGCCCTCCAAGCGGTAAACAATCCATTAGAAAATACAGTTGGGATACAAGGACAGCAATAGACCCTCCAAGCCTAATCTACCCAGTGCACCTAAGCCCTCCAAGCTTCTTGCTCCAACGAGGTTGCGCCGAACCTTTTTCTTTTCTAGCTTCCCGGATTCCGCTACTAGACCGTAGCATCAACCAATGAAGATTGGTTCCTTCCTAACTGCTTCCCAGAAATCCAAACAACTGTCTCACAGAGATGATGATGGTGAGAACCAGGTTTGGTATAATGCCTCTCAAGGATATGACAATGGAGAGGAAGAGAGTTGAGGAATTTGAAGAGACTCTAAGGTAGAGATTGTGGGTGAAACAATCTGGTTTTTCTTTAGGGTTTCTCTCTCAAAATTCTCTCTGGAAGCTCTCTTTCAATCGTGGGTAAAAGGGGTATTTATACTGGAGTGGGAGAGGAATGTGAAACGTCAGGTTTTACAAAACAGGGGTGGCTCGCGGCTTGACCTCGCGGCTTGACTAAGTCGCGAGATCCAGTCGCGAGTTAACCGTATGGCCAGTTGTCCTGTTTTGTCCTGTAGTGCTCCAGCTAGCATGACTGTTCATCTTCCAGCATGCTTGGCACGTGTGCTGCTTCTGGCGGCTTGCAGCCGCGAGTCACCCGTGAGTCCCAGTCGCGAGTCTCTGTTTTCTTGCACACTCTTGAGCAATCTTCACTCTATCTCACTCACTACCCTTACAACAAACCCACCTAAATACAGGGTTACTAAATGCTGAATTACAAGCAAATTTGGCACGGAATAAAGCCAATTAGATGGTTGAATAAATTCAACCTTACAATCTCCCCCTTTAGCTATTCCGTGACAAAACCCTAAAACAGACTCTAGACTTAACATGTGAGTTGGGAACAGTTGAACAAAACTCACTCACACCTAACTCTAGAAGCTGTGAAGCACTTGAATCATATGAACATAATACTCCTAAAACACAACAATACACCATGATCATTGTAAGCAGAAAATTATAAATGCATATGAAACAGGCAATATGTGATCAAGCAAAGATGGAGTTAAGAAACAGACCATGGCTTGATCAGCCAAGTGAATACCACAAGGTAGTGTTCACAGTGCTCATTCACACTTGGAATGAACACAAGGACATACAAGTTAACAAGCACAAGGCAAGACACTTGTATGCTCAACACTCAACCAATGCATAACACACAAGGCATATGCATCTAGGAACAATCCTACAAGGGCACAAGAGTGACAGTACATAAACCAAAATGTAGAACATTTAGATTAAAGTACTGATTTCAACATAGCATAAAGGCTGCATTAAGCAAGGTACATACCATAAAGCCTACAAATTATGCATAAAACATTAACCCTAAAAGCTTACAAAAGCACATGGGTACAAACACAAAAACATCCTGAATAACATCATCAAAATATATTAAAGTTTAAACCAAGAGTATAAGTAAAGAGTTAGAAACAACTATACACCAAAAACACAGTGTATCAAAACCATAAAAATACTAAAAGTACCCAAAACATAAACATATATAAACAAAGTATCTGATTTTGACAACTCCCCCTCAACTCATTACTCCCCCTTAAGAGCTGCTTTTCTGCTTCTCAATCATCAATGACATTATCAACAGAAAGAAACTTCTCCCCCTTTTTGACAGGAATGGCCAAAGGGTCACTGTTCAGGTTGAGTGGTGAAGCTGTCAAGTTTTGCAGACAAGACATCAATCTGGTCCTGCATGGCTCTCATCCGCTCAGAGTGCTCAGTCTGGACTTCCTTGATCCCATCAAGTCTTTCCAGAATGTTTTGGAAAGCATCTGGAGGTGTATCTGAAGAAGTTGAAGCTCTAGACCTTTTGCCACTCCTCCTGGGTGTTGAGGTTGATGCATGCCCTGCTGCCTCTGCTTCAGTCTCCATTGGGACACCCTCTCCTTCATCACCTTCATCTTCTTCTCCTGGAAGCCTAACACTTATCCTTTTGCAGGTAAGCTTGTTAATTACAGAGGGTGTGGACATGGGACTGATGTCTTGAGGGATTGGAACACCCTTCCTTCTAAAAATCCTCATTAGTAAACTAGGAAAGATCAATTTTGGCCTAGAGGTTGTTCTTGTCTCATCCACAATGGTGTCATATATGTGGGAACTTATGTCTATGAAATTCTTTTCTTTGAGATCCATCAGAAAAACTGCTCTAGCACAATTGATTGTAGTCAATTTCTTAATGGGATAGAGGTTAAACATCATGATTATTGTTAGACACCTCATGTCCACTGGAAAGGCAGTGGTATTCAAACATTTCCCTTCTCTCTGCCCACCTATCCTTTGTTGAACTGTTTCAATAGAAACACTCCTATCCTTATAATTGATAAATTCCTCATCTTCTAATCCTTCAAGCCCTAGTACATCATCTATGACATGTGCATCCAAAATGAATTCTTTACCTCTAACCCAGCAACTTAACTCATTCTCCTTTATCACAGCATTTGAGTAAAATTCCCTAATCAGGGGTTCACACACAAGAGGGAAATCACTCAGAAGCTTTTCCCATCCTCTTCCTTCAAAACAGCTGGGGATAAAGGTTTTTCTTAAGTCCTCCAAATCTACAAATCTTTCTTGAATAATTCCTGCATTCAAGAAGTTATCCTTGTATCTCTCAAAGTGATGAACTGATCTAAACAGTTTAGAATCCATTTTCAATCTTTTGTCAGCCTTCTTTGCAGTAGATTTCTTCTTCGGAGGTGAGGGAGCCATCTGTGAACAATCAGAAAAGGCCACAACAGCATAGAACAATATATGTGCAAAACCAGTCAGTACCATGTAATTAACAAAGAGATATCATCCATACAAATGAACTTTGAACACTTAAACAATAAGCTACTTAGATCAATCACATGGATAAACCAAGCCTAAGATAGGAAACACATGAACAACATGGAGAAACTATCCTAAAGGCAGATATATGTCATTGAGACATATAATGGAAAAAGTGATATGACACACAATCAGTATTTTGAGACTAACAGAAGCTCCCAACAGATTAACACAATAGAACAAGCACATTCAGCACAGTAAAAACACACAATATCCAACGGAACATTTTGAAACAACACAACAGCTCAAGATCAGATAGAATAAAAGACACACTAAGCTAAGCACAGGATGAAGACCAAAAAGGAAACGACTATCATCAACACAAACTTTAGCAACAGCATCCGCAAGCTAAGCATGAACAAAGAACAATGGCCAAAACACAAACCCATTTCTAAATCAAGAACATATGCGAAAGATCTAAGGGAAAAACACAAAATCAAGTAGAAATGAGTTCAAAATTGAAAACCCATACCTAAGACTTGAAGAATTCGAGCAAAAAGTATGCAACAATGGAGAATGGAAATGGGAGCACGGAGTGTTTGGAAAGGAGATAGTTTAGAGAGAAGATGAACAGTCACAAAAGTTCGAGGGAAAACTGAAAAAAGATTTAAAAACTGCTCCTGTTTCTGCCAAACACGCGTTTTTCGCGACTTGATTAAGTCGCCACACAGTCGCCAGCTCAAGCCGCCAAAGCACTCAAGAACAAAAATTTGAAAAATTTTTCTAAGTGTTTTTCGCGACTGGAAGGTCTACCCGTGAGTGAGTCGCGAGCTGAGCCGCGAAAATCTCTGAGTGAACCTCGCGACTGGACCTTCCAATCGTGAACAAGTCGCCAAAAATGACCAGCGAAGATGCGACTAAGGCACGCGACTTGACATACCCGCGACTGAGCCGCCAAAACAGGGCAAAACTGGATTTTTGAAATTTTCAGATTTTTCAAACAAAATACTTTCCAAAAACACCTAAAACACTCAAAAATCTTTTTGTGCTTGAATTAACAAAGATTGAGCATGTGAAAACACATTTCATCAAGTACAATCACACAAATGAATATGGCATTTATTGAACATAAACTTGTGTGTTGTGTGTGGATATCAACAATGAGATAGTCCTTCGTCTAATGTGAAGCTTCAATGATCGATTCAACCAAGGCATACACAATTAGCACTAGATCATGTGACCTATCTCAATTATAGAAATATGTATATATGACCTCCCACAAAACTTGATAACATGAATTGGAGCTTTACATTTTACTCCACTTTTAATCATAACATTTGATCTTTTTGATCTTTTGAGGCAATCACCTCTCATTGTGAGAGTGATATTTGACATTTCACTTTAATGAACAAGCCTTTGGCTTTTTTGAATAAACATTCACTTTAATATAAGGTCGCTTACCCTTTTTCCTAGTCGAATACTAGAATGTGCGACAGGCTTTTGCAGCTCAATATCTCTTTTCATTTGGAGATTTACATTTGGTGAGCTCTTTTTAGCAAAACAAAAATAAAGAGTGGGAAGATATATAGACACAAGTCTATGCATGTCTCAAGATCAACATAACCATTCACTAATCATTCATGACAAGTTTGAAGATCTATTTACAACAATCACATAGATTTCAAGATTTTTCCCACAGTGATATAAGTGCATGAAAACAAGCAATGCTCGAAAATGCACAAAGTCATTAGCACAAAGGTACAAGACAAAACAAGTTTTGAGACAAAACTCAACAAAGTCAATCAAGCTTTTTGATTTTCTAATTTTTATGTGATTTTTGGATTTTTGACACAAGAAACAAAAAGATTGATAAAACAAAATTAAAAATATTCACAAGTAGACAAGCAAACAACCAACATCAAAAACAGCAAGCAAACCAAACAAACATTGTCACAAAGCATAGGAAGTATTAATGCATGGACATGTTGTAATGCTTATGCATGAGTACCATTTTTCACCCACACGTCACTTGCGTTTGGGGTGATTTCCTTATAGGATTGGGTACGGGAGTTAGGGCTTTCAAACCTTCGTGAGAAGCTTTCCAAGCAGTTGGTGAATGCACCAATCATCTTCATCACGTTCATCATTCCGGGATCTCCATTTTGATCTCTAGATTGATCACCTGCCCAAATTCTCCTATCATTTCTGGGTCCTCCTGACCTTTGAGGAGTTGCACTGTTCTTTGCTCTCAGCTTTTGGCAATTTGGTCGAGTATGCCCTTGAAGTCCGCAATAATGGCACACATAAGTTCCTCTAGGACATCTTTGTGGTCGTGGACGTGACTTGGCACGAGATTTAGACCTGCCCACAAACTGATTACGGGGATTCAGCATCCGTTGGTTCACCACATTCTTCTTCTCCTCCACCTCGAGCTTCTCACCAGTAAGGTTAGCTACTACTGGATCTTTGGCCTTTACAAACTTCACTTCTTTAGTGACATTTCCAGATGAACTACTTCCTCCGGTATATCCCAATCCGGATTTGTCTGAAAAGCTCTTTTGAGATGATATAACATCATCTAGCTTCTTGGTGGTGACCCTCTCTATTTTAGCATTCGCTTGCACAACCTCATTCTCAAGAAATCTCACTTTTGTGTAAGCTTCGGACAACTCACCCTTCAGTGTTTCTATCTCACATTTGGCCTCCCTATATCGAATTAGGAGACTTTTGTAGTCCTCCTCAGCCTTCTTCATTTTTCTCATAGCAGCCTTGGCCACCCTTGTGTACTCACCCGACTTCTCCAAGAGTGAGTTATAATTCTCTTGAAGATTTGCTGTGCTTTCATCTTCTTCAGCATCTGATTCTTCAACAATTCCTAGTGATTCATCATCACTATGTTCTCCAAGGTCTCATACAAGCAGATTCAACTCATCTGAAGACTCAACATGAGCAATAGTCATAAAAGCCGAATAGTTCCCCTCTCCATCACAGCTCTCTTCAGATTCTGAGTCAGACGAATCCGAGTCACTCAAGGTCGTGGCATACACTTTACCTTTCGATTTCAAATAATTCGGACATTCCTTCGTAAAGTGTCCATGAACTTTACATTCGAAACAAGTGACACCTTGTGTGGGTTGGGATTCTTTTCCATCTTTCCTTTTGAATTCCTTTTTCTCCCTTCCAGAACTTTGGAATTTTCTTTTATCATCAAATTTGCCATTATTTTTGAATTTCAAGAACTTTCTGAAATTTTTGACAAGGTAAGCTACATCTTTGTCAACCACATCTTCTCCCGATGAGTCTTGATCTTCCACCTTCTCATTAATGGTCTTTAGAGCAAGGGATTTACTCTTCCGTTGATTGGGCAGCGACATCTCATAAGTCTGCAGAGAACCAACCAGCTCCTGTACTTTGATGTCATCAAGGTCCTTACTCTCTTCAATTGCTGTCACTTTAGCACGAAAACTTTCCGGCAATGATCGAAGGATCTTCCTTACAATCTTTGAGTCCTCCGTTTTCTCCCCCAAGTTGAACTTACTGACCACCACCTCATTTAGCTTCCCATAGAAAGAGTCAAAAGACTCATCCTCACTCATTTTGAGCTCCTCAAACCGAGTGGTCAGCATTTGCAACTTGGTGTCTTTCACTTTCTTTGTGCCTTCATAGGTGGTTTCCAAAATCTCCCATGCTTCTTTGGCAACGGTAATATGAGAAATCTTGTGAAATTCATCTGGAGACACACCACAGAAAATAGCATTGAGTGCTTTACTGTTAGCATTAGATGCAGCAAGTGCTGCCTTATCCCATGTGGATTTGGCTGCCTCAGGTTTGGTCCAACCAATCTCAACAGCATCCCAAACGGATTCATCAATAGAACACAGAAAAGCTCTCATGCGAACCTTCCAAAAAGCATAATTACTACCATCAAAATATGGAGGTGCATTTAGGGATTGAGACCTATCCATCTCAAAAGGGAGTCAAGGATCACACAATGGTAATGAAACCAATAACAGTGTACCCGCTCTGATACCAATTGAAAGTTCAAAAACGTGTACAAAACACCTTTGAACGTTTAGACCCCCAAAATACAACTTAACCAATACAAGCAATATGTCAAACAACTAGTGTGCGGAAACTTAACACATGCTATAATACGAAATTGGTTAAAGACTATCTAAGCCATAACAAAATAAAACCACAGCAGATAATAAAAAGGCAAAGATAGAGAGGAAGGAAGATGCAAACACAAAGACAACACGCAATGTGTTATCGAAGAGGAAACCGAAGTCCTCGGCGAAAAACCTCTCCGCCGCCCTCCAAGCGGTAAACAATCCACTAGAAAATACAGTTGGGATACAAGGACAGCAATAGACCCTCCAAGCCTAATCTACCCAGTGCACCTAAGCCCTCCAAGCTTCTTGCTCCAACGAGGTTGCGCCGAACCTTTTTCTTTTCTAGCTTCCCGGATTCCGCTACTAGACCGTAGCATCAACCAATGAAGATTGGTTCCTTCCTAACTGCTTCCCAGAAATCCAAACAACTGTCTCACAGAGATGATGATGGTGAGAACCAGGTTTGGTATAATGCCTCTCAAGGATTTGACAATGGAGAGGAAGAGAGTTGAGGAATTTGAAGAGACTCTAAGGTAGAGATTGTGGGTGAAACAATCTGGTTTTTCTTTAGGGTTTCTCTCTCAAAATTCTCTCTGGAAGCTCTCTTTCAATCGTGGGTAAAAGGGATATTTATACTGGAGTGGGAGAGGAATGTGAAACGTCAGGTTTTACAAAACAGGGGTGGCTCGCGGCTTGACCTCGCGGCTTGACTAAGTCGCGAGATCCAGTCGCGAGTTAACCGTATGGCCAGTTGTCCTGTTTTGTCCTGTAGTGCTCCAGCTAGCATGACTGTTCATCTTCCAGCATGCTTGGCACGTGTGCTACTTCTGGCGGCTTGCAGCCGCGAGTCACCCGCGAGTCCCAGCCGCGAGTCTCTGTTTTCTTGCACACTCTTGAGCAATCTTCACTCTATCTCACTCACTACCCTTACAACAAACCCACCTAAATACAGGGTTACTAAATGCTGAATTACAAGCAAATTTGGCACGGAATAAAGCCAATTAGATGGTTGAATAAATTCAACCTTACATATGGGTATGGTGAGAAAATGTTTTGGTAATGTACCTCTCAAGGATTTGACAATGGAGAGGAAGAGAGTAGAGGAATTTGAAGAGTCTCTATGTGAAGATTGTGGATGAATCAATCTTGTTTTTCTCTAGGATTTCTCTCTCAAAATTCTCTCTAGAAGCTCTCTCAATATCATGGGTATAAGGGTATATATAGAGTAGGGTGAGAAGGAATGTGAAAAGTCAGTTTTTCCAAACAGGGTGTTTTGGCGACTTGACCTCGCGACTGAGTTGAGTTGCGAGTTCAAGCTGCGAGCTAATGACCTGGCCAGCCTAGGACTTTTGTCCTGTAGTGCAACAGCTGGCACGACTCTTCAGCTTCTGGCATGCTTGACACGCATACCCAACTACACATTCAAATTCAATCTATTTTTGCCAAATATTCTGATTTTACAAAATATTTTACTGAAAAGCCTCATCCCAAACTTATTTATTCAGCTATATAAATTCAATCTATTTTTTTAATCAATTTTTGTATTCCAATTGAATTCTTTGAATATGTTAAGCTAAATCCATAGATATTTGCATGGATCAAATCTAACAACTTTTTGAAGCTCTGACCGGTTAATTATTCCAACCTAGCATGTGGAGACAATAATCATGGTTATGGATCTAAAAACCTTCTTGCCAAAAACTTTGTAGTTGAATTGACATTTCCTCATATAAAAAGTACTTTAGGGTGTAGAGAGGAAAGAATTTGAGCTATAGGATTATAGTTGAATTGACACTTCCTCTCACACAAAGTACTTAGAGATGTAAAGAGGAAAGAATTTGAATGGTAGGATTAGTAACATATTGTAATTATCTAAAAAAAAACCTTCTTGTCTCAAGTTTATTCAACTCTACTGTACATTATCTTACTCCCATGTGATTGCTTGTTAGTCTCCCACTAGATCAATTTAATTAGTATATATGTGAATTTAGGATTGATTGCTTAATTAGTGAATAACATCATTTTCAAGGCCGACTTGCCTGACACGGTAACTGGACTTGTAATTGCCTAATTGGCTTATATCTTTTTCTTTCTACAATGATCTTTCTTTCTGTAATTATGTGGTATTCTGTCTTTCATACGTCTGTTTTTGAAAGATTGGTTTGTAGAAGTCACAATGTTCATATTTGTTTCCCTTAAACTTGCGTGGTTTGCAAATGGAATTTGTTGTGTTGTGAGTGTTTAACAACGAAGTATATGTTAGTTTTACTTATTACCAAAAAAAGAAAAAAAATTTGTAGCATAACACTTTTCTTGCTCCACTCTACGTTCTACTAATAAAAACTTGAAATATGCCAACCATTTTAAATAATTAATTTCTAATTTTATGACAATAACATGTTAAATTACTGATTCTTTAAAAAACTTTAGATATTGAAATATGGTAAATTTAATCATTTAACAACATACTTCTAATTATCTATACTATGTATAAGAGGATTCTCCTCATTTAATTGAACTTTTTGTGGTTCAAAAATACCCTCATTAATGAAGGGTAACTTCATTTAAAAATAAGATCATAAATGTCAAATAACAAATTTTATTCTGAATTTAAAAAGAGAATTCTTAAAATTTAGAATTTTTTTCCTTTCACGTTTAAAAAAAAATAAAAAATTACAGTTACTACTTATCTCTAAAATTTATCATTTTTATTTATTTGAAAAATAAAAAATATATTTCTACATTATAATATATGCAAATTATTAACTTTTATCCAAAAAAACAGAAAAGCCTCTAAGCACGCGCATGAGTGCGTGCTCAAAGACTAGTCTATATATATAATCTTGGCAAACTAACACTAAAAAGAAAAATTAACGTGGACGTGAAGGGAGGGAGAAGGAAATTGAAGATCTTACAATGATAGACTTACATATATATTATATACCAACCAATTTATTTGACTAATATGATAGAACATAGAGGTGAAAAAGTGAAGTTCATGTGCGTGGATAGTGGGACAAAGAAGAAAAAGAAGGGGAAACGTGATTGACGGAGAAAAGAAAAAGGAAAAAAAGGAAATGAACAGAAATAGAAGAGTTGATTTTTGTTTAGTTACTCCAAACTCACGGAAATGACTGGTACAATTAGCTGAATGGCTCAAATTTTATCTGACATGTTGTAGGGGCATTAATAGTACTAGTCTGATGACTTAATGGTTTGTTAATTTTGATGACATAAATTTGGATTTTGATTTGGATTTGAGAGGCCCCAAATCCAAATCCTTTGTTTGGGTAAGTTAAAAAAATGGATTTGGATTTGGCCCAAATCCATCTTGGATTTCAGGGGTCCAAATCCAAGAATTCAGAAATCCGTCGCCCTCACACGAGCTCTCTCTTCTCAATTCTTCATCAGCTCTAGAAACTCAATCACACTCTCTCTTCCTCGCCCAAGCTTTTCTTCTTTCACTCTTTCTCGTAGCAAGGTATGTGTCACAACCCAAATCCATGGAACATGAATTTAGATGCATGACTAACTTGCTGATCTTACATAACTCAATAAACATAATTAATTTAAGCATAATTCAGTAAACTCCAAATAAACAATGCTCTTAATAAATCTCTGACAATACTAAAATCCAAAATTTAGAAATAATCTCCAAACTGTAAAATCTTAAGTGAAATAAAAATAACTAAAAATCCTTAAAAGCTTCAAGCATTATTGACATCACCTAAAAACTCTCACGCTCTACCTTGCACCTTATGAAGAGATCCAAACTTTCTGTTTCCCAACTAAACTTTAATCTGAAAATTGTAATGAATGGGGTGAGCCACAGATCTAGTAAGCACTTACACACAATACACAACAAAATAGAGTCAAGCAGAGCACAAGTATTTTAATTTCACAAACTCATTCAATAATATCAAATATAGTTTTCCCAAAGCATATAATGAACCACTTAATACATATGTAATTAAATCTTAAAATCATTTGAAAACACATACAAATAATTGATTAGAGCACAGTGTCACATATACACATATTACATATTCTCATATACAATCATGTGAGAGGATACCAACATCAAACCCCTGCTAGTGAGGGATCAACACTTATTCTCACATACAACCTTGTGAGCGGGTTTACACATATGCCTGATCAATTCTAAAAACACTTATTTTGAGTCACATATCACAAAAGCAAAGTTTATACAAAATAGAATAAATTTCTTAATATTAACATTTATTCCAAATATAAAGGCATATCGAATATCACAATATTGAATTAAATATAAATCTAAGGATGCTTGACTCTCTTAAGGAATGAATAGGAACTAAGGAGTTTATATAAATATTTTTACAATTCTTGAGCAAGTTTGAAAAATCAATTTGCTAAAAAAAAAACGTTTTAAATACCATTTGGAAAAAAATAGGAATATGGCTTTGAAATCACTTGGTTTTAAGCAACTTAAAGAACAAGAATCTTTTTAGAAAACTTACATTGAAACTCAATTATTTTTTGAAAATATTTTAGTTTAGAAATCATCTTCTAAATGAGATTTGGACATTCAAAATGTTATTTAAAATTCGAAATTTCTCTTTAAAAAATTATTTAAAAGTCGAAGTTTCTCTTTTAATGATGCAAAAATGCTTTCAATAAATCTTAGAAAACATAAGCTTAAAAACATAACTTTTGAAAACCTTTAACTTCTAAGAACTTAAAGAACAAAACTTGTGCATATTATACATAATTACTTACAGTACTTGAATTTCTTTGAAAGCCCAGCTAAAACACCCTCCAACTTGTCGCAAAACACTTTTAAATATGACCTATAATCAACCATGGAAATTACTTAATATCCTCCACAAAATATAAAGCTTATCAAATTATACAAATTGACTCACTAGGATTATAATTTGCTGAACTAAATAATAAAACTGATGTAAGGTATCTCTACCCAAAAATATGTTTCCTTAAATTTATCAAATCTCATAGGCAGTATCCAAAACTTTAGGATTTAATATATGTCCTAAACGAAAAGTAAAACCTCAACATGAATTTGGCTCTATAACCGTGACTTTGTTCTAGAATATACACACAGTGGGCAACTAGAATCTAATATATATAACCCTAAAGAAAAACGTCAAAGCCATCCTAATATATATAGCCAATGAAAAACATTAAAGCCATCCTAATATATACAACCCCAAACGTTAAAGCCATATTCATGATTAAGAAAGATTTGAAATTCCATGATTTTGTTCTAAAATACTCACCGTAGGCAACCTAGTGAAATCGTGTACTGACTACTAGCAATCTGATCTAATATATATCATCTCTTGTTAGACCCAAAGTCCTCAAATTCAACGGGTAACCAATATAAATTACAACACTACCATAAACATAAGAGTATTACGATCAGATCTTTATTTGAATAACGCTAATATATAAACATCTTTCCACTATAATTGAATTGACATGACTTAATCTTACCACGAGTAATAAATGTAAAGCTTAAAGAGTAGGGAAGAGAGATGCAAACATAAGATAACACCGAGACGTATTATCAAAGAGGAAACTGAAGTATTCGGCAAAAAACCTCTCCGCGACCCTCCAAGTTGAAATCAATCCACTAGTGAATAAGTTGGAGTACACAAATATTAAAAAGACCCTCCAAGCCTAATCTACTCAATGTACTTGAACCCTCCAAGCTCTTGCTACCAACAGACTTCTTAGAGTCTTGTTTTCATTAGCTTTCCGAATCTCGCAATTTTGCCTGATTTCATCCGCCACTCAATGGCTTCTTTCAATGCTTCCCAAAGGCACCAAAACTTCTCTCAACACTCAGGATGGGTGAGATAAGTGTTTGGGCTAAGAACCTCTCAAGGATGTATAGATGGAGAGGTAGGACTAGAGGAAAACCAAAAGAATTTGTGTAGATGATTATGAGTATGACAATTTCTAACTCTCAAGTGTTTTGATAGGGTTTTCTCTCTGAAAATGACTCCTTACAATTTCGTGGGTAATGAGGGTATATATAGTGTGTGTAAAGAATTTAGGAAAGCACTTTTCATTTTTACCAAACAGAGAGTTTCACGGGTACCTCGCGAGATGGCCTTTCTCTTAAAGCACTCGTGAAATGACAGGCTACCATGACTCTTTATCTTCTATTCATGTGCTTCACACGTGGCCTTTTCATAGGTTCCTTTACTTGCGAGCTTCTTGCAAACTAGTTGCAAAACTATATTGATATTCATTGTATGCTTGATTTTTTACCAATCTCTCACACTCATCCCTTACAATTGAACCCACATAAATATAGGGAAATGATTGACTGAATTACAATCAAATTTGGCACGGAATTAAAGCCAACAAAGGCTAATTGGAAATCACAAATTTACAAATCACAACACTACCATAAACTTAAGAGTATTACCACTGTAATCGAATCGACATGACTTAATCTTACCACGTTGCCAAAACCATAAATATATCTCAAGATTTATAAACAACATAGTAATATTGAGATGGGGTTCTCACCTTGATTTCGTAGCCAAACCTTATGCCTCTAAACAATTTTGCCTCCTTCTGTCACGCCACCTCTCTCTCTCCCTTTCAAATTTTCTTTGGCATCCACATTTACTAAGAAACTCTTCCAATGAAAACCCTAATTTATCTTTTCCTCTACCCTATATTTAAAGTATCAGAGATGTGGGTTTGGTGGAGTAGTGGGCTGGAGTTTAAAACCCACTAAAACTTATCTCTTTAGTCTCCAAAAAGCCCATAAAACATCTTCCTCTTTTATTTAGTCTCCATCATCTTCTTCCTTTCTTTGCAAAGCAATGGGGTTAAAAGGAAGAATTTTGTTCTCACCCTTGGGTTCGTACTTTTGATATAAGGCTGCCTTAGCAAAATGGAGCATTGCTCTATCAAAAGGCATCCTAATGGCTTCAATAACCACTTGCCTATTCCTCTAAATGACCTTCACACATTAATGATATGTGGAAGCCACAACCTTATATGCCTTCAACCATGGACGGCCTAAAATGATGTGATAAGAGGTGTTTCCCTCCATTACATGCATGAGAGTGGGTGCTTGAATTGCCCTAACCCTAAGATCCAGAGACATATGCCCTAGGGTACTCTGCTATAAGGACCCTATCCCTGCTACTTGAAGTGGCTTTGGGATGATCTTTTCTCTCAGAATGTCCAAGGCATCAAATGTAGGGAGAGACAAGATGTTGGTGGATGCACCAATGTCTACCAAGGCCCTTTTGATTTGAGATGCTCCCAAAAAATCAGTAAGATATAAAGGTCTATCACCATCAACAACTCGGTTGGCTAGATCTTTACTAGAAAAGGTGACTGAATCTTTTGCTTCTTGGTATGCCACTTGCGTCAAACTTCCCTCAACAATTGTCACTTCATGATTCCTTTCCATCACCCTAGTCAAAGCTTGGACTGCCTCTCTCCTAGACAATGGCCTAAGACCTATTCCTTCAAGAAAGGAATGTATCTTATCTTCTTGCTGAATTCTCATTACCATTTCTTTATCTAACAAGGGAGGAGGTGTTGAGCAACTACTAGCCATGTTCTCCGCTTCTTCTTCCATGGGATCCTCAGGACCTATGAAGAAAGTCATTGCCACCTCTAGTCTACGCATCCTTGGGTCAGCCCTCTTCCCAACCTTGATAACCAAATCTCCCTTGGCTACCCTATCATGGAAGATGTTTCTCAAAGCATAACAATCCATGGTATGGTGGTCACATCTCCAATGGTACCTACAATAAAGTAGGCCTTGCTTTTCTTCCTTTATGAGTTCACGTTTGCATTCAGGCAACACCACTACACCATCTTTCAACCAAGCTTCTAGGATGTTATATAACTTCTCAGTGGAAACAATAAAAGGAAAGGGAATACCACCTCTCTCCCTCTTCTTATTCTTGACTACTTTCTTAGGCTCCTCTACTACATCAACTTCTACCTTCCTGCTTTCTCTCCTCCAAGGCTGTCTAGGCGTATCCACAACCTGTGAAGTTGAACCTAAGTTGAACCTTTTGAAGGTTTCCTCACAGACATACTTGTTCTTCTCGAAGCCTCTATAAGCCTTGTAGAGTTGGAAATCTGTAGATTCTCTAAATAAGGCCAAAATTCATACAGCATACCCGCAATACAAACATCCCCCAGCTATTCCTCCTCCACAAGGTCATAGCATAGCAAAGAAAGGCAGCACTTGCTGCATCTAATGCTAACAGTAAAGCACTCAATGCTATTTTCTGTGGTGTGTCTCCAGATGAATTTCACAGGATTTCTCACATTACCGTTGCCAAAGAAGCATGAGAGATTTTGGAAACCACTTATGAAGGCACGAAGAAAGTGAAAGACACCAAGTTGCAAATGCTGATCACTCGGTTTGAGGAGCTCAAAATGAGTGAGGATGAGTCTTTTGACTCTTTCTATGGGAAGCTAAATGAGGTGGTTGCCAGCAAGTTCAACTTGAGGGAGAAAATGGAGGATTCAAAAATTGTAAGGAAGATCCTTCGATCATTGCCAAAAAGTTTTCGTGCTAAAGTGACAGCGATTGAAGAGAGCAAGGACCTTGATGACATCAAAGTACAGGAGCTGGTTGGTTCTCTTCAAACTTATGAGATGTCGCTGCCCAATCAACGGAAGAGTAAATCTCTTGCTCTTAAGACCATTAATGAGAAGGTGGAAGATCAAGACTCATCGGGAGAAGATGTGGTTGACAAAGATGTTGCATACCTTGTCAAAAATTTCAAAAAGTTTTTGAAATTCAAAAATAATGGCAAATTTGATGATAAAAGAAAATTCCAAAGTTCTGGAAGGGAGAAAAGGGAATTCAAAAAGAAAGATGGAAAAGAATCCCAACCTACACAAGGTGTCACTTGCTTCGAATGTAACGGGCATGGACACTTAAAGAAGGAATGTCCAAATTATTTGAAATCGAAAGGCAAAGTGTATGCCACGACATTTAGTGACTCGGATTCATCTGACTCAGAATTTGAAGAAAGCTGTGATGGAGAGGGGAACTATTTAGCTTTTATGACTATTACTCATGTTGAGTCTTCAGATGAGTTGAATCTGCTTGTACGAGACCTTGGAGAACATAGTGATGATGAATCACTAGGAATTGTTGAAGAATCAGATGCTGAAGAAGATGAAAGCACAGCAAATCTTCAAGAGAATTATAACTCACTCTTGGAGAAGTCGGGTGAGTACACAAGGGTGGCCAAGGCTGCTGTGAGAAAAATGAAGAAGGCAGAGGAGGACTACAAAAGTCTCCTAATCCGATATA
Source organism: Quercus robur (assembly GCF_932294415.1). Taxonomy (NCBI): domain Eukaryota; kingdom Viridiplantae; phylum Streptophyta; class Magnoliopsida; order Fagales; family Fagaceae; genus Quercus; species Quercus robur. The sequence continues at coordinate 11,461,391 of NC_065538.1, read as the reverse complement.
GGGAGGCCAAATGTGAGATAGAAACACTGAATGGTGAGCTGTCCGAAACTTACACAAAAGTGAGATTTCTTGAGAATGAGGTTGTGCAAGCAAATGCTAAAATAGAGAGGGTCACCACCAAGAAGCTAGATGATGTTATCTCATCTCAAAAGAACTTTTCAGACAAATCCGGATTGGGATATACCGGAGGAAGTAGTTCATCTGGAAATGTCACTAAAGAAGTGAAGTTTGTAAAGGCCAAAGATCCAGTTGTAGTTGACCTTATTGATGAGAAGCTCAAGATGGAGGAGAAGAAGAATGTGGTGAACCAACGAATGTTGAATCCCCGTAATCAATCTGTAGGCAGATCTGAATCTCGTGCCAAGTCACGCCCACGACCACAAAGAGGTCCTAGAGCAACTTATGTGTGTCATTATTGCGGACTTCAAGGGCATACTCGACCAAATTGCCAAAAGCTGAGAGCAAAGAATAGTGCAACTCCTCAAAGGTCAGGAGGACCTAGAAATGATAGAAGAAATTGGGCAGGTGATCAATCTAGAGATCAGAATGGTGATCCCAGAATGATGAACGTGATGAAGATGATTGGTGCATTCACCAATTGCTTGGAAAGCTTCTCACGAAGGTTTGAAAGTCCTAACTCCCGTACCCAATCCTATAAGGAAATCACCACAAACGCAAGTGACGTGTGGGTGAAAAATGGTACTCATGCATAAGCATTACAACATGTCCGTGCATTAATACTTCCTATGCTTTGTGACGATGTTTGTTTGTTTGCTTGCTGTTTTTACTGTTGGTTGTTTGCTTGTCTACTTGTGCATATTTTTAATTTTGTTTTATCAATCATTTTGCTTTTAGTGTCAAAAATCCAAAAATCACATAAAAATTAGAAAATCAAAAAGCTTGATTGACTTTGTTGAGCTTTTGTCTCAAAACTTGTTTTGCCTTGTACCTTTGTGCTAATGGCTTTGTGCATTTTCGAGCATTGCTAGTTTTCATGCACTCATATCACTGTGGGAAAAATCTTGAAATCTATGTGATTGTTGTAAATAGATCAACAAACTTGTCATGAATGATTAGTGAATGGTTATGTTGATCTTGAGACATGCATAGACTTGTGTCTATATATCTTCCCACTATTCATTTTTGTTTTTGCTAAAAAGAGCTCACCAAATGTAAATCTCCAAATGAAAAGAGATATTGAGCTGCAAAAACCTGTCGCACATTCTAATATTCGACTAGGAAAAAGGGTAAGCGACCTCATATTAAAGTGAATGTTTATTCAAAAAGTCAAAGGCTTATTCATTAAAGTGAAATATCAAATATCACTCTCGCAATGAGAGGTGATTGCCTCAAAAGATCAAAAAGATCAAATGTTATGATTAAAAGTGGAGTCAAATGTAAAGCTCCAAGTTATGTTATCAAGTTTTTGTGGGAGGTCATATATACATATTTCTATAATTGAGATGGGTCACATGATCTAGTGCTAATTGTGTATGTCTTGGTTGAATTGATCATTGAAGCTTCACATTAGACTAAGGACTATCTCATTGTTGATATCCACACACAACACACAAGTTTATGTTCAATAAATGCCATATTCATTTGTGTGATTGTACTTGATGAAATGTGTTTTCACATGCTCAATCTTTGTTAATTCAAGCACAAAAAGATTTTTGAGTGTTTTAGGAAAGTATTTTGTTTGAAAAATCTAAAAATTTCAAAAATCTAGTTTTGCCCTATTTTGGCGGCTCAGTCGCGGGTATGTCAAGTCGCGAGCCTCAGTCGCGTCTTCGCGGGTCATTTTTGGCGACTTGTTCGCGAGTGGAAGGTCCAGTCGCGAGGGTTACTCAGAGATTTTCGTGGCTCAGCTCACGACTCACTCGCGGGTAGACCTTCCAGTCGCGAAAAACACTTAGAAAAATTTTTCAAAACTTTGTCCTTGAGTGTTTTGGCGGCTTGAACTGGGGACTTTGTGGCGACTCAATCAAGTCGCGAAAAACGCGTGTTTGGTAGAAATAGGGGCAGTTTTTAAATCCTTTTCAGTTTTCCCTCGAACATTTGTGACTGTTCATATTCTCTCTAAACTATCTCCTTCCCAAACACTCCGTGCTCCCATTTCCAATCTCCATTGTTGCATATTTTCTGCTCAAATTGTTCAAGTCACAGGTATGGGTTTTTAGTTTTGAACTCATTTCTACTTGATTTTGTGTTTTTCCCCTTGATTTTTCGCATCTGTTTATGTTTTAGAGATGGGTTTGTGATTCGGCTATCGCTCTATGTTCATGCTTAGCTTGCGGATGCTGTTGCTAAAGTTTGTTTTGATCTTGGTTGTTTCCTTTTTGGTCTTCATCCTGTGCTTAGCTAAGTGTTTCTTTTATTTTAGCTGATCTTGAGCTGTTGAGTTGTTTCAAAATGTTCCGTTTGAGGATGTGAGTTTTACTGTGCTGAATGTGCATGTTCTATTGTGTTATTCTGTTGGGAGCATCTGTTAGTTTCAAAATGCTGATTATGAGTCATATCATTTTTCCATTATATGTCTCAATGACATATATCTGCCTTTAGGATAGTTTCTATATCTGCTGATTTTATTCTCCCCTGCATTCTCCCTATTGTTCTTGTATTTCCTATTTCAGGCTTGTTTATCCATATGGTTGATCTAAGTAGCTTATTGTTTAAGTGTTCAAGTTCATTTGTGTGGCTGAAATCTCTTTGTTAATTACATGGTACTGACTAGTTCTACACATATATTGTTCTATGCTGTTATGGCCTCTTCTGATTGTTCACAGATGGCTCCCTCACCTCCGAAGAAGAAAACTCCTGCAAAGAAGGCTGACAAAAGATTGAAAATGGATTCTAAACTGTTTAGGTTAGTTCAACACTTTGAGAGATACAAGGATAACTTCTTGAAAGCAGGAATTATTCAAGAAAGATTTGTAGATTTGGAGGACTTAAGACAATCCTTTATCCCCAGCTGTTTTGAAGGAAGAGGATGGGAAAAACTTCTGAATGATCTCCCTGTAGTGTGTGAACCCCTGATTAGGGAGTTTTATTCAAATGCTGTGATAAGGGAGAATGAGTTAAGTTGCTGGGTTAGAGGTAAAGAATTCATTTTGGATGCACATGTCATTGATGATGTGCTAGGGCTTGAAGGATTAGAAGATCAGGAATTTATCAATTACAAGGATAGGAGTGTTTCTATTGAAACAGTTCAACAAAGGATAGGTGGGTAGAGAGAAGGGAAATGTTTGAATACCACTGCCTTTCCAGTGGACATGAGGTGTCTAACAATAATCATGATGTTTAACATCTATCCCATAAAGAAGTTGACTACTATCAACTGTGCAAGAGTAATTTTTCTGATGGATCTCAAAGAAAAGAATTTCATTGACATAAGTTCCCACATATATGACACCATTGTGGATGAGACAAGAACAACCTCTAGGCCAAAATTGATCTTTCCCAGTTTGCTAATGAGGATTTTTAGAAGGAAGGGTGTTCCAATCCCTCAAGACATCAGTCCCATGTCCACACCCTCTGCAATTAACAAGCTTACCTGCAAAAGGATAAGTGTTAGGCTTCCAGGAGAAGAAGATGATGGTGATGAAGGAGAGGGTGTCCCAATGGAGACTGAAGCAGAGGCAGCAGGGCATGCATCAACCTCAACACCCAGGAGGAGTGGCAAAAGGTCTAGAGCATCAACTTCTTCAGATACACCTCCAGATGCTTTCCAAATCATTCTGGATCGACTTGATGGGATCAGAGAAGTCCAGACTGAGCACTTTGAGAGGATGAGAGCCATGCAGGACCAAATTGATGTTTTGTCTGCAAAACTTGACAGCTTCACCACCCAGCATGAACAGTGACCCTTTGGCCATTCTGGTCAAAAAGGGGGAGATGTTTCTTTCTGTTGTTAATGACATTGATGATGAGAAGCAGAAAAGCAGCTCTTAAGGGGGTGTAATGTGTTGAGGGGGAGTTGTCAAAGTTGTCAAAATCAGAGACTTTGTTTATTTATGCTTATGTTTTGGGTATTTAATGTTTATATGGGTTTGATACACTGTGGTTTTGGTGTATAGTTGTTTCTAACTCTTAACCTATACTCTTGGTTTAAACTTTTATATATTTTGATGATGTTATTCAGGATGTTTGGTGGTTTGTACCCATGTGCTTTTGTAAGCTTTTAGGGTTAATGTTTTATGCATGTTTGTAGGCTTTTTGGTATGTACCTTGCTTAATGCAGCCTTTATGCTATGTTGAAATCAGTACTTTAATCTAAATGTCTTGCATTTTGATTTATGTACTGTCACTCTTGTGCCCTTGTAGGATTGTTCCTAGATGCATATACCTTGTGTATTATGCATTGGTTGAGTGTTGAACATACAAGTGTCTTGCCTTAGGCTTGTTAACTTGTATGTCCTTGTATTCATTCCGAGTGTGAATAAGCACTGTGATCACTACCTTGTGGTGTTCACTTGGTTGATCAAGTCATGGTTTGTTTCTTAACTCCATCTTTGCTTGATCTCATATTGCCTGTTTCATATGCATTTCACGATTTTCTGCTTAACAATGATCATGGTGTATTGTTGTGTTTCAGGAGTCTTATGTTCATATGATTCAAGTGCTTCACAGCTTCTAGAGTTAGGTGTGAGTGAGTTTTGTTCAACTGTTCCCAACTCACATGTTAAGTCTAAAGTCTGTTTTAGGGTTTTGTCACGGAATAGCCAAAGGGGGAGATTGTAAGGTTGAATTTATTCAACCATCTTATTGGCTTTATTTCGTGCCAAATTTGCTTGTAATTCAGCAATTAGTAACCCTGTATTTAGGTGGGTTTGATGTAAGGGTAGTGAGTGAGTTAGAGTGAAGATTGCTTAAGAGTGTGCAAGAAATCAGAGACTCGCGGCTTGGCCTCGCGGGTGACTCGCGGCTGCAAGCCGCCAGACGCAGCACACGTGCCAAGCATGCTGGAAGGTGAACAATCATGCAAGCTGGAGCACTACAGGACAAAACAGGACAACTGGCCATACGGTTATCTCGCGACTGGATCTCGTGACTTAGTTAAGCCGCGAGCCACCCTTGTTTTGTAAAACCTGACGTTTCACATTCCTCTCCCACTACAGTATAAATACCCCTTTTACCCACGATTGTAAGAGAGCTTCCGGAGAGAATTTTGAGAGAGAAACCCTAAAGAAAAACAAGATTGATTCACCCACAATCTATACATTAGAGTCTCTTCAAATTCCTCAACTCTCTTCCTCTCCATTGTCAAATCCTTGAGAGGCATTATACCAAACCTAATTCTCACCATTATCATTACTGTGAGAGAGCTGTTTGGATTTCTGGGAAGCAGTTAGGAAGGAACCAATCTTCATTGGTTGATGCTACGGTCTAGTAGCGGAATCTGGGAAGCTAGAAAAGAAAAAGGTTCGGCGCAACCTCGTTGGAGCAAGAAGCTTGGAGGGCTTAGGTGCACTGGGTAGATTAGGCTTGGAGGGTCTATTGCTGTCCATGTATCCCAACTGTATTTTCTAGTGGATTGTTTACCGCTTGGAGAGCGGCGGAGAGGTTTTACGCCGAGGGCTTCGATTTCCTCTTCGATAGCACATCGCGTGTTGTCTTTGTGTTTGCATCTTCCTTCCTCTCTATCTTTGCCTTTTTATTATCTGCTGTGGATTTTGTTTTGTTTCGACTTAGATAGTTTTTACCAATTCCATATTATAACTTATGTTAAGTTTCCGCACACTAGTTGTTTGACATATTGCTTGAATTGGTTAAGTTGTAATTTGGGGGTCTAAACGTTCAAAGGTGTTTATAAACTTTTTTGAACTTTCACCATGTTTAGGGTGCTGCCATTTTTTAAGATGCATGATAGGATTTCACATGCTAGGGTTTGTATATGTGTGCTAGTTTGACTTTCTTTTGCTTTATAGACAGATAGGTATGTGTTTTGGGATGAATGATGCCATGATTTTATGCTTAGATGTATGCTAGTGTGTGTGTGTGTGAGTATAGATACAAGTATTGAACATGTTTTTAATGAGGTTAAGACATAAGACACAATGATGGGAGACCAACCTTACGGTTGGGCGATCTTGGGTGGCTAACACTTTCCCAAGAGTGTACCTAAACTCCGAACCCATATCTCTGGTAATAAGATCAAAAAGTCCTTTCTCGAGAGGACACTATATATATGGTTCCTAGACTATTGCAAAAACTAGGTGACGACTCCAAAAACCCCATATGTCCACAATGGTAACTCCGCTGGGGATAATGAGTTTAATTCCTATATGTCTTTATTTCTTTACTTTGATTAAAACTATTTCAATACTTGTTTGCACGCACATCACTTGGTTTCTTTTGTCCCTCAACCTTTGTTGGTGATGAGTGGGAAGATGGAAGGCTCCATTCGGCCCCAAATCTTTCGAAATTCATCCCACCAACTCACAATTGGTGTCATCGCCTATAATGGGCTTTGAGTACGTTAAAGGTTTGCTACCAATCCATTGTGGGGTCCACTTAGGCCCTTGGTTGGAATCATAGCCCACCTAGTTGTGAGTGACCTACTTATCTATCCCTTTAGCCTTAAGGAACCTACCCACACTAGAGAGATCCTAGACCCTATCACAAAGGATACTCTTTATATCTCTTGTTTGTTCAACCATATATCATGTGTTCACTTAATTCTAAAGAACAAATAAAAGATATAAAAATGGAAGGGATAACCCTAAAGTTATGGCATACCCTAAGATATTATGGGATAAAAGAAAAGAAGTTCTCACATATAAGAGGTTTATCCCTAAATCCAAAGGTATATCTTAACTTGAAAGGTTTATAAGACCATAGCCTAATTGCTATCATAGGCCCAAGTGGAAAAAGCCCTTTTGAAAAAGAGGACTTTGAGGCTAAGGTAACAAATATGCTACGGACTTAGCATCCAAAATCCTACAAAGCCAATATGAACTTCCCTAATCTTGGGCCTCCTTGTTGTATGCTTAGGCCCAAAATGATGAGAGCTTCATGGAGTTTAAGAGGAATGCTACAACATATTCTAGCTAAAGGGCTATTTCAAAATAATAATAATAATAATAATAATAATAATAATAATAATAATAATGATGATGATGAAATAAATGAATAAAAATGAAAAGCCCAAAGGTGATGAATACATTGTAAACCCATGTTTGAGACAAAGGGTTGAAAATTTCTAAGTGCATTCTAATGAAAGCCCATGAGAGTAAGATGAGAGCTTTATTGTAAATGAACCGAAGCCCAATGAAACAAGGGGCAAAAATCCATGAGAAGGAAGGGAGAGATATTGTAATTGGGCCTTCATTAAAATGAACTTAAAAATTTTCTAAGGACATCCAAAAAGTTAAAAGACCTTTAAGTGGGACATGAACTTAATGTGAATGGGGCTTCTTTTCAAGCATCATTGCACCATCAAAGTCGAGAAATCACATCCCCACTCCCATTTGGATTTGAGAGAAAGGGAAGCACTTGATCAAGATTGAGAACACACACCAAGAAGAAACAATGACTACCTCCATGGAAGACCCAATGGCACAAAAGATCCTTAAGGCTTTGGAAGAATAGGAGAGGCCCTTAAGAAAATGGAAGGGCGTCTCACTAGGTTGTAGGAATCTAGGCTCAAGAAGTCTTCACATGGGGAAATCAATGACGATGAGGAGGAAGTGGAGGAATGGGATGAAAAGGACAAAGCCGAACATGAAAGGAACAAGTAATTTGAGAAGCTCACCTCAGAAACCATGGTCATGAGGGAAAAGATGGAGAAAATGCAACTCACCTTTTACAAGGCACAAGGGATGGATGATTACCTCTATAGCATGGGAGGAATAAGTTCAAAGGCTCTTATTGCATTGCCTCCCCAGTTTAAGATTTCCGATGCGGAAAAGTTTGATGAGATTGGAGATCTGAAGCAACATGTAAGAGGATACCTAAGCATTGCTGAAATGAAGTGGTTAGATGAGAAGCAAACTTTGCATGCTCACTCACGAGAGGTGCATCAAGGTGGTATTATAGCCTTGACCCAAGTAAAACTAAGGTATGGAATGAACTAGTGGAGTTGTTTGTGACTCTAAGGGATTTGGAGACTACCAAACAAGGTGTAGGGGAGACATTTTCCGAATACATGACTAGATGGAAGACCAAGGCATCTAGAATGGTCAATAGGCCAAATAAGAAGGACCAAATCAACATGATCATCAATAATTTGCTTCCGGCTTATAATAGTAGGCTTTTGTCATCGCCTAGTAGCTCATTTGGAGAACTATGTGATTGTGGGACAAGAATCGAAGATGCCCTCAATAATGGACAATTGGAGAAATGTGAAAGTAATCCTTCAACCAAGAAAACATATGGAAGGGGAGCAACCACCACCAAAGCACCCAATCCCATAAATGTAAGCGCTATTATGCCCCAACAAGGACTAGCCTACCTAAAGAAAGCTCATTGAGAATTCTCTGACCTAGAAATGACCCTCACCTAAGTATATGAAAAACTATCCTCTAAAGGATTCATCAAATCTTTAAACCCTACACCCATGCCTAATCCCATACCTCCCACTTGGAACCTCAATGAATATTGCCACTACCACCAAAAATCCAGCCACAAAACCGACAATACAAGACCTCATAGATAATGGTACCCTCCCTAATCCCAACATTATCACCAAACCCAACATTAGAAAGAACCATTTGCCCGATTACCATAGGGATCCTCCTCCATATCAAAATTGGGTACAAATAGATGAGATTGAATGGGATTGCTCAAAATTGATAGAAACTACAAATGTCAAAATCAATGCCGTGGAAGTCCAAGGAGTATGGGATGAAGAAGATGAAATCTTAAAGGAATCGGTAGTGGTGTGGGGAATACTTCCTAAAGGAGTGATGGAATCAAGAAAAACCATGGCACTCTCAATGGGAACTTCGTGAAAGAAGGAGGAAACTTCCCTTATTGTGGCTTCCCCGTACCTTGGGTAGGTAAAGATGGAAATGTGTATCCAGGTTGGGAAATTTTCTTTAATGAAAAGCTTACCTTTAAGGAGAAGCCTACCATGGTGATAAAAAAGATACAAGAAGAGGTCGATTAGGTGAACTACATGGATGCTAAAGCAATAAAGACCATGATGAAGACGAGTGGGGACGTGTTTACCATCACCAATGGAGAGCCAAGTGATTCTTCCAAAATCATCATGCTTATTGTGGGGCCCATTAATAATTGGACTTGGGATGAGTTTTTCAGAAAACATGGGGAAAAAGTTTTATAATGCAAGTTTCAATGTACTTTTCAATATTTTCAATAAGATGAATTCTGATTTGGCTTACTTTGATGTGTACCCTAACATTGAAATTTTGTACTTAAATGAATCAAATGAATTTGGAAATGAAATTAATAAACAATTAGAAAAGAAAATTGAACCTATGGAACCAATTCTTGAAACAATTAATTTTGGCAATGATGAGAATCCACGCTTCATTAAAATTAGCTCAACTCTAAATGAAAAAGAAAGAAAAGATCTTTAAGAACTCCTTATGGAATTTCAAGAGGTATTTGCATGGTCCTATGAAGATATGCCTGAGATTGACCCCGAGAGAGCTCAACATCACATTGATACTCATGATCATATGGTACCCATCAAAAAAAAAGTTGAGAAGAATGAGGGCCGAATGGCTCCTAAAAATCAAGGAGGAAGTCACTAAGCAATTAAAGGTAGGGTTCATCAAGCTCATACACCAAGCTAAATGGACAGCCAATGTCGCCCATGCCTAAGAAGGATGGGAAGGTGAGGATGTGTGTGGATTTTAGGGACTTGAACAAGGTATGCCCTAAGGATGACTTTCCTCTCCCTCACATTGATGTCTTGGTGGATAACACGATAGGGAGTGCCTTGATGTCTTTCATAGATGGTTTCTCAGGGTACAACCAAATCAAGATGGCTTCCAAAGATATGACTAAAACCACTTTCACTACTGAATGGGGAATCTATTGTTACACGGTGATGCCGTTTGGCCTCAAGAATGCTGGGGCAACCTACCAAAGGATGACTACAGCCTTGATATGATGCATAATGAGGTAGAGGTGTATGTCGATGATATGATTGTGAAATCCAAGGATAGGGAAAGCTACACTGTAAACTTGAGAAAGTTCTTCAAGAGGATTAAAGAGTATAGGCTAAGACTGAACCCACAAAAGTGTACCTTTGGAGTAATCCCATAGAAAAGTCATGTTTTGCACTTGTTTGGGCTGTACAAAAATTGAGACGTGTTATCTTACCTTTCCAAATATGGGTGGTAGTAAGAATGGAACCATTGAAGTATCTCTTTGGGAAACCCGCTTTGAGTGAATGATTGTCAAGATGGTTGATCTTGTTGGCAAAATTCGATTTGAAGTTTGTGGCTAGAAAAGCTATCAAAGGGAGCATCGTGTTAGGCTTTTGTGCCGAGAAAGCAATAGAGGGGGAAGATGGTAAAGAAGACATTCCAGATGACATTTTGGATGTTGAGTTAGGGACATGCAAGATGTACTTTGACGGAGCTGTAAACCAATATGGGAATGGGATAGAAATACTCTTGATCACTCTCGAGGAATCTCACATACCTTTAGCAATCAAGTTGAACTTTGAAGCAACTAATAACATGACAAAATATGAGGCTTGTATTGTTGAAATGGAAGCTCCTCGAGAGTTGAGGGTGAAGGAGGCCGAAGTCTTTGGAGATTCAACATTGGTTATAGCCCAAGTGTAGACACCACATTTTGTACCCTATATGACTCGGGCCCCCATTCCCTAATGATGCTCAAACTCTAAGGCCTAAGGTCAGTTTAGAGCCTAATCAATAATTAAGTTGACTTGAGGAGTGTTAAAATGGAAAATATAACTTTTTAAACGAGCAAAAATCTATTTTTGGAAATAAAATGACCAAAGCGGTCCTTGTCCTGTGTACATGAGTCACGGCCTACATAAGTGAGCTAAATCATGCATACACCAAGGACCTTCCCTCAACGAGTCAAGCATATCAAACATCATTCTTAGTAAGGAAGTAGAAGACTCTTCCTCAATGTTTCAAGCATCTCAAGCGAAGTATCCCTAGTAAAAGAAGCAGAAGACTCTTCCTCAAAAGGATCAAACCTATCAAATATCATCTCCATAGAGGAAGCAGAAGATTCTTCCCAAAAAATTCAAGCATCGTATGCAATGAGGAAGCAAAAGATTCTTCCTCAAAAGGATCAAACCTATCAAATATCATCCCCATGGAGGAGGCAGAAGATTCTTCTCCGATGGACTCAAGCACATTAAAGCAAATCCCTAGTGAGGAATTAGAAAATGCTTCCCCAAAATATCCCTAGTAAGGAAGCAGAAGATTCTTTCCCCAGTAAGTCTCATACTCCAAAAAAATACCCCAGCAAGGAAGTAGAAGATTCTCCCTTAAAATCCTTAGTGAACCGTATGAAAAGCAGAAAATTCTTCCCTAGTGGATCACACATATACACTACTCCTCAGTGAGTCCATCCATATTACTCGTCAATGAGTTTCTCATCTCCAAACAAGTCATGAGAGGCAGAAGATTCCTCCCCATGCACATCCACTCCTCAACGAGTTCTTCACCATCCCTAGTGGATCCTACTCATGCACATATCCTCCGAGAATTGAACATGCAGGCATGGTAGAAAAAGGTTGAGATAATAATAGAGAAAGAGGCCAAGGCCAACCCGAGGCAAGAGCTTCACCCGAAAAGGTAGAGAAAGAAGTGAGGAAAACAAAAGGAATAAGTCGCCTGGAGAAGTTTGAGCCAAGATCCCCGGATGGAAACCACAAAGACTAAATCCTTTTGTTTTTTGTTGGGTTAGCTCATTAAAGCACCTTTTTTTGTTGGGTTAGCTTGTAAGAGCACCCTTGTTTGTTTTCTTTTTTCTTTTTAAGTGACTCTAGGATAGCGAGTCACTCACCATTTGCTTGCAATTGGCAAAACAAGTCCTAGGATAGTGAACCTGTCATTGCTTGTTTCCCGAGCGACAAAGGTGGGACTTCAGACATACAAATCCCATGCAGCTCTTCGGAGTTGCACCCCCCCCCCCCATGTATGCCTGATGTGTGTTATGTGTGTGGGTTAAGCCCGAGCCGTACGTCAAAACAAAATGTTTTGTTTCTTATTCTTTTGATTCTATTAGCGAAGCTCACAAATCAAAAGAGAGGCATCTGTAGACACCATATTTTGTACCCCTTAAGACTCGGGCCCCCGTTCCCCAATGATGCTCGAACTCTAAGGCCCAAGGCCAGTTGAAAGCCCAATAAGATATTAAGTTGACTTGAGGAGTGTTAAAGTGGAAAATATAATTTTTTAAATGAGTAAAAATCTATTTTTGGAAATAAAATGACCAAAGTGGCCCTCGGCTTGTGTGCGTGAGTCATGGCCAGCGTACACTAGCTAAATCATGTGTACGCAGGCACGTTCTTGTTTATGCAACTAGGGTTTCAGAAGTATAAGAAAGACAAGTTTTCTGCAATAATGATTGAGGTTTAGAAGGAATCCCACATCGCTTGGGAGCCATCCCAAACCCCACTTTTTCCACTATAAAGCCTTACATAGTACATTTTCAAAACACACAGAAAATCCCATGGGAAAAACCTAAGATTTACTAGAAAATAGTGAATCAAAAGGGAATTTTTCACAAAAGAGCCTCAGTCTCTTTTTATTTGATTGGGACATTTTCTGATCCTAATCCTTTGAGTTTAAGATTACTAATCACTATTTCTTTGAATTGTGATTGATTTGACTAAGGGGAATGGTCAAAAATCAAGCCTAGGAGCTTTTGCTTTAAGGTATGCTTCAAGTTTATCCCACCAACTCATAATCGGTGCCACCGCCTATAATGGACCTTGAGTACGTTAAAGAGTTGCTACCAATCCACTATGGGGTCCACTTAGGCCCTCAGTTGGAATTATAGCCCATTTAGTTGTGAGTAACCTACTTATCTATCCCTTTAGCCTTAGGGAGCCTACCCACACTAGAGAGATCCTAGATCCTACCATGAAGGGTACCATTTATATATCTCTTGTTTGTTCAACCATATATCATGTGTTCACCTAATCCTAAAGGACAAATAAAATATATGAAAATGGAAAGGATGACCCTAAAGTTATGGTATACCCTAAGATGTTATGAGATAAAAGAAGAGAAGTTCTCACATATAAGAGGCTTGTCCCTAAATCCAAAGGTATATCTTAACTTAATAGGTTCATAAGACCATAGCCTAATTGCTATCATAGGCCCAAGTGGAAAAAGCCCTTTTAAAAAGAGGACTTTGGGCCTAAGGTAACTGTTGGGTTAAAATGAATTGACCCCTTGCAATTAATTAATTAATTACCAAAGTTAATTAATTAGATCAAATTTCATGCAATAGCGTAGCAGCAAAAACAAATCACCGAATTATCTAAATGCAGTGGAAAATAAATTTGACATGGGTGATTTGTTTACAAATGGGGAAAACCACCGAGGCAAAAAACCCCACCGGGTGATTTTAAGGTTACTACTCCCAAGAATCCACTATTATCAATCATAAGCGGTTACAAATATAAGGTATCTTACCAAACCCTTTGGCCTATCCCGAAATACTAACCTATAGTTAAACCCTTACCCCAATACCCAATTGAACTTGTATTGTAGCGACAATTTTTCCCTTGATACATGAATCCTAGTACATGACTAACCAATGTGCACGGATCCCAGTATGTGACTAACTCTAGCAACTTGAAAAGATTATTGGCTGCAAAGTTCTTCAGTTCATCAACAATGAAGACCAGGAAGCTCTTTGGTCATAAAACCCTTGGCGTAAAGACGCAGTAGCTTCTTTAGAGAGAATAATGAACTAAGTCATTTTTTGCATATGTGACGGCCTTTAAAATAAGTCTTATATATGTCTAAGGTTGTGAGAAAAGAAACACTATACAAATATTTCAGCATGGACCGAAAATCAGATCTGGAAGTTTTGATTTTGTAAGTCTCGACAAAAACAGCTTGTGTCAAGATTCGACTTTAAATCTCGATAGAAGTCCTTTCTGTCAAGATTGCTGTCGAGCTTTAGTGAACAAATCTTTCTTCGCTTATTTCTTGGTTAGATCTTCATGGCTTTAACACTTGACTTGAACTCTTATTTCTTGAAGTACTAAACCCATCATAGACCTACCCAATTACAAATAAAGTGCATTTTGTCAAAGGATTAGCCAATTTACATAAAATATGTCTCTAATAGTAACAAATACGCTATGGACTTAGCGTCTGATATCCTTCAAAAGTCCAAAATGAAACTCCCTAGGCCCAAAATGATGAAAATTTCATAGGTTTTGAGAGGAAGGCTACAAAATATTCTAGCTAGAGGGCTATTTCAAGGGAGGAAAAAAAAAAAAAAAAAAAACCCAAAGTTGATGAATACATTGTAGGCTTAAGATTGAGACAAAGGGTTGAATATTCCTACGTATATTCTAATGAAAGCCCACAAGAGTAAGGTGAGAGCTTTATTGTAAATGGGCCAAAACCCAATGTAATAAAGGGCAAAGATCCATATGAGGAAAGGGAGTGATATTGTAATTAGACCTTCATTAAAATGAACTTAAAGAATTTTCCAAGAACATCTAAAAGTTAAAAGACAACTTTTAATTGGAACATGAGCTTAATGGGGCTTCTTTTTAGACATCACTCCAATCCAAGTCCAATGAAAGGTGAGACATCCGAATTGAAGGCTTATCGAGAGGGATGGATGGACGTTGCAAGCGAAAAGGTCTTCATACAAAAGATGCTCGAATGTGTAGAGGTACAAGCTGAGGTCCTTAAGAAAATAATAGGTGCTGAGCATGAACTAAGTAGGCTAACTCAAGAAGGCATCAATTGCGTGATGGCAGAAGAGAAGGTCTGCCTACCTCTACCCAACTTCAAGCTGCAACTAAAGGATGCTTTGGGACCATGGACTTTCAAGAGGTCCTATGTCAACGAATTTTTTGAATCAAGGGATGTAGGATCATGAGAAGATCACAATGGGCTAGAATGGACCTCGAAGGTGGGGGCAGTTCAAGTCACCCTGGCTCACTTCCTACTTGAACGCAACATAGACCCTTCTTTCGACAACAAAAATTACTTCGTAAGGAACAAAGAAGAGGAAGAAGACGATAAAATGATTAGCTGCTGGAGTCGGAATGATGGTGATTGGTTCCTTGATGAGACAAGAAAAGACTTCCCCAACAAGGGCAGAGATCTGTATGACATGACCGAAGCTATGCACACGTGGGAACCTTTAAAGAAAGAAGACGCCCTAAAAAGGAGCAAAAGAAGGAATAGTAAGCCTTAAGAGAGAAAAAAGACAGAATTCATCATGCCTATTATGGGGCCCATTAATAATTGAACTTGGGTTGGGTTTTCTAAGAACATAAGAAAAGAGTTTTGTAATGCAAGTTTCAATGTACTTTTTAATATTTTCAATAAAATGAATTCTGATTTGGCTTACTTTAATGTGTCCCAGAATATTAAAATTCTTCACTAAAATGATTCAAATGAATTTGAAAATGAAATTAATAAACAATTGGAAAAGAAAATTGAACTTATGGAACCAACTCTTGAAACTATTAATTTGGGCAATGATGAGAATCCACGCTTAATTAAAATTGGCTCAACTTTAAGTAAAAAAGAAAAGAAAGATCTTCAAGAACTCCTTATGGAATTTCAAGAGGTGTTTGCATGGTCCCATGAAGATATGCCTCGAATTGACCCTGAGATAGCTCAACATCACATTGATACTCATGACCACATGGTGCTTGTCAAGAAAAAATTGAGAAGAATGAGGACCAAATGGGTCTTAAAAATCAAAGAAGAAGTCACTAAGCAATTGAAGGTAGGGCTCATCAAACCCGTAAACCAAGCCAAGTGGATAGCCAATGTCGTGCCCATGCCTAAGAAGGATGGAAAGGTAAGGATGTGTGTGGATTTTAGGGACTTGAACAAAGCATGCCTTAAGGATGACTTCCCTCTCCCTCACATTGATGTCTTAGTGGATAACATGGCAGGAAGTGCCTTGATGTCTTTCATGGATGGATTTTAAGGATACAACCAAATCAAGATGGCTCCTAAAGATATGACCAAAACCACTTTCACTACCGAGTGGAGAATCTATTGTTACACAGTAATGTCGTTTGGCCTCAAGAATGCAGGGACAACTTATCAAAGGATGGCTATGGCCTTGCTACATGATATGATGCATATTGAGGTAGAGGTGTATGTTGATGATATGATAGTGAAATCCAAGGATAGAGAGGACCATATCATAAGCTTGAGGAAGTTCTTTGAGAGGATTAAAGAATACTAATTGAGATTGAACCCACAAAAATGCACCTTTGGAGTAACCGTTGGAAAGTTGTTAGGGTGCCTAGTGAGTGATAAAGGAATAAAAGTTGACCCATCCAAGATCAAAGCCAGATTGGAGATGCCTCCACCCAAAAATGAGAAAGAGATTAGGGGTTTCTTGGGTCGACTACAATACATTAGTCGATTCATCGCCAAGCTCACCTCCACTTCTGAGCCCATCTTTAAACTCTTAAGGAAGAATGAACCACACACATGGAACAATGAAGGCCAAAAAGCCTTTGAACTTATTAATGAATATCTCTTCCATCCACCTATCCTAGTGCCTCCACAACATGGAAAACCCTTATTCCTATACATATTGAAAGTATGTTTGCACAAAAAGATGATGAGAAGAATGAGAGGGCAATATATTATTTAAGCAAGAGATTCCATGATTATGAGACTAGGTACACTCCCATAGAAAAGTAATGCTTCGCACTTGTTTAGGTTGTACAGAAATTAAGCCATATCATTTTACCCTTCCAAATATGGGTGGTGGCAAGACTGGAACCATTGAAGTACCTCTTTGAGAAACCCGCTTTGAGTGTAAGATTGTCAAGATGGTTGATTTTGTTGGCAGAATTCAATTTGAAGTATGTGGCTAGAAAAGCCATCAAGGGAAGCGTCGTGTCAGATTTTTGTGCTGAGAATCCCATAGAAGGGGAGGATGGTAAAGAGGATTTTTTGGATGAAGACGTTTTGGATGTTGAATTAAGGATATGAAAAATGTACTTTGACGAAGCCACAAACCAATATGGAAATAGGATAGGGATCTCACATATCTTTGTCAATCAAATTGAACTTTGAAGCGACTAACAACATGGCTGAATATGAAGCTTGCATCATCGGAATGGAAGCTCTTTAAGAATTGGGGGTAAAAGAAGTTGAAGTCTTTAGGGATTCAACTTTGGTAATAGCCAAGCGCAAAGGTTGTAGAAAGTGAAGGAAGAACACTTGAAGCCCTATCAACAATACCTAAAGGACTTAACCAATACCTTTGATAAGATCAAGTACACAACTATCCATAGAGCTCAAAATCAATTTGCGGATGCCCTAACCACTTTAGCCTCCATGGTTGAAATACCCGAGGGAGTATGGACACAACCCTTGGAAATTGAACAAAGTTGTGAGGAAGTATACAAAAGGAAGACCGAAGTTTTAGTAATTACTGTAGAGGAAGAGGAAGCTCCATGGTACTATGACATCATGAAGTTCTTGGAACTAGGGGCATATTCAGATGGCACCAACAAGAGAAAACGTCGTTCCATTAGGATGATGGCAACCCAATACATTCTATGTGGGGGACAACTCTATAGAAGGTCCTATGACGATGTGCACCTTCGTTGCTTGAAAAGAGGAGAGGCCGAGAAGGTAATGGAAGAGGTTCATCAAGGAATTCGTGGCCCTCACATGAATGGAAGGATGTTAGCCAAAAAAATCCGAAGGATGGGGTACTACTAGAGTATAATGGAGACTGATTGTGTGGACTATGAAATGTTGCCATGATTGTCAAACACACACCAATTTGAGCCATGTACCACCTAGTGAATTGTATAGCATAACTTCTCCATGGCCTTTCTTAGTTTGGGGCATAGATGTGATCAGAAGAATAGTTCCTAAGGCTTCAAACGGGATTGATTACATTTTAGTGGCAATTGACGACTTCACTAAATGGGTGGAAGCAGCCTCCTACTTTGTGTTGAAGGCTAAGCATGTGGCTCGGTTTTTAGAAAACAACATCATATGTCGGTTTGGGGTGCCCCAAGAGATCATATCCAATAATGGTTCCCATTTTGAAGGCGAAGTCCAAAGGGTCATGGAAGAATACGACATTGAGCATCACAAGTCTTCACCATACCGACCATAAGCTAATGGGGCCGTAGAGGTGGCCAATAAGAATGTGAAGAACATCCTAGCTAAGATGGTAGTAATGTACAAAGATTATGCAGAGAAGCTTCCTTTTTCCCTATGGAGTTATAGAACTTGTCGACGCCCGGCCCAAAACGGAGAACCGTCGGGCCTTCGTTCGACAACCTGCCATGGCGACGCTTCTGCGTGTGCGAGGCCCGTTGGAGGCCCCTCTCGATGATTGCGTGGTTCACGCGGAGCTTTGGATGCTCTCTTCCTCTTGGTGGAGGAAGGTATTTGTCTACCTTTGGGGGTGTGGCAGGAATCTTGGCCAAATTTTAAGGGAATTACGAAAGGTAAGTGAAGTCGCCATCAATCATTGGGTTTTTCTA
This sequence comes from Quercus robur, assembly GCF_932294415.1. Lineage (NCBI taxonomy): Eukaryota > Viridiplantae > Streptophyta > Magnoliopsida > Fagales > Fagaceae > Quercus > Quercus robur. The sequence continues at coordinate 11,442,745 of NC_065538.1, read as the reverse complement.
AGGTGTGATTGGTCACCTATGTCTAGTTGGTTTTATTACCGATCCTAGGCTAAGAAAAAGGGCATTTTTCCTAATCTAATGTGGATGGTAAAAAATCTTGATTCTTAAGTTCCGAAGTTTGGTTACGTGTGGGGAAGGTGTTAGGCACCCCACAATGCCTATCCAAGGACAGTCCTTTGTTTTGATAAAATCTTAATTTTCAGAGATTGATAGTAAAAACATAATTTTGGCATTGGCTTTCAGGGCTTTGCATGCATGGGGCTTTGTGGTTTGTCTTTTGAATGGGTGTGGTCCCAATCTATGCTTTCCTAAGGCATTCAAGCAAAGTACCAGATTTCCACAGCAAAAATCCCACAAAACATGTCACCTTACTTTCGTGGCGGAAATTAGGCATCGCTTCGCCTTAGATGACATGGACTGTGACAATCACACCAGAAGGGGCGAGCAAGTATATATATATACATACATTATGCACAATGCAAGCACACAGAGTAAGAAAGCAAATGCCTACGTCCCTAGAGTATGGCCCAAAATATAGGTGCAGGAAAGTAAACAGAGGGTTGCCATATTCTAGAGATGACGACAAATGGTACACGACATGATATACCTAATACAAACCATCTAAGAAAGGAAGGAGGGAGGAGGGAAGGGTGGGTTTAAAAAAGTACATAACCAAAAGGGAGAAGCTAGACCCCTAAATCTACTAAACATAGTCGTTTGCCTCATATCTACATGCTTGCATTCGTGCCCTTTTTGCTTGTGCCTGGGAAATTGTGCCCTAGCTCTACGCGTCTTTGCGCCATGTGTGTACATGCAAAGGCAAAGACAAGATACCAGCAGACAAGCAATGGAAAGAAAGAGATGTGTAGATAATGTGCAATGGGTACAAAGTAGACAAGCACACAAGCGAAGCAAGCATAGCATGTGGCAGGAGACATGACAAGCCACAAGATAAGCAAGCGAACTAGAAGGCAAACAAACAAGGAAGCAAACAAAAGGTGGTGTCCACAAGGGACAAACATAGGTTTGGATCGAATGTCCATAACTTCATTGTGTTGAAGTACGGACGACACACTAGCAAGCAAGACTCATGTTTGAACATGTAAGCAAGCGTGTGAAGATGCATAAAAAGCCAATGGGTGGCACAAACAAGCATGGTAAGCATAGTATCGCACGGAGTGGAAAAGGGGAAAGGTATGCACAAAGCAACCCGGCATCCAAAGATGCCTCCCAAATGGTTACATCCAAACAAGGCCACATGGGCATTGGATGTAACCACACAAGGTCAAGCCCGCAGGGGGCGCCAAACATGGCAAAGCCTAGAACTAGAGAGGTTAACACAAGCATAAAGCATAGAAGCAAGCAAGCATAGAAATGCAAATAGGGGTGATCCAAACCCTTTTATGTGGGCCTTAGTCTATGGATCATGACAAAGACCATAGGGTCTAGATCGAGTCCTAACCATTAGACCAAAACGCAAGAAGGAGAGGCAAAGAGCACAAAAAGGACTACAATAGTGCATGGCATAACAAACATAGCCTAGGTCTAGGCACACAAACATGGCATGGAGTGCACAAGCACATGGAAGGTGGCATAGAACATACAAGCAAGTAAGCAAGCATGTAAGCATGTAGGTCTAAGCATAGATGGGGTAAGAAGCATGGTAGCAAGCATGTGAGCATGTGAGCATGTAAACCTAGACATGGCATGCAAAGATCTCACAAGGTGCAAATCAATTATTGTAAATGAAGGTAAGCAAAAAGTGTGGATTTAAAGAAAAGACCTTGGATGTTGTTTGAATGACTTCAAACAACTTCCAAGGGGTTTGGGAACCTCTTTGTGATTTTTGGAAAGATTGAGGGTTTTATTGCAATTTTAGAGAGACCTGGAGTCAAGATGTAATATTGTGAACTTTGGATCAAAATGTGAATTTTAGAGAAAGGCCGAGGCCAAAATGTGATTATGGGAAATTTATGGACTAAAACAAGATTTAGGGAATTTTGGGATAAAAACATGATTTTAGGAATTTATGAATTAAAACATGATTTTTTGGGAATTATGTAAACATAGGAAAATATGCATGAAGAAGCAAATATGAGAAGAAGAACTAAAATGCAAGCATGAACGAAGCATGTGAATGCAAATGTAGAAAAAGGTGGCATTTTATTGATTAAAAGAAAACATGCATGGACCCTTTTATTGAAAAGGTGGGCTGAATATGTTTAAAACATGAAATGGATTAAAACCAAAGGTGGGTTGAAATTGTGTCAAAATGTGAGATGGTCTAAAAAAGGCCGAAACATGTGAAAAAAAGAAAAGAAAATAAAGGAAGGGCCCAAGGCTTCAAAAGACTAAAGGGCTGGTGGGCTAATGAAATGGCCCTAAGGCCATCCACAGATCGGGCTTGAAGCCCAACTCTAGGCTAATCCGAGTAGGGTCTAGTCTAGGTCAGACCCATTTGGCCCAAACCCTGCTCTCTTAACACTTTAACCCTAGATGTATACCCTAGTCTCTAGAACATTCGATGTCTCTTCCTCTCTCTCTCTGATCTCTCTCAACCCAAGCTCTGTCAAATGGACCTCCATGGCTGACTCCTCAAGCTCCATCTCGGAGCATCATGCCACCACTCTACGGTGGTCCGACCCTAACACTCAGGGCCGGCTGAAGCTATAGGCCACTTAGGCAGTGGCCTTAAGGCCCCCACCGATAAAGAGGCCCTCAAATAGTAATAATATATTATATAATATTATATAATATCCCATCAAAAAATTGTATAGTTTGAAAAAAAATTGTCTTAATCTTAAATATTTTCTCATACATGAAATTTATTCCGATATTGATGGCTTAGATTTATTTTCAGAACTAAAAGTTTTAAAAGAAGCTTTGCAAATAAATGAAAACTCTCTAATTAATGTACTAAATTATATAAAGAGGCTAGAATCTTTTCCAAATGCATGTATTGCTTTCAGAATATTACTAACTATACCTGTTACAGTTGCTTTCGCATAAATAAGTTTTTCAAAATTAAAATTAATAAAATCCTATTTAAGATCAACTATGTCACAAGAAAGATTAAGTGGATTAGCCATATTACCAATTAAAAAAGAAATATTAGCGGAACTTGAATGCAAAAATTTAATTAGTAATTTTGCCTCTCAAAAAGCAAGAAAAATAAATTTTAATTGAAAAAAATATATGAATTTATAATTAAATATAATAAAATGCCCCATTTAAAGATTTCGCCTAGGGACCCTAAATTCATTGAGCCGGCCCTGAGCATAGTATATGTTATAAAAAATAAAATTAAAAGTAAAAAACAAAAATCGTAGCATGGTATTAGGAAACTTTTATTTGAGATAAGTTGGAATGTTTTTTTCTTTTTACGGAAACTTGTACTAGAGATAACAGTCTCTTATTGTATGGGCTAAACCCAAGAACGGAAAAAGCATTTTTTGTTTTGTTCTGCCTTTGCGTATGTATTACACTGATTGGTGGGAGACCAAGGACTAATGGGTCTGCTTTTCTTTTTTAAATCAAAAGAATAATGCTAATGACTACTTTGAAAATTAGTTTCCTTGCCAACTCAATGGAAAGCAAAAAATGATGCTACAAAATTGGCTTCTATCCTTTTCAAGCAAAATAAATAGCATTCTACCCCATTTTCCAAACTAATTAGGGAAATGTCTCTCTTTTGACAATCGACTTTTTTAAAATCGAGTTAAGTCCTATAGTGACGTCTTTTAAGAACCTATAGTGGCGTTTTTTAACTCAAGCTCCATGAAATCAAGTTATAGGTAAAAAAATTGCATGTAACTCGACTTCACGGAAATCGAGTTAAAAATGTCACTATAGGTTAAGAAAACGTCACTATAGGCTCCTTAAAACACCATTGTAGGGCTCCAGAATTTTTTTTTTTAACTCAATTTTGAGAAAGTCGATTTTCAAAAAAAGGGCATTTCCCTAATTAGTTTGGGAAAGGGGGTAGAATGCTATTTATTTTGCCCAAAAAGAGCAGAGGCCAATTTTGTCCGATTTTAAGCTTAGAAAAATTTTAGATGACGCCTGACAATATTTGATTTTTCTTTTTATCATTTATTTAGTGTCTCATTAGATTAGTTTAATGACATATGTGAATTAAGGATTAATCACTCAATTTAATATTTATGCCTTATGAACTTCTTCTAGATGACTTGCTTGACATGGTAACTTGACTTGACTTTTTCGGAAACCTGTGCTTTACAAAAAAACTGTCTAATACTGGGACTTGTTTGACGCACCAAAAAAGATATATATATATATATATATATATATATATATATATATAATGGGTGAGGATCGTTTCCGTTGCTTGAGTGGGAGACTTGGATTAATCATGGGTCTTCTTTTCTTTCAATCAAAAAATTTTAATGGAAATGGAAGACTTTTATTAATGGGTGAGGATCAATTTTCATTGCTTGAGTGGGAGACTTGGAATAATAATAGGTCTTCTTTTCTTTCACTAATAATGGGTCTTCTTTTCTTTCAATCAAAAAATTTTAATGGAAATGGAATACTTTTATTAACTTCTTAAAATAATTTTTTTAGTGGGCATCTCCATGTCTCTTTGCCTAACTCGTGTAATAATGGTGCTAATTCATTAGTCTCCTTTGTTTTTCTGCCTAACTCTCTTTGTATAATAATGGGTGTCAAATCATTGGAAAAGAAATTCAAACGTGGAATAAGAATCCTCCATTCTACTTTTTATATTATCCTTTATGCTCGATTAATTGTAATATATCATGTGTTTGATTTAATTTTTAACTTTGATTATTTTAAATTACGGCTAGATTGTTTTTCACTTAATACTAAGTTCGGAACAAGAGTAAATGTGCGCAATGAACCAATAATTACTCTAGTGCATAAATATGAACAACAAACAATAAATGTAAAGTACAAGAATAAGAGAAGAGAGATGCAAACATAAGATAACACCAAGACATGTTATCGAAGAGGAAACCGAAAAACTCGATGAAAAACCTCTCCGCGATCCTCCAAGTCGAAATCGATCCATTAGTGAATAAGTTGGAGTACACGAATAACAAAAGATACTCCAAACTTAGTCTACCCAATGCACTTGAGCCCTCCAAGCTCCTGCTACCAACAGACTTCTTGGAGTCTTATCTTCACTAACTATCCGGATTGCATCCACCAAGTCTCACTAGCTTCTTTTAGCAAATCCCCAAAACTTCTTAAGCTCTAAAACACTCTCTACACTCAGATTAGGTGTGGGTTGTGTTTGGGTACAAATCTCCTCTCAAGGTATGACAATAGAAGAGGGAAGGAAAAGAGGCTATAATGATTTCTCACTAAGGATGAGTAGCTCTCTCTCCAAAAGATGGGTGTGTTGTGTTGTAGAAACCTATCTAGGGTTTTCTCTCTGAATGTCCTCTCTTACTTTTATGGGTAATGGGGGTATATATAGTATGGGTGAAGGGTAAGAAAGTCACACTTAAAATCCTCCAAGCAGAATTTTTTGCAAGTACCTCATGAGATGGCCTGTCTCGCGAAGTACTCGTGAAATACAGCCTCGCACTTGACTCTTCAGCTTCCAACATATGCTTCTCACGTGTCCTTTTCATGGGAACCTTTACTTGCAAGCTTTTGGCGAGCTAGAAGCAAAACTGCACTGATCTTCATTTTATGCTCGATTCTTCACCATCTTAATACTAATCTTAATACTAAACCCAATACAATAAAATCCCACAAAATACAAGGAACAAAATTAATGCCATTACATCACTTTTTTTTCATGGAATAAAGCCAATATAAAAATAGTTATAAATCACAACTTTACAATCTCCCCATTTGGCTATTCTGTGACAAAACACCCTATAATAGACTCTAGACTTAACATGGGTTTGGAAACAATGGCAAAACTTACTCACACCTAAATCTAAAACCTGTGATGAACTTGGAACACAATACTTGTAACTTGAAACACTTGCACAAAACGTATTAAACCCTCAAGGTAAAGCAAGTAATAAAAGGACAAGTATAATGTAACAAGTAAAAATGCGATCAAGTAAACATGATGTGAAACATATGAGTAACTTGATCAAACATATGACAGTCATATGGAAATGACTACAATGATCATATAGCAAAGCAAATGATCATCCGAACATGCAACCAATAAAGCAAAATAGCATAAAGATGTATGCATGTCCAACACATAAACATGATGCAATGAGAACAACAAAACATAGATACTAAATATAACTCAAAGCGCCATAAAGCAAAACAAGAAAACAAATATAGGGTAAAACAAAAACAAAACAAGGTTTTCTTGATAAAAAAATGTCTTCTCCCCCTTGATATATGCATCTCCCCTGTAGCATTCTCCCCCTACGAATGTGCATGAGATAGAACTTCTCCCCTTGAGAATGTGGACATGAGTTGTATAGAAATGACAATACATTTCGGTATACTCTCTAGTATACTCTCCTCTTTTTTGTCATGAATAGACAAATGAATTAAGAGGAAGGAAGGAAAGAAAATAAGATATGAACAAGGGTAATGATGCATGAGGGGTGTAAGATAAATGAGAAAATGAAACTCAAATAAAAGATAAAACATCTTAAAAACACAATGTTACAAAACATAAAGTAAACATGACATTCTAAGGATGGTGGAACAAGGTATAGACTAAGGCATGACATAGACACAAGAACATGTTATATGTGCTAAAAGGTCTAAAAAGACTTAACTAATATGAGTGTATGCAAAACATGTCAAGTGTTAGAGTGTGTGCATCAATGGTGCATCTAGTGTGCATGTGAGATACATGACCAATGCACGAGCAAGCACTCATGGGGCAAAGTGTGTAAAACACACAAATAATGATCAAAACATGATAAATATGCATAACCATGGTAATCCCCAAAAATTGGTACTCATCAGAGTCCAAAAGAGTGAAAAAATACTATAGAGGCATTTTATCAAACACTTAGAGTGCACACACTACACATTTATGATAAACAATGCATGAACATATGAAAATCTATCCTTAAATACAAGTTATTTTTGCCACAAGGAGCCAACATCCAAAGCAAATAGACATTTAAAACAAAACTCAATAAAAAATATTGACAAAAATTAAGTTTTCCAACCCCCATTTGAGAAAATCCCAACTATGAACATAAAACCCTCAAAAACATAATCTAAGAATTAAAAACAATTAAAAGTGTTAAAGATTACCTTAGAGATATTTATGAAATGTAAAAAACTTGAAATTAGTTGGGTTTTGATGTAAATGCTTTGAGAAAGAGGGTTTGGAGAGGATAGAGTCATAATAGAGACATATGAGGAGTTTTAGACCAAAAACTTACGAAATACCTATAAAATAGCTGATCTGGAAATTTTCGCAGGTAGCTGGGAATTTTCACGAGTAGACCCTTCTTGCGAGTTACTCACGAGACACTCGTGAAAGTCTCTGTCTGATGACCAAAAATGCTAAAAATGCATTTTTCAGCTTTGCAACTTGCAGCCAAGTCGCAAACTACACGCAAAAGACTCGTGAAAGACTCTGATCCCTATTTTCAACACAAAAACAAGCTTGAAACACTGAAAAACAAAGTAGGTACAAAACCTAGAAACAAAGAGTGATGAAAAACACTTCCAAATACAAATAAAACGATCAAAAATCTTTTTAGTTTAATCCACATATGGTTGAGTACACACGCATCACATTTGAACACGTACAATCACACAAATGAAATATGCATTCATTGAACATTAAACATGTGTGTTGTGTGTGTGGATCAAGTATGAACTAGTCTATAGTCTAGTATGAAACTTCAATGATCAATTCAATCAAGTCATACGCAACTAGTACGAAGTCAAGTGACCTATCTCACTTGTAGAAATGAACATATATGATCCCTCACTAATGTGATTACATTTTGATTGAAAGCTTTTCATTTGGCTTTCATTTTTCATACTTTTGATCAATACATTCAAATTTTTGAGAAACGACGCCATGAACTTTTGATATTTCTTTAATGAATAAGCTTTTGGTTTTCACACCATACATTTTAATACATATTTACTCCACCTTTTCCTAGTCAAACTAGTTTTCGAAGTAAGGCTTTTACAGCTCTTTTCTCTTTTTAGAGATAGACATTTGTAGAACTCTTTGAAAAAAAAAAAAAAAAAGTTGAGGAGATATATAGACACAAGTCTACGCATGTATCAAGATTAAACAAGACTATTGACTAATCATTCATGACAAACTTGAAAATCTATTTACAAGAATCAAACGTAGATTTCTAGATGCCGCTCACACTTAGAAAATGTACATACATAACAAGCTAAACTCGTAAATTCACTATGCCATTAGCACAGAGGTATTAGGCCAAACTCACATGTGATATGTACTCAAATATATATGATCAAACTTTTTGAAAATTTCACTTTTTATTCGTTTTTAGATTTTTACTCACACAAAACAAATACAATAAAGTAAGATCAACAACAAAAACAATGCATACAAAGAGATGCAAGATACACAGCATGAGTATGAAGTATCTAATGCATGAAGAGTCCTACAAAGATTGAAAGAATTAGATCCAAGACCAAAAAAGCATAAGCTCAACTATAGGAACCCTTCCTCATTCAAATGGAATGATTGTTTGGAATGAGTGTCTCATGAGAAATGAGACAAGGGTTGGAAGAATGAAAACTGAAGATGCGCATAGACAAGGAGGTAAGAGCATTAACCACATGCTTCAACAACTTACCACTTTCAATCAAATCCGGTTTAGCTTGCAAAGCACAACTTTTAAGAAGCTCAAGTTTCTCTTTTCTTTTGATTCTTTTAAGAGCTTGAAACTTAGAGCAATGAGGTCTTAGATGACCAAATGCACCACAATGGTGACAAATAATGAGTTTAGGTCCACTAGGCTTTTTCGAGAGGAATCTAGCAACATGGTTTTGTTCATGGAACATTGTGGTCTTATGTGACCAATCACACTACAATGGTGGCAAGTAGAAATAAACTTTGATACATTCAAATCTCTAGGATGAGACCTAAACGAAGGCTTAGGCTTAAGAGTCTTTCTCTTCACTTTTTGGTTTCTTTTGTGTGGAAGAATGTACACTGATTTGTCTTTAACGGTAGAACTCACAATAGGCACAAAATCAGGCAACACAACATGATTGCAACAAAGATTTTCTTCATTTTTAGCAATAGGTTCAGCAATCAAACACTCGGCATGCATCTTAAGAGATTCATTTTCACATTTAAGATCATTAACAAGTTTGTTAGACAAAACAAGTTTAGTATCCAAGTCTATATTCAAACTCCTTTAGTTTTTTAAGAGAATGTTCAGCAAGTTTCTTATACTTTTCAACCAAATTGTTGGATTCATTGAGCTTATTATTCAAATCATCATTTTCACAAATGAACTTGCTCAATTTCTCATGAAAATTCTTCGCCTTTTTCTTCTAGAGTTTGACATTTGGAATTTTAACAACACCCATAAATTCATGTACCATGTCATCACAATCATGAGGATTAACAAGCATAGAGGCATTTTCACAAACACATGGTGTTGCGACTTAAATAATGCTCCCAAGTGCAGGATTGTTGCGAAGTAATAATTCGGTAAGTCCGAGGTTGAATCTACAAGGAAAAGGGAATTGATAGGCAAACCACAAGAGAATAAAACAAAAATAATAAAGTTTAATTGAAGATATTTTTTATGGTTTAGTAAAGGTAATTTAAATTGATAAAAAAAATGACAATATATTAAGGCGTTAAGGTTTAGGGATCTACACACAACACATCTATTGGTAGTCTTAACAATATTTATTTTATAACTCAACTAAAATTCATACAAAGAATGATCTTAGTTGGATGATTTAACAATAAAAAATCAAGAGTTAATTTTCCAAGGTAGTTTCATGAAATTGATTGATTTTAGGCAAAACAAAACTAGTGAATTAGTTTGTAGGGAATACCAAGCACTTAACGTGCTTGGGGTCTACGATAAATCCAAGAATTATATAGAACTAATTACTTTTCTAGATGAGTAAAATAATAAAAAAACATAAAAACATGAGCATTAAAACCAATAAATAATTGTTAAGAACATACCAATAAACAGTTGGGTTTCACCCATTGCCTTAGCAAGGCTTCTAGCAAGCCATAACACAAATAAAACTCTAAAAACTATAAAGAAACTTAAAAAAAACCTAAATTATGTTTTACAGCAGCTACCCCCTGAATTTTTCCCTAAAAAGCCTTTAAATAGGTCAAGGAATCCTATTACAAGTTAAATTCCTGTTTGGAGAAAATCCTAGGTTTTTAGGCTTTACTTAACCGACATTTGTGGCCTATTTAAATTCAGAATTAAGACTTTTGGTAAACTACAAAGTTGTAGATCTTTAAGTTAGCTTTCCAGCCCAAGTTGAATCATCTCAATTGGACATCTGAACTGAAAGTTATGCTCTAAATACTAACTAGTGTGCAGGCTGGAATCCTAATCTCAATTGGACTTGAATTTAATTGGATTGGCCTTCTTTGACTTCATTACGACCCTTGTAAAAGTAAAGTCCATTAACTTTATTCTTTGCACAAATCCACTTATTTAATTTCAATATCTTACAAAAGACAAATTCATGCATTAAAATTCAATTAAGCACAAACTTGATTATACAACATTATTCCAAAACCAAATATAAAATGCATGAATTAACTCAAAATAAGTATGATAATACTTTCTAATAATGGTATAAATATGCAAAATTAAGCTATTATCACACTCCACAACCAGCTCATTGCTAGTCCGTAGCAATTTAAGCGACTTAAGACAAATACAAAAACTAACAAAAAATTATTCCTTTAGTAGAAATAGTTAATCAAAGGTCAAAACACTAACAACCACCAAAGATATTCCACATGCCATCAATACTCTGTGTGTGAATAGTTTAGCCAACACAAACATAACCTTAGTCTTAAGATAAAATATGGCTTGAATTTCTATCAAAAGTTATGCTTCAACTCAAATCTCACAGTTGTTAACACTCAACAAATAAAATCACTCTGAAAAGGGTGTAACACTCTCAAACATATGTGAGCAGAATAATGTAGAACAAAGACTAATATCTCACATATAAATAAGATGAAGAACGGTGAAGCAAAATAAAGGACATTTATAGTCTCATGAAAGGATGTCAAACACTAAGAATATTACACCACACACATTGATTAATCATGTCAAGATCCAAACCATACCTTCCTTAAGATCAAATAGGACTTTCATTGGGACGTAATGTAGGGTAAAGAGGAGGAATTTAGAACAAAGGGTATAGATAAAAATAATAAATATTCCCAAGAATAATTAGAGAGACAACTTCTTTTGAGTATATGACAATTGATTTATCCTCTCAAGTTTCTTGAATTTTGCACTTTCACTTTCTCTCTTTTTCTTCAAAATTTCATCAACAAATTCATTCTCTATTTCTTCCTCTTTCACATTCCCCTTTTTTTTTTCATCATTTTTCCTTTTCTGTTCATGACAAGTTTTTTTTTTTTTTTTTTTGAGTGACTCCTCCTTTTCTTCCAACTATTTCACCACAAATTTACCGCAATAAGACAATATGATTGCATTCATTCTTGGAACACTTTAGGAAAGGGTTTGAAAAAGAATGGCTAAAATAATAGGCTCAAATGGGTGACTAGCGGTAATGTATCAAGAAAGAAAATTATAAAGGCTTAAAATTAACAAAGATGACCTAAAATCATCTCTTAAGAATTGGGATTGTTTTTCAAAATCCATGACTTTAACTTATTCAAGTGTGGTATAAAACTGATGAATTCTTAGCATTTGACCAAATCAAAGAATAATGAGACTAAGCAACAACAAAGTTATGTGCTTCCAAATGAAAAAAGAGATCAAAAGAAAATAACCCTCTAAAAAATATGAATGCTCAAGAACTTACTTGGGTTACAGTCTCTACATTTTATTTTCAAGATTTTCAAAGTTATCTCAATCTCTCAACCAAGAAACATGTTCATGTGGCTAAAGTGTAGGTGCATAATAATTGAGCATGAAAAACAATGGAATTCTTTAGATAGAAATAGCATAAAGAACTTTGACCTAAAACTCTTGCTAAAGCAACACTTTTTTTTTCTTCTTTTTTTTGAAAATTGGACTAAAAACAAAAACAAAAATCACTAAAAACAACCAAAAAAAAAAATTAACATAAAATAAATCCAAATGCAAATCATCTCAAGTTCCTCCCCTGAACCTAAAACTTACATTGTCCTCAATGTTAACAAGGAAAAACAATAAAGAGTAGAGATTATAGAGAGTACCTTGAAGAGATGAACATAAATGAACAAAAAAAAAAACTTTAACACTTGCAAAATAGGTTAGAAAACCAAATAACAAAAATAAAAAGAAAAAAAAATTCTAAAATACGACACAAACACTAATTGCTTGGCAAGTCTTGATAAATGGGATCCTCCAAATTAATGGATTCCTCCTCTTGTGAAATTCTCAAGAAATGGCTTAAGATGTTGTCCATTCACCTTAAATATGTTACGATTCTTAGGATTTTCAATTTCTATGGCACCATGGGGGAAAACATTTTTAAAAATGAAAGGTCCAGTCCATCTAAATCTCAATTTTTCGGGGAACAAAGGTAACCTAGAATTATACAAAAAAACTTTTTGAGATGGTTCAAAAAATTTCCCTAAAATTTGTTTGTCATGAAAAACCTTCATTCTTTCTTTAGAAATCCTAGAATTCGCATATGCATCATGCCAAATTTCTTCCAACTCATTCAATTGCAATTTTCTCAATGAACTAGCCTTGTCTAAATTAAAGTTAAATATCTTTATTGCCCAATATGATTTATGTTCTAATTCCACAGGCAAGTGACAAGCTTTACCATAAACAAGTCTATAGGGAGGCATACTAAGAATATTTTTATAAGCAGTGCAATATGCCCAAAGTGCATCATTCAACCTTAAAGACCAATTCCTATGCTGATTCCAAGAGACAATGAATGTATCCAATAATATCTCGCCATGTGATCATTTACTCAGTCAAGTTATGCTAAAAAAAAAAAAAAAAACAATTGTCTACCTTTAAAGTCTATTAGGATTTGAATTCTACAAAGTAAGAAAATGCCACATTATCATATTAGTAAAAGTTGAATACGCCCTACCAAACACAATAATAATCCACAAACACGGTTTAGACTTCAGACCAAGCACAAATCTCCTCATCCTCATCCTTTTATCTGGGGACGGAGCTAGGACTTAGAGTTAGAGGGGGCAAAAATATAAACAATTTTTTTTGGAACTTCAAATAAGCATTCATTTAGAGGAGAAATGCTATGTTCACAATATTTTTACTACATTTTTAAAACAAATCGTAAGTGATAGGTTATTATTGATTGTTATGAGTGGGTAAAAAAGTAATTTAAGTTGTGGATTCAAATTATAACCAATAACAACTTATCACGTGTGATTTGTTGTGAAAATGTTGTGAACGTAGCACTTCTCAATTTAGAAAGTTAATCTTTTTTTTCATTACCTTTTTCTTGGGGTGTCTCGTGTGTTGTCAGATGTGTGTGGGTGTTCACTTAGACTAGTTAGAATTGGCTTAGGAAATTTTATTTTATTTTATTTTTTGTTTGTCTTTTGTGTGGGTTTGTTTTGGGGTGTTGTTTGGGCTTAAGCTTGTTATTTGTAAATTTTATTATTGAGCTTGTTAAATTTATTTCAGATTTTAGATCAATAAATTTTTTTATGGCCTTTAAAAAGATCAATAATATTCTTGAGAGGGCAAAGTGCAAATTTATTGAAACAAATTGCTAAAATTAATACATACATACGTACATACATACATACATACATACATACATATATATATATATATATATATACACACACAAACAAACTAAAAAATATTTTGAAAAAAATTTGGGGGGGGGGGGGGGGGGGGGGCAGTCCAACTATAGTTCCGTCACTGCTTTTATCAAAGCCTCACCAGACCTCCAACTCACTACACACACCGTCAAAGTCCCTACTGGAGCCTACAAAATATGCCAGAGCTATCATGACTCTGATAAGGACAAGTTTAGTAAGTTACTACTACCAAAATAATTTGGTGGAATTTTCCTCCAACCCACTACATGACGGTTGCAAGATCTATCCATGTGTACTTTTAGTTAAATGGCATTTTGAATAATTCATGTGACTTATTCAAATTGAACAAAGTTTCTCTACAAACTTCTCATATATCTCTATATTGGATGTAAATTTTGAAAATCTAACCATTAGATTGCATGTTCTAATTATATTCTTCATGCATGTAAAATTTCAAGAAAATCAAAGATCAGTCGCTATCTCATCAAACAAATGTTAAAATTTCAAATTTTTATGATCTAAAATTGTGTATACAAAATAAGTTTATTGATCGAATAGTAAATAATATCCAATTTGAACGAAATTTGATATGCATGTTAAGAACATAAGGAACATGAAATTCAATAGTTAGATTTTCAAAATTCACACAAAAAAAAGAAGATACATATGAGAAGTTTGAAAAGTTTTTCTCCAAACTAGTTTGAAGAGAAACTTTGTTCATTCAAATTATACAAGTATAAGGTCTTATAAATCGTCACATTGTAGACTAAAGAAAATTCCTTCAATCTTAGTTTGAAGGAGTCCTTTCAAGTTTCAACAAATCTAGTCAGAAATTCACAAACACATACTCTGTGCCTCTTGGGATCCAATAGGTAAAAAGGTCCCATTTTCCACCAAAATTTAAAAGTAATAACATTGTGTCAATGAGTTGTAAGATAAAATTCAAACAACTTAAAAGATCCCATAGGTAAAAGGGCCCATGTAAGAGCCTAGCATTTTCCACCAAAATTTAAAAAATAAGTAATAAAATTATGTCAATGAGCTGCAAGATAAATTGAAATAGTTTAGATGTTCTAATAGGTGGCCCATGTAAGAGCCTAGCATTTTCCATTGTACCAAACATCGAAAAATGCAGGAAACATTTTCCACCAAAATAAAAGAAAAATAATATTTTGGTAGTGTTTGTTACACACCTTTTTTTTTTTTTTTAATTGAAGTTGAAAACACGATTTCAAAACTGAAATCTTGTTTTCATTTAATGATTTCAGTTCAAAAAATATGTGTAACAGTTTTTATTCATAATATAAATATTATATCAATAAGATGTAAGATAGAATTCAAAAGGCCTAAACAATCCACTAGGTAAAAAGTTCCATGCAAGAGCCCTAGCATCCTGCTGAAGCTTGCTACAAGAATTTTGGTCTTTTGCGACCAATGTTTTAGCGACGACCAAAAAATTGTCACTATTAGGCACACATTAGTGACGATAATATATGGTCATCACTAATAAGTACATAATAGTGATGACACAAAGGTAGTCGCTAATAAGTCGTCGCTAATGCCATGGAGGGAATTTTATTTACTTTTGGAAAATGGAGGGAAACTTTTAGCAACGACAATAAATTTTGTAGCGATGACATTTACATCCTTAAAATAAGGTTTATTTTAACGACAACATCTATCGTCACTAATAATCATCTTTAGTGACGACCTTGTGTATTGCCGCAAATATGTGGCCAAAAATATATAGTAAATATATTATATATATACTTTATTTATTAGCGACGACACATTGTTCGTCGCTATTAGAAGGCTATTAGTAACGATATAATTTGTCGTCTTTGATAATCACCTTTTAGTAACGACACAACATGTTGTTGCAAATATATCTACCAAAATATAATGGAGGGAAAAAATTTCACTATCAAAAAGTGGAGGAAATTATTGGAGGGAAGCAGATTATATATTAGCAACGAATCCGGTCGTCGCTATACGGGATCTTTTAATGAAGACAAAGATTGTCATCACTAATATGTGGCTAAAATAATTTTGATATATTTTTTATTTATCAAATCCTCCAAATGCCTCTTAAAATATTTAAAATGACATAAATTCCTTTAGTATATTTGAAATGATTAGAATACCATTGGTGTCGTCAAAATGACCAAAATACCCTCAAACTTAAATAATGACCAAAATAACCTTGAAACCTACAAAGTAATTTAAAACTCTCAAATTTGTAAAGAGAGAGAGAGAGAGAGAGAGAGAGAGAGAGATAAAAGGGAGGGCTTGTTGCTTCAAAATACTCTCAAACTATAATGTTACCCATTTGAAACTCGAAATCAATAAAATAACAAAAATCGAGAAGGTTCTAATTCCATTCAAAATACTGACTAATACCCATAATTACCAAAATGTAAATCATATCGTGAATCAATTTTTGATTTTTCTATATCATATGTCATAAGAAAGGTATTAGTCAATATTTATCAAACTAATAAATTCCTTATAAATATTATGAATTTATAAATTCATAATATATTCAACTAATAACCAATTCAATCATTAGTTATGCAATAATATTTACCAAAAGTAACTAAATAAATCAAATTAAAATATATTTATAACATACATATTCAAATTAATTAAAATCAGAAGTGATAATACATGATATATGAGCCAAAATAATAAATTTTTTCATCATTTTGCCTAATCAACTTTACCTAAGTCAATGTTAACATGATGTTCATCATATTTCAAAATTATTTCTTCATTGACATTTTCTATCAACAATTCCAATACCCAATATAATCCACTGAAAACCTTCCCATGAACCTAGTTTTACCAAGTCCAGTGTTCTCGGGACCATCTATTAAGTTTGACCAGGTTTGACCAACTTTAATAAAACCTTGACCGTGCCTTTCTCTAAATCTAACCATTTGATTGTGACCATAGTTTATGAAAATTAACCTTTCATTACACTCTTCAAATCCAACGGTTAGATTTCAAATCTAAGTATGACGCATGATGGACATGTATTGTGTACCTGTATGGCTATGTTCTCTCAATTTGACCATCCAATTGGTCTTAAATTTCACCAACACCAATATGTCACCATACTCTTCAATCCCAATGATCAAGATTTGAAAATGAATTTCACCAAGTCTAGTGGTCTTAGGAACATCTATTAAGTTTAACCGGATTTGACCAACTTTAACTAAACTTTGATCATACCTTTCTCTAAATCCAACCGTTTGATTGTGACCATAATTTATGATAATTAACCTTTCATTACACTCTTCAAATCTGACGATTAGATTTCAAATTTATGTATGGCGCGTGATGGACATATGTTGTGTACCTGTATGACTATGTTCTTTCAATTTGACCATCCATTTGGTCTTAAATTTCACCAACACCAATATGCCACCATACTCTTCTATCTCAATGATTAAGATTTGAATTTGAATTTCATCAAATCCAATGATCTTAAGACCATCTATTAAGTTTGACTGGGTTTGACCAACTTTAACTAAACTTTGACCACACCTTTCTCTAAATCCAACCATTTGATTGTGACTAGGGCTGTCCACGGGTCGGTCCGGGTCGGGTTTGTGCCCAACCCGGAACCGTCACTTTGGGTCTCCTAAACATGGACCCGCCGCCGACCCGCCGCCGGCAACGGTTCGGGTGGTCGGACGTCAAAATTTTCCGGTCGGTTTCCGATCGGACTCGGATTGTGAGAATCGCGCCGGATTTTTGCCAAAATCTGCTTATTTTTGCTGGATCTGTCCGGATTTCGAAGAGAGCTTGGCTGATCTCAACGAGCTTAGGCCGATCTCGAAGAGATCAGGCCCGATCACGAAGAGATACGGCGAGATCTCGAAGAGATCAGGCCAGATCTCGACGACATCAGGCCCGATCTCGAAGAGATCCGGCAAGATCTCAAAGAGATCAGGCCAGATATCGACGAGATCTCGCCGGATCTCGACATATCGAACAAAATCATATCGGCGAAAGACCTTAATCGACGGAGAAAGCTTTTCCGGTGTGTTTTCCGGTTGGGTCGGTTGAAATCGGTTTTCCATGCTTTAATCCGTCAACCGACCCGCCGGACTCGGATTTTGGGATCGGGGATCCGTCACCGGCGTCGGGTCGGCCGGTTCTCGGGCCGGATCGGGCGGGTTGGGCGGGTGGGTCGGGTACCGGGTCTGGTTGGACACCCCTAATTGTGACCATAATTCACCAGAATTAACTTTTTATTACACTCTTCAAATCCAACGGATATAGTTCAAATCTAAGTATGGTTGTGATAGACATGTGTTGTGTACTTGTACGACTATGTTATCTCAATCTGACCATCCAATTGGTCTCAAATTTCACCAACACCAATATGTCACCATACTCTTCAATCCCAATGATCAAGATTTGAAAATGAATTTCACCAAGTCTAGTGGTCTTAGGAACATCTATTAAGTTTGACCGGATTGAACCAACTTTAACTAAACTTTGACCATCCTCTTCTCTAAATCCAACCATTTGATTGTGACCATAATTTATGAGAATTAACATTTTATTACACTCTTCAAATCTGACGGTTAGATTTCATATCTAAGTATGGCGCGTGATAGACATATGTTGTGTACCTGTATGACTATGTTCTCTCAATCTGACCATCCATTTGGTCTTAAATTTCACTAACACCAATATGTCACCATACTCTTCTATCTTAATGATCAATATTTGAATTTGAATTTCATCAAGTCCAATGGTCTCGGAACCATTTATTAAGTTTGACTGAGTTTGACCAACTTTAACTAAACTTTGACCGCACATTTCTCTAAATCCAACCGTTTGATTGTGACCATAATTCACCAGAATTAACTTTTCATTACACTATTTAAATCCAACGGATATATTTCAAATCTAAGTATGGTTGTGATGGACATGTGTTGTGTACCTGTACGACTATGTTATCTCAATTTGACCATCCAATTGGTCTCAAATTTCACCAACACCAATATGTCACCATACTCTTCAATCCCAATGATTGAGATTTGAAAATAAATTTCACCAAGTCTAGTAGTCTTAGAAACATCTATTAAGTTTGACAGGATTTGACCAACTTTAACTAAACTTTGATCATCCCTTTCTCTAAATCCAATCGTTTGATTGTGACCATAATTTATGAGAATTAACCTTTCTTACACTCTTCAAATATAATGGTTAGATTTCAAATCTAAGTATGGCGTGTGATAGACATATGTTGTGTACCTGTATGACTATGTTCTTTCAATCTGACCATCCATTTGGTCTTAAATTTCACCAACACCATATATGTCACCATACTCTTCTATTTTAATGATCAAGATTTGAATTTGAATTTCATCAAATCCAGTGGTCTCGGGACCATCTACTAAGTTTGACTGAGTTTGACCAACTTTAACTAAACTTTGACCGCGCCTTTCTCTAAATCCAACCATTTGATTGTGACCATAATTCACCAAAATTAACCTTTCATTACACTCTTCAAATCCAACTGATATATTTCAAATCTAAGTATGGTTGTGATGGACATGTGTTGTGTACTTGTACGACTATGTTTTCTCAATCTGACCATCTAATTAGTCTCAAATTTTACCAACACCAATATGTCACCATACTCTTCAATCCCAATGATTTAGATTTAAATATGAATTTCACCAAGTCCAGTGGTCTCGGAACTATTTATTAAGTTTGACAATTTTGACCAACTTTTACTAAACTTTGACCACATCTCTCTAAATCCAACCATTTGATTGTGACCATAATTTATGAGAATTAAACTTTCATTGCACTCTTTAAATCCAATGGTTAGATTTCAAATCTAAGTATGATGTGTTATGGACATGTGTTGTGTGCCTATATGGCTATGTTCTCTCAATCTGACCATCTAATTGGCCTCAAATTTCATCAACACCAATATGTTGCCATACTCTTCAATCCCAATAACCAAGATTTGAATATGAATTTCATCAAGTCCAGTGGTATCAGGACCATCCATTAAGTTTGACCGGGTTTGACCAACTTTAACTAAACTTTAACCATGCCTTTCTCTAAATCAAACCGTTTGATTGTAACCATAATTCACCAGAATTAACCTTTCATTACACTCTTCAAATCCAACGGTTAGATTCCAAATCTAAGTATGACGCGTGATGGAAATGTGTTGTGTACCTATATCATGTATCGTAAAATACACAAATACTTAATAAAATTATGGATATACATATATGAATGATATATTCATTATAAAATCATAATATATTCAACTAATAACCAATTTAATCATCAAATATGTAATAATATTTAGAAAAACTAACTAAATAAATCAAATTAACATATATTTATAACATACATATTCAAATAGATTAAACCCAGAAGTGATAATACATAATATATGAGCCAAAATAATAAAATTTGTCAATTTGCAAATTATTATATCCCCACCAATAAAATTTATTAGCAAAAAAAAAAAAAAAAAAAAAAGCCTTATTGTGATGAAGCATAATAGTTGTCACAATATTGTGTTTCTACGAAGACAATGTAAATTTTTCATAATATATGCCTTATTGTGACAAATAAATGCCACAATAGATATAGTTTTGAGTAATGCTATAATCACAAATTATTTTATAATATTTTTACAAAATGTTGAAGTCGCTAATTTTTTTATTGGTTTTCATCTAGACCCACCATTAATATCATTTTTTCATTTACTAATAATCACTTACCACATCAGCAGTTTGTAATTTATTTTGTAAAATAGTTTGTATCATTAGCATTATTATATAGTTTCTGTCAAAATAACTCATGAGATGTAGTTTAAAAAAAAAAAAAAAAGAGCACTACCTAACGTAACGGATCTGAAGTGCATCATCCCATATTTTTCTCAGTCACTTAGTTGGTTGTTTTCTTAGCCACTCTTGTCTCTTTTGTTTGCTTTTCAGTTTTTCTTTCCTCTTTAATTCTTCTTCACGTTTATCAAGTTTTGCTTTTCAAATTTTCACCAATTTGATATATAGGTTTGCTGGAAGTCCTACTAGTAGGCCCTAGCCCCTAGGTATGACTTTTCTTCTTTATTTTTGTTATTAAATTAATAGATATATAATATGATAAATTAATAAATATGTAAATTCTTTCTTTCTCCTTTACTTCTTCATGTTTATTAAGTTGGTTTGTATTTTTTCTTTCTTTGCTTCTTCTTCATCTTTATCAGTTCATCAAGTTGCTTTGTTTTTCAATTTTTTACAGATTTGATATTAAGGTCTGCTCCAAGTCCTACAAGTGGGCCCTAGGTTTGAATTTTCTTCTCTGTTTTTGTCATTAAATTAATAAATATATAATATGATAAATTAATAAATATGTAATATGATAAACCGTAGTTATATGTACTGCATTTCTTTATGCTAAGATTCAGAACCCCTTAAAAATTAAAACACAGTTGCAACATAATATGTTTTCATTGATTCTTTTAAGTAAGGTTAAACATCTAATGGAAATTGAATAGTTTTTTATGTTTGATTTTTTTAATATTATTTTTGTAATTAGGATATACTGAAATAGATTCTCAATACTTAAGAAATGCTTAAAGGATATAGTTTACTTGAACATATATGTTTTTTTATGTGCACCAAATGCCATACTGAAACAAATAATTGTTTGCTTTCAAAAAAAAAAAAACTATTTGTGTATTGCACATTACATAATGGATTTATTCAATTTCCAAGTGTAAGTGTCTATTAGTTGGTAATGCTACATGTTTTATTTAATTATCATGTTCACAGTATTTACCAACTAGTTCTTTAATATTGATCTACTAAATATGCTAATAGTATAATGTTTGAATTTGATGGTGGCACTGTAGGCTATTGAAGTGATAACCATAGTAAATTCACAATATTTATCAACTAGTTCTTTAAAGAAAAATGCTAGTACCACAATTTATTGCAAAACTTTTGCCACAATTTATCAAATGGCAAGTTGTAAGTGATAGGAAAAAACATGTGAGCCCACACTACCACAACTCACAACTCATGGCGAGTTGTGGCAAAATTGGACAATAAGTTGTGATTCTAACATTGCTCTTTCTTAAATACTAATCTACTCAATATGCTATTAGAATAATGTTTAAATTTGATGTAGTTCAATAGGTTGTTGAAGTGACAAATAAAGTGAATTCATAGGCTAAAAAGACATGCATTTAACTATATCCCTATATCTTTGTTAAAACTGCAAACCACTTCCATTATAGTATTTCAATAATTTCCTTTGTGGCCAAAATGTACCAAGGGGGATGAAAGAAGTAGTTTAATTTCTTATATCTTGGGGGGGGGGGGGGGGAATAAAAAACACAGATCACTTGAAAAAAGTGGATTAGTTTTATTTTTTGACTCTTGAGTTCTAAATGTAACCACTTCCTATGTCATTCATCTCTCACAAAATTTCCATCTTTTTTAGAATGAGTGTGTAGAATTAATGGAGAATTACTTTGAGCTTCTTGTCAATTTCTCCATTTATAGATAAAAATATGGTATAGAATCTAATTTTATATTATTTCTTGCTTTTTCAAACATATCTAACTCATGTAATAATTGATTACACTTTTTTTGTAACATACTATGAACAATAAATAACTTAAATTGTATATTGAATTGTGTATTGTACATTGTAGGGAAAAAAACATTAATTCTCTCTCTCTCTCTCTCTCTCTCTCTCTCTCTCTCTCTCTCTCTCTCTCTCTCTCTCTCTCTCTCTCTCTCTAGGATATTAGGACTCAACATGTCTATTGCCTTTCTATTATTCTCCAAAAGAAAGATTATCCTATGATGCTAGACTGTTGTCTTTTTGGTTTGGGAAGTAGAAGAAAGAATTAGGCTTATTTTTTCTATTTATTTTTTGTTTAATTAATAATCTGTTTGTGTCTCTATTTAAATTATTTTTCTTTAAATTCATGATATGTTTTTTTAGATATGTGATATTTTGTATGTATTAATGATTTTTTATTTGCTTTAAATTCTTTTACTTTAATTTCTTTAAAATATTTTTCTCTGTCAACATATGTTAGTTGTTGTCATTTTTTTTCCACAAGAAAATGATGAAAACTCAACTTTGTTACATAGAGATGATGTGCCAGCAATAGATTTAGGGCCTTAATAGCTATTGATGGTGTATATGTACAACTTGATGAAAGTATGTTCATCAATGATGACTTGTCTAATGAGGAATGGGATATAGACTCCAACCATGAAGAAGAAATATATGGTGATAATGATGTTTCAAGCTCAAATCAGGAAAAAGATTTATCTAGCAATGATGAATCTATTGGAGATCTTGGGGATAAAGATTAAGTTGAGTTTTGATACAGGTTAAGTTTTTTTAAATACATAAAGCTTTCATATCTTCTCATCTATGGTATTTTTAAAAAATAAAAATATTAAAGTTTTACTTAGATGTTAAAACTATTTTGTACGCATTTTGTCATCTACTTTAGTTGACTTTTACATTAGTTTATATATATATATTTTAATTTCAGGTTAAAATGTCGCGTGCCTTGGGCTACTGATGATGTTGAGGGGAGATACATTTCATTGCAAGCTTGATTGTATATCTTCTTGAAAAATGTGTTATTATTTTATTTGTATTTGAGACAGTGGATTTGAATTTAAATTATTTATATGATATTGAACTTGGGTATTGTTTTTCCTTATTAGTAGTAATTGATTGAGTAGTTACTATGCTTCTATGAGTATCTGTGATGTGTGGAATTGTGGTTTATTATTCCTCATTATGTGCATAGGATTGTGCTTTGTTATTTCCCAACAAGTACCCATGTAAAATTCAGAATGTAAATTTTAAAGAAAAAAAAAATGTAAAATATTATTAGCGATGACAATGTCATTGCTAATATTTTATCATATCATTAGTGACAACAAACAATATCATTGCTAATATGCAATTTTTAGTGATGACATGTTTGTGGTCACTTATATATCATTATCAGTGACGACAGCAAGCATCGTTGCTAGTAATGACATATTAGCAACAACAAAAAAGTCGTTGTTAATAATAATCTACTAGTGATGACAAAAAAAATCGTCACTACTAATGAGCTAGTAGCAACGACATTTGGTCTTGGGTTCTCGAGTTATTTATGACGACAATTGTCACTATTAGCGACGACTTTGTCGTCATTAATAGTATTGTATTTGTGACGACTTTAATATCGTCACTAAAAAACTTTGTTGTTACCATTTTCGTTTAACGAAAGTTAGCGACGACATTTTTCGTCACCAATATAATTAGTGATGATATTTAAAGCATTAGTGACAACTATATGCCATCGCTAAAGATCAAATTTCTTGTAGTCTCCATATTAACATTGAGCAAGTATCTTAAATAAGCACGCCTTGCCTACTCACTAGAATGTCCACCATCCTCAAACGAAGAACACCCCTCTACCCATCACCAAAAGCAGCAACAATTTCTTTTTTGGACAAGTTAAATAAGAAAAGAACATTGTATGCATACTTTAACTACATAAGGGCAAAGCAAAATGACAATACAATTGTTTATGTTCTTCCACAAAACCTTTAATAATATAAACAGATGTTTTCTCTTACACAGTACACTAATTAAATACAATTAGTCCTCCACGTAAATGAACAAAAAATCAACATAAATTGAAGTTCAATGGACAAAAGACATCTAAACTCCCAATCTCCTATGCTCTAATCATACATGTTAACCTTAATTTTGACCACCAAAATACAACGTGTGAACCAATTTTACCTTCAGTAATTAGTTCCATGAGCGACCACCCCTCCCACGATCTCGAAAACCCCCATGACCTGACTGATTAATATTCATTGAAACAATCAGTTTTAGTAATCAAGTACACACTGCATGCATGAAAACACCACAACCTTTCCTGTTTGGCCAATGCGGTGAACATACCTCAGGGGATCCTAGGAATTCATAATTTATCACATACTAGTCATAGAATTGTGCGATGCATGGGAAAAATTGACAATTTATTTTTTTTGTTAAGTGAAAAATGAAAATAGTAGGTAAGACTTATAAGTGTTAGTTTCAAACCATTTTTAAAATAATGTGATTATTTTCTAACAATGTATAGTTGATACAATATATTAGATTTTATAAATAAACTATCTATATTTGATTTTTGAAAGTTTTTTTTTTTTTTCAAAATTAACATAATACATTTTATATTCAATTATTATATAAGACTAGATATTTTGTAAATAATATAATATATGGTTGGAATTTGTTCTAGTACTCTTTACAAACAATTTATCATTTATATGTTTTGAATAACCTAAAGAGGAAGTACATTTAAGTAAATTCATTACTTATATTAGAAAAAAATAAAATAAAATTTTAATAACATAAGAAAAATGTAATTAATTTTATCAAGAACGTTCTTGATAAAATTAATTACATTTTATTTAATTAGTTTACATATATCTTCTGATTAAGTCATGCATCGCACAAGCATATTAATAATAAAAAGATAATTATACACATAAATTAGAGGGAATAATTAAAATAATTATGAATTCAATTAAACAATTCGTTAGGGTGTAGTTTTGGTGAATTACTTGTGACAAATTCTGTATTAAAAAGGTTTGTAACAAGCATGTTTAAGTTAAATGATATTCACTGTGAAGAGCTGCTTGAAGAATTGCACAGCTGCAAGTTTTGCTTTAGCAGAACTTGGATACACCTGAGTAAGGAATTAAGCCAAGTAGAGAGTTCTCCTGACTCTCATTAGATGTTTGCTTGAGCAAGATCTCAAGATACGTAATGTGACTCCTACTTGATAAATGACTTTTGCTGGTTTTTAATTTGCATACACCATGTAGCATAGCTTTTAACCTAGGAAGGCCATACCATAGAAAATCTAGAAAAGCCTTCCTTTCGGTGCAATATCAAGGAGATGAGTTTCCTTTTATTCTTGATCCTATATTGATGAACCATTGTGCAAGAACCTTCAATGGCGTAAGCTTAGTTGAAACCACAACTTCCCGGAGTTTTGATTTCATGCAAACAACATTCGTGGTGGAAATCATATAGAAGAAGCCTAAAGCAATGTTATGAATTCCGTTCCGTTCCGGCCCTTGTTCCACCTTGGACAAAATTCCAGGCCATTCCGCTGTGTTTCGGGCATTCCGAGGCATTTCGGTAAATTCCAGCCGAAACTAAAAATTCGGCCAGTATGGATTTTGGGATTTTTTTTTTTTTTCTTTACCTTCAACTTCATATCTGACATTCTGACAATCTGAGTTGCTGCCCTTCAGTACCATCTACCATTCCTTCTTAATCTCCATTTGGACCATAATTCTCTGTTTCTTCTTTCAAAACATTTTGCCGGCACAAAATCCACATCAAAAGAAAACTGAGGTGTTGATGGAAGGGCGTGCAGCTGAATTAACCGAGTGGAGAGAAAGACTGAGAATGCGGATAATGGACGGTTATGATTTTAAATGGTGGAGGGCATATTCTATGAAATCTTTTAAGGAAGCGTCTTGAATGTCTTTCTGTGGAACGTGAACCCAGCTGGTTATTAGTTTTTTATTTTGGAGTTATCATCTGGGTTGCTCATTTTACAACAGTTGGGCTGAACAAAAAAAAAAACGTTTGGGCTGCAGCACAGTCGGTCCAACTCAAAGATGTGCTATAGTCTCTTTCTTTTTCTTTTTCTTTTTTTTTTTTTTTTTTTTTTTTTTTTTTTTTTTTTTTTTTTTTATATGCTCTCAATTTGTTTTAAGAGTCCAAATACAGGTATTTGTACTATTCTGAAAATTTTTCTAATGGGTCCTTGTAGTACTTGTGGGAGTTCTTTGATGATGAATTTGATCCTTTTTTCACACATGATGATGAGGAGTAATATCATGTTATAAACTTTGTTGACTTATTATGGGCTTATGTAATGAGTAGTGACTTGTTATATAAATCTTCTTATTTTGTGACGTTATTATATTGATGTTTAAGACTTAAGACTAGATGATTTGTATTATTTGATATTTACTTCTTTGAATTAATAATTTTATGTTGTATAAGAATATATATATATATATATATTTATTTATTTAGGAACTCCAAAACACCCTAAAACTATACGCCGAAATAAGCTGATATCAAAATATTTTATTCTATTGGACAAACTGAAATGGAGTCCGAAACAGAATTAATAACATTAGTCTACAGATTTTGTAGCCAGAGGGTCATTTGCTTGATTAACAAAGTCTAGCGAAAAGGTTTGTAAGTCGGTCTCATAACAATTTCTTTTATAGAGGATTCCTTATGGGATAGGTCTACCCTCGGAGTTGTTTTTTTTTTTTTTTTTTAAGAACTCCTTCAGAAGCTTTCCACAACGTCACCAAATCCTTGTGTTCTTTATGATTTATTTTTACTTCTTTATTGATTGTGGTGATGCATGAGTATTTAATTTACCAATGTCAATTTTTTACAACTATTTGAATTGATGTTGCGTCTAAGTGAAATTCAAGTATGTTAATTAGAACAGTTAGGGGTCAAAACAAAATTTTCACAATTCACTCACATTATCTATGTTATTCTTAATAAATCATGTTATTTAATTTTCCTTTTTTCTTAATGATATGTTGTACAATTGAAACTAGTTTCCCATTTAAAGATATCATATGCCACAAAATGACTTACATGTTTTTTTACAAGCAGATGAGCATTACATATGGCTATTAAAAACTTCCTTCTAATTGTTTCAAAACAAAACTACAATAGAGATTGGAAAATTGTAAACAGAACACTTTGTTTCATAATAATAACCATTATTCATAACCAAATAGACACATAGGTGTCCATCATCACCTATTAAGTATAACTAATGACAAATACAGTTTGACAACCTTTCTAGCTTATAAAATGCAAAATTATAGCACCAGTACATTCGATTCTCAATCAAATTGAAGCATCGTTGTTGCCAATAAGGATTAATATAAAGAAAACAAGCTACACCAATAAAGAAAATAATGTATGATACGATAAAAGTTGTGGAGAAGACTAAAGGATCCACATCATACCATTTTCCGTGACTTGCATTTGAAGATTTTATTGGTGATGGAGGTGATTTATCAACCTTGGTGCAACTTTTCTCTAGTGGTGGTCCACAAAGAAATGGATTTCCTTCATAACTGCTATTTTCAAATGTTCCAAATTGTCCTTTCATGTCTGGAACTTTACTTGATAAGTTGTTGTAAGCCACATTAAAAACTGCTAGAAAGTGCAGATCAATCAATGTTGAAGGAATTTCTCCACTCAAATTGTTGTGAGAAAGGTCCAAACTCTCCAACTGAGTCAATTTTGAGAATGTATTTGGAATGGAACCTGTCAATTGATTGTAAGACAAGTTTAGTGCAAGAATTGGAGATAGTTGTCCTAACTCTGGAGGGATGCCACCTGTTAGTTTGTTGACTGACAAATCCAATCCAGACATGAGATCAAGAATGCCACCCTTGTAGAAGTAAGATCTATATTTCATTACAAACTCAATCCCAATTTGTGCAGCAACTTCTCGTTCTACCTCAAAATTTTCAAAATTCCTTTTGAGGATACTTCGATATGGGACAATTATATCTCTGAACTCCAAAAATGTGGAATTTGGTTCAGGAAGGGCATCAAAAGCATCTATCTTCTCAAATTTTAGGTCGTGAAAGCAATGCGGTATTGTTCCAGAAAAATTGTTCCTAGAAAGATCCATTATGGCAATATTCTTTAACCAACACAGCTTGTCCGAAATCATACCACTAAAATTGTTGCCACTCAACAACAATATTCTTAAATTTGAAAGCACGCCCACTTCATTAGGGATTCTACCAGAAAATTTATTATCTCTAATGTCCAATGTCACCAGATGAAATGAAAAATTGAAAGAAAGTTTCGGTAATGATCCAGTGAGTTTGTTGCCTTGTAAAAATAGATGTTGGATAGTATATAAATCAACGCAAGAAGGTGACCATTCAGTAAGCAAGTTATGAGAAAGGTCTATTAAAATATATGCATGCATTTCACATGGAATTGGACCTTCGAAAGAATTATTACTCATGTCTAGAGACCATAAGTACCGCAGATTTCCTACTAGCCATCTGGGAATTAAACCTGAAAAGCCGTTGTTGCTAATATCTAGGAGCCCCAGCTGACTACCAGTTGTTGGTACCATAGTTGGCAAAGTACCTGTTAACTGATTGTTTTTTAATTCCAAAATACGTAAGCTACTGTTAAAAAATCGGAATCCCTCTGAGAAAATTTCTCCATGAAATTTATTATAAGATAACTTCAAAACTACCAAGGAGGTGCAATTGGCAACCAATTTCATTGGCACCTCTCCTGAAAAATTATTATTGGACAAGTCCAATTTCTCCAAATTACTCATGTCACCAATTGAGGAGGGGAGAAAACCTTCAAAATGATTTTGAGATATATTTAGATATTGTAAGTTTGGAATCATCTTTCCAATATTTTCTTGCAGCTGCCCATTAAAGTTATTGTAAGAGAAATCCAACCAAGAGAGATTACTGCAGTGATCTATTGGCAAATGAAATTGACCCCCAAAATAATTATCCCGAAGATTTAGCAATTGCAATCTTGTATTATTTTTAATCAACCAAACGGGGAAGCTTCCCTTCAACCTATTGTGAGAGATATCAACCAATTCCAATTCTCGCTGGTAAAAGAGAAACTTTGGAATGTTGGAGGGTAACTTATTCAGATCACAGTTAGGCAACACTAGCACCTTTAACTGAAACGAAGGTTCCCAACTGGGATTTTCAGTTTCGATCTCAAATGTGTTGCTTTCACTCACAATTTTGTTACCGTCTCCAATCCGGTAGTTTTCACCTTTAAATCGAATCACTTTGAGCTTGGAGTGACTAGCAAATGAGCTGAATGAGAATAAACCCCCAAAGCGATTATAACTAAGATCAATGTACTCGAGGGATGTCAAGTTGGCTATCACAGATGAAGACAAATTTCCACTGAATTGGTTCTTAGATAGGTCTAATAACCTAAGAGATGTCAAATGACTTAGGCATGGAGGGAGGATCCATTCAAAGAGATTGTCAGAAAGATCTAACTCTTCAAGTTTCTTCAGCATACCCAAATCTGTCAAAAGCTGTAATATTAATAGTGTCCATCCTAATTATTTGCCAATGTAAAAATCAACAAGACAATTAGTTTACTGGCCAGAATAGTAATTGAAAAGAATATGTTTGGACCCCTTGGATTATAAACCAGTAGATTAAACTATTTAAGCCAATTAACAAAATCATGTAAACAAGATTATCATAGGTTAATCACCCCAAGCAAGCATGTCACCATATGTAAAAAGTAATTCATGATAAATTCAGCAATATGGTGACGAAGTGAAAAACCAGTGGAGAACCTTGAAAGATAAAAATGCTACAGGGGTTGCGTAAAACCTTGGAGATTTTATATTTGTAATCCGCATCATGTTAGTAGCAACACAGCAAATGATAATTATCTTAGGTCTTTCGACTCACGGGTTGATGATTTCTTAGTTTAGGTTTTCTCTTTTGTAGCACATGTCACTAAGTATCTTATATATTTTTGCGTGCGTGTAAGGGCATGAAAAACAAGGTAGCACTAACTCAACTAAAACATGTCAAAATCTGTGTTTCAAGATTTTCAATCGATCGAGTTGCTATCAAGGAAGTTTCGAGAATATTCTTTTGATCAGTCAAGCTACAATCAAATGGCTATCAAAGACACTTGTTTGATTGATCAATCATTAATCAAACAAGTGTCTTTTTTGGACTACATTTTGGACTTGTAATTTTGAACTCTTGGTGACACATTACATATTCAAACAAGATTACATTGTCATGGAATGTGCCAAGAAAACCTAACATGAATAATTATATTTCAGTCATTCTTCTTCACTTGTTTTTAGTTTTTACACTCCTAATCTATGTCAGATACAGGTAACATTAACAAAGTATAAATGCCAGATTTCATAGTAGGTTCTTACCTTTAGCATGTAAATTCCCATGGAGTATATTTTGAGATAATGATATAGCTTTGAGAGAAGATAGTGTCCCAATATACGGAGAAAGAATTCCAGTGAACATATTACCACTCATATCTAAAATCTCCAAACATTTGAAATTTGTCATATCTGCCAAGAGAATTAAAAAGAGATAGAGTAAAGAGTAAATCTTTAAAATGGCATACTTGTGGATACTAAAAGACATTCCTTCTCATAGGTAAATTATTATAGCCGTTAAAAAATGTATGATGGAATTTTACCCTTGAATGGTAGGCTTCCATTGAGTCGATTCTCTCGCACAATGAGTACCTCCAAATTTCTTAGATTACTCAGTTCTAAATCATAGGTGAAGAGAATTACATTAGTCATATTGAAAGATAAATTAGGATTTAAAAAATTCTTTGTAGTAAAGTACTCTAAAAACTCTAGAGGATCTTAATTAGGCTTAATTGTTAATGTGGTGGGTGATTATTAGTAAGTAAAAATATGATGTAAGTGATGGGTCCGTATGCAAATTAATAAGAATTTACTACCTCATTAGTTTGTAAAAATGTTGTAGAAAAGTTTGTGGTTATAGTAGTACTCTTAAAAGAATCAATGATATTGTTAGGGGGGGAGTGTAATTTTATAGAACAAAATTACAAAAATTGGTACCTATGTATATATTAATATTTTAAAAAAAAAAAAAAAAAAAAAAAAAAAAAAACAATTAAGGGGGGCCATCCATGATATCCTCCAGCAATTTAACCAATCTGGAAAATCAAACCTATCAGTAAAATGACCACATCAAATCTCATATGATGAGATCTTGAAGAAATTAGAATATACAAGAACAAAATAGAAATGGGGCCTACTTGTTATATTTCTGGTTTTCAGAAACAATCTCAACGTGCTGGCGTATAGCATGGTTAGCTTTCAAATCTTGAGATCCTATTATCACCTATGCAAAGTCCAAGATAAGAGCCAATCACATAACATAATCGCACATTACAAACAGATACACATACCACAAAAGCAGGAACTTTCAAAAAGGGCATATGCCCTCCAGAACTCTGGCAATTACAAACCAAGCCATTAAACCTGGGAAATTACCCTCAGTTTCAAGAAAAAGGAAAGAGGGGGGAGGAGTAGGGGAAAATTCAGAAAAAACAAGCTGCCTCAAAACAAGTAAAATGACATATGAGTTATGACTGGCAACTACACACATCAAAAGTATAAAATAAAAACGAAACACAGAAAAGAATATATTCTAACAGAAGAAATCCCACAACTGCAGTCGGCAGTAGCAAAATTAAGTTAGAACACCTTACTTTGTACAGGTTGTAAAGAAACTGTCTAGCAAGTTGTTCAACCTCTTTAGGCCAGGTAGCACTCCAGTACAAAGTTTGACGATCTGGGCTAATCTGCATTGAACAAAACATTAGGAGGGAAGTAAAGGGCCCATCGCATTGCCATCAGT
This sequence comes from Quercus robur, assembly GCF_932294415.1. Taxonomy (NCBI): domain Eukaryota; kingdom Viridiplantae; phylum Streptophyta; class Magnoliopsida; order Fagales; family Fagaceae; genus Quercus; species Quercus robur. Next base: position 11,410,261 of record NC_065538.1, on the reverse strand, counting down.
GAAACTTAACAGTGGATTAGCTGGCATCTTCAAAATACCACATTTGTACTACTTGCAACTGGGCATAAACATTATGAAGTGATCATTAAAGCAATCAGTATTCCAAGACCAGGGTCAATCCTAGAATGAAGCATTTATTAAATCTAAACAATTATAAAATTAAATAAAATTTATAAAAAAAATAAAAATAAAAATAAAAAAAAACCCATGGACATTATTTTATTGGCCTCAACCAAGTATCCCATAATTGTTTGTTAAAAACAAGTCCAATCACTAGTTGGACTCAAGTCAAAGCACAAATTTTAACAAAAAAAAACCTAATTTAAACTCATATCTAAAAATCGTACAAAATCAATATGATTCATACAATACATATATATGTATCATCAGATTCATAAGCATGGTCGATACACACCTATAATACCTATTATTCATATTATACGTATTGCACAATACTAACAAGTATGTGCATGTATATAATTAAATGTTGGTAACTTTAGTCTTTAAAGCCAATAGCTTTTCAAGTGAACAAGAGCATATGGCTAATATTATGAATAGGCAACAAAATTAAGCAAAATACTGGAGGGTAAGCAATGTTTAGAGATTTCCCCTTGTTAGTGAAAATTTGAAAATTCAACCAATGACTTACACAATACACTCTCTTAGGTAGGTTTCAGTAATAAAAATATTGGATTTTGAATATGTTTGATGGCTGTTAGGTGTTAAAACAGTGGGTTGAACAAGAAATAAGATAAACACTACACAACGACATAGTAGGCAACCATACCTACACTGTCTGAAACAATCACAAGGCAATCACACCCTCAACACTCCTTAAACCTTAAAAGAAGCTTCTGGAATTTTATTAGAATCAATCTCACTATTGGGTCCGTTTGGATTGAGCTTATTTTTGCTGAAACTGAAAACACTGTAGCAAAATAATTTTTAAATATGTGAATAGTATCGTAGAACCCATTTTTAATGAAAAAGTTGCTGAAAAGTGGAATTTGTGGGTCCGTGAACATTGCATGAGTGAACTGTTCACGGTTAACTTGGTCAAATAGTGCGGCTGGAACCAAAAAAAAAAAATCAGAAAACGCAGCCCAGGATTCAGCGGAAAATGCTGAATCCAAACGGGCACTATGAATGTTATTGACTAAAATAAGGGAAATTCTAAATCCAAAATCTTTTCCTAAAACACTAGGACTCCTAAAAAAACACTTGACTACTAATAACTAGAAAAGGTACTTCAGAACTTCTAAACCAAATACGAAAATAACTCAAAACACAAAATAAGACTCCCAGGCCTTTGGTAGAGACAAGAACAGCCATTCTAGGAAAAATGGAATTTAATAGATTGCCCTTATTCTACACCAACAAGCAAGCCATAGTCCCAAATTATTTGGGATTGACTATGGATTCTCAACAAATTAGTCAAAGTAGGCCACATGTATTCTTTTATGAGATTTATTCCAGTAAAAATTAATTAAAACTAAACCAGTAGCTTTCTATCCTAAAGAAACTTTATACTAAAACTCAATAATAATTAAAATAGCCTATGGAATGTTCCAAGAAGGCCCCACATCAAAACGAGACCACAAATCTATCTTTTTTTTGTTTAATCTTGCTTTTCCTCAATCTCTTTATTGTCTACATCATATCTTCCCTTTGGTAGGGAAGTAAGCAAGAGGCTTCAATAATGATATGGCCTTCGAAAACTCCAAAAAAAAAAAAAATAAATAAAATAATACAAAAAATAATCTAATAAGTTCTTGTCACAAGCTTAAGTTCTATTGGACAAGACCTGCAATTAAGAATTAGAAGTCAAATTGGGATTCCAAACCAACAATTAGAACTTCCACACTGTTCAAGAACTCAGTTCAGCCAAGCTATTTCAGATCAGACATCTGCTAATCTGCCCTTCTTTTCTAACAGATCTAACCCATAAATGAAAGCAGGAGACAGAAAGGCATGAGGAAGAGGAAATATGAGAGCTAGGGGAAACAATCATCTGTCAGAAATTATTTTTGTAACAGAGATAAAAGTACAGTAATGATCATGACATAAGTTACAAACAGCAAGGCACAATTCAAACCTGAGAAACAAGCTTTCGAATCTGAGGCTCAAAACCCATATCTAACACCCGATCTGCCTCATTCAACACAAGATATGTAACCCTTCGCAAGTTTGTACGATGCGAATCCAACATATCAATCAACCTCCCAGGTGTCGCAACCACAATTTCAACGCCTGGTCCAACATATCATTCTGCCTTCGGGCCGCCACTAGCAGTAACAGAACTTGCAACATTTCGTGATGGCAAGTTAGCATCGTCAGTCCTTTCATCTTCAGAACTAGAATCATCATCGAGCTGCTTTTTCATTGATGAATAAAGAGGACGCCTCTTGAATTTCTTCTTAGCATCATCTTGAGGTTTCTTCTCTAAAATGGCTGTCTCAGAGTTCATGGCTGCTGCTGTTATGAAACCCAGCTGCCGCCGCCGCCGCCGCCGCCGCCACCATGACCGGAGGGGCGGAAGCCAGAAAGGTACCTATACACAACAGAGAGTGAATTTTGTGGCAATTCACAAGTGAAGTGACAAACAATTTATACGCCCAGCTCGTACAAAAATTTCTCCTCGTCATAAGAGCAAAAGTCTTCCCATAGCTAAAAGTTGTGTGTAATTTTGACTAAAATTTTGTCATAGTTATTGTTTTATTCTTCATTTATGTTTTTTTTTTTTTCAAAAATAATTTTAAACGTTTTATTTATACAATGATGCTCTATAAAGTGGACAGAAACCAACATGGATAAATATTGAATGCAAATTTTCTATATCACTTTATGTTTCACCAATTACTACTTTTCATATGTATAATCGCTTTTTATTTTAAATTTCAGTTATTTTATAAAGAAAGTAAAATCAAAACATAGCAAATAGTGATTAGTGAAACATAGAGTAATACACAAAAAATTGCGTAAAGGATTTGTATTCATAAATTTTTACTTTTCACAAAATTTGTGTATTCATGTGGCATAAGAAATTTTAAAATTAATAAACATCAAAGTTAATATTTAATATTTTTAAAGAAATAAAAAAGGATAATAAAATAAATGGTTTTGATGAACAGATATTAATAGAATAAATTAGTAACTATTACCCAAAAAGAAAGTATTTAGGTTGAATTTTATAAGAGATATTAAAAGAAAATTAAATAAATAAAAGAAGAAGCAAAATTTAAAACTAATTCTAACTTTTCTTAAAATACATATGTGAAAACTCAAAATTTTAAAAATTTTCTTTCGAAAGATTTTTTTTTTCTTTTTTTTTTTCAGTTATCGAAAGAGAGTAAAAAAGTAAACTAATTTTTTTTCTTTTTTCTTCTCTTTTTTTTTTTGAGTAATTAAATCATGTAAGATTAAATTAATTAGTTTAGAGCTAATACTCTTGACTCTCGTGGGTTAAAGCAAACCAATATTAAAAAAATTCTAATTGAATTAAAAATTCTTTAATTTGATTTTTAATTATTAATATTCAATAAATAAATATGCATAGTCGAATTTTGGATAATGAATGGTTTTGAATCTCTTGAACAAAAAAAATAACCTCTACTATTAATATTACATCATTTTAGTATTTTACTTTAAGCTAGGATTCAAAAGGCTTTCAGATCTCGTCAATGTGAGTCAGTATTTTACTTTAAGCTAGGATTCAAAAGGCTTTTAGATCTCGTCGATGTGAGTGGTACAGTGCAAAAGCTGGTTTGAAAGAGGATAGTAAATTAATCCCAGTCCAGCCCACCAACATAAACATAATAGTAGTAACTATTGTGGGCTTGGCTGGGCCATTTGATAAAGGTAATGGTCAGCAATTGTATCCTAAGGTCATTGAAAACAATGAAGCAGAGAGCTTATTGTTATTATCATTTTCTGTTGTTATCTTTTAGTTGAGGGCTGATGGCTTAGCCATCAATCTGAGTGATTTGGGCTAAGTTATGACCCTACCCTCTATGAATATGATCCCCTTGAGTCCTCACCTAAAACAGATATCTTATGATGCAATATTTGTTACATGCAAAAGAGAAAGGATCTGCTCTTCAATTAGCAAAGCAAATGTATCCAGTTGCCACTTGGTGCTATATTTTACTCACTATTATCAACATTATCCTTTGCATTGAACAACAATGATTTAAAGAACTTTGAAGAGATTTGACATAAGGATAAACTTAACGTCATGTAAAAAGAAAGAAAATATTCATTTATAGTAATATTTAAATTTGAGAACAAGTGTTAAATAATTAGATACTAGGGATAGGTTTCGCTCGAATACACTGTTTGAGAATGGCTTTCTCTTCATCAATGCACTTCTTTTCTTCAGGATCTTTTGGTTTTATCTTCCTTTTCTCTTCCAACATCCACTTGAAAAGTTCACGCTGTTGATTCTCTGGAATTGGTTCCCGCAACTTCACAAGTTTTGTGACAGATGGTGAGTGTAAGGTTTTTTCAGCAATAGGAGCAGTTTTAGCAGTGGAGATTGAAACTGGAGTTGCACCTTCTTCTATGTGCTCATCTTTCTTCTTTGTCGGAACAAAGAGGTAGGCTACAAAAGTTCACAGAAACTCTTAATTTTTTAAGGAGCATATTTAGAGCCCTAGAGACAACTTTGTGATAGGCTTCAAGACAGTGTTAACAGAAGCTTAAACTAACAACTTATCTAGATTAAAAAATAAAAGACTAACTTATATAGAAAAATTACATACAAACGGAGGGGGAAAAGACCAAGTTTGACCACAAACCTAGATATAAATACCTCTCAAACTATATAGGGCCATAACATGTAAAGAATATATTTCCGTTATGAGACCGCTCTGTCTACTTCGATGTCAATGTGATGAAACCAGTTTTACCACCCCTGAAGTCTTCTTTAATACTCCACTTTTTCTTTCTCAAACCTGAATGAGACAAACAAGTTATTAAAAAATGATCACCAAATGTAAGACCTATATATTAAAAAGACCATACCTGGTACACAAATATTGCACTTTTGTGGGGTTGGAGATTGGTGATTGGTAGGCATCCTTACCCCTACTTATAAAGTCATTAATATTTGTTCAACAATTAGTTAAGTAGGTAAGCGAGTTTGAGCAAATAGAATATACTGCTACTCACCTATAACTATGCAGTATGCACACCCTAAGGAATTGATACTAACTTTGTCTATCCAACATATTGCTCATCATTGACATGGATAAAGCCAAAAATTACTGGTATATGATTTTAATCATATCAAGTAGTAGAGCTTTAGATGACCAGTTAAAAATTATGCAAGAATTGCATTCTGTGTGTCTTTTTCTCCCACCTATTGTAATGATTATTCTTAGAATGATAGACAAACAAGTCTTTTACTTGATCATTGGCTGTTTTCCATGATAAATAGCCAAAACCATTACTCTGATTAGGCAACCATAAGGCTGTACTAATAAAATGAAGAACACCATGAGCTATTACCGTTACTCCCATTTTAACAAAACAAGAAGTTCCAACAACAACAAACTCCAGGATTTCAAAATGAAGGAATATGCATCCATTTATAAGGAGCATAAGGCTGTACTAATAAAATGAAGAACACCATGAGCTATTACCGTTACTCCCATTTTAACAAAACAAGAAGTTCCAACAACAACAAACTCCAGGATTTCAAAATGAAGGAATATGCATCCATTTATAAGGAGCATAAGGCTGTACTAATAAAATGAAGAATGCCATGAGCTATTACTGTCACTCTTACTCCCATATTAACAAAAGAAGAAGAAGTTCCAACAACAACAAACTCCAGGATTTCCAAAATGAAGGAATATGCATCCATTTATAAGGAGCGTGGATCGAAACCTGTAGTGAACTAAATGTTTAAGTTGAGAAATAATGGTTTTTATCAATAGAAAAATAAACAACTGACACAGCTGAGACATGGGATTCAAACAGTGATTTTGCCTCTACTTCAACTAATTGGGAAGGGGAGGGTTGGTGGGGACATTGCCATTTGGTCGAAGGATATCAAAGGAGAATCATCAATCCCACACAAGACATAAAATGTTTATTTCCCCTCTAATAGGAACAGTATATTAACCCCATACTTATCACCACTCTTTACACATTTGCGTTCCTAGACACTTTAGTGCATATTAGTAATTAGATGTCACATATGACATAACCAATTAAGAATTTAAGATCTAAATCCACAGAGGCTAGAATCAACATTTTATCACGCAATTCCTCAACTGAGGAGAATCATAAATCCCACACAAGCCAGACCATGGAACACCAAATCTCATTTAGTCAGAATTCCTCCATTCCCATCAAGGATTCCTCCAAAAATGAGATATTTAAAACCGTAACCCTTTATCCTAACAACAGAATACCCATCAACAATAACATCATGAAAAGCACCCGATAAGCTTAAAAAACAAATCTTTTAAGCTAAAATCTTAAAACCCATTACACCTTTTTATAAATTTAATCACTTTGCATATGAAATAAACACCCACATATATTAATGTAGATAGGAAATTAAGATAAACAGTGAATTACAAAGCTGAAGAATAAGAAAAAGAAAGGGACCTCCAACAGCAAGATTGACAGCCACGAGCATAGGCCAGAGAAAATGACTCTTTTGGTGGTGGCTGAGGTGGCAGAGCTGAAGACTCATGAGTGACCATTGCTGATGGTGAAGAAACTAGCTCGTTGGGTTTTTGTTTGGTGCTCTTGAAATTCTTTCAGTTGTGCTGTTTGTGAAAGACGACAAGCAAGCAGTCAATCAATCAAAAGTCAAATACTAGAGCGCAAATACTGAAAGCAAAAACAACAAAAGCACTGATTCACTGAAGTTGCTTTTGGAATCCCTTATTACTGCTTCTCAAAAACATAATATATATATATATATATATATATATATTGTGGAAAAGGGTAGAAATTATTTGATCTTACATTTTTGGGTTTGTTGATGTCGAGCTTTGGACCTTCGCTCATCGTTGCTTCAAAAGTTCTTTTCTTTGTCAACGATCGACACTCTTTTTTGATCACCTACTACAAGACTCGATCTGGATCTTCTCCATTTTTAAATCAAATGGTGAGTGTCGATTTAAAGGCTGAGATTCATTCCAAAGAGATCTAAGGCTATAATTTCGCCACCTCTTTTAAAATCAGTAACTCGAAAGGTTAACGTTAGTTAGTTAAAAAAAAAAAAAAAAGAAGGTAATTACGGAATTGTGATTTGGTTGAAATTTAAATTGTTTTTTCGTAATTTGAAATTTGACATTTTACCTATCTAATATTTTACTAAAATTTAAGTTGTCGACATGTTCAATATTATTTGATTTTGTATTTTTATGTTTTTTTGTGTTTCTAGAGGAAAAATATATAAAAGTGGGGAAAAATTATATATCTAGCCATGTTCTTAATAAAAATAAGTTAGAAAGCTCTAACTAAGCTAACCTAAGGTGAATAGAGTGTCAAATTTCAAATTACAAATAGACAACTTAAATTTCGATCAAACCACGAATGGATAAATTGTAATTTGCAAAAAAAAAAAAAAAAAAAAAAAACTATGAAGTTTTCTGCCAAAGGCCTAAAGGAGAAGGAAAAGAAGGAAAAAGGAGTGTCCACTGCTGTCAGAGGCGTCATGATCAAAGAGGCTGGTGGTTGCAGTCATGGTGGTTGGCTTTCAGAGGATGAGACCACCACTGCAGAAGTCCACCACTGTCATTGCCAGCAACTCCAACGGCCACAACACCCCCATACCTAATAGTTTTTAGAGAAAAATCCAAAACTTAATGATAATGATAACGTTGTTTTTTATGTAAACCAACGTTAACCTGTAATGTGTTTAACTTTAACCACAGTTATTTTTATTTTTATTTTTTTGAGAACAACCGCAGTCATGTTGATGAGTTCAGTAATAAGATTTAATTGAGGTGGCACATTTTACACCTTAGATCTATTTTAAATAGATCTTGTCCATGAAATGGATACGCTCCATTTCTCTTTGAAATGAGGATCCAAATCCCTACAAGGCTACGTACTCTAAAATTTTGTCAAGTATCTAAAAAAAAAATTTGTCAAAGAATTTTTTAATTATTTTATCTTGTCATCCCTTTTTACCATACGTTTGTGTTTGTTTCCATTAAACATATTTTTAGAAGATATTTTCGCCAATTTTTGGTGTTTAGTTGCACTGAAAACATTGGCTATTCAATTATTCAATACATGAAAAACAGTGCTATCTTTTCTTAAACTATACAAGAAAATCTAAGATACGAGTATGACATGTTAGTCCAACGAATTAGCTGTTGGTAACCAATGACAAAAAGATTGAGTTTTATTGAGTTCTCAATGTAAAATTATGAGTCCAAGACAAAAGTTATTTGTGGAAGAAAACTGAGTTTTTGTAAGTTTGATTGCAAGTTTGACCAATCGAGAGATGAGTTCAACCCTTGTTTGATTCAAAGTTCAACTGATCAAGAATTGCAAAATCAATTATTTCAAGTTGGACGTGATTTTTTTAGTCAACTGTACATGTGGGTTTTTCAGTTTTTGTAACCTTAATAATGAAGAGTTTATATAAAGGCCCATTAAGCACGACTTATAAAGAGGATAGAGAGGTAGAAACCCTAAGTTTTTTAGAGAGTTGATCTGAGCCTCCACTAACAATCAACACTGCTGTCATAGTGTAGATTAAAGTTGCTTGTCCAAATCTCAAAATCACAAACAAGGAGTTTTAGGGTTGAGTCTTTTTTTTTTTTTTTTTAAAGGGAAGATTTAGGGTTAAGGCTAGTATATAAACTTCAATTCTATTCTAGTGGGTCAGTTTACCTTGGAATTGATAGGTTAAATCCCTCCAAATTATTACTGTGAAACGGTATGTTTCATAGGTTTTCTTGGATCACCTTATTGTTGTCTTATGTTATTTTCATTGAATTTACTATTTTATTGCTTTATTGGTGACATATTTAATATGTGGCAATTAATCTGGAAATCAATCTAACGCTTTGTTTGTTTCAATGGGAAATTTTGTATAAAGATAATTTTTCATGTTTTCTAATGTTTTGTAGCATCAAAGAAATGAGTTAAGGCAAAACTATCTTTGGTTAACAAAAAAAAAAAAAGGACTTATTTTTAGAAATTGTTTTCCACTAATTAATTCATAACTGATTAATTATTTGAAGTTAATAATTTTGCTGTAAAATCAAGGGGTCTAAAAAGCCTAACTTGACCCCTGGAGAATTTTTATGGAAAATTTACCTTTTTTTGAATTTCAATTTTTTCAAAAACAATAGAGTCAAACACTTATTTTTCTAAATAAGAATAATTTAAATTTGCTAGAAAATTTATGATCTGATCTTACTTGTATCCAATTGTGATATATTTATGCTTAAGTTTTTTTTTTTTTTTTGAGAAAGTTGTGCTTAAGTTAAATGATAATTAAATAATAATTATTTTTTGCTACGGTTAAAGTGGACGGATTCAAATCATAGAAATTTAACCAACAATGGAGGAGGCAATCCTTAGGCCACAGACTATTGGTAATCAAATAATTATTAATTCATTGAAGTCATTTTTCACATTTTTCATATATCAATGGAATAATCACATAATTCTTATCATTTTACATTGTCTGCTTCTTTTTCTTTTTTCCCCCATGACAAATAATATAATCGTAACTAATTTTTCTAATTGTTAATAATATTATGTTATATACAGCCAAATATATTTTACACAAGGCCCATATAAAAACCTTTCCACGAATGATTTTTAAATGGAATTATAATAGACCTGCACATGACATTGGCTAGTCACAAGAATTACAACACAAATGAAAAGGTACTGCAAATGAGCTCCTTGTTTCATAATAGAGCATGATAGCAATTATTCATAACACAGGTAATTATCAATAGAAATTGAGTACATCTAATGACGCATACAGCTTGTCAGCCCTTTTAGGGTATTTAAAGTAAAATAATAACACCAGTACATACGATCCTCAACCAAGTTGAAGCATCGTTTCCGCCAATGATGATTAATATAAAGAACACTGACTACACCCAAAAAGAAAATAAGGTAAGATACCAAAAAACTCATAAAGAAGGCTAGAAGATCAACTTCATACCATTTGCCGTCACTTGCCTCTGAAGATTTTTGTGGTGATGGAGGTGATTCATCTATAACAGTGCAACTTTTCTTTAGTGGTGGACCACAAAGAAATGGATTTCCTTCATAGCTGCTCTCTTCAAATGTTGAAAATTGTTTTTTCATGTCTGGAACTTTGCCTGATAAGTTGTTGTGAGCCACTGTGAAAACTGCCAGAAACGTTAGATCAATCAATACTGAAGGAATTTCTCCACTCAAATTGTTTTGAGAAAGGTCTAAGCTCTCCAACTGAGTTAAATCTGAGAATGTTTTTGGAATAGAACCATTTAATTGATTGTGGGACAAGTTCAATGAAAAAATTGAAGATAGTCGTCCTAGCTCTGGTGGGATTTCACCTGTTAGCTTGTTGAATGACAAATCCAATGTAGACATCATATCAAGGATGAGACCATGGTACAAGTTAGACCTATATTTCGTCAAAAACTCAATCTCAATTGGTATATTGAAATGAAAATTTGTCCCTTCAATTTGACGATCCTTGTTTAGAAGATATTTATATGGGAGGGAAAATCCAGAGGACCCAATAGAATAACCTCCGTAGACAAATTCACTAGCAGCTTGCTTCCCGAAGGATATATTGTAAAAGCAATATGGTATTGTCCCAGAAAAAAAGTTCCTAGAAAGATCCATTATGCTTATCTTCTTTAACCAACAGAGCTGCTTTGGAATCATTCCACTAAACTGGTTGCCACTCAACAAAAGTACTCTTAAATTAGAAAATCTGTCAATTTCTTTAGGGATGTTTCCAGAAAAGCTATTATCTCTAATGTCTAATGTCACAAGATTTGATGCATTGAGAACAGCTTTTGGTAGTGATCCTATGAGATTGTTCCCTTGCAAAAGTAGGTGCCGCGCATGTTCTAGATTCAAGCAAGTAGGTAACAATCCCAAAAGCAAATTATAAGAAAGGTTTAATGTTGAAATTTGTCCACACGGAATCTTACCCTCAAAAAAGTTGTTACTAAGGTCAATAATCATAGCATCACTATTATTTACCATCCATACAGGAATTATACCCGACATGTGATTGTTGCTAATATCTAGGTAAATAACTCTTAGGTGTACCACTGGAAGAGTACCTGTGAAATAATTATTGTTTAATTCCAAAGAAAAAAAGTATTTTTTGAAGTTCTTTGAAAAAATTTCACCGTGAAAGTAATTATTAGATAACCTCAAAATATCCAAGCGGGTGCAATTGGCAACCAATTCCATTGGTACCTCTCCAGAAAAATGATTGAAGGACAAATCCAAATTCTCTAACTTACTCATGTTACCGATTGAGGATGGGAGATTACCTTCAAAATAATTTCGAGATAGATTTAGAGATTCTAATTTTGGAATAATCTTTCCGATATTTTCTTGAAGCTGCCCATCAAGGTTATTGTCAGAGACATCCAACCAACGAAGATCCATGGAGCGATATGATGGCAAATGAAATTGACCTGCAAAGGAGTTACTTCGAAGACTCAACAGTTGTAATCTAGTATTGTTTTCAAGCAACCAAATGGGGAAGCTTCCATTCAACTTATTGTGAGATATATCAACAACTTCCAATTCATGTTGGTCGAAGAGAAACTTAGGAATGTTACCGGTGGACTTGTTTAGACTACAGTTAGATAGTAATAGCACCTTTAATTGAAATGATGGGTCCCAATTGGGGTTTTCAATTTCGATATCAAGCTTGTTGTTGTCATTAAAAAGTTTAATCACCTTAAGCTTGGAGTGATTAGCAAACAAGCTGAAGGAGAATAAACCTTCAAAAAGATTATAACTCAAATCAATGTACTCAAGGGATGTCCAGTTGGCTACAGGAGACAAAGACAAGTTTCCACTGAACCGGTTGTAAGATATATCTAACAACCTAAGAGATGTCAAATTGGTTAAGCATGGAGGAAGGATTCCTTCAAAGTTATTACCACCAAGATCTAACTCTTCCAGTTTCTTCAGTGCACACATTTCTGTCAAAAGCAATACGATTAATTAGTTTTGTCTATCCTAAAAATCTCCTAAAATAAGAATCTATAAAACAAGTGAATTAGTATATGCGATCAAAATAATTAATTTTGACTCCTGAAAAAGTGAATGATCAATTGTTTGTGCGTTAAGTTGCAACCAATTAGATCTATTCTATATCAACCTTTCACTTTTCCTTGTTTTTACACTCCTATTCAATTTTAGAAGATTAACAAATTGTCAAATTCGATTTCATAGTAGATTCTTACCTCGAATGGGTAAAGTTCTATTTAGTTTATTAGAATATAATGATAGAGCCTTGAGTGAAGATAGTGCTCCAATATATGGAGGGATACTTCCAGTGAAAGAATTTTCACTCAAATCTAAAATCTTCAAACTGCTGAAGTTTGCCATATCTAGAAAGAGAATTGATGTAGATAGTGTCAAGAGAAAATATTTAAAATGGCTCATTGGCTTATACTAAAAGAAATTACATATCATATGAAAATTATTCTTGCAGTTAAAATAGATGATGGAATGTTTACCCTTGAATGGTAGGCTTCCATTAAGACCATTTCCTTGCAGGATGAGGACCTCCAAGTTGTTTAGATTAACCAGCTCTACGTCATCGGTAAAGAGATATGAATTTATCAAATGGAAACTAGCAGTACATATGGAAGATCTAGTAAAATAACACATTTCATATTGAAGCCACACTACCACAATCATTTACATATATCAAGCATTTTGTGATTTTTAACATGAAGAAAGTAAATCTCAATAAAGGTAAAATTGGTTATAAAATCTCAGTTTTTTTCTAAACTTTTTCATGGTATTCTTGAAGAAGAGAATTTAAATTTGCACGTACCGTGGCTAGAAAGAGGCCCTTCCATGGAATTGTAACTTAGATCAAGAAATTTAAGAACTAGGAGGGCACCTAAGAATCTTAAAATTTTCTTGCCAAATTGATTCCAACGTAAATCTAAGTGCCCTAGCTTACTCATTTTAGACAAACAATTGGATTCTGTAAAAAAACATATTCAACCAATTGTTAAATCCATGAAGACAATGGGAAAAGAGTGTCATAATATGTTATTCAATTGTTTGTGAATGATCAATTGTTTGTGCGCACAAGTTGCAACCAATTAGATCTATTCTATATCAACCTTTCACTTTCCCTTGTTTTTACACTTCTATTCAATTTTGGAAGATTAACAAATTGTCAAATTCAATTTCATAGTAGATTCTTACCTCGAGTGGGTAAAGTTCCATTAAGTGGATTAGAATATAATGATGGAGCCTTGAGTGAAGATAGTGCTCCAATCATGGTTTTAAAAACCGAACCGGACAAAGAACCGTTTTTTTTGGAATTTTCGGTTCAACCCCGGTTTTTGGCCGGTTTTCCGGTTGTTGACCGGTTATTGACCGGTTTTGGGGGTTTTAACCGGACCGGATTGACTCCCGGTTCCCGGTTGAACCGGTCGGACCGGCCGGTCCGGTCCGGTTTTTAAAACAGTGGCTCCAATATATGGAGGGATACATCCAGTAAAAGAATTTTCACTCAAATCTAAAATCTTCAAACTACTGAAGTTTGCCATATCTACAAAGAGAATTGACGTAGATAGTGTCAAGAGAAAATATTTAAAATGGCTCATTGGCTTATACTAAAAGAACTTACATATCATATGAAAATTATTCCCGCAGTTAAAATAGATGATGGAATGTTTACCCTTGAATGGTAGGCTTCCATTAAGACCATTTCCTTGCAGGATGAGGACCTCCAAGTTGTTTAGATTAACCAGCTCTACGTCATCGGTAAAGAGATATGTATTTATCAAATTGAAACTAACAGTACATATGGAAGATCTAGTAGAATAACACATTTCATATTGAAGCCACACTACCACAATCATTTACATATATAGAACATTTTGTGATTTTTAACATGAAGAAAGTAAATCTCAATAAAGTTAAAATTGGTTATAAAATCTCAGTTTTTTTTCTAGACTTTTTCATGGTATCCTTGAAGAAGAAAATTTAAATTTGCACATACCGTGGCTAGAAAGAGGCCCTTCCATGTGATTGTAACTTAGGTTGAGAAATTTAAGAACTGGGAGGGCACCTAAGAATCTTAAAATTTCCTTGTCAAAGTGATTCCAACTTAAATTTAAGTGTGCCAGCTTGCTCATTTTAGACAAACAATTGGATTCTGTAAAAAACATATTCAACCAATTGTTAAATCAATGAGTGTATTCATTATCCCAATAATCATAATATGAAAATAAATAAGTAAATGAATGATCTATCAAGAATCGTATGTGATTTCTGGTACAATCATTACGACAACCTACATTGTTGATATGTGAAGTTTTACGATTGAAAACCATATGTAACTTTGAAAGCAAAAGAAGGTATGTGCACTTATCATTTAAATACAATGTGCGGGCTCCTGTTTCTACCTTTCTTATATATGAAGTGAAGATCAAGTGTACATGACTACATCAAAGCCCAATGATATACGTATTATCGGTAGTAGCTGTTAAGAGCATTTCCAACAGCTTCTCCAAATTTTTGTATTACTTGGAGGGTAAATAATTACAGTTACATTTATCTTTTACCTACGTACTTTTTCAAATACATTTTCCAACAGACTTACTATCATTTTTCTATCTTATTAAAATATTAGCTCTTCATTATTTCTTTATTCTTTCTTTATCTTTCCTTTATTCCTATATTTTTCAAATTTCTAATGGCTATATTTTTAAATTGCCATCGACAACATTTTCAAATTTTCCAATAGTCATATTTTTCAATGATAATATTTCTTAAGAGATTTTTGTTCTTATTATTCATTAACTTATAATTAGTTTCCTTAAAGCAAAACTTACCATACTTATCATTAAAAAAAGTCCACCACATATTTAGACCATTTACTTTTTTCTTATTATTCATTAACTTAGAACTAGTCTCAGAGCACGCGCTCACACGCGTGCTTAGAGGTTTTTCAATTTTTTATGTGAAGGTTAATAATTTGAATCTATTATAATTTGGAATTACTATATTTTCCAATCACAAAAATACATAGGGCTGATAATGGGGAGATTTAAATTTATTAGGTAGAAGTTTGAAGTTGTTTGTGTGACTAAAATCTGGGTGTACGGCTGGTTTTTTTTTTTTTTTTTTCAATAATGGTAGATGTGTTTTGTTGTTGTTGTTGTTGTTGTTGTTGTAGTATAGATTATTTACTTTTTGAAAAAACTTACCATACTTATCATTTTTTTTTTGTTGGCACCATACTTATCATTAAGGGTGAGTTTGGTTCAGCTTTTTGAAACAGCTTTTTGAAAGTGAGCTTTTTCCAAAAAGTGCATAATGGAAAAGTGCTTTTTGAAAAAGCTGAGTATTTGGTAAAAACTGTTAAAAATGCTTTTTGAAAAAGCTGAGTGTTTGGCTTGCACTTATAAAAGTAGCAGTTTGAGTGGTAAATTACCAAATATGACAATGTATATATAAAGGAGTTTATTTGAATGTACTATTACAATTATTTTTTTCTCATCAATATTAGCTAATAATAACTTACCACTTAAGATTTATTGTAAAAATATTGTGATAGCATTTCTCAATTTTAATTTATTATTCTTTATTTCTTTTTTCTTTTCATCCGTATTTCCTTTTTTTTTTCCTTCTTTTTTTTTTCCCCTCTTTTTTTTTCCCCCTCTTTTTTTCTCCTTCACACATGTACCCTTACTTTTTTTCTTTTTTTTCCTTCTTTCCTCTTTTTTCCCTACCACTTCCTCCGTTCTCCAAAACATTCTACACAGAGCCTCTTTTTTCTTTCCTCCTTTCTCCCTTTTCTCTTGCCACACAGAGCCTCCCTACCACTTCCTTCACATATTACTGGGAGTACCCAATACCCACACTTCAAGAAGACCAATACCCACACTTCAAGTACCCAGTACCCACACTTTAACTCTGCTTTTTGAAACACAATGGGCAATTTGGGAAGAAGACGAAGAAGAAAGAAGAAGAAGACGAAGAAGATTGGTCCGGATTGGTCAAGAGGAAGCCGTGACTTTCTAGCTACAGCCCAAAATGCACCTTAGAGAAATCCCTCTCTGTCGAAGCTTGCATGGTTGAATCTCTCTCATTTGATCTCAAGTGTTCTGCTACCATTGAGTTTGTATTTTGATTTTGATTTTGGGTTTGGGTTATGGGTTTTCAGTTGATGGTTTAATTTTCAGTTATTTTTTGTGGATTTTGGGTAGATCATGTTTGATTTTTGTTGTATTTTGGGTTTCCGTTGTTTTAACGGGTTTTGGTGGGGGTGGTTTTAACGATTGATGGTGGTGGTGGTTGGGTGGTGATGGTTGGACGGTGTTGGGTGGATGGTGGGATCTGCGTTTTGGTGGTGGTGCTCTTGCAGGTTATGTGCGTCTGTGTGGGTGTGTTTGTGTTTGTGTGCATCAAAGGAAGAAGATAAGGACATCTTTTGATTTATTAAAGGGTAATTGCCCACAAAGTCCAACGGATAGTTGATCAACACGCATGGACTTTTTCCAAAATGCAGCTCAGCTCCTTTTCCATCCTGCGCATTCTCCTCACAAACCCAAAACGCAAATTTTTCCAAAAAGTTGCATTTTGGTCTCAGCCAAACGGGCTTTGGACATTGGTTTTTTCCAAAACAGGCTTTTTGGGCTTGGAAAGTGGAAACAAACAGGCACTAAAAAGAGTCACCACCCACCACACAGTTAGACTATGCTTCTCTCTTATTATACATTAAATTATAATTAATTTCCTTAAAAAAATTTAACATAATTATTATCATAAAAAAAAGTCCATTCTCTACCCTACCTTTTTGGTTTCATTATAGACACACACAAAGAAGATAAGAAAAATCCCTGTCCATTGCCGCCTCTTCACCGCCGCTCAATCGGTGGAGATTAGTCAACTTAGATCAATTTCACTGTGCATTGCCGCCTCTTCACTGCTGCTTGTCTTCCTCCCACTACCGAGTGCAGGCAACCGAGATTGGGTCAAATCGACTTCTTTGTTGTTGATCTGTTGTTTTTGTTTTGATTTTAGATTTGTTATTCTAATTAACTTTGTCTTTTTCCTGTTCTTGATCTGTTGTTGTTTTGATTTTAGATTTGTTGTTCAAATTAAATCTGTTTTTTCCCCGTTTTTGATCTGTTGTTGTTGTAGTTGTGGTTTTGATTTTAGATTTGTTCTAATTAAATTTCTTCTAATATTAGATTGTGTTTGAGTTTTGTATGTGTTACCGTTTTAGATACACTTGAGAGAGAGAAATGAGTTCAATTGAGAAGGTAGAGAGTAAACAAAGAGGAAAGGAGGAAAGAGAAAGAATATTTTTTTTATTCAACCATGTACTTTTTTTGAGAGATTAATAATGTTCTGGATGCTACATTCAAAATCAATAGCAAAAATTTATTCAAAATGTTCTAATTATAGAAAAATAAATAAATTCAGTTTTCGCAATTAAAAAATGCACAAACAGGCTTCTCAAAAATAAAAAATAAAAAATAAAATAAAAATAAAAAAGGCACAAAATTACCGAAGGGCCTAATTTATCCACAAAATCAGTCTCAGATCTGCCAAAACTAGAATCCACATCCATACGAAAAATGGCAAATAAGATTTCTGAGAGTTTCCTTCAACAATCACAGAGATATATATAAAAGTAAATACCGTGTAAAAAACTCAAAACAAGATTCAAATAATCAATGGCAAATCCACTTTTCTTTCTTTGGTAAGCTACGCTCACAAAACAAGAGAGTACTGTTGCATGCGTCTCACGCAACAAAAGAGAGACGACAGCAAAAACTAATTAAACCAAAGATTAAAAAAAAAAAATAGAGAGGGAAAAAAAATCGTCATCCAGCGAAGAGAGAGAGCATTGTCATTGCTCACGAATGCGAGGCTTTGATGACAGTGGCGATTTGGGCTTGTCGCTTGTTAGGTGATTGTGGATCAGGTTTGATATGGGTTTTTGGTGTGGGGCTGTGTGGAATTGGATCAATTGGGTTAGACGAGGGTGATGGTGGGTTGCGAGGCTTGATGGGGGTGGTGGTTTAGGTGATTTGGGGTTGTTTGGGTGATGGCTGACATGACAAACGACGATAGCATCGGCTCCTTCGCACCAACACCATCGGGCCGACTCAGATCGTGCAACGAAGCCATGGAGCTCTCTCTCTGTCTCCCTCCATTTCTCTCTCACAGATGACTGTTATCATCCAAATATTTTGTGTATGGAAAAAAGATGGGTTTAGATTTACGATTGTTGTAGTTATTGTGTTTGTGGATGATGATTAATTGATTATAAAGCTGTTTTACTTCTTTATCTGTTGTGTTTGGTTAGTGGGAAAATTCTGGGGAAAGATTTCAATTTTTGAAGGGACGTTTTTATATCTAAATATTACTAAAATAATATTTAGTTTACTTTTTTATTATATATATTTTACTAAAATAATATTTAGTTTACTAATTCTCCCAAAGTGAGCTATTGATATTTATTATATAGATTTTACAAACTGGCATATTATTCATGTCACATTTGTTTGTAAGTTTTTTGTAGTAAAATTTGTATTAACTTTAATATTTTTCATTTACTTAATGGTGATTGAATTGTATTTCTATTAATTCTTTTTGTTGAGAAAATACTAAATTTACTACAAATTTTACTACAAAAGAATTTATAAACCGATGTGGCAATGAAGTGACACTTTAACAAATTAAAAAATCAATGAGTATTAAATTACTTGCACATCAATTTATAAAACTTATATAATAAAACTCGTAATATAATAACATAACTCTAATATTTTAGATCTTCTTAAGAATAAGGAAAAAAAAAAAAAAAAAAAACACATTACCACCCCCATATCTAAGAGCATCAGCATTGGAAAATTCCAATGCTATTCTATTTTACCATTCTTAAACACTACTTTATCAATATATCATACCATTTTACAATTCCTCCAAATCCCAAAACTCTATTTTTATTAAAATATTATTTTTTTACCTCTCTTTATTATTTTGTTTCCAACCGTTTTCCTGGGCTTTCCAACAACAATTTTTATTCCTCTCTCTCAATCTCTAGCACCGGTTCAACACACAGCACACACACACACCCATGATACACCGATCATCCTACCCAAACCCATCACCACACCCACACACACAAACACAAACACAAACATCAAACCAGTAACAAAGAGCCACACACAAACATCAAACCAGCAACAAAGAGCCACACACAAACACAAACCAGCAACAAAGCCACACACACAAACACAAACCATCAATAGAGCCACACACACAAACCATCAAACCAGTCCACCGATCAACAAACCCAAGCCACCGATCTGAAACCCACGCCGCCGATTTGAAACCCAGGCCACCGATCAAAAAAATCATCATCGGAGTAAGCCCATTCAACCCCATTCAAAAAAAAAATCATCACCGGAGCAAACCCATTCAAAAAAAATCATCTCCGGAGCAAACCCATTCAAAAAAAATCATCACCGGAGCAAACCCATTCAAACCCATTCAAAAAAAATATCATCGGAGCCACCGGAGCAAACGCATTCAAAAAAATGAGAGAGATGAGAGAGCAGATGGAGAGCAGAGTCGAGAGAGCAGATGGAGAAGCAGAAACGGAAAAGAGAGAAGAGAACAGAAAAAATGAAAGAGATGAGAGACAGAGGAGAGAGAGTAGAGATACCGGAGCCTCCGGAGCAAACCCATTCAAAAAAAATCATCACCGGAGCCACAGGAGCAAACCCATTCAAAAAAATGAGAGAGATGAGAGAGTAGATGGAGAGCAGAGCCGAGAGAGCATATGGAGAAGCAGAGACGGAAGAGAGAGAAGGGATCAGGAAAAAATGAGAAAGATGAGAGACAGAGGACAGAGAGTAAAGATAAAATATTAATTTTTTTTTTAGAATAGTGCTACAGTGCAATTCTATCTTTAGAACTGCACTGTAGCAAGTATTGCAAAAAATTTACAATACATGCTTTTACAATTTTCTGATGTAGATGGTTTTAACTACAAATACTAAATTTCCCTTAGATATAGCATTAGCATTGTCCAATGCTAATGCTCTAAGGGGACCTTTCTATGTTAGGGGCCATAGACAATAGCCTAAATGGCCTAGGCCTATGGGCGGCCCTCCTTTTAAAGGAAAACATTTGGAACGTCCATAAAAAAAATGATATCAAATGCTCTTCTCATCATATAGATAAAAGGCCTTACGTTTGAGGCAGTACCTCTATATATATAGTTGATAATTTGATATTTTTATCATGTTGTTAAGTGAAAATCACGTTGATATCCTGATGAATTTGGTTCCCAATCATGGCCATATTAATCAAACTACTATACAAAATTAACCAATCATTCAGATTTATCACAAGATGAGAGGGGGAGGGTAATTGAATGAAAAGAACTCACATCAAGTTTTGTAGAAATTTCATCGAACGTATGACACCATTGGCATGCAATACCAAAAGAACAACAATAATGCACTGAAAATTTTCAAATCGACCAAACATCTCCACACGAAGTTATGATAGTAGGTAGGATGTATATTTTCTGCTGGTTCGAATGTGGTGCATACAAGTTTTGATAGTCTTACAATTTTATCACTACAACACTGTTTATCAAGATGCTTCATTTCTAAAAAATCTTGACTCAAATTGGGTTTGATGGAGATGGAATTGGGTCGAGAGAGGAAGAGATAAAATCAGATATAAATAATGAGAGAATTCATAAGGACTGTTACACCATTTTATTTTGCTTTAACAAACGTTGGGAGAGAGTAATTAACAAGAATGGAATGGCATTTTGATTTTGGAGAGAGTCCTAAATTATGCAAGGACTGTTATACGGTTTGCAAAATGATTAAGATGGTTAACAAACGTTTAAGATGGTGAACGAAAATAAAATTTGCAAGAAATAAGAAGAATGAAAGGAGATAATAAAACAGAGATAGGAAGGTGGCATGATAGGAACCTGAATTTATGGTCGAGTCATCCTCAGTCCTCACCGTGTAATTGATTTTTATTTTTAGAAAAGTGTAACTGATTTTTATAATTAATAATAATAAAAAATTTATTTGTATAATATACTATTAATTTGAGTAATTTTTCTCAAGCTCATTCTCAATTTCAACACGTGTTGTTGTCTCTGCTTTGATGTTTTTTTTTTTGGATAGGCTTGATGAACTATATTTGTTTTCATTAGATGCGTGTGTAGGAGTCTAACTTGGCTTCTATTATAAAGTTTCAACTTATACTGTTCGTTTATGATAATTACACTTTTTGTCATAAAATCAAGATACCAATCAATTTTTGATATAGGTAGGTATTGAACCATAGATATCTTATTTAACCATCAGAGACTTTACTAATTGAGCTAACTAGAACACACAGTTGAATCCCAACTTGGTGGATGTATAAAATAATGACACTAGTCCTTTACTCAATGCATATAACAATGACGTGCTATCTTTTAAATTTATGTAAACCTATTATGTCATATGGCAAACAACGATTTGTACACATCATAAATATTTAACACATCATCTCCTAAAATACTTGTAAATTAATTACGGTTATACATATTTGACATATGTAAAGTTTAGAATAGATGGATGTCCTCAAATTAATCCTAAAAAAACATAGTTTGAATCTAATTATATATAATCTAATTTAAATCTAATAATTAAAAAGGTTTTTCCTCTAAAATAAATTTAATTAATTGAATTGCGAGAAGATGAACAACTACAATATTTTTTATTTT
Organism: Quercus robur; assembly: GCF_932294415.1. NCBI lineage: Eukaryota > Viridiplantae > Streptophyta > Magnoliopsida > Fagales > Fagaceae > Quercus > Quercus robur. Next base: position 11,388,285 of record NC_065538.1, on the reverse strand, counting down.
ATTTGGGATATTTAATCCTAAGCAAGACATAAATAGCTCGAAATTCTTATGTGTGTGTGTGTGCGCGCGCGCGTGCGTGCATGTGTGTGTGAGTGATAGTAGAAGCAAAAGCTCACATACCTTCATTTCCTAACCAACCAGCAATTTTGTTGTCAGATAAGTCAAGATTTCTTAGCTCCTTGAAAGGTTGAAATAGAGACATGTTTACATACCAAGAATCCTCATAATTTTGCTCTTGGTTTATATTGGCGAGCGTGAGCTTGATCACATGACCAGTGGAGGTGCTACACTTGACCCGCTCCCAACTACAACACTGACTTTTTGTGTCATTAACCCATGTTGGAAGAAGGGGTTTAGTATGATTAGTTTTGGATTTCAGAAAGGTATTCAATTCTAGCAGACCCATCCTCTCATCCTCAATACCAGCATTGTGCTCATGAATTTGAACAAAAAGTAGTAAAGCCCATAGCAAAAATTTCACCAAAGGCCACTCCATTGACAAATATGATTGTGAAACACCTAGTTTCATTCCTAGCTAAACCAGCTTCTTTGTAAGTACCCAAGACAAGAATGTTATAAGTCCATAGGCCTTTATATAGAGAAATTTATAAGGTTTTCATATTTTAATCCATATTTTAATTATATGATAAACTTCTAGTCAAGTCTTTTTGGACATGAGAATTTCATGGGCAATGACTACGTAGGTGTAATTGGGTTGTATCCGATCCAATTGTCGTCTTTTAACTTTTATGTGGACTCTACTTTTGTTTTGGTGAAGGTGGGCTCTCCCTTTTGTTTATTCATAAAGCATTAATCATACTTTCTAATTTATTATTTTCTGTTTTAATGGGAGCACATTCGGATAATTTTTTTTTTAAAATATTAAGTATTTTTAACTCACATGAAGAAAGAGAGGAGATGAATTTTTAAAGAAATTTAAAGTGATGTATATTCAAAAGAACAAATCTTTGTTACATTTTTTGTTTTGGAAAACGATAATGAAGGTATTATTCTTGAACATAATGATGAAAGCAGCTTGACATTGTGGGTGATTGGCACGTCATTTGAGTTTTCTCGTGATTTAATTTTTAGTTCCTTATTGTTATTGATAATAAGTGATTATATATATTTTTTGTTTCTTAAAAAAAAAAGTGATTAATTTTTTTGATAGGAATAAGTGATTATTTTTTAATGTTAACGTAGTGGAATTTGTTATGCTTCTTATTAATGATGAGCAAAATTGTGAATACCATAGCAAAATTGTTTCAATTTAAGGAAATAAAATATTTTGCTAATATTTTTTTAGGGAATTTGCTAATATCAATAACGGTATATTATTTTAAAATTATTGCCACAAGAGCCATAGTTTTTTTTTTTGAGAACCGGTCAGAAAACTTTATTAAACTAAAATAGAAGTACACGAATAAAGAAATTTGTATAAGTCCAAGGACAGCTACATGCAGCTGGCCATAGACTGAGGCTACACTAACATAGCTAAGAAAAGACCCATACTAAACAATTACCTCTGAGACGCCATCAGCTTTAGGTACTCATCCAGTAGACCTACTGCACCACTCAAAATGGTCCTTTGGTGGGTTTGTTTTTATTCAAAATAGACCTTATTTCGGGCATTCCAAATAGACCATGCCACTGTAGCCCAATGTTAAGGTCTCGTTGCCACAAGAGCCATAATAAATATAAACTAATGTCTTGCCTAATATGTTAACTGATAATATATTAAATTTTACTAATGTGTGTTCTTAGGGTACATATTAATTTTTATTTTTAGAAAATTTTTTTTCAACAATTGAAAAAGTAATGATAGCTTTTTCAATTCCCAATAAAATGTTTCTGAAAATAGAAAGTTTAATGTGTGTCCTAAGGACACATATTAACCGGACTCTAATATATTCACCAATTACATGATATAGCCCAAATCCATCATACATATCTTCTTCTTCTTATTAAATAATGATTTTAGTATGTGGAGTGTATATTAATATTATATGAATTGAACTATGGTCCAAGAATGGAACTGGGGAGAAGTCAAATTTGGAATAGGTATGGATGTAGCAGCGTGCTGGTCAAAAGTGCTTATATTTGTAGGAATGGTAGTATCAAACTCTTCTATTTATACAGTAATCTGAGACTTTAAGAAAAGGAAAAGTATCACTAACTCACTAATCCAGAGCCAACTGCTTTGAAATAGAGCTTATTAAAAAAAAACTGCTTTGAAATAGAGCTTATAAAATAAAAAAAAAAATAAAAAAAAACTGCTTTGAAATAAACTCCACTATGTTTACATTTGGTCTATTCAGAGACATACACGCGTCCAACCGTACTAACAAACTTCTATAAGCCTCGCGTGATCCCTCTCGTGAGTCACTTCAGCCATGCGACACCGTTTCTTTACGTGCATGCATGTAATTTAAAGCATACGATCGACTACACCGTTTGTTTTAATAACATGCTTTCATCACCAAACGATTCTGTTTGCTATTCAATAGTCTTATGCTCTCCTTTAACATACTATAAACACCTTCGTACCCAAATTTTCCCCACGGCATACATTTCGTGTCGATACTCACCACCCTGCTTCTATTTGTCTAGATGTAATTCATGCGGGTGATTTTTTTAAGTCATTTCATTCATTCAAACTAAAGTTAATTATACTCTGATTTTTTATATTAATTCTTTACCAATTAGCTTTATTATTGTAAATGTATTTATTAATAATTTTTTTGGTTAAAGGCCTATATGAGATCCTAATTATGACTTAAAAAAAAACACTTCTTGTTGTTTTATACTAGTTGATATACACACTATTTACGCAATGTCCACAATCTACCGTGAGTGTGTATTAGGTAGCTGTCTCAAAATTCCCCAAATTAAGCAACATTTGCTGTTTGAATTATTTTTCATTAACATCGATCCTGATTATCTGATAGCTCATCATCTGTTGTTTCATGACCATCAAAAGTTTTGGTTAGCCAAGGCCTTCTGTTTTTTACTTATATCCTTGATCAGTGGGGCTTGCCATCATCAACCCACCAAAAAATTAGATAAGCATACGAAATTAAGCAACATCATAGAGAAAATTCCTAAGACATATGCAACGAAAAAGCATTTGCACCAGTTAATACTTAATACTTCCCTAGTTTCCACCAGAATATGGGACAAGTTAAAAAAGTCAAGCAAAATAGTTGATAGCTCTCAAATTTTATGAAACTGTTTACTCATAGAAATAAATCGTATGGGTAATCAAGTGCAGCGGAAAAATCTTATAGATGATATAAAAATATTGCATGGAGGGACTTTAGTCGGCGTTATAGAAGAATCATCAGTGGATGTTATTGATTACTAAGGAAAAAACACGACAAGACAATGAAAGTTACGAAGCAAAACCTACTAGAAAAGAGAGATTTTGGCTTGTGTAATTTAAAAAATTCAATAGAACACACCTATTCACAAAGTGAAGGAATTTGCAAAAGAATAAAGCAACTATATATAGGGTAAAGATTTTGTATTTACGGTGATCATAGGGATTGACATGACCAACAAAGAAACCTCAAATATGTACAAAATTCACCGTTGCTGTATGAATATATTCTTAGTATTTTCTTTTTAAGTCTTCTTACTCAGTTATTCTTTTCCAGTGCAATATGCAGTTGTCCAAATATGTTAAGAAAATTCACCATTGCTGTAAAATCAAACAATATTGAAAAAATAATAATAATAAGTTCTTAATTTCCTACAGATCACACAGCCGAAAGAAATTTAATACCACAAACCACCCAAAAAATAACAATAATAATAATAACCAAAGCGGAAAAAATTCGGGTATATACTAATATTGGAGTAGAGCTTTGAACCTTCGCTCACTTGTGTCTCTAAATTTATTATTATTATTATTATTATTATTTTGCCTAACTCTCTTTGTATAATAATGGGTGTCTTCTTTCTTCTTCTCTTCTTCTTTTCATTTTTTTTTTTTTTTTGGTAAGCATGGGTGTCAAATCATTGGAAAAGAAATTATAACGCGGAATAAGAATCCTTCATTCTACTTTTTATAATGTACTATATGCTCGACTAATTGTAATATATTATATGTCTAATTTAATTTTTAATTTTGATTATTTTATAAGACCATTCATACATTTTAATTTTTAACAAAGCCATAAGACCTACTAGAAAAGTCATATAATTAAAATTACAAATGAATGATCTCTTATATCAGCACATAGTAGATTTGACGAAGACACTTAAATTTTTTTTTTTTTTTTTTATGGGTAATTAAACCATGTAAGTTTAAACTAATTAGAACTAATAGTCTTGACTCTTGTAGGTTAAAGTAATCCAATATTAAAAAAATTCTAATTAAATTCAAAATTCTTCAATTTGATTTTTAATTTATTAGTAATATTCATTAATAAAATATGCATACTCGAAATTTGTATAATAAATGGTTTTGAATCTCTTGGAGAGTTGGACATAAAAATAACATCTCCTATTAATATTACGTCATTTTACTTTAAGCTAGGATTCAAAAGCCCTTTAGAGCATCCACATCCGGTTTAGCTGTCTCATCTTATTTTACCATCCCAAAAAATTACTTTATCAATTATAACATACTATTTTACAATACACCCAACATCCCAAAACTTTATCTTTTTTCCCATTTTATTTAAATATTTTTTTCCTTTTTTTACTATTTTTTTTTCTCTTCCTTTTCTTCTCTTTCTCCCTCAACCTCTAGCACCGGTCACAACTAAACAAACAATCACCACCACGCCACCATTACCCTCGGCCCAACAAAATCCCGCCACCACTACCCTGGGCCCAACAAAATCCCACTGGAACCAAAAACCCAAAATAAAAAATAAATAAAAAAAACAAAATAAAACCCACCAAGTACCCACTACAAACCCAGCAAACCCATAGCAACCCAACCAACCAAACGCCGGCCAACAAACCCAGAAACCGGCCACCATGTCAACACCACCAAACCCACCAAATGCCAGTCTCTATGCCGATCTCCACGTCGGCCACCAAACCCACCAAACGTCAGTCTCTATGCTGATCTCCACATCGGTCTCCACACCGATCTCCACTACGTTGACCTCCAACCACCACACCCATCTCAGCCGTGACATCAACCTCGCCACCACACCAATCTAAAAATCCGATCCGGCGTGAGCTCCGATCTGGCACAGACTCAACTAAGAGAAGCTTGACAATGGCAAGAGAGAGGGGATGAGAAAGAGAGAAAAGAAAGAGAAAAAATGAGAGAGGAGAGAGAAATTGCCGGGTAAAATTATTTTAATGAGAGGGGAGCATTAAATTTTTTTTTTTTTTTTTATACCATTCAGCTATAGTACCATCTTACATTTGAGATGGTACTATAGCTAAATCTCAAAAAAAAAATTGGCTTTTCCCATATGGCCTTCCGGTTGTGGATCAATTTTTGGGCCTGTATGCCAAATGTACTTTACATTTGGCATGTAACAGGCCCATTGTTGATGCTCTTAGATCTGGTAGATATATAGGACCATGCAAGAGTTGGTTTGCCAAGCTTGAATAACAAGAGCTCCACATGCTAGAAGTTTGCAAGAAGATAGTAAATTAATTCCAATCCAGCCCGCCAACATAAATTTATTAATTCTACCAAAATCTCGACCCAACTCTAGCCCACGCTGTCAACATCGATCTCCAATTCATGATGTCGACGCCGATCTGAGAGAGAGATAAAGTGAGAGGGGAGAGAGAAAAGGAGATGAGAAATGAGAGGAAAGGAGTGACTGAGTGTGATGAGAGGCGTAGCTTGAAGAGAGAGAAAGAGAGGATATTTTTAATAAAATATTATTTTTTTGGTTTACATATGTTGCTACAATTAGTTCTTATATAAAGAACCAACTGTTCATGGATGGTATAAAAAAAAATAGGTTTCCAAACTCGAATGTAGTTGATTTTGAGGTTGTTGGTGGCAATGATAGCAATTGGGGGGGATTTTACACCCTCTAATGCTAGTGCTTTAATTCGGCTATCTAAATGCTAAATTAAAGCATTCATATGGGAAGTGTTAAAATAACAATTTAAAAAAAAAAATTATACCTTATTATTTATTTCTTTTTTCTGTTCCTTTTTTCTCTCTCCCCTTTCTAGTAAATTTGGCGTCATTGATGCCATTTTTCTGAGCAATTCAGCATCAGTGGCACTGAATTTTACTTCTCTTCACATTCAACTAAAAAACTTTGCACAATACACAAAAAACCTATAAACAATTTTAGTAATATTTAAACAAAAGACTCCTAGTTTGTAGCCTATGACAACAACTCTACTCAAAGATTAATAGCTATGTCATCTTTAAATTTCAAATTTTTGTTGTAGGGGCACAATTTTAGTGACCCAATCCTTGTCGGTCAAGTCTTGGCCCAAAAAGTCCCACACAATGAGTTTTTATGTAGAATATGGGCTAAAGAACTTGGTTTCAGTTAGTTTAAACGGTTTGTTGCATGGGTTAAGGGAATATAGAAACAAGAACAAAAATGGCACCGTGAAGAGAGGTCCCGCCCAAATGATAAGGCTAAAAACTTGATTAATGGACATAGATCAATGCAGTAAGACCTCTCTACAGTATTCTCCCCTCCTCTTTCTTCGTCCCCTCTCTTGGGGGACTTTTACATATTATATAGGCCCTTTCCAATCATCTAAGCTTTACACTTGTTGATCATCCAAACTCTTACTTGAGCACCTGTCCCATCAGACACCCCTATCAATTCTTTGTGAGTTGCGATAACCAAGGTAGCACTGTTCAGGGGTCTTCTCTTCATTAATGCGGCCAGGGGAGTAGTTGTAATGCATTTAATGTGGTGGTAGCAGCCTTTGCTGAGATATTTCAGATTTCCTTCCTTTTTACGTATTTGGAAGATAGACTATAGTGGCTTGGATGCACCTTTGATCCGGATTTTGTAGTATCCGAGGAGAAATTACTCCTCGGACATATTCTCTTTGCCCCAGTAGGCCTAAATAAGGATTGTTTGGGCCACAATGTCTCCTCGGATGGGTTGCGTCCTCTGACGGGCCTAGGACCCAGCCAGCCTATTATTTTGGGCCAGTCCCCAGATTTGTAATTTAAAATTATGTATAAAATAACATTTTATGTATCAAATCATAAAAATATTCATTAGCAAACATATGTATTAAGAATATAAAGAACATGTAATCAAATAGTTAGATTTTCAAAATATGTAATCATATTAAATTTTTTGGTAGACAAACTTTGTCAAACTCCTATTTTGACGTTCAAGAAAATGATTATTTTGCGCCCCTTGGAAGACTTAGACCAATGGATGGGTCTATTTTTCTTTTAATAAAAGATCTAATGGACTACTTTTATCGACCTAATTTTTTTTAATAGAAAAATAACATTTTACTAACTGCCGACTTTGAAAAGTAGTTTCCTAGTTGCCTCCTTAATTCTTTCTAGGCCTTTTTGTCTAAACTCTCATTGTATAATAAAGGTGCCGGTCTCCTCTGAATACTTTTTTTTTTTTAATGCGTTAGTTAACAATTGTTTTTAGTATATTTATTAAATGATTATTTTAAGAAATTTTTTATATTACTTTTATGAAGAATATAAAAGTTGTAAAAAAAAATTAATGTTTCCTATAAGAAACTCTCAAAAGTATTTTCTAAACTAATATCTTTAAAGTATTCGTTAATTTATTTTTTCATTAATAAAACTCAACTCTAATCTTTAAGAATTTTTTCCTAAACTTTTTATATAATGAGAAAAGTTAACGGATAGAATAAGAATATTGATTTAAGAAATATTTTTAAAAAAATTTTATGGTGAAAGAAAAACAAAACAACTTATTTTCTAACAACTTTATATTTCTTATGAAAGTTGTATTAAAATTTTCTTATGATAGCTTATTAACAAATGCCTTAAGACTTCATTTAATCACACTAATATTATATGATTACGAGTGCCCAATCATTGGAAAAGGGTAAAGGAACTCGGTCTTATCTCTCTATACAATAATGGGCGCCACTGCCAGCTCATTGAAGAAGAAACCCTCTCTCTTTCTCTATTAAATTAAGTAGGGGCATCTCAAGGACAAGATAACCGCGTGTTGATGACCTCCAATACAGTGACATTTTGTCATGTGTCCAAAACTCCAAAAGGCTGAAGATAGAGATGAAAAACAAAATGGTTAAATTGCACTAATTAACTTCTTTGAACTTTTATGCTTTTACACTAATATGGCATATATATTTTTGGATAATTACATTCATCTCTTTTAAGGTTTGGAAAAATAACACTTATACTAGATAAATTTAGTATTTTTATTCTGAATCTATAAGTTATTTTTTAGCTAACTATGATTAAATTTTTGTAAAGAGATTTCAATAAAAATTTAGAATATTTCATTACTATTATAAACAAAAGGGGAGGAAAAGAGTGTTAATTTTTTCACATTTCAAGAAACAGGAGTGTTTTTTTTTTTTTTTTTTTTTTTTTAGGATGGAGTGTTAGAGCATCTCCAGCAGACTCGGCAAAGCCAAATTTTGGAGAGTAACAGACACTATTCACGCAAAACAAGCACTCCAACAGACTCGGCAACTCCAAATCAAGGCCGGCTCAACAAGTTTTGGGGCCTTAGGCGAAAAATTTAAATGAGACCTTTTTATAATTAAATATTAATAAAATTAAAATGATAATTTAACTAAAAATAAAATTTAAAGTATAGAACAATAGAACCTGGTTATTGTAATTTTTCTAAAGCCGTGACCATTTGAAAATTTAAACCTGCACAAGTAAAAATTTATTTAATATATAGTTTAATAAATTAGTGTCACTATAATACAAATGAGTTAATATGATATACATCAAATTATTAATTGACATAATTATTTATAATAATAGATAAAGTGTCAGATTTATTAAAAAAAAAAAAAAAAAAGAGGGTTAGAAACCGTCGGACCAAATAAGTAAATAATAGTTATCTCTGTGGTCTTTAATTGACATAATTATTAATTGACATAATTATTTATAATAATAGATAAAGTGTCAGATTTAAAAAATAAAAAAAAAAGGTTAGAAACCGTCGGACCAAATAAGTAAATAATAGTTATCTCTGTGGTCTTTAACAAAGAACAACAAACAAAAAAAAAAAAAAAAAAAAAAGTGTGGTCAGTGGTCTGTCACATGATATGACAAACCACTGACTACAGTACCACTATATAAAAAAAAGGGGTGAGAACCATGCTGTGATCCAGCCGGACCAGCCTTTTCTTCAATTTCTATGGCTAAGTTTTAAAGCAAATAAAGGTCCACAGATGGGCAGAACAAAAAACGTGTCCCATCCCATCAACATCAAACAGTTGTTCAGTGACAGTTGCGGTGAAAGTGTGAAATAAACTAAAAATATATATAATATAAGTTAAAGAAATAGAAAACTCTTGGGTCTTTATTTTCGGCAAGACAAAGAGAAAAAGACAAAGAGAAAAAGGGGAAGAAAGAACTGAAGCAGAGAATGAGAGAAAGACCTTCTGTGACTGCCGGCTGGTACCGGTAGGCTGGTATGCTGGGATCAACAAAGAAAAATTTTAAGCTAGAGGGGCTGATTGAGTTGATGGAAAAAGATCAAAAATAAAGATGAAGATGAAGAAAAGAAAGGTAAGGCTGTAAGAATATAGATGGACAGGCAGAAACATAGAGAGATGAGAGGTTTTTGTTTTGTTTTTGATATTTATAATCTCTATTTTAGCATATTTTAAGACAATTACGTTATATTATTAATGAATTTATCTGCTATTAATTTTAATTTTAGCATATTTCAAGAATGGATTAATACATTTGTCTCCTAAAATTTAATTGTGTTAGTTGAATTTTGATTTTTTTTCCTTTTTAATATTTTGCATTTTAGGATACAATAAGACCTTTTTAATGCATTTTATTGATCAATAAAAATACTTAAAATTTTTTTAACTAAAATATATAAATAAATATATTATATATAAATTTTTTTTTTTACAAGTGGGGCCTTCTTTTATTTGGGGACCTTAAGCAGTTGCATCTCTTGCATCTACTGTTGAGCCGGCCTTGCTCCAAATTTTTTTTAGAGTTGCTACAGTAGCTCTCCAGGTATGGAGAGCACTGTAGCAATCACTGTTCATCATCTAAAGAATATTTCCTCTTAAAATAATACCCGGTTGAATAAAAAAATAATTCTTTCTCTCTCATTCCTTTTCTCTTTCGTTCTTCACTCTCTGGTGCTTCTCTATCTCAACGGTAACATACCACAATTAAAACAAAAACACAAAATCCAATCCAAAGATTTGAAACACAAAAACAATATTTCTCATAAGCCTAATGAAATCTGAGCAATAAAATAAAACTAATCAAACCAAAAAAAAAAAAAAAAAATGTAGAACGCCGATCTGTGTAGAACGCCAATCTCCACTTCTCTGCCGGTGATCTATGTGTGAATGAGAGAGAATTTATTTGTGTGAGATAGAGGGAGAGAAATTTGTGTGTTTGTGCAAGAGAAAGAGAAAGAAAGAAAATGAAACAAAGAGGGAGAAGTGTTCTGGAGGCTACCACACACACAAGTAATCTGGAATGAACTAGAAAAAGAAAAAGAAAAAGATGGGTAGGTGGAGATAGTGGATACGTGTGTGGTGGAGGAAAAACCAAGAGAAAAAAAAAATAAATAAAAGGGAACGTGTGGATGAAAGGAAGGAAAAGAATAAGAAATAACCATTTAGAAATTTTATTGTAATATTTTCACAATAAATTTTAAGTAATTAACTAATATTGGTGAGTAAAAATATAATTTCAGTGGTGGGTTCAAATTAGAACTAGTAATAACTTTTCACATAAGATTTTGATGTGATTCTTGTGTAAGTATTGCGAAAAATGTTGTAAAAATACACTTTTCATTTAAAAATATAATTGTTGGTAATGAATATAGAAAGAATAAATGATGATAAAAAAAGAATAAAGAATGAATGAAGATATAATATTTAAATGAGATAGAGAATGTGATAGAGAGTCTGTTGGAAAGTGTATTTGAAAAAGTGGGTAGCTAAAAGCTAAATGTCACTGTTCATTCTCCAAACAGGTAAAAATTAGGCAAAAATTTAGAAAGACTGTTGGAGATGCTCTTATTATGCTAAACCTCAAAAGAGAGGTGTGTAATTACACCTATATTTTTTTCTCTTCGGATTTCCGGTAACTAAGTGATTATATCAATTAGGCCCTTCCTGTCACATAGGTCTAACAATATTAAAAAGCAAAGTGGGGAAACTTTGATGTTGTCACCTTATTTTCTTCATCTTGTCATTCGCTACAACTATTGGCCTGTTTGGAAGTTTAGAGAGGGAGGAAAGTAGAGGAGAGTAGAAGGGAAATGATTCCCTTCCACCTTATTTGGATGTTTCTAAAATTAGTAAGGGAGAAGAGAGTAATTAGTCCTTCCTCTTATTTAGATGTTTTAAAAATTAGGATGAAGAGGAGAGGAAATAATTAAAATAGACAAATTTACCCCTATTTGAAAATAGACTTACAACATTAGTCTATGATTAATTTATTAGATTAAATAATTATTTAACCAACATTCTCATTCCATTCAATACCACTAATAAAAGTATAAAACTACTACTAACTATTATAAAATAATTTTCATTACCTCAAAAAAATTATAATAAAAATAAATTCAAAACCTAAACAAAATTCAAAAATTTTCTCAAGAAACAAAATTTTCAGTTACAAACAAGCGAAATTACCATAATACCCTCTTACAAATTTATCAAATTTGAAAAAAAAAAAAAAAAAAAAACAAAGATCAGAGACACAATAATTTTCATTTCCAACCAAAAAAAAAAATAAATAATAAAAATATGAAAAAAAAGAAGATAATTAAAGATTGATCGAGAAAACGAAAATCAGAAACTGAACGAAGCACCAGAATTCGGAATAATGGCTTAGAAGAGCTCGCCGCACCGGCACCAGAATCCGGTCAACCCTGCCTTCCTCCTGCAACTAAAGCACCGATTCACCTCTCTCTTCACCTCTGATCTGAATCCGAAAATGAACCCCTCCGATCTAACCCAATCCGACGCCGCCGCCGCCGCCGCCGTTGCAACAACATCCTCGCTTGACACCTCCGTAGTACGTAGTAGCAGATTTGAACGAACTCGCACTAGATCTATGATGAACCTTCAACAACTTGTTCATCGAAGAAGAAGACACCGTTGTAACGGTTGTCGTCGTTGTTGATGATGAAACGTTTGTTGCTGTTGTAGAGTTTGTGTTTGTGTTTGTTGTGGTCGTTGTTGTTGTTGGAATTCGAGGTGTTGAAGCAGTTTTGGCACATGTTTAGGGTATTATGGTAATTTCGCTTGTTTGTCATTCGTGGTGTTAAATTTTCTAAGGAAACAAACAAATATTATTTATATAATCGGTTTGTAATTTTGTTAGGTTTGTAATTTTGATAATTTAGAAAGGGTAAATTAGAGAATTTATTTGGTTAATAATTTATCTACTCTACTCTCCCTCCAAATCTCTCCAATTTGGAGGAATTAAAAATGAAGGGTTAAAGATAGTTAAAACCCCTTCAAACTCCTTCCCCTTCTTCCTTAAAAAATTACAAAATGAGGTAATTAAATTACTCTCCCTCCTTTTACTCTACTCCCTCCATTTTTAAACTTCCAAACAAACCATATGTTTTCTTCTTTGGCCACTGCTTCATTTTGTATTATCTTTTAGTTTGAAAATTTTAATCATATCTTCGTTTTCTGACTTTTCTCGGTTTCAGCCACACGCGTTTTTTATTTATTTTTTATGTCACTTTTGCTTCTCTTTATTTACTTATGCCAAGTAGGTAGGTCTACTTACTATCTGAGGTACTTTCTAGACAAATTTTACTTTTTTTTTTCTCTTAAGGTACGTACACACAAATTCAGGCATAAGAAAAATAGAAAATAAAAGGGTACGTACACACAAAATTTGACCCCATTTCTAATCTTAGTTGAAATGAAAATTTTTTATTTGTTTTCATTTAGTATATGTTTGGATAGAGATTATCCGACGTCCAAGTTTGCACTGTAGCGCAATTTGCTTCTTTTTTTTTGTTCAGCCTGCAATTGTTGACAAGTCAACTATAAACAGTGTTCTCATGCATTGTTCAAAGGTCCCACAAATTACACTTTTCAGAAACTTTTTCATTAAAAATAGGTCCCACAGCACTATTTACACATTTAAAAAATATTTCATATAGTGTTTTCAGTTTTCAATTTTTAATTTCAGCAAAATAAGTTCTATTGAAACAAACCCTTAGTCCTATAACTAACATTGTATTTTTTTTTATCTATTATTAACAATTTGTCATATAAACAGATATCAATTTTTTTGTTTCCCTAAACTTTCGCTTTTTGACTTAATATATCTTCCACCTCAGGCGATTGCTAAGTGTATATATGCAATATTTTATTCTCTCGTGTGTTTTCTGGTGATGTTTTCAAACTCTATGCATGTCTTTTCAAAGGTTAGATTAAGTGGGTCAAAGTATACATTTAGTTAAATCAATTAGGTCTTCTCAAAAAGAATTACGATGGTGTGAACATGTAAGGGTTTCCATTTTTTAGACTCTTAATAATTGTTATTAATTGATGTAAACTAATACTTAAGGTGGGTTCCAGCTAGCTTAACTGCTAAAATTTTTTATGGTTAAATAAGAAATCTGGAGTTCAATCCCCGCCTATACTAAAAACCGATTGGTGTCTTGGTCTGATGATAAAGAGATATCATCAAGAGCGAACGCTATAGGTTGAAACTCTTTCTCAAAAAACTAATTAAGTAATTAATACTTGAGTATTTCGTTTCCCTAATCAATACGAAATGGTTATTGAATCACTGATTTTAAATTAAAAATTAAAAACATGGTATTTTATTACTATTATTATTTGGTTTTATGTGGATGTTGTTAGACATTTGTGAAGCCTGGAGAATTGGTGAGTAGAAATGGCTTACAAGTTTGAATTATTATGATATGTAGGGGTGTGTCAGAATAAAGTTAGATTTTTTTTTTCAAAATCCAACTTGATAAGGTAGGGATAAGAAATTTCCAACCCATCACATGTGTAGAAAACTCAACCTGAGGGTTGGGTTAGGTTGGGTTAGGGGTCAGTGAATTATCCTTATACATTTTATCTCTTATAAAAATTGGACTTTCATCAACTATTTAAACACTCTTTTTTCAATAAATTATTACAATTCACATCAATATCTAAATTATATTCCAAAATTTTTAATTTATTAAAACTAATTCTCAAAATGCTAAAGTAATCAAACTAAACAAATTAAAATAAGGTGATGAAATAAATTTATATATAATGTGGATTGAGTTAGGTCATATGGATGAAAAAAAATAAAAAATAAAAACCTTATAACCTAAATCCTACCCTAACCTAGGCTCAAAATAAAATTTCAACCCTTTGCACCAACTCAAGAAACCAACCCAAGGCATCAGATTGGGTTAGTTTCATCAAGTTGGTGGGTTGGATGCACATCCCTAATGATATGGTTCATTGAAATCAATGGTTACAAGCACCAAGAACAAAATATAATGTTCACAAAAGAATATGTGTGAGGGTAAATTTCTAGGTGACTTGAAACCTTAATCCGGGGCTTGGTTCAATAGGGGCTTAGCATCAGGGTCGAACCTTCAATGTTGGGCTACTTCCCATTTGATAAAAGTAAACGTCAAAAATTGTATCCTAAGGTCGTTGAATGCAATGAGGAGAGCTTATTGTTATTATCATTTGTTGTTGTTATCTTTTAGCTAAGGGCTGATAGCTCATTTAGCCGCCAACCTGAGTGATTTGCCCCATTTGGGCTGGGCAAAATTGAGGTTCCACACCCCTTTAGTCTTTACCTAGAACAGAAAATCTGAGTGATCTTTAATGATGAAAATTTTGTTACATGAAAAAGATAAATGGGTCATCTACTCTTCAATTAGCAGAACATGGAGGTAACTAGTCGACGCTATCTTTTACTAACACACACCAACATTTTTCTTGCATTGAACAACAATGATGTAAAGAACTTTGATGAAATTAGATGAAGTTTTTTCACATATTTTTAGGCAGACGATTGGGAAACTTGTTGATATTTGAATATAGAATAAATTAAGCTTCATGTAAAAATGAAGGAAAATATTCATTCATAGTATTAATAATTAGAAACTAGGGATCAATTTTGCTCGAATAAACTGTTTGAGAATGACTTTCTCTTCATCAATACAATTATTTTCTTCAAGATCTTTTTGTTTGATCTTCTATTTCTCTTCCTACATCATATTTACTTATTTAGATGATAAATAGAACAAATTTGCTTATTGTTAGGACATATGTGATTCACTTGTTAGGAACATATGTTACTATTTTATGTAATTGACTAATCCTTTGACAAAATGCACTTTACTTGTATTTGGGTAGATCTAGGATGTGTTTAATACTTCAAGAAACTTTATTTCAAGATCAAGTGTTAAAGCCATGCAAGTCTGTCCAAGATTCAAGTCTGAAAAGTGTCTGTCATTAAAGCTCAACAGCTAGCTCGACAGCTAGCCATCTATCGAGCTTGAAGAGCTGTTCAGCCCCGTGGCTCGACAGCAGCTCGACAGATAGGGTATCTGTCGAGGTTTATGAAAAATAGAATTTCAGTTCTGTTTTGACTCTAATCCGTGATTGAATGTTTGAGCTTTCTTTTCTCACAACCCTAGACATATAAAATGATTTTTTTAAGGGCCGTCAAAGTGAACACAAGTTGCACAAGTGTTGAACAAAATTTTTTCAAGCAAATTGTGACTGGAGACAAACTTTTTCCCTAGTTCATCTTTCTTGTGAAGAAGTTGCTGTGTTTGTGCACTATAGGGTTTTGTGACCAAGCATCTTCTAAATCTTCATTGTGTGATGAACTGAAGAACTTTGCACCAACAACCTTCTCAAGTTGGTGATTAAAGTCGCGTACTGGGATCCGTGCAATTGGTTAGTCACGTATTGGGAGCCGTGCATTACAATGAGAGATTGTTACTACAGAACAAGTCCAATTGGGTATTGGGGTAAGGGTTCAACTGTAGGTTGGTATAAGGTACTGGGATTCCTTTACTTGTAACCGCTTGTTGTGATAATAGTGGATTCTCAGGAGTGGTGACCTTAAAATCACCCGATGCGATTTTTGCCGTGTTGGTTTTCCCCATTTGTAAACAAATCACTGTGTCAATTTATTTTCCGCTGCATACTTAGTTTAATTGGTGATTTGTTTGTGCTACCACGCGTTTGCATATTAATTTGATTAATTAATAAACTCGGCTAATTAATCAATTAATTCATCACAAGGGATCAATATGTTTTTGGCCTATCAAGTGGTATCAGAGTAAGCACACTCTGATTAGGTTTTAATCTTTATTGTGTAATCCATTAACCCTTGTTTGTCATGGATAAAGGACAGTCTCTCATTATACTTCCTTTATTTTATAGTACCAACTATGCATATTGGAAAGTACGCATGAGAGCTTTCTTACAATCTTTAGATAAGAAGGTGTGGCAAGCTGTAGAGATTAGCTAGACCAAGCCAAAGGAAGTGTTGGCCGATTGGCATGAAGCCATGATAACGCCTTAAAGTGTATACTTGTTATATATTTATGTGGGCGTTATCTCCTTATTATTATGCTTAATTTGTATAATTAAGTTATGATTTGCATTAGTCTCTATTATTTATCGTTACATAATTTCTTGAATAAGATGCTATTCATTGTGTGTAATTTTTTACTTTCAAGAAATCATGTGAGAAAGATGAGTTTATAGGAATTTTTGAGAGAATAGAGGCCAAACTCAAATTAAAGTGGAGCTAAAGAACCATGCTTAAATGTATAAGGAGGTGCAGCTGGAGTGCTTGGATTGTCTACCATGATTGGAATGTTCAAATAAGGAAAGAAATCAAAGAGGCAGAATCTAAAAATGAAAAATCTGATTTGAGTACTGACCAGTATTTTGGGCGTATCTCTCTCCTCAAAAATCCAATTGACACAAGGCTAGATGGGTTGGAACCATGACTTAAATATCTACAACTTTTCAGTTTTGAGTTTTTGGAAATTCTCAATTTTTGAAGGCCGAAATTAACTCACAACTTACTGCTGTAAACCTGGACGGAAATTAAAATAGTAAAAGTTTTATTTTCTTTGGACACTTAGACATTACGGTTTTGAAAGGAGGCTGGTAGAACGAATTTTGGCAGAGAAAACCTTGTATTTTTTCTTTCTCTAATGATAGCCTAAACTCTTTGCTAGGGTTAGGGGTTATGTTTCTTCTATACGGTATGAATATTCAATGTGATTCTTTTTAGGATTTTATCAACAACATATTTGATTGTTCAATTAGATTTCTTTTGATGTATTAGTTCTTCCATGCTTTCAATAAGTTCAATCATGTTTTTCTTATTGTTTAGATGAATTTGTAATAGTTTTAAATAGAAATCACGTTTTAAAGTGAATGAGTTTTTTTGAAAACTATTCTAACCGCATTATTAATTGAAGTTATCATGCGTTCTTGAATTGTCTCAGTTCAACCGAATCATAAGTGTTTAATTGTATAAGAATAATCAATTATGAAATATATAATTTCTTAGATCACAAAGAATTTCATATCGATATAGGGAAACACCTTGATTACCTGATATTTACATTATTGATTTAAATAAATTTTTATTATTATTCTTGTTAACAATTACCAAGCAAAAGTATTTTTCTTCTTTACCCAAATTTTTGTTTAATTATATTGTCTTTGAATCTATCTTGCTCCTTGTGGTTCGACCTCGGTACTCCGAGAATTATATTGCTACGATCTCCTGCACTTAGGAGTGAGCAAGCAAGCCAAGATCAAGGCGGCAAATTTCAACAGCAGAGCGTTGAATGCTTTATTCAGTGCGGTCACCAATGAGGAGTTCAAGAAGATATCCTCCACTGAAATTGCTAAGGAAGCATGAACCATCCTTTAAACAACCTATGAAGGAACAAAGGCTGTCAAGGACTCAAAACTTCAAAAGCTCACTACTAGCTTCGAAGAGATAAAGATGGAGGAGGATAAGTCATTCAATGAGTTCTATGCCAAGCTCAAGGACATAGTGAACTTAGCTTTCAATCTTGGGGAAACCATTCTTGAACCCAAGATTGTGAGAAAGGTGCTCAGATCTCTACCCGAGAGATTCCATGCCAAGATTACGGGAATCGAAGAATCAAAGGATATTGGCAAAATCCCTTTGACAGAGCTGGTTGGTAATCTGCAGACCTACAAGCTAGGGTTAACGAGGATATGTAAGTCAGGTAAAAGCAAGAGCATGGCTTTGAAGGCCAAGAGTAGTGACACGGATGAGTCTTCAGATAATGAAGATTCTAAGATGAAGTCCTACATCACCAGGCAATTCAAGAAGTTCATGAAGAATGCCAATGGAAAAGGCTTCGACAAGGATCGTAGGCAATCTAGTTCTTCTTAGTTCAAGAGCCAAGATAAAAGGAAGAAGGATAGTAGGGATAGCGATCAGTACACTATTCCCATAGAACCGAAGTGCTTCGGGTGTTAAGGCTTTGGACATATGAAACAAGAGTGTCCTACATATCTGAAGAGCATTGGGAAAAGCAAGGCACTTGCTGCTACCTTGAGCGACACTAAGCTTAAGGATGATTCCGACAATAAGGATGATGGAATCCTGAATGCCTTCACTGCTACTGTCAATCCTACTAAAGGGATTATTGAAGATGTGGATGAAGAAGAAGAATTGGTGAAGTCCAAGTTTGAGAAAGTGGATGAACAAGATGACATTTACAGAGCCTATGCAAAGTTGTACAAGGTCTTAGAAAAGCATGAGAAGTTGTATAGGTTGACCACCAAGAAGCTTAGTGATGTGGAGCTTGAGCGTGAAGAGCTTTCCACAAAGTTTGATGAATCCAATCAGAATATTGGAACACTGAGGTTTGAGAATAACTTCTTGGTTGAGAAGATCAAGAAGCTTAAGGGAGAACTGTTCCAAGTCAGAGCTCAACTGGAAAGGACTTCAAGAGCTAAGCTCGATAAAATGCTCAGTCTTTAGAAATCTGCTTCAGATCGAACCGATTTAGGGTATGATTTCTCTCCTTCTAATATTGCTTCTTCTAGTACTACTGTTTTTGTTCCTCCTAGTAATAATGTTGAAATTGAGAACACTAATGTTAAAACTGATGTAGCTAGTGAGAACATAGACAAGGATAAATCTATCTTTGGAGCACCCCTAAATAAGATAAGAAGGAAGTTAAAAACCCTAAGGTTAAGAAGGCTAACTCTCAAAAGCCTAAACAGAAGAAGCAGCATCTCTGTTATCACTGTGGAGCAGCCGATCATACTCAACCCAATTACTATAAGTGGCTAGCCACTCAATAGAGTAACGACATGATCGCATCGGGAAACCAGAATCAGTTTCCATCCTTATTTGCTCCCCTTGGAGATCTTCTCAAAGCCCTCATGCTCCTTTCGAACTTAAACGATTTCAATTCTTCCCCCTCACCGCCAGTTCAAGGGTTTAATCAAAGGAAAGGTTCCTCCAATGTGTAGAAGGAAAAGGGCTCCAAGTGATTCTGTCACTTCTTCTCTCTTTCCCTTCTTGTTTTTGTTTGCATTACTTATGTGTTTTGCTTTCATGTTTTGAGTCAGTCTAGTTTTTATGCTTTGCTTTGATTAACATGTTTTTGTTTGTTTTCAGTTTTGTTTATTTTATTTTTCATATAAAAATTAAAAAAAATTGAAAAATCAGAAAAATACGAAAACAATGTGTTTTGTGTACATTGGTACTTGTGTACATTGGATGGCTATTAAAACAAAGTTTTCTAAATTTTGTATCTTTTGTAGCTTAGATGAGCATCTCTATGCACAACTAAGTAAGTGAGCTTTGTGGCTCGTGTTTGTGATGAGTAAGATTAACTGATCTCTTATACTTAACACTCGTGTCACTCTTTTTGACAAGAAGGACTAGAAAATCCTAAGAGAAAGGCATAAATAACCATCTCACCACTGTTGCCCGTCAATTATGAATGACATTTATGTGCTTCGACATAGCAAAATTGGAATGTCAAATGCTTAACATAATTGGGTATTTCTTTTCTATCTCTTATATGTCCATAAATGATTTGCTTAAAAAGAAAAATATGCAAAGAAAAATAAAAAGCAAAAAGAACAAAATGCTTTATATATGATTGCAAGCGTGTATTCTAGGAAATGTAGTGGTTATAGGATGTACCTCGAAAGTAATAGTCCCTATCAAACAGTTATGATTGTGTGTGAGTTAAAGTGATTCTCTCATATCTTAAATCATCATAACATGTATACACTTATGCAATCTTGCGATATTTTTCACACACAACACGCAATACTCTTTGTTACTCTTGATACATATGCAGGTACAATGTGATTTGGTGATCACAAGGTTTTATATGTGTTAATGTATGCTCATTAAACTGTCTTAATTTGTTTTTGAAATATAAAATTGGTTAGACTTGTTTAGTGTGTGTGTGTTTTGGGATCTATGTGCTTAACATTTTTATTGTTGAGAGATGTTTTTAAGAGGTTAAAATGTTGTTTGGATCCTTGGTTGAGTTGCGTGTTTGATTTCATTCATATCTATGCTTTTCCCTTCTTGAAAAACTATTTTTAAGCAATCTTGACACCTCCTCAATACCTCTCAATACCTAGCCCATCTGTTGAGCTCTTTAGTTGATTGTTATCGCAATCTAGACACCTCTCGATAGCTAGGTGGATCGATCGAGAAATCTCCTGTCCCCTCGATAGCTGCTCGATCCATCAAGCTTTGGTTGCTATGGACACCTGCATGGATAACTCTTGATAGCTGAATCTATCGAAGCTTTTAAATCTCGACACTTTCCTCGATACCTCTCGACACCTCGATCTGTTGAGAATTACTAAACACCTATAAATAGGTCTCAGCACAATCTGATCCTCATTTTCTCGATCTCTCTCGATCTATCTGTGCCTATTCACCTCCCATACACTCTCTTCTCTTTTTCTCTCATTATTCATGCATTTCATGCATTTAGACCTAGGTTTTGGGGGTTTTTGAAAAATTTTGGAGTTTTCAAAATTGTTGAGTGTTTATTAAAGTTTTGGGATGGGTTTTTGTTTAAATGATCTTTGAACCTTAAGCATTGCATCACATATGCATTATAACTATATTTTCATGCATTTAGATGTGTGCTATATATGTCAAACTGATTGTGTGCTGGTAGGTTTGGATTGGGCTGAGCCCATGATGCTTTTTACTTTACACATCACATGCTCATGCATTTTCATGCATACGTACCTTACATTCAATATATTTTTGTATATTTGAACTGTTTGGAGCTTTTCTAATTGTCTCTTCCTTCCCCCCCTCTCTCTCTCTCTCTTGTTTATGTTAGTGCGTCAATGACACTGAAACGTAAATCTGCTCCATCCCAGAACCCTCTTCGTTCCGAGGCATTGTTTTCTTCTGATCCTACCCCCTCTTTTATTCGGTTCTGTGATGAGGATACCCGAAAGGACTTCTTGGAGAACCTTTCTTGACAAGGTATTCATTCGAAACGCCGAGTCATTTTGTCAAATTTCGCCGACATTGACCTACCCGATGTCATTCACATTCGAGGTTGGGAGTCACTGTGTGACATCTCGGTCACATGTCCTTCCGTGCTAATCCATGAATTTTACTCCAACATGCATGGAATTGATTCCTCAGTACCTCTCTTTTATACTTGCGTTCGAGGTATGCGCATAGTTGTCACATCGGAGTTGGTATCCAATGTGCTCCGTGTCCCGAAGGTAGAGCATCCTGACTACCCTGGTTGTGAGCGTCTAATGACTGTGTCCAAAGACGAGATGATTTCCACTTTCTATGAGCGTCCCGCGGATTGAGGTGATCGTTAGTTTACACCATGTTCGACCTTTGCTAAAGGTCCTAGATTCATGAACATGGTGATGACTTTTGTTTTGCACCCACTATCTTATTATAACTCTATCACAAAGCCTCATGGTCGATTTTTGCTTTCCTTGTTAGAGCATCTCACTATAGATATTCCTTCACATTTTATTCTTTCTATTATAGATATGTATAAGGATATGACTTCCTGTGATAAGCTCATTTTCTCTTCAGCTATCATGCAGATTTTATGTCATTTTTCTATTCCTTTTCCCTCTTCTGACCACTTCTCTGTCATGTGTGTCATTGACTACGCTACCATTAAACGGAGTGAGGCGCAGTTTCGATCAAGGCGGTCCGGTACGGCAGCTCCTCCCACTCCCTCTGCTCCATCCACATCCACTCCTCCTCTTTTATGAGCGATGTGACTCTCAGAGATATCATGGGGCACCTTCAGCGCAAGGATGCTCACCTTGTTACACTCTCTACTGAGTTGTATCAGGTGAACATCCGTGTTGGCCGTATTGCTCGACAATAGGTGGTCATGGGTGGCTTCATTGATTCTCCTCCACATACTCTAGAGGCTTCTGATGCTGAGGATAATGATGATGATGCTACTACTTCTGAGGGTGATGATGATGGAGATGCTAACTCTTCCAGTGCAGATAAGATGTCTACTTGACTCTCTTACCCTTTGTCATTCATGACAAAAAGGGAAAGTAGTTTTGGTATATGAGAGTAGTCATACTTAGAGAGAGAGTTAGTATATGATCATTTTGTTAGGGGGAGTGTTGATATTTTGAGGGATGTAGTGAGGATTACATGTATCTTTTTCTTTTCTTTCTATTTAAGATACATTCATCTTGTACATGGGTCTTGTGACCATTATTGACATACATTGTACTTATTTTCTTTATATGTTGATGTATGTTTCTTTCACCTACCCTTACATGTGTTGTTTCTTTTCTCTTTTTATGCACATGCTTTTTATTATATGTATGCAATCTATTATTTCTGTTTCACACAAAAATGTCATGATGAGTTTTGTTTAAAGTGTTTCATAAATATAGGTTGTCAAAGTCTTTCTTGCCATAGACTCTCTTCTTGCAAAGTTTTTCAAGAGTTTGTGTTATGATAGATTTTATTGTATTCAATAAGTGAATATGAGTTGAGTGATTTATGACTTCTTTCATATGTTCATTTGTTTGTTGTGGTTTTGTCATGGATTGCCAAAGGGGGAGATTGTTAGGACATATGTGATTCACTTGTTAGGAACATATGTTACTATTTTATGTAATTGGCTAATCCTTTGACAAAATGCACTTTACTTGTATTTGGGCAGATCTATGATGTGTTTAATATTTCAAGAAACTTTGTTTCAAGATCAAGTGTTAAAGCCATGCAAGTCTGTCCAAGATTCAAGTCTAAAAAGTGCTTGTCCTTAAAGCTCGACAGCTATCTCAACAACTAGCCATCTATCGAGCTTGAAGAGCTGTTTAGTCCTATATGGCTCGACAGCAACTCAATAGATAGAGTATCTATTGAGGTTTATGAAAAACAGAATTTCAATTCTATTTTGACTCTAATCCGTAATTGTATGTTTGAGCTTTCTTTTTTTACAACTCTAGACATATAAAATGATTATTTTAAGGGCCGTCAAAGTGAACACAAGTTCCACTTCAAGCAAATTGTGATCGGAGACGGAGTTTTGCCCTAGTTCATATTTCTTGTGAAGAAGTTGCTGTGTTTGTGCACCGTAGGGTTTTGTGACCAAGCATCTTCTGGATCTTCATCGTGTGATGAACTGAAGAACTTTGCAGCCAACAACCTTCTCTAGCTAGTGATTGAAGTTGCGTATTGGGATCCGCGCAATTGGTTAGTCACGTACTGGGAGCCGTGCATTACAAAGAGAGATTGTCACTACAGAACAAGTCCAATTGGGTATTGGGGTAAGGGTTTAACTGTAAGTTGGTATAAGGTATTGGGATTCCTTTACTTGTAACCGCTTGTTGTGATAATAGTGGATTCTCGGGAGTGGTGACCTTAAAATCACACGGTGGGCCATCTAAGTGAACACAAGTTGCACAAGTGTTGAGCAAAGTTTATTCAAGTAAATTGTAACCGAAGACAGAGTTTTACCCTAGTTCATCTTTCTTGTGAAGAAGTTGCTATGTTTGTGCACCGTAGGGTTTTGTGACCAAGCATCTTCTGGATCTTCATCGTGTGATGAACTGAAAAACTTTGCAGCCAACAACCTTCTCTAGTTGGTGATTAAAGTCACTTACTGGGAGCCGTGCATTACAAGGAGAGATTGTCACTACAGAACAAGTCAAATTGGGTATCTAATACTATATATAATAGCAGAAACCTTAAGGAGATGCTGTAACGTTAGGAAAAATGACCCTTTAAGATTCTGTCACGCATAAGTTAAAAAGTGATAAATTATATTGGTTGACAATCTATATACCATTTAAAACCCTCTCATTATAAATAACAAAAAAAAAAAAGTTAAAATTAAATGTTCATGGAAATAGAAAAATAGAAAGAGGCGATGAGGACACGAAGAAAGAAGCAGAGAAAGAGAGAGGCGATGAAATAGAGAGAGGATGAGGCCTGCGACATGGAGAAAGAAATAGAGAAAGAAGTAGAACGGTAAACACTGCATCGATTGGGCATAAGAAATCAAAAAGTTTCAAAACATGATTTTGCAAACCCAAAACCTAGGCAGAACGGTAAACAGAGAAGGCACGTAGAAAGAAACAGAGAAAGAGACAGAGAAAGAGGCAGAGTTCCTAAGGCTGTCCATTGTGCATTACAATCAAAAAGAAAAGAGAGAAGAGTTCGTTCAAACCATACACCGTCCGTTCCCTTGTCAAATTTAGACCACCAGATAGCGGAACCGACATTGACAATGATACATTTTTTTCTCAATTTTGTAAGTTTGGGTATAAAACGTTACTTTTAATTGAGTTTTTTTGTTGGGTAGGTTTAGATTTGATTCGTTTTTGTTTTAGGGTTTTGGAATCTCTATCAAAATGTTTGTTTTCTCAATTTTAGATATTTGCTTTTGTTTTGTTTTTTGTTTGTTTTTTTAGATTACAGAAATCACTAAAAATATTTTTTTTAGTTTGGGTACTTCTATTTCTAATCTTAATGAAATCGTTGGGATTAATTAAGTATAGGATTGAATGTTGCATTGATTTTTATTTTAAGTTTTTTTGCAGTATACCCATAACCAGTAAAGTTATTGTTATTGTTTTTTTCCTTTTCTTTCTCAAATTTGGGGATTGAATATGATTTAGGGTGAATTTTTTGGTTGGATTGCTTTAGATTTAGTTATTTGGGTTAAAAAATTAAAATGCAATCGAAACTCGAAAGGCTTGAGATACAGAGATAGGAGAGACAGGGTTCATAGGGTGCCAAGAGATAAATATTTAAGGCCGGCCATAACCATTGGTTTTTCCTCTACCATTCGTTCCTTTGCCAATCTTAGACCACTGGAACCACAATCACAAAGAGAAACAGTTTGTAAGGCACACAACGGAATGAGAGAGACTCAAAGTTCTAAGGAAAAAAATCAATTCTGATTCTTATTTTTTAGATTTGTATATTCCTTTGTTTTTGTTTTTTTTTTTTTTTTAATTAATGCTATTTTCTCTTCTTTATTTCCTCTTATTCTCTAAATTATATTTGGTTTTTCTTTTCTTTCTTCTTACTTTTTTTTTTCTCTGCATCCGTTCTATGGCAGTTTCTGTTGAAAGGTAGAACCATAGTTGCTGTTAAAAACTGTTTCAATATCAAACAGGAAAAATTTGGGGATTTTAGAATAACGATGTAGAGATTTGAGATTATAAAGTAGAGAAAGAAAAATCAGAGTCTTCACACACAGTCAGATTGCCGAAATCATTACCTGCAAAGTTTTGTTTTTAATTTTTGAAATCTTTGAAATACTTTGTTTGGTAGGAGCACATTGCATTAGAAGAAAATTTTAAAGAATGTAGTGGATTTTCAATAGAAAATGCTGAAGCAATGGTACAAATTCAGTGGCTATGGCCAAGAGAAGAAGTAAGATTGATCTTTATTTGTCCAATTTTGTATACTTGGGACTGATAATTTACCAATGGAAATGATATGAACTTTTTTTCCCCTCAAAATTCTTAATGCATATAACAGTGAAACCAATTTTGGATTCATAAACAAGCTTGGATTTGATTGGTGGTGCTTCCATGACAGGGATATAGCCCCTGATGGCAAAACCCTAGAGGTGGGTCATCTTTTAGGTCATTGTGCTAATAGGAGGTGAAATTCCTGTTGCTTACTCAATTTAATCAATGGAATCGGAAGCAGATGTGAAAATTTTGATTTTTTGTTGTTTCTAATTTTTTTTAATAATAGTCAGCTGTTTTTATTTTTTTTATTATTACTATTATTTTATTTAATAGAATTTAAGAATCTCCCACAAAACCAATCATTTGGCATTGTTATCTTTGTAACAGGAAAGTAACGCAAACTTGGATGAAGTAGTGGCCCTTGCCAAGAAGCTTCAGGTGATTTTATATGAATTGTCTTTGGATTTTTATTTTTGGAGGTGGGGGAATTCTTTGTACTTTTGGAGCTTCTGGGTATATGTAGCTGTTATACTTGGTTCAAATCTTTGTGTATTTGACAATGCGTGTGCCATTCTCAATTTTTGAGTTTCGGTAGGAATGAGATTTGGCGCAAATGGCACTTCCTTCCCCCAAGTTGTAGGGTGAGATCATGGATTTTAAAACCCATTAGGTGTTTGTGTAACTTAACAATAAGTTTTTTTTTTTTTTTTTTTGTTATTCAAAGTTTTGATAAGAAAACACATTTTGTTATTTAAAGTTTGGTTTTTGTTAATTGTTTACTTGGCTTGTGGTTTATAAATGTGTTATCTTTGGGATGTTGATATTTGAAAATGGGAGTTTTTTGGGGTCAATGTTCCAATGGAGTCTGCTTTTTGGTCAATGAAAGTGTTGTTTGTTTTTAAATTTTTTATGGGTTTTGTGCATTCTGATGATGAGATAAATTGTATATGGGTTATGAGGGTGATTCTTTTCTCTTTTCTTTTTTTAATGTTAAATTAATTATTTTGCTGATTGTTTATAGTTTAGAAAGTTGTGCTGCCTTTGATGGAATGTGATGGGAAATGTTTGAGACCGTGCGAAGTTGGGAGGGAGGGGGGAATGATGAACAAGGATTAGGTAATGAAAATAGGGTCTTGGTGAAATTGTTTGGTTTTTATGGGTGTTATATGTGCAAGCTGATTTTTTACTAGAAAATTTTCTAGAGGCAACTTCACTTAAAGTTTCAAGGAAATGAGGGAAGATTTGTATTTTCTTTTTATGACATTGAAAGAATCTGTGATAGACATACAATGTACTTTTTGATATCAGAAACTATCAAGTTGATAAATGGACAACATGGAAAATTGTGTGTATACCTCTACCTAATGAATCTATAAGAAGCCTAAGCAAACCATAAATCTCATCTTATTGTTATGGCAAACTAGAAAAATTTTGTTTTACTGGATGCCTAATTATGGCATGCTAAAGGAAGAAATTTTTATATTTTGTAGAATGCATGCCTGTTTTCCCATTGCATTTGTAAATGGACTGTTTTCCCCCACTATCTCTGCACATAGGGTTCTATCCCCATACTTAGTTCTTAGTAATAAACCTTTAATTCTCCTTTCAGTTCTAGACTGCTGCAAAGTACGAATGTCAGAGAGAGAACTTTTTCAATGAGCTGGAGATTGTCTTTGCTGATGTGGTATGGATATATTGATCATCATCATCATCATACATACATACAGATATACATTTAAAATCACAGTAAGCTTGGCTTACATCACTGCTTGGTATTGGGCACGATCTGGAAGAGAAACCTTGGTGTATGATAATTGTCAACATTACAGTATTACTTGAAAATTTTGAGTATATTTAAAACGAAGTTCATTTTTTGAACCCTTTTATAAAGAACTAGAGTTGTTTGTTTGTTTGTTTTTTTTTATTTTTTTTTTTATTTATTATTTTTTTTTTTTATAAAGGTTTAAAATCAATTGCCCGCCCCCCTTCCCCCTTTTCCCTCTAAATTTATTAGAATCTGATGGTTGTAGGTAACCAAAGCCGAGAACATATGGAGTTTAACTTTAGTCTTATTTGTACTAGGAATGAGCAATTGGGCATACATGCCTACAATTGATTTTTTTTTTTTCCGTTTTCTGTTTTCCCAAAAATTGATCAATAACTTACTGAGATGGGAGAGACGCCAGTGTAATTTGTTCATGTAATCATGTGTAGTGAACTGTGGATATAAATTAAACTTTTACTTCCTATGTTAAATTTTAATGGAAATAGCTTTATAGTCTCAATGAGGATCAAAAACGCCCTGACTCTCTTGAGGCTCAAATATCCACACATATTTCCTTTTTCTTGATTTTATCAATTTGAGTACATGTACTCATTGACCAACTAAAAACCTTGATAATTTAAGTATATGAATTGTGGCATTAAACCATGTGTTATTTTTGTCATATCCTGGAAAAGAAATCAAGCATACCCAATCTTCAATGACCCGTGAAGCTTAATCCTGTGTTTTCCTGCCAAGTAGAGGCAAGTTAAGGTGGAAAATTAAATTTTATGATGCATACATTCATGTAAATATTTTTGTTATTATCAACCCTTTAATTTCCTGGACCTGTTTGGGCAAAAGAAAATTTGCAAAAGTTCATGATTTGTTTTTGAAGCAATTTGAAGATTTAATTGTACTAGCTAGCTTGGCTCTTGATTAAAATTTAACTTTATACTGTTGAAAGCAACAACGTGTGCTAATTAAAAAATAAGAGTTGGGTGCTTTGTCATTTGATGAATTGCCTTGAATGTGTTTGATTATAGTTGTCAATCAGACTCACATTAGAGTTATGAATGAGATTTACATTACTATGATTCAAAAGAACAAAATACAAGCCCTCTCTCAAAACTCTTTTTAAAAAACAGAGAATGCCGAGAAGAAACCTACACTTGACCATAAATTAGTACTCAAAAATAGCTAGATTGAAATTCAGTGACTGATAGAAGTCAGTTCTTTACATGGAAGGAAGAAAAAGAGATAGACAGTCATGCCCCTGGCAGACATGCAATTTATCTACTTTTTTCCTTTCTCTGATCTTTTTACAAATCCCTTGGAGATTGGTACCTCTCTCCTGGCTCATCAGATATGTACTGAGTAACTTACTTCACTGTAAGCATAAAGTATTATTGTAAATCAGTATCATAGAAAATAGTGTCATGTCCTCATACATTCAATTTTTCTTCTTCCATGTGTTCACAAAAAATAAAATAAAGGTATCCATGGTTGAGTTCTTAACTAACATCTCCTATCCATGTATATGTGTTTTGAAGCATATTTGAATGCCAAATGTTTTGTTGAAATGTGTGATAGAAAATCTAATAGCCTATGTGCAAATAAATATTAGCTACTACACATTGCCAAACCATTTAGACTAACTTTATAACAATCCATTATTATTGTCTCTTTTACTTTCCACAAACTTTTATGCTTAGAGCTTTAACATAATATGTAATTCATATCTACGAGAAATACTTAATTCAAGGCAACTGGCCTCCAAGAATGAGAAATAAGATTTAGAGAGAATAGAGAAGATTAGGAGAGAAATTGTTGCTTATTTCATTCAATGGTCCTTACAATCACCACTCTAGCAAACCACTAATATCCAGTTTTCTTGAGTATTCAAAGCTATTCCAAGTAAAGCCATATATATTGCATTCTAACAACCTATCTAACTAACTAACTGATAGCAACTAACAGATGTTATTAGCTTTTAGGGTAAAAGACTAACAATTCCCTAACTTTAATGCAGCGGCTTAGTACAGGTGTATGTTAGGCAACATCAACAATAACAGCTATGGCAACAAGTCAACTTCAACAGCAACATCATAAGTGTTGCTTGATGACTCTTAACATATTCTATATTGTTAAGTAATAAAATAGTTTACTATATTTTAATATACAAGTTACAAGGAAAATTTTGATGCACGGGTTAAATATGATCTGTCATGATTTATTATTGCATAATATTCTCCTTGAATTTGGCAGTGATTTGATTTGATGCAATGATTTTCTATGTTCAGGCTTTTACCAGAATGAGACTGATTTTCAGGATTTATGATGGCTGAACCAATGCACATGATTGGGTGGTAATAATGCTCAACTTAAGTTGCTCCATAACTCATGTTGGTGCTGTTGCTAGAGGCTCAAGTAGCTGCATAATTGCTGGTGTTGTTGCTTAAAGTCATTCTTTTTTTAGACACTATATGCTTAAATATACTACATTATTTAAGTTTGAATGTATGCAGTGGAAGTATGATAACTAAGTTTATGTAAGATGCAAAGTTCATAATTAATATGTAAAATGTTCCCGCGCATTGTGTGGGTTAAACACTAGTTGTGGTAAGGGTTCAACTGTAGGTTGGTATAAGGTATTGGGATTCCTTTACTTGTAACCGCTTATTGTGATAATAGTGAATTCTCAGGAGTGGTAAGCTTAAAATCACCCGGTGGGCCGTCAAAGTAAACACAAGTTGCATAAGTGTTGAGCAAGGTTTGTTCAAACAAATTGTGACAGAGTTTTGCCCTAGTTCATCTTTCTTGTGAAGAAGTTGCTGTGTTTGTACTGTAGGGTTTTGTGACCAAGCATCTTCTAGATCTTCATTGTATGATGAACTGAAAAACTTTGCACCCAACAACCTTCTCTAGTTGGTGATTGAAGTCGCGTACTAGGATCCGCGCAATTGGTTAGTCACATACTGAGAGCCGTGCATTACAAAGAGAGATTGTCACTACAGAACAAGTCCAATTGGATATTGGAGTAAAGGTTTAACTGTAGGTTAGTATAAGGTATTGAGATTCCTTTACTTGTAACCACTTGTTATGATAAAAGTGGATTCTCGGGAGTGGTGACTTTAAAATCACCCGGTGAGGTTTTTGCCGTGTTGGTTTTTCTCATTCGTAAACAAATCACCGTATCAATTTATTTTCTGTTGCATACTTAGTTTAATTGGTGATTTGTTTGTGCTACCATGCATTTGCATGTTAATTTGATTAATTAATAAACTTGTCTAATTAATCAATTAATTCATCATAAGGGGTCAATGCGTTTTTGGCCTATCACTTATCTCAGTTCTTCGATTGTTTGAAGTAATATTCCCTTACATGGCGTCAAGTTGGAGCTATCCAAACTTCAAAATTATGACTTTTGGATTTAAATTGATAACAAATTTGGATTTTAATTTCAGCAGAGTATGTTTCAAAGACATTGATTCTTTGGGTGGTGGATTTATACAGATGGTTGCGGTAGTTTATCTTATAAATATTGTAGCTTTCGAGAACCTAAGGAATAGTATAGAATTATAGGCTAGATATATGATTGTGTTTTTATATGATTCATTATTGCTGGACACCGAGTCTTTTGCACTAAAATAACTCACTTGACTATATATATATATATATATATAGAGAGAGAGAGAGAGAGAGAGAGAGAGAGAGAGAGAGAGAGAGAGATGGGTTCAAGTTACATCTGGTGTAACTCTTGTAAAGTTACACCAAGTGTAACTCTTGTCAGTGGCGGAGCCAGAAATTTATATTTGGGGGGACCAAACATAAAATTAGACAATTAGTTATTTTTGTGTATATATTAATTATATCCATACTAACAGTAATGTACATACAATTTAATAATCAAAACCCAAAAGTGCATTATTTCTGAATTACCAACTCCTAAACTTGTCCATGAACCTAGATTTTTCAAATTAAATTATCACCCATTAAATATAATGACTAAAATTTTAAAAAATACTAATAATTTAAAGATTTTTAAATAAAAGACAAACAATCATTCAAATTTCAATATATATAAAAAAAATAAAATAAAAAAGCTATAACTATAACCAAATACATGTTATATTATTTTATATATAAATAAAATGATAAAAATAATATATTTTAATCATATACATATATGATGTTATGATACATTGATTATTTTAATATTTTAAGAAAAAATAAAAATATGAGAAAGTGAAAGTAGCCTACACAGCTACACAACTGCTTTTGCAAGATGTATTTTAACCACACACATGGTTATTTAGTGGAGGAAAATTATTTAAGTGCTACTTCTACAATATTTTTACAACAATTTCTCAATAAATCTTAAGTAGTAAGTTATTATTAGTTTTAATTTTAATCCACAACTAAATAACTTTTTTGCGCACACGTAATAGCCAATAATAACTTGTTATTTAAGATTTATTGTAAAAATATTGTGAATGTAGCATTTCTTTATTAAAATAACTCTACTATATATACACTAATTTTTTCAGATATTTGGGGGGGGGGGGGGGGGGGGCCAAGGCCCCCTTGGGTCCCAATGTGGCTCTGCCACTGACTCTTGTAAAGTTACACATTTTTTACACCATAGATTCATAAGAGATCTAACGGCTAAAAAAATATCATTAAATGCTATTGGTTTCCACCTCATTCATAATTAATACTAGCATTTTCAAGAGTATATATGATTCAAGAGTATGATTCTCCTCCTCATGCTCTCTTTCTCCAAACTCATACTTGATTCTCATGTCTTTTTTTTCTCCAAACTTATATAGTTCAAACCCTAAATAATGTAAACATCAAAATTTTACTGAATTAACCTCTTTCTCATCAATCGTTGATGCCAAGAATTGAAAAAGACAATTGAGTTCCATACTCTCTCTCTCTCTCTCTCTCTCTCTCTCTCTCTCTCTCTCTCTCTCTCTCTCTCTCTCTATATATATATATATATATAAAAGATGGTAAATAAATCATAGAAAAATGTGTGAATTTTTTAAGGGTTTCAGGTTGTTTGTTTGTGTTTTTTTTTTTTTTTTCTTCTCTCTTCAATAGTATTTCTATAATTTATAATCTAAAAAGTTCTTCTATGACCACAACAAAATTTTACCAGATTTTCATAACAAATTGAAATGTTAGCCTACCACAAGTCAAAACAAAATAAAATAAAGATTACCCCAACCTACCACAAATCAAAACAAAGTTGTCATAAAAATATTGTGAGATTTTTTTGTGCCAATTAACTTTCTCTAGTCTACAATCTATAATCTATAATATATATAAAACCGAATTCCTATGACTTTCGGTAGACCTCATACACATAAGTTTTGAAGCCTCATAATTTTACACATTATTATTTTCATATAATTTTTTTAATTGAAGTTATTATTTTTGTTATGGGCAGCAGGGCAGGTAGTAATTTGGTACTACCCACTACAACATTTTGATTGTATTTTTTTATTATTATTATTTCTAACGTAATTTGACAATCACACCACCGAATTTTCACCTATTTCGGTAATATCACTACGTTATTCTCCTAAAGAACTTTTAACAGTACCTACATGTAGTACACTTAATAAACTCTCCAATGACTACACCTACACTCAATATATTTTTATTGGATATAAATTTTGATAAATTCATTATTGGATTATAATTTCATCTTATATCCTTCATACTTGCAAAATTGAGAGAAAATCAAAGATCAATAATAATATTATCAATCAAATATTTAGATTTTAAGTTTTTGTAGTGTAAAATTATTCATAAAAAATAAGTTTTGCATAATAAATAACATTGGGTTTGCACAAAATTTCACATGCATGTTAAGAATATAAAAAATATGCAATCTAACTGTTATATTTTTAAATATTTAGCAATATTTGTTAGGTTTCAAAGACTTAGGAAGTAATGTATTTAGAACTCTAATGTGTAATGTTGGCAAACCATGATCAAAACAGTTTTTAGTCTTGTTTAGACTTGCTCAAAGTGTGTGTGTTGTATGTAAAGTTGGAATCGAGTGGCAGTAGAAGTATTAGTGACTTTCGGCCTGGCTCGATCAATCGAAGCTTAGACTGGATCGATCGAATCTCGGGCATAATGTTTTTTCTGCAGATTTTTCTAACTCAGCCCTAGCCTATTAAAACATGTTGGGTTTTATGTTTTGCCCTAAGTATAAAAGGCAAACCCTAGCCACGTTTTTCTATTGCTCTATTTTGCTCTGTGTGTGAATCTCTTGTGAGATCTAGAGGTGGTTGCCTTCACACATGCTTAAGATTATCAAGAAGAAGATTTTATTGAGAGCTTGATAATCATTCAGTTGCTTGTACTTGCTAGAGAATCCAAGAAAGAAGGAGTTCGTGGTCTTGGAGCTTGCACGTGGTCATGTCAGTAAGTTTCTACTAGTAGGTAGCAATAGGATGTTAGTGGTCTAAGTCCTATTGTAAAACTTCAATTCTTTTATAGTGGATTCAAGTTTACCTTGAGGATAGCTAGGTTAAATCCTCTCCAGGTTTTTACTGGTTTGATTTCCTAGGTCATCATATCATTGTGTTATTTGTATTTTCGCTGCTATGCATGATATGATTGTTTGATTGTGATAACCTAGATTTGAAATTTGGACTAAGTAATAACTTGACTAATTACCTAGGTTAATCCAATTGTGTTTTAAGGGGTTTAAAAATGTACAAGTGGTATCAAAGCGGGTTGCTCTTTTGTTTTAGATCTTTTGATCTAAGAGCTGATCCTTAACCCCTGTTGTCATGGATAATTTGAAGTGTCTTTCTGATCATGTTTCTGCTCATGTTTCTGTCGATTTTATTGATGCCTATGAAACTCTTCATAAGGAATTATTGAAATCTATGAAAATTTCTAAGAAATTCGAGGAAGAGTTAAAATTAGCTAATCTTGAAAAGGAGGAATTGGTTGTCAGATTAGATGAATCTAATAAAAAGAATAAATTTTTGAGAAAACAAATTTCCTCTCAAGATGAGAAGATGAAAATTTTGGAACAAGAATTAGTTGAATCTAAAACTAAAATTGAAAATTTGACTTGTACCAAGCCTGCTGTTGATAACAGAAGTGTTTCTGTCTCTCTTAAGCCTAAAACTGAGAAAGTTTATATCCCTCCTTTTAAGAGGAATAATAAAGAAAAGGCTAATTTTGCTAAGTTAGACAAAGGTAAAAGTTCTGATGTAAACGCTGATGTTTCTAAAACTATGTCTAAACCTACTGTTAGAGAGCACAATAAATCTGTTTTTGTGCCTACTTGTCACCTTTGTGGTGTTGTTGGTCATATTAGACCAAATTGTTCTTTGTTGAGGCAAGAACCAAAGCCTGTGACTGAAAACCTCACTAGGAATACTGATGTTCCTAAATTTGTTCCTGTTTGCCACTTTTGTGGTGTCCGCGGTTGCATTCGTCCTAATTGTCATAAACTGAAATTTAAGCATTCTATGTTTCAGTCTAGGATTTGTAATGATATTTCTTCTGCCATAAGTCCATATAAATTGTTTCATATTATTTTGAAAATTTTAAGCTTGTTGGCTTGTGAAAGGAATTTGCAGGATTTTGGTCTTTCTCAGAAGATTGGTGTAATCCCTCAAATACACTCTGCTTCACATGGATTTTCACTTACAAAGCCGAAGACTCGTGCTAGATAGGTGAGAAAAAATTCTCCAAGGTGAGTGTTGCTGACTTATCCTTGATTTAATTCTTTCAATTGTTTGTGGACATGTTTTGTTTTTTGTTTTAGTTTTTTTATTTTAAAAAAAATCCAAAAACATTGAAAAATTTTAAAAAGACAAAAATATTTTATTTTGAGTCTTGTTTTATTTTTCTTGAAGATTACATGAATTATGATATCTTTCTCTTGATTTAGAACATGCTTGACATTGTAGAGAGACTTGAATAGAATGTGTTATATGATTTTGTGTGAATATGTACTAGTTTGTACATGTATTAAAGGATTAATTAAGATATTGATATTTCTTGTTTGTGTATCATCTATAGCTTAGTTAAGCATTGTCATGCATTGCATTTGCAGTGTTCATTTGGCATAATGTGTGCTTTTTGTTTTTGGTCATAATTTTTTTTACCAAAAAGATTTTTGTGTTTTGTATTTCACATCTTGGATTTATAATCAAGGATTGGTCATATTATCTTTACATAACATGTTTATGTACCTTATTTAGCTTGGATGAGCTTCTTTTATTGCACTTTACTAGTTTGAGCTTTGTAGTGCATGTTGTGTGGGAGATGTTTATAGTTTTTGATCACTTTGTCTTGATCTTGAAGTCACATGTCTTTGACTGTCGGACTTGAACCTTTTGAGAAAGGCATAAATAACCATCTCACCACTGTTTAGTAGCCAATCATGAACACCTTAGTGCATATCATAAGATTTTGTACTCGAAAAAGTGTAGCACATGCACAAAAAGAACATAAGGTGTAGCCTCGGCTTAAATGATAAAATTGGTGTGTACATTATTGGAATTAATGTTAAATCAAACAAATAAAATTGGTGTGTACATTATCTCAGCTATTTTAATAAGTTTCTGATCAAATAAAAATTGGTGTGTACAATATGAGGCAAATCAAGAAACTTACATGATTACAAGCTTGTTTTCTGAGAGATGTGAGAGTTATATGATGTAACTCTTTAGGTGATAGTCTCTTTCAAACTCTATGTGATGAATTTTGTAGACTGTGTTTGATTTCTATTCACATATCACCTTACATGTATCTCAAGTTTTTGCTAGTTGCACACATTACACAAGTTATTCTTTGTTAAACTTGGTACATTATATTGTGTGTGATCTTGTTGTGGCCATCCAAGATTGAAAATTCCTTGATTTTGATGCAAAATATGTTTAATATTTGAGTTGTTGAGGACAAATTGACTCAAAAATCTTGTTTTTGGAAGATCTAGGTTGCATACAAGTGTTTTTGAAAAACATTTCATCTCATACTCGTGCATTCTATCATAAAACACTATGCTTTGAGGAGTTTCTGCATTAACTTGCTCTGTTTTTCAAAATTTCACTTTTCCAGATTTTTGATCGATCGAAGCTATTTCTCGATTAATCAAAATTGCAATAAAAATTTTTGGTTTGAATTTGCAT
The DNA here is from genome assembly GCF_932294415.1 of Quercus robur. NCBI lineage: Eukaryota > Viridiplantae > Streptophyta > Magnoliopsida > Fagales > Fagaceae > Quercus > Quercus robur. Next base: position 11,351,238 of record NC_065538.1, on the reverse strand, counting down.
GACTCGATTGGCATTCGATTGATGCTCGATCGATCGAAACTGAAAATTTTCAGTTTTTAAGTATTTGATCAAATTTTTTTTCATGCATCATTTATGTTTAGGATTCACATGCATTGCATTGCATTGATTTTTTGTTTCCATCTTGCAGTTTTGCAGCCATATCTCTCGTTGTTTTCACACATAACATGCATATACTTTGCTAAATTGGGTACTCAACTTGATTTAAAAATTGATTGATTAATTTTTGAGTTATATACTTTTTAGTATATGCTATTTTTATTTGTGAACTGCAAAAAATATTTTTCTAAAGAGATATGATGGATAATCAGTGTGCAAATATTTTCTCTACTCATACAACTGTTTATGGGTCACATAGTGTCAAGTTTGCATTTATTGTAATAGAGAATATTTTTCTTCATGTGTATCCTCAACTTAATTTTTTTAAGTTAGGTTTGTGTGTTTTTTCTTTTCCCTACCTCCTAAATTTTCCCCAAAACTGTTTTTCCCAAAACTTGTTTTGTTTTTCCTATTTTTATAGGGGGAGAAGCTTGTTTTTAACCCTTGTTGTTCATAGGGAGAGTTGTTGCTCTTCGTAGGGGGAGTTGTCCCTATTTCCTATAAAGTTGAATTGTTTTGTGTTCCTTTAATTCTCTATTTTCTCTTATCCTTTATTGTGTATGTTTATTCTTTATTGAGTTGTCTTTGTCAATACATGACAAAAGGGGGGAGAAATAGTTGATATGTGGGAATGTGGGAATCCTATTTGTTTTGTTTAGGGGGAGTTGAAATTGTTTTTGATAGTGGAAAATACAAGTATGTGTGGCAAATACAAGTATGTTTTGATGTATCTAACTTAGGGGGAGAGCTAGTTTGCATATTTGTTGTTTTCCTGTTTTTCTGTTTATTTTCCACACATGCGTTTATGCGTTTTGTTTAAGTGTTTCAGGAACTATACAGGTTGATTCAATTGTGCTACTGTCTACACTTGCAACTGATGGATAGTAGTTAGGATTGGATTTGTTATAATGGGCATTTTTTTTTTTTTTTGTAAAGGGCTTTTCTTAGTAAACTTTGAGCTTTTAGTTGTGTTTTGTCACGGATTGTCAAAGGGGGAGTTTATTAGGTTCTAAAGACTTAGGAACTAATGTATTTAGAATTCTAATGTGTAATGTTGGCAAATCATGATCAAAACAGTTGTTAGTCTTGTTTAGACTTGCTCAAAGTGTGTGCATTGTATGTAAAGTTGGAATCGAGTGGCTGCAAAAGTATTAATGACTTTCGGCCTGGCTCGATCGATCGAAACTTAGACTCGATCGATTGAATCTCAGACAGAATGTTTTTTCTGCAGATTTTTCCAACTCAGCCCTAGCCTATTAAAACGTGTTGGGTTTTATGTTTTGCCCTAAGTATAAAAGGCAAACCCTAGCCACATTTTTATGTTGCTCTATTTTGCTATGTGTGTGAATCTCTTGTGAGATCTAGAGGTGGTTGCCTTCACACATGATTAGGATTATCAAGAAGGAGATTTTATTGAGAGCTTGATGATCATTCAGTTGCTGCACTAAAAAGCTTAAAAAAATACAAGCGGGTGTGCTTGTACTTGCTAGAGAATCCAAGAAAGAAGGAGTCCATGGTTTCGGAACTTGCACGTGGTCGTGTCAGTAAGTTTCTACTGGTGGGTGGCAATAAGATGTTAGTGGTCTAAGTCCTATTGTAAAACTTCAATTCTTTCATAGTGGATTCAGGTTTGTCTTAAGGATAGTTAGGTTAAATCCTCCCCAGGTTTTTACCAGTTTGGTTTCTTGGGTCATCATATCATTGTATTATTTATATTTCTGCTACTATGCATGATATGATTGTTTGATTATGATATCCTAGATCTGGAATTTGGACTAAGTAATAACTTGACTAATTACCTAGGTTAATCCAATTATGTTTTAAGGGGTCTAAAAACGTACAATATTTATTTTTTTAGTGGTAGTTATAGCCAAACTTTGTCCTTATTCAGCCAAAGGCTTTTATTCAAGGTTATCGATTCCGTACCGTACCGGCCGGTACGGTCGGAATATACCTTACCGACAAGCAATCCGGTACGCTCGACCCCCCTATTTCGTACCCAAAAAAATACCGGCCGTACCAACCAATTTCGGGCAATACTGGCTGGTACAGGAAAAAAGTTTTTTTTTTTTTTTTAAGTTTTGTAATTTTTGAATTTTTGTTAGGACAGAATGGTAACTTATTTGCATTAACTTATTAGTATTATTTGTTTTCTTAGTATGCAATGGTAACTTTTAAGCTTTCTATTTTTTTTTTCCCCTCTTATTTGCATTAACTTATTAGTATTATTTGTTTTCTTAGTATGCAATGGTAACTTTTAAGCTTTCTATTTTTTTTTTCCCCCTTTTAATAGATACTAAAGTCTAAAATCATGAATAATTAGTTCTGAATTGAGGAAATGTTTTATGGTAAACTTTTATATTTATTATAATATATATATATATATACACACAGACGCATACATACATATATATATATATATATTTATTTATTTATTTATAAATATAAAAAAAGCGGTAAACCCGAAACGATACACCGATATTGACCGGTATCCGAAATATATCATACCGGTGACCAAACCGATACGGCCTCCAGTACGGTATTGACATCCTGACTCTTATTATGATGTTCCAGAAAATGATTATTTTTCTCCCTTGGGAGACTTGAACCAATGGACAGGTCTATTTTTCTTTTAATAATAATAAAATAAAAATAAAAATCTAATGGACTACTTTCATTCACCTAATTATTATTATTATTATTTTATAAAAAAAAAAAAAAAAAAATTTCCCATCTGCGGACTTTGAAAATCAGTCCGCTTCGTAAACTCTTTCTACGGCTGTTTGTCTAATGGGTCTAAAACTCGCATTGTATAGTAAAGATGCCGGTCTCCCATGTATTTATTTTTTTAATGGGTCCGGTTAAAGAGATTTATAAATAACATTTCTCTTTTCCAAACCAATTACTTTTAAGTCATTCTTTAGCTTTTTCCCTTAATAAAACTCAAGTCTTCTCTCTGTAGGTCTTTCTGCCTAAACTCTTTATAAAATTACTGGTGCCCAATCATTGGTAAAGGGAAACCCGGTTTCTTCTCTGTGTATAAATAATAATATAATGGGTGCTAGTGCCACCTCATTGAAGAAGAAATCCTCTCTTTTTCTCTCTTAAATTAAACTAGTTGCTAACCTGTGCGATGCACGAGAAATTTTTTAGTAACTATAAGATTTCAGCAAATCAAATGATTTAAAATTTGAAAATCTTAAAGAATTTACATTAGCACTCATCAATTTGTTTACAAAGCCAATGCTAAATAGATCTACAAATTGCATTCTCATATCCTCTATCATTTGCAAGGTGACAAGATTTTTTTCATTACGGTTTGCATCATTCTATCCTTCAAAAGCTTTAAGTGTCATGTGGTCACTGCATAAGAATGTGTATAAGGTTATACAAAATTCTATCATTATAATCAACATCCTAAAGCTAATATTCAATCCAAAAATGTGTAACCAATGTTACATATTAGAGTGTTGTAGAGGACACAGAGGAGCAAACATTTTCTTACAACCACGACCATATGGCTTAGAGTTCTAACCATTATTCTAAGGAACCCAACAATATCAATAACCCAAAAAGTATTGTTGTGATACATTTACTTTAGGACAAACATATTCAAGCAATCAAAATCAAGCAAATCTATCTTAAAATTACAATTTTAGACACAATCACACAAACCCACTATGAAATTCTACTTAAATTTTCTATTGCTTTCATCAAACTGTTTGATTAACAAAAATACAAACATCACTTAGTGTAAGTAAAGCCAATAAAAATCACCAAAAAAGGAAAACCATCTTGCTGGAAACATCACAAAGACCAATAAATTAGACAGAAATATAAAATTAAATAAACTCATTTCCAAACATGTAGCTATGAAAAACTCAAAAATATATAACAAATTTTCTTCTATCTTCATTTAATAATAATAAAAAATGATAAGAAACTGTTATTCTAACTTTCATAAATTGCACTTATATGTATTGCTTTCGTCGAACTATTTGATTAACAGGCATACAAACAGCACTTAGTGTAAGTAAAGCCAATAAAAATCACCAAAAAAGGAAAATTATCTTGCTAGAAACATCACAGAGACCAATAAATTAGACAGAAATATAAAATTAAACAAACTCATATACTATCACATATCTATGAAAATTTTAAAAATATATAACAAATTTTTTTCTATCTTCATTTAATAAAGAAAAATGACAACAAATTGTTATTCTAACTTTCATAAATTGCACTTATATCCTTTTTTATAAGCTAGCAAAAAATGCATAGCTCAAATTGTAATAACAAAATTGGAAAATTCTTAATGGAAGAACGTAAGTTGTCTATGAATTCAGTCGAAGATATAAGAGGCATATGAAAGCAATAATAACACCAATCAATCAATTATCCAACCTATCACACACTACTCCTTAAGTTGATCCTAGGCACCTATTTCGGAACCCATGTTATACCCTACCATTCAAGAACTTAAGCGCAATTTGCAGCATGAGCTTGGAACTTTTTATTACATGACAATGATGAAACTGCCAATTTTCAACTCTCTCCTAAAATAAAACTTTTGCTCTACTGATACCTTAATTTTCCTTCTCAATTGGTTTGGAATTCGAAGAAACAAAAGCCTATAGCAAAATGTAACACTAAAAAAAGAGCTAAAAATAATTGGTAATTTGCCAAAAACAATTAATCAACTTCATGCAATTCATTTATAAGTAATGTAAGTTAAAACAAATAAGTAACTGTACTAAATATTACATTTGTGTATGTATATATATACACACACACACACACACATTGCATGTATATTTTCTTTCACGTTTTCACACATATTTTATAAGATCTTGGTAAGGCACCTTAACTAATGGTTCATAAGCACTATTTATCACGTTATAAGCTCATGAATGTTAAACACAATTTAATGATTTATACATTATAAAATAAGTGGAAACTAAATGAAACTCACCAGCATTTTACTTTTCACACTGAAAATAACACCTGCATCAGCAACTGCAGTTGGCTTTAAATGCTCCAATAGCCTTCATTGCCACTTGGACATCATTCCAAATTTACTACAAATGGCTAATTACTTACAAACTGGCAAAGCAATCTAACTAATTCATATAGGTACATTAAAAAAAACAAAACAAAAGAGCATGGCCATTATGATTGATAACTCAATTGAACATGATCAAATTAAATAGAGTGAAACTCCCTGCATACAAATTCAAGCACAACTTCTGTGTTATTTGTTGCTAATAACCTACAGCCTCCTATTTTTCTTTTTTCTTTTTTCTCTCTAGCTTAAGGTTTATTGTGAACTCTCAATATTCATGGGCACTTGATGGATAGGAAAGGAAAATAAAAAGGGATAGAAAACACAGAGCATTTTAAAATATAAAGGCAGCCAAATGTCTTGTAACTTAATTAACACTTCCACTACCCTATAAGTTGTGGAGACTCATTTTGCACAAACCACCACATAAAAGAATCTCAAAGCACTGTCCTAAAACAGCCAATCTAATGCAAGCTTAGCAAATAAAATTTTCGAATATAATCTGATTTTTATCTTGTCTTCAAAATTTATCTATTAACCTTGACTAATTTTGTAACCTCAAGTTCAAATCTCAAATATGCAATTCAATCTGATTCGAAGTGAAGATCCTCCTGGGGAAAATCTAATTGTTCTAAATCGAAGATCACAATTCTAAAAATACGGGGTTTCAAGACAGAACTTGAAGCTTTAAGTATAAGGTCAACTGCACACAAAAAAACTTTGTATAAAGGTGTAATATATGCCTTTTGATTTATCATGTATAATGCCATAAGAAACTGTAAATGCATCCATATACCTATAATCACATTCTTATATGCTTTGACACCAAATGGGTATTAATTAACTAAATTTCACATCACTAATCCAATGAAGCTCACCAAAGACCACAAAACATTTATATGAAAATAATAGTTTCACTACTTTAAAATAGATCATAACATTATAACTCTGAATTCAGAAATATATTTTGAAAGCAAAACCTTAGAAACCAAAAGTACACAACCTACTAATATTAAATCATGCAAAATAAACATGCATAATGCGGTAAACTTATATAATCTCTCAAATTCAACCCTCCAAAATTTGGACATCTTGTTATTCCACAATTAAATTGCACTCCAAATACCCAACAAACACCTATTACTTGACAAAAGTAGCCAGATCCTAGATTAATGTTCTTCTTAGAAATTGAATATGCACAAAACAATAAATCTGCACAAAACAATCACATTATGAATCAATCATTAATGGCCATATGTCTTCAATTTGTGTCACCAACAATAGAGTAGAAAAATATACAAAACAACAAATCTAATTTTGACAAATAAGTTGTGCTAATTTGTTCCCTTTGCAATCACTTATCACATATCTCTTTAATTAAGATTTTATGTGTTTCATCTGCTAGAATAGCTTAAAAAGAATAATTACTGGAGTTTCACTACAATTCTACTATAAAACAAAACAACAGCTACAACCCAACTAAGAAGATAAAATTTCTTCCTAAATTTTACAATCTTAGATAGACCAAAACGAAAAATATATGAACTTGTACAGAAGAGGTAGAAGGTTTGAAAAAAAAAAAAATACAGGGGACTGAGTGGAGACAAAGAAGGCTGATGTTTTAGGTGCCCAGATAATTATTTAATCAAACAAACAATTAAGCTAAGCTAAATCAGACGTGCTAAAAAACCTAGATAGCAAAATAAAGCAAAACTTGAAGGTAAAGCAAAACTTGTAGGATTGTTGTTAGATTTTGACGGTTGAGAGGCTCTTCAATACTATCTCCACTTTCTTACAAAACCTGTAGAATTTGATTTTCTATGAGTGTTTTCCTAACTTCAACAAAAATTAATAGAGAGAAAAAGGGGTTAGGAATTGAAATCCCTAAATTGACAGAAAAACCTAATAAAAAACGAAATCCTTAAATTGACAGAAAAACCATTATGCGCTTGGGCAATCAAATCCTAATGGGGAGGAGTCAAAATCATGGGCAAACTAATAGCTTGAATTTTACTTGGCTTCTGGAATTTCATCTCAATATATAAACCCTTCAACAGTTCTTTTGACAGACACTACAACAAAATGTATTTTTAGCGACAAAAATTAGTGAGGAAATATTTTTCGTTGCTAAAAATACAGCTTTAGTGACGAAATATGAATTTCGTCACTAATAATGAAACATTTAGTGACGAAAATTAAATTTCGTCGCTATTGTAATCTGAAAAATGGGCGCTAGTGGAGGGAAACTTTGGCTCTAGTTTAATTAATCTACAGTGACGAAATATTTCGTCGCTAAAAGTTGAAACTTTTAGTGACGAAATATTTCGTCACTGTAGGTATTGTTGTGGATAGTATTAGTGACGAAAATCCTTTCGTCACTAAAAATAATAATGTTTTGCACTTATATGTTTTTAGTGACGAATTTAATTTTCGTCACTAAAAGTATGATTTAGCGACGAAATATGAATTTCGTCGCTAAAATCATAACAAAGCTTGGGTCTTTAGTGACAAAACTTAAATTCGTCGCTAAAAACTTAAAAAGTGATACAAAGCCTGGGTCTTTTAGTGACGAATTAAGTTCGTCGCTAAAAGTATGATTTAGCGACAAAATTCATATTTCGTCGCTAAATCATACTTTTAGTGACGAAAATTAAATTCGTCACTAAAACCTTAAAAATGAGATACATTTTGCGACGAATTTAAGGGGCATTGGCAACGAAACATTTTCATCGCTAAAAACCTGATTATATATACTTCCCTTACTCCTCTTCGTTTTATCCCTTCTCTCCTTTATTTCAGCAATCATGAACCATAAGCTGATAAGCCTCCCAAATACACCAACGCCGAACCCATTCGTGACGACGCTCGACGAACACATTCGCAACGCCGACGAACCCATTCACGACGCCGCCAAACCCATTCGCAACACCGCCGGACGAACCCATTAGCGACACTGCCGAACACATTCGCGACGCCGACGAACCCATTCGCGACTTCACCGAACCCATTCGTGACGCCGAAGAACCCATTCACGACGCCGCCAAACCCATTCGCGACGCCGACAAACCCATTCGCGACGCCGACGAACCCATTCGCGACGCCGCTGAACCCATTCGCGACGATCTCGACGATTTCAACGATTCCCATTTGCGACGATCCGATTCCCATTGGCGACGATCCTCGACGATTCCGATTCCCATTCGCGACGCCAATTCTGTAGGGAATTTAACCAAAAATCCCAACCTGTGAGAAAAAAAATAAATAGAGAAAACACACGCCAAAGAAAAGAATCACACGCACAAGACAATATTTACGTGGTTCGGCAATTTGCCTACGTCCACGGAGTTGCAGGGATTTCACTATTATCAGGAAAGATACAATAGTGCACAAAAACACTCTCAAGAAACCCAATTCCCAATTACACCCTAGCACTCTCTCACAGAAAAAAATAAGAATAGAAGTTGGCTGCCTCTCTTTTCTCTATTTTCTCTCATGCGGTTGCTCACTAGGTTAATTGGAATTTTTATTAAATCAATTCTCTTCTTCCTAGCCTCATATAATTAAGCACATATATATATATATATATATATTACTTTATAAAGTCGGCTGAGTGGGATTCCTAATACAACTTGTATTAGGTCAATTTTATGGCCGGATTGGGCTTGGTTGGGCCTTATGGGCTTGTGGCAAAATTCAAGCCACACTAACAAATTCTCATTCGTGACGATCCTCGAAGTCGTCACCACCGATTTGCCTCCTTCGCCGTCGCCTCCCTTCCCCATCGCCTTTGTTTTGAATCGGTAAGGTTTTTTTTTTTTTTTAATTTTTAATTTTTTCCTTTTCACCTTCCCTTCCCTTCCATTTTCACTTTTATGTTTATTTGTTTAGGATCAAGGATTGGTGGGAAGACAAGGATTGGAATCAATGGTATGTTTTCCTATGAGTACGTACCATTGTTGTGTTCTATTTTGGTTTGCAGGTTGATATATAATGTATGTTAAAGTATATTTAAAACTATTTTTGTTTGTTTTCTTGTTTGTACAACTATAGTATGCATTAATAAAATGAATATTTATAGTTGACTTGAAGATTGGATGTTAATGTGAGGATTTATAGCTGTAGATTATTGTGATTTATAAAGGGGTTTATGGGTTTGCACATTGTTTAAGTGTTGAGATATTTCACAGTTTTAATAAATTCTGTGGTTTTTTCATTGTTTGCTTATGGGTCTATTATTAAGTAGTTTAAAGAGTTTAGTGCATGACGACAGTTGTCCCATCTATCTTGGTTATGGAATATAAACTCTGTTTGTTATGCCCAATGTGATAAATTACTTGGATAGGTCCAATCTGCTGTTGTGCTCTCTGAATATGGTAAGCACTCAAAAGATTTTCTTTGGGCGTTGCTTCTGATGTAGGTTGGACTGCTGCCCTTATCACTTTTCTGATTGGTGTAAGCACTACCTGTATTACATGCGTAAGCTATGAGTTTGTGTAGTAATTTATGAGCGGATCATTTTTAAGATTGAAGTACTTATAAATTTAACTTTTCTATTACAGGCTAAATACACATTGTTTGCAATAACTTTGGATTTTTTTTTTCCTGAAAGTTGTAAGCTTAGCTTGAGCAAAGTAAGTAAATTTTAGTTGAAAACCTTATAAAACTCTATACTTGTGATGCTTGAAATTGGATTTGTGGTGGTATGTTGTGTTGAAGCAAGCAGGTGGCTTGCATGGTGTTATAATGTGGTTTAAATATATATTGTGAGTGTTTTTCAATTCTTGCAAATGTAAATGAGTATTGTTGATTAGATGTGATACCGACTTTACCATCCTTAGAGCTGAAAAATATTTGAACTATTTTGTTAAGAATGGGTATTTTTGTTGTAATTAATCCCAGCTCATGTTTGTCGAGAATGGGTATTTTTTATTTTTGTTGAGAATGGGTCTATCTAGTGTGATACAGGAGGAGAGGTCTATCCAGCTCAGGTAATTTACTCTAGAGCATTTTTGGTTTCTGACTAAACGGTGGTATGGATGAACTGAAACCCTTGTTATTACTTTTCCTTTTGTTTAGGCGTGATAGTATTGCTAAAAGCTTCATATTTTATACTATTGGGTTCAATCACATGTTTGATGTCAACGGATGTGGATTAACAAGTTTAGGAGCTGAAATGTTATGTTTCTGTTTGTACTATTGTGTTCTTTATTTGAAAGAAACATGTATGGTTTATACTACTAAAGGATTTGTTCACTAAACTTGTTTGGTTAATGAAGAAAAACTTAAAGGCATATATATATAGAGAGAGAGAGAGCTATTAGGTTGTACAATTTCATATAGTAGGTAAGTAAAGGCCATCTATTTTTTGGTAAGAGCTATTCATTATAAAGACTGAAGTACTTATAAGTTTAACTTTTCTTTTGCAAGCTAAATACACATTGTTTGCAATAACTTTGGATTTTTTCTGAAAGTTGTAAGCTTAGCTTGAGCAAAGTAAGTAAATTTTAGTTGAAAACCTTATAAAACTCTAGACTTGTGATGTTGAAAATTGGATTTGTGGTGGTATGTTGTGTTGGAGCAAGCGGGTGGCTTACATGGTGTTATAAGGTGGTTTAAATACATATTGGGAGTGTTTTTCAATTCTTACAAATGTGAATGAGTATTGTTGATTAGATGTGATGAATATAACTTTATTTGATTTCAATACTTGTAAGTACTCTAGACTTGTGATGTTTGTGATTGGTTTTGTGGTGGTATGTTGTGTTGGAGCAAGCGGGTGGCTTGCATGGTGTTATAAGGTGGTTTAAATACATATTGGGAGTGTTTTTCAATTCTTGCAAATGTGAATGAGAATTGTTGATTAGATGTGATGAAGATAACTTTATTTGATTTCAATACTTGTAAGTACTCTAGACTTGTGATGTTTGTGATTGGTTTTGTGGTGAGTTGTTGTGTTGGAGCAAGCGGGTGGCTTGCATGGTGTTATAAGGTGGTTTAAATACATATTGGGAGTATTTTTCAATTCTTGCAAATGTGAATGAGTATTGTTGATTAGATGTGATGAATATAACTTTATTTGATTTCAATACTTGTAAGTACTCTAGACTTGTGATGTTTGTGATTGGTTTTGTGGTGGGTTGTTGTGTTGGAGCAAGTGAGTGGCTTGCATGGTGTTATAAGGTGGTTTAAATACATATTGGGAGTGTTTTTTAATTCTTGCAAATGTGAATGAGTATTGTTAATTAGATGTGATTAATATTACTTTATTTGATTTCAATACTTGTAAGTACTCTATACTTGTGATGTTCGTGATTGGTTTTGTGGTGGGTTGTTGTATTGGAGCAAGCGGGTGGCTTGCATGGTGTTATAAGGTGGTTTAAATACATATTGGGAGTGTTTTTCAATTCTTGCAAATGTGAATGAGTATTGTTGATTAGATGTGATGAATATAACTTGTAAGTACTCTAGACTTGTGATGTTTGTGATTGGTTTTATGTGTGCAACGTTTATTTGTTTAAGTGTTAATATGGACTTGTGCATTCATGAATGTGATAGAACTTTATCTAAGTGGCTTATAGACTTAGATGTTAGAATACATTATGCATGAGTTGTCCTTATTTTACTAAAGTAGGATTCATTTTATAATTGTAGTCAAACATGGATAAAAGTTGGATGACAATGGGTAAGACACCCGATGGCAGATTAAGTCATCCATATATTGAAGGGGTGAATGCATTTATTAATTCTGCAAGAGCGGTTGTGGACTTGAGTGGTAATATTCTGTGCCCGTGTATCCACTGTGTGAATTGCTATCGACAATCTCCTCAAATTGTGCGTATCCATTTGCTTCATCGTGGAATTATGCAATCTTACATTAATTGGTATAATCATGGAGAATCTCGTGTATTGAATGAGAATATTCATGATAATGAAATGTTGGATGGTGATCATATAGATGGTATCGATGCCTTGGTAGATGACCGAATTAGAGGGAAACCAAGAAATGCAACCGAGGATGAGGAGGTGCGTCATTTTGACAAACTTGAGGAAGATGCAAAACATGAGTTGTATCCGGGTTGCACTGATTATAGTATCTTGAAGTTTGTTATTGAGATGTTGAATGTAAAGGTAATGACCAACTTGAGTAATAAGGGACTTGATATGATGCTAGAATTGCTGACAAAGGTTTTATCGAAAGGTAACTTGGTTCCAAGGTCAACTTATGAAGCAAAGAAGATATTACGTGACTTGGGCATGTCATACGAGCATATAGATGCATGCAAAAATGATTGTGCATTATTTTGGAAGGAAAATGAAAATCTTGATAAATGTCCGGTGTGTGAGGTGTCTAGGTACAAAGATACACGTACTCAAGGTAAGAAGATTCCTCATAAAGTATTGCGTTACTTTCCGTTGACACCGAGATTGAGGAGATTGTACATGTCAGGCCAAAGAGCTAAGGACATGAGATGGTATATAGACAAACGTGTGGACGATGGGATAATGAGGCATCCGGCTGATAGTGAGGAGTGGAAGGAATTTGATTTGCAACATCCTGATTTTGCCCTCGAACCTCGCAATGTAAGGTTAGGGTTGGCTACAGATGGATTTAATCCTTTTGGGAATATGAACAATAATTATAGTATGTGGCCAGTAATACTTATCCCCTATAATTTACCGCCTTGGTTGGTTATGAAGGAGCCATATTTTATGTTGTCCTTGCTTATTCTCGGTCCCCATCAACCAGGGAATGATATTAATATTTACTTGAAACCATTGGTTAATGAGTTGAAGGAGTTGTGGGAAGAAGGTGTAGAAACTTATGATGCTTATAGTAAAGAGCATTTTCGAATGCGTGCAACTTTGTTGTGGACAATACATGACTATCCTGGATTTGGTAACGTATCCGAGTGGAGGACAAAGGGTTATCATTCTTGTTACACTTGCAATGATCAACCATATTTAGAAGCTTTGGAAAGTAAAATTGGATTCATTAATCATCGAGCTTATTTACCTATGGAACATCGTTGAAGACATAGTCGGTTGCATAATGGTTTATCGGAGAAACGGAAGAGATCTTTAGAGTTACAAGTGGGAAAGATACAAGAGCAGCTAGATAGAATGCCAAATATAATTTTAGGAAAGCATCCAAGTAACAAGAAGAGACAACTCATTGGGGAGCCAAATTGGTCAAAGGTAAGTATTTTGTACAAGCTTCCATACTGGAAAAATAAGAAGCTTAAGCATAACATTGATGTCATGCATGTGGAGAAGAACATTAGTGAAAATACTTATGGTACTTTGTTGGGCATTGAGGAGAAAAATAAGGACACTGACAAGGCACGGATAGACTTGCAAAATATGAACTTCAGGCACATGTTGCATTTGAAACAATGTCCTGATGGATCATATGACAAGCCTCGAGCTTTCTTTTCATTAAGCCCCAATGAAAGAAATGGTTTTTATGACTTTTTGAAATCAGTCAAGTATCCGGATGGCTATGCAACCAACATATCAAGGTCAGTGAATGCAAAAAATGGTAGATTATCTGGTTTGAAAAGCCACGACTGTCATGTGCTACTACAACGAATTCTTCCAATTGGGTTGCGAGGGTTTGCAGATAAAGACATTAGTATTGTATTGTTTGAGTTAGGCAACTTCTTCCAAGACTTATGCTCAAGGACCCTAAAGCGGAGTGAATTGGAGAAACTAGAAGAACGTATAGTTCTTATACTATGCAAGCTTGAGAGGTTTTTGCCTCCAGCATTCTTTGATGTTATGGTCCACCTTGCTGTTCACTTGCCTCGAGAAGTAATTCTAGGAGGCCTGGTACAATATCGGTGGATGTATCCAACTGAAAGGTAATTAGATCCTTTGATACATTCATCAATTGCATATTTCCCACGTGGTATAAAATCACATTCTATGCGTATTTTTTCCTCATAGGTATCTTGGAAAATTGAAAAGATACGTTTCCAACCGAGCTCGACCAGAAGGTTTGATTGCAGAGGCTTACATTATTAAAGAATGTATTAACAACTGGTCTTTGTATATTGATGGGATCGAAATTGTGCATAATCGAAGAGAAGGAAATGAAGATTTTGGTGAATCTAGCGAAGGATTGATAGTTTTTTCACAAACTGCCCGACCTACAGGTGGTAGGTGAAATGATGGCGACTTCTCTCGTGCATTGCTTGATACTGCTCATTGGTACTTGTTGTACAATAGTCCTGAGCTAGAGCCTTATTTAAAGTATGTGATTTCATATGCATATATTGTTTAATCAAGTTTTGAATATTATCCACAATGTTTAGCTGAAAATAAATTATCTTATTTTTAACAGCAAACACAAAAGCACATTGCATAATCCTACTAGAGAAGCCATAACTCAAATCCAACGACAAGAGTTTCCCAAGTGGTTTAGAGAATGTGTAAGACATTTGAAATTTAATCACGCACTAATAAATTTAAACATTTAATTGTGAACGTCATTGCTTATTACTAATTAATATCACTTGTTGTATGTCATTATAGATGAATAGATTGAAAGTTAACGATTCATCAGAAGCTACTAAACAGTTATGGTCATTAGCAAACGGTCCTAAACCGTATGTGAAAGAGTACACAGTTTGTATGGTCAATGGTGTAAAGTTCCATACAAGGGACCTAGACAATCGTCGTGTAACCCAAAACAGTGGTGTATGTACCGAAGGAGACCATGAAGGAGAAATGCATGACTTCTATGGTCATGTGTGCAAAATTTGGGAATTAGAATATATGTTTCGTTATAAAGTTGTTTTGTTTCAGTGTGAATGGTACAATACTGGTACCAATGGTCGAAGAAGAACGATACGAACTGATGCACACTGCACGAGCATTGATGTTACAAGTCGATGGTATCAAAATGACCCTTTTATACTTCCTAGTCAAGCGAAACAAGTTTTCTACCTTCAAGATACGAAATTGCGTGATCCTTGGAAAATTGTGCAATATATCCAACATAGGGGAGTGTTTGATGTTCCAGAAGTCGGGGGCGGAGAATCCAATGATAATACAGAAGATAGTGACGCATTCCAACAAGAAGCAATTGTTGATGTTGTCCCTATCAATGTTGAAGACAATATTATTGAGTATTGTATGGGCGATGTTGAAACTGAGGTTGTTCCTGAAGGTGGAACTTCAAGAGATGCTAATCAAAATGAAGAGCATGACATACCTGATGTTGATCTTGATATGGATTATGATATGTAGAGTTATAACAACTGTCTTAAATGTTATGTGCTTTTCTTAAAGTTTTATGCTTGTTTTAAAGTTTTATGCTTGTCTACGTTGCAATTGTTATTGAGATGTTTTGTGCTTATCTTAAACTTGATATGGATATTAATGTGGTCATTTGTTGTGTTAAGTTAGTAGCAATTGTGTTCAAATTTTACACTTGTGAATTTCTTGATATGGATAATGATGTGGACTATAATGTTAAGTTAGTAGCAAATATACTTATCTTTCATGTTAATACATAGTTTCAAAAAATGTCCAGAAAAGGCCAAATACACTCATAATATACTGAGGTATGAGATGACAAGATTGGATAGAATGAGGCAAAATCAAGAGATAATTGATGCTTTGGGATTGAAGCACATCTCAACTTCTCTAAAGGATTCCGCTCAGTCCAATTGTGCAAAAAGGAAAAGAAGTAGAGCTAGTGTTATGGTAGATGATGATTATGTACCACCTATTGGTGACGATGAGAATGATGTTGAGTCATCTAACTCTTTAATCCATAAGGTACAATAGATGTTCCATAGGGTACAATAGATAATAACTTTGTCGTTCTATTATTTGTAATGACTTTGTTGTCCCATTATATGTATGTTTGTTAGTTACAGATGGCACCAGGACGACTTACACGCTCGCGAGGTAAGGCATCTATCCCGGTGGTCTAATCTACGGTTCAATCTACGGAAACACCGCTTGAAGCAAATCCTCCCGTCCAAAGTTCTTCTAGTGCAGAGGCTACCGACGCATTAACTAGCTCGACTGGTAATTACATAAAACATGCTTAATTACAACTGCACCTTGTCTTTACTATTGAGATTATACTTAATATACATAGAATGTATTATTTTATAACATTGATAAATTTTAAATAGGATCTACTAGCAGAAATACCCGTGGAACAACACGTGGTGTAGCAGTACGGGCACTTGTTGAAAAAAGTGGTAAATTGCCAGTACGTATAGCTGCAGAGTATGATGCTCCTATTGGGAAGAATGCGTGCAAGCTTGTCAATCAAATTGGTGTACAAGTGCGAAGTAATTTGTCAAGTTACAACGTAAAAAATTGGAAAAGTGTTGATGCTGCTACTAGAGATGTGGTGCTTCAAAGTATCGAGGTAAATTTATATTGATAACGTCTAACTCGTCTTTGTTGTCACTAAGCATATTAAATTCATATAATAATAATTTTATAATACATATATACTTTAATTTACAGGATCAGTTTGAGCTAGAAGGAGATTCCAACTTAGTAACGAAAGCAATAAATCCAAAATGTGGAAGATTATTGAGTAGCGGCTCTAACAAGTTGTATCAGACTTATAAGAAGCTCGTACAATCTCATGGTACTGACCATGCAAAAAATCACCCGCCAAAGAATGTCACACTTGCGCAGTGGACTGGCCTCATTGAAGGGAGATGGACCAATAAGGATTGGTTGGTAAATTATTTATGCGTATATTATTATTATCTAATATTTACTATATTATGTTGTCAAATTATTAGATTAATACTTAGATGAAATAAATGTATATTGTTTTGGTCATGATCCAATAAATATCTTGAATGTTCTTTATTAGGAAAAATCAAGAATTAACTCTGAAAATAGGAGCAAAACTTCAGGCAAACATAGATGCGGGACAAAGGCATTTGCTGTTAGGGTTGATGAGGAGGTGTGTTTTTTCATTTTCTTAAACCTTAAATGTATTACATGTTGTGATTAATTAAGTAAATAACTAACACTCGAATGTTACTTAATTAGACAAATAATAATGGCGGTCAAGTTCCTGAATTGGCAAAAATCTACAAAGATGTTCATTTCAATCCAAATACAAATAGGTGGATACAGCCTGAGGATGAAGCGACATATGTATGTGTATCATTCCATTCCTATTATTCCATCTTTATCATCTTTGTAAAGCTATAGCATATGTATTATTAATGTTGTGATTGCTTGTTTTTTTCTCTTTAAAATGGTAGGAAACTATTCTCAAAGTGCAAGAGGATCATTATCAAGATCCTAATGCAATTCCCCTTACACAAGAGGAGATCTCAAACTTGGTTTTTAAGAAGAAATCTGGTATTGTAAAAGGACTTGGCATGAGACCTTCATCTTCTCTAGTAACCACTGCCTCATCTAATTCATCGGTGGAGTATATTCATCGGTTAGAAAGTGAGATAATTGAGCTCAAAGAGGCAAGAGCTAGGGACGAAGAGGAGCGAGCTAAGCAAGATGAGGTCCAAAAGAATATTCTTAATTTTTTGAGAAGCAAGGGTTATGATGATGCTTTTACCTATGGAAGTGGTTCATCTTCAAGCTAAATCACTTATTAGTTAGTACTTTATCTTTAAATTAAAACACTTCATTTTTTATGTATCATTTGAAACTAATATTTGTCACGTGATAGGTTATTCAATCTTTAGTTTATGATACTGAAGATATAGAAGTGAAATTTATGTTGGCACTATGTAGAATTATATTTGACTAAAGATTTATATTTAACTAAAGATTTATATTTGTGCAGATTTCTTATTGGTGGCTTTAGGGGATTTCCTTTAGGCATTATTTGAAGACATATGAGGACATCTTCCGTTAGTTCTAATTATATTATGCCACATTTTTTGTATTGTTATAAAACATCTTAAGTTATTGTATGTGTTGCAAACAATTACTGTATGGAAGGAGTTTGAATTGGATACTTACTTTAATTTTAACTTGTGAAATGTATGGATCGATTTTTTATAAATGTGTTGTTGAAATAAATATGTTAATCAAATGTGAGGTTTTAATAATGTCATGACAGGTTACAGGTTAATATCAACACCATGAAAATAATAAAAATAGAAAATAAGTTTTAGTGACGAAATTTTTCGTCACAAATATGGCAACAAAAAATTGTTTTAGTGACGAAATATTTCATCACTAAATGCAGCAGAATTTTGTAAGAAATGGTTTTAGTGAAGAAAATTTTCGTCACTATATGTGTCTAAAATTTCTTAAAAATAGTTTTAGTGACGAATTTTTTCGTCACTAAATGTACCCGAAAATAATTTTAGTGACGAAAAAATTCGTCACTAAATGTACCTGAAAATAGTTTTAGTGACGAAATATTTCATCACTAAATATGATTTAATAAACTGAAATGGTTTTAGTGACAAAATATTTTCGTCACTAAATACTGTTTTTAGCGAGGAAAACATTTAGCGACGAAACGTTTTCGTCGCTAAAATTTTTTTTTAAAAAACAAATCGGACTTTTAGTGACGAAATTTTTCGTCGCCAGGACTTTTAGCGACGGGGCTACAGCGACGAAACGAATTTCGTCACTAAAAGTCCAATTTCATCACTAAAGGTTATTAGTGACGAAAAACAGGACTTTTAGTGACGAATTTTTTCGTCACTAAAAATACATTTTCTTGTAGTGAGATTCAAGTCCTCAAAAGTACTCGCCGATGTATACAAGGTATCACTCACAGTAACCTACATCAAATTAACCCCCTAATATATCAAAACCCAAAATTGAAAACTGAACAAAACATATCTATTAGACTCAACTATACATGTGTGTTTCCGCATTCATGTTCCAAGTAACATAATAATAGGAATTAAAACTATAGAACACTATATCTATTACCACATTGTATAAGCATCAAAACAAAAAGCAATATCAATGATAAAGATTCAAAACCCTAATTAGGATCTCAAACTATAATCAAAATCATTACTTTATTATATTTTAACCAAAAGTAGTAGCAAAGGTATTGAGTTGATCAAAACCCTAATTAGGATTAGGCAAATAAAGAAATTCAAATCTTGGTGATGTGAGAGATTGATGGTACCGCAGTGATGTGAGCATTTTGGTGTCATCGATGGTCAAGGCCTCGACGTTGACAAAGTAGCCGTGTCTTCCAAAGGCTCATTGTCTTCTTCGTCGCCCCAGAATTTCATCTCCGTCTTTGGAACAAGGATTTCTTATGTTGGCGGAGCAGCAGCAACAGCAGCTGTGGTGTTTTCCTAAGGCGGTGGCAGTAGCAATGTCAGTGGTGTCAGCCATTGAGAGAGAGAGAGAGAGTGAGAGTGATCAATAAAAAAAACTTTTTTGAGAAGGAGAGTATATATATTCATAGACGGAGAGTATATATATTTAATAAAAAGAAAAAAAATAGATTTATAAATAAATAAATAAAAACTTTTTTGAGAAGGAGAGTAAATATATTCATAGACGGAGAGTATATATATTTAATAAAAAGAAAAAAAATCATATTTAAAAATTAAAAAGAATGCTGACGTGGAGAATTGTAAAACTAGCAAAGGCTTCGGTTTTATATATATATATATATATATATAGATGATCTAAAGGACTAGATAACTCCGTCTAGATATGAGTATGACCTCCAATACAGTGACATTTTGTTATGTGTCCAAAACTACAAATGTCTAAAACAATATTAAAACCAAAGTGGGTCAAAGTACATTTAGTTAAATCAATTAGGTCTTCTCAAAAAGAATTATGATGGTGTGAACATGTAAGGGTTTCCGTTTTTTAAACTCTTAATAATTGATATTAATTAATGCTTAAGTATTTTGTTTCCCTAATCAATACGAAATGGTTATTGAATCATTGATACAAAATTGACTACTTTGATCAAAATGTGAAATAACAAGGAAAATGCAGCGAAAGGACCATAAATAAAAACATGGTATTTTATTATTATTATTCTTATTTTCTTCTTCTTGTCGTCGACAACTACTCTGTCTTCTTCGTCGACCACTACTGCTTCCTTCCGTTTATCTTTTAGTTTAAAATTTTTAATCATATCTTCGTTTTCTCCGTGGCAGCCACACAAACATTTTTAATTGAGGTGGCAAGTTTTTACTAGTTTTCATCTAGGTTTATTACTAACATCACATTTTTATCTATTACTAACAATTTATCATATTATTAAATGTCCATTTTTTTTGTGTCTATCAATTTTCTTATTTGACTAAATCCTTCACCTCACGCGATTGCTAAGCCTATACGTGTAATATTTTATTCTTTTATTTGTATTTTATGGTGATTTATTTCAAACTCTATGCATGTTTTTCATTGGTTAGAATAAGTGGGTCAAAATATACATTTAGTTAAATTGATTAGGTCCTCTAAAAATACAAAAGTTAGATTTATTAAGAATTACGATGGTGTGAACAGGTAAGGGTTTACATTTTCAAACTCTTAATAATTATGACCTTCAAATTAAATATACGTGTACATTTATATATATATATATATATGTATGTATGTATATTAATAATTACAAAACAGTACATTGATATTAACTAATACTGAATTAGCACCTACCCATGCACAAAGTGCTTGGGGTCTAGGGGGGAAAGGGTTCGAGCTACAGGGTTAGCAGCATATTGTAATTATTTCTCAAAAAAAAAAAAAAAAATTTTATAATCAATATGAAATGGTCATTGAATCACTAATACATTATTGACTACTCTGATCAAAATGTGAAGCAACAAGGAAAATGTAGTGAATGGACCATAAAAAAAACATGGTATTTTATTATTATTATTTGGTTTTATGTGGGTGTTGTTGGACATTAGTGCAGCCTGGAGAATTGGTAGCTAGAACCGGCTTATGAGCTTGAATTATTATAATATGTAGGGGTGTGTATGAATCAAGTTGGATAATGTTTTTTTTCAAAATCCAACTTGATAAGGCAGGGATGAGAAATTTCCAACCCATCACATGTGTAGAAAATACAACCCGACCCAACCCAAGGGTTGGGTTGAGTTGGGTCAATGAGTTATGCTTAGCCATTTCATCTCTTATAAAAATTGGACTTTCATTAACTATTCAAATATTTTTCTTTCAATAAATTTTTACAATTCGCATAAATGTCTAAATTATATTCCAAATTTTTAACTTTATCAAAACTAATTCTCAAAATACCAAAATAGTCAAACCAAACAAATTAAAATAAGGTAATGAAATAAATTTACATATAAGATGCTTTGAGTTGGGTCATATGGATGGAAAAAAACCATCTGAGGCTCAAAATAAAATTTCAACCCAATGCACAACTCATGAAACCAATCCAATGCATTAGGTTGGGTTGGTTTCGTTAAGTTGGTGAGTTGAATGTATACCACCTAGTGATATGATTCATTGAAATCAATGGTTACAAGCACCAATCCGGGGCTTGGTTTGGTGGGGCTTAGCATCAAGGTGGACCTAGACTGCTAGGCTAATGGCTGGGCCACTTCCCATTTAATAAAGTAAAATGTCAAAAATTGTATCCTATGATCGTTGAATGCAATGAGGGGAGCTTATTGTTATTATCACTAGTTGAATGCCCGTGCGTTGCACGGTTTTGGCCAATAACTTATTAAATACTATATATAATAATGCATTTGAGAAATAATAAATTAAATGAAATATTTTTATTCATAATTCTCTTCAACAATACCAATTGTCTAATAGAACTAAACAATAAAAATTAATATCAACATTTAACAAAATAATATGTCCATGTAAATTAATATTTAAGCATCAAATCAGTATCAACATAAAATTCACAAATTATAAGCTATACAAATGTATAAGCATTAAAAAAAAATTCATTTTCTATATATATATATATATATATAATATAAGATAATTGATTGAGTATCACAACTCTTAGACTACTTGATGATGTAGTCAAAATTCTACATTGTATAATACTTGGGTGATGCACGACTTATTAAAAATTTATATGGAAATAAATTATGATCATATTGATAATAAGTGAGCCATATGATAAAATGGATTAATTTTATAATATATGTAACTTCGTGCAAGTATGGTATATAGTATATAAATTTTATTATATATATTGAATTAAATTTATTTAAATTGCCACAAACATTTAGTAATAGAATTACAATAGAAGAGAATTTATATTTTAGATGATAGAGTTTTATTTAGAGTAAATTATTGGTAATATTTTTTTAATTTTCAATAACCAAACAGTTTAAACACTTGTTCCAAAGAAAAAAAAAAGTTAATAATGCATTCTATGAAACCCAAGAAATAGCCTTGGTGTAGTTATCGAATTATAAAAAATAAAAAATAAAACCCAATGAAATAAAATGGAAATCTTCCTCAATATCCAATATTAATAATAAGTAAAAGGAAGAATATTAAGATTGAGTTAAAAAATGAAATTGAGATAAAATGGGAATCTACCTTAAAAGCCTATAGAACTTTTTCTTTACATCCTTGGGATTGAGTGTCAAGAGTCTTCAACAATCTTAGAACCCATGGAATCTTCTACGACAACACTGAAAAAGAAAAGAAAAGAAAATATAAAATTACATTTATATAGCAATAACTAAAATTGAAAATACAAATCAAAAAGAAATTAAAATCTAAGTTTAAAAAAAAAATAGAATAACATAGATTACAACCTTTGAATTGTATGTCAATTTAGGAGTCTTCAACAATTTTATAGGATGCTTGCTTGGAATCACCTATGAAAAAGTCGAAAATAAATTTTAAGAAAAAACTATTACGACATATAACAAATGGAATGAAACATATACCAATAGCTAAAATTGAAAATATAAATCAGAAAGAAAATTAAACTAAATAAAAAATAGAACTGTATATTATACAACCTTTGAATTTAATGTCAATTTAAGAGTTTCCTATGACAAAACTGAAATAAATATAAAATAATAGATCTAAAACTATATAAAAGAAAGTGAATGGAACATGAATTTCATCAATCCTTTAAGAGATCTGATTCCCTAATGAAAAACAACAATATTTGGCTCCATAATGAAAAACAACACTATTTCAAAAGTACTAAGAATTAGCTTTCAATTCCTATTAAAAAAATAAGTATGAGAATCACTAACCTTTGTTGTTTGTTGTTGGACTGAGATTGTGATAGGGTGATAGATCGAACATATTAATAACACAAATTTCCTTACCTTTCCATCTTAACGTTACAAATTGCATCTAGATTGTACCTACCTTTCGTGATGGCATAACATCTGTTATCTTAGATTCACTAGATACAATAAACAATTTTTGCCCTTGCAAAGTAGATGGAACATAACCTAATTGATATAGAATTTTAAGATAGAGAAACCGTACAATTTTTTTGGAAAAGATTACTACAAATTAGTTGTACTTTTCTTTAGTTGCTTTATAACTTCTTTGGATAAAGTTATGTTGATAACAACTTCTTCTTCTTTGTGGGTTTTTATTTTATTTTAATTACAATGATTTTTTAGATAAATATAACATATTATTTGTTCTTATCAACCTTTCTTCTATTGTTTTATCAGTTCTCAGGATAAATTAGTTTTGTTCTTTGTGTATTTATTTTATTTTGTTTTTAAATTTCTATGTTTGATAATTAGGTTTTAATAAAAAAAAACATATCCTATTTCCTTACAGATCAATCACTTTTTTTTTGGTTTTTGCCTTTCATTCTATTCATAATTTCATATGACCTTTCTTTTTTATTTATTCTTTTTTTTTTTTAGTTTGGTAATATAACACATTGATTAACAATTCTATTTTCAATAGGATTTAAATTTTACATCAAATGGGACCATAACAATATATATTCTTTAAAATAAAAATAAATAAATAAATAACTCTATCTTATCTCCTTATGCTCCTTCACGTGTTTTTATTTTTATTTAATTTTTTTTTACAATATGTTGATATCAACATTTTTTTTATTCTATCCATAAAATTATGGCATTTTTTATTCCATCTTTTTCATGGGATAATAACAAACACGTTAATTAGAAATCCTAATTATAATAAGATATAGTGATATACATAATATTTAATTTTTCTTTTTATTTTAAAAAATTCTTTGATTTTTCTTGAATTTTACAGTGAGTGTAATTCAACTTTAATCAAATTAAGATTTTTATCCACTTAGAAATTATAGTTGAAGAAAACTTATATATATTTTTTCTTAAAATCTAAAAATTTAAGAAAAATTCTGCAATTTGGTGCCGCCATTTGGCACAACCACGATGTCTCATCCCAACTTTTATTATATATAATATGGAGGGCGTTTGGATAGCAATTATCCGACGTCTGTGTTTTCTCAAAGCACGTTTTCTCCTTTTTTTTTTTTTTTTTTTTTGTCCACATTTGTTGACTTTGGGAGACAATATTTACTGTTATGAACAGTGTATAAACTGTTCATGCACTGTGCATATACTGTTCACATATTAAAAAATATTAAAAATGGGTCCCACGGTATTATTTACACATTTAAAAATTATTTTGCTACAGTATTTTCAGTTTTCAGTTTCAGCAATAATAAGTTCAATCCAAACGGACCCATGATATGATTTTCTATAGTTATCTTTTAGCTGAGGGCTGATGGCTCATTCAACCACCAATCTGAGTGATTTTGGCTAGGCAAAATTGAGGTTCCACCCTCAACTCTTCACCTAGAACAGAAAATTTGAGGGATCTCTATTGATGAAACATTTGTTACATGAAAAAGATAAATGGGTCATCTGCTCTTCAAGTGGCAGAACATGGAAATCACTGGTCTGCGCTATCTTTTACCGACTAACACCAACATTATTCTTGCATTGAACAACAATGATCTAAAGAACTTCAATGAAACCAGATGAAGTTTTTGCACATGATTTTATGCAGACAATTGGGAGACTCATTGATATTTGAATAAAGGATAAATAAAACTTCATGTAAAAACGAAGGAAAATGTTCATTTATAGTATTAATAATTAGAAACCAGGGATAGATATTACTCAAATAAACTGTTTGAGAATGGCTTTTTCCTAATGCGCTTCTTTTCTTCAGGATCTTTCGATTTGATCTTCCTTTTCTCTTCCAACATTGACTTGAAAAGTTTGCATTTCTGATTCTCTGGAATTTGTTCCCGCAACATCACAGGCTCTGTGATGGGTCATGGGTGGCGAGGGGGGAAGGGATTTTCAGCAAGAGGAGAAGTTTTTGCAGCTGTGGTTGAAAGTTGAAACTGGTGTTGCAATTTCTTCCTCTATGTGCTCATCTATCTTCTTTGTCCGCATAAAGAGGTAGGCTATAAAAGTATAAAGTTCACAGAAACTCATAACAAGCATATTTAGAGAATAAAAAACTTACTAGTTATATAGGAAAACTACATAGAAACACGGGAAAAAAACCAAGTTTGGCCACAAAACTAGATATGAATACCTCTCAAACTATATAGGATCAAAACATGCAAGGAACATATTTCCTTTATCGGATTGCTCACTCTACTTCCATTGCAATGTAATGAAACCAGTTTACCACCCCTGAAGTCTTCTTGTATATTCCAATTTTTCCTTCTCAAACCTGACTGAGACACCAAACAAGATATTAAAGATGATCAACAGACGTAGGTCCAATATATTAAAATAATTATATCTAATACACAAAACTCCCACTTTTGCGAGGTTTGGGAAAGGTGATTGGTAGCCTTACTCTTAATTTTAAACAGGTGAGTTAGTTTGAGCAAAAAGAATATGTTGCTACTCACCTATATAATTATAACCTCCAAATGAGGCACATGAATAACTCCATCCTACTTAATGTTACAGTATGCAATGCAAGATACTGGGCACATCTAAAAGAATTGATACTAACTTTGTCTATTCAACATATTGCTGATCATAGACATGTATAAAGCCAAAGATTACTTGTAAAAGATTTTAATCACAAGTAGCAGAGCTTTAGCTGGCCAGTAAATAATATTTGCAAGAAATGCATTTTGTTTGTATTTTTCTCCCACCTTTTGTAACGATTATGTTTATGTCTTTACTCTTTTCCCACACCCGAATAATCCATACTGATTATGCCAATGAGAAAATGGTCATGAATCATGATTATTGTTTGTAACTTATAAGGATGGACAAGTAAGTCTTTTACTTGACCATTGGCTGTAAGATCCATGACAAATAGCCAAAAACATCACTCTGATTAGGCAACCATAAGGCTCTAGTAATGCAGAAGAGTGCCTCTAGATATTCCTGTTACTACCATTTTAACAAAACAAGAAGAAATGCCATCAACAACAAACTCCAGAATTCCCCAAATGAAGCAATATGCATCCTTTCTATAAGGAATGTTGCACATTTTGGTAGAAGAGAGTTGATGCTAAGGCCCAAGAAAATTTGAGGGTTGAAGCCACCTAGGGTTCTATCCCTTCTCATCGAAACCCTCAATTTTCTCCATCCCAGGTTTGTTCTTTTATTACAAGATGAACTGGCACTAGCTAAAATACATTTAGGTTACAGACACTATACACATCAACACCCTCCCTCCCCCAGCTCAAATAGACAGTTATAGTACTTTACAGAGGAATAAGTCACCTGTGATCAAGATTTTTGATCATATGGTATTCCTTCTTCTTGGGTTGACACACATAGCAAACTCATCTTTAATTGCATCATGCCCAGCCTTGAGTAAGCACTAACGACCATTATATAGGATCAAAGCATAAAAGATTATAATTTATCAACTCTGGAATGAATAGTGAATACACAACCTCCACTCTCTTTTTTTTCTTTTTTAATTATATTTGTATCTTATCATATAGAAACTAGACAACTTCCAAATACCCAAGCAATCCACCCCCTCTTCTCCCCAACTTCCCCCCAGCGCACGGTGTGGTGGAAGCAAAGGTTATCCCCTTCATGCTTGGGTAGAAGGTAAAGGAATTAAATTATTGGCCCTACAATCCAAATGCTCCTTACTTTAAATGCCCTGTATATAAACCTTCAACAATGAGAACAATTAAAGTAGTCAACCACAGTGCTCAAGTTTCATTTCTCTAAGCCCAAATAAGGAACAATGAAAATTATCAATTGCCGAAGAATTTGAAAGTTTTACAGTAATTTGAGAGAATTGCAAGATTGATTTCCCCTCTAATTCTCCAGATTCATTCTGGCTTCTTAGTTTGGAACTACAATATATGTTTATTTCAGCTCTAATACTCCACCACGCTTCTGCATTAGCATTCCAAGACTCTTAGTGCATCGGAGGAGCAGAGAGCAAAAACCTCTTCTTCTTTTTTTTGGAAGGAAAAGAGTAAGAAGTAATCAGATGTTACATAACCAATTAAGATCTAAATCCATAGAAGCTAGAGTCAACATATTCTCACACTATTTTTCAGCTAATAAGGAGAATCATAAATCGCACACAAGCCCAAACTTCGAACACCAAATGCCATTTAATCAGAATACCCCCTCCTCCCTTCTCTCCCTGTGATTGTATCCCTAGGAAATGAGACTAAAGCCATAACCCCAATCCTAATAACAGAATACCCATCAACAAAACGACATTAAGAAAAGCACTTAATAAGCTTGAAAAACAATTCTTTGAAGCTGAAATCTCAAAACCCATATCACCATTTTATAAATTTAATCACTTTGTATACGAAATAAACACCCACATACATAAATAAACCCAATAAATTAAGGTAAACAACAAATTACAAAGCTGAGGAATAAGAAAAGGAATTAGACTTCCAACAGCAACATTGACAGCCAAGAGCATAGGCCAAAGAAACTTGTAACGCCGAGCTATTGACTCTTTTGGTGGTGGCTGCGGTGGAGGAGCTGAGGACTGAGTCTCCCTTGCTGATGATGCAGAAGACGATGGGGAAGAAAAATCGTTGTGTTTTTGTTGGTGCTCATGAAATTGTTTCAGCTGTGCTGTTTGTGAAAGACCACAAACAATCAGTCAATCGAATCAATTAATAGTCAGAAACCAAACCCCGAATACTGAAAGCAAAAACAAGCATCGAAGATAGCTTTGGAATCTTTTTGTTTTCTGCTTCTCAAAAAACATAAAAGAGTTTTTAAATTTTTTAAAATTTTTTTAAAAAGGAAAGCGTAGAAAAACAATCAATAAAAAAAGGTGTTTATGGTTATATTAAACCCCAGGTTAGGGCGCCAGTTAGAGGCGGGAGATGTTGCACTCCTTTCCAAACTGTGTGAGGGGGCCAACCCTCACTAAGGATGCCCACCAGACGAAAGCCTGTTGGCAGCAGAACTCGATCCTAGGTGGGTTAGACGAAGTGACCGAACCTTACCAGTTGAGCCAAGCCCCTGTTGGCTATTAGCTTCCACTTTAGAGTATTGAGTGACACTTTCTTCTCTTTTTATATTATGCGTTTGGCTATAAATTACAGAGAAATCTTATGGTATCAAAAAAAAAAAAGTTTATTTTACCATTTAGTTTATTTTTACTATTATTTATGAGTTTTACTGCACTTTTTGGTACTATTAATAAGTCTTATTGTAGTATTTCAGCTAACTTTTATCTGTTTGCTACTATCTATAGGTTTTGTAGGGGTGAAAGGCCAGAGAGCCCATATTAATATATATGTTGGGCCAGAGGCCCAATCCAAGAACGTTAAACACTTCCAGAGAGGTTTGTGCCAATGAGAAAATAAATGGAACCCGATCAGAGCCACCTAGGGGGAAAACAAGGAAGAATCCCTCCTCGGCTAGGCAAGGCCGAGCAAAGAGGCCATAGTTTGCCATCAAGAGCAACATTCCAGACCATTCCAGGGAAGAGGATAAGTATTAAGAAGGAACAGGACAAAGGAGAGCTCTAAAATATCTAAGATAAGGCTGCTACCACAGCATTAAATGCTCTGCAACTGACTAAACCATGCGTTTTAGCCTTACAGTTACTCCCAAAGACTTTAGAGAGAGGCTGATAGGACAAGTATCAGAGTTACCAATCTAAATCTATACGTGGAAGGTAGAAAGAGGAGGAAAAGGATAGTATAAAATAAAGGAGAGACCTTGATAGTGAGGGAGCCTAAAAAAGAGAAAAAGAAAGGATGGCAACAACATGGACCGAACTGGTAACCTAATTCGGAAGACATGTAAGAACTGATCTCCTTGGATCGGGCCGAGGATGACCTTCTTTAAATATAAGTTGCCTGTTCTTACTTTGTTATCATTTGAATCAATTATCCAACTATCCAACTCATTAGAACATAGATTTCTAACTCATTTTCTACAAATTCATTGTTTTTGGGCTTTTTGGGCCGGGGAACCAAGTTACGTCTTTACAATTGGCACCGTCTGTAGGGATCTGGTGTTTTAGTGAGTTCAACGCTCAACATACCAAGGCGATGCAGCAGGAGATTGATCATTAGAAGAGGCCATTTTGGCAAGGATGCATGTTACGCAGAGGATTGCCAAGTAGGATACGATATTGGGGGCTTTCTATATCGAATACATGTCTCGCGCCTCTGTGAAGGGTGAAGCCATCACTGATCTAATGGCCGAGTTCGCTAAAACCCCATTTAAAAGAAAATTTTTCTTTATGAGAAACAAAACATGGATGGAAAATTACCTGGCATGGTCCCACTAATTCGGACCCTTTGTCCAGGAGGATTAATATTGATGATGTTGCAAATTAAAGGGGATCCAGAGTGGGGCTAGTTTTAGTATCTCTTGAAAAGGTATTATTATTAACGAAATTTTCCATTGACATATGCTTGCCCATTGTGCAAATGCATTGTACTTCTCACTATGACAACTTTTAAAAGTGCCCAAATAGAACCAAAGTCATGTCTGGAGTCCTCGAACCAGATGCTCTGGAGAAATTAACATGCTCCCATCTTTTATAAGTGTTCAAACAGAACCAAAGTCATGCCTGGAGTCCTCGGACCAGATGCTTTGGAGAAATTAACACCCTGACATCTTCTACAAGTGTTCAAACAGAACCAAAGTCATACTTGGAGTCCTCGACCAGATGCTTTGAGGAAATTAACATGCTGACATCTTTTATAAGTGTTCAAACAGAACCAAAGTCATGTTGGGAGTCCTCAAACCAGATGCTTTGGGGAAATTGACACGCTGACATCTTTTGTAAGTTTTGAAATAGAACCAAACTCATGTCTGGAGTCCTCGGACGAGATGCTTTGGGGAAATGAACACACTGGCATCTTTTATAAGTGTTTAAATAGAACCAGAGTCATGCTTGGAGTCCTCAGACCAAATGCTTTGGGGAAATTAACATGCTGGCATCTTTTATAAGTGTTCAAACAGAACCAAAGTCATGCCTGGAGTTCTCGAACCAGATGCTTTAGGGAAATTAACACGCTGGCATCTTTTATAAGTGTTCAAACAGAACCAAAGTCATGCTTGGAGTCCTCGGACCAGATGTTTTGGGGAAATTAACACACTGGCATCTTTTATTAGTGTTCAAACACAACCAAAGTCATGCCTGGAGTCCTCAGACCAGATGATTTGGGAAAATTAACATGCTGGCATCTTTTATAAGTGTTCAAACAGAACAAAAGTCATGTCTGGAGTCCTCGAACTAGATGCTTTGGGGAAATTAACATGCTGCCATCTTTTATAAGTGTTCAACTAGAACTAAAGTCATGCCTGTAGTCCTCGGACCAAATGCATTAGGGAAATTAACACGCTGGCATCTTTTATAAGTGTTCAAATAGAACCAAAGTCACGCCTGGAGTCCTCAGACCAAATGCTTTGGGGAAATTAATACGTTGGCATCTTTTATAAGTGTTCAAATAGAACCAAAGTCACGCCTGGAGTCCTCGAACCAAAAGTTTTGGGGAAATTAACACGCTAACATCTTTTATAAGTGTTCAAATAGAACCAAAGTCATGCCTGGAGTCCTCGGAGCAGAAGTTTTGGGGAAATTAACACACTGGCATCTTTTATTAGTGTTCAAACAAAACCAAAGTCATGCTTGGAGTCCTCGAACCAGAACTTTTGGGGAAATTAACATGCTGGCATCTTTTATTAGTGTTCAAACAAAACCAAAGTCATGCTTGGAGTCCTCAGACCAGATGCTTTGGGAAAATTAACATGCTGGCATCTTTTATAAGTGTTCAAACAGAACCAAAGTTATGCCTGGAGTCCTCGGACCAAAAATTTTGGGGAAATTAACACGCTGGCATCTTTTATTAGTGTTCAAACAGAACTAAAGTCATGCCTAGAGTCCTCGGACCAGAAGTTTTGGGAAAATTAACACACTGACATCTTTTATTAGTATTCAAACAGAACAAAAGTTATGCTTGGAGTCCTTGAACCAGATGCTTTGGGGAAATTAACACGCTGGAATCTTTTATAAGAGTTCAAACAGAACCAAAGTCATGCTTGGAGTCCTCGAACCAGATGCTTTGGGGAAATTAACATGCTCCCATCTTTTATAAGTGTTCAAACAAAACCAAAGTCATCCCTGGAGTACTCAAACCAGATGCTTTGGGGAAATTAACATGCTCCCACCTTTTATAAGTGTTTAAACAAAACTAAAGTCATGCCTGAAGTACTCAAACCAAATGCTTTAGGGAAATTAACATGCTGACATCTTTTATAAGTGTTCAAACTGAACCAAAGTCTTGCCTGGAGTCCTCGGACCAGATGCTTTGGGGAAATTAACACGCTGGCATCTTTTATAAGTGTTCAAACAGAACCAAAGTCATGCCTGGAGTCCTCGGACCAGATGTTTTGGGGAAATTAACACACTAGCATCCTTTATAAGTGTTCAAACAGAACCAAAGCTATGCCTAGAATCCTCGGACCAGATGCTTTGGAGAAATTAACAGCTGGCATCTTTTATAAGTGTTCAAACAGTACCAAAGTCATGCCCAGAGTCCTTGAACCAAATGTTTTTGGGAAATTAACATGCTGGCATCTTTTATAAGTGTTCAAACAAAACCAAAGTCATGCCTGGAGTCCTCGGACCAAAAGTTTTGGGGAAATTGACACACTAACATCTTTTATTAGAGTTCAAACAGAACCAAAGTCATGCCTGGAGTCCTCGGACCGGATGCTTTGGCGAAATCAACACGCTGACATCTTTTATAAGTGTTCAAATAGAACCAAAGTCAGGCCTAGAGTCCTCGAACTAGGTGCTTTGGGAAAATTAACATGCTGGCATCTTTTATAAGTGTTGAAACAGAACCAAAGTCATGCTTGATGTCCTCGGACCAGATGTTTTTGGGGAAATTAACACGCTGGCATCTTTTATATGTGTTCAAACAGAACCAAAGTCATGCTTGGAGTCCTCGGACTAGATGCTTTGGGGAAATTAACATGTTAGCATCTTTTATAAGTGTTCAAACAGAAACAAAGTCATGCCTGGAGTCCTAGACCAGATGTTTTGGGGAAATTAACACGCTGACATCCTTTATAAGTGTTCAAACAGAACCAAAGTCATGTCTGATGTCCTCGGATCAGATGTTTTTGGGGAAATTAACACACTGGCATCTTTTATATGTATTCAAATAAAACCAAAGTCATGCCTGGAGTCCTCGGACCAGATGCTTTGGGGAAATTAACATGTTGGCATCTTTTATAAGTGTTCAAACGGAACCAAAGTCATGCCTGGAGTCCTGGACCAGATGTTTTGGGGAAATTAACATGTTGGCATCTTTTATAAGTGTTCAAACAGAACCAAAGTTATGCCTGGAGTCCTGGACCAGATGTTTTGGGGAAATTAACACGCTGACATCTTTTATAAGTGTTCAAACAGAACCAAAGTCATGCTTGATGTCCTCGGACCAGATGCTTTGGGGAAATTAACAGGTTGGCATCTTTTATAAGTGTTCAAACAGAACCAAAGTCATGCCTGGAGTCCTAGACCAGATGTTTTGGGGAAATTAACACGCTGACATCTTTTATAAGTGTTCAAACAGAACCAAAGTCATGCCTGATGTCCTCAGACCAGATGTTTTTAGGGAAATTAACACGCTGGCATCTTTTATAAGTGTTCAAACAGAACCAAAGTCATGCCTGGAGTCATTGGACCAGATGCTTTGGGGAAATTAACACTCTGGCATCTCCTATAAGTGTTCAAACAGAACCTTAGTACGTGATGGTCCCCTTGGATCACTTGCTTTGGATTTAGTATTCTATGATGGATTGCACAGTTCGCGGTATAAGCACATGGTTATTTTCCTTACTATTTTTTACGAAGTTAATTTACTTAAGATAGCAACCATGCACTACTGTCGGCTTTTATGAAGTCAGGGTAACAACTTTTCATTACTGACAACATCTTCAACTTTAAGTCCCATTAGAGGGAAAAATAACAACGCCACCATTCGTAAAATAGTTATTGTAGAGAAAAGAAAGACTCACAAAGTAAAAAGTGTAGACCCTTTTTATTAGATGAAGGAAATGTACATTAGTCATAACGGCAAACTTTCACTACAAAATAGGAGACCTATCTATCATTTTTCTCCTAATTACAAGATGTTCTACTATCAAGGCTGAAAAATAGGAAACCTATCTATCATTTTTCTCCTAATTACAAGATGTTCTGCTATCAAGGCTAAAAAATAGGAGACCTATCTATCATTTCTCTCCTAATTACAAGATGTTCTACTATCAAGGCTGAAAAACAGAAAGCCTGCCTATCCTTGTTCTTGTTAATTTGCTTAATCAACCTTAGAATGTTTTTACATTTGTGCACACATGATATAGGTTGGAACCCAAACTTTGTCGCACCAAAAATCTGATGCGATCTGCACTTGCTTTGGGCCTTGGCTGGAGAAGGAGGATCTTCTTTCTTGCCCGGCTGAAAGGCAGGAATATCTTTAGCCTCTGCTTCCTTCGTCTTTATTGTGCCATCTTGGGCCCTGGCAGCATCCTTGGTTTCTAAGGAGGGCTTGGTTTCCTCACCCTTGCCTTTATCCTTGGCCATCTCATCCCCTAGGCCTTGATTACCATCTTGGCTGGATCCTTTGGAAGCCCCGAAGATTTGAGAGTTTGAAATTTCTGGAGGACTCGAAGATTTGTAAAGTGAAGAAGAATGATTCCCCCAGGGCGCCTTATATAAAAAGGCGAAACCTTGTGGGAGTTATCCCGCTCGTAGTTCTAAGAGAAAGCTACAAGTAGGAGAAATCCTGCTCAATTTCCAATAAAATCCTCAACCGTTGGATCCTCATCACGTCATAGAGTGTAGGGAACATGGAGCCACAAGAATTTAATGACGGCACCCCTCGTATATTGAAATGTCAGGAGCGTGACTTGGATAGTTATAAAAAAAATAATAATAAAATCTGTACAGTTAGAGGTGATGTAAATTGGGTGCGAAGGAACTATCATCACATCGACATTTTCCTTTCCTCCTGAAGAGTAAGAAAGAAGGATCTCAAGGGGCTATTGTAGGGGTGAAAGGCCAGAGCGCCTATATTTATATATATGTTGAGCCAGCGGCCCAATCTGAGGACGTTAAACACTTCTAGAAGGGTCTATGCCAATGAGAAAAGAAATGGAACCCAATCAGAGCCACCTAGGGGGAAAACGAGGAAGAATCCCTCCTTGGCTGGGCAAGGCCGAGGAGGGAGGGCATAGTCTACCATCAAAAGCAACATTCTAGACCATTCTAGGGAAGAGGATAAGTATTAAGAAGGAACAGAACAAAGGAGAGCTATAAAATATCTAAGATAAGGCTGCTACCACAGTATTGAATGCTCTGCAGCTGATTGAACCATGCTTTTCAGTCTTACAGTTGCTCCTAAAGACTTTAGGGAGGGGCTAATGGGACAAGTATTAGAGTTACCAATCTAAATCTACACGTGGAAGGTGGAAAGTGGAGGAAGAGGATAGTATAAAATAGATGAGAGACCCTGATAGTGAGGGAGCCATAAAAAGAGAAAAATAAAGGACGGCAACAACATGGACCGGACTAGCAACCTAATCCAAAAGACATGCAAGAACTGATCTCCTCGGATTGGGCCGAGGATGACCTTCTTTAAATATAAGTTGCCTGTTCGTATTTTGTTATCATTTGAATCAATTATCCAACTCATTAGAACCTAGATTTCCAACTCATTCTCTACAAATTCATTGCTTTGGGGTTTTTTGGGCCAAGGTCCATATATCTTTTGGGCCAGGGAACCAAGTTACGTCCTTACAGGTTTTTTTATTTTATTTTTTTATATCTTGTCAATAGTTTTTATATTTTTAGCTATCTTAGCTTATCTAATTGAATCCAATCAATGAATGAAAAATAACGTTATCTCTTTTAAGCACTATTATTAACTTCAATGGTATCATAAAATACTATTAAATTTATTTTTAATATTTCAAAAAGAAACAAAAATAAATAAAAACCAGAATTTCCATTACAATTAAAACTATACATTTAATTAGAAAAGAAAATTTTAAAGAATTTTAAAACTAGGTTTTATTTTTATGAATGAAACTAGTTTATAACTTATTCATATGTATGTGATACATTTATAAACAAGCACAACTAAATGTGTATTAAATTTTACTAATTAAGTTTATATATAATATTTCTATATTTGAAAATATAAAATAGCTACTTATAAAATCAAATAGAAGTTTATTTGATACAAATGAAAAATAAAATTCATTTGAATTTTTATCAATAAAATTTTAAATTTTAATTTGTCAAACCATTATTTGTAAATAATAATAATAATAATACTATAAGAAAAGTAAATATTGATAGCAAATGTTATTAATTTTTTGTTGGGCTAGTTTAGTTTACATTGATATAGATTTGGTTTAGATGGTAACGAAACCTAAAATGAAGCCTAAGTCCAACATCAATATATTTTTCATTTTCATTATTTGTTTATTTATTTTTAATTTTCACCATCCCCATTTCTAACAATCACATCAATACTTTGTCAAAGTTAAACCAAATCTTTTTTTTTTCTTTCCTTTTTCTGTTTTTAGTCTTTAGCTTTCATTGATAATTCACTTAGCAAGAAATTTAAAAATTATATGAATCAAATTAGACTATGATTGAAAATTAAATTGGATTTCTTTCATATTTAATTATATATATATATAAAATAAAAATTGAATGATAAAATAGTTTGTAAAAATAACGGAACAAAAATATTTTAAATTACATTATGCACATTGTGTAAAAACAAGTTTTAGCAAAAATCAAATCTTAAATAATTAAATTATTAAATAATTTAAAATAAATGATGAAAGCGCTCATAACTTTCTTACAACTTTCAATTACAACATGATGCACATTGTGTAAGAACAACTTTTAGCGAAAACCAAATCTTAAATAAAAAATTATAAACTAATTTAAAATAAATGATGAAAGTGCTCATAACTTTCTTACAACTTTGGAAATTTGAAGTTTTGAATTAAATAACTTTTTTTTTTTAAATCTTTTTGGCAACAAAACTTCGTACAGCTTGTAAATGTTTACATTGAGTCATATGGTGCTAGTATTTTTTTTTTTTTTTTTTTTTTTGGAAATATATTTGTGCATAAATTTGGAAGTTGTAGGAATAGTGTAAAATTTTAGAGAATTAATGAGAACCCCTTGAAATTTGTAGAGAAATTGGGGTTATTGATATTAGTATATGGTTTTTTTTTTTTTACAAAATTATTTGATTAAAAATAATCTAATTATTTTGTTTGTGCATAAATCCTTTTTTTTTGGTATTTTTTTTTTTTTTGGTGTTAGAGTTATTATTTTTAACATATATAATTGATTAATATTCTAAGAGTAAAATTATTATTTAATGGAAAAAAATGCATTCTCCAACAGCTAAAATAAAAATAATAATTGTTATGCTGACTCAAATGCTAGACGTACTTGCTGACTAGGATTAATAAACTTAAATAAATAAAAATACAACTTAATGAAGGTCTCTTGGGATCAAAACCGTTAAAATCAATCACGCTTGATGTCATCAACAAAGGAATCCAACAGACCAAGGCAAGACATTTTTCTCATCCAACATGTAGCATTTTTCACACCGAGTCATGACCATGGAAATATGGAATCCATATCATTTTTCATGGGCATGACCCAACCAGCTTTGTTAGCCTCAAACATTCACTATTTAATTTAGTATTTTATTCAACTTTTATCAAAGTAATAAATTATAGAGTAAATTACGAATTTGGTCTTTAACCTTTACACTTGTAGGGACACGATTTTTAACGACCCATGGAGTCATTGGGCTCGTATGTAAAAGGCCCGAACAATACAATTCATAGAGAGTGGGTTTGAAAGGCTGGACCTTGGTCGTTGGACGGTGGCTTAGTCATGACTTTCTTGGAAGCTCATGCAAAGGTAGGCTTGGCCAGAATGGCTAGGCTTCACATCGGTGTAGTTCGGGGGGTTTGAGTCCGAGGACTTAGTCCGAGGAGCATCATGTTCTTCCCGTTCTTCTTCTTTTTCAGGTCCCTTTTCCTCTTGGCTTTCGTTTCCTTTTATACTCGTATTTCCTTCTCCGTTTGTGTCCACGTGTCAGTTTAGCTTTTGGGGTATGGACTTGTCTCATCAATCCGTACATCTGAGTGGTTGGGAAAGGTTAAATAGCATGGTCTGAAGTATGGGCCTGTCAGATGTAGGTCCCTAGACTGCGGTGTCAGCATTCTTTTCCTTGTCCTATCCCTGTACGGAGTTTGTCCTTTTCCTCAGGCGTTTTGTGAGGTGTTGAGCGTGGGATCGTCCTCGGCAATAGGGCTCCTCGGTCTAGGCTTTGAGCCCCGAATGTAAAGTGGGCTGGGACCTCAGACTTTGGGCCCCACAATAGCCCCTCAAAATCCTACTTCCCGACCTTGTGGTTAGGGAGGAGGGTTTTGATGATGTTAGGCCCAAACCATGACTTGCCCAGCTCAATACTTCTTTAATGCCGGGGTTTCTTCGTTTGCATAGGGGGCGCGCAAAACGGTGAGACATTCCTCTAGGTTTTCTCGCGCGGCGTCCTTAACGTTTCAGTGTCCAAGGCGCGCCATTAATACGTTTCCTTCACGAGGTTATTCAAACCTTGCGGTTGCAGATGGCATAGGAAATTGTGCCAGGACCGTCTTGTCTGTGGTACTTATTGGAAACTTGCATGGATTAAATGCCTCCGGTTTGCTCTCTATATAAATAGGATAGAGGGTCACTCCCCTTGCATATACACCCTTCTGCTCCCTCCAGAATCATAATCCTTCCGTCATACTCACAATCTCCATTTCCAGTGCCATCCACCCTTAGAGCAATATGTTTGAGGCATGGATGGGGATGAGGGATCTTCACTTGCTTCAGAGGCACCGAGTCCTTCCAAAATTCAAGGTGTTGCGGTCTAGACAGGGGAGACATAGATTCAAGATGATCTTTCGTCATGATAAGGTGGGGATGGTATCTCTGCCTCCTTTAGTCAAAATCCGAAGCAGGCACTGGTCACATCAAATTCTTGGTGCGTCAGAAGTAAGGGTTTCCGTCATCAGCACCATCTGCTCTATCGCAAGCGTGGCTAACATGGAGGCTCATCAACTTCCGGCTCCCTGCACCTTTTCTTCAACGGTGCTAGCCCCAAGTTGGATTCTTTTGCTGCCTGAGTCATAGGCATGTAAAAGTATTGAGAAATGGTCTCCTTAGACAACATTTTGGAACGACAACACCCCTCTTCCCTGCACCTCCTCTTCGGCTTTTTCTTCACTCTCTTGTATCTTTTCTTTCCGCTTATGTAGTTAGATTTTAGTATAAGTTTATTCAAGCTTTTTCATTGTACGCTGTACTGTTTCTTTGTGCTAATAAAAGATAAATTTGTTTCCCTCTAAATACTTTTCTTTTCTGCGGTAATTACTTTGTGAATGGGTATGCTATATGTGTATTTTCCTTTAATGATACATAGGACAGAAAACCTTGTGACAAAAAACTACCGATTTGAACCTATTGAAACTATCAAATGTAATAACAGCAATCAATAGCAAATTAAACTTATGAGACTAACCGAGATAACAGTTGAGTGTATCGTAACGCACGTGAAGTAGGTGCCTGAGAATGAGGGACCCAAAATAATCCATCCGAGAGAGCTGCCGAGTAGTGTGGAACTTTGGCCGTGTTTTCCGATAATTCCTGGCCTCTGATCCGAGGACCGATGTTCGATTGTACCGGGTTCTGTCCAAAACTTGTAGTTTCTCTTTTAAGTAGTTGGTTTCCCCATAGGCTTGAGTCCGAGGACCATACAAGGCCTTGGTTCTGTCCAAAACTTGTAGTTTCTCTTTTAAGTAGTTGGTTTCTCCATAGGCTTGAATCCGAGGACCATAGAAGGCCTTGGTTCTGTCCAAAACTTGTAGTTTCTCTTTTAAGTAGTTGGTTTCCCCATAGGCTTGAGTCCGAGGACCATACAAGGCCTTGGTTCTGTCCAAAACTTGTAATTTTTCTTATTTTCGAAAATTAGCCCCTCGACCTAGGTGGGGGGCGTTAGCTTGATGTTGGAAGCCCCTAGAGCTGCCCGTGCCGTTGACACTGCGAGGCGTAGCCCCTAGCGGAGATTTATGTCGGAACAACAACAACGTGTTGCTGGAAATGATGGAGCTCTTGCAAACCCACCACCACCGGCGCCAACGCACAAGCCTTCCCACAGACGGCGCCAATTGTAGGGACACGATTTTTAACGACCCATGGAGTCATTGGGCTCGTATGTAAAAGGCCCGAACAATACAATTCATAAAGAGTGGGCTTGAAAGGCTGGACCTTGGTCTTTGGACGATGGCTTAGTCGTGACTTTCATGGAAGCTCATGCAAAGGTAGGCTTGGCCAGAATGGCTAGGCTTCACATCGGTGTAGCTCGGGGGGTTTTAGTCCTCGAACTTAGTCCGAGGAGCATCATGTTCTTCCCGTTCTTCTTCTTTTTCAGGTCCCTTTTCCTCTTGGCTTTTGTTTCCTTTTATACTCGTATTTCCTTCTCCGTTTGTGTCCACGTGTCAGTTTAGCTTTTGGGGTATGGACTTGTCTCATCAATCCGTACATCTGAGTGGTTGGGAAAGGTTAAATAGCATGGTCTGAAGTATGGGCCTGTCAGATGTAGGTCCCTAGACTGCGGTGTCGGCATTCTTTTCCTTGTCCTATCCCTGTACGGAGTTTGTCCTTTTCCTCAGGCGTTTTGTGAGGTGTTGAGCGTGGGATCGTCCTCGGCAATAGGGCTCCTCGGTCTGGGCTTTGGGCCTCGAATGTAAAGTGGGCTGGGACCTCAAACTTTGGGCCCCACAACACTGTATGTCAATTTGATCCCTGACGTTTCAAATGTGTCAGTTTAATCCCTAACATTTTGGTATTGTGTCAAAATAATCTTTGTTGTTAAGTGATAAATGAAAAATGCTAATGTGGCTAATAATCAAAATATTTAAAAAAAAAAAAAAAAAAACTATTTTTATGCCACATTAAATGACATGTGTACTGCCAAGTGGAATAAAATTTAAAAGAAAAATTTTAATGATTAATTCCTATTTTTATCCTACTTGAAATTTCACTGTTTTAGTTTCTAACAAAACCAATAATTCAAACTTCACTCATTCAATCAGTTCTCTTAATTAATCGATCATGGTTGATTTTCTTAATGAAATTCCAGTTTTGTTTCTCAAAAAAAAAAAATCAGTTCTCTAATTCTTTTTATTTTTCCCCATAACAACGTTGAACAAACAAACTAGGACAAAATTCCAATTTCCCTAATCATTTCCTCACTTATCCACCTTTGTTATCTAAGCAACCAAACAAAAACTTCAATGTTTCTAATTACACAGAGAAGAAGCCTCAAATCTTCACTGAACTAATCTAAAGCTAAAACATCACTAGAACCTTCTCTACCAGTTTCTCTTACGCTTTATTAATTTATTATTTTTTCTGTGCTTTGGAACCTCTCTCTGTCTTTGAGTCTTTGCTATATATGCTTTGGGCCTTGGAGAGGACTGTGTTGGTCTACGCAAGTGCTTTCGATCTTAAATCCTAGAAGCCCACAGATCTAAGTTTCAATATCAACGAATTTACACTTTGATCCAGTTTTGTTTGGATCTATCATATTGCAGCTTCACAAGCTACGTGTTGTGTTGCAATATTTGATCTCGTTTTGAATTCTTAGGGAATCAATTTGCTTTGGTGCTTGAAATTTTGATTTTGATCACTAATTTGTATAACGAAGACCTTTGAGATGAAGATGAGTAAGGGATTACACATGTCTTAGTTTTAATCTAAGTTTTCTATTTTTTATTTTTAAATTGACGCGGCGCTAATTGGTAGATGATGTAGCATAGAAATAATTTTTTATTATTATTTTATTTGACATATCACCTTTTTCCATTCAATGAATAAATTGACACATCAGTGAAAACGTTAGGGATCAAATTGACACAATTGAAAGGTTAAGGACCAAATTAAAATATGATGTAAAGGATAAGAACCAACTTTGTAATTTACCTTAAATTATTTTTTTTTTTTTAGCCTTATAATGTAAGTGACTTTTAAATAAAATTTTATTTTCAAAAGCACACCATTTTTTGAAAAAGAAATGTTGATCTACCAAATGCATTTTACGCCAGATGGATATCCTTCATTGGAGAAGTACAGAATTATTCATTCAAATCCAACAAAAATAAATTTAGTGGCACATGCAAGTAATCAAAAAGCTAAAAACCAAATTTAGTGCTTAAGTATTATATTAAAAAAAATTATGTTCTGCTAAGCATAATGCAGTGTGATTTAAACCCTGGAATTAACCCCAAAATGGAGGTGGCAATCAACAGGTCACAAGGACCATCGCAAACTCTTAGTACAACAATCACTCTACAAGTATAAGTGCATGTGGAGTGTGAGGAGTAAGAACCTGAGTTCAAATATCCAAGAGGAAATTTTATATATATACACACTTAAATGATAAAATTTCTATGCTGTATATAAAAAAAAATAATTAAAAAGGCCATAGGTATAGTGGTAATTAATTAAATAATTGTGATTTCATTCAAGTAATATGTCACATTCTTAATATATATCAATGAAACAATCACATAACTCCTTCCAATTTGCCTTGTCTAATTTTCTTTTCCTTGTCACATATTATAATTATAACTAATTTTTCTAAATATTAATAATATTATATTTAATAAAATAAGTATTACACATGCGAAATATATATAATTAAAAAAAAAAAAAAAAACTTTCCGCTAGTTATTTCAAAATAAAATTACAACATGATCCCTCAAGAGATTGACTAATCACATGATTACAACACAATGAAAGAAGTATAAGTGAACTTTTTATTTCATAATAGAGCACGATAATTATTATTCATAACTAAACATACACATACACTGATACACAGGTATTTATCAATACAACCACCAAATATTTCCATAGAAGTCTAATGACACATACGGTTCGCAAGCCTTTTTAGGGTATTTAAAGCAAAATAATAAAGCCAATATATACGATCCTCAATCAAATTGAAGCATTGCTGCCGCCAATGAGAATTAATATAAAGAACACTAGAAACACCCATAAAGAAAATTATTGAAGATACGGAAAAACTAGTCGAGAAGACTAGAAGATCAACTTGATACCATTTTCCATCACTTGTCTCTGAGGATTTTCGTGGTGATGGAGGTGACTCATCTGTCTCAGTGCAGCTTTTCTCTAGCGGTGGACCACAAAGAAATGGATTTCCTTTGTAACTACTCTTTCCAAATGTTCCAAACTGTGCTTTAAAGTCCGGAAGTTTACCTGATAAGTTATTGTAAGACACGTTGAAAATTTCGAGAGAGTTTATATCAATCAAGGTCGAAGGAATTTTCCCAGTCAAATTGTTATGAGAAAGGTCTAAGCTCTCTAATTGAGTCAAATTTGAGAACGATTTTGGAATAGGACCTGTCAACTGATTGTGAGACAAGTTTAGTCCATGTAGTGAAGATAACTGTCCTAGCTTTGGTGGGATTTCTCCTATTAGCTTGTTTAATGACAAATCCAATACGGACATCAAATCAAGGTTGAGACCCTTGTACAAGTCAGCCCTATATTTCGTCACAATCTCAATCTCAACTTGTTCATAGAAGTCAAAAGATGCCCCTTCAACTCCAGAATTCCTCTTTAGAAGAGATTTATATGAGAAGGAATCAATGCCTGCACCAAAAGAAACAGAAGGTGTATAGACAAAATCACTAGAAGCTAGCTTCCCAAAGGATATGTTGTTAAAGCAGTACGGTATTGTCCCAGAAAAAAAGTTATTGGAAAGATCCAGTATGCCTATTCTCTTTAACTGACACAACTGCTTTGAAATCACACCACTAAAATAATTGCCACTTAATGAAAGCACTTTTAAGTTGGAAAGTCCAACAATTTCATCAGGGATGCTGCCGATAAAGCGATTATCTCTAATGTCCAATGTCACAAGAGATGATGAATTAAGAATAGCTTTTGGTAATGACCCTATGAGTTTGTTCCCTTCCAAAAGTATGTGCATAACATCTCGTAGATTCAAGCAAGAAGGTAACAATCCTGAAAGCAAGTTATGAGAAAGGTTTACTACCTCAGATGAAGGTAGTCCACATGGAATCTGGCCTTCAAAAGAGTTGCTGCTCAAGTCAACAACATCCGATGGTGACGTACTACCATTTACTATCCATTGAGGAATTGTACCTGTCATGTGGTTGTTGCTAATATTTAGGACAAAGACATCTAGGGGTACAACAGGAAGAGTGCCTGTGAAACCATTATTTTGCAATTCTACAGTAAACAAGGATAGGTTGATTAGCTTTGAGAAAATTTCACCGTGAAATTTATTATTAGATAACCTCAAAATTGCCAAGGAAGTGCAATTGGCAACCAATTCCATTGGTACCTCTCCAGAAAAATTATTAAAGGTCGAGTCCAAAGCCCACAAATTACTCATGTCACCTATTGAGGATGGAAGATTACCTTCAAATTGATTATGAGATAAATTTAGATGTTCTAATTTTGGAATCCTCTTTCCAATATTTTCTTGAAGTTTCCCATCAAAGTGATTGTCCGAGACATCCAACCAATGAAGATTCATGTAGTGATCTGATGGCAAATGAAACTC
Source organism: Quercus robur (assembly GCF_932294415.1). Lineage (NCBI taxonomy): Eukaryota > Viridiplantae > Streptophyta > Magnoliopsida > Fagales > Fagaceae > Quercus > Quercus robur. Next base: position 11,306,947 of record NC_065538.1, on the reverse strand, counting down.
GCCCGTGAAAGAGTTACTTCGGAGATTTAACAGTTGTAGTCCAGTTTTGTTTTCGAGCAACCATTCGGGGAAGCTTCCATTCAATTTACTGTGAGAGATATCAATGACTTCCAATTCATGTTGGCCCAGGAGAAACTTGGGAAAGTTACCGGTGGGATTGTTGAGATTAAAATTAGACAGTACTAAGACCTTTAGTTGAAACAAAGGGTCCCAACTGTGATTCTCAGTCTCTATATCAAGCTTGTTGCTGTTACTCACACATTGAATCACCCTAAGCTTGGAGTGATTAGCAAATAAACTGAATGAGAATAAACCTTCAAAAAGATTATAACTCAAATCAATGTACTCAAGGGATGTTAGGTTGGCTATTGGAGATGAAGACAAGTTTCCATTGAACCGGTTGCTAGATATATCCAAGTACGAAAGAGATGTCAAATTGTTTAGGCATGGAGGAAGTATCCCTTCAAAGTCATTATCAGCAAGATCTATCTCTTCAAGTTTCTTCAGCGCACAAAGCTCTATCAAAAGCAATAATAAGATTAGCGGTGTCTATCCTAAACTTGTGCCACTGAAAGAATCAATAATACAACCTAATTAATATATGAAATCACGCTTAATAAGATTTGACGATTTTTTTTTTTTTCCTGAGAAAAAAGATTTGAGACTTAAGAAGGACAATTTTAAGTCAAATATTCTCTTATATATTGATATAAATTTAATATTGTTTATATAAATTTCTATATTTAAGTTTTTACTTCAAATTCGTCACTTTTTTTTAGATGTAAAATTACTAATAAAATTTTTGTATTCAAGTTTTCTCATTAAAAAAAAAAAAAATTGTATTCAAGTTTTGTCAACAACTCATTTATTATTGATATTATGTCTAATGCTCCTAATTTTTTTTTTGTTATAATTGATTTTAGGTGGGAGCTAAGTTTAGATGTGAAATAGCAAAAGAGTAGCTAAGCTTTGTCACTTAAAAAAAAAAAAAAAAAAAAAAAAAAAATTTACGTGACATGATTTATTTAAAATTGTTACAAAATATAAATATTGTACTACTATAGGGCCAAAATTATGGGACCTTATTCTATACGGCTACCTTAGGCAAATTGGCTCAATTATGAATTAACATTGTTATCAAAAAAAAAAAAAAAATTATGAATTAACAAATGGTAGAGTCGGTCTTGTGGGATTAAAATTTTTTTTTTTTTTTGTGTGTCTTCTGGGGGGCGGGGGGGGAAGATGAAGAGGGGAGTATAATAATTTCTACATTCAGAAAAAGTGGATGGTCAAATGTTTTGCTTCCAAGTTGCAGCAAATAAGGATTGATCTATATCAAATCACTAACCACTAACCATTCTCTTTCAATTGCTCTCACACTCCTAACCAAAATTGTAAATGACTGATTTCATAGTAGATTCTCACCTGGAGAGTTTAAAGTTCCATTGAGTCTATTAAAAGATAATGATATAGCCTTGAGAGAAGATAACGCTCCGATATCTGGAGTAATGCTTCCAGTGAAATCATTTCCACTCAAATCTAAAATCTTCAAACTGCTGAAATTTGCCATATCTACCAGGAGAATTGACGACAGTAATGTCAGGAGAAAGTATTTGAAATGGCTCCAACTAAGGAGATTAATTGAGGGAAATCAATAAAAATAGATGTTGGAATGTTTACCCTTGAATGGTAGGCTTCCATTAAGGCTACAATATTTCAAGATAAGGACCTCCAAGTTGCTTAGATAAACCAGTTCTACATCACCGGTGAAGAGATATTCAAAATTTGATATATAAGCATGAAACCAATCGTACAGAAGAAACATCCAGTAGAACTAAACACTTTTAAATTGGAATTGACAAAAATTTCGGTTAAAATGCTCATTGAATATTGAAGGCATACTACTACTATCATTTGTATATATCAAAAGTATTAGTTATTGCACTGAAGCATTTTGTGCCTTTTAACATGAAGAGAGTAAATTTTGATAAAGGTAAATATTGTTTATAAGATTTCAGTTTGTGTAAAATTTTTCATGGTATTCTTGCAAAGAAAATTCAGATATACACGTACCTTTGCTAGAAAGAGGCCACATGTTATTTTGACTTAGATCCAGAGATTTAAGAACTGGGAGGGCACCTAAGGATCTTAAAATTTTATTGTCAAAGTTGTTCCCCTTTAAATTTAAGTGTGTTAGCTTTCTCAGTTTAGACAAGCATTCAGATTCTGAAAAAAAAAAAAAAAAAAAAAAAAAAAAAAAAAAAAACACCATTATTAAATTTATCAATAAAATGCTGAAAGTCATTCTCAAAAAAAAACAAAACAAAAAGGAAAAAGTTTCACATCATGTTATGCATTAGCACAATAATTGTAAAGCAAGAAAAAAAAATGCATTGATTAATTGAGCTATAAAGAATCAAATATGTTTTCTGGAATAATCATTACCACACACCCCTATCCATCCCTTAAGTTTTTTGGATTGGTGCGAAGTTTTATGATTGTGCTCTTATCATATAAATATGAATTTTTGGCAATTGTATATGCCTTTCTTATTTATGAAGCCAGAGACAAGTCTATGTCAAAAGCCCAAACGTTATAGGTGTTGCCATGTTGGTAGTAGCTGTTAAAGAAAAGAAAAAGCACCGGTAATAGTAGTAATTATCAATTAGTGAGAAAGCATGAGCAAGGGAAAATATTAAAATAAGTAACAATTTACAATATAATTTTACAAACATTTATTTGTAAGAAAATACAAGTAATGAACGATATGGAATACAATTTATTTATTAACTTTTTGTAACGATTGGAAGTCATTGTCTTCATTTCGTGTTCTTGAGAACTGGTTTGCTGATCATAGCACACAAGTAAAAGCAATAAATTAAATACTATGTGTAAAGCAATTATTCAATAACCAAAGGAAAACTAAAATAATTATTTGCCTTACACGTTCAAAGAGTTAGGCCCTTTTGACTTTCAAAAAAAACAAAAAAAAGAGTTAAAAGTCATTTTGTGGTGTGTCATATTGTAAGTTTTTCAAAAATTCTTTTCCCTCTAGCCCCGTGTGTTTATCTGTCAAAAAAATTATTAACTAGGTAAGTTCCCACATTGAAAGCCTTGTTACTACCCTTTTAAGAGTTGAGGCTTTTTGAGTGTGTACTGTAATATAAGTTTTTCAAAAATCTCATTCCCCTCTTCCCCTTTATAAGATTCTCAATATTACTTCCTTTTTTTTTTTTGTGGGGGGGATCACTTCAAAAGCTACAATGTGAAATTCAAATTAGATTATCAAATTGTATTTTAAAAGAATATATGTTGACAACTTACTGTTCAAAATTACTTTTATATATAAGCATATGAATCAAACTCAAAGCTGTTTTCTGTTATTACAACATAGGTACTTCAACAATATAACTAAAAGATTTGAACTTCAGAAGGGATGAATTTGGTACACCAATCTCCCCCCTACATACACCATGTCTAAAATATGGATATTCTTTTAAAAAAAATATAGAAATCAGTAATATTCACATGTTATTTTGACCCGTGCTTGGCGTGAATTTTTTAAATAAAATGATATAATATAACAAAGTAGTATAACATGGTATTTTTTCATAAGAATATTTCATTTAGAATTTATTGAACTATTAATTTTTTAAAATTCGTTTATCTTACCCTTTGCAAAACCAACAAAGTAATATATATATATATATATATATATTCATATTGTTTCTTTTCGTAACTAGTGAAAATGTTGTGTTCATTCGTTTTTGTTCAAGATTTTGAAAATATGAAATTTTTTGTTCTCTATATATTATAGCAAATAAAGAAGAAATTTCCTTGTTAATTTTTTTAAAACTTTTTTATCTTTTAGTATTATAAACAAACATGCTATAGATAAAATATAGTGGGATTTTTCCAACCATGATAGTTAAAACAAAGAAAAAGAAAAGTAGAGTTTTGATGTTACATTTAACCCCAAAACCACTGCATTTGGAATCATTCTCTGTAATTCATATCCCCCAAATCTTCAATTGAAATCTGAATTCGGATCTTGAATTTCGAGGCTAATTTGTCTACATATATAATTAAAATATTCAAACAAAGCAATACATATGAAAATGGTCTTAGTGGTAAGTTAATGGATTTTGTTTTGGCATTTAGTTAAATCTTCGATCAAAGATTTTTGATTTGGTATTGAGTTGATTATTAAGTTAAATAGTCTTAGCAATTAGTTATTCTCTTGTACACACCTAGTATCGAAACCATTGTTTTAAAAACTTGACTGGACTGACTGGTGATGCCCGTCCGGTCTGGTAAAAACCGAAACTAACTTGGAATAACCAGGAAAACCAGTCAAAAACTGGGAACAAGAAGTAAATCCAGTTTTGCCTCTGGTCCGGTTTTTAAAACCATGATTGAAACAAAGAAATACAAATGGAAAAAAGCAATTACAATAAATATTAAATATTAAATATTAAATCAACATTTTGGTGCAAGTATGATCACTAAAACTTCATAAAAACACATCTTATGAAACTTACATACAATCATGTTCTAAATTATCTATAAAAAAAAAAAAAAAAAAAAAAGATGAAAAATGAAAATTTAGCTTCAACACCAGATACATTACTTGGCTTTGCATGTTTCAAACATGGTATAAACATCCAAGAAAACAATAATAAGAGAATAGGATAGAGCGCTGTCCCAGTTGCACTGTCAATGCTGCAAAAATAGCTGGAACAATGATGATTCATTACTTGGACTAAGGTCCAACAAAAATGATGTCCGAATCTAATTTTCAATTTGTTTTTTATTAGAGAATTTTTTTTCATCAATGTCTATGTACTAATAGCCAAAGCCAGTGAAAATTTAATTAGATTTTAATTGGATTCTAAATTCTGAGCCACTTATCTTATTTAACTTTTAATTTTGTATCAAATGAGTTACTGGATGTAAAAATTGTAGAGTTCAAATTTAATTATATTATAAATTAGATTTTAATTAGAGTCAAATTTTCTATCTAAGTTTTAAATTTTTATGGCTAGGTGCAAAAACTGAAAAGTTTAAAACCAATTGAATTCCAAATTTTACATACATACATACATACATACATATATATATATATATATATATATAATATGAGAAACTATTACTTATTTTAGAAATGTATAGAAAAAAAAAATGTAAAAAGTATACATGAACTAAAACTATTACTTATTTTAAAAATGTATAATAAAAAAAGAGTAAAAAGTATACATGAACTTCTAAAATATATATATATATATATATATATGAAACTATTACTTATTTTAAAAATGTATAGTAAAAAAAAAATAAAAAGTATACATGAACTTCTAAAAAATATATATATATATATATATATAATTTGAACAGTATGTCTGGCTAAACAATATTACAGTAGTCATTCCCATGCTCTAACAAAATCAGCCAAAATAACTTTTTGATAGGAAAAATGATTTCCTTAGTTTAAAATTTTGGTTAATAATCATTGTATCTATGGATGAGAAATTATATCTAATCTAATGATTAAAATGACTCCTCTAAAATAAATTTCATTAGTCAAATTGAGAGAAGTCATCCAACTATAATATTTTTAATTTGATTTGGGATATGTAATCAAATCTAATTACCGTGGTCCCAAGCTTTCCTATATTAAGCATAAATGAGTGTGTGTGTTTTTCGAGTGGGCCATATGATAGTAGAAGCAAAGGCTCACGTACCTTCATTTCCCAACCAACCAGTAATTCCGTTGTCAGATAAATCAAGAATTCTTAACTCCTTAAAAGGCTGCAACAGGGACACGTTTGGGAACCAAGTCCCCACCCCATCGTGATAATAGGGGTATGAACCGGAGAGCGAGAGACTGATCACGTGACCAGTGGTGGTGCTACAGATGACCTGCTCCCAACTACAACACTCACTCTTTGTCTCATAAACCCATGTTGGGAGAATGTGCTCGGTATAATTAGTGTGGGATTTTATAAATGCTTTCAATTCTAGGAGACTCGTCCCCTCTTCCTCAATACAAGCTCTATGCTCATGAATTTGAGCAAAGAGTAGTAAAGCCCACAGCAAAGACTTCACCAAAGGCCACCCCATTGAGAAATTTTGTGAAACACCTACTTTCATTTATAGCTAAACCAGCTTCTGTGTAAGTACCCAAGACAAGAAAGTCATAAGTCCATTGCCTTTATATAGGGAAGTTGGAAGTTTTTTTTTTTTTTTTTGAGAATCGAGAAGTTGGAAGTTTTTCATATTTAAATCCATAATTTATATGATAAACTTTTCGTTAAGTCTTTGGGCATAACAATCTCGTGGGCTACGCTACGTAGGCGTAATTGGCATTTTTGAACTTTCATGTGAGCTCAATGATCCGTTTGGATTGAGCTTATTTTTATCGAAACTGAAAATTGAAACTGAAAATACTGTAGCGAAATATTTTTTTTTAGTACAGTAACTGATCACTCTTGAAATGCGGGAAGACAAAAAAAAAAAAAAAAAAAAAAAAAAAAAAGAGGCGTTTACTGTGTTACTGTAGCGTGGGTCCCATGCCCAAAACGTCCAATGGGTGAAGGCGGGCTCTACTCTTTGTTTATTCATAAATCACTAATCGGTACTTTCTATTTTAATGGACTTGCATTCAAACAAATCTCTGTTACACTATTTATTTTATTAGCTTTATTTATTTTGGAAAATGATACTAATGTAATTATTATTGAGCATAATGATGAAAGTAGCATATTTTCATACGTATTTTAATAAGTATTATTGTTTATTTAAAAAAAATAAAGATGTTTATCTCATATTGATTGTGGGTGTCTGATGTCTGTTGTTTATAACCTCAATCTACAACTACAAAAGTTAAGCCTTTTTGTAGTTGTACTCTAGTTATATAATGTATTATAAACCCAGTTTAAAACACTAATATTACTATTTTTGTGTGTATTTCTTTTTTTCTCAAAAAATTCTCTTTAATTTATATTCATGAAAGAATATATGTTACCAATTAAAACTCTTAAAATACATATTGATAATCACAATGAAATACCATATTAAACCCTTAAAAAAAAATATATATATATATATATATCATAAACTTTATCAAAAAACACATGCAATAAAATCAATGCCTTACAAACAATTAGAAAATTAAATACAAAAAAATGTTAATTCAAGAACCTAATTTCAAATTATTGGGAAGACATCCTCTCGCCATATGTGTATATTGTTTTCATCTTTAGCAAATCTAGTTGGTTCATTTGCTGCCTCAAGAAGGTTCAGATCCTATTACCATATATATATATATATATATATCTATTACCATATATATATATATATATATATATATATTAAACCTATGCAATTTTTCACATAAAGAAAAAAGAGATTGAAAGATTAAACTTGCTTAATTACCCAAGAAGATCAAATAACCAACCAGATGTAATAAAGACCAAATAATAAGTAACTCAAATGAAGTATCGAAAAGAAAAAAATATATATAAACTAAAACATAAACTCAAAGTTACAGAAAAGTTCCTATTAAAAAATTAAAAAATTATGGAGAAAAATTAAAAATAACAGTTAAGGAAAAGAAATTGAGAGAATGAAGTTTAATACATGTGCAATGTTAACAAAAAAAGTGAAGGTAAAACCAAAAAGTTAACAACAGCTAAATTTTTGTATTTATCTAAAAAATGATAGAAATCATATTATATCATATTATATATAACAAAAGTTGGGCTTAGACGTTGTAATTGCGCCATTTGGCTTCACCAAATTTCAGAAATTTTATTAAATTTTTAGATTTTTAAAGAACTAAAAATAAATAGTATACTACCAAGACTCTAATTCATTGTTATCATTAAATAAAATTAGATAAACATTATTTTTTTTATTTGTTAGGATATATTTCTTAAATTAAGGGATAATATTTAACGTACAAAAATTTAATTTAGATAATATTTATCATCTAATTAACATTATTTTTTTATTTGTTAGGATATATTTCTTAAATTAGGGCATTTATCATCTAATTAACATTTTTTTTTTGTTAGGATATATTTCTTAAATTAGGGTATTTATCATCTAATTAACATTTTTTTTTTTTGTTAGGATATATTTCTTAAATTAGGGGATAATATTTAACATATAAAAATTTAATTTAGATAATAAATATCATCTAAATTTTCAAAATTTTAATATTATTAAATTAATATTATTTTATCAGAATATCAAGCTACAAAACTTGATTATTAAGGGATAAGCACAATCCAAATTCTTCAAGAGGTGATTAATATAAATCTATCCTAAGAAATAATATATATCTCCAATAATTTTGATAATCTCTATTTATTCCAAAAAAACAGTATATATCTCCATTAATTTGATAATTTATACGTTGATAACATTTAATATATATATATATATATATATCAAAATTCCTTATAGCTATCAACCACGTTCTCTTTCTCTCTTTTTTCTTTTTTTAAAAAACCTTTTTTTAATTCCAATTTTATGGGATAAAAACAAACACATTGATTAGATATCTTTAATTTCAATTAGATTTAAATGAATTATATTTCAAATGGAACTCTACTAATATATATAACCCTATATATCATTTTTGGAGTGAAACTTATTTCAACATGTGAATGCCTAAATCCCATGACAATGCAGGTATGCATTCTTTCTTCTTTTATTATTATTATTTTCATTTTGTTTATTTTCTTTAGTGTTATTATTGGTTTTTTGTCTTCATGTGATTTTAATTAATGAATTCAAAACATTCGAAAACATTGTCAAATTTCTAAAGGTTCATTCTTTGTTTTTGTATTTTGTTTTTATTAAATTGATTAGGTTTTGTGTATTGGTTGCCTTTTGTTTAAACTAATTTTCTTAGTTGTGATCTAATTTATATGCTTAGGGTTAGGGTCTTAGAATTAATGATTAAATATGGTTAGAATTAATAGATTAATTTTAACAATTTTCTTATTTGATTTTTATGTTACATCAAATTATTAAGATGTTCTACAATCTACACATGTATTCTTGAATTATCAACTTTAATTTTAATATATAATATTATCAAGATTATATTAATTTTAGATTTATCAATTGTTTACTACATTTTTCTTGAATAATTATCAATTTAAAATTCAATTTGGAATTATCAATTTAATTTTGTTTTAGGAAGAAATCTTACCCCTTATTTAGTGAGATAATTAATTACACTTGATAATTTTTCCTTTTATTTTTGTTAAATCTATTAAAATATATAATTATTTATACATTTATTTTACAAGTTTTTTCATATAACCGTGTAACGCACATACCTACAACAACTAGTGTATAGGAAAAAGTCGATAAGAATAATTTTTGGAGGAAACTTTGTTCTACGCTGGGCCCACTGACTCTCATCGAATAATATGTGACACGTGTACTGTCACCCTATGAGATAAGTACTAATCTTTTTTTTTTTGGATGAGTACTAATCTTTTTTGTTTTGCTCTTTGGGAGTCCTACGCCTGGGAGGTGATTTCTACGAAGTTTCTGGCTTTTCCTTCAATCACATTTTTGCTATTTACCCCTCCCTTAGTCCCTTTTCTTATGCAATATTGTGATTTAGTCCCTACAGTTTATTGTGATCGACAAAATTTAATGTTTGTTCACTACTAGCCAACGAAACAAAACCCATTTAGTTTCCGCTAGCATAGTACCACTGCACTCACCAACCAACCAAAATAGGCGTCCATTTATTTTTTTGGTACCTTATTTGATTTGAGTGCTTTTATACCTTAATAAATTTTTGACGGAGGGTTTTTCACACTAAGAGAAAGTAACTTTTTTTTTAATAATATTTTTTTTAATTATTATTTTTGTGTGTATTTCAATAAGTATTATTATTATTTATTGAAAAAAAAAAAAAAAAAAAAAAAAAAAAAACTCTATTTTGAAATGAAAAAAATTTCAGTTAAAATGATCATTGAATATTGAAGGCATACTACTACTGTCATTTGTATCTATTAACCCGAAGAGAGTAAATGTTGATAAAAGTAAATATTAGTCATAAGATTTCAGTTATATCTAAACTTTTTCATGGTATTTTTTATGAAGAAAATTCAGATTTGTAAGTGCCTTTGCTAGAAAGAGACCACATGTTATTGTAATTTAGATCCAAAGATTTAAGGATCTTAAAATTTTCTAGTCAAAGTCGATCCCTTTTAAATTTATGTGTTAGTTGTTGGGTGCGCTGCACCATGTTTCAGGCTTCAGCCCACACTTTGTCTTAGCTCATAAATGAGCTTGTTGGACAAGTGTTGAGAAGTCGGCAAAGTAAAATGGGTTTGCTGGAGTAGCTTGTCCGAAAGAGATGAATTGGGTTCATCTTTTGCTCTATAATTATGTATAAAAGTCCAACAATATTTATGAAGGCATGTACAAAAGTCAAGCCACATAAATGAATATGTGATGTTATACTTGTGAGACACGTTGGAAGGAAGGAAGAAAGAAAAGAAAGAAGCAAAAGGCAAGGGTTATTCGGCTAAGGGAGAGCTGAAAAAATGAAATGGGTTGAAGCAAAGTCAAAATAAGTTGAGCTGCATTTATTGTAACTTGATGTGAAGAGTGTGAAAGGGAGGAAAAATTATTGTGTATTTTCGAAATATTATAAATGTGTATTTTTTTTCTTACATAAATGATGGGTCTCACCATAAATTTAATTAATGGGATTTATTATTCATGTGAGAGGAGGAAGTACTTATTTATGGTACTTCGGAAGTATCTAATAATTTTTCGAAAGGGAGAAAAGAAGGAAAAAATGAAGAAATAAATGGAGAGGCGATTCAGCCATTTGCGCAGAGAAAAAAGAGAAGTCCCAGCAAGTGAGACTGAGGACAGTGCGTGAGTGAGAGCAAGCAAAAGAGAAGAGAGAAATAGAAAGAGCTAGAGAAAATTGTGAGAGATACACAATGAGAAAGAGGGCAATAAGTGAAAATAAAAAGCGAGTTTTTTTATTGTTCAAGTTATATCTCTAAATGTTATAATCTCTATTTAATATAATGAAATTATTCAGAATTTATCTTGTGATTTTTTCTTTAAGGAAAAAGGGTGTTCACATAAATTTTTGTATTCTTGTGTGATTATGTTTTCGCTGTGTTTTCTAAAATTTATTCAAAAAAATATATATTGTTAAATTTATTAACAAAATGAGAAAAAAATGTCATATCATGTTAGTCGTTCGCCCGCCATTGTAATACAGAGAAAATTCATTGATTAATTGAACTATCAAGTATGAAATATGTTTTCTGGAACAATCCTTACCACACACTCCTATCCATCCTTTTTTTCTTTTTTGGATAGGTGCGATGTTTTATGATTGTAAGCCATAAGATTGCACTCTTATCATAAAAATATGAATTGTTGTCAATTGTATCTGCCTTTCTTATTTATGAAGCTAGAGACCAAGTCTACGTCAAAGCCCAATCGAAGTAGGTGTTCGTAGCAACTGTTTAGGAAAAGATAAAGCCGCAAAAATAGCCGAATGCTACTTTTTGATAAAATTTGTGGCAAAGTAGTAAGGTTTCAAAAATATTTTGTAATTTATTATTTTTGTAGTACTTGAGTTTCACATAATTAAGTTTTAAATAGTATTTGAGTTTACTAAACTCGAGTTTTTAATAAGTAGTCAACAAAACACTACTGACTTAAAATTTGTGTGTAATTAAAAGAATAATATGGTACTCAATATTACTAAAATTGAACACTTCTTTATAATAATCGAGTTTCATAAAGTCGAACAACTTTTATTTCCTTTTTCTACTTCTGTCGAGTTCTTTTCTATCTCTCTGTCTCACGTAAAGGTACTCTTTTTTCTTCTTTTTCTCCAGTAGGAACACACCCTTAAAACAAAGAACCTTGTCAAGTCAAAGAAAATGACAAGCATTTATGACCAAATAAAAGAAGCAATAATTTGGTTTGCATGTCAGGTGTTGTTCCTAGCCATCTTCTTTGATAATTCATGAAGAACATTTAATGTAAGCTCTTGCCTTTCTTCACCCATGAAACTTCTTGAATATAATGCATCTTTTTGACATGGGCATGCAAACCATTTAATAGTTTGTTGGCTAATGTCAAGCAACTAAGTTTGACTATTCAAGCCATTCCAACATAAACAAAAAGTAGAAAAAAAAAAGGTACTCGACTGCACTAAGCTCGAGTACTATAAAGAAATACTCAATTTTAGCAGTATCGAGTACCATATTATTTTTTTTAATTACACAAATTTTAGGTCAGTAGTGCCATGCTGGCGACTCACTAGGAACTCGAGTACTATTTAGCACTCGATTTTGTGAAACTCAAATACTAAAAAAGTGATAGATTGCTAAATATTTCAAAAACAATGCAAGTTTGTCACAAATTTTGTCAAAACGTGGTCAAAACGTGGTATTTAGCTATTTTCACCGAATGTTGTGAATTTTTATTATGTCCTTGATATGACTCATATTTTCTTCTAATTTTTTCACAATTTCATACTCCTTCTATAAATCTTAATTTTAGCTACTTAAACAAATAAAGAAACATATGCTTAATTCTACAATTTTTTTTAAAAGAATTCAAGGCACTGAAACATTAATACTACTTTATAGGTATATTATTATATTCCTAACACTCCTATATTAATTTAGTTTCTCAATTTATTTTAATTTCAACATTATGTATTTAGATTATTTTTTATTATTATTTACTATAATTTGATTTTTTTTTCTTTATTTGAATGATATAAAATATATATATACATGTATTTAATTGAGCTTATGAAGAAACATGACCATAATAATAAGTATCGAGGTGTCATTTAATCTTGCCCCCAAGTTGAAATCCGAACTCCACAACTTATATATATATATATATATATATATAAAATAGTTATAGGTTTAAGTGTTACGTTATAAATTATAATAAAAACTTCATAGAGTTTTTGTGTTTTATGGGAAAACTATAAAGAATTATGTATATTTTTTCCTTTATTTTATTTCGTTTTGTAAAAGAAACGTAGAGAGAAAAATATTGAAGGTATGTGTAAAAAAAGTTATTTTTCCTAACGTTTTCAAGAACACAATTAAATACTTGAAAATAATTTTTTTTTCCAAAAATTATTATCATTTGAAAACATTTTATGGTGATTGAAAAATATTTTATTCTGAAACAAACATAGCCTTATTCTTTTTTTTTTTCTTTTTTCACCTTTTGTTTAACTAGCTATTATTGAAATTTGGAAAAGAGTGATGATGCAGGTATTATTCTTGATGATAATGACGAAAGTAATTTGACCAATATTGAACAGGGTGATGGCATTTCTTTTGGGTTCTGTCACAACTTGATCCATATTTTTTTTTTAATTGACATAAGTGATATATATTTTTTTGAGAGGAAGATATAAGTGATATTAATTAATTGTTAAGTGTTAATATTAAGAAAATTTACAGGGTTTTATTAATTAATTAATTGTTAAGTGTTAATATTAAGAAAATTTACAGGGTTTTATTAACCATATAGTGAATTCCATATCCAACCTCATTTCAATTTGATTAACAGAATGAAAAATTAAATATTTCAATAACAGTTATTCTCTGTCTATATATATATATATATATTTTAAAATTAGAACTCATCTAATTTATTAAGAATATGAATTCAAATCCATGTCACAGCCAAATATGTTGACCAATAATATATATATTGAGAATCTTGGCCAATATTTTATTGGCCAACTAATGTGGCCCTAATCCATTAACGTATCTAACACTTAAAAAGAAAATTCACGTGAACTTGAAGGGAGAGAGAAGGAAATTGAAAGATCGTACAATGATACATTTACATAGCAACCAACCATCTGACATAGATGATAGAACACAGAGGAGAAAAATTGAAGATCATGTGCATGGACAGTGGGTCAAAGAAGAAAAAGAAAAAGAGAAAAAGAACAGAAATAGAAGACTTGATTTTTGTCCTGCTACTCCAAACACGCGGAATTGACTGGCAGAATTAGTTGAATGGCTCGAATTTTATCTGACGTGTTGTAGGGGAATTAATTGCATCAGCCTGATGACTTATATGAAAATTTGCGTATCCATGAATCATGATGGTAGGAAATTACCAATTTGATTCTCAAAAATAAGAAATTAACAATTTTGATTACAGGCCGACACAACTTTGAGAGCTTTAAAAGAAAATTTTAGGTAAACTAATTCATTGGTTTTTATTTTATACATTATATTTTAATTTAGTCTTTTATTTTTCAATTGTATTAATTTAGTCTCTAATCCGTTAGTATCGTGTCAATTTAGCCTCTACCGTTATCTTTTAGATGAAAATTTATGGCATGTCTAATAGTCAAAACAAAAAATTAGCTTACGTTGATGAGACAATAAACTTAAATTTTATTTTGACCGTTTGTCATGTTAGTAATTTTTATCTAAGATATAAAATCAGGAACTAAATTGACACGATATTGAAAAGTTAGGAATCAAATTGACACAATTGAAAGGTTAGGGACTAAATTAAAATATGGTATAAAAGTTAGAAACCAAATAGATAGTCTATCCAAAATTTTAAGTGGGACATTTTTATTTAATGAAAAAATATTTATAGGTAAATAAAACATAATTTATAATTAAAAATGATAATTTAACTAAAAATAAATTTTAAAATATAGAACCATAGAATCAGGTTATTATAATTTTTTTTAAAACGTCTAAACCTGTACAAATAAAAATTAATTTAATATATAATCCAATAAATTAGTATCATTATAATATAAAGGAATAAATAATATATATTAAATTATTAGTTATTAATTAGTATAATAATTGATAAAGTGAGAAACTATATTCAGATTAAAAAAAAAGTGAGAAATTGTATAACTATGGGCTGTCCTGCACAGTTGCGCACTGTACTGCTGTGCGCCTGTGCAGATCAGCAGTCGGCAGAAAAGAGATGTCCAGAGTCCGGCCTTAACTCTATCATCCTATGGCTAAATTTTAAAGCAAAAAAACGTGTCTTATCACAGCAAAAAGGGTTCAATTAAAAAGAGGGGCAGAAAAGGGTACGATCATAGCAAAATACGTGTCTCATGATGGACTCTCATCAAACAATTGTGTAATAAAAAAAATTATTGATAAAGTGGGAAACCGCATTCAGATAAAAAAAAAAAAAAAAGTGAAAAACCGTGTTGTATAACTATGGGCTGCCCTGCACAGTTGTGCACTGTGCTGCTGTGCGCCTGTGCAGTTCAGCAGTCAGCAGATGTGAGATGTCCATAGTCCGGCCTTAACTCTATCATCCTATGGCTAAATTTTAAAGCAAAAAACGTGTCTTATCATAGCAGAAAGGGTCCAATTAAACAGAAGGGCAAAAAAGGGTACGATCATAGCAAAAATACGTGTCCTATGATGGGACTCCATCAAATAACTGTACAGTAAAATAAACTAAAAAAATAATTGGTATAATAATTAATAAAGTGAGAAACCGTGTTCAGATGAAAAAAAAAAAAAAAAAAAAAAAGGTGAGAAACCGTGTTGTATAACTATGGGCTGCACTGCACGGTTACGCACTGTGCTGCTGTGCGCCTGTGCAGCAGTGCAGATCAGCAGTCAGCAGATGTGAGATGTGTCCAGCCTGTACTCTACCATCCTATGGCTAAATTTTAAAGCAAAAAACGTGTCAGAATAGGGTCCAATTAAGAGGGGCAGAAAAGGATTCCACCATTGCAAAAAAAAACGTGTACCATGACGGGACTCCCATCAAACGCAGTGAAATAAACTAAAAAAGTATATAACTTAAGTTAAGTTAATTGAGATGTAAATGTATCTTAAAGTATTTAACTCCCATCTAAATTAAAAAATTAATTTATTAATCTTAACTAAATAAAAAAATTAAAAACGGAATTAAAAATTAAAAACCACATAAATTGAGATATAAATGTGCTTTAAACAAGAATATAAAACCAGATCTAAGAACACAAGTCCAAAAAAAAAAAAAAAAAAAAAATACACACACTTAGATCTGAAATGCAGGAGCACCAAATCCACGAATAAGAACAATGGGAAACCCTTCTCCTTACACCACATAATGTAAATCCCATAAAGTTTTCACAACCAAAAGATAACAGAAACATAAACTTGATCGAAAAACAAAAAAATGGTTCTGCAACAAAATCGAGTGGGATTCCATAAAATGCAGGACCCTCCCTTTTGGGTCAGTACAATTCACCCCCTTTACAGGTACACGCGTCCTTGTGTGTAGGACCCACATTTCTGGTTAGGGCATGACTCTAATATCATCTGTAACGACCCCGTCCCAACTGTGTAAATATTGTCTACTTTGGGCCCATACCCGTCACGGTTTTGTTCTCCCCCAAAGCACACAATAATGAGGAAAAAGCTTCTACACATTAAAAGAATGGCATTCCTTATAAAACACATTCTCATGTGCTTCCCTAAACGATGTGAGATTCTATAGAATGCAAGATCCCTCTTTTTGGATCGCTATAGTCTAGTATCCGTTATTTATAACTTCAGTCTACAACTATAAAAGTTAGGTCTTTTTGTAGTTACACTCTAGTTATATAATGTATTATAAACTCGATTTAAAACACTAATATTACTATTTTTCGTATATATTCTAATAAGTATTACTGGTATTTAAAAATAATAATAATAATGAAAGCAACATGACATTATGGGTGATTTTTCACTTCTTTTGAAAGTTACTAATTTTACTTCTTCAAGGTGAGCTTTAAATAGTCAACTAGCTTGGCTATTCAATTTTACTATTTATTTTTTTCTCAAAAAATTCTCTTTAATTTATATTAATGGAAGAATATATGTTACCAATTAAAACTCTTAAAATACATATTGATAATCAGAATAAAATACCATATTAAACCCTAAAAAAAAACTATCATAAACTTTATCAAAAAACACATGCAATAAAATCAATGCCTTACAAAGAATAAAAAAATTAAATACAAAAAAAATGTTAATTCAAGAACCTAATTTCAAATTATTGGAAAGACATCCTCTAGCCATATGTGTACATCGTTTTCAGATTTGCTTCATTTGCTGCCTCAAGAAGGTTTAGATCCTATTACCATATATATATATATATATATATTAAACCTATGCAATTTTTCACGTAAAGAAAAAAGAGATTGAAAGATTAAACTTGCATAATTACCCAAGAAGATCAAATAACCAACCAGATGTAATAAAGACCAAATAAAAAGTAACTCAAATAAATTAAGTATCAAAAAGAAAAAAATATAAACTAACACATAAACTCAAAGTTAAGGAAAAGTTTCTATTAAAAAATAAAAAAGTTATGGAGAAAAAATTGAAAATAACAGTTAAGGAGGAGAAATTGAGAGAATGAAGTTTAATATATGTGCAATGTTAGCAAAAAAAAGTGAAAGTAAAAATAAAAGATAACAACAACTAAATCTTTGTATTTATTTAAAAAATTGATAAAAATATATAGAAAAAAGTCGATAAAAATAATTACAATTTTGTGTCTATCTAATGTTGCCCCAAGTGAAGTTCATGTGCTGAGGAGTGAGGACCAAGGGGAAACGTGATTGACGGAGAAAAAAATAGAAAAAGATAAAATAGGTGTGTCATTTTTCTACGCTGGGCCCACCGACTCTCATCGATAATATGTGACACGTGTACTGTCACTCTGTGAGATAAGTACTAATCTTTTTGTTTTGCTTTTTGGGAGTCCTGGGAGGTGATTTCTACGAAGTTTCTGGCTTTTCCTTTCAATCACATTTTTGCTATTTACCCCTCCCTTTGTCCCTTGTTCTGGTGCAATATTGTGATTTAGTCCCTTCAGTTTATTGTGATCGACAAAATTTAATGTTTGCTCACTACTCACCAACCAAACAAAATCCATTTAGTTTCCGCTAGCATAGTACCACTGCACTCACCAACCAACCCAAAGAGGCGTCCATTTATTTGTTGGTACCTTATTTGATTTGAGTGCTTTTACACCTTAATAAATTTTTGATTGGGGGGTTTTTCACACTTAGAAAAAGTAATTTTTTTTAATAATATATTTTTTAATTATTGTTTTTATACATATTCTAATAAGTATTTCCGTTTACTTAAAAAAAAAAAAAAAAAAACTCTATTTTGAAATGGACAAAAATTTCAGTTAAAATGATCATTGAATATTGAAGGCATACTACTATGTCATTTGCATATATCAAAAGCATTAGTTATTGCATTGAAGCATTTTGTATCTATTAACACGAAGAGAGTAAATGTTGATAAAAGTAAATATTAGTCATAAGATTTCAGTTATATCTAAACTTTTTCATGGTATTCTTGATGAAGAAAATTCAGATTTGCAAGTACCTTTGCTAGAAAGAGGCCACATATTATTGTAACTTAATTAGATCCAGATATTTAAGAACATGGAAGGCACTTAAGGATCTTAAAATTTTCTCGTCAAAGTTGTTCCCTATTAAATTTATGTGTTAGCTTGCTCAGTTTAGACAAACAATTGGATTCTGAAATAAATAAATAAATAAAATAAAAATCCATTGTTAAATTTATTAACAAAATGAGAAAAGAATGTCATATTATGTGATTCCTTCGCACGTTATTGTAATACAGAAAAAATTCATTGATTAATTGAACTATCAAGAATCAAATATGTTTCAGGAACAATCATTACAACACACTCCTATCCATCCTTTTTTTTTTTAGGTGCGATGTTTTATGATTGTAAGCCTTAAGATTGCGCTCTTATCATAAAAATATGAATTGTTGTCAATTGTATCTGCCTTTCTTATTTATGAAGCTAGAGACCAAGTCTACATCAAAGCCCAATCGAAATAGGTGTTCGTAGCAACTGTTTAGGAAAAGATAAAGCGGCGCAATTAGTCAAATGTCACGTTTCACAAAATTTGTGATAAATTTCAAAAATATTTGATAATTTATTACTTTTTTAGTACTCAAGTTTCATAAAATCAAATTCTAAATAATACTCACTGAACTCGAATGCCTAGTAATATTACTAGGGGTGTCCATGCAACCCGTTTACCTGACCAAACAGAGAAATCCACCCAGACCGACCCGCTCGCCGCCCGACCCGACAACTCTGGTGGTCGGCAATGGGTCTCAATCCTCCAAACCCGATTCCGACTAGTCGAGTGGTGGGTTTTCTCCTTTAAAACCGCAGCCACCTGACCCGCCCGACCACCACTTCAAATGAAAGCCTCCTCCGTTCAGATCTGTCGACGATTAGCCATCTTTCACTTAGACCGGCGACGATTTTGCTCAGATCTACTTAGATCCGACAATTTTTGGCTCAAATCCGGCAATATTTTTCAAAATATCGCTCAGATCGGTGACGTTTAATCTAAAAAATCGCTTAGATCGGTGACGTTTAAGCTCGAATCAGTGATATGTAAGCTCAGATCGGTAACTTTGGCTTAGATCCAGTGATGTTTAAGCTCAGATCGGTGAGGTTTCGCTCTCCTCCAACCAAATCCGACGACGGTTCGTTCTCCTCCACTCATCGCCGCCATTCGTCAATTTCAACCGAACCGACCGATCGTTTTTTAGAATCAAATCCGACTCGACCCGTGGTGATCGGCGGTCGGTTGCGGGTCTAATTCTCTCCCACCCAACTTGAGCGGGTCGAGTCCGGGTTAGGCACAAACCCGACTCAGTCCGACCTGTGGACACCCCTAAATATTACTGAAATCGAGTAATCTCAGAGCTTCATAAACTCGAGTACCTTTTTTTTCCTTCTTTTACTTTTCATACTGTCAAATTCTTTTCTATCTCTCTGTCTCATGTAGAGGCACTCTTTGTTCTTTTTTCTTTTGTTTTCTTTTTCTTTTTTATCTCCAGTAGGAAATCATGCTAGTCAAAGAAACTTGTCAAGTCAAGGAAAATGGCAAGCATTTATGGTCAAAGAAAAGAAGCATGAATTTGGTTTGCATGTCAGGTGTTGTACCTGTCCATCTTCTTTGACAATTCATGAAGAACATTTAATGCAAGTTCTTGCATTTTTTTCATTCATGAAACTTCTTGAATATAATGCATCTTCCTAATATGGGCATGCAAGTCATTTAATGGTTTGTTGGCTAATATGAAGCCATTAAGTTTGACTATTCAAGCCATCAAAAAAAAAAAATTTGCACTAAGCTCGAGTATTATAAAGAGATACTCAATTTCAGTAATATCGAGTACTACATTATTTTTTTTTAATTACACAAATTTCAGGTCAGCAGTGTCACATTAGCGACTCACTAGGAACTCGAATTCACTGAACTCGAGTACTATTTAGAACTCGATTTTGTGAAACTCAAGTATTAAAAAAGTTGTAAATTGCTAAATATTTCTGAAATAATGTTAGTTTGCCACAAATTTTGTCAAAACGTGGTATTTAGCTATTTTCACCGAATGTTGTGAATTTGTATTGTGTCCTTGATATGACTCATATTTTCTTCTAATTTTTCAAAATTTCATACTCTTTCTATAAATCTTAATTTTAACTACTTAAACAAATAAAGAAACATATGCTCAATTCTACAAATTTTTTTAAAAGAATTCAAGGCACTGAAACATTAATACAACTTTATAGGGATATTATTATACTCCTAACACTCCTACATTAATTTATTTTCTCAATTTATTTTAATTTCAACATTATGTATTTAGATTATTTTTTATTATTATTTACTATAATTTGACTGTTTTTGTTTTCTTTATTTGAATGATATGAAATATATATATACATGTAGTTAATTGAGTTTATGAAGAAACATGATCATAATAATGAATATCAAGGTGTCATTTAATCTTGTCTCCCAGAATTGAAATTCTAACTCCACCACTAATATATATATATATATATATATATATAATAGTTATTGGTTTAAGTGTTACGTTATAAATTATAATCAAAACTTCATAGAGTTTTTGTGTTTTATGGGAAAACTATAAAGAATTATGTATATTTTTTTCCTTTATTTTATTTTGTTTTGTAAAAATAAACGTAGAGAGAAAAATATTGAAAGTATGTGTAAAAAAAGTTATTTTTTCCTAACGTTTTCAAGGACACAATTAAATACTTGAAAATAAAATTTTTTTCCCAAAAATTATTATCACTTGAAAACATTTTCTTCTGAAACAAACACAGCCTTATCCTTTTCTGTTTGAATAGGTTCAGTCAAATTCCTGTTACACCTTTTGTTTAACTAGCTATTATTGAAATTTGGAAAAGAGTGATGATGCAGGTATTATTCTTGATGATAATGACGAAAGTAATTTGACCAATATTGAACAGGGTTCCCATAAAAAAAATATATATATATTGAACAAGGTGATGGCATTTCTTTTGGGTTCTGTCACGACTTGATCCACATATTTTTTTTATTGACATAAGTGATATATATTTTTTGAGAGGAAGATATAAGTGATATTAATTAATTGTTAAGTGTTAATATTAAGAAAATTTACAGGGTTTTACTAACCATATAGTGAATTCCATACCCAACCTCATTTCAATTTGATTAATGGAATAAAAAATGAAATATTTCAATAACAGTTAGTCTTTGATATATATATATATTAAAATTAGAACTCATCTGATTTATTAAGAATATAAATTCAAATCCATGTCACAGCCAAATATGTTGACCAATAATATATATATATTGAGAATCTTGGCCAATAAAATATTGGCCAACTAATGTGGCCCTAATCCATCAACGTATCTAACACTTAAATGAAAATTCACGTGAACGTGAAGGGAGAGAGAAGGAAATTGAAAGATCGTACAATGATACATTTACATAGCAACGAACCATCTGACATAGATGATAGAACACAGAGGAGAAAAATTGAAGATCATGTGCATGGACAGTGGGTCGAAGAAGAAAAAGAAGAAGAGGAAAAGAACAGAAATAGAAGACTTGATTTTTGTCCTGCTACTCCAAACACGCGGAATTGACTGGCAGAATTAGTTGAATGGCTCGAATTTTATCTGACGTGTTGTAGGGGAATTAATTGCATCAGTCTGATGACGTATATGAAAATTTGCGTATCCATGAATCATGATGGTAAGAAATTAACAATTTTGATAACAGGCCGACACAACAATTTTGAGAGTTTTAAAAGAAAATTTTTGGATAAATTATAATAATTGGTTTCTATCCTATAAATTATATTATAATTTGATCCTTAACTTTTTAATTGTGTCAATTTAGTTCCTAATATTTTAGTATCGTGTCAATTTAGTCCCTACCATTATCTTTTGAATGAAAATTTATGGCATGTCTAATAGTCAAAACAAAAAATTAGCTTACGTTGATGAGACGATAAACTAAAATTTTATTTTGACCATTTGTCATCTAAGATATAATATCAAGGACTAAATTGACATAACATTAAAAGGTTAGGAATCAAATTGATACAATTGAAAGATTAGAGACTAAATTAAAATATGATGTAAAAATTAAGAGCCGAAGTTTACCCAAACTTTTAAATTGGGCATTTTTGTTCAATGAAAAAATATTTATAGATAAATAAAACATAATTTAAAATTAAAAATAATAATTTAACTAAAAATAAAATTTAAAATACAGAACAATAAAATTAAATTATTACAATTTTTTTTAAAGCGTCCAAATCTTTACAAATAAAAATTAATTTAATATATGATTTAATAAATTAGTATTATTATAATACAAATGAATGAATATAATATACATCAAATTATTAATTATTAATTAATATAATAATTGATAAATTGAGAAACTTTATTCAGATTAAAAAAAAAAAGGTAAAGTGAGAAACCGTGTTCTATAACTATGGGCTTACCTGCACAGTTGCGCAATGTACTGCTGTGCGCCTGTGCAGATCAGCAGTCGTCAGATATGAGATGTCCAGAGTCCTGCCTTAACTCTATCATCCTATGGCTAAATTTTAAAGCAAAAAAACGTGTCTTATCACAGCAGAAAGGGTTCAATTAAAAAGAGGGGCAGAAAAGGGTACGATCATAGCAAAAATACGTGTCTCATGATGGACTCTCATCAAACAATTGTGTAATAAAATAAATTAAAAAAATAATTGATATAATAATTGATAAAGTGGGAAACCGCATTTAGATTAAAAAAAAAAAAAAAAAAAGTGAAAAACCGTGTTGTATAACTATGGGCTGCCCTGCACAGTTGCGCACTGTGCTGCTGTGCGCCTGTGCAGTTCAGCAGTCAGCAGATGTGAGATGTCCATAGTCCGGCCTTAACTCTATCATCCTATGGCTAAATTTTAAAGCAAAAAACGTATCTTATCATAGCAGTAAGGGTCCAATTAAACAGAGGGGCAGAAAAGGGTACGATCATAGCAAAAATACGTGTCCTATGATGAGACTCCCATCAAACAACTGTGCAGTAAAATAAACTAAAAAAATAATCGGTATAATAATTAATAAAGTGAGAAACCGTGTTCAGATGGAAAAAAAAAAAAAAAAAAAAAAAAAAAAACACAAGTGAAAAACCGTGTTGTATAACTATGGGCTGCACTGCACGGTTACGCACTGTGCTGCTGTGCGCCTGTGCAGCAGTGCAGATCAGCAGTCAGCAGATGTGAGATGTGTCCAGCCTGTACTCTACCATCCTATGGCTAAATTTTAAAGCAAAAAACGTGTCAGAATAGGGTCCGATTAAGAGGGGCAGAAAAGGATTCCATCATTGCAAAAAAAACGTGTACCATGACGGGACTCCCATCAAACGCAGTGAAATAAACTAAAAAAGTATATAACTTAAGTTTAAGTTAATTGAGATGTAAATGTATCTTAAAGTATTTAACTCCCATCTAAATTAAAAAAATTAATTTATTAATTTTAATTAAATAAAAAAAATTAAAAACGGAATTAAAAATTAAAAACCACATAAATTGAGATATGAGTGTGTTTTAAGCAAGAATATAAAACCAGATCTAAGAACACAAGCCCAAATTTATTTTTTTTTAAAAAAAACACACACACACACACGCTTAGATCTGAAATGCAGGAGCACCAAATCCATGAATAAGAACAATGGGAAACCCTTCTCCTTGCACCACATAATGTAAAGCCCACAAAGTTTTCACGACCAAAAGATAACAGAAACATGAACATGATCGAAAAACAAAAAAATAGGTATGCAACAAAACAACCGTTCTAACAAAGAAGTCTCAAAGACAATAAATCATTCACCTAAACCGCATAACAAAAAAAAAAAAAAAAAAAAAAACACACACACACACACACACACACAAAACACCCAACACAATCTCCCATATCAAAACCCAGAAACCAAAAACGAATAAAAAGCACGTAGAAAAGTGATGCGAGGTCTCCGATCCAGAAATAATTCTAGTCCATCCAGTATTGGAGGTCTCCAATCCAGAGAGTGCGGACCTCGTCGGCGCTGGTGGGTTGATTCTTTTCAGTCTGATGAATCTGCAAAATGTGCTATTTGTTGTTTGGTGAAGAATAAGAAATTGAATCCGATTGATATAATCCCAAGTAGGTCTTTGAAGATTTTGAGAAAGTCTCCCACATTGGCTATTGTGAGGTTTAAAGCTGGGAGTGTGGAGCCGGCTCATCGAATTTTTTTTCCAAATAACATTAAATATCAAAAAATTTAGTTAGTTATCACGTTACAAAACAATGTTGGAAACTAGCATCTCGAGTATCTAAAACTCGAGTTTTTAAGTCTTGATTTGTAAGGGGTGGTGGATAAAAATCCACGTGGAACTCGAGTTTTAAAGACTCGAGTTTCACCTTTTTCGTCTTCATCGTCATATCGTTCTTTGTTCTGGGTTTCTTCATCTTCCTGGGTTTCTTCATCTATTGGGGTTCTTCATCTTCGTCAGATCGTTTTTCCTTCTTCTCCTTCGTTCTTCAACGGCAAATCTGAAGACCAGATCGTGCCTTTTCAAATTGTCTCTTCGTTCTTCCTCTTCAGATCAGATCGTGCCTCTTCAGCCTCTTCAAATCGTTCTTCCTCTGTTCTTCTTTAGATTTGATGTTCTTCAAGTACGAAATCGAGTCTTTAAGATTCGAGATCTATGTGGCATCATACTGCTAACACACCAAGTGGGAATTGAGTTTTTAACACTCGAGTTTTAGATTGAAATCGAGTCTATGAAACTCAAGATGCTACTTTGTAACTTTCTTTCAAACACATCTTAACTTACGATATACTTCCTCCTCACTGTGCTAGTCTGCACATTCCCTCATCATACTTTTGGGCATGATTTGGTGGCGATGGAGGGGAAGAAGAGTGTGTGGAATTTGAGCAAAAAGGAGAGGAATGATTTAGGTGTTGGGGATTTTTTGTTTACTCTTGCTGGGGATGTGCATAGAGTGAAGTATTATGAGGATACTGAGTTTTTCATCAGGTGGGATGGGAAATGGGATATGTTCTTTGATGAGGATCTTGAGACTGCTAAGGCTGCTGTTTAATTTTATGGATCTGATGTTTAATTTTGTTTGCTTATTTTCTAAGTTATTTGGGATTTTTGGTTTTTAGTTTTGAGTTCTTAGATCTGAGTTGATGTTCTTGTTCAAGATACTTTTAGATCTAAATTCAATTGAATTTTGATTTTTAATTCAGTTTTTATTTTTTTATTTAGTTAATTTTTTTTTTTTAATTTAGATGCTGACGTGGCATTTCTGAATGCCAAATAATATTTTTATTATTATTTTAATGGCCGCATCAGCTTTTAGCGTGTCAACAGTGCACTCCGTTTGCCACATATGCATTTTCTATTTTTGATGTAATGGCAATAATAAAAACGAGACTTGTTTTTTGGGATAGAGAGTAAAAGTGGTGAAAATAAAAATCATGGACCAAAATGGGAATTGCGTGAAAATATAGGAACAAAAATGTGGTTTTCGCCTTAAATAAGTAGAAGAGTCATCATCCTCGTTTTTGGAAAGGTAGAAAGGGGAAAAAGATTACCTCAAAGGTAAGAAGATAGATGGAGAGGTAGAGAGATGAGAGATTTTTCTTTTGTTTTTAAAATTTATAATCTCTATTTTAGCATATTTTAAGACAATTGTGTTGTATTATTAATGAATTTGTCTTGTATTAATTTTGATTTTAGCATATTTCAAGAATGAGTTAATAAATTTGTCTCTTAAAATTTAATTTTGTTAGTTGAAATTTGCCTATTTTTGTTTTTTTTTTTCTTTTTAATCTTCTGCATTTTAGGATACAATGAGACATTTTTAATGCATTTTATTGACCAATAAAGGTGCTTAAATTATTTTTTTAATTAAAATATATAGATAAATATATTATATATATATAATATTTTTTACAAGTGGGGGCCTTTGGCGATTGAGATTAATGATGGAACTTGAGTCTCTGCCTTCCAAAAAAAAAGAAAAAAGACTAAGAGAAACTCAGGTAACCGATCTTTCTTCTTCTCTTTAGATCAAGTCCAAATCGGGGCTTAGAGACCGAAGTAGATCCTCTCCAAATCTGTAGATCTGATCCTTTGGTGCTTCTCTGGGGGCCTTTGGCGATTGAGATTAATGATGGAACTTGAGTCTCTGAGACTCAAGTTCCTTCCAAAAAAAAAAAGAAAAAAGACTAAGAGAAACTCAGGTAACCGATCTTTCTTCTTCTCTTTAGATCAAGTCCAAATCGGGGCTTAGAGACCGAAGTAGATCCTCTCCAAATCTGTAGATCTGATACTTTGGTGCTTCTCTGAAGGTGTTCTCTCTTTCTTCTCTTTTCTTCATTGAAATCAACTCTTATTCACTCGAGATGTTATTTATCAAATATGTTTTTGTCATAAACTTTTAATGAAACAACTTATTTAATGAGAATAAATTTTTATTTGCAAGAGTTTTTCTGTGGTGGATGTTTTCTTCTCCATATGAAAGAGTGGACAGAGATAATACAATAAAAAGAAGGTAGTACCAATAAAGAGAAAATCTTTCAAAACATATAAAAATCAATGAAAATAATATTTAAGAAAGGACAATTGAAATAAATGAACCAGTCTTACAAGTTATTTACTTCTACTTCATTTTCTCTACTACATTTTTAAAATCTTTCTTATTCTTTTTAAAAAAATAATGATACATATCATTTTACCATTATTAATATGAAGGAATAGTGTGGGTTTGGATTTTTTTAGATCTAGAGCAACCACAACAGATGTGCCAAATGCCAAATATTTGGCACATTTGGCACACCAAACACAAAAACAAAGCTTTATCAGATGTGTTAAATGTGTTAAATTTTTGCAACATGTTACAATACCATTGCATTTTTGACACGATATGGACTCAAATGGCATTTGTACTTTATTATTTTTTTTATTCATCTTTCTCTCTCATCCCACTCTGAGCCACTCCATCTCCACTTCTTCGGATCTTTCTCTCTCCTCCCTTTCTGTCTAATTGCCCTTTCTCTAGTGAAGGATGGGTTTCAATGTGGGTATATTTTGGCGTGGGCTCCAGCGTGGGTTAGGTGACGGTGTGGGTCATAGGTATGGTGGCATGGTGGGTCACGGTGAGCTGGGTCGTGGCGAGGTGGGTTGTGGCGAGGTGGGTTGTGGCAAGGTGGGCCACAGACTCACGGCAAAAGTGAGTGGGTTTTGATGGGTGGGTTCAAATGGGGTTTGGGGTGGTTTCCTTCACCGTTTTTTTTCCCCCTTTCTGTTTGATCTCTCTAGTTGTGTTTGATGTGGGTTTTGCTTTTGGGTTTGTTTGAGTTGCTGTGCCGATCTCTCTAGTTTTGTGTGTATGTGTGTTTTTTTTTTTTTTTTTTATTTTTTTTTTTAAGGTGGCGTTGGTGGATGTGGGTTTGTGCCGGTGGTGGCTGGTCGGTGTTGTTGTGACAATGGTTGTTGGTGGCTGTTGTTGTGACAGTGGTGGATGTGCCGTTGTTGTTGTTGATGTTGTTGATGGTGATGAGAGGGAGAAGATAATATATTATTTTAATGTGTAGTAAATATTATTTTAATGTATAAAATTGAATGATAGAATATCTGATAAATGAGATATTGTAAAATGATGTGGTAAAATAATAAAGAAGGCTTTTGGTGTGTCAAAATGACATTTCTTTTGCAACATCTGCTACGGATGCTCTGTTATTAGAATTTTTTGTTATACATTCCACAAAGTTGGAAAGGGGAAGAATGGAGGAATAAATGAAAGAAGTTTTTCTACATGAAGTTGTAATTTTCTTTTAGAAGCACATGAAGTTGTAATTGTTTCTGTACTTCTGTGTGGATTTTTTTTAAAAAAAAACTTGACGTGTGTAGTTTCTTATTTTATTGTTAATTAGGAAGTTTTTTTTGTGTGCTTTTTATATATTTTTAAAATTTTTAATTTACTATTTTAATCTCATAGAATAATGATAAGTAAATTAAATTAGGGGTATTTTTTACAGTGAAAAAAAATAACTAACTTTTTTAATCTTCTTAATATACAGAAAAAAAAGGAAAAAAAAGAAAAGAAAAGAAGAAGAGATATATATATATTTATTTATTTATATTGTTTTTGATAAGCTTATAGATTTTTCTCCAATTTCATTTTATTCCCTTAGCAAGGTTTTAAAAATCAAATCAAACAAAGTATATAAGAAACAAGAAGATGGTTTCTCACTTTTTTAGTCTATTGGATTTAATCAGCGGTCAATTTCGTGATGTAATAAGAAATTTTAATTTATAATTATTTAAACTATGAATTAATAATAATTAACAATTGAAACTGAAAATTTTCAAAAAATAAAGATTTTTCTTGTGAATTGTCTCCTCTTTTTAAATAAATAAAAGTAACAAAACATAATTAGTCAATTTTTTAATCCATAGCTCTAATAATCCCACCCACCACTATGCGGAATAATACCATTATGATGTTGAGTCCAATAAAAAAAACTCAACAACTAAGTCAAGGTACAAATTTTCACTTGAAAGGATTGACAAATCAATTTTTTTTGACAAGTGCAAATCAATATAAGAAAGGCAAGCCAAAAACCTCCTACCGATACATTTTACGTAAGATTGAGATCATAACTCTCCCACTGATACATTTTACATAAGATTAAGATCGAAAATGAAGAAATAAGAAGATAAAACTAACCCTCTCTTGAAAGATGGTACAAAATAAATTCCACTCAAATTAATTTACAAAATCAAAAACCATCTCACATTTCAGTGGAAATAAAAATAAATAAAAATCAAAGTGGGCAAGGCCAAAATAACCCACAATTAAAGTAAACTAGCTAAAAAAAAATTATTATTAATTTTCTCCAATATTTCAATAAGTTTACTACGAATCTTGTAACTTAATTGGTTGGTACTTCAATTTCCAATAAAAACATTCATGATTCAGATCCCCCCAACTATTGATGTATAAGATAAAATTTTGAATAAATTTCCTTATAAAAAATTGTAATCTTTAGTTATTTTATAGACAAAATAGAAAACACACTATATATATATATGTGTGTGTGTGTGTGTGTGTGTGTGTGTGTGTGTGTGTGTTCACAAATTGCAAATTGCATGATATAGTATTTCATATAGATAAGCATGTTTCATGCCTAATAAAAAATGCATATATCCTTCAATTTATTATTTATTTATTATTTTTTTTTTTTACCTTCTTGATTGTGTTTTACTAATTTTTTTCCCCACTCTATTGGGCATTGCTTCAATTATTGCATGATATGGTGTTTCATTTGTTTCTCACATAAAAATTTTTTTGTTTTCATACAAATCTTAGAAAAATTATACTAAAATTTCATTATGCTATAACAAAATAATATATTTATTCTATTACACACACACACACACACACATATTACATATGATTGAAAAGTGTTGAGAAATTTAAAAGACTAAGATTTATTTTAGTGAATTCACGAATATTTAATTTTTTATGTCTTGTGTGTCAATTGTCGTCAAAGAAACTAAACATGAGTAAGAATGTCATATTCTAAATTTATTATAATTATTATTCCAACTAAAAATTATCTCTTATATAGAATTTATAAAAATAATCATATAAATTTATTGGATATAAATAATTAATGCACAATTATAAATAATTAATATATGCATTTACGTCTAATAAAACTAAACATCACAAATTAATATCAGCATTTAGCAAAATAATATGTCCATGTAAATTAATATCTAAGCATTAAATTAGTGTCAACATAAAATTCACAAATTATAAGCTATCCAAATGTATAAGCATTAAAAAAATAATTTTTTTATTTTTTTTATTTTAATATATATATATATATATATATATATATTAAAGATAAGAGAGTTGAATGACCTTCACATTGAAAGTCTACACAACCTTGGAATTGAATGTCAACAGTTCAATAGGAATCCCCTACAACAATACTGAAAAAGAAAAGAAAAAATAAATATAAAATAACATATAGCAATGTCGACGTGTTTGCATGGGACGCCTACGACGCCCCGGGAGTTGATCCTAGCCTTATTTGTCACCACTTGAATGTCAACCCCTCTTCCACTGCGAAGAAGCAGCCACCCCGACGCCCTTCAAAGGAACACGCTAGTGCCATGAGAGACGAGGTGGCAAAACTGAAAAAAGAAGGGGCTATTAAAGAGGTCTTTTATCCCGAATGGTTGGCAAACACGGTGGTGGTAAGGAAGAAGACAGGGAAGTGGAGGGTCTGCGTGGACTTCACGGACCTGAACAAGGCGTGCCCAAAGGACCCATTCCCCCTACCCCGAATCGACAGGTTGGTGGATGCAACCGTGGGTTATCCTCGGATGAGCTTCCTGGACGCCTTCCAGGGCTATCATCAGATCCCCCTTGCGCCAGAAGACCAGGAGAAGACGGCTTTCATGACGCCCATCGGAAATTATCACTATAAGGTGATGTCGTTTGGGCTGAAAAACGCAGGCTCAACCTACCAAAGGATGATGACCCGGATGTTCGAACCACAACTGGGCAAGATCATAGAGGTTTACATAGACGATATGATTGTAAAAAGTAAAAGGGTGTCCGAGCACGTGAAAGACCTCGAAAAAATCTTCGCTATCTTAAGGGAACACCGGTTGCGGTTGAACGCTTCCAAATGTTCATTCGGGGTCGGGTCGGGGAGATTTTTAAGGTACTTGGTAACCCATAGGGGAATAGAAGTGAGCCCCGATCAAATCAAAGCAATAAACAGCCTACAGGCTCCTCAGAACCTGAAGGAAGTACAGACGCTCACTGGTATGATTGCAGCATTAAACTGGTTCATATCGCGGTCAGCGGATCGATGCCGACCTTTTTACCTCCTGATAAATAAGTGGAAAGGGTTTGAATGGTCGGAGGATTGTGTTCGGGCTTTCCAGTAGCTTAAGGAATATTTGTCACGACCCCCCATCATGTCCAGCCCTGAGGCAGATGAGGTGTTGTTTGCGTACATCGCTGTAGCTCCCCATGCCGTAAGCTTGGTACTGATACAGGATGATAATGGGGTGTAGCGACCGGTGTACTATGTGAGCAAATCATTACATGAGGCCGAGGTGCGATACCTACCTCTAGAAAAGGCAATTCTGGCGGTAGTACATGCCACAGGGAAGCTCCCTTATTACTTTCAGGCGCATACGGTCATCGTTCTAACTCAGCTTCCCCTTCGAGCAGTGCTTCGAAGCGCTGACTACACAGGAAGGATCGCCATGTGGAGTGCGCTTTTGGGAGCCTTTGATATTAAATATATGCCCAGATCCTCCATCAAAGGTCAGGTCCTCGCAGACCTGGTAGCGGAGTTTGCTGAACCCTCTATAGAAACAATAACCGAGAAGAAAGACATGGATGGAAAATCGGTTGGCGTAATTTCGGCGGGGGGAACCTTACATTGGAAGGTCTACGTGGATGGCGCGGCCAACCAGAGAGGATCTGGAGTTGGGATAGTTTTAATATCACCAGACGGTGCCGCCATTGAAAAATCGCTGAGGCTCAGATTTTCGGCTACGAACAATGAAACCGAATACGAGGCCTTACTCCAAGGGATGACAATGGTTCAGAAATTTGGCGGAAGAGTAATAGAAGCTTTCTCGGACTCCAGGTTGGTCGTCGGACAAGTGATGGGTGAGCTGGAAGCCAGAGATGCTAGGATGCAAGAGTATCTAGGACAAGTTAAACGCCTGCAGACGAGTTTTGAGTCATTCAAACTGACGCACGTTTCCAGAAGTGTAAACACTCATGCAGACTCGCTGGCCACTCTTGCCACGTCCTCGGCACGTAATCTGCCACGAATGATCCTTGTAGAAGATCTAGTCAGGGCGAGTCCCATCAGCGGAAACCCGGCCCAAGTCCATCAGATCAGACAGAGTCCCAGCTGGATGGACCCCATAAAGAAATTCCTCCAAGACGATATCTTACTGGAAGAGAAACTAGAGGCAGAGAAGGTACGTAGAAATGCTCCTCGATTCTGGCTATCAAACGACCACAAACTATATCGGCGCTCCTACTCTGGACCGTACCTACTCTGCGTACATCCAGAAGAATCCGAGTCTCTACTCGAGGAGTTACACGAGGGAATTTGCGGAAGTCACACCGGAGGAAGGTCGCTGGTGCACAGGGCACTCACCCAAGGATACTCGTGGCCGAACATGCAAAGAGAGGCTCAAGAATAAGCTAAAAAGTGCGATCAGTGCCAAAGATTTGCCCCGAATATCCACCAATCCGGAGGGGTTCTCAACCCACTCTCTAGCCCATGGCCGTTCGCACAATGGGGTCTTGATATTGTCGGACCTTTCCCCAAAGCTGCGGGGAACAAGCGATACTTAATAGTCGGAACCGATTACTTCACTAAATGGGTGGAAGCTGAACCTTTGGCCAACATTAGGGACGTGGATGCCCAGAAATTCATCTGGAAGAACATTATCACCCGCTTCGGAACTCCACGTACACTCATTTCCGACAATGGTCTTCAGTTCGACAGTAAGAGCTTTAGGGAGTATTGCCGCGAGTTTGGGATCATTAATCGATATTCCACCCCCGCATACCCCCAAGGAAATGGGCAAGTCGAGGGCGTGAACAAGGTCATAGTGAACGGATTGAAGAAAAGACTGGATGAGGCAAAGGGAAGATGGGTAGAAGAGCTCCCGCACGTCTTATGGACCTATCGGACAACGCCGCGACGTTCAACCGGTAAGACCCCCTTTTCGATGACTTATGGGTTGAGGCCGTGCTCCCAATCGAGAACAACTTCCCCACACTGAAGTCTAGCTCGTTTACCCTAAGCAGTAACGACGAGTTATTGGGAAGAAGTCTAGACCTAGCCGAGGAAAGAAGGGAAAAAGCCACGATTCATATGGCCTATTATCACCAGAAGCTGAGACAAGGGTATGATGCCAATGTTAAGCTGCGACCTCTAGGTCCAGGTGATCTCGTGATGAGAAAGATTCTCGGCAGTGCGAAAAACCCCTCTTGGGGCAAGTTGGGGCCCAATTGGGAAGGACCATACCGTGTCACATCCGTGGCCGGGATAGGCGCTTACTACCTAGAAGATCTGGATGAAAAAACCGTACCTCGGCCATGGAATGTAAATAACCTCAAAAGATATTGTTATTAATGAAAATGGCTTCGCCCATGTTTTGTTTCATGATTATCCTCTGCCTGCTAATCTAACTACGACTATTAATAGTTTTAAACAGAACCTAAGTCCTGCATGGATCCTCGGACCACAGACTTAGGGGAAATTATTACTCATGACAATTTATACAAGTTTTAAACAGAACCTATGTCCTGCATGGATCCTCGGACCACAGACTTTGGGGAAATTATTACTTATAGCGACTATTCATAGTTTTAAACAGAACCTAAGTCCTGCATGGATCCTCGGACCACAGATTTTGGGGAAATTATTACTCATGACAATTTATACAAGTTTTAAACAGAACCTAAGTCCTGCATGGATCCTCGAATCACAGACTTTGGGGAAATTATTACTTATGACGACTATTCATAGTTTTAAACAGAACCTAAGTCCTGCATGGATCCTCGGACCACAGACTTAGGGGAAATTATTACTTATGGCGACTATTCATAGTTTTAAACAGAACCTAAGTCCTGCATGGATCCTCGGACCATAGATTTAGGGGAAATTATTACTTATGGCGACTATTCATAGTTTTAAACAGAACCTAAGTCCTGCATGGCTCCTCGGACCACAGACTTAGGGGAAATTATTACTCACGACAATTTATACAAGTTTTAAACAGAAACTAAGTCCTGCATGGATCCTCGAACCACAGACTTAGGGGAAATTATTACTTATGGCGACTACTCATAGTTTTAAACAGAACCTAAGTCCTGCATGGATCCTCGGACCACAGACTTGGGGGAAATTATTACTCATAACAATTTGGGAAACTATTACCTAAGGGAAATCATTTTTAGGCGTGCGCGCAGTCTAGCACCGTTGCAACCCTCATTCAAATTCGCTACAAGACATCCTCTTCACCTTGACCGTTTATATCGTTATCAGCGTTAAATAAAGGGATGGTGCTAACATAAATCCATGAAAATGAAGGAAACATTCTATATTAATATTCCGAGATCAATACAAAAAGAGAGGTCCTTATAAAAGAGCGCAAAAGCAGGACGACTCTCGTTCAAAAAAAAAAAATGATAATAATAAAGAGAGGAAGGAAATACAAAAATTAAAAAGCCTAAAAGCTAAGCCTTGGCAGGAGGGTCTTCTTTCTGCTCTGGCTGAGGAGGAGGAACCTCGATGGTAGGGTCCGCGGCCGGATCCTTTGAGTTGTCAGGTATGGGGACGGCATCTGGCATCGTCAAATCCTGCTCAGAAGTTGCTTGGACGCCGTTAGGATTCTCTCGGATCTCCTGAGGGTAGAAGACGTTCTCAGGCAGTCTTAGCACCAAATCTGCAGGAACTGCTGCAGCATCAACTACAGCATCAAGGGCCTGAGCCCATGAGATGCTGCAGTAGTCCCTGCACACCTCGGGGATCTCCTCGGACAGCCTGGCCTCCGTTTCTTGGACCCCAAGCTGGCGAGCAGCATTCTTTTCAGCCTCCGTAGCCTCTTGGATCAGCTGAGCCTCCTCTTTGACCCGCCGCAGCTCACCCTCGACTTTTTGCAGAGCAATCTTGAGATCCAGTACTGCTTGCTTCTCGGTGGCGAGGTTGATCTGGGTCGAATATAGCTCTTTGTGCTGGTCCTCCGCCTGGGTCTCGACACTCTTCAGACCAGCCTCAGCACTTTTGCGTCATTTCTCCGACTCCTTGAACTTCTCAGTGAGTTTAAGGTGATCGTGCTTGAGGGACCCCAAGGCTTTCTCCATCTCCGTCCGAGACTGAGCCTCAGCCTCAGCCCGACTTCGATTATCACAACAAAATTCCTCAGCCACAAATACCTGCTGAGTAATCTGCAAACGAAACAAAATCGGTTCAGAATTTAACAGGGTTAAATAAATTAATAAAACAGTGAAAGGATTACTTACCATCGCAAGATCCCTTTTAAGGGATAGGAAAATCTCGGGCTGAGAACCGCCTATAGGCCTCCATATCCCGAGGAAGCAGTAAGGGTTGCTCTAAGGCATCAGCCACGTACCCCGCTCGGCCCCGGTTGTACTCTCGGATCGACGAGTTGTAAGGGATAGCAACCCCATCCAACTCCAACTTAGGGCTCCACGTACGCGGGGTAGCGCGCACCTCAGCACGGTTCTCCTCGTCCCTACTCTCAGAGGAGTTGGCCCTCTTACTCCTCTGTCCCTTTGTAGCCTTTTGCTGCTTAGCAGGCCGGGTAACCAGCTCACCCTCCTCAGGAATATCAGCCTGCCTCTTCTTTTTTAGGTCGGGGATAGCCTTGAGGCCAGGATCAGTAGGGACCTGAGGGGCGATTGGAGGTGGGTCCTGGGTTTGTGCCTTGGCAGGCGCCTTCAAGGACTGACCCTTGCCTTGGCTGGACATCAACTCTCGCAGAGACTTTCCCATATCACCTCCTTCTCCGTCCGAGGAGTCGTCCGAGCAGGTTACTATGATTGGACCACCAGCCACGGAGTTGCGGTCCTGCTCTCCTTCAGGATCAGAAAGCTCAACCACGGGGTCTTGCTGAACTTCCTCCTCAAAATAAAACTCGTCTATTTCTTCCTCAAGGGAAAGACGAGATGATTCGGTTTGCCCCTTAACTGGAACAGCAACACCAGGCTCTTCTGGCAGAGGTAGTTGCTCTACTATATAGGGATGCCAAATGCCGGGTAATATGACTGGTGGAAGATCACGTTGAGCTAGGAACCCGGTCTTGGACACGTCAATCCTAGCCAACCTCGGACTGCCAGCCCTTATGGCGTGACCAATAGCTTGGAAAGAGCGGCTTAGAGGTTGATAGCCCAGAACCAGATTAGCCGCACGTAGCTGTCCGTCCTCAGCAACGTAAATTTCCGACCTCAGAAGGTAGTTCAGCGCCGGCACATTCACGAAGTTTAGCCGAGGAGTGACGTGAACTTTATCTGTAAACATCCAAGAAAAGTGGGATTAGTTCATGAAATCCTCCAAGTGTAAGGAAAGCAAGAAAAATAACCCCCCAATGCTAAACCCTTTCCCCAAAAGGATTGGCCCTAAAGACGCCGCACCTGGGATTCCTGCCCGAGTCGGACAATGAATACCATCGAACCACTCCCCCGAAGCAATAAGAAAATCATTCTTCACGGTCTTATTGGATACTGGAAGACAAGAGATCAATCTAACAACCTCGGATCGGGATTTAAGATAATACCCTCCACTCTCGAGGCGGTGACACTCATACAGATAAGCCACGTCGTGCCAAGTAAGGCCTAGATTCATCCATTCGTCTAAGACATCTACACAGCCTAGTATCTTGAACATATTTGGGGCACACTGATGCGGCGTCAAGCTATGGTTGAACAGGTACTCCCTTGTAATCCTACGCATGGGAAGTGTCATCCCTCCCTCTATGAAAGCAATCATGGGGATAACAACTTCTCCCTCTCCTCTATCTGTCAATACTCCTTCAAGAGGACAGTACTACAGCCCCACACCCGAGGGAATGTGGTATTTTGCCCTAAAGGCCTCCATAGCGGCCGGAGTATTTACTAATTTTTCGAATCTACCCATCTGAGTTGTACTGGAAGAATGAAAATAAAGACCAAGGGAAAAACAAAGTCCGAGGAGGAAGTCGAAGCGACAAAGCGAACGGAACTTACAGGTATCATCTCAAATGACCGATGAGGAAATCGGAAAGCTCTTCTATGGAGAGTGCCTCGCAGAAATGACTATGAAGATCTGAAGGAAGGATGTACTCAGGGATTTCTGGACGCTGGAGTTCTCTGGAGGTCTCTACTCTGATGTGCGGATAAAAAAAGAAAAAGGGAGCCTGTCTGACATCTTATATAGTCGGGAAGAGAGAGAAAAGATCGACCTCGCCTAAAAAGTCGAGAAATAATGATGGCCGTTCGATCCACGTCTCACCGTTGGATGAAGGGGACAAGAAGCCTCTGGAAGTAAATGGCCGCGCCTCGTAAATTGTAGCGCGTCCAAAGTAACTGCCCGCACGCGCGCCCCAAGCCTTCCTTACTTCCATCCTCTCACTGACATCAAAACCCCGCTTTTCTCCTCGGAAGGAGATAAAAACCGTAGTTTTGAGGGGCTATTGTGGGGCCCGGCCCAAAATAATGGGCTAGTTAAATACAGGCCCGTCCGAGAAGCATCGTGTCCGAGGAGAAGTCATTGCCAAAATATTATTCAAGCCCAACTGCGGTAAAAGAAACCTGTCCAAGGAGTAACACCTCCTCGGACACCACTAAGTCTAGATCAAAAAGCTCGCCCCAACCACTGCAGCTCATCCTCCAATCATATAAAAAAGAATAAAACCCAAAATATCTCACGGAAAGCTGCTACCACCACATTAAATGTATCACAACCACCCTCTTGGCCGCATTAATGAGGAAAAGACCCCTGAACAGTACTACCTTGGCCACTGCAACTCACAAGGGAGTGATAAAGGTGTCTGATAGGACAGGTGCTCAAGTGGGGGCTTAGATGATCAACAAGTGTAAGGTTCAGATAAGAATGAGAGAGCTATATAATGTAAGGGAGTCCCTCAAAGAAAGGGGACGAAAAAAATGTATTCAGCACTCAGGAAATAGAATCTTCTGTGAAGTATCCATTCTGGTGTCTTTATTCCTGCAACAACATTTTCCATACTTCAGACTGACTAAGGTCACTGAGGCTAAGTTCTTTGACCCATCCTCTACAAGTATTTATTGTGTGTTGCGCCTTGGGGCAGGGCTTGCTCAATAGGGTTTGGGCCAGGAAAATCGTGCAACTACAATTGGCGCCGTCTGTGGGAAGAACTAGAGCATCAGCCAGCACAACGGTCGAGTATGGCAGAACTAGGCCCACACCAGGAGAATCCTCACCAGGCAAACTCCCAACAGACACAACCCGCAGAGTCCTAGAGGCAAAATAACCCCACCAACCCAGGCGGCAGGGGGAATCGTGAGGGAAGTGTGCATACTATCCGGACGAGCCAGAGTCACACTCAGACAGGTAGTCACGTGTCCCAGAGGCGAAACAGTCATCAGGCCATGCAGCGGGAAATAGATGACCTGAAAAGGAAGTTACGACGTGTGCGGCAAAAATGATCCCCCTCTGACTCAGACGAATCTTCTAATGCGGAGGATGCGAGTTACCGACGGAGGTCAAGGACCCCCCCAAGTGAAACCTTTTCCTACGAAAGGGAACCACGCCCTGTACGGAAATATGAGAACCCATCCAGCAAGGGTTCAGGGAACGATGTTATGAAGAAGGCGCTGGACCAGGTTTCGAGATCACCCTTCACGTATAGAATTGAAGGGGCTAAGCTGCCTCGACGCTTCAACCAACCGGCGTTTGCCATCTATAATGGCCGAGCAGACCCGGTAGAGCATATGAGCCAGTTTAACCAGAAAATGGCAATCTACTCCCAAAATGAAGCCCTAATGTGCAAAATCTTCCCATCCAGCTTGGGATCAATGGTGATGAGGTGGTTTAACAGCTTGAAGACAAATTCCATAGGCTCCTACAAGTAGCTCACTCAGGCTTTCTGCTCCCGTTTTATCACAAACACCAGAGTCCCTTGACCCCTTAGTTCATTATTGTCCTTATCCATGCACGAAGGAGAAACCCTGAAAGCATACTCAGATAGATATTGGGAGGTGTATAACGACTTAGATGACAACCATGATGATGTTGCTATCGGCACGTTCAAAAGCGGCCTCCCCACCGAGCATGGCTTGAGGAAATCCCTCACTGGTAAACCAGTTGCCGACGTTCATCAGCTGATGGATAGGATCGACAAGTACAAAAGGGTGGAGGAAGATCAGCTGCAAGGAAGGGGAAAGGAGAAGGTCATTCCCCCCAAAGCAAATGACTTTAGGTCGGAACGATATAACCCTAGCCAGCCGAGGAGAGATTTCTCGCGACAGGCTGGACAGAGCCACCCGCAAACAGTGAATGCCGTGTTCAGGGAGCCAGTACAACAGGTGCTGGAGAAAGTAAGGAACGAGCCCTATTTTAGATGGCCAGGAAAGATGGCCGGAGACCCTTCCAAACGTAACCAGGACCTATACTGTCACTACCATCAGGACCATGGGCATACCACTGAGGATTGCAGGAATCTATGGAATCACCTAGATCAGTTGGTCCGAGAAGGGAAGTTACGTCATCTTCTGCACCCCTCGAGCGGACATCCCGGGCAAGCAATACCAGAGTCTCGAAAGGATGTGTCCTTAAGACCCCCTACTGGAACGATACATGTCATCCTCGCTGCACCAGGAAGAACTGGGCCACCCATCCCCAGGGTTTTGCTTTTGGGTTTGTTTGAGTTGCTGTGCCGATCTCTCTAGCTTTTTGTGTGTGTGTGTGTGTGTGTGTATTTTTTTTTTTTTTTTTTTTTTTTAAGGTGGCGTTGGTGGATGTGGGTTTGTGCCGGTGGTGGCTGGTCGGTGTTGTTGTGACAGTGGTTGTTGGTGGCTGTTGTTGTGACAGTGGTGGATGTGCCGTTGTTGTTGTTGATGTTGTTGATGGTGATGAGAGGGAGAAGATAATATATTATTTTAATGTGTAGTAAATATTATTTTAATGTATAAAATTGAATGATAGAATATCTGATAAATGAGATATTGTAAAATGATGTGGTAAAATAATAAAGAAGGCTTTTGGTGTGTCAAAATGACATTTCTTTTGCAACATCTGCTACGGATGCTCTGTTATTAGAATTTTTTGTTATACATTCCACAAAGTTGGAAAGGGGAAGAATGGAGGAATAAATGAAAGAAGTTTTTCTACATGAAGTTGTAATTTTCTTTTAGAAGCACATGAAGTTGTAATTGTTTCTGTACTTCTGTGTGGATTTAAAAAAAAAAAAAACTTGACGTGTGTAGTTTCTTATTTTATTGTTAATTAGGAAGTTTTTTTTTGTGTGCTTTTTATATATTTTTAAAATTTTTAATTTACTATTTTAATCTCATAGAATAATGATAAGTTAATTAAATTAGGGGTATTTTTTACAGTGAAAAAAAATAACTAACTTTTTTAATCTTCTTAATATACAGAAAAAAAAGGAAAAAAAAAAAGAAAAGAAGAAGAGATATATATATATATATTTATTTATTTATATATATTGTTTTTGATAAGCTTATAGATTTTTCTCCAATTTCATTTTATTCCCTTAGCAAGGTTTTAAAAATCAAATCAAACAAAGAATATAAGAAACAAGAAGATGGTTTCTCACTTTTTTAGTCTATTGGATTTAATCAGCGGTCAATTTCGTGATGTAATAAGAAATTTTAATTTATAATTATTTAAACTATGAATTAATAATAATTAACAATTGAAACTGAAAATTTTCAAAAAATAAAGATTTTTATTGTGAATTGTCTCCTCTTTTTAAATAAATAAAAGTAACAAAACATAATTAGTCAATTTTTTAATCCATAGCTCTAATAA
The DNA here is from genome assembly GCF_932294415.1 of Quercus robur. Taxonomy (NCBI): domain Eukaryota; kingdom Viridiplantae; phylum Streptophyta; class Magnoliopsida; order Fagales; family Fagaceae; genus Quercus; species Quercus robur. The sequence continues at coordinate 11,265,897 of NC_065538.1, read as the reverse complement.
TCCCACCCACCACTATGCGGAATAATACCATTATGATGGCGAGTCCAATAAAAAAAACTCAACAACTAAGTCAAGGTACAAATTTTCACTTGAAAGGATTGACAAATCAATTTTTTTTGACAAGTGCAAATCAATATAAGAAAGGCAAGCCAAAAACCTCCTACCGATACATTTTACGTAAGATTGAGATCATAACTCTCCCACTGATACATTTTACATAAGATTAAGATCGAAAATGAAGAAATAAGAAGATAAAACTAACCCTCTCTTGAAAGATGGTACAAAATAAATTCCACTCAAATTAATTTACAAAATCAAAAACCATCTCACATTTCAGTGGAAATAAAAATAAATAAAAATCAAAGTGGGCAAGGCCAAAATAACCCACAATTAAAGTAAACTAGCTAAAAAAAAATTATTATTAATTTTCTCCAATATTTCAATAAGTTTACTACGAATCTTGTAACTTAATTGGTTGGTACTTCAATTTCCAATAAAAACATTCATGATTCAGATCCCCCCAACTATTGATGTATAAGATAAAATTTTGAATAAATTTCCTTATAAAAAATTGTAATCTTTAGTTATTTTATAGACAAAATAGAAAACACACTATATATATATATATATATATATGTGTGTGTGTGTGTGTGTGTGTGTGTGCGCGCGCGTGTGTTCACAAATTGCAAATTGCATGATATAGTATTTCATATAGATAAGCATGTTTCATGCCTAATAAAAAATGCATATATCCTTCAATTTATTATTTTTTATTTTTTTATTTTTTTACCTTCTTGATTGTGTTTTACTAATTTTTTTCCCCACTCTATTGGGCATTGCTTCAATTATTGCATGATATGGTGTTTCATTTGTTTCTCACCTAAAAAAAATTTTGTTTTCATACAAATCTTAGAAAAATTATACTAAAATTTCATTATGCTATAACAAAATAATATATTTATTCTATTACACACACACACATATTACATATGATTGAAAAGTGTTGAGAAATTTAAAAGACTAAGATTTATTTTAGTGAATTCACGAATATTTAATTTTTTATGTCTTGTGTGTCAATTGTCGTCAAAGAAACTAAACATGAGTAAGAATGTCATATTCTAAATTTATTATAATTATTATTCCAACTAAAAATTATCTCTTATATAGAATTTATAAAAATAATCATATAAATTTATTGGATATAAATAATTAATGCACAATTATAAATAATTAATATATGCATTTACGTCTAATAAAACTAAACATCACAAATTAATATCAGCATTTAGCAAAATAATATGTCCATGTAAATTAATATCTAAGCATTAAATTAGTATCAACATAAAATTCACAAATTATAAGCTATCCAAATGTATAAGCATTAAAAAAATAATTTTTTTATTTTTTTTATTTTAATATATATATATATATATATATATTAAAGATAAGAGAGTTGAATGACCTTCACATTGAAAGTCTACACAACCTTGGAATTGAATGTCAACAGTTCAATAGGAATCCCCTACAACAATACTGAAAAAGAAAAGAAAAAATAAATATAAAATAACATATAGCAATAACTAAAATTGAAAATATAAATCAAAAAGAAATTTAAATCTAAGTTAAAAAATAGAATTACATAGATTGCAACCTTTGAATTGTATGTCAATTTAGGAGTTTTAAACAATTTTATAGGATGCTTGCTTGGAATCGCCTATTAAAAAATCAAAAATAAATTTTAAAAAAACTATTATTACATATAACAAATGGAATGAACATATAGTCATATACCGATAGCTAAAATTGCAAATATAAATCAAGAAAGAAAATTAAAATTACATTAAAAATAGAATTGTATATTATACAACCCTTAAATTTAATGTCAATTTAAGAGTTTCCTATGAAAAAACTGAAATTAAAATAAATAATAAATCTAAAACTATATAAAAGAAAGCAAATGAAACATGTATTGATAGCAGTCTATTTTGGTAAGAGGATGTTATTCTGCGTTAGAGACTCCTTGAATCTACTCCCTGCCTCATTAGATGCCCTATCTAAGAATCTATGCCCGGAACTTGGCGTGAAAGGCAATATCGACCATAATAATCTGAGTATGACAAATATGGAAAGTCAGAAAAAGATATTGTTAGACTATATGAAACAGGATATTCTTATGTTGATCCTTTGAGAGATCTGATTCCATAATGACAAAAAACATTATTTCCAAATTACTAAGAATTAGCTTTCAATTTCTCTTAGAAAAAAAAAAAAAGAGAATCACTAACCTTTGTTGTTTATTGTTGGACTGAGATTGTGATATGGTGATAAATCAAACCTATTCATCTTAATTCCTTACCTTCCCATCTTAATATCACAAATTGCATTTAAAAAACTAAAACTGAAATAAATAATAAATCTAAAACTATATAGAATAAAAAACAAAAATAAAATGCAAATGAAACATGTATTTCATTGATCCTTTGAGAGATCTGATTCCATGATGAAAAAAAAAACATTATTTCCAAATTACTAAGAATTGGCTTTCAATTTCTCATTCAAAAAAAGAAAAAAAAGAATCACTAACCTTTGTTGTTTATTGTTGGAATGAGTTGTGATATGGTGATAAATCGAACAATTTCATCTTAATACACAAAAAGTTCCTTACCTTTCCATATTAATATCAAAAATTTCTTTTAAACAAATTAAAATAAATAAGAGATCTAAAACTATATAAAAGAAAGCAACTGAAACATGTATTTCATAGATCTTTTGAGGGATCTGATTCCATAATGAAAAACAACATTATTTCCAAATTACTAAGAATTAGCTTAATTTCAATTTCTCTTCGAATTTTTTTTTTTGAGAATCACTAACCTTTGTTGTTTAAATCCTATGATAGAATTATAGAGTTTAAATCTTATTGAAATTATAATTTCTAATCAACGTTAACATTTAAAAAAAAAAAAAACGTGATTGATGGCTGTAATCTGCCAAGGAAATATGATAGAATTCTTTTTTTTTTTTTTTTTTAATTTTTAAATGGAGTTATTATACGGTTTGTTAGCATTCTCTAACTAAAGTAAAAACCCTAGCTTTCATATACCTAAAAACTGGTACGAAACCAAACCTCTTGCTCTTCTTGCTTTGCTCTTTGCTTTGCTTACCATGTTGAAAGTAAAAACTCTGAGAAATCATAGGGTTAAGCGTGAGCTTGAGAAGCCAAGGGTTAGGGGACTTTTATATATTCATGTGAGTTTCTCTTCTCCAAAAAAGTAGATAATATATCAACTTAAAATATGTTTAACTAATGTAGAACTTTAAATTATAATGAGATTAAGATTTTTAATTAATTTAAAAATAATAAGATAAAGAGAATGTATGTAAACAAATAATTTGGAAGTGAAGAGAAACCTAAGGCTAGAAAAAGAAGTGTAATTGATAAGAATAATTTTTATCAAAAAAAGATAGGAAGAAGAAGAATTACGTGTAGCAATTTTTTATCAATTAATACTTTTTATCAACTTCTAAATTATAATAATAAAGATGAAAAATTATAGGAGAAGAAGATAAGAACAAAAAAATTATATCTATTTTTTTATAAAAAATCTAAAAAAATTTATGCAATTTGGTGAAGCCACTTAGCGCAAGCACGACTTCTAAGCTCAACTTTTATTATATAGTATATGATATATATATTTATATATATATATATATATAAAATAAAGATAAAATAAAAAGTAACTTAAATGAAGTATCGAAAAGAAAGAAATATAAATTAACGTATAAACTCAAAGTTACAAGAAGTTCCTATTAAAAAATAAAAAAGTTACGTAGAAGAAATTGAAAATAAAAGTTACGGAGAAGAAATTGAGAGAATGAAGTTTAATATATGTGCAATGTTAGCAAAAAGAGTGATGGAAAAACAAAAGATAACAACAACTAAGTTTTTGTATTTATCTAAAAAATTGACAGAGATATATAGAAAAAAGTCGATAAGAATAATTATAATTTTGTGTCTATCTATGAGGTATTTTTAAAAAATAACAAATAAAATAAAATGTTTTTTTATATGAAATTAAACGTTACATTTTTTTTATCATAAGAAATTAACGTTGAAGAATTTGAATTTTAATATTAAGGTTTTTAGTAACTTAGAAATCATAATTATAAGAAATTAAACATTGAAGAATTTGGATTGTAATATTAAGATTTTTAGTAACTTAAAAATCATATACTATATAATAAAAGTTGGGTTTAGAAGACGTGGTTGCACCAATTGGCTTCACCAAATTGCAGAATTTTTTTTAGATTTTTAGATTTTTCAATAAATTCATTCACTTAAGTTTTTAGATAAAAACAAAAAGTTTTTTTTTTTAATCTTTATCAATTTCTTTGGATAAAGTAACTATAAGTGTTCTAATGAACTTCTTCATTTTTTTTTTAATTATAAATTTTATTAAATAACAATTTTACTAGCTTACATTAGATTTTTTTTTTTTTTTTGGTTTTTGGATAAATATTTATCCTACATCATCTATTTCATAATAATAAAGTAACAAATTTAAAAGTATTATTTTTTCTTCTCAAAATTTTTTTCTTTTGGAATAAATAACAAAAAAATCATTCTCAAAAAAAGAAAAACAAAAAAATAGCTCTGATAAGCCAACAAGATCCATGCCTCCCACCCACTTTGCAACAATTGGAATGGGTGACTGCTCATAGAGGAATCTCTTCTTCTCTGTGCCTAGACGTGGCAAAAATAATTTTTAAATGGGTCAATCGGGTCGCGTTGTGTCGCGAGTCGGGTCGAGTTGTCCCGTATTTTTCAAACAAGTTTTTTTTTTTGAAATAGATGCAATCTGTCAATTGTTTATGAGTTCCTTAATTGTGATTAGATTCTCACTAGTAATACTGTTACCAATTACCACAAAACACTTGATACCAAAATTTGGTGCAACTCTTGTTCCAGCTTTCTAGAAGCTATGCTTGGTATAATTTTCGATCTGTTTAAAGTAGGAAGAGAAAATGAAGGGCAAGTAAAGAATGACAAACTATAATGGAGTACATAACATATTAAGTAAAGAAAAATAAGTAAATATTTTATAAGAATTACATCTCAATCTCAATCTACTCAATGTTGGTAGACGTGGCAAAATGGGAGGGTCGGGTCAATCGGGTCGTGGGTCAAAACTGTTCGTGAGTTAAAATGGGTCATTTTTAAACGGATCAATCGGGTTGCGGGTTAATCAAGTTGGATCAGAATTTTCTGACCCTTTTTGCCATGTCTATTTGCGCCCCAACAAAAACAATAGCTAATATATATTAACTTTAACGTAAACTAATAAAAAATTCTAATAACAATCTAATAACATTAACTATTTTTTTGGGATAAAGTAAAAAAAAAAAAAAAGTAATTAACATAAACTTCTTTATTATGTAAACTCCTTTTTCTTTCTGTTTATATCAGGTTATCAACTATTTAGCAAAAATATCAAGTTATCAATTTCTTTACAACTTAAAATTATCTAATATAAAAGTGGGGGTATATATATGGTTTGATATATTTTTCCCTTTTCCTACCATACGGTTTCTTGATGTATTCTATCCTTCTCATACTTACCTGACCTATGAAACTTGCATGTATGTATTTGCCTTCTTTTTTTCATAAAATTTCCTTTTTTATTTGTTTTTTTCATCAATTTGAATATGTTTTGTGTGCGGATTGCCTTTTGTTTAAGTTATTTTTGTTAAATTTGATCTAATTTATATGCTTATTATGGTCTTCAGAATCCCGTGGTTGCGCCAAGTGGTTTCACCAAATTGCATAATTTTTTTTTAGATTTTTAGATTTTTCAATAAATTCATTCACTTAAGTTTTTAGATTAAAAAAAAAGTTCTTTTTTTTTTTTTTTTTTTTTTTTTTTTTTTTTTAATTTCTTTGGCTAAAGTACCTATAAGTGTTCTAATGAACTTCTTCTTCTTCTATTTATTTATTTATTTTTATTTTTTTATAAATTTTATAAAGTAACAATTTTACGAGCTTACGTTAGTAATTTTTTTTTTTTTTTGATAAACATTTATCCTACATTATCTATTTCCTAATAATAAAGTAACAAATTTAAAAGTATTATTTTTTCTTCTCAAATTTTTTTTTTTTTGGAATAAATAACAAAAAAATCATTCTAAAAAAAAAAAAAAAAAAGCTCTGATAAGCCAACAAGAACCACGCCTCCCACCCACTTTGCAACAATTGGAACGGGTGACCGTTCACAGAAGAGTCTCTTCTTCTCTGCGCCCCAATTAAAAAAATAGCTAATATTAATCAACTTTAACGTAAACTAATAAAAAATTCTAATAACATTAACTATTTTTTTGGGATAAAGTATATAAAAAAAAAAACTAATATGTAATTAGCATAAACTTCTACATTATGTAAACTCCTTTTTCTTTTTGTTTATATCAAGTCATCAACTTTTTCACAACTTAAAATTATTTAATATAAAAGTGGGGGTATATATACAGTTTAATATATTTTAAGAAAAATCTTATTCACTTTTTGAAATATTTATTTTCCAATTTGTGTAGATCCCATAGGTATGGGACCAAGATTTGAGCATCCAAAACCATGACAATGAACATCACTCCACAAAGAATGGAGACAGAAAATAATTAAATATAAAAAGGGTGATATTAAAATAATTGATATTCAAGGTAATGTGAAATCTTAATGACTTAGTTGTCTCTTCCTTGTTGTCAAAGTTAATTCCATTTTCATGTGAGTATCTTTAATTCCATTTTCATGTGAGTATCTTTACTTTAACTCTAATTCAAATTTTTTTTTTTTAATGTTTAGAAATTAATATTGTTTGTAATTATTGAATTCAGAGTTTCTTTGTGTCTATATATTTATGTGTGTGTTATTGTGAATTTTGCTTTCATTTTTTTTTTTAACTTTATAAATTTGGGTAATTTTGATTTGTAAATTTAGGATGATTATTTGGGGTTAAAGTAAAAATATTAGGAAAATTTTAATCATAATTCATGCGATAGTAGGGTGTTAAATGTTGATAATATATAATTTTATGCTTATTTACATTAATTAACATAAACATCTTAGCATGTTTAGTGTTGATATTAATTTGACACTTTGAGATGCAAGCCCTTCACTATAATTAAATATAAATGTTATTATACCAATATGTTATAATTATTATTTATTGTTTCTTACCCTACTTCACCTTAATTGTTATTTGAATAAGTAAAAATTATGTCTTAGTCGACCAGATATAGCATTTCTCTTCAATCATTAATTAGTGTTTCACAATAAAATTATTCATGTTATGACCAAAACCGTGCAAAACTCGGCCCGTTTACTACTAAAAGATTTTAGAAATTTAAAACTTGCCATAATCTTTAAAATATTTTTACTATTTATTTGTTATTAAATTTAATTATATTATCAAAAAATTTATATTTTTTAAAATTTATATATAATTATTTTATTAAGTCGTGCATCGTACGGGCATAATACTAGTTATAGATAAATTTATAATAAAAAAATTAGATGAAGAATTTGGATTGTAATCAAATTAAAATTTTTATTAACTTAGAAATTATAAGAAAATAATTTTACAATTTTTTGGTAGTCAACCATCGCTGCCAGAGACCACCGCTGATCACAAATTTTTTTTTTCAATCTAAAAATTTCATTTTTAAAAAACAAAATTTATATATATGTGTAGTTGCACGATTTTCCTGACCCAACTTATGTTGATTAGGCCCTGGCCCAAAGCGCAACCCACAATAATTATTTGTAGAGGATGGGTCAAAGAGCTTAGCCTCAGTGAACTTGTTCGGTCTAATGCATGGACAATATTGTTTGCAAAAAGAAAATAAAAACACCAGAATGGACCTTTCTCAAGTCTGATTTTATTTCTTTTTTGTTCCTGATACAGTTCTCTCCTCCCCTCTTTGAGGGACTCCACTACATTATATATTCTTCTTCTTTTCATCTCAGCCTTACACCTGTTAATCATCCAAGCATCCACTTGAGCACCTGTCCCATCAGACGCCCTCATCAGACCCTTTGTGAGTTGCAGAGGCCAAGGCGGTACTGTTCAGGAGTCTTTTCCTCATTAATGCGGCCAAGAGGGTGGTTGGGGCGCAATTAATGTGGTGGTAGCCTTCCGTGAGATATTTTGGATTTAATTCATTTTATATGTTGCGAAGATGAGCTGAAATGGCTGGGGCAAGTTCCTCGTCTGGGCTTCGTGATGTCCGAGGAGGAGTTACTCCTTGGACAGGTTTCCTTGGCGCTATTGGGGTTGAATAGCGCTTCATATGAGGCTTTTCTTTGGACAGGACGCTCCTCGGACGGGCCTGAGTTTGGAATAGCCCATCATTTTTGGGCCGGGCCCCACAATAGCCCCTCAAAACTCCGGTTTTTACCTCCCTCCGAGGGGAAAAGCGGGGTTTTGATGTTTGTGAGTGGAGGGAAATAAGGAGATCGTGGGGCGCGCGTGCGGATCGTTACTTTTGACGCGCTACAATTTACGAGGCGTGGCCATTAACTTCTGGAGGCGTTATGTTCCCTTCATCCAACGGCTTGGCGTGGATCGAACGGCCATCGTTTTTTCCCGTATTTTTAGGCAGGGATGATCTTTTCTCTCTCCTCCCGGCTATATAAGACGTCAGAGGGGTTCAGTTCCTTCTTTCATCTGCATTTCACAAACCCCAAAAGACTCCAGAGAACTCCATCGAATCCCAGAGATATACGAACACTTGCGTCCGTTACGCCGCCGTAGCCGTTTTTGTGAAGCGTTTCGTCCAAGAGAGATTTCCAGGCGTCCCCTTGAGCGTTTTGTGAAGGTACCAGTACATTTCGCTTTTCTCTCTGTTTCAATTCCCTCCTCGGACTTTACTTTTCTTCGTGGTCTCTACTTTCATTTCCCCCTTTCAGTTCAGATGGGTAGATTCGAAAAATTAGTAAAAACTCCAGCCGCTATGGAGGCCTTTAGGGCTAAATATCACATTCCCCCTGGGGTTAGGCTGCGGTACTGTCCTCTGGAAGGAGTATTGACAAATAGAGTTGTGGGAGAAGTCGTTATCCCCATGATTGCTTTCATAGAGGGAGGGATGACACTTCCCATGCGTAGGATCACGAGGGAATACCTGTTCAACCATAGGTTGACGCCGTATCAGTGTGCCCCGAATATGTTCAAGATACTAGGCTGTGTAGATGTCTTAAACGAGCGGATGAATCTAGGCCTTACTTGGCACGATGTGGCTTATCTGTACGAATGTCACCGCCTCGGGGATGATGGGTATTATCTTAAATCCCGGAACGAGGACGTTAGGTTGATCTCTTGTCTTCCAGTTTCCAATAAGACCGTGAAGAATGACTTCCTCATTGCTTCTGGGGAGTGGTTCGACGGTATTCATTGTCCAACTCGGGCAGGAAACCCAGGTGCGGCGCTTTTAGGATTGATCCTTTTTGGGGAAAGGATTTAGTGTTGAGGGGTTATTTTTCTTGCTTTCTTTGTAATTGGAAAATTTCATGGTCTAACCTCACTTTTCTTGGTTTGTTTGCAGACAAAAGTCACGTTGCTCCTCGGATAAGCCTTGTGAACGTGCCAGCGCTGAACTATCTTCTCAGGTCGGAGATTTACGTCGCCCAGGACGGACAGTTGCGTGCGGCTCATCTGGTTCTGGGTTACCAACCTCTGAGCAGCGCTTTTCAGGCAGTCGGTCACGCTATAAGGGCTGGCAGTCCGAGGCTGGCTAGAATTGACGTGTCCCAAGACGGATTCCTAGCTGACCACGATTTGCCACCAGTTGTGTTGCCAGGTGTCAGAAATCCCTACTTAGCAGAGCAGCTACCTCCGGTAAACGAGCCTGGCGCTGCTGTTTTGGTTGAAGAAGAGGCTGAATCATCTCGTCTTTCCCTTGAGGAAGAGATAGATAAGTTTTACTTCGAGGAGGAAATTCAGCAAGACCCCTTGGTGGAGCTTTCTAATCCCGAAGCAGAGCAGGACCAACATTCCGCAGTTGGTATTCCCTCAATCGTTATCTGCTCGGACGATACTTCAGACGAAGAGATAGAGCCCATGGCAGGAAAGGGAAAGACTCTAAAGGAGCTGATGTCCTCCCGAGGGAAAGGTCAGTCATCAAAGGTTCAGTCATCGAAGGGACCAAGTCCATCAAAGGTCAAAACCCTTCCCCCTGTGGTCCCCCAGGGCGTCTCGGACCCTGGCCTTAAGGTTAATCTGGACCTGAAGAAGAAGAGGCCGGTTGACACTCCTGAGGAAGGTGAGGTGACTGCCCAGCCGACCAAGCAGCAAAAGACTACGCGGGCGCCAAGAAGCAGAAGGGGTAACTCCTCGGAGAGCCGGGATGAGGAGAACCTTGCTGACGTGTGCGCCTCCCCTCGTGCATGGAACCCCAAGCTGGAGCTGGATGGGGTTGCCATCTCCTACAATGCTTCGGTCTGAGAGTATAACCGAGGCCGAGCAGGGTACGTGGCTGACGCCTTAGAGCAACCCCTACTCCTTCCTCGGGACATGGAGGCTTATAGGCGGTTCTCTCAGCACGAGCTCTTCCTATCCCTAAAAAGGGATCTCGCGTTGGTAAGTAATCCTTTTACTGTTTTATTAATTTACCTATCCCTGCTAGATTTCTTTAACACTCTTGTTTCGTTCGCAGATTACCCAACAGGTGTTCGTGGCTGATGAGTTTTGCCGCGATAGCCGTAGTCGGGTTGAGGCTGAGACCCAGGATCGGGCAGAGATGGAGAAAGCCTTGGGGTCCCTCAAGCACGAGCACCTTAAACTCACGGACGACTTCAAGGTGTCGGAGAACCGGCGCAAAAGTGCAGAGGCTGGTTTAAAGAGTGCTGAGACCCAGGCGGAGGACCAGCGCAAAGAACTGTACACGACGCAGCTTAACCTCATCACCGAGAGGCAGGCAATGCAGGATCTCAAGATTGCCCTGCAAAAAGTAGAGGATGAGCTGAGGCAGGTAAAGGAGGAGGCCCAGCTGATCCGAGAGGCTACAGAGGCCGAGAAGAATGCTGCTCGCCAGCTCGGGGCTGAAGAGACGGAGGCCAGGCTGTCTGAGGAGATTCCCGAGGTATGCAGGGAGTACTGCGGCATTTCATGGGCTCATGCTCTCGACGCTGCAGGAGTTCTCGCGGATTAGGAACTAAGACTGCCCGAGAGCATCTTCTATCCTCAGGAGATCCGTGCGATTCCTGAAGACGCTCAAGTGGCTTCAGAGCAGGAACTGGCGGTGCCTGATGCCGTCCTTGTGCCTGATATGGCGGAGGATCCCGCCGCAGAATCTACCATCGAGGTTCCTCCTCCTCAGCCCGAGCAGAAAGAAGATCCTCCTGCTCAAGCTTAGCCTTTTAGGCTTTCAGTCTCTGTAAATAGTTTTTTTTTTTTTTTTTTTTTTTTTTTTTTTTTTTTTTTTTTTTTTTTTTTTTTTTTTTTAAATGAGAGTTATCCTACTTTTCCCTTTTTTGTAAGGACCTCTCTTTCTAATGTACTCGGAATATCAATATAAAATGTTCGTTTTGCCTAATACGGATGTGCGTTAGTAGCACTCTTCTTTAAACATTTACGATCGATGTGGATATGGGTAATCGGTCAAAATAAAATGGGTTTCTGGCGCTGCGCATTTGACGATTGCGATGGCACTAAACTACGCGCACGCATTAAAATGATTTCCTTTAAGTAATAATCTCCCAATCTATCACAAGTAATAATCTCCCCAAAAGTCTGTGGTCCGAGGAGCCTGGCAGGACTTAGGTTCTGCTTAAAACTATGAATTGTCATGAGTAATAATTTCCCCAAAGTCTGTGGTCCGAGGAGCCATGCAGGACTTAGGTTCTGTTTAAAACTATGAACTGTCATGGGTAATAATTTCCCCAAAAGTCTGTGGTCCGAGGAGCCATGCAGGACTTAGGTTTTGTTTAAAACTTATAAATAGTTGGCTTAAGTATTAATTTCCCCCAAGTCTGTGGTCCGAGGAGCCATGCAGGACTTAGGTTCTGTTTAAAACTTATAAATAATTGGCTTAAGTATTAATTTCCCCCAAGTCTGTGGTCCGAGGAGCCATGCAGGACTTAGGTTCTGTTTAAAACTTATAAATAATTGGCTTAAGTATTAATTTCCCCCAAGTCTGTGGTCCGAGGAGCCATGCAGGACTTAGGTTCTGTTTAAAACTTATAAATAATTGTAATGTAGAATGGCAAGCGGCAAATAGTCATAAAAGAAAACGTATGCTAAGCCATTCTTATTAATAATAATACCTCCTGAGGTTATTTACATTCCATGGTCGAGGTATAGCTTTTTCATCCAAATCTTCTAGGTAGTAGGCGCCTATTCCGGCCACGGATGTGACACGGTATGGTCCCTCCCAATTGGGCCCCAACTTGCCCCAAGAGGGGTTCTTTGCGTTGCCAAGAATCTTCCTCATCACGAGATCACCTGGACCCAGAGGCCGCAATTTGACGTTAGCATCATACCCTTGTCTTAGCTTCTGGTGATAATAGGCCATGTGAATCGTGGCCTTTTCCCTTCTTTCCTCGGCTAGGTCCAGACTTCTTCCTAGCAACTCATCGTTATCGCTTGGGGTAAACGAGCTAGACCTCAACGTGGGGAAATTGTTCTCGATCGGAAGCACAGCCTCAGCCCCATAAGTCATTGAGAAGGGGGTTTCACCGGTCGAACGCCGCGGCGTTGTCCGATAGGTCCACAAGACGTGCGGTAGTTCTTCCACCCATCTCCCCTTTGACTCATCCAGTCTTTTCTTCAATCCGTTCACTATGACCTTGTTTACGGCCTCGACTTGCCCATTTCCTTGGGGGTATGCGGGGGTGGAATATCGATTAATGATCCCAAACTCACGGCAATACTCCCTAAAATTCTTGCTGTCAAACTGAAGACCATTGTCGGAAATGAGTGTTCTCGGAGTTCCGAAGCGGGTGATAATGTTCTTCCAGATGAATTTCTGGGCGTCCACGTCCCTGATGTTGGCCAAAGGTTCAGCCTCCACCCATTTAGTGAAGTAATCGGTTCCGACTATTATGTATCGCTTGTTCCCCGCAGCCTTGGGGAAAGGCCCGACAATATCAAGACCCCATTGCGCGAACGGCCATGGACTGGAGAGTGGGTTGAGAACCCCTCTGGGTTGGTGGATATTTGGGGCGAATCTTTGGCACTGATCGCACTTCTTAGCGTATTCCTGGGCCTGTCTCTGCATGTTCGGCCACCAGTATCCTTGGGTGAGTGCCCTGTGCGCCAGCGATCTTCCTCCGGTGTGACTTCCACATACTCCTTCATGCAACTCCTCAAGAAGAGACTCGGACTCTTCTGGATGTACGCAGAGTAAGTAAGGTCCAGAGTAGGAGCGCCGATAAAGTTTGCGGTCCTCTGATAGCCAAAAACGAGGAGCATTTCTACGTATCTTCTCGGCTTCTAGTTTTTCTTCCGGTAAGATATCGTCTTGGAAGAAATTCCTTATGGGGTCCATCCAACTGGGGCTCTGTCTAACCCGATGGACCTGGGTTGGGTTTCCGCTGATGGGATTGGCCTCGACTAGATCTTCGACTAGGATCGTTCGTGGTAAATTACGTGCCGAGGACGTGGCAAGAGTGGCCAGCGAGTCTGCATGAGTGTTTACGCTCCTGGAGACGTGCGTCAGACTGAAGGATTCAAAGCTCGCCTGTAGCCGTTTGACTTGTCCCAGATACTTTTGCATCCTAGTATCTCGAGCTTCTAGCTCTCCCATCACTTGTCCGACCACTAATCTGGAGTCCGAGAAGGCTTCTATTACTCTTCCACCCAATCTTTGAACCATTGCCATTCCTTGAAGTAAGGCTTCGTATTCGGCTTCATTGTTCGTAGCCGAGAATCCGAGTCTTAATGACTTTTCAACGACAGCCCCGTCCGGCGATATTAACATTATCCCAACTCCTGATCCTCTCTGGTTGGCCGCGCCATCCACGTAGACCTTCCAATGCATGGTCTCCCCGGCTGAAACTGCGCCAATCAGTTTTCCGCCCAGGTCTTTCTTCTCGGTCATTGTTTCTATAGAGGGCTCAGCAAACTCCGCTACCAAGTCTGCGAGGACCTGTCCTTTGACGGAGGGTCTGGGCATATATTTAATATCAAAAGCCCCCAAAAGAGCACTCCACATGGCGATCCTTCCTGTGTAGTCAGCGCTTCGAAGCACGGCTCGAAGGGGAAGCTGAGTCAAAACGATGACCGTATGCGCCTGGAAGTAATGAGGAAGCTTCCGGGTTGCATTCACTATCGCCAGAATTGCCTTTTCTAAGGGGAGGTATCGCACCTCGGCCTCATGTAGTGATTTGCTCACATAGTACACCGGTCGCTGCACCCCATTATCATCCCGTATCAGTATCAGGCTTACGGCGTGGGGAGCTACGGCGATGTAGGCAAACAGCACCTCGTCTGCCTCCGGACTGGACATGATGGGTGGTCGGGACAGGTAGTCTTTAAGCTGTTGGAAAGCCTGAACGCAATCCTCCGACCATTTAAACTCTTTCCACTTGTTTATCAGGAGGTAAAAAGGCCGACATCGATCCGCCGATCGCGATATGAACCGGTTTAATGCCGCAATCATGCCAGTGAGCTTCTGCACCTCCTTCAGGTTCCGAGGAGTCTGTAGACTGTTAATGGCTTTGATTTGGTCGGGACTTACTTCTATTCCCCTATGGGTGACCATGTACCTTAGGAATTTCCCAGACCCGACCCCAAATGAACATTTGGAGGCGTTCATCCGCAACCGGTGCTTCCTTAAGATAGCGAAGACTGTTCCAAGGTCTTTTACGTGCTCAGACTCCCTTTTACTCTTCACAACCATATCGTCTATATACACCTCAATGATCTTGCCCAGTTGTGGCTCGAACATCCGGGTCATCATCCTTTGGTAGGTTGAGCTCGCGTTCTTTAGCCCGAATGGCATCACCTTATAATGATAATTTCCGATGGGCGTCATGAAGGCCATTTTCTCTTGGTCCTCTAGCGCAAGGGGTATCTGATGATAGCCCTGGAAGGCGTCCAGGAAGCTCATTCGAGGGTGCCCCACGGTTGCATCCACCAATCGATCGATTTTGGGTAGAGGGAATGGGTCCTTGGGGCACGCCTTGTTCAGGTCCGTGAAGTCCACGCAGACCCTCCACTTCCCCGTCTTCTTCCTTACCACCACTGTGTTCGCCAACCATTCAGGATAAAAGACCTCTTTGATAGCCCCTGCTCTTTTCAACTTGGCCACCTCGTCTCTTACGACACTAGCGTGTTCCTTTGAAGGGCGTCGGGGTGGTTGCTTCCTCGGAGTGGAAGAGGGGTTGACGTTCAGGTGGTGGCAGATGAGGCTGGGATCAACTCCAGGGGCATCGTAGGCGTCCCAAGCGAATACGTAGACATTTTCTCTGAGAAATCTGACCAGTTCTTCCTTTTCTTGAAAGGGCAATTTAGAGCCGACCTGAAAGAACTTCTCCGGGTCATTGCTGACAGCAACCTTATCTAAACCTTCACACCTTATCTCCTCGGCTAGCCCCTCGTCTTGCTTTGCTGAGGAGGCTGGTTGCAATAAGCTCTTTGGGGCCGAGGACTCGACCAAGGGCCGATGTAAAACGGCGGCCACCACACACTTCCTGGCCACGGCCTGATCTCCTCGGATCTCTTCCACTCGTCCTCTGGATGGGTATTTCACTTTCTGGTGAAGTGTGGAGGTCACAGCCTTTAGGCTGTGGATCCATGGCCTTGCAACTATCGCGGTGTAGGGTGAATAAGTGTCGACCACGATGAAATTCACCTCCACCACTTCCGCCCCAGTCTGTACGGGCAGTCGGATTTGCCCCTTTGGCGTAACAAGCTTCCCCTCAAAACTGAGGAGGGGGGAGTCATAAGCTGTCAAATCTTCCGGCTTCAAATTCAGCCCCTTGTATAGGTCGGGGTACATTATCTCCACCGCACTTCCGGAGTCTACTAATACCCTTTTCACATCGAAACCCCCAATCCGCAAGGTGACCACCAAGGCGTCATCGTGAGGTTGAATTGTTCCTCTCTTATCCTCATCCGAGAACCCCAGTATCAAAGAGCTTCTCTTTTTTAACTTTTTGGGCTCCCTTTGCCTGCCTTCGGAGGGAAGGCGATCCACGGCCAATACCCTAGGGATGGGTGGCCCAGTTCTTCTCGGTGCAGCGAGGATGACATGTATCGTCCCGGTGGGGGGTCTTAAAGACACGTCCCTTCGAGGTTCTTGTGTTGCTTGGCCGGGATGGCCGCTCGAGGGGTGCAGCAGGTGACGTAGCTTTCCTTCTCGGACCAATTGATCCAGGTGATTCCACAGATTCCTGCAGTCCTCAGTAGTATGCCCGTGGTCCTGATGATAGTGGCAATACAAGTTCTGATTACGTCTGGCAGGGTCCCCAGCCATCTTTCCCGGCCATCTGAAATAGGGTTCATCCCTTACTTTCTCCAGTACTTGTTGTACCGGCTCTCTGAATACGGCATTCACTGTTTGCGGGTTGCCCTGCCTAGCCTGTCGCGGAAAATCTCTCCTCGGCTGACCAGGATTGTGACGTTCCGTCCTGAAATCATTTGCTTTAAGGGGGACAACCTTCTCCTTTCCCTTCCCTTGCAGCTGATCCTCCTCCACTCTTTTGTACTTGTCGATCCTATCCATTAGCTGTTGGACGTCAGTAACTGGTTTTCCGGTGAGGGATTTCCTCAAGCCATGCCAGGTAGGGAGGCCGCTTTTGAACGTGCTGATAGCAACATTATCATGGTTGTCATCTAAATCGTTATACACCTCCCAATACCTATCCGAGTATGCTTTCAGAGTTTCTCCTTCATGCATGGACAAGGACAGTAGCGAGCTGAGAGGTCGAGGGACTCTGGTGTTTGTAATAAAACGGGAGCAAAAAGCTTGAGTGAGCTGCTTGTAGGAGCCTACGGAGTTTGTCTTCAGGCTGTTGAACCACCTCATTGCCATCGATCCCAAGCTAGATGGGAAGATCTTGCACATTAGGGCTTCGTTTTCCGAATAGATCGCCATTTTTTGGTTGAACTGACTCACGTGCTCTACCGGGTCTGTTCTGCCGGTATAGATGGCGAATACCGGTTGGTTGAAGCGTCTTGGCAGCTTAGCCCCTTCGATTCTACTCGTGAAGGGTGACCTCGAGACCTGATCCAACGCCTTCTTCATGGCGTCGCTCCCCGAACCTTTGCTGGATGGGCTCTCATACTTCCGTACTGGGCGTGGTTCCTTTTCGTAAGAAAAGGTCTCACTTGGGGGGGTCATTGACCTTCGTCTGTAACTCATGTCCTCCGCATTAGAAGACTCGCCTGAGTCAGAGGGAGATCGTCTTCGCTGTACACGTCGTAACTTCCTTTTTAAGTCATCTATCTCTCGCTGCATGGCCTGGTGACTATTTCGCCTCTGAGACACATGACTTCCTGTCTGAGTGTGACTCTGGCTCGTCCGGATAGTATGCACACTTCCCTCACGATTCCCCCTGCCGCCTGGGTTGGTTGGGTTATTTTGCCTCTGGGACTCGGCGGGTCGTGTCCGTTGGGAGTTAGCTTGGTGAGGATCCTCCTAGTGTGGATCTAGTTCTTCCATGCTCGACCGTTGCACTAGCTGATGCCCTAGCTCTTCCCACAGACGACGCCAATTGTAGTTGCACGATTTTCCTGGCCCAACTTATGTTGATTAGGCCCTGGCCCAAAGCGCAACCCACAATAATTATTTGTAGAGGATGGGTCAAAGAGCTTAGCCTCAGTGAACTTGTTCGGTCTAATGCATGGACAATATTGTTTGCAAAAAGAAAATAAAAACACCAAAATGGACCTTTCTCAAGTCTGATTTTATTTCTTTTTTGTTCCTGATACAGTTCTCTCCTCCCCTCTTTGAGGGACTCCACTACATTATATATTCTTCTTCTTTTCATCTCAGCCTTACACCTGTTAATCATCCAAGCATCCACTTGAGCACCTGTCCCATCAGACGCCCTCATCAGACCCTTTGTGAGTTGCAGAGGCCAAGGCGGTACTGTTCAGGAGTCTTTTCCTCATTAATGCGGCCAAGAGGGTGGTTGGGGCGCAATTAATGTGGTGGTAGCCTTCCGTGAGATATTTTGGATTTAATTCATTTTATATGTTGGGAAGATGAGCTGAAATGGCTGGGGCAAGTTCCTCGTCTGGGCTTCGTGATGTCCGAGGAGGAGTTACTCCTCGGACAGGTTTCCTTGGCGCTATTGGGGTTGAATAGCGCTTCATATGAGGCTTTTCTTTGGACAGGACGCTCCTCGGACGGGTCTGAGTTTGGAATAGCCCATCATTTTTGGACCGGGCCCCACAATATGCTTTAGAGATAATAAAATGTGAAAAAGTAATAGAAAATATATTTTTCATAACATTTTCAAAAACAGTCAGGCTTGAAAATAATTTTTTTTCCAAAAAATATTATCACTTTGAAAATATATTACGGTCGAAAAATATTTTCCATCAGGATCCGACAAATCCCTGTTTACACCTTTTGGAAAAGAAAGATGATGAAGGTATTATTGTTGAGGATAATGACGAAAGTAATTTGGCCAATATTGAACAGGGTGATGGCAATTTCTTTTGGGTTCTGTCACGACTTGATACTTTTTTTTTTACTGATATAAGTATTTTTTTTTTTTTTTTTTGAGAAGAAGATATAAGTGATACTAATTGTTAGATGTTAATATTATGAAAATTTACAGGGTTTTATTAACCATATTGTGAATTCTATATCCAACCTCATTTCAATTTGATTAATGGAATGAAATATTTTAATAAAAGTTACTCATATATATATATATATCTTGATTTATTAAGAATATAAATTCAAATCCACGTCCCAGCCAAATATGTTGGCTAATAATATATTGGTCAACTAATATGGCCCTAATCAATCAGCGTATCTAACACTAAAAAGAAAAAATTGACGTGGACGTGAAGGGAGGGAGAAAGAAATTGAACGCAGTGGAGAAAAAGTGAAGTTCATGTGCTGATGACAGTGGTACGAAGAAGAAGACGAAGGGGAAACGTGATTGACGGAGAAAAGAAAAAGAAAAAAACACAGAAATAGAAGAGTTGACTTTTGGTGGAAATGACTCATGACTGGTACAATTAGCTGAACGGCTCGAATTTTATCTCACGTGTTGTAGGGGAATTAATCGAACCAGTCTGATGAGTTATATGAAAATTTGCGTATCCATGAAGGTAAGAAATTAACGATTTTGATGATAATGATTGTATGTTACATGTTTTTTAGCAGTTTCAGCTTAACGTGTAAAACTTTTTATTGTTGATAAATAAATTTAGAATTCGAATATTGACCACATCCCTAAAACCAATATAGGATATAGGGTTCAAATCTTGGCTACATGCCAAAAATAAGTTAACATCTTAACCTGATAATAGAGAAGGAGTAAAAGATGCAAATGTTAAAATTCTATACAATTGTGCACTCTTAGTGTGATTATCATTTCATAAATACAAAGTTTTTGTAAGTTGTAGAGGTAAGAGATGGTGGATTAAGTTTCTACTAGGGAGTTTCATATATATATATATATATATATATATGGATTGGATTCAAGTTACATCTAGTGTAACTCTAAGCAATATTACATAATTTAATATTTTTTAATTGGATGCAAATTTTGACAAATCTGCTATTAGATTACATTACCTTTTTATATTCTTCATGGTTGCAAAATTTCAGAGATAATCAAAGTTTAATAGCCATATCATCAATCAATTATTTAAATTCAAATTTTTATAATTTAAAATTATGTATAAAAAATGAGTTTATTCATCTAATGACAAATTAAATTCAATTTGCATGAAAATAGATATTCAAGTTAAGAACAAATAGTATTATGACAAGTGTACTGTCACTTGTAGATAAGTACAAATCTTAACAATTTTCATGTGTCGTGTTCCTCAACTTGCCCCTACCTGCAAGGCCACTTTTTTTAATTCCTTTCTCACCATCTTTTTGTTTTTTACTCTTGACTTTTGCTTTTTGGGAGTCTTGAAAGGTGATTTCTACTACGAAGTTTCTGGCTTTTCCTTTCAATCACATTTTTGCTATTTACCCCTCCGTCAGTCCCTTTTCTTATGCAATATTGTGATATAGTCCCTTCAGTTTTTTGTAATTAGTTAGTACCATGAATGATTACAACCGACAAAATTGAATGTTTGTTCGCTACTCTCTAGTGTCACTACACTCACCAACCAAACAAAATAGGCGTCCATTTAGTTTTTGGCAGCTTATTTGATTGAGTGTTTTTACACCTTAATAAATTTTTGATTGAGGGTTTTTCACATTAAGGGAAAGCAGCTTTAAAATTTTTTTTTTTTAAAAAAGATATAGCTCTATTTCCACACCAAATTTTCGTATAAATGTGCATGGATAAAGTTAAATCAGATTTGAGGATTTTTTCGACCTAACTTAAACTTATATGTTGAGAATTTCTCAAGCTAGGTTCAAAAGTCTGTCGTTAATGACTGTTGTAGTTTGTTCAGCGTTGTTAGGCTTCAGATTCTATTACTGTAACCGTGATTAATTATTTAATCTAACTATAGTCTATTTTTGCTTCTCCTCCTTTTTTCTCTTCTTGTTCTTGCTCTTATATATTTCTCCAATCTTCAAGATTCTCTAGCTTACTTGAAGATTACCATAATTTATTATAAAGATTTACTTTTTACAAAATTTTAAATGTCATATATAGTTAATTTCATAACTATGTCATCAATAGTTACCATAATTTACAACTCCAGCCTTTGAGATATCATTATTATCAAATATCATAACTATGCCATCAGATTTGGGATTTATTGGCCTTCTGGATTTAATAACTATGCCATCTGTTCATTGAAATCCTTGACTTCATGGTAAACTTCTCGTATTTCTACTGTATATCCATAGTCTAGGAAGATTTATCCTTGGAGAGAAAAAACCAAACATAAGAGATTTGAAGACTACAACTTCTACTCACTTGGACATAGCCATCATCGGTAAAATCCACCTCTGTAGCTTTCCTGGCTTCCTTCGTTTTCTCTACTGTAAAGTCCAACCCAAGCCAAACCCGACAACGAATGTGAAGTGTCTATATTATTGAAGAACCTACTGTTATTTGCTGTGACAATATGTCAATCATTGCAATGACTAAGAATCCTATTTTTCATGCAAGGACAAAGGCACATTGAGCTTAGGCACCATTTTATTCGAGACTTGGTTAGTGAAAGGAGAAATCTAACAGGAATTCATCAGTTCCAATGATCAGCCAGCAGATGTTCTCACCCAAGCAGCTACAGTTGACAAAATTGAGTGGTTCAAGAAGCAAAAGGATTACAAATTAAGAGGGGTGTTAGAAATTAATTTGTAATTTTAATAAAGAAATTTCTAGATGATGGCTGTTAGTATTACAGTTAGTATAGTAGTCATCTACGTAATTGAATAAAAGAATCGACATCGTTTAAGTGATGCGACGTCGTTCTGCTTCAGGAGTTTAAAGCCACGCGCAAAAGACGACATTGTTTTCTCACAAACAATTCTCAGGCTGGGTTCAAAAGTCCATTACGGTCGTTAGTGACGGTTGTAGTTTGTTTAATGTTGTTAGGATTCAGATTCTTTTTACTGTGACCTCAATTAATTATTTAATCTAACTACATTTTGTTTTGCTTCTCCATCTTTTTTATCTTCGTGTTCTTGCTCTTATGTATTTCTCCAATCTTCCGGATTCTCTAGCTTATTTAAAGATTTCTATAATTTATTATAAAGATTTACTTTTTACAAAATCTTAAATGTCTTATATAATTTCATATCATTTAAAATTTGTTACGGTAGGGAGGTGGCTTATAGAGCCCAACTAAGCATTGAGCCATACGTTAAAACAAGCCCAAAACTTATCCCTTCAAGGTGAAAAGCCTTTCCATAGGGGTACATAACTTGGAATATTAAAACCAAAGTGGCAGTGGGGAACTTTGATGATGCTGTCACCTTATTTTCTTCTTCTCGTCGTCGTCGACCACTACTCTGTCTTCTTCTTCGGTGCACTACTGCTTCCTTTCGTTTATTTTTTAGTTTAAAATTTTTAATCATATCTTCATTTTCTCCGTGGCAGCCGCACAAATTAGACAACATTTTTATTGAGGTGACAAGTTTTTACTAGTTTTCATTTAGGCTTATTACTAACATCATATTTTTATCTACTATTAACAATTTATCATATCAGTAAATGTCCAACTTTTTTGTATCTATAAACTTTATCATTTGACTTAAAACTTCACCTCACGCGATTGCTAAACTTATACGTGTAATATTTTATTCTTTTATTTGTATTTTATGGTGATTTTTTTCCAAACTCTATGCATGTTTTTCGCTGGTTAGAATAAGTGGGTCAAAGTATACATTTAGTTAAATTGATTAGGTCTTCTAAAAAAACAAAAGTTAAATTTATTAAGAATTACGATGGTGTGAACATGTAAGGGTTTACATTTTTTAACTCTTAATAATTTATGAACTTCTAATTAAATATACATGCATGTTCATATATATATATATATATATATATATGTTAACAATTACAAAACGATACATTGATATTAACTAATACTGAAATATTTCATTTCTATAATCAAAACGAAATGGTCATTGATTCACTAATACATTATTGACTACTTTGATCAAAATGTGAAGCAACAAGGAAAATGCAGTGATTGGACCATAAAAAAAAAAGGGTATTTTATTATTATTATTTGGTTTTATGTGGGTGTTGTTGGACATTAGTGCAGCCTGGAGAATTGGTAGCTATAAATGGCTTACGAGCTTGAATTATAATGATATGTAGGGGTGTGTCCGAATCAAGTTGGATAATTTTTTTCAAAATCCAACTTGATGAGGTGGGGATAAGAAATTTCCAACTCATTACATGTGTAGAAAACTCAACCCGAGAGTTGAGTTAGGTTGGGTTGGGTCAGTAAATTATCCTTAGACATTTTATCTCTTGTAAAAATTGGACTTTCATCAATTATTTAAACACTTTTTTTTTCAATAAATTATTACAATTCACATCGATGTCTAAATTATATTCCAAATTTCTTAATTTATCAAATCAAATTCTCAAAATACTAAAGTAATCAAACTAATCAAATTAAAATAAGGTGATGAAATAAATTTATATATAAGGTGGATTGAGTTAGGTCATATGGATGGAAAAGAAAAACTAATAACCTGAATCCTACCCTAACTTAGGTTCAAAATAAAATTTCAACCCATTGCACCAACTCAAGAAACCAACCCAAGGCATCGGGTTGGGTTAGTTTCGTCAAGTTGGTGGGTTGGATGCACACCTCTGATGATATGGTTCAATGAAATTAATGGTTACAAGGGCCAAGAACAAAATATAATGTTCACAAAAGAATATATGTGCGAGGATAAATTTCTAGGTGACTTGAAACCTCAATCCGGGGCTTGGTTCGATAGGGGCTTAGCATTAGGGTCGGACCTTGAATGTTGGGCTGCTTCCCATTTGATGAAGGTAAATGTCAAAAATTGTATCCTAAGGTCATTGAATGCAATGAGGAGAGCTTATTGTTATTATCATTTTCTGTTGTTATCTTTTAGCCAAGGGCTGATGGCTCATTTAGCCTCCAACCTGAGTGATTTGGCCCATTTGGGCTGGGCAAAATTGAGGTTCCACACCCCTCAAGTCTTTACCTAGAACAGAAAATCTGAGTGATCTCTAATGATGAAACATTTGTTACATGAAAAAGATAAATGGGTCATCTGCTCTTTGATTAGTAGAACATGGAAGTAACTAGCCGACGCTATCTTTTACTAACACCAACATTATTCTTGCATTGAACAACAAGATGAAGTTTTTGCACATATTTTTAGGCAGACAATTGGGAAACTCGTTGATATTTGAATATAGGATAAATTAAGCTTCATGTAAAAACGAAGGAAAATATTCATTTATAGTATTTTAGAAACTAGGGATCGATTTTTCTAGAATAAACTGTTTGAGAATGACTTTCTCTTCATCAATGCAATTATTTTCTTCAGGATCTTTTTGCTTGATCTTCCATTTCTCTCTTCCTACATCATATTTACTTATTTAGATGATAAATAGAACAAACCTGCTTATCTTGGTTCTTTGATTGTTTGAAGTAATATTCCCCTACATTTCGTCAAGTTGGAGCAATCCAAACATCAAAATTATGACTTTTGGATTTAAATTGATAACAAATTTGAATTTGAATTTTAACGGAGTATGTTTCAAAGACATTGGTTCTTTGGGTGGTAGATTTATACAGATTGTTGCGGTAGTTTATCTTGTAAATACTGTAGATTATGGGAACTTAAGAAGTGGCATAGAATTATAGACTAGATATATGATTGTGTTTTTTTATGATTTATTTATGCTGGATTACTAGTCTTTTGCACTAAAATAACTCACTTGACTATATATATATCCTACTCATGCTCTCTTTCCCCAAACTCATACTTGACTCTCACGTTTTTTTTTTTTTTTTCTCCAAACTTATATTGTTCAAAGCCTAAATAACGTAAACATCAAAATTTTACTGAAATTAACCTCTTTTTCATCAATCATTGATGCCAAGAACTGAAAAAAGACAATTGAGTTCCATACTCTCTCTCTCTCTCTCTCTCTATATATATATATATATAAAAGATGGTAAATAAATCATAGATTAAGTGTGTGAATTTTTTAAGGGTTTCAGGTCGTTTGTTTGTGTTTTTTTTTTCCTTCTCTCATCAGTAGCATTTCTATAATTTATAATCTAAATATTTCTTATACAGCCACAACAAAATTTCACAAGATTTTTACAACAAATTGAAATGTTAGCCCGCCACAAGTAAAAAAAAAAAAAATATATATATATATATATATATATACACAAATAAAGATTATACCAACCTACCACAAATTAAAACAAAGTTGTCATAAAAATATTATGAGATTTTTTTATACCAATAAACTTTCTCTAATGTACAATCTATAATCTATAATCTATAATATATATAAAACCGAATTCATATGACTTTTCATTGAGCTCATACACATAAGTTTTGAGACCGCATAATTTTACACATTATAATTTTCATGTAAATTTTTTAATTGAAGTTTTATTTCTGTTATGGGCAGCAGGGCAGGTAGTAATTCGGTACTACCACTACCACATTTTGGTTGTATTTTTTTTTTTTATTTCTAATGTAATTCGACAATCACACCACCGAATTTTCAACCATTTCAGTAATATCACTACATTATTCTCTTAAAGAACTTTTAATAGTACCTATAGTATTCTTAATAAACTCGCCAATGATTGTACCTACACTCATCTTATATCCTCTATATTTGAAAATTTTAGAAAAAATAAAAAATCAATAATTATATTATCAATTAAATATTTAAATTTCAAGTTTTTATAGTGTAAAATTATTCATAAAAAATAAGTTTTGCATAATAAATAACATTTGGTTCGCACAAAATTTGACATGCATGTTAAGAATATAAAGAATATGCAATTTGTTAGATTTTTAAATATGTAGCAATATTTATTTTTTTAGTGGGATTTATAGCCAAATTTTGTTCTTACTCAGCCAAAAGACTTTTATTATGATGTTCCAGAAAATGATTATTTTTCTCCTTTGGGAGAATTGAACTAATGGACGGGTCTATTTTTTTTTAATAAAAAAAATAAAATAAAAAATCTAATGGAATACTTTCATTAACCTAATAAAAAAAAAAAAAAAAAACCCTTTTCCCATTTGCGGACTTCGAAAATTAGTCCACTCCGTAAACTCTTTCTACGTCTTTTTGTCTAATGAGTCTAAACTCGCATTGTATAATAAAGATGTCGGTCTCCTATGTATTTATTTATTTTTAATGGGTCCTGTTAAAGAGATTTATAAATAGCATTTCTCTTTTCCAAACCAATTCCTTTTAAGTCATTCTTTAGCCTTTTCCCTTAATAAAACTCAAGTCTTCTCTGTAGGTCTTTCTGCCTAAGCTCTTTATAAAATTACTGGTGCCCAATCATTGGAAAAGGGAAACCCCGTTTCTTCTCTGTGTATAAATATAATGGGTGCCAGTGCCACCTCATCGAAGAAGAAATCCTCTCTCTCTCTCTCTCTCTCTCTCTCTCTCTCTTAAATTAAGTGATCTAAAGGACTAGATAACCGCGTCTAGATATGAGTATGACCTCCAATACAGTGACATTTTGTTATGTGTCCAAACTCCAAATGTCTAAAACAATATTAAAACCAAAGTGGCAGTGGGGAACTTTGATGATGCTGTCACCTTATTTTCTTCTTCTCGTCGTCGTCGACCACTACTTAGTCTTCTTCGTCGACCACTACTGCTTCCTTCCGTTTATTTTTTAGTTTTAATTTTTAATCGTATCTTCGTTTTCTCCGTGTCAGCCACACAAATTTGACAACATTTTTTTATATTAATTGAGGTGACAAGTTTTTTCTAGTTTTCATATAAAGCTACTATTAACATCACATTTTTACCTATTATTATCATTTTGTCATATCAATAAATGTTTAATTTTTTTGTATCTATAAACTTCCTCATTTGACTCGATCCTTCACCTCATGTAATTGCTAAGCTTATACGTTTAGTATTTTATTCTTTTATTTGTATTTTATCGAGATTTTTTTAAACTCTATGCATGTTTTTCATCGGTAAAAATAAGTGGGTCAAAGTATATATTTACTTAAATTGATTAGGTCTTCTAAAAAAACAAAAGTTAAATTTATTAAGAATTACGATGGTGTGAACATGTAAGGGTTTACATTTTTTAACTATTAATAATTTATGAACTTCTAATTAAATATACATGTTCATTTATATATATATATATATATATGTATGTATATTAATAATTACAAAACGGTATATATATATGTGTAGAGAGGGAAAATTCCCGACCTATCACAAGCTGACACGTCACATTACCAAGTCCACAAAATACAGCCAATTACAAAGCACCACATACTGCTGCTAGGTTTTGCTATCACTATTCAGAAGCCAACAGAAATTTGCCAAGTGTCATGCAAAAACCAATCACACATCAGCGCACGTGTAAGCGATGATACAAACAGCTTCGCACGTGTAATCGATGACATAAACAACTTCGCACATGTAAGTGATGACACAAGCAACCTCGCACGTGTAAGCGATGACTTAAGCGGACCAATCAGGCTGTGACATGTGTCACCAATCAAGCTCCACCACGTGTTGCTCACCCACCTCTAAACTCCTATAAATAGAAGCCTTCCTAAGACATTTAGGAGGACCAAGACACCAGGATTTAGAGGACCAGAATTCAGAAGTGAAAAAGCTCTGTGAAGATCAAGCCTCAAAGCCTTCAAGAACTTCAACCCCAAAATCGGAGAACATTCGAAGTAGAATCATCCAGATCATCTGCCTAGATCCTAAAGTTCGCGGGAATCAAGCCAAAAGTGTCCGAAAACATCAACAAATCACAAATCAGTGAAGCTCAATGGATTCAAGCCTCTAAAGCTCCGAAGAACTTCCACCACAAACCTTCGAAGACGAAGAACGCATGAAGAACATAAAGAACGTGAAGAACAAAGGATTTCTAAACAAGCTCATAGCCAGAAATTCATTGTAATTCCGTTTCAGCAATCTTCAATCCATCCCTCAACCAAATTGAAGGATATTTTGTGTTCAAGTCAAAACCACATTACCACAAATCCAATCAATAAGTCTTGTAAGGAGATCGAATCAGAAGATCACTCTTTTGTAATTTCAGAGAATTGTACCACACAATCATCAATACAAAATTCGCATTTGTGAAACTATTTTACTTGTTTGATTTATTTCAAACTAGAAATTTAGTCGCTTACAAATTCTGGCACGCCCAGTGGGACCTCTCTGCCTCTCATCTCTTTCTCCTTCAAACGAAAAGAAATTCGACATCATTTTGCTACTAGCTTCAATGGCCTCTAGCAAGAATGTCCGAAAATCAATGGTTGATGATTCCAGTGCTGATGAATATATCGGCCCAATCACTCGCAGTCGGTCCAAAGCTCTTAATCGACTCCAACCTCAACCAACCAAAGAAAGCCAACCTCCTACTGTCACCTCTCCGAACTTTCTGGCAGATAGGAAAGCTACCACTAAAGATTCATCTACCTCGAAAGATTTGGAGATCAGTAATGAATCATCCCCAACAAAGACCTTTTCTATCAACTCTTCACCCGTGATGAGAAACTTAAGGAGTGAAGTACCACTGACTCATCCTGTTTCATCATTTTCCCCATCATCTATAGAGGTCATGCCAGTAATGATGACTAACACCTCTACCATGGAAGAAAAGATGGCTGAAATGGAACCAAAGGGTCATTCTTCTCACAAAGGCACTTGAAGAAAAGGACGTCAAAATTGCAACCCTAATGAACAAGCTGGAGGTACAAGATTCGGGTGAATCAAGTCTTGGCCCTGAGCACCCACCTGGCTTTACCTTCAAAGGAGAAAACGCCAGGGGTGATAAAGGAAAAGGAGGTGAAGGCACTTCTCAACACGGAAATTCCACCTCAATGGCCTCGATATCTGTCCAACAACTGCAGGACATGATTACAAATACCATTCGAGTACAATATGGAGGTTCTTCCACAAGTTCTCTCATATATTCCAAACCCTATACAAAGCGCATTGATAACATGAGAATGCCAAATGGGTATCAACCTCCCAAGTTCTTGCAATTTGATGGCAAAGGAAACCCTAAGCAACATATTGCTCACTTTGTAGAAACTTGTGAGAACGCAGGGACTCAAGGAGGCCTCTTTGTAAAGCAGTTTGTTCGTTCACTAAAAGGGAATGCCTTTTATTGGTATACAGACTTAGAGCCCGAATCAATCGATAGCTGGGAACAACTTGAAAAGGAGTTTCTCAACCGATTCTATAGCATACGACGCACGGTAAGCATGATAGAGCTTACCAATACTAAACAGTGGAAGGATGAGCCCGTTGTTGATTATATCAATCGGTGGCGTTCTTTGAGTCTAGATTGCAAGGATAGACTTACTGAAATATTTGCTATAGAGATGTGCATCCAAGGCATGCATTGGGGACTTCTTTACATCCTTCAAGGAGTAAAGCCCCGAACATTTGAAGAGTTGGCAACTCGTGCATATGATATGGAATTAAGTATTTCCAGCCATGGAAATACGAAACCTCCCGTACCTGAGGAAAGGAAAGAAAGACGGGAAATAAGGAAAAATGACAAGAATGCAAAAAGTAATATCAAAGACTCAATGAATGTCAATCCTGCCCCAGTCAAAATTTCAACAAGAAATGTGAAGGCCAATGAAAAGAGGCCCGAAGGAGGTCAACAGCGTGAGACGTGTCGCTCATCACTTAAGGAATGGGAACAAAAAGTCTATCCTTTCCTAGACGCCGATATGCCTGAAATGCTAGAACAACTGCTCAAGTTGAAATTAATTGAATTGCCAGAATGCAAACGACCGGAAGAGATGAGAAAAGTTGATGACCCGAACTATTGTAAGTATCATCGCATCATAAGTCATCCAATCCAAAAATGTTTTGTTGTTAAAGAACTCATCATGAAGCTAGCCAAGGAAAGGAAAATCGACTTGGATTTTAATGATGTTGCTCAGTCAAACCTTGTCACATTTTCTTGTGGGTTGCCTAGTTCCA
This sequence comes from Quercus robur, assembly GCF_932294415.1. NCBI lineage: Eukaryota > Viridiplantae > Streptophyta > Magnoliopsida > Fagales > Fagaceae > Quercus > Quercus robur. The sequence continues at coordinate 11,236,112 of NC_065538.1, read as the reverse complement.
TGTCTCCAACTACTAAGCAAGGGTCAAATACCACGCTCATCCATTTTGGTTCTCTGGAACCGGTTCAAGTTCAGCTCTCACAAAAAGCACCTGATTATAATTCAAATGATGATAAAAGGTCAACGATGGATGAGGAAGAAGGCTGGACGATAGTTACTCGCAAGAGATGGAAGAAGAAACGAGCATTCCCTCTTCATTTGACCACCCGAGAGTCCAGAAGAGCACAAAACCAGATTCAGCCTTGGTCAAAAAGAATGAGTGATAAGAGGCAAGGGAGACTAGGAACAAAAGTGTATGAAGATTCAGCACAAATCCAAAAATCTCGAAAGCTCATCACATTGGAAGAATTCTTCCCCAAAAAATTCTTTTAAAATGACTCAGCCAAGGCCGTCCATATAGTCTCTCGTTGTGAAATTCAGGACGAAAAGGAGGATGTTGACCATGGTGATTCAAAAGAGACCTTGTCATCTTTGGAGGAACTCTAATCTCAAGACAATGAAGTTGAACCCTTGCAATCCTCCACATCACCAAAAGAAGTGCTCACCCAAGCTCTTGAAAAGCCAGAGATATACGCCCCTCATACCAATACACTTCAACAAACACAGGGATGTTACGTATGCTCTCCAGACTTAACCTTCACTGATGAGGATCTATTGTTAGGCTCTAAGCCCCACAATCGCCCACTCTATGTCTCTGGTTATGCTCATGAACAAAGGATCGAGTGTATCCTTGTTGATGGAGGTTCAGCCGTTAACATACTTCCAAAAATGACCATGAAACGACTGGGTTTTACTATGGAAGAATTATCACACAGTCGTTTGGTCATCCAAGGTTTTAACCAAGGAGGACAACGTGCAATCGGCCTGATCCACCTAGAATTGATAATTGGAGAATTGACAAGCAACGTCTTGTTCCATGTCATTGATGCTAAGACGACCTATAACATGCTGTTAGGACGTCCTTGGATCCATGAAAATGGAATAGTGCCATCGACCTTGCATCAATGCTTCAAGTTCTTTCAAAATGAAATAAAAAAGGTCGATGCCGATTTAAAGCCTTTTGCAGAAACCAAAGCTCATTTTGCTAATGCAAAATTTTATGCAAAAGAAGACATTTCTAGAAAGGTTCTTCCAGTTGAGATCCCGTCTATAAAAAGTAAAATGATGAAAAGGAGCATGTTAAATTCATCGCCAAAAAGGACATTTCTTCCCCAAAGAAAGGTCCAGAACCATTCCTCCAGTATATAACATTATCACACCGCAAGAATGGACAATCACCATTCGCAGAATGCCTTCAACCTACAAAAGACATGGGGAGGCCTCCTGCAAAGCTCACGATGGAGGATGTAGCCGTATTGAAAGAAAATCATGTCATGCCTTTAACTTCATCCACAAATCCTTTGCCCTCAAAGCTGTTAAACGGATTTGTGAGGTCTTCGCAAAGTCCAATAGAGCATGGTATTCTACCAAGTGAGCGAACGAAAGAATGGTTCGACCCAAAGGCATATAGGTTGTTAGCCAAAGCAGGCTACGATTTCTCAAAACAAGAAGACTTAAGAAAGCTAATTCCAGAAGCCACCAGAGAAAAGATGCATGGCCTTAGCAAAACACAAAGGGAAATGCGACTTGAAGGGCATGAAATTCCTATCCCAAAGACCGGATTAGGTTATACTCCCGAACAACCAGCTCAGATATGGATCAAGAAAAGAAGCGATCCTTCGAGTTCCCAATACATAACGGTGGAGGTCGGCGAAAGTTCGAATCAAAGAAAAGACCATTCTTCACCTCGTGTCTCAGTGTTTGATCGCATCGAGGCCTCGTCATCACAAATCACAGTGTTCAACAGGTAAAATACAACTTGTTTAACACCAAATCGGGACACTCTTGCTTGTAAATCAGTCTTTGATCGACTGGGGGCAACAAAAAGGCCTATTGATAGTCATTCTCAAAGTTCAATAAACTTTGACGTTCAAGGGAAGAAGAAAGCTAATGATGAGATCCGCAGTAGCATTCCTTCACGCATGAAACGTAACTTTACCTTCGAGATCAACACTGAAGGATCACTCAAAGTCAAAAGACGAACAATTGTACATACAAGTCAGACACCTATCCATGATAAGGAAATTGAAGAGGTATCATCCTCGTTTCATATTACAATAGAAGAGGGTACACTGTCAGATGCTGACGCAACCAATGAAGAGGTCGATGAAGCTCCTCCAGCCTTGGAAGATGGAGGACAAGCTACAGTTGATGAACTTAAAGAGATCAATTTAGGGACTGCTGAAGAACCCCGACCAACTTTCATCAGTGCACTTCTCACCCCTGAAGAAGAAGAAGGATACCTCAAGCTCCTAGTAGAGTACAAAGATGTGTTTGCTTGGACTTACAAGGAAATGCCTGGGCTCAATCCGAGTATTGCTCTACACCATTTGGCAGTAAAGAAGGGTGTGCGCCCAATCAAACAAGCTCAAAGACGCTTTCGGCCAGAGCTTATCCCTCAAATAGAAACCAAGGTCAATAAGCTCATTGAAGCAGGCTTCATTCGTGAAGTACAGTACCCGGAATGGATCTCTAATATCGTCCCTGTCAAGAAGAAGAATGGACAAATCCGAGTGTGCGTTGACTTCCATTATTTGAACAATGCATGTCCCAAGGATGATTTTCCATTACCCATCACTGAGGTCATGGTTGATGCCACTACTGGTCATGAAGCATTATCTTTCATGGATGGATCTTCGGGTTACAACCAAATTCGAATGAATCCTAAGGATGAGCAGCTTACAGCTTTCTGTACTCCTAAGGGAATTTACTGTTACAAAGTAATTCCTTTTGGACTAAAGAATGCTGGTGCTACTTATCAGCGGGCCATGTAGAAGATCTTTGATAATGTACTTCATAAATACATGGAGTGTTATGTCGATGATCTGGTGGTTAAAACAAAAAGGAGGGAAGACCATATGGCAGATCTACGATCCGTGTTCACTAATCTGAGAAAGTATCAGCTTAAGATGAACCCCCGCAAATGCGCTTTTGGCGTAACATCTGGAAAATTTCTTGGTTTCATTGTGAGGCACCGCGGTATTGAAATTGACCAGTCCAAAATTAAAGCTATCTAGAAAATGCCAGAGCCCAAGAATCTGCGAGAACTTAGAGGCTTGCAAGGAAAACTGGCCTACATACGACGATTTATCTCGAACTTGGCTGGTCGATGTCAACCTTTCAATAGATTGATGAAAAAGGATGTGCACTTTGAATGGGATGAGGCTTGCAGCAATGCTTTTGCGCGCATCAAAAGATACTTACTTAATCCTCCAGTCTTAGGTGCTCCTATCCCAAGAAAGCCTTTGGTACTGTATATTGCGGCCTAAGAAAAGTCTCTAGGTGCTCTTATGGCGCAAGAAAATAAAGAGGGGAAAGAAAGAGCCCTTTATTATCTAAGTCGAACTCTCAATGGGGCTAAATTAAATTATTCTTCTATTGAAAAGATGTGTCTCGCTCTTTTCTTTGCCATAGACAAACTGGAGCACTACATGCAAGCATATATGGTCCGTTTGATAGCAAAGGCAGACCCGATCAAATATGTCCTCTCCAGGCCGGTGGTTTTGGGTCGTATAGCTCGATGGGCAGTCTTGCTTCAGCAATATCACCTTGCATACGTTCCACAAAAAGCTGTCAAAGGACAAGTATTGGCAGATTTCTTAGCTGATCACCCAGTTCCATCTAATTGGGAGTTCTCTGATGATTTCCCGGATGAAGATGTGTTTTACATTGAAGTAATGCCACCATGGGTGATGTTTTTCGATGGCGCTGCACGTCAAGAAGGAGAGGGGGCAAGTGTAGTATTTGTTTCTCCACAACGGCAAATACTTCTTTACTCGTTCTCATTAAGCGAACTCTGCTCTAACAACGTAGCCGAATATCAAGCATTGATCATTGGTCTACAAATGGCTATTGAGATGGGCATATCGCAACTTGAGATCATGGAAGACTCCAAATTAGTTATCAACCAAATCTTGGAGCAATATGATGTGAAGAAAGAAGACCTCATCCCCTATTGCAAATATGCGAAGAAGTTGCTAGCAAATTTTGAGGCCACCACATTGGAGCATATACCAAGGAAGGAGAATAGACAGGCCGATGCTTTAGCTAATTTGGCTACTGCCTTAGCATTATCCCAAGAAGAGACAACCAAAGTCGCTATTTCCCAAAGGTGGGTGGTACCTCTCGTGGTTGAAGAAGAAGAAGAAGAGCAAGCCAAAATCATTTCTGTATGCCTTGTCGAAAAAGAAGATTGGCAACAAATGATCATTGAATACCTTCAACATGGAAGACTCCCGGATGATAAACACCACAAGACCGAAATTCAGCGGAGGGCTGCTCAATTCATTTACTATAAAGACACCCTCTTCCGCCGTTCATTTGATGGATTGTTTCTCCGTTGCTTAGGAGAGGAGGAGGCTAAACAAGCCTTAGAGGAGGCTCATTCTGGAATATGCGGCGCACATCAGTCAGGTCCTAAGTTACATTATAGGATCAAACGAATGGGTTACTATTGGCCTACAATGGTGCAAGATTCTATGGAATGTGCTAAGAAGTGCGAAGCTTGTCAGTATCACGCAAACTTCATCCATCAGCCACCAGAACCTCTACATCCAACTGTAGCTTCTTGGCCTTTTGATGCATGGGGGCTTGATGCAATAGGGCCATTACCAAAGTCATCCGGTGGCCACTTGTACATCTTGGCCGCAACTGACTACTTCTCGAAATGGGCAGAAGTTGTACCCCTTAGGGAAGTGAAGAAAGAAATGGTGGTCAATTTCATTCGAACTCACTTGATCTATCGGTATGGTGTCCCTCGGTATATCATAACTAATAATGGCAAACCATTCTACAATAGGCTGAAGACAGAGCTATGTGAGAAGTTTGCATTTAGACAATACAACTCCTCCATGTACAATGCCCCGGCAAATGGACTAGCTGAAGCGTTTAACAAAACACTTGGCAGTTTGTTGAAAAAAGTGGTATCCAAGACAAAGCAAGACTGGCATGAAAGAATCGGAGAAGCATTATGGGCATATCGAACAACATTTCAAACGCCTACTCAAGCAATGCCATATTCTCTTGTCTACGGAGTGGAAGCCGTCCTTCCTTTAGAACGCCAAATCCCATCATTACGGATTACCATTCAAGAAGGATTGACTGGAGAAGAAAATGTCAAGCTCAGGTTACAAGAATTAGAGGCACTTGATGAAAAAAGGCTCGAAGCCCAACAACGCCTTGAATGCTATCAAGCTCGTCTTTCAAGCGCATTCAATAAAAGAGTCAAACCACGATCATTCCAAGTTGGTGACTTAGTCCTCGCCGTTCGAAGACCTATCATCACAACTCATCGTACAGGCAATAAGTTCATTCAAAATGGGATGGACCTTATTTTATGCAAGAAGTCTACACCAATGGAGCTTACAAGTTGATTGATAATGATGGTGTAAGGATCGGCCCCTTCAATGGGAAGTTCCTCAAACGCTTTTATGCTTGAAAATCGAGGATTGCTCCTCGGTAAGAGCTTAAACTACCCACTGTAGCGCTGCAAGAGTACATGATGTCTTCCCATTACCCTTCAAAGCGTACCAATAAGGAGAAATTAATCCCACTCCATGTCACCGATTGAGAGTGTGGCGTAGCGGTTGGACGCCCGTGTCTCCCTTGAGGCCAAGGTCTTGGGTTCGATCAGTGGTGATACCCACTATTACACACTGCGTCCCCCTTTTTGCAAAAACACATAAGAAAAAGAAAAAAAAATTATAATAAAAAAAAAAAACAAAAATCTTTTGAACTACGTGATGACTTGATCCCTCTCAAGGGTACGTAGGCAACTTAGTATCTTTTGCTAAGTTCAGTCACACATTAAAAAAAAATTTCATTAAAAAAAATCATCAAAAAAAAAAAAAATTTATCAAAGAAAAAAAAATCATCAAGAAAAAAGAAATTATAAAAAAAAAAAAAAAAAATCTGTTGAATTACGTGATGACTTGATCTCTCTCCGGGGTACGTAGGCGGCTTAGTACTTATCACTAAGTTCAGTCACATGGAAAGAAGAAGGATGGCCAGTCTAACTTGAGGAGTTTTCCAATAGTTATCAATGCGTTTTTAAGGTCCCTTTGGTTGGCAAGGCATTGCTCATATTCAATGGATATTCTCCCACATTTCTGAAATATGCTTTGCATCACTTATCTCCTGGGGGCATCTTCTTGTACCTTGCAAGTTTAAGCTACACCATTTCTCTTCTAGGTTGTGCCACTTCATAACTCTGAAATTAGAATCACATCATCTCCTTTTTGAGTGGTGTCGTTTCACATCATGTCTCTGAAATCTGGATGACGTCAACTTCCTCTGGAATGATGATAGATTATATATCTGGAGTCGGTGTGGCATCATCTCTCCTCTATGGGCATGTTCGTGCAATGTCAAAATTCTTGGTAGCATGTTTCAACATCTTCAAAGTCTTGGTAGCATGCTCTGGCATCTTCAGATGTTATGCACCCTTGATGTCTGAGCTTTGTTGCCTCTAAAAATTTGGTGCGACTTTAATGCGAGTGCAAGTGCTAATGTGGAGTGTTGTCGTGGCTTCATGGCAAAGACGAACGTTGGCATGGCTTCAACACAAATGAAGTGTTGACATAGCTTCATGATAAAGATGAGTGTTGACACGACTTTGATGCGAATGAAGTGTTGATGTGGTTGCTTCGATGCAAATGAAGTGTTGACATTGCTCCACGGCTTCAATGTAAATGATGGTGCAACTTCAAGTGCTAATGTGGAGTGTTGTCGTGGCTTCATGGCAAAGACGAACGTTGGCATGGCTTTGGCACAAATGAAGTGTTGACATAGCTTCATGATAAAGATGAGTGTTGACATGGCTTCAATGTGAATGGAGTGTTGACGTGGCTTCATGGCTTTGACAAAAATGAAGTGTTGTCGTAGCTTCATGGCAAAAATGAACGTTGGCACGACTTCGGCGAAAATAAAGTGTTGACATAGTTTCATGGCAAAGATGAATGGTGACATAGCTTCGGTGCAAATGAAGTGTTGACGTAACTTCATGGCAAGGATGAATGTTGTCACGGCTTCAGTGCAAATGATGGTATGACTTCAATACAAGTGCAGGTGCGAATGGAGTGTTGTGATGGCTTCATGACAAAAATGAAGTGTTAACATGGCTTCATGACAAAGATAAACATTAGCATGGCTTCATGATAAAGATTCTTGATGTGGCTACGTTGCAAAGACTGTTGAGATGGCTCCGATGAAAAGACAAGTGTTGGTGCAGCTTCATTACAAAGGCAAATGATGGTGCGATTTTATAGTAGACGCAAGTGCAAATATTGCTTCATGACAAAAATGAATGCTGGCACTGCTTCATGGTAAAGACTCTTGATGTGGTTATGTTGCAAAGACTGTTGAGATGGCTGCGTTGAAAAGACAAGTGTTGGTGCAGCTTAATTACCAAGGAAAGCATGCTGTGTAACAAAAACAAGCAACAGCAAAGAGATTATCAGAAGAAAATCTCATGGCACGTCTAAAAAAAAAAAAAAAAAATCAAAGAGAGAGCTTCATTTCTAATATCTAGCCTGTGAAAGAAAAAAAAAATCAGTACGAATAAAGCAGGTCATAGAGAAAAAAAAAATGTAAAAAAAAAAAAAAAAAAAAAAAAAAAAAAAAAAGGGAGAAGGCATAATTTCTCTACACTTAGAGTATTATGCTACCCACCAGAGATGTTTGTACAACTCAATGCATACCCCGGTGGCTTTATATAGAAAACTTCTGAGAGACAAGACAAAAAAAGGAAAAAGAAAAGTAGGCAAGTCATTAAATGCTACCGCCGAACAATTGGAGCTCAAAGTTGAATTTTGCAAGCTCAAATGCACTCAAAGTCAAGGAAATCTGCATCAAATTTTGAAAATAAAAGATGGCATTTAATGCAGAGAAACAAAAAATGGAGGCTTACCACCTACCTTTTGACCCTCAAGTCTAAACGCAGTCACCCTCCTGACAGAGCAGCCAGCGTAGAGTGGACTAAAAAGTCTAAAATGGCAACAAGTCCAACAATGCCTGCGGTTTCCCATTCCAGATTTCCACAATTTCTGACAAGATTTCACAAAAAATCAACCCACAGAAATCTTCTAAGGACTTTGATGAACAAAACCTAGGAAAATCATCCTCAAAAAGCCCGGCCAGAACACACAGTGACCGACGGAATAGTTTTTCAAAATCAGCGCAAAATCGGCCTTCATTTCACAAAACTGATACCACAAGGCTGTTAAATGGACTTCGATCTACAAAACTCAGAAATTTCAGGTCCAAAACCCCAGGCACGCGCCTCCACGCGCCGCTAGAGACTAGCGACGATCCACGGCCTAATCCTTCAAATCTGCCCATGATTTTGGAAAACTGACTATACCATGGTCTTCTATGGCCTTGGATCAATAAAACCCAAAAATTTTAGCCTCCAAAACCCCAGGCACGCGCCTCCACTCGCCGCCAAAAGGGTTGGCGGCGCTGCCTTAAGTTTACGCACACCTCGCCCAGCCAGGCGCTCGCACGTGCCACACGTGCCGCACGTGCCCTCAGCGCTGTGACGTCATGGATGACGTCATCCACTGCTGACCCGTTTGTCCAGATTCGACCCGGAAATCTGACCCGGTTCGAACCGCCTCAAAAAAAAAAAAAAAAAAAAAAAAAAAAAAAAGAAAGAGAAAATGCTTTGACCAAGCGGACTTTTGACCTTGACCAGAAAGTCAAAATTTTCAAAAACTCGATTTTTCGAGTACATTCCGATTTTGGGACATTTTTCTTCATTCGAAGCTCAGAAATTGTGCAAACATCCAATTTCCAAAAAAGGTTGACTTTTGTGCAAATGTTGACCAGAAAGTCAAAATTTTCAAAACGGACCTGTCCCACTCAATTTTTCGAGTACATTCCGATTTTGGGACTCGTTTCTTCATTCGAAGCTCAGAAATTGTGCAAACGTCCAATTTCCAAAAAAAAGTTGACTTTTGTGCAAATGTTGACCAAATGTCAAAATTTTTTATGGACCTATCTTGCTCAATTTTTCGAGTACATTCCGATTTTGGAGTCCGTTCCGTCATTTGAGACTCGAAAATTGCAAAAATGACTCAATTCCAAGTGTTCAAAACTTAGGTCTTCAAGAACAAAATTTGAAATTCATCCATTTAATTGGGATCCCCGCAGGGTTATTCTCCAGATTTAATCAAGACTTGCCTTTCAAAGTACAAATGAACTCTCACAAGTGTGTCTTGAAATTACACTAGGTCATTAGTTCAATCTGCTATTCCCATTCGGTGCCTACCAGTCTCCAACTTACCATTCCCATTCGGTGCCTACCATTCCCACCTACCGTTCCCACCTACCGTTCTCACCAAAAATTCTCAACTACCATTCTTAACTACCTACCTACCATTCTTCATCTCTCTACTATAAATAGGAGGGTCGGGTTCATCAAAAACTCATCCAAAAAAAAAAAAAAACACTAAATCATGAAACCTCGCACGTGTAAGCGATGACACAAACAGCTTCGCACGTGTAAGCGATGACTTAAGCAGACCAATTAGGCTGTGACATGTGTCACCAATCAAGCTCCGCCACGTGTTGCTCACCCACCTCTAAACTCCTATAAATAGAGGCCTTCCTAAGACATTTAGGAGGACCAAGACACCATGATTCAGAGGACCAGAATTCAAAAGTGAAAAAGCTTTGCGAAGATCAAGCCTCAAAACCTTCAAGAACTTCAAGAACTTCAACCCCAAAATCGGAGAACATTCGAAGCAAAATCATCCAGATCATCTGCCTAGATCCTAAAGTTCGCGGGAATCAAGCCAAAAGTGTCCGAAAACATCAACAAATCACAAATCAGTGAAGCTCAACGGATTCAAGCCTCTAAAGCTCCGAAGAACTTCCACCACAAACCTTCGAAGACGAAGAACGCACGAAGAACACGAAGAACGTGAAGAACAAAGGATTTCTAAACAAGCTCATAGCCAGAAATTCATTGTAATTCCGTTTCAGCAATCTTCGATCCATCCCTCAACCAAATTGAAGGATATTTTATGTTCAAGTCAAAACCACATTACCACAAATCCAATCAATAAGTCTTGCAAGGAGATCAAATCAGAGGATCACTCTTTTGTAATTTCAGAGAATTGTACCACACAATCATCAATACAAAATTCGCATTTGTGAAACTATTTTACTTGTTTGATTTATTTCAAACTAGAAATTTAGTCGCTTACAATATATTAATAATTACAAAACGGTACATTGATATTAACTAATACTGAAATATTTTATTTCTATAATCAATATGAAATGGTCATTGAATGACTAATACATTATTGACTACTTTGATCAAAATGTGAAGCAACAAGGAAAATGTAGTGAATGGACCATAAAAAAAAAAAACATGGTATTTTATTATTTTTTGGTTTTATGTGGGTGTTGTTGGACATTAGTGCGGCCTGGAGAATTGGTAGCTAGAAATGGCTTATGAGCTTGAATTATTATGATATGTAGGGGTGTGTATGAATCGAGTTGGATAATGGTTTTCAAAATCCAACTTGATAAGGCAGGGATGAGAAATTTCCAACCCATCACATGTGTAAAAAATACAACCCCACCCAACCCAGAGGTTGGGTTGAGTTGGGTCAGTGAGTTATGCTTAACCATTTCATCTCTTATAAAAATTGGACTTTCATCAACTATTCATCTTTTAATCAATTTTTACAATTCACATAAATGTCTAAATTATATTCCAAATTTCTAACTTTATCAAAACTAATTTTCAAAATACCAAAATAGTCAAACCAAACAAATTAAAATAAGGTAATGAAATATATATATATATATATATATATATATAAAAGATGCTTTGAGTTGGGTCATATGGATGGAAAAGAACTATCTAAGGCCCAAAATAAAATTTCAACCCAATGCACAACTCATGAAACCAATCCAATGCATTAGGTTGGGTTGGTTTTGTTAAGTTAGTGGGTTGAATGCATACTCCCTAGTGATATGATTCATTGAAATCAATGGTTACAAGCACCAATCCGGGGCTTGGTTTGATAGGGGCTTAGCATCAGGGTCGGACCTAGACTGTTGGGCTAATGGCTGGGCCACTTCCCATTTAATAAAGTTAAATGTCAAAAATTGTATCCTAAGATCGTTGAATGCAATGAGGAGATCTTATTGTTATTATCATTTTCAGTAGTTGTCTTTTAGCCGAGGGCTGATGGCTCATTCAACCACCAATTTGAGTGATTTTGGCTGGGAAAAATTGAGGTTCCGCCCCTCAAGTCTTCACCTAGAACAGAAAATTTGAGTGATCTCTGTTGATGAAACATTTGTTACATGAAAAAGATAAATGGGTCATCTGCTCTCCAAGTAGCAGAACATGGAAGTCACTAGTCCGCACCATCTTTTATCGAATAACACCAACATTATTCTTGCATTGAACAACAATGATCTAAAGAACTTCAATGAAATTAGATGACGTTTTTGCACATGATTTTATGTAGACAATTGGGAGACTCATTGATATTTGAATAAATGATAAATAAAACTTCATGTAACAACGAAGGAAAATGTTCATTGATAGTATTAAAAATTAGAAACTAGGGATAGATATTACTCAAATAATCTGTTTGAGAATGGCTTTTTCTTAATGCGCTTCTTTTCTTCATGATCATTCGATTTGTTCTTCCTTTTCTCTTCCAACATTCACTTGAACAGTTTGCATTGCTGATTCTCTGGAATTTGTTCCCGCAACATCACAGGCTCTGTGATGGGTGGCGAGGGGGGAAGGGATTTTCAGCAAGAGGAGAAGTTTTTGCAGCTGTGGTTGAAAGTTGAAACTGGTGTTGCAATTTCTTCCTCTATGTGCTCATCTTTCTTCTTTGTCCGCATAAAGACGTAGGCTATAAAAGTATGAAGTTCACAGAAACTCATAACAAGCATATTTAGAGAATAAAAAACTTACTAGTTATATAGAAAAACTACATAGAAACACAGGAAAAAACCAAGTTTGGCCACAAAACTAGATATGAATACCTCTCAAACTATATAGGATCATAACATGCAAGGAATATATTTCCTTTATCAGACTGCTCACTCTACTTCCATTTCAATGTAATGAAACCAGTTTACCACCCCTGAAGTTTTCTTGTATATTCCAATTTTTCCTTCTCAAACCTGACTGAGACACCAAACAAGATATTAAAGATGATCAACAGATGTAGATCCAATATATTAAAATAATCATATCTAATGCACAAAACTCCCACTTTTGCGAGGTTTGGGAAAGGTGATTGGTAGGCAGCCTTACTCTCAATTTTAAATAGGTGAGTTAGTTTAAGCAAAAAGAATATGTTGCTACTCACCTACATAATTATAAGCTCCAAATGAGGCACATGAATAACTCCATCCTACTTAATGTTACAGTATGCGATGCAAGATACTAGCACATCTAAAGGAATTGATACTAACTTTGATTCAACATATTGCTCATCATAGACATGTATAAAGCCAAAGATTACTTGTAAACGATTTTAATCACAAGTAGCAGAGCTTTAGCTGGCCAGTAAATAATTTTTGCAAGAAATGCATTTTGTTTGTCTTTTTCTCCCACCTTTTGTAATGATTATGTTTATGTCTTTACTCTTTTCCCACACCCGAATAATCCGTACTGATTATGCTAATGAGAAAATGGTCATGAATCATGATTTTTGTTTGTAACTTATAAGGATAGACAAGTCTTTTACTTGACCATTGGCTGTAAGATCCATGTCAAATAGCCAAAAACATCACTCTGATTAGGCAACCATAAGGCTCTAGTAATGCAGAAGAATGCCTCTAGATATTCCTGTTACTACCATTTTAACAAAACAAGAAGAAAGGTCGTCAACAACAAACTCCAGAATTCCCCAAATGAAGCAATATGCATCCTTTTTATGAGGAATGTTACACATTTTGGTAGAAGAGAGTTGATGCTAAGGTCTTCTCATTGAAGCCACCTAGGGTTCTATCCTTTCTCATTGAAACCCTCAATTTTCTCCATCCTAAGTTTGTTCTTTTATTACAAGATGAACTGGCACTAGCTAAAATACATTTAAGTTACAGACATTATACCCATATCAACCCCTTCACCACCCCCCCCCCACCCCCCCCCCCCCCCCCCCCCCCCCAAAAAAAAAAAAACTCATATGGACAAGTACTTTACAGAGGAATAAGACACCTGTGATCAAGATTTTTGATCATATGGTATACCTTCTTCTTGAGTTGACACACAGCAAACTCATCTTTAACTGTATCATGCCTAGCCTTGAATAAGCACTAACGACCATCATATAGGATCAAAGCATAAAAGATTATAATCTATCAACTTTGGAATGAATAGTGAATACACAGCCTCCATGTTTTTTTTTTTTTTTTAATTATTTTTTTATTATTATATATATTTGTCTTATCATATAGTAACCAGACAATTTCCAAATGCCCAAGCAATCCATCCCCTCTTCTCCCCAACTTCCCCCCAGTGCACGATGTGGTGGAAGCAAAGGTTATCCCCTTCATGCTTGGGTAGAAGGTAAAGGAATTAAATTATTGGCCCTGCAATCCAAATGCTCCTTACTTCAAATGCCCTGTATATAAAACTTCAACAATGATAACAATTCAAGTAGTCAACTACAGTGCTCAAGTTTCATTTCTCTAAACCCAAAAAAGGAACAATGAAAATAATCAATTGCCGAAGAATTTGAAAGTTTTACAGTAATTTGAGAGAATTGCAAGATTTATTTCCCCTCTAATTCTCCAGATTCATTCTGGCTTCTTCGTTTGGAACTACAATATATGTTTATTTCAGCCCTAATACTCCAGCATATTAACCGCATCACCACTCTTCTGCATAAGCATTCCTAGACTCTTTAGTGCATCGGAGGAGAACAGAGCAAAAACCTCCTTTTTTTTTCTTTTGGAAGGAAAAGAGTAAGAAGTAATTAGATGTTACATAACCAATTAAGATCTAAATCCATAGAGGCTAGAGTCAACATATTCTCACACTGTTTCTCAGCAAATAAGGAGAATCATAAATCCCACACAAGCTCAAACTTGGAACACCAAATCCCATTTAATCAGAATACCCCCTCCTCCCTTCTCTCTGTGATTGTATCAAGGAATACTTAGGAAATAAGACTAAAACCATAACTGTTAAGAATACCCATATCACCAAAACAATATCAAGAAAAGCACTTAATAAGCTTAAAAACAATTCTTTGAAGCTGAAATCTCAAAACCCATATCACCATTTTATAAATTTAATCACTTTGTATACGAAATAAACACAATAAATTAAGGTAAACAAAAAATTACAAAGCTGAGGAATAAGAAAAGGAAAGGGACTTCCAACAACAACATTGACAGCCAAGTGCATGGGCCTAAGAAACCTGTAACGCCGAGCTAATGACTCTTTTGGTGGTGGCTGCGGTGGAGGAGCTGAGTCTCCATTGCTGATGATGCAGAAGACGATGGTGAAGAAAACTCGTTGGGTTTCTGCTGGGGCTCATGGCAAGCAGTCAATCGAATCGATCAATAGTCAGAAACCAAACCCCGGATACTGAAAACAAAAACCGCTCATTTGTTATGTTGGCTTCAACTTTCGAGTATTGAGTGACACGCAATTTTGTCAAAGTTATAGGTGTTTTTCGTTTTTTTTCAGTTAGCAAATTATTGTTTTATTTATTTATTATTTTCTCAACACTTTTTATGTTTTTGGCTATCTTAGCTTATCTAATTGAATTCAATCAATTTATGAAAAATAATAATGTTATCTTTTTTTTAAGCAAAATTAACTTCAATGGTATCCTCTGAGAAAAACAGTAAAAATAACTTCAATGGTATACCTCATTTGGTCAGTGCAATATGTTTTACCCAAAAACTTAAGATGGGCCTAAAGTTTTACACATTTTATTTTATTTAAACTTTAGAAAAGAGATAAATAAGTAAAGCCAAACATGTTTTTCCCCTCCCTCAAATAAGAATAATCTTCATTTGCAAGCAAACTTATGATGAAGTTTTACTTTTTACAAGATCTTAAGTCTGATTTGGTATGCTGTCATTCAAATTAGTAATCATAAAATACTATTAAATTCATTTTTAATATTCTAAAATATTTATAAAAAAAATTCCAGTACAATTAAAACTAAAAAATTAATTAGAAAATAAAATTTTAAAGAATTTTCAATAAGCTAGGTTTTATTTTTATTAATGAAACTAGCTTATAACTCATGCATATGTATGTGATACATTTATAAACATGCACAATTAAATGTGTATTAAATTTTACTAATTAAGTTTATATATAATATATATAATTTTTTCTATATTTGAGAATATAAAATAGCTACATATAATATAAACTCTAAGTTTATTTGTAAAAGAAAATTCATTTGAATTGTTATCCACAAAATTTTAAATTTTAATTTGTCAAACAATTATTTGTATAACAATAATAATTGTAGGGGTGAAAGACCAGGGAGCCCATACCTTGTATATGTTGGGCCAAGGGCCCCAGTCTGGGGAAGAACTCCTCCTCTGCCAGGCAAGGTCGAGGACAAAGGGAATGGTCTGCCATTAAGAGCGACACTCCAGACCATTCCATAGAAGAGAATAAGTATTAAGAAAGAACAGGACAAAGGAAGACATGGAAATATCTAAGAGAAAGTTGCTACTATTGCATTAAATGCTCTGCAACTAACTGAACCATACTTTTCAATCTTTACAACCACTCCCAAAGACTTTGGGGAAGGGCTGATGGGACAAATATCAACACTATCAATCTAAATCTACACGTGGACAGTGGAAATGAGAGGAAGACAATATAAAATAGAGGAGAAGGGAAAAAAGAAGTCCCAGAGCAATCTGGAGACCAGACTTGTAACAAAGTATTAAGAACAATATTTAAGAATCAACATCCTCAGGTAAAATTCGAGGACGTCTTTCCCTAGTGAACTTATGTTATCTTTCTTTCTTTATCATCAAAACCTATTGGTCGATCATTTAATTCGCTAAGGTCCAAGTTTCCAATTCATTCTCTACAAATTTATTGTATTGGGCTCATTGGACCAAGACTCCATACATTTTAGGCTTGGGCCCCAAATTGTGACCCTACAATAATAATAATAATAATTGTAAAGACCAGATTTGAGTTCCTAACCCAAAAAGGTGGATGAACTTAGGCCCAAAAAGCCCAAAACAATGAACTTGTAAAGAGTGGGTTGGAAAACTGGGTTTTAATAAATCAAATAACAACTAAAGTGGATTTAGATGACAAGAGAATGAAGATAGACAAGTTTAAACTAAAGAAAATCGTTCTCGGCACAGTCCGAGGAGGTCAGTTCTTAAATATTTCTCTCAAGTTTGATTACAAATACAATTCTTGATTGCTATAGTGTTTTTCCCTTAGTTTCTCGATTCCCTTCTCTCATTGCCTCCTTCTTCTTTTATACTATCCTCCCCTTTCATCTTTACCCTCCACATGCAGGTCAGATGGTTGGTGTTGATATTTGTCCTATCAGCACCTTCTTGAAATCTTTTTGTAGTAGTTGTAAGGCTGAAAACCACTGTTCAAGTATCACTTTCACATTAATGCAGCCAAAGGTTTAACTGCAGAGCATTCAATGCGGTGGTATCAACTCTCTTCTTAGATATTTTGGGACTCTCCCCTATCTTATGTTTCTGTAATGCTTATCTGTGTCAATAGAATTTCCTAGAACGTTCCCCTGGACAGCAGACCACCCCTTTGGACCTCGGCTTTGGTTAGCCGAGGAGGCATTCATCCTCGGACCACCCTTATGGGCTCTTATGACCAAAACTAACTTTTTCATTTACTAACACAGACTCTTAGGAAGGTTTTTACTTGTCCTCGAACTATTCCTATCCTCGGATTGGGCCCCCGACCCAATATATGTGCATTCCTGGGCCTATCACCCGTACAATAGTCCCTCAAAATTCTTCTTCCTAGCTCCTCGAGGAGAAAGGAGGATTTCGATGTCACTGTAGTTGTTCTGTGCTCATCGTATCCCACCTCTAACTGCGAATACGCCTTTTTAATTGCCCAAGGCACGCTCCTGATGCTTTGGCATTCGAGACGCGTCTTCATTAAATTTTTACGGCTCCCTATCCCCCATATTCTACAGCATGATGCGGATCCAACGGCTGAGGATTTTGCTACAGGATCTACCCAAAAGCCTCATAGGCATTCCAGGCAAACACATGAATATTCCTCCTAAGAAATGCTAACAGTTCTTCCTTCTCCCGAGGAGGCAACTGAGTTCTAACTTAAAAAAACTTTTTCAAATCGCCATCTATGGCAATTTCCTCCAACCTCTCACACTTTGCCTCTCCCGACATCGCATTCGTAGATAGGACCGAAATCCTTGATTGCTATGAGTCCACCTCAGTAGCGGCCGAGGACTCAGCCGCAAGCTGATGCATGATGGCAGCCACGAGGTATTGCTTAGCCATGGATTGACTCCCCACAAGCTCCTCAATCCGGCCCCCTGATGGATACTTCACCTTTAAATGCAGAGTTGAAGAAACGACCCTTAGGGCATGAAGCCAAGGTCTGGCCACAATGGCAGTGTAGGGAGAGTATGCATCCACCACAATGAAGTCCATTTCAACCATCTTTGAACCTGTATACACGGGCAACCTAATTTGACCCCTTGGGATAACTACCTTCCCATCAAAACTCACCAAAGGTGAATAATAGGCTATCAGATCTTTAGGCTTTAAGTTCATCCCTCTATATAAGTCATGGTACATAATCTCTGCACTACTACACTGGTCTACCATCACCCTCTTCACATCACACCCTCCTATTCTGAGAGTGACCATCAAAGCATCATCAT
This sequence comes from Quercus robur, assembly GCF_932294415.1. Taxonomy (NCBI): domain Eukaryota; kingdom Viridiplantae; phylum Streptophyta; class Magnoliopsida; order Fagales; family Fagaceae; genus Quercus; species Quercus robur. Next base: position 11,218,135 of record NC_065538.1, on the reverse strand, counting down.
ATGGCTGGATGGTTCCCATCTTTTCCTTGTCTGAAAAACTCAATGCCGGTCGAATTCCCACTCCAGCCCTCTTCAGCTCAGAATTAGAGTCCTCAGCTAGTAGTCGAGCTATAAACATCACCCTGGAAGGATGAGAACCAGTCCTCCCAGGTGTAGCAAAGATAACATTAATTGTGCCTAATGGGGGCCTTGAAGAAGCGTTCCCCTGAGCCCCTGACCTTGATTGGTCCCCTTGCCCGTTAAGTCGATACAAAAACTATTTTAACCTTCCTTCTCTGATCAATTGCTCCAAATGGTTCCACAGAGTTCTGCAATCCTCGATGGTATGCCCCCGCTCCTGGTAGTATTGGCAATGGAGGCTTTGGTTGCACCTCAAGAGGTCTCCTCCTATTTTGTTTGGCCATTTGAAGTGTGGCTCATTCTTGATCTACCCCAAGACTTGATGCACTGGTTCTCGGAACACAATGTTAACCACCTGAGGAGCTATAGATCCAGATTATCCCGTAAAATCCCTTTGAGGTCTGTTATTGTTGTATCTATCCGACCTGAAATCCCTCCTCTCCTAAGGGATAACCTTACATTTCCCCTTGCCTTTTTGTTGGTCTCCTCAACCTGCTTGTACTCATTAATGCAATCCATAAGCCGATGAACACTCCTTACCGGCTTCTTGGTCAAGGATTTTCTCAAATCATGCTCAGTGGGCAGTCCGACCTTAAAGGTCCTTATAGCCACGTCATCAAAATCCCCATCATTCTTATTAAACATCTCCTAGTACTTATCCGAGTATGTTTTCAGGGTCTCACTTTCTCGCATGGACATGGACATGGAGGGCCGAGGAACCCTACTACAAGTAATAAAATAAGACCCAAAAGCTTGGGTGAACTCCTTGAAGGAGTCAATAAAACATGCACCCAGACCATCAAACCACCTCATCGCCACAGGCCCCAAGCTAGATGGAAATACCTTGCATATCAAGGTCTCATTCTTAGACTGTACAATCATTCTCTGGTTGAAGTGATTTACGTGCTCCACAGGGTTTGTACGACCATTGTATATGGTGAACGTGGGTTGAGTGAACCGCCGAGGAAGTCTCCCTTCCTCAATCCTGCATGTGAAAGGTGATCTAAAGATTTGTTTAAGTGTTCTGCGCATCACATCATTCCCTAGGCCTTTGGAAGATGAGCTTCTGTTTCTACGCTCATGGTGGTATTCCTCATCATACGAGAAAGACTCACTGGGAGGTGTCCTTGATCTCTGCTTATAACTACCATCCTTGATCTTCATATTTTATTTAGTTAGTTGGTGATGTTGCAGTTTCTCATTAAAACCAAAAGATATTTCAGTTAAAAAAGTATTGAAGGTAAGCCAAACCCTTGAAATATTATAAGGGCATTAATCGTTCCAATTTAATGACTTATATAAATGAAAATTTGTGTATCGATCGAGGTAGGAAATTAACAATTTCTTTATGAGTTTCAATTAGTTCAAGTGATAAAGTTTTTTATCATTGAATAAGAAATTTGTGATTCAAATTCTGATAACATCAAAAACCAATTAGTTTCTGCCTAGAGTTGGTGCTTCATGCTCTCTGGTCATTCTGAGAACTAGAGGTGGTCTAGTTTAATGTAGAGCTTTGGGTTTTCAGCAAACAACACAATCTGAATACTTCACAAAATTGGCTGCATGGATTTTCAATGAACACAGCAACCCAGACTTGTTTGCTATTACCATATGGTCTATCTGGAATCAGCATAACCAAGTATGCTCTCCATCTCATACCACAGGTTTCCAAGGATCGCTTAATGAATTTCTGGCTATGTAACCACCACCACAGCCCCCTCTGATTACCCCTCTAGTTCGCTAGTGCCCCCTACCACTAGGTTTTGTCAAAATAAACTTCAACGGATCGGGTTTTGCCAAGGATAATAAAGCAAAAGTTGGTACTGTCATTTGGAATAGTGATGGACTTGTCCTGGCGTCTCAATCTCGACCGATAAATCAAGCTTACAGTCCCCAGGCTATCAAGGCAATAGCAGCTCTATCTGGTCTTCAACTAGCGATGGAACTTAGCTTCACTCACGCTGTCTTGGAAGGGGACCGCCTCTCACTTATGTCAGCCCTACAAAATGACTCTGATATATTGTGTCCTGATGGTCTGCTAATTGACGATGTCTAGCGTTGTTATAGTTCTTTTCATAAATTACTTTACTCTCATACAAAGAAAGAAGGTTATAAGGTTACTCATTAAATTACGAGATATGCTTTAAATATTTGACTTTGTTGTGTGGATGGAAGATGTTGCACCACTAGTTTCTATTGTTATTCATGCTAATGCAGCCAATTTATTTTAATATAAGCTACGTAGGTTGGATTCTGTTATTTACACAATATATATATATATATATATTATACAGAAAACCAAACAAAAAAAAAGTCATTTAATTATTAGGATTCAGATTCTATTACTGTAACTTCCATTAATTATTTAATCTAACTACATTCTGTTTTGCTTCTCCTTTTTTCTCTTCGTGTTCTTGCTCTTTTAAATTTTGAGTAATATTAGAGATACAAACTTTATTCAAAATATTTTACAAACTGCTAAAGTGGTGTGTGATGCCTCAATTTGATTGATTGTGTGATGTGTATGAATGTGTGATGAGTCCCACATCTGGTATTTACTAGGTTGAACTGAGCTTTATTAACAACTACAAAGAGCCTCAATTGTGACTGGTCCTTTTGAGGTATAGCGCAGATGTGGCTAGCACTTTTCCTTGAGTCGTTACATATGGTATCAGAGCCGGCCCGGTAATCCCGTGTGGGCTCAGAGACACTACTCCACAAAGTGAGCCCTAACGAGGATATTAGGGATTTAAGTGGGGGAGATTGTGACGTCACAATTTGATTGATTGTGTGATGTGTGTGGGTGTGTGATGAGTCCCACATCTGGTATTTACTAGGTTGAACTAGGCTTTATTAACAACTGCAAGGAGCCTCAATTGTGACCAGTCTTTTTGAGGTATAGCGCAGATGTAGCTAGCACTTTTTCTTGGGTCGTTACATGGTGAGTGATTATTGGAAAATGAAAAAGTAATATTAATGGTGGATCTAAATGAAAATCAGTAAAAAAATTGGTCACATTAATAATTTGTACAGATATTTTAAAGTATAGCGCAGATGTGGTTACCACTTTTCCTTGGGTCGTTACATGGTGAGTGATTATTAGTAAATGAAAAAGTAATATTAATGGTGGGTCTAAATGAAAATCAGTAAAAAATTGGTCACATCAATAATTTGTAAAAATATTTTAAAATAGTTTGTAATTGTAGCAATACTCATATATTTCTCCAATCTTCAAGATTCTCTAGCTTACATGAAGATTTTCTTAATTTATTATAAAGATTTACTATGTGCAAAATCTTAAATGTCTTATATAGTTTCATATCATTTAAAATTAGTTACCATAATTTACTACTCCAGCCTTTGGGATATCATTATTATCAAGGGTCATTCTACTGTACCCCCATTTTTTTAGGGGGTACGGTACCCCCTTTAATCTTGGCTATAGATTTTACACATTTGAATCTGACCATTTATTTATTTTTAATGAAAAACTAGGGCCAAAATGGCCAAATACCACCTTTTTTTGAAATTTTTAGCAACAAAACATTGTTTTGGAACTAAATGGAGATCTACCACTTTTTATAGTACTCGAGCTCACCAACCTCGAGTACCCCACTTTTCTATTCCACCATGGCACAATGACATGGCATCTGGGATTTAAATATTGTAGTTAGTACTCGAGCTTCACGAGCTCGAGTACTGTTCTAGTCTATTTCCATTAAACTCTAAGAACCCCTGTCTCAATCTCGTCCCTCACTTTCAGAATCTCCCTCTCTCAATCTCGCTACATCTCACTCTAACTCTCCCACACGCTCTGAATCTCCCTCTCAGTGTCACTGTCGCTCTCATTCTCAGTGTCGCTATCGCTCTCATTTTCAGTCTCCCTCTCGGTCTCGGTGTCCCTCTCAGTCTCGGTCTCACTCAATTTACATCTTCAATTTGCATCTTCGGTTTGCATCTTTAGTTTGGAATCACAAGGTATGTCTCGCTCAACTTGCATCTTCAGTTTGAGCATTGGGTATTTGTGGGTATTTGTGGGAGAGTTAGAGTGAGATGGTAGCGAAATTGAGAAAGTGAGAGTGAGTTGATAAAAACCGGGTATTGATGTGTTTGTTGGATTTCTTTAATGATTGAAAAAAAATTACATCAAATTTTGAAGGCTTAAGATGAGTCTGCATGTCTATATTGATGTCTTTTATGGGGAAGAAATGGGTTTCATTTGTTGAGAAGTTTAGCACCCTTTATGAACATATGTAAAACAAATACATTGTATTATATAATTCTTAACATCAATGAAAATTGAAATTGGGTATGTTATGCTAATTTAGAAAAGGAAAAAAAAAAGGAATAAAACAGACAAATAGATCATATGTTCATGACTCAAAAAATCAAATACTATATAATAATAAAGTTAGAGGTGCAGAAATGTTTTAAACACCACTCTATAATTTATGATAATCTAGACACATGTCTTAATCTATGATAACCTAAATGCTCTAGCCTTACCAGATTAATCAACTTTTCAATTGAAAAAAAAATAGGGTAAGAAGTCAACTATTTTGTTTAATCCATTCACACGGATTTACCTAGTGCTTGTGTTTCATGCCAAATCAAACCATTAACATAGTAATTGGTTTGTAAGTATGCCCCATGGAGAAGCCGATGCACAAGTAACTAGGGTCTTTAACCATTATTAGTGTTAAAATTACAGGTAAAAATTCCACATTTTGTTAAACCTAATGCTTCCAACAAACAATACTATCCTCCGAAGCATCAGGCAAAGGTTCAACGCAATAAGACATCAAGGAAAAGTCCAAAACTTCAATAAAAACCAGAAAGTGACACCAATTTCCTGGAAGATCATAACATCTAGAGCCCTAGACCTATAGAATCAAGCTGCTCTTCTTTGTTTTCTTTCTTAAAAGGAAAAATGTTTGCATGAATGAACCCTAACCCTAAGTGTACTAAACCAACCAAGACCAGTCTATACAATTCCATTTAACCTACTCCAGCCTAGATTAACCAACACCACTCAACATAAAATCAGATCAGATAATGCAGATCTAAAACTATAAACCAAGTCACATATGATCATGCTTTCTAAATCCTAATTAACCGTGTATTCAGGACTTAAATCTTTTTGATTCCTTAAACTGACACTAAGATTTTAAAATAGCTTCAGTAAGGACTTAAATCTTCATGTTTTTGCTCGTCCAAAAACTAAAATAAGAAGCTCTTTCTTGACACAAAACAGAGGGCTTATGAAGCAAGAATGAAAGAGGGTTTACTTTAATTCATGTAACCAGGTTTGGTCCTTAGTGAGGAGATTTGACCAACCGTAGAAATACAAGCCGTTTGTTAGCAGGTGTAATTTTTTATTTTTTTTATTTTTTTATTTTTTTTTTGTTTTTAATGAACATTTTCATGTGTTATTAGAGCAATTAGTCATTGTGGGACATAGTTAGAGTTCTCATTGAGGCAATCGGTTAACAATAGAAATCAATAAGACAAGTGAATGAGGGTTTGTGAATTCTTTACTCCAAAAAGGAATTGAAAATTTATTAGATAGGACCGCTTATAGCACAGAGAAAGTAAGTTAGCAAATGCAATATTAAAGAGTGCTTTATTGAAATTTAATGATGTAAACAGCCAACAATTGCATTAAGAAGCATAAAGTCAATTGACTGCCTAACCAAATTAATGGAAAATTATGGAAGTCCCTATATTTTTTAATTGTAGAAATGATCCAATCAAAGAATATCAATGATGAAATTGACAAAACTGGATTGGATTGCTATGATAGAGAATACTGTTAATAATGGGCATTTACAACACAAGAAATATGATCTCTCATTTTAGTTTGTAAGTTTCAAAATCAAAATTAATATGATGTGGGTATTTGTGGGTATATATGGGTATTTTGTGGTGTAATTTTTTTTAATAGAGAGACTTTCATTTTAGAAATTTCTTCCATCTGAAAGTTGTGGCTTTCTCATTTATTTATTTAGGGGTGAAAATGTTTTATCTTGTATACTGATATATTCTATTTCTATTAGCTGAATATGTTGTAATCTACTTAACATTCTAAAGTTTAGTACATTTTTTTTATGAAATCAGTGAAGGCTGCATTAGATATATATTATTGCCATTTTCAGTCAAATATGTTTATAATTAAAAATAAATAAATAAGACTGTCATGTTGTTGTCACCAAATGCCAGATATGGACCCACATGGAGCAGGACCCTCTATACAGACTTTGTTGATGAGGCAGGATGTGCATCGTTCAAGTTTGCTTTGGGATGCTCCTTTGGAAGGCGAGGTATGCACTTGTTCAATATATGTAGTAGAAAGATTTTTGGCATTTAAGTTTGAAGCGTAATTATTACGTGCTACTCTAATTATTATTAATACTAAGTTGCTCTATTTGCAGGAAGTGCGAGGTGTACTGACTTGTCATTACTGAGAGAAAGGTCTGCTTGAAGGTGGGTTAGATCCACGAATTGCCGCTTATATCACAGATGCAAGGTTAGATGGACTACTTCGGGTCCCACATATGGACCTTGACCACGCATTGATCATGACGTTGGTGGAGAGATGACGGCCGGAGACGCACTCATTCCACTTGCCCCATGGTGAGATAACCATCATACTACAAGATATGGAGGTTATAATGGGGGTACCTGTAGATGGCTTGTCGGTGGTGGGATATACCGAGATGGTCGATTGGGGCGAACTCTGCGGCAACTTGCTAGGGCATAGGCCACCGAACAAAGAAGTTGGTAGTAATAAGAACACTGCAGTGATGGAAGGGCCGAGGGTAAAAGCCAAATGGCTTGAGGATTGGTTTAGCAACCCTCTCCCAGTTGACGCCCCTAAGGAGCTTGTGCAACTGTATGCTCGGTTTTACATACTAGAGATGTTAGGTGGTACGTTGTTTATGGACAAGTCTGGTGAACGGATCTCAATTATGTATCTGCAATTTTTCAATTCAATCAACAACGGAAAGAATTATAGTTGGGGTAGTGCAGCACTAAGTTGGCTCTATAGACACCTTTGTAAGGCATCAGAGAAGACAGCTAAGCAGATTGGCAGTGCATTGCTATTGGTGCAGTTGTGGGTGTGGGCGAGGTTTCCACACATATTTCCTATGATGAGGCATCCACACCAAGCACTGCCCCCAGGTCCACTTGCTATCAGGTATGTAGCATCTTAGATAGTTATCGTTTTACATTTCCGCATTAACTTTTTTCGCATAGGAATTATGTAAGTAACTAATATGAAGGTTATGTCTGTGTTGTTTGCTAGATGGAAAGGGGCTAAGATAACAACTGAACATGCAATGCACGTCCTACGTGCCTATCATGTGTCGCTTGCTTCGCTACAGCCAAATCAGGTATCGTGCCTTACAAGTGGGAACCGCTTTGGCATGTAGTTTTTGTACTTACAATTCACTTTGGAATGAATAAACATTTTTTATTTCAGAGTTATATCTATTGTTCACATTCGTTACACATTTTTTCTAATTATATTGTTAATATGGTTGTTTGCATCTGTTGGATCATTGCAGATTGTCTAGGAGCCGTACAAAAATTATTTGGGTTCGCTGCTCGCATATTGTACGACAGGCCAAGTAGAGAGTTCTCCTGACTCTCATTAGATGTTTGCTTGAGCGAGATCTCAAGATACGTAATGTGACTCCTACTTGATAAATGACTTTTGTTGGTTTTTAATTTGCATCCACCATGTAGCATAACTTTTAACCTAAGAAGGCCATACCATAGCATAGAAAATCTAGAAAAGCCTTCCTTTCAATGCAAAATAAAGGAGCTGAGGTTCCTTTTATTCTTGATCCTATATTCATGAACCATTGTGCAAGAACCTTCAAGAGCGTAAGCTTAGTTGAAACCACAACTTCCCGGAGTTTTGATTTCACGCAGACAACATTCGTGGTGGAAATCATATAGAAGAAGCCTAAAGCAATGTTATGAATTCCGTTCCATTCTGGCCCTTGTTCCACCTCAAACAAAATTCCATGCCATTCCGGTGTGTTTCGGGCATTCCGAGGCATTTCGATAAATTCCAGCCGAAACTAAAACTTCGGCCGGTATGGATTTTGGGATTTTTTTTTTCTTTTTTCTTTTTTCTTTACCTTCAACTTCATATCTGACATTCTAACAATCTGAGTTGCTGCCCTTCACTACCATCTACCATTCCTTCTTAATCTCCATTTGGACCATAATTCTCTGTTTCTTCTTGACCACCTTTCAAAACTTTTTGCCGGCACAAAATCCACATCAAAAGAAAACTGAGGTGTTGATGGAAGGGCGTGCAGCTGAATTAACCGAGTGGAGAGAAAGACTGAGAATGTGGATAATGGACGGTTATGATTTTAAATGGTGGAGGGCATATTCTATGAAATCTTTTAAGGAAGGGTCTTGAATGTCTTTGTGTGGAACGTGAACCCAGCTGGTTATTAGTTTTTTATTTTGGAGTTATCATCTGGGTTGCTACACCAGAAAGAAAAAATAAAATAAAAAATAAAAGAAGAAGGAGAGAGAGAGAGAAGAAAATCTAGTGGGCTATCATTTTCTCCAACTGGAAAGTTTAACTTATGTTGAAAGAGGACAGCTCTACCTAAACAGGCCAAACCCAAAGGTGCCACACTGCTCTTGCCTCTGAAGCGGAGATGAAAAACAGAGTATTGTCTAGCGAGGAGGAAGCCAAGCTATCCAGGAGCAAGAAAAAAGTTAAAGAGGGTCATCATGCTGATTTCAACGATGGTTTAAGTGAGAGTGGGCATTCGCAGGGAAGCCAGACCCCGTGGGGGGATGCAAAGAAAACTTTCAAAGATAAACCGGTGGGAGAGATCCCAGGAGCCTATGCAAAGGCTTTCGATTTCTCGGACCTTATGGACATGGAGGCCGATTCAAATGATGAGGTGGAACAGCTTCGTGAGGGGCTAGCAGCAGTGAAGCTTACGAGGGAGACCAAACTCCGTATTAGGAAACTGTGGTCCAAAGCATTGATCTTTAAGCTCTACGTCAGAGCAATTGACTCGGTGTTCTTCAGAGTAAACTTAATATGCTATGGAAGCCGGCTGGGTCATTGGACTGTGTTGATCTCGGTAAGGAGTTCTACTCAGTAAGATTCTCGCTGAAAGAAGATATGGAGGCAATTCTCAAAAATGGACCGTGGTTCATTACAGGGCATTTTTTGTCCATTAGGCCTTGGGAACCTTTTTTCAAGCCGGATTGTGCCAGTGTTTCGTCTATCGCGATTTGGGTTAGGCTTCACGCATTACCTATGGAGTTGTATGAGACGGAAGTGCCTAAACAAATTGGTGAAGCCATAGGGAGGATCCTTCGGATTGATTCCCATACCGCCATGGAAGCCAGGGGGAAATATGCTAGACTCTGTATCCAGCTAGACATTACCAAACCACTTATCAACACTGTGCTCATTGGTAGATTTGAGCAGCCTGTGATTTACGAAGGGATTCACAGGCTTTGTTTCTCATGTGGGAGGATAGGGCATAGGATAGAAGCTTGCCCGCTCATCATTAAAAAGCCTGAAACACCGGTGGAAGGTGGTCCGATTAGTGGTGGTGTGAAGAAGAGTACGAACCAAGGACCGGATCAACGTGGCTCGCATGACTTGCATAGTACTGACACAGGTAGTGGGACATCGAATAACAGAAGTACTGGCACAGAGGAGGATGGATACGGCCCTTGGATGCTAGTGGCACGTAGAAAACCTGGGCAGAAGAGAACAAACTTTACAGGTAATACTGAGGGCCATGCTGGACACGGACTGGGCCAGACAGCTCATGGGCTTAGGCAAGAATCGAAAGGAGTTACGGGGAGTGTTTTTGATATTAAAAAGGGTGCTGAGTTTGTTGGGCCTTCGAATGTGGGCCGAGTTCTACACAATGGTAGAAATAAGGTGGATGAGCATCATGAAGCCCGATTCAGCCGTTCAATTAAGGGCAAAAGAATCTTAGCAAGGAATAGGGCAATTCGGGTGGTGTCTAAGCCAGACATGGGTCATTTCATTGTGAATAACTATTCAGGTGGGATTGCTTTGGGTAAGGGAGGCGATGGTGAGTGCCCCGGTGACTCTTTCCAGTTTACAGCTAGTGGCCGAACCGAGGTGGAGATTCAAGCTTGTCGGCAGGGCTACGATGAGTTCAGAAAAGGTGTTGCTCGTTCTCGAGATGGGTTTGTCCGACTGGCTGGTGGCGCTAGTGTGGAGGAAGCTCTTCCAGTCGACGGTGGACAGTTTAAGGGAAATTTTCCTACAGACAATTCCAGGGAGGAGCAAAGTAAGCCTAGTGGAGATAATAGTGGAGTGAGGGAGGCGAGTGGCTCTATTCGGACTCATCCTCATGATGGGGTTTTAACTCTGCCCGAAGGCCATTTTGGTAATCAAGCCAGTGCCAATATTCAGCAAGGTTACAGGGCTGAAGGAGTTGTTCTTAGAAATGTTGAAGTAGGGGATAATTCTGTTCCAAAGGAAGGGAAGTTCAAAGGAAAGGATGGCTTGGTTGGGATGGAGTTTGAAGTGGGAAGAGGAGATTTTGACTCTTCTGTTTGATTGTCTGTTCCTTCTTTTCTTTTTAGTTATGAATGTTATAGTGTGGAATTGTAGGGGTGCTCTGAAGCCCAATTTTCAGAGGTATGTTAGTGAGTTAGTTAGGAATCATAATCCTGCTATTTTGGTGGTTATGGAAACGCGGGTTGGGGGAGACAGAGCAAAGAAGATTAGTGATCGCCTTCCGTTTGATGGTGCTATTCATCTGGAGTCAATGGGTTACGCGGGCGGTATTTGGCTGCTTTGGAATTCAAACAAAGTTGGGATTTTGCTGCTTGCGAGCACAGAGCAAGAAATTCATGTCGAAGTAAAGGTATTACCTACTAACCTTTCTTGGATTTTTTCTGCTATGTACGCTAGTCCTAGAATTGGGGAGAGACAAGTGTTGTGGGAAAACCTTACTAAAGTTACTGATCTTCATAGTAAACCTTGGATAATTGTGGGTGATTTTAATGAACCCCTCGCTGAGGTTGATAAGTTTGGGGGTCGGCCAGTTAGTATAAACAGATCGTTGCTATTCAAAGATTGCTTGGATAAATGTAACATGGTGGATATGGGCTTTAGTGGGCCAAAATATACGTGGATGAATAGAAGGGAGGTTAGCAGTCTTATTCAAGAAAGAATCGATAGATTCTTTATGAATCCTACTTGGTGTCTGTTATACCCGGATGCCAAAGTGTCGCACTTAACTAGGTGCCATTCAGACCACTGCCCTGTGTTAATGGAAACTAGTCCCAATAGGCAAATGCATCTCTTGAGACCTTTTAGATTCCAATCCTTTTGGCTGTCCGATCCTTCCTTTCCTAATGTGGTTAACCAGGCGTGGCAGCAGCCTAGGAAGTTGCTGGAAGCTATGGAAGTTTTTTCTAAGTAGGCTAGCTTGTGGAACAAAAACCATTTTGGAAATATCTTCCAAAAAAAGAAAAGGATTGTAGCCCGGCTGGATGGGGTGCAAAAGGCTTTGGCCAATCAACCTTCTGCCTCTCTAGTAGCACTGGAGAATCATCTCATTAAGGAGTTGGATGTTGTGCTAGAGCAAGAAAGGGACCTTTGGGCTTTAAAATCTAGAATTAATTGGATGATTTTGGGAGACAGGAATACTTCCTTTTACCATGTTTCTGCTCTTGCTCGTAGGAAGCAGAATTTGATCACTACTATTAAGAACGACGCGGGGGATTGGTTGACTAAGGAAAGAGAGGTTGCAAAGCATATTAGAGAAGGATTTATTGACATTTATACTACCTCTCAGGAGGTTGCAACCCATGATTTTGAGTACAGTGTGCAATGGCAGCCTATACTTTCTTGTGAAGAGAAAGACAGCCTTAGCCAAGAGGTGGCAAAGGAGGAAATTAGAGCTGCTCTGTGGTCTTTAAAAGCCTTTAAAGCCCTTGGTCCGGACGGGTTGCATGCCGGATTCTTCCAAAGATTCTGGCTTATGGTGGGTAGATCGGTTACAGAGGAGGTGATGGTTGTGTTTAGAGAGAAAAAAATGCCAGAGTACCTTAATAACACCAACATTGTGCTTATTCCAAAGACCCAAGGACCTGAAACCATTGGTGGTTATCGCCCCATTAGTTTATGCAACTCAGTGTATAAGATAGTGTCCAAGATTTTGGTTGGAAGAATTAGACCCTTGTTGGAGCATCTAATTTCCCCATGCCAAATAGCATTTGTTCCAAGGTGGAAGGGAGTTGATAATGCGATTGTCGTCTAGGAGATTATTCACACTATGGGGAGAGCCAAGGGAAAATGTGGCTATATGGCTCTCAAAATTGACTTGGAGAAGGCTTATGATAAACTCAAATGGGGATTCATAAGGAGCATGTTGATTAGATATAATTTCCCTGATAACCTCATTGAGACCATTATGAGTTGCATTTCTTCTGTTTCGACGTCTCTCCTTTTTAATGGAGGGAGCCTCGACCCCTTCAAGCCTTCGAGAGGTATAAGGCAGGGGGATCCGCTATCCCCTTACATTTTTATCCTCTGTATAGACTTCTTGGGCCAGCTCATTCAAGAGAAGTTAGAAGCCAAAGTGTGGTGTCCGGTTAAGGCGTCTAGGAGTGGTCCTTCCTTTTCCCATCTTTTTTTTGCGGATGATCTAGTGCTCTTTGCCAAGGCTAATGCAATCAATTGTAATGCCATTAGAGAGGTTCTTGATACCTTTTGTAGTTGCTCCGGGCAAATAGTTAGTGATTCTAAGTCAAGGGTTTACTTCTCGCCGAATATTGATCATGATGATAGGGAGGCTTTCAGTGATATTCTTGGTTTCCATCAAATGGAGCACTTGGGGAAATATTTAGGCTTTCCTATCAAACACCAAGGAAATAATAACCAAGACTTTGGTTTTGTTTTGGATAGAGTTAAGAGTAAGCTTGCGGGGTGGAAGGCCAATCTTCTTTCCATGGCTGGGAGAGCAGTTCTGATTCAAGCTTCATCTTCAGCTATTCTGACTTACATAATGCAGAGTCATTTGTTGCCTAGTAAGGTGTTGGATGGTATTGACCAGGTTAATAGAAATTTCTTGTGGGGTTCGACCGAGAGCAAGGGGAAAATGCATTGGGTGGGCTGGAAAAGGGTTACTAGACCTAAAGATGAAGGGGGTTTGGGGCTTCAAACAGCTAAAGGAAGAAATACAGCGCTTTTAGCCAAACTTAACTGGAGGTTCCATACCAAAGAAAAGGCACCTTGGGCTAAGGTTCTTAGATTGAAATATTGCAGCCCCCGGAGATTGAATTCAAGAAATTTAAGTAAGCTTCCTAGCTCTAGAACTTGGAAGGGGATGATGCGAGGTAAAGATACTTTCAAGAAAGGAATTAAATGGATTCCGGGTTTTGAAAGTAGCCTGGACTTTTGGAATGATAATTGGACTAGTTTCAGTTCGTTAAGAAGTACTATTCAGGGTCCGCTGTCTAGAGAAGCAGCTAGCTTGAAGATTAAAGATGTAGTGGATTTTACGGGCAGATGGGACTGGTCTTCAATTCAAATGCTCTTCCCAGATGAGGTACTTAGAGACATTATGGCCACTCCAATCCCCTTTTCTACCAGAATTGAGGATAGGCTGGCCTGGAAGCATTTGGCCAAGGGGGTGTTTGATCTTAAAAGTGCATATTTGCTTGCTACGGATGTTTTGGGGGATGCTCCTTTTAATGGGCAATGGATTTGGAAGCTGAAAATTCTGCCCAGTATTCAAATGTTTGTTTGGATGTGTATGCACCTTAGTCTTGGGGTAAATCAGTGCTTGGTGGCTAGAGGAGCGAGTATGGATGCCTGCTGCCCTCGGTGTCATTGCGAGGTTGAGTCTATTCTTCACTTGTTGCGGGATTGCCCCTTAAGCAAGAACGTGTGGCATCAACTCGGAAGGCAGGTAAATAGTTCCAATTTTTTTTCCTTGAGTCTCCAGGAATGGCTTTTCTCTAATGCCACATCTAAACTTCATCACTATTCGGGTCCTCCTTGGAACCAAATGTTTTTATTTAGTCTTTGGCTGATTTAGAAAGATAGGAATTTGTGCGTCTTCAAGCATAAAAATCCTAATCCCAACTTGAGTAGAGAAATTATGGATAGGGCTGTTGAGTTTTTCTTTTGTGCAAACAAAGCCTTGGCCACCAAAAGGATGATTGTGAAGAACATTAGATGGGGGAAACCGAGGGCTAGTTGGATCACCTTGAACACTGATGGTTCTGCAGCAAGCAACTTGGGTCCAGCCGAGGGAGGTGGGCTAGCCAGAGATGAAAATGGTGATTGGGTTATGGGTTTTGCAAGGAGGATTGGGAATACATCGAGCTACTTGGCTGAATTATGGGCTCTCCAAGATGGGTTGCAGCTGTGTTTACAAATCAATGCTCAATCTGTTGTTATTGAGTTAGATGCTAAAGCCATTGTTGATGCCTTTAACTCTCCATCCTCTTCCAATTCTATTGTCTCCTCTTTAATGGATGATTGTATATGCTTGGCTACCCGTATTCCCCAGAAGAGGTTTAGACATATCTATAGGGAGGCTAACAAGTGTGCTGACTGCTTGGCTAGAATAGGCTCTTTGCTTGATAGTGACTTTGCTGTATTTTCTAGTTCTCCTGTGGACTTACTTAGTTTTTTGGAGGCTAATGCCACTGGTCTGTTTGTCCAAAGGCTTTGTCCTGATTCTCTGTTGGTTGTTTAGTGTTTAATGATATTCCCTTTTTACCAAAAAAAAAAAAAAAAAGTCATCTAGGTTGCTCATTTTACAACAGTTGGGCTGAACAAAAAATAAAACGTTTGGGCTGCAGCACAGTCGGTCCAACTGAAAGATGTGCTATAGTCTCTTTCTTTTTTTTTCTTTTTTTTTCTTTTTTTTTTTTTTTTTTTATATGCTCTCAATTTTTTTTAAGAGTCCAAATACAGGTATTTGTACTATTTTGAAAAATTTTCTAAAGGGTCCTTGTAGTACTTGTGGGAGTTCTTTGATGATGAATTTGATCCTTTTTTCACACATGATGATGAGGAGTAATATCATGTTATAAACTTTGTTGGCTTATTATGGGCTTATGTAATGAGTAGTGACTTGTTATATAAATCTTCTTATTGTGTGACGTTATTATATTGATGTTTAAGACTTAAGACTAGATGATTTGTATTATTTGATATTTACTTCTTTGAATTAATAATTTTATGTTGTATAAGAATATATATATATATATATATATTTAGGAACTCCAAAACACCCTAAAACTATACGCTGAAATAAGCTGATATCAAAATATTTTATTCTATTGGACAAACCGAAATGGAGTCCGAAATAGAATTAATAACATTGGTCTACAGATTTTGTAGCCAGAGGGTCATTTGCTTGATTAACAAAGTCTAGCGAAAAGGTTTGTAAGTCGGTCTCATAACAATTTCTTTTATAGAGGATTCCTTATGGGATAGGTCTACCCTCGGAGTTGTTTTTTTTTTTTTTTTGAAGAACTCCTTCAGAAGCTTTCCACAACGTCACCAAATCCTTGTGTTCTTTATGATTTAGTTTTACTTCTTTATTGATTGTGGTGATGCATGAGTATTTAATTTACCAATGTCAATTTTTTACAACTATTTGAATTGATGTTGCGTCTAAGTGAAATTCAAGTATGTTAATTAGAACAGTTAGGGGTCAAAACAGAATTTTCACAATTCACTCACATTATCTATGTTATTCTTAATAAATCATGTTATTTAATTTTCCTTTTTTCTTAATGATATGTTGTACAATTGAAACTAGTTTCCCATTTAAAGATATCATATGCCACAAAATGACTTACATGTTTTTTTATAAGCAGATGAGCATTACATATGGCTATTAAAAACTTCCTTCTAATTGTTTCAAAACAAAACTACAATAGAGATTGGAAAATTGTAAACAGAACACTTTGTTTCATATTCATAATAACCATTATTCATAACCAAATAGACACACAGGTGTCCATCATCACCTATTAAGTATAACTAATGACAAATACAGTTTGACAACCTTTCTAGCATATAAAATGCAAAATTGAAGCATCGTTGTTGCCAATAAGGATTAATATAAAGAATACAAGCTACACCAATAAAGAAAATAATGTATGATACGATAAAAGTTGTGGAGAAGACTAAAGGATCCACATCATACCATTTTCCGTGACTTGCATTTGAAGATTTTATTGGTGATGGAGGTGATTTATCAACCCTGGTGCAACTTTTCTCTAGTGGTGGTCCACAAAGAAATGGATTTCCTTCATAACTGCTATTTTCAAATGTTCCAAATTGTCCTTTCATGTCTGGAACTTTACTTGATAAGTTGTTGTAAGCCACATTGAAAACTGCTAGAAAGTGCAGATCAATCAATGTTGAAGGAATTTCTCCACTCAAATTGTTGTGAGAAAGGTCCAAACTCTCCAACTGAGTCAATTTTGAGAATGTATTTGGAATGGAACCTGTCAATTGATTGTAAGACAAGTTTAGTGCAAGAATTGGAGATAGTTGTCCTAACTCTGGAGGGATGCCACCTGTTAGTTTGTTGACTGACAAATCCAATCCAGACATGAGATCAAGAATGCCACCCTTGTAGAAGTAAGATCTATATTTCATTTCAAACTCAATCCCAATCTCTGCAGCAACCTCTCGTTCTACCTCAAAATTTTCAAAATTCCTTTTGAGGATACTTTGATATGGGACAATTATATCTCTGAACTCCAAAAAAGTGGAATTTGGTTCAGTAAGGCCGTCAAAAGCATCTATCTTCTCAAATTTTAGGTCGTGAAAGCAATGCGGTATTGTTCCAGAAAAATTGTTCCTGGAAAGATCCATTATCGCAATATTCTTTAACCAACACAGCTTGTTCTGAATCACACCACTAAAATTGTTGCCACTCAACAACAATATTCTTAAATTTGGAAGCATGCCCACTCCAATAGGGATTCTACCATAAAATTTATTATCTCTAATGTCCAATGTCACCAGATGAAGTGAAAAATTGAAAGAAAGTTTCGGTAATGATCCAGTGAGTTTGTTGCCTTGTAAAAATAGATGTTGAATAGTATATAAATCAACGCAAGAAGGTGACCATTCAGAAAGCAAGTTATGAGAAAGGTCTATTAAAATAAATGCATGCATTTCACATGGAATTGGACCTTCGAAAAAATTATTACTCATGTCTGCAGACCATGCGTACCGCAGATTTCCTGCTAGCCATCTGGGAATTAAACCTGAGAAGCCATTGTCGCTAATATCTAGGAGCCCCAGCCGACTACCAACTGCTGGTACCACAGTTGGCAAAGTACCTGTTAACTGATTGTTTTTTAATTCCAAAATACGTAAGCTACTGTTAAAATATCGGAATCCCTTTGAGAAAATTTCACCATGAAATTTATTATAAGATAACTTCAAAACTGCCATGGAGGTGCAATTGGCAACCAATTTCATTGGCACCTCTCCTGAAAAATTATTATTGGACAAGTCCAATTTCTCCAAATTACTCATGTCACCAATTGAGGATGGGAGAAAACCTTCAAAATGATTTTGAGATATATTTAGATATTGTAAGTTTGGAATCACCTTTCCAATAGTTTCCTGCAACTGCCCATTAAAGTTATTGTAAGAGAAATCCAACCAAGAAAGATTATTGCAGTGAGCTATTGGCAAGTGAAATTGACCCCCAAAATAATTATCCCGAAGATTTAGCAATTGCAATCTAGTATTATTTTCAATCAACCAAACGGGGAAGCTTCCCTTCAACCTATTGTGAGAGATATCAACCAATTCCAATTCTTGCTGGTAAAAGAGAAACTTTGGAATGTTGGAGGATAACTTATTCAGATCACAGTTAGGCAGCACTAGCATCTTTAACTGAAACGAAGGTTCCCAACTGGGATTTTCAGTTTCAATCTCAAATGTGTTGTTTTCACTCACAATTTTGTTACCGTCTTCAATCCGGTAGTTTTCACCTTTAAATCGAATCACTTTGAGCTTAGAGTGATTGGCAAATGAGCTGAATGAGAATAAACCCCCAAAACGATTATAACTAAGATCAATGTACTCAAGGGATGTCAAGTTGGCTATCACAGATGAAGACAAATTTCCACTGAATTGGTTCTTAGATAGATCTAATAACCTAAGAGATGTCAAACGACTTAGGCATGGAGGGAGGATCCATTCAAAGTGATTGTCAGAAAGATCTAACTCTTCAAGTTTCTTCAACATACCCAAATCTGTCAAAAGCAATAACATTAATAGTGTCCATCCTAATTATGTGCCAATGTAAAAATCAACAAGACAATCAATTAGTTTACTGGCCAGAATAGTAATTGGAAAGAATATGTTTTGACCCCTTGGATTATCAACCAGTAGATTAAACTATTTAAGCCAATTAACAAAAATATGTAAACAAGATTATCATAGGTTAATCACCCCAAGCAAGCATGTCACCCTATGTAAAAAGTAATTCATGATAAATTCAGCAATATGGTGACAAAGTGAAAAATCGATGGAGAACCTTGAAAGATAAAAACGATAGAGGGGTTGTGTAAAACCTTGAAGATTTTATATTTGTAACATGTTGGAGACTATTCATTTGTAAAATGAATAAAATTGAATTTCGGGATTTGGAATTTTCTTTGTGAAAATTCAAGTTTCAGGATGTTCAATCGGTCGAAGCTTTTGTTCGATCGATCGAATTGATCAAGAAAAATGATTTGAAGTTTCTACCTAACTCGATTGATGCTCGATTCCTGTTCGATCGATCGAAAAGAGCCTTCGATTGATGCTCGATTCCTCTCGATCAATTAAGCCTCGTAAAAACTGTTTTTTGCATAATTTTCTGCAGAATTGTGATAACCACTCTGAACATTGGGAAAGGTTTTAAATCTTGTAGATGGTTGTTTGAGGCATCGTAACTCTCCATACGTACCTTTTGAATGGTTATAACCCTATGGGTATAAATAGAGGTTAATGTTCACTTGAAAATATGACTTGGTATTCTATGGGTATTCTCCAAAATAGTAAGTTACAAAGAAACACAAGAAATCCTGTGGGTATTCTCCAAAATTGCTATTTGTAGAACCAATAAACTTGGTTATATCCTGGGGAAAAGTTTGTAGAAACTCTTTAGCAACTTGCGTATGGGGACAAATATTGTCTAAGGATAATATTCAATTGTGCCTCCAAATCAATCACTAATTTCTATTTACTTGATGTGTTCATTTTGTTCTCTCATTGTGGCTTCAACTCTTGATCCGCAACATGTTAGTAGCAACACAGCAGATGATAATTATCTTAGGTCTTTCGACTCACGGGTTGATGATTTCTTGGTTTAGGTTTTCTCTTTTGTAGCACGTCACTAAGTATCTTATATATTTTCGCAGGTTAGGCATGAAAAACAAGGTAGCACTAACTCAACTAAAACATGTCAAAATCCGTGTTTTAAGATTTTCAATCGATCGAGTTGCTATCAAGGAAGTTTCAAGAATCTTCTTTTAATCGGTCAAGCTACGATCAAATGGCTATCAAAGACACTTGTTTGATTGATCAATCATCAATCAAACAGGTGTCTTTTTTGAACTACATTTTGGACTCGTAATTTTGAACTCTTGGTGACACATTACATATTCAAACAAGATTACATTGTCATGGAATGTGCCAATAAAACCTAACATGAATAATTATATTTCAGTCATTCTTCTTCATTTGTTTTTAGTTTTTACACTCCTAATCTATGTCAGATAAGTACCGGTAACATTAACAAAGTATAAATGCCAAATTTCATATTAGATTCTTACCTTTAGCATGTAAATTCCCGTGGAGTTTATTTTGAGATAATGATATAGCCTTGAGAGAAGATAGTGTCCCAATATATGGAGAAAGAATTCCAGTGAACATATTACCACTCATATCTAAAATCTCCAAACTTCTGAAATTTGTCATATCTGCCAAGAGAATTAAAAAGAGATAGTGTAAAGAGTAAATATTTAAAATGGCATACTTGTGGATACTAAAAGACATTCCTTCTCACAGGAAAATTATTTTAGCTGTTGAAAAATGTATGATGGAATTTTACCCTTGAATGGTAGGCTTCCATTGAGTCGATTCTCTCGCACAATGAGTACCTCCAAATTTCTTAGATTACTCAGTTCTAAATCATAGGTGAAGAGAATTACATTAGTCATATTGAAGGAAAAATTAGGATTTAAAGAATTCTTTGTAGTAAAGTACCCTAAAAACTCTAGAGGATCTTAATCTTATTGAATGCATTGAAATATTCACTAGAAAGCATGTACAACTAGCGTAAATGTAGATGAGGTCAACAAGGCATATAAGATTTCAATTTTGTTTGAGTTTTTTCATGGTATTTTTTATAAAGGAAATTTAGGGGGAAATTTTGAGAAAAATTCAAATTTACATGTACGTACCTTTGCTAGAAAGAGGCCCTTGCATTTCATTGTAACTTAGGTCTAGATATTTAAGATCTGGGAGTGCACCCAAAAATCTTAAAATGTCCTTTTGCAAGAGATTCCAACTTAAATCTATGTGCTTTAGCTTGTTCAATTTAGGCAAAGAATTCCATTCTGAAGAAAGTATACAACCAATTGTTAAATCTTAGAACGCAATGGAAAAAGGGTGCCCTTTAATATTTTTTAAAGGGAAAAACAAAATAAATAAATAAACATTTTATTTTGAAATAATTTCATGGATAAAAATAGTCTACACTCCTCCGAGGACAAGTTCAGTGATCAAATTATCCCATGGGAAGGTGGAAGAGATCCACACGCATTAAGTACATTTAGGATTTGTTTAAAAATTTTTGCTGAAAGTACTGTAGACAAAAGTAAAAGTTAGCTGAAATAGTACAATGGTACCATGAATAATACCAAAAAGTGCAGTAGGGTCCATGAATAGTAGCAAAAATAAGCTGAATAATAAAATAAGTTGGCAAAAATATTTTTTGCCAAACACACACTTAGTGTCCATTTGGGAACAGCTTATTTAATTGAAACTGAAAACTTTTTACTGAAAGTGTAAAAAAAAAAATTAAAAATTAGCTAAATAGTACAATACAATTCATGAATTATAAATTGTACCAAAAATGCAATGAGACCCATAAATAATACAAAAATAAAAAAAACTAAAAAATGAAATAAATTTAAACAAATAAGTACATTCCAAATAGGCTCTTAGTCACTACCAAGTAAATAACAGCTAGTATTTGTTTAATCAATTATTTAATGGACATGGTACTATTATTCAAATTTATTATGATAACTCAAACAAATAGTGCTTTTATGGTATCGTGGCCTAAAACTAAATCATGTGACAAGACAAGTAATAATAAAAATAACATGATGATGGCAATAATAACTTTGAAAAAAATTTCACATAATTAAATAATAGGTTAAAATATAAAATTTACCTTCTAAATTTCACCATTTTTCATTTCTGTCTTATAAGTTTGAGTTTTGTTATTTCATTCTCTTAATTAGTTTCATTCCTTCTTAATTAAGTCTTCTGTGGAAGTTTTTATTTTATTTTTTATTTTTTTAATTTTAGAAAAAAGACATTAATTTAAATTTTAAAAAAAAAAACTAGAAAGCCAGAACGACGTCTCAAAAACAGTGCGACCTTTATTGTGCCAGCTATGTACTAGCTTAGGATTGAGCTCCGCAAGTTTAGAGGAGTAGAACACTCTGTAACCAGCTTTAACACCAAATGTCTGATTCACATCATAGAGGTCCCAGAGAACCACCACGAGGGGCAGGGCAGGGACTTCAACTCCCAGAAAGAAATAATACTTTTAACTTTTCATAAAGTTTTATTCCCATAAATTTTATAAGCATAGGATGAACTAGATTTAAAATGTACGTGTTAAGGAAGAAATAATTTTTTTGTTACAATTTATTCATCTTTTTGAGAGTTGTATAACCAATTGAGATCCGGTGTAATAGTCAAGTACAAGATAAGGTTATTGCATTATACAATACCATATTGAAGGGTTAAGATTAAAAGTAAAAGTATATTTGGCCTTAATTCTTGGATCAATTTTTTTTTTTTTTAAACTTTTTTAACCCTCATTTCTCATGCTATTTTTGGAGTGCAATAGCGTACCAAATCAAATCCAACTCCTTATAAAACATTATGTTAAAAGTTTTTTTTTAAATTAATTTTTGTTATTTATAAATTTAGCCAGACTTGTTCGGTTCCTATTTACCAATTGTAATCGAGCGCAATTAACATATTCCATTTTATAAAATGAGTAAATTTAAATGCAGTACATTATGTTTTATAATTGAATTTAAAAACACTTGGTTAAATTGAATGGATATTTTTTTAAAAAAAATTATTTAATTAATCAGTACAACAAATTGTTTGGATTCAATTGAGTAACACTTATAAAATTTATAATTTAAAAAAAAAAAAAAAAAAAAAACTGCCTTAACATAAAAAGAATAATAATGAAACAAAAACCGAATATTACAATGACGGGGGATAAGAACGCACGTGTGGTGCAAGTTGAAATCACCGGGTATTACCGGTCACACCAAGTAATATTTTACTTTCGCCAAGAAAATTATGAAAGTATGGAGCATAGTAAAAAACAAAGAAAAAGAAAAACCAATTTTTTTAATGCGCTTCTCCTTAGTCATGACCTGCTCCAAAAGAAGACTAAAAAGAGTGGAGTGGGAGATGTAGAACGACAGTGGTGGAGAACGACATCGGAGTGGGAGATGTAGAAACCATGAGAAAGGTAGTAGAATAGGTTTTGGTCTAATTGGTTCGGTTGGGTTTTGAGGGCTTGTTGTGGAATGTAGGCTATGTAGCCTTTGAGGTGTGGTACTTTTTGTAAAGTAGTGGTGATGTAGATGTTGGTTTCATTTTTGTTATTCAGGCGTGGGAGGGATTGGAAAGACTTTGTCCATCTAATTGGCTTCTTTTTTCTTTTTTTTTAATTAATGTTTTTCTAAAATTAAGAATAAATTAAATATAAAAAAATAAAATAAATGTTAACGGTTGAAACTAACAGCACACTAACGAAGGACTTAGAGTCTGTTTAGAATCTGCTTAATTTGCTAAAACTGAAAACTTTTTACTGAAAATAATGTAGATAAAGGTAAATGTTAGTTAAAATAGTACAATGGGACCCATAAATAGTACTAAAAAGTGTAGTGGAACCCATGGATAGTAGCAAAAATAAGCTAAATTGTAAAATAAGTTGACAAAAAATAAGCTAGACAAAAAATAAGCTAGCCAAACAGACACTTAATTGGGAAGAGATGAAACCTAGAGGATTGAAATGACAAAATCCAAACTTATAGGACTAAAATGAAAAATGGTGAAATTTAGAGGCATGGTTGGCTTTGTCACAACGACGATGATAGCGATGAGCCTGACTAGTATGGCATGGTTTCAACTTGTGGCTTCAATCTTGGCTATGGGTTTGTTCAAAGTGAGGTGTTTGATGTTTGGTCTGTGTGTGGTTTTTTGTACCAGAAATTACATTTTTCTGCCCTTCATTTTACACTTTATTCCCTGAAATATTAAAATGCACGATTAACTCTCCAAAGTTATAACTCTATTTCAATTTCTCCCTACCATCTATTCTGGTGCAAACTTTGATAAAATTTAGTATTAAAAGACCAATTTACCTCTCTCTATCCAAAATAGATAGTAGAGGAGTAAAATGGATTTTTAAAACTAAATTTCATTATATTTAAAAGCAAACCAAATGGTAGAAGTTTAAGTGTTACAAAGTAATTTATTTAGGGGTCGATCATGTGTTTTGATAGTACATGAAAAAAAGAAAAGAAAAAAAAAAACCTGTAAATTGAGGTAAATTTTAGGGTGGAAAATTGTAATTTTCCCTTTTGTGCTTTGGGAATATAGATGAGTTTGGGGTTTTGGATGAAGCTTATAAAGAAAATGAGTTGTTGGCTTTAAGCTTTTGATGTTTGTGAGGAAATAGGTTTGGTTGAAATGATGGAGTTGGTACCAAGGGAGTCAATTTCGTACTGGAGGCTGTTTGGGTAGTAGTGGTACACTCTTGCCTTCAGCTGAGGCTTATAAGGCATGAATGGGGCGCATCTTTTTTCGATGTGGGAGCAAGTCTCAAAAACTGCTCATGTCGCTTGAAGGAACAAAGCCATGCGGGTCCTTCAGCCCTAGAGCAAACAAACTGCTTGTGGGCTTGGAACAAAATCCTCCCCCACAAATATATATATATATATATATATATTTGTATTATTTATGTAAGTATGAATATATTAATTTTTATGTTTATCAACAAAAAAATTTAAATCCACATATTTTATAAGCCTACATATTAGCTTAAATATATTAACAAATATATTAGATTAAGTAATTTTTTTTTTTTTATTGTACTGACCGAAACGCCGATACAGGCCAATACAACCGAAATAAGCCGGTACAACCTGGTATTTTTTTGGTATGTTTTGGGGGAGTATCAATACCGGTTTAATGGCCAATACAGTATATTTCCCCGGTATGGCCGGTACCAGTATAGTATTGACTTCCTTGGTTGGTACACATTGTGGGTTGTCCCCCCTTAAGATTGAGTTTCCTTTCAAATGTTTCTCAATCTCAAAATAGTTTTCAAGTTTAGAGAAAGGTAAATCAAGAATAAAGAATAACAAATTAACTCAAAAAACATTGAAATTTTTTTAAGAAAAGTTCTTTAAAATTTTATTATAAAAATCTTGTAAACGTAGCATTACTCTAAAACCAAGGACATTTGATGTTTGTCATATAAGATTTTGAGACCTAACAATTTTACATGTCATTATTCTAATATATATATTGATTAAGTCTAAATCATATTCTATATTTAAATCTGCAGTAAATTGTTGCCGCAATTAAAATAAAAGACTATTAATAACTATAACAATTATTTTTTAATAACTACTATATTAAATTTCTTATTTAGACAAAAAATAAAAGACTGTTAATAACTAACATAATTATCAAATTTCATATTTAGACAAAGAATAAAATTTCTTGTGCATTGTATATGTTACCAACTAGAGTTACAATGATTGTTTTTCTTCTTCTTTTAACTTTTTTTTTTTTTTTTGGTGTTTTAAATTAGAAACAGAGCTCACATACCTTTATTTCCTTGCCAACCACGAATTCCATTGCGAGATAAATCAAGAATTCTTAACTCCTTGAAAGGCTGCAACAAGGACTCGTTCAAGAACCAATTTTCATTATCAGCATAGACGTGAGTTTCATGGATTATATTGGAGAGCCAAAGCTTGATCACGTAGCCAGTGGTGTTATTACATTTGACTCGCTCCCAGTTACAACACTCACTCTTTAGGTCGTAAACCCATGATGGAAGAAGGGGTTCTGTATAATTAGTATTGGATTTCAGATATGCCTTCAATTCTAGCAAACCCATCCTCTCTTCCTCAATGCAAGCTCTTAGCTCATGAATGTGAGCAACAAGTACTAAAACCCACAGTAAAGACCTCACTAAAGGCCACTCCATTGAGAAATATTGTGAAGCACCAACTTTCATTTCTAGCTAAGTCTTCTTATATAGAAAAGTTTAGAGAAAATTATATAACGCTCCTTGAGGTTTATTTAACTTACATTTTGATCCTTTTATTTCTAAAAGTTAAAGTCAAAATTGTCACCTAAACGGTGTCAACTAAAATCATAGAAACACAGTGAGCGTTTGGTTTCAGCTGAAACCAACGTTCACGTTTTCATTTCACGTTTCCGTACTTTTTTTTTTTTTTTTTCAGTGCATGAACAGTAAATTTACTGTGCAGAGACAAAAATTACTGTTCATGCACTGTATCAGTACTGTTCACATACTGTAGCAGCACTGTTCACGCATTAAAAATATTAAAAATGGATTCCACGGTACTTTTCACACCTTTAAAAATTATTTTGATACAGTATTTTCAGTTTTCAGTTTTCAGTTTTCAGTTTCAGTAACAATAAGCTCAATTCAAACGGAGCCTGTAATCTCATGTTTACTCTCCTCTACGTCAAATGAAGACAAAAACTGGAAAAATAAAATAACGAGTTCCACAAACCAAAAAAACAAATAATAATAATAATTCTTGAATCTAATAAATAAAGCATTTATTAAAGCATAGTGTTTATTTACCTGCATTCTTACCGGAATGAGCAATGCTAAAGATCCAAAATTTTACCAACTGTAGATATGGCGACAGTTGGCGACAGGTTATTAGTAAATGAAAAAAGTAATATTTATGGTAGGTCTAGATGTAAGCCAATAAGAAGTTACCCACAACAACAATTTGTAAAAATGTTGTAAAATAGTTTATGATTATAGTATTACTCTACTAATATTTCTCGTTAATTAAATGCATAAAGCTTTTCGGGTTTGGGTTTTTTCTTTTTTTTCTTTTTAATTGAAACAAAAACTTTTATCACTGGAAAAGAGAGAAACAAAACAGCAAAACATTCCATGCAATAGAGAAGGAATCTTTCTTGTCAAGCAAGACCTAGGCAATCCTAATGAATTGACTTTACAAAAATTAGGGGCGGCCGGCCAAGCCCAATAAAACATTTATTAAGTTCACATTGCTTTGATTCTAAATTAAATCTTGAATGTCGGAAACGAAGTTTGTCAACCTCCACTGAACACCAGCTTCTTTATTGATGACAGCATTCACACCGATCAAGTTAAGGGGTATTTTACCATGTGCAATTGCTCTCAATTATTGTTGAGATTGAGAATTTTTTTTTTTTTTTTTAATTTCAATCTCAATCTTTAAATAATAATAAAATATTACAAATTATAAAATTACAAATTAAAGAAATTAAAATCATGTGTGAGACGAATGAGCCCATGCAATACCCTAGGTATTGTATGGGATCCTAATCCGCATTGATATTATTAGGTTTTAAAAGTTTAGAACAATTGGCAAACCATGATCATAAACTTTTCTCGATATAGATCTTAGAGTCTATGAAGCCATATTAGACAATGCTCAAAGTGTTGCAAGTCAAAATTCAAAGAACATACAAGCTGCAGGTTCAAAAAGTCAAAATCAGACTGGTTCGATCAATTAGGCTCGATCGATCGGAAGGGTTCGATCAATCAAGCTCAATCGATCAAAAGGGTTCGATCGATCAAGCTCAATCGATCGGAAGTCGCAAATCAACAAAAATCAGCAAATGTAAAAAGCCCATAACTTGTCTGTTTGAAGCTCAAATCGCAATCTATTTTTTGTAGTATTTAAAAGACATTATAAGTTAACCCTAGATGGGGTTTTTAGAGAGAAAAGAGTGCATCATGTGCCTCCAATTGTAGATCTATGGTTTTTGTACCCAAAACTCTATAAAGTCTTCTACCGGCAATATTCCTTGAAGAATCTCAAGATCCGGTGTTGTAGAAGTTGTTGCATACAATATCCACCATTGATGGTGATTTAAAACCTTTGAGCGGGATCTCAAAGTTACAAACATGGTGTTTGTGTGCAACAAATTCAAGATAGAAGAGCCCGTGGATTCGGAGCTACACATGATCGTGTGAGTAAGTTCTACAAGAGGTATTTTTAGATTTTAGGAAGAAAATCTATTGTAAACTTTCATTCTATCATAGTGGATTTGTTTGCATTAAGGATAGGTCAGGTTAAATCCTCCCCAGGTTTTTTATCTTAAAAATGTTGGTTTCATTGGTTTTCTTGAGTATTTATATCATTGTCTTATTTATTTATTTTTCCGCACTACATGATATGATTTATTGCTGTTTAACCTAGATCTGAATAGTAAACCTAAGTGTTAACTTGGTTAATTAATTAGGTTAAACAATCTGAGTGTTCAAATGTCTAAACAAACAAACAGATATACCTCATAGAATCACTCTCAATTGGGTTATTTACTTATTTTCATTTAACTTAAATATTTGTATGTGTTTAAATATAAATTTTCTTACTTATATGATTCATTGTTATATCTATTTAGTGTTGTATAAATATACCATTAAATATTGCATCAAATTTCTAATTAGATTTGGTTTAGGTTTCTTAACAAGATGTGGATTTTTCTTGATATGAAAGGAAAAAAAAATTATCTTATTGAAGAGGAATATGGATATTCATTGTACATGAAAAAATATAATCAAAACCTTATAAATAAATATTATTGCAAAGGATTTGGTGATTTTTGAAATCCTTCCACATGGGGAGAAGACTCTTAGAAGAACATACCGTGGGTTCCTTAGAGCAGTTTGGTAAATTTGTTTGAGTTGAAAGATACATATGGTATCAGTAAAGAGTTTGTTTTGTGAGCGTGTGAGTTTTTTTTGTGTATTGAGGTTTTCGGATTGTGAGTATATGTGTGTGAGGTTTGTAAGTAAGTTTGTGTTTGTGAGAATAAGGTTTGTGAGTTGTGGGTTTTGTTTATATTTGCAAGGTGTATGAGTCAGTTTGATTAAGTGTTGTTGTAATCCATATCATTAATAGTGAATTTAGCTGGTGTTGCATTGCATGTGAATGTAGGTATGGAGTTTATCAAACCACGTTAAATATTGTTGTTTCATTTAATAGTTTATCTTTCTGTCCATGTGAATGCGATTCTACTAGTCTCAAAACACAACATTGAATATTAGAATTTCTGCTATTTCACAATATATATATATATATATATATCGTGCTAGAAAAGTAGTTATTTATATTTTTTTTATAAGGTTAAAAAAAAGCTCAATTGTGACGACTAATTGAAGCGGTTACTATTTGCTTTATGATTAAATATGTGTCTATCTTTATATATATAATTTGATGGCAAGGAAAGGAGAATTTGAAACTTGAATGTCTTAAAAACACTAAAAAATGTCAATCAATTAAACTACAAAGCTCTCAACATTTCTTTTTTCTTTTTTTTTTTCTTTATGTTTTCTTTATATCAAGCAAAAACTATTATTTCATTCTATAGAGCCTAGATCGTAGATGCTAATAGTTATCTTTTAAAGAAGTTTTACGTTCACAATATTTTCACAATACTTTTACAACATATCATATATGGTAAATTGTTATTGATTCTAATTTGAACTTACCATTAAATTTACTTTTCAGCCTACCAATTAATAACAACCAGTAATAACTTGTCACTTAAGATTTGTCATGAAAGTATTGTGAAAATGTTGTGGATAAACATTTCTCTATCTTTTATAACTTTTGTGTATTATCTAAAGCTCTTTTTTAGTACCTTTTGGCCCTAATGATACTAACTCATGAGTAGGTGTTAAGGGTAATGGAACAAATAGTTAACACTTTTTTAGCAACAAATAGTTATGACTTTTTTTTATAATAATAGTTAAGATTATTTTTTTTATATATATTTTAGTAATAGTTAAGACTTAGGAGAAGGAACTATGTGTATGGATATATGTCTCTCATGGGTTATGTGTAATTGGGTTCCGCCGGAATTCATTTGCATGTTCATTTAGGTTCTCTGCAATTTTATATTTTTGTTTCTCACGAAAAATTAAAAAAAAAAAAAAAAAAAGTTCTCTTCATTTTTGTTTTATTTATTATTTTTTTTGGTCTAGTAAGTTTCAAGTAAAGCACTCATCGAATTTTCTATTTAATTATTTATGTTTTAACGGGTTCAGAAAAATCCCTGTTACGCTTTTTTTTCCATTAGCCTTATTGATTTTTTTTTTTTTTGACAAAAATGATAAAAGTATATTAATAGAGAAGAAAAGTACTCGTCCCATTACCCGGAAGTTGTACATAAAAGCCAGCACAATGGCATGCAACCCCAAGAAACAAAACTAAAAGAAAGAATAGAGAAGGTATCTCCTGAGACAGGCTCACGAGACCCATATCTCACTGACATGTGAGTTCCACGCAAGAAATTGAAAAAACTATGAAATATTAATTGCACTTTCTCTTTTCCCATAAAACTTTCTTAAAATAGTTTACTAACAAATGTCCTTACGGTATTCGTTAACAGTTCCCTTTCTATGAAGTATTATTTTCTATCATAATGAATGACATTAGCAAATTACACCAACGTAATAATGATATTAGTAATAAACAAAATACAACACAAAATTTAGATGAAAATATCACAAATGAGCAAGAAATCCACCAAAATGAGTTAGAAGATAATGAAATGATACAATTGCAAGATAACAATGATGTTCAATTTTGCAATACAGCAAATCTTGATAATGAACTTCAAAAGAATTTAGAATAAAATGAAAATAATGATGAAAATGGCACAAATTAACAAGTTCACCATAATGATGTTCAATTAGAAGAAAATAAAAATAATAATAACATGTCAAAATACATTCCTACAAATATTTATTGTGGGGCCAGAGAACTTATGACCCGGCCCACTTTCCATTAGGACTCAGGGCCCGTGTCGAGAAGAGTAGTTGCCGAGGACAAGTGGTGAAAGACCAAATAGCCTAGAGATGCAGCCGAGGATGACCCTGTCCTCGGCTCCCAAGACTTCAAAGGGAAGAGCGACATGTTGTCAAAGGCAGCCTCCAAAGCACCCCCAGAAGAAGAGGCGAGTAGAATGGGACTCACATGGGGGTACGAAGTAGGGGTGGTTCGAGATAAAGACGTCACCTCCGCATTGAATGCACCCACAAACGTCCTATCCATATTAATGGGAAAAGACTCCTGAACAGTGTGGTTTCGATTATTGCAACTAATAGAGAGTGGGGGGGAGGCGGCTGATGGGACAGATACTTGAATAGGTACCTGCCTAATCAACAGATAGAGGGTCAGGATCAACCGAGAAGGGCTATATAATGTAAAGGCTTATGCGCCAAAAAAGGGGGGGAAAGAAGGCCAAGAACCAGAGCCTCCCAGACCACACCGAGGAGAAAGACTTCTCGAGCAAACATAGTTCATTTCTGTATGAGTACCATGACTAACCACCGTCCGGTGACCAAGGCCTAGCCTTTCAAGCTCACGCTCTACAAATTATATTGTTTGGGCCCTTAACGTGCGAACCCAATATCATTTTGAGGTCGTTACAAATTGAGTCCTTACATTTATGATCTAGGTAATTGGAAAAATATTGACACAAAATTTAGAGATTTATTAGTAGAAAGAGGTTCATTTAGAGTGGATTAGCCAATTAGCTATATTATCGATTGAAAATGAGATGTTAGAAGAACTTGAATACAAAATTTTAATTAGTCAATTTGCATTTCAAAAGGAAAGAAAATTAGATTTTAAATGAAATATATTATAATAAATAAATATTAAAAAAAATGCCCTATTTTAGTTCTCACCTTAGACCCCAAAATGTCTAGGGCCAGAATGATCCCAACTCCTAGAGATAAGCGGTTCAAGCGATTGCCCCAGTAAGGCCCATGGTATTATTCATTACTATCACATGACGTGGGGTCGATAAGCTTACACCGGAGACCCTCCTTTTTACATTCAGCAAATAATAAATAAATAACACATGCACACATGTCCCAGACTAATATGCCAGCCAATTACATGTGGCCTGATCCATCAACGTATATAGCACTAAATAGATAAATAAATATTACACATAACGTGATGGAAACAAGAAGGATGAAAAGATCATATACATTCACACACACCAACCAACCATTAATTTGACAAAGAACTAAACAGAAAGAACAAGGAAAGTTCATATGTGTGGAGTCCGGAAACGCAATTGACGGAGAAGAGAGAGAGAAGAAGAAAAAGAGGTGAAACTTTGCTAGAATAATTGTAGTTGAAATGGCTGGCATTTAAATTGAAAGTGAAAGTACGTGGAAACACGTTTGTACCATAATTTTTGTCACAATATATGTGCAATGGTGAGTTATGGAAAAAATGTATTAAGCCTATTTGAAAGTGACAGTTCACCGATTAAAATTGCATATATCATCCAGATGCGGTAACTATTGTGGCAAATGATGTCATCCTAGAAGAACTGAATCTAAAATGTAGTAGGGGCATAATCGTTCCCAGCTTAGTGACCAATATGAAAATTGCCAACCTGTATTGATCAATATGGTATAAAATTGCCAATTTCAATGATGATTGCCATATACTTAAAATGTTAAAAAAATAAAGGGTAAATTGCAAATTATAACTCTAAAGTTTGAGAGTGTTTGAATTTTATATCCTAACGTTTCAAAATTTGGAATTTACTCCGTCCTGACTTCAAGTCCTGACTCCATCTTTGTTCGTAAGGATAAAAGCCAGATTGAAAACGCCGAGCATCTATATTCCATAGCACACCCCATGAGGTCTGCTTCTATGACCAATTGGCCATTGCAGTGATTATAGAGAAATAGATTCCAAGTGGCCTGTTTCTGGGTGCCAACATTCTCATGACCACGCCTCTATTTGTCAAATTTCTACGGCCATTGTCTTTTATTGCAGGACCAAAGAGCAATGGTAAAAAATACTATTTGAAACATTGCTTACATTTAGTCAACTTGTTAAAAGATAATATGTTTGGTATGTTGATTTTGTAGTATTATTTTGATGCGGTAAACATGCTATTCAAGTGACTTCACTTTTTCAAAAATAGAGAATATGTGACTTTGAGTAGGGGCAATTTTATACGGAAGTCTTAAGATTAAAATCCTAAAGTTTAGGAATTTGAAATGAACAATGAAAAGTTCTGAGCTGTCTCGCAAAAAAAATCTATTACAATTTTAGTGTTTACAACTCAAATTCCAATATTTCCCCATTTCTCTCCCATTCTTTTTACTTGTCAATATTTAATATTTTACTAATTTACATGTTGACTCTCTAACTTTGATTAAAGTTCACTTCCTTTAACTTTATTTTTATTTAATAAAATTTTTTAACTTTTAAGTTTATTCAATTCATGCCTCCTTTTAGTCTTCATTCATGCCTCCTATTAGTCTTGATTAGAATTGCGTCAATAGTAACCTCCAAAATAACATAGTTAGCATTTGTTTAAAAAAAATATGAAAATTAAAAAATAAAATAAAATAAATTTTAATTTAAATATCTTTCATTTGAAAAATGCAGGAAAATAAAAATCAAAGATATGCTCCTCCTGTTACACGAAAAAATTTTAAATGCTTGTATTTGACATGCCAACCAATTTTTTGGATGCATGGCAACAAGCCAACAACCATGATCAGCTTGCCTCCTTCCAAACAATTTACTTCTTTGTTTTGTTCGGCACTTGGGCTCCACATTATTCTTGAATTCAAGCAATCAGTTGCTTGATTTCTTTTGTATTGATTAGCGCCGCAATAATTTTGGCCATCTCTCACGTTTAAAGCACGTGTGTCACTTTTAAGAAGAATTAAAGCTACTTTTTTTTTTTTTTTCCCTCATTGCAAGAAGCAAATTCCTTATTCCTTTGACCTTGATGAGAGGTGGTCTTACGTCAAACATTTCATTATTTTTTTTTTTTTAGAATATCAATTTATGGCGTCCACTTTTGATGATTGCGCTTGACAAGTATAAAGATAAGATCGTCTGAGTAAAAGACAATCTTAGTCACACTCAAGTCGGGTGAAAGCTCGAAAATGTGTTAAAAACACGAGCTGTTTAAACCCCCAAATTAAAGTTACGGCTCGATAGATTTTGCACTAACTTAATTCTAAGTGCGGAATAGTGTAAATGCGAGCAGATAAACAAACAAGCTACTCTAATCCAAAATCAAGACAACACAGCAGTAAAATGGAATGTAAAAGAGTAGGGAAGAAAGATGCAAACACAAGATAACATGCCGATGTGTTATCGAAGAGGAAACCGAAAAACTCAACGAAAAACCTCTTCACTGCCTTCCAAGCGGTAATCGATCCACTAGACAATCAGTTGGGATACATGGGTTAGCAAGAGACCCTCCAAGCATAATCTACCCGATGTACCTGAGTCCTCCAAGCTCCTACTCCAACAAGGCTTCTCAGAACCGTGTCTTGTCTAGCTTTTCGAATCCCGCAACAAGCTCCATGTTGCATCTGTCATCCTTGGCTTCTTCTAATGTTTCCCAGCAGCACCAAAACCTCACTTGACACTCTGAAAGGATGTGGCAAGTATTTGGGCTATCAACCTCTCAATGGTATGGAAATGGAGAGGTAGGAGTTGAGGAAAATCCATAAGCAATTGTGTAAAGGATTGTGGATATAACAATCTCTAACTCTCAAGGTGTTTGGCTAGGGTTTTCTCTCAGAAGCTCTCCTCAACATTTGTGGGTAATGTAGGTATAAATAGTGTAGGCACAGAAAGTGTGTATCAAAATTGACAGTCTAGCAAAATAGAATGTCTCGGGAGTGTCTCGTAGGAAGGCCTTACCCGCAAGATACTCGCGAAACACAGCTGTCTCCATCCTGTCATGACTCTTCGCATTCCAACATGTGCAAGTCACATGAGTCACTTCACGAGATGCATAGTCGCAAGATAGCCTCAAAAACTCTTCAATCTTCAATTGCTTGTGTCTTCACACACTCTCTCTCTATCACACAACCCTTACAATCAAATCCCATAATAAATACAGGGTACAAAAGATTGAATAAAATTATAATCAAATTTGGCACGGAATTAAAGCCAACAAAACACATATTTGTAAATTATAACTTTACATCGGGGACGAGAGTAAACATAAAACCCCGTCATCATATGTCGTCCCTTGAGGCAAGCCAGGCCAACACTCACTGAAGGCTTAAATAAATGCGATCAAGACAACTAATAAGCAATGACCGCGCCGGAACAGTTACAAGAGCAATAATGGCTCAACGATCATCTATTAAGCCTTAAATGGAATCATCATTGTCAATTAATGTTGCGTTCCTCTCTGGAGAAAAATGCTCAGAGTAGCATTAACAGACATAACTGCACCAACTTAAAGCAAACTATAAAAAGGGAAATGGAACTCAGGTAAAGACACATGAAAAATTTGGAGAGAATTGTGAGAAACTTCTTTTAAGAACTTATAATCTGACTTTGGCATCGGAGCACTCTCAGCTGGCCTCACGCCAGTGAAACCCCCCCTTGCCTTTCTTTTCTTAACACCAGGTACCGAAGATCATCCATCGACACTGACGAGGAGCATACTGACGAGGTCAAGATTCGGCTTCATCAGTTTGGCGCCGTCTATAGGGACACAACGAGTTAATCCTTTCTCAAACCATCGTGCTCCTACCGATAAAGCTCCTATCACTTGATGGATTCTGCATTGGTACCACCCCCAGATCCTGTGGTGATGGCTCAACAGATCCAAGCTCTAACAGCGAATGTACAAGAGCTAATGAAGCAGAATGAAGAGTTGAAGCGCCGAGCCCGTCCAGAGGGCAGCAACACCTTGCATCATCGACTTAGCCGTACCAGACATGACAAGGAGGCTAGCAACCCTGAAAACAGTAAAGGAAAAGATGCAACCGAATACACAGGGCAGTCCATGCATGACAACAATCACATGATGAAGAGCTTAAGAAGGGAACTTGACGAAGTAAAGAATGCAATGAAAGGGAAGACGGCGATGAACCTGGACGGCATGCTCAAACGAACAGATTCACCTTTCACAGCTAATGTTTTGGAGTGCCCTTTGCCTCTAAAGTTTCGTTTGTCGTAGATGGAGTTTTATGATGGCACAAAGGACCCTCTTGACCACATAAGGGCCTTCAAGACTATCCTGAACCTCTAACAAACCCCGAACGAAATTATTTGCAGATCTTTCCCAGCCACCCTCAGAGGGGTTGCTAGAGTTTGGTTTAGTAAGTTACCAGCATCTTCCATAGCGAATTTCAAACAGCTCAGCGACTCATTTGTTCGTCACTTCATTGGAGGACAGCGTCACAAGAGGCCAACCTCTTACTTGCTGACAGTGAGGCAACATGAAGTGAAAAACCTAAGGGATTATGTAAAGTGTTTCAACAAGGCTGTGTTAGAGATTGACGAAGCTAACAACCAAGTGATAATGACGACATTCCAAGCTAAGCTTAATAACCCCGATCTCATCTTTTCATTGGGAAAGACACCACCAACCTCCATGACGGATCTCTTGTTCAAAGCCCAGAAGTATATGAACGGAGAGTACGCCTTTACTACGAAGAGGCTAACATGAAAACGAAAGAAGGAAGAACTTGGTGATTCTCATGGTAAAAAGAAAGATCATAAGGATTCATATTCAAAGACTAAGACCAACAAAAGCAGTTCTGACACTTCGAAGAAGAAGATGAACTTCACCCCATTAGTATTGCCTACAGACAAAATCCTGATGTAGATTAAGGATGAACCAGGACTAAAATGGCCCAAGCCGTTAAGCACGTCCTCTAGGAAATGTGACCCAAAGAAATACTATCGTTTTCATAAGGATCACGACCATTACACTGATGAATGTCGCAACCTAAAAGAATAGATAGAAGTGTTGATCCAACGAGGAAAGCTCCAGAAGTTCGTCAAGAGGGACCACCACCCCTGATCAAGGGCTGAGGACAAACCCCTCGACGATGTCAAGGAAGATGGACGATATCATCCAAAGCAAGCTGTGGGTAAGATACGAACGATAACAGGGGGACCCTTCTTAGGAGGGTCGTACAAGTCTATGAAGAAGATTTATTATTGGCAGATCAACAATGTTCACATGAAGCATCCATCCCCAAAGTATCGACGATCAGAAAGTGACGATATCACGTTCTCTGAACAGGATGCAAACGGGATTAAGTAACCCCATGATGATCCACTCGTTATTGTATTGGAAATTTAAGGTTTCAACATAAGGAGAGTATTGGTTGATAATAATAGCTCTGTGGATATAATGTACATGACGGCCTACCAACAGTTGAGGTTGAATCCAGAAAGGCTTAGACCTTTCAAGTCCCCATTGGTTAGCTTCAGTGGAGATCGAATTTATCCAAAAGGCATCATCACATTGTCAGTCAAAATTGGTACACATCCAGCTCGAGTAACAAAACAGGTTGATTTTTTAATCGTCGATTGCCCGTCGTCCATAATGTCATCCTGGGACGACCTACACTAAATCTGCTCAAGGCTGTAACCTCGACTTATTGCCTAAAAGTGAAGTTTCCTACCCTAAACGGGATAGGGCAAATATGCAGGGATCAACTTTTGGCTAGAGAATGTTACCAAGCGGTGATAGTTTTAAGAGAAAACCATGCGTGGATGGTGGAAAAAGAATCAAAGAAACCTACTCAAGAGCTAGAGAATGTGAGCCTAGTAGAAGGAGATGCTACCAAAGTAACAAAGGTGGGAGCAGGACTTGACTCACACCTAAAAGGCAAGATCATGGAATTCCTGAAGCAGAATGTGGATATCTTCACCTGGACTCACGAAGACATACCAGGCATTGACAACAAAGTGATAGAGCACATGTTGATTGTCGACCCCACCAAAAAGCCCGTCCAGCAGAAACAACGAGTTTTTGCTCATGAGAGAAACAAAGTTATTGTGGAAGAAGTAGAGAAGCTTTTGACTACTGGATTCATCAGAGAAGTCTATTACCCAGAATGATTGGCCAACATCATCATGGTGAAGAAGTCCAACGAGAAATGGTGCATATGCGTAGACTTTACAGATTTCAACCACGCCTGCCCAAAAGACAGCTTCCCGCTTCCCAGGATCGATCAACCGGTAGATTCAACAGCTGACCATAAGTTGTTAACCTTTATAGACGCATTCTCAAGTTATAACTAGATCCACATGAACAAAGAGGACCAAGAGAAAACAAATTTTGTTACTAGCCAGGGGTAGTACTGCAACAGGGTTATGCCATTTGGCCTGAAGAATGCAGGGGCTACTTACCAGAGGTTAGTAAATCAGATGTTTAGCAGGCAGATCGGACGGAATATGGAGGTCTATGTGGACGACATGCTTGTGAAGAGCAGGAAAGCAGAATTACAATTGGACAACCTCAGAGAAACTTTCGACACATTGAGGAAGTATCAAATGAGGTTGAATCTAGCAAAATGCGTATTTGGGGTCTCGTCAAACAAGTTTTTAGGCTTCATGGTCTCACAACAAGGCATAGAGGCTAACCCTGAGAAAGTCAAAGTCATATTAGATACGGAATCCCCAAGGAGTGTGAAGGAAGTTCAGAGACTGATAGGGTGCATAGCAGCCTTGAACAGGTTTATGTCCAGAGCTATGGATAAATGCCTCCCGTTCTTCAAAACATTAAAGCAGGCTTTCCAATGGATAGACAAGTGCGAAGAAGCTTTCCAAGCACTCAAGGATTACCTGTCCAAACCCCCGCTATTAAGTCCATTCGTCGAAGGAGAAGATTTGTTCCTATACTTAGCTGTCTCTCAGACGGCTGTAAGCTCGGCATTGATCCATGAAGAGCTCCAGATTCAAAAACCAGTTTACTTCACAAGCTAGGCCTTCTAGGGCGCGGAAGCAAAATACCCAAGGACAGAAAAATTGGCCTTCGCTTTGATCATCACATCAAGAAAGCTTCGTCCCTACTTCCAAGCACACATGATATTAGTCATGACGGACCAGCCTCTGCGAAAGGCAATGGGTAGGCCAAACGCAGTAGGGAGAATGGTCCAATGGGCGGTAGAATTAAGCCAATTTGACATCGATTACAGGCCTAGAACAGCAATCAAAGCCCAGGCACTGGCAGACTTTGTCGCTGAATTTACTGTAGTTGATCAAGATCCAGAATCAGATTACTGGATGGTGTATGCAGACGGCTCATCAACATCAGGCATGGGCGGAGTAGGAGTGATTCTATTATCCCTTGAAAAGAACGTCCTCAGATATGGGGTCCAGCTTCAGTTCCCAGCAACGAATAATGAAGCAGAGTATGAAGCAGTCCTGACGGGCTTAAGGGTTGCAAAAGCCCTAGGTGTGAGAAACTTGAAATTAAACTCTAATTCAAAGCTCGTAATAGGGCAGATGAACAATGAATACGAGGCCAAAGAGGACAGGATGAAGAGGTACTTAGCATTGACCAATCAGTTAATTTCTAACTTTGATGATGTCAAGATTACTCAAGTACCCCGAGAGGAAAATTCTGAAGTGGACGAGGTTGTTAGGCTGGCATCGTCGGAGACCAATGAACAACGACCTAGATTGTACATGGAGGTGCAGTACCCTTCGAGCATTTAGGGGTTTGACGTGAACTACGGTCAGTTAAGAGCAAGCTAGATGGATCCAAAAATCACATACATCAAGAATTGAAACCTCCCTACAGATCCCGCAGAAGCCAGAAAAGTCAAAGTTAGGTCGTCCAGATTTACAGTCTTGAATGACGAGCTTTACAAGAAGGGATTCTCACAACCCTACTTGAAGTGCCTCGATTCGGAGGATGCTAAGTATGTATTAAGGGAAATCCATGAAAGGGTATGTAGAAATCACTTTGGACCACGATCACTTGTTGGGCAAGTTGTTCATGCAGGATATTTCTGGCCAACCATGCAGAAAGATGCAGCTCAGGTCATCCAAAAGTGCGATAAGTGCCAACAGGTTGGAAACGTGCAGCATATCCCAGCAGAGAACTTGATTAGCATCACCTAACCATGGCCATTCTTCACGTGGGGAATCGACATAATGGGCCCCCTACCCCCTGGTAAGAAGCAGGTAAAATTCCTAGTTGTCACTATTGATTATTTCACAAAGTGGGTGGAAGCAAAGCCTTTGGCAGTTATAACAGAGGCCAAAATACAACACTTCGTATGGAAGAACCTTGTTTGTCGATTTGGAATTCCTCGAGTCATCATCTCTTATAATGGACGACAATTCGACAGCCACAAGTTTAGGGATTTCTACAAAGAAATGGGAATAAGGAACCACTATTCTTCACCCGACCATCCACAGGCCAATGGCCAGACAGAAGTCACAAATCGGACTTTGCTCAAATTAATCAAAACTTGACTTAAGGGGGCAAAAGGGGCATGGCCAGATGAACTCCCAGGAGTGTTGTGGGCTTACAGAACGATCGTAAGGACTCCAACAGGCGAGACACCCTTCAAGATGGCGTTTGGGACCGACGCAATAATTCCTGTAGAAGTTAGAGTGTCAAGACTCAGGAGGGCATGTTATGATGAGCAGAGTAACAACGAAGGCCTCAAGCTAGCTCTGGATTGTTTACCCGAGGTCAGGGACGATACAGCACAGAGAATGGCCTTGTATCAGGAGAGGATAACGAGGTACTATAACCAGAGGGTCAAGCTAAAGCACTTTAATCCTGGAGATATGGTTCTGCAGAAAGTCTCACAGGCTACCAAAGATCTAAACGAAGGGAAATTGGGCCCCAACTGGGAAAGCCCATACAAGGTCATTCGTTATTCAAGAAAGGAAGCTACTACTTAGAGGACACAAATGGGAAACCTTTGCCTCATCCGTGGAATGCAGAATACCTT
Organism: Quercus robur; assembly: GCF_932294415.1. Taxonomy (NCBI): domain Eukaryota; kingdom Viridiplantae; phylum Streptophyta; class Magnoliopsida; order Fagales; family Fagaceae; genus Quercus; species Quercus robur. Next base: position 11,177,645 of record NC_065538.1, on the reverse strand, counting down.
AAAAAGTATTATCAATAAGGGAGCAGATCCTCAGCCCTAATAGTTCCAGGGTTTGGAAAATCTCGTTTATTCATCCACAGATAAGCGGGACATCAATTTCATTGTTTATGCATTGATCCCTTTTTTCTTTCAATAATTTATTTTCAACATTTTTTGTGTTTCCATGAATTTATACCCTTGTAACCCCTCTTTATAAACAAGGACGAATAAAACAGGCAAAAAGTCTGCAAAAGTTATTTCTTTTGATGACAAACATTCCAAGGAGAAAATCTACTTTATGTGGAGAGGAAAGTCCGAAGCACAATGGTCATGATAGAAACCCTGATGAGTGTAAATTATGATCCGGTGATAAAAACGTTAAGTTTAAATCACAAGGATAAAAACCTCGTCAATATAAATGACGAGGTCAAAATCCAAGTTAAGTGATAAAAACGTTAAGTTTAAATCACAAGAATAAAAACCTCGTCAATATAAATGACACGGTCAGAATCCAAGTAAAGTGGTAAAAACATTGAGTTTAAATCACAAGGATGACAGTTTTGAACCCAACTTATGAAGAACTCCGTCAATAGGAGAGACAAGGTTTAAAAAACCGAATCATGAGGACAAAAGATTCAGTCAAGTCCAGCTTATAAGCTAAACAACAAAGTTCTGGCATGAGCAAGGCAACAAATTGTTCGAGATAAAAGCCTCAAAACAAGGAGGCAACCATTGTCTGTTAAAAAAGCCTCAAAACAAAGAGGAAACCATTGTTCGTTAAAAGGCCCCAAAAACAAAAGGGGAACCCATTTTTCTTAAAACAAAAAAAGAAATCATGAAGTAAGAACAACAAACTTGTCAGCATTTTTTTCAGTAACCTTGCTCATAGCGGGGTCTTTCTTCATGACACCAGATTCAGTCTCTTCCTGCTCCTTTGCTTCGTCTTCAAGAATCTCCGTTTCAATTTTCTCGTAATCCAGACCAAAAAGTCTACGGCCAAGCTGTGGTGCTTCATTGTCCACCGACATAGAAGCTCAAACCCCTTAAAATACTGCATGAACTGGAGATCTGAAATTTCCTCTGATTGCTTAAATTTTTGGATGATCTTATCTCTCTCGTCGTCAGTCTTTAGAAGGGCAGCTTGAATTTCTTCGTCCTTCTGAACAAAAAGAGCCTTATCCACACACAGGGCTTCCATAAGCTCCTTTATTTTCTGTTTCTCATCGTTCCTCTCGTTCATGACAGCAATCAAATCTTTCTTCAACTGGGAACACTCAACCTCAATGGATTCTGCCTTCAAAGTAGCCATTACGACTTTCTCCTCCACATCCAAGTAATCAATTGTGATACGCAACGACTCCCCAAGGACCTAATAGAAGCAAGTAAATAAGGAAAGAAATCATGCATGCCCACTTGTACAGATCAATCCAAAAGGGGTGCTAGGAGAGCAAAACTACATACCTGCACCAACTTATGAATATTTTGACTAACGAGCTCGTGGGAGGGAATGGACAACAAACCCTTCAACTCATCATTGGTAATCACATTGTGCGCACGACCCAAAGCTGTAGCAAGGTCGTCCCATACACTCATTCCAATTTTGCTTTTGCCTTTTGCATGGGTAATCGGGGGCATGACGACAGTTACTTCCAAAGATAGGGTCGAAGAAGAAGGGGCAACATGAGTAGATGGAAGGGCAGTGGTATCAGCTTTCTCGTCACTCAATTTTCTTTTCTTCGAGTCAGAAGTTAGGTTGGCTAAGGGTTTGTTCTTCAAGTTCCTAATACAGGCGTATTTATCTTTGCTATATCTAGTGTCCATTTCTGCTATAAAAAAAAATAAAAATAAAAATAAAAAAGGAGGAGAAAAAGGAAGACGCAATTAGACAGTAAAAAGAGAGAGAGAGAGAGAGAGAGAGAGAGAGAGAGAGAGAGAGAGAGAGAGACGAAGTGAGGACGATCTTACTCTTCTCTTCTTGACGGATTTTCTCTAAAACGTACTTTGAAGGTTGAGGGCATAGACAACAGTCAAACAAGCGACGAGGATCAACAAGGTCGTCGAAATCCTCTATTTCCCAAGCATAGGCAAGGGCAGTGCGAACCCAGTGACGATGTTTATCTTCCAAGTTAGGATGATCAAGAGCTGTGAAGAATCAAGAGAAGAATTTCGTTAGACGAGTAATTTAGATATGGAAGAAAGACGAAAGAGGATGACGGAAATACGCACCAAGTGTTGGGACTTCCCATTTTCGTAGTAATCCCAGGACTTCCCCCTAGAAATCATCAGACAAGGTTTCCCAACCCGTACCAAAAATGAAAAAATATCGTGATTTCCAACCACAAAAAGACGAAGGAAAACCCTTAACGATCCTGGATTTCCTATCCCAGGGCAAAAGTTCAAAATACCCATAGTGGGTAGAAGCTTTTAAACGATACAAAAAACAAAAATTCATTTAAAGTGATCATCTCTCCGTCACAGGCAGACACCCAAATGGACATGCACCTTATTATCATCCTCCAAGCATAGGGACGAGCTGACCAAGGGCAATCTGAAATTCATTTAGGAGGTGCAAAATAAACGAATGGACGGGGAAGCGAAGACCACACAAAAAGTTAGCCTTGTAAAAACACACCTCCCCGTGAGCAAAGTTGCAAGCTTTCTCACCCAGGCGAGGCAGTCTAATTAAGGTACCTTTGGGAAATTGAAACCTCTTCCTAAAACTAGACAAGTGTGTTTCTTCAAAGAACAAGATTCTGAAAGAGCATGTAAGGGAGGTAAAGATGAAGATGAAGACGGTTTTGAAGCAGTGGTGTCCACTACTTTACTCAGAGAATCTACGTTGGAAGACAACCCAGTCTCCAACTCGCTGGAATGAACATCATCTACCCTATACTCGATAGTGACCATCTCCGAATGGTGCTTTATCAGAGATTAGTGAATTAAAGGATAAAGAAAAAACAGAACAGGCCTAAGGGTAGAGAAACAAGGAACAAACAGGCCTACTTGAAGACGTCAACCTAAGGAATACTCTAAGAAAACTCCTAACCGAGCAAAGAAAAATGAGACCGAGGGACACTCTTGACTAACAAAATCAAAACCAACCATCAAAGCATAGAGAAAGGAGGCCTTACCAGGAAAGTATGGAGAATGAAGATTTCTCAAGCGCACTGTAGTTCAGACCAAATAAGGAGGAGGAAGAGGACAGTTTTTTTTTCTCTAAAAGGAAAACTGAGAATTAAGGTTCACCAAAATCAAGGAAATCTCGCATGTGCTACGAATTGAAGAACGACACGTGTTCGCCTCCTAAAAAGTAGTCATTTCGCATTTAAAACAAGAACCAAGTTTCAAGAATTGAAAAGATACGAAGCGTCACATCCAATCATATTCCTGAGGTCGTCCAACTTCTTGACGACCTAGGAATGGGGGGCAACTGACGAGTATAAAGATAAGATCGTCTAGGTAAAAGACGATCTTAGTCACACTCAAGTCGGGGACAAGAGTAAACGTAAAACTCTGTCATCATATGTCGTCTTTTTAGGCAAGCCAGGCCAACACTCATTGAAGGAGCAAATAAATGCGATCAAGACAACTAATAAGCAATGACCGCGCCGAAACAATTACAAAAGCAATAATGGCTCAACGGTCATCCGTTAAGCCTTAAATGGAATCATCATTGTCAATTAATGTCGCATTCCTCTCAAGAGAAAAACACTCAGAGCAGCATTAACAGACATAATTGCACCAACCCAAAGCAAACTATAAAAAGGGAAATGGAACTCAAGTAAAGACACATGAAAAATTTGGAGAGAATTGTGAGAAACTTATTTTGAGAACTTATAATCTGACTTTGGCATCGAAGCATTCTCAGCTGGCCGCATGCCAGTGAAACCCTCCCTTGCCTTTCTTTTCTTAATAGCAGGTACCGGAGATCGTCCATCGACACTGACGAAGAGCATACTGACAAGGTCAAGATTCGGCTTCATCAGTGCTCTTTATAATCAGACCAAGACATCAATTGGCTTTTGTTCTATGCATAAATTGAACCCCTAGTCTTTTATTCAACCATAAAAAACTTTATCAGTTGAGCTAATTAAAACCCACAACATTTCGTAAATCTATTTGCATGTAAGAAATATATTTGCAAACAGGCGTTACACAAAATAATAGATTTTAAAATAGCGTGCCTTCCTTGTAGGTTGTGTCGTGGACTAAAGTAAACAATTAATAGTGGCATCTTTGTTAACACATCAATAATTTTTTAATACACCTAACAATTAATATTGATAAAAAAAAAATTCATCTTCATAATGTTTTTATTATGCTCATTAATTTTTTTCCTCAAAAAAAAATTATGCTCATTGATTTTACTCCAATTTCATTTATTCCCTTAGAAAGGTTTTAAAATCAGATTAAACAGAGAATATAAGAAACAAGAAGGGCAAATTTTAACTTACCCACATATGGTTTGACTGAAATTTAAATTGTCTACCTATAATTTAAAAGGTGGCACTTTGCCCGCCTGAAGTTCACTCTATTAGGCTTTCGTTACCCACCTTTGTACTTTCAGTGTTAAAAAAAAAAAAAAAAAAAAAAAAAAACATAAAAATCAAGATCTAAAAGTATATTTTTTAAAATGGTGAAGTTTTGGCTTAAAAACATTTTTCCTCTTCATAAGAACATTCTCAAACCTATCAATCCAAACAAAACTCTCAAGGGATATTCATCAATGAATGTTTGAATTTTGCATGTCTTGACTTATGGATGTAGTAGGAGCATAATCGTTCCCAGCTTAGTGACCAATATGAAAATTGCCAACCTGTATTGATCAATATGGTATAAAATTGCCAATTTCAATGATGATTGCCATATACTTAAAATGTTAAAAAATAAAGGGTAAATTGCAAATTACAACTCTAAAGTTTGAGGGTATTTGAATTTTATATCCTAATGTTTCAAAATTTGGAATTTACTCCGTCCTGACTTCAAGTCCTGACTCCATCTTTGTTCGTAAGGATAAAAGCCAGATTGAAAATGCCGAGCATCTATATTCCATAGCACACCCCATGAGGTCTGCTTCTATGACCAATTGGCCATTGCAGTGATTATAGAGAAATAGATTCCAAGTGGCCTGTTTCTGGGTGCCAACATTCTCATGACCACGCCTCTATTTGTCAAATTTCTACGGCCATTGTCTTTTATTGCAGGACCAAAGAGCAATGGCAAAAAAGACTATTTAAAACATTGCCTTACATTTAGTCAACTTGTTAAAAGATAATATGTTTGGTACGTTGATTTTGTAGTATTATTTTGATGCGGTAAACATGCTATTCAAGTGACTCCACTTTTTCAAAAATATAGAATATGTGACTTTGAGTAGGGGCAATTTTATAGCGAAGTCTTAAGATTAAAATCCTAAAGTTTAGGAATTTGAAATGAACAATGAAAAGTTTTGAGCTGTCTATACATATTTTGTGAAAAAAAATCTATCACAATTTAGTGTTTACAACTCAAATTCCAATTTCCCCATTTCTCTCCCATTCTTTTTACTTGTCAATATTTAATATTTGACTAAATTACATATTGACTCTCTAACTTTGATTAAAGTTCATTTCCTCTAACTTTATTTTTATTTAATAAAATTTTTTAACTTTCAAGTTTATTTAATTCATGCCTCCTGTTAGTCTCCATTAGAATTGCATCGTTAGTAACCTCCAAAATAACATAGTTTGCATTTTTTTTAAAAAAAATATATGAAAGTTAATACTAAATAATATTTTTTGAAAAAAAAAATTAATTTAAATATCTTTCATTTGAAAAATACACGAAAATAAAAATCAAAGATATTCTCCTCCTGTTACACGAAAAAAATTTAAATGCTTGTATTTGTTCTTTACCTTTTAGTTGACGTTCCAACCAATTTTTTGGATGCATGGCAACAAGCCAACAACCGTGATCAGCTTGCCTCCTTCCAAACAATTTACTTCTTTGTTTTGTTCGGCACTTGGGCTCAACAATATTCTTGAATTCAAGCAATCAGTTGCTTGATTTCTTTTGTATTGATTGGCGCCGCAATAATTTTGGCCGTCTCTCACGTTTAAAGCACGTGTGTCACTTTTAAGAAGAATTAAAGCTTTTTTTTTTTCATTGCAAGAAGCAAATTCCTTATTCCTTTGACCTTGATGAGAGGTGGTATTACATCAAACATTTCTTTTTTTGGTAGAATATCAATATATGGCGTCCACTTCTAATGATTGCGCTCTTTATAATCAGACCAAGACATCAATTGGTTTTTGTTCAATGCGTGAATTGAATCCCTATTCTTTTATTCAACTATAAGAAACTTTATCAGTTAAACTAACTGAAACCCACAACATTTCGTAAATCTATTGGCATGTAAGAAGTATATTTGCAAACAAGCATTACACAAAATAATAAATTTTAAAATAGTGTGCCTTCCTTGTAGGTTGTGGTGGACTAAAGTAAACTATTAATAGTGGCATCCTTGTTAACACATCAATAAATTTTTAATACACCTAAAAATTAATATTGATAAAAAAAAAATTTCACCTTCATAATGTTTTTATTATGCTCATTGATTTTTTTCCTCAAAAAAAAAAAAAAAAATTATGCTCATTGATTTTACTCCTATTTCATTTATTCCCTTAGAAAGGTTTTAAAAATCAAATCAAACAGAGAATATAAGAAACAAAAATGACAAATTACAACTTACCCACCTGTGGTTTGACCGAAATTTAAGTTGTCTACCTATAATTTAAAAGTTGGCACTTTGCCCACTTGAAATTCACTCCATTAGACTTTTGTTACCCACCTTTGTACTTTTAGCATTAAAAATACATTAAAAAAAAAATCAAGATTTAAAAGTATATTTGTTAAAATGGTGAAGTTTTGGCTTAAGAACATTTTTCATCTTCATAAGTACATTCTCAAACCTATCAATTTAAACAAAACTCTCAAGGGATAATCATCAATGAATGTTGGAATTTTGCATGTCTTGACTTATGGATGTTCTGCAAATCACTTATTTGTAATTCACAACAAGATAAACATAGAAATCCTCTTGAACGTACGAAAATGCCAAAGGAGTACAATATACAAAGTGGAGTCTTACATGGAGTACATCACACCAGTAACTTAAAAAAAATAAGTACATTTCTGACTTCTACATCCAAAATTTAAAAATTCATTATTTCATAAAAATTCGAAGTAATACTAAAATTATGATGAAATTAAAAATCATTACATCTACCGCTTCTATCTCATCTTCATCAACTCTTGATAATACCCAAAATGAACTCCATTCAAGCACAATAGTAGAGTTGGAGATGAACCAGTTGGATTAGATGGCCCAAAGCCTTAATCTCCCCATGGCCTCTCTCCCAAAATATAATAATTTGGTTTTGTGTAGTCCAAAATAAGTTTATCATATCAAAATATGCCTAAAAATTAGTTTGTAAGTGGCTAACATTTGTGATTTGCACAACATCTATAAGTCAAGACATGCAAAATTCAGACATTCATTGATGAATATCCCCTTGAGAGTTTTACTCAAATTGATAGGCTTAAGAATGTTCTTAAGCCAAAGCTTCACCATTTTAAGAAATATACTTTTAGATTTTGATTTTTATGTTTTTGTTATGTTTTTTGTGTTTTTAATTGTAAAAATACAGAGGTGGGTAATGGAAGTCTAATGAAGTAAACCTCGGGTAGGCAAAATGCCAACTTTTAAATCACAGATGAGTAACTTAAATTTCAAGCAAACTACTGGTAGATAAATTGTAATTTGTCCAAACAAGAAAATGGTTTCTCATTTTTTTTCAGTTGATCGGATTTAATCAATGGTCAAATTTGTGACGTAATAAGCAATTAAATTTATACTTATTTAATAACATAAATAAATTATTTATATTTTAAATTAATAATAATTAACAATATCAATTGAATTCATTATTTCACTAATGACATTTGAAGTGATGTTAACAAATATACTCCTAAAAGAAGTTCTTTATCTATCACTCTAAAATAAATCTAAGCATATTGTAATTAATCAATTAGAGTAACTTGTATGAGGACCACAATAAGTCTCCTAACATTCTCTTACTTGGCCCACATGGCATTTAATTAACTTGATGAGTGATGATCATTGTAATATACTTAGGATATTACCTTTATCATCTAGTTGTGAAATTCTCTCACTTTAATAAAAAATCCAATACATAAAGCATAGCGGTAAAACTCTTAATCATAACTAGTATTGTCTTCCATGTAATACAATGTATGGTACTATGCAAGTACTTTATAAGCCATCAATTTTTTTATGAATAGACTACCTATTAGCCATTCAAGTCCCCCTTCATATATCCACCACAAATAAAACTCTCTTTATATTTATACTTTATGTGCACAAAAAAACATTTTGCCTTATTCTCTATAAATAACCAAATAAAGGCCTAAATGTAAAAAGAAATATTATGTTCACAACATTTTCATAATAAATCTTAAGTGACAAGTTGTTACAAGTAGTTATTGGTGAATAACAAAGTAATTTCAATGGTATGTTCAAGTCAAAACCAATAACAAGTTAGTAAATTACCACCTATGATTTGTTATGAAAGTGTTGTGAAACAAAACATCAAATTATAAGCTAACAAGTCCCACATGTTTCACGTGATCTTTATACAGTTCAGCCAACAAACCTTTAGTTATGACCTTTTGGGGTCAATAATCAAGAGCTCATGGACACCTTTTGTTTCTTAACATTCTCTCTAACACTAGTGTACTTTATGTCAATATGCTTACTTTGGCTTACTTTGGCTTCCATTTTTATTATTCTTAGAGAAGAAAATTGCAATCAAATAAATTGTGCCAGAATCTTTAAAGGTCTTGATATAGAATTGAAAATCTTGAGATTTGTGATAAAAAGATTTTAACCAAAAATAATGCATGTGTTTTAGCTTAGTATTCAATAGCCTCCACGGTAGATGAAGCAACGATTGTATATAGTAATTCTCTAAGATATATCACCTCCAAAAAATAAAAAGGAAATTATATGTTGTAGTAGACTTTCTTGTCTACACATCCGGTAAAATTGGAATTTGGGTAACCAATCACCTCCAACTGATTAATATGCATGTAAGTCAACCTGTAATCATTGGTTACTTGTAAGTATCTCAACCTTTTTCGCAACTTTCCAATGATCCAAACCAGGGTTGCTTTGATATCAACCTAATAAGATACTGAGTGTTAAATTAGACTTTCTTGTGTGCATACCTTCACCACTTTTGGGCAAAGCAAAATGAAAATACAATTGTTTATTTCTTCCTCAAAACCTTTAATGATACTAGCCTCTGAGCACGCGCTCACGCGCGTACTCAGAGGCTCTTCTATTTTTTGGGTAAGGGTTAATTTAGAACATTTATTATAATTTTGGATTACTACATTTTCCAATCACAAAAAAAACCTAGGGGTGTGATGAGTGTCATGTGTGGAAAAATAATTTTCCAATCACACCCCTAGATTTTTTTGTGATGAAAAATTATTGTGATTGGAAAATTAGTTCTCCACATATGACACTCATCACACCCCTAGGTAATTATAATAAATGTTCTAAATTAACCCTTACCCAAAAAATAGAAGAGCCTATGAGCACGCGCATGAGCGCGTGCTCAGAGGCTAGTTTCTTTTATTTTTTTTAAAGTTTTTTAATAAAATAAAACTTTTAAAATTGTTTAGAAATTTGTCTTACTCGGTTACTCCTTAACTAAAATTTTAAATTTTAGATAAGTAACAACTTTAAAATCTTAAGTTTTAGCTTATCTAAAATATCTTTCTCAAAAATAAAAAAATAAAAACAAAAATAAAAACAAAACTTATCTAAAATTTAAGAGTTTTAATTGTTCATAAACACATTTGCTGATATTAGCAAAAAAAAAAAAAAAAAAAAAAAAAAAAAAACATTACACCTACACGTTGAAGGCTTAATAAAATTTGGTTTATATGAATCAATTATCACTTTTTAAAAAGTCACCCGGAATACATGGTTCTTACTCGGTTACTCCTTTTAAAATTTTAGATAAGTAAAAACTTAAAAATCTTAGATTTTAACTTATCTAAAATTTATTTCTTAAAAAAAAAAAAAAAAAAAAAAAAAAAAAAAAAAAAAAAAAAAAAAACTTATCTAAAATTGAAGACTTTTAATTGTTCATAAACGCATCTGCTGGTATTAGCAAAAAAAAAAAAAAATTCCTTACACCTACACGACTTAAAAAAAAAAAAAAAAAAAAAAACCTATATCACACAAAATTTCAGTTGTCTTATAATTTGCTAAGCCTAAATACTACAATTCTTTCTACTCAAACATGTAAAGGCACCAATGTTAATTTAGAAATAATTTTGTAATCTTATGTTGAATGTAACGGTTAGTAAATCTATCTAAATCGGTGGAGAATTGCAATAAGTATTTAACGAACGAATTACCTAAATCTTGAGAGCAGAGTGAATTACAAATCTAAGCAAAGAAAAATAAATTAATTGATTAATTAAACAAAAGAAAAATCTTACCATTTGAAAAATCTTCAGCTTGTCGCCTCCGGTTCCTTAGTTCGTTCTTGTTGAAGGACAGGATTTTGAAAAGTTCCACGGCACTAATAAAAAGTAACGTGATCCATGTGTTTTCTCTTCTATATTCAATTAAACCATACACAGGCTCCTTTATACAAAGATGTAGCCACCTGATAGAAATTGTATTTCAATTAGGAATAGGAATGGTAATGATTGAGAAGAGTTTTTGTTGATGTGCAAAAAAAATTTCTATTTCAAACCGGAATAATAGGAGTAGACGTGGGTTCAACTGAGAAGTTTTTTTTTTTTTTAACGTGGGATAGTTTTTGCTTACTGTATTGGAGGAGTAGTTATTTTCCTACAAACGTACTGACACAATTTTTATCATTTGTTTTTCTTTTTTTTTTTAACGTGGGATAATTTTTGGAGGGGAAGTTATTTTTTTACAAACGTGAGTAGTGGGAAGTTCTTTTTTTGAGGAGAAAAGTGGGGAAGATTTATTGTACACGTTTCTTTATTTTTTTGACATCTTTGGGGAGTTTTTTTTTTTTTTTTTGACAACACGTGGGGAGTTTTTTATGCTATTGAATAGAAGTAGGAGTTTATTAATATACTATTTTAACCCTATTTTTAAGTTTTAGATAGGGGTATTTTTGATAGTTTAAAAAGCAATAACTAACTTTCGTTTGTCAATTTACTATTTTAACCCCATTTTAAAATTGTTGGTTAATTAATTTAGGGGTATTTTTGACCGGAAAAAAAAACAATAACTAACTTTCTGAATCCTCTTAATATATACAGATAAACAAATGTTTTATCTTACATGGTCCAACACTAACTATAGTTAGTCCTCCACGTAGTTGAACAAAAAAATTCAACATAAATGAAAAAAGACTTTTACATGTACACTCCTATAGTCTAATGATACATGTTAAATGTTTCCCTCCAAAATACAAGGTGAGAACCGGTTTACCTTCAAAAGTTAGTTCCATGAGCGACCACTACCATGACCCCTCCCACGATCTCGAAAACCCCCATGTCCTGATTGATTGATATTCATTGAAACAGTCAATTTTAGTAATCAAATTCACGCACTCATACATGTAAACACCACAACAAGCATGCACGTGTATGCGTGCGTGTCTAAGAATATTCAAGCTAGCCAACTAACCTGACGGGGGAGGAGGCGCACCACGCCCCATTGCAGCCAAATCAGGACTGACCTTCTGTCCAGCTTCCTCAAGTATGCCGATGAGATCCTTTGCAAATCTAGCATTTGCGGCAGTGAAGAAAGTGTGCAGTTCGTTTTGCCCCGGCCCTTCCTGTTCGACCAATACGGTGAACATAGTCCACAAGGGATCCAGGGAAGTCATAATTTATCACATATTTCACGTCCCTCACATCTGCCACGAAACAAAAGAGCATTATAAGCTATAAGAAATGCATTAGGCCAACAATCTCTCACATCAGAAGCTTATTTAGATCAGAGAATCTATGATCTCGACACATTTCTGCATTTATGCTAGTGTGTTGTTGTAGCAAATAAACACAAAATGTCAGATGAATACCCCCAAAAACCATATTCTGGCAACAATTATGCACAGAGGGGAAACGTTCAAGGGCAATATCCAATATCCAGACATGAAAACAAGTGGCTCAAACAAATATACAAGTAGGATCCATGTGACAAATAACACCATAAAGCCCATCCAATAAAATTAAAAGAAGACTTAAATTAGGGACAACAAGAAGATCAGATTATAATTTCCTTCCAAAATGAGATGTTGATGATGAGTGCTATTAGTAAATCGTTTACCTACACAATTTCCTGTACTAAAATATAATTTCTATCAACTCTTTGAACAAGCTTTAAGAGTTTTATCCCCATACCTAAACCACGAGCTGCAACATCCGTAGCAGTCATTATAGGACTCTTGCCAGCTTTAAACTCTGAGAGGACCCAATCCCTCTCTGCTTGACTTTTATCTCCATGAATTGAAAGAGCTGGCCAGCCATCCATGCGAAGCTGCCAGGTAATCTGATCACATCCTTTCTTGGTATCCATGAAGATCAATATTTGGCTGCCATCCATGATATCCTCCAGCAATTTAACCAATCTGGAAAATCAAACCTATTAGTAAATTGACCACATCAAATCTCATATGATGAGATCTTGAAGAAATTAGGATATACAACAAAATAGAAATGGGGCCTACTTGTTATATTTCTGGTTTTCAGAAACAATGTCAACGTGCTGGCGTATAGCATGGTTAGCTTTCAAATCTTCAGATCCTATTATCACCTATGCAAAGTCCAAGATAAGAGCCAATCACATAACATAATCGCACATTACAAACAGATACACATACCACAAAAGCAGGAACTTTCAAAAAGCACATATGCCCTCCAGAACTCTGGCAATTACAAACCAAGCCATTAAACCTGGGAAATTACCCTCAGTTTCAAGAAAAAGGAAAGACGGGGGAGAGTAGGGAAAATTCAGAAAAAACAAGCTGCCTCAAAACGAGTAAAATGACATATGAGTTATGACTGGCAACTACACACATCAAAAGTATAAAATAAAAACGAAACACAGAAAAGAATATATCCTAACAGAAGAAATCCCACAACTGCGGTAGGCAGTAGCAAAATTAAGTTAGAACACCTTACTTTGTACAGGTTGTAAAGAAACTGTCTAGCAAGTTGTTCAACCTCTTTAGGCCAGGTAGCACTCCTGTACAAAGTTTGACAATCTGGGCTAATCTGCATTGAACAAAACATTAGGAGGGAAGTAAAGGGCCCATCGCATTGCCATCAGTGAAACTTAACAGTGGATTAGCTGGCATCTTCAAAATACCACATTTGTACTACTTGCAACTGGGCATAAACATTACGAAGTGATGATTAAAGCAATCAGTATTCCAGGACCAGGGTCAATCCTAGAATGAAGCATTTATTAAATCTAAAAATTTATAAAATTAATTAAAATTAAAAAAAAAAAAAATAATAAAAATAAAAATAAAAACCCATGGACATTATTTTATTGGCCTCAACCAAGTATCCCATAATTGTTTGTTAAAAACAAGTCCAATCACTAGTTGGACTCAAGTCAAAGCACAAATTTTAACCAAAAAAACCCAATTTAAACTCACATATCTAAAAATCATACAAAATCAATATGATTCATACAATACATATATATGTATCATCAGATTCATAAGCATGGCTACAATACCTACTATTCATATTATATGTATTGCACAATACTAACAAGTATGTGCATGTATATAATTAAATGTTGGTAACTTTATTCTTTAAAGCCAATAGCTTTTCAAGTAAACAAGAGTATATGGCTAATATTATGAATAGGCAACAAAATTAAGCAAAATACTGGAGGGTAAGCAATGTTTAGAGATTTCCCCTTGTTAGTGAAAATTTGAAAATTCAACCAATGATTTACACTCTCTTAGGTAGGTTTCAGTAATAAAAATATTGGATTTTGAATATGTTTGATGGCTGTTAGGTGTTAAAACAGTGGGTTGAACAAGAAATAAGATAAACACTACACAACCACATAGTAGGCAACCATACCTACACTGCCTGAAACAATCACAAGGCAATCACACCCTCAACACTCCTTAAACCTTAAAAGATGCTTCTGGAATTTTATTAGAATCAATCTCACTATGAATGTTATTGACTAAAATAAGGGAAATTGCTAAATCCAAAATCTTTTCCTAAAACACTCGGACTCCTAAAAAAACACTTGACTACTAATAACTAGAAAAGGTACTTTAGAACTTCTAAACCAAATACAAAAATCATTCAAAACACAAAATAAGACTCACGGGCCTTTGATAGAGACAAGAACGGCCATTCCTGAAAAAATGGAATTTAACAATTGCCCTTATTCTACACCAGCCAGCAAGCCTTAGTCCCAAATTTTTTGGGATTGTCTATGGATTCTCAACAAATTAGTCAAAGTAAGCCACATGTATTCTTTTATGATATTTATTCCAATAAAAATTAATTAAAACTAAACCAGTAGCTTTCTATCCTAAAGAAAGTTAATACTAAAACTCAATAATAATTAAAGTAGCCTATGAAATGTTCCACGAAGGCCCCACATCAAAACGAGACCACAAATCTATCTTTTTTTGGTTTAATCTTGCTTTTCCTCACTCTCTTTATTGTCTACATCATATCTTCTCTTTGGTAGGGAAGTAAGCAAGACGCTTCACTAATGATATGACGAAAACTCCAGAAGAAAATACAAAAAATAATCTAATAAGTTCTTGTTACAAGCTTAAGTTCTATTGGACAAGACCTGCAATTAAGTACTAGAAGTCAAATTGGGATTCTAAACCAACAATTAGAACTTCCACACTGTTCAAGAACTCAGTTCAGCCAAGCTATTTCAGATCAGACATCTGCTAATCTGCCCTTCTTTTCTAACAGATCTAATCCATAAATGAAAGCAGGAGACAGAAAGGCATGAGGAAGAGGAAATATGAGAACTAGGGGAAACAATCATCTGTCAGAAATTATTTTTGTAACAGGGATAAAAGTTCAGTAATGATCATGACATAAGTTTCAAACAGCAAGGCACAATTCAAACCTGAGAAACAAGCTTTCGAATCTGAGGCTCAAAACCCATATCTAACATCCAATCTGCCTCATCCAACACAAGATATGTAACCCTTCGCAAGTGCAATTACAATTTCAACGCCTGGTCCAGAAAAGGAATAAATTTGACATTAACAAAATCAAAAAGAGACAGTTCAAGGAAATCAAAATACAGCAAGAAATGAAAAGTTGTCTAAAACTCAATTGACAACCTACCTTTCTGAAGATCACGAACTTGAGGTCCCTTTGGAACCCCACCATATATGCATGTATTTTTAATTTTTGATGATGCACCAAATTTAGTACATTCATTTTGTCTTTGAACAGCGAGTTCACAGGTTGGAGCTAATACCAACATAATTGGGCCATCTCCAGGAGCTGAAAAATATAAACAGAGGCATATCAAGATCACATTAAGAATAAATCAACCCAAACATTACACCCTTAAAAAGAATTGGCTGGGCATTAACATGGACAATGGCAGGCAACAGGTAGGCAAGTGTCTTCCCTGACCCTTAGAGCCATTGGCCATCCTTGAGCTTGAATAGGGGTAGGTTCGACAAAGCCTGCTTTTGTAATCTCTTGAACAACATAATCTGTTGACAAGTAGGTGTAAACATTATCTCACCAATGTCAAAAAAAGAAAAAATAACTTGCAAGTTGAGGATAAGTCAATGACCCACTACTAGATATGCAGGATTTGCAGTAGCAGAGTGGCTTTGGACAGCTACTGACTCGCGCGGACAGAACTTGCAACATTTTGTGACTGTTTGTAAGGCGGCAAGTCACAAGTGAGGTGACAAACAATTTATACGCCCAGCTCATACAAAAATTTGTCCTCATCATTAGAGCAAAAGTCTTCCCATAGCTAAAAGTTGTATATGTAATTTTGACAAAAATTTTGTCATAGTTATTGTTTTATTCTTCATTTATGTTGTTTTTTTCAAAAATAATTTTAAACGTTTTATTTATATAATGATGCTATCTGTTTGGTTATAAAGTGGACAGAAACCAACATGGATAAATATTGAATGCAAATTCTCTGTACTATTTTATGTTCCATCAATTATTACTTTCCATGTGTATGATTGCTTTATATTTTAAAATTTAAACTTCAGTTATTTTATAAAGAAAATGAAATCAAAATGTAGCAAATAGTGGTTAGTAGAATATAAAGTGGTACACAAAATATGGTGTAGAAGATTTGTAATTTGTGTACTCACGTGGCATAAGAAATTTAAAAATTAATAAACATCAAAGTTAATATTTAGTATTTTTAAAGAAATAAAAAAAGGATAATAAAATAAATGGTTTTGACAAACAGATATTAATAGCATAAATTAGTAACTATTACACAAATAGAAAATATTTAGGTTGAATTTTATAAGACATATTGAAAGGAAAAAAAAAAAAAAAATTAAAACTAATTCTAACTTTTCTTAAAATACATATGTGAAAACTTGAAATTTAAAAAAAGAAAAAAATCTCTCGAAAGTTTTTTTTTTTTTTAGTTATTGAAAGAGAGTAAAAAAATAAACTTTTTCTTTTCTTTTTTCTTCTCTTTTTTTTTTTTTTTTGAGTAATTAAATCATGTAAGATTAAATTAATTAGTTTAGAGCTAATACTTTTGACTCTCGTGAGTTAAAGCAACCTAATATTAAAAAAAATCTAATTAAATTAAAAATTCTTTAATTTGATTTTTAATTATTAATATTCATTAATTAAATATGCATAGTCGATTTTTGGATAATGAATGTCTTTGAATCTCTTGAACAAAAAAAAATAACCTCTGCTATTAATATTACATTATTTTAGTATTTTACTTTAAGCTAGGATTCAAAAGGCTTTTAAATCTCGTCGATGTGATTGGTACAGTGTAAGAGCTGGTTTGAAAGAAGTAGTAAATTAATCTCAGTCCAGCCCACCAACATAAACATAATAGTAGTAAATATTGTGGGCTTGGCTGGGCCATTTGATAAAGGTAATGGTCAGCAATTGTATCCCTCGTCATTGAAAACGAATGAAGTACAGAGCTTATTGTTATTATCATTTTCAATGGTTATCTTTTAGTTGAGGGCTGATGGCTTAAACATCAATATGAGTGATTTGGGCATGAATATGATCCCCTTGAGTCCACCTAAAACATAATATCTTATGATGCAATATTTGTTACATGCAAAAGAGAAAGGAATCATCTGCTCTTCAATTAGCAAAGCAAATGTATCCAGTTGCCACTTGGTGCTATATTTTACTGACTATTATCAACATTATCCTTTGCATTGAACAACACTGATTTAAAGAACTTTGAAGAGATTTGACATAAGGATAAACTTAACTTCATGTAAAAAGAAAGAAAATATTCATTTATAGTAATCTCTAAATTTGAGAACAAGTGTTAAATAATTAGATACTAGGGATAGGTTTCGCTCGAATAAAGAATGGCTCTCTCTTCAGCAATGCGCTTCTTTTCTTCAGGATCTTTTGGTTTGATCTTCATTTTCTCTTCCAACATCCACTTGAAAAGTTCACGCTGCTAATCCTCTGGAATTGGTTCCCGCAACGTTACAGGTTTTGTAACGGATGGTGAGTGCAAGGATTTTTCAGCAATAGGAGCAGTTTTAGCAGCGGAGATAGAAACTGGGGTTGCACCTTCTTCTATGTGCTCATCTTTCTTCTTTGTCTGCACAAAGAGGTAGGCAACAAAAGTTCACAGAAACTCTTAACTTCTTAAGGAGCATATTTAGAGCCCTAGATTGTGATAGGCTTCAAGACAGTGTTAACAGAAGCTTAAACTAACAACTTATCTAGATTAAAATATAAAAGACTAACAACTTATAGAAAAATTACACACAAACAGAGGGGGAAAAGACCAAGTTTGACCACAAACCTAAATATAAATACCTCTCAAACTATATAGGACCATAACATGTAAAGAATATATTTCCTTTATGAGACTGCTCAGTCTACTTCGATGTCAATGTGATGAAACCAGTTTTACCACCCCTGAAGTCTTCTTTTATACAATTATACTCCACTTTTTCTTTCTCAAACCTGACTGAGACAAACAAGTTATTAAAAAGAACATACCTAGTGCACAAAGATTGCACTTTTGTGGGGTTGGAGAGTGGCGATTGGTAGGCATCCTTACCCCTACTTATAAAGTCATTAATATTTGTTCAACAATTAGTTAAGTAGGTAAGCGAGTTTGAGCAAATAGTATATGTTGCTACTCACCTATAACTTCATAAGTTCCTAATGAGCGAGTTGAATGAATCCATCCAACTTACTGTTATAGTATGCAAGATACTATGCAATATGCACACCCTAAGGAGTTGATACTAACTCTGTCTATCCAACAATTTGCTCATCACTGACATGGATAAAGCCAAAAATTACTGGTATATGATTTTAATCATATCAAGTAGTAGAGCTTTAGATGACCAGTTAAAAATTATCCAAGAATTGCATCCTGTGTGTCTCTTTCTCCCACCTATTGTAATGATTATACTTAGAATGATAGACAAACAAGTTTTTTACTTGATCATTGGCTGTTTTCCATGATAAATAGCCAAAACCATTACTCTGATTAGGCAACCATAAGGTTGTACTAATAAAATGAAGAATGCCATGAGCTATTACTATTACTCCCATTTTAACAAAACAAGAAGAAGTTCCAACAACAACAAACTCTAGGATTTCCAAAATGAAGGAATATGCATCCATTTATAAGGAGCATAAGGCTGTACTAATAAAATGAAGAATGCCATGAGCTATTACTGTTACTCTTACTCCCATTTTAACAAAACAAGAAGTTCCAACAACAACAAACTCCAAAATTTCCAAAATGAAGGAATATGCATCCATTTATAAGGAGCGTGGATCAAAACCTGTAGTGAACTAAAAGTTTAAGTTGAGAAATAATGGTTTTTATCAATAGAAAAAAAACAACTGACACAGCTGAGACATGGGATTCAAACCGTGATTTTGCCTCTACTTCAACTAACTGGGAAGGGGAGGGTTGGTGGAGACATTGCCATTTGGTCCAAGGATATCAAAGGAGAATCATAAGTCCCACACAAGACATAAAATGTTTATTTCCCCTCTTTACACATTTACGTTCCTATAGTGCATATTAGTAATTAAATGTCACATATGACATAACCAATTAAGATCTAAATCCATAGAGGCTAGAGTCAACATATTATCACACAATTTCTCAACTAAGGAGAATCATAAATACCACACAAGCCCAACCATGGAACACCAAATCCCATTTAATCAGAATTCCTCCGTTCCCATCAAGGATTCCTCCAAAAATGAGATATTTAAAACCATAACCCTATCCTAACAACAGAGTACCCATCAACAACAACATCATGAAAAGCACCCGTTAAGCTTAAAAAACAAATCTTTGAAGCTGAAATCTTAAAACCCATTACACCTTTTTATAAATTTAATCACTTTGCATACGAAATAAACACCCACATATATTAATGTAGATAGGAAATTAAGATAAACAGTGAATTACAAAGCTGAAGAATAAGAAAAAGAAAGGGACCTCCAACAGCAAGATTGACAGCCACGAGCATAGGCCAGAGAAACTTGTAACGCCGAGCAAATGACTCTTTTGGTGGTGGCTGAGGTAGCAAAGCTGAAGACTCATGAGTGTCCATTGCTGATGGTGAAGAAACTCGTTAGGTTTTTGTTTCAGTTGTGCTGTTTGTGAAAGACCACAAGCAAGCAGTCGATCAATCAAAAGTCAGATACTAAAACCAAAATACTGAAAGCAAAAACAACAAAAGCACTGAAGTTGCTTTTAGAATCCCTTGTTACTGTTTCTCAAAAAAATAAAAAAATATTGTTTTTTTTTTTTGGAAAGCGTAGAAATGATTTGAGCTTACATTTTTTGGGTTTGTTGGTGTAGAGCTTTGGACGGTTGGACCTTCGCTCATCGTTGCAACACTCTTTTTCGATCACCTACTACAAGGCTGGATCCGGATCTTCTCCATTTCAAAAAGAAATGGACAGCCCGTTTGGATAGGTTGTTATGAAATCCTAAACGCGCATTTTTATTAAAATCGTCAATACGTGTGTGTTTGGTATAAAGATCTTACTAAAAATTGCGTTATTTAAAACGTCAAATACTACATTTTGAAACTGAGATACGGGATAGCTTTTTGAAAAACTTCATTGAAAACGCAAATCACTTTATACATTTTAAAGTTTAAATACCTAAAACACCCTTAAGTTTTTGCTAAATGAAAAAAACACCCGCTAGCAAATAACCTCACTGGTCACCTTTAAGCTTGCTCTTTGTCCAGTGGCGGAGCCACCTTCAAGCTTGCCCTCCCAAAAAAAAACTTCAACCTTAATGTAATTTTAGCAACTTACCTAATCTGCACCACCATATAGTTGTAGACAACACTAGCTTTCGCTGGCAGATGCATCTGGGTAGGCACTTGCTAAATAAGCAGTCTTCACACTTTTCTTAGCTCATCTCTAAATCTCCAGCATCCTTTTTTTTTTTTTTTTTTGAAGAGAAATCTCCAGCATCCTAACTCTTCTACTTTTTTTCTTCCAATTCTTCTTTCTTTATTTCTTCATTAGTTCTTTCGTCATTTTTATGAAGCACAGAGAGTGACTTTTTGATTTTACCAAGCAAAATTTATCAATTACCCATCCTACCTCCACCACGTGTATGGTTGAAACTAGAAGTCTCAAAATTTAGACTCCCTTGGTGGTCATGTAATGGTATGGGTCATAAACTCTTTTATGACTTTTCTTTTTTATCTTTATTTGTCAAATGAACATAACAAACTATTATTATATCTAAAAATAATATACAACAATACATTATGTAATTGGTTGTATTTAATTATATTTTTTTAATATATTGAAATTTGGATGATAATTTAGTAGACAAACTAAATAGTAGACAAACCAAACGCTGGGCCCTTTTTGGTAAATTGAACCGAAACAACAATTTTAGACTAATACCGTTCACAAGTTTGCCAAACGTTATATTGTGATTTTCAAAATTTTGTTTTCAAAATGCTTATTTTAAAAACGCTATTTTTGAAAACGCACTTTTTTAAACCGCTTATCCATACAGACCCGGAGTGTCCATTTAAGGCTGAGATTCATTTCAAAGATATCTAAGAGCATCCATGTAAGCAAACTATTGCAAAATATTGCAAAATAAAAAAGCCCTTCATTTTACACATTTTGACAGTAAAAATGGCTCACTACCACTATTTAACAAAAAAATTAGTAATCTACCACTGTTTTGAAAATATGCAGAGATCTACCACTTTTTTGAAACTCAAGTTTGTCGTGAAACTCGAGTTCCAAAAACTCAAGTTCTTTGAAAAAATATACTATGAAAATTTTTTCATGATACTCGAGTACCATGGAAAACTCGATTTTGTTAAACTCGAGTACTCAAAAAGTGGTAAATCCCTACATATTTTCGAAACAATGGTAGATTGTAATATAGTTTGCAAAAATGTGCTATTTGGCTATTTTCGCCCATTTTGACCAAAAAAACACCCACATTGGTGGGTGCAAAATTGTGCATAAACAATAATTGTGCAAATGCAAAGTCTTGCAAAATACAAAAAACCTTTCATTTTCCACATTTTAACCAAAAAAATACCCACATTTGTGGGTGTAAAATTGTGCGTAAATGCACAAGTGCTATAGTAACCGTGCATATATTCATGGTTACTATAGCACTTGCATTTAATATTTTAGTATTTTTTTTCTCTCTCCTTGTCTCTGGTTGCTCTCACTCTCACCTCACTCTCCCTTTTTCTCATTTGATCAAATCATCAGACCAACAAAACCATTATACCTCTTGCAGCCCCCTGATCTCTCACCACTATCGCAGATTGCCACCACCACTAATCTCTCGCCGATCGCCCGAAGCCTCTATGATCACCTCACTCTTCCTTTGTTTCTTATTGTTTGATCAGTGGGTTTCGGGTTGGGTGGGTAATGATTTGGCTTTCCTTTGTTTCGCATTCTTTGATCAGTGGGTTTTTTGGTAGAGGGGTTAATCTAGCTAGATTGAGTAGGTTGGCTTTTCTTGATGATGGTGGTTGGGTGGGTGATGGTGGTGGCTAGGCGTGGAGAGATCGTTGGTAGTGTTGGGTCTGTGAGAGAGAGGGGTAGTGAGTGAGGAAATAATAAAAAATTGTAAAAGAATAAATATTTTATTGAATAAATGTGTAGAATAGATAAACTGATGTGGATATTTTATAAAAATTGGTGTGTAAAATAGAAAAAGTAGTTTTTTATGTGCAAAATAGACAAAAAGTTTGCATCCACTGATGTGGATGCTCTAAGGGCTATAATTTCACCACATCTTTTAAAATTAGTAACTCAAAAGGTTAACATTGGTTAGTTTTAAAAAATAAAAATGGCAATTACAACTTACGGACTTATGAATTGTGAGCGATGGAAATTTAAGGGGCTGTTTGGTAGTATATTTTAAACAATAGTTTTCAATGTTTAAACAACATTATATGTATTTCCACACACTTTTTCACCCACACATATTTTCAATGTTTGGCTGAAATTTAAGTTGCCTACATGTGATTTGAAATCCCATGATACAAGTGTTTCGCTGGATTTTTTATTTTTATTTTTTATCTTATTTGATATTGTATTTTTATGTTTTTTTTTTTAAGGAAAGATACATAAAAGTGGAACAAAATTACATATCTAGTCATGTTTTTAACAAAGATGGGTTGTGGAGCCCTAACTAAAACTAACCTCAAGTGGATAAAATGTCAAATTTCAAACCACATATAGACAACTTAAATTTCATCCAAACCATAAGTGGTTAAATTGTAATTTGCCAAAAAAAAAAAAAAAAAAAAAAAAAAAAACAAAAACAAAAACTGTGAAGTTTTCTGCCAAAGGCCTAGAGGAGAAGGAAAAGAAAGAAAAACGCGAGTCCACTGTCGACAAAGGCGTCATGATTGAAAGAGGTTGGCGGTTGCGGTCATGGCAATTGGCTTTCAGAGGATGAGACCATCACTGCAAAAGTCCACCACTGCCACTACTAGCAACTCCAACGGCCACAACACCACCATACCCAATAGCTTTCAGCGAAAAAACTAAAGCTTAATGATAATGCTAATCTTTTGGGTTTTTATGTAAAACAACGTTAACCTATAATGTGTTTAACCACAGTTATTTTTATTTTATTTTTTAGGAAAAACCACATTCATGTTGATGAGTTGAGTAATAAGATTTAATTAAGTTGACACATTTTGCACCTTAGATCTATTTTAAATAGATTTTGTCCATGAAATGGATACTCTCCATTTCTCTTTGAAACGGAGAGGATCCATATCCCTACAAGGCTACGCACTCTAAAATTTTGTCAAAGAATTTTTGAATTGTTTTATCCCATCATCCCTTTTTACCGTACGTTTGTGTTTGTTTCCTTTAAAATTTTTTTAGAAAATATTTTTACCAATTTTTGGTGTTTAGTTGCACTGAAAACATTGGCTATTCAATTATTCAATACATGAAAAATAGTGCTATCTTTTCTAAAACTATACAAGAAAATCTAAGATACGAGTATGACATGTTAGGTCCAACGGATTAGGTGTTGGTAACCAATGATAAAAAGATTGAGTTTTGTTGAGTTCTTAATGTAAAATTATGAGTCCAAGACGAAAGTTATTTGTGGAAGAAAACTGAGTTTTTGTAAGTTTGATTGCAAGTTCAACCGATCGAGAGATGAGTTCGACCCCTGTTTGATTCGAAGTTCAGTTGATCAAGAATTGCGAATTCAATATTTTTAGGTTTGACGTGATTTATTTAGTTGACTGTACATGTGGGTTTTTTAGTTTTTGTAACCTTAATGAAGAGTCTATATAAAGGCCCATTAAGCATGACTTATAAAGAGGTTAGAGAGAGAGAAACCCTAAGTTTTTCAAAGAGTTGATCAAAGCCTCCACTAACAATCAACACTGTTGTCATAGTGCAGATTAAAGTTGCTTGTCCAAACCTCAAAGTAACAAATAGAGAGTTTTAGGGTTAAGTCTTTTTTTTAAAGGGAAGATTTAGGGTTAAGTCTAGTATATAAACTTCAGTTCTATTCTAGTGGGTCAATTTACCTTGGAATTGATAGGTTAAATCCCTCTAGATTATTACTGTGAAACGGTATGTTTCATAGGTTTTGTTGGGTCACCCTATTGTTGTCTTATGTTATTTTTTTATTGAAATTACTATTTTATTGCTTTATTGGTGACATATTTAATCTGTGACAATTAACCTAGAAATCAATCTCTGAATCTAGCGTTTTGTTTATTTCAATGGAAAACTTTGTGTAAAGATAGTTTTCCGTGTTTTCTAGTATTTGGTAGCATCAGAAAAAATAAGTCAAAAGAAAACTAACTTGATCAATGAAAAAAAAAAAAAAAAGAAGCTTTTTTTAGAGATTATTTTCCACTTATTAATTCATAACGGATTAGTTATTTGAAGTTGATAATTTTGCTGTAAAATCAAGGGGTCTAAA
This sequence comes from Quercus robur, assembly GCF_932294415.1. NCBI lineage: Eukaryota > Viridiplantae > Streptophyta > Magnoliopsida > Fagales > Fagaceae > Quercus > Quercus robur. Next base: position 11,152,927 of record NC_065538.1, on the reverse strand, counting down.
AAACCTAACTTGACCCCCAAAGAAATTGTATGGAAAATTAACCTTTTTTTAAATTTCAATTTTTCCAAAAACAATAGAGTCAAACATTTATTTTTCTAAACAAGAATAATTTAAATTTGCTGGAAAATTTATGATCTGAACTTACTCCTAGTCCTATCCAATTGTGATATATTTGTGCTTAAGTTAAATGATAATTAAATAATAATTATTTTTTGCTAAGGTTAAAGGTGGACGGATTCAAACCATAGAAATTTAACCAACAATGGAGGAGGCAATCCTTAGGCCACAGGCTATTGGTAATCAAATAATTATTAATTCATTGAAGTCATATTTCACATTCTTCTTATATCAATGAAATAATCATATAATTCTTATCATTTTACATTGTCTTTTTTTTTTCCCCTCATGACATATAATATAATTGTAACTAATTTTTCTAATTTTTAATTATATTATATACGACAAAATAAATTTCACATGGCCTATATAAAAACTTCTCTACGAATTATTTTAAAATGAACTTATAAGAGACCCGCACATGACATTAGGTAGTCACAATAATTACAATACGAATGAAAAAGTACTGCAAGTGTGCTCCTTGTTTCATAATAGAGCATGATAACAATTCAAAACCAAACATACCCATACACATAGGTATTTATCAATACTACCACGAAAGGTTTTTACAAAAATTGAGTACATCTAATGACACATACGGCTTGACAGCTCTTTTAGGGTATTTAAAGCAAAAAAATAACACCAGTACATACGATCCTCAACCAAGTTGAAGCATCGTTGCTGCCAATGAGGATTAATATAAAGAACACTGACTACACCCAAAAAGAAAATAATGCAAGATACCAAAAAAGTTGTAAAGAAGCCTAGAAGATCAACTTCATACCACCTGCCGTCACTTGCCTCTGAAGATTTTTGTGATGTTGGAGGTGATTCATCAGCATCGGGGCAACTTTTCTTTAGTGGTGCACCACAAAGAAATGGATTTCCTTCATAGCTGCTCTCTTCAAATGTTGAAAATTGTTTCATTTCTGGAACTTTACCTGATAAGTTGTTGTGAGCTACAGTGAAAACTGCTAGAAACGTCAGATCAGTCAACACTGAAGGAATTTCTTCACTCAAATTGTTGTGAGAAAGGTCTAAGCTCTCCAACTGAGTCAAATTTGAGAATGTTTTCGGAATAGGACCTATCAATTGATTGTAGGACAAGTTTAGTGCATGAATTGAAGATAGTTGTCCTAGATCTGGTGGGATTTCACCTATTAGCTGGTTGAGTGACAAATCTAATGCAGACATGATATCAAGGATGAGACCCTCGTACAAGTTAGACCTATATTTAGTCAAAAACTCGATCTCAACTTGATGCAGGTGCTTAAATTCTGTCCCTTGAATCTCAAAATCCCTTTTTATAAGAGATTTATATGGGAGGGAAAAACCCGAGCTCCAGAAATAACGATAATGTGTGTAGACAAAGTCACTAGAAGCTAGCTTCCCAAAGGTTATGTTATGAAAGCAGTATGGTATTGTCCCAGAAAAAAAGTTCTTAGAAAGATCCATTATGCCTATCTTTTTTAATCGACACAGCTGCTTTGGAATCATACCACTAAAATGGTTGTCACTCAATAAAAGTACTCGTAAGTTAGAAAGCCTTTCAATTTCTTCAGGGATATTACCGGAAAAGCCATTATCTCTAATGTCCAGTGTCAGAAGAGATGATGAATTGAGAATAGCTTTTGGTAATGATCCTGTGAATTTGTTCCCACTTAAAAGTACATGCTTAACTTTCTGTAGATTCCAACAAGAAGGTAACGATCCAGTAAGAAAATTATGAGAAAGGTTCATTGCATATGTTGAACTTATTCCACACGGAATATGACCTTCGAAAAAGTTGTTACTCAGATCGAGTTTACCCAATAGTGTATTATTTATTACCCATACGGGAATTATACCTGACATGTGATTGTTACTAATATCTAAGACTGCCCAAATCTTAGGGGATACCACTGGAAGAGTCCCTATGAATTGATTATTTTTCAATTCTAAATAAGATAACATAGATAGGTTGAAGTTCTTTGAAAAAAAATTTCCATGAAAGTAATTATTAGATAACCTCAAAATATGCAAGGAGGTGCAATTAGCAACCAACTCCATTGGTATCTCTCCTGAAAAATTATTAAAGGACAAATCCAATTTATACAAGTTACTCATGTCACCAACGGACGATGGGAGATTACCTTCAAAATAGTTTCGAGATAAATTTAGATATCTTAATTTTGGAATGATCTTTCCAATATTTTCTTGAAGATGCCCATCAAAGGTATTGTCGGAAACATCCAACCGGAGGAGATTCATATAGTAATCTGATGGCAAATGAAATTGACCCCTCAAAAAATTATTTCGAAGATTTAGCAATTGAAGTCCAGTATTGTTTTCGAGCAACCAAGTGGGGAAGCTTCCATTCAACTTACTATGAGAGATATCAAGAACTTCCAATTCATGCTGGTCCAAGAGAAACTTAGGAAGGTTGCCAGTGGGCTTGTTTATATTACAGTTAGACAGTACTAGAACCTTTAATTGAAACAAAGGGTCCCAACTTGGATTTTCAGTTTGGATATCAAGCTTGTTGTTGGCACTCAAAAATTGAATCACCTTAAGCTTAGAGTGATTAGCAAATAAGCTGAATGGAAATAATCCTTCAAAAAGATTATAACTCAGATCAATGTACTCAAGAGATGTCAAGCTGACTATTGCAGATGAAGACAGAGTTCCACTGAATAGGTTGTTAGATATATCTAACAACCTAAGAGATGTCAAATTGGTTAAGCATGGAGGAAGGATTCCTTCAAAGTTATTACCACCAAGATCTAACTCTTCAAGTTTCTTTAGTGCACAAAAATCTGTCAAAAGCAATAAGATTGTCACTGTTTTTTAGACGCAAAATTACTAATTAAATTTTTGTATTTAAGTTTTATTAACAACTTATTTATAACTGATAATATGTCTAATCCTCCTAATGGCTTTCTTATAATTGATTTTAGGTAGGAGATAAGTCTAGATGTAAAATATAAAAAGAGAAGCTAAGCTCCGTCACTTTTCAAAAACAAAAAATTAAATAAGTATGTGACATATTTTATTTAAAATTGTTACAAAAATATAATATTGTACCACTATAGGACCAAAATTATGGGACCTTATTCTATACGGTCGCCTTAGGCGTATTGGCCCAATTATGAGTTAAACAAAGGGTAGAGTCGGTCCTGTGGGATTAAAATGAAAATTTTTATTTATTCTTTTTTGGGTAAGTGGGGGTAAAATAATTTTTACATTTAGAAAAAGTGGATGGTTGAATGTTATGCTCCAAGTTGCAGCTAATGAGGATTGATCTATGTCAAGTTATCCACCATTCTCTTTTAATTTTTCTCACTCTCCTTCCTAATCAAAATTGCAAATACTTGATTTTGTAGGAGATTCTTACCTGGAGTGTTTAAAGTTCCATTGAGTTCATTTCTAGATAATGATATAGCCTTGAGAGAAGATAACGCTCCGATATATGGAGTAATGCTCCCAGTGAAATTATTTTTACTTAGATCTAAAATCTTCAAACGGTTGAAATTTGCCATATCTACCAAGAGAATTGACAATAATTGTGTCAGTAAAAGTCTTTAAAATGGCTTGTAGGCAACTAGGGTACGGTAGGCTTCCATTAAGGCTATTAATTGATCTATCAACGGAAAATCAATAAAAATAGATGTTGGAATGTTTACCCTTGAATGGTAGGCTTCCATTAAGGCTACAAGATTGCAAGATAAGGACCTCCAAGTTGCTTAGATAAACCAATTCTACATCACCAGTGAAGAGATATTCAAATTTTCATATATAAGCTTGAAACCATAGTACTAAAGAAAGATCTAGTAGAACTAAACACATTTTTATATTGGGATGGACAAAAATTTCGGTTAAAATGCTCATTGAATATTGAAGGCATACTACTACTATAATTTGCATATATCGAAAGCATTAGTAATTGAACTGAAGCATTTTGTGCCTTTTAACACGAAGAGAGTAAATTTTGATAAAAGTAAATATTGGTTATAAGATTTCAGTTTTGTATAAACTTTTTCATGGTATTCTTGCGAAGAAAATTTAGATATACACGTACCTTTGCTAGAAAGATGCCACATGTTATTGGAACTTAGATCCAAAGATTTAAGAACTGGGAGAGCACCTAAAGATCTTAAAATTTCCTTGTCAAAGTTGTTACCTCCTAAATTTAATTGTGTTGGCTTGCTCATTTTTGATAGACAATTATTTTTTAAAAAGATGTGAGAACTGTGGTTTAAAAAGTGTTATATAAAAACATGTTTTTAGTGTGAATATGAAAAAAAAAAATGTTTGGTATCATGGTTTAAATAACATTTTTTAGTGTTCAAAAAATATAAAATATGTGTTTAGTATGTGTATTTTGAATAATAAAAAAAGCTGATCAAAATACAAAATAAATTTATTTTAAATCAGAAGAAAGAATATGGTGGGCCCATAAATCAGGAGAGAGAACATGGTTGACCAAAACATTTTAAAAAAAACTGACCAAAGTACGAAAAAACTGACCTAAGCACTAGTGTTTGTTGTTTAATATAATTACGGAATTGGCACTTAGCACTAGTATTTGTTGTTTAAAAACTGTCTGGAGGTGATTTCAAAAATGGGTTTTATAACATTGGTTTTTTAACCCTGTTTTCCAAACAACAAGGGAACAAGACTAGTACATCAAACACGTTAAATACTGAACACTAATGTTTAAACTTGGTGACCAAAAAGCGCCTTACTTTTCAAAAAATTTCACATCGTATTATCTATTTTACACTTCATTACATTAAAATATCATTTTTTTTTTCGCATACTATAACTACCACCTATTATCTTCTTGCGGTCTTAAGATACAAAAAAGAATGAAAAAGTATATATAAAGTGAATAGTGTTAATGTAAATTTATACAATTATTATAGTAATTTTACAAAATTTTAACATGACTGATGTGGATGATTTTGAGAGTTAAATGTCTAAAATTGATACATTTTTCTATTTTGCATTGATTGATGCAAATACTGTAATGGTAGCAATTAGTGAGAAAGCATAAGTAAAGGACAATATTAAAAACAAGTAATGAACCATATAAAATACAATTTATTAATGATTGGCATTTATTGTCGTCATTTGTGTTCTTGAATTGGTTTGTTGATCATAAAACACAAGTAAAAGCAATAAAATACTAAAGCAATTATTCAATAACGAAAGACAAACTAAAATATTTACGCATATGTTTTGACTTAAAAAAAAAGGAAAAAAAAGTTAGGCCGTTTTGAATAAAAAAGAATTAAGAAAAAAAGAGTTAGGCCCTTTTGACTTTCTAAAAAATCTAATTCCCTGATCCCTCTACCCTCTGTGGATGTGTTTTATCGACCATTTTGAGTTTAGGCTTAATCGTATTGTTGAACAAATGAAGATTTAGCATTAACACCAGATACATTACTTGGCTTTGCTTGTTTCAAACATGATGAGACTTCCTAGAGGATCAATTTATCAATTGAGAATAATCTGTCATAACCTTCAAAAAATTTTAACTTTATCTCCTAGCTAACGTATATAACAATAGCCATTCCCATGCTCTAACAAAATTAGCCAAAATAATTTTTTGACAGGAAAAATGATTTCCTCAGTTTAAAATTTTGGTTCATAATCATTGTATCTATGAATGAGGAGAACTCATATCAAGTTTAGTACAAATTTCTAAACAATGCTTGGCGCAAACTGGGTTTGATGGAGATAGAAAGGGTCGAGAGAGGAAGGGATGAAATCAAATATAAATAATAAGAGAATTTGCGAGGACTGTTGCACCTTTTTATTTGGTTTTGACAAACGTTGAGAGAGGGTAATTAAGAAGTCAGACGGAACCATTTTATGTGTCCCTTAGTTGATGCATACGGCAATAACATGTGTTATCTTTTAGAGTGATATAAACCTTATGTTTTTATATGGAAAAACAACAATTTGTATACGTCATAAAAATTTGATGAATCAAAATGAGGCTCCTTAAATACTTCTAAATAAATTACCGTTATACATATTTGACATATGTAAAGTTTATGGTCTAAATATTTCTATTTAAAGTTTAGAGTAAATGAGACTCTAAAAATAAAAAGTTTAAAATAGAGAACTTATATCTAGAGGGGGTTTGGATCCACGTTCATGTCTCACGTCAGTGTTTTACCCTTTCTCCTTTTTTTTTTTTAATTTTTGGCACGCGTTTCAAGAAGTTTGCGGCTACTGATCATGAACAATAGCCACAAATGTTGACTTTTCAATCGTGAATAGTGCATCCGTGCACTATTCACGGATCCACAAATATCATTTTTTAACAATTTTTTCATTAAAAATGAGTCTCACGGTACTATTCACACATTTAAAAATTATTTTGCTACAGTGTTTTCAATTTTCAATTTCAGCAAAATAAGTTCTATCCAAACATACCCCTAATCTAATGATTAAAATGACTCTTCCTCTAAAATAAATTTAATTAATCAAATTGAGAGCAGATGACGAACTATTATATTTTTAATTCAATTAGGGATATTTAATCTAATCTTACCATGTTCCCAAGTCTTTCCTATTAAGCATAAAGTTCTTTTGTGGTGTGTGTGTTTTTTAGGAGTGGGGTGTATGCTATGTAGCACGGGTGCGTTTCGGGACTCGGGTGCGGGTGCGGGTGCGGGTGCGGGACTCGGCAATTTTTGAAAAAGGTGGGTGCGGGTGCGGCGGGACTCGGCGATTAAAAAATTATTAAAAATATTTTTATTTATATTTTTAATATATTGCTAAGCATACTTTTTTACATTATACAAATATATACCAAATTTAAGAGCAATAGACAATAGTAGATAATAACTAAAACATGATGTTCATAAATTAAACACAACCCACAAGATTGAAACTAAAACATTCATGATGTTCGGAAATTAGAATACAACTTGCAAATTTGAAACTAAAACAAAATAAAAGATCATCAACAAGACAATCAAATACTAGCATCATCATCAACATCAACATCAATAGCTTCACTTCGAACTTCACTTTCACTAGTAGTAACACTAGTGTTAGCATTTCCAATAACCATAGCCTCCAACTCTGGCTCATCAAGTGTAAGGGCTGCATTCTCAAGAATGCCAGCTCCTCCATGTATGTCACTCTCATTCCAAGAGTCTCCTGCAATATCCCACATCTTTGTTGATGTATTTACGTACTCCTCATTGCGCCTTGACAAGAGTCGAAGATTAGAATGCACATAGACCAAATCTTCAGCGCGTGCAGGAGCCATTTTGTTTCTTTTTAAGGAATGAATGAATTTGTATGTGCTCCAATTCCTCTCAGCACATGAGGATGAACAAGGTTGTCCAAGAAGTTTAAAGGCAAGGGATTGAAGAATTGGAAATGCGGAGCCATGGTATTGCCACCAAATCAAAGGTAGTAAGGCCCACCTATCTGTCAAGGCATCTGGTGAAGGAAACCTCCCTCCTGAGAATGAAGCAAACTCACACTTCACTGCCTTTAATTCACTCTCATCTTCAAAGTATCGATCCAAACACTTGCTCCTTTCCATAGAAATTTCATGATCCCGATGTGGCGAGATGCGTTTTGGATTCTCCGAAAGCCATTCAATGGAGTAATACCTAGTTAAAGAGTAAAAAACAAATATAGATGAAACGTATGTTTTACTAGAAGAGGAAACTAAGGAAAATAGAAAATAAATGTACTTACTTAGGATTTAAGGAATGAGCCAAGCAATGTAGTGGTGTACAATTTTTAGTCCATCGATCAATGAGTATATCATACACCACACTCCAAAATGAACTATACTCACCATCTTCCAAGCCTTCGTGCCGATATATTGCTGTCTTCACCTTCTCTATCATTGAATCCCACATCTCATACACAAGATGAAGACAAGGCTTATCTGTGTCGGCTACTCGTAGCATATCATAAATAGGTGCTGTGAATTCAAGGATATAGTCAACTTTATCCCACCAAAGATCACTTAGAATCATATCTTTCACCTTTACAGCTTTTCCAACATCATCCTCCCTATAAGAAGCCCATTGCTCACTAATAGCCATGGCTTGAAGGCATCTTTTTATCAACTTCAACCTTTTCAGCATTATAACAATTGAAGCAAATCTAGTATCAGCAACTTGGAGCAATTTTAATGGACTAAATTCATTAAACATTGCCAACCTCATTGAATGGTTCATAATAAAAACACGTATGAAAGATGCATCATCAGCAATACGTGTAATCCAACTACATTCCTCATATGTAACTTCATTCTTTTCAGTGTTTTTTGCTGCACAAATATTCTTCAAAGCTAGATTGAGAGTGTGGACAACACAGGGTGTCCAAAATATTTTAGGATACTCACCTTCAATAAGAGCTCCAGCAAATTTCATCACATTAGCATTATCAGTGATGACTTGGACAACTTTTTCATGTCCAATCTCTTTTATAGCATCCCTCAACACCCCAGCAATATAATGCTTGTCTTTGAACTCACCCGACCCATCAATTGCCTTTACAAACACCGGACCCCCATCTGATACAGCCATAATATTAATAAGAGGCCTTCTTTGTGGATCTGACCATCCATCAGAAACTATGCTTACACCATTTTCAAGCCAAGAATCCTTAATTGGCTTCAAGAGTCTTTCAACATGAGCTCTTTCCTTTTGCAAAAGTGTTGTTCTCAAGGCATTGTATCCAGGAGGAACATAACCTGGGATGTTATGAGTAGCAGCATATGCATAGGAATTACGATAATGTGGGTTCCTTGCAAAGTTAAATGGAAGCCCACCAGTGTAAAACATCCTAGCAATTCTACTATCCAATTCATATCTAGTAGTATTCTGGAATGCTTTCTCAATAGGAGAAATCCCAGCCACCTTCCTCCTCTTACCATCAATCGGATTTGTACTATCACTCCCTTCCTGTCTCCGAAATGGGGAAAGAGGTATAGGCCCACGGCCTGGGATAGGTGGGGGTAAGGGAATTCGACTTCTCTGTTCACTCTCTAACTTATCCTTCTCAACTTGATCATGCATTCGCTGCATTTCCAACCTATGGCTCGGTGTCACATTAGGACATGCTTTAATACCTTTATTAGTAATTTTTAACAAATGAGCCTTAACCCTAGAATAGGATCCCAAATAAACCACACCACAATAATTGCACTTAAAGTATGTGTTTCCCCCTTTTTTAACGGTAGCACCCGGTGGTTTTTCTACTTTAGTCACATACTGCCAAAGAGGACATTCAGCATTTGGCATCTCTTGAGATGAAGTTTCTGAGCTAGTAACTTCATCCATTGAAAATTCAATAGATTCAATTTAACCTACAAATAATAACTATTAAGTATTAAGTATTAATTAAATAAATTATACATAAATCAAACCCAAATTCATTCACAAAACAGATTCACCATTCACAAAACAGATTCACAAAACATATTCACAAAACAAATTCACAATGAGTAATAAGTACTAACTTAACTAAGATAAAATCAGTCTCACAAATCAGTCTAAGATTGAAAACTAAGAGTCTAAGATTCACAAATCAGTCTCACAAATTCACAAATCAGTCTCATTGAAATCAAAGATCAAACTAAGATTAAAAGGTACCTGAGTTAAGAATGCGTGAGAGAGAGTTGAAGAAAGAATGAGCACAGCAACCAGCCAAGCAGCAGAGACAGAGGAGAGTCGCAGAGGTCAGAGCAAGAGAGAGTGAGACGGAATGAGAGAGAGGTAGTGATGAGAGAAGTTAGAGAAGTGAGAACTAACGAAAAAGAAAAAGAGGCAGAGAGGCAGAGAGTGAAAACCGAGTGAGTAGGGTTTAGTATTACGGTGCGTTCTGTGTGTTTTTTTTTTTTTTTTTTTTTTTTTTTAAATTTCGGCCGTTTCGGCCGAATCGGCCTGAATCGGCCGTTTCGGCCGATATCTGCCGATACGGCCCGAGTCGGCCCGATTCGGCCCGAATCGGCCCGAGTCGGAGCCGCATCGGCGCGAATCGGCGCGAGTCGGCTCAGATCTCGAGCCTGCCACGTGGCAGGACTCGGTCGGACGCGGCCGGACGCGCGGGCAACGGCGTCCCTCGCGCGTCGCCGCGTCCGACGCGGGTGCGGCACCTCCGGTGCCGCGTCCGTGCTTCATAGGGTGTATGATAGTAGGTGCAAGAGTTCATGTACCTTCATTTCCTAACCAACCAGCAATTCCATTGTTAGATAAATCAAGAATTCTTAGCTTCTTGAAAGGCTGCAACAAGGACACGTTGAAGAACCAAGTCCCCTTCACATAATCTTGCTCTTCGTTTATATTGGAGAGCATGAGATTGATCACGTGACCAGTGTTGGTGCTACAGTTGACCCGCTCCCAACTACAACACTCACCCTTTGTCTCATAAACCCATGTTAGAAGAAGGGGCTTGGTATAATTAGTGTGGGATTTTAGAAAGGTTTTCAATTCTAGGAGACCCATCCTCTCTTCCTCAATACAAGCTCTGTGCTCATGAATTTGAACAAAGAGTAGTAAAGACCACAGCAAAGATTTAACTAAAGGCCACCCCATTGAGAAATTTTGTGAAACTCCTACTTTAATTTTCTAGGTAAACCAACTTCTGTGTTAGTACCCAAGACAAGAAAGTTAGTAGTCCACGAGCCTTTATATAGAGAAAGTTAAAAGGCTTTCTTATTTTTTTATTTATTTTTTATTTTGAGAAAGAGAAGGCTTTCTTATTTAAATCCATATAATATGGTAAACTTCTGGTTAAGTTTTTGGGCAAAAGAATCTCATGGGCTACGTGGTGTAATTGGGTTCTACCGAATCTTATTGCTATCTTTCAACTTGACATGTGGGCTCTACTTTTTGTTTAGTCATAAAGCACTAATTGCACGGCCAAAATGGCGAATACCACCTTTTTTTTGGAAATTTTTAGCAAAAAAATACTGTTTCGGAAATAAATGATAAACTATCACTTTTTCCAGAACTCGAGTTTCAGAAACTCAAGTTCCTCATCAATTCTGCCACCGTGGCACCGTTGAGTTGGATTTATGTGATTAATAAAAATTATGTGGTACCCGAGCTTGGTAAACTCGAGTACCATGCAACACAATACTCAAGTATACCAAACTCGAGTACTGTGTAATTTTTTTTTTTTTCCTCGTTTGGGGATAAACAACAAATAAGCATAAAATAATAATAACTCTAAGTACAGCTGCTCTAGGTTGTTTAGTGCACCTAACTCTAAAAATAATAATAAAATTTTTAGACATGGAAATTGTAAAAAAATATATATATATATATATATATATTAATATTGTATACTATGAAATAGTTATGAAAAGATATGTGGCATGCTATATGTAAAGTTTAAATAAAAGCAATATATACAGATTTTGGTTTAACAGTTACAAATCCAAGAAAGAATTAGAAATGTCCACTTTGTTTTTATCATGAACATCATCAGTTAGACGAGTGAAAACTAAATAATTTGTCCATAGTAAAATACATTTTTCCTATTTAGGTGGAATTTTATAACAAGAATGTCAACCAATTTAAAAGTAAATGCTTCTATTACAACTTTTTACTTGTTCCTTTTTTTTTTTTTCTAAAATCCAAAATCTGTACAATATGGTTTTCAAAAGCATGAAACAAACTTTCAATGTCTGAAACTTCTGCTTTTGTTACTTTCATGAGAAAGTGGTAAAGTAAACATGACAGCCATTTTTCGAGTTCCATTGGTCTTCAAATATGTGCATAAACTGATTGAGTTACAAAAGATCTCTATGTTCTTTTGAAGGCTATGGAATTTTAACAAGTGATTCCAAATCATTATAACTAGAATTGCAAGAGATGCAAAATTATTAAAGAGAATAATAAAGGATTGGAAAATGTAATACGAAATTTATTTTAAATTACAAAAGAATCACGTGTTAGAATGGTTCAAATGTTAAGGAACACAAGTTTAGTTTCATTTTTTTAAAAAGAAATCTCATGAAAAATATTTATAAAAAGTTTATAATAGGTTATGGTTTTCTAAAATTATGTTGGTAACGATTATCTTGCTGTGTATATAAGAGTCTGAGCATTGTATAACTTACCTTTAGTAGTATACGATCCTTCCAAATTGTTTTCTCCAATATTTGACCAAAATGGCCAAATACCACCTTTTTTGGAAATATTTAGCAAAAAAACATAGTTTCGGAAATAAATGGCAAACAACCACTTGGATTTGTGTGATTAAAAAAAATTATGTGGTACTCGAGTACCATGCAACACAATACTCGAGTATACCAAGCTCGAGTACCTTTTTATAAATAAAATGTTAAAAAAAAAAAAAATCTACAGTACTAAAGTTTACCAAACTCGAGTACCATGTAAACTTTTTTTTTTTTTGGGGATAATCAACAAATAAACATAAAGATAAAAATAAGAAGCTTTTTTTTATGTTTTTATTTATTTAAATAAACATTGTAAAATATAGAGATTTTAATTTTGAAATATAAATTTAATTTCTACATTAATTAAAATTGTTCATTGTTTTCTCATAAAAATTGTTCACTGTTTTCTGTATAAACAATTTCTACGATTTTGCATAAAATTATTTTTTGTTCAGCATTATTTAAGAAATTGTTCGCTCTCTTTTTTGCATAAATTATTTTCTGTTCACTATTTAAAAAATTATTCATTGTTTTATCATAAAACACCTAGTAAAATCGTGTTTTCTTTTCAAGGCATTTACTATTAGGTGATTTATACGAATCATTTTTCTTTAATGGAGTTTGTCCATTATTCTTTTCAAGGCATTTAATGGATTTGAAGACCAATGGAACTCGAAAAATGGCTGTCATGTTTACTTTACTACTTTCTCATGAAAGTAACAAAAGCAGAAGTTTCAGAAATTGAAAGTTTGTTTCATGCTTTTGAAAACCATATTGTACAGATTTTGGATTTTAGAAAAAAAGAAAAAAAGAAAAAAAAAAAGGAACAAGTAAAAAGTCGTAATAGAAGCATTTACTTTTAAATTGGTTGACATTCTTGTTATAAAATTCCACCTAAATAGGAAAAATGTCTTTTACTATGGACAAATTATTTAGTTTTCACTCGTCTAACTGATGATGTTGATGATAAAAACAAAGTGGACATTTCTAATTCTTTCTTGGATTTGTAACTGTTAAACCAAAATCTGTATATATTGCTTTTATTTAAACTTTACATATAGCATGCCACATATCTTTTCATAACTATTTCATAGTATACAATATTAATATATATATATATATATATATATATTTTTTACAATTTCCATGTCTAAAAATTTTATTATTATTTTTAGAGTTAGGTGCACTAAACAACCTAGAGCAGTTGTACTTGGAGTTATTATTATTTTATGTTTATTTGTTGTTTATCCCAAAAAAAAAAAAAAAAAAATTTACACAGTACTCGAGTTTGGATTGTGTAATTTTTTTTTTTTTTTTTTTTTTTTGCATTTTATTTATAAAAGGTACTCGAGCTTGGTATACTCGAGTATTGTGTTGCATGGTACTCGAGTTTACCAAGCTCGAGTACCACATAATTTTTTTTAATCGCATAAATCCAACTCAACAGTGCCACGATGGCAGAATTGATAAAGAACTCGAGTTTCTGAAACTCGAGTTCTGGAAAAAGTGGTAGTTTGTCATTTATTTCCAAAACAGTGTTTTTTTTGCTAAAAATTTCCAAAAAAGGTGGTATTTGGCCATTTTGGCCCTAATTGCACTTTCTATTTTATTATTTTCTGTTTTGAATGGGCTCGGACTCAGAAAAATTTATGTTATACTTTTTTGTTTTATTAGCTTTATTTATTTGGAAAATGATAATTAAGGTATTCTTCTTGAACATAATGATGAAAGCAGCTTGACATTGTGGGTGATTGGCACTTCTTTTGAGCTTTGTAATCCTGAGAGCATTTTCATCCGCTATCTTATAAAAAATGTCATTTTGACACACCAACAGCTTACTTTATTATTTTAACACACTATTTTACAATTCACCATTTATCACATCTTTTATTCTTTGATTTTAAACATTAAAATAATATATACAAATATTAAAATAATATATTTGTAACACAAAACTCTGCCAAACACAAACAGTGGTAGTGGCCACCACCCAACAACCACCACCACAACCAATAGCCACCAATCAACAACCACCGCATCTTCCATGACCCAAAACACAACTCAAAACAAACCAAATAAATTCCAACCAAATACCTACAACAAATCCACAGCCACACCCACCACAAATCAGATTAAAAACAAAAACAAACAGGTAAGAAAGGTAGAAAGATCCGGCAGTGGTGGCTTTCTTTGTCGGCGGTGGTGGCTTTAGATCGGCGGTAGTGGCTAAGATTAGCTTCACGCCGTGGCTGAGATGCGCATCAGATGAGCGGTGCTGCAGCTTCAAGCTGTGGCTCAGATGGGTTCAGATCGAGGCGGCATGGCAGCTTCAAACCGAGGTGGCAATGGCATCTTCAGATCGACGACGATGGCGTCTTCAGATCGGCGACGATGGAGTCTTCAAACGAGAAGCGATGGCGGCGGCTTGATCGGTGAGGCTGCCGTACCGTTGATTTGAGGGTGAGGGAGGGTGATCTGAAGAAGAAAGAGAGAGAGAGAACATGGGTTGGAGAGAGACAAATCAGTGAGAAGAGAGAGAAAATGTTGAATTAAATATTGAGAGGAGAGAGAAAATGTTGAATAAAAAATTAGCATTTTAGTTTGACATTTGTGTCCGTATCGTCTCATATTTGAGACGGTACTATTGCAAAATTTTAGAACATTTAGAACACCTCATGAAGCTTGAATAGTAGTGTTTGGTGTGCCAAATGCCAAGTTAGAGCATTAACAATGGGACATGGATATGCCAAATGTCCACAAAATTTAGCATTGAGCAACACTTGGACTTAGTAGCTAGAATGCCAAAAGTGGGAAATTGTAAATTTTTTTGCATAGTGCTACAGTGTAAGATGGCACTGTAGCACTATGCCAAAACAAAATAATATATTTTAATCCGTTCAAGCCCCTCTCTCTCTCTCTACAGATCAGGTATTTGCTCTCTAATCCCCTCTCTCGCGCCATTGTCAAGCTTCTCTCTTTCTCTCCGAATCACCAAGCCACTGTCACCAAGCCTCGCTTTTTCTCTTCGAATCATCAAGCTGCTGTCACCAAGCCTCTGCCGAATGCCGATTCACCCTCACCCATCTCCAAATCCCTTTACCGATTCACTCATCCCATAAACCCAACATGCTAGAGAAGCTAAATGGTATAAGCAAAGAATATTGTTTGTCCTAAACGCTCACTTCTTACTCCCACACACGTATATTTTCTTTTCTCTCGTTCTCTTTTCTTTCTCCTCTCTCACTTCTCCTGTACTCTCTCCTCTCGGCTCTGGCTCCAGCCCATGTGAAATCGGATTGTGGGCATTGGAGGTGAGATCGGATTCGTGGGGTTTGGGTTGCCGCTTTTATGATTTGTGAGGTGAGATTGGATTGTCAGTTTTGTGATTTGTGGCTTGCTGGGTTTGGTATGGTGGGTAGGTCTCAGGTGGTGTGGCCGTGGGTTTTGTGGGTTGCAGATGGGTCTTAGGTGAGGTTTCGAGGGTTGCAGATGGTTATGGCCATGGGTTTTAGGTGGGTCTCAGGTGAGGTTTCGTGGGTTGCAGATGGGTGTAGCCGTGGGTCTCAGGTGCGTTTGGAATGGGTCACAGAGGGTTCACGGTGGTTGAGGTTTTGTGGGTTTTTTTGCCATCGATGGTGGTGGTTGGCAGTGGCTAGTTGTAGGTTGCTAGGGTTGGTGGTTCTGATTTGCAAGATGTGGTTTTTGGTGGTTCTGATTGGCAGAATGTTTGAAAGAAATAATAAAAAAAATATTTTAATAAAATGGTAAAATAATAGAGTTCTGGGATGTTGGATGTATTGTAAAATGATATAATATAATTAATAAAGTAGCCTTTTAGGATGGTAAAATACGATGGGATGACCAAACCGGTTGGAGATGCTCTTAGTTCCTTATTGATAATAAGTAATTATTTTTTTAATGTTAACATGATTAAATTTTATAGTCATTTTATTTAGAGTAATTAAATAGTTTGTTTCTAGCATTTTTTTTCTTTTATTAATAATGAGCAAAAGTTATTAGAAATAATTTGATAATTAAGAGAAGGGATATTTGAAACTTAGGTATCCTCACTAAAAATAATAAAATTGTGTCTATTTAGATATAAAACTCTTGGCATCATTTTACATATCTTAAATGATGGGAGAATGAAGGAAATTGAAACGATACATGTGCACACCAATGAATCATCTTACAAAGAACATAAATTAATACACATAAAGTTCATATGAGTGGACGGTGGGACAAAGAAAATATAAAGGGAAACGTGATTGATAAGGAAGTAGAAAAGAAGTAAAAGAGGCGAAATTTCTATGAATTCAAATTGTGTTTACCATCTAGAATTGTCAAAACACATGAAAATGACTGCCACAAGATAAATTAGGGTGGATATTTGAAAGGTCAAAATGGGCATTTGCCTCTTTCGCACAAAACAAGTATCTAAATGCCCTTATTCTGAAACTATCTAGCAAAATGCCCTTGTTTAAAAATTGAGTTTCAATGAAAAACTCGATTTAATGAAAAATTGAGTTACTTGCAAAATGTTACATGGAACTCTAGTTCCATGTAATTTTTTTTAT
Source organism: Quercus robur (assembly GCF_932294415.1). Classification (NCBI taxonomy): domain Eukaryota; kingdom Viridiplantae; phylum Streptophyta; class Magnoliopsida; order Fagales; family Fagaceae; genus Quercus; species Quercus robur. The sequence continues at coordinate 11,136,079 of NC_065538.1, read as the reverse complement.
TTATTTATAAGTTTTTGGCCTATAACTCGATTTTCTAAAAATCGAGTTTTTCATTGAAACTTGATTTTTAGAAAATTGAGTTTAAAATAGGGGCATTTTGCTACTTATTTTGGGTGAAATAGACAAATGCCCATTTTGGCAATGTTGCAAGGGACATAATCATACTAGTTTGGTGACTTATATGAAATTATTGGACCTCACATATTGGTATGGTACAAATCCACTAATTTTGATGATTATGGCATGTTTAGTTTTTTTTTTTTTTTTTTTTTTTTGGGATAAATATTGAATTTAGTATGTGAAGAATGTATATTATATGAATTGAACTGTGGTGGTCCAAGAATTTGAACTATGGAGAAGACAAATTTGGATAGGAGTGGATCTTGTTACAAAATTTATTTTATTTTTGGCTAGCAATACCATGATCATAGATCTTTGTCCAAGTTGGATAATATTCCCCTTCAATAATTGGTTGTGTTACTAGCAATGTGCTAGGACTATGACCACTATGAAGGAAGGATTAGAAGCATCCTCCGCCATTGATGAGAGCTTGCTTGTCAAAAGTGCAATAGTATTAATGTTGGAAGTCATTGATGAGAAAATCAGAGCTATATCATGTGAAGAGTCACTCGCTCTAAATAGAGTTTGAGATCTATATTATTGAAAAAGAGAAAAAATTACATTATGATTATTGATTAAGCTCTTCTATTTAAGCACTAATCCAAGACTAAAAGAAAAGGAAAAATATCACTAACTCCCAAAACCAGAGCTAACGGCTTTCTTACAGACTCCACTAATTTCACATTTTACCAATTATACTAACAAAACTTCTATAAGCCTCATGTGATCTTCTCGTGAGTCACTTAAGCCAGCAACACTGTTCTTAATGTACATGCATGTGCACGCGTGTAAATTTGAAGCATTTGACGATATATACCGTTTGCTTTAATAACATGTTTTCATCATTAACCGATGCCGTTTGATACTCAAGTCTCTTCTTTCCTTTCTTCTCCAAAAAAAAAAGTCTCTTCTTTCCTTTAGCATACCTATAAACACCCTGAGCATTCAGAATCAGGCGATTGAGAATTGAGACCCACTATGACTTTAAAAAAAACGCATCCTAAATATAGGCAGTCTCAAACTCTCCGCATTAAGCAATATTTTTTGTTTGAATTATGTTTTCATTTACATCCTAATTATCTGATAATTCATCATCTGTCGTTTCATGACCATCAAAAGTTTTAGTTAGCCTTCTCCTTCTGTTTTTAACTTTATATCCTTGGTTAGAGGGGCTTGACATGATCAACCTACCAAAAAATTAGACAAGTTTACGAAATTAAGTAACATTATAGCCTAAAACATACGCAACGGAAAAGCATTTGCATCAGTTAAATAAATGGTAATCAAGTGCAGCGGAATAATCTTATTGAATATTTCTAACTTTATTCAATAAAATATTGCATGGGGGACTTTTAGTAGGCATTATAGAAGAATCATCAGTGGATGTTATTGATTACTAAAGAAAAGACACGACAAGACATGGAAAGTTATGACCAACACCTAGTAGAAACGAGAGATTGTGATTTGTGTAATTTAAAAGATTCAGTAGAACACATTACACACTTCTGCACAAAGTGAAAGAATTTGCAAAAGAATAAATGATAGAGGAGATATTGCAATTACAAATACCATAGCAAAAGATTATTAAACTTGGACCGGTCTGGTCGGTCAATCCATCGAACTTTTTATATATATATATATATATATATATATGAACGAAATCCATCGAACTGACATGTAGATCAGGCTGGGTGTTTAAATAGAACATTTATACACAAAATCTAGTCTAATCAAGTCAAACCCAGCCGGTTTGTGGCGGACTTTGTAACTCGGATAGGTTTTTAATGTTAATGTAATAAAATTTTGTAGGCATTTATTAATGATAAGAAAAATTGTGATACCATAGCAAAAGTTGTTTCAATTTAAGAAAATTAAATATTTTAATAACGATTTATACATGTATATTATTTTAGAATTATTTCTATAAGAGCCATAATAAATGTAAACTAATTTATAGCCTAATATGTTAGCAGATAATGTATTCACCAATTACAGCCTTAATCAATCATACATTGTTTCTAAAATAAATTAAAAAAAAAAAAAAAAAAAAATCAATCATACATATTTTTCTTTCCTTATTTTTGTTTTATAAATAATTCGATAATTAGAAGGAAGGGGATTGGGAACTTAGATATCCACACTAGAAATAATAAAATGAGTCAGTTTAGATATAAATCTCTTGGCATCAATTTACATATCTTAAATGATGGGAGAATGCAGAAAATTAAAAACATCATACCAAGATATAGCACACCAACGAATCATTTGGCAAATAACATAAATAAATATAAAATAAAAAAGTAAAGTTCATATGGGTGGGTGGTGGGACAAAGAAAATATAAAAGGAGACCTGATTGATAAGGAAGAGAGAAAGAAGAAAAGAAGTACAAGAGCCGAAATTTCAAAAAATTTAAAGGTTGTTTGATAGAGTATCTTAAACACATGTTTTTAGTTTTTAAATAATATTACACGTATTTTTATATATTTTTTTATCCACATATATTTCAAAAAAATATAAATAACATTACTCAAACTACTCTATCAAACGAGCTCTAAAATGAAGGAAATTAAAAACATCTTACCAAGATATAGCACACCAACGAATCATTTGGCAAAGAACATAAAAAAATATAAAATAAAAAAGTAAAGTTCATATGGGTGGGTGGTGAGACAAAGAAAATATAAAAGGAGACCTGATTGATAAGGAAGAGAGAAAGAAGAAAAGAAGTACAAGAGCTTAAATTTCAAAGAATTTAAATATGGATTGGTAGAGTATCTTAAACACATGTTTTTAGTTTTTAAATAATATTACACATATTTTTACATATTTTATCTACACATATTTCAAAAAAATACAAATAACATTTCTTAAACTACTCTACCAAACGAGCTCTAAATTAAAAAAAAAAATTAAAAACATCTTACCGAGATATAGCACACCAACGAATCATTTGGCAAAGAACATAAATAAATATAAAATAAAAAAGTAAAGTTCATATGGGTGGGTGGCGGGACAAAGAAAATATAAAAGGAGACGTGATTGATAAGGAAGAGAGAAAGAAGAAAAGTAGTACAAGAGCTGAAATTTCAAAGAATTTAAAGGTTGTTTGGTAGAGTATTTTAAACACATGTTTTTAGTTTTTAAATAATATTATATATATATTTTTACATACTTTTTTATCCACACATATTTTTAAAAAATATAAATAATATTATTCAAACTACTCTGTCAAGCTCTAAATTGTATTTATCATCTAGAATTGTTTTTTTTTTTTTTTTTATTGAAGAAGATAGAATTGATATATTAAAATCGGCAAAAGTACAAAAGTATAAGAATAGGTTCCTGGGCCACAATAGGCCAATCTGCCTAGACTACAGCACAAGAAACAGGCTAAACACTGCCACAAACAGAAGACATAACTAAAGAAAACGAATAAGAAATTGGAAAAAGCTGCGGCAGACCAAAAAAATGACGAAAGCAAAGAATAAAAAATTGTTAAACCGCGTGGAAATGAACAATACAAGACAAATTAGGGCGAATGTTTGAAATGGTGTAAGGAACATAACCATACTTGTTTGGTGATTGATATGGAATTTTTTTTTTTTTTTTTTTTTTTGGCTTCTCACGGTGTTTGCTCAAGGCTTTCAATTAGAGACTAATCACTGTTCATACCGGGTGGACCCACAAAGGGGTAAAGCAATGGCCTAGGAAATTCTTTTCAAAGTGCGGGTAGCAGGACTCGAACTAGGGAGCACACCTAGTCGAGTTCAGTACAAGTACTTTGAGACCAAGAGCCCAACCAACTTGGCCAACTCCCTGGGTTGATATGGAATCCTTATACCCTACCAATCAATACAATACAAATCCATTAATTTTGATAACGATGGCACATTTTCTTTTTGTTAAATATATATTTTTTAATATGCGGAGATTGTATATCATGAATTGAATTGTGGTCCAATAATTGAACTATGGAGAAGGCAATTTGGAATAAGAATGGATCTATTTACAAATATAATTTTATTTGTCCAAGTTGGATAATTTTCTCCTCTAGCAAGTGGCTGTGTTAATAGCAATGTGCCATGACTATCATCACTACGAAGTAAGGAAGGATTAGAAGCTATAAGGATTTAGGCCCCTAGAAAACACAATATGTTTAACCTAATTTATAGTCAAGTAGTTACTTAGGTTAATTATTCAAATTTAGGTTAAACATTCAACACATGTGTCAAACACAATGGAAAAGTAAATAAAACAAGATATGATGACCTAAGAAAACCAATGAAATAACTTGTTTCAAGGTAAAAAACCTTGGGGAAACTATCCCAAAAGAACAATCCAATATATGAAATTGAGATTTACAGTCAAGAATATCAATTCGTAGTAAATCTAACACAGTTACCAAACTAGGCTCTAAACTCCACAAACTTTTTTGATCTAGATTTGTTCTCACATGAACCACATGTTCATGCCTTGATCTTTAGTACACTTGATAGCTGAAGGCTTGGCTACAACTTTACTATATGCTGGTACTAACAAATATATTAGTGTGAAAGTTGGCTACTAACTTCCTTGAACTTTTATGCTTTTACACTAATATGGCATATATATTTTTGGGTAACTACACTCATCTCTTTTAAAATTTGGAGAAATGACACTTATATACACTAGATAAATTTGGTATTTTTATTCTAAATTTATCAGTTATTTTTTAACTAACTATGATTAAATTTTTGTAAAGAGATTCCAATAAAAATTTAGAATATTTCGTTACTATTATAAACAAAAAGGGAGGAAAAAAGTGTTAATTTTTTCAAACTTCAAGAAACAGGAGTGTTTTTTTCCTTCATATTTAAAATTTAGTATTATTCTCTCAAACTTCAAAAGGGAGGTGTGTAATTACACCTATATTTTTTTCTCTTCGGATTTACGGTAACTATGTGATTATATCAAATAGGCCCCTCCTGTCACATAGGTCTAACAATATTAAAAACCAAAGTGGGGAACTTTGATGTTGTCACCTTATTTTCTTCATCTCATCGTTTGCCACTACTATGTCTTCTTCTTCTTCGACCACTGATTCATTTTGTATTATCTTTTAGTTTGAAAATTTTAATCTTATCTTCGTTTTCTGACTTTTCTCGGTTTCAGCCACACGCTTTTTTTATTTTATTTTTTGTCACTTTTGCTTCTTTTTATTTACTTATGCCAAATGGGTAGGTCTACTAATCTGAGGTACTTTCTAGACAAATTTTACTTGAGTAAGGTACGTAGACACAAATTCAGCATAAGAAAATAAAGGGGTACGTACACACAAAATTTGGCACCATTTTTAATATTAGTAGAAATGACAAATTTTTATTGGTTTTGGTTTAAGTCTATGATTAACATCTATTTTTACCTATTATTAACAATTTGTCATATAAATAAATATCAAATTTTTTGTGTCCCTAAACTTTCTCTTTTTGATTTAGGGTGCGTTTGGATTGAAATGGAAAATTAAAATTATTTTACTATTCAGCTTATTTTAACTACTACTCATGGGCTTCACTGCATTATTTGGTACTATTCATGGGTTCTACTGTACCATTTTAACTAACTTTTACATTTATCTACAATACTTTCAGCAATAAGTTTTCAGTTTCATCAAAATAAGTGGTATCCAAGCACACCCTTAGCCTCTATTTAGATACAGATTATAAATGAAAATTATTTCACTATTCAGCTTATTTTTGCCATTATTCATAGGTCCCACTGCACTTTTTGGTACTATTCATAAGTCTCGCTGTACTTTTACCTTTATTTACAGTACTTTCAACAATAAATTTTTAGTTTCAGCAAAATAAGCGGTATTCAAACAGACTCTCAATATATCTTCCACCTAACACGATTGCTAAGTGTATATGTGTAATATTTTATTCTTTCATGTGTGTTTTCTGGTGATGTTTTCAAACTCTGTGCATGTTTTTTCATAGGTTAGATTAAGTAGGTCAAAGTATACATTTAGTTAAATCAATTACGTCTTCTCAAAAAGAATTATGATGGTGTGAACATGTAAGGTTATCCATTTTTTAAACTCTTAATAATTGATATTAATTAATACTTAAGTATTTTGTTTCCCTAATCAATACGAAATGGTTATTGAATCACTGGTACAATATTGACTACTTTGATCAAAATGTGAAACAACAAGGAAAATGCAGTGAAAGGACCATAAAAAAAAAAAAAATGGTATTTTATTAGTATTATTTGGTTTTATGTGGGTGTTGTTGGACATTTGTGAAGCCTGGAGAACTGGTATGTAGAAATGACTTGCAAGTTTGAATTATTATGAAATGTAGGGGTGTGTCCAAATCAAGTTGGATAATTTTTTTCAAAATCCAACTTGATAAGGTGGGGATAAGAAATTTCCAACCCATCACATGTGTAGAAAACTCAACCTGAGGGTTGGGTTAGGTTGGGTTGGGTCAATGAATTATCCTTTAGACATTTTATCTCTTGTAAAAGTTGGACTTTCCTCAACTATTTAAACACTTTTTTTTTTCAATAAATTATTACAATTCACATCAATGTTTAAATTATATTCCAAATTTCTTAATTTATCAAATCTAATTCTCAAAATACTAAATTAATCAAACTAATCAAATTAAAATAAGGTGATGAAATAAATTTGTATATAAGGTGGATTGAGTTAGGTCATATGGATGGAAAAGAAAAACTAAGAACCTGAATCCTACCCTAACTTAGGCTCAAAATAAAATTTCAACCCATTGCACCAACTCAAGAAACCAACTCAAGGCATCGGGTTGGGTTAGTTTCGTCAAGTTGGTGGGTTGGATGCACACCCTTAATGATATGGTTCATTGAATTTAATGGTTACAAGCACCAAGAACAAAATATAATGTTCACAAAAGAATATATGTGTGAGGGTAAATTTCTTGGTGACTTGAAACCTTAATCCAGGGCTTGGTTCGATAGGGGCTTAGCATTAGTGTTGGACCTTGAATGTTGGGCTATTTCAAATTTGATAAAGGTAAATGTCAAAAATTGTATCCTAAGGTCATTGAATGCAATGAGGAGAGCTTATTGTTATTATCATTTTCTGTTGTTATCTTTTAGCCAAGGGCTGATGGCTCATTTCGGTGGGGTTTGAATTCGGCGTTTATAAGTCTGCGTTTTCTGGGTTTTTTTTTTTTTTTTCACGCATTTCAAGGAGTAATGCGACTATTGTTCATGAACAGTAGCCGCAAAGGTTGACTTTTCCACAGTAAATAGTGCACCAGTGCACTATTCACGGACCCACAAATTCCACTTTTCAGCAACTTTTTCATTAAATATGAGTCTCATGGCACTATTCACACATTTAAAAATTATTTTGTTACAGTGTTTTCAGTTTCAGTTTTCAGTTTCAGCAAAAATAAGCTCAATCCAAATAGACCCTTAGCCTCCAACCTGAGTGATTTGGCCCATTTGGGCTGGGCAAAATTGAGGTTTCACACCCGTCAAGTCTTTACCTAGAACAGAAAATCTGAGTGATCTCTGATAATGAAATATTTGTTACATGAAAAAGATAAACGGGCCATCTGCTCTTCGATTGGCAGAACATGGAAGTAACTAGTTAATGCTATCTTTTACTAACTAACACCAACATTATTCTTGTATTGAACAACAATGATGTAAAGAACTTCGATGAAATTAGATGAAGTTTTTGCACACATTTTTAGGCAGACAATTGGGAAACTCGTTGATATTTGAATATAGGATAAATTAAGCTTCATGTAAAAACGAAGGAAAATATTCATTTATAGTATTAATAATTAGAAACTAGGGATCGATTTTGCTCGAATAAATTGTTTGAGAATGACTTTCTCTTCATCAATGCAATTATTTTCTTCTGGATCGTTTTGTTTGATCTTCCATTTCTCTCTTCCTATATCATATTTACTTATTTAGATGATAAATAGAACAAACTTGCTTATCTCGGTTCTTTGATTGTTTAAAGTAATAATCCCCTACATGGCGTCAAGTTGGAGCAATCCAAACTTCAAAATTATGGCTTTTGGATTAAATTGATAACTAATTTGAATTTGAATTTTAACGGAGTATGTTTCAAAGACATTGGTTCTTTGGGTGGTGGATTTATACAGATAGTTGCGGTAGTTTATCTTATAAATATTGTAGATTATGGGAACTTAAGGAATAGTATATAATTATAGACTAGATATATGATTGTGTTTTTTTTTTATGATTCATTTATGTTGGACTCCTAGTCTTTTGCACTAAACTAACTCCCTTGACTATATACATACATACATACACACACACACACACACACACACACACACACACACACACACATATATATATATATATATCCTACTCATGCTCTCTTTCTCCAAACACATACTTGACTCTCACGTTTTTTTTTTTTTTTTTTTTTTCCCTCCTCCAAAGTAGGGTGTGCATGGGTCAGGTTGAGGGGATTTTTAGACCCAACCCACCATGGTGGGTCAAAAAAAATTCAACCCAACCCAACCCACATGAGTCGGGTTGGGTCGGGTTGAATCCATGGGTTTGACAAATTTTTTTTATTATTATTATTAAATTGAGTAGAAAAAAATATAAATATTAATATATTAAAAAAACCTAAAGATTAGTATCAACACTAATGACTAAACAACAATAGTAATTTATTAGGATTTGTGTGAACTAATTGGCTTTTATATAAGATAGGAAGAATTGGTTATTTAAAAAAATTTATTAATTATATAATATATTTTATATATATATATATATATATATATAAGTGCCCTACAATTGATTTTTTTTTAATTTATTAAATATAAAATATATTTTAAATATACATTAAATATGGGTGGGTCGGGTCGGGTTTGGCGGGTTTGTAATTTTATGACCCAAACCCAACCCGACCCGCTATAAAAAAAAATTTTGGTAACCCAACCCAACCCACCAAGCCTTAAAAACCGACCCAACCTGGTGGGTCGGGTCGGGTTTGGCAGATCGGTGGGATTTCTGCACACCCCTACTCCAAACTTAGGATTTGTTTAGATACTGCTTATTGCTGAAAATTGAAAACTGAAAATACTGTAGTAAAATAATTTTTAAATGTGTGAATAGTGCTGTGAGACCTAATTTTAAAATTATATTTTCTGAATTTTGTACTTGCGGGCCCCGTGAATAGTGCACGAGATCCACACAAAAAAAAAAAAAAAAAAAAAAGAAGCCCAATGCAACTGAAATTTGTTTTTAGTGCTATCCAAACTGATACTTAGCCTACGTTTGGATTGCACTGAAATTATTTCTCTCCCTGCGTTTGGTATTTTTCTGTGGATTTCGTGTACTATTTACGGGACCTGCAAGTACGAATTTTAGCACTTCTAGTATATTTTTAGATACGGATGAAAAGCAACGCGTTTCGCATTTGCGGTTTTTTTTTTTTTTTTTTTTTTTTTGAGCTATGATTTTTGACTTTTTTGTCAGTGCACTGTTCACACTAGCAAAATAAGCGGTGGACAGTGCATACCAGTGGGTCTCGTGCACTGTTCATGAGACCCACAAATCTTACTTTCTAGTAACGTTTTCATTAAAAAATGGTCTCACGGCACTATTCACACATTTAAATTCACACATTTAAAAATTATTTTGCTACAGTGTTTTCAGTTTTAAGCAAAATAAACTGTATCTAAATGGACCACTAATTTTAAAACTGGGTCTCACGATACTATTCACACATTTAAAAATTATTTTGCGACATTATTTTCAGTTTTTAGCAATAAGCAGTGATGACGTCGAAAACCGTCACCAATGGGTCACACCGTACTCGCGACTCGAATTGAACCTGCACGACGAAGAAAACTAAAGAATCCTTCAGAGAGCACCGGTGTGGTGCCGGCCAAAGACTCTCCGACGGTCAAGTTAGAATTCCTCTGTTTTACTTAGTGCGTTAGAGAGGGTTCATAAAAGCATACCTCGATTTCTGTGGGTATTACGCCTTTTATAGTGATAAGGGGTTGACTTTCCCTTTTTGGTTCCCACATCTTTTCAATGTGGGACTCTATTCCCAATTCTTCCAAACGTGGTGAGCAAGGATTCTCATTACCGGACCATGGGCCCTTGCTGCGTTAGTAGTGATGGGCCTTCAAAGCTGGGACCGTACTTACGCAGGCCCAAGAGGCCCAATCCGTCAGGCCCATTAAGGTAAGCCCATCATGCCCAATATTTTATCATCTTCAGTTGCCCCCTTCACCCCAATGATCCGTCACCTTTAAGGTCAAAGGATCAGTGGGGTGACGGTCCTTACATATGGCTATGACGGATTCAGGCAAGATAGAACGACGGTCCCAGCTGGATCAACCCGTCAAAGGAAGAATCATCAAGTTGACGGATACATGGCAGGTACAAATCTGTTGGTACGTACTGACAGGTTGTCAGCATTTATTAAGCATGCCACGTGTCACTCTCTGAATGGTCGTTGTATAGGATCGAAGTGTCGCTTCGTCTTCCGTGCACTTCCTATATATATAAGGCGCCTTACTCTTTCATTTTTCAATTTTCACTCAGAAAACACTTGTCAGAGCGAAGCCGTCAACCCTGTCAGAGCAAAGCCGTCAACCTTATCAGTGCAATCCGTCGAGGACGAATACTTGCTGATTACACCAACCGTCACCTATCCTCTGCTAAGTTCGGTAAGTGCTTCTAATTTACTATAGTCAAGTTACATTTTCGTCCATGCATTGTTGTTAGGCTTTCCATACCCGTCAACACTTTCAAACCCGTCGGTCTTAGGTTTTATTGTCAATTGTAGGAAATGTCTAGTGCGTCAAGTAACCAGTCGGTGGTTCGTGATGGGACGGAATACGAGGATGTATACCCGTCCGGTCATAAAGACCAAGAGAGCCCCGGCGAAGATAGGAGTCCGTCTGCCTCCTCTTCGTCCTCAACAAATGAGGATGTGGAGATAGTCGAAGTAGAGGGTTCCGATGATGACGGGGATCAACCACTGGAGTCCGTCGTAGGCGCTGATGGACTAAGGCAGTTCATCATGTTGCCAGAGTGGACTGTGCATAGGTTTACATCTGTCATCAGGGAAAAACATTTCAGCACCTTCAGGACCAACTTCCAAATCCCAGACTATGTCTCCATCCGTCTACCATATGGGTCGGAGAAGTGTTATTACGAAGGGGTAGACGGCGTAGGAGTGTACGAGCAGGCATTGAAGGCTGGACTTCGATTCCCGCTTTCTACACTTCATAGGGAACTCTTGCAGTATCTAGGGTTGTCCGTCACCCAGATATCCCCTAACGCCTGGAGGGTCTTCATAGCCATGGAGATTCTTTACGGTGCAATGTCAAACGGGGAAAGGAAGTTGACGGTCCGTGAATTTCTTCACTGTTACCGTCCAGACGAGATCTCGGGATCAAGGGGGATGTACAGTTTTGCCAGTCGGAGCCCCTTGTTGAAGGTGATCTTTGAGACCCCAGACTCAAATAGAGACTGGAAGAGTCGGTACTTCTTCCTGGAGGGTGACCGATGGATGAACCATCCAGGGGAGACGGATTACATGCCCGTCGACACAACTTGGGCAGTTATAAATCAGACACGTATGCATCCGTCTAAATTTTGTACTGCCCTTCATATCCGTCCAGTTATATGTGTATATCTTGATCATTTTTCTTTGCAGGTAGACGGCGCCCTCAAGTCAGCCTCGAGGAGTTTAGCTTTCTTGAAAAGGTTTGCAAGAAGACTACGCCGGAGGAAAGGACTTGGGCTAAGTTGGTGAATCCGAGGACCATACATTGGTACTGCGACGGTCCTGAGCCCACCCAAGAAGCAATAAGATACGACGAGCGCGTTCATAGACGTAAGCCCGTAGACTTTACTTTGCCATTTACTTAGCTTTATTCTGTTTTAATTTCATCCGTCATTATTTGCAGAGATGGAGGACGCAAAAAGGAGAGCCCTGATCAAATCCCAAGCCGTCAAGAAGAGGGAATCCGGCGAGGTGGTTCCTAAGGTGTCGGCTTCAGCACCTAAGAGGAAACCAACATCAAAATCTGACCGTCCATTCAAGCAACCAAAGGTCTCACTTGAACCTGTGGTTGGTTTAATGGCTGAGGGTATCAAGACCGTCACCCCAGCTAAGAAGGGGACGGGTAAAGGACTGATGACGGCCCCGGAGGGTAAGCAAGAGAGACCTCCTTCCCTTCTCCGCGACGACTCCAAGTATGCATTGGAGAAGCTGTCGTCCATCATCACGGCAGAAGACTACGAAGATCTGGGGAACCATTCGACGGAGGCCATGGGGGAGACGGGCCTCTTTTCCGTCGCTCAGGTTGGCTATGTCAAATAAGTTTCTATACTTTTCTTTTTTCTCTTCTTTTTTTTTTATTTACATTATGTGACGGTCTCTTTTCTACTCGCAGTCCTTGGTCATGATGAAGGGTCTACTGGACCGGTGTCTCAACCGTGAGAGTGCCTTGGACCGGGTTCGCGCAAAGGCAGAGCAGACGGAGGAAGAGCTCGGACAACTCCATCAATGGAGGTCCAAGATGGAGAGGAAGCTGGAGCTTTCTGAGAAGGCGAGGAAGGAGCTGGAGGAAAAGACGGCCTCTGCGCTGACGGTCATCGAGAAAAGGGAGGCGGAGATCAAAGCACTAAAGGAAGAGATCCGTCATGCGAAGGAGGTAGCCGTCGAGGAGTACCGATGCTCAGAGTCCTGCTTGGGCGAGCTGTCAGACTCTTTCCTTCAAGGCTTCGACGATTCTCTCCGTCAAGTCAAGAACGCCTATCCAGAGCTGGATTTATCAATGGTCAAACTTGAGGACCAAGCCCAGACCTCTGCCCTCCCCGTCGCTTCAGAAAATACGGAGTTCCTCTTTGGCGAAGATGTTGCTCCAGGAGACGGAGAATCCGCCCCGTCGAAGGACGTCCAGGTCGCCGAACAAAAGGCAGATTGATGTTAATGTAATTTACTTTGAGAACCATCCGTCCCTTTTTTTTATTTATTTATTTACATATCAGAACTGTCCGTCTTCTTTAATTGTATTAAACACTTGCCTTTTGGGCTTTTGGCTTAATGTTCATATATCCTTTCTATAATTGCTTGGTACTTTGCTCAAAGGTCCGTCCTCTTTCCTAAGGAAGGGCTTGTATGAGAATATTTTGTTTGTACGTGATACTCCGTCCATATGGCGGACCTAGTAATTTTTTTTTATTTTTTTATTTTTTTTTTTTTTTTTATTTTTTGTTGATTGAGCACTTACATCCGTGAGAATTTTCCTCCGTCTAGTTTCGGAGGTTTATTATAAGGATCCGTCCATTTTGCGGTGTTGTTGACACTTGAATGAACTTACGGAAATTAACGTTGTTAGTTGTCCGTCCATTTTTCGTACGTGCTCTTTTATTTATCCCCGTTGGATAGTCCGTCCACTGTGAACTTACGTTTAGTGATCCGTCCACTGCGTGGATTTATGTATCATCACCTTAGTGACACGTCCACTGTGTGGAACTACGTTTACTTTAGTGATCCGTCCACTATGTGGACTTAATGTTCAATCAGCTTAGTGATCCGTCCACTTTATGGACTTATGTTTTATCAACTTAGTGATCCGTCCACTGTGGACTTGTTTAATCACCTTAGTGATCTGTCCACTGTAGACTTGTGTAGTCACCTTAGTGATCCGTCCACTTTGTGGACTCGTTTAATCACCTTAGTGATCCGTCCACGTTGTGGACTTGTGTTCATTCACCTTAGTGATCCGTCCACTTTGTGGCTTATGTTTCATCACCTTAGTGATCCGTCCACTTTGTGGAATTATGTTCACCTTAGTGACCCGTCCACTGTGTGGAACTACGTTTAATCACCTTAGTGATCCGTCCACTTTGTGATCTGTTTAGTCACCTTAGTGATCCGTCCACTTTGTGGACTCGTTGAACCACCTTAGTGATCCGTCCACTTTGTGGACTTATGTTCAATCACCTTAGTGATCTGTCCACTGTAGACTTGTTTAGTCACCTTAGTGATCCGTCCACTTTGTGGACTCGTTGAACCACCTTAGTGATCCGTCCACTTTGTGGACTTATGTTCAATCACCTTAGTGATCCGTCCACTTGTGGACTAATGTTTAATCACGTTGGTGATCCGTCCACTTTGTGGACTCTTTGTTGAAAGTGATAATCCTCGTAGGCTTATCCGTCGATTTTGTATCCGTCTATTTGGTGGAATTCAGTTATTTTGTGGACAATTGTAATGACATCCAAGTAGAAAACCAAAGTTGATAGAAAATACGTAAAGGAAAAGTGCCTGCCCCCCCGGGCTTAAAAAAAAGGCACGACAAGATTGTAGCAAAAATAGTTAAACAGTTGATGGAAAAGTTAATAATGTCAAAAAGTCTTAAAGGAAAAACTGGTTGTCGTGTCGTTATCACTGGTAGTATTTCCTCAAGTGCTCAGCATTCCACGGATGCGGCAGCTTTTCTCCGTCTACTGTCTCCAGGTGGTATGTTCCCTTCCTTTTCCACGACGCAACTCTGTAAGGTCCTTCCCAGTTGGGGCCGAGTTTTCCCTGTGTAGGGTCTCTTGTTGCACCCATGACCCTCCTGAGTACGAGGTCTCCTACTTGGAAGCTTCTTTGTCGGACCCGGGAGTTGAAATGCCTGGACATGCGATCCTGGTATCTAGCGATCCTCTGCTCTGCAGCCGACCTGACCTCATCTATAAGGTCCAGCTGTAGCCTCGTGGATTCGTCATTCCTGCCCTCGTCGTGGTTGTGAACCCTGTAGCTTGTGAGCCCAACTTCTGCTGGGATGACTGCCTCGCTCCCGTATGTCAGTCGAAACGGTGTCTCTCCTGTCGGAGTCCTCGCCGTTGTCCTATACGCCCACAGTATGCTTGGCAATTCTTCTGGCCATATGCCCTTTGCCCCCTCGAGCCGAGTCTTGATAATCTTTAGCAGGGATCGGTTTGTGACCTCAACCTGACCGTTAGCCTGAGGATGGGCGGGTGATGAGTAGTGGTTTTTTATCCCTAGCTGTGTGCAGAAATCACGGAAGGGGCCGTTATCGAACTGCCTCCCGTTATCTGAGATAAGGACTCTAGGGATACCAAACCTACATACTATGCTTCGCCAGACAAAACTTCTAATGTTCTTTTCTGTAATGGTGGCCAAGGCTTCTGCTTCTACCCATTTCGTGAAGTAGTCAATACCCACTACCAAGAACTTTAACTGCCTTATCGCCGTTGGGAAAGGTCCCATGATGTCCAGTCCCCACTGAGCGAACGGCCATGGAGCCGTTATGGGGGTTAGCTCTTCAGCTGGCTGTCCGATAAAATTGCTGAACCTCTGGCATTTGTCGCATCTTTTAACGTAGGACTCAGCATCCTTTTGCATGGTCGGCCAGTAATACCCAGCTCGTAGCAGTTTGTGCACCAACGACCGCGATCCAGAATGATTCCCGCATATTCCTTCGTGTACTTCCCTCATCACGTAGTCTGCCTCTTCAACCCCGAGACATCTTAGGTAAGGACGGGAGAAACCTCTCTTGTAAAGAATGTCTTTTATCAAGACGAACCTTGCTGCTCGGACTTTTAACTTTCTCGCTGCCTCCTTCTCTTCAGGCAATATCCCGTCCTTTAGGTATGAAGTTATCTGCGTAGTCCAGTTTCTTTCGGAGCGTATCTCCTGCATGTTGTCGGGGTCTATTAGCGGAAAGATTTGAACAAAGGAAAGCACATTACCCGGTGTTATCATATGTTCTGCTGAAGCGGCTTTGGCTAGCCGATCAGCGGGCTCATTGTCTCCCCTGGGGATCTGGACGAATATTGCTTTCAGCCCGTCGACTCTAGCCCTCACTTGATCAAGATATCTCTTCAACCTTTCCCCTTTGCATTCATAATCTCCGTTTACTTGATTGGTCACGACTTGAGAGTCGCAATGCACGACCACACTTTCAGCTCCGGCGGCTTTGACCAGGTCGAGTCCTGCTGCTACCGCTTCGTATTCTGCTTCGTTGTTGGTAATGGGGAAGTCGAGACGGATCATAGATTCAATCTCGTCTCCTTCAGGTGACAGCAATATTATGCCGGCTCCTCCAACTCGCTTATTGGATGATCCGTCGGTGTAGATGTTCCACTGGGGGGGTTCTTCTGCCCCCTTGTCCGCGTCATGCGTAAATTCTGCTATGAAGTCGGCTACAGCTTGTCCTTTAATGGCCACACGTGGACGGTATTTGATGTCAAACTCACTCAATTCTATTGCCCACAGCGTCAGTCGACCTGCGGCCTCAGGATTACTTAGTGCCCTTCGCAAGGGCTTGTCGGTTATTACGTTCACGGTATGGGCTTGAAAGTAGGGCTTGAGCTTGCGAGCCGCCGTGACCAACGCAAAAGCGAGTTTCTCCATAGGTTGGTATCTTTCCTCGGCATCGCGGAGCGCCCGGCTGGCGTAGTACACGGGCTTCTGTGCCCTGTCCTCCTCTCTGATTAAGGCCGCGCTGACGGCCACAGTGGAGACGGCCAAATAGAGGAAGAGCTCTTCACCTGGTTGCGAGGGGCTCAGTAGAGGTGGCGAAGATAGATAGATTTTTAACTCCTCGAATGCTCGTTGACACTCGTCCGTCCACTCGAATGACTTTTTCAATGTTCGGAAGAAAGGTAAACATTTGTCCGTCGCTCTCGACACGAATCTATTCAATGCCGCTACCTTGCCGTTAAGGCTCTGTACTTCCTTCACGTTTCTCGGGGGGGCCATCTCCATTATGGCTCGGATTTTGTCCGGGTTAGCTTCGATCCCCCTTTGAGATACCATGAATCCTAGGAATTTTCCTGCCGTTACACCAAACGCGCACTTTCCTGGATTGAGCTTCATGTTGTAGGATCGGAGTGTGCCGAATGTTTCCTTGAGATCTTCCAAATGGTCTTCCTCCTTCCGGCTCTTCACCAGCATGTCGTCGACATAAACTTGGACGTTCCTCCCGATTTGCTGTGCGAACATCTTGTTCATTAGTCTCTGGTATGTTGCCCCTGCATTCTTCAGACCGAATGGCATGACTTTGTAACAGAAGAGACCTTGACTGGTTACAAACGAAGTCTTCTCCTGGTCGTCCTCGTGCATGTGGATCTGGTTATAACCCGAGAAAGCATCCATGAAGCTTAGCAATTGGTGTTGAGCCGTCGAGTCCACTAGGATGTCGACCCTTGGAAGGGGATAGCTATCTTTGGGGCATGCTTTGTTAAGATCGGTGAAGTCCACGCACATCCGCCATTTGCCACTCGTTTTCTTCACCATTACCACATTCGCCAGCCAATCGGGGTAGTAGACTTCCCTGATGAAGCTTGCATCTTGGAGTTTGCGGACCTCTTCCGCTATTGCTTGGTCTCGTTCCGGGGCGAATACTCTCTTCTTTTGTCGGACGGGTGGAAACGAGGGCAACACGTTCAACTTATGTACCATGACCGAGGGATCGATTCCTGGCATATCGTCATGGCTCCAGGCGAACACATCCTTATTGCTTCTCAAGAAAGCCACGAGCTCTTGACGGATTGCGGGTTTTGCAAGCGTTCCGATCCTGGTGGTTCGGTCTGGATTGGAACCGTCGAGAGTTATCTCCTCTAGCTTCTCTGTAGGTTCTGTCGTCGTTCGGTGCTCTTCTATGTTCAAAGCCTGGATCTGGTCTTCCACCTCCATCATAGCTACGTAGCATTCTCGTGCGGCAATTTGACTTCCGCGTAGCTCTCCTACCCCATACTCTGTTGGGAACTTGATCATCAGGTGGTAAGTTGATGTTGCCGCCTTCCACGAGTTGAGCGTGGGTCGCCCAATAATAGCATTGTAGGCTGACGAGCAATCGACCACCAAGAATGTTACGTCCTTGGTGATTTGTTGTGGGTAATCTCCTACCGTCACCGATAACGTGACTGCGCCCAAAGGGAAGATTCTACTCCCTCCGAAACCAACGAGCGGGGCGTTTGTTGGTATCAGCAGCTCCCTATCAATCCTCATTTGTTGGAACGCCGGATAATACAAGATGTCGGCCGAACTACCGTTGTCGACCAACACTCGGTGGATGTTGTAATCGCCTGCCCGCAAGGTGACGACGAGGGCATCGTCATGTGGATGGTGTAGGCGCCTTGCATCCTCTTCCGAGAACCCGATAATAGGGCCTTCCCTTCTTGCCATCTTTGGCACTGTGCCTGCTAATTGGACATTCTGTACCATCCGAAGGTACGTTTTGCGAGCCTTTTTGGACGATCCGGCCGCAGCTGTTCCTCCAATTATCATCCTTATGTCCCCTATTGGGGGCCTTGGCCGCTCGTTTTCTCGACGGGGGTGTTGTTCTTGTTGGGGTTGATCCATTCTTTCCTTGCTGACGAACTTCTTCAGCTTTCCTTGTCGGATAAGGTTTTCGATTTGTTGCTTCAAGTCGTAACAATCGACAGTGTCGTGACCATGGTCACGGTGGAAGCGGCAATATTTGTCTCTTGACCTTTTGTTGGGATCACTCTTCAGCTTTCCCGGAAACGTCAGGGATCCTTCGTCCTTAATCTGCATTAGGACTTGGTCTATCGGAGCGGTCAACGGGGTGAAACTTGTGAACCTTCCACCCATGGGTTTTGGACGTCTCTCGTCCCTTCGATCTCCCATCCGTCCTTTTTTCCGCCCCTGGTCCTGTCGGGGATCCTCTTGTCTGTCTCTTTTCTTTGGTCTGTCTTCTCTTGCTAGTAGAGCGTCTTCAGCGTTCATATACTTGGTGGCCCTGTAAAGCACCTCCGACATTGTCTTTGGGTCGTTTTTGTATAGGGAGAACAAAAACTTACCCCCCTTCAGCCCGTTTGTGAACGCGGCCACCAATATTTTGTCGTCGGCTTCGTCAATCGAGAGCGCTTCTTTATTGAAGCGTGATATGTAGGCCCGTAACGTCTCCTCCTCTCTCTGCTTGATGTTCATCAGACAAGCCGTGGATTTCTTGTACCGATGTCCTCCAATGAAGTGTGTTGTGAACTGAGCGCTCAGCTCCTTGAAGGTGCCGATGGAGTTTGGTGTTAGTCGGCTGAACCAAATCCTCGCCGCGCCCTTCAGGGTTGTAGGGAATGCCCTACACATAATTGCGTCTGCCACTCCCTGAAGGTGCATCAGGGTTTTGAAGGTCTCTAGGTGATCGAGAGGGTCCCTTATTCCGTCATAACTGTCCATACTTGGCATGCGGAACTTGCTCGGCAGGGGGAAGGAATTGACGGACGCCGTAAATGGCGAGTCGGTCCGGTTGACAAGGTCGTCAAGGTCACTGGACACTCGCCCCTTGAGAGCGTTCATCAGCACTTCCATCTGCTCCTTCATCGCCTGCATTTCCGCGATGATGGGTTGTGGAGCTGTATCCGTCACTGAAGGGATGCTAGTGTCCCGTCGCACTTGTTTGCTCGGTGCGTTGCTCTCCTGCGGTCCGTCGTTATTTCTCCTCTCCGCACTGTTCCCTTCTTGATCTCCCTGGCTATTCACCGCCACACTCTTTTGATTCAGCTGCTCTACCAGGTCGTGGTTTCGCTTGGTGAGGCGCTCCACGGCTGCGGCGAGCGTCTTGACCTGTCTCTCGAGGGCAGTCATAGGGGCTTCTTCGTGGACGTCGTTAGTGGTTGCCATCGAGCGCGTGAGTACCATGTAACTCTTTTGTCTAGGAATGTTATGCAGCTTTCCCACAGACGGCGCCAACTGATGACGTCGAAAACCGTCACCAATGGGTCACACCGTACTCGCGACTCGAATTGAACCTGCACGACGAAGAAAACTAAAGAATCCTTCAGAGAGCACCGGTGTGGTGCCGGCCAAAGACTCTCCGACGGTCAAGTTAGAATTCCTCTGTTTTACTTAGTGCGTTAGAGAGGGTTCATAAAAGCATACCTCGATTTCTGTGGGTATTACGCCTTTTATAGTGATAAGGGGTTGACTTTCCCTTTTTGGTTCCCACATCTTTTCAATGTGGGACTCTATTCCCAATTCTTCCAAACGTGGTGAGCAAGGATTCTCATTACCGGACCATGGGCCCTTGCTGCGTCAGTAGTGATGGGCCTTCAAAGCTGGGACCGTACTTACGCAGGCCCAAGAGGCCCAATCCGTCAGGCCCATTAAGGTAAGCCCATCATGCCCAATATTTTATCATCTTCAAGCAGTATCCAAACAGACACTTATATAGTTCAAACCCTAAATAACGTAAACATCAAAATTTTACTGAAATAAACCTCTTTCTCATAAATCGTTGATGCCAAGAACTGAAAAAAGACAATTGAGTTCCATTTCTCTCTCTCTCTCTCTCTCTCTCTCTCTCTCTCTCTATATATATATATATATATATATATAAAAGATGGTAAATAAATCATAGATTAAGTGTGTGAATTTTTTAAGGGTTTCAAGTTGTTTGTTTGTGTTTTTTTTTTCTTCTCTCTTCAGTAGCATTTCTATAATTTATAATCTAAATATTTCTTCTAAGTCCACAACAAAATTTCACAAGATT
This sequence comes from Quercus robur, assembly GCF_932294415.1. Lineage (NCBI taxonomy): Eukaryota > Viridiplantae > Streptophyta > Magnoliopsida > Fagales > Fagaceae > Quercus > Quercus robur. Next base: position 11,115,436 of record NC_065538.1, on the reverse strand, counting down.
TTTACAACAAATTGAAATGTTAGCCCACCACAAGTCAAAAAAAAAAAAAAAATATATATATATATATAGATATAGATATATAAATAAAGATTATACCAACCTACCACAAATTAAAACAAAGTTGTCATAAAAATATTATGAGATTTTTTTTATGCTAATAAACTTTCTCTAATGTACAATCTATAATCTATAATATATATAAAACCGAATTCGAATGCCTTTTCATTGAGCTCATACACATAAGTTTTGAGACTGCATAATTTTACACATTATAATTTTCATGTAAATTTTTTAATTGAAGTTATTATTTCTGTTATGGGCAGCAGGGCAGCTAGTAATTCGGTACTACCGCTACCACATTTTGGTTGTATTTTTTATTTATTTATTATTTCTAATGTAATTCGACAATCACACCACCGAATTTTCAACTATTTCAGTAATATCACTACATTATTCTCTTAAAGAACTTTTAATAGTACCTACAGTACTCTTAATAAACTTGCCAATGACTGTACCTACACTCATCTTATATCTTTTATACTTGCAAAATTTAGAAAAAATCAAAGATCAATAATTATATTATAAATCAAATATTTAAATTTCAAGTTTTTGTAGTGTAAAATTATTCATAAAAAATAAGTTTTGCATAATAAATAACATATGGTTCACACAAAATTTAACATGCATGTTAAGAATATAAAGAATATGCAATCTAACTGTTAGATTTTTGAATATGTAACAATATTTATTTTTTTAGTGGGAGTTATAGCCAAAACTTTTTCCTTACTCAGCCAAAAGACTCTTATTATGATGTTCCAGAAAATGATTAATTTTCTCCCTTGGGAGACTTGAACTAATGGTCAATTTTTCTTTTTTTTTTTTAAAAAAAAAAAAAAAAAAAAAAAAAAAACCTTTTCCCATCTGCGGACTTTGAAAATTAGTCCACTCCGTAAACTCTTTCTACGTCTTTTTGTCTAATGAGTCTAAACTCGCATTGTATAATAAAGATGCCGGTCTCCCATGTATTTATTTATTTTAATGGGTCCGGTTAAAGAGATTTATAAATAACATTTCTCTTTTCCAAACCAATTCCTTTTAAGTCATTCTTTAGCTTTTTCCCTTAATAAAACCCAATTCTTCTCTCTAGGTCTTTCTGCCTAAACTCTTTATAAAATTACTGGTGCCCAATCATTGGAAAGGGAAAGCCGGTTTCATCTGTGTGTATAAATATAATGGGTGCCAGTGCCACCTCATTGAAGAAGAAATCCTCTCTCTCTCTCTCTCTCTCTCTCTTAAATTAAGTGAGCTAAAGGACTAGATAACCGCGTCTAGATATGAGTATGACCTCCAATACAGTGACATTTTGTTATGTGTCCATAACTCCAAATGTCTAAAACAATATTAAAACCAAAGCGGGGAACTTTGATCACGCTGTCACCTTATTTTCTTCTTCTCGTCTTCGTCGACCACTACTCTGTCTTCTTTGTCGACCACTACTGCTTCCTTCCGTTTATTTTTTAGTTTTAAAATTTTTAATCATATCTTCGTTTTCTCCGTGTCAACCACACAAATTTGACAACATTTTTAATTGAGGTGACAAGTTTTTACTAGTTTTCATTTAAATCTATTATTAACATCACATTCTTACCTACTACTAACAATTTATCATATCAGTAAAAGTCAAATTTTTTTGTGTCTATAAACTCTCTCATTTGACTTAATCCTCCACCTCATACTATTGCTAAGCCTATATGTGTAATATTTTATTCTTTTATTTGTATTTTATAGTATTTTTTTTCAAACCCTATGCATGTTTTTCATTGGTTAGAATAAGTGGGTCAAAGTATGCATTTAGTTAAATTGATTAGGTCTTATAAAAAACCAAAATTTAAATTTATTAAGAATTACGATGGTGTGAACATGTAAGTGTTTACATTTTTTAACTCTTAATAATTTATGAACTTCTAATTAAATATACATGTTCATATATATATATATATATATATATATTACTGAAATATTTCATTTCTATAATCAAAACGAAATGGTCATTGATTCACTAATACATTATTGACTACTTTGATCAAAATGTGAAGCAACAAGGAAAATGCAGTGAATGGACCATAAAAAAAAGGGTATCTTATTATTATTATTTGGTTTTATGTGGGTGTTGTTGATCATTAGTGCAGCCTGGAGAATTGGTAGCTATAAATGGCTTAGGAGCTTGAATTATAATGATATGTAGGGGTGTGTCCAAATCTAGTTGGATAATTTTTTTCAAAATCCAACTTGATGAGGTGGGGATAAGAAATTTCCAACTCATTACATGTGTAGAAAACTCAACACGAGAGTTGAGTTAGGTTGGGTTGGGTCAATGAATTATCCTTAAGACATTTTATCTCTTGTAAAAATTGGACTTTCATCAATTATTTAAACACTTTTTTTTTCAATAAATTTTTACAATTCACATCGATGTCTAAATTATATTCCAAATTTCTTAATTTATCAAATCAAATTCTCAAAATACTAAAGTAATCAAACTAATCAAATTAAAATAAGGTGATGAAATAAATTTATATATAAGGTGGATTGAGTTAAGTCATATGGATGGAAAAGAAAAACTAATAACCTGAATTCTACCCTAACTTAGGTTCAAAATAAAATTTCAATCCATTGCACCAACTCAAGAAACCAACCCAAGGCATCGGGTTGGGTTAGTTTCGTCAAGTTGGTGGGTTGGATGCATACCTCTGATGATATGGTTCAATGAAATTAATGGTTACAAGGGCCAAGAACAAAATATAATGTTCACAAAAGAATATATGTGCGAGGATAAATTTCTAGGTGACTTGAAACCTCAATCCGGCGCTTGGTTCGATAGGGGCTTAGCATTAGGGTCAGACCTTGAATGTTGGGCTGCTTCCCATTTGATAAAGGTAAATGTCAAAAATTGTATCCTAAGCATGGTTGTCAAAATCGCAATCTAGATCGTAGGATCGCACGATTTTACGATTCCACCTCACCAAAACGATTAGAATCGCACTAGGATCGTAAAAATGGTAAAATCGTACGTAGGATCGTGTAGGATCGTATAGGATCGTAGGATCGAATGAGATTCTACTGATCCTACCGATTCTACCAAAAACATAATTTTTTGTTTTTTGTTTTTGGATAAATTTTTTGTTTTGATGAAGCTTTAAGGATTTTTATTTTTTCATGTTGTGATGGTATGACTTTTTATTTTTTATTTTATAAAATTATGTCAACCTAAGCAAATGTTTTCTAGTTTCTAGTTCACTTGTAATTAAAATAAAAGAATGTTTCATCATTTCTAAATGAAGAATTTGACTTGGCTTTGCTGCATTTTAAGCTATAATATTGTTAAATTTGTTTGATCAATATACTAATTTGTGTTCTAATATTACTAAATTTTTTTTTTAATATAATTTTATCAGTTATGCTTGTATTTGTATATAGATTGATTGATTTTTTTGAGTATACTCTTTAATTGTTGCTGAGTGGTATAACTTGAATAGTTGAGTGTGAAATTATATCTTGATATCTTTTACAACTCTAGTATACAAATATATAATGTCTACATAGATGATGAAATGAATGATGATTATTAGGAATTTAGGACGGTGGTTATAAGAACCTTAGAATGGGAATAATTAAATATTCACTTTATCTTAATATTCATCTTACTTTTGAATTTCATATTGTAGTTAGCTAGTTTCCATTTGCTAACTTATTTTGGATTTCAAATTTGGAACTTAGAACTTAAAAATATTTTTCTTATGTTTTGATAAATATTTTGGTATTTGGTTGCTAATTAAATATTTATTAAACCTTTTAGATACATTAAGTCAAAACTTAAATATATTTGTTTCGTTAATATAGACTTAGCAATGTATGACATGCAAATTACATCATATGATGCAAATCTAAGTTTTTTTATGGATGAATTTATAATTTACGTAATTATTCAACATACAAAATCATTATCAATGTGTTTTTTGCTTTAAATCTGAAAATATGTAGGATCTTACGATTCACGATCCGATCCTACGATCTACGATCTCACCTACCTTCAACGATCCTATATAGGATCCCGATTTTGACAACCTTGATCCTAAGGTCATTGAATGCAATGAGGAGAGCTTATTGTTATTATCATTTTCTGTTGTTATCTTTTAGCCAAGGGCTGATGGCTCATTTAGCCTCCAACCTGAGTGATTTGGCCCATTTGGGCTGGGCAATTGAGGTTCCACACACCTCAAGTCTTTACCTAGAACAGAAAATCTGAGTGATCTCTGATGGTGAAACATTTGTTACATGAAAAAGATAAATGGGTCATCTGCTCTTCGATAAGTAGAACATGGAAGTAACTAGTCGACGCTATCTTTTACTAACACCAACATTATTCTTCCATTGAACAACAATGATGTAAAGAACTTCGATGAAATTAGATGAAGTTTTTGCACATATTTTTAGGCAGACAATTGGGAAACTCGTTGATATTTGAATATAGGATAAATTAAGCTTCATGTAAAAACGAAGGAAAATATTCATTTATAGTATTTTAGAAACTAGGGATCGATTTTTCTCGAATAAACTGTTTGAGAATGACTCTCTCTTCATCAATGCAATTATTTTCGTCAGGATCTTTTTGTTTGATCTTCCATTTCTCTCTTCCTACATCATATTTACTTATTTAGATGATAAATAGAACAAACTTGCTTATCTCGGTTCTTTGATTGTTTGAAGTAATATTCCCCTACATTTCGTCAAGTTGGAGCAATCCAAACATCAAAATTATGACTTTTGGATTTAAATTGATAACAAATTTGAATTTGAATTTTAACGTAGTATGTTTCAAAGACATTGGTTCTTTGGGTGGTAGATTTATACAAATTGTTGCGATAGTTTATCTTATAAATACTGTAGATTATGGGAACTTAAGGAATGGTATAGAATTATAGATTAGATATATGATTGTGTTTTTTTATGATTCATTTATGCTGGATTCCTAGTCTTTTGCACTAAAATAACTCACTTGACTATTTATATATATATCCTACTCATGCTCTCTTTCCCCAAACTCATACTTGACTCTCACGTTTTTTTTTTTTTTTTTTCCTCCAAACTTATATAGTTCAAACCCTAAATAACGTAAACATCAAAATTTTACTGAAATTAACCTCTTTTTCATCAATCATTGATGACAAGAACTGAAAAAAGACAATTGAGTTCCATACTCTCTCTCTCTCTCTCTCTCTATATATATATATATATATATATAAAGATGGTAAATAAATCATAGATTAAGTGTGTGAATTTTTTAAGGGTTTCAGGTTGTTTGTTTGTGTGTGTGTGTTTTTTTTTTCTTCTCTCTTCAGTAGCATTTCTATAATTTATAATCTAAATATTTCTTCTACGGCCACAACAAAATTTCACAAGATTTTTACAACAAATTGAAATGTTAGCCCACCACAAGTCAAAAAAAAAAAAAAAAAAATATATATATATATATATATATATATAAAGATTATACCAACCTACCACAAATTAAAACAAAGTTGTCATAAAAATATTATGAGATTTTTTTTTATACCAATAAACTTTCTCTAATGTACAATCTATAATCTATAATCTATAATATATATATAAAACCGAATTTGTATGACTTTTCATTGAGCTCATACACATAAGTTTTGAGACCGCATAATTTTACACATTATAATTTTCATGTAAATTTTTTAATTGAAGTTATTATTTCTGTTATGGGCAGCAGGGCAGGTAGTAATTCGGTACTATCACTACCACATTTTGGTTGTATTTTTTTTTTTTTTATTTCTAATGTAATTCGACAATCACACCACCGAATTTTCAATCATTTCAGTAATATCACTACATTATTTTCTTAAAGAACGACTTTTAACAGTACCTATAGTATTCTTAATAAACTCGCCAATGATTGTACCTACGCTCATCTTATATCCTTTATATTTGTAAAATTTAAAAAAAATCAAAGATCAATAATTATATTATCAATCAAATATTTAAATTTCACGTTTTTATAATGTAAAATTATTTATAAAAAATAAGTTTTTCATAATAAATAACATTAGGTTCGTACAAAATTTGACATGCATGTTAAGAATATAAAGAATATGCAATTTAATTGTTAGATTTTTAAATATGTAGCAATATTTATTTTTTTAGTGGGATTTATAACCAAATTTTGTTCTTACTCAGCCAAAAGACTCTTATTATGATGTTCCAGAAAATGATTATTTTTCTCCCTTGGGAGACTTGAACTAATGGACGGGTCTATTTTTCTTTTAATAATATAAAAAAAAAAAAAAAAAAAAAAAAAAAAAAAATCTAATGGACTACTTTCATTCGCCTAATTTTTTTTTTTTTTAAAAAGACCTCTTCCCATCTGCGGACTTCGAAACTTAGTCCACTCCGTAAACTCTTTCTACGTCTTTTTGTCTAATGAGTCTAAACTCGCATTGTATAATAAAGATGTCAGTCTCCTATGTATTTATTTATTTTTAATGGGTCCTGTTAAAGAGATTTATAAATAACATTTCTCTTTTCCAAACCAATTCCTTTTAAGTCATTCTTTAGCCTTTTCCCTTAATAAAACTCAAGTCTTCTCTGTAGGTCTTTCTGCCTAAGCTCTTTATAAAATTACTGGTGCCCAATCATTGGAAAAGGGAAACCCCGTTTCTTCTCTGTGTATAAATATAATGGGTGCCAGTGCCACCTCATCGAAGAAGAAATCCTCTCTCTCTCTCTCTCTCTCTCTCTCTCTTAAATTAAGTGATCTAAAGGACTAGATAACCGCGTCTAGATATGAGTATGACCTCCAATACAGTGACATTTTGTTATGTGTCCAAAACTCCAAATGTCTAAAACAATATTAAAACCAAAGTGGCAGTGGGGAACTTTGATGATGCTGTCACCTTATTTTCTTCTTCTCGCCGTCGTCGACCACTACTTTGTCTTCTTCGTCGACCACTACTGCTTCCTTCCGTTTATTTTTTAGTTTTAATTTTTTATCGTATCTTCGTTTTCTCCGTGTCAGCCACACAAATTTGACAACATTTTTTTTATATTAATTGACGTGACAAGTCTTTTCTAGTTTTCATTTAGAGCTATTATTAACATTACATTTTTACTAACTATTAATAATTTGTCATATCAGTAAATGTTTAATTTTTTTTTGTGTCTATAAACTTTCTCATTTGACTCAATCCTTCACCTCATGCAATTGCTAAGCTTATACGTGTAGTATTTTATTCTTTTATTTGTATTTTATCGAGATTTTTTTAAAACTCCATGCATGATTTTCATTGGTTAGAATAAGTGGGTCAAAGTATATATTTAGTTAAATTGATTAGGTCTTCTAAAAAAACAAAAGTTAAATTTATTAAGAATTACGATGGTGTAAACATGTAAGGGTTTACATTTTTTAACTATTAATAATTTATGGACTTCTAATTAAATATACATGTTCATTTATATATATAAATATATATATATATATATATGTATATGTATATTAATAATTACAAAATGGTACATTGATATTAACTAATACTGAAATATTTTATTTCTATAATCAATACGAAATGGTCATTGAATCACTAATACATTATTGACTACTTTGATCAAAATGTGAAGCAACAAGGAAAATGTAGTGAATGGACCATAAAAAAAAACATGGTATTTTATTATTATTATTTGGTTTTATGTGGGTGTTGTTGGACATTAGTGCAGCCTGGAGAATTGGTAGCTAGAAATGGCTTATGAGCTTGAATTATGATATGTAGGGGTGTGTATGAATCAAGTTGGATAATGTTTTTCAAAATCCAACTTGATAAGGCAGGGATGAGAAATTTCCAACCCATCACATGTGTGGAAAATACAACCCCACCCAACCCAAGGGTTGGGTTGAGTTGGGTCAGTGAGTTATGCTTAGCCATTTCATCTCTTATAAAAATTGGACTTTCATCAACTATTCATCTTTCAATAAATTTTTACAATTCACATAAATGTCTAAATTATATTCCAAATTTCTAACTTTATCAAAACTAATTCTCAAAATACCAAAATAGTCAAACCAAACAAATTAAAATAAGGTAATGAAATAAATAAATAAATATATATAAAAGATGCTTTGAGTTGGGTCATATGGATGGAAAAAAACTATCTAAGGCCCAAAATAAAATTTCAACCCAATGCACAACTCATGAAAACAATCCAATGCATTAGGTTGGGTTGGTTTTGTTAGTTAGTGGGTTGAATGCACACCCCCTAGTGATATGATTCATTGAAATCAATGGTTACAAGCACCAATCTGGGGCTTGGTTTGATAGGGGCTTAGCATCAGGGTCGGACCTAGACTGTTGGGCTAATGGCTGGGCCACTTCCCATTTAATAAAGTTAAATGTCAAAAATTGTATCCTAAGATCGTTGAATGCAATGAGGAGAGCTTATTGTTATTATCATTTTCAGTAGTTATCTTTTAGCCGAGGGCTGATGGCTCATTCAACCACCAATCTGAGTGATTTTGGTTGGGAAAAATTGAGGTTCTGCCCCTCAAGTCTTCACCTAGAACAGAAAATTTGAGTGATCTCTGTTGATGAAACATTTGTTACATGAAAAAGATAAATGGGTCATCTGCTCTTCAAGTAGCAGAACATGGAAGTCACTAGTCCGCGCCATCTTTTATCGACTAACACCAACATTATTCTTGCATTGAACAACAATGATCTAAAGAACTTCAATGCAATTAGATGAAGTTTTTGCACATGATTTTATGTAGACAATTGGGAGACTCATTGATATTTGAATAAAGGATAAATAAAATTTCATGTAAAAACGAAGGAAAATGTTCATTGATAGTATTAATAATTAGAAACTAGGGATAGATATTACTCAAATAAACTGTTTGAGAAAGGCTTTTTCTTAATGCGCTTCTTTTCTTCATGATCATTCGATTTGTTCTTCCTTTTCTCTTCCAACATTCACTTGAAAAGTTTGCATTGCTGATTCTCTGGAATTTGTTCCCGCAACATCACAGGCACTGTGATGGGTGGCGAGGGGGGAAGGGATTTTCAGCAAGAGGAGAAGTTTTTGCAGCTGTGGTTGAAAGTTGAAACTGGTGTTGCAATTTCTTCCTCTATGTGCTCATCTTTCTTCTTTGTCCGCATAAAGAGGTAGGATATAAAGGTATGAAGTTCACAGAAACTCATAACAAGCATATTTAGAGAATAAAAAACTTACTAGTTATATAGAAAAACTACATAGAAACACAGGAAAAAACCAAGTTTGGCCACAAAACTAGATATGAATAACTCTCAAACTATATAGGATCATAACATGCAAGGAATATATTTCCTTTATCAGACTGCTCACTCTACTTCCATTTCAATGTAATGAAACCAGTTTACCACCCCTGAAGTCTTCTTGTATATTCCAATTTTTCCTTCTCAAACCTGACTGAGACACCAAACAAGATATTAAAGATGATCAACAGATGTAGATCCAATATATTAAAATAATCATATCTAATGCACAAAACTCCCACTTTTGCGAGATTTGGGAAAGGTGATTGATAGGCAGCCTTACTCTTAATTTTAAACAGGTGAGTTAGTTTAAGCAAAAATAATATGTAATTATAAGCTCCAAATGAGGCACATGAATAACTCCATCCTACTTAATGTTACAGTATGCGATACAAGATACTAGGCACATCTAAAGGAATTGATATACTAACTTTGTCTATTCAACATATTGCTCATCATAGACATGTATAAAGCCAAAGATTACTTGTAAAAGATTATAATTACAAGTAGCAGAGCTTTAGCTGGCCAGTAAATAATTTTTGCAAGAAATGCATTTTGTTTGTCTTTTTCTCCCACCTTTTGTAATGATTATGTTTATGTCTTTACTCTTTTCCCACTCCCGAATAATCCATACTGATTATGCTAATGAGAAAATGGTCATGAATCATGATTATTGTTTGTAACTTATAAAGGATAGACAAGTAAGTCTTTTACTTGACCATTGGCTGTAAGATCCATGACAAATAGCCAAAAACATCACTCTGATTAGGCAACCATAAGGCTCTAGTAATGTAGAAGAATGCCTCTAGATATTCCTGTTACTACCATTTTAACAAAACAAGAAGAAATGTCATCAACAACAAACTCCAGAATTCCCCAAATGAAGCAATATGCATCCTTTTTATGAGGAATGTTACACATTTTGGTAGAAGAGAGTTGATGCTAAGGTCTTCTCATTGAAGCCACCTAGGGTTCTATCCTTTCTCATTGAAACCCTCAATTTTCTCCATCCTAAGTTTGTTCTTTTATTACAAGATGAACTGGCACTAGCTAAAATACATTTAAGTTACAGACATTATACCCATATCAACCCCTTCCCCCCCCACCCCCCCAAAAAAAAAAAAAAAACTCATGTGGACAGGTAAAGTAGTACTTTACAGAGGAATAAGACACCTGTGATCAAGATTTTTGATCATATGGTATTCCTTCTTCTTGAGTTGACACACAGCAAACTCATCTTTAACTGCATCATGCCTAGCCTTGAATAAGCACTAACGACCATCATATAGGATCAAAGCATAAAAGATTATAATCTATCAACTTTGGAATGAATAGTGAATACACAGCCTCCATGTTTTTTTTTTTGTTTTTTTATTTTATTTTATTTTATTATATATATATATATCTATATATATATATATATATATATGTCTTATCATATAGTAACCAGACAATTTCCAAATGCCCAAGAAATCCATCCCCTCTTCTCCCCAACTTCCCCCCAGTGCACGATGTGGTGGAAGCAAAGGTTATCCCCTTCATGCTTGGGTAGAAGGTAAAGGAATTAAATTATTGGCCCTGCAATCCAAATGCTCCCTACTTCAAATGCCCTGTATATAAAACTTCAACAATGATAACAATTCAAGTAGTCAACTACAGTGCTCAAGTTTCATTTCTCTAAACCCAAAAAAGGAACAATGAAAATAATCAATTGCCGAAGAATTTGAAAGTTTTACAGTAATTTGAGAGAATTGCAAGATTTATTTCCCCTCTAATTCTCCAGGTTCATTCTGGCTTCTTCGTTTGGAACTACAATATATGTTTATTTCAGCCCTAATACTCCAGCATATTAACCGCATCACCACTCATCTGCATAAGCATTCCAAGACTCTTTAGTGCATCGGAGGAGAACAGAGCAAAAACCTCCTTTTTTTTTTTTCTTTTGGAAGGAAAAGAGTAAGAAGTAATTAGATGTTACATAACCAATTAAGATCTAAATCCATGGAGGCTAGTCAACATATTCTCACACTGTTTCTCAGCTAATAAGGAGAATCATAAATCCCACACAAGCTCAAACTTGGAACACCAAATCCCATTTAATCAGAATACCACCTCCTCCCTTCTCTCTGTGATTGTATCAAGGAATACTTAGGAAATAAGACTAAAACCATAACTCCTATCCTAACAACAGAATACCCATCAACAAAACAATATCAAGAAAAGCACTTAATAAGCTTAAAAAACAACTCTTTGAAGCTGAAATCTCAAAACCCATATCACCATTTTATAAATTTAATCACTTTGTATACGAAATAAACACAATAAATTAAGGTAAACAAAAAATTACAAAGCTGAGGAATAATAAAAGGAAAGGGACTTCCAACAGCAACATTGACAGCCAAGTGCATGGGCCTAAGAAATCTGTAACGCCGAGCTAATGACTCTTTTGGTGGTGGCTGCGGTGGAGGAGCTGAGTCTCCATTGCTGATGATGCAGAAGACGATGGTGAAGAAAACTCGTTGGGTTTCTGCTGGGGCTCATGGCAAGCAGTCAATCGAATCGATCAATAGTCAGAAACCAAACCCCGGATACTGAAAACAAAAACAAGCACGGCTCATTTTTGGTGGCTTTGGAGTTTTTTTTTTTTTTTTTTTTTTTTTTTTTTTTTTTTTTTTTTTTTTTTTTTTTTTTTTTTTTTTTTTTTTTTTTTTTTAAGCTTTGGAGTTGGAGTCCTTTTGTTTTCAGTTTCTCACAAAACATGAAAAAGATTGTTTTTTAGGAAAGCGTAAAAATCGCTCATTTGTTATGTTCACTGTTTTAAAAACCGGACCGGACCGGCCGGTCGGACAGGTTCAACTGGGAACCGGGAGCCAATCCGGTCCGGTTAAAAGCTCCAAAACCGGTCAATAACCGGAAAACCGGCCAAAAACCGGTCAAAAACCGGGATCCAACCGGAAATTTAAAAAAAAAACGGTTCTATGACCGGTTCGGTTTTTAAAACCATGGTTATGTTGGCTTCAACTTTCGAGTATTAAGTGACACGCAATTTTGTCAAAGTTATAGGTGTTTTTCGTTTTTTTTCAGTTAGCAAATTATTGTTTTATTTATTTATTATTTTCTCAACACTTTTTATGTTTTTGGCTATCTTAGCTTATCTAATTGAATTCAATCAATTTATGAAAAATAATAATGTTATCTTTTTTTAAGCAAAATTAACTTCAATGGTATCCTCTGAGAAAAACAGTAAAAATAACTTCAATGGTATACCTCATTTGGTCAGTGCAATATGTTTTACCCAAAAACTTAAGATGGGCCTAAAGTTTTACACATTTTATTTTATTTAAACTTTCGAAAAGAGATAAATAAGTAAAGCCAAACATGTTTTTCCCCTCCCTCAAATAAGAATAATCTTCATTTGCAAGCAAACTTATGATGAAGTTTTACTTTTTACAAGATCTTAAGTCTGATTTGGTATGCTGTCATTCAAATTAGTAATCATAAAATACTATTAAATTCATTTTTAATATTCTAAAATCTTTATAAAAAAAAAAAATTTCCAGTACAATTAAAACTAAAAAATTAATTAGAAAATAAAATTTTAAAGAATTTTCAATAAGCTAGGTTTTATTTTTATTAATGAAACTAGCTTATAACTCATGCATATGTATGTGATACATTTATAAACATGCACAATTAAATGTGTATTAAATTTTACTAATTAAGTTTATATATAATATATATAATTTTTCTATATTTGAGAATATAAAATAGCTACATATAATATAAACTCTAAGTTTATTTGTAAAAGAAAATTCATTTGAATTGTTATCCACAAAATTTTAAATTTTAATTTGTTAAACAATTATTTGTATAGTAATAATAATTGTAGGGGTGAAAGACCAGGGAGCCCATACCTTGTATATGTTGGGCTAAGGGCCCAGTCCGGGGAAGAACTTCTCCTCGGCCAGGCAAGGCCGAGGACAAAGGGAATGGTCTGCCATTAAGAGCGACACTCCAGACCATTCCATAGAAGAGAATAAGTATTAAGAAAGACCAGGACAAAGGAAGGCATGGAAATATCTAAGAGAAAGTTGCTACTATTGCATTAAATGCTCTGCAACTAACTGAACCATACTTTTCAGTCTTTACAACCACTCCCAAAGACTTTGGGGAAGGGCTGATGGGACAAATATCAACACTATCAATCTAAATCTACACGTGGACAGTGGAAATGAGAGGAAGACAATATAAAATAGAGGAGAAGGGAAAAAAGAAGTCCTAGAGCAATCTGGAGACCAGACTTGTAACAAAGTATTAAGAACAATATTTAAGAATCAACATCCTCGGGTAAAATTCGAGGACGTCTTTCCCTAGTGAACTTATGTTATCTTTCTTTCTTTATCATCAAAACCTATTGGTTGATCATTTAATTCACTAAGGTCCAAGTTTCCAATTCATTCTCTACAAATTTATTGTATTGGGCTCATTGGACCAAGGCTCCATACATTTTGGGCTTGGGCCCCAAATTGTGACCCTACAATAATAATAATAACAATAATAATAATAATAATTGTAAAGACCAGATTTGAGTTCCTAACCCAAAAAGGTGGATGAACTTAGGCCCAAAAAGCCCAAAACAATGAACTTGTAGAGAATGGGTTGGAAAACTGGGTTTTAATAAATCAAATAACAACTAAAGTGGATTTAGATGACAAGAGAATGAAGATAGACAAGTTTAAACTAAAGAAAATCGTTCTCGGCACAGTCCGAGGAGGTCAGTTCTTAAATATTTCTCTCAAGTTTGATTACAAATACAATTCTTGATTGCTATAGTGTTTTTCCCTTAGTTTCTCGATTCCCTTCTCTCATTGCCTCCTTCTTCTTTTATACTATCCTCCCTTTTCATCTTTACCCTCCACATGTAGGTCAGATGGTTGGTGTTGATATTTGTCCTATCAGCACCTTCTTGAAATCTTTTTGTAGTAGTTGTAAGGCTGAAAACCACTGTTCAAGTATCACTTTTACATTAATGCAGCCAAAGGTTTAACTGCAGAGCATTCAATGCGGTGGTATCAGCTCTCTTCTTATATATTTTAGGACTCTCCCCTATCTTATGTTTCTGTAATGCTTATCTGTGTCAATAGAATTTCCTAGAACGTTCCCCTGGACAGCAGACCACCCCTTTGGACCTCGGCTTTGGTTAGCCGAGGAGGCATTCATCCTCGGACCACCCTTATGGGCTCTTATGACCAAAACTAACTTTTTCATTTACTAACACGGACTCTTAGGAAGGTTTTTACTCGTCCTCGAACTATTCCTATCCTCGGATTGGGCCCCCGGCCCAATATATGTGCATTCCTGGGCCTATCACCCGTACAATAGTCCCTCAAAATTCTTCTTCCTAGCTCCTCGAGGAGAAAAGAGGATTTCAATGTCACTGTAGTTGTTCTGTGCTCATCGTATCCCACCTCTAACTGCGAATACGCCTTTTTAATTGCCCAAGGCACGCTCCTGATGCTTTGGCATTCGAGACGCGTCTTCATTAAATTTTTACAGCTCCCTATCCCCTATATTCTACAGCATGATGTGGATCCAACGGCTGAGGATTTTGCTACAGGATCTACCCAAGAGCCTCATAGGCATTCCAGGCAAACACATGAATATTCCTCCTAAGAAATGCTAACAGTTCTTCCTTCTCCCGAGGAGGCAACTGAGTTCTAACTTGAAAAAACTTTTTCAAATCGCCATCTATGGCAATTTCCTCCAACCTCTCACACTTTGCCTCTCCCGACACCGCATTCGTAGATAGGACCGAAATCCTTGATTGCTATGAGTCCACCTCAGTAGAGGCCGAGGACTCAACCGCAAGCTAATGCATGATGGCAGCCACGAGGTATTGCCTAACCATGGATTGACTCCCCACAAGCTCCTCAATCCGGTCCCCTGATGGATACTTCACCTTTAAATGCAAAGTTGAAGAAACGACCCTTAGGGCATAAAGCCAGGGTCTGGCCACAATGGCAGTGTAGGGAGAGTATGCATCCACCACAATGAAGTCCATTTCAACCATCTTTGAACCTGTCTACACGGGCAACCTAATTTGACCCCTTGGGATAACTACCTTCCCATCAAAACTCACCAAAGGTGAATAATAGGCTATCAGATCTTTAGGCTTTAAGTTCATCCCTCTATATAAGTCATGGTACATAATCTCTGCACTACTACACTGGTCTACCATCACCTTCTTCACATCACACCCTCCTATTCTGAGAGTGACCATCAAAGCATCATCATATGGCTGGATGGTTCCCATCTTTTCCTTGTCTGAAAAAGTCAATGCCGGTCGGATTCCCACTCCAGCCCTCTTCAGCTCAGAATTAGAGTCCTCAGCTAGTAGTCGAGCTATAAACATCACCCTGGAAGGATGAGAACCAGTCCTCCCAGGTGTAGCAAAGATAACATTAATTGTGCCTAATGGGGGCCTTGAAGAAGTGTTCCCCTGAGCCCCTGACCTTGATTGGTCCCCTTGCCCGTTAAGTCGATACAAAAACTATTTTAACCTTCCTTCTCTGATCAACTGCTCCAAATGGTTCCACAGAGTTCTGCAATCCTCGATGGTATGCCCCTGCTCCTGGTAGTATTGGCAATGGAGGCTTTGGTTGCACCTCAAGAGGTCTCCTCCTATTTTGTTTGGCCATTTGAAGTGTGGCTCATTCTTGATCTACTCCAAGACTTGATGCACTGGTTCTCGGAACACAATGTTAACCACCTGAGGAGCCATAGATCCAGATTATCCCGTAAAATCCCTTCGAGGTCTGTTATTGTTGTATCTATCTAACCTGAAATCCCTCCTCTCCTAAGGGATAACCTTACATTTCCCCTTGCCTTTTTGTTGGTCTCCTCAACCTGCTTGTACTCATTAATGCAATCCATAAGCCGATGAACACTCCTTACCGGCTTCTTGGTCAAGGATTTTCTCAAATCATGCTCGGTGGGCAGTCCGACCTTGAAGGTCCTTATAGCCACGTCATCAAAATCCCATCATTCTTATTAAACATCTCCTAGTACTTATCCGAGTATGTTTTCAGGGTCTCACTTTCTCGCATGGACATGGACATGGAGGGCCGAGGAACCCTACTACAAGTAATAAAATAAGACCCAAACACTTGGGTGAACTCCTTGAAGGAGTCAATAAAACATGCACCCAGACCATCAAACCACCTCATCGCCATAGGCCCCAAGCTAGATGGAAATACCTTGCACATCAAGGTCTCATTCTTAGACTGTACAATCATTCTCTGGTTGAAGTGATTTACGTGCTCCACAGGGTTTGTACGACCATTGTATATGGTGAACGTGGGCTGAGTGAACCGCCGAGGAAGTCTCCCTTCCTCAATCCTGCATGTGAAAGGTGATCTAAAGATTTGTTTAAGTATTCTGCGCATCACATCATTCCCTAGGCCTTTGGAAGATGAGCTTCTGTTTCTACGCTCATGGTGGTATTCCTCATCATACGAGAAAGACTCACTGGGAGGTGTCCTTGATCTCTGCCTATAACTACCATCCTTGATCTTCATATTTTATTTAGTTAGTTGGTTATGTTGCAGTTTCTCATTAAAACCAAAAGATATTTCAGTTAAAAAAGTATTGAAGGTAAGCCAAACCCTTGAAATATTATAAGGGCATTAATCGTTCCAATTTAATGACTTATATAAATGAAAATTTGTGTATCGATCGAGGTAGGAAATTAACAATTTCTTTATGAGTTTCAATTAGTTCAACTGATAAAATTTTTTATCATTGAATAAGAAATTTGTGATTCAAATTCTGATAACATCAAAAACCAATTAGTTTCTGCCTAGAGTTGGTGCTTCATGCTCTCTGTTCATTCTGAGAACTAGAGGTGGTCTAGTTTAATGTAGAGCTCTGGGTTTTCAGCAAACAACACAATCTGAATACTTCACAAAATTGGCTGCATGGATTTTCAATGAACACAGCAACCCAGACTTGTTTGCTATTACCATATGGTCTATTTGGAATCAGCATAACCAAGTATTCTCTCCATCTCATACCACAGGTTTCCAAGGATCGCTTAATGAATTTCTGGCTATGTAACCACCACCACAACCCCCTCTGATTACCCCTTTAGTTCGCTAGTGCCCCCTACCACTAGGTTTTGTCAAAATAAACTTCAACGGATCGGGTTTTGCCAAGGATAATAAAGCAAAAGCTGGTACTGTCATTTGGAATAGTGATGGACTTGTCCTGGCGTCTCAATCTCGCCCGATAAATCAAGCTTACAATCCCCAGGCTATCAAGGCAATAGCAGCTCTATCTGGTCTTCAACTAGCGATGGAACTTAGCTTCACTCACGCTGTCTTGGAAGGGGACCGCCTCTCACTTATGTCAGCCCTACAAAATGACTCTGATATATTGTGTCCTGATGGTCTGCTAATTGACGATGTCTAGCGTTGTTATAGTTCTTTTCATAAATTACTTTACTCTCATACAAAGAAAGAAGGTTATGAGGTTACTCATTAAATTACGAGATATGCTTTAAATATTTGACTTTGTTGTGTGGATGGAAGATGTTGCACCACTAGTTTCTATTGTTATTCATGCTAATGCAGCCAATTTATTTTAATATAAGCTACGTAGGTTGGATTCTATTATTTACACAATATATATATATATATATATATTATACAGAAAACCAAACAAAAAAAAAGTCATTTAATTATTAGGATTCAGATTCTATTACTGTAACTTCCATTAATTATTTAATCTAACTACATTCTGTTTTGCTTCTCCTTTTTTCTCTTCGTGTTCTTGCTCTTTTAAATTTTGAGTAATATTAGAGATACAAACTTTATTCAAAATATTTTACAAACTGCTAAAGTGGTGTATGATGCCTCAATTTGATTGATTGTGTGATGTGTATGGGTGTGTGATGAGTCCCACATCTGGTATTTACTAGGTTGAACTGAGCTTTATTAACAACTGCAAAAAGCCTCAATTGTGACTGGTCCTTTTGAGGTATAGCGCAGATGTGGCTAGCGCTTTTCCTTGGGTCGTTACATATGGTATCAGAGCCGGCCCGGTAATCCCGTGTGGGCTCAGAGACACTACTCCACAAAGTGGGCCCTAACGAGGATATTAGGGATTTAAGTGGGGGAGATTGTGATGTCACAATTTGATTGATTGTGTGATGTGTGTGGGTGTGTGATGAGTCCCACATCTGGTATTTACTAGGTTGAACTAGACTTTATTAACAACTGCAAGGAGCCTCAATTGTGACCAGTCCTTTTGAGGTATAGCGCAGATGTAGCTAGCACTTTTTCTTGGGTCGTTACATGGTGAGTGATTATTGGAAAATGAAAAAATAATATTAATGATGGATCTAAATGAAAATCAGTAAAAAATTGGTCACATTAATAATTTGTAAAAATATTTTGAGGTATATCGCAGATGTGGTTACCACTTTTCCTTGGGTCGTTACATGGTGAGTGATTATTAGTAAATGAAAAAGTAATATTAATGGTGGGTCTAAATGAAAATCAGTAAAAAATTGGTCACATCAATAATTTGTAAAAATATTTTAAAACAGTTTGTAATTGTAGCAATACTCATATATTTCTCCAATCTTCAAGATTCTCTAGCTTACATGAAGATTTTCTTAATTTATTATAAAGATTTACTATGTGCAAAATCTTAAATGTCTTATATAGTTTCATATCATTTAAAATTAGTTACCATAATTTACTACTCTAGCCTTTGGGATATCATTATTATCAAGGGTCATTCTACTGTACCCCCCTTTTTTTAGGGGGTACGGTACCCCCTTTAATCTTGGCTATAGATTTTACACATTTGAATCTGACCATTTATTTATTTTTAATGAAAAACTAGGGCCAAAATGGCCAAATACCACCTTTTTAAAAAATTTTTAGCAACAAAACACTGTTTTGGAACTAAATGGAGATCTACCACTTTTTCTAGTACTCGAGCTCACCAACCTCGAGTACCCCACTTTTCTATTCCACCATGGCACGATGACATGGCATCTGGGATTTAAATATTGTAGTTAGTACTCGAGCTTCACGAGCTCGAGTACTGTTCTAGTCTATTTCCATTAAACTCTAAGAACCCCTGTCTCAATCTCGTCCCTCACTTTCAGAATCTCCCTCTCTCAATCTCGCTACATCTCACTCTAACTCTCCCACACGCTCTGAATCTCCCTCTCAGTGTCACTGTCGCTCTCATTCTCAGTGTCGCTATCGCTCTCATTTTCAGTCTCCCTCTCGGTCTCGGTCTCCCTCTCAGTCTCGGTCTCACTCAATTTACATCTTCAATTTGCATCTTCGGTTTGCATCTTTAGTTTGGAATCACAAGGTATGTCTCGCTCAACTTGCATCTTCAGTTTGAGCATTGGGTATTTGTGGGTATTTGTGGGAGAGTTAGAGTGAGATGGTAGCGAAATTGAGAAAGTGAGAGTGAATTGATAAAAACCGGGTATTGATGTGTTTGTTGGATTTCTTTAATGATTGAAAAAAAATTACATCAAATTTTGAAGGCTTAAGATGAGTTTGCATGTCTATATTGATGTCTTTTATGGGGAAGAAATGGGTTTCATTTGTTGAGAAGTTTAGCACCCTTTATGAACATATGTAAAACAAATACATTGTATTATATAATTTTTAACATCAATGAAAATTGAAATTGGGTATGTTATGCTAATTCAGAAAAGGAAAAAAAAAAAGGAATAAAACGGACAAATAGATCATATGTTCATGACTCAAAAAATCAAATACTACATAATAACAAAGTTAGAGGTGCAGAAATGTTTTAAACACCACTCTATAATTTATGATAATCTAGACACATGTCTTAATCTATGATAACCTAAATGCTCTATGTAAGGTTGAATTTATTCAACCATCTAATTGGCTTTATTCCGTGTCAAATTTGCTTGTAATTCAGCATTTAGTAACCCTGTATTTAGGTGGGATTGTTGTAAGGGTAGTGAGTGAGATAGAGTGAAGTTTGCTCAAGAGTGTGCAAGAAAACAGAGTGTCGCGGCTGGGACTCGCGGGTGGACTCGCGGCTTCAACCCACCAGAAGATGCACACGTGCTAAGCATGCTGGAAGATGAACAGTCATACTAGCTGGAGCACTACAGGACAAAACAGGACAACTGGCCATACGGTTAACTCGCGACTGGATCTCGCGACTTGGTCAAGCCGCGAGGTCAAGCCGCGAGCCACCCCTGTTTTGGAAAAACCTGACGTTTCGCATTCCACTTCACTCCAGTATAAATACCCTTTTAACCCACGATTGAAAGAGAGCTTCCAGAGAGAATTTTGAGAGAGAAACCCTAAAGAAAAACCAGATTGTTTCACCCACAATCTCTACCTTAGAGTCTCATCAAATTCCCTCACTCTCTTCCTCTCCATTGTCAAATCCTTGAGAGGCATTATACCAAACCTGGTTCTCATCATTATCATCTCTGTGAGACAGACGTTTGGAGTTCTGGGAAGCAGTTAGGAAGGAGCCAATCTTCATTGGTTGATGCTACGGTGTAGTAGCGGAATCCGGAAAGCTAGAAAAGAAAAAGGTTCGGCGCAACCTCGTTGGAGCAAGAAGCTTGGAGGGCTTAGGTGCATTGCGTAGATTAGGCTTGGAGGGTCTATTGCTGTCCTTGTATCCCAACTGTATTTTCTAGTGGATTGATTACCGCTTGGAGGGCGGCGGAGAGGTTTTTCGCCGAGGTCTTCGGTTTCCTCTTCGATAACACATCCGGGTGTTATCTCTGTGTTTGCATCTTCCTTCCTCTCTATCTCTGCCTTTACATTATCTGCTGTGGTTTATTTTGTTATGGCTTAGATAGTTGTTTAACCAATTCCATATTATAGCATATGTTAAGTTTCCGCACACTAGTTGTTTAACATATTGCTTGTGTTGATTAAGTTGGTTTTTGGGGGTCTAAACGTTCAAAAGTGTTTTTGCACACGTTTTTGAATTTCAATTGGTATCAGAGCGGGTACACTGCTGTTTGGTTTCATTACCATTTGTGTGATCCTAGACCCCTGAGTTGTGGTTGTTGTTTTTGTTTATACCATGCTGAATTGTAGCTCAAGTGTTTGTGAAAATGTCTCTATGCATATGACTGAAAGGTGTCTTACTGATGACCTTGTAGAGTTATTAAAAACTAAGAAACATGCTAGAGTTTTTGTTCACATGCTGAAATATCTTGAGAATCAGAATCTTGTCTTACACAGTAGCATATCTGAATCAAAATCTTTGATTAAGAAATATAAAAGAAAGAATAGAATGTTGTGTGAGATGATTGAGAATCTGAAAATGAAAAATCAATCTAAAAGTAGCATGAAACCTGATGATGAGTTTGTGTTTGAAGGTCAAGATTGTCTGTCACATGTGAACCTATTTGTGCATACCTCATTAAAGGTGTTTAATGCATGTTTGTGGTATCTTGATAGTGGGTGTTCTCGCCATATGACAGGGGATAAGTCACTGTTTAAGTCACTCAAAGAAAAGGTAGGTGACTATGTGACCTTTGGGGATGGAAGCCATGCTCAAGTCCTAGGCAAAGGAACCATTGAGATACCCGGTTTGCCTCTGTTGAAAGATGTGCTGTTCATAAAAGGGCTGAAGGCGAATTTGCTGAGCATCACTCAAATTTGTGATGACGACTTCCTTGTACAATTCTCCAAGAAAGGATGTTTGATCATCAATAAAGAGGGGATTCAGGTTTTGGAAGGAAATCGGACTACGGATAATTGTTATGGAATAGTTCCGACGGCACCAATATCATGTAGAAGTGCTCGGGTGGATATGTTGGAGCTGTGGCATCACAGATTTGGGCATGCCAACTTCAAACAAGTAGCAAAAGTCTCCAAACTTGAAGCAGTCGAGGGACTTCCTAAGTTTGGAAAAGTAAAGAAGACCATTTGTGGTGCATGTCAAATGGGGAAGCAAACTAAGGCTAGTCATCACAAGGTAAATGTGATAGCCACCTCTCGTTGTTTGGAGTTACTTCATGTTGATCTGATGGGGCCCACCAGAACTGAAAGCCTAAGGGGAAAAAGATATATTATGGTCATTGTGGACGACTACTCAAGATACACTTGGGTTGAATTCCTTAGAGAAAAATCAGAAGCTTGTGAGAGGCTGGAGATTTTGTGCAAGAAACTACAAAATGAAAAGGGGATTCCAATAGCCAAAGTTAGAAGTGATCATGGGAGAGAATTTGAGAATGCAAGATTCGAGTCCTTCTGTGAGAAGAATGGTATTAAAAGAGAGTTTTCAGCTCCCAAAACTCCACAACAAAATGGAGTGGTAGAGAGAAAAAATCGTGTGATTCAGGAGATGGCAAGAGTCATGTTGCTTAACAAGCAAATACCTCAAAAATTTTGGGGAGAAGTTGTCAACACCTCGTGTCACATTGGGAACAGGATTTTCTTTCGAGTTGGTACAAATAAGACTGCATATGAGATATGGAATGAGAAGAAGCCTAAAGTGAAGTATTTCCGGGTATTTGGAAGTAAATGTTATATCTTAAATGATCGAGAGAATCTTGGGAAGTTTGATGCAAGAAGTGATGAGGGTATTTTTCTTGGCTACTCTACTACAAGTCGAGCATATAGAGTGTTTAACAAGAGAACAAAGACTGTGATGGAATCCATAAATGTCAAGATTGATGATGCCTTACCTAAGGTGGAAATGGTTGATGATGTAGAAGGGCCAAGCACTGAAGAGCCTGATGTTGAGGTAGAAGCTTTGGATATAGAAGGTGAAGAACCTATACCAGAAGTAGAATCGACTCCCATCAACTCAAGAAGGGAAACGAGATCGATGTCTAGAACTTCAAGCCCTCTTACTCCTCCAAAAGTTCATCCTCCTATCTCTCGTAGTGATGAAGTTTCCACTTCAAAAAGGCCATCCTCAAGAATTATCAAGAATCATCCGGAAAGTAATATCATAGGATCACTTGATGACGGTCTTCG
Organism: Quercus robur; assembly: GCF_932294415.1. NCBI lineage: Eukaryota > Viridiplantae > Streptophyta > Magnoliopsida > Fagales > Fagaceae > Quercus > Quercus robur. Next base: position 11,092,050 of record NC_065538.1, on the reverse strand, counting down.
CCTCAGGAAAGGAAATATTCTGTTAGCCAATCATGTAACATATCACTGTTATCTTGCACAGTTTGAACCAAAAAGGGTTGAAGAGGCTCTTCAAGATGAGAATTGGGTTGAGTCAATGCATGAAGAGCTGAATCAGTTTGTGAGGAATGACGTGTGGGAACTTGCTCCACGGCCTGAGAACGTTCATGTTATAGGCACAAAGTGGATTTTTAAAAACAAAACTGATGAAGATGGAGAGATAATTTGAAACAAGTCTCGGTTGGTGGCTCAAGGATACACACAAGTAGAAGGGGTGGATTTTGATGAATCATTTGCTCCGGTGGCAAGACTCGAATCCATTCGAATCCTCATGTCCATTGCGTGCACTTTGAAGTTCAAACTTTATCAAATGGATGTTAAGTGTGCTTTTCTGAATGGATATCTAAATGAAGAGGTTTTTGTTGAGCAACCAAAAGGATTTGAGGATCCTCATTTTCCAGATCATGTATTAAGATTGAAGAAGGCACTATATGGTTTAAAACAAGCGCCTAGAGCCTGGTACGATCGTCTTACACATTATCTTCTAGATAGAGGTTTCAAGAGAGGGTACGCCGATCGAACACTGTTTGGCAAAAATGATGAAGATTATCTCCTTGTGGCACAAGTCTATGTTGATGACATAGTGTTTGGAGCAACTATCGAAGATCGTGCTACTGAATTTTCTGAGGAGATGAAGAAGGAGTTTGAGATGAGCATGGTGGGGGAGCTCACATTCTTTTTGGGTCTTCAAGTCAAACAACAGAAGGAGGGTATATTTGTATCTCAAGAGAAGTATGCCAGAAATATTGTCAAGAAGTTTGGCCTAGACTCCAAAAAACATGCCTCCACTCCCATGAGCTCTTCCACTAAACTGAATGTGGATTCATCAGGAGTTGAAGTAAGTCCTACATTGTATAGGAGCATCATAGGAAGTTTGCTCTACCTTACAGCAAGTAGACCGGACATTGCTTTCAGTGTGGGCGTTTGTGCCAGGTACCAAGCTAATCCGAAGGAATCTCATCTGACTGCTGCTAAGCGAATCATTCGATATGTGAATGGTACTGCAAACTATGGTCTGTGGTATTCTAAAGACTCAAATGCGTGTCTTGCTGGGTATTCGGATGCTGACTGGGCTGGCAGTGTAGACGATCGGAAAAGCACTTCAGGCGGCTGCTTTTATCTTGGTAACAATCTTGTTTCGTGGATGAGCAAGAAGCAGAATTCAGTGTCTCTATCTACTGCAGAAGCAGAATACATCGCTGCTGGAAGTTGCTGCACTCAGCTTCTTTGGATGAAGAAATTACTTCATGACTATGGAATTCCTCAAGAAACGATGTGTGTCTTCTGTGACAACACCAGTGCCATCAATCTTTCCAAAAATCCTGTTCAGCATTCAAAATCCAAACACATAGAGATACGTTACCATTTCATTCGGGATTTGGTAGAGGAAAGAGTTGTGTGTCTTGAGTTCATACACACCGACAATCAAAAGGCGGATATCTTCACCAAGCCTCTCGATGGTCCACGGTTTGAATCACTCCGTAAGACCATTGGTGTCGGTACAATTCCTTGACTCTCTTGTGTGTTGTGTGCTTCATTTTTTATAATATGCTAAATCTGTCTGTGTTGGGGCACACAATTTTTTTTTTGCAAACATGTTTCTTGTTTGTTTGTTCTTTTGTGTATACTGCTGGTTATTTTTGTGTTTGTTCAATCATTTTTGTTTCTTGTGTCAAAAATCCAAAAATCACATAAATATTAGAAAATCAAAAAAAAAAAAAAAAAAAGCTTGATTGACTTTGTTGAGTTTTGTCTCAAAACTTATTTTGCCTTGTACCTTTGTGCTAATGGCTTTGTGCATTTTCGAGCATTGCTTGTTTTCATGCACTCATATCACTTTGGGAAACATCTTGAAATCTATGTGATTGTTGTAAATAGATCTTCAAACTTGTCATGAATGATTAGTGAATGGTTATGTTGATCTTGAAACATGCATAGACTTGTGTCTATATATCTTCCCACTTTTTATATTTTTTGCTAAAAAGAGCTCACCAAATGTAAATCTCCAAATGAAAAGAGATATTGAGCTGCAAAAGCCTGTCGCACATTCTAGTATTTGACTAGGAAAAAGGGTAAGCAACCTTATATTAAAAGTGAAATTTCATTCAAAAAGGCCAAAGGCCGATTCTTCAAAGAAAGATGTTATCTATCCCTCTCACAATGAGAGATGATTGCCTCAATAGATCAAAAAGATCAAATGTCATGATTGATAGTGGAGTCAAATGAAAAGCTCCAAGTTATGTTATCAAGTTGTGTGGGAGGTCATATATTCACATTTTTATAATTGAGATTGGTCACATGATCTAGTGCTAATTGTGTATGCCTTGGTTGAATTGATCATTGAAGCTTCACATTAGACAAAGGACTATCTCATTGTTGATATCCACACACAACACACAAGTTTATGTTCAATAAATGCCATATTCATTTGTGTGATTGTACTTGATAAAATGTGTTTTCACATGCCCAATCTTTGTTAATTCAAGCACAAAAAGATTTTTGAGTGTTTTAGGTGTTTTTGGAAAGTATTTTGTTGAAAAATCTGAAAATTTCAAAAATCCAGTTTTTGCCCTGTTTTGGCGGCTCAGTCGCGGGTATGTCAAGTCGCGAGCCTCAGTCGCATCTTCGCTGGTCAGTTTTGGCGACTTGTTCGCGAGTGGAAGGTCCAGTCGCGAGATTCACTCAGAGATTTTCGCGGCTCAGCTCGCGACTCACTCGCGGGTAGACCCTCCAGTCGCGAAAAACACTTAGAAAAATTTTTCAAAATTTTGTTCTTGAGTGATTTGGCGGCTTGATCTGGCGACTATGTGGCGACTTAATCCAGTCGCGAAAATCGCGTGTTTTGGACATACAGGGGCAGTTTTTAAAATTTTCTGTTTTCCCTCGATCTTTTTGTGACTGTTCATTGTCTTTTTCCTCTGCATTTTCCCTTTCACACCGTGCCTCCATTGTCGATCTCAATTGTTTGCTTCTTCTCAGCTAAAAATCGTCGACTAACAGGTATGGTTCTCTGTCTTGCACTCTCATTTTCCTAATATCTTGGTTTTCCCTCTGGATTATTCACTTTTGCTTGTGGTTTTGTGATGGGTTTAGTGATGGGTTTTGTGATGTCATCGTTGTCCTTTCTTAGCCTTGGTAGCCTGTGATTCTGGTTTTGAGCTAATTTATTTTGTTGATTGTGTTCTTCATCTTGTGCTTAGCTAGGGTTAGCTAATTTCTGTCTGATCTGCTGTTGCTATCATGTTTCATTTTGATCTTGTATGGTACCTTGTTGATGTGGTGTTGGTTTTGGTCCTTTTTCAGCTGATTATATGGTTATATTTGATCTCTCTATACTGTGTTGTTCTAATTTGGGCCTTTGGTGTCCCTCAGGGACCATACTCATCCAGCTGTTAGGGTTTCTTCATTGTTCTTACATTTTCACTAACCCACTGCTGATATAGTCTGTTGGATTGTGTTCTGTCATTTTCCTTGTTTATAATACAGACTGGTCATGTCTCCATTCAAAAAGGCTGCTGTGAAAGGAGGCTCTTCTAAAGGGAAGGAACCCGTAATTGATGTTGATGAAGACACACCTCTCCCGAAAGTGACTCGCTCTTCATCACAGCGATTCGATCCCAATAAGTTCAGATCCTATTCAGCCTATCAGTCATATGAGAATTTTTTTCTTCATGCCACACCGTTACTAGAGAGAGCTGTGGATCTGCCATCACTTCACAACACTGACATTCCGATATGTTTTGCTCACAAGGATTGGAATTACCTTCTCTCTGATCCGGATATCGTGTATGAAGAGTTGGTTAAAGAATTTTATGCTAACGCACTTGTGGAAGGAGATGAACTTAAGTGCTGGGTTCGGCAAAAGAGCTTTTCTGTCTCTCCTACATACCTGGCAGAAATTCTTCACATCAACAGACCCATTTTTCGTCTCTCACCGGTCTATGATGATCTATGTCCTGATGAGGAGCTTCTCAAACAAAGTCTTGGTCAAGACTTGGAGTTCTCACCCAATGGCAAATCCATCAGTGTTTCCTCCCTTTCTCCGAAACTGCGAGTGCTTACAATTGTGATGTTTCACAATTTGTACCCTTTATCAAGTACTGGGTATATGAATCTCGGACGTGCTTTGTTTCTTCATGATCTAATCTCTGATGAAGAAATTGACATTTGTGCTCACATCTTTCATGTTCTGCGCAAAACGGTTCTTCGCAGTGAGTCTCGGATCTGCATTCCTTTCTGCAGTCTCATTTCACGGATCTTGAAGCTCAAGGGGATTTATCCAACGGCTGATGAGTCTCCTATCCCCAAACCGAGTCCGATCAACATGCGTACATACAATGCAAGTGTTGGACATAGTCGGAAGAGAGCCAAACCAGAAACTTCTGCATCTCACAGTGACTCTCAGTTCAGCAATCTCTCCCTCGATGAGAAACTTGATCGCATTGTTTCCTCTGTCCACGAGTTGAATACAAAGATGTCTGGACTCACTGCTTCTCTACACCATCAAAGCAACTGATGGGATATGAAGTTTACTTCTATTCAGACTCAGTTGGATCAAATTCAGAGAAAGCTAGAAGAGGATGACTAGCCTATTCCATGACAAAAAGGGGGAGTGATAGGCATAATCAGAGGGGGAGGATATTACCCTAAGGGGGAGTGTCACTATCTAAGGGGGAGTGTCTTTATTTTTTTCTGTTTCTTTCTTCTCTTTAAGTTGATATATTGTGTTTTGTAAAACTGTTATTCAGGTATTTTGTTGGTTTGTACCCATATGCTTTTGTAAGCTTTTAGGGTTTATGTTTTATGCATAGTTTGTAGGCTTTATGGTATGTACCATGCTTAAGTGCAGCCTTTATGCTATGTTGAAATCAGTACTTAATCTAAATGTTCTGCATTTTGGTCTATGTACTGTCACTCTTGTGCCCTTGTAGGATTGTTCCTAGATGCATATGCCTTGTGTGCTTTGCATTGGTTGAGTGTTGAGCATACAAGTGTCTTGCCTTGTGCTTGTTAACTTGTATGTCCTTGTGTTCATTCCAAGTGTGAATGAGCACTGTGATCACTACCTTGTGGTGTTCACTTGGTTGATCAAGCCATGGTTTGTTTATTAACTCCATTTTTGCTTGATCTCATATTGCCTGTTTCATATGCATTTATAATTTTCTGCTTACAATGATCATGGTGTATTGTTGTGTTTCAGGAGTTTATGTTCATATGATTCAAGTGCTTCACAGCTTCTAGAGTTAGGTGTGAGTGAGTTTTGATCAACTGTTCCCAACTCACATGTTAAGTCTAGAGTCTGTTTTAGGGTTTTGTCACGGAATAGCCAAAGGGGGAGATTGTAAGGTTGAATTTATTCAACCATCTAATTGGCTTTATTCCGTGCCAAATTTGCTTGTAATTCAGCATTTAGTAACCCTGTATTTAGGTGGGATTGTTGTAAGGGTAGTGAGTGAGATAGAGCGAAGTTTGCTCAAGAGTGTGCAAGAAAACAGAGTGTCGCGGCTGGGACTCGCGGGTGGACTCGCGACTTCAACCCGCCAGAAGATGCACACGTGCCAAGCATGCTGGAAGATGAACAGTCATGCTAGCTGGAGCACTACAGGACAAAACAGGACAACTGGCCATACGGTTAACTCGCGACTGGATCTCGCGACTTGGTCAAGCCGCGAGGTCAAGCCGCGAGCCACCCCTGTTTTGGAAAAACCTGACGTTTCGCATTCCACTTCACTCCAGTATAAATACCCTTTTAACCCACGATTGAAAGAGAGCTTCCAGAGAGAATTTTGAGAGAGAAACCCTAAAGAAAAACCAGATTGTTTCACCCACAATCTCTACCTTAGAGTCTCATCAAATTCCCTCACTCTCTTCCTCTCCATTGTCAAATCCTTGAGAGGCATTATACCAAACCTGGTTCTCACCATTATCATCTCTGTGAGACAGACGTTTGGAGTTCTGGGAAGCAGTTAGGAAGGAGCCAATCTTCATTGGTTGATGCTACGGTGTAGTAGCGGAATCCGGAAAGCTAGAAAAGAAAAAGGTTCGGCGCAACCTCGTTGGAGCAAGAAGCTTGGAGGGCTTAGGTGCATTGGGTAGATTAGGCTTGGAGGGTCTATTGCTATCCTTGTATCCCAACTGTATTTTCTAGTGGATTGATTACCGCTTGGAGGGCGGCGGAGAGGTTTTTCGCCGAGGTCTTCGGTTTCCTCTTCGATAACACATCCGGGTGTTATCTCTGTGTTTGCATCTTCCTTCCTCTCTATCTCTGCCTTTACATTATCTGCTGTGGTTTATTTTGTTATGGCTTAGATAGTTGTTTAACCAATTCCATATTATAGCATATGTTAAGTTTCCGCATACTAGTTGTTTAACATATTGCTTGTGTTGATTAAGTTGGTTTTTGGGGGTCTAAACGTTCAAAAGTGTTTTTGCACACGTTTTTGAACTTTCACTCTAGCCTTACCAAATTAATCAACTTTTCAATTGAAAAAAATAAGGTAAGAAGTCAACTATTTTGTTTAATCCATTCACACGGATTTACCTAGTGCTTATGTTTCATGCCAAATCAAACCATAAACATAGTAATTGGTTTGTAAGTATGCCCCATGGAGAAGCCGATGCACAAGTAACTAGGGTCTTTAACCATTATTAGTGTTAAAATTACAGGTAAAAATTCCACATTTTGTTAAACCTAATGCTTCCAACAAACAATACTATCCTCCGAAGCATCAGGCAAAGGTTCAACGCAATAAGACATCAAGGAAAAGTCCAAAACTTCAATAAAAACCAGAAAGTGACACCAATTTCCTGGAAGATCATAACATCTAGAGCCCTAGACCTATAGAATCAAGCTGCTCTTCTTTGTTTTCTTTCTTAAAAGGAAAAATGTTTGCATGAATGAACCCTAACCCTAAGTGTACTAAACCAACCAAGACCAATCTATAAAATTCCATTTAACCTACTCTAGCCTAGATTAACCAACACCACTCAACATAAAATCAGATCAGATAATGCAGATCTAAAACTATAAACCAAGTCACATATGATCATGCTTTCTGAATCCTAATTAACCGTGTATTTAGGACTTAAATCTTTTTGATTCCTTAAACTGACACTAAGATTTTAAAATAGCTTCAGTAAGGACTTAAATCTTCATGTTTTTGCTCGTCCAAAAACTAAAATAAGAAGCTCTTTCTTGACACAAAACAGAGGGCTTATGAAGCAAGAATGAAAGAGGGTTTACTTTAATTCATGTAACCAGGTTTGGTCCTTAGTGAGGAGATTTGACCAACTGTAGAAATACAAGCCGTTTGTTAGCAGGTGTAATTTTTTTTTTTTTTTTTTTTTTGTTTTTAATGAACATTTTCATGTGTTATTAGAGCAATCAGTCATTGTGGGACATAGTTAGAGTTCTCATTGAGGCAATCGGTTAACAATAGAAATCAATAAGACAAGTGAATGAGGGTTTGTGAATTCTTTACTACAAAAAGGAATTGAAAATTTATTAGATAGGACCGCTTATAGCACAGAGAAAGTAAGTTAGCAAATGCAATATTAAAGAGTGCTTTATTGAAATTTAATGATGTAAACAGCCAACAATTGCATTAAGAAGCATAAAGTCAATTGATTGCCTAACCAAATTAATGGAAAATTATGGAAGTCCCTATATTTTTTAATTGTAGAAATGATCCAATCAAAGAATATCAATGATGAAATTGACAAAACTGGATCGGATTGCTGTGATAGAGAATACTGTTAATAATGGGCATTTACAACACAAGAAATATGATCTCTCATTTTAGTTTGTAATTTTCAAAATCAAAATTAATATGATGTGGGTATTTGTGGGTATATATGGGTATTTTGTGGTGTAATTTTTTTTATTAGAGAGACTTTCATTTTAGAAATTTCTTCCATCTGAAAGTTGTGGCTTTCTCATTTATTTATTTAGGGGTGAAAATGTTTTATCTTGTATACTGATATATTCTATTTCTATTAGCTGAATATGTTGTAATCTACTTAAAATTCTAAAGTTTAATACATTTTTTTTATGTAATCAGTGAAGGCTGCATTAGATATATATTATTGCCATTTTTAGTCAAATATGTTTATAATTAAAAATAAATAAATAAGACTGTCATGCTGTTGTCACCAAATGCTAGATATGGACCCACATGGAGCAGGACCCTCTATACAGACTTTGTTGATGAGGCAGGATGTGCATCGTTCAAGTTTGCTTTGGGATGCTCCTTTGGAAGGCGAGGTATGCACTTGTTCAATATATGTAGTAGAAAGATTTTTGGCATTTAAGTTTGAAGCGTAATTATTACGTGCTACTCTAATTATTATTAATACTAAGTTGCTCTATTTGCAGGAAGTGCGAGGTGTACTGACTTGTCATTACTAAGAGAAAGGTCTGCTTGAAGGTGGGTTAGATCCATGAATTGCCGCTTATATCACAGATGCAGGGTTAGATGGACTACTTCGGGTCCCATATATGGACCTTGACCACGCATTGATCACGACGTTGGTGGAGAGATGGCGGCCGGAGACGCACTCATTCCACTTGCCCCATGGTGAGATAACCATCATACTACAAGATATGGAGGTTATAATGGGGGTACCTGTAGATGGCTTGTTGGTGGTGGGATATACCGAGATGGTCGATTGGGGCGAACTTTGCGGCAACTTGCTAGGGCATAGGCCACTGAACAAAGAAGTTGGTAGTAATAAGAACACTGCAGTGATGGAAGGGCCGAGGGTAAAAGCCAAATGGCTTGAGGATTGGTTTAGCAACCCTCTCCCAGTTGACACCCCTAAGGAGCTTGTGCAACTGTATGCTCGGTTTTACATACTAGAGATGTTAGGTGGTACGTTGTTTATGGACAAGTCTGGTGAACGGATCTCAATTATGTATCTGCAATTTTTCAATCCAATCAACAACGGAAAGAATTATAGTTGGGGTAGTGCAGCACTAAGTTGGCTCTATAGACACCTTTGTAAGGCATCAGAGAAGACAGCTAAGCAGATTGGCGGTGCATTGCTATTGGTGCAGTTGTGGGTGTGGGCGAGGTTTCCACACATATTTCCTATGATGAGGCATCCACACCAAGCACTGCCCCCAGGTCCACTTGCTATCAGGTATGTAGCATCTTAGATAGTTACCGTTTTACATTTCCACATTAACTTTTTTCGCATGGGAATTATGTAAGTAACTAATATGAAGGTTATGTCTGTGTTGTTTGCTAGATGGAAAGGGGCTAAGATAACAACTGAACATGCAATGCACGTCCTACATGCCTATCATGTGTCGCTTGCTTCGCTACAGCCAAATCAGGTATCGTGCCTTACAAGTGGGAACCACTTTGGCATGTAGTTTTTGTACTTACAATTCACTTTGGAATGAATAAACATTTTTTATTTCAGAGTTATATGTATTGTTCACATTCGTTACACATTTTTTCTAATTATATTGTTAATATGGTTGTTTGCATCTGTTGGATCATTGCAGATTGTCTAGGAGCCGTACAAAAATTATTTGGGTTCGCTGCTCGCATATTGTACGGCAGGCCAAGTAGAGAGTTCTCCTGACTCTCATTAGATGTTTGCTTGAGCGAGATCTCAAGATACGTAATGTGACTCCTACTTGATAAATGACTTTTGTTGGTTTTTAATTTGCATCCACCATGTAGCATAACTTTTAACCTAAGAAGGCCATACCATAGCATAGAAAATCTAGAAAAGCCTTCCTTTCAATGCAAAATAAAGGAGCTGAGGTTCCTTTTATTCTTGATCCTATATTCATGAACCATTGTGCAAGAACCTTCAAAAGCGTAAGCTTAGTTGAAACCACAACTTCCCGGAGTTTTGATTTCACGCAGACAACATTCGTGGTGGAAATCATATAGAAGAAGCGTAAAGCAATGTTATGAATTCCGTTCCATTCTGGCCCTTGTTCCACCTCAAACAAAATTCCATGCCATTCCGGTGTGTTTCGGGCATTCCGAGGCATTTCGGTAAATTCCAGCCGAAACTAAAACTTCGGCCGGTATGGATTTTGGGATTTTTTTTTTCTTTACCTTCAACTTCATATCTGACATTCTAACAATCTGAGTTGCTACCCTTCACTACCATCTACCATTCCTTCTTAATCTCCATTTGGACCATAATTCTCTGTTTCTTCTTGACCACCTTTCAAAACTTTTTGCCGGCACAAAATCCACATCAAAAGAAAACTGAGGTGTTGATGGAAGGGCGTGCAGCTGAATTAACCGAGTGGAGAGAAAGACTGAGAATGTGGATAATGGACGGTTATGATTTTAAATGGTGGAGGGCATATTCTATGAAATCTTTTAAGGAAGGGTCTTGAATGTCTTTGTGTGGAACGTGAACCCAGCTGGTTATTAGTTTTTTATTTTGGAGTTATCATCTGGGTTGCTACACCATAAAGAACAAATAAAATAAAAAATAGAAGAAGAAGGAGAGAGAGAGAGAGAGAGAAGAAAATCTAGTGGGCTATCATTTTCTCCAACTGGAAAGTTTAACTTATGTTGAAAGAGGACAGCTCTACCCAAACAGGCCAAACCCAAAGGTGCCACACTACTCTTGCCTCTGAAGCGGAGATGAAAAACAGAGTATTGTCTAGAGAGGAGGAAGCCGAGCTATCCAGGAGCAAGAAAAAAGTTAAAGAGGGTCATCATGCTGATTTCAACGATGGTTTAAGTGAGAGTGGGCATTCGCAGGGAAGCCAGACCCCATGGGGGGATGCAAAGAAAACTTTCAAAGATAAACTGGTGGGAGAGATCCCAGGAGCCTATGCAAAGGCTTTCGATTTCTCGGACCTTATGGACATGGAGGCCGATTCAAATGATGAGGTGGAACAGCTTCGTGAGGGGCTAGCAGCAGTGAAGCTTACGAGGGAGACCAAACTCCGTATTAGGAAACTGTGGTCCAAAGCATTGATCTTTAAGCTCTATGTCAGAGCAATTGGACTCGGTGTTCTTCAGAGTAAACTTAATATGCTATGGAAACCCGCTGGGTCATTGGACTGTGTTGATCTCGGTAAGGAGTTCTACTCAGTAAGATTCTCGCTGAAAGAAGATATGGAGGCAGTTCTCAAAAATGGACCGTGGTTCATTACAGGGCATTTTTTGTCCATTAGGCCTTGGGAACCTTTTTTCAAGCCGGATTGTGCCAGTGTTTTGTCTATCGCGATTTGGGTTAGGCTTCACGCATTACCTATGGAGTTGTATGAGACGGAAGTGCCTAAACAAATTGGTGAAGCCATAGGGAGGATCCTTCGGATTGATTCCCATACCACCATGGAAGCCAGGGGGAAATATGCTAGACTCTGTATCCAGCTAGACATTACCAAACCACTTATCAACACTGTGCTCATTGGTAGATTTGAGCAGCCTGTGATTTACGAAGGGATTCACAGGCTTTGTTTCTCATGTGGGAGGATAGGGCATAGGATAGAAGCTTGCCCGCTCATCATTAAAAAGCCTGAAACACCGGTGGAGGGTGGTCCGATTGGTGGTGGTGTGAAGAAGAGTACGAACCAAGGACTGGATCAGCGTGGCTCGCATGACTTGCATAGTACTGACACAGGTAGTGGGACATCGAATAACAGAAGTACTGGCACAGAGGAGGATGATACGGCCCTTGGATGCTAGTGGCACTTAGAAAACCTGGGCAGAAGAAAACAAACTTTACAAGTAATACTGAGGGCCATGCTGGACACGGACTGGGCCAGACAGCTTATGGGCTTAGGCAAGAATCGAAAGGAGTTACGGGGAGTGCTTTTGATATTAAAAAGGGTGCTGAGTTTGTTGGGCCTTCGAATGTGGGCCGAGTTCTACACAATGGTAGAAATAAGGTGGATGAGCATCATGAAGCCCGATTCAGCCGTTCAATTAAGGGCAAAAGAATCTTAGCAAGGAATAGGGCAATTCGGGTGGTGTCTAAGCCAGACATGGGTCATTTCATTGTGAATAACTATTCAGGTGGGATTGCTTTGGGTAAGGGAGGCGATGGTGAGTGCGCCGGTGACTTTTTCTAGTTTACAGCTAGTGGCCGAACCAAGGTGGAGATTCAAGCTTGTCGGCAGGGCTACGATGAGTTCAGAAAAGGTGTTACTCGTTCTCGAGATGGGTTTGTCCGACTGGCTGGTGGCGCTAGTGTGGAGGAAGCTCTTCCAGTCGACGGTGGACAGTTTAAGGGAAATTTTCCTACGGACAATTCCAGGGAGGAGCAAAGTAAGCCTAGTGGAGATAATAGTGAAGTGAGGGAGGCGAGTGGCTCTATTCGGACTCATCCTCATGATGGGGTTTCAACTCTGCCCAAATACCATTTTGGTAATCAAGCCAGTGCCAATATTCAGCAAGGTTACGGGGCTGAAGGAGTTGTTCTTGGAAATGTTGAAGTAGGGGATAATTCTGTTCCAAAGGAAGGGAAGTTCAAAGGAGAGGATGGCTTGGTTGGGATGGAGTTTGAAGTGGGAAGAGGAGATTTTGACTCTTCTGTTTGATTGTCTGTTCCTTCTTTTCTTTTTAGTTATGAATGTTATAGTGTGGAATTGTAGGGGTGCTCTGAAGCCCAATTTTCAGAGGTATGTTAGTGAGTTAGTTAGGAATCATAATCCTACTATTTTGGTGGTTATGGAAATGCGGGTTGGGGGAGATAGAGCAAAGGAGATTAGTGATCGCCTTCCGTTTGATGGTGCTATTCATCCGGAGTCAATGGGTTACGCGGGCGGTATTTGGCTGCTTTGGAATTCAAACAGAGTTGGGATTTCGCTGCTCGCGAGCACAGAGCAAGAAATTCATGTCGAAGTAAAGGTATTACCTACTAACCTTTCTTGGATTTTTTCTGCTATGTACGCTAGTCCTAGAATTGGGAAGAGACAAGTGTTGTGGGAAAACCTTACTAAAGTTACTGATCTTCATAGTAAACTTTGGATAATTGCGGGTGATTTTAATGAACCCCTCGCTGAGGTTGATAAGTTTGGGGGTCGGCCAGTTAGTATAAACAGATCGTTGCTATTCAAAGATTGCTTGGATAAATGTAACATGGTGGATATGGGCTTTAGTGGGCCAAAATATACATGGATGAATAGAAGGGAGGTTAGCAGTCTTATTCAAGAAAGAATCGATAGATTTTTTATGAATCCTAGTTGGTGTCTGTTATACCCGGATGCCAAAGTGTCGCACTTAACTAGGTGCCATTCAGACCACTGCCCTGTGTTAATGGAAACTAGTCCCAATAGGCAAATGCATCTCTTGAGACCTTTTAGATTCCAATCCTTTTGGCTGTCCGATCATTCCTTTCCTAATGTGGTTAACCAGGCATGGCAGCAGCCTAGGAAGTTGCTGGAAGCTATGGAAGTTTTTTCTAAGGAGGCTAGCTTGTGGAACAAAAACCATTTTGGAAATATTTTCCAAAAAAAGAAAAGGATTGTAGCCCGGCTGGATGGGGTGCAAAAGGCTTTGGCCAATCAACCTTCTGCCTCTCTAGTAGCACTGGAGAATCATCTTATTAAGGAGTTGGATGTTGTGCTAGAGCAAGAAAGGGACCTTTGGGCTTTAAAATCTAGAATTAATTGGATGATTTTGGGAGACAGGAATACTTCCTTTTACCATGTTTCTGCTCTTGCTCGTAGGAAGCGGAATTTGATCACTACTATTAAGAACGACGCGGGGGATTGGTTGACTAAGGAAAGAGAGGTTGCAAAGCATATTAGAGAAGGATTTATTGACATTTATACTACCTCTCAGGAGGTTGCAACCTGTGATTTTGAGTACAGTGTGCAATGGCAGCCTATACTTTCTTGTGAAGAGAAAGACAGCCTTAGCCAAGAGGTGGCAAAGGAGGAAATTAGAGCTGCTCTGTGGTCTTTAAAAGCCTTTAAAGCCCCTGGTCCGGACGGGTTGCATGCCGAATTCTTCCAAAGATTCTGGCTTATGGTGGGTAGATCGGTTACAGAGGAGGTGATGGTTGTGTTTAGAGAGAAAAAAATGCCAGAGTACCTTAATAGCACCAACATTGTGCTTATTCCAAAGACCCAAGGACCTGAAACCATTGGTGGTTATCACCCCATTAGTTTGTGCAACTCAGTGTATAAGATAGTGTCCAAGATTTTGGTTGGAAGAATTAGACCCTTGTTGGAGCATCTAATTTCCCCATGCCAAATAGCATTTGTTCCAAGGTGGAAGGGAGTTGATAATGCGATTGTCGTCTAGGAGATTATTCACACTATGGGGAGAGCCAAGGGAAAATGTGGCTATATGGCTCTCAAAATTGACTTGGAGAAGGCTTATGATAAACTCAAATGGGGATTCATAAGGAGCATGTTGATTAGATATAATTTCCCTGATAACCTCATTGAGACCATTATGAGTTGCATTTCTTCTGTTTCGACGTCTCTCCTTTTTAATGGAGGGAGCCTCGACCCCTTCAAGCCTTCGAGAGGTATAAGGCAGGGGGATCCGCTATCCCCTTACATTTTTATCCTCTGTATAGACTTCTTGGGCCAGCTCATTCAAGAGAAGTTAGAAGCCAAAGTGTGATGTCCGGTTAAGGCGTTTAGGAGTGGTCCTTCCTTTTCCCATCTTTTTTTTGCGGATGATCTAGTGCTCTTTGCCAAGGCTAATGCAATCAATTGTAATGCCATTAGAGAGGTTATTGATACCTTTTGTAGTTGCTCCGGGCAAATAGTTAGTGATTCTAAGTCAAGGGTTTACTTCTCGCCAAATATTGATCATGATGATAGGGAGGCTTTCAGTGATATTCTTGGTTTCCATCAAACGGAGCACTTGGGGAAATATTTAGGCTCTCCTATCAAACACCAAGGAAATAATAACCAGGACTTTGGTTTTGTTTTGGATAGAGTTAAGAGTAAGCTTGCGGGGTGGAAGGCCAATCTTCTTTCCATGGCTGGGAGAGCAGTTCTGATTCAAGCTTCATCTTCAGCTATTCCGGCTCACATAATGCAGAGTCATTTGTTGCCTAGTAAGGTGTTGGATGGTATTGACCAGGTTAATAGAAATTTCTTGTGGGGTTCGACCGAGAGCAAGGGGAAAATGCACTGGGTGGGCTGGAAAAGGGTTACTAGACCTAAAGATGAAGGGGGTTTGGGGCTTCAAACAGCTAAAGGAAGAAATACAACGCTTTTAGCCAAACTTAATTGGAGGTTCCATACCAAAGAAAAGGCACCTTGGGCTAAGGTTCTTAGATTGAAATATTGCAGCCCTCGGAGATTGAATTCAAGAAATTTAAGTAAGCTTCCTAGCTCTAGAACTTGGAAGGGGATGATGCGAGGTAAAGATACTTTCAAGAAAGGAATTAAATGGATTCCGGGTTTTGAAAGTAGCCTGGACTTTTGGAATGATAATTGGACTAGTTTCAGTTCGTTAAGAAGTACTATTCAGGGTCCGTTGTCTAGAGAAGCAGCCAGCTTGAAGATTAAAGATGTAGTGGATTTTACGGGCAGATGGGACTGGTCTTTAATTCAAATGCTCTTCCCAGATGAGGTACTTAGAGACATTATGGCCACTCCAATCCCCTTTTCTACCAGAATTGAGGATAGGTTGGCCTGGAAGCATTCGGCCAAGGGGGTGTTTGATCTTAAAAGTGCATATTTGCTTGCTACGGATGTTTTGGGGGATGCTCCTTTTAATGGGCAGTGGATTTGGAAGCTGAAAATTCTGCCCAGTATTCAAATGTTTGTTTGGAAGTGTATGCACCTTAGTCTTGGGGTAAATCAGTGCTTGGTGGCTAGAGGAGCGAGTATGGATGCCTGCTGCCCTCGGTGTCATTGCGACGTTGAGTCTATTCTTCACTTGTTGTGGGATTGCCCCTTAAGCAAGAACGTGTGGCATCAACTCGGAAGGCAGGTAAATAGTTCCAATTTTTTTTCCTTGAGTCTCCAGGAATGGCTTTTCTCTAATGCCACATCTAAACTTCATCACTATTCGGGTCCTCCTTGGAACCAAATGTTTTTATTTAGTCTTTGGCTGATTTAGAAAGATAGGAATTTGTGCGTCTTCAAGCATAAAAATCCTAATCCCAACTTGAGTAGAGAAATTATGGATAGGGCTGTTGAGTTTTTCTTTTGTGCAAACAAAGCCTTGGCCACCAAAAGGATGATTGTGAAGAACATTAGATGGGGGAAACCGAGGGCTGGTTGGATCACCTTGAACACTAATGGTTCTGCAGCAAGTAACTTGGGTCCAGCCGAGGGAAGTGGGCTAGTCAGAGATGAAAATGGTGATTGGGTTATGGGTTTTGCAAGGAGGATTGGGAATACATCGAGCTACTTGGCTGAATTATGGGCTCTCCAAGATGGGTTGCAGTTGTGTTTACAAATCAATGCTCAATCTGTTGTTATTGAGTTAGATGCTAAAGCCATTGTGGATGCCTTTAACTCTCCATCCTCTTCCAATTCTATTGTCTCCTCTTTAATGGATGATTGTATATGCTTGGCTACCCGTATTCCCCAGAAGAGGTTTATACATATCTATAGGGAGGCTAACAAGTGTGCTGACTGCTTGGCTAGAATAGGCTCTTTGCTTGATAGTGACTTTGTTGTATTTTCTAGTTCGCCTATGGACTTACTTAGTTTTTTGGAGGCTAATGCCACTGGTCTGTTTGTCCAAAGGCTTTGTCCTGATTCTCTGTTGGTTGTTTAGTGTTTAATGATATTCCCTTTTTACCAAAAAAAAAAAAAAAAGTCATCTAGGTTGCTCATTTTACAACAGTTGGGCTGAACAAAAAATAAAACGTTTGGGCTGCAGCACAGTCGGTCCAACTGAAAGATGTGCTATAGTCTTTTTTTTTTTTTTTTTTTTTTTTTTTTTTTTTTTTTTTATATGCTCTCAATTTTTTTTAAGAGTCCAAATACAGGTATTTGTACTATTTTGAAAAATTTTCTAATGGGTCCTTGTAGTACTTGTGGGAGTTCTTTGATGATGAATTTGATCCTTTTTTCACACATGATGATGAGGAGTAATATCATGTTATAAACTTTGTTGGCTTATTATGGGCTTATGTAATGAGTAGTGACTTGTTATATAAATCTTCTTATTGTGTGACGTTATTATATTGATGTTTAAGACTTAAAACTAGATGATTTGTATTATTTGATATTTACTTCTTTGAATTAGTAATTTTATGTTGTATAAGAATATATATATATATATATATATATATTTAGGAACTCCAAAACACCCTAAAACTATACGCCGAAATAAGCTGATATCAAAATATTTTATTCTATTGGACAAACCGAAATGGAGTCCGAAACAGAATTAATAACATTGGTCTACAGATTTTGTAGCCAGAGGGTCATTTGCTTGATTAACAAAGTCTAGCGAAAAGGTTTGTAAGTCGGTCTCATAACAATTTCTTTTATAGAGGATTCCTTATGGGATAGGTCTACCCTCGGAGTTGTTTTTTTTTTTTTTTTTTTTGAAGAACTCCTTCAGAAGCTTTCCACAACGTCACCAAATCCTTGTGTTCTTTATGATTTAGTTTTACTTCTTTATTGATTGTGGTGATGCATGAGTATTTAATTTACCAATGTCAATTTTTTACAACTATTTGAATTGATGTTGCGTCTAAGTGAAATTCATGTTAATTAGAACAGTTAGGGGTCAAAACAGAATTTTCACAATTCACTCACATTATCTATGTTATTCTTAATAAATCATGTTATTTAATTTTCCTTTTTTCTTAATGATATGTTGTACAATTGAAACTAGTTTCCCATTTAAAGATATCATATGCCACAAAATGACTTACATGTTTTTTTATAAGCAGATGAGCATTACATATGGCTATTAAAAACTTCCTTCTAATTGTTTCAAAACAAAACTACAATAGAGATTGGAAAATTGTAAACAGAACACTTTGTTTCATATTCATAATAACCATTATTCATAACCAAATAGACACAGGTGTCCATCATCACCTGTTAAGTATAACTAATGACAAATACAATTTGACAACCTTTCTAGCTTATAAAATGCAAAATTATAGCACCAGTACATTCGATTCTCAATCAAATTGAAGCATCGTTGTTGCCAATAAGGATTAATATAAAGAATACAAGCTACACCAATAAAGAAAATAATGTATGATATGATAAAAGTTGTGGAGAAGACTAAAGGATCCACATCATACCATTTTCCGTGACTTGCATTTGAAGATTTTATTGGTGATGGAGGTGATTTATCAACCCTGGTGCAACTTTTCTCTAGTGGTGGTCCACAAAGAAATGGATTTCCTTCATAACTGCTATTTTCAAATGTTCCAAATTGTCCTTTCATGTCTGGAACTTTACTTGATAAGTTGTTGTAAGCCACACTGAAAACTTCTAGAAA
Organism: Quercus robur; assembly: GCF_932294415.1. Classification (NCBI taxonomy): domain Eukaryota; kingdom Viridiplantae; phylum Streptophyta; class Magnoliopsida; order Fagales; family Fagaceae; genus Quercus; species Quercus robur. The sequence goes on along the minus strand of NC_065538.1, from coordinate 11,073,592 downwards.
GTACAGATCAATCAATGTTGAAGGAATTTCTCCACTCAAATTGTTGTGAGAAAGGTCCAAACTCTCCAACTGAGTCAATTTTGAGAATGTATTTGGTATGGAACCTGTCAACTGATTGTAAGACAAGTTTAGTGCAAGAATCGGAGATAGTTGTCCTAACTCTGGAGGGATGCCACCTGTTAGTTTGTTGACTGACAAATCCAATCCAGACATGAGATCAAGAATGCCACCCTTGTAGAAGTAAGATCTATATTTAATTACAAACTCAATCCCAATTTCTGCAGCAACCTCTCGTTCTACCTCAAAATTTTCAAAATTCCTTTTTAGGATACTTTGATATGGGACAAATATATCTCTGAACTCCAAAAAAGTGGAATTTGGTTCAGTAAGGCCATCAAAAGCATCTATCTTCTCAAACGTTAGGTTGTGAAAGCAATGCGGTATTGTTCCAGAAAAATTGTTCCTGGAAAGATCCATTATGGCAATATTCTTTAACCAACACAGCCTGTTTGGAATCATACCACTAAAATTGTTGCCACTTAACAACAATATTCTTAAATTTGGAAGCACGCCCACTCCATTAGGGATTCTACCATAAAATTTATTATCTCTAATGTCCAATGTCACCAGATGAAATGAAAATTTGAAAGAAAGTTTCGGTAATGATCCAGTGAGTTTGTTGCCTTGTAAAAATAGATGTTGAATAGTATATAAATCAACGCAAGAAGGTGACCATTCAGAAAGCAAGTTATGAGAAAGGTCTAATAAAATAAATGCATGCATTTCACATGGAATTGGACCTTCGAAAAAGTTATTACTCATGCCTAGAGACCATAAGTACCGTAGATTTCCTACCAGCCATCTGGGAATTGAACCTGAGAAGCCGTTGTTGCTAATATCTAGGAGCCCCAAGTGACTACTAGCTGTTGGTACCACAGTTGGCAAAGTACCTGTAAAATTATTATTTTTTAATTCCAAAATACGTAAGCTGTTGTTAAAAAATTGGAATCCCTCTGAGAAAATTTCACCATGAAATTTATTATAAGATAACTTCAAAACTACCAAGGAGGTGCCATTTGCAAGCAATTTCATTGGCACCTCTCCTGAAAAATTATTATTGGACAAGTCCAATTTCTCCAAATTACTCATGTCACCAATTGAGGATGGGAGAAAACCTTCAAAATGATTTTGAGATATATTTAGATATTGTAAGTTTGGAATCGTCTTTCCAATATTTTCTTGCAGCTGCCCATTAAAGTTATTGCAAGAGAAATCCAACCAAGAAAGATTATTGCAGTGAGCTATTGGCAAATGAAATTGACCCCCAAAATAATTATCCCGAAGATTTAGCAATTGCAATCTAGTATTATTTTCAATCAACCAAACGGGGAAGCTTCCCTTCAACCTATTGTGAGAGATATCAACCAATTCCAATTCTTGCTGGTAAAAGAGAAACTTTGGAATGTTGGAGGATAACTTATTCAGATCACAGTTAGGCAGCACTAGCACCTTTAACTGAAACGAAGGCTCCCAACTAGGATTTTCAGTTTCGATCTCAAATGTGTTGCTTTCACTCACAATTTTGTTACCGTCTTCAATCCGGTAGTTTTCACCTTTAAATCGAATCACTTTGAGCTTAGAGTGATTGGCAAATGAGCTGAATGAGAATAAACCCCCAAAACGATTATAACTAAGATCAATGTACTCAAGGGATGTCAAGTTGGCTATCATAGATGAAGAAAAATTTCCACTGAATTGGTTCTTAGATAGATCTAATAACCTAAGAGATGTCAAACGACTTAGGCATGGAGGGAGGATCCATTCAAAGTGATTGTCAGAAAGATCTAACTCTTCAAGTTTCTTCAGCATACCCAAATCTGTCAAAAGCAATAACATTAATAGTGTCCATCCTAATTATGTGCCAATGTAAAAATCAACAAGACAATCAATTAGTTTACTGGCCAGAACAGTAATTGGAAAGAATATGTTTTGACCCCTTGGATTATCAACCAGTAGATTAAACTATTTAAGCCAATTAACAAAATTATGTAAACAAGATTATCATAGGTTAATCACCCCAAGCAAGCATGTGACCATATGTAAAAAGTAATTCATGATAAATTCAGCAATATGGTGACAAAGTGAAAAACCGATGGAGAAGCTTGAAAGATAAAAACGCTACAGGGGTTGCATAAAACCTTGAAGATTTTATATTTGTAACAACAAATTGAGATGGCTCTGTGGTTTCAACTCTTGATCCGCACCATGTTAGTAGCCACACAGCAGATGGTAATTATCTTATGTCTTTTGACTCACGGGTTGATGATTTCTTGGTTTAGGTTTTCTCTTTTGTAGCACATGTCACTAAGTATCTTATATATTTTGCGTTTAAGGCATGAAAAACAAGGTAGCACTAACTCAACTAAAACATGTCAAAATCCATGTTTCAAGATTTTCAATCAATCGATTTATCAAGGAAGTTTTGAGAATCTTCTTTTGATCGGTCAAGCTACGATCAAATGGCTATCAAAGACACTTGTTTGATTGAACAATCATCAATCAAACAGGTGTCTTTTTTGAACTACATTTTGGACTTGTAATTTTGAACTCTTGGCGACACATTACATATTCAAACAAGATTACATTGTCATGGAATGTGCCAATAAAACCTAACATGAATAATTATATTTCAGTCATTCTTCTTCACTTGTTTTTAGTTTTTACACTCCTAATCTATGTCAGATAAGTACAGGTAACATTAACAAAGTATAAATACCAGATTTCATGGTAGATTCTTACCTTTAGCATGTAAATTCCCATAGAGTTTATTTTGAGATAATGATATAGCCTTGAGAGAAGATAGTGTCCCAATATATGGAGAAAGAATTCCGGTGAACATATTACCACTCATATCTAAAATCTCCAAACTTCTAAAATTTGTCATATCTGCGAAGAGAATTAAAAAGAGATAGTGTAAGGATTAAATCTTTAAAATGGCATACTTGTGGGTACTAAAAGATATTGCTTCTCATGGGTAAATTATTTTAGCTTTTTAAAAAATGTATGATGGAATTTTACCCTTGAATGGTAGGCTTCCATTGAGTTGATTCTCTCGCACGATGAGTACCTCCAAATTTCTTAGATTACTCAATTCTAAATCATAGGTGAAGATAATTACATTAGTCATATTGAAGGAAAAATTAGGATTTAAGGAATTCTTTGTAGTAAAGTACTCTAAAAACTCTATCTTAATCTTATTAAATGCATTGAAGTAACTATTCACTAGAAAGCATGTACAATTAGCGTAAATATAGATGAGGTCAATAAGGCATATAAGATTTCAATTTTGTTTGAGTTTTTTCATGGTATTTTTTATAAAGAAAATTTAGGGGGAAATTTTGAGAAAAATTCAAATTTACATGTACGTACCTTTGCTAGAAAGAGGCCCTTGCATTTCATTGTAACTTAGGTCCAAATATTTAAGATTTGGGAGTGCACCCAAAAATCTTAAAATGTCCTTTTGCAAGAGATTCCAACTTAAATCTATGTGCATTAGCTTGTTCAATTTAGGCCAAGAATTCCATTCTGAAGAAGGTATACAACCAATTGTTAAATCCTAGAACGCGATAGAAAAAGGGTGCTCTTTAATCTTTTTTAAAGGGAAAAACAAAATAAAAAAAATAACATTTTATTTTGAAATAATTTCATAGATAAAAATAGTCTACACTCCTCCGAGGACAAGTTCAGTGATAAAATTATCCCATGGGAAGGTGGAAGAAATCCACACGCATTAAGTACATTTAGTGTCCGTTTGGAAACAGTTTATTTAGTTGAAACTGAAAACTTTTTACTAAAAGTATAGAAAAAAAAAATTAAAAGTTAGTTGAATAGTGCAATGTAAACTATGAATAGTGCCAAAAATATAATGAGACTTATAAATAGTACCAAAAAGAAACTAAAAACTAATATAAACTTAAACAAATAAGCACATTCTAAACAGGCTCTTAGACATTACTAGGTGAATAACCATTATTATTTGTTTAATCAATTATTCAATGAACAAGGTACTGTTATTCAAATTTATTACGATGACTCAAACGAGTGATTTTTATGGTATAGTGGCCTAAAACTGAATCATGTGACAAGATAAGTAATGATAAAGATATATAACATGATGATGGCAATAATGACTTTGAAAAAAATTTCAAATAATTAAATAATAGGTCAAAATATAAAATTTACCTTCTAAACTTTATTATTTTTCATATCTATTCTATAAGTTTGGGTTTTGTTATTTCATTCATCTAATTAGTTTCATTCATTTTCAATTAAGTCTTTCGTTATCATGCAAGTTTCTAAGGTTAACTTTTTCTCTTTTTTTATTTTTTTTTATTTTTTTTAAAATTTATTTCTTAATTTTAGAAAAAGACATTAATTTAAATTAAAAAAAAAAAAAAAAAAAAAAACTAGAAAGCCAAAGGAACGACATCACAAAAACAGAAAAACAGTGCCACCTTTATTGTGCCAGCTATGTACTAGCTTAGGATTGAGCTCCACAGGTTCAGAGGAGTAGAACCCTCTATAACCGGCTTTAACACCAAATGTCTGATGCACACCATCGAGTTCCCTTGTGACAGTGGTGGAGAACGACATCGGAGTGGGAGATGTAGAAACCATGAGAAGGGTGGTACAATGGGTTTTGGTCTAATTGGTTGGGTTGGGTTTTGAGGGCATGTTGTGGAATGTAGCCTTTGAGGTGTGGTATTTTTTGTAAGGTTGCTGGTGATTCGTGAATCGGTGATAATGAAAAGGTAGTGGTGATGTTGGTTTCATTTTTGTTATTCAGGCGTGGGAGGGATTGGAACGACTTCGTTCGTCTAATTGGTTGTTTACATTTTTTCTGCCCTTCATTTTATACTTTATTCTCAGAAATATTAAAATGCACGATTAACCATCCAAAGTTATAACTCTATCTCAAGTTCTCCCTGCCACCTGTTTTGGTGCAAACTTTAACAGAATTCAGTATTAAAAGACTAATATACCTCTCTCTCTCTCTCTCTCTCTCTCTCTCTCTCTCTCTCTCTCTCTCTCTCTCTCTCTCTCTCTCTCTCTCTCCAAAATAGATAGTAGAGGAGTAAATTGGATTTTTAAAACTAAATTTCATTATATATTAAATAGCAAACCAGACATTAGAAGGTTAAGTGTTACGAAGTATTTTATTTGGGGGTTGATCATGCATTTTGATAGTATATGAAAAAAAAAAAAACTATGAATTGAGGTAAATTTTAGGGTGAAAAAGTGTAATTCTCCCTTTTGTATTTTGGGAATATAGATGAGTTTGGGATTTTGGATGAAGCTTATAAAGAAAATGAGTTGTTGGCTTTGAGCTTTTGATGTTTGTGAGGAAATAGGTTTGATTGAAATAATGGAGTTGGTACCAAGGGAGTCAATTTCGTACTGGAGGCTATTTGGGTTTGATCAGGCGAACAAAATATTTCAGTACAGGTTGATACCAGTGTACCGTTTAGGATTTACCGCTATTTATATATTTCTATACATATATATATATATATATATATATATTTGTATTATTTATGTAAGTATAAATTTATTAATTTTTATGTTTGTCAACAAAAAATTTTAAATCCAAATATTTTATAAGCCTACATATTGGCATAAATATATTAGATTAAGTAAAATATTTTTTAATTATTTTTTTATTGTACTGGCCGAAATGCTGAGACAGGCCAGTACAATCGAAATAAGCTAGTACAACCTAGTATTTTTTTTTTGTACGTTTTGGAGGAGTATCAGTACTAGTTTAATGGCCAATATAGTATATTTCCCTGGTATGGCCAATACCAATATAGTACTTCCTTGATTGGTACATACTGTGAGTTGTCCCCCCTCAAGATTGAGTTTCCTTTCAATTGTTTCTCAATCTCTCTCAAAATAGTTTTCAAGTTTAGAGAAAGGTAAATCAAGAATAAAGAATAACAAATTAACTCAAAAAACATTGAAATTTTTTTAAGAAAAGTTCTTTAAAAATTTATTATAAAAATGTTGTAAACGTAGCATTACTCTAAAACCAAGGACATTTGATGTTTGTTGACCTTATATATTTTGTCATATAAGATTTATTACCTAACAATTTTACATGTCATTATTCTAATGTATATATATATTGCTTAAGTTTAAATCATATTCTATATTTAAATTTGCAGTAAATTGTTGCCACAACTAAAATAAAAGTCTATTAATAACTATAACAATTATTTTTTAATAACTACCATATTAAATTTCTTGACAAAAATAAAAGACTCTTAATAACTAACATAATTATTAAATTTCATATTTAGACAAAGAATAAAATTTCTTGTGCATTGTATATGTTACCAACTAGAGTTATAATGATTGTGTTTCTTTTTTTAACTCTTTTTTTTTTTTTTTTTTTTGGTGTTTGAAATTAGAAACAGAGCTCTTTGTCTGAAAAGAAAGAAAAAAAAAAAAAAAAAAAAAAAAAGAGCTCACATACCTTTATTTCCTTGCCAACCACAAATTCCATTGCAAGATAAATCAAGAATTCTTAACTCCTTGAAAGGCTGCAACAAGGACTCGTTCAAGAACTGATTTTCATTATCAGCGTAGACGTGAGTTTCATGGTTTATATTGGAGAGCCAAAGCTTGATCACATAGCCAGTGGTATCATTACATTTGACCCGCTCCCAATTACAACACTCACTCTTTAGGTCGCGAACCCATGATGGAAGAAGGGGTTTTGTATAATTAGTATTAGATTTCAGATATGCCTTCAATTCTAGCAGACCCATCCTCTCTTCCTCAATGCAAGCTCTTAGCTCATGAATGTGAGCAAAAAGTACTAAAACCCACAATAAAGACCTCACTAAAGGCCACTCCATTGTGAAATATTGTGAAGCACCAACTTATAAATCTTCTTATATAGAAAAGTTTAGAGAAAATTATATAACGCTCCTTGAGGTTTATTGAACTTACATTTTGATCCTTTTATTTCTAATAGTTAAAGTCAGATTTGTCACCTAAAGTCAACTAAAACCATAGAAACACAATCTCATGTTTACTCTCCTGTACGTCAAATGAAGACAAAAACTGAAAAAATAAAATAATGAGTTCCACAAAACAAACAAAAAACAAATAATAATAATTCTTGAATCTAATAAATAAAGCATTTATTAAAGCATAGTATTTACTTTACCTACATTCTTACCGGAATGAGTAATGTTAAAGACACAAAATTTTTTACAAAATTTTACAAACCGTTGATATGGTGAGTGGTTATTAGTAAATAAAAAAATAATGTTTATGGTAGGCTTAGATGAAAACCAATAAGAAATTACCTACAACAACAGTTTGTAAAAATGTTATAAAATAATTTGTGATTGTAGTATTACTCTACTGGTATTTCTCGTTTATTAAATGCATAAAGCTTTTTGGGTTTGGGTTTTTTCCATTTTTTTTAATTGAAACAAAAACTTTTATAGCTGGAAAAGAGAGAAACAAAACAGCAAAACATCCCATGCAATAGAGAAGGAATCTTTCTTGTCAAGCAAGACCTAGGCAATCCTTCTGAATTGACTTTACAAAAATTAGGGGCGGCCGGCCAAGCCCAATAAAACATTTCTTAAGCTCACATTGCTTTGATTCTAATTTCTAAATTAAATCTTGAATGTCGGAAATGAAGTTTGTCAACCTCCACTAAAGACCAGCTTCTTTATTGATGACAGCATTCACACCGATCAAGTTAAGGGGTATTTTACCATGTGCAATTGCTCTCAATTATTGTTGAGATTGAGAATTTTAAATTTTTTTTTAAAAAATTTCAATCTCAATCTTTAAATAATAATAAAAAATTAGAAATTATAAAATTACAAATTAAAGAAATAAAAATCGTGTGTGAGATGAATGAGCCCATGCAATACCCTAGGTATTGTATGGGATCCTAATCCGCATTAATACTGTTAGGTTCTAAAAGTCCAGAATAATTGACAAACCATGAACATAAACTTGTCTAGATATAGATCTTAGAGTCTATAAAGCCATATTAGATAATGCTCAAAGTGCTGCAAGTCAAAATTCAAAGAACATACAAACTACAGGTTCAGAAAGTCAAAATCCGACTGGTTCGATCGATTAGGCTCGATTGATCAGAAGGGTTTGATCGATTAGGCTTGATTGATCAAAAGTCGCAGATCAGCAAAAATCAGCAAATGTAAAAACCCATAACTTGTCTGTTTGAAGCTCAAATCGCAATCCATTTTTTGCAGTATTTAAAGGATATTATAAGCTAACCCCAGATGGGGTTTTTAGAGAGAAAAGAGTGCATCATGTGCCTCCAATTGTAGATCTAGGGTTTTTGTACCCAAAACTCTCTAAAGTCTTCTACTGGCAATATTCCTTGAAGAATCTCAAGATTCGGTGTTGTAGAAGTTGCTGCATACAAGATCCACTGCTGATGGTGATCTAAAACCTTTGAGTGGGATCTCAAAGTCACAAACATGGGTGTTTGTGTGCAACAAATTCAAGATAGAAGAGTTCGTGGATTCGGAGCTGCACGTAGTCGTGTGAGTAAGTTCTATAAGAGGTAGCTTTAGATTTTAGGGGGAAAATCTATTGTAAACTTCCATTCTATCATAGTGGATCTTTTTGCCTTAAGGATAGGTTAGGTTAAATTCTCCCCAGGTTTTTTACCTTGAAACAATTGGTTTCATTGGTTTTCCTAGGTAATCATATCGTTGTCTTATTTATTTTTCCACACTACATGATATGATTTATTGCTATTTAACCTAGATCTGAATAATAAATCTAAGTGTTAACTTGGTTAATTAATTATGTTAAACAATCTATGTGTTTAAATATAAATTTTCTTACTTATATGATTCATTGTTATACCAATTAAGTGTTGTATATATATACCATTAAATATTGCATCAAATTTCTAATTAGATTTGGTTTAGGTTTCTTAACAAGATGTGGATTTTTCTTGATATGAAAGGAAAAAGAAAAATTATCTTATTGAAGAGGAATATAGATATTCATTGTACATGAAAAAATATAATCAAAACCTTATAAATAAATATTATTGCAAAGGATTTGTGACTTTTGAAATCCTTCCACATGGGGAGAAGACTCGTAGAAGAACATAAAGTGGGTTTCTTAGAGCAGTTTGGCAAATTTGTTTGAGTTGAAAGATACATGTGGCATCAGTTAAGAGTTTGTTTTGTGAGCATATGAGTTTTTTAGTGTATTGAGGTTTTGGGATTGTGAGTATATGTGTGTGAGGTTTGTAAGTGAGTTTGTGTTTGTGAGAATAAGGTTCGTGAGTTGTGAGAGGTTTTGTTTATATTTGCAAGGTGTGTGAGTCAGTTTGATTAAGTGTTGTTGTAATCCATATCATTAATAGTGAATTTAGCTGGTGTTGCATTGCATGTGGATGTAGGTATGGAGTTTATCAAACCACGTTAAATATTGTAAAGTTGTGATTTACAAATTTGAATTTTATTGGCTTTTATTCCGTGTCAAATTTGATTGTAAATTTATTCAATTTTTTGTACCCTGTATTTGTTGTGGGAATTTATTGTAAGGGTTGTGTGATAGTGAGAGAGAGTGTGAAGACTCAAGCTATTGAAGATTGAAGAGTTTTCGCTAGTATATCGCGACTAAGTATCTTGCGAAAGGAAGCATGTGCCTTGCACATGACTGGAATGCAAAGAGTCAAGCCAGATGGAGACAGCTGTGTCTCGCGAGTATCTCGCAGGTAAGGTCTTCCCGTGAGACACCCGCGAGACATTCTATTCTGCCAGCCTGTCCAGTTTGATACACACTTTCTGTGCCTACACTATTTATACCCACATTACCCACAAATGTAAAAGAGAGCTTCAGAGAGAAAACCCTAGCAAAAACACTTGAGAGTTAGAAATTGTTCATCCAACAATTCTCTACACATTTGTTTGTGGAATTTCCTCATCTCCTACCTCTCCATTTCCATACCATTGAGAGGTCAAAAGCCCAAACACTTACCACACCTTTTGAGAGTGTCCAGTGAGGTTTTGGTGCTGCTCAGAAACATTGGAAGAAGCCAAGGATGGCAGATGCAACATGGAGCTTGTTGCGGGATCTGGAGAACTAGACAAGACACGGTTCCGAGAAGCCTTGTTGGAGCAGGAGCTTGGAGGGCTTAGGTACAGAGGATAGATTAGGATTGGAGGGTCGTTTGCTTACCCATGTATCCTAACTGATTGTCTAGTGGATCGATTACCGCTTGGAGGGCGATGGAGAGGTTTTTCGCCAAGTTCTTTGGTTTCCTCTTTGATAACACATCTCTGTGTTATCTGTGTTTGCATCTCTCTTCCCTACTCTTGTTCATTTTATTTTACTGCTGTGTTGCTTTAAATATGAATTAGAGTAGCTCGCTTGCTTGTTTGCTTGCGTTTACACTATTCTGCACTTAGTATTAAGTTAGTGTAAAATCAACCAAGCCGTAATTTGAATTGGGGGTCTAAATAAGCTCTTGTGTTTTCACACATTTCGAGCTTTCAATTGGTATCAGAGCGGGCACACTTGCTGGTTTAAATACCTGAGTGTGTTCCTTGACCCCGTATTGAGATGGACCGGTCTCAATCTTTGAATGTTCCACCATTGATGGTAGTAACTACGCTTTTTGGAAAGTCCGAATGAGGGCATTTCTATGTTCAATAGATGATACTGTTTAGGATGCCGTAGAAGTAGGTTGGACTAGGCCAGAGGCTGCTAAATCCACTTGGGATAAAGCAGCACTTACGGCAGCTAATGCTAACAATAAAGCATTGAATGCTATATTTTGTGGTGTTTCTCCAGATGAGTTCCAAAGGATTTCTCACATAACAGTAGCTACGGAAGCTTTGGAGATATTGGAGACCACCTATGAGGAACAAAGAAACTTAAGAACACAAAGCTTCAGATGTTAACCACCAAATTCGAAGAGCTTAAGATGGGAGATGATGAGTCCTTTGATTCATTCTATGGAAAGCTCAACGAAATTGTGATCGTGAAGCTCAATCTTGGTGAGAAGATTGAGGATGCTAAGGTGGTGAGAAAAATTTTGAGGTCCCTACTGGAAAGCTTCCGAGCGAAAGTCATAGAGGAGAGCAAAGATTTGGATGAAATTAAGACCCAAGAGCTCATTGGTCTCTTCAAACGTATGAGCTTGGACTGCCTTCTCATAAGACAAGTAAATCTCTTGCTCTTAAAACCATCACCGAAAGAATGAATGATTCTTCTGAAGAAGATGGAGTGGAAAAGGATGTAGTATTTCTGGCAAAGAACTTTCGAAAATTTCTAAAGATGAAGAACAGTGGGAAACCATTTAGCGGAGGGAAGTTCTCATCCTCCAAAGGTGATAGGAAGGAGTTTAAGAAGAAAGAAGGAAATGATTCCCAGTCTCCTCAAGGCATTATGTGTTATGAATGCAATGGCCATGGACATCTCAAGAAGGAGTGTCCCAGTTATCTAAGAGGAAAGGGAAAGGTGTATGCCACACCACTTAGTGATTCGGATTCTTCAAATTCTGATTCTAAAGAGAGTTGTGATGGAGAAGGGAACTACTCCGCGTTTATGACTATTACCCATAATGAGTTTTCGGAGGAGTTGAACTTGCTGGTACAAGAGCTTGGGGATCATAGTGATAAAGAATCAATGGGAGTTGTCGAAGAATCTGATGCTGAAGAAGATGAAATCGCAATCGACCTTCAAGAGAACTACAACTCACTCCTTGAGAAGTCAGAAGAGTATACAAGGATAGCCAAGGCAACTGTAAAGAAGATGAAAAAGGTAGAGGAGGACTATAAAAGTCTGCTAGCGCGGTATAAGGAGGCCAAGTGAAGACTCCAAGTACCCCACTTGTTCACTGTGGACCCCTTTGACTCCTTAAAACTCCAGATTATCAGTGACTGTTGTGCAAACAGCCATTTTGAATTTCTCCTTAAAAATCCAAATCCTCTGTGGAAAAACACAAAAATTTTCATATACCTTCCATTCAAGAAAACTGAAGATGTCAACACCACAAGATCCAGTCACAGAGTGATGAATCCAGAACATTTAGCCCTGGCCACTCAGGAACTATCTACTCTCCTAGCTGAAGGCCTTATTGAACCTACAACTTCTCCTTGGGCATGTGAAGCTTTCTATGTCAATAAGCATGCTGAGCAAGTTCGAGGCAAACTCAGACTGGTAATCAATTACCAGGATCTTAATCACTTTCTCGCAGATGACAAATTTCCCTTGCCAAACAAGAGTGCCCTTTTCCAGCATCTTTCAAATGCAAAAGTATTTTCAAAGTTTGATCTTAAAGTAGGATTTTGGCAGCTAGGCATCCATCCAAGAGAAAGATACAAGACGACTTTTTGCATCCCAGACCACCATTACCAATGGACTATTATGCCTTTTGGTCTTAAAAATGCCCCATCCCAATTCCAGAAAGGAATGGTAACGTTGTTCTAGCCACTTTTAACCAATGCATTAATCTATGTGGATGATATCCTTTTGTTCTCAAAAGATGAAGAATCCCATGCCAAGTTGCTCACTGAATTTTATAATTTGGTGAAATCCCAAGGAATAATACTTTCAGAAAAGAAAATGGTCATAGAAAAGTCTTCTATAGACTTTTTGGGAGTAAATTTTTTAGATGGAAAGTATACTCCGCAGCCTCACATAGTGTCCTCTTTGAGTGAATTTCCAGACAAACTCACAAACACTAAGCAAATACAACAGTTCCTTGGAATTGTAAATTACATGTCGGACTTCATTCCAAAAGTCTCCAGATACAGGAACTGTTTGGCTCAATTGTTGAAGAAATCTCCCCCAGAATGGAACTCTACTCACACTGAAGCGGTCCAACAATTGAAAAGGTTATCAGAAAAACTTCCTCCCTTATAGATTCCAGGACCAGGTAAACGAATCTTGCAGACAGATGCAAGTGATGAATATTAGGCAGTAGCTCTTTTTGAAGAAATTGATGGCAAAAGGAATATTTGCGGCTACAAAAGTGGTGCATTCAAGCCCTCAAAACTTCATTACCATTCTACTTTCAAAGAAATTCTTGCAGTCAAGCATGGAATTGAAAAATTCCAGTTCCATCTTCTTGGACATAATTTCTTAATAGAAATGGACATGTCTTCCTTTCCCAAGATGCTCCAGTTCAAAAGGAAAATGCTCCTACATCCTCAGCTACTCAGATGGTCAAATTGGTTTTCACAATGGTCTTTTCAAGTCAAGCACATTAAAGGTAAAGACAACCTTATCACTGATTACCTTTCCAGTAAACCTCCAACCTTTAATGCCACAATTATCCCTCCATCTTTATGTATATATCCTATTACAAACCCATCCTCATCCTCAGGCTCTTCCTCTGCAGACCCTAATGATATCATTAATATAATAGAAAACCTTCCCTTAGAAATAAAAGACCAAATCAAAACCTTGACCCTTAAAGCCAGAACAAAAAGAATTATTAAAACCATGATTACCTTAAAAAACACCAATGCCATTTCCTTGTTATTTTCCCTGATATAGACCACCCATGGAAAACCCCTTTTGCATTTTGGATAACCAATTGGATGGTTGCACATTACCTCTATATGTGGTAATTACTCAATGACTATTACTTGTGTCTTCATTTCAAACCAGAGTTTTGTAACTATATTTTCCCTCAAGGAAATAAATATTTTCATAAATTCTGGTCTGAAATTTTGAAAAATGATGCTCATGATGGTGAATGGATAAAGTATCCTAAAACAGAACACCCCAAATTTGGCCACGAAGTCACTTCAGCATGTTTGGTTGCCAAACTTCATTCTAAAAATAACATTTGAGCACAAGGAATTTTCCACCCTGTTGAGATGTATTGGGTCACCAATTCAGATGGAAGTCTCCACACACATTTGGATGTCTCTTGGGTATCTTGTTATCGTGCTCTTACTATGGCAGAATCCCTTACTAAGGGTATTTTCCCTGAAATAATTCCAACTAGCCTGGATGTTTGTAAGCAACAATGGCCACATGAAGATTATTGGGAAATGCCAAATCCTCTTATTGGATATGATGACCCGCAATATCATAATCATGATCTTGATGAAGATGTTGATGAAGACTGGTTCCAAGGAAGAGATGGATGGGACTAGATATCTTTAACAAAAAAAAAAAAAAAAAAGACAGTCAAAAGTCCTAGAAACGTCTTCAGACGTAATGCTCTCAACAGCTCCCCACAGTACCATATCTCCTCCCTGTCAGAAAGATACTTGAATAAGATCACCAATGCAGAGATGCCCCCACCTCACTTGACACTTGTTCGCCAGCCCAGCACTCAAGATCTCTATGATTGTTCTTATCCCATGGCAAGCTTATCCGGAGGAAGATGAAAATCCAGCCATGCCACTATGCTCTGGACACTTGTAAATCCATAAGGACAGCCCCTACTTGTCCTGATATGAATATTGTACATTATCTGCAAGCTTTAAGGTCTATAAATAGGACTCTTGTAATTCTGAAGAGGCAAGAGAGAGTGAAGGAAAAGAAAAAGAAAGCTCTTGTTGTAAAATGTATTCCAGTGTTTCTTATGTCTAATGTAAAAAAGTTGTTGAATCTAATACTATCCCTCAGTTTGTTGTATCTGGTGTTGTGCTCTATTCCACATTTCCATGTTTTCTTTTATATGTTCTTAGTAATCTACCTAATTAACTAGTTTCCATGTTTCGCAACGAAGTCGCAACTGCCTAACCCGCGAAAAACGCGTGTTTTCAGTTTTTATGTAGTAGATGTGACATTTTTTCAAATTTTTTTTTTTCACTTCCCTTGAACCCCTTTCAACCCAAATCACTATTTCATTCAAACCCCATCATTTTCAAGCAAAATTTCTGCAAAATCTTTTCAAGGTATGTGTTTCTAACACTATTTTCGTCTTTTATTTTCGGATTATTCAGAATCTGTGCTTAGGGTTTTGAAAATTGGGAATTTTCAAAAATTGGGTTGGGTTTCCTATTTTTGTGATTTTTTTTTTCAAGTTCTTGATTGGGCTTAGTCCCATTTGTTGTTTGTGCATCTGTGTTGGCCCCTTGTGGCAGTTCTAACATGTATTAAGGCATATTTTCACTATGTTCATGCATTCTCCATATTTGTTGTGCACTGTTTCATTCAAGGTGCTTGACAGAATGTCTTAGTGACATTTCTTTGTTTGTTTTGAACTCAAGTGAGTTCCTAAGGTTTAGTTCTTATCATGTTTATTCTTGTCTACCTTTTTGGTCAGTGCTCGTGTGTGTTACACAATTTGTTTACTTTGTGCATCAATGCCATGCATTGCACACACTAGGCACTCTCTAGGGCCCCTCTAGGCACCCCTCATGCATCTCAAGATGCACACACATGCACAAGTACATGCACAGCCTATGCACACACAGACACATTCAGTCTATTCATGCATTCTAATTATACTTACATGCTCTAACATTTTTAGCATGTTGGTTATATCTGTTTGCTCTATTTTGAGTGTTATATGCTTTGTTTTGAGATGTCTTCATTTTTGTTTGATCTAACATGAATTTAATCAATTTTTGATCTGTTTTGTGGTGTTGTACTTGGTTCTTTTCTGTGATTGTGTGACTTTGCACAGATGGCTCCTACTAAGCATGCAGCCACCAAGAAATCATCCAAACGTGCATGCACTGATTTTGACAACTTTAGGTCAGCAGAAGCAGATATGAAATACAATGATTGCTACAAGGGCGCAACCATTATCATGGAAAGGGTAGTGCAATTGGAATCACTTGAGGGCACTTTCATCCCTGAGGTGTTCAAAGAAAGAACTTGGACCAAATTGTTGAACCCGGTTGGGGTTGTGTATTCAGAGATTATCAAGGAGTTTTTCTCCAATGTTGTTGTTGACGAGGATCGTAATGAGTGCTGGGTGAGGCACAAAGAATTTGTGATTACAAGGGAAATCATCCAAGATTTTTTAGAGGTTCGTCCTCCTTCACAACCGATTACAGTGCAATATGAGGATAAAATTGGGGTCTACTGATGAGATGATACGGACACTTGGTGGCACACCGAAAAAGTCATCCATGAACACAATACCATTCTCACCAAAGATGAGGGCTTTGGCATATGTGATGATTCACAACTTGTATCCGGTCACCAACCTCACTACACTGTCAGCTCCAACGACAAGATTTCTGTATGATCTCTTTACCCATAAAGAGATAGATATTTGTGGGCATATCATCCATGTATTGAAAAAGAGCATTGAGAAGCAGAATTGAAGGACTGTAATGCCTTTTCCCTCATTAATTATGGGATTGATTGTCAAGGCAAAACTAAAACTCCCGAGTGGTCTAACAGTAGTCCAAAGGGACTATCCTATTGGTGCACACACAGTAAATAAGAGCACAACTCACATCAAGGGCTCTAGGTGTGCATATGATACCACAGGATCGAGTTGAGGACGAGGGTGGTGATACTGAGGAGGAGATTGGAAGATTTAGTTCTGTTCTAGAGTCCTCAGCATAGCCATCCTCTTCTACACCAGCACGAGGACCAAACAGACTCGATCGCCTCCTGAATAGAATGGATTAGATGTTTACCAAGTTAGACTCCCATGTGCAGCACACAGCGACCCAGTTTGCATATGTCTAGGGACAGATCACTGCATTGTCTTCTCAAATTGAGGATTTGTCCATGGCACGGGGATCATATTCAGAGTCAGATCAGTTCTAGCCCTTTGGCCATTCTAGTCAAAAAGGGGGAGAAAATTTTGAGGGGGAGCATAGGTTCAAACTTAGAAAAATTGGTTTATTGGTTATCAGTTTATTTGGGGTTATTTTTTTGCTTTTACAACTACTGGTTTATGTTTATACTTGTATTGTTTTGTTTTAAAACCTCAGCACATGTTATTTTAGTTAATTTCAGTGTTTATTCAGTATATTGTGTTTGTGACTTTCTCAATGCTTATGTAGCATTTTTTGTGTACTTCTAGATATTGCTAATATGTCTTAAGTACTTCACTCTTGTGCCCTTAGTAGGATTGTTCCTAAATGAATATACTTCGTGTATTTTACATTGGTTGTGTGATTGGACATGCAAGTAATCATGAGTGATTGCTTCGTTGTACATGTCCAGATGAACATTTGCTTGTTATATGTTCATTGGAGTCATTCTTTAATGCTTGCCCTTATTTGATCAAGTGTTTGTTTGCATGATATCTATTGTTTACACACTTGATCACACTATGCTTGCTCTTGTTCATACCTTATGTTCAACTTGTCATAAGCTTAATGAAAGTTTTGTTTATGTGTGAGTGTTTCAGGTTACAGGTATAAACTGCAAGTGCTTCACAGTTTCTAGATTAGGTGTGAGTGAGTTTTGCCATTGTTCCCAAACTCACGTTTAAGTCTAGAATCTGTTGTTAGGGATTTTGTCACAGAATAGCCAAAGAGGGAGATCGTAAAGTTGTGATTTACAAATTTGTACTTTGTTAGCTTTTATTCCGTGCCAAATTTTATTGTAATTTTATTCAATCTTTTGTACCTTGTATTTGTTGTGGGAATTTATTGTAAGGGTTGTGTGATAGTGAGAGAGAGTGTGAAGACTCAAGCTATTGAAGACTGAAGAGTTTTCGCAGGTATATCGCGACTAAGCATCCCATGAAAGGAAGCATGTGCCTTGCACATGATTGAAATGCGAAGTGTCAGGCCAGATGGAGACAGCTGTGTCTCGCGAGTATCTCGCGGGTAAGGCCTTCCCGTGAGACACCCGAGAGACATTCTATTCTGCCAGCCTGTCCAATCTGATACACACTTTCTGTGCCTACACTATTTATACCCACATTACCCACAAATGTAAAAGAGAGCTTCAGAGAGAAAACCCTAGTAAAAACACTTGAGACTTAGAAATTGTTCATCCAACAATTCTCTACACATTTGTTTATGAAATTTCCTCATCTCCTACCTCTCCATTTCCATACCATTGAGAGGTCAAAAGCCCAAACACTTACCACACCTTTTGAGAGTGTCCAATGAGGTTTTGGTGCTGCTGGGAAACATTGGAAGAAGCCAAGGATGGCAAATGCAACATAGAGCTTATTGCGAGATCCGGAGAGCTAGACAAGACACGGTTCCGAGAAGCCTTATTGGAGTAGGAGCTTGGAGGGTTTAGGTACAGAGGGTAGATTAGGCTTGGAGGGTCTCTTGCTTACCCATGTATCCCAATTGATTGTCTAGTGAATCAGATTACCACTTGGAGGGTAGCACAGAGGTTTTTCGCCAAGTTCTTTAGTTTCCTCTTCGATAACACGTCCCTGTGTTATCTGTGTTTGCATCTCTCTTCCATACTCTTGTTCATTTCATTTTACTGCTATGTTGCTTTAAATATGAATTAGAGTAGCTCTCTTGCTTGTTTACTTGCGTTTACGCTATTCCGCACTTAGTATTAAGTTAGTGTAAAATCAAGCAAGTCATTATTTGAATTGGGGGTCTAAATAAGCTCTTGTGTTTTCACAGATTTCGAGCTTTCAAATATTGTTGTTTCATTTAATAGTTTATCTTTCTGTCCATGTAAAAACACTTCTACTAGTCTCAAAACACAAATTTGTATATTAGAATTTCCGTTATTTCACAATATATATATATATATATATCATGCTAGACAAGTAGTTATTTATATTTTTTTATAAGGATAAAAATGGTTAATGATTTTTTTTTAAAGCTCAATTGTGACGACTAATTGAAGCAGTTACTATTTGCTTTATGATCAAATTTATGTCTATCTTTATATGTATATATATGTATATGTATATATATATATATATATATATAATTTGATGGCAAGGAAGGGAGAATTTAAACCTTAAATGTCTTAAAAATACTAAAAAATGTCAAACAGTTAAACTATAAAGCTCTCAACATTTCTTTCTATTTTTTTTTTCTTTATGTTTTCTTTATATCAAGCAAAAACTATTATTTCATTCTATAGAAGCTAGATCATAGATGCTAATAGTTATCTTTTAAAGAAGTTTTATGTTAACAATATTTTCACAACAAATCATATGTGGTAAGTTGTTATTGATTCTAATTTGAACTTACCATTAAATTTACTTTTTTGCCTACCAATTAATAACAACCAGTAATAACTTGCCACTTAAGATTTGTTGTGAAAGTATTGTCAAAATGTTATGGACAAACATTTCTCTATCTTTTATAACTTTTATGCATTATCTAAAGCTCTTTTTTAGTACTTTTTGGCCCTAACGATACTAACTCATGAGTAGGAGCTAAGGGTAATGGAACAAATAGTTAACACTTTTTTAGCAACAAATAGTTAAGACTGTTTTTTATAATAATAGTTTAGATTTTTTTTTAATTTTTATTTTATTTTATATATTTTAGTAATAGTTAAGACTTAGGGGAAGGAATTATGTGTATAGATATATGTCTCTCATGGGTTATGTGTAATTGGGTTCCGCGGAAGTCATTTGCATGTTCATTTAGGTTATCTGCAATTTTATATTTTTGTTTCTCACGAAAAAAAAAAGGAAAGTTCTCTTCATTTTTATTTTCTTTTTCTTTTTCTTTGGTCTAGTAAGTTTCAAGTAAAGCACTCATCGATTTTTCTATTTAATTATTTCTGTTTTAACGGGTTCAGAAAAATCCCTGTTACCCTTCTTCTTCTTCTTCTTTTTCTTTTTTTTCTTTTTTTCTTTTTTATTTTTTATTAGCCTTATTGATTTTTTTTTTTTTGACAAAAATGATAAAAGTATATTAATAAAGTTGAAAAAACTCGTCCCATTAACCGGAAGTTGTACATAAAAGCCAGCACAATGGCATGCAACCCCAAGAAACAAAACTAAAAGAAAGTATTTCCTGAGACAGGCTCACCAAACCCATATCTCACTGACATGTAGGTTTCACGCGGGAAATTGAAAAAACCGTCAAAATATTAATTGCTTTTTCTCTTTTCCCATAAATTTTTTTAAAAATAGTTTACTAACAAATGTCCTTACGGCATTCTTTAACATTTCCCTTTCTATGAAATATAAATTTCTATCATAATGAATGAAATTAGCGGATTACACAAACGTAATAAATGATTTTTTGAATGATTGATTGATGACACATCACTAATTTATTAACGAACTTTGTAAATGCAAACACATGTCCCAAACGACCACACGGAGGAGAGGCTTGATAGTAGAAGTCCTTGTCCCAAATAGGGCCAGCCCTTTCATTTGCCTAAGGCCCTCAAGTGGAAAGGGGCTCCAAGGTTTTGGTAAAGAAAGGTAGTAGAAAAAAAAATTAGTTTCAAATGAAACTCCAAAAATTTTGGATAAATTTGTTATTAGTAATAAACAAAATATAACACAAAATTTAGATGAAAATATCACAAATGAGCAAGAAATCCACCAAAAAGAGTTAGAAGATGATGAAATGATACAATTACAAGATAACAATGATGTTCAATTTTGCAATACAACAAATCTTGGTAAGGAACTTCAAAAGAATTTAGAATAAAATGAAAATAATGATGAAAATGTCACAATTAACAAGTTCACCATAATGATGTTCAACTAAAAGAAAATGAAAGTAATAATGACATGTCGAATTACATTCCTACAAATATTAACGATCTAGGTAATTGGAAAAATATTGACATAAAACTTAAGAGATTTATTAGTAGAAAGAGGTTCATTTAGAGTGGATTAGCCGATTAGTTATATTATCGATTGAAAATGAGATGTTAGAAGAACTTGAATGCAAAATTTTAATTAGTCAATTTGCATTTCAAAAGGCAAGAAAAATAGATTTTAAATGAAATATATTATAATATAAAAATACTAAATTAATTAATACATAAATATTAAAAAAAAAATTCCCCATTTTAGTTCTCGCCTTAGGCCCCAAAATGTCTAGGACCGGAATAGTCCCAATTCCCAAAGATGAGCGGTTCGAGCGATAGCCCCAATAAGAACCATGTGGCATGTGGTACATGTGTTATTATCCATTACTGTCACGTGACGTGGAGTCGATAAGCCCACACTGGAAACCCTCCTTTCTATATTCAGCAAATAAATAAATAAATAACACACACATGTCCCAAACTAATATGCCAGCCAATTACATGTGGCCTGATCCATCAATGTATATAGCACTAAATAAATAAATATTACACATAAACGTGATGGAAACAAGAATGAAAAGATCATATACATTCACACACACCAACCAACCATTAATTTGACAAAGAACTAAATAGAAAGAACAAGGAATGTGTGGAGTCCGAAAACGCAATTGACGGAGAAAAGAGGTGAATATTTGCTAGAATGATTGTAGTTGAAATGGCTGATATTTAAATTGAAAGAGAAAGTACGTGTAAACACGTTTTGTACCATAATTTTTGCCACAATATATGTGCAATTGAGTTGTGGAAAAAATGTGTTGAATCCATTTGAAAGTGACAGTTCACCTATTAAAATTACATATATCATCCAAATGCGGTAACAATTGTGGCAAATGATGTCATCCTAAAAGAACCGAATCTAAAATGAAGTAGGGGCATAATCGTTCCCAGCTTAGTGATCAATATGAAAATTGCCAACTTGTATTGATCAATATGGTATAAAATTACCAATTTCAATGATGATTGGCATATACTTAAAATGTTAAAAAATAAAGGGTAAATTGCAAATTACAACCCTAAAGGTTGAGGGTGTTTGAATTTTATACCCTAACGTTTTAAAATTTGGAATTTACTCCTTGAAGTTTGGGGTGTTTGGATTTTACACTTCCAAACTTTAAGGAGTAAAATCCAAACACCCTTAAAATTTAGGAGATAAAATCCAAATTTTGAAACATTAGGGTGTAAAATCCAAACACTCCTAAACTTCAAGGGATAAAATCTAATTTTGAAACTTCAGGATGTAAAATCCAAATACCACCAAGTTTTAGGGTTGTAATTTGCAATTTACCAAAAAATAAATTAGTTAAAGTCTTAAAGCTCTATAGCACAAAAGCTCTGTTACTAACTCTGTGTGTGAGTAGTGTTAAGGCACTGTTATATAAATTCTTTAAAAACCTTGAAGCCTTTTTAGTACAAATTTCTGAACGTTTGATAATTTTGCTAAAAAATTTTAAAGGATCCTTTAGTTTTATAGCTAAGGTTGAAATTAAGAGCCCCCCAAAAAAAATATATATATATATATATATATACATATATATATATATATATATAATTTACACTTCATATTTTGTAAATCGTGATATTTAAAATCTTGTATTTATAATTGGAAAAAGTTTAATTACAAAATTTGTTGTAACTTAGGCTGTGTTTGGTTCAATGTAAAATATTTTCTGGAAAATAAATATTTTTCGGAAATGCTATTTTCGGGAAAGGAAAATATTTTCAAGTGTTTGGTTGCATTATGAAAATTACTTTGAAAAATATTTTCAGGTGTTTGGTTTCATTTGAAAATGCTTATTTTCTACAAGTTTTTCACATTTTATCAGTTCCCAAACAAATTTTATAATAGAAAATTTCAATATATAAACTTAAAAAAAAACAAAACTTAAAACAAAAAACCATTCATCCAACACTGTATCCTCAGTCAAACTAAGAGAAGGAGGAAGAAAGAGTGAGTGATTGAGGAAAAAAGAGAGGCAGATCGAGAAAGAGATAGAGGCGATCGGTCATGGGTGGATCGATCTAGAGGCGGCGACAGTGACGACGAGATTAAGAGAAAAAATGACGAGATCGGTCATGGGTGGTGGCGACGAGATCGTGAGTAGACGATCTAACCCAAATCATGGTTGCATTAACGACGGCGGGGCTGTGGGTTGAGGACGACGATCTAGGCTTCACCGATGTGTCGAGAACAAGCTCGATCTTGGGTGGGTCAAGGATGAGATCGGTTTTGGGTGGATCAGGCTTGGGTGGAGACGATCGGGCTTGGGTGGCGACGTCGATGGGTGCGATCTCGTTAGTGCTGGAATGCGATCTCGCTAGTGTTTCAGACAACGCGATCTCGTCGATGCTGGGTGCGACGAGACCATGCTTCTGGTGTGATCTCCTTGTTGTTTCTCTCTCTCTCTCTCTCTTCTATTTTCCTGGGGCGGAATTCATTTGAAAGTAAAATACAAACGGAAATGGTTTTACAGGGTCAAAGGGCATATTTTAAGGTCAACGAAAATGGTTTTCCATTTGACCTAATTTTCCTTGCGCACCCAAACACCTGCATTTACAGAAAATCATTTTCGGAAGTGATTTGAAGCCAAAACAAACACAGCCTTAAGATAACAACCTTACTCAATATCATTAACAGTATTACATATTTTGAAAATCTAATCGCTAAATTGCATTTTTTTTTTACGCTCTTAATACACAGGTCAAATTTTGTACCAATCAAAAATTATTTACTATATAATTATATTTTATGCATAATTTTAAACTACAAACTTACAATTTAAACAATTTATTGATGACATAGCTATTATTCTTTGATTTTCTAGAAAATTTACAAGTATTGAGGATATGTGAAGAAAATGTAATCCAGTAATGGATTTCTCAAAATTCACCTCCAATAAATGAATATTGAGGTTGACATCAACTTTTAACTTTTAACTTTTATGTACAGTTTTTTAAAACCTAAATTTTGTTTTTCCCCTTTTCAAATTTTTACAAGGTGCAAGTGTACTGTAGTACACTTTTATAAAAAAAATTTCAACGAAAAGCTAGATAAGCTATTTCCAAACGGAATAGAATTAAGTTTGTAGCCTTAAGTTACAACCAATTTTGTAACTAAACTTTGTTCTTTATAATTTATCAAACATTCTATTAAGAGTTTTTTTTTTTTTAGTTCGATAGTTGAAAAAGAAAATTTTGAATTTGGACATGTCCATTGAAAATACTAGGAGGTATCAATTGACGTACAAATCTCTTAGCTTGTTAAGAGTTTCTTAGTTGAAAGACTATCTTACAAAATTTTTTATTACTATAGCTCTAACATTAAAGTTCTAAACTTCTAACTCTTTTAAAAGACCAAAGGAGCATTTATATATATATATATATATATATAGACACACACTAAAGGAGCAATCTGTTTTGTTCCCCCTTCAAGAAACAAACACGCTGGGTAGATGACAAATGAGATGAGATGAGATTCTAACATCAGAAATTTTACTCAAAAGTTATAGTAACTCTAAAAGCAGGATGTACTACATACTGTTGGGTTAAGATAGTTTGACCCCGGTTAATTAATTCAATTACCCAGGTTAATTAACTTTAGGTTCAATTGCATGCAGATTGTGAAAGGCAGCAACAAATCATCAAATAAACTAAATGCAATGGAAAATAAATTGATATGGTGATTTGTTGACAAATGGAAAAAATCTCTTGCAAGGAAAAAACTCTACCAGATGATTTTAAAGTCACCACTCCCAAGAATCCACTAATCAACAATCAAGCGGTTACAAGTATAAGGAATCTTACTACTCCCCTGGCCTATTTCAAAATACCAACCTACGCTTCAATACCCAATTAAACTTGATCTCGTGATAGCCTTCTTTCCTTTGATGCACAAATCTCCAATCTGTGACTAACCCTTTGCACGGATCCCAGTATGTGACTAACTCCAGCAACTTGAACGATGTTGTTGGCTGCAAAGTTTTTCACTTCATCAACCATAAAGATCAAGAAGCACTTGGTTACAAAACTCTATGGCGTAAAAACGCAATAGCTTCCAATAGAGAAAATAAATATCTAATTCTTTGTATCCATATGTGACGACTCTTAAAATAAGCCTTATATATGTCTAGAGTTGTGAGAAAAGAAACCCTAAACAAATCTAGAAAATTGAAAATCATATTTCCCGATAGATGAAGCTACTATCGAGCTACCAATTGTGCTTCACATTAACTCTCGATAGCAAGCATTTGTTGAGCTATCTGTCGAGACTTAATAAACAACTTTTCTTTACTTGCTTCTTAGACCAATCTTCATGTCTTTTAATACAAACACTTGATATGCTTGAACAACATATTTCTTAATGTATTAAACCCATCTTAGATTTACCCAAATACAAGTAAAGTGTATTTTGTCAAAAGATTAGCCAATTTACAAAAAGTATGACCCTAACACATACAACACACCATTTTAAACAATAAAAGAATAATTATTCCTTTAAAAAAAAAAAAAAAAAAACACACAAAAGAGAGGGATAGAATTCTAACACAAAACTGCACTAAAAAATCATAGTAACTTTTACCCTAGGATGCACAGACACAAACACAAGTACATGTACGAGTATGATATGAAGACATGAGCAATTTTTAAAAAATTATAACATGACATGGCAAATATGACATTGGTACAACACTTCAAATGAAGTGTCTATACTTCTTAGCTTTTACCAAATAACAACCTCAAATCTACAATTAACCTCTACTCATATCAAACAGAAAAACAAATGAGCATTTTTTTAGTATTGATTCGACTGACTATCAGTTTCGTAAGCAGGGACGAAGAGAGACTTGGACAAGGGGGGCAATGCCCCCCCCCCCCCCTCCCCAAATTTTTTTAAAATATTAATATGTACATAGGTAACAATTTTAGCAATTCTATTCTATAAAATTGCACTTTGCCCCCCCTTAATAATATCATTGATTCTTTTAAGAGTACTACTATAGTCATAAACTTTTCTACAACATTTTTACAAGTTGTTAAGGTAATAAATTTTTATTGATTTGCATATGGGCCCATCACTTGTATCATATTTTTACTTACTAATAATCACTCATCATATTAACAATTTGTAAAAAAAAAGTTTGTAACTTTAGCATTTACCTCCTTTTAAAGTCATATCTAAAATCAAAAACAAAATAAACAAGCCCAAAAAAATTGCCCAACAACAAAAATTACCAATAGTAAAGCTAAAAACAATTAAACTCAATTAACTAACCTTACCCAAAACAAATAGCCTGGCCCTTTAAAAATTTTAAACAAAATAATTTTGTCCATACTTAGACGCACGCATAAAAAACACAAATAAATAATAAAAAAACCACTAGCTGTTAAGTAATAGAGCCGGAGACTAGAGCTGCTAGACACAACCAACAAATAAAAGCTATCCTCCTAACTTCAAGTCCTACACCATTCCTATTGATAAGGATAAAAGCCAGTTTGAAAATGCCGAGCATCTACATTCCATAGCACGCTCCACGGGGTCTGCTTCTCTGACCAATTTGCCATTGCAATGATTATAAAGAAACAGATTCCAAGTGGAATGTTTCTGGGTGCCAACATTCTCTTAACCACGCCTCGATTTGTCAAATTTCTACGGCCATTGTCTTTTATTGCAGGACCAAAGAGCAATGGTAAAAAAGACTATTTAAAACATTGCCTTACATTTAGTCAACTTGTTAAAAGATAATATGTTTGGTACGTTGATTTTGCAGTATTATTTTGATGTGGTAAACATGCTATTCAAGTGACTCCACTTTTTCAAAAATATAGAATATGTGATTTTGAGTAGGGGCAATTTTATAGCGAAGTCTTAAGATTAAAATCCTAAAGTTTAGGAATTTGAAATGAACAATGAAACGTTTGAGTTGTCTCTACATATTTTGTGAAAAAAATCTATTACAATTTAGTGTTAACAACTCAAATTCCAATTTCCCCATTTCTCTCCCATTCTTTTTACTTGTCAATATTTAATATTTGACTAAATTACATATTGACTCTCTAGCTTTCATTAAAGTTCATTTCCTCTAACTTTATCTTTATTTAATAAAATTTTTTAACTTTCAAGTTTATTCAATTTGTTGCCTCTTGTTAGTCTCCATTAGAATTGCGTCGTCGTTAGTAACCTCCAAAATAACATAGTTTGCATTTTTTTTTTTTTAAATATGAAAATTAATACTTAAAAATATTTTTTGAGAAAAATAAAATAAAATAAAATTTAAATTTAAATATCTCTCATTTGAAAAATACAGAAAAATAAAAATCAAAGATATGCTCCTCTTGTTACACGAAAAAAATTTAAATACTTGTATTTGTTCTTTACCTTTTAGTTGACATTCCAACCAATTTTTTGGACGCATGGACCGTGCATGTTGGAGTAGAACTCCTGGATTATCATAGTGGGACAACTCACGGGTATCTCACAGAGAGATTCCCATCCTCGACTATGAATGACAATGGGTAGAGTAGTATCGGAAAAGTTTGATAGAATCACACGACGTTCCGAATGAACACCACATCTGGAGAAGTTCTTCGAGAAGTCCTGACTGGCCTTCTCATCATGGAACTGCACGTGAAGAGGAGTAGGGTCAAAGGAAGATGTCCCGGAACGAAGAGGGTTCCGAGACGGAGCAGATTTGCGCTTGGGTGCCATGTGTAAACTATCCGAGAGAGAGAGAGAGAGAAACACCATCACGACAGGTACCAAAATAAGGAAATGAAAGGGTACGTATGCATGAAAAATGCATGAATATGTGATGTGCTAAACATAACTGTATCATGGGTTTAACCTAATCCAAACCTATCGACACACAATTTTCAACACACAAACACACATCTAAATGCATGAATCATTATGAAAATGCAAATGGAATGCAATGCATGATCATATAGCATCAAATAAGCAAAACCCAACCCAAAAAGTTCACAAAATACTCATCAATTTTCAAAAACCCCAAAAATTTCAAGAAAACCCAAAACCTAGTTCTAAATGCATGAAATGCATGACAAATGAAGGATTAAGAGAGCATACCAAAGGAGAAATGCTCAAACAAGGCCAAAATCTAAGAGGGTAGGAGGTTTTGAGTAAGAAGAAGGTGTTTAGGAGGTGAAAAGATAGTTTCTGTTGAGAGAGAATGAGAGAAATGAAATCTGATTTCATGCTAAAGCTATTTAAAGAAATCACAGCTCGATGGATCAAAGATCTGCCGAGCACTAAAGCTTAATAGATAGAATCTGTCTATGTGCTGTCGAGAATCTGTCGACGGCAAAAAGCCTCGATGGATCGAAAAGTTGTCGAGAAACTATCGGCTAGACAGAAACTTTCTCGATGGATCGAGAATCTGTTAAGAAGCTATCGAGACAAATTCTAGATAGCTCGATGGATCGAAGATTCATTAAGATTTGTCGAGAAAAGAAGTCCAAGGGGCTCAATAGATAGCTATCTATCGAGGATCTGTCAAGAAGCTATCAAGCTTGATAAAAACCAGTTTTTCAAAGAGTGGAAAAACACATGGAAATTAATGCAATCAAGCTAGCTACTCTACCAAAAATCCAAACAACGTGTTAAGCTCTCAAAAACATCTCTCAACAACAAAAATGCAAAGCATTCATAGATCCAAAATACACACTCACACACTAAACAAGTCTAACCAATTTTATATTTCAAAAACAAGTCAAGACAGTTTAGTGATCACGCATTAACACATGTATCTCTTGTGATGGCCAAATCATATTGTACCTGCATATGTATCAAAAGTAGCAAAGAAATTGTGTTTTGTGGGTGAAAACATTGCAAGAGTGCATAAGTGGCTCACGTTATGATGATTTGAGATATGAGAGAATCAATTTAACTCACACACAATCATAACTGCTTGATAGGGACTATCACCTTCGAGATACATCCTATAACTCCCACATCTCCTACAAACAAGCTTGCAACCATATATAAAAGCATTTTAATTTTTTTTGCTTTTTTTTTTCTTTGCATATTTTTTTTTCTTTCTTTTGAGCATATCATGCATGGGCATATAAGAGAGAGAAAAGAACTACCCAATTATGTCAATTCAAAAAAATCACAATTTTGCTATGCCGAAACATACAGATGTTATTCATGATTGGCGGGCTTTAGTGGTGAGATGGTTATTTATACCTTTCTTTTAGGATTTTTTAGTCCTTCTCATCAAAAAGAGTGATATGAGTGTTAAGTACAAAAGATTACTTAATTGTACTCATCACAAACACGAGCCACAAAGCTCACTTGCTTAGTTGTGCATTAAGATGCTCATCTAAGTTACAAAATATATAAAATTTAGAAAACTTTGTTTCAATGGCCATTCAAGGTACACAAGTACCAATGTACACAATACACACATTGTTTTTGTATTTTTATGATTTTTTTTTTTTATGAAAACAAAATAAAGCAAAAACTGAAAATAAACAAACAAAAATATGTTAAAAAAAGGAGGGAGAGAGAGAACAAGTGACTAAATCACTTTGAGTGTTTTTCCTTCCACACCTTGGAAAAACCTTTCCTTTGCGCGAATCGTTGATCTTGAGGAGAGGGGGAAGAGTTGAAACCATTCATGTTCGAAAGGAACATGAGTGCCTTGAGAAGATCTCCAAAACGGGTAGGAGAGGATGGAAACTGACTCTGCTTTTCGGACAATAGTATACTATTGGTTTGCTGAGTGGCCAACCACTTGTAGCAATTTGGACGAGTATGCCGTGAAGCTCCACAGTGATGACAGAGATGCGGCTTCTTCGGTTGAGACTTTTTGTTATTAACCTTCTTAGTCCTACGGTTTTTAGTCTCCTTCTTTTCAAGCTTAGGTGGTACTCCTAAAATAGATTTTCCCTTGTTTACGTTCTCAATAGCTGTATCAGTTTTACATTCACTGTTCTCAGAATTAACATTATTAGCAGGTGAGACAAACACAGTAGTAGTACTAGAAGAGGCAATATTAGGAGAAGAGAAATCATACCCCAAACTGGTTCTATTAGAAGCAGATTTCTGAAATCTAAGCGTCTCATCAAGCTTTGCACTAGAAGTCCTCTCCAATTAAGCTCTAACTTGAAACAGCTCTGTAAAGTTGTGATTTACAAATATGTATTTTGTTGGCTTTTATTCCGTGCCAAATTTGATTGTAAATTTTATTCAATCTTTTGTACCCTGTATTTGTTGCGGAAATTTATTTTAAGGGTTGTGTGATAATAAGAGAGAGTGTGAAGACTCAAGCTATTGAAGACTGAAGAGTTTTCGTGGGCATATCGTGACTAAGCATCCCACGAAAGGAAGCATGTGCCTTGCACATGTCTGGAATGCGAAAAGTCAGGCCAGATGGAGACAGCTGTGTCTTGCGAGTATCTCGTGGGTAAGGCCTTCCCGTGAGACATTCTGTTCTGCCAGCCTGTCCAATTTGATACACATTTTCTGTGCCTACACTATTTATACACATATTACCCACAAATGTAAGAGAGAGCTTCAGAGAGAAAACCCTAGCTAAAACACTTGAGAGTTAGAAATTGTTCATCCAACAATTCTCTACACATTTGTTTGTGGAATTTCCTCATCTCCTACCTCTCCATTTTCATACCATTGAGAGGTCAATAGCCTAAACACTTACCACACCTTTTGAAAGTGTCTAGTGAGGTTTTGGTGCTGCTGGGAAACATTGGAAGAAGCCAAGGATGGCAGATGCAACATGGAGCTTGTTGCGGGATCCGGAGAGCTAGACAAGACACGGTTCCGAGAAGCCTTGTTGGAGTAGGAGCTTGGAGGGCTTAGGTACAGAGGGTAGATTAGGCTTGAAGGGTCTCTTGCTTACCCATATATCCCAACTGATTGTCTAGTGGATCGATTTCCGTTGGAGGGCGACGGAGAGGTTTTTCGCCGAGTTCTTCAATTTCCTCTTTGATAACACGTCTCGGTGTTATCTGTGTTTTCATCTCTCTTCCATACTCTTGTTCATTTCATTTTACTGCTGTGTTGCTTTAAATATGGATTAGAGTAGCTCTCGTGTTTGTATGCTTGTGTTTACACTATTTCGCACTTAGTATTAAGTTAGTGTAAAATCAACCAAGCCGTAATTTGAATTGGGGGTCTAAACAAGCTCTTGTGTTTTCACACATTTCGAGCTTTCAATTGGTATCAGAGCGGGTACACTCACTGTGGTTTAAATACCTGAGTGTGTTCCTTGACCCCGTATTGAGATGGACTGGTCTCAATCTTTGAATGTTCCACCATTCTTTGATGGTAGTAATTACGCTTTTTGGAAAGTCTGAATGAGGGCATTTCTGTGTTCAATAGATGATACTATTTGGGATGCCATAGAAGTAGGTTGGACTAGGCCCGAGGCTACTAAATTCACTTAGGATAAAGCAGCATTTGCGACAGCTAATGCTAACAGTAAAGCATTGAATGCTATATTTTGTGGTGTTTCTCCAGATGAGTTCCACAGGATTTCTCACATAACAGTAGCCAAGGAAGCTTGGAAGATATTGGAGACCACCTATGAAGGAACAAAGAAAGTTAAGGACACAAAGCTTCAGATGTTAACCACTAAATTCGAAGAGCTTAAGATGGGAGATGATGAGTCCTTTGATTCATTCTATGGAAAGCTTAACAAAATTGTGATCGCGAAGCTCAATCTTGGTAAGAAGATTGAGGATGCTAAGGTGGTGAGAAAAATTTTGAGGTCCCTACCGGAAAGCTTCCGAGCGAAAGTCATAGCTATAGAGGAGAGTAAAGATTTGGATGAAATTAAGATCCAAGAGCTCATTGGGTCTCTTTGAATGTATGAGCTTGGACTGCCTTCTCATAAGACAAGTAAATCTCTTGCTCTTAAAACCATCACCAAAAGAATGAATGATTCCTCTGAAGAAGATGGAGTGGAAAAGGATGTAGTATTTCTGGCAAAGAACTTCCGGAAATTTCTGAAGATGAAGAACAGTGGGAAACCGTTTAGCAAGGGAAGTTCTCATCCTCCAAAGGTGATAGGAAAGGAGTTTAAAAAGAAAGAAGGAAAGGATTCCCAGTCTCCTCAAGGCATTGTGTGTTATGAATGCAATGGCCATGGACATCTCAAGAAGGAGTGTCCCAACTATTTAAGAGGAAAGGGCAAGGCGTATGCCACAACACTTAGTGATTCGGATTCTTCAAATTCTAATTCTAAAGAGAGTTGTGATGGAGAAGGGAACTACTCCGCGTTTATGACTATTACCCATAATGAGTTTTCGGAGGAGTTGAACTTGCTGGTACAAGAGCTTGGGGATCATAGTGATAAAGAATCAATGGGAGTTGTCGAAGAATCTGATGCTGAAGAAGATGAAAACGCAATCGACCTTCAAGAGAACTACAACTCACTCCTTAAGAAGACAGGAGAGTATACAAGGATAGCCAAGGCAGCCGTAAAGAAAATGAAAAAGGCAGAGGAGGACTATAAAAACCTTCTAGCGCGGTATAAGGAGGCCAAGTGTGAGATAGAAACGATGAATGGTGAGCTGACTGAAGCTTATTCAAAAATCAGATTTCTTGAGCTACAGGTAGTGCAAGCAAATGCCAAGATAGAGAGGGTATCCACAAAGAAGCTAGATGATGTTATTTCATCTCAAAAACATTTCTCAGACAAGTCCGGGTTGGGATATACCAGAGGGAGTAGCTCATCGGCCAATGTCACCAAAGAAGTGAAGTTTGTGAAGGCCAGAGAGCCAGTTGTAGTTGCCTCTACTCCTGAGAAAGTAAAGGATGAAACGAAGAAGAATGTGGTTGACCAACGAGTGCTGAACAAGCCTCGTAACCAATCAGTGGCCAGAACTGAAGCCAAAGGAAGATTACCTCCAAAATCACAAAGAAGTTCAAGAACGAACCATGTATGCCATTATTGTGGACTTCAAGGGCACACCAAACCTAATTGTCATAAGTTGAGAGCATTTGAACAATACTAGGGATCAAAGGTCAAGAGGACCAAGAGATGACAGGAAGAATTGGACTGTTGGGCAACCATGAAGCAAAATGAAGATTCTGGTGTGATGGATGTAATGAAGATGATTGAGGCATTCACCACATGTTTGGCGAACTTCAACAGTAGGTTTAAAGGTCACAATTCACGTGCCCAATCCTATAGGGATATCACCCCGAACGCACGTGATGTGTGAGTGAAGAGGGGTACTCATGCATGATTTTCTCCCATGTCCATGCTCAATACTTCTAATGCTTAGGATCATAGGTTCATGCATCATATCATGCATTGTTTTCTATTTATAGCATGTCTTTTTTTACAAGTTTTTTTTATGTGTTCTTTCAATTCTTGCTCTATTTTTGAGTGTGTTCAAAATTCAAAAACCCATAAAAATTGAAAAATCTTCAAAAATTTGATCGCTTGTCTTTGTGCATATCACATGTGAGTTTGGCCTAGTACCTTCGTATTAATGGTGTAGTGCATTTTTGAGCTTAGCTTGTTTCTATATGCACATCTATCTGTGTGGAAGAAATCTTGAAAACTATGCGTGATTGTTGTAAATAGATCTTCAAGCTTGTCATGATTGATTGGTTAATTGTCTTGATGGTTTTGATACTTACATAGACTTGTGCCTATATCTCTTCCCACGTTATTTTTTTATGTTTTTGCAATTGAGCTCTCCAAATGTAAATCTCAAAGTGAAAAAGAGATATTGAGCTGCAAAAGCCTATTGCACATACTAGTATTTGACTAGGGAAAAGGGAAAGCGACTTTCGTATTGAAATGTATGGTGCTCAAAAAGCCAAAGGCTAATCCTCAATGTTGAAAGATCAAAAATTTCAAGCACCGATCTTAAAAAGAGATGTATTTATCCAAAAAGGATCAAATGTCATGATTTATGTAGAAGCCAAATGAAAAGCTTCTTAGTTGTGTAATCAATTTGTGGGAGGTTATATATGTGCATTTCTATAATTGAGATTGATCACTTGACTTAGTACTAGTTGTGTATGACTTGATTGAATTGATCATCGAAGTTTCACTCTGGTCTAAGGACTATTTCACACTTGATACTCACCCACAACACACAAGACTTTGATTCAATAAATGCTTATCTCATTTGTGTGATTGTACATGTTCAAATGTGATGTGTATGCTCAAGTACTTGATGATCAAACCCAAAAAGATTTTTGAGTGTTTTATTTGTTTTTGAAAGTGATTTTTTACTTTCATGCTTTTAGTTTTTTTTTTCAAAATGCATTTTTGTGTTTTTCATCAAAAACTGGTTCAAAGGCTGTTTCGCAAGAAGCTCACGACTTTAAGCTTCCCGCGAAAGGTGCTTGAGGGAAATCAAAAGTTATATTTTTCATACAGAAACTCTCGCTACTGCCTCACGAGTATCTCGTGACTAACCTCTTCTCATGAAATGGCTTTTAGGCAAAAACTGAATTTTTCTCAAAATCACACAGAAACTTTCGCGACTATCTCATGCCTAATTCATGACTAATAGCTTTTCGCGAAAGCATTTGTGCTTCAGTGGCTCTTCTCGCGACTGTTTCGCTACTATCTAACTCGCGAAAAACGCGTGTTTTCAGTTTTTATGTAGCAGATGTGACAGTTTTTCAAATTTTTTCACTTCCCTCGCACAAGTCTCTCGAACCCCTTTCAACCCAAATCACTATTTCATTCAAACCCCATCATTTTCAAGCAAAATCTCTGCAAAATCTTTTCAAGGTATGTGTTTCTAACACTATTTTCATCTTTTATTTTCGGATTATGCAGAATTTGTGCTTAGGGTTTTTGAAAATTGGGAATTTTTGAAAATTGGGTTGGGTTTCCTATTTTTGTGAAAATGTTTTCATGTTCCTGATTGGGCTTAGTCCCATTTGGTGTTTGTGCATCTGTGTTGGCCCCTTGTGGTAGTTCTAACATGTATTGAGGCATTTTTTCACTATGTTCATGCATTCTCCATATTTGTTGTGCACTGTTGCATTCAAGGTGCTTGACAGAATGTCTTAGTGACATTTCTGTGTTTGTTTTGAACTCAAGTGAGTTCCTAAGGTTTAGTTCTTATCATGTTTACTCTTGTCTACCTTTTTTGTCAGTGCTCGTGTGTGTTACACACTTTGTTTACTTCGTGCATCAATGCCATGCATTGCACACACTAGGCACTCTCTAGGGCCCCTCTAGGCACCCCTTATGCATCTTAAGATGCACACATATGCACAAGAACATGCACTGCCTATGCACACACAAACACACTCACTCTATTCATGCATTCTGATTATATTTACATGCTCTAACATTGTTAGCATGTTGGTTATGTCTGGTTGCTCTATTTTAAGTGTGATATGTTCTGTTTTGAGATGTTTTCATTTTTGCTTGATCTAACATGAATTTAATCAATTTTTGCTCTGCTTTGTGGTGTTGTTCTTGGTTCTTTTTTGTGATTGTGTTACTTTGCACAGATGGCTCCTACTAAACATGCAGCCACCAAGAAGCCATCTTCCAAACGCGCACGCACTGACTCTGCTCATTTCAAGTCTGCTGATGCTGATATGAAGTTTAATGATTGCTACAAGGGCGCAACCATTATCATGGAAAGGGTGGTCAATTTAGAATCCCTTGTGGGCACTTTCATCCCTAAGGTGTTCAAAGAAAGGACATGGACCAAACTCTTGAACCCGATTATGGTTGTCTATTCAAAAATCATAAGGGAGTTCTTCTCCAATGCTACTATAGACGGAGATCGTATCGAGTGCTGGGTAAGGCACAAAGAGTTTGTGATTACAAGGGAGATCATCCAGGATTTTTTGGAAGTTCGTCCAACCTCACAGCCAATTGTAGTGCTGTATGAGGATAGGTTGGGATCTACTTATGAGATGATAAGGACACTTGGTGGCACACTGAAGAAATCATCCATGAACACAATACCATTTTCACCGGAAATGAGAGCTTTGGCATATGTGATGATCCACAACTTATATCCGGTCACCAACGTCACCACTTTATCTACTCCAAGGACAAGATTTTTGTATGATCTCTTTACCCACAAAGAGATAGATATTTGTGGACATATCTTCCATGTGTTGAAGAAGAGTATTGAGAAGTAGAATTCAAGAACTGTAATGTCATTTCCCTCACTAATTATGGGACTAATTGCGAAGACAAAGTTCAAATTCTCGAGTGGTCGGACAGTAGTTCAGAGGGACTATCCCATTGGTGCACACACAGTCAATAGGAGCACCACTCATATCAAAGGCTCCAAAACTGGTGTACACACGATACCACAGAATCGTGTTGAGGACGAGGGTGGAGATACAGAGGAGGATATTGATAGATTCACTTCCACTCTAGAATCATCAGCACAACCATCTTCCTCAGCACCAGCATGGGGACCAGATAGATTTGATTGCATTCTGGCCAGAGTTGAGTAGATGTACACAATGCTGGATTCCCATGTACAACATATTGCAAACCAGTTCACTTATGTTCAAGGACAGATCACAGCCTTATCTACTCAGATAGAGGAGTTATCTGTCGATCATGGTTCTGACTTCGAGTCCGAGGCATTCTAGCCTTTTGGCCATTCTGGTCAAAAAGGGGGAGAAAATTTTGAGGGGGAGCTAAGGGAGAGCCTGCATAGTAAAAGAGGGAGTTTGAAAAGCTAACACATAAACATAGTTGTTTTGGTTTAAACTGTTTTTAGTTTTTATAACTAATAGTTCTTGTTTATGTTTTTACTGATTTTTGTAAAGCTTTAGTACTCTATGGTTTAATATTCAGTATTTTTTTTTGTTTGTGACTATCTCAATGCTTTTGTAGCATTTTTTCCTGTACTTATAGATAAGGTTAAAATGTCTTGAGTACTTCACACTTGTGCCCTTAGTAGGATTGTTCCTAGATGCATATACTTCGTGTATGTTGCATTGGTTGTGTGATTGGACATGCAAGTAATCATAAGTGATTGCTTCGTTGTACATGTCTGGATGAACATTTACTTGTTATATGTTCATTGGAGTCATTCTTTAATGACTGCCCTTTTTTGATCAAGTGTTGGTTTGCATGATATCTATTGTTTACATACTTGATTGCTCTATGCTTGCTCTTGTTCATACCTTGTGTTCAACTTGTCATAAGCTTAATGAAAGTTTTGTTTATGTGCGAGTGTTTCAGGTTACAGGTATAAATTGCAAGTGCTTCACAGTTTCTAGATTAGGTGTGAGTGAGTTTTGCCATTGTTCCCAAACTCACGTTTAACTCTAGAGTCTGTTGTTAGGGGTTTTGTCACAGAATAGCCAAAGAAGGAGATTGTAAAGTTGTGATTTACAAATATGTATTTTGTTGGCTTTTATTCCATGCCAAATTTGATTGTAAATTTTATTCAATCTTTTGTACCCTGTATTTGTTGTGGGAATTTATTATAAGGGTTGTGTGATAGTGAGAGAGAGTGTGACGACTCAAGCTATTGAAGACTGAAGAGTTTTCGCGGGTATATCGTGACTAAGCATCTTGCGAAAGGAAGCATGTGCCTTGCACATGTCTGGAATGCGAAGAGTCAGGCTAGATGAAGACAGCTGTGTCTCGCGAGTATCTCGCGAGTAAAGCCTTCCCGCGAGACATTCTGTTCTGCCAGCCTGTCTAGTCTGATACACACTTTTTGTGCCTACACTATTTATGCACATATTACCCACAAATGTAAGAGAGAGTTTGAGAGAGAAAACCCTAGCTAAAACACTTGAGAGTTAGAAATTGTTCATCCAACAATTCTCTACACATTTGTTTGTGGAATTTCCTCATCTCCTACCTTTCCATTTTCATACCATTGAGAGGTCAATAGCACAAACACTTACCACACCTTTTGAGAGTGTCCAGCGAGGTTTTGGTGCTGCTGGGAAACATTGGAAGAAGCCAAGGATGGCAGATGCAACATAGAGCTTGTTGCGGGATCCGGAGAGCTAGACAAGACATGGTTCCAAGAAGCCTTGTTGGAGTAGGAGCTTGGTGGGCTTAGGTATAGAGGGTAGATTAGGCTTGGAGAGTCTCTTGCTTACCCATGTATCCCAATTGATTGTCTAGTAGATCGATTTTCGCTTGGAGGGCGACAGAGAAGTTTTTCGCCGAGTTCTTCGGTTTCCTCTTCGATAACACGTCTCGGTGTTATCTGTATTTGCATCTCTCGTCCCTACTTTTGTTCATTTCATTTTACTGTTGTGTTGCTTTAAATATGGATTAGAGTAGCTCTTGTGTTTGTATGCTTGTGTTTACACTATTCCGCACTTAATATTAAGTTAGTGTAAAATCAACCAAGCCGTACTTTGAATTAGGGATCTAAACAAGCTCTTGTGTTTTCACACATTTTGAGCTTTCAAGCTCCACTTCAAACTTCTTGGTCTTTTCAGGCAAGAAATTGTTCTCAAATCGCAGTGCTCCAATGGTTTGATTAACTTCATCAAACTTTGTGGAGAGCTTTTCTCGATCATGTTCCACTTCACTTAGCTTCTTGGTGCCTAGCCTATACAATTCCTCATGCTTTTCAGAGAACTTGTACAGGTTTGCATAGACTGTATGGATGTCATCCTGTTCATCCATTTTCTCAAACTTGGACTCCACCGAGCCCTCTTCTTCATCTACCTCTTCAAAAATCCCCTCAGTAGGATTCACTATGGCAGTGAAAGCATTTAAGATTCCCTCATCATCATTGTCATCTAAATCATCCTCAGGCTCGGTGTCACTCAAGGTAGCAGCAAGGGCCTTGCTTATCCTAATAGTCTTGTGTAAGGGACATATTTTTATGTAATTAGCTTATCTTTTAACAAAACGCACTTTACTTGTATTTAGGTAAATCTAAGTAGGTTTAAGATGAGCATTACAAGAGGTTACATTGAAGACATGAAGATTACTTAAGAACTACTCAAGAAAAGTGCAATTTGCAAGTCTCGATACCTCCTCGACAGAAGCTTGATATGCCGAGATTCATTAAAGCTCGACACATGTCTCGATCTATTGAGCTTATGGGATTCAGACTATAGCCAGCAACGTTTTTATTCTAAAAGGCTATTTGGTTATGGGTTTGTATAATCCTTATAAGACTAGGAAAACCCAAGGTTTGTGGGTTTGTATAATCCTTATTGAACTAGGAAACCCCTAGGTTTGTGTAAACCTATTTGGAATAGAAGAGCCCATTAAGCTCTTATTTAAAGGAGGTGGAAAAAGAAAAACCTAACCCTAGAGAGCTTTATAAGGTTTTCTTTTTGAAACCCTAGCCTTCTCCTATAGAAGAAAAAGTTCTTGCTGCATTTCTTGTATGCCTTTAGGTTCTGTAACCAAGCAAAGTCTCTCACACCATCATTGAAGATCTTATTGGTGTTTCTATGTGAAGTTGTTGAAAATCAACTACATCAATCAAAGGGTAGATTCTTAGGAGTGGTGACCTTAAATTCATCCGGTGGAGTTTTGCCTCGATGGTTTTCTCCATTCGTAAACAAATCACCTGTGTCAAATTTATTTTTCACTGCATTTCACTTAGTTGATGATTTGTTTGTGCTACCACACTTATTGCATGAAATTGAATCTAATTAATTTCACTTAGCTAATTAATTGATTAATTTACCAAAGGGGTCAATGCATTCTTGTCCTATCATCTTGAGATAAGTTGGACATTCTTATTTCATATGTCCAAAACCTTGACATTCAAAGCATTTTGGTTTGGAGGGAATGGTGTACTGACCGCCTTCCTTAGCATCCTTCTTTCCTCTATCTTGGCTCTTGAATTGAGAAGAGCTGGATTGCTTTCGGTCCTTGTCGAATCCTTTTGCATTGGCATTCTTCATAAACTTCTTGAATTGCCTAGTGATATAGGATTTCATCTTGAAATCTTCATCATCAGAAGACTCATCGGTCTCATTGTGTTTGGCCTTTAGTGCCATGCTTTTGCTCTTGCTTTTGCTTGGTTTCCCAATTCTAGTTAAACCCAATTCATTGGTTTGCAAGTTGCCAACCAGCTCTGTCAAAGGAATTTTGTCAATGTCCTTTGATTCTTCAATAGCAGTGATCTTGGCATGGAATCTCTCAAATAGAGATCTGAACACCTTTCTTACAACCTTGGGTTCGGGAATAGTTTCCCCAAGATTAAAGGTAGAGTTGACTATGTCCTTCAGCTTGGCATAGAACTCGTCAAATGACTCATCTTTCGACTCATCTTCCTCCATCTTAATCTCTTCAAAGCTCGTAGTAAGCCTTTGAAGTTTTGAATCCTTGACAGCCTTAGTCCCTTCATAGGTTGTCTGGAGGATAGTCCATGCTTCCTTAGCAGTTTCAATAGAGG
Source organism: Quercus robur (assembly GCF_932294415.1). Taxonomy (NCBI): domain Eukaryota; kingdom Viridiplantae; phylum Streptophyta; class Magnoliopsida; order Fagales; family Fagaceae; genus Quercus; species Quercus robur. The sequence goes on along the minus strand of NC_065538.1, from coordinate 11,033,524 downwards.
ATATCTTCTTGAATTCCTCATTGGTGACCGCACTGAATAAAGCATTCAATACTCTGCTGTTGAAGTTTGCTGCTTTGATCTTGGCATCATCCTAATCAACTGGTGCTTCCTTTGGCTTAGTCCAGCCAATCTCCACAGCTTGCCACACATTCTCATCTAAAGACTGCAAGAAAGCTCTTATGTGTACTTTCTAGTGTGCATAGTTAGTGTCATCAAATAAAGGAGGTATAATTAGAGATTGCCCTCTATCCATGACAAATAGGGGTCAATGGATCACACAGCAAATATTAACCATAATCAGAGTGTGCCCACTCTGATACCACTTGATAGGCCAAGAATGTATTAACCCCTTTAGTAACTTAATCAATTAATTAACCAATTAAAATTAATTAGATTCAATTACATGCAATAAGCATGGTAGCACAAACAAATCACTAACTAAGTTAGATGCAGCGAAAAATAAATTTGACACAGGTGATTTATTTACAAATGGGGAAAACCACCAAGGCAAAATCCCACTGCGTGAATTTAAGGTCATCACTTCCGAGAATCTACTATTATCAAAACAAACGGTTACAAGTAAAAGGAATCTCAGTACCTAATACCAACTTACAGTTGAACCCTTACCACAATACCCAATTGGACTTGTAATGTAGCAGTAATCTCTCCTTTCAATGCACGAATCCCAGTACATGACTAACCAATGATGCACGGATCCCAGTACGTGACTGACACACCAACTTGGGGAAGGTGTTGGCTACATAGTTCTTTAGTTCATCTAACAATGAAGATCAAGAAGCTCCTTGGTTACAAAACCCTTAGCGCAAAGACATAGTAGATTCTTCTAAAGAAAATATGATGAACTATGGCAAATTCTGTCTCGGGTCACAATTTGCATGCACAATGACTTTGCATCAAGTTGCATCACCTTTGATAGCCCTTAAAATAATCCTTATATATGTCTAAGGTTGTGAGAAATGAAACCCTAAACAAATACACATAGATATGCATGAAATTAGATCTGGAAATTTGAATTTCATAATTCTTGACAAATACAGCTTCTGTCGAGCAGCTATCAAGCTTCATCATTAAACCTTGATGGATATGGATCTGTCGAGCTTTAATGAACAACACTTCTTCACTTGCTTCTTGAACAGATTTGCATAGCTTCAATACTAAACTTGAACTCTTGTTCCTTGAAGTACTAAACCCATCCTAGATCTACTCAATTACAAGTACGTTTTGTCAAAAGATTAGCCAATTTACATAACATATGTCTTTAACAATATCCACATATGTCCTAACACACTTATTTTAGGACCACAACCTTTCCCTCAATTATTTTATGTGATATATTTATGATTGGGTGTTTATCACTTTCATATGGACCAATCATTTTTTCTCCACCACTCACAGTCAATCAAATAGGATAGTTGTAACTAAAGGTGTGGTAAAAGTTGTGGTTCTAGAATTATTAATTTACTACACCAAAGAACTGTGAAAAGATTCTCCATATTAGTAGTTCTTAGAGCACTCATACCATCTTATCCAAAAGTTACCGTCTATTTTAGAATAAAAACCTACTTTTTTAAGTTAACAATTTTTGAAAATACTCACATTTGACTATCTATTATATACTTTATCTTATTAAATATCAAATTTTCTTATTTTTTTTATTCATTTCTCTTCTTCCACACATAACAACGATGACCATCCACTCTCTTTATTCACCCCCATGAAATGCAAAGAAATAATAATAAATAGATTTGAATAAGTTACAGCGCCTCTCTTTTTTTAAAAAAAAAGGAAAAAAAAGAAATAGAAAAAAAAGAGAGGTTACAGTGCCTCCTAAATTTGGACAAACATAGTAGCAAAATACTATTTTGCGTAACTAGTTCTTGATCAGATGCGAGTGATTTTTGGGCTTCATTAGATATATTTTGGGATTTATTCTATTATAGCATACCTTATGCAAATGCTCTTATAAGTTGGAGTTGAGTAGGCTTGTTTTCAGGTATCATGTCTTTGCTATTGGAAAATAGAGAATGTTATGTTCTCTCCTTCAAAACTAGAGATTTTGGAAGAATTGGGATTAATTTGGGGGCAAAATCCAAATAGAAATGGGTTGCCCTGTTAGACTCAGTCTAAGTGAAATTTTTTAGTTAAAAAATGTGTCATATCATTTTAAAGAAATTATGTTATTATTTTGTTAAAGTACTTGTAGGGGGAAAAAACTAAAATAAGTTAATGGAAGGATTAATAGTTTTGATTTATGAAACTTAAGGGACTATAAGCGCTTAGTAGATAAACTTTAGGGATCAATAATATTTTTTGGCCATTTTAATTTTTCAACATTCATTTTACCATACATTTGTGTTTGTTTAGACTAAAAATATTTATCAAAATGTATTTTCTTTCATTTATCAAAATATATTTATCAATAACACACACACACACACACATAACCACACTAGAAACATTAGGAGGTGGTGCTAACCAGTTGAGTTACAAGACTATATATTGGCTTTTTTTTAATTTGTAGTTTAATTGAAAATGTTGGTTAATCACTTCATGTAAAATTGTATAATCTTTTTCAAAGAACCATACGGAAAAAATTGTATAATCTTTTTTAAAGAACCATACCACAATCATTAGGCCATAGGGCTAGTAATTAAATAATTTTTAATTCATCGAAGTGATATGTCATAGCTTAATATATCACCAAAATAATCATATTAATTCTATCAATTTACATTGTATGCTTTTTTTTCTTTTTTCTTTCCTCATGACTTATAATATAACTGTAACTATTTTTCACAATGTAAATGATATTGTATACAACAAAATAAATACTATACATGTGACATATAAAAAACATTCCACAAGTTATTTTAAAATGAAATTATAACATACCCGCAGATAACATTGGCCAGTGACAAGAATTACAATACAAATGAAAAAGTGCAAGTGAACTCTTTCATAATAGAGCATGATAACAGTTATTCATAACCAAACTACACTTACACATAAGTATTTATCAATACTATCACTAACGATTTCGATGTAAATAGAGTACATCTAATGACACGTACGGTTTAGCAGCTTTAGAGAATTTAGAGCAAAATGGCGATACCAGTACATTCGATCCTCAACCAAGTTAAAGCATCGTTGCCGCCAATGAGGATTAATATAAAGAATACTGATCACACCGAAAAAGAAAATAATGTATGATACCCAAAAACTTGCATAGAAGAATAGAAGATCGGATTCGTAACGTTTTCCCCCCACTTGCCTTTAAAGATTTTTGTGGTGATTGAGGTGACTCATCATTCTCAGTGCAACTTTTCTTTAGCGGTGGACCGCAAAGAAATGGATTTCCTTCATAGCTACTATTTTCAAATGTTCCAAATTGTGCTTTAAAGTCTGGAAGTTTACCTGATAGGTTATTGTGAGCCACATTGAAAATTTTGAGAGAGTTCAAATTAATAAATGCTGAAGGAATTTCCCCACTCAAATTGTTGTGAGAAAGGTCTAAACTTTCCAACACAGTCAAATTTGAGAAAGTTTTTGGAATAGGACCTGTCAAGTGATTGTGAGACAAGTTCAGTCCACGAATGGAAGATAACTGTCCTAGTTTTGGCGGGATTTCACCTATTAGCTTGTTTAATGACAAATCCAGTATAGACATCATACCAAGGATGCGACCTTTGTACAAATCATGCCTATATTTTGTCACAATCTCAACCTTAACTTGTTCATAGACATTCCTCCTAAAAGAACTTACTTCATAGAAGTCAAAACCTTCGATTTGAAAATCCCTATTTAGAAGAGATTTATATGGTAGGGAAAAACCTCTTATCCCAAGATAAATGTATGTATAAAAAAGATAACTAGCAGCTGGCTTCCCAAAGGATATGTTGTTAAAGCAGTACGGTATTGTCCCAGAAAAAAAGTTATTGGAAAGATCCATTATGCCTATCCTCTTTAACCGACACAACTGCTTTGAAATCACACCACTAAAATGATTGCCACTTAACGAAAGCACTTTTAAGTTGGAAAGTCCATCAATTTCATCAAGGATGCTGCCGATAAAGTGATTATCTCTAATGTCCAACGTCACATGAGATGATGAATTTAGAATAGCTTTTGGTAATGACCCTGTGAGTTTGTTCCCTTCCAAAAGTACGTGTGTAACATCTCGTAGATTCAAGCAAGAAGGTAATAATCCTGAAAGCAAGTTATGAGAAAGGTTTATTATATTAGATGAAGGTAGTCCACATGGAATCTGGCCTTCAAAAGAGTTGCTGCTCAAGTCAACAACATCTAATGGTGACGTACTACCATTTACTATCCCTAGAGGAATTGTACCTGTCATGTGGTTGTTGCCAATATTAAGGAGCTCCCATACCTTTAGGGGTACAACTGGAAGAGCGCCTGTGAAATTGTTATTTTGCAATTCTAAAGAAAACAAGGATAGGTTGAAGTGCTTTGAGAAAATTTCACCATGAAAGTTATTATTAGAAAACCTCAAAAATTTCAAGGAAGTGCAATTGGCAACCAATTCCATTGGTACCTCTCCATAAAAATTATTGAAGGACAAGTCCAAAAGCATGGGCGGAGCCATGTTGAAGGGTGGGGGGGGGCCATGGCCCCCCCAAAATTTTGAAAATATATATATAATTATTTTAATGTTTTCAAAATTTAGTCTACAAAAATAAGAGTTGGCCCCCCTAAGTATTTGAATTAGTCCAATGATGCTTTAAAAAAAAAAAAAAAAATTGGTCTAATAGATATAGGGACAACTTTATTTTTCGTAATTTTATTTTTTATTGTAAAATGTGCCTTTATATCTGTTAAATATTTGAAAAAGTTTGGCACCAAACATGTTTAAATTTATCTTTTTCAACCTGTTATATGGCGATTAACAAGTCATTGACTCATTAAAAAATTATTGTCACTAAAACTACACATGAAATGTCTCTTTAGTTGCCACAGAATGAGTCAAAGCAAAATAGTTTCAAATATGTTTGGAGCCTAATTTGTTCCTCCAAGTTTTGGATCATTCTTGTTTTTGAAAATTACATTAGTTCGATTGAATAATTTTACTTACATTAGTATAAAATTTGTTAACTTTTATAGAAAATGAAACTTTTTAAGAATTTCACTATGACAATTGTGAAAATGTATTTTATTAATTTTATGAAAGATAGCCATCAAACATAATTTTGATTGAAAATATTAAGCTCTTTTTTTGTTGGGTGTGTGTATATATATAACTTATCAAATAAAAAAGTGTGTGTATATAAGAAAAAAAGCATGTGTATTTATGTGTGTGTATGGGGTTGTCTTAATAAATATATTAGTGTTGCAACTTGGCCCCTCCAAACAAAAATTCCTGGCTCCGCCCCTGTCCAAAAGCCATAAATTACTCATGTCACCTATTGAGGATGGAAGATTACCTTCAAATTGATTTTGGGATAAATTTAGATATTCTAACTTTGGAATCCACTTTCTGATATTTTCTTGAAGTTTCCCATCGAAGTGATTGTCTGAGAGATCCAACCAACGAAGATTCATGTAGTGATCTGACGGCAAATGAAACTCGCCCGTGAAAGAGTTACTTCGAAGATTTAACCATTGTATTCCAGTATTGTTTTCAAGCAACCATATGGGGAAGCTTCCATTCAATTTACTGTGAGAGATATCAACGACTTCCAATTCATGTTGGTCCAAGAGAAACTTAGGAAAGTTGTCAGTAAGCTTATTGAGATTACATTTAGATAGTACTAGGACCTTTAATTGAAACAGAGGGTCCCAACTGTGATTCTCAGTTTCTATATCAAGTTTGTTGTTATCACTAAAAAATTGAATCACCTTAAGCTTGGAGTGATTAGCAAATAAGCTGAATGAGAATAAACCTTCAAAAAGATTATAACTCAGATCAATGTACTCAAGGGATGTTAGGCTGGCTATTGGAGATGAAGACAAGTTTCCATTGAACCAGTTGCTAGATATATCCAAGTACGAAAGAGATGTCAAATTGTTTAGGCACGAAGGAAGCATCCCTTCAAAGTCATTACCAGCAAGCTCTATCTCTTCAAGTTTCTTCAGCGCACAAAACTCTATCAAAAGCAATAAAAGATTAGTGGGGTCTATCCTAAACTTGTGCCTCCGAAAGAATCAACAACACAATCTAATTAATATATGAAATCACGCTATTGCTTCAATAAGATTTGAAGCTTAAGAAGACAATTTTAAGTCAAATATTCTCTTATATTTCGATATCAATTTAATATTGTTTAAATAAATTTCTATATTATAAGTTTTTACTTAAGATTCATTACTTTTGTCTTTTAGACACAAACTTACTAATTAAAGTTTTGTATTCATGTTATGTTAATATCTTATTTATAACCAAGTTTTGTACTACTATAGGACCAAAATTATGGAACCTTATTCTATACGGCTGCTTTTTGGAAAATTGGCTCAATTATGATATAACAAATGGTTGAGTCGGTCTTCTGGAATTAAAATGAAATTTTTTTATTTTTTATTTTTATTTTTGAGTAAGTGGGGAGTATAATAAATTAATAATTTCTAGATTCAGAAAAAAGTGGATGGTCGAATGTTATGCTTCCAAGTTGCAGCTAATGAGGATTGATCTATATCAAGTTATCAACTATTCTCTTTTACTTGTCCTCACACTCCTAATCAAAATTGTAAAAACACGATTTCATAGCAGATTCTTACCTGAAGTGTTTAATCTTCCATTGAGTCCATTATTATAAGATAATGATATAGCCTTGAGAGAAGATAACGCTCCGATATATGGATTAATGCTTTCAGTGAAATCATTTTCACTCAAATCTAAAATCTCCAAATTGCTGAAATTTGCCATATCTACCAAGAGAATTGATGATAGTAGTATTAGGAGAAAGTCTTTAAAATGGCTTCCATTAAGGCAATTAATTGAAGGAAAATCATTAAAAATAGATGGAATGTTTACCCTTGAATGGTAGGCTTCCATTAAGACCATTCAATCTCAAGATGAGGACCTTCAAGTTGCTTAGATAACTCAGTTCTACATCACCGGTGGATATTCATATATCAGATTGAAACCAATACTACAGAAGAAGGATCTAGCAGAACTAAACACATTCTGATTTTGGAATGGACAAAAGTGCTGGATAAAATGTTCAATGGATATTGAAAGCTTACTACTACTATCATTTGCATATATCAAAAGCATTAGGCATTGCATTGAAGAATATTGTGCTTTTAAACTCGAAGAGAGTGAATGTTGATAAAAGTAAATATTTCTTACAAGATTTTCAGTTATATCTAAACTTTTCCATGGTATTCTTGGTGAAGAAAATTTAGATATGCAAGTACTTTGGCTAGAAAGAGGCCACATGCTATTGAAACTTAGATCCAGAAATTTAAGAACTGGGAGGGCACCTAAGGATCTTAAAATTTTGTTGTCAAAGTTGTTATCTCTTAAATTTAAATGTGTTAGTTTGCTCAGTTTAGAAAAACAATTCAATTTTGGGAAAAAAAAATCCATTGTCAAATTTATCAACAAAATGCGGAAAGTCATTCTCAAATTAAATTTGTCAAGAATCAAATATGTTTCTAAAAAAGATATATATATTTTTCTGGATAGGTGTGAAGTTTTATGATTGTAAGCCATAGGTATGCACTTTTATCGCAATTGTATGAATCTGCTTTTCTTATTTACGAAGCCAAGAGCAAGACCAACTCTACATCAAAGCCCAATGTTATTATAGGTGTTCAGTAGTAGCTGTTGAAGAAAAGATAAAGCACGATAAAAGTATTCACATCAACTCATGCAAATAATTCTATCTATCTTAGTATAAGAATCTAATTTTTCTATTTTACATACTTTTCAAAACATTTCACATCATATTATCTATTTTACATTAGATTACATTAAAATATTAATTTTTATTGATTTAAATTTTTTTTCTTCAAACATAATAACTATCACCTATTCTCTTTTTTTAGTCTTGGGATACGTAAAGAAAGAATAAAAGAATATATGTAAAGTGAATAGTGTTAATGTAAATTTACACAATTATTGTAATAACTTTGTAAATTTAGAAATTTTTAACTTGACTGATATGGGTGATTTTGGGAAATGAATATGTAAAAGGGCAAGGATTTGCAAGTCCTGCAATGGTGGATGTGACATCAGTCCAATTAGTGTCTCTCTCTCTCAAAATATGCAGGACATGCTGCAATCAAAGTTGCAGTATGTAAAATTGATACATTTTTCTATTTTATGGGGGGAGAAACTTGTTTTTAACCTTTGTTGTTTATAGGGGGAGTTGTCTCTATTTTCTATAGAGTTGAATTGTTTTGTGTTTCCTTGATTTTCTATTTTCTCTTATCCTTTGTTCTGTATATTTACTATCTACTCTTTGTTTGAGTTATCTTTATCAATACGTGACAAAAAGGGGGAGAAATAAATGAAATTTGAAAGGTTTTTAACTGTTTTTATTTAGGGGAGATAAAATTGTTTTTGTAAGGGGGAGAAAATAAAATTTTTTGATGTATCTAACTTAGGGGGAGAGTTAGTTTGCATATTTGTTATTTGCTTTAATTTGATTATTTATTGTTTATATGTCTTTCTTTCCACACATGCGGTGATGTGTTTTTTAGAGTGTTTTCAAGAAAGACAAGTACATTCTGATCAAGACCTTCTACCTCTTATTACAACTTCTGGGTTAGGAGTCTTAGATTGGGATTTGTGATATATTTGAGCATTTTATTGTATTGGGTAGTTCTTGTATTTGAGTATTTCATTTTGTATATGAGATTTGTCACGGATTGCCAAAGGAGGAGATTGTTAGGTTCTAAAAGTTTAAAACAATTGGCAAACCATGAACACAAAGTTGTCTAGATATAGATCCTAGAGTCTATAGGTATTATTAGATAATGCTCAAGGTGATTCAAGTCAAGATTCAAGAATATACAAGTTGTAGAAAGAAGTATTCAAAAACTGCCTGGTTCGATCGATCGAAAGACAAGCTTGACCAATCAAAACACGTATCTGTAGAATTTTAAGTTCGGCCCAACAGCAGTTCAAGCCCAAAAAGGATTAGAGTTTCAGATCTACTTCTTCTAATATATAAAGGAAACCCTAAGCACATTTTTATAAGGCTTTTCAGAGAGAGAAGAGTGTGCCTCCTTTGTATCTAGGGTTTTGTACCCAAAAAGTTCTCTCATGTCTTCTACCGGTGTTGCAGAAGTTACTGTCTTCTACTTTGTATGATATGATTGTTTTGTTTTAACTTAGATCTAAATAATAAACCTAAGTATTCACTTGGTTAATTAATTAGGTTAAACAATCTAGTTTATAAGGATCTAAAACCTAACAAAACGTAAATTTAAGTGCACCAGCTTGCTCATTTTAGACAAACAATTGGATTCTATAAAAAAAACATATTCAACCAATTGTTAAATCAATGAAGACAATGGGAAAGGAGTGTCATAACATGTTATTCAATTGTTTGTGAATGATCAGTTGTTTGTGAGTTCAAGTTGCAACCAATTAGATCTATTCTATATCAACCTTTCACTTTCCCTTGTTTTTACACTCCTATTCAATTTTGGAAGATTAACAAATTGTCAAATTCGATTTCATAGTAGATTCTTACATCGAATGGGTAAAATTCCATCAAGTCGATTAGAATATAATGATGGAGCCTTGAAAGAAGATATTGCTCCAATATATGGAGTGATACTTCCAGTGAAAGAATTTCTACTCAAATCTAAAATCTTCAAACTGCTGAAGTTTGCCATATGTACAAAGAGAATTGAAGATAGATAGTGTAAAGAGAAAAAATTTAAAATGGCTCATTGGCTTATACTAAAAGAACTTACTTATCACAAGAAAATTTTTCTTGCAGTTAAAATGGATGATGGAATGTTTACCCTTGAATGGTAGGCTTCCATTAAGACCATTTCCTTGCAGGATGAGGACCTCCAAGTTGTTTACATTAACCAGTTCTATGTCATCGATAAAGAGATATATACTTGTCAAATTGAAACTAACAGTGCAAATGGAAGATCTAGTAGAATAAGTTAACACATTTCATATTGAAGCCACACTACCACAATCATTTACATATATCAAGCATTTTGTTATTTTTAACATGAAGAAAGTAAATCTCAATAAAGGTAAAATTGGTTATAAAATCTCAGTTTTTTCTAGACTTTTTCATGGTATTCTTGAAAAAGAAAATTTAAAATTGCATGTACCGTGGCTAGAAAGAGGCCCTTCCATGTAATTGTAACTTAGGTCAAGAGATTTAAGAACTGGGAGGGCACCTAAGAATCTTAAAATTTCCTTGTCAAAGTGATTGCAACTTAAATTTAAGTGCGCCAACTTGCTCATTTTAGACAAACAATTGGATTCTGTAAAAAAAACATATTCAACCAATTTTTAAATCCATGAATACAATGGGAAAGGAGTGTATTCATCATCACAATAATCATAATACAAAAATAAATAAGTAAATGAATGATCTATCAAGAATCGATTGTGATTTTTGGTATGATCATTAGTGCAACCTGCATTGTTGATATGTGAAGTTTTACTATTGAAAACCATATGTAACTTTGAAAGCAAAAGAAGGTATGTGCACTTATCATTTAAATACGATGTGTGGGCTCTTGTTTCTGCCTTTCTTATATGTGAAGTGAAGATCAAGTGTACATGACTACATCAAAGCCCAATGATATATGTATTATCGGTAGTAGCTGCTAAGAGCATTTCCGGCAGCTTATCCAAATTTTTGTATTTTTTGGAGGGTGAACAATTACAGTTATATTCAAGAAGTCCACAGTCACACCCCACGTTTTCCTTTTTTTCTTTCTCTACCCCCAACCTTTTTGGTTTCATTATAGTCAACACACACACAGACGCTAAGAGAAATCCCTGTCCACTGCCGTCTCTTTACCGCTGCTGGTCTTCCTCCCACTGCCGAGTGCATGCAACTGGGATTGGGTTAGATCGGCTTCTATGTTCTTGATCTGTTGTTTTTGTTTTGATTTAGATTTGTTGTTCTATTTTACTTTCTCTTTTGCTTGTTCTTGATCTGTTGTTGTTTTGATTTTAGATTTGTTGTTCTAATTAAATCTGTTTTTCCCCCTTTTTGATCTGTTGTTGTTGTTGTGATTCTGATTTTAGATTTTGTTAAAAATACTGGAAGATTGTATTGTATTTCATAATAAGAGAATATACATCAGAGCCTTATATAGGAGGCGTAAGTGTGCGGTACAAGTAAAGTGTTGTACAAGTAAGGTAATTGGGCCTAAAGCCCATAATATAATATAATATACATTAACAGCCCCCCTCAAACTCAAGGTGGATGTGAGACCAACTTGAGGTTGTCAACTAAATCACGAGTGCGTCTCTTAGGAAGTGACTTGGTGAAGATATCTGCAAGTTGATCTTTGGAGGAGACGGAGAAGAGCTTAAGAGCACCATGGACAAGATGATAACGGATAAAATGACAATCAATCTCAATGTGTTTAGTCCGTTCATGAAAGACATCATTGTGAGCAATATGAATGGCACTCTGGTTGTCACAATAAAGGGGAGTAGCAGAGGAGGTGGACACACCCAAATCCTTAAGAAGCCATCGTAGCCAAAGGAGCTCAGATGTGGTATCAGCAAGGGCACGATATTCTGCTTCAGTACTAGAGCGGGCCACAAAAGTTTGTTTCTTACTTCGCCAAGAAATCAAAGAAGAACCAAGGAGAAAGCAATAACCTGTAGTGGACCTGCGATCAGTGGGATCCCCTGCCCAATCAGCATCAGAAAATGCACGAAGTACAAGAGGAGACTGAGCTGAGTAGAAAAGGCCATGGAAGAGAGTGCCCTTCAGATATCGAAGAATGCGCAGAACAGCAGCATAGTGAGTAGATCGTGGAGCAGACAGATACTGGCTCACCTGATGAACAGCATAGGAGATGTCTGGACGAGTAACTGTGAGATAAACTAGGCTGCCAACCAATCGTCTGTAAAGAGAAGGATTAGACAATGGTTTCCCCCCCGAGGGTGTCAAATGCGCATTAAGTTCAACCGGAGTGTCAACAGTCTTGCTGTCAGTGAGTCCAGCTCGAGATAAAAGGTCAGAAGCATACTTGGCTTGAGTAATATAAAGACCATCTGTGGAATGAGTAATTTCAAGACCCAAGAAATAACTGAGATGTCCAAGATCTTTCATCTCAAATTGCTGACTGAGAAAATCCTTGAGGTCTTGAATGCCACTGAGGTCATCACCAGTTATGATCATATCATCCACATATAGAAGAAGCAAAATGGTGCCTTTATCAGTACGACGAAGAAATAAGGCAGAATCATACAGACTGGCAGTGTAACCCAAGCGAAAAATAGTGGAGCTGAACTTGGCAAACCAAGCTCGTGGAGCTTGTTTAAGACCATAAAGTGCACGTCGAAGATGACAAACCTTGTTTGAGTCAACAGAGAGACCAGGAGGAGGTTGCATATAGACTGCTTCACTCAAATCCCCATTAAGGAAAGCATTTTTAACATCCATCTGAAAAAGATCCCATTTACTAGCAGCAGCAACAGCTAAGAGGGCACGAACAGATGAGATACGAGCAACTGGAGCAAAAGTCTCTTCATAATCAATCCCATACTCCTGTGTAAAACCTTTTGCAACAAGACGAGCCTTGTAGCGCTCAATGGACCCATCAGAGCGAGTCTTGATCTTATAGATCCACTTACAACCAACCACAGACTGTCCAGGAGGGAGAGTAACCAGATCCCAGGTATGGTTTTTGGTTAATGTATCAAGTTCCTCTTTCATTGCAATCTGCCATAAAGGGTCAGTGGAGGCCTCACGATAGGTTTGAGGCTCGTGAAGTGTAGCAAGGGCAGTGTAACAATGATAGTCAAGTAAATGTGTAGGAATGGATCTTACCCGGGTTGAGTGGCGATGTGGAATGTCTTGTGGAGGATCTTCAGGCGGAGCAGGAGCAGGGGACCCAGGCTCAAGGTGGGGTAGCTCGTCATCAACCTGTTCATCTTCAACCTGTCTAGGAGAAGCATCAAAAATATCTGGAGAGAAGTCCAAAGAAGGATCAAAAGTATTTGTAGAAGGAACAAGAGACTCGTCTGGAAAGATTTCTAAAACAGAGGAGTTAGTCAAGGAAGAACGAAAGTGAGAGAGCTCAACAAACAATCGGTGTTCCCAAAAGACAACATTACGAGAAACACGAAGACGATGAGAGACAGGATCATAACACCTATACCCCTTTTGAGTTTCGCCATAACCAAGGAAACAACAAAGTCTAGATCGAGGCTCAAGTTTGTTGTGCTCATGAGGCTGAAGAAGAACGAAACAAGCAGATCCAAAGGATCGAAGGTGATGATAATCAGGAGGTGACCCAAAGAGACGCTCATACGGAGTCTGATTATGGATGACAGCACTTGGAATGCGATTAATCGCATGAACAGCATTAAGAGCAGCTTCACCCCAAAATGCGGCAGGAACTTTGGCAGAAAGAAGAAGAGCACGAACAGTGTCAAGAATATGACGAAGTTTTCTTTCGGCTCGACCATTTTGCTGAGAGGTACCTGGACAAGTTAGATGATGCACAGTGCCATAGGAATGTAACAAAGCTTGAAAAGCATATTGAGTATATTCAAGAGCATTATCAGAACGAAAAGTTTTGATACGTTTGGAGAATTGGGTTTCAACCATTTTGGCAAAGTTGCTGTATATTGGTAAAATTTCAGAACGAGATTTCATAGGAAATATCCAACTATAACGAGAATAATCATCAATAAAGACAACAAAATATCGAGATCCACCAATACTAGCAACAGAAGAAGGTCCCCAAACATCAGAATGAATTAACTCAAAAATACTATTAGAAATGGATTCACTGTTATTAAAAGGCAACGCTGGTTGTTTTCCTAACTGACATGAAGTACAATCAAAATTGTCTTTGGACACAGAACCCAACAGACCCCTAGAAGCTAACTGTTGTACCCGAGAAGATGATGCATGACCAAGACGAGAATGCCAAAGTGCAAGAGAAGGTAAGGAAGAAACTGCAGCAGCTGCAGCAGCAACAGAAACAGGAGCAACAGGTGGAAGATGAAGATTGTCCACGGGAAACATACGCCCAACTCTAGGGCCGGTCCCAAGCTCTTGTCCCGTCCTCGGATCCTGCACAATACACCCAGAATAGTCAAAAATAAGGCGATAACCTAATTCAGCTAATTGTCCCACAGAGCACAAATTATAGGATAGGTCAGGTACATGGAAGACTCCAGGAACAGAAAGGTTAGAGGTTGAAACAAAACCTAAACTATTTCCATGCATGGTGGAACCATCACCTATATGAATATTTAGAGGATGTGGTGCAGGGTCAAGTTTGGAGAATAAGGATGAGTGAGGTGTCATGTGATTGCAGCAGGCAGAATCAAAAAGCCAAGTTTGAGACTTACCGGGTAGAACAGATAGGGCAGTGGAAAGAGATGCATTACCAGCCATACGAACAGCCTGAGCTATGATTTCCTGTAGTTCAGTGGGGGAGAGGTTGATAGTGGATCCAGAAGACTGGGACTCAGCTGAGGTGGAAGCCATTGGCGGAGTAGGCTCAGTATTAGCAACAGCAGCAGTAGATTTGTTGCGACGGAAACAAGTCTCAATGGTGTGGCCAGAACGCTTGCAATAGTTGCAGACTTTTTTGTTGGACTGTTTGCGACGATTGTGAGAGCCAGAGGAATCACTTGATTGCTGAGGTTGCTCTATGAGTGGAGTAGATGGAGTAATAGCCAAAACATTGAGCTTATTCTGGGCTTGAAGGGTTGCAAGACGAGCTTCTTCTCTAACTAACTCATTCACAGCAGTATCAAGAGAGGGAGCAGGACTGCGATTTAGAAGCTGACCTCGAATGGGCTCAAAGTCCTTGTGAAGTGACATCAGGAATTCATAGAGGCGAAATTCATCTCTGATGGAAGCATATTGCTGAGCATCCTTTGAGCATGCCCAAGTTGGATCAGAAAGGTCAATTTGGTCCCAAATGTAGCGAAGCTGATCATAATAGTCATTGATGGATTGCCCTGGTTCTTGCCTGAGTTGATGCAATTCAACCACTAACTGATATTTCATGGATCCATGAGTAGTGGAGTACCTTCTGGCCAACATATCCCATGCAGATTTTGCATCATCAAAGCTGCCCAACAGATTGGAAATAGAGGGAATGGAAGTGTTTCGAATCCATGTGAGGATCATGTGGTTATGACTATCCCATTCAATCATGCGACCAAGAAAAACAGCATCTTCTTCACTTGCTCCCTTGACAGGAATAGTCATTGCACCAGTACAATAATGCCAGAGCATGCGACCCTTAAGAAAACTGCGCATAGCTTGAGACCAAGATAAGTAATTTTTATTCCCCTCCAATACAGTATTGATGGGGCGAGGAACAAAATTATCCTTTTTATCCATTTAGAGACACAATATGCAAAAACAGACAGCAAAAATGAAATCTACGCGAAAAACTGGGTAAGGAGAACCTGGACTGAAAAAGTCAACCCTGGAAAAGTCAACGGTCAACGGCCAGTCAAAGTCAACGGTCAGCCTGAAGTCAACGGTCAAATCCAAATTCAGAAGGTGACGTCAGCGGATGACGCAAGCAGTGACGTCAGCAAGCTGTTAGGGCTGACGTCAGCGATGACGTCAGCGAGGCTGTTGAGGCGCGTGACGGCGCGTGACGGCGATTGACGGCGAGTGGAGGCGCGTGACGGCGCGTGGAGGCGCGTGAAAAGAAGCTGTGGCGCGTGGTGGCGCGTGAACGGCGGAACAGCAACTTTGAGCGGCGCGTGGGGGCGCGTGCAGTCTCCGATGGCGACGAGGCTTCCACGAGTGTGTAGATCGGCGCTGGACGATCTCAG
This sequence comes from Quercus robur, assembly GCF_932294415.1. Lineage (NCBI taxonomy): Eukaryota > Viridiplantae > Streptophyta > Magnoliopsida > Fagales > Fagaceae > Quercus > Quercus robur. The sequence continues at coordinate 11,017,560 of NC_065538.1, read as the reverse complement.
TGGTACCTTCAAAATCGTAATCGGAGTAGTAATTGCAGCGGAGCAGTTGTCTGTGCAGTGTGAAACTCCTTAACGACGGCGGCTGCAGGTCCAGAACCCAAGGACGACGGCTGGATGACGTCGGAAGTTCAACGGCGAGAGGCTGCGGCGGCAGTGTGATGGCGGAAGCGTTGTTAAAAAGAAAGCCACACTAATGAAGACAAGACTGCTAAGAAAAGGTCAGAGCAGTGGCTCTGATACCATGTTAAAAATACTGGAAGATTGTATTGTATTTCATAATAAGAGAATATACATCAGAGCCTTATATAGGAGGCGTAAGTGTGCGGTACAAGTAAAGTGTTGTACAAGTAAGATAATTGGGCCTAAAGCCCATAATATAATATAATATACATTAACAGATTTGTTGTCCTAATTAAATTTCTTCTAATTTTAAATTGTATTTGAGTTTTGATTGTGTTACCGTTTAGATACACTTGAGAGAGAGAGAGAAATGAGTTCGGTTGAGAATGGAGAGAGAGAACAAAGAGGAAAGGAGGAAAAAGAAATAATATTCTTTTTTATTCAGCCGTGCATTTTTTTTTTTTAGAGATAATAATGTTTCGGAGTTGTTAGAGCATTCATACTGTGCTTCTAAAATATTCTACCTATTTTACTATAAAAATCTACTTTTTTTTTTTTTTTACATCGTTACTTTTCTAAAACACTCTTCAATTTATCTATCATACACTTTCATTTATTTAAATAATATTTTTTATTATTATTTTATTAATATTTATCTCTTTCTTTAATATATATATCTCTTTCTCAGTTTATCAAAAAATATCTCCCTCATCTCAACATTTCTCTCTCTCAATTGCAAATCAGAGTCTCAACGATCTCTCTCAATCTTCTCTAGTCCTCCCTCAACTCTCTTCCTCTCTCATATCTCAAACCCAACACTCACAAACAGCGGCAGCAGTAGCAACAGAAGATCCGGCAGCAGCAACGGCAGATCCGATGGGTTTGGGTTGTTTTTGAGTTGGGCTTTCCAATGGATTTTGGTGGATTTTAGGGGTGGGGAAAAATTGCCATCCCTAGGTATTATTCTTGAACATAATGATGAAAGCAGCTTGACATTGTGGGTGATTGGCACGTCATTTGAGTTTTCTCGTGATTTAATTTTTAGTTCCTTATTGTTATTGATAATAAGTGATTATTTTTTTTGATAGGAATAAGTGATTATTTTTTAATGTTAACGTAGTGGAATTTGTTATGCTTCTTATTAATGATGAGTAAAATTGTGAATACCATAGCAAAATTGTTTCAATTTAAGGAAATAAAATATTTTGCTAATATATACATTTTTTTTTTAGGAAATTTGCTCATATCAATAACGGTATATTATTTTAAAATTATTGCCACGAGAGCCATAATAAATATAAACTAATGTCTCGCCTAATACGTTAACCGATAATATATTCACCAATTACATGAAATAGCCCTAATCCACGTGCATATTTTTCTTTCCTCTTTTTTTAATAATTCAATAATTAGAAGAAAGATGATTTGGAATTTAGATATCTCCATTAGAAATAATAAAATGGTCTAGTCGAGATATAAAACTCTTTTGACATCAATTTACATATCTTAATTGATAGGAGAATGGAGTACATTAAAAAGATTATACAGGGATACATGCGTGCACCAATGAATCATCTAACAAAGAACATAAATCAATAAAAAAATGAAAAAGTAAAGCTTATGTGGATGGACGGTGGAGCGAAGAAAATATAAAGGGAGACGTGATGATAAGGAATAAAAAAAAGTAAAGAAGATGAAATTTCTGCGAATCCAAACCATGTTTACCATCTAGAATTGTCAAAACGGGTGGAAATTACCAGTACAAGACACATTTGAAATGTTGCAAAGGGACATAATCATGCTAGTTTGGTGGCTGATATGAAATCATTTGATGTACAAATCCAATAATTTTGATGATGCGTGTTTCTTCCCTCTTCTTCTTATTAAATATTGATTTTAGTATGTGGAGAGTGTATATTAATATTATATGAATTGAACTATGGTCCAAGAATGGAACTGTGGAGAAGACAAATTTGGAATAGGTATGGATGTAGCAGCGTGCTGGTCAAAAGTGCTTATATTTGTAGGAATAGTAGTATTAAACTTAATGTTGGAAGTTATGGATGGGCAAAATAAAAGCTCTGATATATATCAAAACTTAAAAGCCGCTCTCCAAATAGAATGATGGAATCTGAGATCTTTATCATTGAAAAAGAGAAAAAATTACAGGATCTGGATCACTACAAAAAAAAAGTTCTATGGCCACGTTTTTAAAACGCGGCTATATGTCAAAAAAAAACGTGGCTATAGCCTATAGCCGCACTTTTTTCGGCCGCGATTTCTACTATGGCCTAAAATCTGTGACTATAGGACTGATGGGCCTATGGCTGCACTTTTTCAAATGCAGCCCAAGACCAGGACCTATAGCCACGTTTAAAACGTGGCCTAAGGTTGTGGTCTTGGGCCGCGTTTTAAACGCGGCTACAGATTTAATCTTAGGCCACGTTTAAAACGTGGCCTAAGATCAGAACCTTACGCCGCGTTTTAAACGTGGCTATAGGTTTCACCTTAGGCCGCGTTTATACAGTAATCTAAGACTAAACCAGAGCTAACTGCTTTGAAATAGACTCCCTTATGTTTACATTTGGTTTATTAGGGACATACACGTCTAACCGTACCAACAAACTTCTATAAGCCTCACATGATCCCTCTCGTGAGTCACTTTAGCCATGCGACACCGTTTCTTTACGTACATGCATATAATTTAAAGCATCACGACATCGTTTGCTTTAAAAACATGTTTTCATTACCCAACATTTCCGTTTGTTATATGTTTGGTTTGGGTGAAAAGTGTATAAGCCATCCTACCGTGTGAACATTTCCCATCCTGAAGATGTGATAGGCCAAAGATAAGGTTTGCCTACTATAGGGGCCTTTTGGTATTGTTGGGTTTTGACTCTTCTACTACACTCAGGCCCGTGAAACTTTGGGTAAGAAAGTTGGGATTGGCCTCATGAGCACAGCATTGCAAGCTAGCTTGTGCGCAAGTCAGGATTGCCTAATATCGAGATGATTACTGCAGGCTGGGTGCAAGGTGTGACTATGGCAAGGACGCTGTTACAGATAATGCAAGAGAAGTATACCACAGCAGAATAACCACCACAATGAAAACGTTCCAAATAAAGCTATAGTAAACAACCAAATGCCACGAATAAAATAAACACAATTACAGCAAAACAACTGATACAGCAAATAGAAAAAGAAGAAAAATATTACAGCAGGACATAAGATGCTACAACAAAGTGAATAATGACATGACTGCCAAATAAACTAAGAGAGACTATCACAGAGCAACAATGACAATGTCCAACAAGTACAATGGAGATAGTGTTAGGACATATATGAATCATGTTAAGAACATATGTCATTTAGAATTGACTTATCCTTTGACAAAACGCACTTTACTTGTAATTGAGTAGATCTAAGATGTGTTTAATACTTCAAGGAACAAGAGTTTAAGTCCAAATATTGAAACCATGTAAATCTGTCCAAAAAACAAGTGAACAAGTGCTAGATTTTAAAACTCGACAACTAGCTCGACAAATAGCATCTATCAAGGTTTAAAAGGGATCTTCAGCCCGATGGTCGACAGCTGCACGATAGATAACTTATCTATCGAGATTTACGAAAATCAGTTTTTCAGATATGATTTCACGCATATCCATGTGTATGTGTTTACGCTTTCTTTTCTCACAACTCTAAAGATATATAAGGATTATTTTAAGGGCCATCAGAGGGTTGTTGCACTAGTTGTTGCAAGCATATTGTGACCGGAGACAATTTGCCCTAGTTCATCTTTCCCTTGAAGAAGCTGCTGCATTTGTACGCCATAGGGTTTTGTAACCAAGGAGTTTCATGATCTTTATCGTGTTTGAAAACTTGAAAAGGTGTTAAAAACACAAGAGCTATTTAGACCCCCCAAATAAAAGTTATGGCTTGATAGATTTTACACTAACTTAATTCTAAGTGCGAAATAGTGTAAATGCAAGCAAATAAACAAACAAGCTACTTTAACACATATTCATATAATCACAGCAATAAAATGAAATGTAAAAGAGTAGGGAAGAAGAATGCAAACACAGATAACACGCCGATGTGTTATCGAAGAGGAAACCGAAGAACTTGGCGAAAAACCTCTCCGCCGCCTTCCAAGCGGTAATCAATTTACTAGACAATCGGTTGGGATACATGGGTTAGCAAGAGACCCTCCAAGCCTAATCTACCTGCTGTACCTAAGCCCTCCAAGCCCCTACTCCAACAAGGCTTCTCTGAACTGTGTCTTGTCTAGCTCTCCAGATCTGCAACAAGCTCCATGTTGCATTTGCCATCCTTGACTTCTTCCAATGCTTCCCAGCAGCACCAAATGATCACTTGACACTCGGAAAGAGTGTGTTAAGTGTTTGGGCTATCAACCTCTCAATGGTATGGAAATAGAGAGGTAGGAGTTGAGAAAAATCCATAAGTTATTGTGTAGAGGATTGTGGGTATAACAATCTCTAACTCTCAAGGTATTTGGCTAGGATTTTCTCACAAAAGCACTCCTTAACATTTGTGGATAATGTGGGTATATATAGTGTGGGTATAGAAAGTGTGTATCAGATAGTACAGTTTGGCAAAACAGAATGTCTCGCGGGTAAGTCTTGCAGGAAGGCCTTACCTATGAGATACTCGCGAAACACAACTGTCTCCATTTGTACTGACTCTTCGCACTCCAGTCATGTGCAAGGCACATACTTCACTTCGTAGGATGCTTAATCGTGAGCTACCCGCAAGAAATCTTTTAACTTCAATTGCTTGAGTCTTCACATACTCTCTCTCTCTCTCTAACACACAATCCTTACAATCAAATCCCACAATAAATATAGGGTACAAAAGATTGAATAAAATTACAATCAAATTTGACACAGAATAAAAGCCAACTAAATACATAGTTGTAAATCACAACTTTACAGTGTTGATGAACTGAAGAACTTTGCAGCCAACATCCTTCTCAAGTTGGTGTGTTAGTCACGTACTTGGATTCGTGCAAAGGAGTAAGCCACGTATTGGGATCTGCACATCGATCGGTTAGTCACGTACTGGGAGTTATGCATTGAAAATGAGAGATTATCACTACAGAACAAGTCCAATTGTGTATTGGGGTAAATGTTTAACTGTAGGTTGGTATTAGGTATGAGGATTCCTTTACTTGTAACCGCTTGTTGTGATAATAGTGGATTCTCAAGAGTGGTGACCTTAAATTCACCCGGTAGAGTTTTTTACCTTGGAAGTTTTCCCCATTCATAAACAAATCACCGTGTTAATTTTATTTTCCGCTGCATTTAATTTAGTTGGTGATTTGTTTGTGCTATCACGCGTATTGCATGTTAATTGAATTAATTAATTAACTTTGCTAATTGATTGGTTAATTTATCACAAGGGGTCAATACATTTTTGACCTATCACGTGGTATCAAAGCAGGCACACTCTGATTAGGGTCAATCTTTGTTACGTGATCCATAGACCCCTGTTGTCATGGATAAAGGACAATCGTTAATTATACCTCCTTTATTTGATGGCACTAACTATGCATACTAGAAAGTACGCATGAGAGCTTTCTTGCAGTCATTAGATGAAAAAGTGTGGCAAGCTGTGGAAAGAGGCTGGACCAAGCCAAAGGAAGCGCCGGCCAATTGGTATGATGCTAAGATCAAGGTGGACAACTTCAACAACATGGCATTGAATGCTTTATTAAGTGCGGTCACGAATGAGGAGTTTAAAAAGATATCTTCTACCGAAACTGCCAAGGAAGCATGGACTATCCTCCAGACAACCTATGAAAGAACTAAAACTATCAAGGATTCAAAGCTTCAGATACTCAATACAAGCTTCAAAAAGATCAAGACAGAGGAGGATGAGTTGTTTGATGAGTTTTGTACCAAACTCAAGGACATAGTGAACTCAGCTTTTAATCTTAGGGAAACCCTTCTCAAACCCAAGATTGTCAAAAAGGTGCTCAGATCTCTACCTAAGAGATTTCATGCCAAGATCACCGCAATTGAGGAATCAAAGGACATTGACAATATCCCTTTAATAGAGCTGGTTGGCAATCTGCAGACCTATGAGTTGAGTTTGACAAAGATTGGGAAATCGAGTAAGGGAAAGAGTATGGCACTGAAGGTTAAGAGCAGTGACATAGATGAGTCTTTAGACGATGAAGATTCAAAAATGAAATCCTACATTACAAGGTAGTTCAAAAAGTTTATGAAGAATGCCAATGCTAAAGGATTTGACAAAGACTGCAAGCAATCTAGTTTGTCTCAGTTCAAGAGCTAAGACAAAGGAAAGAAGGATGCTAGGGATGGTGGTTAGTACAATGTTCCCTTAGGACCAAAGTTCTTTAAGTGTCAAGGCTTCAGACACATGAAACAAGAGTGCCCAACTTATCTCAAGACCATTGGGAAAAGCAAGGCCCTTGTTGCTACCTTGAGTGAAACCAAGCCTAAGGATGATGGAATCCTAAATGCCTTCACTGCCTCTGTAAATCCTACTAAGGGGATTGTTGAAGAAGTGGATGAATAAGAGGACTTGGTGTAGTCTAAGTTTGAAACGATGGATGAACAAGATGACATCCACACTGCCTATGCAAAATTATACAAAGTCTTGGAAAAGTATGAGAAGTTGTATAGGTTGACCACCAAGAAGCTCAGTGATGTGGAGCTTGAACGAGAAGAAATCTCCAAGAAGTTTGATAAAGTAAATCAGACCATTGGAGCACTGAGATTTGAAAACAATTTCTTGGCTAAAAAGACCAAGAAGCTTGAAGCAGAATTATTTTAAGTCAAAGCTTAATTGGAAAGGACTTCCAGTTCAAAGCTTGATGAGATGCTTAGTATTCAGAAATCTACTTCAGATCGAACTGGTTTAGGGTATGGTTTCTCTTCTCCTAATATTGCTTCTTCCAGTACTACTATGTTTGTCCCACCTGCTAATAATATTGATTCTAAGAACAATGATAAAACTGTTTTAGGTAGTGAGAACGTAGACAAGGGTAAATCTATCTTAGGAGCATCCCCTAAGCTTCATAAGAAAGAGACTAAAAACCCTAGGGCCTAAAAGGGCAATACCCAAAGGTCTAAACCGAAGAAGCAACATCTTTGTCATCACTGTGGAGCTACAGGATATACTCGACCTAATTGCTATATGTGGTTAGCTACTCAATAGAGCAACAGTATGATCTCATTTGAAAACCAAAATTAGTTTCCATCCTCTTTTGCTCCTCTTGGAGATCTACTCAAAGCCCTCATGTTCCTTTCAAACTTGAACGGTTTCAAATCTTCCCTCTCACCGTAGGATCAAGGGTTTGCTAAACGGAAAGGTTCTTCCAAAGCATGGAAGGAAAAAGACTCTAAGTGATTTAGTCACTTTCTCACCCTCTCTCCCTTTCTTGTTTTTTAGTAAGCATTACTTGTGTGTTTTGCGTTCTTGTTTTGAGTCGGCCTAGTTTTATGCTTTGCTCTGTTTGACATGTTTTCGTTTATTTGTTTTCTGTTTTGTTTTATTTTGTTTTTCATAAAAAAAATAAAAAAATAAAAAAAAATTGAAAATCAGAAAAATACAAAAAACAGCGTGTGTTTTGTGTACATTGGTACTTGTGTACCTTAGATGACCATTGAAACAAAATTTTCTAAATTTTCTATCTTTTGTAGCTTAAATGAGCGTCTCTATGCACAATTAAGCAAGTGAGCTTTGTGGCTCGTGTTTGTGATGAGTAAGATTAAGTAACCTTTTGTACTTAACACTCATATCACTCATTTTGACATGAAGGACTAGGTATTCCTAAGAGAAATGCATAAATAACTATCTTACCATTGTTGCCCATCAATCATGAAATAACATCTGTATGCTTCAGCATAGCAAAAGTGCAATGTCAATGACATCTGTATGCTTCGGTATAGTAAAAGTGCAATGTCAAAAGTTTAACATAATTGGGAATTTCTTTTTTCTCTCTTATATGCCCATGCATGGTTTGCTTAAAAGAAAACGTGCAAAGAAAAATTAAAGCAAAAAGAATCAATATGCTTTATATATGATTGCAAGCGTGTCTTCTAGGAAATATGGGAGTTTTAGGATGTACCTCAAAGGTGATAGTCCCCATCAAGTAGTTATGATCATGTGTGAGTTAAATTGATTTGCTCATATTTCAAATCACCATAACATGTAGACACTTATGCAATCTTGCGATGTTTTTCACACACAACACGCAATATTCTTTACTACTTTTGATACATGTACAGATACAATGTGATTTGGCCATCACAAGGAATACATGTGTTAATGTATGCTCACTAAATTGTCTTGACTTGTTTTTGAAATATAAAATTGGTTAGACATGTTTAGTGTGTGAGTGTGTTTTGGATCTAAATGCCTGACATTTTTCTTGTTGAGAGACATTTTTTAGAGCTTAAAATGTTATTTGGATCTTTGGTTGAGTAGCATGCTTGATTGCATTCATGTCTGTGTTTTTCTCTTCTTTGAAAAACTTTTTTTGAGCAATCTCGACAGCTTCTTGATACCTCTCAACAGCTGGGCTTTCTATCGAGCCTCTTGATCTTCCTTTCTCGACAGTTGTTATCGCAATCTCGATCCATTGAAGTTTTTGAGAATTTGTCTCGATAGCTTCTTGACAGCTTTTCGATCCATCAAGATAGTTTCTGTCTTTTTGATAGCTGCTTAATAGCTTCTCGATCCATCGAGGTCACTTTGTTGTGGACACCTCTTGATAGCTCCTCGACAACTACATCTATCGAGAATTAAATCTCAACACCTCTTGACACCTTTTGATCCATCAAGATTTGTGTTTTCTATATATAGTTTCTGCGCGATGTCTTTTTCTTTTCTCTCCAATTTCTTTCAACAGAAACACTCTTTTCTCTCTCCCAAATACTTCTCACTCAACCTCTTCACCTTCCCCACTTGATTTTCGGCCCAAATCTTGTGTTCTTCATCTGGTATGATCTCTTTTCTCTCTTGTATCATACATTTCATTCATTTTGAGCTAAGTTTTTGGGGGTTTTTGAAAATTTTTGGGGTTTTTCAAAATTGATGAGGTTTTTGCAAAATTTTTGGGTTGGGTGTTGCTTAAATGATCATGTATGCTCATGCATTGCATCACTTTTGCATTTTAACAATGTTTCATGCATTATAGATGTGTGTTCTATATGTTGAAACCATGTGTGCTGATAGGTTTGGATTGGGCTGAGCTCATGATATTTTTATTGTTACATGTCATATGTTCATGCATTTCACATGCATATGTACCATTCTTTTTCTATCTTTTGGATATTAAATGTGTTGGTACTTTTCTGCGTATCTCTCTCTCTCTCTTTCTTTCGGTTAGTCTGCGCCATGGCACCAAAGTACAAGTCTACTCCGTCCCGGAACCCTCTTCATTCCGGGGTAGCATCTTCTTTTGATTCCACCCCCTCTCATGTCAGGTTCCGTGATGAGAAAGCCCTTAAGGATTTCTTGGAAAAATTTTCTTGACACGGCATTCATTCGGAACACCAAGTCATCCTTTTGGATTTTTCCGATACTGACCTTCCCACTGTCATCTACAGTAGAGGTTGGGAGTCCCTTTATGACGTCCTGATCACTTGTCCCTCTGTGATCATATAGGAGTTTTACACCAATATGCACGGATTTGATTACACCGTACCTCATTTCTCTACTTTTGTTAGAGGTACGCGTATTGTAGTCACTTCGAATCTTATATTTGAGGTGTTACATGTTCCAAGGGTAGTGCATCCTGATTACCCTAGCTGCCATCGTCTTAAGACTGTGTCTAAAGATGTACTCATGTCTCTTTTCTGTGAGACGCCTTCATCATAGGGTGGCCATCAAAACACCTCATGCTCGGCCTTTGCAAAAGGTCCGAGGTTCCTGAATATGGTGATGACATTTGTTCTACATCCCTTGTCTCACTATAATTAGATTATTGAGCCTCATGCCCGCTTTTTAGTTGGTGTGTTAGTGTGTTAGTCACGTACTTGGATTCGTGCAAAGGAGTAAGCCGTGTACTGGGATCTACGCATTGATTGGTTAGTCACGTATGGGAAGCTGTGCATTGAAAATGAGAGATTGTCACTACAGAACAAGTCCAATTGTGTATTGGGTTAAGGGTTTAACTGTAGGTTGGTATACGGTACTGGGATTCCTTTATTTGTAACCGCTTGTTGTGATAATAGTGGATTCTCGAGAATGGTGACCTTAAATTCACTTGATGGGATTTTTTGCCTTGAAGGTTTTTCCCATTCATAAACAAATCACCGTGTCAACTTTATTTTCTGCTACATTTAACTTAGTTGGTGATTTGTTTGTGCTACCACACGTATTGCATGTTAATTGAATTAATTAATTAATTAACTTGGCTAATTAATTGGTTAATTTATCACAATGGGTCAATACATTCTTGACCTATCAAGTGGTATCAGAGCAGGCACACTCTGATTAGGGTTAATCTTTGCTGTGTGATCCATTGACCCATGTTGTCATGGATAAAGGACAATCGTTAATTATACCTCCTTTATTTGATGGCACTAACTATGCATATTAGAAAGTACGCATAAGAGGTTTCTTGCAGTCATTAGATGAAAAAGTGTGGCAAACTGTGGAGATAGGTTGGACCAAGCCAAAGGAAGCGCCGGCCAATTGGGATGATGATAAGATCAAGGCGGCTAACTTCAATAGCACGACATTGAATGCTTTATTTAGTGCGGTCACGAAGGAGTAGTTTAAGAAGATATCTTCTACCAAAACTGCCAAGGAAGCATAGACCATCCTCCAGACAACCTATGAAAGAGCTAAGACTGTTAAGGATTCAAAACTTCTGATACTCAATACATGCTTCGAAAAGATCAAGATGGAGGAGGATGAGTTGTTCGATGAGTTCTGTGCCAAACTCAAGGATATAGTGAACTCAGCCTTTAATCTTGGGGAAACCATTCCCGAACCCAAATTGTCAGAAGGTGCTTAGATCTCTACCCGAGAGATTTCATGCCAAGATCACTGAAATTGAGGAATCAAAGGACATTGACAAAATTCCTTTGACAGAGCTAGTTAGCAATCTGCAGACCTATGAGTTGGATTTGACAAGGATTGGGAAATCGAGTAAGGGAAAAGGCATGGCACTGAAGGCTAAGAGCAGTGACATAGATGAGTCTTCAGACGATGAAGATTCTAAAATGAAATCCTACATTACAAGGCAGTTCAAAAAGTTTATGAAGAATGCCTATGCTAAAGGATTTGACAAAGACCGCAAGCAATTTAGTTCATCTCAGTTCAAAAGTTAAGACAAAGGGTAGAAGGATGCTAGGGATGGCGGTTAGTACATTGTTCCCTTAGGACCAAAGTTCTTTAGGTGTCAAGGCTTCGGACACATGGAACAAGAGTGCCCAACTTATCTCAAGACCATTGGGAATAGCAAGGCCCTTGTTGCTACCTTGAGTGGAACCGAGCCTGAGGATGATGGAATCCTAAATGCCTTCACTGCCTCTGTAAATCCTACTGAGGGGATTGTTGAAGAAGTGGATGAAGAAGAGGACTTGGTGGAGTCTAAGTTTGAAAAGATGGATGAACAAGATGACATCCACACTACCTATGCAAAATTATACAAAGTCTCGGAAAAGCATGAGAAGTTGTATAGGTAGGCCACCAAGAAGCTCAGTGATGTGGAACTTGAACGGAAAGAAATCTCCACGAAGTTTGATAAAGCAAACCAGACCATTGGAGCACTAAGATTTGAAAACAATTTTTTGGCTGAGAAAACCAAGAAACTTGAAGCGAAACTGTTTCAAGTCAAAGCTCAATTGGCGAGAACTTCCAGTGCAAAGCTTGATGAGATGCTTAGTATTCAGAAATCTGCTTCAAATCGAACTGGTTTAGGGTATGATTTCTCTTCTCCTAATATTGCTTCTTCTAGTACTACTGTTTTTGTTCCACTTGCTAAAAATGTTGATTATAAGAACAATGATATTAAAACTGTTTTAGCTAGTGAGAATGTAGACAAGGGTAAATCTATCTTAGGAGCACCCCTTAAGCTTGATAAGAAAGGGACTAAAAACCCGCGTACTAGGATCCACGCATTGATTGGTTAGTTACGTACTGAGAGCCATGCGTTGAAAATGAGAGATTGTCACTACAAAATAAGTCCAATGGTGTATTGGGGTAAGGGTTCAATTGTAGGTTGGTATAAGGTACTCGGATTCCTTTACTTGTGACCGCTTGTTATGATAATAGTGAATTCTTGAGGGTAATGACCTTAAATTCACCTAGTGAGGTTTTTGTCTTGGAGGTTTTCCCCATTCGTAAACAAATCACCATGTGAACTCTATTTTTCTCTGCATTTAACTTAGTTGGTGATTTGTTTGTGCTACCACGCGTATTGCATGTTAATTGAATTAAATGGCTAATTAATTGGTTAATTTATCATAAGGGATCAATACATTCTTGGCTTATCAGATGGCTTGTTTTCCCAAGCTCAGGCTAGGCCATTCAGCAAGAACAGGTCTAGGAAGGGAGCCAATTTCCAACATGGGTGATCTCAATGGAGGTTTCTACCATAGAAATTACTTATGCTGGAAAAAGGGCCTAAATGGTTTTAAGTCCCGATTTATAGGTCACGAAGAGTGGGAATGTTGAAGGGAGAGAAAAGTTAGTTGTTGATGCCCATTTTTAACAAAGGGCTCAACAATAGAAGAAGCTCAACAATAAGGAAGATGAGAAGAAAATGAGGGGAAAAACGGTAAAGAAATGAGGTAACAAGCCTAGTGGGCTGATGTGGTAGGATTGATAATCAGCAGGTCCATGAAAGCAACAAAAGGTAAAGAAGAAATAAATGGGCCAAGAAAGCCCATGGGAATAATGAGAGGTAAAGAAGAAGTAAATGGGCCAAGAAAACCTGAAGAATAAAGTGGTAAACTTAATTGGGCTGACATGGCAGGGATAATGGTCAATAAGCCCATAAGAGTAATAAGAGGTAAAGATGTTGTAAAAGGGCCAAGAAAGCCCAAGGAATTAAACAATAAACCCATGGGAGTAAAAAGAGATAAAGAAGTAAATAGGCCGAGGAAGCCCAAGGAATAAAGTGGTAAACTCAATAGGCTAACGTGGCAGGAATGGTGGCTAATAAGCCCATAAGAATGATAAGAGGTAAAGATGTAGTAAATGGACCAAGGAAGCCCATTGGAGAGAATTAATGGGCCAATGGGCTAATACAGTAGGAACACCAGCCAGTAAGCCCATCGGGGTAATAAGAAGTAAAGACAAGACAAGGTCATGGCAAACACAATGAAGCAGTATGACAAGATTAATGGTTAAAAGGCCTATAGCCATAAAGAAGAAAGACAAGAGCGTGGGCCCAACAGGCTATGGAGACAAAGGCTTTCGCTTGGACAATACCCTGCTTAAGAAGGGATAAAAGGAAGAAAACATGAGCCCAAGAGCCCACGCATCCTTCGAGCCACAACGGACAAACATAAACCAGTACGCACAACAGAACTATATAACGCAAGAGCGGTAGAAATTGTGTGACAAGTTGAAGGAGACTAACATAAATGGAGTGGAACTCGCACAAAGGACCAGGGCACCACCTACTTGTATCCAGTCAATACATGGGAGGTGGGCCATAGGTCAAGGTATTTAGAGGGTGTGGTTTGGTAGTAGGGAGAAAGGGGGTCTATTCTAGGGTTCTCGCCAAAGCTTTTTTGGGGGAATGTCCTATTGGGATGGAATTTCACCCAACAAAGGTTGGGTTGGAACCAATTGATGAATGCCATAGAGGTAGGTGGTGAGGCAGCTTAATCCTTATCCATTGAGGTGAAACAAAAATAGAAAGAGGTAAGAAACAAGACACGTAATTTTGTCTAGAAATGGAGACTAGTGTAACCAACACACTCTGAGCAGAGGTAATAGTTGGATAATCGATAGGTTAATGGGCAGTCCTGGAGAGATGCCCACAAGAAGCCAAAAACGGTTAAGGGACAAAAGGGATAAATTTTATAATGGAAGGCGGTATAAAAGGGGGTAGCCATGAACACAAAAAAAAAAAAAAAAAAAAAAAAAAAAAAAAAAATGGTTAAAAAAAAAATTGGTAAAAAATGAAAGGAGAAATTACACTTTACTACCCTAAACTATGCCTCAAATTACACTTTGCATCCTAAACTATTCGGATGCACAGTTTGCACCCTAGACTATGACCTTTGTTACACTTTGCAACCCAACATTAGTTTTACCATTAAGTTGGATGGAAATATTAAGCATGTGACTTGCTTAAATGGGACAAATGTAAAAGACCAAAAAACCCCTCTCCCAATCAATTAAAAACAATTTTTTTTTCATCTCTCTCTCAACACCACCGCAGATTCATAAAGAATATAAAAAATTTTAGACTATAGTCTAAACAAGAAGATGAGAACAAAATTGGGTCAGTCTTCTCAAGATCACTAAATTGTGTTGTGTAACTAGATTGGATTTTGGATTTGGACCTTTATGGGGAACTATACTTTGTTCACTTGTTGTTCTGGTTGGCGCTTGTGGTAGCCATGAAAATTGTAATTGGTCATTAAATGGTTTTCTCATCTCATTTTAAATGGAACATTACCTACATGTTTTTTTTTTTGGGTTTTTTAAAATCTTAATTGCTTATGTGAATCCCACTCGGCCTTTTCACATCCACCAAGCCACTTTGTAAGTTCCTTTGTATCACCGTGATTCCCCCACTTCTAATGGCATGGTGACCAACAACAATCTTCAACTTTGCAATGGATCCTTTTGATTCTACCTCCTATTATAAAGATTTATAAAGAACATGAACATAGTTTTAGCGATTTCATCACAGTGGGGGAACATCGATGGTGCCAAAGATGATTTTGCTTTGGGGATTTAGGGTTGTAGGGATTTTGATTTGGGGAGAGGGGCTGATATGCATGAATGAGAGATGAAAAAAAAAATTGTTTTTAATTGATTTTGAAGATGGGTTTTTTGGTCTTTTATGTTTGTCCAACTTAAGCAATACACATGTGCAAGTCACATGCTTCATATTTCCATCCAACTTAGCGGTAAAATTAATTTCGGGGTGCAAAGTATAACAAGGATCATATTTTAGGGTGCAAACTATGCATACGAATAGTTTAGGGTGTAAAGTGTAATCTGGGGCATAGTTTAGGGTGATAAAGTGTAATTTTCCCAAAAAGAAAGCAATAGGTAGGAAAGAATAGAGAAGAGAGAGCACGGAGAGACAAAGAAAAAATAGAAAGATTAAGTAAAAGAAAACCAAAGAGAAAGTAAAGTAGTAGGAATAGAGGCATAGATCAATAGACCACGTTTTCTTTCCCTCTTAACATGCCCACTCTCTGAAGATTGTAAATCGAAGCTCTAACCACTTAGGCCATTTCTCCAGAGCGAGTAACATCTATGGTAGGAGCCTTATGTTGAGATTACCTACATTAGAGATTGGTTTCCTTCTTAGGTTCGCTTCTGCTAAAAAGCTCAACCTATAAACCAGTAGACAAGTCATTTTGTTGGTTATGCTTATTGGATGATTTTCCTATTGTTTGCTAGAAATTACTAAGTCATTTACCTTTTTTTGCTATAGTGTTATTTCTACTTGTTGTGTTATTCTGCCATAACTCTATTAACTTTATTCACGGTGTTAGCTTTATTTAGTACATTTTATTGTCATAGTTATCCTATTGTAGTGTATTCCTGTCGTGATACTTGTAACAGTCACTCCTGCCTGACCACACCTTGCTTCTAGCCCACAGCGCTCATATCAGGACGTGTCTACAATGAGTAAGCCTAACTTGTGTACAGGCTGGCCTGAAGCGCAGTTCTATTAAGGCCAATCTCGACTCTCTTACCTCAAACTAACAGGCCATAGCACAATAGAAGGGGTTGAGGTCCAACAATACAAAAAGGCCCCTACATTAATCTATCGTTGCAAGCTTCTACTTCTACCGTATCCTTTTCTATCTTACGTTTTTTACTCTCGCTTACCACTTAGTTTTCTCTTTTCTTTTGTTAAGTTTTTTTCCTTTTCTCCTCTTCGTGTTTTTCCTTTTCTCTTTGTATATGTGTCCTTATTCATGGCTACCTCTTTTCCTTTTATATTGCTTGAATCCATGAGATTTCTCCCTTTTATCTTTAAGGTCTCATAAACAATTTTTGGTTTCTTGTGGACATCTCTCTAGGATTGCCCACTAACCTATTGGTTGCTCGGCCACTACCTCTACTCAGAGTGTGATTGCACGCCACTCTTCATTCTCAGAAAAAATTCTTTGTTTTGTTTCTTCCCTCCCTCCATTTCCCCAAACAGATAAGTATTGAGGGCTCTCTCTGTATCTCCTCCTATGGCATGCATCAGGTGGCCTTACCCTATGCTTAACTCTTTCAGGCGAAATGCCATCCTAGCAAAGCATTTTCCCAAAAGAGGTCTCGGCAGGAAACCCAGAATAGACTTCTTTTCTCCTCACCACCAAACACACCCCTTAGATCCCTTGACCGAGGGTCCACCTCCCATGTATTGGCTAGGTACAAGTAGGTGGTGACCTGGGCCTTGTGTGAGTTCCACTCTTATCTTCATTTGTCTCCTTTTGCTCCTAAGCCATTCCTAAATTGTCATGTTTTGCTGTGTGTACTGAGTTTATGCTTATCTCCTGTGGCGTGAAGAATATGTGGGCTTCTGGGCTTATACTTCCTTCTTTCTCCATGGGCTGGGTACTGTTTAAGAAAAGGCTTCTACACGTATAGCCCATTGGGCTTCCATTTTTACTATTCCTCTTCTTGCCATGCCCATGGGCCTGCTAGCTGTTAGCCCTGCCATACTAGCCCGTAGGGTTTCGTCACTTTCTTTCCTAGGCTTTCTTGGTCCATTTGCTTTACTATTACCTCGTAGTACTTCCATGGGCTTGTTGATTGTCATTCCTGCCATGTTGGCCCGTTGGGTTTGCTACCTCTTTCTTTGGACTTCTCCAGCCCACTTATTTTATCTTTACCTCTTTTTACTCTAATGGGCATGTTGGCTGTCATTCTTGCCACATTGGCCCACGGGGTTTGTTACCTCATTCTTTGGGCTTTCTATGGGTCTGTTGGCTGCCACTCCTGCCATGTTGGCCCATTGGGTTTATTACCTTACTCTTACCACTTATACTTCTCTTTCCCTTTATTTCTTTTATTGTTGGACTTTTTCTACCACTTGGTCTTTCGTTAAAAGTGGGCATCAACACCCACTGTACCCCATCTCACTCTTTAGTGTGTATACTAACATTATACCCGTGCGATGCACGGCTTAATCATAATTCATATGTAAATATTTATTTATTTTTATTAATTTACTTAAAATTATATAATAGAATAGATAATAAAAATAAAAAAATATCTTACTTTTAAGTTATATAATGAATGTATATTGTGTGAAACTAAGGTATTATAATATATATATATATATATATATAGAGAGAGAGAGAGAGAGAGAGAGAGAGAGAGAGAGAGAGAGAGAGAGAGAGAGAGAGAGAGAGAGAGAGAGAGAGAGCTTTAAGGATGTATATTTAAATAGAAAAACTATGAAATTAATAATTAAAGACTATCCAAAACAATAGTTGAAATCATATTTAAGTGGAAACCTCAAATTCAATAATTAAGAACAATATAAATTACTAAACATTTTTAAAATAATGACAAATTTTACAAAAATATTAATGACAAATTCAAATCCAAGCAAAGCTTACAAATTTTATTTCAAGATATTAGCAAAAAATAATATACAAAAAAAAAGAATAAATTATTTTATGCATTTTATAAACAAACATATTTATTGCACCATTTTAATAATTTATTACTTTTATATCTATGTAAGGACACAATTTGTAACGACCCCAAAATGATATTGGGTTCGTACGTTTAAGGGCCCAAACAATATAATTTGTAGAGCGTGGGCTTGAAAGGCTAGGCGTGGGTCACCGAACAGCGGTTAGCCGTGGTTTCTATGGAAATTTACACGAAGGTGAACCTGGCGTGTCTAATAAGACCTTCTTCTGATGCGACATGAGTGGTTCCGGTCTTTAGACCTCGTCCGAGGAGCTTAGTGTTCTTATTATTCTCCTTTTTTAAGACTTCATGGTCTGGGAGACGACCCCCCCCCCCCCTCCCATTGGTTCTTTTTCCCTTTTATACTAGCATTTACCCTTCTCCCAGTGTCCACGTGTAAGCTCCACTTTCTGGAGTTGAGACTTGTCCTATCAGCCCATACCTAAAGTGGTTGGAGGTGATTGTAAAAGCTGAATAACATGGTGAAGAGCATGGACCTATCAGACGCAGAGTTCTTTATTGCAGTATTGGCAGCTTTTTCACTTGGCCTGCTCCTGCACTGAGCTCGTCCTTTCCTTTAAGGGCTCTATGGGGTGCCGAGCATAAGATCGTTCTTGGCCATATCCTTAGGCCTTTTTTGGACTTTCATTATGCGTCCTCGGCAATAGTTCTCCTCGGCTCAGGCCTTGGGCCCTAATGTAAAGTAGGCCAGGGTCACAAATTCTTTGGCCCCACAATATATATATATATATATATATATAAAACGGTAAATATGTTTATATCATGAATAAGATATTTTTTTCTTATATATAATTTTGAAATTTTTTTAAAATAATTAAATTCTTTAATTATATTAACTCAAAAAAAAAAAGTTACTAATTTTACTTCTTCAAGGTGGACTTCAAATAGTTATCTAGCTTTGTTCTTCAATTTTACTATTTCTTTTTTTCTCAAAAATTTCTCTTTAATTTATATTCATGGAAGGAAATTAAAACTCTTAAAATAGATGTTTATAATCACAATGAAATACTATATCAAACCCTCAAAAAAAAAAAAAAAAAAAGCTATCATAAATTTTATCAAAAAACACATGCAATAAAATCAATGCCTTATAAAGAATAAGAAAATTAAATAAAAAATGTTAATTCAAGAACCTGGTTTCAAATTATTAGGAAGACATGCTCTAGCCATACGTGTACATCATTTTCATCTTTAGCAAATCTAGTTGGTTCGTTTGTTGTCTCAAGAACACTAGTTCAGATCCTATTACCAAAATTATATATATACTAGTTAAATGCTCGTGCGTTGCACGGTTTTTGTCAAAAACTTATTAAATACAATTATGGGGCCAGAGAATTTAAGACCCTGGCCCACTTTACATTAGGGCCCAAGGCCTAAGCCGAGGAGAACTATTGCCGAGGATGCATAATGAAAGTCCAAAAAAGGCCTAAGGATATGGCCGAGGACGATCTTATGCACGGCACCCCATAGAGCCCCTAAAGGAAAGGACGAGCTCAGTGCAGGAGCAGGCCAAGTGAAAAAGCTGCCAATACTGCAATAAAGAACTCTGCGTCTGACAAGTCCATGCTCTTCACCATGTTATTCAGCTTTTACAACCACCCCCAACCACTTTAGGTATGGGCTGATAGGATAAGTCTCAACCCCAGGAAGTGGAGCTTACACGTGGACACTAGGAGGAGGGTAAATGCTAGTATAAAAGGGAAAAAGAACCAATGGGAGGGGGGGGGGGTCGTCTCCCAGATCATGAAGTCTTAAAAAAGGAGAATAATAAGAACACTAAGCTCCTCGGACGAGGTCTAAAGACCGGAACCACTCATGTCGCATCAAAAGAAGGTCTTATTAGACACGCTAGGTTCACCTTCGTGTAAATTTCCATAGAAACCACGGCTAACCGCTGTTCGGTGACCCACGCCTAGCCTTTCAAGCCCACGCTCTACAAATTATATTGTTTGGGCCCTTAAACGTACGAACCTAATATCATTTTGGGGTCGTTACAAATTGTGTCCTTACAATTGGCGCCGTCTGTGGGAATAGGCTTATGCGTTGGCACAGACGGTGGGTCAAACTCTTGTCAACCCAGGGCATGCGAAAGCCCTTCCATTACTTCCAGCAGCCTGGTGTTGTTTCCCTAATATAAAGTCCTACTAGGGGCTATGCTTCGAAGCACTAGCGGCAAGGGCAGTTCTAGGGGATTCCACCATCAGTTTGATGCCCCATGCCTCTGCTAAGGGGCTAATCCTCGATACTTAAAAGAAAAATTATGAGTTTTGGACAGAACCAAGGCATTGTATGGTCCTCGGACTCAAACCTATGGGGAAACCAACTACTTAAAAGAAAAATTATGAGTTTTGGACAGAACCAAGGCATTGTATGGTCCTCGGACTCAAGCCTATGGGGAAATCTATGGGGAAATCAACTACTTAAAAGAAAAATTATGAGTTTTGGACAGAACCAAGGCATTGTATAGTTCTCGGACTCAAGCCTATGGGGAAACCAACTACTTAAAAGAAAAATTATGAGTTTTGGACAGAACCAAGACATTGTATGGTCCTCGGACTCAAGCCTATGGGGAAACCAACTACTTGAAAGAAAAATTATGAGTTTTGGACAGAACCAAGGCATTGTATATTCCTCGGACTCAAGCCTATGGGGAAACCAACTACTTGAAAGAAAAATTATGAGTTTTGGACAGAACCAAGGCATTGTATATTCCTCGGACTCAAGCCTATGGGGAAACCAACTACTTCAAAGAAAAATTATGAGTTTTGGACAGAACCAAGGCATTGTCCTCGGACTCAAGCCTATGGGGAAACCAACTACTTAAAAGAAAAATTATGAGTTTTGGACAGAACCAAAGCATTGTATGGTCCTCGGACTCAAGCCTATGGGGAAACCAACTACTTAAAAGAAAAGTTATGAGTTTTGGACAGAACCAACTGCCTAAAAAAAAATATTTTGATTATTATTAATTAATTGTTATTATAACTTTTGGACAGAACTAGGGTATTGTATGGTCCTCGGACTCTGACTCATGGAGAGATTACCCATTAAAAATTGGGTTCAGTCCTGGACCAAATGGAAGTCCCGGTCTATCCTCGGATCCTCAATTCTAAGTAAACTAATGCAAGCGAGTGTTTAGGCCCAGTATAGCCATACCTCGGTCCTCGGACCAAATTCCAAAAACGATTAAGGCCATGTGTTACCAAGAACGCGGCCAAGCCCCCTAGTACTTGGTAACCCTCTTGGATGGTTTATTTTGGGTTACTCATTCTCGGATGACTGCCTTGCGCAATATAGAGCATTCAGCTGTTATCACGGTTAGTCTCGTATGTTTAATCTACTGTAGGTTGGTATTATTATGCTTGACAGTCTCAATAAGTTTAAAATAATAGCTTTTTGTTACAAGGGTTTCTGCCCTAAGTATCGTTCAAAAAATACACATATGAAATACATCCATTCACAAAATAATTACTGCAGAAAAGAAAGAATATGTAGAATAAAACAGAATCATCTTTTGTTAAGACAAAGAAATAGTACAACGTACAATGAGGGGCTTAAGTAAGCCTATACCAAAAGCTAACTACAGAAGCAAAAAGAAAAAGATACAAGGAAGAGATAAATCCTTCAAAACTCTGCTCTAGTAGAGATTATGCATGACAGGATGGCCCCGTTGATGGAAGAGAAGAAGAAGTAGAAGAAGAAGTAGAAACACCAGGGTGGCCCCGGTGATGGGAAAGAAGAAGAAGCGGAGGTAGAAAGAGGCACCAGTGAAGGAAGAGAGGAGGAAGCAGGGATGCTTAATCCCCACATCAGCTCTGACTCCTAACACACAGGTGTCATATTAGCAGCACTCGATAGAGAGCGGATGGTACTGACGACGAGAAACCCCACTACTGTCGCACCAAAAATCTAATGCAACCAGCACCTGCTTTGGATTTTGACTGAAAGAGGTGGAGGCACCGCTCCCACCTTGTGAAAGTGGAGAACTGTCTTGAGTCTCTGTCTCCCCTGTCCTGACCGCGCCATCTTGAGTCTCGGAAGGATCCAGTGCTTCTGGAGTGGGTGTGGATCCTTCACCCCCACTCGGGCTTCAAACATATCACTCTCTAAGGTTTAATTGCATTGGCAATGAAAACTTTGAGCACAGCTGAGGGATTAGGAATTTGAAAGAACTGAAGGGTCTGTACGTAAAGGGAGTGACCTCCTACCCTGCTACTTATATGGAGGGCAAGTTGGCGGCATTTAATCTACGCAGATTTTCAAGAAGTGCTACAGACGAGACAGTTTCTACTCAACTCCCAACACCGTCTGCAACCATAGGATTTGGGTGGCCTCGTAAAGGAGACATATTAAAGACGCGCCTCGAGCACTGAAACGGCGAGGATGCGGCGTGAGTAAATCTAAAGGAATGTCTCATAATCCGGTGCACCTCCCAGGCAAATGAAGAGACACCGACATTAATGAAGGGCAAAGCTGGGCAAGCCATGATGTAGGTCCGACATCACCAAAACCCTCCTTCCCAACCAAGAGGTTGGGCAGCAGGATTTTGAGGGGCTATTGTGGAGCCAGAGAATTTGTGACCCTGGCCCACTTTACATTAGGGCCCAAGGCCTGAGCCGAGGAGAACTATTGCTGAGAACGCATAATGAAAGTCCAAAAAAGGCCTAAGGATATGTTCGAGGAAGATCTTATGCTCGGCACCCCATAGAGCCCCTAAAGGAAAGGACGAGCTCAGTGCAAGAGCAGGCCAAGTGAAAAAGCTACCAATATTTTAATAAAGAACTCTGCATCTGACAGGTCCATGCTCTTCACCATGTTATTCAGCTTTTACAACCACCTCCAACTACTTTAGGTATGGGCTGATAGGACAAGTCTTAACCCCAGAAAGTGGAGCTTACACGTGGACACTAGGAGGAGGGTAAATGCTAGTATAAAAGGGAAAAAGAACCAATGGGAGGGGGGGGGGGGGTTGTCTCCTAGACCATGAAGTCTTAAAAAATGAGAATAATAAGAACACTATGCTCCTCAGACGAGGTCTAAAGACCGGAACCACTCATGTCGCATCAGAAGAAAGTCTTATTAGACACGCTAGGTTCACCTTCGTGTAAATTTCCATAGAAACCACGGCTAACCGCTGTTTGGTGACCCACGCCTAGCCTTTCAAGCCCATGCTCTACAAATTATATTGTTTGGGCCCTTAAACGTACGAACCCAATATCATTTTGGGGTCGTTACAAATTGTGTCCTTACAACAATATATAATACATTTGAGAAATAATAAGTTAATGAAATATTATTTCTTAATAGAAAAAAAATATTATTGTATAACTTCTTAATTCTCTTCAATGTACCAATTGTCTAATAAAACTAAACATCACAAATTAATATCAGCATTTAGCAAAATAATATGTCCATGTAAATTAATATCTAAGCATTAAATTAGTATCAACATAAAATTCACAAATTATAAGCTATCCAAATGTATAAGCATTAAAAAAATAATTTTTTTCTTTTTATTTTATTTTAATATATATATATATATATTAAAGATAAGAGAATTGAATGACCTTCACATTGAAAGTCTACACAACCTTGGAATTGAATGTCAACAGTTCAATAGGAATCCCCTACAACAATACTGGAAAAGAAAAGAAAAAATAAATATAAAATAACATATAGCAATAACTAAAATTGAAAATACAAATCAGAAAGAAATTTAAATCTAAGTTAAAAAATAGAATTACATAGATTGCAACCTTTGAATTGTATGTCAATTTAGGAGTTTTAAACAATTTTATAGGATGCTTGCTTGGAATCGCCTATGAAAAAATCAAAAATAAATTTTAAAAAAACTATTATTACATATAACAAATGGAATGAACATATAGTCATATACCGATAGCTAAAATTGTAAACATAAATCAAGAAAGAAAATTAAAATTACATTAAAAATAGAATTTTATATTATACAACCCTTAAATTTAATGTCAATTTAAGAGTTACCTATGAAAAAACTGAAATTAAAATAAATAATAAATCTAAAACTATGTCAAAGAAAGCAAATGAAACATGTATTTCATCGATCCTTTGAGAGATCTGATTCCATAATGACAAAAAACATTATTTCCAAATTACTAAGAATTAGCTTTCAATTTCTCTTAGAAAAAAAAATGAGAATCACTAACCTTTGTTGTTTATTGTTGGACTGAGATTGTGATATGGTGATAAATCAAACCTATTCATCTTAATTCCTTACCTTCCCATCTTAATATCACAAATTGCATTTAAAAAACTAAAACTAAAATAAATAATAAATCTAAAACTATATAGAATAAAAAACAAAAATAAAATGCAAATGAAACATGTATTTCATTGATCCTTTGAGAGATCTGATTCCATGATGAAAAAAAAACATTATTTCCAAATTACTAAGAATTGGCTTTCAATTTCTCATTCAAAAAAAAAAAAAAAAAAAAAAAAAAAAAAAAGAATCACTAACCTTTGTTGTTTATTGTTGGAATGAGTTGTGATATGGTGATAAATCGAACCTATTCATCTTAATACACAAAAAGTTCCTTACCTTTCCATCTTAATATCAAAAATTTCTTTTAAACAAATTAAAATAAATAATAGATCTAAAACTATATAAAAGAAAGCAACTGAAACATGTATTTCATAGATCCTTTGAGGGATCTAATTCCATAATGAAAAACAACATTATTTCCTAATTACTAAGAATTAGCTTAATTTCAATTTCTCTTCGAATTTTTTTTTTTTTTTAGAATCACTAACCTTTGTTGTTTAAATCCTATGATATAATTATAGAGTTTAAACCTTATTGAAATTATAATTTCTAATCAACGTTAACATTTAAAAAAAAATTAAAAAATAAAATAAAAAAAACGTGATTGATGGTTGTAATCTGCCAAGGAAATATGATAGAATTCTTTTTTTTTTTTTTTAATTTTTAAATGGAGTTATTATACGGTTTGTTAGCATTCTCTAACCAAAGTAAAAACCCTAGCTTTCATATACCTAAAGCCTAGTACGAAACCAAACCTCTTGCTCTTCTTGCTTTGCTCTTTGCTTTGCTTACCATGTTGAAAGTAAAAACTCTGAGAAATCATAGGGTTAAGCGTGAGCTTGAGAAGCCAAGGGTTAGGGGACTTTTATATATTCATGTGAGTTTCTCTTCTCCAAAAAAATAGATAATATATCAACTTAAAAGATGTTTAACTAATGCAGAACTTTAAATTATAATGAGATTAAGATTTTTAATTAATTTAAAAATAATAAGATAAAGAGAATGTATGTAAACAAAGAATTTGGAAGTGAAGAGAAACCTAAGGCTAGAAAAAGAAGTGTATTAATTGATAAGAAGAATTTTTATCAAAAAAAGATTGGAAGAAGAAGAATTACGTGTAGCAGTTTTTTATCAATTAAGAATTTTTATCAACTTCTAAATTATAATAATAAAGATGAAAAATTATAGGAGAAGAAGATAAGAACAAAAAAATTATATCTATTTTTTTATAAAAAATCTAAGAAATTTTTTGTAATTTGGTGAAGCCACTCAGCGCAAGCACGGCTTCTAAGCTTAGATAAAATAAAAAGGAACTTAAATGAAGTATCGAAAAGAAAGAAATATAAATTAACATATAAACTCAAAGTTACAAGAAGTTCCTATTAAAAAATAAAAAAAGTTACGTAGAAGAATTTGAAAATAACAGTAACGGAGAAGAAATTGAGAGAATGAAGTTTAATATATGTGCAATGTTAGCAAAAAGAGTGATGGAAAAACAAAAGATAACAACAACTAAGTTTTTGTATTTATCTAAAAATTGACAGAGATGTATAGAAAAAAGTCAATAAGAATAATTATAATTATGTCTATCTATGAGGTATTTTTAAAAAATAAAAAATAAAATAAAATGTTTTTTTATATGAAATTAAACGTACGTTTTTTTTATCATAAGAAATTAACGTTGAAGAATTTGAATTTTAATATTAAGATTTTAGTAACTTAGAAATCATAATTATAAGAAATTAAACATTGAAGAATTTGGATTGTAATATTAATATTTTTAGTAACTTAAAAATCATATACTATATAATAAAAGTTGGGTTTAGAAGAAGTGATTGCACCAACTGGCTTCACCAAATTGCAGAATTTTTTTTTAGATTTTTAGATTTTTCAATAAATTCATTCACTTAAGTTTTTAGATAAAAACAAAAAGTTTTTTTTTTTTTAATTTTTATCAATTTCTTTGGATAAAGTAACTATAAGTGTTCTAATGAACTTCTTCCTTTTTTTTTTTTAATTATAAATTTTATTAAGTAACAATTTTACTAGCTTACATTAGAATTTTGTTTTTTTTTTTTTTTTGTTTTTGGATAAACATCTATCCTACATCATCTATTTCATAATAATAAAGTAACAAATTTAAAAGTATTATTTTTTCTTCTCAAAATTTTTTTTCTTTTGGAATAAATAAAAAAAAATCATTCTCAAAAAAAGAAAAACAAAAAAATAGCTCTGATAAGCCAACAAGATCCATGCCTCCCACCCACTTTGCAACAATTGGAATGGGTGACCGTCCACAGAGGAATCTCTTCTTCTCTGCGCCTAGACGTGGCAAAACTCATTTTTAAATGGGTCAATCGGGTCGCAGGTTGATCCGGCAAATCCCTACTTCACTTAATTGTTATTTGAATAAGTAAAAGTTATGTCTTAGTCGACCGGATATAGCATCTCTCTTCAATCATTAATTAGTGTTTCACAATAAAATTATTCATGTTATGACCAAAACCGTGCAAAACCCGGCCCGTTTACTACTAAAAGCTTTTAGAAATTTAAAACTTGCCATAATCTTTAAAATATTTTTACTATTTATTTGTTATTAAAATTAATTATATTATCAAAAATTTATATTTTTAAAAATTTATATTTTTAAAAATTTATATTTTTAAAAATTTATATATAATTATTTTATTAAGTCGTGTATCGTACGGGCATAATACTAGTTATAGATAAATTTATAATAAAAAAATTAGATGAAGAATTTGGATTGTAATCAAATTAAAATTTTTATTAACTTAGAAATTATAAGAAAATAATTTTACAATTTTTTGGTAGTCAACCATCGCTGCCAGAGACCACCACTGATCACAATTTTTTTTTTAATCCAAAATTTTCATTTTTAAAAAACAAAATTTATATATATGCTTTAGAGATAATAAAATGTGAAAAAGTAGTAGAAAATATATTTTCCATAACATTTTCAAAAACAGTCAGGCTTGAAAATAATTTTTTTTTTCCAAAAAATATTATCACTTTGAAAATATATTACGGCCGAAAAATATTTTCCATCAGGATCCGGCAAATCCCTGTTTACACCTTTTGGAAAAGAAAGATGATGAAGGTATTATTGCTGAGGATAATGACGAAAGTAATTTGGCCAATATTGAACAGGTGATGGCAATTTCTTTTGGGTTCTGTCACGACTTGATACTTTCTTTTTTTTTTTCTTTTTTTACTGATATAAGTATATATATATATATATATTTTTTATTTTTTTTTTGAGAAGAAGACATAAGTGATACTAATTGTTAGATGTTAATATTATGAAAATTTACAGGGTTTTATTAACCATATTGTGAATTCCATATCCAACCACATTTCAATTTGATTAATGGAATGAAATATTTTAATAAAAGTTACTCATATATATATATATATATATATCTTGATATATTAAGAATATAAATTCAAATCCATGTCCCAGCCAAATATGTTGACCAATAATATATTGGTCAACTAATATGGCCCTAATCAATCAGCGTATCTAACACTAAAAAGAAAAAATTGACGTGGACGTGAAGGGAAGGAGAAAGAAATTGAACGCGGTGGAGAAAAAGTGAAGTTCATGTGCTGATGACAGTGGTACGAAGAAGAAGCCGAAGGGGAAACGTGATTGACGGAGAAAAGAAAAAGAAAAAGGTAAAAGAAAAAGAAAAATTAACGTGGACGTGAAGGGAGGGAGAAGGAAATTGAAAGATCTTACAATGATAGACTTTCATATATACCAACCAATTTATTTGATTATGATGACAGAACACAGAGGTGAAAAAGACAAGTTTATGTGCGTGGACGGTGGGACGAAGAAGAAAAAGAAGGGGAAACGTGATTGACGGAGAAAAGAAAAAGGAAAAAAACACAGAAATAGAAGAGTTGACTTTTGGTGGAAATGACTCATGACTGGTACAATTAGCTAAACGGCTCGAATTTTATCTCACGTGTTGTAGGGGAATTAATCGAACCAGTCTGATGAGTTATATGAAAATCTGCGTATCCACGAAGGTAAGAAATTAACGATTTTGATGATAATGATTGTATGTTAAATGTTTCTTAGCAGTTTCAGCTTAACGTGTAAAACTTTTTATTGTTGATAAATAAATTTAGAATTCGAATATTGACCACATCCCTAAAACCAATATAGGATATAGGGTTCAAATCTTGGCTACATGTCAAAAATCAGTTAATATCTTAACCTGATAATAAAGAATGAGTAAAAGATGCAAATGTTAAAATTCTATACAATTGTGCACTCTTAGTGTGATTATCATTCCATAAATACAAAGTTCTTGTAAGTTGTAGAGGTAAGAGATGGTAGATCAAGTTTCTAGTAGGGAGTTTCATATATATATATATATATATATATGGGTTGGCAGGGGCGGAGCCAGAAATTTTTGTTTGGGGGGGCCAAGTTGCAATACTAATATATTTATCAAGACAACCCCATACACACACATAAATACACATGCTTTTTTTTAATTATATACACAAACTTTTTTATTTGATAAGTTATATATATACACACACCCAACAAAAAAAGAGCTTAATATTTTTAATCAAAATTATGTTTGATGGCTATCTTTCATAAAATTAATAAAATACATTTTCACAATTTTCATAGTGAAATTCTTAAAAAGTTTCATTTTCTATAAAAATTATCAAATTTTATACTAATGTAAGTAAAATTATTCAATTGAACTAATGTAATTTTCAAAAACAAGAATGATCCAAAACTTGGAGGAACAAATTAGGCTCCAAATATATTTAAAACTATTTTGCTTTGACCTATTATGTGGCAATTA
This sequence comes from Quercus robur, assembly GCF_932294415.1. Classification (NCBI taxonomy): domain Eukaryota; kingdom Viridiplantae; phylum Streptophyta; class Magnoliopsida; order Fagales; family Fagaceae; genus Quercus; species Quercus robur. Next base: position 10,988,421 of record NC_065538.1, on the reverse strand, counting down.
AAGAGATATTTCATGTGTAGTTTTAGTGACAATAATTTTTTAATGAGTTAATGACTTGCTAATCGCCACATAACATGTTGAAAAAGATAAATTCAAACATGTTTGGTGCCAAATTTTTTCAAATATTTAGCAGATATAAAAGCACTTTTTACAATAAAAAATAGAATTGCGAAAAATAAAGTTGTCTCTATAACTATTAGACCAGTTTTTTTTTTTTTTTTTAAAGCATCATTGGACTAATTCAAATACTTAGGGGGGACCAACTCTTATTTTTGTAGACTAAATTTTGAAAACATTAAAATAATTATATATATATATATTTAAAAAAATTTCAAAATTTTTGGGGGGCCATGACCCCCCACCCTTCAATATGGTTCCGCCCATGTGGGTTGGGTTCAAGTTACACCTGGTGTAACTCTAAGCAATATTACATAATTTAATATTTTTTAATTGGATACAAATTTTGACAAATCTGCTGTTAGATTATATTACCTTTGTATATTCTTCATGGTTACAAAATTTCAGAGGTAATCAAAGATTAATAGTCATTTCATCAATCAATTGTGTAAATTCAAATTTTTATAATTTAAAGTTATGTATAAATATGAGTTTATTGATCGAATGACAAATTAAATTCAATTTGCATGAAAATAGATATTCATGGTAAGAACAAATAGTATTATAACAACAAGTGTACTGTCACTCTATGAGATAAGTACAAATCTTAACAATTTTCATGTGTCGTGTTCCTCAACTTGCCCCTACCTGCAAGGCCACTTTTTTTAATTCCTTTCTCACCATCTTTTTGTTTTTTACTCCTGACTTTTGCTTTTTGGGAGTCTTGAAAGGTGATTTCTACTACGAAGTTTCTGGCTTTTCCTTTCAATCACATTTTTGCTATTTACCCCTCCGTCAGTCCCTTTTCTTATGCAATATTGTGATATAGTCCCTTCAGTTTTTTGTAATTAGTTAGTACCATGAATGATTACAACCGACAAAATTGAATGTTTGTTCGCTACTCTCTAGTGTCACTACACTCACCAACCAAACAAAATAGGCGTCCATTTAGTTTTTGGCAGCTTATTTGATTGAGTGTTTTTACACCTTAATAAATTTTTGATTGAGGGTTTTTCACATGAAGAGAAAGCAGCTTTTTAAAAAAATAATTTTTTAAAGATATAGCTCTATTTCCACACCAAATTTTCGTATAAATGTGCATGGATAAAGTTAAATCAGATTTGAGGGTTTTTTCGACCTAACTTGAACTTATATGTTGAGAATTTCTCAAGCTAGGAGCCGTACAAAAATTATTTGGGTTCGCTGCTCGCATATTATACGGCAGGCCAAGTAGAGAGTTCTCCTGACTCTCATTAGATGTTTGCTTGAGCGAGATCTCAAGATACGTAATGTGACTCCTACTTGATAAATGACTTTTGTTGGTTTTTAATTTGCATCCACCATGTAGCATAACTTTTAACCTAAGAAGGCCATACCATAGCATAGAAAATCTAGAAAAGCCTTCCTTTCAATGCAAAATAAAGGAGCTGAGGTTCCTTTTATTCTTGATCCTATATTCATGAACCATTGTGCAAGAACCTTCAAGAGCGTAAGCTTAGTTGAAACCACAACTTCCCGGAGTTTTGATTTCACGCAGACAACATTCGTGGTGGAAATCATATAGAAGAAGCCTAAAGCAATGTTATGAATTCCGTTCCATTCTGGCCCTTGTTCCACCTCGAACAAAATTCCATGCCATTCCGGTGTGTTTCGGGCATTCCGAGGCATTTCGGTAAATTCCAGCCGAAACTAAAACTTTGGCCGGTATGGATTTTGGGATTTTTTTTTTCTTTTTTCTTTTTTCTTTTTTCTTTACCTTCAACTTCATATCTGACATTCTAACAATCTGAGTTGCTGCCCTTCACTACCATCTACCATTCCTTCTTAATCTCCATTTGGACCATAATTCTCTATTTCTTCTTGACACCTTTCAAAACTTTTTGCCGGCACAAAATCCACATCAAAAGAAAACTGAGGTGTTGATGGAAGGGCGTGCAGCTGAATTAACCGAGTGGAGAGAAAGACTGAGAATGTGGATAATGGACGGTTATGATTTTAAATGGTGGAGGGCATATTCTATGAAATCTTTTAAGGAAGGGTCTTGAATGTCTTTGTGTGGAACGTGAACCCAGCTGGTTATTAGTTTTTTATTTTGGAGTTATCATCTGGGTTGCTACACCAGAAAGAACAAATAAAATAAAAAAGAGAAGAAGAAGGAGAGAGAGAGAAGAAAATCTAGTGGGCTATCATTTTCTCCAACTGGAAAGTTTAACTTATGTTGAAAGAGGACAGCTCTACCCAAACAGGCCAAACCCAAAGGTGCCACACTGCTCTTGCCTCTGAAGCGAAGATGAAAAACAGAGTATTGTCTAGAGAGGAGGAAGCCGAGCTATCCAGGAGTAAGAAAAAAGTTAAAGAGGGTCATCATGTTGATTTCAACGATGGTTTAAGTGAGAGTAGGCATTCGCAGGGAAGTCAGACCCCGTGGGGGGATGCAAAGAAAACTTTCAAAGATAAACTGGTGGGAGAGATCCCAGGAGCCTATGCAAAGGCTTTCGATTTCTCGGACCTTATGGACATGGAGGCCGATTCAAATGATGAGGTGGAACAGCTTCGTGAGGGGCTAGCAGCAATAAAGCTTACGAGGGAGACCAAACTCCGTATTAGGAAACTGTGGTCCAAAGCATTGATCATTAAGCTCTACATCAGAGCAATTGGACTCGGTGTTCTTCAGAGTAAACTTAATATGCTATGGAAACCGGCTGGGTCATTGGACTGTGTTGATCTCGGTAAGGAGTTCTACTCAGTAAGATTCTCGCTGAAAGAAGATATGGAGGCAGTTCTCAAAAATGGACCGTGGTTCATTACAGGGCATTTTTTGTCCACTAGGCCTTGGGAACCTTTTTTCAAGCCGGATTGTGCCAGTGTTTCGTCTATCGCGATTTGGGTTAGGCTTCACGCATTACCTATGGAGTTGTATGAGACGGAAGTGCCTAAACAAATTGGTGAAGCCATAGGGAGGATCCTTCGGATTGATTCCCATACCGCCATGGAAGCCAAGGGGAAATATGCTAGACTCTGTATCCAGCTAGACATTACCAAACCACTTATCAACACTGTGCTCATTGGTAGATTTGAGCAGCCTGTGATTTACGAAGGGATTCACAGGCTTTGTTTCTTATGTGGGAGGATAGGGCATAGGATAGAAGCTTGCCCGCTCATCATTAAAAAGCCTAAAACACCGGTGGAGGGTGGTCCGATTGGTGGTGGTGTGAAGAAGAGTACGAACCAAGGACCGGATCAACGTGGCTCGCATGACTCGTATAGTACTGACACAGGTAGTGGGACATCGAATAACAGAAGTACTAGCACAGAGGAGGATGGATACGGCCCTTGGATGCTAGTGGCACGTAGAAAACCTGGGCAGAAGAGAACAAACTTTACAGGTAATACTGAGGGCCATGCTGGACACGGACTGGGCTAGACAGCTCATGGGCTTAGGCAGGAATCGAAAGAAGTTACGGGGAGTGTTTTTGATATTAAAAAGGGTGCTGAGTTTGTTGGGCCTTCGAATGTGGGCCGAGTTCTACACAATGGTAGAAATAAGGTGGATGAGCATCATGAAGCTCGATTCAGCCGTTCAGTTAAGGGCAAAAGAATCTTAGCAAGGAATAGGGCAATTCGGGTGGTGTCTAAGCCAGACATGGGTCATTTCATTGTGAATAACTATTCAGGTGGGATTGCTTTGGGTAAGGGAGGCGATGGTGAATGCACCGATGACTCTTTCCAGTTTACAGCTAGTGGCCGAACCGAGGTGGAGATTCAAGCTTGTCGGCAGGGCTACGATGAGTTCAGAAGAGGTGTTGCTCGTTCTCGAGATGGGTTTGTCCGACTGGCTGGTGGCGGTAGTGTGGAGGAAGCTCTTCCAGTCGACGGTGGACAGTTTAAGGGAAATTTTCCTGCGGACAATTCCAGGGAGGAGCAAAGTAAGCCTAGTGGAGATAATAGTGGAGTGAGGGAGGCGAGTGGCTCTATTTGGACTCATCCTCATGATGGGGTTTTCACTCTGCCCGAAGACCATTTTGGTAATCAAGCCAGTGCCAATATTCAGCAAGGTTACGGGCCTGAAGGAGTTGTTCTTGGAAATGTTGAAGTAGGGGATAATTCTGTTCCAAAGGAAGGGAAGTTCAAAGGAGAGGATGGCTTGGTTGGGATGGAGTTTGAAGTGGGAAGAGGAGATTTTGACTATTCTGTTTGATTGTCTGTTCCTTCTTTTCTTTTTAGTTATGAATGTTATAGTGTGGAATTGTAGGGGTGCTCTGAAGCCCAATTTTCAGAGGTATGTTAGTGAGTTAGTTAGGAATCATAATCCTGCTATTTTGGTGGTTATGGAAACGCAGGTTGGGGGAGACAGAGCAAAGGAGATTAGTGATCGCCTTCCGTTTGATGGTGCTATTCATCCGGAGTCAATGGGTTACGCGGGCGGTATTTGGCTGCTTTGGAATTCAACAGAGTTGGGATTTTGCTGCTCGCGAGCACAGAGCAAGAAATTCATGTCGAAGTAAAGGTATTACCTACTAACCTTTCTTGGATTTTTTCTGCTATGTACGCTAGTCCTAGAATTGGGGAGAGACAAGTGTTGTGGGAAAACCTTACTAAAGTTACTGATCTTCATAGTAAACCTTGGATAATTGCGGGTGATTTTAATGAACCCCTCACTGAGGTTGATAAGTTTGGGGGTCGGCCAGTTAGTATAAACAAATCGTTGCTATTCAAAGATTGCTTGGATAAATGTAACATGGTGGATATGGGTTTTAGTGGGCCAAAATATACGTGGATGAATAGAAGGGAGGTTAGCAGTCTTATTCAAGAAAGAATCGATAGATTCTTTATGAATCCTAGTTGGTGTCTGTTATACCCGAATGCCAAAGTGTCGCACTTAACTAGGTGCCATTCAGACCACTGCCCTATGTTAATGGAAACTAATCCCAATAGGCAAATGCATCTCTTGAGACCTTTTAGATTCCAATCCTTTTGGCTGTTCGATCCTTCCTTTCCTAATGTGGTTAACCAGGCGTGGCAGCAGCCTAGGAAGTTGCTGGAAGCTATGGAAGTTTTTTCTAAGCAGGCTAGCTTGTGGAACAAAAACCATTTTGGAAATATCTTCCAAAAAAAGAAAAGGATTGTAGCCCGGCTGGATGGGGTGCAAAAGGCTTTGGCCAATCAACCTTCTGCCTCTCTAGTAGCACTAGAGAATCATCTTATTAAGGAGTTGGATGTTGTGCTAGAGCAAGAAAGGGACCTTTGGGCTTTAAAATCTAGAATTAATTGGATGATTTTGGGAGACAGGAATACTTCCTTTTACCATGTTTCTGCTCTTGCTCGTAGGAAGCAGAATTTGATCACTACTATTAAGAACAACGCGAGGGATTGGTTGACTAAGGAAAGAGAGGTTGCAAAGCATATTAGAGAAGGATTTATTGACATTTATACTACTTCTCAAGAGGTTGCAACCCGTGATTTTGAGTACAGTGTGCAATGGCAGCCTATACTTTCTTGTGAAGAGAAAGACAGCCTTAGCCAAGAGGTGACAAAGGAGGAAATTAGAGCTGCTCTGTGGTCTTTAAAAGCCTTTAAAGCCCCTGGTCTGGACGGGTTGCATGCCGGATTCTTCCAAAGATTCTGATTTATGGTGGGTAAATCGGTTACAAAGGAGGTGATGGCTGTGTTTAGAGAGAAAAAAATGCCAGAGTACCTTAATAGCACCAACATTGTGCTTATTCCAAAGACCCAAGGACCTGAAACCATTGGTGGTTATCGCCCCATTAGTTTGTGCAACTCAGTGTATAAGATAGTGTCCAAGATTTTGGTTGGAAGAATTAGACCCTTGTTGGAGCATCTAATTTCCCCATGCCAAATAGCATTTGTTCCAAGGCGGAAGGGAGTTGATAATGTGATTGTCATCTAGGAGATTATTCACACTATGGGGAGAGCCAAGGGAAAATGTGGCTATATGGCTCTCAAAATTGACTTGGAGAAGGCTTATGATAAACTCGAATAGGGATTCATAAGGAGCATGTTGATTAGATATAATTTCCCTGATAACCTCATTGAGACCATTATGAGTTGCATTTCTTCTGTTTCGACGTCTCTCCTTTTTAATGGAGGGAGCCTCGACCCCTTCAAGCCTTCGAGAGGTATAAGGCAGGGGGATCCGTTATCCCCTTACATTTTTATCCTCTGTATAGACTTCTTGGGCCAGCTCATTCAAGAGAAGTTAGAAGCCAAAGTGTGGTGTCCGGTTAAGGCGTCTAGGAGTGGTCCTTCCTTTTCCCATCTTTTTTTTGCGGATGATCTAGTGCTCTTTGCCAAGGCTAATGCAATCAATTGTAATGCCATTAGAGAGGTTGTTGATACCTTTTGTAGTTGCTCCGGGCAAACAGTTAGTGATTCTAAGTCAAGGGTTTACTTCTCGCCGAATATTGATCATGATGATAGGGAGGCTTTCAGTGATATTCTTGGTTTCCATCAAACAGAGCACTTGGGGAAATATTTAGGCTTTCCTATCAAACACCAAGGAAATAATAACCAGGACTTTGGTTTTGTTTTGGAGAGTTAAGAGTAAGCTTGCGGGGTGGAAGGACAATCTTCTTTCCATGGCTGGGAGAGCAGTTTTGATTCAAGCTTCATCTTCAGTTGTTCTGGCTTACATAATGCAGAGTCATTTGTTGCCTAGTAAGGTGTTGGATGGTATTGACCAGGTTAATAGAAATTTCTTGTGGGGTTCGACCAAGAGCAAGGGGAAAATGCATTGGGTGGGCTGGAAAAGGGTTACTAGACCTAAAGATGAAGGGGGTTTGGGGCTTCAAACAGCTAAAGGAAGAAATACAGCGCTTTTAGCAAAACTTAACTGGAGGTTCCATACCAAAGAAAAGGCACCTTGGGCTAAGGTTCTTAGATTGAAATATTGCAGCCCCCGGAGATTGAATTCAAGAAATTTAAGTAAGCTTCCTAGCTCTAGAACTTGGAAGGGGATGATGCGAGGTAAAGATACTTTCAAGAAAGGAATTAAATGGATTCCGGGTTTTGAAAGTAGCCTGGACTTTTGGAATGATAATTGGACTAGTTTCAGTTCGTTAAGAAGTACTATTCAGGGTCCGCTGTCTAGAGAAGCAGCCGGCTTGAAGATTAAAGATGTAGTGGATTTTACGGGCAGATGGGACTAGTCTTCAATTCAAATGCTCTTCCCAGATGAGGTACTTAGAGACATTATGGCCACTCCAATCCCCTTTTCTACCAAAATTGAGGATAGGCTGGCCTGGAAGCATTTGGCCAAGGGGGTGTTTGATCTTAAAAGTGCATATTTGCTTGCTACGGATGTTTTGGGGGATGCTCCTTTTAATGGGCAGTGGATTTGGAAGCTGAAAATTCTGCCCAGTATTCAAATGTTTGTTTGGAAGTGTATGCACCTTAGTCTTGGGGTAAATCAGTGCTTGGTGGCTAGAGGAGCGAGTATGGATGCCTGCTGCCCTCGGTGTCATTGCGAGGTTGAGTCTATTCTTCACTTGTTGCGGGATTGCCCCTTAAGCAAGAACGTGTGGCATCAACTCGGAAGGCAGGTAAATAGTTCCAATTTTTTTTCCTTGAGTATCCAGGAATGGCTTTTCTCTAATGCCACATCTAAACTTCATCACTATTCGGGTCCTCCTTGGAACCAAATGTTTTTATTTAGTCTTTGGCTGATTTAGAAAGATAGGCATTTGTGCGTCTTCAAGCATAAAAATCCTAATCCCAACTTGAGTAGAGAAATTATGGATAGGGCTGTTGAGTTTTTCTTTTGTGCAAACAAAGCCTTGGCCACCAAAAGGATGATTGTGAAGAACATTAGATGGGGGAAACTGAGGGCTGGTTGGATCACCTTGAACACTGATGGTTTTGCAGCAAGCAACTTGGGTCCAGCCGAGGGAGGTGGGCTAGTCAGAGATGAAAATGGTGATTGGGTTATGGGTTTTGCAAGGAGGATTGGGAATACATCGAGCTACTTGGCTGAATTATGGGCTCTCCAAGATGGGTTGCAGCTATGTTTACAAATCAATGCTCAATCTGTTGTTATTGAGTTAGATGCTAAAGCCATTGTGGATGCCTTTAACTCTCCATCCTCTTCCAATTCTATTGTCTCCTCTTTAATGGATGATTGTATATGCTTGGCTACCCGTATTCCCCAGAAGAGGTTTAGACATATCTATAGGGAGGCTAACAAGTGTGCTGACTGCTTGGCTAGAATAGGCTCTTTGCTTGATAGTGACTTTGCTGTATTTTCTAGTTCGCCTGTGGACTTACTTAGTTTTTTGGAGGCTAATGCCACTGGTCTATTTGTCCAAAGGCTTTGTCCTGATTCTCTGTTGGTTGTTTAGTGTTTAATGATATTCCCTTTTTACCCAAAAAAAAAAAAAAAAAGTCATCTAGGTTGCTCATTTTACAACAGTTGGGCTGAACAAAAAATAAAACGTTTGGGCTGCAGCACAGTCGGTCCAACTGAAAGATGTGCTATAGTCTCTTTCTTCTTTTTTTTCTTTTTTCTTTTTTTTTCTTTTTTATATGCTCTCAATTTTTTTTAAGAGTCCAAATACAGGTATTTGTACTATTTTGAAAAATTTTCTAATGGGTCCTTGTAGTACTTGTGGGAGTTCTTTGATGATGAATTTGATCCTTTTTTCACACATGATGATGAGGAGTAATATCATGTTATAAACTTTGTTGGCTTATTATGGGCTTATGTAATGAGTAGTGACTTGTTATATAAATCTTCTTATTGTGTGACGTTATTATATTGATGTTTAAGACTTAAGACTAGATGATTTGTATTATTTGATATTTACTTCTTTGAATTAATAATTTTATGTTGTATAAGAATATATATTTAGGAACTCCAAAACACCCTAAAACTATACGCCAAAATAAGCTGATATCAAAATATTTTATTCTATTGGACAAACCGAAATGGAGTTCGAAACAGAATTAATAACATTGGTCTACAGATTTTGTAGCCAGAGGGTCATTTGCTTGATTAACAAAGTCTAGCGAAAAGGTTTGTAAGTCGGTCTCATAACAATTTTTTTTATAGAGGATTCCTTATGGGATAGGTCTACCCTCGGAGTTGTTTTTTTTTTTTTTTTTTTGAAGAACTCCTTCAGAAGCTTTCCACAACGTCACCAAATCCTTGTGTTCTTTATGATTTATTTTTACTTCTTTATTGATTGTGGTGATGCATGAGTGTTTAATTTACCAATGTCAATTTTTTACAACTATTTGAATTGATGTTGCGTCTAAGTGAAATTCAAGTATGTTAATTAGAACAGTTAGGGGTCAAAACAGAATTTTCACAATTCACTCACATTATCTATGTTATTCTTAATAAATCATGTTATTTAATTTTCCTTTTTTCTTAATGATATGTTGTACAATTGAAACTAGTTTCCCATTTAAAGATATCATATGCCACAAAATGACTTACATGTTTTTTTATAAGCAGATGAGCATTACATATGGCTATTAAAAACTTCCTTCTAATTGTTTCAAAACAAAACTACAATAGAGATTGGAAAATTGTAAACAGAACACTTTGTTTCATATTCATAATAACCATTATTCATAACCAAATAGACACACAGGTGTCCATCATCACCTATTAAGTATAACTAATGACAAATACAGTTTGACAACCTTTCTAGCTTATAAAATGCAAAATTATAGCACCAGTACATTCGATTCTCAATCAAATTGAAGCATCGTTGTTGCCAGTAAGGATTAATATAAAGAATACAAGCTACACCAATAAAGAAAATAATGTATGATACGATAAAAGTTGTGGAGAAGACTAAAGGATCCACATCATACCATTTTCCGTGACTTGCATTTGAAGATTTTATTGGTGATGGAGGTGATTTATCAACCCTGGTGCAACTTTTCTCTAGTGGTGGTCCACAAAGAAATGGATTTCCTTCATAACTGCTATTTTCAAATGTTCCAAATTGTCCTTTCATGTCTGGAACTTTACTTGATAAGTTGTTGTAAGCCACATTGAAAACTGCTAGAAAGTGCAGATCAATCAATGTTGAAGGAATTTCTCCACTCAAATTGTTGTGAGAAAGGTCCAAACTCTCCAACTGAGTCAATTTTGAGAATGTATTTGGAATGGAACCTGTCAACTGATTGTAAGACAAATTTAGCGCATGAATTGGAGATAGTTGTCCTAACTCTGGAGGGATGTCACCTGTTAGTTTGTTGACTGACAAATCCAATCCAGACATGAGATCAAGAATGCCACCCTTGTAGAAGTAAGATCTATATTTTGTTACAAACTCAATCCCAATTTTTGCAGCAACCTCTCGTTCTACCTCAAAATTTTCAAAATTCCTTTTGAGGATACTTTGATATGGGACAATTATATCTCTGAACTCCAAAAAAGTGGAATTTGGTTCAGTAAGGCCATCAAAAGCATCTATCTTCCCAAATGTTAGGTTGTGAAAGCAATGCGGTATTGTTCCAGAAAATTTGTTCCTGGAAAGATCCATTATGGCAATATTCTTTAACCAACACAACTTGTTTGGAATCATACCACTAAAATTGTTGCCACTCAACAACAATATTCTTAAATTTGAAAGCACGCCCACTTCATTAGGGATTCTACCAGAAAATTTATTATCTCTAATGTCCAATGTCACCAGATGAAATGCAAAATTGAAAGAAAGTTTCGGTAATGATCCAGTGAGTTTGTTGCCTTGTAAAAATAGATGTCGAATAATATATAAATCAACGCAAGAAGGTGACCATCCAGAAAGCAAGTTATGAGAAAGGTCTTTGAAAATATATGCATGCATTTCACATGGAATTGGACCTTCGAAAAAATTATTACTCATGTCTAGAGACCATAAGTACTGCAGATTTCCTACCAGCCATCTTGGAATTAAACCTGAGAAGCCGTTGTTGCTAATATCTAGGAGCCCCAAGTGACTACCAGCTGTTGGTACCATAGCTGGCAAAGTACCTATAAACTGATTGTTTTTTAATTCCAAAATACGTAAGCTATTGTTAAAAAATCGGAATCCCTCTGAGAAAATTTCACCATGAAATTTATTATAAGATAACTTCAAAACTGCCATGGAGGTGCAATTGGCAACCAATTTCATTGGCACCTCTCCTGAAAAATTATTATTGGACAAGTCCAATTTCTCCAAATTACTCATGTCACCAATTGAGGATGGGAGAAAACCTTCAAAATGATTTTGAGATATATTTAGATATTGTAAGTTTGGAATCACCTTTCCAATAGTTTCCTGCAACTGCCCATTAAAGTTATTGTAAGAGAAATCCAACCAAGAAAGATTATTGCAGTGAGCTATTGGCAAGTGAAATTGACCCCCAAAATAATTATCCCGAAGATTTAGCAATTGCAATCTAGTATTATTTTCAATCAACCAAACGGGGAAGCTTCCCTTCAACCTATTGTGAGAGATATCAACCAATTCCAATTCTTGCTGGTAAAAGAGAAACTTTGGAATGTTGGAGGATAACTTATTCAGATCACAGTTAGGCAGCACTAGCATCTTTAACTGAAACGAAGGTTCCCAACTGGGATTTTCAGTTTCAATCTCAAATGTGTTGTTTTCACTCACAATTTTGTTACCGTCTTCAATCCGGTAGTTTTCACCTTTAAATCGAATCACTTTGAGCTTAGAGTGATTGGCAAATGAGCTGAATGAGAATAAACCCCCAAAACGATTATAACTAAGATCAATGTACTCAAGGGATGTCAAGTTGGCTATCACAGATGAAGACAAATTTCCACTGAATTGGTTCTTAGATAGATCTAATAACCTAAGAGATGTCAAACGACTTAGGCATGGAGGGAGGATCCATTCAAAGTGATTGTCAGAAAGATCTAACTCTTCAAGTTTCTTCAACATACCCAAATCTGTCAAAAGCAATAACATTAATAGTGTCCATCCTAATTATGTGCCAATGTAAAAATCAACAAGACAATCAATTAGTTTACTGGCCAGAATAGTAATTGGAAAGAATATGTTTTGACCCCTTGGATTATCAACCAGTAGATTAAACTATTTAAGCCAATTAACAAAAATATGTAAACAAGATTATCATAGGTTAATCACCCCAAGCAAGCATGTCACCCTATGTAAAAAGTAATTCATGATAAATTCAGCAATATGGTGACAAAGTGAAAAATCGATGGAGAACCTTGAAAGATAAAAACGATACAGGGGTTGTGTAAAACCTTGAAGATTTTATATTTGTAACATGTTGGAGACTATTCATTTGTAAAATGAATAAAATTGAATTTCGGGATTTGGAATTTTCTTTGTGAAAATTCAAGTTTCAGGATGTTCAATCGGTCGAAGCTTTTGTTCGATCGATCGAATTGATCAAGAAAAATGATTTGAAGTTTCTACCTAACTCGATTGATGCTCGATTCCTGTTCAATCGATCGAAAAGAGCCTTCGATTGATGCTCGATTCCTCTCGATCAATTGAGCCTCGTAAAAACTGTTTTTTGCATAATTTTCTGCAGAATTGTGATAACCACTCTGAACATTGGGAAAGGTTTTAAATCTTGTAGATGGTTGTTTGAGGCATCGTAACTCTCCATACGTACCTTTTGAATGGTTATAACCCTATGGGTATAAATAGAGGTTAATGTTCACTTGAAAATATGACTTGGTATTCTATGGGTATTCTCCAAAATAGTAAGTTACAAAGAAACACAAGAAATCCTGTGGGTATTCTCCAAAATTGCTATTTGTAGAACCAATAAACTTGGTTATATCCTGGGGAAAAGTTTGTAGAAACTCTTTAGCAACTTGCGTATGGGGACAAATATTGTCTAAGGATAATATTCAATTGTGCCTCCAAATCAATCACTAATTTCTATTTACTTGATGTGTTCATTTTGTTCTCTCATTGTGGCTTCAACTCTTGATCCGCAACATGTTAGTAGCAACACAACAGATGATAATTATCTTAGGTCTTTCGACTCACGGGTTGATGATTTCTTGGTTTAGGTTTTCTCTTTTGTAGCACGTCACTAAGTATCTTATATATTTTCGCAGGTTAGGCATGAAAAACAAGGTAGCACTAACTCAACTAAAACATGTCAAAATCCGTGTTTTAAGATTTTCAATCGATCGAGTTGCTATCAAGGAAGTTTCAAGAATCTTCTTTTAATCGGTCAAGCTACGATCAAATGGCTATCAAAGACACTTGTTTGATTGATCAATCATCAATCAAACAGGTGTCTTTTTTGAACTACATTTTGGACTCGTAATTTTGAACTCTTGGTGACACATTACATATTCAAACAAGATTACATTGTCATGGAATGTGCCAATAAAACCTAACATGAATAATTATATTTCAGTCATTCTTCTTCATTTGTTTTTAGTTTTTACACTCCTAATCTATGTCAGATAAGTACCGGTAACATTAACAAAGTATAAATGCCAAATTTCATATTAGATTCTTACCTTTAGCATGTAAATTCCCGTGGAGTTTATTTTGAGATAATGATATAGCCTTGAGAGAAGATAGTGTCCCAATATATGGAGAAAGAATTCCAGTGAACATATTACCACTCATATCTAAAATCTCCAAACTTCTGAAATTTGTCATATCTGCCAAGAGAATTAAAAAGAGATAGTGTAAAGAGTAAATATTTAAAATGGCATACTTGTGGATACTAAAAGACATTTCTTCTCACAGGAAAATTATTTTAGCTGTTGAAAACTGTATGATGGAATTTTACCCTTGAATGGTAGGCTTCCATTGAGTCGATTCTCTCGCACAATGAGTACCTCCAAATTTCTTAGATTACTCAGTTCTAAATCATAGGTGAAGAGAATTACATTAGTCATATTGAAGGAAAAATTAGGATTTAAAGAATTCTTTGTAGTAAAGTACCCTAAAAACTCTAGAGGATCTTAATCTTATTGAATGCATTGAAATATTCACTAGAAAGCATGTACAACTAGCGTAAATGTAGATGAGGTCAACAAGGCATATAAGATTTCAATTTTGTTTGAGTTTTTTCATGGTATTTTTTATAAAGGAAATTTAGGGGGAAATTTTGAGAAAAATTCAAATTTACATGTACGTACCTTTGCTAGAAAGAGGCCCTTGCATTTCATTGTAACTTAGGTCTAGATATTTAAGATCTGGGAGTGCACCAAAAAATCTTAAAATGTCCTTTTGCAAGAGATTCCAACTTAAATCTATGTGCTTTAGCTTGTTCAATTTAGGCAAAGAATTCCATTCTGAAGAAAGTATACAACCAATTGTTAAATCTTAGAACGCAATGGAAAAAGGGTGCCCTTTAATATTTTTTAAAGGGAAAAACAAAATAAATAAATAAACATTTTATTTTGAAATAATTTCATGGATAAAAATAGTCTACACTCCTCCGGGGACAAGTTCAGTGATCAAATTATCCCATGGGAAGGTGGAAGAGATCCACACGCATTAAGTACATTTAGGATCTGTTTAAAATTTTTTGCTGAAAGTACTGTAGACAAAAGTAAAAGTTAACTGAAATAGTACAATGTTACCATGAATAATACCAAAAAGTGTAATAGGGTCCATGAATAGTAGCAAAAATAAGTTGAATAATAAAATAAGTTGGCAAAAATATTTTTTGCCAAACACACACTTAGTGTCCATTTGGGAACAGCTTATTTAATTGAAACTGAAAACTTTTTACTGAAAGTGTAAAAAAAAAATTAAAAATTAGCTAAATAGTACAATAGAATTCATGAATTATAAATTGTACCAAAAATGCAATGAGACCCATAAATAATACAAAAAAAAAAAACTAAAAAATGAAATAAGTTTAAACAAATAAGTACATTCCAAATAGGCTCTTAGTCACTACCAAGTAAATAACAGCTAGTATTTGTTTAATCAATTATTTAATGGACATGGTACTATTATTCAAATTTATTATGATAACTCAAACAAATAGTGCTTTTATGGTATCGTGGCCTAAAACTAAATCATGTGACAAGACAAGTAATAATAAAAATAACATGATGATGGCGATAATAACTTTGAAAAAAATTTCACATAATTAAATAATAGGTTAAAATATAAAATTTACCTTCTAAATTTCACCCTTTTTCATTTCTGTCGTATAAGTTTGAGTTTTGTTATTTCATTCTCTTAATTAGTTTCATTCCTTCTTAATTAAGTCTTCTGCGGAAGTTTTTATTTTATTTTTTATTTTTTTAATTTTAGAAAAAAGACATTAATTTAAATTTAAAAAAAAAAAAAAAAAAAAAAAAAAAAAAAAAAACTAGAAAGCCAGAACGACGTCTCAAAAACAGTGCGACCTTTATTGTGCCAGCTATGTACTAGCTTAGGATTGAGCTCCGCAAGTTTAGAGGAGTAGAACCCTCTGTAACCAGCTTTAACACCAAATGTCTGATTCACATCATAGAGGTCCCAGAGAACCACCACGAGGGGCAGGGCAGGGACTTCAACTCCCAGAAAGAAATAATACTTTTAACTTTTCATAAAGTTTTATTCCCATAAATTTTATAAGCATAGGATGAACTAGATTTAAAATGTACGTGTTAAGGAAGAAATAATTTTTTTGTTACAATTTATTCATCTTTTTGAGAGTTGTATAACCAATTGAGATCCGGTGTAATAGTCAAGTACAAGCTAAGGTTATTGCATTATACAATACCATATTGAAGGGTTAAGATTAAAAGTAAAAGTATATTTGGCCTTAATTCTTGGATCAATTTTTTTTTTTTTTTTTAACTTTTTTAACCCTCATTTCTCATGCTATTTTTGGAGTGCAATAGCATACCAAATCAAATCCAACTCCTTGTAAAACATTATGTTAAAAGTTTTTTTTTAAATTAATTTTTGTTATTTATAAATTTAGCCAGACTTGTTCGGTTCCTATTTACCAATTGTAATCGAGCGCAATTAACATATTCCATTTCATAAAATGAGTAAATTTAAATGCAGTAAATTATGTTTTATAATTGAATTTAAAAACACTTGGTTAAATTGAATGGATATTTTTTTAAAAAAAAATTATTTAATTAATCAGTACAACAAATTGTTTGGATTCAATTGAGTAACACTTATAAAATTTATAATTTAAAAAAAAAAAAAAAAAAAAAAAAAAAAAAAAAAAAAATGCCTTAACATAAAAAGAATAATAATGAAACAAAAACCGAATATTACAATGACGGGGGATAAGAACGCACGTGTGGTGCAAGTTGAAATCACCGGGTATTACCGGTCACACCAAGTAATATTTTACTTTCGCCAAGAAAATTATGAAAGTATGGAGCATAGTAAAAAACAAAGAAAAAGAAAAACCAATTTTTTTAATGCGCTTCTCCTTAGTCATGACCTGCTCCAAAAGAAGACTAAAAAGAGTGGAGTGGGAGATGTAGAACGACAGTGGTGGAGAACGACATCGGAGTGGGAGATGTAGAAACCATGAGAAAGGTAGTAGAATAGGTTTTGGTCTAATTGGTTCGGTTGGGTTTTGAGGGCTTGTTGTGGAATGTAGGCTATGTAGCCTTTGAGGTGTGGTACTTTTTGTAAAGTAGTGGTGATGTAGATGTTGGTTTCATTTTTGTTATTCAGGCGTGGGAGGGATTGGAAAGACTTTGTCCATCTAATTGGCTTCTTTTTTCTTTTTTTTTAATTAATGTTTTTCTAAAATTAAGAATAAATTAAATATAAAAAAATAAAATAAATGTTAACGGTTGAAACTAACAGCACACTAACGAAGGACTTAGAGTCTGTTTAGAATCTGCTTAATTTGCTAAAACTGAAAACTTTTTACTGAAAATAATGTAGATAAAGGTAAATGTTAGTTAAAATAGTACAATGGGACCCATAAATAGTACTAAAAAGTGTAGTGGAACCCATGGATAGTAGCAAAAATAAGCTAAATTGTAAAATAAGTTGACAAAAAATAAGCTAGACAAAAAATAAGCTAGCCAAACAGACACTTAATTGGGAAGAGATGAAACCTAGAGGATTGAAATGACAAAATCCAAACTTATAGGACTAAAATGAAAAATGGTGAAATTTAGAGGCATGGTTGGCTTTGTCACAACGACGATGATAGCGATGAGCCTGACTAGTATGGCATGGTTTCAACTTGTGGCTTCAATCTTGGCTATGGGTTTGTTCAAAGTGAGGTGTTTGATGTTTGGTCTGTGTGTGGTTTTTTGTACCAGAAATTACATTTTTCTGCCCTTCATTTTACACTTTATTCCCTGAAATATTAAAATGCACGATTAACTCTCCAAAGTTATAACTCTATTTCAATTTCTCCCTACCATCTATTCTGGTGCAAACTTTGATAAAATTTTGTATTAAAAGACCAATTTACCTCTCTCTATCCAAAATAGATAGTAGAGGAGTAAAATGGATTTTTAAAACTAAATTTCATTATATTTAAAAGCAAACCAAATGGTAGAAGTTTAAGTGTTACAAAGTAATTTATTTAGGGGCCGATCATGTGTTTTGATAGTACATGAAAAAAAAAAAAAAGAAAAAAAAAACCTGTAAATTGAGGTAAATTTTAGGGTGGAAAAGTGTAATTTTCCCTTTTGTGCTTTGGGAATATAGATGAGTTTGGGGTTTTGAATGAAGCTTATAAAGAAAATGAGTTGTTGGCTTTAAGCTTTTGATGTTTGTGAGGAAATAGGTTTGGTTGAAATGATGGAGTTGGTACCAAGGGAGTCAATTTCGTACTGGAGGCTGTTTGGGTAGTAGTGGTACACTCTTGCCTTCAGCTGAGGCTTATAAGGCATGAATGGGGCGCATCTTTTTTCGATGTGGGAGCAAGTCTCAAAAACTGCTCATGTCGCTTGAAGGAACAAAGCCGTGCGGGTCCTTCAGCCCTAGAGCAAACAAACTGCTTGTGGGCTTGGAACAAAATCCTCCCCCACAAATATATATATATATATATAAATATATATATATATATATATATTTGTATTATTTATGTAAGTATGAATATATTAATTTTTATGTTTATCAACAAAAAAATTTAAATCCACATATTTTATAAGCCTACATATTAGCTTAAATATATTAACAAATATATTAGATTAAGTAAATTTTTTTTTTTTATTGTACTGACCGAAACGCCGATACAGGCCAATACAACCGAAATAAGCCGGTACAACCTAGTATTTTTTTGGTATGTTTTGGGGAAGTATCAGTATCGGTTTAATGGCCAATACAGTATATTTCCCCGGTATGGCCGGTACCAGTATAGTATTGACTTCCTTGGTTGGTACACATTGTGGGTTGTCCCCCCTTAAGATTGAGTTTCCTTTCAAATGTTTCTCAATCTCAAAATAGTTTTCAAGTTTAGAGAAAGGTAAATCAAGAATAAAGAATAACAAATTAACTCAAAAAACATTGAAATTTTTTTAAGAAAAATTCTTTAAAAATTTATTATAAAAATCTTGTAAACGTAGCATTACTCTAAAACCAAGGACATTTGATGTTTGTCATATAAGATTTTGAGACCTAACAATTTTACATGTCATTATTCTAATATATATATTGATTAAGTCTAAATCATATTCTATATTTAAATCTGCAGTAAATTGTTGCCGCAATTAAAATAAAAGACTATTAATAACTATAACAATTATTTTTTAATAACTACTATATTAAATTTCTTATTTAGACAAAAATAAAAGACTGTTAATAACTAACATAATTATCAAATTTCATATTTAGACAAAGAATAAAATTTCTTGTGCATTGTATATGTTACCAACTAGAGTTACAATGATTGTTTTTCTTCTTCTTTTAACTTTTTTTTTTTTTTTTTTTTTTGGTGTTCTAAATTAGAAACAGAGCTCACATACCTTTATTTCCTTGCCAACCACGAATTCCATTGCGAGATAAATCAAGAATTCTTAACTCCTTGAAAGGCTGCAACAAGGACTCGTTCAAGAACCAATTTTCATTATCAGCATAGACGTGAGTTTCATGGATTATATTGGAGAGCCAAAGCTTGATCACGTAGCCAGTGGTGTTATTACATTTGACTCGCTCCCAGTTACAACACTCACTCTTTAGGTCGTAAACCCATGATGGAAGAAGGGGTTCTATATAATTAGTATTGGATTTCAGATATGCCTTCAATTCTAGCAAACCCATCCTCTCTTCCTCAATGCAAGCTCTTAGCTCATGAATGTGAGCAACAAGTACTAAAACCCACAGTAAAGACCTCACTAAAGGCCACTCCATTGAGAAATATTGTGAAGCACCAACTTTCATTTCTAGCTAAGTCTTCTTATATAGAAAAGTTTAGAGAAAATTATATAACGCTCCTTGAGGTTTATTTAACTTACATTTTGATCCTTTTATTTCTAAAAGTTAAAGTCAAAATTGTCACCTAAACGGTGTCAACTAAAATCATAGAAACACAGTGAGCGTTTGGTTTCAGCTGAAACCAACGTTCACGTTTTCATTTCACGTTTCCGTACCTTTTTTTTTTTTTTTTTTTTTCAGCGCATGAACAGTAAATTTACTGTGCAGAGACAAAAATTACTGTTCATGCACTGTATCAGTACTGTTCACATACTGTAGTAGCACTGTTCACGCATTAAAAATATTAAAAATGGATCCCACGGTACTTTTCACACATTTAAAAATTATTTTGATACAGTATTTTCAGTTTTCAGTTTTCAGTTTTCAGTTTCAGCAACAATAAGCTCAATTCAAACGGACCCTGTAATCTCATGTTTACTCTCCTCTACGTCAAATGAAGACAAAAACTGGAAAAATAAAATAACGAGTTCCACAAACCAAAAAAACAAATAATAATAATAATTCTTGAATCTAATAAATAAAGCATTTATTAAAGCATAGTGTTTATTTACCTGCATTCTTACCGGAATGAGCAATGCTAAAGATCCAAAATTTTACCAACTATAGATATGGCAACAGTTGGCGACAGGTTATTAGTAAATGAAAAAAGTAATATTTATGGTAGGTCTAGATGAAAGCCAATAAGAAGTTACCCACAACAACAATTTGTAAAAATGTTGTAAAATAGTTTGTGATTATAGTATTACTCTACTAATATTTCTCGTTAATTAAATGCATAAAGCTTTTCGGGTTTGGGTTTTTTCTTTTTTTCTTTTTAATTGAAACAAAAACTTTTATCACTGGAAAAGAGAGAAACAAAACAGCAAAACATTCCATGCAATAGAGAAGGAATCTTTCTTGTCAAGCAAGACCTAGGCAATCCTAATGAATTGACTTTACAAAAATTAGGGGCGGCCGGCCAAGCCCAATAAAACATTTATTAAGTTCACATTGCTTTGATTCTAAATTAAATCTTGAATGTCGGAAACGAAGTTTGTCAACCTCCACTGAACACCAGCTTCTTTATTGATGACAGCATTCACACCGATCAAGTTAAGGGGTATTTTACCATGTGCAATTGCTCTCAATTATTGTTGAGATTGAGAATTTTTTTTTTTTTTTAATTTCAATCTCAATCTTTAAATAATAATAAAATATTACAAATTATAAAATTACAAATTAAAGAAATTAAAATCATGTGTGAGACGAATGAGCCCATGCAATACCCTAGGTATTGTATGGGATCCTAATCCGCATTGATATTATTAGGTTTTAAAAGTTTAGAACAATTGGCAAACCATGATCATAAACTTTTCTCGATATAGATCTTAGAGTCTATGAAGCCATATTAGACAATACTCAAAGTATTGCAAGTCAAAATTCAAAGAACATACAAGCTGCAGGTTCAAAAAGTCAAAATCAGATTGGTTCGATCGATTAGGCTTGATCGATCGGAAGGGTTCGATCAATCAAGCTCAATCGATCAAAAGGGTTCGATCAATCAAGCTCAATCGATCGGAAGTCGCAAATCAACAAAAATCAGCAAATGTAAAAAGCCCATAACTTGTCTGTTTGAAGCTCAAATCGCAATCTATTTTTTGTAGTATTTAAAAGACATTATAAGTTAACCCTAGATGGGGTTTTTAGAGAGAAAAGAGTGCATCATGTGCCTCCAATTGTAGATCTATGGTTTTTGTACCCAAAACTCTATAAAGTCTTCTACCGGCAATATTCCTTGAAGAATCCCAAGATCCGGTGTTGTAGAAGTTGCTGCATACAATATCCACCATTGATGGTGATTTAAAACCTTTGAGCGGGATCTCAAAGTTACAAACATGGTGTTTGTGTGCAACAAATTCAAGATAGAAGAGCCCGTGGATTCGGAGCTACACATGATCGTGTGAGTAAGTTCTACAAGAGGTATTTTTAGATTTTAGGAAGAAAATCTATTGTAAACTTTCATTCTATAGTGGATTTGTTTGCCTTAAGGATAGGTCAGGTTAAATCCTCCCCAGGTTTTTTATCTTAAAAATGTTGGTTTCATTGGTTTTCTTGAGTATTTATATCATTGTCTTATTTATTTATTTTTCCGCACTACATGATATGATTTATTGCTATTTAACCTAGATCTGAATAGTAAACCTAAGTGTTAACTTGGTTAATTAATTAGGTTAAACAATCTGAGTGTTCAAATGTCTAAACAAACAAACAGATATACCTCATAGAATCACTCTCAATTGGGTTATTTACTTATTTTCATTTAACCTAAATATTTGTATGTGTTTGAATATAAATTTTCTTACTTATATGATTCATTGTTATATCTATTAAGTGTTGTATAAATATACCATTAAATATTGCATCAAATTTCTAATTAGATTTGGTTTAGGTTTCTTAACAAGATGTGGATTTTTCTTGATATGAAAGGAAAAAAAAATTATCTTATTGAAGAGGAATATGGATGTTCATTGTACATGAAAAAATATAATCAAAACCTTATAAATAAATATTATTGCAAAGGATTTGGTGATTTTTGAAATCCTTCCACATGGGGAGAAGACTCTTAGAAGAACATACCGTGGGTTCCTTAGAGCAGTTTGGTAAATTTGTTTGAGTTGAAAGATACATATGGTATCAGTTAAGAGTTTGTTTTGTGAGCGTGTGAGTTTTTTTTGTGTATTGAGGTTTTCGGATTGTGAGTATATGTGTGTGAGGTTTGTAAGTAAGTTTGTGTTTGTGAGAATAAGGTTTGTGAGTTGTGGGTTTTGTTTATATTTGCAAGGTGTATGAGTCAGTTTGATTAAGTGTTGTTGTAATCCATATCATTAATAGTGAATTTAGCTGGTGTTGCATTGCATGTGAATGTAGGTATGGAGTTTATCAAACCACGTTAAATATTGTTGTTTCATTTAATAGTTTATCTTTCTGTCCATGTGAATGCGATTCTACTAGTCTCAAAACACAACATTGAATATTAGAATTTCTGCTATTTCACAATATATATATATATATATATATCGTGCTAGAAAAGTAGTTATTTATATTTTTTTTATAAGGTTAAAAAAAAAGCTCAATTGTGACGACTAATTGAAGCAGTTACTATTTGCTTTATGATTAAATATGTGTCTATCTTTATATATATAATTTGATGGCAAGGAAAGGAGAATTTGAAACTTGAATGTCTTAAAAACACTAAAAAATGTCAATCAATTAAACTACAAAGCTCTCAACATTTCTTTTTTTTCTTTTTTTTTCTTTATGTTTTCTTTATATCAAGCAAAAACTATTATTTCATTCTATAGAGCCTAGATCGTAGATGCTAATAGTTATCTTTTAATGAAGTTTTATGTTCACAATATTTTCACAATACTTTTACAACAAATCATATATGGTAAATTGTTATTGATTCTAATTTGAACTTACCATTAAATTTACTTTTCAGCCTACCAATTAATAACAACCAGTAATAACTTGTCACTTAAGATTTGTCATGAAAGTATTGTAAAAATGTTGTGGACAAACATTTCTCTATCTTTTATAACTTTTGTGTATTATCTAAAGCTCTTTTTTAGTACCTTTTGGCCCTAATGATACTAACTCATGAGTAGGTGTTAAGGGTAATGGAACAAATAGTTAACACTTTTTTAGCAACAAATAGTTATGACTTTTTTTTATAATAATAGTTAAGATTTTTTTTTTATATATATATTTTAGTAATAGTTAAGACTTAGGAGAAGGAACTATGTGTATGGATATATGTCTCTCATGGGTTATGTGTAATTGGGTTCCGCCGGAATTCATTTGCATGTTCATTTAGGTTCTCTGCAATTTTATATTTTTGTTTCTCACGAAAAATTTTAAAAAAAAAAAAAAAAAAAAACAAAAGTTCTCTTCATTTTTGTTTTATTTTTTATTTTTTTTGGTCTAGTAAGTTTCAAGTAAAGCACTCATCGAATTTTCTATTTAATTATTTATGTTTTAACGGGTTCAGAAAAATCCCTGTTACGCTTTTTTTCCATTAGCCTTATTGATTTTTTTTTTTTTTTGGACAAAATGATAAAAGTATATTAATAGAGAAGAAAAGTACTCGTCCCATTACCCGGAAGTTGTACATAAAAGCCAGCACAATGGCATGCAACCCCAAGAAACAAAACTAAAAGAAAGAATAGAGAAGGTATCTCCTGAGACAGGCTCACGAGACCCATATCTCACTGACATGTGAGTTCCACGCAAGAAATTGAAAAAACTATGAAATATTAATTGCACTTTCTCTTTTCCCATAAAACTTTCTTAAAATAGTTTACTAACAAATGTCCTTACGGTATTCGTTAACAGTTCCCTTTCTATGAAGTATTATTTTCTATCATAATGAATGACATTAGCAAATTACACCAACGTAATAATGATATTAGTAATAAACAAAATACAACACAAAATTTAGATGAAAATATCACAAATGAGCAAGAAATCCACCAAAATGAGTTAGAAGATAATGAAATGATACAATTGCAAGATAACAATGATGTTCAATTTTGCAATATAGCAAATCTTGATAATGAACTTCAAAAGAATTTAGAATAAAATGAAAATAATGATGAAAATGGCACAAATTAACAAGTTCACCATAATGATGTTCAATTAGAAGAAAATAAAAATAATAATAACATGTCAAAATACATTCCTACAAATATTTATTGTGGGGCCAGAGAACTTATGACCCGGCCCACTTTCCATTAGGACTCAGGGCCCGTGTCGAGAAGAGTAGTTGCCGAGGACAAGTGGTGAAAGACCAAATAGCCTAGAGATGCAGCCGAGGATGACCCTGTCCTCGGCTCCCAAGACTTCAAAGGGAAGAGCGACATGTTGTCAAAGGCAGCCTCCAAAGCGCCCCCAAAAGAAGAGGCGAGTAGAATGGGACTCACATGGGGGTACGAAGTAGGGGTGGTTCGAGATAAAGACGTCACCTCCGCATTGAATGCACTCACAAACGTCCTATCCATATTAATGGGAAAAGACTCCTGAACAGTGTGGTTTCGATTATTGCAACTAATAGAGAGTGGGGGGGAGGCGACTGATGGGACAGATACTTGAATAGGTACCTGCCTAATCAACAGATAGAGGGTCAGGATTAACCGAGAAGGGCTATATAATGTAAAGGCTTATGCGCCAAAAAAGGGGGGGAAAGAAGGCCAAGAACCAGAGCCTCCCAGACCACACCGAGGAGAAAGACTTCTCGAGCAAACATAGTTCATTTCTGTATGAGTACCATGACTAACCACCGTCCGGTGACCAAGGCCTAGCCTTTCAAGCTCACGCTCTACAAATTATATTGTTTGGGCCCTTAACGTGCGAACCCAATATCATTTTGAGGTCGTTACAAATTGAGTCCTTACATTTATGATCTAGGTAATTGGAAAAATATTGACACAAAATTTAGAGATTTATTAGTAGAAAGAGGTTCATTTAGAGTGGATTAGCCAATTAGCTATATTATCGATTGAAAATGAGATGTTAGAAGAACTTGAATACAAAATTTTAATTAGTCAATTTGCATTTCAAAAGGAAAGAAAATTAGATTTTAAATGAAATATATTATAATAAATAAATATTAAAAAAAATGCCCTATTTTAGTTCTCACCTTAGACCCCAAAATGTCTAGGGCCAGAATGGTCCCAACTCCTAGAGATAAGCGGTTCAAGCGATTGCCCCAGTAAGGCCCATGGTATTATTCATTACTGTCACATGACGTGGGGTCGATAAGCTTACACCGGAGACCCTCCTTTTTACATTCAGCAAATAATAAATAAATAACACATGCACACATGTCCCAGACTAATATGCCAGCCAATTACATGTGGCCTGATCCATCAACGTATATAGCACTAAATAAATAAATAAATATTACACATAACGTGATGGAAACAAGAAGGATGAAAAGATCATATACATTCACACACACCAACCAACCATTAATTTGACAAAGAACTAAACAGAAAGAACAAGGAAAGTTCATATGTGTGGAGTCCGGAAACGCAATTGACGGAGAAGAGAGAGAGAAGAAGAAAAAGAGGTGAAACTTTGCTAGAATAATTGTAGTTGAAATGGCTGGCATTTAAATTGAAAGAGAAAGTACGTGGAAACACGTTTGTACCATAATTTTTGTCACAATATATGTGCAATGGTGAGTTATGGAAAAAATGTATTAAGCCTATTTGAAAGTGACAGTTCACCGATTAAAATTGCATATATCATCCAGATGCGGTAACTATTGTGGCAAATGATGTCATCCTAGAAGAACTGAATCTAAAATGTAGTAGGGGCATAATCGTTCCCAGCTTAGTGACCAATATGAAAATTGCCAACCTGTATTGATCAATATGGTATAAAATTGCCAATTTCAATGATGATTGCCATATACTTAAAATGTTAAAAAAATAAAGGGTAAATTGCAAATTATAACTCTAAAGTTTGAGAGTGTTTGAATTTTATATCCTAACGTTTCAAAATTTGGAATTTACTCCGTCCTGACTTCAAGTCCTGACTCCATCTTTGTTCGTAAGGATAAAAGCCAGATTGAAAACGCCGAGCATCTATATTCCATAGCACACCCCATGAGGTCTGCTTCTATGACCAATTGGCCATTGCAGTGATTATAGAGAAATAGATTCCAAGTGGCCTGTTTCTGGGTGCCAACATTCTCATGACCACGCCTCTATTTGTCAAATTTCTACGGCCATTGTCTTTTATTGCAGGACCAAAGAGCAATGGTAAAAAATACTATTTAAAACATTGCTTACATTTAGTCAACTTGTTAAAAGATAATATGTTTGGTATGTTGATTTTGTAGTATTATTTTGATGCGGTAAACATGCTATTCAAGTGACTTCACTTTTTCAAAAATAGAGAATATGTGACTTTGAGTAGGGGCAATTTTATACGGAAGTCTTAAGATTAAAATCCTAAAGTTTAGGAATTTGAAATGAACAATGAAAAGTTCTGAGCTGTCTCTACATATTTTGCAAAAAAAATCTATTACAATTTTAGTGTTTACAACTCAAATTCCAATATTTCCCCATTTCTCTCCCATTCTTTTTACTTGTCAATATTTAATATTTTACTAATTTACATGTTGACTCTCTAACTTTGATTAAAGTTCACTTCCTTTAACTT
This sequence comes from Quercus robur, assembly GCF_932294415.1. Taxonomy (NCBI): domain Eukaryota; kingdom Viridiplantae; phylum Streptophyta; class Magnoliopsida; order Fagales; family Fagaceae; genus Quercus; species Quercus robur. The sequence goes on along the minus strand of NC_065538.1, from coordinate 10,961,752 downwards.
TATTTTTATTTAATAAAATTTTTTAACTTTTAAGTTTATTCAATTCATGCCTCCTTTTAGTCTTCATTCATGCCTCCTATTAGTCTTCATTAGAATTGCGTCAATAGTAACCTCCAAAATAACATAGTTAGCATTTGTTTAAAAAAAATATGAAAATTAAAAAATAAAATAAAATAAATTTTAATTTAAATATCTTTCATTTGGAAAATGCAGGAAAATAAAAATCAAAGATATGCTCCTCCTGTTACACGAAAAAATTTTAAATGCTTGTATTTGACATGCCAACCAATTTTTTGGATGCATGGCAACAAGCCAACAACCATGATCAGCTTGCCTCCTTCCAAACAATTTACTTCTTTGTTTTGTTCGGCACTTGGGCTCCACATTATTCTTGAATTCAAGCAATCAGTTGCTTGATTTCTTTTGTATTGATTAGCGCCGCAATAATTTTGGCCATCTCTCACGTTTAAAGCACGTGTGTCACTTTTAAGAAGAATTAAAGCTACTTTTTTTTTTTTTTTTCCCTCATTGCAAGAAGCAAATTCTTTATTCCTTTGACCTTGATGAGAGGTGGTCTTACGTCAAACATTTCATTATTTTTTTTTTTTAGAATATCAATTTATAGCGTCCACTTTTGATGATTGCGCTTGACAAGTATAAAGATAAGATCGTCTGAGTAAAAGACAATCTTAGTCACACTCAAGTCGGGTGAAAGCTCGAAAATGTGTTAAAAACACGAGCTGTTTAAACCCCCAAATTAAAGTTACGGCTCGATAGATTTTGCACTAACTTAATTCTAAGTGCGGAATAGTGTAAATGCGAGCAGATAAACAAACAAGCTACTCTAATCCAAAATCAAGACAACACAGCAGTAAAATGGAATGTAAAAGAGTAGGGAAGAAAGATGCAAACACAAGATAACATGCCGATGTGTTATCGAAGAGGAAACCGAAAAACTCAACGAAAAACCTCTTCACTGCCTTCCAAGCGGTAATCGATCCACTAGACAATCAGTTGGGATACATGGGTTAGCAAGAGACCCTCCAAGCATAATCTACCCGATGTACCTGAGTCCTCCAAGCTCCTACTCCAACAAGGCTTCTCAGAACCGTGTCTTGTCTAGCTTTTCGAATCCCGCAACAAGCTCCATGTTGCATCTGTCATCCTTGGCTTCTTCCAATGCTTCCCAGCAGCACCAAAACCTCACTTGACACTCTGAAAGGATGTGGCAAGTATTTGGGCTATCAACCTCTCAATGGTATGGAAATGGAGAGGTAGGAGTTGAGGAAAATCCATAAGCAATTGTGTAAAGGATTGTGGATATAACAATCTCTAACTCTCAAGGTGTTTGGCTAGGGTTTTCTCTCAGAAGCTCTCCTCAACATTTGTGGGTAATGTAGGTATAGGCACAGAAAGTGTGTATCAAAATTGACAGTCTAGCAAAATAGAATGTCTCGGGAGTGTCTCGCAGGAAGGCCTTACCCGCAAGATACTCGCGAAACACAGCTGTCTTCATCCTGTCCTGACTCTTCGCATTCCAACATGTGCAAGTCACATGAGTCACTTCACGGGATGGATAGTCGCAAGATAGCCTCAAAAACTCTTCAGTCTTCAATTGCTTGTGTCTTCACACACTCTCTCTCTATCACACAACCCTTACAATCAAATCCCACAATAAATACAGGGTACAAAAGATTGAATAAAATTATAATCAAATTTGGCACGGAATTAAAGCCAACAAAACACATATTTGTAAATTACAACTTTACATCGGGGACGAGAGTAAACATAAAACCCCGTCATCATATGTCGTCCCTTGAGGCAAGCCAGGCCAACACTCACTGAAGGCTTAAATAAATGCGATCAAGACAGCTAATAAGCAATGACCGCGCCGGAACAGTTACAAGAGCAATAATGGCTCAACGATCATCTATTAAGCCTTAAATGGAATCATCATTGTCAATTAATGTCGCGTTCCTCTCTGGAGAAAAATGCTCAGAGTAGCATTAACAGACATAACTGCACCAACTTAAAGCAAACTATAAAAAGGGAAATGGAACTCAGGTAAAGACACATGAAAAATTTGGAGAGAATTGTGAGAAACTTCTTTTAAGAACTTATAATCTGACTTTGGCATCGGAGCACTCTCAGCTGGCCTCACGCCAGTGAAACCCCCCCTTGCCTTTCTTTTCTTAACACCAGGTACCGAAGATCATCCATCGACACTGACGAGGAGCATACTGACGAGGTCAAGATTCGGCTTCATCAGTTTGGCGCCGTCTATAGGGACACAACAAGTTAATCCTTTCTCAAACCATCGTGCTCCTACCGATAAAGCTCCTATCACTTGATGGATTCTGCATTGGTACCACCCCCAGATCCTGTGGTGATGGCTCAACAGATCCAAGCTCTAACAGCGAATGTACAAGAGCTAATGAAGCAGAATGAAGAGTTGAAGCGCCGAGCCCGTCCAGAGGGCAGCAACACCTCGCATCATCGACTTAGCCGTACCAGACATAACAAGGAGGCTAGCAACCCTGAAAACAGTAAAGGAAAAGATGCAACCGAATACACAGGGCAGTCCATGCATGACAACAATCACATGATGAAGAGCTTAAGAAGGGAACTTGACGAAGTAAAGAATGCAATGAAAGGGAAGACGGCGATGAACCTGGACGGCATGCTCAAACGAACAGATTCACCTTTCACAGCTAATGTTTTGGAGTGCCCTTTGCCTCTAAAGTTTCGTTTGTCGTAGATGGAGTTTTATGATGGCACAAAGGACCCTCTTGACCACATAAGGGCCTTCAAGACTATCCTGAACCTCTAACAGACCCCGAACGAAATTATTTGCAGATCTTTCCCAGCCACCCTCAGAGGGGTTGCTAGAGTTTGGTTTAGTAAGTTACCAGCATCTTCCATAGCGAATTTCAAACAGCTCAGCGACTCATTTGTTCGTCACTTCATTGGAGGACAGTGTCACAAGAGGCCAACCTCTTACTTGCTGACAGTGAGGCAACATGAAGTGAAAAACCTAAGGGATTATGTAAAGCGTTTCAACAAGGCTGTGTTAGAGATTGACGAAGCTAACAACCAAGTGATAATGACGACCTTCCAAGCTAAGCTTAATAACCCCGATCTCATCTTTTCATTGGGAAAGACACCACCAACCTCCATGACGGATCTCTTGTTCAAAGCCCAGAAGTATATGAACGGAGAGTACGCCTTTACTACGAAGAGGCTAACATGAAAACGAAAGAAGGAAGAACTTGGTGATTCTCATGGTAAAAAGAACGATCATAAGGATTCATATTCAAAGACTAAGACCAACAAAAGCAGTTCTGACACTTCGAAGAAGAAGATGAACTTCACCCCATTAGTAATGCCTACAGACAAAATCCTGATGTAGATTAAGGATGAACCAAGACTAAAATGGCCCAAGCCGTTAAGCACGTCCTCTAGGAAATGTGACCCAAAGAAATACTATCGTTTTCATAAGGATCACGACCATTACACTGATGAATGTCGCAACCTAAAAGAATAGATAGAAGTGCTGATCCAACGAGGAAAGCTCCAGAAGTTCGTCAAGAGGGACCACCACCCCTGATCAAGGGCTGAGGACAAACCCCTCGACGATGTCAAGGAAGATGGACGATATCATCCAAAGCAAGCTGTGGGTAAGATACGAACGATAACAGGGGGACCCTTCTTAGGAGGGTCGTACAAGTCTATGAAGAAGATTTATTATAGGCAGATCAACAGTGTTCACATGAAGCATCCATCCCCTAAGTATCGACGATCAGAAAGTGACGATATCACGTTCTCTGAACAGGATGCAAACGGGATTAAGTAACCCCATGATGATCCACTCGTTATTGTATTGGAAATTTAAGGTTTCAACATAAGGAGAGTATTGGTTGATAATAATAGCTCTGTGGATATAATGTACATGACGGCCTACCAACAGTTGAGGTTGAATCCAGAGAGGCTTAGACCTTTCAAGTCCCCATTGGTTAGCTTCAGTGGAGATCGAATTTATCCAAAAGGCATCATCACATTGTCAGTCAAAATTGGTACACATCCAGCTCGAGTAACAAAACAGGTTGATTTTTTAATCGTCGATTGCTCGTCGTCCATAATGTCATCCTGGGACGACCTACACTAAATCTGCTCAAGGCTGTAACCTCGACTTATTGCCTAAAAGTGAAGTTTCCTACCCTAAACGGGATAGGGCAAATATGCAGGGATCAACTTTTGGCTAGAGAATGTTACCAAGCGGTGATAGCTTTAAGAGAAAACCATGCGTGGATGGTGGAAAAAGAATCAAAGAAACCTACTCAAGAGCTAGAGAATGTGAGCCTAGTAGAAGGGATGCTACCAAAGTAACAAAGGTGGGAGCAGGACTTGACTCACACCTAAAAGGCAAGATCATGGAATTCCTGAAGCAGAATGTGGATATCTTCACCTGGACTCACGAAGACATACCAGGCATTGACAACAAAGTGATAGAGCACATGTTGATTGTCGACCCCACCAGAAAGCCCGTCCAGCAAAAACAACGAGTTTTTGCTCATGAGAGAAACAAAGTTATTGTGGAAGAAGTAGAGAAGCTTTTGACTACTGGATTCATCAGAGAAGTCTATTACCCAGAATGATTGGCCAACATCATCATGGTGAAGAAGTCCAACGAGAAATGGCGCATATGCGTAGACTTTACAGATTTCAACCACGCCTGCCCAAAAGACAGCTTCCCGCTTCCCAGGATCGATCAACCGGTAGATTCAACAGCTGACCATAAGTTGTTAACCTTTATAGACGCATTCTCAAGTTATAACTAGATCCACATGAACAAAGAGGACCAAGAGAAAACAGCTTTTGTTACTAGCCAGGGGTAGTACTGCAACAGGGTTATGCCATTTGGCCTGAAGAACGCAGGGGCTACTTACCAGAGGTTAGTAAATCAGATGTTTAGCAGGCAGATCGGACGGAATATGGAGGTCTATGTGGACGACATGCTTGTGAAGAGCAGGAAAGCAGAATTACAATTAGACAACCTCAGAGAAACTTTCGACACATTGAGGAAGTATCAAATGAGGTTGAATCTAGCGAAATGCGTATTTGGAGTCTCGTCAGACAAGTTTTTAGGCTTCATGGTCTCACAACAAGGCATAGAGGCTAACCCTGAGAAAGTCAAAGTCATATTAGATACGGAATCCCCAAGGAGTGTGAAGGAAGTTCAGAGACTGATAGGGCGCATAGCAGCCTTGAACAGGTTTATGTCCAGAGCTATGGATAAATACCTCCCATTCTTCAAAACATTAAAGCAGGCTTTCCAATGGACAGACAAGTGCGAAGAAGCTTTCCAAGCACTCAAGGATTACCTGTCCAAACCCCCGCTATTAAGTCCATTCGTCGAAGGAGAAGATTTGTTCCTATACTTAGCTGTCTCTCAGACGGCTGTAAGCTCGGCATTGATCCATGAAGAGCTCCAGATTCAAAAACCAGTTTACTTCACAAGCCAGGCCTTCTAAGGCGCGGAAGCAAAATACCCAAGGACAGAAAAATTGGCCTTCGCTTTGATCATCACATCAAGAAAGCTTCGTCCCTACTTCCAAGCACACATGATATTAGTCATGACGGACCAGCCTCTGCGAAAGGCAATGGGTAGGCCAAACGCAGTAGGGAGAATGGTCCAATGGGCGGTAGAATTAAGCCAATTTGACATCGATTACAGGCCTAGAACAGCAATCAAAGCCCAGGCACTGGCAGACTTTGTCGCTGAATTTACTGTAGTTGATCAAGATCCAGAATCAGATTACTGGATGGTGTATGCAGACGGCTCATCAACATCAAGCATGGGCGGAGTAAGAGTGATTCTATTATCCCTTGAAAAGGACGTCCTCAGATATGGGGTCCAGCTTCAGTTCCCAGCAACGAATAATGAAGCAGAGTATGAAGCAGTCCTGACGGGCTTAAGGGTTGCAAAAGCCCTAGGTGTGAGAAACTTGAAATTGAACTCTAATTCAAAGCTCGTGATAGGGCAGATGAACAATGAATACGAGGCCAAAGAGGACAGGATGAAGAGGTACTTAGCATTAACCAATCAGTTAATTTCTAACTTTGATGATGTCAAGATTACTCAAGTACCCCGAGAGGAAAATTCTGAAGTGGACGAGGTTGTTAGGCTAGCATCGTCGAAGACCAATGAACAACGACCTAGATTGTACATGGAGGTGCAGTACCCTTCGAGCATTTAGGGGTTTGACGTGAACTACGGTCAGTCAAGAGCAAGCTAGATGGATCCAAAAATCACATACATCAAGAATTGAAACCTCCCTACAGATCCCGCAGAAGCCAGAAAAGTCAAAGTTAGGTCGTCCAGATTTACAGTCTTGAATGACGAGCTTTACAAGAAGGGATTCTCACAACCCTACTTGAAGTGCCTCGATTCGGAGGATGCTAAGTATGTATTAAGGGAAATCCATGAAAGGGTATGTGGAAATCACTTTGGACCACGATCACTTGTTGGGCAAGTTGTTCATGCAGGATATTTCTGGCCAACCATGCAGAAAGATGCAGCTCAGGTCATCCAAAGGTGCGATAAGTGCCAACAGGTTGGAAACGTGCAGCATATCCCAGTAGAGAACTTGATTAGCATCACCTAACCATGGCCATTCTTCACGTGGGGAATCGACATAATGGGCCCCCTACCCCCTGGTAAGAAGCAGGCAAAATTCCTAGTTGTCACTATTGATTATTTCACAAAGTGGGTGGAAGCAAAGCCTTTGGCAGTTATAATAGAGGCCAAAATACAACACTTCGTATGGAAGAACCTTGTTTGTCGATTTGGAATTCCTCGAGTCATCATCTCTTATAATGGACGACAATTCGACAGCCACAAGTTTAGGGATTTCTACAAAGAAATGGGAATAAGGAACCACTATTCTTCACCCGGCCATCCACAGGCCAATGGCCAGACAGAAGTCACAAATCGGACTTTGCTCAAATTAATCAAAACTCGACTTAAGGGGGCAAAAGGGGCATGGCCAGATGAACTCCCAGGAGTGTTGTGGGCTTACAGAACGATCGTAAGGACTCCAACAAGCGAGACACCCTTCAAGATGGCGTTTGGGACCGAAGCAATAATTCCTGTAGAAGTTAGAGTGTCAAGACTCAGGAGGGCATGTTATGACGAGCAGAGTAACAACGAAGGCCTCAAGCTAGCTCTGGATTGTTTACCCGAGGTCAGGGATGATACAGCACAGAGAATGGCCTTGTATCAGGAGAGGATAACGAGGTACTATAACCAGAGGGTCAAGCTAAAGCACTTTAATCCTGGAGATATGGTTCTGCAGAAAGTCTCACAGGCTACCAAAGATCTAAACGAAGGGAAATTGGGCCCCAACTGGGAAAGCCCATACAAGGTCATTCGTTATTCAAGAAGAGGAAGCTACTACTTAGAGGACACAAATGGGAAACCTTTGCCTCATCCGTGGAATGCAGAATACCTTAAAAAGTATTATCAATAAGGGAGCAGATCCTTAGCCCTAATAGTTCCAGGGTTTGGAACATCTCGTTTATTCATCCACAGATAAGCGGGACATCAATTTCATTGTTTATGCATTGATCCCTTTTTTCTTTCAATACTTTATTTTCAGCATTTTTTGTGTTTCCATGAATTTATACCCTTGTAACCCCTCTTTATAAACAAGGACGAATAAAACAGGCAAAAAGTCTGCAAAAGTTATTTCTTTTGATGACAAACATTCCAAGGAGAAAATCTACTTTATGTGGAGAGGAAAGTCCAAAGCACAATGGTCATGATAGAAACCCTGATGAGTGTAAATTATGATCCGGTGATAAAACCGTTAAGTTTAAATCACAAGGATAAAAACCTCGTCAATATAAATGACGAGGTCAAAATCCAAGTTAAGTGATAAAAACGTTAAGTTTAAATCACAAGAATAAAAACCTCGTCAATATAAATGACACGGTCAGAATCCAAGTAAAGTGGTAAAAACATTGAGTTTAAATCACAAGGATGACAGTTTTGAACCCAACTTATGAAGAACTCCGTCAATAGGAGAGACAAGGTTTAAAAAACCGAATCATGAGGACAAAAGATTCAGTCAAGTCCAGCTTATAAGCTAAACAACAACAAAAAGTCAAATTCGCAAAGATAAACAACAAAGTTCTGGCATGAGCAAGGCAACAAATTGTTCAAGATAAAAGCCTCAAAACAAGGAGGCAACCATTGTCTGTTAAAAAAGCCTTAAAACAAAGAGGAAACCATTGTTCGTTAAAAGGCCCCAAAAACAAAAGGGGAACCCATTTTTCTTAAAACAAAAAAAGAAATCATGAAGTAAGAACAACAAACTTGTCAGCATTTTTTTCAGTAACCTTGCTCATAGCGGGGTCTTTCTTCATGACACCAGATTCAGTCTCTTCCTGCTCCTTTGCTTCGTCTTCAAGAATCTCCGTTTCAATTTTCTCGTAATCCAGACCAAAAAAGTCTACGGCCAAGCTGTGGTGCTTCATTGTCCACCGACATAGAAGCTCAAACCCCTTAAAATACTGCATGAACTGGAGATCTGAAATTTCCTCTGATTGCTTAAATTTTTGGATGATCTTATCTCTCTCGTCGTCAGTCTTTAGAAGGGCAGCTTGAATTTCTTCGTCCTTCTGAACAAAAAGAGCCTTATCCACACGCAGGGCTTCCGTAAGCTCCTTTATTTTCTGTTTCTCATCGTTCCTCTCGTTCATGACAGCAATCAAATCTTTCTTCAACTGGGAACACTCAACCTCAACGGATTCTGCCTTCAAAGTAGCCATTACGACTTTCTCCTCCACATCCAAGTAATCAATTGTGATACGCAACGACTCCCCAAGGACCTAATAGAAGCAAGTAAATAAGGAAAGAAATCATGCATGCCCACTTGTACAGATCAATCCAAAAGGGGTGCTAGGAGAGCAAAACTACATACCTGCACCAACTTATGAATATTTCGACTAACGAGCTCGTGGGAGGGAATGGACAACAAACCCTTCAACTCATCATTGGTAATCACATTGTGCGCACGACCCAAAGCTGTAGCAAGGTCGTCCCATACACTCATTCCAATTTTGCTTTTGCCTTTTGCATGGGTAATCGGGGGCATGACGACAGTTACTTCCAAAGATAGGGTTGAAGAAGAAGGGGCAACATGAGTAGATGGAAGGGCAGTGGTATCAGCTTTCTCGTCACTCAATTTTCTTTTCTTCGAGTCAGAAGTTAGGTTGGCTAAGGGTTTGTTCTTCAAGTTCCTAATACAGGCGTATTTATCTTTGCTATATCTAGTGGCCATTTCTGCTATAAAAAAAAATAAAAATAAAAATAAAAAAGGAGGAGAAAAAGGAAGACGCAATTAGACAGTAAAGAGAGAGAGAGAGAGAGAGAGAGAGAGAGAGAGAGAGACGAAGTGAGGACGATCTTACTCTTCTCTTCTTGACGGATTTTCTCTAAAACGTACTTTGAAGGTTGAGGGCATAGACAACAGTCAAACAAGCGACGAGGATCAACAAGGTCGTCGAAATCCTCTATTTCCCAAGCATAGGCAAGGGCAGTGCGAACCCAGTGACGATGTTTATCTTCCAAGTTAGGATGATCAAGAGCTATGAAGAATCAAGAGAAGAATTTCGTTAGACGAGTAATTTAGATATGGAAGAAAGACGAAAGAGGATGACGGAAATACGCACCAAGTGTTGGGACTTCCCATTTTCGTAGTAATCCCAGGACTTCCCCCCAGAAATCATCAGACAAGGTTTCCCAACCCGTACCAAAAATGAAAAAATATCGTGATTTCCAACCACAAAAAGACGAAGGAAAACCCTTAACGATCCTGGATTTCCTATCCCAGGGCAAAAGTTCAAAATACCCATAGTGGGTAGAAGCTTTTAAACGATACAAAAAACAAAAATTCATTTAAAGTGATCATCTCTCCGTCACAGGCAGACACCCAAATGGACATGCACCTTATTATCATCCTCCAAGCATAGGGACGAGCTGACCAATGGCAATCTGAAATTCATTTAGGAGGTGCAAAATAAACGAATGGACGGGGAAGCGAAGACCACACAAAAAGTTAGCCTTGTAAAAACACACCTCCCCGTGAGCAAAGTTGCAAGCTTTCTCACCCAGGCGAGGCAGTCTAATTAAGGTACCTTTGGGAAATTGAAACCTCTTCCTAAAACTAGACAAGTGTGTTTCTTTCAAAGAACAAGATTCTGAAAGAGCATGTAAGGGAGGTAAAGATGAAGATGAAGACGGTTTTGAAGCAGTGGTGTCCACTACTTTACTCAGAGAATCTACATTGGAAGACAACCCAGTCTCCAACTCGCTGGAACGAACATCATCTACCCTATACTCGATAGTGACCATCTCCGAATGGTGTTTTATCAGAGATTAGTGAATCAAAGGATAAAGAAAAAACAGAATAGGCCTAAGGGTAGAGAAACAAGGAACAAACAGGCCTACTTGAAGACGTCAACCTAAGGAATACTCTAAGAAAACTCCTAACCGAGCAAAGAAAAATGAGACCGAGGGACACTCTTGACTAACAAAATCAAAACCAACCATCAAAGCATAGAGAAAGGAGGCCTTACCAGGAAAGTATGGAGAATGAAGATTTCTCAAGCGCACTGTAGTTCAGACCAAATAAGGAGGAGGAAGAGGACAGTTTTTTTTTCTCTAAAAGGAAAACTGAGAATTAAGGTTCACCAAAATCAAGGAAATCTCGCATGTGCTACGAATTGAAGAACGACACGTGTTCGCCTCCTGAAAAGTAGTCATTTCGCATTTAAAACAAGAACCAAGTTTCAAGAATTGAAAAGATACGAAGCGTCACATCCAATCATATTCCTGAGGTCGTCCAACTTCTTAACGACCTAGGAATGGGGGGCAACTGACGAGTATAAAGATAAGATCGTCTAGGTAAAAGACGATCTTAGTCACACTCAAGTCGGGGACAAGAGTAAACGTAAAACTCTGTCATCATATGTCGTCTTTTTAGGCAAGCCAGGCCAACACTCATTGAAGGAGCAAATAAATGCGATCAAGACAACTAATAAGCAATGACCGCGCCGAAACAATTACAAAAGCAATAATGGCTCAACGGTCATCCGTTAAGCCTTAAATGGAATCATCATTGTCAATTAATGTCGCATTCCTCTCAAGAGAAAAACACTCAGAGCAGCATTAACAGACATAACTGCACCAACCCAAAGCAAACTATAAAAAGGGAAATGGAACTTAAGTAAAGACACATGAAAAATTTGGAGAGAATTGTGAGAAACTTATTTTGAGAATTTATAATCTGACTTTGGCATCGAAGCATTCTCAGCTGGCCGCATGCCAGTGAAACCCTCCCTTGCCTTTCTTTTCTTAATAGCAGGTACCGGAGATCGTCCATCGACACTGACGAAGAGCATATTGACAAGGTCAAGATTCGGCTTCATCAGTGCTCTTTATAATCAGACCAAGACATCAATTGGCTTTTGTTCTATGCATAAATTGAACCCCTAGTATTTTATTCAACCATAAAAAACTTTATCAGTTGAGCTAATTAAAACCCACAACATTTCGTAAATCTATTTGCATGTAAGAAATATATTTGCAAACAGGCGTTACACAAAATAATAGATTTTAAAATAGCGTGCCTTCCTTGTAGGTTGTGTCGTGGACTAAAGTAAACAATTAATAGTGGCATCTTTGTTAACACATCAATAATTTTTTAATACACCTAACAATTAATATTGATAAAAAAAATTTCATCTTCATAATGTTTTTATTATGCTCATTAATTTTTTTCCTCAAAAAAAAATTAAGCTCATTGATTTTACTCCAATTTCATTTATTCCCTTAGAAAGGTTTTAAAATCAGATTAAACAGAGAATATAAGAAACAAGAAGGGCAAATTTTAACTTACCCACATATGGTTTGACTGAAATTTAAATTGTCTACCTATAATTTAAAAGTTGGCACTTTGCCCGCCTGAAGTTCACTCTATTAGGCTTTCGTTACCCACCTTTGTACTTTCAGTGTTAAAAATACAAAAAAAAAAAAAAAAAAAAAAAAAAAACATAAAAATCAAGATCTAAAAGTATATTTTTTAAAATGGTGAAGTTTTGGCTTAAAAACATTTTTCCTCTTCATAAGAACATTCTCAAACCTATCAATCCAAACAAAACTCTCAAGGGATATTCATCAATGAATGTTTGAATTTTGCATGTCTTGACTTATGGATGTTGGGCAAATCACTTATTCGTAATTCACAACAAGATCAACATAGAAATCCTCTTGAAAGTACGGAAAAATGCTAAAGGAGTACAATATACAAAGTGGAGTCTTACATGAAATATATCACACCAGCAACTTAAAAAAATAAGTACATTTCCGACTTCTACATCCAAAATTTTAAAAATTCATCATTTCATAAAAATTCGAAGTAATACTAAAATTATGATGAAACTAAAAATCATTACATCTACCGCTTCTATCTCATCTTCATCAACTATTGGCAATACCCAAAATGAACTCCATTCAAGTACAATAGTAGAGTTGGAGATGAACCATTTGGATTAGATGGCCCAAAGCCTTAATCTCCCCATGGCCTCTCTCCCAGAATATAATAATTTGGTTTTGTGTAGTCCAGAATAAGTTTATCATATCAAAATATGCCTAAAAATTAGTTTGTAAGAGGCTAATATTTGTGATTTCCACAACATCCATAAGTCAAGACATGCAAAATATAAACATTCATTGATGAATATCCCCTTGAGAGTTTTGTCCAGATTGATAGGCTTAAGAATGTTCTTATGAAGAGAAAAAATGTTCTTAAGCCAAAGCTTCACCATTTTAAGAAATATACTTTTAAATCTTGATTTTTATGTTTTTGTTATGTTTTTTGTGTTTTTAACTGTAAAAGAATAGAAGTGGGTAATGGAAGCCTAATGAAGTGAACCTCAGGTGGGCAAAATGCCAACTTTTAAATCACAGATAGATAACTTAAATTTTGGGCAAACTATAGGTAGGTAAGTTGTAATTTTCCCAAACAAGAAAATGGTTTCTCATTTTTTTTGGTTGATCGGATTTAATCAATGGTCAAATTCGTGACGTAATAAGCAATTAAATTTATACTTATTTAATAACAGAAATAAATTATTTATATTTTAAATTAATAATAATTAAAATCAATCTCACATTTCACAAGAAATAAAAATCAAAGAGTACAAGGCCAAAATAACCCAAAATTAAAGTAAATAAGAAAAAAAAAGGGGCAAATTACAATTTACTCACCTATGGTTTGGCTGAAATTTAAGTTGCCTACCTGTAGTTTAAAATTTGACACTTTACCCACCTGAAGTTTGACCAAAATTTAAGTTGTCTATCTGTAGTTTAAAATTCTACAATGCTAGTGTTCCGATGGATAGTTTTTTATCTTATTTGATATTGTATTTTTATATTTTTTGTGTTTTTGGAGGAGAGAGACATAAAAGTTGAGCAAAATTACATATTTATCTCTATTTTTAACAAATGCGGGTTATAGAAATCTAACTGAATTAACCTCAGGTGAGTAAAGTGTCAAATTTCAAACCACAGGTAGGTAACTTAAATTTCAACAAAATCACAGGTGAGTAAATTGTAATTTGCTAAAAAAAAGCATAAAACGAGTAATTCCTTCAAACCCAATGACCAACACCTCCCAATAAAGTGACTTGTAAGCGTAAATTGGATTGGATGTAAGAAATCTAAAACAGTGGAAGGAAAAATAATAATAAGGGTGTGGCTTGTGTCCAGTGGAAGTTTCCACTGGACACGTTGGATGGTAGACACGTGTCCAAATCTGAATGTGTCTAGTGGAGATTTCCACTGGACACAAGCCGTGTCCAAATAATAATACCTACAGCCATGTTGTTCAATTGATTTGTAGAGAAAATCTCACTGCAAAAGAATGAGTTGCGAAGGAAACTTTTCTAGCTTACGGCCTATACCTTAAAAACTCTTTGATCGAGAACTCAAATTTTTAAAGGTTAGACTAGGTCCCTTTCAATTTAATGTAAATTGTGTGTTCTCTTTAATACTCCTGTCATTAAAAAATTTAATTAAGAGTTACTTCACCTGCCTGAGAAGGTACCTACAAATGTACGCCCAGTTTCTATAAAAATGGAACCCCTAGGATGCATCCTTCCCATTCATGAAAGACCTACCTTCTTTTATTTGTTGCTATATTTTTTGAGGCATCTCAGTTAAGGATGCCAGCGTGAAGGTTGTAGCCGCTTTCGGAATGGCGCGGCAATCAAGCAGTTCCTTAAGCCGGTCTCTCACCCACTCAGGATTTTAAAGTGTTTATTCACTAATGACATTTGTAGTGATGTAACAAATATACTCCTAAAAGAAGTTCTTTATCTATCACTCTAAAATAAATCTAAGTATATTGTAATTAATCAATTAGAGTAAATTGTATGAGGACCACAATAGTCTCCTAACATTCTCTCAATTGGCCCACATAGCATTTAAATAACTTGATAAGTGATGATCATTGTAACATACGTAGGATATTACCTATATCATCTAGTTGTGAAATTCTCACACTTTAATAAACAATCCAATACATAAAACATAGCAGTAAAACTCTTAATTATAACCAGTACTGTCTTCCATGTATTACAATGTATGGTACTATGTGAATACTTTATCAGCTATCAATCCTTTATGAATAGACTACCTATTAGCCATTCAAGTCCCCCTTCATATATCCACCACGAATAAAACTCTCTTTGTATTTATACTTTGTGCACAAAAAAAAAAACATTTTGCCTTATTATCTATAAATAACCAAATAAAGGCCTAAATGTAAAGAGAAATATTATATTCACAACATTTTCGCAACAAATCTTAAATGACAAGTTGTTATTAGTGAACAACAAAGTAATTTCAATGGTATGTTTAAGTTAGAACCAATAACAAGTTAATAACTTACCACCTATGATTTGTTGTGAAAGTGTTTTGAAACAAAACAAATAAAGAGAGATTAAACATCAAATAAGCTAACAAGTCCCACATGTTCCGCGTGATCTTTATATAGTTCAGCCAACAAACCTTTAGTTATGACCTTATGGGATCAATAATCAATAGCTCATGGACACCTTTTGTTTCTCAACATTCTCTCTAACACTAGTGTACTTTATGTCAATATGCTTACTTTGGCTTCCACTTTTATTATTCTTAGAGAAGAAAAATGCAATCAAATAAATTGTGACAGAATTTTTAAAGGTCTCGATATAGAATTGAAAATCTTGAGATTTGTGATAAAAAGATTTTAACCATAAATAATGCAAGTGTTGTAGCTTAGTATTCAATAGCCTCCACGGTAGATGAAGCAACAATTGTATATAGTAGTTCTCTAAGATATATCACCTCCAAAAAATAAAAAGGAAATTATATGTTGTAGTAGACTTTCTTGTCTACACATCCAGTAAAATTGGAATTTGGGTAACCAATCACCTCCAACTGATTAATATGCATGTAAGTCAACCTGTAATCATTGGTTCCTTGTAAGTATCTCAACCTTTTTCGCAACTTTCCAATGATCCAAACCAGGGTTGCTTTGATATCAACCTAATGAGATACTAAGTGTTGAAGTAGACTTTCTTGTGTGCATACTTTCACTACTTTTGGGCAAAGCAAAATGAAAATACAATTGTTTATCTTCTTCCTCAAAACCTTTAATGATATAAACAAATGTTTTATCTTACATAGTCCAACACTAACTACAGTTAGTCCTCTACGTAATTGAACAAAAATTCAACATAAATGAAAAAAAGACATTTAAACTCCTATCGTCTAATCATACATGTTAAATGTTTCCCTCCAAAATACAACGTGAGAACCAATTTACCTTCAAAAGTTAGTTCCATGAGCGACCACTACCATGACCCCTCCCACGATCTCGAAAACCCCCATGACCTAATTGATTGATATTCATTGAAACAGTCTATTTTAGTAATCAAATTCACGCACTCATACAGGTAAACACCACGACGAGCGTGCACGTGTATGCGCGCACGTGTCTAAGAATATTCAAGCTAGCCAACTAACCTGACGGGGGAGGAGGCGCACCACGCCCCATTGCAGCCAAATCAGGACTGACCTTCTGTCCAGCTTCCTCAAGTATGCTGATGAGTTCCTTTGCAAATCTAGCATTTGCAGCAGTGAAGAAAGTGTATGCAGTTCCTTTTGCCCCGGCCCTTCCTGTTCGACCAATACGGTGAACATAGTCCTCAAGGGATCCAGGGAAGTCATAATTTATCACATATTTCACGTCCTTCACATCTGCCACGAAACAAAAGAGCATTATAAGTTATAAGAAATGCATTAGGTCAACGATCTCTCACATCAGAAGCTTATTTAGATCAGAGAATCTATGATCTCAACACATTTCTGCATGTATGCTAGTGTGTTGTTGTAGCAAATAAACACAAAATGTCAGATGAATACCCCCAGAAACCATATTCTGGCAACAATTATGCACAGAGGGGAAGTGTTCAAGGGCAATATCCAATATCCATATACATGAAAACAAGTGGCTCAAACAAACAAACAAGTAGGATCCATGTGACAAATAACACCAACTTAGGTAAAAAAAAGGTGTTCATGAGACAATTTCGAGACCAATATAGCAAAGCAATAACTAAAAAAATGAATCTTTCAAAATAACAGAGTACGAGCATCAGGATAGAAAACATGACAAATGAGTGCAAATAAAAATAAAGGTAAATATCCAACATACGCAGCAAAGAGCTGAGTGAAATGGTTTGCATCTGTTTTATCAATGAAAACATGATTAACGCTAAAAATGTTCCTTAAAAAAAACCACTTGAAAGATAATAACGTAAGATACAGCTCAAAAGGAAGAAATCCAATGGTAGATTATACCATAAAGCCCATCCATAAAATTAAAAGAAGACTTAAATTAGGGACAAGAAGAAGATCAGATAATAATTTCCTTCCAAAATGAGATGCTGATGATGAGTGCTATTAGTAAAATCGTTTACCAACACAATTTCCTGTACTAAAATAGAATTTCTATCAAGTCTTTGAACAAGCTTTAAGAGTTTTATCTCCATACCTAAACCACGAGCTGCAACATCCGTAGCAGTCATTATAGGACTCTTGCCAGCTTTAAACTCTGAGAGGACCCAATCCCTCTCTGCTTGACTTTTATCTCCATGAATTGAAAGAGCCGGCCAGCCATCCATGCGAAGCTGCCGGGTAATCTGATCACATCCTTTCTTGGTATCCATGAAGATCAATATTCGGCTGCCATCCATGATATCCTCCAGCAATTTAACCAATCTGGAAAATCAAACCTATCAGTAAAATGACCACATCAAATCTCATATGATGAGATCTTGAAGAAATTAGAATATACAAGAACAAAATAGAAATGGGGCCTACTTGTTATATTTCTGGTTTTCAGAAACAATGTCAACGTGCTGGCGTATAGCATGGTTAGCTTTCAAATCTTGAGATCCTATTATCACCTATGCAAAGTCCAAGATAAGAGCCAATCACATAACATAATCGCACATTACAAACAGATACACATACCACAAAAGTTGGAACTTTCAAAAAGGGCATATGCCCTCCAGAACTCTAGCAATTACAAACCAAGCCATTAAACCTGGGAAATTACCCTCAGTTCCAAGAAAAAGGAAAGAGGGGGGAGGAGTAGGGGAAAATTCACAAAAATCAAGCTGCCTCAAAACGAGTAAAATGACATATGAGTTATGACTGGCAACTACACACATCAAAAGTATAAAATAAAAACGAAACACAGAAAAGAATATGTCCTAACAGAAGAAATCCCACAACTGCAGTAGGCAGTAGCAAAATTAAGTTAGAGCACCTTACTTTGTACGGGTTGTAAAGAAACTGTCTAGCAAGTTGTTCAACCTCTTTAGGCCAGGTAGCACTCCAGTACAAAGTTTGACGATCTGGGCGAATCTGCATTGAACAAAACATTAGGAGGGAAGTAAAGGGCCCATCACATTGCCACCAGTGATACTTAACAGTGGATTAGCTGGCATCTTCAAAATACCACATTTGTATTACTTGCAACTGGGCATAAACATTGCAAAGTGATCATTAAAGCAATCAGTATCCCAGGACCAGGGTCAATCCTAGAATGAAGCATTTATTAAATCTAAACAATTATAAAATTAAATAAAATTTAAAAAAAAACCCCATGGACATTATTTTATTGGCCTCAACCAAGTATCCCATAATTGTTTGTTAAAAACAAGTCCAATCACTAGTTGGACTCAAGTCAAAGCACAAATTTTAACAAAAAAACTCAATTTAAACTCACATGTCTATAAATCGTACACAATCAATATGATTCATACTATACATATATATGTATCATCAGATTCATAAGCATGGTCGATACACACCTATGATACCTACTATTCATATTATATGTATTGCACAATACTAACAAGAATGTACATGTATATAATTAAATGTTGGTAACTTTAGTCTTTAAAGCCAATAGCTTTTCAAGTAAACAAGAGTATATGGCTAATGTTATGAATAGGCAACAAAATTAAGCAAAATACTGGAGGGTAAGCGATGTTTAGAGATTTCCCCTTGTTAGAGAAAATTTGAAAATTCAACCAATGATTTACACTCTCTTAGGTAGGTTTCAGTAATAAAAATATTGGATTTTGAATATGTTTGATGGCTGTTAGGTGTTAAAACAGTGGGTTGAACAAGAAATAAGATAAACACTACACAACCACATAGTAGCCAACCATACCCACGCTGTCCAAAACAATCACAAGGCAATCACACCCTCAACACTCCTTAAACCTTAAAATAAGCTTCTGGAATTTTATTAAAATCAATCTCACCATGAATGTTATTGACTAAAATAAGGGAAATTGCTAAATCCAAAATCTTTTCCTAAAACACTAGGACTCATAAAAAAACACTATGACTACTAATAACTAGAAAGGTACTTTAGAACTTCTAAACCAAATACAAAAATGACTCAAAACACAAAATAAGACTCATGGGCCTTTGGTAGAGACAAGAACAGCCATTCCTGAAAAAATGGAATTTAACAGATTGCCCTTATTCTACACCAACAAGCAAGCCTTAGTCCCAAATTTTTTGGGATTGGCTATGGATTCTCAACAAATTAGTCAAAGTAGGCCACATTTATTCATTTATGAGATTTATTCCTGTAAAAATTAATTAAAACTAAACCAGTAGCTTTCTATCCTAAAGAAACTTAATACTAAAACTCAATAATAATTAAAGTAGCCTATGAAATGTTCCAAGAAGGCCCCACATCAAAACAAGACCACAAATCTATCTTTTTTAGTTTAATCTTGCTTTTCCTCAATCTCTTTATTGTCTACATCATATCTTCTCTTTGGTAGGGAAGTAAGCAAGAGGCTTCATTAATGATATGGCCTTCAAAAACTCCAAAAAAAAAAATACAAAAAGTAATCTAATAAGTTCTTGTTACAAGCTTAAGTTCTATTGGAAAAGACCTGCAATTAAGTACTAGAAGTCAAATTGGGATTCTAAACCAACAATTAGAACTTCCACACTGTTCAAGAACTCAGTTCAGCCAAGCTATTTCAGATCAGACATCTGCTAATCTGCCCTTCTTTTCTAACAGATCTAATCCATAAATGAAAGCAGGAGACAGAAAGGCATGAGGAAGAGGAAATATGAGAGCTAGGGGAAACAATCATCTGTCAAAAATTATTTTTGTAACAGAGATAAAAGTACAGTAATGATCATGACATAAGTTTCAAACAGCAAGGAACAACTCAAACCTGAGAAACAAGCTTTCGAATCTGAGGCTCAAAACCCATATCTAACATCCGATCTGCCTCATCCAACACAAGATATGTAACCCTTCGCAAGTTTGTATGATGCGAATCCAACATATCAATCAACCTCCCAGGTGTAGCAATTACAATTTCAACGCCTAGTCCAGAAAAGGAATAAATTTGACATTAACAAAATCAAAAAGAGTAAGCAACTATATAAACCTAGACATGAAAGTAATAAAAAATAGTTAAGTCAACTCACATAGTAACTACCTATCACAGGAGAGACAGTTCTTAGAAATCAAAATACAGCAAGAAATGAAAAGTTGTCTAAAACTCAATCGACAACCTACCTTTCTGAAGATCACGAACTTGAGGTCCCTTTGGAACCCCACCATATATGCATGTATTTTTAATTTTTGATGATGCACCAAATTTAGTACATTCGTTTTGTATTTGAACAGCAAGTTCACGGGTTGGAGCTAATACCAAAACAATTGGGCCATCTCCAGGAGCTGAAAAATATAATGGGGATCAACGAAACATATTTCCAGAGATTGACAAAATATAAACAGAGGCATATCAAGATCATATTAAGAATAAATCAACCCAAACATTACACCCTTACAAAGAATTGGCTGGGCATTAACATGGACAATGGCAGGCAACAGGTAGGCAAGTGTCTTTCCTGACCCTGTTTCAGCAATACCAATTAGATCACGGCCCCTTAGAGCCATTGGCCATCCTTGAGCTTGAATAGGGGTAGGTTCGACAAAGCCAGCTTTTGTAATCTCTTGAATAACATAATCTGTTGACAAGTAGGAATAAACATTATCTCACCAATGTCAAAAAAAGAAAAAATAACTTGCAAGTTGAGGATAAGTCAACTAAATTTCAGCACAACTTTTTTTCTTGATAGGTAAACTTTCAGCACAACTTAGTTATCATAAGAATTAACATAACCAATCAAGAAGTTGGTGTAAACAAGAAGGTGATACAACTAAGCAAATGTGATGCATTAGATGATTAATTTTGCAGGGAACCTCCATGATTAAGACTTAGACAGTGCAATAGCAATCTCAGAAGAACTCATTTGGTGAAATATCCTGATACAGAAACCATGTGTTTGTCTAAACAAAGATTCCTACCAAAATTTTCAATGTGGATTATGAAGTTTTTTTAGTGAAGAAATTACTTTTCACTACGAGGGTGTGTCATTCAATTACTCCATCTTTGGTGTTTTCTTCGGGATCACATCAAGGGACTATCCAGACTAGGTGTTTGAAGAGAAAGACAGATGTTGCGAGTCCGTTTATGTCCAGCTTATTTGGCTAACTTTTAGCTTTTATGTACAACTTTTTAAAACCTCACTTTTTCAAAGTACAAGTATATTTTAGCACACTTTCAACAAAAAACTAAATAAGCTCATGCCAAACGGACACGCAAGATAAAAAGTTATTTGATGTCTTATTTTGAAATTTTGTGCTTCTTCTAACTCATGTATATACTAAATGAAACATTTAAAAATCCTCAAACAATGAAGAAAGGGTCTTTGTCCTAAAATAAGTTACCAGGAAACCCGACGTCACGGAAACTCTTGACAGGCTTTGGAACATCAAGGCCCTCAACAGTAATTTCCCTTTGCAGCCGATACTCCTCAACCTCCCTATCTGACATTTCTGCCACTGCTGGTGACTCAACATAGAAGTTCTTCTCAAAAGGAGTCAACCCATCCAAATCCAACTTCCTTGGTGACTCTACAACTTCATAACTATTTCTGCTCGATGAGGACCGAACTGAGCCACCATAGCCCGTGGACGCACCAAAACCCGAATCACTAAAGGAATATATTTGTAGAGAATTGATCAGTACTTGATATTAACTCAACATACAGGCATATTTATATAAAATTCAATATAAGAAACAAGTATCAAAACAAAGCAGTTTACAAAAATGGGTTGTTCAACAAGAATATATATATATATATATATATATATATACAAAAGCTAAATGAACTTGAAGAAAGTTATAAGTGTTATGGTCCGTTTGGATTGAGGGGGGAGGGAAGGGGAGTAGAGTAGAGTTGGCTGAAAATAAACTAATTTTTGGCCAATTCTTCTCTACTCTACTCCCCCTCCCTCCCCCTCGATCCAAACGGACCATAGTTTGGACACAATGGAAAGAGAGAAAATGCAGAATCATTGAACAAAACCTAAAGTTCACAAAACTAGCCAATGATTGTTAATGAACCATTGACTAAACACTAGATTTAGACAAAATCTAATAAGAACTAAGATAAAGCAAAACAGTGAGCCTTAATTCTGGGCCTAATTGAAAGAGCCACAAGAAGGAGAATCACTAAGTAAACTTAAACTCCACACTAAAACAAAAACCTCATTTTCAACATATATTATGTAAAACAAGTCAAACGCACATAACAGAGAGAGATAATAAATGGGCAAACTTTAAATTCAAAATAAAATCAAATTAGGCAAAAAGGAATGAAACCCAGATATGAATTTACATACATAAACACATGAATGTGTGTGCTTTTGTGTCTGTTAGAGATATACACAGTAAAGGGGCAAAATTTAAGTTCACATGTAATGAAATTAGATACAAATGAATGAAACCCACATGGGAATTTAAGCAAAGCAACACATAAACACAGTTACACATACAAGTGTGTGTCTGTGAGAGAGAGAGAGAGAGAGAGAGATATGGGGTTGGTGAGGGTTACCTTCTGCGGTCACGGTAGGAGGAGGGGTCACCGGAGCGGCTGTCATAGCGGCTCATGATGTGTGGGGATGGTGATACTGCCGGTGAGGTTATCAGGAAAAGGGGTTTTAGAAGAAAGAAGAAGAAGAAGAAGAAGAAGAGAGTAGAGGGAGAGAGACAGAGAGACAGAGAGAGTTGCGTTGGATGATAGAGTTACGCTTTTGTGTATCTTGTGGCTGAAAACTCCAATAATGACATGCCATGTGTGAGTGGGGACTCACATCCACCGTCGCATATTAAAAATAAAAATTTTAAAAATAATAGTAATTTTACGTAGTTAACTAGTTTTCAACTAAACTTTTTAATCTACTCATTTTGAAAATCTAATGACTAGGTTATATATTATTTAGATTTTTAACACACATGGCAATTTTCGTACAAATCAAATGTTATTTATTATTTGATCAATAAACTTATTTTTAATACAAAATTTTATACCACAAAAATTTAAAGTTTAAACATTTAATTTGTGACATAACTATATATATGATAAAAACATGTAAAATTCAATAGTTAAATTTTCAAATTTTATATTCAGTAAAATGATATAAGAGGAGTTTTGACCTTTGTGTAGGTCAAAAAATTTGTGTCCATGTAGTTTATCAATAAGTCTATATATAAATTATAATTTTTTTAAATGATAAATACATAAATTGTGTTGGTGATTGGTTTATGTGGTAAATTGTGCTGGTGTTGGTGATTGGTTTTGGAAAAAGTGAAGTGTTAACGGATCTCCTTAGGGTAATGGTTAATAATCCATTTAAAGAAAATTTTTATGGAAAAAAAAAAAAACAATTAATATTTTGAGAGCTTTTTTCATTGCTCATAAAAGTGGTGTCAAAACTTTTCTAAAATAGATTATTAACCATTGTTCTAAGGGCGCTCATTAGCATAACCCTTAAAAAAACTATACAAGTACATTTTAAAAAATTGTTGTGTATGTGATATTACTCATAATTTATAAAGATTTATATCTTTTGTAAGAATTTATCAACTTCATGTAGTCTAAACCCCATAATTATCAATTGCTAAATAGGTATAAACTGCTATGGTTAGAAGACTTTTTTTTTTTTTTTTTTTTTTTCTTTATCAATTGCTCTGCTTTATCAATTGCTCAATGGGTATAAGCTGCTATGGCTACCATGAAATTACATGGTAGGAACAACCATGTTGATGTTTTGGCAATGTGAAAATGTTCTAAAACAGCAAGTATTATATCCCAAAGGAAGTCACTAATTTGTGTAGCAAGTCCAAGGAACAGTTACTTGGTAACCATTGTTGACATTTATTTCTTGCATATTATTATTATCCCTAAGCTGTTGAAGGTGTCAATAACAATTATAAGAGGAAAAAACAAAGTGTACAGTGTGGGATATACTCCATAATTATGTGTGCTTTGTAAGCCTTGGTGGTTGAATTTGACAAGGCATATCCCGAGTGTTTTAATGCAAGAGAGCCATTAATGTCTTTTGTGATTTATGGTAAAGTGATATAAGTTGAAAGTACCGAAATTGACAAAGTTTAGCTATAAAATTGGTTATAATCTTACTTAATATCTTTTTATTAGAGGTGAATTTTGACAAATCCACCATTAAATTACATCTTCTTCTTATATACTCTATACTTGCAAAATTTTAAAAAAAATTAAAGATCACTAACTATGTCATCAATAAATTTTTTAAATTATAAGTATTTGTAATTTAAAATTATGCATAAAATATAAGTTTTAGATCATATAGTAAATAATATATGATTGACACAAAATTTGACATATGTATTATGGGTACGTACTCTGTGACATGCTTTTTGGCCTTTGGCCTTATGCAATTTTTGGAGCAGTATCCCACATCGAAGACAACTCCCCCCACTTACTGCCTTATAAGCTGTGAAGCTGAAGGAGTAGTGTACTATCGATTAATTAATTAACTGATGGTACACTACTCCTTCAGCTTCACAGATTGCATAAGGCCAAAGGCCAAAAAGCATGTCACAGAGTACGTACCCACAATAAAAGAAAAGCCAAAGGCCAAAAAGCATGTCACAGAGTACGTACCCACAATAAAAGGAGCAGTATCCCACATCGAAAATAACTCCCCCCACTTGTTGCCTTATAAGCTGTGAAGCTGAAGGAGTAGTGTACCCACATGTATTAAGAGCGTAAAAAACCTGCAATTCAACGATTAGATTTTCAAAATATGCAGTAATATTTATTTTATTGAGTGAATTTATAGCCTTAAGTTACAACCAATTTTGTAGCTAAACTTTGTCCCTTGTAAATTATGTGTTGTGTGCATGTTGTGAACTTGTGATTCAAACAACTATTGCTTAGTTCATTCATGTGAGTGTTTGAGTTTTTTTTTTTTTTTTTTTTTTTTTTTCAAGAGATGAGTGTTTGAGTTATTGGCTAAGACTAAATAGAGCATATTTAACGCCACCAAAGGCTTAAATCTGGGTGACAAATATGCCTTGTTACATATGAATGATATGATATAATGTAAGTGAATTAGGGGTGGGGTGAAATGGTGCGTTGCATAGTTAAGGATTATGACTTTTCCTTTGTTTGGGAGTTAAGAGAATGGAATGGAATGATCATAAGAGAATGAAAAGGAATGGAATATATTTAAGTAAGGGAAAGGAATGAAAAAAAATGAAATGGAATGGAATTAAGTAACCTTAATTGGATGTTTTAGGGTTTAGCTTCAAGGATGGAACGAGAAGCTCCTTTCCTAAGCAGGTAAGGAGGTGTTGAGCAAGTCCGTGATACAACCCATTCCAACCTATGCCATGAGTTGTTTCAAGCTCCCAAAGGGGCTAATTCATGAGTTGGAGACCATGATCCATAAATTTTGGTGGGGGTACGACAATGAGGGAAGGAAATTCATTGGGTGAATTGGGAACGTTTGTGTGAGGCCAAAGAAAATGGTGGTATGGGGTTCAAAGAGATTAAAAAGTTTAATGATACTTTGTTAGCAAGGCAAGTATGGCGCATGATGCACAACCTGGATTCCCTATGTTATAATATGTTCAAGGCGAGATTTTTCCCCGATTGCTCCATATTAAAGGCCAAAGACTCCACGGTTGGTTCATACGCTTGGAAGAGCATACTAAGTGCAAGAGATGTTGTGAGAAAAGGCTTGGTGTAGCGGGTTGGGAATGGGCAATTTGTGTGCATTAGGGAGGATAAGTGGCTGCCTGACCAAATATGCAAATCTATGATGATTCCTCCCCCTTTCTCCCACCCAATGCCAAAGTCAGCCTCTTCATTGATCCTGAGTCAGCCACTTGGAAGGTGGATCAAGTGCAGCAATTGTTCATGCCTCTTGATGCCAAGTTGATCCTTAACATTCCCCTTAGTGCTAGACTCCCCTTAGATCATCTAATCTAGTCACAAATGCCCATGGGTGTGTTTACTACCCGTAGTGCCTATAAAATGTTGTCCAATTCAGCTATGGCCAATAATGCTAGTAGCTCTAACCTAAACCCCCAGAAGCAATTTTGGAGAGATCTTTGAAAGCTACAAGTTCCAAAATAAGGTAAAGGTATTTGATTAGAGAGCCTGCAACAGAGCATTGCCCACAATGGATAATCTAGTTAGGTGCCACATTGTTGATTTGAACCTGTGCCCAATATGCAAAACCGGTGTTGAAGATCCTCTGCATGTGGTATTGGGCTGCCCCGAGGTGGAACAAGTGTGGAGTGTGCATGGTTGGTTCAACCAAGCTATTTCCTCCCCACTGGCTGATTTACTGATCTATTGTCTAGATTTTTGCAGGTATCAGAAGATAAAAGGGCCGAATTGTTCATTTGCATGGCATGGAGCCTTTGGCATCGGTGAAACACCCTGAGGATTGGACTACCATCTCCACCGCTGAACATGGTTGGACCACAAGCCGCTAAGTTGCTGCAAGATTTCCTCAATGCACAGGAAAACCAGCCCACCTACAATCCTACAGCTCCCACAAACTCCTGGTGCCCCCTGAGCTCCCTAAGTTTCAAGGCAAACTTCAATGATGCTGTCTTCAACAATGCTCACTCGGCTGGTGTGGGAGTGGTCATTTGCGACGTAAGTTATGAGGTGATTGCAACCATGTCTAAGCGCATCCCTTTTCCTAACTCAGTGTTGGAGGTCGAAGTAATGGTGTGCAGACATGCGGTGAAGTTTGCATCTGAAGTTGGTATCCAAGAAGCCATTTTTGAGGATGACTCATTGACTGTGATCCAAGCTTTAAACAATGGTGGTGCAAGTGAGGCCCCATATGGCAGTTTGATTGATGACATTATATTTCTTGCCTCTCACCTTTCCAAAGTTGAATTTAAGCATGTTAAACGATCTTGTAATAGGGTAGCGGATGCTCTAGCTAAAAAAGCCAAAACTAGAGATGTTTTTCAGGCATGGATTGAAAACCTACCATCTGACATTGCTCCCTTGGCTAACTTTGATGTTCATTAAGCTCTTTGTATTTTGGTTTGTGTTTTTCCAATAAATGCCCAGACTTCGAGTCTGGTTTCTCAAAAAAAAATTAGATGCTTTAAAATAAAAGAATAGAAAGGAATGGAATGTAAGTAACCTTATTTGGAAGTAACATAGAGGGAATGGAATGTATTCATTTTATGAAAATATTACTATTAGACCTCTATTTTAAAATAAAGAGTTAAATATATAGGAGTATATTGGGAGTTTTAGTGAAAATTCATTAAATATAATTTCATTTCATTCCATTTCTCCCAATTTCAAGAGGAATGAAAATTTGAAATTTTAAGGGAAAAGAGAAGAATGAGTGATCTTTTCTACCCATTCTATTCCCTCCACTTAAACTTCCAAAAAAGGGAATGAACTTTCCATTCTTTCCATTAAAATTCTCAAACAAGAGAAGGGAATAATATTCTAAAATTATTCTTTTCATTCCATTCAATTCCCTCATCCCAAATGAGGGCTTAGAATTGTTATGATAATTTCATCCGGGCATATAATTTTTGTTTAGTTGTTATATAAATTAATAAATTAAATTTTATTATGTTAACAAACATTTAAACAAATATTAATTAATGCAATTTAGTGTCTATTTGAATTAGTGAAGATGTTTTCTAGGCAACATCAAATAAACTTACTTTATAAACTAGTTGGTGTCTTCTTTTTTTTATTTTTTAGTGAAACCAATTAGTATTTTAACTTAATTATAAGATTATCCACAGAGACAAATACATATAATAATCTATTTATATATATATAACCAATTTTTTTACTTCCAAAAAAAATCTTTCTAGCTAACCGAAGTGAATAATAAAATAAATTAAGCACATTTTTCTATAAAAAAAATAGATAAATAAATTTAAGGACACAAAATTAAATTTTATTTTAACTAACAAAGCCACAGTCACACTTATATTAAAATAAAGCATATTTTCAAAATAAAAGATTGAATAAATTTTTTTTATTAAAAAACAAAAAAAAAAAAAAATCTATAACTTTAGAATAGGCCATTTGTGCTTAAATTATAAGCATTTTGTGATTAGAATTTTAAAATTTTATATTTTTCACTAGAAAATTTTATTTCTTAGATGTTACTAGTTTTTTTTTTTTTTTTTTTGATAATAATATATACTACTATATTTATTGGTGCAAATATAATTTTCTGTAAAATTCTGGATACCCATATACTCACTTCCCACTCAGTCTTGAGTCTTATCCCACAAATTTTCCAAAACACTCAGACAGAATGCAGACACTATCATCAGTGCCTTCTCTGAGAGTGAGAGTAGCGGTTAGAGCCTCATGGGACACGCAACCGAGGCTCACATACAACCCCAATGCCCCACGAAAACCCCCCAAAAACCCCAACACCACTCTCAAAGCTAAAACCCCACAACCACAAACACCACCAACTGTCACTTTAACTATCCCAACTGCTGACCTTCTCAAACGCTCCACAGTAGGTATATTATTACACTATGTACCAAGTTCTCATGTGTTTTAATGGGTTTTTTGTTGCATGTGCTCTGCTTGGTTGGTTGCTAAGGAAGTTGAAGTTTTTTGCTTCTGTGGGAGAGAAATTTGAGTCAATTAGAGCAAGTTGTTTGAATGGAATTCTGGGTTTTTGTTGGGTTTTAGGAATTTTGTTTGGTTCGTAAGAAACCAGAGGAAAGTGAATGAGAAGTTGTGTGGTTTTAGAGAAACCCCATGAAATTGAAAAAATCCAAGAAAGTTCTCTGTTTTGTTTATTCCATTGTTCTTTCCAAAAATTGAAAATTTTGGAATTGAAAGTGTATTTAATTTTTGTTACTCACATTTTCTTTAAGGGGTATCTGTTTTGTTTGTGCTCTATTTGGTTACTGAGAGAAGTGAGGGTTGCTGTTTTTGGTTTTGTGGAAAATGGGAAATTCAATTCCAAGCAAATTTATTGTATGGAGTTTTGTTGTGGTGGCCCTGGTGGGTGCTTAAGAATGCGGTTTGGTTAGTAAGAAACCAGAGGAAATATTCATTCCCAAAAAAAAAAAAAAAAAACAGAGGAGATGGATTGAAAATTTGGTGGTTTTGGCGAAGTCCCATGTAATCGAAAATATTAAGAAATTTCTTCCATTATGTTAATTCAATTTTTTTCCGACTAAAAATTGAACGTTTTGAAGTTTGAAACTGTTTTTATTTTTTTATATTACTGGCAATTTCTAGAAAGGAAAAAACAATGGTACTGGTTTTCAAAGTAACAATAGATTTCTTTGTATTTGATATGTTTTCTCATGAAATGAACTGAGCATTGTTGTAATGGTTTATTTATTTATTTTAAATTATTGGAATTCTGATTTGTAGAAGAAAAAGTGGAGCCAGATGAATCTTATTTGGGTTACGAGCGATGGTTGCCAAGTCCTCCAAAAGTGCAGAAGCCTCGATCTGTGTTCAACGCAGCATCATTAGCATATATCGGTGATTGCATCTATGAGGTTTGTTTGCGACTCAAGTTATGTAGTACCATACTCCACTTGTGAACAACTATAACTGGACCAGTGGTTACACATGCTCGATGTTGAAATAGGTCTTAAGAATTGTGTGTTATGAGGAACTGCATGGTGCACAAAGATTGTTGATGACATGAGCTAACAACCATTTGCTATTGTAGAAAATAATTTAAAGGCACATTTAATGAAAATGTTACCTGGAATGGAATTTTGACTTGACCAGATCCATTGAACCTTACTGCTATGACTTATTGCAGATTGTTGGTAAATAATACTTTACCTATGAAATCCTAGTCAGTAATGGCAACAGACTTTTACACTTTCAGCTCATGTGAGCTTACAGAAAAATACCTTTTACTTTGTCCCCCAAATTCTGAACAAACTGTGGTGTATGCTAAAGCAAATGACGTAGATATATAGTTTTATAACATGAATGATAAATATGTGAAGAAGTATAGGAACGATGTTGTGCAAAGGGCTTTAGTGGAGGTGAGATATAGAACCACACAGCAGTAGATGCATGATAAGGAATTCAACCGGAGGCATTTATGATGTATATTTACCTTGGGAAGTATAGATTGCAATCTTAAAGATATGCGGGCAATTTGGCACCTATGTAACAACTCATCAATGTAAGGGGTCTTAGAAATATATAGTTGATACCTTCTTGTGAAAGCATATGTTGTCAGGGATTGCTTCTATATCTAAATACATAACAATTAGGTGCCTAGTTTAAAATATAATGACTAGCACGATCATTTGTCTATGGAAACTTAATCTTCCTACATGTCTTACTTCCACTATTTCTGAAAATATGCAGCTATATGCTCGCAGGCACTTTTTGTTCCCTCCTCTGAATATTGAAGAATTCAATGATCGAGTGACTGCAGTTGTACGTTGCGAAGCTCAAGTATGAATTTTTCCTGCATCATCTGGACATTTGAGTTAATTTATCGTTATCATGGGCTGATGTTGTTAGGAGGACTTTGTTCCATATGTTGTCATTGTTGTGATTGAGTTTTTTTATATGTAATTTTTTACTTATCTTCATGGACCTTTCTGTGCTGAAGATGATGTTGCTGTGTTATGCAGTACTTTGTATCTTCATGGCACACTGTTACTGATATCTTTATTTATTATTATTTTTTTTTTTATGGAAGTGATATCTTTTTTGTTATATACATGTGTAGGACTATTTCCTTAGTCTAGAATCTTTTTGTATGGTTGTCAATTAAGGAAGTACAAAGAATATGACTTTAGATAGAATAGAATTGAGGAAAAAGAATACATGTGACTGGCCTTAACTAATCTGTTGAGGATCCGTAGCCAACCCCAAAATTTTTGGGACTAAGGCTTTGTTGTTGTTCTTGTAAGCTCTGCCTCTTCTTTGTTAGATGGAAATGGATAATTTCTTTTCTTCTTCTTCTTCTTCTTCTTCTTCTTATTATTATTATTATTATTTTTTGCATTTCAGGATGCATTGCTCCAGAAACTTCTTAATGATAATTACTTATCAGAAGAAGAAAGGTAACAGAAGAGTTTATGGTCCTCTTAATATTTATCTATGAATCTTCATATTGTAAAGAATCATGAAATACAAAAACTTCTTTAATATGCCTTTTGTTCTCTGTGTGGAGGG
Organism: Quercus robur; assembly: GCF_932294415.1. Lineage (NCBI taxonomy): Eukaryota > Viridiplantae > Streptophyta > Magnoliopsida > Fagales > Fagaceae > Quercus > Quercus robur. The sequence continues at coordinate 10,930,497 of NC_065538.1, read as the reverse complement.
CTGGAAGCATAAAAAACAGTAGCTAATAGGGCTCTTTATATCAATTAGTGAGCTTGCAATCCTTGATTTTAATAATTAAGCATTGGGAGCCATCTTCAGTTTGAAAATTTTACTCATTTCCCAATGCCATGTAGATGAAACTTCCTTTTCACGTGTTAGGTCCAATATTCTAGAAGTTTTCTACCCTAGATGTTGCCACTACATATTCTTATGTTTGTAAAGCTTTGTAAGTGCCTTAAATGGGTTTCGGTTTCCGTTCACGGCTGTGCCATTTGAAGGAGAAAAGTTGATTCTAGTGAAAATATGGTATGAGGATGCAGGGATGCATTCGTGTGAACTTTCAAGGACACAAATATTTGAAACATTAAACATAGAATCTTTGGTAAGTGAATGGTAGGAACAGTTGCGAAGCACAAAAGCACTTTAAGGCACATTAATCAGCCTTTCTAGGTCACATAAAAGGCTATTTGACTGACAAAATTTAGGAATTAGTGTGTGCTGAAAAATGACAGCAAAAGCAGTAAGACATCCAATATAGAATATTATTTTCAGTGCTACTTGATAGGATTGATTAGCTGATGTTTCACACAAATGCTGTTAGGGATGTGCATAATACACCAACTGAAGATGGAAGAGTGAATGTTAGAACTTCCTTCTATTTTGATTTGATGTTTGACTTCTTAAAGAATATCAAATCTTTAGTTTTTTGTTATAAAAAAATAAAAAGCAATTAATGTTTTTATTAGAAAAAAGGTTCCTGGTCCCACATTATGCTAGATTACTCTCAAAGACCTAGTCTGACTAGATTTAGTAGTGGTATAGTTTATTCATATTTCTAGATTAGAAGAACTGCCACTCCGCAACTCCCTTAAGCTCCAGGTACTTGTTGTAATAGCTTGCTTGTCAAGTGGCTGGATCTGCAGCAAAGCAGAGCTTTCAAAGTTATGGTGGCTTGTGTTGTGCTGTCATTCGGATTCCTGACAATTTTATTTTAGTCGACTTACTCCTCACTTTACTAAAGTAGGGTAAGTGATTAGCTATCCGATTCCGACTTCCAGTGGCAAGACCATAGACTGAATTGAAACCTACTCTGGCATTCTGCCATATGTCCTTGCATGGGAGCCTTGTCCACCTTTGGTACTTAAGTAGATCTTCAAAATAAAAAGTGCTTGTACTGATTACGTGGGAAGACCAATCTATTTCATTAGAGGAAGAAGGGGAATTGCCCCAGCCACATGTCATTGTGCCTTTCCACCAAGATTGACTCTAGCCTGCCCAACTGCATAGTGCCATCGTGCTCACAGCCCAGTTTTGCTGCCTTAACTTTCTAGCTAGCTAGCAGTCTGATGCCCAGCACTAGCATCAAATGGACATCCCTTGCTTGTTCTGTCTTCAATCTCTCTCCTCTCAAGCTAACCATTTGGCCATTGATAGTGAGAAGAAAAGTGAATGTAGGAAGTGAAGAAGGTGGATCAGGTGTGGACATTCAACCAAATGTGTCTTTGGGATTGGCAATAATTGGGCATTGTGGCCATCATGGGTGGGGTAAAAGGAGAGCCTTAGCCCTTAGAATCAGATTTTAAACTGGCACAACGCTGCTGGATGCTTCTGGTCAATTAGAAGGTGTAGGAAACTCCTCTATCATGTTGCATTTCCTCTGCTGGCTTAGGTGTGTAGCTGCAGCCTCTTGATCCATTGTACTGGAGCAATCCAAGAAGAACAATTAGGATCATGTTCTATCCTTTCTGCAAGAGAACTACTAAAGACAGACTACTAGGAGTGGGAATAAAGCTCCAGCCCATAACCCAAACTCCTTCGATATTGCACCTACTACCAAAGACTCAGAGATTCTTGCTGAGGTCAAGGAATTGAAAAAGAAAAGGATTTGGGCTCTCCTGTGGAAGATGAAAATAAGTAGGAACTGAATGAATGAACAACTTAGGCACTTCGTTAGTAGATAGACTTAGAATTAAGGAGATCATGTAATGCTGAAGTGTCTTGTGGCTTAAGGAGACATGAATACCTTGAGATATGAATCAGCCCCAGTGAGAATTATATATGGAATTCTTCTAGATAATCTGTTTATAAATGCATCTGTCAACACCAAAAATTTGCTTACATAAGCAAGTAGATAGTCCTGAACTCATTTAGATGGTGCTTTAGGAATATATTTTACCTAGTGACATGATTAATTGAAGTAAACTTTCAAAGACTTGGGTTATGCCAAAGACAGTGACTCAGATTTTTTAATTTTAGCAAGGGAAATTCCATCATCATAGAAGTGCTCAAATATTGAAGGTGGTTCCATTGAATGTCATGTGGGCAATCTGGCATGAGTGTAATAGCATAACGTTTGAAGGGGTCGAGTATCAGAATCACATTATCAAAAATCTGTATTCAGACTGAGATGTTTATACGAATGGATGACTGCTTTTGGTAGTTTTCCTTGTCATTTTATAGACTCTTTGAACTTGAGGTTGTAATCCTTCTGGTGTAGTTTGGTATGCATATTATGCATTCAAACTGCTACCTTTTTCTTATTAAAATTATTTTACTTGTAAAACAATAAAAAAGAAGTGAATCCAGGCTTTTAAGCTCAATGGTTTCACTTCTGATTTGAGTTCATCAGAAGCAATTAAAAGGGTTTTCATCACTACCTCATAAAGTTATCATGCATCTTATGCAAGCTTCAAGTGATTTGTGTGTAATATTTAGATTGTAATTCAACTATTCAAGCAGTGTTCCTCTTTAAAATTCAATTAGTAACATCTCCAAAGCTGTTCCAGCACCTACTAATTACAAGGACTTCATTTATTAGTGTGAGGTTGTCATTGAGGGTAATGCACCAAGTACAAGGGTCAATAGATTTGTTGGACAAATGCGTTTAAGGGGGTTCCATAGTATTGAACAAGTATGGTGTGGCCATGAGTAACTTAGATCTCTTATCAATAGAACAAAAATAGCAAACCTGATTGTGTGGAAGGTGAATAGGCATTCAAGAATAGGAGTGAATCCCATTACCAGCAAACCCGTATTTGTTCTTCCATAAGAATGTTTGTACATGTTCTACCCCTTTGTATAATTTTTCTAATAGAAGAGATATCTGCTTAAAGCTCTTATGAATTTACCAATAAAACTTTTCAGGCAGATTCTTTGTGTGCAGAAGTTGCTATTTTAACCCACGGTATTTATGATTTATATTGCAGGAATGTTCTTCGCTGGGGAAAGAACATTGGTTCAGCTAAAACACGTACAAAAAAACGTGCTGGTGCAGCAGTTTATAATAGAGCATCTTCACTGGAGACATTAGTACGTTCTATGCTCCTATGTGTTCTTCACATAATGTTGATCTATGTTAAACTGAACATTCATTTATTCTGGGCTCTATTATATATAAACTTGCCAGTTCAGAGAGGAAGTTGACAATTAACACGTTTTCACCATGAAAACTTGTATCGAAATATATCTATTAGTAGCATATTAGATTTTTATTCTTACTCCACACAACTTTGTTAATGAACCCTGATGACGTCTTTTCTTCTCATAGTGAGCAGAAAGGCAAGCATTTTCATACTTATCTAAAAAGAAAAAAACACATATGAGCCAATGAACTTCAGCTCAGTTGGCACCTCCTTTCCTGGCAACTGCTAGGTGGAGGTTGAGGTGCTGGGTTCAAGACCCACTAAATGCGTGTGTAAATTACCCAAAAAAAAAAAGGCACATATGATCATATTAGTATGTTTTGAGTTCTAATTTAAATACAATCTGTTATCTCAGTGGACTGTGACCTTCGGCAGTCCATCATGGTATTATATGGACATCTAGTTGTTTAATTGATTTATCTTGTCCAACTCGTATGTATGATATCCTTGTAGGAAGTCATGAATCATGATTTAGGAAGTTGATTTTTGCTTATTAACATAAACTTATGGACTAAATATTTTGTAGGTTGGTTATCTCTACCTAACAAATGTGAAACGCTTGGAAGAAATCATGCTAAAGTTGGGATTCTCAATTGATTCTTCTATGCAGTTGGTTTTGGAGGAAGCAAAGAGCAAGTAAAATAGTTAGGTACAGAGCTCAAATTTTTTTTTTTTTTTTTGTTAATAGTGGAATATATATTGTATCCTTCCTATATTTTGGTGCTTCTTTTGCACCATACTGCTAACCTCCAGTTGTTTTATTTGTACATACTAATGCAAGACAAACCAAAACAATACGACAGGAAAATTGAAGAATAGGAAGATAAATATACAGGAGCTAGGAGTCAGCATCTAGACCTTCTTGGAGCCAGCACCAAGCAAAAGAAAACCTCTTAGAGTCGGCACCTAGGGTTGGCTGGAGTCAGCACCACCAATTAGAACAATTTCAATAGAAATTTTATTCAAAATAATCCCCCTCAATATGAGTACAAAACTTTGCATATATGGACTACTAAATCCCAATCCCAACTGACATAGTAAACCCTAATTATATTTAAATTACTATAATTCCCTTGACTTTAAATAGAAATTCTAATAAAACTAATTAAATACCAGGACCTAAAATAAAATATAATTGAATCTAAAAATAATTAAAATAAATCTTTCCTTGTGCTTCCGGCATCACATACTCCTGTATAGTAGCTATTGCTTTCGGGTTTCTAATGTTTATGTGTCCATGATTTTCTCCTGATTTACGGCTGGCCTCATGTTTTTGTTTTTCTTTTCTTGTTTTGCTTTGCTGTTTCTCTTATATGTATACTCCCTATATACACCTTTTTTTATTTTTAATAAATTATCCTGATGCCATTTCCTTGTACTATTGAACCTTAAGCTGCCCTTCTGTCATAGTTGGAGGTATAGAGTATAGACAATGAATATACGGAATATTCTTATTAAGTTATGATTGCTGCATTAGGCAATTCAACTAAAATCAATAGCTATTATCTTGAATAAAATCAATTATTTTTTGTTTTTTTTTGTTTGTTTGAAAAATTCCTTTTTGTTTTGGTATATGCAGTTATGATTAAACTTCCATTTGTAATAAAGTATGGCTAGCTTACAAATCATGGAGATCAGCTGAGTGTCTGCCACAACAAATATGGGGCTTTTTTGCATTATATCTTTTCTTTTTTTCTTCCTCTTTTGTCAACAATTATAGAGGATAAATTTTGAAAGTGTCCTTTTATATGGTCTGTAAAGAGAAGCGACTCTTGACAATGTTTCCCAACACCGTTTTTGGGACATTGCGAAAGTCATTAGTAGATGTTTTGCGAATCAAGATGCTTCAGTGGCAGGTTAACCCCCTTCTTCAATCTTGGAAACTGGTGATAAGGGTTTTTTTGGAGGTTTTTTAATATTGTGTTTTAACTTACAAAAGCTTTCGTGCACCTCATTGCACTTATATCCTCATAAGCCGTGTTGTTATTTGTTACTTACCATAGTACAATATTGCATTATCTATTTAAAGTTTATGTATGTGAGGAGCTGCAAAACTACATTAAATGGAATTTGCACTGTGTTCCCCGAAGGTGGATCATGTTTAAGGAATTTCTGAGAATTTGCATGTTTTATTACTCATGGCTGTTCTATTCCATCAGTCTTATGTTTTCTTTTTCAGGTGGTCAATGGTTTTCCAATTCACCAATCTTCAAACTTTTTTCCTTTCCTGGTCCAGGCCAGCCAGGAGTATATGTACTTGGAGATGGCATTGAAGCCAGGCTTACATGGAATGTTGAGAGACCCCGTTTTGTGTCTTTACATCTGGTGAAGAGGGTCAGATAAAATATTAGTTTGTTGCCTTACTCTTGGAGCTAGAACCTGTTTGTAACCAACAAAATTGCTTATTTGGCGTCAAACTTTCTCTGTGTACTATTTTACCTAAAGAAAAGCGCTTAATTTCTCATATTACATGAAGTGTTGTTAATGCATTCATGCCAAAATTCATTGGAATTACTAATTGCATTTGTTGCAGTTGAATGGATAATACAACTTAACTAATGCCAACCTTCTAGGATGTTATTGCAATATTTTTGTATGAGCCCTTCGACATCCAATTTGCAAGTAGCTGATTTTGGCTTTTGACAGGGAATCAATTTTATACTTAGTTTGGCTACTGAATCCAATTTGCAAGTAGCTGATTTTGGCTTTTGACAGGGAATCAATTTTATACTTAGTTTGGCTACTGATTTACCACCAACGTCCTTAAACTTGGTTTTTCTCCTAGAGAAATAAATAGGGACCTGGAGAACATTTATGTGACAAGAAGTGCAAAACCTGAATGTGTTACTTTGTTAGCATTAGCATAATGATGGAATAGTTTACAGTGTGCATGCTACATATCTCCTTTATGTTTTTTGGGCTGAGGATATAATATAAATTTTTGGCTAAAATTCAATTTAGTCATTTTACTTCTATTTCAATTTTCAAAGTAGTCCTTAAGATATAATTTTTCTTAATTTAGTTCATCACTTCGTCAAAATGAGCCAACAACATGATTTGTTAAATAGCGATTGAATGTTTAAATGATATATTTGGACAAAATGAGAGATTGCATTGACACAAATTAAATCTTCGGAGTTAATTTGATAATTAAGGGAAAAATCAGGGGACTAAATTGAATGTTAGCCTAAATTTTAACTTAAAGAGTTCCGCTGCAAAACATTTGGGATTGAGCATATATGGAGGCATGGAGCTTATTTCATCTAATCATCTTTCGATGAATGCAATTGGGTGGCATCCAAAGCAAATTAATGGCATATGGACTAGTGATAATGATAAAAATGTTGGTGGGTTTTGGTATCATTTTTAAAAGACAAAGGTGAATTTTAGTTGGAATGGCACAATGTTATCGATCCAATTTGTTATGCACAAGGGCATTGTTTGTTACACACGTGTTTTATACAAATTGTTATGCACAAGAGCACTATTTGTTACACACGTGTTTTATAACTAAAAACATGGGTTCAACTCACTAAAAAAACTCACATTTTTAGTTATGCACAAGAGCACTGTTTGTTATACACGTGTTTTATAACTAAAAACGTGGGTTCAACTCACTAAAAAAACTCACATTTTTAGTTATAAAACACGTGTATACACGTGTAATAAGTTTTCACTTTTGCAGAATAGGTATTGTCCAAGATATTATACAAGCAACGATTTTTTACTTGAGTAAATATTTTTAGAATGCGAGTGGGTGGAATGGAAATAGGGCTGCTCAAAGTTAAATCAAATACACTCTTTAAAGTGAACAAGACTAGAATATTTTCCTTGACGCATTTTCTATTTTTGTTAAACTTATGCTCTTGCCTCTTGCAGTCAAACAAAATGAAAGTGGTCCACCCCAAGGGTTTGCATGTTGGATTCATCAACTTTGTTTTGACCATTTTTTTGTTTTTTGCCTATGGTTTGCATGTTATCACAATAGAATTTTGAGCAAGGCCGGCTCTAGATATTTTGGAGCCTCAGGCGAGAACTAAAATGGAGCCTTTTTTATACTTATGTATTAATTAAATTAATATTTATTTAATGTTTTTATATTATAATATATTTCATTTAAAATCTATTTTTCTTGCCTTTTGAGATGCAAATTGGCTAATTAAATTTTTGTATTCAAGTTCTTCTAATATCTCCTTTTCAATCGATAATATAGATAATCCACTTAATCTTTCTTAGGACATTATCGATCTTAGATATGATTTTATTAATTTTAATTTAGAAAAACTTCTTTATGCAAAATCCTATAAGCAATGCATGTATTTGGAAATGAATCTAATCTTTTTGTATAATTTAGTATGTCAATTGGAGTGTAATCTTTTATTTGTAAAATTTCTTTTAAAACCTTTAACTCTGAAAATAAATCTAAACCATCAATATCATAATTAACATCATGTTCGAGAAAAGATTCAAGTTTAAGACAGTATTTTTGTAAACTATCATTATCTAGTGATTTCAATTTTTGTAAAATTTCTTGCACATTTGTGATATTTTCATCTAAATTTTGTGTTATATTTTTTTTATTACTAATAACAAATTTATCTATTGATCCTTTTTGAGACTCAATTAATTTTTCTTCTTTTTTTCTTTTTTTAAGTTTTTCATATCCAGATGCATATTTTCTAGTAGACATTTCTAATCAAACAATATATTTATAAAGACTAAAATAAAAAAATAACTTTCAAGTGTAGAGCAAATAAGAAATAGAACTTGATTTATATAAAAAATATTGTTGTAATTTCACCAAATAATAACAAGTTTTTAGCAATCTTAACCTGCATAAATAAAGATTTATTCATTATATTACCAATAACTAACTATATATATGTATATATATGTATATATATATATATATATATATAAACACAAGATTAAAATTTAAAAAAAATAAAATAAAATAAGCATAGCCATAATGAAAGTACAAGCCTAGCCCAGCCAAGAAGATGCCAAGATGGCCACACAAGTCTTATTAATAAGACCCTCCCACAAAAAACATAAAACAAATCCTATTACACCTATAACCAAAAAAAAAAAAAAATTTGAAGGCCCAAATGTGAAATGTCAAGCCATAACTCAATATATAAAGCCCAGTCTTAACAAATCTAAAATAGAGAAAGCCAAGTCTTATAAGTTATACCTCAAAAGTCAAAAGCCCATTATGCAGAATCAAAACATAGCAACGAAAAAAAAAAAAAAGGCAATCGGCTCAGTAGTCCTCACTCCTTAAGAGTTTTTAGATTAGATGCGATTGGATGATTTAGATCGGAGGAAGCTTGAGCCAGGCAGCTAGCAACAGTGGAGAGAAAGAATGAGACTGGCAGAGAGCAAGAGTTGAGAGAAAAAAGCAGAGCAAGAATGAGAAAGAGAAACGGTAAAAATTTTAGGGATTTGAGGTTTTTATTTGTTTTAATTATTGATTGTTTTGTGGTTAATTTCTTAGACCGTATTTGTAGTTTATCTAGTTGAATTTTGGTTTGTTTAGAGGATAATAATGTTATTTTTGGGACAATTGATTTTATTTAGACCAAAATTTTTTTTTGTGCTACCAATATTTAACGGGTACAACAGAAATTTTGTTTTTTGGTCAAAAGGATGTACCAGATTTTTTTAGATTCATCTAAAACCAAAAATTTTTTCCCTACTATCCCTTCTTTTCAAAAATTTTGGGGCCCCCTTCCACTTAGGGGCCTTAGGCAATTGCCTAATTGGCCTAGTGGAAGGGCCGGCCCTGTTTGAGTAGCTAAGAGTCTTATAACTCGATTAATTGGCACCATATTTTTAATAGAAACACCCAAAGTTCAAATTTTCTAACTCCAACTATTGAATTATCATAAAAGTAGAAATTTGAGTACAACTCGTGCTTTGGCACATTTAGCTGAAGTCTTGAAGGTGTCAACAATTTGGTTTGCCCAAGTGCCTAATGTAATTGAACCTTATGTACTTTCGGATTTAGCAAAATTTCAGCAATGATAATTAACTACTATCTTTACTCAACCCAAAAAAAAAAAAAAAACAGTAGAATTTTGAGGTTTAAATATTCATTTATTGATTTTCTTTTTCTTTTTTTGATTTCTTCTTTATTTTCTTTTATCCTGACTTTTTGAAAAGAATATTTAAAGTATAATAATTGCTCAAGTTGACAAAAATTCCATAATCAGTCCATTATTATCTTTATGAACACCATCCAAAGTGTGAAACAAATGCTTGTGGTTTCTAGTACTTACATCCACAAAGATCCTTAATAGAAAAGTGTGATACACAGAAAATTATAGATAAGGCAATTGGATAAGACAACCCAAAACAAAAATCTCAGATTAGCAAAACCCTAAACACACAATGCTGACTCTTCTATTGGATTATGTAGGGCCAGCAAAAGAATTATGGCTATGGCTCTTCTTTAAGGGCCCCTGGTTCATATGTGGCAATCCAATCACAAAGGAAGATAGAACTGAACCTTTTCCTACACCTCATTTTTTGCATTACCAAATATCTGGGCTTCAAAAACTCAGCCTGACTTTGAGCTAATCCAATGAATTGGGTGACATGAACTTCTGAATCATTATCCCAACCTTTAAAAAAATCTTCTTTTTTTTTTTCTCTGTGGACATTAGAACCTTTAATAAGATTAAGATAGCAAATTCTCAATTGTTTAGTCACTTTTTTCTTCTCAAAAAAAAGAAAAGAAAAAAAGATTAAGATAGCAAAAATGTATATTTTTTTGTTTTGATCAATGTCGTTTATTTTCTGTTTAAAAACATCAAAAATAAAAAGGAAAATGCTAGAGATACAAAGTTTTTTACAAAAAAACTTTACAAACTATTGATGTAGCGAGTGATTATTGGTAAATAAAAAAATAATGTTGGTGATGGGTCAAGATGAGAACTAGTAATAAGTTGGTCACAACAACAGTTTGTAAAAATGTTGTAAAATAGTTTATGTAAGGACGCAACTTGAATCCTAAGCCTAAATGATAAAAGGATTTAGGCCCAAAGAGCCTAGTACAATAAATTTGTAGAAAGTGGGTTGGAAAACTAGGTTTTAATGAGTTGGGTGGCAATTATAATGGATCTAGATGACAATAAAGTAAAAGTAGACTAGATTTATCTAAGGAAAATCGTCCTCGGCACAGTCCGAGGAGATTAGTTCTTGTATATATTACTTGAAGTTGGTTACAAATACAGTTCTAATTGCTACAGTGTTTCTTTCTCAATTTTCTGATCCCCTTCTCTTAGGGCCTCCCTTCTATTTTATACTATGTTCCCCTTCTATCTCTACCATCCATGTGTAGATCAGATTGTTGGTGTTGATTCTTGTCCCATCAGCACCTTCCTGAAGTCTTTGAGTAGTAGCTGTAAGGCTGAAAACTACTATTTAGGTATCATTTCCTCATTAATGCGACCAGAGAGTTAGCTGCAGGGCATTCAATGCGGTGGTAGCAGCTTTCCTTTAGATATTTCGTAGATTTCCTCTATCATGTTCCTTCCTGATACTTATCCTCATCCATGGAATGATCCGGAATGCTACTCTTGATGGCAGACCGCACCCTTTAACCTCGGCTTTGCTCAGCCGATGAGGCATTCCTCCTCAGACCGCTCTCTAGATGATTTTAATCATACTTCACCTCTTCACTTACTAACACGGATTCTTATGAAAGTGTTTACTCATCCTCAAATTACCTAATATCCTCAGATTGGGCCACTAACCCAATATATACATAGATATGTGCTCTTGGGCCTATCACCCCTATAGTTTGTGTTTATAACGTTACTCAAATAAAAAAGATGCTAGTATGTTACATTATCTATGCAAATTTAAACTTATGTTCCTTTCCAAATTAGAATTTTAAGAAAATTTTTTAATGATTTTCTCACAATAAATTAACTAGTTCTCTATTTAGATTTTTTTTTTTTTTTTTTTTAAGAAATGAAAATAACAAAGCTCTCATGCATGCTAGGATGATAAGGCCTATCATTTAATCCCAATAACTAAGCACCAATACTGAAATCTATGGTTTTCAAATGGATAGCTATCACTATGTTGCATGAAAGCAAAAGCATTGGATTGTTTAGTAATAGAAGTAGACACTTGTTCTACACAATATAGATAAGTTTAGTTGTCATACTCATCCTCCAATTAAATGGACCTCATTTAAAGATATTCATAACAGATAACTGCCCAGCTGAATTAATTAGTTTCGAAAAATAATAAATTAAAAAAAAATTAAATTTTTTTAAACAAAAAACTCATGTTTATTTTAAAAATTATTTTGGCTTGGATAATTCCTTTATACTATTGAGAAGAAGTATAAAAAATAAAAATAAAAAATGTTTCAAGGGTCAAAATTATCTAGTTTGACAATGAAAGGCATGCACTCTTTTTTTGCCCCTTTCTTCTTGTAAGGTACAAAAGTACCGAAAAGTGTAGGATTGGATTGGGACCAATCAGGGCCAAGAGCTGAATAGTTGGATCCTCTTTGCTTCACAAAGACTTGGAATCTCTGGTGGCCAAGCCCTTAGCTCAACTTATTCTTCAACCTTGTGTTGGAGGTGGGGTACTGCAATATTGTTTTAAGGATTCACATGTGGGTTTACTTTTATGTGAGAAGAATGAATAATACACCGAATGCACTGAATAATTTCAAAATTACTGTAAATGTTTCGATTGGTCTAAAAATAGATGGGTCTTAAGTGAGATTTCATATTTTAAAAAGTAGACGTTTTCTTGTCATGGATAACAAAAATGATGATTCTAAAGTATATTTTATTACAAATTTGCTGTTACTTTATTAAAAAAAAAAAACAAAAAATTGCACTAAAAAAAGATGGGCTATAGGTGAGATTTCAAAATTTGGACCACACATTTGAGTAAAACCAAAGAAATTAATCTGCCATAGCCATACTAATGAGCCTTTTTAAGTTGAGTGGAAGAAAAACTAGCAAAAACTTGATGGAATCAATTAAAACAAAAGAGATGGTGAGAGAGAAACTGTACACGAAATGGAGTCTGATATATAGAACATTTTGCCTTTCCCACTTTTAGTATATTACTGATTATAATTTAGCCCCACACTATCCTAATTAAAGCAAAGTTCATGCATGCACAACTTTAAAGAGAAATCGTGGAGTAGAAGATAATGACAATGGAAAACACTTTTTATTTTTTATTTTTTTTTGTTTTTTGTTTTTTTTTTTTGAGAAATATATATATATATTTTTTTAGTTTGAACAAAAGAATCACTAATTGTTGGTCCCCCAAAAGACAATCTTGGCGTTTAATATAAATTTCTAGCTATCATTTTTGTTGACAAATAATAATTAATTAGTTTGGTATGGGTCTATATATGTGTCACTAATGTTATTATTATATAATAATGCGGCAAACACCATCATGTTTATGGTTTATGACCATTTGATTGCCGTGTACAATTGTAAGCATAAATTTTTTTTTTTAATTGCATATTTTTTTTGAGAAGGTTTTTTTAATTGAAATTGAATGCAAAAGTTGATTAAGTATTTAACACTGATAATTTGTTATTAATATGGTTAGAGACTTGTGGACTAACTAGTATAGTTTATTCACTGGCCAAGGGTGCACTTAGACCAGAAATTTGGCAATCTTTAGCTCAAACCAAATGTTTTTTTTTTCTTTTTTTTGGATGGAAAACATGACAACTTTATTAAGGTGAAGAGAAATACATAGCATCTTGAATCACAAGAGACTCAATAATGGATGGATTTTCCTCTATCCAAGTTACAAAATTGTTAATTCCTTTAGCATATTTTGCCAGAGTGTGAGCTGGTTTGTTGTCGCTTCATAGTACATGGAGAAAAGAGTGGATCTGAAAGAGTGCAACTTGTCTTGGATGCTGACGATGAGGTTCGAGATAGCTATTGGGGGAGTGATGGTTCCACTAAGTGCGTCAAAAACTATCCGTGAATCAATCTCAAAGATAACGTCCCTAATCCTAATATCCCATGCAAAAGGGACAGCCTCATCCAATGCTGTTCCCTCTCCTTCCAACAGACCCAGCGATAAGGGAACGTGTTTGCTCATGGCAGCAACCACCGATCCTTCATAGTCCTGTATTAGAACACCCACCCCCCACAAAGTTGAGCTGGTTGAAGACAACGGCATCCACATTGATATTGTACCACGGTGGGACCCAGTGAGAGTCCATGGCATCCCTATGTTGTAGTGGGCAATGATGTGCAAGCTGGAACTCACTAAGCATGCCATGAGCTTTGTGGAGAATCTGACTTGCCGTTTGTCTTAGCTGGCCCACACACACTTTGTTTCTATTAAACCACATTCACCACATGATGGTGACAATGAGTTCAAGGAGGACATTCCTAACATGTTGCTTGTAGATGAGGTACCATAGCCAATCCGCAAAATCCTGAAAGCAGACCCCATGCGTATCAAAAGAAATGCCTGAGATATCCCAAAGTTCAACTACTTTTGTGCACTCCCAGAACAAGTGGGCAGTAGTCTTCGAGGCCAACCCACAAGCTTCATAGGTGGACTCATCAAGCACTTGTCGGTGACAGAGATTCTCTTTGGTGGGGAGGATATTATGGCACGCCCGCCAAGTGAAGGTTTTGATTTTATTTGGAGCATGCAAACTCCAAAATTTTTTTCCAGAATGTGCTCTAATCGCAACTAGTGGAGGGGGCCCTCGTGGTGTTCTGTGAGTGCAGAGCTAGGGCAAGCTTATAGGCATTGTTCACGGTGAAATTTCCTTTAGGCATGTAAGCCTAAACCTGCCGATCTCTATTCTGATTTTTGTTGATGGGAATGCTCAGGATTTTGTTGGCATCATGTGGGAGGAAGGCTTCATTGATCAAGCCATGTTTCCATTCACCCACCATGTCATCTATAAGAGCGCTGACAGTTGTGCTTTCGGGTAGGACGACGCACGGTGGAGAAGTGATCTTGAAGGTGGTCGGATGAGGCAGCCACCTATCATTCCACACGTTGATGGACACTTCGTCTCCAACCTGCCATCTACAGCCCTCCTTAACAACATTCTATGCTGCCATAATGCTATGCCATGAATGCGATGGCTTTGGACCTAGTTCAGCATGGAGAAAGTCGCTATTCGGAAAATAGCATGCTTTGAAGACACGATGCAGGAGGGAGTGCGTGTTTGTTTGCAAACGCCAACCTTGTTTGGCCAAAAGTGCCAAGTTAAAGGCCAGTAGGTCACAAAAGCCAAGGCCACCATCTTGTTTCGGAGTGCAAATTTTATTCCAACTAAGCCATGCCATCTTGTTTTTTCCATTTGATTGTCCCCACCAAAACTGAAGAACTATTCTAGTCAAGTCATCACAAAGTGTGTCAGGGAGTTTAAAGAGACTCATAGTGTAAGTGGGTATAGCCTGTACCACTACTTTAATAAGAATTTCCTTCCCCGCTTGAGAAAACATTCTTTCCTTCCAACCCAATAGTTTCTTCTCAAGCCTTTCCTTAAGTGCATGGAAAATGTTCAACTTAGAGCGGCCAACAAGGGATGGGAGGCCTAGGTAAGTCTCGTGTTGCTTGATTACCTCCGCCCCAAACCTAGTTTTGATATCCTCCTGTATTGCTTGTGGTGTGTTTGGACTAAAAATGAGAGAAGTTTTCTCCCTATTTAGTTATTGTCCTGAAGCAAGTTCATAGGTCTCAAGGATATGTGCAAGGTGGCTGCATTCTTCTAGGATTGCTTGACAAAAGATGATACTATCATCGGCAAAGAAGAGGTGTGAGATACGTGGGCCTCGTGGGCAGGCAGCGACGCCTTTAAGAACACCAGTGCTAGTGGCTTTGCGAAGTAGAGCTGAAAATCCCTTTACAAAAAACAAGAACAAGAAGGGAGATATGGGGTCACCTTGCCGCAATCCCCTAGTAAGGGTGATGTGGCCTCAAGGTGTACCGTTAATTTTTATAGAGTAGGTAACAGATGTAACACATTACATCATGAGGTTACATCATCTACTATGGAAGCCCATTTTATGCATAATTTTTTCCAAAAAACCCCACTCAACCCTATTAAAAGCCTTACTCAAATCAAGCTTTAAAGCCATTTCCCTAACCCGATCAATTGTCTTTTGGTTTAGGTGATGCATTGTTTCAAAGGCAATCAAGACGTTGTCAGTGATGAGACGGTTAGACATAATGGCACTTTGGTTTTCCCCAATGATTTGTGGGAGGAAGCGTTTTAGTCAGTTTGCAAGGACTTTGGAGGCAAGTCTAGAGATGACATTAATTAAACTAATGGATTGAGTTATCTTGGTAGGGTTTTTTATCTTTGGGATGAGGGTGATATGTGTCTCATTAAATTTAGGAGGGGTGGTGCCAAAATTTAAAAAGTCAAGAATAGCAGTTGTAACACACTCACCAGATAAAGACCAAAAATACTGGTAGAAAAGAGGGGGCATACCATTAGGACTTGGTGATTTCTTTGGATGCATCTGTTTTAGAGCTCTATGTACCTCATTTGCTTGAAAAACCTAGGTTAAGGAACTGTTCATGTCATCAGTGACTACTGGTTGGACAACGTTAATAGTAGTAGAGATATTAGTGGGCCCATTTGAAGTGAAAATGCTGGAGAAGTAGTCTAGGATAATGCCTTCCATAATTTGGATGTCCTCTTGCCAAACACCGTTGGAGTCATAGATGCCTCTAATATAGTTTCGGTCCCTTTGGTTTGAGGCTCTTTGGTGGAAGAAGTTGGTATTGCGATCACCATCAATGATCCACTAAGCTCTTGACCGTTGGTGCCACATTGTGTTTTCAGCATCCAACCAACAGTTTAGAGTGGAATGAACTTCTTGAATCTCCACTGCATTCTGGGTAACATTCAACTTAAGGGATTGTAGCTTCTTTTCAAGCCTAGAAATTTGTCTTCCCATATGGCCAAATTCTTGCTTGTTCCAAGTTGTCAACCTATCATGACAACTATCAAGGCAGTTCGTGATTTATGCATTGTCAGGTTGAAGAAGGCCATCTTGCCATGCTTCTTGGATGACCTTAGTATAGCGAGAGTCACGCAGCCACATGGCCTCAAAACGGAATAGCCAGCCAGGAGGACGTGGTCTGGCGGTGGAGGGAAGGAAGCAGACAAAGAGCAGGGAGTGATCCGAAGAGGACATTGGGATATGATGAACAGTAGTGCCAGGGAAGAGAGAACACCAAGCCGCAGTAGCTAGTGTGCAGTTTAACCTAGTATGAGTGCAGACTTCCATAGGATAATTTCTTGACCAGGTAAAATGAGACCTGATATAGCCTAGTTTGAGGAAGCGGCAATGGTGGATGATTATACAAAAGCGATCCATCTGTCGGGCTGGTCTTAAAGCACCACCTAGTTTCTCTGAGCGTTTAACAATTTCATTATAGTCTCTAACACAGAGCCAAGGAAGAGTGTTAGATCGGCCCAAGGATTCAAGTAGGGTCCGAGTTTCTTCACGTTTGCTTGTGTCAAGTTGTCCATAGAAGCCAGTAAGCTTTCATGTCAGACCTGTAGTTTCACACATAACATGGGCATCAATAAACCAACGAGAAAAGTTTTTTACATATACCTTTGCATTAGGTTTCCAAAGGAGTGCAAGACCGCCACTTGAGCCTTCAAAGGAGATCATAATGCCCGGGTAATAAGTCCAACCTTGTTTCTTAGCATTCAACTGATCAATGATGAGTTTTGTCTCCATGAGGAAGACACAGATGGAAGCTTCTTTATTCCATGCTTGTTTAAGAGCGTTAACTGTCCGAGGGTTCCCAAGCCCCCAGCAATTCCAACTGAGGATACTCATTGTGTCTAGCGGTGCTGCATAGCAAACATTGCCAATCCCAGGTTTTCTGTAGAAAGTTTGCTAAGAGCTTTTGTCTCCACATCCAAGCGTAGTTTCTTGTCAAGAGAGGTGTTGTCCAAAGTTGTTGTTTCAGAGTAGTTTTTATGTTTGAGGTCTTTTGTACGTAAATCATGGGTCTTTTGTCTCCACATCCAAGCGTAGTCTTTTCCACATTTTTGGTCTTGGGTCATTTTTTGGTGCTGAGGTGGAGGAGAGTGAAGTTTTTGTGGTTATCATGGGGTCTGACATGTTAGAATGGTTGAGGGAATGTTTATGGGAGGTGTGTACATGTTCATGGAAAGCGTCATGTGGTGTAAATGATGGGAGTGAATGTGAAGATGTGACGTTATCATTGTGCATAGCGTCTAGGGATGTGTTGCATGAATTATGTGTAGGTGAGCGTTTCAACGCTTGGTCAATGGTGGCATGTAGCCAGGGCATGTATTGCCGATTGTCTGTGTGTGATGTACCTATCTTGTCAGTCAAAAGCTTGCAGTCTCGCTCATCATGGTTTAGCAAGCCGCATCCGTAACAATAGATAGGCAATCTTTCATATTGGAGGGAGATCCATTGTGGGTCCAGGTCACCTATATTCACGAAACGTCCTCGACAAAGGGGCTTAGAGATGTCAATGTTTACCCTGACCCGAATATATCGGCCTCGACACTCACTAGTAGAGGAGACATCAACTTGCTCAAGTGTTCCAAGCGTGGTCTCGATGGCTTCTGCGTTTGCCCAATTCATGAGCCGAAGTGGAAGGTCGTGGATTGTATCCAAAAAGAAGCCATGGTGAAGGTGGCGTTGTCCACTAATTCTTCCTCCTTGGGTTTGTAGAGCCCAATCAGATATTTGTCGAAGGACCAAGGTCCCTGTGCAAGGATCTTCGGCGGATTGGTCTCACTCTCAAAGAGTATCAGCACTGTGTTTGCTCCAAGGTCGCGAACCTCGAAATTCTGGACGAAGCGCCACATACTCCGGAGTGTGCGTGATAAGGCTTCTATGTTGACTCTATGCTTGGTGAAGAGCTTTGCCACTAGCATTCTGCTGTTATTCTCTATCTCTAGGGTGAGGTTTACTAGACTCTATGGGGAAAGAAGGGCCACCAACAAAGTGGGCACTAGGGTTTCATCACTGTGGCTCACGGGGGAGACAACGTAGAGAAAAAGCTCATAGACTGCTGCATCCCAAATGTTTGTTTAAAGGCCCTTTTGGATATACACCACGGTAAATTTCTCTAAAAAAATCTTCTCCCCTCTCTCCATGTGTATGTTAAAAATACTTAGTATTCTCCAAAAAAAAAAATGTTTGTTTAGTGCAAAAAGTAACATTAGACAAATGAAGTTTTGTTCAAAGGAATCACATTTTCAAAATAATATTACTTTTGTTTGTTTATTTTTTTATAAGCATGCATATAGTAAGTAGAATATTTATCTTTTAAAAGTTAAAACCATATAATAGGCAAAAAGTTAAAGGGCATTTGGGCACTAACTAGAAATGAAATTGTTTCATTTAGATGCACTTCGGCTTTAAATTGTATTTTGGACCAAAAATCAAAACCTATACCAATTTAACGATCCCTTTATGTCAAAATATATATAGTATCAAATTATCAATTGAATTTTTTAAATAAGTAATTAAAATTTTTAATTCTTTATTATTTTCCATCAATTTATTTGAGATCTATGCAATGGAGACCTATACTTTTGAGCATGTATATTTTGAATTAAAGTTTTTGAAAACCACATTTGAAGAAAGCAAGAATTAGAGCAATTAGATTTTTGGGGGGGGGGGGGGGGGGGGGGGGGAATCCGTATAGACAGAGTATTAATGGTGTGGTACCTACTATCTATTTTTTCATAATCTTGCAAGGTTGCATGCATTGGATTTGCCGAATTCAAAAGTCAAAGCTATCTCTGGTAGACTGGCATTCTTAAACTCTCATCCAATAGAATGTCATATAATTGCGCTCTCTTCTAAATAAAAATTAAAAAAAAAAGATAAAAAAAAAAGTTTTATAATTGAAGGATGATTAGTATTTTTTTTTTTAATTAAAAGGGTAAATAATTGATCAATCATGACGATCCTATTTGAGCGTGATCATAATAACTCCCTATATATATTAAGGAATCAATGCCTAAGTGTATTGCTCCCTCAAATGGATTGATTAGTAACTCTAATCTCAATCCCATTTATGTTCAATGGTATCAAGTGGAACCAACCAACATTACACTTTTCACCCCCAAAAATTCAACTCTAACCTACCACAAACCAAGGGTCCAAGACTCTTAACTACTGGAGTGGACTATGACACTAGTTGATGATGAAAGCATGATCAATTAATTGAACCAGCAAACTTCGTCTTCATTTCACACATTGTAATTTGTAGATGAATTGAAAAGCTAATTTCATCCTGATAGTGAAAACTAAGCATGTGCACATGCCACTAAGGCCATAATATCAAATGATCCTATTATGAAAAATTAACCACATGTGGATGGACAAGCATGCATATTTCCTTTGCTTATGTTTTTTAAAGCAAGAGGGCCAGATGTTCTAGGAAGCAGTAACACTATTGTGATGGATTGAGTATGAGGGTCCACCAAATCCAGAAGCCAAAGAAGATGACTGTAATGGCTAGCCAAAATATGTGGCAAACTCATCCATAATTAGATAAGTCCCTCCTTTGGCTTAGGCTTTTGGCTGCCAAAAACCCCATCCTTTTTGGTTAGTTGCAACATCAAACTGCTCTAATGGATTAATATTGTTCCACTTGTTGTGCAGACTTGCCATCCTCATTCTTTCTTTGGCTAGAGATATGTTATCCCCATTTTATCAAAACCAAATTTAAGTGAAGGTCAGCACAAATTATGAGAATTCCTTTTCCATAAATTCTAGAGTAATGCCATTCCAAAAAACAAAAACAAAAACAAAAAAAGTAATGCTACACCTATATATACTATCTTTTTCACAATAGAACAAGTTAGTATTGATTTTTATATGATTCCCCATTAACTGGAAACACCATTTTATTACAAATTATCGATAACTTGACACCTCAAAAAAAAAAAAATCCTAATGTTCAAACTGAATAAAGGCCCAAATAATCCAGGTGAAATATAAAAGTTTATGAGCATGCTTCATTATCAATCTAGAGAAAAAGGACCTATGCCACGGCCCAGGTGTCTATTGGAGAATGGGGACCATGCAACCAGCTTGCAGTGAAAAATCAAAATACGGTACAGCAATCCAATGTGGATTTAGTCTTTGATACCCACAAAATAACAAATACAACTATTTATTAATAACCCTCTAAAGGCAGAGAATATAGTATTTGAGCAGTGAACTGAGATATCCTAGACAAAAGGTAAGTTCTAAAGTTGCTAAAATCATCAACATGTCATAGTGGCAGTCAAATACTACAAAGCTGTAACCTGAAAAATATGTAAATTTTTTATATAAGTGATTGTTGTCAAGTAATTCCATTGGCTAGGACCCTCAGCTAGAATTTTTTTTTTTTTAAATATAAATCCACTCTCTCTTTAAAGCATTGAGAAAATCACGTAAGAGTAGAGACCAGAAGGTCATGAATTATGTGGAATATAATTTCTTCTATCACTTAGATTAAACTAAATAAAAATAAATAAAAAGGGATGGTTCCATATGGTCAATTGACTCAATTCTCCTTCAAATGTAAATACTTGCTTGCTTTTCCTAAGTTCTTATCAATTTTTTTATATATATCATATATTCATGACCAACGTCGAGCAAACAAAATCCAGATTGAACACAATCCAATCATTATATCAATCATTTGCTAAATTCTTCAGCAGTGTCAAATGCTTCTAATTTGTAAATATGTTCAGATTCTTTCTTAAACATGTATTGTGATACTTTACTTCCACATTTTCACTTTGTCTCCCTCAAAATTTAATATAATTTATCCTATATTATTTGCCAAATTTTCAATGTTTTTTTTTTTAATATAATAAGTGCAACTACGGTAGAATTAGGTAATACTACCAAGTCACAAGGTTCTTGAGACAAAGTCAAAGTATTCATTTGCAGATTCACAAGGTTATCCACTACATCCTGAGTCCTAATTTATTATAAAATCAAATATAAAATTCAAAATAATAATTTGTTCCTGATGGTTCCACAAGTGATGAACCATGTGCGCTACACAAGCCATCTAATAATTTACACAACAGGAGTGGCCAGTGCCTACAATGCTGTTCAAAATATAAATGGAGTTTGGTTCAAAATCAAACATACCATTATGATTGAGACGAAAGACATTAGCTGGCTTTATGTTTTGTTCAACAATTTGTCATGGTTGTTGATGGTAAGTAGGGTCAAAGGGGCATAAGCCATAAGCAAAGTCCACAAATTTATAAGCTAATAGGCTTATATTTACTAGTATAATGGATAGAAGTCAAGTGACTATGGCACTATTGGACCAACCCTCAACCAAACCACCCAAGAAGAAATAAGATGGCGTGGTCCTTTTCAGGATGAAATTACTCAATTGAAGTACATGGGTACTTGAAATTACTCATTTTATAAGGTCATAGGCTTATAGTTACTAGTATAATGTGTAGAAGTCAAGTGACTATGGCACTATTGGACTATCCCTCAACTAAACCACCTAAGAAGAAATAAGTGATATAGGTCCTTTTTCAGGATGAAATTGCTCAATTGAAGTAAATGGGCACTTGAAATTACTCATTTTATAAGGTTTATAAGCTTTTAGTTACTAGTATAATGGATAGAAGTCAATATAGACAATGAATATACCTCCAGTTGTTTTATTTGTACATACTAACGCAAGACAGACCAAAACAATACAATAGGAAAATTGAAGAATAGGAAGATAAATATACAGAAGCTAGGAGTCATCAACTAGGCCTTCTTGGAGTCAGCACCAAGCAAAAGAAAAACTCTCAGATCGGCACCTAGGGTTGGCTGGAGTCAGCACCACCACTTAGAACAATTTCAAAAGAAATTTTATTCAAAATAAACCCCCTCAATATGAGTGCAATACTTTGCTTATTTGGACTACTAAATCCTAATCCCAATTGACATAGTGTAAGGTGGTGGGCCTTGTTTGTAATGTTGGGTTGCTTCCTGCTACACTAGGCCTGAGTTTTCTGGATAAAGGAATTGGGACCAGTCCAACTGGAACCCACCTTGGTCCCGCTTGTGCACAAACTACACCACGTCTGCCAGGCTTTGGTTACATGCCCATGGCAAGCAAAGCTGCTATAAAGAAGTTATAGCAGGAAAATATAATATGGATAACACAAGGGAATATAGTCACTACTTTTAGCCACAATAAATAAAAATGAGCAAGAAAAGGCTCTCCGTACACAGAGTAAGCTAAGTGAAGGATAAACAGAGGTAGCAAAATCAAAGTGTTAGTCTGCCGTGCCAAGTAATACACAGGATTGAAACCAAGAAAAGGACAACTATTCCCTCAACACGAGTAATCTCAGATGAGAAATTAATTGTTTTGAGAGAACAGACCTAAATGGTCTATGCCCAAATACAGATCTTTTGCCTTTTATAGAGAGCAAGGCTATTGAGGGAAGAGGAAATCAACCTATTGGTGCATGTCTGCCATTCTAAGCTCTGTTTTTCTTTTCCTCTCATTACTACTTCTTAGTTTTCTTTTTCTTTTGTTTTACTTCCTTTTCTTCTCAATGCTTACTTCTAGGTTATGTTTTTTTCTAGAAATTCCTATTACTGTGATTTTTTGAATCCCCTTCTCAGTGCACAGCAAGGGATCCTTTATAGAGCCTGCCGTGATTGGTATTTACTGTTTTAGCCCTTAACTACCTTTGTCTAGTGTAGGTGTCCTTGCCGACCACTTACGGGTCGTCAGTGGTCTAGCCACCACTATTTACTTGTGCTGGCTGTGCCGCTCCCCTCTGCCAGACAAAGAAAGCTATTTTGTTTGTTTGTTTGCTGTGGCTTTTCTACCCGTTACAATATGTGTGCTCTCTCTCTATCCCTCATGGTATGCACCTGGTGGTTCCAACTCATCTTTACTTCTTTTGGGTGGCATGTCATCCCAGCAGGACATTTCCTCCAAAAAAGCCTAAGCAAGAATCCCAGAATAGGTTTTTTTTCCCTCTTTCCACCGCCAAACCATGCCCTCTGACCCATGACCCACCACTTCCTATATTGGCTGGGTACAGGCTGGTGGTGTCTGGGTCTTGCACGTGCTTCACCTTCTTCGCCTGTTGCTTATGCATTTGCCGTGATCTAGAGATTGGTTTGTACGTTCTGCCATGTGCTTTTGGCTTCTTATGGCGTGGGTTGTTTTCCAATCTGCCATTCTTTAAGACTTACTTCTTTTGGGGGTTGGGCCTTGTTGGATCATGGGCCTCTCTTCTCCCGGCCTACTCTGTGTTCACTCCGTGGTCTTGTTAGCATTTTCCTGCCGCACCACTTTACTATTCCTGCTGTAATGTTGTTTGACTAAATCATGCTGGGCCTCTTTAGGCCTACTGTTTATTTCCCTCCCAGTGACTCAGTGCATTTATTGGGCCTTTTCTTACATTGTTTGCGAGCTCCTGTGTCCCATTTCCCTCTTGGGCATCCTTGGCCCATTTGCTTTCCTTGGGCTTCCTCGGCCCTTTTCCAATCCTGCTTTCCCATGGGCCTTTACTAACTCTCTTGGGTTTCCCTTGCCCAATTACTTTATACCTTATCCTTGGGGTTGATAGGTCTTTCATTAGCCCCTTACTTTCTTTGCTTACATTACTTTGGGTCTGCTGTGGTCCCTTCTTGTTTTTCTACATACTGCCCATGGGTTTGCTTCTTCTCTCTTTCCGGGCCCATTCAAGCCCATTTGCCTCCTCGGGACCCACTTTATAAGCCCGTGAGCCATTCATTGTTGCCACTTGGGCTCAATGGCTTTTTCTTGTTTGTTAACTTTGGTCTGCCCTTGTTGCTGGGCCTTTTCTCTTAAGGTCTGTTTGGATAGAACTTATTTTGCTGAAACTGAAAACTGAAAACTGAAAACACTGTAGCAAAATAATTTTTAAATGTGTAAATAGTGTTGTGGGACCCATTTTTAATGAAAAAGTGACTGAAAAGTGGAATTTGCGGGTTCGTGAACAGTACATTCGTGCACTGTTCACGGTTGACTTGGTCAAATAGTGCAGCTAAAAAAAAAAAAAAAAAAAAAAAAAATAAGTCAGAAAACGCAAACGCAACCACTTATAATTCGAATCCAAACTCTCTCTTAATGGGCTTGTCAAAAATGAGCCTCAACACATAGTAGACCCTACTTATTTTTAAATTACAATAATTCCCTTGACTTTAAATAGAAATTCTAATAAAACTAATTAAATACCAGGACCTAAAATAAAATACAATTGAATCTAAAAATAATTAAAATTAAATTAAAATAAATCTTTCCTTGTGCTTCCTGCATCACATACTCCTATATAGTAGCTATCGCTTTCGGGTTTCTAATTTTTATGTATCCATTATTTTCTCCTGATTTATAGCTGGCCTCATGTTTTTCCTTTTCTTTTCTTGTTTTGCTTTGCTGTTTTTCTTATTTGTATACTCCCTATATACACTTTTGTTTATTTTTAATAAACTATCCTGATGCCGTTTCCTTGTTCTGTTGAACCTTAAGCTGTCCTTGTGTCATAGTTGGAGGTATAGAGTATAGACACTGAATATATGGAATGTTTCTTATGAAATTATGATTGTTGCATTAGGTAATTCAACTAAAATCAATGGGTCCGGTTAATGTATACCCTTAGGGGGCATATATTAACAAATCCGTTTTTGGAATATGCAGTTATGATTAAACTTCCATTTGTGATAAAGTATGGCTAGCTTACGCAATCATGGAGATCAGCTGAGTGTCTGCCACAACAAATATGGGGCTTTTTTTGCATTATATCTTTCTTTTTTTCTTCCTCTTTTGTCAACAATTATAGAGGATAAATTTTGAAAGTGTCCTTTTATATGGTTTGTAAAGAGAAGCGACTCTTGAAAATGTTTCCCAACACCGTTTTTGGGACATTGTGAAAATCATTAGTAGATGTTTTGCGAATCAAGATGCTTCAGTGGCAGGTTAACCCTCTTCTTCAATCTTGGTAACTGGTGATAAGGGTTTTTTTTGGAGGTTTTTTAATATTGTGTTTTAACTTACAAAAGCTTTCATGCACGTCATTGCACATATATCCTCATAAGCCGTGTTGTTATTTGTTACTTACCGTAGTACAATACTACATTATCTATTTAAAGTTTATGTTTGTGAGGAGCTGCAAAACTACATTAAATGGAATTTGCCTGTGTTCCCAGAAGGTGGATCATGTTTAAGGAATTTCTGAGAATTTGCATGTGTTATTACTCATTGCTGTTCTACTCCATCAGTCTTATGTTTTCTTTTTCAGGTGGTCAATAGTTCTCCAATTCACTAATCTTCAAACTTTTTTCCTTTCCTGGTCCAGGCCAGCCAGGAGTATATGTACTTGAAGATGGCATTGAAGCCAGGCTTACATGGAATGTTAAGAGACCCCATTTTGTGTCTTTACATCTGGTGAAGAGGGTCAGATAAAATATTAGTTTGTTGCCTTACTCTTGGAGCCAGAACCTGTTTGTAACCAGCAAAATTGCTTATTTGGCATCAAACTTTCTGTGTACTATTTTATCTAAAGAAAGCGCTTAATTTCTCATATTACATGAAGTGTTGTTATTGCACTCATGCCAAAATTCATTGGATTTACTAATTGCATTTGTTGCAGTTGAATGGGTAATACAACTTTAACTAATGCCAACCTTCTAAGATGTTATTGCAATATTTTTGTATGAGCCCGTCGACATCCAATTTGCAAGCAGCTGATTTTGGTTTTTTACAAGGAATCAATTATATACCTAGTTTGGCTACTGATTTACCAACAAGGTCCTTAAACCTGGTTTTTCTCTTAGAGAAATAAATAGGGACCTGGAGAACATTTATGTGACAAGAAGTGCAAAACCTGTAAATGTTACTTTGTTAGCATTAGCATATTGATGGAATAGTTTACAGTGTGCATGCTACATATCTCCTTTATGTTTTTTGGGCTGAGGATATGATATAAATTTTTGGCTAAAATTCAATTTAGTCACTTGACTTCTATTTCAATTTTCAAATTAGTCCTTAAGATATAATTTTTCTTAATTTAGTTCATCACTTCATCAAAATGAGCCAATAACATGATTTGTTAAATAGCGATTGAATGTTTAAACGATATATTTGGACAAGATGAGAGATTGCATTGACATAATTTAAATCTTAGGAGTTAATTTGATAATTAAGGGACTAAATTGAATGTTAGCCTAAATTTTAACTTAAGAGTTCCGCTGCAAAACATTTGGGATTGAGCATGCATGGAGCTTATTTCATCTAATCATCTTTGGATGAATGCAATTGGGTGGTATCAAAAGCAAATTAATGGCATCTGGACTAATGATAATGATAAAAATGTTGGTGGGTTTTGGTATCATTTTTTAAAGACAAAGGTGAATTTTAGTTGGAATGGCACAATGTTATTGATCCAATTTGTTATGCACAAGAGCACTGTTTGTTATACACGTGTTTTATACAAGTTGTTATGCACAAGAGCACTATTTATTAATTATTACACACATGTTTTATACAAATTGTCATGCACAAAAACACTGTTTGTTACACACATGTTTTATAACTAAAAACATGGGTTCAACTCACTAAAAAAACTCACTTTTTTAGTCATAAAATACGTTTATACTCGCGTAATAAGTTTTCACTTATGCACAATAGGTATTGGTCCAAGATGTAATACAAGCAACAATTTTTTGCTCAAGTAAATTTGTTCAGAATGCGAGTGGGTGGAATGGAAATAGGGCTGCTCAAAGTTAAATCCAATACACTCTTTAAAGTGAACAAAACTAGAATATTTTCTTAAGACACATTTTCTATTTTTGTTAAACTTATGCTCTTGCAGTCAAACAAAATGAAAGTGGCCCAGCCCAATGGTTTGCATGTTGGATTCATCAACCTTTTGTTTTGTTTTTTTTTTTTTTTTTTTCTTTAGAAAAGGATTCATCAACTTTGTTGTGACCATTTTTTTCTTTTTTATACCTATGGTTTGCATGTTATCCAAGCAAAATTTTGAGTAAGAGTCTTGTAACTCAATTAATTGGCACTATAATTTTAAGGACAAATTGTAGCTTGGTTGTAGTTTTAGGCTACAACCTTATTCAATATCTTTTTATTAGAGGTGAATTTTGACAAATCCACCATTGGATGAAATCTTCTTTTTATATTCTTCATACTTGCAAAATTTCTAAAAAATTAAAGATCAATAGTTATGTTATCAATAAATTATTTAAATTACAAATTTTTATATTTTAAAATTATACATAAATTATAAGCTTATAAATCATATAGTAAATAATATTCAATTGACACAAAATTTGACATATGTATTAAAAACATAAAGAACATATAATTCAACGGTTAGATTTTCAAAATATAAAGTAATATTTATTTTATTAAGTAAATTTATAATTTTAGGTTACAACTAATTTGTAACTAAACTTTATTCTATTTTTAATAGAAACACGTACCGTTCAAATCTTTTCGCTCCATCTATTGAATTATCATAAAAGTAGAATTTTGAGTACAACTCGTGCTTTGGCACATTTAGCTAAAGTCTTGGAGGTGTCAACAATTTGGTCTGCCCCAAGTGCCTAATGTAATTGAACCTTGTGAACTTGCGGATTTAGCAAAATTTCAGCAATGATTAGTTGATTACTACCATCTTTACTCAACCCCCCCCCCCCCCCCCCCCCCAAAAAAAAAAAACAGTAGAATTTTGAGGTTTAGGTATTCATTTATTGATTTTTTTTTTTTTTTTTGATTTCTTCTTTTATTTTCTTTTATCCTGTCTTTTTGGAAAGAATATTTAGGGAGGTGCGGTTTGGATCCGCGTTTCCATCAGCGTTTCACGTTTGCGTTTTGATGGGCATGGGACCCACGGCTACAGTGTCAGGAAGTAAACGCGCAAAAAATCTCAATTGAAACGTAAAGAGGGGACAAAATATACTGTTCACGCACTATTCACGGGTCCCATAGCACTATTCACACATTTAAAAATTATTTTGTTACAGTATTTTCAATTTTCAATTTCAGCAAAAGTAAGTTGTATCTAAACGGAGCCTTAAAGTAGAATAATTGCTCAAGTTGACAAAAATTCCATAATCAGTCCATTATTATCTTTATGAACACCATCCGAAGTGTGAAACAAATGCATGTGGTTTCTAATATTTACATCCACAAAGATCCTTAATAGAAAAGTGTGATACACAAAAAAATTATAGATAAGGCAATTGGATAAGACAGCCCAAAACAAAAATCTCTGATTAGCAAGAGCCTACACACAAAAGGCTGACTGTTCTATTGGATCATGTAGGGCCAGCGAAAAGAGTTGTGGATATGGCTCTTCTTTAAGGGCCCCTGGTTATATGTGCCAATCCGATCACAAAGGAAGATAGAACTGAACCTTTTCCTACAACTCATTTTTTGCATTACCAAAATATCTGGGCTTCAAAAACTCAGCCTGGCTTTGAACTAATCCAATGAACTGGGTGACATGAACTTCTGAATCATTATCCCGACCTTTAACAAAATCTTTTTTTTTTTTTTTTCCTTTTTGTGGACATTAGAACCTTTAACAAGATTAAGATATAAAAAATGTACATTTTTTTTTTGTTTTGCTTAAAAGTTGTTCATTTTCTGTTTAAAAAAATAAAAAATAAAAAAGCTGCTACATTATCTATGCAAATTTAAACTTGTGTTCCTTTCCAAATTAGAATTTTAGACAAAATTTTACATGATCTTCTCACAATAAATTAAGTAATTGGTCCTATATTTATTTATTTTTGTTTTTTAAGAAATGAAAATAACAAAGCTCTCATGCATTCTAGGATGATAAGGCCTATCATTTAATCTTAATAACTAGGCACCAATTCTGAAATCTATGGTTTTCAAAGGGATAGCTATCCCCATGTCCATGTTGCTTGAAAGCAAAAGCATTGTATTTTTTGGTAATAGAAGTAGCTGCTTGTTCTAAACAATATAGATTAGCTTAGTTGTCATACTCATCCTCCAATTAAATGGACCTCAATTAAAGATATTCATAAAAGATAACTGCCCAGCTGAATTAATTAGTTTCAAAAAATAATAAATAAATAAAATTAAAATTTTTTTAACAAAAAACTCATGTTTATTTTAACAATTATTTTGGCTTGGATAATTCCTTTATACTATTGAGAAGAAGTATAAAAAATGTTTCAAGGGACAAAATTAACTAGTTTGACAATGAAAGGCATGCACTCTTTTTTTGCCCCTTTCTTCTTGTAAGGTACCAAAGTACGGAAAAGTGTAGGATTGGATTAGGACCAATCAGGGCCAAGAGGAGGTAAAGCTGAATGGTTGGACCCTCTTTGCTCCACAAGGACTTGGAATCTCTGGTGGTCAAGCCCTTAGCCTAACTTATTCTTCAACCTTGTGTTGGAGGTGGGGTATTGCAATATTGTTTTATTTCTGCTTATTGGCGGTTAAGACCATGGGGCCAAATGGTTTTGACAATGACCAAAACTGCACAATGTCTTGAACATGGCATGGGGTCATTGGCTGCTGATGACTCCACACCCTGAGCAATAAAAAATGAGTAGGAGGGAGTGATGAGAAGAAAGCTGGTCAGTTTAATTAGCATTTATGCAGTTAGTTTAGTCCTAAACTTTGAAGTCCAAAACTTGAAATTGAAGATGCATGTTAAATTAGGTATTGGTGGTGTGAAACTACTTTGTACCATTGGTCTCCAAAGGCAACTCCATGGTCTCATGAAAGCTTAACTAATACTAAAGGTGTTTTGAGAGTACAGCCAACCTATAGAGTACAACCAAAAAGTTGAAAATAAATATTGAACTCAACTAGAAGAAGCAAAATATTTTTTCTAATGAGGATTACCTGGTCATTCAGGACTAGTTAGTCAGAAGTATTACTACTAGTAATAATAATAATCTTTATCATAGGTAACTCAAAGATATTATGAGAGTGGTTTAAACAAAACTAGTTAGAGATTCAAATGAATCTTAGTTTGAATAATTCTTTATATGTCAGTGTCATTATAGCTAAAGCAATTATTTAGAGTCAAAATTGGTAAGTGCTGCTTAGTAGGGAAAACAATGACTTGGGTTCCTTAGTTTTTGAAGAAGATTGGAGAAATTATTTCCCATTTGTGGTGTACTACACCTTTCTTACATAATTTTGGATCCCTTGTGCAAGATTCACGCGTGGGTTTACTTTTATGTAAGAAGAATGTATAATACACTGGATACACTGAATAATTTCACTGAAAATTGATGCAAATGTTTCGATTGGTCTCAAAACAAATGGGTCTCAAGTGAGATTTGATATTTTAAAATGAAGACTTTTTCTTGTCATGGATAACAAAAATGATGATTTCAAAGTATATTTTATTACAAATTTGCTGCTACTTTATTAAAAATTTGCACTAAAAAAAAAAGATGGGCGATTGTTGAGATTTTAAAATTTGGACCACACGTTTGAGTAAAACCAAAGAAACTAATCTGCCATAGCCATACTAATGAGGCTTTTGAAGTTGAGTGGAAGAAAAACTAGCAAAAACTTGATGGAGTCATTATGGAATCAATTAAAACAAAAGAGATGGTGAGAGAGAATTGTACACGAAATGGAGTCTGATATATAGAACATTTTTCCTTTCCCACTTTTAGTAATATTACTGATTATAATTTAGCCCCACACTATCATAATTAAATCAAAGTTCATGCATGCACAACTTTAAAGAGAAATCGTGGAGTAGAAGATAATGACAAGGGAAAACACATTTTATGAGTTTGAACAAAAGAATCACTAATTGTTGGTCCCCCAAAAGACAATCTTGGCGTTTAATATAAATTTCTAGCTATCATTTTTGTTGACAAATAATAATTAATTGGTTTGGTATGGGTCTATATATGTGTCACTAATGTTATCATTATATAATAATGTGGCAAACACCATCATGTTAATGGTTTATGACCATTTGATTGCCGTGTACAATTGTAAGCGTAGGTTTTTTTTTCAAATTGAAATTGAATGCATAAGTTTTTTTTTTTTTTTTTGAGAATCAATTGAATGCATAAGTTGATTAGGTATTCACAACTGATAATTTGTTATTAGAGACCTTTGGACTAACTAGTATGGTTTATTCACCGGCCATATATAGGTGCACTTAGACCAGAAATTTGGCAGTCTCTAGCTAAAACCCCAATGTTTCTTTCGTGCAGAAAGTAACATTAGACAAATGAAGTTTTGTTCGAAGGAATCACATTTTCAAAATAATATTACTTATTTGTTTATTGTTTTTATAAGCATGCATATAGTAAGCAGAATATTTCTCTTTTAAAAATTGAAACCATATAAGAGGCAAAAAGTTAAAGGGGCGTTTGGGCACTATCTAGAAATGAAAATGTTTCATTTAGATGCACTTCAGCTTCAAATTGTATTTTGGAGCAAAAAATCAAAACCTATGCCAATTTAACGATCCCTATATGTCAAAATATAGTATCAAATTATCAATTGAATTTTTTAAAATAAGTAATTAAAATTTTTAATCCTTTATTATTTTCCATTAATTTATTTGAGATCTATGCAATGGAGACCTACACTTTTGAGCATGTATACTTTGAATTAAAGTTTTTGAAAAACCACATTTGAAGAAAGCAAGAATTAGAGCAATTAGATGGGGGAGGGGGGCATCCATATAGGCAGTGCATTGATGGTGTGGTATCTACCATCTAATTTTTCATAATCTTGCAAGGTTGCATGCATTGGATTTGCCAAATTCAAAAGTCAAAGCTATCTCTAGTATTCTTAAACTCTCATCCAATAGAATGTCTTATAATTGCTCTTTTCTTCTTTAAAAAAAAATGTTTTATAATTGAAGGATGATTAGTATTTTTTTAAAAAAAATTAAAAGGGTAAATAATTGATCAATCGTGACGATCCTATCTAAACGTGATCATAATAACTCCCTATTTATTAAGGAATCAATGCCTAAGTGTATTGCTCCCTCAAATGGGTTGATCAGTAATTTTAATCCCAATCCCATCTATGTTCAATGGTATCAAGTGGAACCAACCAACATTACACTTTTCACCCCCAAAAATTCAACTCTAACCTACCACAAACCAAGGGTCCAAGACTCTTAACTACTGGAGTCGACTATGACACTAGTTGATGATGAAAGGATAATCAATTAATTGAACCAGCAAACTTCCTCTTCATTTCACACATTGTAATTTGTAGATGAATTGAAAAGCTAATTTCATCCTGATAGTGAAAACCAAGCATGTGCACATGCCACTAAGGCCGTAATATCAAATGATCCAATTATGAAAAATTAACCACATGTGGATGGACAAGCATGCATATTTCTTTTGCTTATGTTTTTTAAAGCAAGAGGCCCAGATGTTCTAGGAAGCAGTGACAGTGTGACACTATTGTGATGGATTGAGTATGAGGGTCCACCAAATCCAGAAGCGAAAGAAGATGACTGTGAATCTGTAATGGCTAGCCAAAATATGTGGCAAACTCATCCATAATTAGATAAGTCCCTCCTTTGGCTTAGGCTTTTGGCTGCCAAAAACCCCATCCTTTTTGGTAAGTTGTAACATCAAACTGTTCTAATGGATTAATATTGTTTCACTTGTTGTGCTGACTTGCCATCCTCATTCTTTTTTTTGGCTAGAGATATGTTATCCCCATTTTATCAAAACCAAATTTAAGTGAAGGTCAGCACAAATTATGAGAATTCATTTTCCATAAATTCTAGAGTAATGCCATTCCAAAAAACAAAAACAAAAAAAGTAATGCTACACCGATATATACTATCTTATTCACAATAGAACAAATTAGTATTGATTTTTATATGGATTCCCCATTAACAGGAAACACCATTTTATTACAAATTATTGATAACTTGACACCTAAAAAAAAAAAAAAAAAAAAAAAACCTAATGTTCAAACTGAATAAAGGCCCAAATAATCCAGGTGAAATATAAAAGTTTATGAGCATGCTTCATTATCAATCTAGAGAAAAAGGACCTTGGCCTTGGCCCAGGTGTCTATTGGAGAATGGGGACCATGCAACCAGCTTGCAGTGAAAAATCAAAAATACGGTACAACAATCCAATGTGGATTTAGATACCCACAAAATAACAAACACAGCTATATATTATTGACCCACTAAAGGCAGAGAATATAGTATGTGAGCAGTGAACTGAGATATCCTAGACAAAAGGTAAGTGCTAAAGTTGCTAAAATCATCAACATGTCATAGTGGCAGTCAAATACTACAAAGCTGTAACCTGAAAAATATGTAAATTTTTTATAGAAATGATTGTTGTCAAGTAATTGCATTGGCTAAACTAAACAAAAAAATAAAAAGGGATAGTTCCATATGGTCAATTCTCCTTCAAATGTAAATACTTGCTTGCTTTTCCTAAGTTCATATCAAATTTTTTTTTTATATCGTATATTCATGACCAACATCCAGCAAACAAAATCCAGATTGAATACAATCCAATCATTATATCAATCATTTCTAAATTCTTCAGAAGTGTCAAATGCTTCGAATTTGTAAATATGTTCAGATTCTTTCTTAAACATGTATTGTGATACCTTACTTCCACATTTTCACTTTGTCTCCCTCAAAATTTAATATAATTTATCCTATATTATTTGCCAAATTTTCATTTTTTTTTAATATAATAAGTGCAAGTACAGTAGAATTAGGTAATACTACCAAGTCACAAGGTTCTTGAGACAAAGTCAAAGTATTCATTTGCAGATTCAAAAGGTTATCCACTGCATCCTGAGTCCTAATTTATTATAAAATCAAATATAAAATCTCAAATAATAATTTGTTGCTGATGGTTCCACAAGTGATGAACCATGTGCGCTACACAAGCCATCTAATAATTTACACAACAGGAGTGGCCAGTGCCTACAATGCTGTTCAAAATATATATGGAGTTTGGTTCAAAATCAAACATACCATTATGATTGAGACGAAAGACATTAGCTGGTTTTATGTTTTGTTCAACAATTTGTTATGGTTGTTGATGGTAAGTAGGGTCAAAGGGGCATAAGCCATAAGCAAAGTCCACAAATTTATAAGCTAATAGGCTTATATTTACTAGTATAATGGATAGAAGTCAAGTGACTATGGCACTATTGGACCAACCCTTAACCAAACCACCCACGAAGAAATAAGATGGCATGGTCCTTTTCAAGATGAAATTACTCAATTGAAGTACATGGGTACTTGAAATTACTCATTTTATAAGGTCATAGGCTTATAGTTACTAGTATAATGTGTAGAAGTCAAGTGACTATGGCACTATTGGACTATCCCTCAACTAAACCACCTAAGAGCATCCACAGCAGTGGAACCAAATTTTTAGCTTTTTAACACCACAAAAAGTCACTTTATCTATTTTACATTTTCACATACAATAGCAGTAGTTTTATTTTAGCTTTTAATACAATAAAATAATGTAACCATAACAATAAAATAATATTTCATTCAACCATCAAAATACAACCACAACCACCATCAAAATCATAGAAATCACTGCACAAAGACATGAAGAGAGGAAAAATAGTGTGAACGCAAAATGAAATGTATAGAAATCATTGCACAAAGACACGGAGATAGAAAATGTAGTGTGAACACAAAATGAAATGCAGATGACATAATAAAAAATAAGAAAAGTAGTGTGAACACAAATTTTTTTTTTTTTTATCTTTCAGCTACCGTGCACAACCAAAAATAGCTATACACTGTAGCTATGGAGCCAAAAAATATTGCTTCGACTCCACTATTGCACTGTACATTTTGAGTTTTAGTGATACTAAAAATAGCTATATAGCTAATTAGCACTACTATTACTAGCGCTCTAAGAAGAAATAAGTGATATGGGTCCTTTTTCAGGATGAAATTGCTCAATTGAAGTAAATGGGTAGTTGAAATTACTCATTTTATAAGGTTTATAAGCTTTTAGTTACTAGTATAATGGATAGAAGTCAAGTGAATATGGCACTATTGGACCAAACCCTCATCAACCCAGCTAAGGAGAACGAAGAGATATGGGTCCTTTTCAGGATGAAATTGCTCAAATTGAAGTAAATGGGTACTTGAAATTACTCATTTTATAAGGTTTGTAGGCTTATAGTAACTAGTTTAATGGATAGAAGTCAAGTGATTATGGTACCATTGGACCAACCCTCAACTAAACCACCTAAGAAGAACTAAGAGATATGGGTCATGAAATTACTCAATTGAAGTAAATGGGTACTGGCAAGTTGGTGTAAAGTTTTTGATTGAATGCAAATTGTTATTTTGCCTTTGGAAGCATTCACTAGGACAGTTTAGAGCGACAAACAATGCATTGGATACACCAACAAAATATTATGGAAGACAGTTTACAGATCAGATGCTTGGCAACTGGCATTGACTTATGTACCCATTGCAGGACCCTTCTATAAAGTTGCGTATTTTCCTGCTAAATAAAAATAATTTCTTATATTAACTTCTACACTCTCTCTTCTTCTTTCTTTTTTTTTTTTTTCTTTTTTTTTTCTTTTTTCATAATGCCATTAAGATTTGGAGTTTATAACGTTCATTTTATGATAACTATTATTTACCATTAGATCAAGTCTATGGTGAATTTCTTTGGTGTAAGCAGATCAATGTTTTTTTTTTTTTTTGTGCATGGTGTTGTTTGGTGATGATTATTTTTTATTATTAAGTTAATATTCTTTACTATTTTAGGAAAATAATATTATTTACTATTAGGTTAATAAATCAACAAATTTTTATTTTTATTTTCCGGGTGATATTAATGGACCAATATGTTTCTCTTTTTTTTGTGCAAGTTAAATTCGATAATTACTCTTTATTAATAGGTAATAAAAATAGCCAACAACACACAAAAAAAGGTATAGCCAATATACCTGTGGATTTTTCTTTTTTCAAAGTGGGACTTTAGCTAATTGAAACTCCCTTTTTTTCTTTTCTTTTTTCTTTTTTTCTTTTTTCAGAATTTCTGTTCAGGAAATGCCATTGACAAATCATAATGCTTTCATATCATTGTGATCTTTCAAGCCTTCTTACGTAAATGGGCAAGAAGAGTTAGAAAAAACAAAACAAAAACAAAAGAAGGAAATTTTGCTTTTAATTCAAGTGGGTTTTGCAAAAATTTTGACATGATTGATAGATTTGTTTGTCAATTACACCACGTTAACAACTAAAGCAGTTGGAAAACAACTTGATCCCGTTACATCCAAGAGAAATCATATCCAATGATAATAATAAAACAATAATTATTATGCTCATGAAATATGATGATCATATTCATGGTTATGGGGTCTAATAGCAGAAGGTGGAGAAGTAAAAAGAACTGAATTTAGAGAGAGGCTAAACAGTTCGAAACTCTTCAAACTGTTGATGATTCTAGGTCGAGGTTCTCAATCAACCATTAGAAGATAAGGGTTTTTTTTTTTTTTTTTTTTTGGGCATGTTTGAAGATAAAGGCTAATGGGTTTTCTGCTGCATTAGATGTTGACGTATCAAATTGAAATAACTAAAAGAATTTCATATTCAATATTTTTGAAGTGACACTCCCAAGTCCTAAATTATTGTCAAAGAGATTAATTTAATTAGGGAAGGACCTCAATGATTGAAACGTGAATTATAAAAAATAAAGGAAAATGCTAACGAGTATCCTTAGGACACTGGTTAATAATCCATTTAAAGAAAGTTTTTATGGGAAATGAAAAAAAAGTAATTAATATTTTGATAACTTTTTTCATTTTCCATAAAAGTGGTATCAAAACTTTTCTAAAATAAATTATTAATTAGTGCCCTAAGGGCACTCGTTAGCAAAACCCAAAAATAAATAAAGAAAAAAATGACCGAAAGGTGAGCATTTATTTGGCCCCAACTTTTAAAAAAATTTCAAAAATAATTAGAATATTAGTTGAATCGGTAGATTTTTTATTTGGTAAACTAAATATTTAGTCTTTATATTTTACACCATATTTTAATTTGGTCTCTAACCTTTTAATTGTGTCAATTTAGTTTCTAACCTTTCAATGTCATGTCAATTTAGTCTCGGCCGTTATATCTTAGATGCAAATTGCTAACATGACAAACAACCAAAATAAAATTTTAGTTTATTCTAACACCAACGGAAGCTAATTTTTTATTTTGGCCATTAGACACGTCATCAATTTTCATTTAAAAGATAATGGTAGGGACTAAATTGACATGATACTAAGATGTTAGGAACCAAATTAACATAATTGAAATGTTAGGGATCAAATTGAAATATGATGTATAGAATAGGAACCAAAAACATAGTTTACCTTTTTTTTTTTTTTTGGGACAAGTAAGTTTTTTTTAGCCAAAGAGAGAGAGCCAACTATATAACCATTTGAAATTAAATTAGTTAGAAAGTTGTTCAAAAAAATTAGTTAGCAACTTAACACTTTGTGACTTGTTAAATTACTGATTGTCCCAAAAGCTTAAACTATTAGGAAATAGTGAATTTAATCACTTAATCATAATTCTAACACTCTCTTTCACTTGTGGGCCTAAACTTCCCCTTAACAAGTGGGGGCCTAACAAGTGGGAAAATCTAACACTCCCAATGGGAGATAGAGTGAAGACAGGGATCGAATTTAGGATCTCTTGCTCTAAAACCGTATTAAATTACCGATTGTTCCAAAAATTTAACCTATCAAGAAATTGTGAGTTTAATCACTTAACCATAATTCTAAAAAAATTATATCAATATTTTTAAAATTTTGAAACCATGAAAATAAATAAATTAACTCATATCATAACACGATTTCGAATTTCTTACCCAAAAGTTGGGTCAGCTCTATGGATTACGATACAATATTTAAGCTTATAATTTGGTTACATTGCCCCCGTGAGCCCACATGCAAGAAAAAAAAAACTACATGAATGTGAGTCTTTAGCTACTGAGAGTGAGACAGACGACTTTGCCCAATCTCTGTCACATCTTTATAAGATTGCCCAATCAAGTATTACTTTTTTGTTACTAGCAACTTGCTGTTAATCCTTTCAATTTTTTTAAAGCATAAATCACGCATGCACCTGGGTGGCCAAATTCAACACAATCCATGAACACAACATGACACGACCTGACATGAAGTTAGCCGATTTTTGGTTGAAGCTTAATAAGTTTGTGTCATATTCAGATTGACACGACTGACCCATTTAATAAATGTGTATGTCCATGCCCAACTTACAAAACTTGTTTGACTCGTTTAACTAAATGTTATTTTACCAATATTTCCTTTAAAACCTTAAATATATAAACTTATTTTCTTTCCTAGTTGCATTCTTCCAAACTCCATGGCCACCTCTCACCCTTCTATCACTGTGGTGTCAAGCCCACGTCACCCTTGTCCTTCACTTCTCTCTATTACTCGAAATACTAGTCGCCTTCGTCCTTTACTTTCATTTTTTAGCTCTCTATCACCATTGCATTGTCACCCCTATGTGCACCCACCTTATTTATTATTAACCACATTATCAAATTCAAATGATTTGATTCCTTGATGACACCTTCCAGTCTTGCACTAATTGTGATAAATGCTCTTCTAGTAAATAATTCCCTCAAAATTTGGATTCATAATATAATGATGTGAAAGTTGTAAAATAATGTAGTACATAGCTAATTAGCTTTGGGGTAAGCAAATAAAAAAATGAGTAGCTCGGTTTAATTCCACCAAAAAAAATCATCATAATCTCATTCAAATCAAGCTCTTCCCAAAAAGGTGAGTAGTTAATACAAGAAAACAAATTTGGAAGTTATAAACATCCTTCTGAATTTTGACAAACAATTCTGTTAATTGTTTCTTTTCATTAAACGGGATTGGCTTGGTAATTTCTCAGATATCATGATATTTATAAAATCCTAAATTTGAAACCAATTGTCAACATTTTAGGATCACCTTCTAAAAATTCATCTCTATAATAATCTAGTAAATGTTGCATACACTCAAAGACATAATCAAATTCTCAAAAATGTTTCAATATCATCCTTTGTTAAAAATAATAATAAATAAATAAATAAAGGACCATTCTTTTTCTTTTTTCTTTTTTGAGAAGTAATATAAACACACACAAGCCCTCAAAGGTCAAAGCGCCGCCATTTTAATTGACTTTAATCACTGTTAACCGAATGAAAATAATGTGTACGTTGCTTCAAGGTTCAATTTCAATTCAAGCAAACTGGGCACGTGAACGATTCGTGTCCCATATCTTTGACCTATATATATAGTATATAGTACTATATACTAATTTCACACGCAGCCTTGAAACTTGTGAATTACGAAAAACAATCTTTGTCGTGCCCATTGTAATTTTAATGTTTGTAAGCTTCATGTGACATTGATAGATAGCAGCCAGCTGCAAATGTTACAATGTGTTTGAAAATTGGTACTTTCATTTTTCGTGATACGATATTAGCTACACTCTATTCTTGTCAAGTAGGTTTAATTAGTAGATTGAGATACTTTGGAATATAAGGTCCAGAACGGAGTGGATAATTGTGTGTTGTGTGAACACGTGTTTAGTCCTACATTAGATGTTTACTTAATCGAATTGAATTATATAAGTGATTACGATGAGTAACAACTATAATTTGACTAATCATTTTGGAATATAACGATGCCTTAAATATTTTGATATTTTCATAGAAAAAGATGGTCAATTTTTTTTTTTAACACGCGTTTATTATATTCTCAAAATACTGAATAATTAAAAATTATATGCATATCAATAAGATTGAATTAAAATTAATGATGACAACGAAGCAAGACAGAGTGGGATCATAAGTGCCTTATCCCCTTTTCGAGGCAAAGACAATCATCTCGAGATAATTCCGGCGGATTTGAAGATATTTTGAATCCCTAATTACAATAGTGAGGAATAAGGTACATGTTAGATTCTAATTTATTGGGTAAAAAAAAAAATTTGAGAGAGAGAGAGAGAGAGAAAGGAAGTTAGAGTCCAATTCTAATTAAATTAATTTTGAGTATTTGACTAGTTGTGATACACACACTAGAGAATAGAGACTGGAGACGAGTGGATTCTTTGGATTAAAAAAAAAAAAAAAAAAAAAAGGTAGTAAAGAGACGAGTGGTACTGAAGCTAACAATGGTTTCGAATTTCAAGAACTGAAACCTTTGTTGTATTTGTGTCAATTTTGCTTCACACTGCCCGGTGTAGGGAGTCGGGACCCAGGCCAGAGTCCAGAGCAGAGCATAATTGGCTGGAAGCCAGAAATTTTCCGAAACCAATACCGACATCAAATATTGGTTGATAACACAAAACATTGGTACTTCCATTTGGTAATTTTTTTCACTTTATTAAATAAATAAAAAAGACAATTTTTTTTAATTATTTTCATTTTCGGATATACGATTTATAGTTGATATATGATAAAAATGATGTCTATAATAAATTTATGTAAAAACTATGTTTGTCATCTCAACAAAAAAATTTCTATTTCCCTAGTATTTCTCTCTTTGTTAGGTCATTTTGATGCACATTCCTCAAAATTTCATTGCTAATAAATGATGTGTTACTAATTATATAAAAAATAAAGAATTGATTATACTCTTAGGGTTTTTTTTTTAAACCTACTCTTAGGGTACTTGTTAATTTTTTTTTTAAGAAAATTTTAATAGCACTTTATGGAAAATATAAAAAAAATTATCAAAAAAATCAGTCGTTCTTTTCTTTTCCTATAAAAAATTTTTAAAAATATTTTATAAACCAAACCTCTTAAGATATCTGTTGATATTTACTAAAACTAAAAAGTAAGTAAAATTAAATGGACTTTAAAAAATTGGTAATAAATTATTGTCATTAAAAATTTTGTTGGTGGATATTGCTCCTAATCTTGATGAAGATGCAACCAGACACGTTTCTAGATAGAATCAATTCATCAAGACAATTAATTTTCTAACTAGAGTAGTTTGAAACAAAAACTAGAAAAAAAAAATATATAGTGACAGCCCTTTCAACGACTTATCATTATCATTAATTTTTGAACGATTTAGTAGTTGGGGAATGAGTTTCAAATTCTAAATATTTTTATTAAAAACATTAAATAGTGTCAATGATAATGTTGACAAGACTTGATTTTTTTCATGAATTCTTTTACTTTAAAGTATTAGGAAATCAAATTGTAAGTCGCTCAGTGCATTCACATTTCCTTTTTGTTACTAAATTACAACATTACTTTTACATAGTTTCATTTATAACATAACTTTGTGTTATATATCAATCCCAATATACCATCTTACAAATGATGTGAAATTTTTTTATATAATAAGACTTTCATTTTCACAACAAATCTATCTTCTAAGTATAGTAAAGAAAATCTAACCAAAGGTAAAACAAATTAAAG
Organism: Quercus robur; assembly: GCF_932294415.1. NCBI lineage: Eukaryota > Viridiplantae > Streptophyta > Magnoliopsida > Fagales > Fagaceae > Quercus > Quercus robur. The sequence continues at coordinate 10,888,598 of NC_065538.1, read as the reverse complement.
GGCAAAGAGTACTTCGTGTGGCAAATTTCAGTCACATCCCATTAGGTTTGAGGTTTCTAGATTTTTTAGCGACTGTGATGCCAACCCCTACTTGAAAGTCGATAACTAATAATGTCGCAGTTGGTAATGTCACGGTTGGGGACATTAAAGGCAATGATGACATTACAATTTGTAGGTAGCGCTCTCCCTTGTAAGATAAGTAGTAACTTTCCGACTTTAATGACTACATTAATATACAGTTTTTTCACTTTTCTAAAGCTTCAAAATACGATTTCCTTATTTCATTGGCTAATTTTAGATTCTTCTTTTTTTCTCACTTTTCGTACACTCCTAAAATGTTCACTCACCTAGCAAAAGAAAAGGGAAAGGAAAGGGAATAAACCGAAAATCATTACTAATTAGTTATGCTTTGTTTGTTTCGATGAAAATATTGTGAAAAGATAATTTTTTTTTTGTATTTTACATTGTTTGGTAGTATCAAAAAAATTGAGTTAATGGAAAACAAAAAGAATGACTTATTTTTAGAGATTTTTTTTTACTAAATTGTTTTTTAAAAAAAATTATATCTCATAGCAAGCTAAATAAGGGAAGTTATGAGATTATTTTTCAACTCATTTTAGGTTGCTACTAAACATTAGATGATGTGATAATTTTATAGAAAATACTTTTTAGGAAAATGAATCATTTTCTAAAAAATGTTATCTCCGAAACAAAAAATTAAAAAGTTCAACACATAAATAGAATTGGTAGGAGAAGATTACATCTAACCTATAATAAGAATTTTAAAAAATAAATAAAATCTTTACAGTATCTGAGTGTCCCCATATGTTGAACCATTGTGGAAATTCTTGAATTGTTTGGATATTAATAATTGCCCGTAAACAAGATTTCAAATTTGCCTATATATTTTATTTCTATTCTAAAAAATAATAATTAACCTACCATATATTTTATTCATAAAGATTGATCTAAACGCGTTCTTCTATACAGTTTCCTACTCATTTGTCCATGCTTGATTCTTCTCAACAGCTAACACGTTTGACTAATGAGTCCTACTTTGCATGACACCCAGAGACAAAATCAAATTTTCAATGTATAATATAAAACATGACCAAAATATGATGGGCATTTTAAAAAAAAATTTCAACAGACGGTGCACCACGTCCATCCAATTTATGGAAGTGAGAAGTCAAAGATACCCTTCATTTAAAAAAAAAAAAAAAAGATACCCTTCATTGTATTGAGCATAAAATATAATTTTTGAAGATATTATTGCCCTTTGATTAGTAAATTACTCTTGTAGCAATTTTTAATAAAATAAAAATTAAAATGAAGATTTTTTTTTTATAGAATTTCAACATATGGCATTCGCTTTAGTGATTTTTGCTCTTTATCGATCATCAGACTAAAACATTAATCGATTTTTGGTATATGAAAAAATTGAACTTCATATCTCTTATTCAATCATAAAAATAATTATTTGATAGTAGAAAATCTTTGAAATACAAATATAAGTTAGGTGTTGGTAATCATGCATGGGTTAAGTGGGGGAGGAGTGCATGCAAGCTATTTTATTTTGCTTTGCTTTCATAATGGGGCTCGTTGCAAGTGTAACAGCAATATACTAAAGAGTAAAAGAGATACTATTTAATAAGCATTCTTTTGTTTTGCTTTGCTTTTCTTTCTCTTTCTTCTCCCGGCAAGTAAGCCATCTCCATTCCCTTTTGGTTTCTGAAAGTGAAAGGTTCCTCCATTTTTCTAATTGCTCTATGATAACATAAAACATGCATTATTATATGCGTATTTGAGAGAGAGAGAGAGAGAGAGAGACGTAGAAATCCAAGGGTCATGATCATTTGAATGGTTGGTTATATATGTGTATTTGAGAGTGAATGAGAGAGACATAGAGATCCAAGGGTCATGATCGATCATTTGAATGGTTGGTTATATGTGTAGCCTTTTATATGAGCTATAAGCCTATAACGTGTGTCACATTGCCTACAAGAATATTTACTTTCAGTTTTCGAATCAAACTAAAAGAAAGAAAAAGAATCAACTAGATTTAGTGGATATGGAGATTTAGTGGATAAAAATTAAAGTTATTCTTTGTTTTATGTATATGTCTAATTATTCAATACTTGAAAAATAATGTTCTTTTCTCTCACGATGTGTTTTATAAATTAATCCATGGTGAAGTACTGAAATTCGATATTTATGTGAGAAGAAATGGTAGTATTATTTATAGGATCATTTTCTCATAAAATATAACAAGTTAACAACTAATTAATACTCATTTAATCATTTAAAGTAACTTAATGTAGCAACTAAAATCATTTAAAGCAATTTTGTTTCCCACACAATAATGACATACTTTTTTTTTTATAATTAAGTTACTCTCACTAGCTACTAGATATAGTATCTTGGATAAAATGAAGAAAAAAAAAAAAAATCAGATATTTGTTCTTTCATTCGGATGATGTGTAATGTGTAACTACCGAGAAAACATGTAGTAAATACTTAATTTGATTATCAAATTGCAATGCCCAAATAAGTCTCAATATTCTTGTTCAATTGAAAGCAATGTAGCTAGCCTGATTATTGCTTCGTCTTGTCACAACATTTCACCAATTTGACACATTCCCACCACTTGTTTCCATAAAAATCTTTAATTTTTTTTTTTTTTTGAGAAGATAAAAATCTTTAATTAAATTGAGATAACTGAGAAACGGCAAGTAGTTTAGATAATGGTAACTAATTCTGTGTGACATTGAACCTAAAATTTTCTTGCTATTTTACAACTTTATATTACTAAGTTAGTATTTACCATTTAACAGGCTTCAAAGATCAGAATGTCTTGGTTCCAACTTTGAAGTACGACACATTTTTATTTTTAGTTTTTTGATAAAGTCCAACTACGGCACATGAATATTTTATTTGGATATTAATTGACAAACAAATTCGAATCTCTCTACCTAATACTAATTGTTCAAGCCTTCAAGGTAACAAAAGACATTAGTTAGACTTTAGAGTAATTATTAACCAGGGATATTCTAGTTAGAGTACAAAACAAAATAATTTCACTCCTTATCTCTTTCACTATTGAGACCCTTTAACTTTTCTTTTTCACTTAAAAAAAAAAATCGTCTAGGAGAAGTCATAAATTTCACCCTCATTGGAGTCGGCAAGTTAAACTTGGGCTCAACGCTTAAGGGAAATTAACTCGGAGGCACCATTAGACTAAGAAATCAAAAGTTTTTCAATGGCATAGTTTATTCTCTTTTACTATGATAATTAATCAAGGTTTAAATATCTCCTTTCCTGTTATTGTTACTATATATATATATATATATATATATATAAATGATTTGGACAAAATTTATGTACAATTCTTTAAGTTTTCAATTAACTTTAACAATATTATAACTACATTGGTCAATACAACATGAATAATGTTATTTTTTATTAATGATGATTAAATTCAACTGCATGTATTACAAGCCAATTAAACCACATGTTTGATATGAATTTGATAACTTAAGGTACAACGCATAAAAAATGAATCTAAATATTATTTTTCAGTAGCGTATCCAGAACAAGTTAAAGAATAAAAAAATGAACATGGTTACATATTTTTAAATTTTAACCGTCGGATTATATATTCTCTATATTCTTAATATGCATGTCAAATTTTGTTTAAAACATAATTTAATTACTATTCGATCCATAAACATTTTTTTATGGATAATTTAAGACTATAGAAACTTGAAATTTATACATTTAATTTGATTGATGACGTAGTTATTAATCTTTGATATTTTTGAAAATTTAAAAACATGGAGGATATAATATAAAAAAAAATGTACTATTATAACGGTGGATTTGTCAAAATTCACATCCAATAACAATATATAATGAGAGTTTGGAGGGTTTATCTTCAAATTAATTTGGAGAGAAATTTGTTCCAAGTTAAACTCCAAAATGTATAGAAGGACGATAGTACTCTATCCCATCTCTCTCCCCTGTTGTGGGTTTGATCTGCCTCCCTTTCCCTTAGGGGGTGGGGGGAATGACTTTCTAAGGAGGGGAAATACCTTAAAAGCACAATACCATCTTGACTTTTGGTAATCTTTTAAAAGGTAAAATATATAAACAATCATCATATTTAATTACTTCAGTTGATAGTTCATTAATCATTTTAACCTAAGACATAAAAAAGATTCTTCAAAGCCTAATATACGGTTCATCAAAAACCAAATTAGGATAAATTTATGAATGTGTTGATTGTTTATTTTGGTATCTATTTCTTTAATAATAAAGATTTAAAAAATTCCAGTGGATTACATTGATTTTTCTTTCATGATAGATTTTATAAGATGTTCTATTTATTATGTGCTTATATTTATTCCTTTTGATTCTTGAAAGGGAAGAGAGAGCAACGGTGATTAACGGTATTGAACCAGTAATCTAAGATAATTTGACATGACCTAAGAATGTAATTTAAAGCCAAAATTTGTCTTTGACAAAAGAACCAAGAGGTTACTATAACATAAACGTACAAACATTCACAACAAAAAGGGGAGAGACTTATCAAATACTTAACTTAATCAGCAAAGTAATATAATCGTAATCAGATTTGTTGAAAATATTGAAATGCATAATTAGGGGAGAGGGATTTACATTATAAAAGAATACCAATCACCGTATGCAGACAATCATGATAGGATCTCTATAATTTTTAGGGTAACTATTTCGCAGTTTCTAAGATCCAGTTTATCTATCTTGGAGTGAGTCGATTGAATTTCGTTATATCATTAATAATTTAAATAAATATTGGTTATCACTTTTTTTTTCATCTATCTAAATTATAAATAACGTGGTAAAAACTATTCACTAATTTCAAAATAGCTAAATATGATTTTAGTAACCCTATGATGAAGTTACATTAAGACTCTTTAAGAGTTTTAACTGCAAATAATCACCCATAAATTCCTTTTATTGCGTTCATGGGCTCTCACTTGTTTTGAATACTACCCATTAAATAACCTGACATTGTTGTTTGCTTGCTTCATTGAAGGTAGAAAAAAAAGTTTAAAAAGGTTGCGCTCTAACTATAAGCAATATAAATGTCTATATGTTTTGTTGAAAATTTGTACTTGAAACTATATAAAAGACAAAATTTTTGCAGTTAAGCATTAAATAACTAAGTTGTCATTTGTCAAATTTATAATACGTCGTTGTCAAAAAAAAATTTATAATACGTCTGTTTTGATAGAAAAAAAAAATATATATATATATATATATATATATATAGGAAATGATTCATTCTCTATAATAATAATAATAATAATAATAAACTATATTTTAAATTTCTCTCTCTCTCTGATTTGGTTGCCCTAATTTTCTTCCTAAATGAGGTGAGTAATGAGAATTACCATATTCTTATGGTGAAAATTTCAAACTTACTCTTATACTTTGTTTGGGAGTTCATAAATAAATGAAATGGAATATATTTAATTAATGAGAAGGAAAAAAGGAATGAAATTATATTAATTTTATCTTGATGGGATATTTAAAATAGAGAAATGTTAACGAATACTCTAAAAATATTGGTTTAAAAATTATTTTTAGAAATATTTCATGGAAAAATGATCATAAAGCAATTAATGTTGTTGATGATTTTTTATATTTTCTATAAAAATGATGTTAAAATTTCTTAATATGGTTTATTAACAATTATCTTAAGGGTAGTCATTAACATGACCCTTTAAAATTATAGAATAAAAATGAACGAAATGTAAGTAACCTAATTTGGGACTAACATTGGAATAAATAGAATGAAATCATTTATAGCAACATTACTATTATACCCCCTATTTTTCAAAAATAAAATGTTGAAGTATAAGGATATTTTAGGAGTTTTAGTGACAATTTCATTAAATTTAATTTCATTCCCTTTGAATACTCTCAATTTTGGGTGGAATAAGAATTTGAAATTTTGAAAGAAAATTGAGAAATGAGTGTTCCATTCTACCAATTTTATTTTCTCCTATTTAAACTCTTAAAATAAAAGAAATATTCTAAAATTATTCTTTTTATTTCATTCTTTTTCTCCCTTCTTCCCATACAAAATGTTAAACAAGAGATAAGGTATCACTAGACTATAAAAGCTTTAGTTATGTTAAGTCACATCTAAGGGTTAGTACATTAGATGTTTGCCAAGATCAATGCCTATAGGGTACAACCGATATTAATGAAGGGTGTACTTATGTGTCATCACAAGACTTCAATGGTAGTTTTAGCGGGAGGGGCGGGGGGAGGGAGTGCATCATTCCAACTTTTGCTCCATGTCAAAGGAGTTTAGTTTTACTACCGAGTGAGTTGAGCCAAACGGTATCTCCCCATATCTGAAGTGCATGGGAGAATGCAGTTACTTCAGTTTTGAGCCCTTGGGAAGAGTTCAAATTTTCTATCCCACTTTTCCTGCTCCACCCTATACTCCACCAATAAAAATTTGCCACACGTTCACCTAATTAATTAATTACTATCATTATTAATTGATAAGTCAATAATGGTAGTATTTAATTAGTTAGGTGAACATGTGACAAGTTTTTATTGGTGGAGTATAGAGTAGAGTAGAAAAAGTGGGACAGAAGATTTGGACTCCCTTAGGAGAGGGATGTGGTATTTGTGCAGTAAAATATTACTAACTAGTTCAAAAAAAAAAAAAAAAAAGGAGTATTTTAGTTTTTTTCCCCATAAAAAAAATACAAGAGACAAGAGAGTTCAAGAGCTAGCTAATATGGTTATAAACAATATTAAATAGTTTTCCAATTTTTGAAATAGTAAAAAATCTAAATAAGAGTTAGCAAGCCAACTTGGGCTGTAAACGAGCCGAGTTTAGTCTATTATTGAATGATTAAGCTCGCCTCAACAACAAATATAAAATGTTCAAACTTGGCTTAATCTTGAACAAAACCTCCAAACTATCTAACAAGCTCAAGCTCAGCTTGATTTATTAGTCAAGTTGAACTCAAGCTCAATATCAAATTTTTGAGTTCGAAATCCAATACAAATATAGTATCAACCCCATATTAAGCACATTTTCAAAACTATTAAGTTTAGACATATGGTTTCAACCCTAATTTAAGCCCAGCCTGTATTTTATCAAGCCCTTTTATTCACAAACTTCTTCTTCTTCTTCTTCTTCTTCTTTTTTCTTAGGCTAAACTCGTTTTTTAAACAAACTTAAAATTAAGACTCAAATTTGACTTATTTAAAAACAAACTAACTAAAAATTTTTTTTTTTTGATTGAATCAAAGCAGAGCTATTTATGAATGGTTTGATTCATTTATGACCCTAAAGCTAAGCTTAACCTGAATAGCAACCTAGTGAAGATTTATCTTCTTTTTTTTTTCTTCAAGAAACTAGTGAAGATTTATCTTGCTAACTTGAAAGTGACTAGCCTAAACATCCTACCATTTATTTAATTCTAAATAATAATAATAATAACAACCTAGTGAAGTAGTGAGTAACTCCATCAGCTCTATAATTTATATAAATATAATGCCTAAATTTTAGAGTCAGTAAAGGAGTGTTTGTTACTATTATTTAAATATCATTACATGTATTTTTATATAATTTTTCACTTATATGTATTTCTACAAAATAATAATAACATTATTAAAAATATCTTACCAAACCGGATCCTAATTCTCTAAAGATTGTTCGTTTGCCTTGACAAATTGTAGTAGTGTCTGAGTCATACAGATTACAGACTCACCCGTGACAAAAATGTATTATTTCTACACATGATATAAAAAAAATAAAAAATAAAAAAAAAATAAAAAAATTAGTTACAATTTGTGTACCTACTCCTACAATTTGTTTACCTAGAAAACTTTAGTTACGCGCCTAAACCGCACCTAGAATTTATACGCTGAAATCTGTATCAAACAAAATCCAAAGACCGGTTTTGATTACAACCATAATTGCATGGCAAAGTCCAAAAAAGCCTAAAAGATTAACATTTAAAAGTACTTTCCACCGTACACAATTTATTTTTTTATTTACTAATCTTCTCACGCGCTAGTAGGGTATTTCATTTTTTCTGAAAAACATAACAATTTTCTTCAGCCAATAAAGTAGGAATAGCGACCATTTCGGGATTGAGTTCAGAATCTGTGTGTTTATATCAAACAGACCTTTACCTCAAGTACCTTTTTTTTTATTGGTAGTGCTACACAACTTTTTAACAATAAAAAAAATAAAAACAAAAATTAAGGATTTAAAAAAAAAAAAAAAAGCATAGGAAAATAAATTATATAAATTCATTGTATGAAGCTCCGAGTCATTTTGAGTAAATCCAAAAATATAAATAAAATAAAATAAAAGATTACATGAGAAAAAGGCCAAAATTGTGGGTCCCCAAGCACCTTCAAAGTGGGACCCACTTTCACCTTTCACTTTCAGACAAACACCCCCAGTACTCTGTCAGTGTGATTATTTAAGCAGAGTCATACAGCACATTCATTAAGCAAGAGTTGCAAAACCATTTCACGCGACAAACTTGTTATTATTATTATAGCAGTGTTGTAGTGTTGTGTTGTAGTGGGTGTGAAATTCTCTCTCACACTAGTTATTTTTCTTTCACTCACAAAAGAAAAGGAAAAGGAAAGACAAAAACCAGCTGTGTTGGTTTTCCTTTACTTTCTCTCTCCAAAAGAAGCTTAGAATAAAGTGTTTATATAAGAGAGAGAAGAGAAAGAATAATAAAAAGGCCATTGCTTTGTTAAGTTGAAGCTGCTTAAACAAAAGAGGATCACTTGCTTGCTTGCTTCCTTCATGGTCACCATGATGGGGTTGAAGCTTGTAATGTGGAATGTGGTAGTGGTGGTTTTGTTGGGTTTATGTGTTGGTATTGCTAAAGCTTCTGTGTCTTATGATTCTAAAGCTATCACCATTAATGGGCAGAGAAGGATTCTCATTTCTGGATCCATTCACTACCCGAGAAGCACCCCTGAGGTATTTTGCTCCAAATGTGCTTTCTGGGTCTCTTTTATTTTCTGGTTTTTCTCAGTTTCTCTGGTCTTTTGTTGTTTTTCTTTAACTGGGTACCTCTAAAATTCCCCCCTTTATAGCTTTTTCAATTTTTTTGAAAAAAAAAAAAAAAAAAAGCTTTATTTTTGTTGCTTATTTTTGTTTTCAAAGTTTGAGTCTTTTTGGTGTTGTTGCAGATGTGGCCAGATCTTATTCAGAAGGCTAAGGAAGGAGGTTTGGATGTGATTCAGACTTATGTTTTCTGGAATGGGCATGAGCCTCAACCTGGCAAGGTAATGAATAATGGCAGCTGTTTTTCTTTTATGTGAATCAATGTTATATTTATGGAATAGAGTATTTGAATTATGTGTACTGATACTTCTTATTTGTTATAGTATTACTTTGGGGGGAACTATGATCTGGTCAAATTTATCAAGCTGGTGAAGCAAGCTGGCCTTTATGTTCATCTCAGGATTGGTCCTTATGTTTGTGCTGAGTGGAACTTTGGGTAATACTAAATTTATCTGAATTCTAAAAATAGAAATATGTACATAAATTTACTGTAAGTTTTGAAAATCTGAGTGTGAGAATATATTTTCTTTTCAGGGGATTCCCTATTTGGCTCAAGTACATTCCGGGGATCAATTTCAGAACAGATAATGAGCCTTTTAAGGTTAGAAACTTCTGATTCTTACATCTGAAATACCCTCATGTATCTCAGTTTCTTTCATATGGCATTGATTTGATTTATTTTTCAACTGGATTTTGATTTTCAATTTGTTGTAATGAAGTATCAAATGCAAAAATTCACAACAAAGATTGTCAATATGATGAAGGCTGAAAGGTTGTTTGAGTCTCAAGGTGGTCCAATAATTCTATCCCAGGTTGGCACAGCACTGTATACTTTTTCACTTAATCCAATGAACTTCTATAATTTTTTACCAATAGAACTTAAATTTGTATTCATTTAATAATAAGAGGTAGTAAACTAAGAGAAGTATCTTTCTCTGCCGATGTTTGTGACAGATTGAAAATGAATATGGACCCGAGGAATATGAAATCGGTGCACCCGGTCAAGCTTACACCAAATGGGCTGCCAAAATGGCTGTGGGGCTTGGCACCGGTGTCCCATGGGTAATGTGCAAGCAAGATGATGCCCCTGATCCTGTTGTAAGTGCAGCCTAACTTTCTTTCCTTTTGTCATTACCTTTTTACCTTTACTTAGCATGTTCAATTAACTCAAACCAACCCTTGATGATCACATGCTGATGCTATGTTCCCACAGTCCTTTTAGTGGGGTTGCTACTCAATAGTGTGATGTCCCCATGTTAATCATCGAGGAAATGAATAATTATTCCTCATTGCACATGGCTAAACACTATTCTATCTCTGTCCTGTCTGTGACTGTTGTAATTATTTAATTCACTTTAGCAATTGAGATTTGTAACAGAGATTTATGACTCTGTTTTCTAATTAATTATTCACACATACATACACCTTCTAACTTCTATAGTGGCACAGGTAAATAATACCTGTAGCTTTTCTAAGCTTGTAATCCTAAGTTAATTGTTGTGAGTCGTGTATATTACGTTGGGTGCTTTCCAATAAAAATAAAAAATTGGTGTGAGTCATGTATCTTTGGTTGACTTCTTGGCTGTTGGAATTATAGTTTTATTATTGCTTTGTGCTCTGGTGGTTTATCCTTTCTTTCCTTTTTTTTTTTTTTTTTTCTTCTTCTCTTTCTAATTTCAAAGATGCATCCAAACAGATTAACACTTGCAATGGTTTCTACTGTGACTACTTCTCTCCCAACAAAGCTTATAAACCCAAGATGTGGACAGAAGCCTGGACTGGCTGGTAAATATGTGTGCTTTTAGCTTGAACTGGGCACTAGATTCTGTCATTCTTTGTTGAATATATAAATTTATTATGATTCAACCACTAACCTAGAACTAAGTGAGTAGATTGCTTTAAGTTATTTTCTGATTAATTATCCTTTGTTCTCTGTAACATGTACAGGTTTACTGAGTTTGGAGGTCCAGTTCCTTATCGACCAGCTGAAGACTTGGCCTTTTCAGTTGCAAGGTTTATACAGAAAGGGGGATCATTCATTAATTATTATATGGTAACTTCATTGTTTGTGTGGAGTGACTCCTATATCCTGAATAATTGATTGAACTGAGCTTTATTTGTTTGTTTTCATGTTTTCAGTATCATGGGGGAACCAATTTTGGCCGAACCGCTGGTGGTCCTTTCATTGCTACTAGTTATGATTATGATGCTCCTATTGATGAATATGGTATGCACAAAGGAGTTATGTTATTAAACATTTCATTTGTGTAGTTTTAGTAGTATAGAACCATAACTACTTATATGTTTTCCAATTGTTTGTATTCATTTTAATAGAATTTATTTTTTCATCATCCAGTTTTGCTGCACTTACATTAGTTTTCAAATGTCACTTGGCGCCCTGTGCCACATCATAGTGGAGTGGTTGCCGCTGTCACTTCACCATAAAGCAAGCAGAAATTATTATTATTATTATTTTTTTAAATCCCCCCATTTATTTCTGACTCTGGTGTAATAGCGACTATATTGTCCTTATTATGCACGGGGTGAGTTTGTGATGGAAATATCATGATTATTCTAATGACTATGTAAAATCTGATAATTTGATTAGTTATACAATATATCTGGTAAGAAAACAGTTGACCATCATTTGATGGGTAACACACATGTATCTAACAAGCTAAAGATTGACTAAAGATGACTGCAACCTAACTAGCTATAGTATCTTTTAGACCTTTGGTCATATAGAGTCATTTTCTTTGTATGCAGATTGTGATAACTTAAGATATTACCATGATATGAATGAAAAGATTTTGGATGGATGTAGCTCATTATCTGGCGGTTCCTTCCCTTGTCAAACAATCAAATCTATCATCATTATAATTTTAGGATAATTCATATATTCTCATATGGTGAAGTAAAAGTTCTTTGACTATTTAACAGTTTTTCCACCTAAGGAACACACTCACACTGACACAGAAAAACTGAAAAATTATCAACTGTGCTTTCTCCAGAATTTATTTTCTCCCTTAAAACTAGGATTGCACTGCATGAATTTTAAGAATTGCTATTTCTTTCTCTATGTAGGACTTCTGAGACAACCTAAATGGGGTCATTTGAAAGATTTGCATAGAGCAATAAAGCTGAGCGAACCAGCTTTAGTATCTGGAGATCCCACTGTGACACCACTTGGAAATTATCAAGAGGTTAAATGAATTTCTGTTTACTAAGAATCGTTACTCATTCAGTCATACTTCAGATTGGCTCACAACTAAAACTCACGCACAAAATTTCATTTTTCTGGTACAGGCTCATGTATTCAAATCAAAATCTGGAGCTTGCGCTGCATTCCTTGCCAATTATAATCCAAAAACTTTTGCAAAAGTGGCTTTTGGGAATATGCATTACAACCTGCCTCCTTGGTCTATCAGTATTCTTCCAGATTGCAAGAACACTGTATACAATACTGCCAGGGTGAGAAAAAAGGCTTTTGATACTCTCTGTTGAATTTCATTGGTCATGGTTGTCAGTACTCGAGACTTTCTCTGGTCCAAGCATATGCACGCTGCCTTGAAAAAATATTTGTGATTTACTACAAAGAATGCAAATGTTAGCTCTACCAAATAAGTTTTGATTTCTTTGAATCTTTATTAGAGGGTATTGTAAGATACGTTCATATTTCCACATGATACTTATGTTTAGTATCTCACTGCTTTGTGTTTTTTAACTTATATATTGATCTTCCTCAAAAAAGAAAAAAGAGGATTTTCCTGTCAGAAGCTTCCTGGTAAACAAACTTCAATAATTTATACCAAAATTTCTGTCAGGTTGGTGCCCAAAGTTCACTAATGAAGATGACTCGGGTTCCTGTTCATGGAGGATTCTCTTGGCAGTCATACAATGATGAGACAACCTCCTCTGATGACAGTTCTTTCACAATGGCTGGGTTGTTGGAGCAGATAAATACAACAAGAGATGCCTCTGACTATTTGTGGTACTCGACAGAGTGAGTAACATAAGCCCATACATAGTAATTTATTTTTTGAGAGGGGGGGGGGGGGGGTGTGTGTGTTTGTTAACGAAATATTTTCTTATAAATTTCATATGCCCTTTGGATTTCCAATCTTTTAAACGTAATATTTTCCCTTCCCAGTGTTAAGATTGACGCCAATGAAGAATTTCTGAAGAGCAAATATTATCCTTATCTTACAGTCTTATCTGCTGGCCATGCTTTGCATGTTTTCATCAATGGTCGACTATCAGGTAGGCAGCATATTGCCTGTTTCAGGCATTTTCTTAACCAACTTCTGTGGATAGTAACTTCCAATAGCCACGGCAATGATGAAAGGAATTTTGTTTAGTCACTTTCATTGATAGTGCTTGTTTATAGTCGTATCATTCTGTATGCTCTCAAACAAGGTTACTTTAACTAATAGTGCTTAATCACTTTGTGTTCTGCCCTCTTTAACACGCTACTTTCTTGATTTTTATCAGGAACTGCCTACGGAAGTCTAGAAAACCCAAAACTAACATTTAGCGAAGGTGTGAATTTGAGAGCTGGTATTAATAAAATCTCACTTCTAAGTGTTGCTGTTGGTCTCCCGGTTTGTCCTCTCTCTCTCTCTCTCTCTCTCTCTCTCTCTCTCTCTCACACACACACACACCTGATTTTTTGTGAACAATGTGCATGGCCATTTTCAATTTAACCTGTCTTTCCTGCTGTCTGTGATATGTTCAGAATGTTGGTCCACATTTTGAGACATGGAATGCTGGTGTTCTTGGTCCAATTTCATTGAGTGGTCTTAACGAGGGGAGAAGAGACTTGTCATGGCAGAAGTGGTCTTACAAGGTTTGTCTTCAAACATATATTCTGTATTCTTTCCCTGAAACGCTACAGAATCACTTAATTTCTTGTTTCCCATCAGATCGGTCTTAAAGGAGAAGACTTGAGCCTTCATTCACTTAGTGGAAGTTCCTCTGTTGAGTGGATTGAGGGATATTTAGTGGCCCAAAGGCAGCCACTGACATGGTACAAAGTGAGTTTCTCAAACCTTAAGTAAAGCTTCTTATTATTAGTGAACTTTGTAAGGTCTTGTTTAGGGGTTCCATCAAGATATAATTAGTGACATAATTGTGGTATTCTTGGTCTGGCACTTTCTTATATCTTGTTTTTAGTTCTTAAAATGAAACATAAGTTATGTTTGGAGTTTTAGCTGAATTACAACTTTTCTTGGGTGAAAAAAGAAAATTTAGATAGAAATTTATATCAGACATGTTTTCATATAATAAGGAATATGCAAGCAAACCCATTTAAGCGGCACTTTTCTGCTAAGGCCAGAACTGACATCGTTGTGTCATGTTTCAGACTACGTTCAATGCTCCAGCTGGAAACACACCATTGGCCTTGGATATGGGCAGCATGGGTAAAGGTCAAGTATGGATAAATGGACAGAGTGTTGGCCGCTACTGGCCTGCTTATAAAGCATCTGGTACTTGTGGTGAATGTAATTACGCTGGAACATATGATGAGAAGAAATGCTTAAGTAATTGTGGTGAGGCTTCCCAAAGATGGTAAGAGAAAAGTTATATTGCTTTAGAGCTTTGTTGTGCTGATAATGAACTATTGGGAACTTACAAATGCTAATAAATTTCAGGTATCACGTTCCTCGTTCGTGGCTAAAACCAGCAGGGAATTTGCTGGTTGTTTTCGAAGAATTGGCAGGAGACCCAAATGGGATATCTTTAGTTAGAAAGGAAATTGATAGTGTATGTGCTGATATCTTTGAGTGGCAGCCAAACCTCATGAGTTGGCACATGCAAGCCACTGGTAAAGTTAGTAAACCAATTAGACCTAAAGCTCATTTATGGTGTGGCCCTGGCCAGAAAATTTCTTCAATAAAGTTTGCTAGCTTTGGAACACCAGAAGGTGCTTGTGGAAGCTTCCGCGAGGGAAGCTGTCACGCCCACAAATCATATGATGCTTTTCAAAGGGTATGCTACAATCTTGCTTTACTTATGCCATCTTTTTTTGCCCTTGCTTCTTCATAATCCATTGCTATACCAAGTCAAGATGCTAAATGATAGCCTCATGCCCTCTTCCAGAGAAATATATACAAAGTCAATAATGCCATACATACTATAATAGATGCCCACTTCTAATTTTAATGCTTGGATGGTGCTCCAACTTAGCTGAGTTATATAAGGCATAACTTTTGAAAACTTTCATCTTTTAAATAATCTAAAGTGTTGAACCTGCAGGCCAACTAAACTTTTTGGCCTCTGTGTTCACACTTTTTTATGCTTTCGTACTTGATTCCTTAAACAACTAGTTCTTCTTGCAGAATTGTGTTGGGCAGAACTCCTGCTCAGTCACTGTAGAGCCTGAAAATTTTGGAGGAGATCCATGTCCAAATGTCATGAAGAAACTCTCAGTGGAGGCTGTTTGTAGCTGAAGTGAATAAAGGTCCTACATCGATTTTCTCAGGACCCCAATACAGAAATTTCAGCTGATATATTTTTGGATAAATTATCTACACGTCCAGAGCATCATGACCATTCATTTTGGCTTTTCCAGGGTGAAGTTGTACAAATATACAACACACTGACTGGCTAAAAGCATATACGGATTGTGAAAATGATAGTTGATAAGTTACATGTGTATACTAGCCATTGTGTTTTGATTGGTGGCCAGCATGTTACATGAAGGTAGAAGTGAAAGGATTGGTCAGAGCACGTTGAGATGATACTAATTGAGTCCATGTGCAATTTTTTTTTTTAGTTTTAGAATTTGGAAGCCTCTGGTTCCTGTAATGTTATGTTTCATTTTCTTGTAAGAAAGGTTTCAAATCTAATAAAAATTATCAAGCTTTTTTATTTGTTTTGCATTCTTCCACACACACACACAAAATCCTTGTTATGGTGCTTTTCTTGCTTCTGCATGCACTGAATTAGTGAATTTACAATAAGAATTGACAACAATAGCTGAAATATAAGGTACTAAATCTTTAAAAATTACTCCTACCTTCTTCTGCCATGGAATGTAAAATTGATGGAAAAAAATTATAAAACCTAACAAATGGAAAAATTTATGAGCCTACTTAAAGTAGACATGCACCTTTATTTACTGTTATATAAATAATATATTGGTCTTTTATATGCTTTGATCAGTGATCACAATGAAAGAGATATCCAAAGTAGGTTGTATTTATGCAACTCTACTTTCGTGTGTTAAAGGAAATTTAGATTTTTTTTAATTAAAATTTCTTGTATTATTTTTTGAAAAGCAAATAGTAGTGAAATTCATAATAAATGAAGAAACCAGCTTTTTTTAGCACATTGATGACTCATTAGGCCATATATTCATAATAAATGAAGAAACCAACTTTTTTAGCCCATTAAAGACTCATTAGCCCTATGGGCAACAAGTTGTGTAGTTGTCCAAAAAGACTGTACATAATAATAAATCTAAACTTTAGTTATGGTTGTGAGAGTTAATATTATTAAGAAGGGAATGTCAGCATAGAACCTTCAAGTAACGAAAAAAAAAAACAAAAGTATTACAATATAGTTTATTATATCAAAAGAAAATTTGTAATGTGATAGCCTTTTGTGGCCTCGTCTGCAAATATCCTTAAGCAATGCAATAGAAAAAATTTTAAAGCAGTACTCTGTGGCGACCTTTTACTGACTTAGTGAGTCATATAGACCACATATTTTTCAACAATAGGTTATGTTGGCATAATATTTATGATGAAAGAGGGAAATTATTCAGTACTTTCTGTGAACCAAATCACATACACCCTTGAACACTGCCTAAAGCCTAAGTTTTTTAATAAGCTATCCAAACAGAAAAAGGGAAGGAAAAAAATATTGAAATTTAGTCACAGATCCCAATTTGTCATCTCTTTCTTTCATAAGGTTGGGATTGTGTCCAGTGTATCAGTTACACTGGATATATTAAGATACGGATATATGTCCAAAACTGGACACGTATTCATATTTCAACGTGTCTAGTGCACTAATACATTGGACACAAGTTGTGTCACTCTTTTAATATGAGCTTCTTTTTCATCATAATTTCTTTATACATAATCAATTATTATTAATAACAGTGGCCGCAACCCATGCCAAGTGTAAAAAATTTTCAACACACAAATATGATAAATTTTGACAATTTATACTCGTAAGTTTGCCTACTAATCACTTATCCCAAATCTTGCAAAAGTAGTCAAGTTTTGCAACTACAAAACTAAAATAATAATGAAAGAAATAAAATTACCTAATAGGTCCAACCGTAATCAATCTTTTTGCTAAAAACAATTCCCAAATTTCTCAAGAGTAAATTGTAAAAGGTGCACATGAATGATGTAATGTAGGTGTCTTCTTATCTTAAATAAATGTAATACAGAAATCATATATGGGAATTAAAATTAAAAAATAAAAAATAAAAAAAAGAATCTAGAACACTTGCTGACATGGCACAACAGGAGATTATAAAAATTAGCAATATATATTTTTTTCAATGTAATTTTCACCATGCAGTGCATGGATTCGAGTAAGAGAGAATTTTGTTTGGAGTTACACTGCAAAGCAGAAGGAACAACGAACTGAAGGATTTTCTGAATATGGGTCTCCATATGGTCTAGAAAGACTAGGTTTAACTCAAGCTCATAGCTCAGCCCAAATATAGACCAGCTTAATATTAGCCCATATCTCAATGTAAAAATTCATGCTAGTCTAATAATAACCCATCCAAATTAGTCCAAGTAGTGGCAACCGTCCCAAAGGCCCAAACTCATCCCCCCTTGTTTAATTCTTCAAGTTCCAATATCAAATCCTAAGGTCAAATGGAAAAGAAATACCATATTACTAGCCCAAATCTCACAAGACCCATAAGAGTAGCAAAAGAATTCCTAAAACTTGCAATGCTGGAATGGGCTTTGTCCCAAACAAGAGCTTTGGGCACATAGTTGTTGGTCACGCTAGAGTTTACTTCATGGATGGGTGTTGGGCTTGTATTTGCACATGAGTGAGCACTTCAACATTCCACATTTGCAACATGAAGTAGCCCCATTCAAATTGAAACCAAGTTCGTAGATACCATACTTTTGTTTCATTGAAATGTCCTTTGATTTGGTCAATTTTTTTTGCTTTGATTTGGCCAAATTAAGAGTATCTTCTTGACACTTAACTCATTTTTTTTTGGGTCTTGTTTTGTTTACTGCTTCTTTAACTATCATTTTACTCTTTTCTATATTATAATAATAATTGAACAAAATTTGGTAACAAACTTAATTGCTCAATATCTTTTTATTGTATATGAATTGTGATAAATTTTCTATTGGATTATATATATTTTTTATATCATTCTTACTTGCAAAATTTTTAAAATTTCAAAAATCATTAACTATGTTACAATCAAATATTTAAATTTCTAAGCTATTTTATTCTTTCTTTTTTTATGAACTAAGCTATTGTATTCTAAAATTATGCATAAAAAATAAATTTATAGATCGAATAGTAAATATTATCTAATTAATACGAAATTTGACGTCCGTTTGAAGAACATAAATAATATGAAATCTAATTGTTAGATTTTCAAAAAACTTTTTTTTGGGCTACAACTAAAGTTTCTAACCAAAAAATTTTCATAATAAACTCTATATTTTGTTTATTGATGCTTTAACAATATCATTTACCCTTTTTCATTTTAAAAAAATAAAATAAAAAACTTTAACCATTACTTGGGGTTAGACCATTCGATCACAGCGATGGTCAATTTAGCTGACACAAGAGATTACGTAAGGCAGTAGATTAACAAGGTTTTTGAATGGGTGATTTGGAACTACGATTACTTGTTGCTCACTCTACAATTTGACCTAATATACCTTAACTAGGAGAGTCATTACATCAGATGGTCGGTTCCAGTTGACCATTAACCTGGATGGATGTAATTCTTTCGAAACCGTCAAAAAAGTAGACTCCACCTTCAACATCAACCATTTATTTTAACAATAAAATCTAGCACGTAACTTTTAGCATAATAATTTATTATTTTAGTAAATAGAAACTACTTTTTCCATAGTTTTATGCGCAATTTGTTAAAATGATCAATCATTTTACATAAATTATATCACTTTTTTTTTCATCACTCATAATCAATCACTAAATTATACAAAAATTGTGTTTTTATATTTATTATAATTTTAAAATAATTATACAAATATGTGACACATTCAAAGGGCCAAGTTTAAAACCACACGACCCCTTTAAAAAAATTAGTTTAAAACCTTATGACAACCCTTGAAAAATATTTAAAAAAAAGATCCTTCTTGAGCGAAAAATATTTTTAAAAAAAGATGAAGACACAGTCTCTAAATCTTGAGTGCATGACCGATTTAGCAATAAAGACCTCTCTCTCCCTCTCTCCAAAAGAAAGAGTCCATTCTTTTTGAGAAAGAGAAAGAGTCCATTCTGAGAGGTGTGTAAAATTAGTTTTTAATGGTCTGTTTAAATAAGTATTTTCCGTTAGTTAATACTTAATATACTTATTTTTATAGCATAGTTTTTTTTTTTTTAAGTACAACTATATTCTTAAAAAAAAAACCTTCCCATCAAAAAATATATATAATATATATATTCTTAAGAAAATTATTAAGTACTTCCGAAATATCATAAATACGTACTCATCTCTCTCACATAAATGGCGGGTCTCACCATGAATTTAATTAGTGAGACCTATCATTCATGTGAGAGGAAGGAATACGCATTTATGATACTCCGAAAGTATACAATAATTTCTCATATTCTTATCTACCTTTTTAACAACAAAATTTAATCCAATCATTAATCTATTTAACTTTGATTATTGAAGGTTTGTCCGAGGAAAAAGTTTCCACAGATAATCAATGCGCAAAGTGCGCCTTTTTGTTATAATACTGAGATCATAAATATTTTTTCCTATTTTAAAATCAAATTATATAGAAACCAAAATCTATTGCTTGGCTGTGTGCTAGCTATATATGTATATACTAGAAAAAAAGCATACAAATATGTTGGGAAATTTTTTTTGAAGAAAACAATTTTATACTATCTAAATTCTAATAAAAATTCAAAGCCTGTCGGTTATAATAATATTGGGTAAGCACCAAAGCAAAGGTATTAGTTAATTTATATAAAAATAAATTCATCAAAAAGATTTATATAAAATAAATATGTATATTTGATGATTAATTGCAAATATCATTGAGTATATGACATGAAGCTACACATATATTGAAAACTGAATATATATAGTTACCACTTAAAAAGCTTAAGTCATGAACTTTGGTAATACTTGTTAGGGAGAGATGAATTTAAAAATACTATTTATAACCTGCATGTGTGTTTGCATGAGAGAGAGAGAGAGAGAGAGAGAGAGAGAGAGAGTAAATTGATAGGAACGGATGTAAATTATACATCATATGTGTGAATGTGTGTGTCATATTCTTATTACATTTGAATGGAGATAAATTAAACATTTTTATCAATAAAACCATAAAATTAACTTATTATATAATATCTTCTTATTATTTTCATAAATTAAAATAAGCAACAATCCCAAATATAAAACCTTTGATATAGGTAACACAAATAATATTAGTAGAACTGCTTCTTTTGAGAGAGAATTTAAAATGACCTCACCAATACACGTGAGTTAGTCAAAAAAAGAAAAAAGAAAAAAAGGTTGTGATCCTTCACATGTGGCCAGTTGTAACTGAAGTTTAGTTGTAGTCTTGCACTTTGGTGTTGGTTGCCAGTGTGAAAGGGCTCCATTACAACAACAACAACAACAAAATTTAATTTTTTGATTTTTTTTAATAATCAAACAAGTTTTCAAGTTGTTATTTTCTAAAAATTATTTGACAATAAATATTTATAAAAAAATTTCTAATTTAAAAACACAAAAACATATAGTAATCTTTAATTTCAAAAACAAATTTTAAAAGTCTCTTTTAGAGTTGTATTTCAAACTAAATAAACCTTAATTGTTGTCCTTTTGATAAATACCAAAAAAAATGAATATTTTTTTTAAAAGAATTTCAACTTATGGCATCTATTACTAATGGTAACTTTTTATCATCAAATCAAGATATCAATTAAGTTTTGGAATAAGTGGAGATTGAACTCCAGATCTCATATACAACCATCAGAAAGTTTATCAGTTGAGTTAACTGGAATCCAAAAAAATAGACTCAACTACAAAAAAATTTAATAATTAAACTACTTGGAAGTTATAATAAAATGCTTTTAAAGAGTATCATGAAAGTGAGAATTCTTATTGTTGAAGTGGGCCAAAAAAAAGAAATGAATTTAGACTCGGCTACAAAAAAATTTAATAATTAAACTACTTGGAAGCTATAATAAAATGCTTTTAAAGAGTATCATAAAAGTGAGAATTCTTATTCTTGAAGTGGGCCTAGGGTTAATATTAATAAACTTTCTTCCAATTTCACTTCCCAATCATATGTGTGTTTTTTTTTTTTGAATTTGAACAAGAGGACCACACCACACGGTAGGGTTGACCTTTCCAAGCTCATTTCACACGGCTGTAAATCAGTCAGTTATCCACACACACACACACACAATAAAAATAAAAAAATAAAAATCAATCACACACATCAAAGCCCACCGTCACCGTATTCTTCTCAATCTTTCTTTTCACTTTTGTTTTGTTTTGTTTTTCTGTCCCACAGATAAAGCAACACCAACAAAAGAAAAGAGAGAAACAACATAGAAAAAACATCATTTGCAGTATCATCAAATCAAATGTGGAACCTTCAAAAACACTGTACTGCACTATAAAAAAAAAAAACACACACAAACGGAACCTCGAAGTACAACATTTTTTTTTTAGTTAGTACACAATCACAGACATAAACCCTCTCTCTTTCTCGTTTCAATGGCGGCTGTGCTGCTTTCATTTGTGTCAAATTCTGAGCCTAATTTTCCGTTTTCAATAGAGAATCACTCGCAAATATACAAACCCATGTTGTATTTTTGCTTCTTGGTCTTCTTCTTCACCTTCTTTCTCTTGGTTATCTCCTACTCCACGTACAAGAGGTTGAAGAAACCTGAGCAGAACCGAGAAAAGGAGGATACCCAGAAGCCAATTCGGAGCGACCAGTTGGAATTCGAGCGTGCTTTGGATGAAACATCGGGTGCGGCCCGTGAAAATGACCCGACCCATTTGACCCATTCGCTTCTTTTGGAGATCTTGCCCTCTGATTCTCCCAAATGGGACTGTTTGTTTGGGGAAGAAAAAGGTGGTGACCCGGATTCGAACGGGTCGGGTTTGGATATGGATGGTGTGGATCACGGTGGGGATCAGAGGGTGATGAAGAAAAAGAAGAAGAGGGCCAAGAAGAAGAGGATGAATTCACTAGCTGAAGAAGGTGGTGGTAGTGAAGAGAGGCCGTGTGTGGAAAGAGGAAACTCGGGTCAGGGTTCTCGGGTCAAGCAGGAGTTGGTATGTTTGTACCCGTTTACATCATCAAGTAGTGCCATGCAGAGGAGGATCAAGCAGCAGTATGATGAGCTTGTGAAGTGCAATGAGACCAAAGGATTGACACTGGCACAGGTTTTTTTATTTTTTATTTTTTATAGTGTTTTTCTACCCAATATGTTAAAAAAATTGTGACTTTCTTATTGATGAGGGTGACTTAGAAGTTGGTCTTGTTTTCTGTTCTATTATGATCTTTGTGCATTTTTATGGAAAATACTGCGAATTTATTAAAAAAATAAATTTCTTCGAAACTGATGATAGGATTGGTATCTTATCAACGACGTAATAAATAAATTAATCAGTTTGTAAATTTCTATATAGCAAAAAAAATTAATACTTGTAGGCTTGTTGAATTACTCAAATTCCATTTAAAATTTTTGTAATGTGACAAGGAACACTCTTAATGGCTTTGGGTTGCTGCTTGTTTCACTCACTCTTCTTGCCTGTGCTATGGCAGATAAATACATGCCAGGGATATGAGTAATTCCTTCTTTTTTAGTTGGTTGGTTGGTTGGTTGTTTTGGTTGGGGGGGGGGGGGGGTGGGGGGGCGGCGTTGGGGTGAAGCTCTAGCTTTTGTAAACTTTTAATCATGGAAATGTAAGCTTAATATGTTTGGTTTGTGATAGACTTCAACAAGAAGGGAGATAGTTGACTTGGCCTGAATAATACGGCAAGCTTTTGAACGAGTCTTTTAATGGGATGGGTTAAAACTTTCAACCAGATAGGTTGTCAATGCAGGTAGAGAGATTGATCAATCAAATAAAGAGGAATTAGGCCAGGTGGAGAATGCGATAGTTAGCTACATGTTATTTATGAGTTGATATCAAGACCTTGATTATTGGACTAAAACAGGTGGTGGCAGATTTATCAAATGTATATGGGGTCTTTGTCAAGTAATTCTTAGATACTCCTGAAGCATGGAGAATGGTGTCAGAGGAGGGAGCACCATTTATGTTCCGGGAGTACCTAAGAATTTTCCGTTTTTGTGAACTTGAGAGGATCTTGGGAAACATTCTCCATTCTTTTGTGGGGTTGGGTGGGGTTGTGCACACAGTCTCTCTCTCTCTCTAGGAAACATCCTTCATTCTTTTGTAGCTTCATTTGTGTTTTTCCAAAGTTTCCTTCTTTAAATTAAATAATCAACTGAGGTAAATAACTTGTGCCAGGGTGATTTATTTGTGAGCCTTACACCATGTCTTGGTTCAAGGAGAGGTAATGAAGGATTTTGAAGGTTGTCTCAAGGCTGAGGTTGAAATCAGTATACATTTGCCTTGTACCCAGCTCATGTTTGAGACACAGAATCATAATTCAATGAAAACTCAGGTCTTCCTAGGGAACTGGTCCTTGTGGCTGCAAATATCTCCTTATGCACAGCACACATGCACTTTAGAAGTTTTTGTAGATGTTTTGTTGCAAGAGCAATGAGGTGTAGAAGAATTGAACTATGAGATTAAAGCCTATAACTAGTTTTTACACACATCCACATATTATTGCTTTGCTCACAGCTCAAGATATGTTGTTGTTCTCTTCCTGAAGACAATTGATGGTTCACCAACATCATATCAGATTCTATTTGCCCTTGACGTTTTGATTTGATTGCTAAGAACCACCATTTATAAAATTATGTTTGTCTGCATGTATCCGCCACTACAGAATATCTGAGGTCAATACTATTCATTTTCATTCCCTCTTTTATATATGTATCATACATGACAGGTGTTCTATTCTTTTTCTTTTTGTGTGTATGTTAATTCTATTCTTATTGTTGTAATGTAATCATCTTTGAGAGGGATAAATTTCAAAAAATTTGATTCAAAAGATAAGATTAATCCCATGGTCTTTCTGATTTATAGTTCATGAAACTTGTGATATACATTCCCTTTTTTAAATTGGATGATTGACTGATTTTTTATCTAAACACCAAGTATCTGCAATTGTGATGACTTTACATGTATCACCAAGCATTTGTGGTTGTCATGACTTTCTGTATATACGTATTGCAGGTTGGAGATTTTGCCAATTGCTTGATTGAGGCTAGAAATGAGCTACAGCATAAGTATGTTCTAAATTATTTTGAGGAAGCTAAGTTTGTCCATTATGTTTGTTTTCTTTTATAAATGTTTTTGGGTTGGAATCATTGTTTAGGACTCTCCTAGTATGTTGCAACTTGTTCTTCAAGTATATAAACCTATACTGTTGTGTGCCATTCAGAAGCTCACAACTTATTGATTAGTACAGTGAATATTAGGAATAGTTTCTTGATTGTTTAGTTAATGGCAAAATTTTCTTCCTAATTTCCCACTTGACCCCAAAAAACTTGGTTATTTCTGAGTTTCTTTTTAAGATATGGAGTTTTTAAAAGCATTGACTACTGTAATTTCACCTGATAGTTTTCCAATTAATTTCTGATTTCCGAAATACGCCTTGCAAAATTTAGTATCTCCTTTTATTTTTTGGGTATGCACAATTCTCTTTTCTCAAATACATTTCTATTATCCTTTTTTCTATGACAGGGCTGATGTCATCCAACGTAGGTTCACTATTACTAAGGCTCTACTATTCAAGGCAGACAGATCTTCCTTCGACCGCCTCCGCCAACAGGTTGGTACTTAATTCTTGGATTTGTAGGAAGCTGATGTGTTTTCAAGTATCTTGCCACCCCCATAAGTGGATTAAATTTAATTCCTTGATTTGATTTTTCAGATATACAAGCTAGAATTAGAACAAAAGAGACTAGAAGAGGATGCATTTGTTTATAATTGGCTTCAACAACAGCTAAAACTCTCACCGGCATACAAAAAGGTGCAAATTTAAGTCTTATTTTTGAATAAATATTTTATTTAGGCCTTGAATATAGATGGTTGGTCTGGGAGACTGGGATACTCTTTCTTGTTCCTGTAGAAGCTGCTTATAGAAGCTAATTGTGTAGACAAGAAATCATCTATGAAGTTTATATCCCCCCTACACAACACTTAGTCTTAAAGTAATTGCTAATTCTTATATTTACAGAATTTACATTTTCTTTGCACACTCTTAAAGTTTTACTGAATACTGATAATAGTGAACTTTGTCAAATTCCACTCCTAATACTCTCTTATGAACAAAACAAAACAAAAAAACAACTGCCAAAACATCCTTTCTCTTCCCTCAATTCTATCAAACCAGATGGAGTCTTTAGTATCTCTTTCTGCACCCGGTCTTTGATAGGATATGCTGATGATTCTAACATCCTATCTCTTATGAAAGATGGTTGAAATTAGCGCTTCCATGGAATTGAAGGCAAAATCTGGGGAGCTGGTGGAAAGTGTGGACACAGACTTTGCTGACATTTCATTTGAAGATTTTTTAGCACAAGAAAAGAAGGATTCATTTTGGTATGCTTCATTTGTAGGATGACTTTTTTGTTTGTTTGTTTTATTTTTGTGCCCTGCTTATATAATCATATTTTCCATTGCTATGTGTAGGCAAAGAAATGGCAAATCAAGATCATTCTCAAGTTGATGACAATATTTGCTCTGCTAACCATAATCACGAGTTTCAGTAATTCAGTTCAGTTGTATGTATATCCAATACCCAAGTCTTGCACTGTCACGGGAACTTTTTTGGCTGCCGGTGCTTCTTCAAATAGGAATATAACCATTGCTAATATATGTTCAAATTTTCTTTATAGGATTTTTCTATGGAAACTAGTTCATCAATATGGATTTTGAATGTAGCATACCATGTTCTACTGAAATTTGGCATTTTTGCTAACTACTAACATTGCCTTTTAAGATTTGAAATGCAATAGATGCTTGTAGATCTTATGTGGTTTGTCGCACTAGTCATATGTTTTTTATTTGAAGCTTTTTCTAGATATAACTTAAACATTGTGATTGACCCTGTAAGCTTTACCAGATGGTGCACAGCTATATGTTTGTACTGTATAGTTGAGGATGTGACTATTGTGTATAAAATGTTAGACAAATACTAGCCTTTGTGCTTGCAAAATCAAGTAAGCTTTTAAGTGCTAAGGTGGGTGGTCAGAATCATTGTGGATATCATGCTTCTAGATAAGATATGATCTCCAAGGCAAGTGCAAACAAATTGTCTATTGCAAGCATTTAACACCATGTTGTTTGAGAGTGCTACCAGGTAAAGGTAGTACTTATCAAGAAAAAGAAATCATTTTTTGTTTACGTTTTGTGATGTAGAAGGTAAGGCTCTAAATGGTTATTGAAATATCAAGTATGGAATGCGTAAGATGGTAAAGCTTTGCAGATCAGAATGACTAGTTCAAGCATGTCACGCTCAACAGCGTGTACAAATTTAGGACACCTAAAACCATATTTGAAAATGCCTTTAAAACTAGCTCAAGGACTGAAAACTTAGAAGGGGAGAATAAGTTTAACAAGGTGAATCCTACATTTACCATCCTAAGTCGTGGCCCAACGATTAAGATCTTGATATGGTGTAGTTCTCGAGTTCAAATTTTGAGGTTGACAATGAGGCTTGTTTTTTTTTTTTAGGCTGAATGACAATGAGGCTTGATTGGACTTCAGATCTATTTCCTCCACCATTTGAAACCATTGCTGCTTTAGGTTTGGTTGAGATTTAGGACACCTCTTAAGCATATTTGAAAGCGTAATTAAAACTTACTCAAGACCATGTGGAGAATTTAAGTTTTATTGTTTTAATAAGGTGAATCTGATACTTACCATATATAGTCATGGCCCAATGATTAAGTATGGGTTAGATCTCAAGTTCAAATTTTCAGGGGTAACAACATGATACTGGTTTGACTTAAGGCCTATTTCCTCCCACTATTTGAAAAACTATTAGTGTTCTAGGTGAGGTTGAGTTTTAGGAAACCTCCAAAGATATTCAAAAAAGTGTTTAAAACTAGACCCCAAGGCCCAAAAAAGGGAAGAATAACTTCATCAGTTATGAAAAAAAAAAAAAAAAAACTTGGTCAATTCGAGGTGACTAGCGTCTTGAACTTGAGAGGGATAATAGAGTTTTTGGTTTAATTTCTGCTTGCTTCATTCATAATTCTTACGTACATAAATACTAGTGAGGAGATAATACTCATCACAACAAATTCCTAAAACATAGGATCCAACTCCTATTTGAATTGAAATACAAATACTAATCTTAATCCCAATTTATTGCAGAAATTCTCTTCTTAATCTACTGCAGATCTACTGCTGAAGCTTATATGAAATTCAAGAGCTTTATTTGAATTCAACTTGAAAACCAGCATCCTTATCCTCTTATATTGTTATCCACATGCAATGTAATCTCCTTTTGGTGTTGTCTTAAGTCTGAACATTAGCAGAATCCTAAACTCACCATCTAAAGGTTGGACTTGTCATGGTACATATATCTCAAGTTCCAAATTTTTGGGTACAACGATGTGAAATACTAATTTTACTTGAGGTCTATTTCCTCCCACTATTTGAAACAATTGGTGCACTAGGTGGGATTGAGATTAGGTTATGGTTCAACTCATATGAAGGAACGCCCACAACCTCATCCCTAGGCCCATATTTATAGGTAGATAACCTTATGAGACTTACATATATGAGCCCTCCTATGTGAAAGGGACAAACCTTATCTTATTTTTTAGGATAACTTCAAATTGGTCACCAATTTGTCCTACTATGCACCTTCCTCTCCCAGAGTCAACTTCTTTTTTTCTTTGGAATGAAGGAGAAATTTATTACATCTAAAGGAGGGGCATGGGTCCAGTTCATCCCTCCCTAGGGGGAGAAAATTCAAAGGGGATAGAGGAGGGGAAATCAGCCCATCCACACTACAATGGCCCAATGGGCAGTCCTAGAAATAAGTTATGGGCTAGGTAATTATCCTGTCCATTTACATAGCAAAAAACCCAACATACAAAAAGTGTATACGTCTGATTTCAACCATGATTGTTTCATTGTTCGGACTTAGCCCAATTCACTTCAGACTGGGCTAGCATAGATTGCTGTGGCCATGGAGCTTGAGTCTCCTTCAAAAATCGCACAACAGATTCATCCTGAACCTCCTCACGATAGTTGATGTTGACATAAATGGCAATTTTTTTTTGCAAAACTATACTATTAGTCCCTGAAATTTATCCTGTGAACATAATTTGTCCCTCAAGTTTCAAGTAAGCACTATTGGTCCCTAAAGTTTAAAAAATGAGTGCTACTAGTCCTTCAACTAACTTCTGTTAAAAATATTGCTTATGTAACTAACGGAAAAATTACGTGACATTTATAATTTTACTGCAGGTACTTATAAATTGACATGGCAACTTAAGTGTCCTATGCCATATCAGCTATTTAATTATAAAGTTGCCATGTAATCTTTAATTGGATTTTATTTATTCTTATGCCAAAAAAACAAAAAACAAAAAGAGATAGGATTGGCTTCAGCCCCTCACTCTCTCCTCCCCTATTTTCCCTTTCTTTACTTCACCATTTTCCAGTTTTCTAATCAAGTGGCCGGACCACCTCAAAGTCAACAATAATTTACTGGAAACTCTCTTAACAAAAATCTAGATATGAGTTGAAGAGGACCACCTTTGAGGATACAAAGTCTTTTACGTAACTCTCTTTCTAATCTAAATTAATTGGCCACAAATCCTCTCTTGTTAACGAGAGTAGTCTAGTGTCAGGACCAAGAAACCAACAAATATTTTGAGAGTAGTGATAGACAACAAAGATTCCCACAGTGACTACCATTGGTTCAAGGCAGAGAAAGAAAAAAGACCAATTTTTTTTCAATTTTTTTTAAGGAAAATAAAACTTGAATATAATACTTCATACGTTTAAAGATTTATAATGAAACAAATTTAAACACTTTTTCATGCTATTTATGGATACTTTGGAAACAAATCTGAACAAAGAAACATAAAGATCTTTAGGAGATAAGCAGTCGATGGACATTCATGGAGAATGGTGAAGGATAGAGCTTGTATTGGCTGCTGCAGTGGCAACGAAGGCCATTTGGAGGAGTCGCTACGGCAAAGGAAGAGTGGTGGTGATGATAGTGACTGCAGCTGCAGCCACAATGGTTGGGAGAATGGCAGGAATGGAAGATGAAGTACTTGGGTCACAGGAAGATATTGAGAGTCTAAGACTTTTTTAGCAAAGGAAGATATTGAGAGTCTAAGACTTTTTTAGCAAAATAAAAAAAATGACGACTCATATGCCACCTCATAGTTTGTAAAAGCACTTGTAAATACAATGTAAAAGATGCACCAGTTGTAAATAATTTTGTAATTTTTTATTAAAAATGCCACATTATTAAAAAAAATGACAACTCAATATTCCATTAACCATGTAAGCAATCCTTTTGACTGAAGTTAATCATTTGACTAGTACCACTCATTTTTTAAACTTGAGGGATTAATAGCGCTCGCTTGAAATTTGAGAGACTAATTGTGCTCACAAGGTAAAATTTAGGAACCAATAATATAATTTCACCATTTTTTTTTTTTGAAAGAGAATTTCAACCTATTATAACATTCGCTTATGATAGAATTAAACTCAAATCACTTTTTTTTTTTTTTTTGAGAGAGGAAACTCAAATCACTTATCCAACCATAAATAAAAATTTTAAAAATAAAAATAAAAAATAAAAAACTTTATTTTTGGGTGCACCAATGATCTTGTCTTTTTTTTTTTTTTTTTTTTTTTTTTTGGGTTGATAATTTGTAAATATAGCCTTGGAGGTTGGTCTTTCAGCCACCAGCCATAGTTTAAGAGGTCAAGGGCCAGAAAATCAAGGAATATTTAATTATTACAAACTACAATTCACAACAATGCAGGTGCAACAAAAATACATTACCTATTGCCTCTAGAGCTGCATTATTTGATTTCTAAAATATCAATTATAAGTGCTCCTAACCAGATAACAAGAAATCAAACCACTTGAGACACATCAAAGATCAGTTGTAACCATATGGATATTATATAAGTATCCATACTTTAGTCACTGCTCAAGCTTCTTGCAAGAAAACTACTAAGCTACTGTTCATGACATTAACAAAGGTGTAAACAAACAGGCCAAGCCCATGCTACCGTCAACATAGACAAGGTTTTGAAGAGATTGCAAAATAGCTTTCAATTTAATCTTTATCCCTTCTATGCTTCCTGTCGTGGTCTGGAATTCATCCTCATCCTCATCACCCTCTTTCTGCATCTTTAGATCAGTCGATTTTAACAGAGGAGTAAATCTTTCGAACAAACCAGAAGCTTGCATAGAAGCCAATGGTTCCCGTCAAGACAAAGAAAGCGTAGGATACAATTACCATGTACCCAAAGTAAAGGATGCCTGAAACCAGCTTTGTGATCTCCAACTTGGTGAAGAAATAGAAGACGGAGTAAAGGAACAGGTAGAGGGCAGAGGAGCCGGCAGTCAAGTATGATCTCCACCACCAGTGGTAGTCTTCACTACACAACTGGAAGTAGCAGAGCACAACTGTTATCTCCGCACAAGTGATTAGAAGGATAACGAAGACTATAAAAAGGAAGCCAAAGATGTAATAGAACTGGTTTAGCCATATTGATGTTAGGATGAAGAAGAGCTCAATGAAAACAGCCCCAAATGGAAGAATGCCTCCAATAAGTATAGAGAAGACTGGCTTCATGTACCATGCCTGCTCTGGTACTTGTCTGGGGATTTTGTTAGTCTTCACAGGGTCTTCAATGGCTGGTTTTTTGAATCCCAAGTAACTACCCACAAAGACCAAGGGCACTGATATACCAAACCATAAGCAGAAAAGAGCAAACATTGTTCCAAAGGGTACTGCCCCAGAAGATCGCTCCTCCCAAATTAAGGCATTCAGAACAAAAAATACTGCGAAAAGAATGCCAGGAAACATAAATGCAGTTTTCAAGGTATTCCTTTTCCACTCTGTGCCCTTAAACATCTTGTGCAGGCGTGCTGAGGAGTAACCAGCTAACAAGCCCATGAAAACCCACAACAGTACCATGGCAGTCATAAGCCCCCCTCGGTTGGAAGGAGATAAGAACCCAAGCAAAGCAAAAATCATTGTCACAAGTGTCATTGCAAAGATCTGAACACCTGTACCAACATAAACACAAAGTAAACCAGAATTGATCGGTGCCCTGAAAACATCTCCATGGACAAGTTTCCATCCTGTTTCTTCCTGGGCCTCATCTTGGGTGTCCAATTGATTGTAATTGGCAATATCTCTGTACAGAGTTCTCATCATGATCATGGCCACCATGCCAGAAAGGAAAAGGACAATCATCAGAGAGTTTATAATGGAGAACCAGTGGATCTGATCATCATTCATGAGGAGGTATGTGTCCCATCGAGATGCCCATTTGATATCACTTTCCTGAGAAAAAGACCAACACAGGTTAGTTAAATGTATTATACAAGGGAAGGAGTTGAGTATGGAAGAGAGACATAGACAAGGATTTTATGAGTGAGTACCTTAAAGGAAACATCAAATGTAAAAACAACCTCCTTATCTGTCTCAACTTCTTGTGGAACGACGTTACCTTGCACTAAATTTTTGGTGTCTTTGTTGCACGTTGCTAATTGAGGGTTCTTATCATCCCAATCCTTGTATTCATGATTAATGCTGTTTACAGTATTTACAAGAGTCAAAAGCGATGACAAGAACATAAATAAGCTTTATATATATATATATATACATACACACAAGTAAAATTTCATTAAAAGGTTGAAAGGGTGCTACCCAAGTACATAAGAACATAAATAAGCTAGTTGTAACCACTTACAAATGTACTTGTCAAAAAACAACTTACAAATGCACTTTGTGGGCATTTTCAAAAAATTCCTATTTTCTTTAAACTTATTGGCATTATTCTTTTAAAATCTAAATTGGTATCATTCTTTTAAATCAATTTCAATGTATAAAATTACAAGGGAGCTTCTACATTTCATCTTTTCTATAATTTTCAGGCCATTGCAGAAAAAGTTATAGCATGTAGCACAAAAACAAGCAACAAATACATGCATCTCATATAAAATTCCCACAGTTACTTATCAAAAAAAATAAAAAATAAAATTCCCAGTTTCCCACAGTAACTCTTTAATATCAGAAGAAACGTCCAAGTTCCACACCAAAGAAGCAGAATGAAGCAAAGGAATATAACGCAAACAGCATTGCAGCATCGGACAAGTTCTGGGAGTAAGACTAGCTCAAACCATAGGTGTAAAAAAGCAGAGAAAAAAAATCAAAACATTTCAATCCATAGACAACTCTTCACAGTTCAACCCTTCTTTATCATGATGTAGCTGATTTTGAATATTTGTCTCTTGGTAAGATCATCTAAGCAGTTCACTTTTCTATGGACTTACACATGCACCAAGTGGAACCGAACCCACCCTCCACTTTACTCTGACAAGGGGAGGAGGTGCCATATATCAAAAACAAAAGAGGAAAAGATTCTCACACCTGTTTGGGGTAACCTCAAACCCTACAATCCGAGCCGAATCAGTCTCAAGATCCTTGTGATACATGACTCTAAAGCTCAAGTGGTTATTAATGAAATATTTCTCCTCTTTGCTCTGTAAAAGAAACAAATGTTTAAGATAGAACAAACACACAAAAATCCTAAAATAATAAGTTGCTTCTGAAGCATACCCCAGCATAGTTTCCTTTGAACCCAACACGGAAACCATGTTCGTAAGTTGTTGACTGAATTCCATCCCTCCTCTGTCTAAGGACAGCAACTGGAAGGTTATCTAAAATCCTGCAAGTGCATTCTGGAGATTTCAGAAAAAAGAGGAATATACTAAACATTCTAAATAAATTAATGCCTTTCACTTAGGAAAATAATTAAAATTCTTAAAACCCACAATGGAAAACTAAAAGATACTAATGGAAATAAGAAAAACTACAGAGACTTCATGAACAATATACAGCCAGTTCATCGACTTACATGTTAACTCGATATTCATCATCGATTTTTTCCTTAAAATTCTTAGCAGTTTCAGCATTAAGTTTTTTTTTACAGGCTACTTGACATGATTGCTCCTTCCTCATTTGGAACTGTCATAAAATTCATAAATTTAGTCACACAATAGTCAATAGACAATGAAAAAATAACTGAAATAAGTAAATGAAAAGGTTTTTTCCTATTCAGATTTGTAATACAGAAAAAAGGTAAAAGATACTCACAGTATAGACAGAATTCTCAATGCGGTCACCTCGAAGAACTTCCCCCAAGTTTTCAGCACTGTTCAAAATCTTGCCAGGCTTACAATAGTCTAGATAGTAGTAGTCATATGGAAGTTGTGTTTTAGTAGATGATAATTTGTTCACTTTGACTGGCAAGGGGTCTCCCTGTTCAAAGTAGACAATAATAATTTATAAGAAATTTGTGAGGGAAAAAAAAAAAAAAAAAACGCTGCAAGGAAATCAAACAGTGAAGAAACTTCTTAACCAAATTCTCAAAATACATAAGCCCAGCCCTTTTCTTTTCCAACAAAGTAAAAATATATTTGAACAAATGATACTTCCTGAGCTGGCCTCTAATCATCATAGAGACAGTAAACACTTGGAAAAATGAGATCTTTATAAAGACTGAAACTAATATCATTATACCCATAGTGATTATAGCACCCATTTTTATAAACCTTGGCAATCAGAATGGCTGCAAAAACTTCAAAACATATTAGGAGATCCAAAATTCAAACCAAGCTATGTACAATCCTATAGTGGAACATTCTAACCAAATCAAATCATTACCAAATTCACAAACTTGTTCTACAAAGA
Source organism: Quercus robur (assembly GCF_932294415.1). NCBI lineage: Eukaryota > Viridiplantae > Streptophyta > Magnoliopsida > Fagales > Fagaceae > Quercus > Quercus robur. The sequence goes on along the minus strand of NC_065538.1, from coordinate 10,854,199 downwards.
AGGATACTTCATTATGTGATGCAAAAGGTTGAAAACAAAATATGGTTCAAGAGTTCAGCTCAATGTACAGTCTAACTTCTTGTCCATGTAACTTGAATCAATTGTCTTTCATTTACACTTTTATGTGTAATATATTTGCACAAGCAGTACTTCCTGAGCTGGCCTCTAATCATCACAGAGATGGTAAACACTTGAGCTGGCCTCTAATCATCACAGAGATGGTAAACACTTGAAAATATGAGATCTTTATAAATTCTGAAACTAATATCATTATTACCCATTGCGATTAAAGCACCCATTTTTATAAACCTTTGCAATCAGAATGGCAGCAAATATTATGTAAATCTCAACAAAAACTTTCAAACATATTAGGAGATCCAAAATGCAATCCAAGCTATATTCAATCCCGTAGTGAAACATTTCAACCACCTACATAATATCCTATCTTGGATCACTTTGCAATTCACATCGAATACTTGATCACATTGGCTAGCTCATGCACACACAAGCTATTCAAAATTTCAAACTTTCTACCAATAGAAACATTAGACATAGCCTCCAAGTGCAATCCAAAAATGCCCATAGATACACACACATGAGCTATCCAACATATCTAACTTTCAACCAATAGAAACATTGAACAAGGCCTTGAGTGCAACCCAAATATACACATAGATCAAACCAATCCATCATTTCCTAGACCCAAAAACCAGAACAACCCAACAACACCAATCAAAACCTTTTAAAAAAAAAAAAAAAAACAACAACAACAGCAACAAATACAAACACCCAAATCACATTCCCAATTCCCAAAAATCAAAACTTTGACCTAAATTTCAACAAAAATCCAGATCCAAACAAAACCCATAATCCAAAAACAGCTCAAAAACAATCCCACAGATCCACCACAACATAAAATTAGATCAAACTCAAAAACCCAGATCCAATACTGCTCCACATAAAGCAAAGAGAACTCAAACAATACAACAAAAAACACAGAAAATAAAGAAACCCCAAAAATAGAACTACACAGGAAAGCAAGCAATGAGAGGTGAAAGAATGAAATAAAGCACAGATTTTGAGAAGTGGGTTTGGATTATAAGGGAACATACAGTCTGGAAATCGCGAGGAGCAACGCCAGGAAGGTAGAAGGAGTGAGATAGAGAGACAAAGAGGAGAAAAAACAAGAGAACTGTGGTCACTGTAAGCCCACACAGTGTACCCATTTTCTTCTTCTTCTGTTTGTGCTCAGAGCCACGGGGAGAGAGAGATGGGGTTTGAGGTTTCTTAGAGAGAGAGAGAGGCGATGGGGTTTGAGGTTTTTTAGAGAGAGAGAGACAGGAGACCGGATTTTGCAATTATTACTTGCACGGTTTCACTGAGAAAATCTAGAAAAACATAAAATTTTCGCAATATTTTTTTATTATTAATAATTTATCATTTTTCTTTGCTTCAAATTGAGCTGATATTCATAAATTTATTACGTTATTGATAAAATCAAAAATTTACAATAATATTTTTATTGATTTTCATAAATTTAGTACTTTAATTGATAAAATTAAAATTTTACAATAATATTTTTAATATATAAAAAAAAATCTAATACTTACAATATATAAACTTTAGGCATGATTTTCTATTAGTTTTTTATTTTATTTTTTGGCTTTTTATAAATTTTAATGTGAGTGTTAATCTTGTTATTTGGACTAATAATAACAATTAATCCTTGCATAGTTGTTGCACTTTAGTTTTGTAACAAATTAAGCCTTTTATTAGTATTTTATATTAAAAACTAACACACTTGATCACACGATTTACTTGATTTTATTATCATGCATTCATAATGTGATATGGAAATGTTGTCTAATTTATTACTAGCTTAATATATTGAGAGTAATCGTTCAAATAAAGAAATCCAAACCAAATTAACACTCACGTCTCACGTCAAAGCCTTAAGGGGCTTTATAATAGTAGTACTTTCTAATCATTTTCAAAAAAAATTATATATATAAATAATATTTATAAAATTATTATTAAAAAAAAAAACCCTAAATGGTTGAGAAAATTTTTGGTCCTATATTAATCGAATTGTTTGCCTAGTTCCAGCTCTCAAGTGAGGCTAATGACTTGTGGACATTTTTTTATCCCATATTAATGAAGCGTTTGGCTACTCTTAAGTCTAAAGTGTCCCTCTCACCCACCAAAAAAAATAAAATGTCTAAAATGTCCCCTCCAAAAAAAAAAAAAAAAAACTTTTAGGTTAAATGCATTTATTAGTATTTTTAATGGAGTCAAGCATTCAAATCTATCTCCAAATACATGATGTAATGCACAAACTAAAGGGGACTCGTAATTTATTATACTTATCAAAGTACATCTATTTCTTTATAAGAAATGCTGCGTCTATAACAATTTTATAACATTTTTACAGCATTGCTTACCCATCATTGCCAAGTCACAAAACACAATTTAAATAATCTGACTAAGAAAAGAAAACAAAAAAAAAATTTGAGAATTCAAAACAAAATAAAAAGATTAAGAAGTGAGCGCCTCTGCCTCTACCCTCTGCCCTCTGCCCTCTACCTCCGTCTCCACCTCCACCTTCGCCTCCGGTGTGTGAGAGCAAGATATGTGGGTCTCATCGTTTTGAGGAAGATAGAGAAGCAACGATGTGTGACGACGGGGAGAAGAAGTGAGCGTCTCTGCCTCTGCCCTCTACCTCCGCCTCTGCCCTCTGCCCTCTGCCTCCACCTTCGCCTCCAGTGTGTGAGAGCAAGATTCTTCCTTCTACAAAACCCCTAAATATGCTGATGTTTTGAATTTCATATGATTGTTTGTTTTGTTTTCTTAATCTTTTTATTTTGTTTTGAATTCTCATTTTATTTTGTTTTTTGTTTTCTTTTCCTAGTCAAATTATTCAAGTTGTGTTTTGTGACTTGGCAGTGACAGGTAAGCAATGTTGTAAAAAAGTTGTAGACGTAGCATTTTTCTTTATCTATACTGTGGTATTAATAATAGGATTTCTCTTTTTCGTTTTCAATTTTTGGCATACCAAAATATTATCATACAAATTCTAAAATAACATACCTTTTAGTTTAATTTTTGTATACAAAAAGGCAAAAAAGGTTAAAAGAGTAATACTACTCATGTATAAAAAAAAAATGGTCATTCTCACCACTTATTTGAATTCAAATGTTTGATTCTTCTATGTATTTGTTATCTATTTGAATTCAAATGCTTCAATTATCTTCTCAAAAAAAAAAAATCAATTACATCTATAAAAAAATACTTCAATTTCATACACGGTTATTTCTTCCAAAAAAATATTGACTCTTATTTGTATTTGTTATCTCTTTTTTTTTTTTCTTTTTTTTTCTTTTTTTTTATGGAATGTATTTGTTATCTACTTGAATTCAAATACTTCAATTACATCTATCAAAAAAAAAAAAAAAAAAAAAAAAAAAAAAAAAATTACATACACGGTTACTTCTTCCAAAAAAAAATCTAATTCCTATTTGTATTTGTTATTGTAAGGGCCAGTTAGCCAGAAGGTACTATTAAAAGCTGTACGAATTGGGCCTATAGCCCAATCTGAGGATATTAACTGTCAAATAAGGTTATTATGGGAATGGTATGATAAGAAAAAATAAGGATTGTGTGTGATAGTCCAAAATATGTCCGAGGAGGAAAGCTATCTCGGAAATAGAGGTCCGAGGTCAGTAAGAATGTCTTATCATCCTGGACATCCTTCAAGATTGCATCACGATTAGAAGTCAGACATTGGATAAGGGATGAGTAAAGGGAGGCAATAAATATCTTCAAAAGCTGCTACATTCACATTAAATGCATCCCAATTAACTCTCTGGCCGCATTAATGTGGAGGTGATACATAAATAGTGGTTAAGCAGCCTTACAGCTGCTAGTTGGAGGTTCTAGGAGGTGTTGGATGGGACAAGAAGGAGTTCTTAGAACCTAACCTACACGTGTATGGTAGAGATGATACCAAGATTATAGTATATAGCATAGAAAGGTGGCCAAAAAGAAGGGATCGAAAAAACTAAGAAATCTTTGTAATAGTCCTTTGAACTCTTGTAACCTTGTTCATCAATAAGACATTAAAACATAGCTCCTCAGGCCGTGTCGAGGACATATTTTCTTATCTTAATTGTGTTTGATGCTCTTAAATCAACAATTGTTATTGTCTTCCTTATTGGATAAAACTAGTTCTTTCACCCACGCTCTACAAATTCATTGTTTGGGCTTATTAGGCTAAACCCAATCCTATATTGGGTCCAATCCAAATTCTTTCCCTATAGTTATCTTCTTTCTTTTTTTTTTAAATTCAATTACATACACAGTTACGTCTTCCAAAAACAATTTGATTCTTATTTGTATTTGTTATCTTTTTTTCTTTTTTTTAATGGAATGTATTTGTTATCTATTTGAATTCAAATACTTCAATTACTTGTATCCAAAAAAAAAATCAATTACTAAATTACATACACGGTTACTTCTTCCAAATCATTCCTAGCTATTTGTATTTGTTATCTTTTTTTTTTTTTTTTTTTTTTTTTTTTTTTTTTTTTTTTTTTTTTTTATGGAATGTATTTGTTAACTATTTGAATTCAAATACTTCAATTACATCTATCCAAAAGAAAAAGAAAAAGAAATTAAATTACATACACGGTTACTTCTTCCAAAAAAAACTACTCATTCTTATTCCACTCCATACAATTATCACATCAATTAGATAGGCTTAACTATTAAAAAAAAAGTAATAATAATAAACAAAACAAAAACAAAAACAAAAATTAAAAATTATCATTTTGAATACAAGGAAAAAAAGTTTCTAAAAAAATATAACGAAAAAAAAAAAAAATCCTACCAAAATACTATAACTATTTCTAAAAACAAATACAGTAATAGATACTATTTTAAAAAAATTTATTAAAAGATATGATAGTTACAATTTTTCTTTACAATTTGAAACTTTAACCCCTAAAAAAAAAAACTCTCTTTCTCTATAAGAAGTCCTTCCCTGCCAGGTCATTCTCTTAATTATGTTTTCTTTTTCTTTCTTTTTTTTTCAATCATTGCTCATATGATTTTGATTGTTGTATGAGATTTTGATTTATTTGTTAAGAAAATTGTAGGAAAATTTTCTGGAATAATAAAAATTGTATATAACTATTTTCAAGGTTATTAGAGCAGTTGTCGTTGTTGTACATCTGGTTTTATGGAGGGCAAAACTAAAGAACTAATTATTTATTTTATTTTATAGGAATTGGTTTGTCCATGAAGCACATGAAAATAAGAGATTCAAATAAGGGGAGATTTCCGTGAAAAACAAGGTCATTAGTCAATTTTTATTGTTTAAGTCTCTATGGTTATTTGCTTCAATTTTTATTTACTTACAAATTTTTTGACCTCAAATGTCCAAACTAAATTGCTAATTTTTCACCATTGGAAATTCTTTGATTGGCGAGCCTCTAAAATTTATGACATTAGAATAGAAATTAAACATGTCAAATTTAATATGCAAAATTGACCAACATAGTAAGTATTTCTTTAAGCAAAATTGAGTAATAAAGTAAGTATATTTCCTCTCTTTCTCTCACCTATTTTGGAACCTAGTGTGCATTTGGATTAGGTGGAAAAATTAAAATTATTTCACTATTCAACTTATTTTTACTACTATTCATGAGTCTCACTGTATTTTTTGACACTATTCACGAGCTTCACTGTACTATTTTAATTAACTTTTATCTTTATTTACAGTACTTTTAATAATAATTTTTCAGTTTCAGTAAAATAAGCAGTATCCAAATACACCCCTAGTGTGCCATTGCAACAAATTTTCTCTGGCAAGCAATTCAGTAGTCTTGGTACCAAATTTCACTTCTCTTCTCATTTAGCAAAAACAAACTTTAAACAGTATACACATAGCTTATAAATTCGAATTTTGAGCAATATTTAGCCAAAACACTCTAGAGTTTCAAATATAATAATAATGGAATTTTAGACTCCAGTTGATACAAAATATCCTTTCGATCCTACAGAGTTCTAAAATTTTAATTAATAAAAATGAATAAAAAGTATTTAAAATGTCACAATAAACTATGTGTTAAAGTAAAGGATGATGATTAATGTCCTCTTGAATCCACATGTATTAGAATTTATGGTTATTTGGCTTCTAGTAATATATTGGAGAATTTTACAATATGGTTTTTTTTTTCTTTATTTATTTATTTTATGTATCATGCTTGTTTAATTTAAATGGTTAAAATTGGGTATTACTTTATCACATATATTATATAAAATAGATGAACCATTACGGTTGCATATATTTACATATGAGATGATACAAAGAGTGTCTTTTTATCAGCCTCTTTTTAACTAAAATAATATCAATTATGTGATAACCATTTAATAAAAGAACATCCTCTAGAACTATTGCAGGTACTGGGAAATTGGGGGCCCAAGTCCACTAAAAACAGTAATGCCTTGTCCCTCGTATGCTCAACTCAAGCCCACACAATAGAATTTTTAAAGAGAGTGGAAAAAAAGTTCAAGCATAATTTTGGGACTAAGTTCTGGTCCAATTTGAGGAACTAGAAGCTCTAGAGATAGACAATTCGAGTAGTAATTTAGGATTTTATTGTCTTCGAAAGAATCCAAGGACTTGTTCTTAAAGATGGGTGATACAGATTCTACACTAAACCTTCATTGTTCATTCTATAGTTTATTTTTACACTTCAAGAAAAATCCCCCCTTTCCTTATAAAGCTTCTTTCCCCTTATATATCCTCCTTCTTGGCATCTTATCCCTCCACATGTACGCCCCATAGCTCTTTTCTGGATACTTGTCCCATCAAGGTTCTGCTAAAGGTGGTAGAAGGGGTTGCTAGTTATGAAAACACTGTTTAGGGGTCACTTCTACATTAATGCAGCTGATAAGGTTATTACAGAGCATTCAATGCGATGATGGAAGATATAACCTTTCAGGAAGCCTCCTCCCACCATGTTGATCCTCTCCTAGAATGCTATTTCTCCCATTCGGGCGCTCATCAGATACTATGCACCTTCCCCATCTTCTTCTCGGGTAGACCAACTTCTCAGGTATGCATTTTACAAATGAGTGGGTACAGGACATCCTACAGCTTACTCTTCTCGGTCCTTGAACACCCCCACAACTATATTTTAAGTATTGAATAAAATTAATATTATTTTTCCTATAAAATTTATGTGAGATTTACATAAATTTTTTCATATGCTAAACAACCGTTAATTTCATACTTCTATTGCAAGATGGTAAAGGATTAAGGAATATGCTATCCTCATTTTTCCTTTCCCTCTTTTATCTTTTTTTTTTTTTTGGTCTTTAATTTTTAGATATGTTTTTTTAACAAAAAGAGAGAAAGGGGAGGGTTTTTTTTTTTTTTTGGCCCCCACAAAAATTCGGAAGATAAGATTTCAAGCCCAGGTTATCCCTATGCGAGGAATTCTAATGGCACTTGCAGGGCATGAAATATCCAAATGTGACCACAAGGATTTTGTTCTATTTCCAATAAATATTATATGTGATTTATGCATTACAAAAATGATTAAGTTAATCCACTTTCAACCTTTAGCAAAAGTTGAGATTGGATTGGGATAAGACCCCCTATCATTGAATCCTTTAAATTACTCAAATTTTTATTTAGATGTAAGACGTATGACATTTAAAAATCAAATAAATGTCATGTGCCTCGCATCTAGCAATACAGAGGAAAAAAAAATACTTCTATTTTTAACCAGTCGTGGGATGTCTTACATTTAAAACAAAATGGGGAGGGGATTTTATTTCTTGGTATACTTTCCACCCCGATGAAAGTTGTAATCTTAAACCTTGAAAAATGCTTAAGAGGTGAGAGATTAAACAAAACTTTTAAGATTTTTAAGTACATATCATGGTTTAAGTTGCCTAAGTTCCCTTAGTTTCTTAGAACTCTTTCTTATGTACTAGGCCTTTGCATTTTGTGTTCCATTCAAAGGGCACAGGAGATGAACTCATAACTTAAATTCCATTGTTGTCTAGAAAGCAAATAACGAAGATCAAATGTTCATGTCAGTAACAAAAGATGGAATACATACAACTAGGCCAAAGAGGGTTGACGTCTTATTTCCTATGCAAAACCCCCCTCCAAGGCCTAATGTTTGTTACTGGTACTCATATCGCATTGACCAAAAAGTAATGTTATGAATGCAATAAGGACATAATATTTTCACAATTATTGACATAGCCTATTGTAATTGAAGATCACTTTCATCCATGTCCACTACTGATACTATTTTTATTATGCACCAGTCACCACTTATAATTTGTTGTGAATTTTTCTTCTTAAAAGTATTGTATCCATAGACATATTGTTAATGAACAGAGTTAAAACAGTTTAGATTAATTGCTATGTCATTTGTTTAAAACTCCCACACGGGTAGTACTAGTATTTGAAATGAAGGTCCAGCTAAATGACTAAACTGTATCAGTTACCAAATGACACAAAAGGAGCTCAGTTTTGCTCTTAATGAACAGAGAGAGACACAGAGAGAGGATATTTTAATAGTCAAATTCGGAACCAACAAAATATTGAACTACCAAGGTTTGGAAACTTTAGGTGGAAGTCATTTAGCTTGAGCAAACTGAAAACGAAGGTTTAACAACTTTTTAAATAGGCAATCAAGAGGAACATGTTAAAATGTGGGACTTGAATGAATCCAATTCAGCTAGAACTTCTTCCTCGGGCCTGTATATCAAATCAATCATCCGCCATATCTGCACCAGAACCATCACTTTTTCATCAAGGAAATGTACAGCAGCATAAATACAAAATATTTTCATATCTTGAAGTACATTTTATTTTTACATGCAAGTTGATTATTATTCAAGCAAAATGCTATCCCTCTGATATTTTTCACTATTAAACTACTGAAGGAAAAAAATGCACATTCTATATGATAAGCTACTAGGGTTAATATATATATTGATTACCTGCAGTGTACCACCTCCTCCAGTACTTTCACAATCATCGGACACACTGACAATTGTCCACGGATCAGATGCATTCCAATGGAAGTCCACAACCTTGTCCCTACATGCATAAAATAGAAATAAAGTATTGTGTACAAAATCTTCAGAAAAAAGCATCCAGAAAGCATATAATTGCATTAACATCCAATCAACAAGTAGTAACAAACACCAAATTCAGCCCCCCAAAAAAACCTGTTTGTATAGCAAATCACACACACATAAGATACACAAATTCATACCTATGGCCAGCATGTCGGAAGAATAAGCCTGGAGGAACATTTTGCATTTTAGATCCAACATTACCAACCTGAAAGGCAATAGGATCAGTTACATGCATAACACAAGAAACATAAATGCCACAATGACTAAGCAAGAATTGAGCAATGAGTTTCAGATTGGGATGAACCCTAATAAACAAAATTGATAATTTCCTGTAGCCAGATTCAACAGAAATACAACCGAAAATTATAAAAAGAAAAGGGAACACAACCATCGTCCATCCCACCCACCCCCCAAAAAAAAAAAAAAACTTAAAAGGGGAAAAGTGGGTACAAGAGTGATGTGAAAGCAGGGAAGATCTAGTTGGAGTAATTAAATCTCACTTAACCGCTCTGAATCGCTTTGGTGTAATGCTGAAGTAGAAATACTTCAAAGTCCAAACCCATGTATGACTAAAATCATCCACGCAACAAGTAAAAAATTATAAAGTGATACAGAATAATACTTATAATCAGTCATAGTAGTAGGAACCATTGGATTGATAATTTGATATCCTCACTACTAAAGAATAATACCAGTGAACGAAACCAGATTACTTCTAAAACTTCCTGAGAAGCTTGAGATTAGCAAAAAACAGCACTTGGAACAATAAAAAATAAATAAAATACCCTCAATACTTATCAATAATAAAAACTACCTCTGGAAATCAGTTGCTCGCTAATAAAATAGTGAATGCAAGGCACATTTATAACAGGCAAATTGTGACGCTGGAAATCTGCTTGAAGGCTTTACATATATTCCACCCCCCAACAAATCAACCCATACATATGTAGAACCATCTTATACACTGCATTTGATCATTATAGGAATAATAACTTTCCTTATCTACTGTCAGTTCACCATATATTTATCAGTTTCCATCTCTTACCATCACAGCATTGTTGGTTCTTTTTTTGATATGATCTATATGTTGTCTTATGATCATGTGTGTGTGTGAGTGAGAGGCAGAGAGAGAGCAAGGTTGTATAGAGAAAAATTATAGCTTCATACCTTCTCATGATCCCAAATGTTCAAAATGCCATCCTCAGCAGAACTTCCAAAGACGGATGACTTGTCAGGAGACCACTGAAAACAAATGCATATTTTTGTTAAAAATAACTAAATAAGTCCTATTCCTGAATATATAACAAAAGGCATGATGTAACATAAAGCCAAGAAAATAATCCCAAAACTTTTCTATCACCTGTACACAAAGGACAGCTGCATTGTGACCCTCAAATTTATGAACATGTGATCCAACACCCCCAGAGGTGAGATTACGGCGATCAAACATGCGAACAGTAGCATCAGCAGACCTAAAGGAAAAGCAAAGCAAATTTAAGTAAACCAAATAACGGTATGAACTGTTTAAAAAAAATGACAATTCAAATAGGTCCAGAAACAGAAAACATTGAAACAAAAGCACACAGATCATGACACATTCTGCATTGTGAAGCGTCCAAGAGATCAATTTCATTATGCAAAGCCTGAGAGAAATAAATACCCTGTCAGAATGAAATTTACGTCATGAGGATTCCAATCAACACAATGAAGATCAGCATCATGAGCTTTCTCAACCTGCCCAAATGACAACCAAATAACTGAGTTGCATCAAACATTTAATGCAAAGCCATGAGAAGAGAAGGCGGCAGCATTTTCAATTCTACAACACAAAACTTGCATAATAAAGAGCACTGTAGAGAAGGAAAAAGGATCCCTAAAACAATCAAGACGGGAAAATAAATAAAATTCCTATTAGAATAATCAAATGAATATTTAGATTTTATATGTCAGTAATTCATACTTAGAAAATCTTTGGTATTGTACCACAGCTTGCCATGGCACAGTAAACTGATAGACAAAAGAGGAAGAATTGCAACCTTGACAACTGGAGAAGATCCCACTCTTGCATCCCATAATATAAGACAAGAATCATCGCCTACGCTACAGAACTCCTGTGCACTTTTAACACAAATAACAAATAATAAATGCATATCAGAAAATCAGGGAAAAACAGCACCTACAGTTCCTGTGCAATATAAGTATAAAAAAGACATGAGATTCAGGAAATAGGGAAGAGCTTTGTTTTCTCTTGAAATATCTACATGGGGGTAATTCCCAAGCACTACTTGATGTCAAATGACAAGAAACAAAGAACATGTTAATCACTAAATTAAATGCATGATTGCAAATATGTGACAGATAATAAGTTATAGGCCATGTGGAAAAATCACGAATATAGAACCACAAAACCATACATAATCAATGCATTTGACTATGATTGATGAAAGCTACCTTGATGGGCAGAACTGCACATCTTCTACGGTATCCCCATGCCCTTGGTAGACACCCCGTGGACCAATAGAAGGGCTGTCTGCAGGTTTATCATTAGTCCCACCAGCCTTAGAGGCATGCTTAGCGCTGCTGCCACCAGACCCCGGAGACTTTGTAGCCCCTGTGTCTGCTGCTAAAGTCGAGATATGATCGTGAATACTCCACAAAACTACAGACTTGTCCTTGCCTGGCACAGAAAGTTCCCCAACAAATGATATGATTTGAAAGGAGATATAGTTCATAACTTGAGTAGAGGAAGAAGATGATCAACTCAAGTTCAACATCACAAAGAAGTTTTAATATTGACATTATCTGGGGGATAGACATGCAGCAAGTTTATTCAATTACAAACCCAATATCACATGACTCAATAAATGAGAACACACACACACACACACACACACACACACACACACATATATACACACATACACACACGCACACATGGCTGGTTAGCTGACATTGATAGAGGCACAAGATAAATATATCCATCACACTAACACTATCTGACATTAGATAAAATGATAATAAAAGAAATCCAACCTCCAGAAAGCACAAAGGGTTCAGTAGGACACATAGCAAGAGCAAATTCAGCATTATCTTGATGCCCGGTCAATATCTGTAAGACAATGCATTTAGAGTTAACAATTGCCTGATATATATATATATATATATATTTAAAGATACGAAGGGGGGAAATGAAATAGGACAAATAACAAAGAATTTTCAATGTATTAAAACATTCATGAAAAGGATAGCAAAAAGAGTTTCATTTGCACGGGGCGCACCAAGTCTGGACGAGAATTTGTAGCTCCCAGAACAGCATGACGATTTGGTTGAGCCTCAACGTCCCAAATAAGGACCTGATCATAAACTCAAAACTTTAATGCATATTGAGCTTCCCCGGTTTATAAACTTCATATTCAAAGACAAGTTACAAGATTTAAAAACCTTGAAATCTTGATAATCCACATTTAAAAGAAAAGGGCAACATGAAGATAAATGCTTACATCAGGACTGTCAGTGTGTGTGGCCACGATCTTACTATTCTGTGGGAGTTCCCTGATTCTGTTCACCTGCAAAATAATAACAAGAATAAGAACAAAAACAACTGTAATCATTGAAATTTGATAGCTAATAAGACTAAAAGATCCTCATTTGCAGCCATTTTAAGTAGAAATGTAATTTTCTTTAAAAGCCACATGTACCTCGCCAGGATGTATAATAGTTTTGAACTTCTTTACAAATGGAGAACGCGCTTCCTCATTGAACTGTAAGATCAAGCAACCAGAGCATGCCAAGAGAATGCAACTGATGAGCAAACATCTTCACAGAACCACCACCAAAAACAAACGGAAGAGTGGGTGTGGGGGATTATGAATAATGCATGTTCCATCAGGAAATCACCTGTGATATGTGCTCTGCAGCTGCAACCCTAGGTTTAACTACCTCACAGTTTGCTATGACAAGGGTATTTGGAACACTGCCATCAGTCTGATTAAAAAGACAACAAAAGATAAAACCACTAGGATAAATCAACATATACAATCCCAGAGTAAACAAGATGATGCACAAACAACAGACAATGACATCACACAGTGACTTAATATCAACTCCACATGAGCAGGCAAGTAAATCACAAATGCACAATATGAAAATAATGACAAGTTCAACAATATTAATAACTTATTTCAAATCATACATGATAAAATACAGCAGCAAAGATCTGGCAGTTGGAATAAGTAATCTAGAATGCATGACAAATTTCCAACCAGGCACTCATGAGAACGTTTTAAATTTGTAGTGTTAAGCTCTTAGAAATAATCATTACTGAACTTTAACTTCAGAATTACTCATTTTCCAGAACAAACATATTGAACCAATTCCCACAATTACAGAATAAATTCATTGGTAATTTCTTTCTTTAATTTACAATTAACAGTCCAAAATCAACACAATGCCTTAACAATCAACAATGAAAAAAAGATTCAAACACTGCAAGAGACAGAAAATATCTTGCCTGTTCCGAAAGGTAAAGACGTTGGCGATTCTTGTAAGTGGCTTGCTCTAGTTGCGGACCCCATCTATCAATACCAACAAATAAAGGATCAGATTACTTTTTCTGAACCTTTAACCATAAATAAAGTGTAGCTATGTTACCTAGCAGCTTCATTTCATTTCCATATGAAAATCCCTAACTACAAGATTTTTATGGACAAACACATGCCCACCAAATAATTTACAGTAACACATATAATCAAAACCCTTAAAGTGGAATTTTTACATAGGCGTGATACGAGACATATAGTTGAGCACCACCATAATCAAACTTTTCATTCCATTGCATTCACGGTTTAGAAATTAAATCAGACATAAGACATTATCCCAAACGATTCATTTTTCTTTTCCTTTACCCACATTTTCCCACCTGCCAAAACAGATCTAAAAATTAACTTAGTACTACAAATTCACAAACACTCTTTAAAAAAGACAGTATTCTCAACATCTTAAAAACAATGAAATGCATGTTTAGTACCCATCTTCCTTCACATTCTAGAGAACAAAACAGCATAAAACTTAAAGCCCTCAACTTTATTCTAAACCAACTTGTCCTTTCTCCGCTTTCCATCTACTTTTCCCACATTTTCTCAGCATCCAAAAAGACAGTAAAAAAAGCCAATATTACACAATAAAAAGATATTATCTTTAACTACCAAGAAAAAACCCTCTAGAGAGCATAGTACGGACAACCCACATTGCTATTTGTTCTTAATTTTCATCAAATCCCAGAACCGAAAACAGCATAAAACCAAAAACCCATCATTCTAATCTAATTCAACTTTTTCTTTCCTTTATTTTCCCTACAGTTTTCCCAGCATCCACAAAGACAGTTATAGGCAATGTTACACAATAAAAAGCAAGTACCTTAAAATGCAAACAAAACCCTCAAAACAGAATAGTACGGACAACCCACATTGCAATTTTTTTTTTAATTTTCATCAAACCCCAGAACCCAAAACAGCATAAAACCAAAAACCCATCATTTTAATCTACTTTACTTTACTCTCTTACTTTTTTTTTTTCCTTTGGTTTCCCTAACACTTTTCCCAGCATCCAAACAGACACTAACCCAACAAAATCAAACAAAAACGGAAACCCTAAAGAGTGAGAAAGAGAGAGTAAATGGGGGGTTTTGTACAGACCGGCAAGAGAGAGAAGGCCAAACGAGGTTGTGATTGGCGAGCCAGTCGTAGAGCACTGGCACCAGCGATTTCCATTGAGTGTACCTCTCATCCACTGATGGCTCTGTTCCTTTCCCTCTCTCTTTCATCTCTCTCTCTCTCTCTCTCTGATTCTCTCTTTGTAAGACTCTTCTTCTACTTCTTGCTCTGCTTTTGTTTTATATATCAAAGCTGGTGAGGTGGGTTTCAATTTCCCGCCTATGAAAATGTAAGGTCTGTCTGTTTGTCAGACTCTCTCACTCACTCTCTTTATGTAAGAAGTGAAAAATGGACCAATGCGTGTGTCTGTCACCTGTCAGGGGCCTCAGGGCTTTAACACAACGATAGTCTCCTATTAACAGAGAATAGTAAGAGTAGTGATTAGGATTATACTACTATCTCTGCTTCACATAAATTCACGTAAATGTACACTTAAATTAGGTTGATGTATGAATTTTATATTGCATTATGAAAAAGAAATGAAGTTACCTATATTTAAATAATAATAATAAAAAGAAATTTGTTATTTTCTTTCCGTTTTCATGAATAAACATCATTTCTCGATTACAATTTACTCCATTAGAAACTTCAAACCTAAAGATTATTAACATTATTTTTTTGCCAAAACACCTTGTAAGATTTCAATTATTTCTTATGGCTTTCTGGAATTTGTATATCTGCCAAATTGAACATTGAAACTAATTTTTATTAACTCTTATGGATGGAAAAATCACTTGATCATCATGCGATCATATTAAGGGTCTATTTGGCTAGGCGTTTTGGGAGCCTAAAAGTGCGTTTTTAAAACCCAAAACTCTATTTTGCAAATAACAACTCTTCATAACTTTTTTTACAAATACTCATTTTAAATCCAAAACACCATTTTGCAACCACTTATACAAACGCACCCTAAAAACACTCACCAATTGATTTACATCATTACTCACACGATGGTCGCATGATTTTTCGTTCATAAAAACTAACAAAAGTTAGTCCCAAAAGACAATATGGCAAATGATAAAAAAAAAAAAAAAAAAAAAAAAAAAAAACCTTAAGGTTTTAGAATGAAGAATTGAAACTCTATACATTCTAAGATTATGAATTTATGGCCATTAACTTTTTGTGTTATTTGTTAGTTTGCAACATATACTAATTTTATGAATTTATGGCCATTAACTTTTTGTGTTATTTGTTAGTTGGCAACATATACTAAGTTTATGAATTTATGAGAATTGACCCAGCTAGTGTGAGACTCATCCTTATGTGATAGGGATGTTAAAATTTACACATAATGCCACCTTGGTTAGCAAGTACCCAATCTAGATGGGTAAATTTCACAAACCTACCATGAGGTTTGTGATAATACTAACTAAGTCCAAAACATTTTAAAACCCACCAATTTAGGAAATTTAGTCCTTAAAAGACAACTTTGTTCCTAAATTTTACTCTCTCTCTCTCTCTCTCTCTCCCTTTCTTAAACTCTCTCTCATAATTCTCTCTCTAACCAGTGAAACCCATCACCCAACAAACCCATATCACCCACACCCGTAGTCACCTAGAAAACCCACCGCCTAGCAAACTCATATCACCTACACCCATTACCGCCTACAAAACCCACCACCCAACAAACCCATATCACTCATAGATCCCACACCCACAACCATTAGAATTGAACCACTACCACTATCACTATCACAATGCCACCTAAAAACCAACAAAACTTCAACACACCTACCCAAAATCATAATCCACTTCCACCCAAAACACAACCCACCGATCTATTGCTCAACCACTGGTCTTCCTTCACCCAAAATCACGAGACAAAGAGAGTTAGAGAGTCAGGGTGTGAGAGGGAGAAAGCTAAGAGAAAGTCAAAGGGTGAGAGGGAGAGAGCTGAGAGAAAAAGAGAGATTTAGCAACACCACCTCGCTTCGATCAATGAGCAGTTGATTGTGATCTACATGATTGACAAGGTTTTGTTGCCAAAGGAGCTATTTAAGGCTTAAGCTAAGATTTCAATGTTGGCTTCGGCTCTCAAAGAGGCTGTGAATTCTCCTAAGACAAGCAAGAAGAAGACGAAGAAGATGGGTTTTGAAATGGGTATTTTATGAGAGAGAAAGGGGAGAATAAAAGTTAGGGACAAAGTTGTCTTTTGAGAACCAAATTGTGTGTTTTAAAATGTTTTAGATCTAGTTGATATTATCACAAACCTCATAGTAGGTTTGTGAAATTTACTCTTCTATTTAAGTCGTTAAGTAGATGTGGTAAGGCAAGGCAATGGGTAGATCCTTCACATATAATTGATTCGAGCGAGGCAATGATCGTTATCTTCAACCCAAACTTGTCCCAATCATATTAAAAAGATATGATTAAAATTTTTACATTTTGGGGGGGGGGGGGGGAATATGAGAGAGAGAGAGAGACTTTAGACTTGATCAAATAACAAGGAAATTAAATAACTAGACACCCAGGCTTAGGTCGAATTTGATCAAGGTCTAGAGATCTTCAGGCTTTGTCTTAATACATTCCAAACAATTTTCTATAAGTAATTGCAGTCAAACTGCGAAAGGTTTTCAATGACCACTTGGCTTTGCCTTTATTTGGTCACTCCATCATCATTACAGACTTGCCCACGTGATCATGCTTGCTTCCAATGTCATGCAGCAAATAGAGGAATGTGATCAAGATTTACTATTTCAGCCATAATGGGCTTTTCTATCATCCAAACAATTTTATAGAGGATTTTTCATTTCATAATTACCGAGCTCGTAATTATTCCATAAGATGATAAATGGTCATGGTGTCGATTGACACTCCAGACTTATGGTACATACTTGTAGCCTTATTATTCGCTTTTCTAATTTTTCCTGGAGATAATTATGAGTTTTAAACCAAATTTTAGACACATTTGATGGAATGTTTTGGTTATTTCAAAGGTGTATTTGATATCCTTATAAGTAAGATATAAAGTTACCACCATCTAAGAAGGTAATCATCATATTATAATGATTTATGGTAATGTGAAATTTTTGTATTGTTTACAAATAAATGAACTAAACGCTATTTCTTCTCAAAAAAAAAAAAAAAAAAAAAACCAAACACTTTGATATCTACATTATCGTAATGTCTATCACATTACAATGAATTAAACACCCCAAAAGGATACTTTAAAATTTTTAAAATTTAATTAGTCATCCTTTTTTTTTTTTTTTTGTTTGATAAAAATTAGTCATCCATTTTATAAGAAGATAATATCTAAATAAAAATAGCCATTATTTATTACATTCATCCTATGCACTCTTGTCCATTTTTGACACATTATTAATTATGATTAATTCTTTTTAAGAACCAATCATAATTAATTATTCATAATAACATACGTTCAACCCTAATTCCAATAATATATTTTGTCAATTGAAAATTGATATGGTTTGATCTTTCAACATGATAATTTCAAAAAAAAAAAAAAATTGAGTGATAATTCAATTTTTGAAAGCAAAGTAGAATTAAGTTTTTAATAAAATTACCATTTAATCCTTTTAAATTTAATGTTAATTTGGTCTTCACTAATCTCTCTCTCTCTATATATATATATATAATAGGTAAAGTTGAGAGAAAATCCAATCAGATTTCAAATTGGAATTCAATTAAAGTCTAATTTTGTGCCACATGTCCCATCTAAACTAAGTTTTTAAATTTTTGTGCCAAGTGAGTTAATTCAATGTACAAATTGGATTTTAATTATAGTTTAATTTTGCAACATGTGTCTCATCTAATCTAAGTTTTTTAATTTTTGTATCAAATGAGTTAATTTAGTGTAAAAAACGAGAAGACCAAAATAAGTAAACCATAAAAAACATAATTTTTTAATGATTTTATATTTATGAGCCTTTCTTTTTGTAAAACTAAAAACAATTTAAGTTTATAAGTCATCTATAATAATAATAGGTGAAACTGAGAGAAATTCAAATTAGAATTTCAAATTAGAGTTCTAATTTTTCGCTATGTCTTCTAAATTATTTATTCTTAAAGAGTTTTATTTCTTAATTTTAGAATTAAATGTGGGACCACATCATAAATATTTATCAAAGTGAGTTATTAAGTACAAAAACCGAAGAGTCTAAAATAAATAAATCGTAAAAAAAATGCTTCACAATAATTAAAAAAAATATATGGACAATTTACATTCTATACCTAATAATATCCTTACAACAAATTTTAAAGAGTTAACAAAATATAAAAATGATTATTAATAGTCTTTAAATTATATATAGGAATTATATTATATATCTTATTGTATATATATCTTTAAGTGTTTCCATGTAAATGTACGGAGTTACAAGCAAGTCCTTATAGATAGTTGGACAAAAATCATCATGCCATATAATTTATTTATAGAATTACCAAAATAATTTCACAAATGCATTGTGAGAGTCAAAAGGCATAGTTGAGTATTATAGAGAATAAATTCAAGTTTCAAACTGAACTCAATTTATTAAGCAACATTGCCAGCAAGCCAATCATTGTGTTTTTTTCTTTTTTGTATACCCATCCTCACCCCCCCCCCCCCCCCCCACAAAAAAAAGGCGAAATTGTGTGATATATATATATATATATATATATATACAAAATTGTGTGGTATTTTAACTTTAGAGCATATAATATAAAACATGGTGTAAGAATATTGATTTAAAAAAAATTCATAACATGTTGAATGAAACATGCCATGATATTATTTTGACTTTTGTTGATGAGTGCCATAAGGGCACAAGTCAAGTTATATTGAATGCTCCATTAAAAATGTTTTTATAAATGTTCAAAAAATATAGTTACAGTGTACATACATATCAAGAAAAATACAAACAGCTACAATAAATTTATGTGTACAATGAATTAGAATTATTGACAAGTATGTTTGATTTTTTTTTTTAAATGCATTACATCTCATAGTTGAGCCAAGAGCCATGTAGTTTAATTGATACTTCCCTATACATAAAGTGTTTGGGGGTCTAGGGAGATAAATGTTCGAGCTACAGGATTATGAATATATTATAACTATCTTAAATACAATCTCATAGCTGAATGTTTATTATTTCTTAATTAATGTGTGTCCTTAGGACACTCATTAATTATTATTATTTTTTTTTCTAAGTAATAACTATTTATTAGGGAAAAAAAAGAAAAAAGAAATATAAGCAAGGTACAAAAAGGAGGATCCCATACTCATTCTATTAAGGACAGACAAAGTTTGGTTACAAATTTGGTTGTAACCAATGGATATAACTCTACTTAATCTTTTTACTTGATGTGAATTTTGACAAATTCATTATTGGATAATATTTTCTTTTAATATCGTTTATGCTTGAAAATTTTCCAAATAATCAAAGATCAATAGTTATATCATAAATCAAATGTTCAAATTTCAAATTTTTGCAGTATAAAGTAATGCATAAAATATAAGTTTATGGATCGAATAGTAAATAATACTTCCTCCGTCCCAGTTTGTTTGTCCTCTATTCCATTTTATGATGTCCCAAAATATTATCCTGTTTCAAAAAATAAAAGTCATTAATTTATTAATGTTCCTATTATACCTCTACTTTATTTTCAAAACTATTTAAAAAGAAAACTAACAGATATTTAAAAAATTAATTTAATTGGGGCATCTTTTTAGTTGTCTCATTAAGAATAACTCTTTTTTAAAAAAAAGCTGATAAATTTATTTAAGAATAATTTTGTAAATTTATACATTTTCATAAGGCAGACTAGATAATAAATGATATTTTCTTAAAAGGTTTTACTTTTCAAACATGACAAACAAATTGGGACGGATGGAGTATTTGATATGCACAGAATTTGACATGAGTATTAAGAACATAAAAGAACATGCAATTCAATGATTAGGTTCTCAAAATATGTAGCCATTTTATTTATTTATTTATTTTTAAATGGGAGTTGTAGTCCTTGGCTACAACTAAGTTTGTAGCCAAATTTTGTCATTCTATTAATTCCACAAGGCCATTAGGAATGGAAGGGATTGGGGTAACTCAGTATATCTCAAATTGGCCCATTCAACTATCAACAATAAAATTAGCCTTTCTATGGGTACGATATACAAACCATTCAAATAAGGCATTCAAAATCAATATGATCTCATCAACAATATGTTTGATCACTTGATGGGGGGAATTCGATAGATGTTGAACAACATTTAGAATACCGGCTTCGAAAGTTCTTACTTATATCCAAATTCTTATTTGATGAGTTGGTAATTATAATAGGGGAGATGATATTTGAACACTTGACATCTTTGTTTTAAACACCAGGAGGTGTTAGACAACTAACAAAGCTCTTGGTGCTTATACCCAAATTCCATTGCCTTTGTTAATGTGAACTTAGTTGTTTTAATACTTTTTAATAATTCAATAGTTATAACAAGGGAGAACGAAATCAAACCTTGAATATGCTAATAAGTTGAGTTATAAGGCTTTTTGTTGACTGTCTTAATAGTTAAGAACATGTCATGATACTTATTAGTACATTGTTTGGTTAGGTTTATATTGCACTTAATTTGATCTAATTTATTCAGTTATATACAACTTTTAAAAATTATACTGTATATTTTTTCATATCTTATTTTCTAAACTAAATAAACCAATAAAAAAAAAAATCTACACCAAATGATTCCAATCAATACAATTACATTTAGTCCGATCAAATACAGCTTACTAAAGACCTTTTTATAGTATAGAAATATGGATTGTATGGAGCTTTAAAAAATAATTATATCTAACAATATGTATTCTATGGGTAGATCTATTCCGTTTGGATACGACTTATTTTTACTGATATTGAAAATTAAAAATTGAAAACACTGTAGCAAAATAAATTTTAAATGAGTGAATAGTACTGCGAGACCCATTTTTATTTATTTTTTTTCTGAATAAAGTGACTGTGGGTTTTGTGAATAGTATATAAACAGTATTATAAACAGTGTTTTTTTCTCAAAAAAGCAGAAAACAAGTGGAAAATAAGTGAAAAAAAAAAAAAAAAAAACACAAACGCAAAAACGCGGATCCAAACACTCACAAAGTAAGGTTGGTCCGTGTGATGCATTGAATTTGCATGAGGGGGATCCACTAGTACCCAAGTTACAACTTAAAATTTTCTCAAAAAAAAAAAGTTACAACTTAAAAGGCCGAAAGCAGCACTATGAACGATACTGATTGGTTCGTATCCCCACGCGCTCACCGTTCGATCAAACCGTCCACTTTTACTCCTAGAAATCATACATGGGCGGCAAGGGTCCCACTAGGGTCGGTGTAAATGGGTCCCAATTTCCTATAAAGCCTAAAATCTTACCAAACCATGGGAATTGTAAACATTTATGTCAAACTGTAGACAATCTCCATAGTCTTAACCAATGAAATCCTGCCACGTCCTCAACCAAAAATTTTGTGATGGACAAATTTTCATATTATTTATGGGGCATCTCCGATTGGGGTGGGGGAAGGTTGGAACTTGGGGTTTGCATTGTTTCATTTATTTATGTCCCCCACATTGGCCTCAATTATTGTAATTATACAAATAGTCAGTACAAATTTATTAGAAACTAGTACTAATTTCTAATATGAATTTAAGACTATAATTAGAATTATTGTAATTATACAAATAGTTAGTACAAATTTATTAACAGCTACTACTAATTTCTAATGTGAATTTAAGACTATAATTAGAAAAAGCTTGTTTGGGAGGTAACAAATAATAGAATATAATTGATTGGAAGGAATTTTTATGGAATATTTTATCTATAATGTTGTTTGAGAGCAATGGTAATACAAAATATATGTGTGTAGTATAACTTGTTTCATGTTGTCTTAAATATTACCGTGGCTTGTATTATAATCTTATTTATTTAGAATCCTATTTGTTTTCACTTGTGTGTATGTTTGTTTCTAAATAATAATAATAATAATAATGAATACTCATTTCATCATATTTATTTCCATATATTTATTTCAAAAGTGAGAGAAGAGTGAAATATTATTATTTATAAGGAGATATTGTTAAAATAAAAATAAAAAAGTCAACTGTATAATTGTAAAATCATATATTTGTGCTTTTTTTAATTATTTTTTTTATATTATAAAATTCATTGATATATTATAAAACAACAACATTTTGATTAACTTCTTTTAAGCGTTTGTTTGTTTTTCACTTGCCTTAAGCCCTTAAGTATTTTTTTTTTTAATTATTTAGTTACAGTTTTTTAAAAGTGTTGTACCTCATGGTGTTAACTAAAGTTTACCCCACAACAACATTGACCAATGGATTGCAAATAATGTTGAATTTTCCAATGACAATTAAAAGTGTTGTACCTAATAAATTGTATCTTTTTTTTTTTTTTTTCATGAATGCATTCAATTTATCTTTTCGTGTAATTTGCTTAATTGTTGTTCATTATTACATTGAATAATTTTCTGATTCTCAAAAAAAATTATTTATTTATTTTTATTTAAATTAATTTGTGCGTGTGTTTCTCAAAAAAAAATAAAATGTGTGCATGTATTTCATTAATTAATTAGTAGATCATATTCAATGCACTTACCTTTTTTTTTTTTTTTTTCCTAATAAATAATAATTTTTTTTTTTATATTCTTACATAAAAGGTATTAGTTTTGATTTATTATTTTGAAATTAAAAAAAGATTTTGAACCTTCTATCACACGGGAATAGCACAAGAGACTATAATGGGTGTTTGAAAGAGTAATTTTTGTCAAGAGATATATGTTTAGACGAGTTTATTTTGATTGACTTATTTTACTTCAAAAATAGATCATACCGTGGGTTCCAGTTAGCTCAATTGGTAAAATCTCTGATGGTTGTATAAGAGATTTGAGGTTCAATCCCCGCTTACACCAAAAAACTGATTGGTGTCTTGGTCTGATGATAAAGAGCTATCATCAGGAGTGGACGCCATAGGTTAAAACTCTCTCAAAAATATATCATACCAAAAATATAAAGTTTTTAAAAATATTTCACTCATCTAGCATTCAAATTTATTTTGTATAATCTTGAATATTTTCACATGATTTTGCAATAAAAATTTGATTGGTTATCAAACAATAGACTAATATCTTATTCAACACAATCAGCATCTCCCTTCTACACAATTGTTTTTCTTTTAAAATTTAATTAAATAATTATTAATAATTTAAAATTCCCCATACCATATTATAATTTTTTCTTTTAATAATATATCTAGTATCAAAAAATTTATCATAAGTTTATTCACAAGGATTGAATTAGCTATAGTTATGAGTTCATACAAAAGTTATATTACTTCAATGCAAATTTATCATTTGATTGTAAAATTTTTTATATCTCTAATCACTTAACAGATTTGAGCTAATACCGATCAAATTCAAAACATTTCAAACTAATCAATTTGGTTCCTAAATTACAAGTTAGTTATTTTTCTCTTCTTTGTCTTAGAAATCATTTAAAAAAAAAAAAAAAAAACCTTAGGAATCAAGTTGAGTTTAGAAAAATTGGATAATTTTGAAATATTTTGGACAAAATTAGCATTAACCCGAACCTTAGTGTATTTTAATAAAATTTACATTATATTATATTACTATATTTTTAATATTTTTGTAATTTTAATTTTAATTTAAAATAAACTTTATGAAACTTTTTTCATCTTTTACCCATAAAGATACCAAGGACAAGGAGAAACAATCGTTGTTGTGTACTACTTTCGACATAGGGAATTAGGAACCATTCCAACACAGTCAATCCCAAATACAATCAATCCCTCTCCATCCCAGATCTCTCTTTTTCTCTCTCCTAGTCTCTCTCTCTCTCTGTGTCTCTCTTTGTTTCTGTCTGAGCATAATCATCATCGATCTCCAATCTATCTCTCACATTCCTCAGAAGCTCGGAATCCGAAGCAAAACTCAATCTTTTTTGATGGGTATTTCTCTGATTCATCTGATTTATACTATTTACTTAATTTATCACACAATTATTGCCTTTTCTTAATTTCAATTTTACGTTTCCCTTTTTGTTAGTATTGTATTGATTTCAGTTTGGGGTTTATTTATTTATTTATTTTATTGTATTGACCAATGTAACCGAAAAAGTGGGAAGTTACAACTGGGTTTGTCAAAATTTTTAATGGGGTTTTTGTTTTATTTAATGGGTGTAATTAGTTTTTGATTGATTTTGTGTCAAATTGAATTTTAGGTTTATGGGTTTGAGCTTTATTAACTTTTTTTTGCCTTTGGATCGTCAATAGATTATTGGGTTGCTTTTTGTTTGGTTGCTGAGAAAGTGTAGGGAAAGGAAAGATGAGAAATTGGGGTGTGAATTTTAGTTTTTTGGAGCTTTTTAGGGCGTGGAAGTAGAAATTTATGGTGTTTAAGGCTTGGGGGTAATGTGATCTATTTGGCTTACTCGAGGAACCACATAACATGCAAAAGATTTTGGTTTTTGATTTGGGTGTTGTTGTTGTTGTTTTTTTTTTTTTTTTTTTTTTTTTTTTTTCCCTCTCAGTTTTATCAGCAGCCAAATACAGGTTTAGGTGCAAAATTTTGTGATTCTTATTGGCTTGCTTATTTAGTTGGTGCAAGAAGATAGATAGATGGCTATGGTTTAAGCCTTTAAGGAAATGCTATACTTATTGAGGGACTTGTACGATAAGGTTGGTTAGATTAGTATGGCTGCAATATTGAAATTGGAAAAAGATGGTTGTTAATTTGATAAAAATAAGGGAGAAGTGTTTTGCCAGCTTATAGTCTTCAATCTTCAAAGAAATTTTCTCATAGCAGTGCTTGTCATTAGAATGCACGGCGAAATATTCATTTTGAGGTTTCTATGCGACTTCTTGCTTAGTCAAGTATATGAGAAATTTGAATACTTAGAAGCCTTGACTTGTTTTCCTGTTCTCACCAATATATGAACTATGTTCTTATGCAGCAAATAGTGAGGAGTCCTGTTCCACTCAACTCATTGATGGAGATGGTGTGTTCAATGCTACTGGAATTGATAAATTAATCAAGAAGATAAAATTAGCTGAATGTGGACTTTCATATGCTATTGTCTCGATCATGGGCCCCCAAAGTAGTGGTATGCATTTTTTCCTCATAAACTCTTTGATCTTAAGTATTTTTATTCGACAGTTATGCTTTTTTTTTGAGAAGGATTTACATGCAATAGATTTCGTTCTAATAATCTTCTAAAGCTGTTACAATGTTGTTCTTGTGAACAACATGGAACAAGATTTTGAGTTGAGACTTTGTGCTATATGGATTGAGACATTAAGTGGAAGTGGGTTCACTTTAATCTTGTGCAATCTGAGACATGGCTATCATTCTGATGTCAAATATTAATTTTTGTTTATCTGATTTCGCTAAGCTGTTAATTTTGTTTACCCTCCTTTTGTCATTTGCTTTTACATACTGGGATTTCACCTTTTTCTCCATAATGGCAATTTAATGTAATTTATTTTCTATTGGAACCCTGCAACTGCCAATTGCTGCTTATGTCAGTTGTTAACTCATGGAAAAATTAAGAGTTTTACATTAATTTCTATGGTCTGAACAGGGAAGAGTACTCTACTAAATCACTTGTTTGGTACCAACTTCAGGGAGATGGATGCTTTTAAAGGAAGGCATGTTATCTTAATTCTCTTAATACTGCAGTATTCATGTTTCTCAGCAGATATCTATGAACTGACTCAATTTGCTGTCTTTAGGTCCCAAACAACTAAAGGTATTTGGTTGGCAAGATGTGCTGGTATTGAGCCTTGTACTCTTGTAATGGATTTGGAGGGTACAGATGGAAGAGAACGTGGAGAGGTGCCTTTCCTCCGATATCTTTTAAATAAATTTAATAATTTCAAATTGCTCCAATCACGAAATGAATCTTATTGTTATCCTCATAAGCAGTTCTGTCTTATTATTGTCTGGCTCAATCTACTAAATCACTGCTCCTGTAATGCACATATATCCACCAGTGTCTTAAGTTCCATGATGGTAATTTTTGCATTCTGCTTGAGTGCCCATGCCATGTAGTATAAAGAGAAAAACTTTTGCATTACAGGTTGGCAATTATGTCCTTAATTTTTCAAGATTATATTAGGAATTTTTTTTTTGATTGTTTAAAGTTTATTAAAATGTAATAAATCCTTTGTTTTGTTACCGATCAAAAAATAAATCCTTTGTTTTGTTAATCATAAGTCAATTGTAAGATTCAATCCAGGTTCATTAAGCTGTTATGTACAATATTTGGGACTAGAGAAATGAGAATAAGCCATTTAATTATTGACATAATTGTGACAAATGATTTTTTTCCCCCCAAAGTTAGAATGGTGAAATTCTAGTTACATGTTAATTTCATATGTCATGACTCTTTATGGATGTAGTTATACATGGTGATATGGATATTGGTATCTTGCTGTCTGTTTTAATGGGTTTTATCTTCGTTTCAGGATGACACTGCATTTGAGAAGCAGAGTGCCCTTTTTGCTCTCGCTGTTTCAGATATAGTGCTAATAAACATGTAAGTTGTCTGTAAAACTAGAGAAATTTACAAGTATCCTTGTCTAGTAAGTTCTACTATCTTAAAATTTATACATTTATTTAATTATTGTTGTTTATAGTCTTTCGTTGTTACTTCTTCTAGATTGTAAAGTTAATCTTCTTGGGCCTTTTATCTAGGTGGTGTCATGACATTGGCCGTGAGCAAGCTGCAAATAAGCCTCTTCTAAAGACTGTGTTCCAGGTATGTCCATCTTCCTGCGATATATTAGTGATTATTCGATTCTGGAAGGTTTTGTTAAGTCAACTTTATGCTGGCATATGCTTGCAGGTCATGATGCGACTGTTTAGTCCACGCAAAACGACTTTGATGTTTGTCATACGTGATAAAACAAGGGTGTGTTCCTTTCTTTATTGATCTATTATTCCTTGTTGAGTTGAGAAAAATTTCTGATTGTGTTAAACCTTGTTTGTTTGTAGACTCCACTAGAAAATTTAGAACCTGTTCTAAGAGAAGATATTCAGAAGGTGAGGGATTTTTTTTTTTGCTTTTCTTATTTGGTTGATCTTTGGTGATTATTGATATTTTCTTTAATTCTATTTAATTTCAGATTTGGGACTCTGTTCCTAAGCCCCATGCACACAAGGAAACTCCATTAAGCGAATTTTTTAATGTAAGATGCTATGCTTTTTGCAAGATTAGCTTAGACATGTCCTTATCCCGTATGTTGGGAGTAATTATCATACATTTATGGTTTTATTGTTAATGATTAAATGGTCAGGTTGAAGTTGTTGCTCTCTCTAGTTATGAAGAAAAAGAAGAGCAATTTAAAGAGCAGGTACACATAAATGCCTCTTATCTCTCTTATTGGGACTGCCCTGGAATGATATTATTCTGTTGTGTTTATTCATAACTGTTGAAATGAGCCCATTTTTTTGGTTATTTTCTTGAATTGTTTGTAAAGAAATAAAGAAGGAATTGCAGATTTCTTGTAATGATTTGATTAAAAAGTTATAAGTAACGCCATGTTGATGAATTTTTCTTATCTTGCTCATTTTTGCCTTATTTTATCATTATTCATTCAAAATTTACCTTATTGAATTTATTAGGCACCTTAGAATAGCATTACTTAAAGTAATGGGCTAGGTTAGATGTTGAATTTAAATGATTTTAGTTATAAATTCTCCCAGCATGCTGTTATTTTAATTAATAATTTTAATTGTATACATTTCTTTGCCCATGACATTACTTAGAATCTGGGTTTCAGTTTGAAGCATAGAGTTGGGCCTTTTGGCTTGGCGAACATATCTGACATATATTTGTGTGTGTTTTTGTATTAGTTATTGACTTATTGTTAAAAAAGTAGGTTGCTAGCTTGAGGCAACGATTCTTTCATTCTATTACCCCTGGGGGGCTTGCGGGAGATCGACGGGGAGTAGTTCCTGCTTCGGGTTTTTCCTTTAGTGCACAGCAAATTTGGAAAGTTATTAAGGAGAATAAGGACCTTGACCTTCCCGCTCACAAGGTAATATTGTTAACCAGATGCCATATGTAGCATATGCATATTATGTTGTTGTTTATGTCATGCGAGATCCATCCATTTGTAGGTCATGGTGGCTACTGTACGCTGTGAAGAAATCGCCAATGAAAAGTATGCCTCTTTTGCTTCAAATGAGGTACCTGCAGTTCATATAACCTAGGATTATTGTTTCCTTTTATTTATATATATTTTTTATTTTTAAATTCCATAATTTTTGCCAAGATAATGACTACCAACATCCAATTTGCAACAAATGACCACAGGATTGGTGTCATTTGGAAGAGACTGTGCAGTCCGGTCCTGTTTCTGGATTTGGGAAAAAGCTCAGTTCAATTCTTGATTCGTTTTTATCAGAGTAAGTATGTTTCATGTAATTTTTAATTGGTTTAGCAGCATATGCTACATAGCCAAGGAAATATGAACCTTAAGATGGATATGCTTCCTGGTCACTGCTTGTGCTTGTAAACAATTGGCAGATTTGAGTAGATCTAGGACCTAGATAACAACCAATGAACTAGATGTATGCATAGTTGATGTATATTAATACTCAATTGTACACCTCTTGTGATAAGGATTAGAAGCTTGTCAGTAGGATCTTTTGAAGGGTGGGTAGTATTGTAGTTATTGTTTCCCATTGGCCTTTTGGGATTATGAATTGTTTCTATTTGGCCTGATGGCTTTGTTTGCCTTGTTGGTTATTAGTGCCTAATGTCACCATGTATGGCTTCTAAACCTTTTCATGTCAACTTTAGCAATAAGCTTTAGTGTGGATGATATCATTTATAATCATCTCCCTCCTCCCTCTTCTCATGTCTGTGGAAATACTGTTCATGATGAATTTCCTCAGTACTGAAAACTTCCTGTTTTTCTGTCTTTTTAGGTATGATGCAGAAGCTACCTATTTTGACGAAGGTGTCCGATCTGCAAAGCGGAGGCAGTTTGAGGAGAAATTGTTGCAGGTAATTCATCTCTGCGTGCGATTTGGTAGTTTCTCCCCCTGTTTTTGTCATTCATGTTGCTGAACCCATTAGTTGGGATCAAGGCTAAGTACAGTCATGTAAATTACATGACTGGAGTACAATGTGAAACTGAGAATTTAGGATGTTGGTTTGTTAGCAGTATCTGAAAATGAGCTCTGTAATTCTTTTGATAGGTTTTATAAGATCTGATAATTTCTCTATTCTATGTTCACAAGCTGGTCACCAATAATTGCATGTTTATGAAATTGAGATTAAATGTTTGAAATAAAAAAACTCTGTTGCACATATCTTTATAGGGGAAAGCTTTAAAAGGAGCTTCTAGGTCTTCTTATAAAGCATTGAAGTTGCTGTTATAATGATTTCTTTTGATTAAGCTCAGAAGGTTTTCAAACTTTTCTTATTTATTATCTGTTGGACAATAAAAACTGTGATTCAGTGTCTACTCATTTAATGATTCAATTATGTTGTTTTTTCTGATTTGTTAGCGTATCCAACCGGCATTCCAATCCCTGCTGGGACACATTCGTTCTGAAACTTTAGAAAAATTCAAGCAAGTATTTGATAAAGCTCTGAATGGAGGGGAAGCATTTTCTTTGGCCTCTTGTAACTGCGCACAGTTTTGTATGGCTCTATTTGATGAAGGATGTGCAGGTGTGTTAAACTTGAAACTGCCATTTTGTTAGCCAAGTGAATTGAAATCAATGGAGAAAAAGAGTTTTTAAACAGGAAACTATTGATGACAAAACAAGTTGATAACGGATTAATTATAATTGTCTTTAAAAGGGGTTTTGGATCATTTATATGAATAAATTTTATGAAAGTAATTAAACTTGGAATAGTCTGAATAGGTTTGAGAGGTATAGGGTTTTAGTCTTGTATGCATTTGATTTTGGGGATAGGTTTCAGTGGTGTGGCACTTGAGTGCAATGATTATATTGACGCAGTAGCCTTGCAGATGCTGTTATTGAACAAGCAAACTGGGACACATCTAAAGTGAGGGATAAACTTCGACGTGATATAGATGCACATATTGATTCTGTCCGCGCTGCCAAGCTTTCTGAACTTACTTCTTTGTATGAGGTATAATAACCTGTAGCCATTTTGATTCTCAACTGATTTTATTCAAGCATAGTGACAATGTTAAGATTCAAATGGTTTGGTAACTTCAACATCTGATGGGAACTATACTTATATAGTTTGGTTGGCTCCTCCTAGTGTTTCTAAAGGACACATCCAGGGTTCAAATCCCCTCTCTCTCAATTATCAAATTATAAAATTAAAAAAAAAATCACCATAATTAAAAAAAAAAAAATTCACCATAAAATAGATAGAAAGAAAGGAAAAAAAGAAAAAAGAAAAATCCGCTGAAGAAAGAATTATGCAAGTCTGATGTGATCATGTCTGTCATGGCTGACAAAAGAAGTATGCTTTTTTGTGTGATTTGTATACTTGTCAATTTGAAAATAATAAAAATTTTTTTGGTGGCCAATTAACAGCTAACTGGTAATATCCGTAATTATTAAAAACTATGGAAATTGGCTTTACATATATCCTTAAACCATCAATTTTATAACCTTGACAATTTAAACAAAATCTGTGGAAATTGGCTTTAAAACCATTGATGGAAATTGATCTGATTTTTCTATTAACTTTTTTAATATCATGAGATATCTTGTTACATTTGATATTTCAGATTAACCATCATGGTTTTCTTTTTAGAGCCTGTTGTCTCTACAAAAACTTGTTGTGCCCTTGTGCTTTATAACTACTCATATGGTTATGGATTTCTTAATATATGGAGAATTGTTTACTTTCTTTAGTGCCTAGATATTTAAAGTTGGCAGAATAAGCAGATTATGATAACCTTGCTGATGATTATAACAAATTTGCAGGCAAAGCTTAAAGAGGCATTATCAGGACCTGTGGAAGCTCTATTAGATGGAGCTAGTAATGAGACCTGGCCGGCTATAAGGAAACTTCTTAGGCGTGAGACTGAAGCTGCTGTTTCTGGGCTTTCTGATGCGCTTTCTGGTTTTGACTTGGACGAACAAACAAAGGATAAAATGCTTGCAAGTACTAAGGACTATGCGAGAGGAGTGGTTGAAGCAAAAGCAAGAGAAGAAGCAGGAAGGGTCCTGATCCGCATGAAGGACAGGTAGCAACTACTTGCAATATCTGATTCTAATTATTTCATCTTTTTTCAGATTCCTCTTGTTGGGATTAACTTTAAGTTGCAAACAGGTTTACAGCATTGTTTAGTCATGATTCCGATTCAATGCCGCGGGTTTGGACTGGGAAGGATGACATTCGAGCAATCACCAAAACTGCTCGCTCTGCAGTATGCCACAGTTTATATAAATATTTTCTGTTAATTATTAACTGTGTATTGCATGTCTGTTAATTATTCCTATTAATTTGTCCAGTCCTTAAAGCTTATGGCTGTTATGGCCGTGACCCGTTTGGATGATGATCATAGTGATAATATTGAGGGTACACTATCTGTTGCTTTGGTGGAATCCACAAATGGTGCTGTTAAAGATAGGAGCGTTACATCATTTGATCCACTGGCCTCAAGCACTTGGGAAGAGGTGACTTTTGTTTAACTGAAGTTCTTTCTTCTGGAGTTCATAATTTTATGCTAAAAATTTTATTCTCAAATCTCAACATAATAAACAGATGTAAAAGGAAACAACAGGGTTCTCTCTAGAAAAGTTTTTCTGGCATAATGTTTGGACCCTTATTTACTGTTCAAGATCTGGTCCTTGTAGCTCTGACCAAATCTGTCAACAGGTCCAATTTGGCAAGTGGGTTAGTCTTAAGGAAAAATTTGGATATGTATATGATATGACACGTTAATTTTGAATAGGATATTATGGTGGCAAAAAGTACATCATGCTTATTCTGATTAGTTGACAATAATCCAAAGAGCCCACTCAAATTTAAGATTTAGCCTTCTAGTTCAATTTGAGTATATGACATGTACATGTTTTGCTTATCAGAAACACAAAGGAAAAAGTAAAAAAAAAAACAAGAAATTTGCTACTATACATACAAATGTAGTCTTGATTTCAGAAATTAATTTATTTAGGTGAGCAAGCTTCCATAGTGGACTCGATGCTCGATTTTGATTCAATTCTGTGTGTCTCTCTCTTGCATGGTTTTAGTGTTTTTTATCATTGTTTTGCTCTTAAGCTCCAATTAGTTAATGTGGTTGGTTTCTTCCATGCAGGTTTCACCGAAGAAAACATTGATTACACCTGTCCAGTGCAAATCTTTGTGGAGACAATTCAAGTCAGAGACGGAATATACTGTCTCTCAGGCCATCGCTGCACAGGCATGATATATTGCATATTAATGATTTAGATGATTCATTTCATTTTAAATATTGATTCTCTTAAAAGGATGAAAACCAAAATTGCTGAATACTGGATTTCATTCTGCCATAATTTTTTAGTTTGATTGGTTTTAAGATTTGTTGGTGGGAAACCTGTGTAATATAAATTATATAATAATATTAGAAGAAAGGAAGTGATAAATATTATAAAAATAGTCCTGTTAAAAAAAAAAATCCTTATAGGTTGTTAATCTCTCATTTTTTTATATAATTTAATTTTATATTATTCTATAAGCAATTAGAACTATTGTATGCCTAATAAAATCTCTTCACAATATGACTACCTGCAGCATTTCTCTCAGGGTGCATTATTCAGTATCTTGATTTGCAATTTCTTTTATTCAGATGTGTGTTTATTATAGTTGAAGATGTACACAAATGCATATCAAAAGACCATCTTTATCATTGTCATTTTACTAGGAAATAATTTACTAACTTCTTTCACTCTTATATGATTTTTCAGGAAGCCAACAAGCGTAATAACAACTGGTTGCCACCACCATGGGCCATTGCTGCCATGGTAATCTTGGGATTCAATGAATTTATGACACTTCTAAGGTACATGTTTTTCATGTATTGTGAAATTTGATTTTGTTTAGGTTCATGTATATACCCCTGATGTATAATGGTTTAACTTAATTTGGTATGTCTTCATTGCAGAAATCCTTTGTATTTGTGTGTCATCTTTGTTGGTTTTTTACTATTCAAAGCCTTGTGGGTGCAGCTGGACATTTCGGGTGAATTTCGCAATGGTGCTGTGAGTATTAAATTCAATTGTGATTGTTTAAGCCCCATTAGTTTATTGTCAATTGATGGTTAATTTGGAAGATTGATTTTAAGAAATTCTACAACTGGTTGATTGTTTGAAAGTGCATCTGAAAACTGAACTTTGAGACTTTGTCCTTTTTCAACTACTTAATTGCTATATAACAATAGGCTCTTGAATTAAAGTTCAAATCTCAAAGACGCCAATCCATATAATTGAAATTCTTCACAATGAGTTCCGTAAATAGCGGACGTATTATTGTCATTTTATTTTTTCTTTTCTTAAATTTGTAGATTATGGTTTAGAAAGACTGTTTCTTTGAAGTTATCTTTTAAATTGATTCCTGCTTGTATATTTTATCTTTAATAGGGATTATTGAGAGATTAAGAATGCATGCTGTTTAGGCCAAGCAATATCTTATTCATCAAAACTATAGGCTCGTGCAGTTGATATTGGAGGGATAAATCCCTTTAATATTTTAAACTATTCTTCAGAAAGACAATTCATTAAGAAAAGCCCCAAAAGATTGGTAGTTTCTCATGGACCCATTTTATGCTGTGGTTTTCTCTTAGCATGTGGGTCTCGTGGGTGTGTTGGATCCACTTGCTGTGAGGGGGCCGCTTTATGATAATTTTTCCCAAAAGGGGGCCCAACCCAATTCATGGGTTGTATACAAGAAACGCCAATAAGTGAGAACCAAAAAATACCAATTAAGTAGCTTTAACCATTATGACATAAAATCCCTTTTGAATAAATAATTGTGTGGCCAAAAAAAAAAAAAAAAAAAAAAAAAAATCCTTTAGTGTTTTTAATTATTTATCTTCTGTTTTTTTTGTTTGAAAAAATTCTAATGAAGCTGATTTATAACTGTGTAATTTGCAGCTTCCTGGGCTTATTTCCTTGTCCACCAAGTTCCTTCCCACTGTCATGAATCTTCTTAAAAGATTAGCAGAGGAGGGGCAAAACCCTATGACTAATGATCCCAATAGAAACCCTGCAACTAACGATCAACAAAGAAACCCTGCACTGGAATCAAGAAGCTTTAGGAATGGAGTAAGTGCCAGCAGTAGTGTGTCATCTAGTGCTTCATCTGAAGTAATTTCGTCTGAATATTCCAGTCCTGCAAAAGAAGACTAAAGGAACTAATCCATCCGATTAAATAGAAATTCTTCATTTTAAAGCGCTGGTGTCTTGCTTGCTCTTTGGCCGGATGTTGCACGTTTATGGCCCATGAAGCTTAACTCTTGTGAGCATGCGAGAGGAATAGGTTTTTAAGGCATTGATTTTTGTTCGAGTGCCACATACGGGGGCTGTTGCTCAGGAGGCCCCATCAATAGTTTCCATATTTAAATAGGTGTTTCCATTTTGTTTATTGGATGATGTGGTTCATTATGCTTGTTCTTATTCAATTTTGTCTTGTGAGTTGTAACGCTGTGTGATTGTAATATACTTAGATTTGTTAATGAGCATTCTTATTTGATATTTTACTGGTTTGAAAACCAGTTGGAGACTAATTTATGTAAGGTTGATAAATCATAAGTGTTTATTGATCGGCACTTATTTCTTTCTTCGATTGCCTTTCCTATTACCTTTAAACTTTTAGTACTTATTTGTCACCGTTACATTGTTTTCAGAGTTTCAAGTAAAGAAGTGAAGTATCAATTAGAGGCAGGTCTATTTATCTTATATCCTAAACATTATATAAATAACAAGAAAGCAGAAATAGTATCTGTTGGGGGTAGGATACTTTTTATGTGCATTGTTAAAATTTATCAAGGGAAAAGTTTATACACAAGTCTGAAACTTGAAAGATAGTTGTAGTCTGATTACTGATGTTTATCGAGGAATGTAAAAATAGAAGGTAATAATCAATGCTGATGGTAATACTTAAGATACAAACTTAATAAAGTATAGATAAAAAGTTTATAAGTGATCATTAAATTTGATTATGGTTTATCATTAACAATACGAATAAAATAGACGTGGGCAGATGGTAAAACACAAATCAGAAAAGGAAAATGCAAGCGAG
This sequence comes from Quercus robur, assembly GCF_932294415.1. Taxonomy (NCBI): domain Eukaryota; kingdom Viridiplantae; phylum Streptophyta; class Magnoliopsida; order Fagales; family Fagaceae; genus Quercus; species Quercus robur. The sequence continues at coordinate 10,818,068 of NC_065538.1, read as the reverse complement.
CAGAATGATAAATTAGTTGACGTTCTTTAAGGGGTACTGGAGTTGGCCACCATGGGAGCACATTAGCTGACGTTCTGTAAGGGAGAAGGTATGGGAGTTGGCCACCATGGGAGAACAAAGGTGAAAACCTCATGAAATGCATTCCAATCTCTACAGCAACTTTAGTGGAGAGGATGATGTGCTGCTGCATTACAGTGATGTGATTTGAGCTTTGTTCTTTTCTCCAGAAGCTTTGGAGAGGAAAAGGAGCTGAGTTGTTTCACGAAGTGATGAAATCTTATACTTTGTGCTGGAAAGTTCTAGACTTAAATAACTTAAAATGAAGAATATGGGGATTTGCATGCTTTACAAAGTGATTTTCCTCGTCTGGAAAGAGGGTTTTTTTTTTTTTTTTCAAATAGATTAGTAAGGAAAATAGGATAATTACTAGTGCACACAATTAAATGTACACATGGTACACATAACTGTATTTTACAAGAGAACTCATGGCTTTAAGTGTGTAATAGACATACACTAGTGTGTGTAATAGGAAATGTTATCTTGTGAGACAGGCGCATGCGCCTATTGTCTCACTGACATGTGGGTCCCACATGTCAATGGTGTGGGACCCACATGTTAGTGAGATAATGGATGCATGCGCCCGTCTCACTCAAGATTTTTTAGTGTAATAGAAACTATTCAAGAAGATAAACATACATTGGAATGAAAAGTTGTTGAGTTGTCAATCAATTTTCTAAGAGTTGATTGTGTGCTTCCAAGTACACTTCTTTAGTGGCTCACTTATATTTGTGGGCCTTGAAATCCAACACATGTTGCAATGAGAACATGGGCCAAAGAGTCAACCTATGTAGTGACATAATTGTTGGCAAAGAGCTCGATAGCTTACGAAAAATAAATGGGCTAATACTTGTTTGGGCTTCACCTTTGTTTTCTCAATTTCAAATGAAAGAGAGAAGTATGCTATATGGGGCAGGATACATTAATTCCATGTCCAATGTTTAGGGTTATATCAAAGCTGCTTATGGTTAGTTGTTGTTGTGTTTCTTTATTGTAAGAGAAAGTCGTTATGTTTTGTGATTACCGATGTCTATCATTGAAGGTAAAAAAGGAACAAGTGGTAAACAAATTAACCATAAAATTTGATAATACTTCTATCAATTGTCAATACCAATAAAATGAATGTAGGCATATCACAAATCAAAAGAGGAAGATGCAAGCAAGTAGAATGATAATTAGATGGTATCAGAACACTATCCTCTAAGAGAGAAGGTATACGAGTAGGCCAACATGGGAGAACCAAAGTGAAAACATCATCAGCAGGGTGAGAAATGCTTCTTGTGAATTCTTCATGAAAGATCACTTCTAGTGTTTTTCTCCTCATGTTGCTTTATATGACCATTTGATATTGTTTGCAGATAAACTCATGATACCCCCCATATTTAATTATCAAATAGATGATATCCCCATCGTTTGGATGAAAGGCTAGTGATAGCTTTGGAGGATGTGGTCTATCTATGTATTGTTTGAGGTGAGAATATTTATCTTTCCGAAACCATCTTGTCAAAATGAACCTCATGCTCCAAGCACCATTTCCCTCCCTCATCATCATCATAGTCTTTGAGCTCCCAAAGACGTAAAATCCTTTCTGGATTCTTAAAAATATGACATACCCTCAAGCAACCGCGACACACTCCCAACATTTTTGGGTGCTCAAAGAGACGATAACGAGCATTGTTGTATGGATCAAACCCAATAAGGCGGCCATGCTTACTATCCCACCAGAAAAGCAAATTCTTATAGGAAACACCACGACAATGAAATTTACCCTGACAAAACACCACCATTGACTTCCTTCATTCACCCGTTTCTGATATAAACATATCCAACTCAACTTTCTTTAACTTGCTATTGAATCCACGAATTAGCACCACCCTATAACTGAGCTGGTCATGATTGTCATAACGGTATATAAACCCGCCAACCCAACCCTCACCCTCATATGAATCGAATATGAGTTGCCTAGTAATTGGATTTAATATGTGGGGGAGAGTCACGCTTTGCCTAGTAATTGGATTTACTGCATAGTCATTACACGAAGCTTCAACCGTTACTGGAATGAGTGAGGAAATGAATATGGTTCCGGTTCAATCTTGATCTGAGAGCGAATGTAAGGATTTGAGTTCGGGTTCCTTGGGAGTCATGTAGTGTTTTTTTTTTTTTGGCATATTTGCATGAGAAAGGTGAAGGGTGCATCCATGGAAGAGTGGTGGCTAACAAAGCGGTTAGCAAAATAAGAAGTATAGATTAAAGACAACCAAACGCTTCGAGACAGACTTGCATTGAAACAACACAAATGTTAAAGGCAATCGAAGTAAGATTTCCACCCATACTGTCATGAAAATAGTTCATACTTCTTCTGTCGTGACAGAATGGACCTTTGTTTGCGAGTGATGAGGATAAAAAGGATGCAGACGGTTTCACCCTACCACATCGACCATAAGCGGTGGTGCTTTAAGCTTAAAGTAATAAAGGGTGACGTTGCACAAGGAGACGAACTCTCCATGATGGTCGGATAAAAAGTAGACGGATACAAAGTGGACGGTGGCAATGCCATGTGGCATTCACGTGGCTTAAGTAACCTCCAAGGAACCCTGAATGGATCTTGCGCTCTACAATTGACCATAGTCAAGAAACCTCTATATGGGAAGAATTCCATGAAATACGTACATTTATTAGGATTTTTCTCCATAAGGAAGCATTTTCTTAGCCAAGAAACAAACGTCGGTTCAACTCTACTATAAAAACCCCAAGCCTTCCAAAAAAAAAAAAAAAAGGTTCGTATAATTCACCATAGTTTTGGCACTTTAGAGTTGTGAAAAAAATTCTCTAATTTAACCTTCAGAGGGTTTTTGGCTAGTACCATGCTGGTACTCTCCTAAGGTCTTCTTGTTTTATGTTGTGCAGGTATTGTCTTGAGCACGTGAGGATTGTGTAACTAACTGATGATTTTTGGCATCATCAACGAGGAAGAGAACATGGTAACAGATTCGCAGGTAACTCTTTGATCCTCCTCCGTGTGCGTTTCCATGAGCATAGCATCAAATCCATGGCAATATCAGTGTAGATGAGGGTCGAGCTTTAGTTTAGCCTTTGATTATAGAATACTACTATTTTGTTTATAAGAGGGAAAAGAGGATTAAGAGGTAAACCTAGGCCGCTAATCCTAATTGGGATTGGAATAATACTTCTCAAAATTGAATCGTTTCAGCCCATAAGGGGCCACTGGGATTGGTTTAGCAATATTATGCCTCATTGGATCACCCAACTAAGTGACAATAATCATGATATATCACATCTCTAAATAAAAAAAAAGGTAATAATATAACAAACTTTAATCTAAGTGAAACTCTAGAGATTGGGGTTCAACACTTCAAACGATAGCTTATATCCATGAAACGCTATTATTGATTCTTTTAAGAGTAATGCTATACTCACAATTTTGTTCTATAAAATTACACCATTTTTTTACTTACCAATAACTACTTATTACATCAGTAATTTATAAACTTATAGCTCTAGCATTTTTCTCATTTTAATTAGTGACCATAAAAAAATTTATAGATCTAAAATCTAAAATAAAATATATATACAAGCCCAAAAAAAAAAAAAAAAAAAAAAAGAGGCTCAACAACAAAAATTACCAATAAGACTAAAAAAAAAATTAAGCTCAGTTAACTAATTTTATCCAAAATAAATAACTCTGTCCTCTAAAAAATTCTAAACAAAAATAATTTTGTTCTTACCCAAAAAAAAAAAAAAAAAAAAAAAACTCAGTAACCAAGTGCTGCAAAATCATAGGTTTAAAGCACAGCATACACGACCAACAATAAAATCGCCCCCCTAACTCAAAGTTCTGACTCCATCCCTGTCTACATGGTGTTCCCTATCATGGTTTGCTTTTCTGGTGGAGTTTGAATGGACACATTGTTGGGTTTGATCCGTACACATTGGGGTTCAACACTTCAAACGATAGCATTACTCTTAAAAGAATCAAGTATACCATTTACTTGTACAGGAAAAATAAATCCAAATAATAAAGTGTAAGGACTGAATTTGGATTAGACCCAGTATGAGATTGGGTTCAAGCCCAACAAGCCTAAACAATGAATTTATAGAGCGTGGGTGAAAGAACTAGTTCTACTCTAAAAGATGGACCATAAAAGTTGCTGAATTAAGATTGTTAGGCATAAGTAAAGTAAGAAAATCTGTCCTCGATACAGCCTGAGAAGCTTATCTTATAATATCTTGTTGATGAACACAGTTACCAGAATCCACAATGTTATTGCCTAGATTTTATGATTTTTTCTCGATCCCCTTTTTAGGTCACCTTTTCGTGCTATATATTACAATCTTGGTGTTATCCTTATCACACACGTGTAGATTGGATTTTAGGAGCTCCTTCTTGTCCTATCCAACACCTCTTAGAACTATCAAATAGTAGTTGTAAGGCTGCTTGGTCACTATTCAGGTATCACTTCCACATTAATGCGGCCAGAGAGTTAGTTTGGAGGCATTTAATGTGGAGGTAGTAGCTTTTGAAGATATTTGTTGCCTCCCTTTACTTACTCCTTGTCCAACATCCAACTCCTAGCTGTGATGTAACTTTGAAGAAGGTCTAGGATGATATGACACTCTTACTGACCTCGGATCCTCGTTCCCGAGATGGCTTTTCTCCTTAGACGTGTGTTGGACTATCTCGTACTATCTTTATTTTTGTCTTTATATCATTCCCATTATAATCTCATTTGGCCATTCTTGGATTAGTTAATGTCCTCGGATTGGGCTATAGGCCCAATTCATACAGCCTTAATAATCCCTCCTAACCAACTGGCCCCCACATAAAGGATGATATATTTTTCAAGATAGATAAATGAAAAGTAATTTTAGAAATTGTTTAAGTTTTTGGCAAAACAAATTATTTTCCTCAAAATTTGGAGAGCAAATTATATATTATACCATAACTAAAATATAATTATCTATTTCCATACATCGCGTGGGTTTGCGTCTAGTATATATAAGGAAACCTCATGTGAGAGTGCATGAGGTCCTACCAAGTGGTGCTTTAAGCTTGCATTTAGCATTTTTTTTTTATCTCTTTCATTAAGTTTTTTTTTTCTGTTACCCAAAAGTTCACATTAACTTATTTTACTGTTATCTCATTAATGCCTCATTAATTGACTAAGCTTACACCACACTTTTCTCTATTTTTCATGTCTTTTAGCATACCCATCATTTTAGTATTTAAAAAAAAAAAAAATAATTAAGGACTAATGGTAATAACTAACTAGATAAGACCTTGAAAAGAGATAGAGAGACACAAAAAATGTTGCGGATTGTTAAATAAAACGCATTGTTTCACTGTATATTACCAAAATAAAAGACCTGAGATTGACAAAACATTTGAAAGAGAGAGAAAGAGGAATCTAAGAGGTCACCACCTCTGTTATACAGGCCTCCCACTATCATTAAGATGCCGAAACCCTTACGGGTATTTTTTTTAAAAAAAAAATTAGGGGCTTAAATATGATTTAGGTTTGGGTAGTTTGGTTGGATAGTTTTTGCTTTGGGTATATAAGTAGAGAGAATATTTGGTGCACAATGTAAAGCCATATTCTACCATGATTTAATTTTAAATCATCTATAAGATACATGCCTACACACTTGCCCACATCATGTTTTAATGTCACACTAGGGGTGTGCATGGGTCGAGTTGGGTCGGGTTGAGGGGATTTTTTGACCCAACCCACCATGACGGGTAAAAAAAAACCCAACCCAACCCAACCCATCACATAAGTCTAACCCAACCCAACCCAACCCACATGGGTCGGGTTGGGTCGGGTTGAACTCATGGGTTTGAAATTTATTATTATTATTATTAAATTGAGTATAAAAAAAAAAATTAAAATATTAAAAAAACCTAAAGATTAGTATCAAGGTAACTCTTTAAAAGCAAACAACACTAATGACTAAACAACAATAGTAATTTATTAGGATTTGTGTAAACTAATTGGTTTTTATATAAGATAAGAAGAACTGACTATTTAAAAAAATTTATTAATTATATAATATATTATATATATATTAAATTAGTATTAGTAGAAGGAACTGAGGAAATACTATTCTACAACTGTTTTTTTTTTTAAATTATTAAATATATAATATATATTTAAATGTATATATATATATATATATATATAAAAGTTCCCTATAATTGATTTTAAAAATTTATTAAATATAAAAATATATTTTAAATATATATTATATATGGGTGGGTTGGGTTGGGTTTGGCGGGTTTGTAATTTTATGACCTAGACCCAACCCAACCTGCCATAAAAATTTTTTTTGTAACCCAACCCAACCCACCAAGCCTTAAAAACCGACCCAACCCGGTGGGTCGGGTTGGGTTGGGTCGGGTTTGGCGGGTCGGTGGGTTTTCTGCACACCCCTATGTCACATTATCAATGAATAGAAGACGGTGAGAGATTGGGCATACTTTCATTTCATAGTATGAAATATGTGAACACAATATAAATTAGTTGATTTTCATGGTCCCGTTACTCTTTTACTTTTATTTTTGGTTTCATGATTTAAAAAAAATAATAATCTTACCTTAAGAAGGCTACAGATATGTAGTGAAACTACTAAACTAATTTTTAATATCTCAAAATTTATATGTTCCTTTTCTCTAATTTAGTTTACTTTTTCTTTATAATATATGTACAACATTATCCAAAACCGTCTTAAATAAAATATCAAAATATTATTTGTGTGTCGCACGATCAACTTACTAGTTAAAGATAATTATAGACCCATTCAAAATTGTGTTTTTCCAAGAATATAACAATATCTCTAATCCATAGAATTCTAATCCCAATCTAAATTGAGTTCTTTCTAGAATATAACACTATCCCAATTGGGTTTAGGCTGGGTGGTCTAGTCCATCTGTGTTTCTTAGATTTTGGGTTGGGCTTTATAATTGATGAGGTGCAAACTTGCCAGTTACAGTAGGCAGATGGAACTCCCTGCTAGCGCCTGGTTCTCTCTAAGAAAGGTGGTCACCGGTGTGGTGCCTGCCACAATGTCTCCGATGCCAAAGTTAGAACAACCAAGCAATTCGCAGGACTAGAAAGTAAGAAGTATATTATCAAAATCTTAGAATCCGTACCTCTTGCTGCAAATGTGAGGGCTTTATAGATGTGAGCCTGACTGCTAGACGTTGGAGTGTAAATGCTCCTATTTCATAACGCTTCTAACCCAATTATGGGGCCTTTATTAGACTCCAACGGTCTGCTTTGCTGGTTATGTAACCGCCCAGATTACTTATTGGCACCATTGAATGACTTTCCTTTCCTCGTCGTTGATGGCTTGCTCGTCATCAAGGGGTCACCTCGTCACTACGTTGACCTCGTCAAGGTAACTTGTTCTCGTCAATCCCATCAATAATTATTAAACAACTAGTCCGAAATCTGTGCAACGCATGGAAACCTACCTGTAGGGTCACGTCCCGCAACGAACCGCAGTAGTGTTGGGTTCGCGCATGAATGGGCCCATACAATATCATTTGTAGAGAGTGGGTTCGAAAGGCTAGGCCTTGGTTACCCAGCGGTGGGTTTTTGTGGTGTTCATATGTGATTAAAGTGTCTTCACCCTTGGAGTCTTTCTCCTGGAGGTGGACTGGAAGCCCTTCCTTTTTGGCCAGTCTTCCCCGCCCCTTTTTCATATTACTTATTTTTTCTTTTATACTAGCCTGCGTTCACTTTCCTTCGTTCACGTGTAGGGTCAACATTTCCAACGCTGATACTTGTCCCGTCAGTCCAAGACCAAAGTCGTTGGGAGTGGTTGATAAAGCTAAAGCATACGGCTCTGTTAGGTGCAGAGCTAGGTATGGGGAAGGTAGTAAGGGCAGCCTTTCCTAGATATTTTAGATTTTCTTTCAAGTTTGTCCCTATACCGTTTTTGCCCCTCTTCTTGGTGGAGCTCTGGGCCAGCCGAGGACTGCACTGTCCTCGGCTGCTTCTCTAGGCCAATTTGTGCTTTACGTTATTGAGTTTGGACTATAACCTTCTTTGGCTTGGGCTTTAGGGCTCCCCATGAATAAGTGGGCCCGGCCCATAAATTGCTGGGCCCCACAATAGCCCCTCAAAACCCTGCTGTCCGACTTCCTGGTTGGAGAGGGGGGTTTTGGTAACACCGAGCCTTTATTATGGCTTATTTAATTCAGCCCTTGACTGACGCTGGCGACTCTTCACCTGCCCAGGGAATGTACCGGTCTACAAGATGTTCTCCTTGATTTGCGCACGATGCGTTTATGCCGTTTGGTTATCTAAAACGCGTCTTTAATATCTTCCCTTTACGAGACCTCCCAGGTTCAACGGTTTTTGATGGCGTGGGGGAATGAAACGGGCGTATTCATGTTTGCAGATTTCCTTGGAGATCTGAACTCATTAAGTACTCTTTTCTTCGTCCCCTATATAAAGAGAAGAAACAAGAGTTGTTTCTCCCACAGATGAATCCCTTTACTCCCCCCAAAATTTGAAACCCTTAGATTCCTTCCGGAGTTTACTTTTATTCTCCGGTTATACCTTAACCTGTAATACACTCACCGTAGTAATAAGCAATGAAAAAACTATTCCCCTCCCAGAAACACCATGTTCTAACGAAGCTCGAAATGGCTCGGTCAGGGCAAGGATGGCGGAGACTCAAGATTTGTCTCGCCTTTCTTTCAGCCAAAATCCGAAGCAGGGACTCGTCACGTCACATTTTTGGCGTGACTGAGCCGAGGACACACATCATCAGTACTACCCGCTCTCTCATGAGCATATCTAATATGGCACCAGTGTGTTAAGCGTCAGGACTGGGGCAGGGACTAAGTGCCCCTGCTTCTTCCTCTCTTCGTTCACTGGCGCCTCCTTTTGCCTCTCTTTCTTCCTTCTCATCTTTTCCCTCTTCTTCTCCTCCTTCTTTTACTCATGTCCTCCATCTTCCTCATTCATCTCCTCCATCTTCCTCATTCATCTCCTCCATCCTCTTCTTCCTTCTCCTTCATCTTCTTCTTCCTTCTCCTTCATCTTTTCTAAAGAAGGTTCTTCTCTCAATATGAGCAATACTAAGGCAGAGATTGGAGAGACTTTGAAGACGAGTTGAAAAGACATCTGACTGTTTACTTATCTGTATTGCGGATGTTATTGTTGCTTCGGCAGTTTACCTTTTGTATAGGCTTGTTTAAGCCCCTTTTTGTATGTTGTAATAATTTTTCATACTAATAAAAATTGTTGTTATTTTACTTCGCATGTTCTGTTTCTATGTTTTTACAATTTTACAAGCGCTGCTTGGCACAATAATATAGCATTTGAACCAATGACAACTAAGGCCAAAATACTTGCTAATAAAAAGATGTCACCATAACTTTAATAGAATTATTTGACACAGCAATGCCTATCTGTGAATAACGATACTTACCCAAAACAATGAAGAGATTAGAATTGGATGCTCTATGCGGTGTAGGAGATAATCATCCGAAGACATATCCCTCGCAAGAATGAACAGCCCCCATAGGCTACCAAATAGTGGGGTGTCTCGCCATCATCCTAACACTTTTATCGGCCTTAACATTTTACAGTATTTGAGCCGAAGGCTTTCCCCGTCCGAGTAGTGGGCGTCCCAATAGATTTGAGTCCGAGGACTTCGCAACGCCTTGGTTCTGTCCAAAACCTAGTTTTGTCATCTAGGTAGTTGGTTTCCCCATAGGCTTGAGTCCGAAGGCTGTAGTTCAGTTTCTCCTTTTCCTCAGGTATTTCGCGAGGTGCCGAGCAGGAGGTTGTCCTCGGCAACGGCTATTCCTCGACGTGGGCCATTGTCCCTGGGCCCCCATGCAGAACGGGCCTGGGCTGCGAATTCACTAGGCCCACAACTTAAAGGGTATTTCTGTAGTCTTTGGTCACGCGGTACTTTTTGGCGTCCCAGTGTTCGAGGTGCACCTTCCCGAGACTCCTTTAATCCCATGGTTGCAGGTGGCGTTGGAGATTGAGCCAGAGCCATCTTGTCTGTAGCGTTCCTTGGGACGCTGCATGAATTAAATGCCATCATCTTATCTTTTTAAATAAATAGGAGAGAAAGTTGCTTCACCTACGCACCAATTCTTCAGTTTCCTCCCAAATCACAACTCCCATATTCGGTGCTATCCCCCCTTAGCATAACATGTTTGAGGCGAGGGTTGGGGAGAAGAAACTCTCTCCGCCACAGAGGTGCCGTGTCCTCCTAAGACTCAGAATAGTGAGGTACGGGCAAAGGAAGCATAAATTCAAGAGAATACTCCGCTTCGACAGAGGGGAAAGGGTGTTTCTCCCTCTTTTAGTCAAAATCCGAAGCAGGTTCTGTTCATGCCAGAATTTTGGTGTGTCAGAAGAAAGATTCTCCGCCATCATCGCCTCTGCCCTGTCGCAGGCAAATTTTTGGTGAAGGCTCCTCAACTTCCGGCTCCCTGCACCTTTCCTTCAGCGGTGTGAGGCTCGAGTTGGGTTTCTTTTGCTGCCTGAGTTATGGGCATGTAAAAGCATTGAGGAAGAACAAGGTCTTGGAGCAGTAGCCAACCTCTCCTCTGATCCACTTCCTCGGCTTTATCTTATTCTCTTGTATTTTTCTTTCTTTTTGGTTATGTGGTTAGCTTTAGAAGCCAACCTCTTGTCTGTACTGCCTCTTCTGCTTTGTCTTATTCTCTTGTATCTTCCTTTTCAATTATACAGTGAGCTTTAACATAAGCTGATTCCAGCTTTTCATTGTACGCTGTACTATTTCTTTGTTTTAGTAAAAATGGAAATTTATTTACTTGTTTTGAATACTGTTCTTTTGGCAACACCACTTTGTGAATGGGTGTGCCCCAGGTGTGTGTTTCTCCTCAGCGATATTTAGAGCAAGAACCCTTGAAACACAATCCAACTAATTCTTATTTACCGACACTACCAGGCATAATAATAACAATTCATAGTAAGTTAAACTTAGGAAACTAACCGAGACAACGGTTGAACGTTCTGTAATAAGCGCGAGAATACTGTCCGAGAACGATAAATTCTAAATGATTCATCTGAGAGGGTGACCGAGCATTGAATGACTTCGATTATGCTTTTGGAAACATGTTGCTCCATGTAGTTCAGGAATCCATGGTGTCGAGGATCCGAGGGCAAACTAGAGAATCCATGTAGTTTAGGAATTAACCCAGTTGTTAATGGAGAGTTTTCCTCGGGGAGGTTCTAAGGTCTACGTTACGTAGTTTTACCTTTGTAAGTAGTTGGTTTCCCCAGAGGCTTGGGTCCGAGGACCATACAAGGCCTTGGTTCTGTCCAAAACTTGTATTCTCTTTGTAAGCAGTTGGTTTCCCCAGAGGCTTGGGTCCGAGGACCATATAAGGCCTTGATTCTGTCCAAAACTTGTATTCTCTTTGTAAGCAGTTGGTTTCCCCAGAGGCTTGGGTCCGAGGACCATACAAGGCCTTGGTTCTGTCCAAAACTTGTATTCTCTTTGTAAGCAGTTGGTTTCCCCAGAGGCTTGGGTCCGAAGACCATACAAGGCCTTGGTTCTGTCCAAAACTTGTATTTTTCTTGTAAGTAGTTGGTTTCCCCAGAGGCTTGAGTCCGAGGACCATACAAGGCCTTGGTTCTGTCCAAAACTTGTATTTTTCTTGTAAGTAGTTGGTTTCCCCAGAGGCTTGAGTCCGAGGACCATACAAGGCCTTGGTTCTGTCCAAAACTTGTATTTTTCTTGTAAGTAGTTGGTTTCCCCAGAGGCTTGAGTCCGAGGACCATACAAGGCCTTGGTTCTGTCCAAAGCTTGTATTTTTCTTGTAAGTAGTTGGTTTCCCCAGAGGCTTGGGTCCGAGGACCATACAAGGCCTTGGTTCTGTCCAAAACTTGTATTCTCTTTGTAAGCAGTTGGTTTCCCCAGAGGCTTGGGTCCGAGGACCATATAAGGCCTTGATTCTGTCCAAAACTTGTATTCTCTTTGTAAGCAGTTGGTTTCCCCAGAGGCTTGGGTCCGAGGACCATACAAGGCCTTGGTTCTGTCCAAAACTTGTATTCTCTTTGTAAGCAGTTGGTTTCCCCAGAGGCTTGGGTCCGAAGACCATACAAGGCCTTGGTTCTGTCCAAAACTTGTATTTTTCTTGTAAGTAGTTGGTTTCCCCAGAGGCTTGAGTCCGAGGACCATACAAGGCCTTGGTTCTGTCCAAAACTTGTATTTTTCTTGTAAGTAGTTGGTTTCCCCAGAGGCTTGAGTCCGAGGACCATACAAGGCCTTGGTTCTGTCCAAAACTTGTATTTTTCTTGTAAGTAGTTGGTTTCCCCAGAGGCTTGAGTCCGAGGACCATACAAGGCCTTGGTTCTGTCCAAAACTTGTATTTTTCTTTATTTATTTATTTTCCGAAGGTTAGCTCCTCGAACAAGGTGGAGGAAGCTAGCTTGATGTTTGAAGCCCCTAGACTTGCCCATGCCATTGACACTGCGAGGCGTAGCCCCTGGTGGGAACTTATGTTGGAATAACAACAATGTGTCGCCTGTCATAAAGGCATCCTCATAGACCCCCGCTAGACAAAAGCTTAACTCCACCGCCGCCTAAGCCAACGCGTAAGCCATCCCCACAGACAGCGCCAATTGTAGGGTCACGTCCCGCAACAAACCGCAGTAGTGTTGGGTTCGCGCATGAATGGGCCCATACAATATCATTTGTAGAGAGTGGGTTCGAAAGGCTAGGCCTTGGTTACCCAGCGGTGGGTTTTTGTGGTGTTCATATGTGATTAAAGTGTCTTCACCCTTGGAGTCTTTCTCCTGGAGGTGGACTGGAAGCCCTTCCTTTTTGGCCAGTCTTCCCCGCCCCCTTTTCATATTACTTATTTTTTCTTTTATACTAGCCTGCGTTCACTTTCCTTCGTCCACGTGTAGGGTCAACCTTTCCAACGCTGATACTTGTCCCGTCAGTCCAAGACCAAAGTCGTTGGGAGTGGTTGATAAAGCTAAAGCATATGACTCTGTTAGGTGCAGAGCTAGGTATGGGGAAGGTAGTAAGGGCAGCCTTTCCTAGATATTTTAGATTTTCTTTCAAGTTTGTCCCTATACCGTTTTTGCCCCTCTTCTTGGTGGAGCTCTGGGCCAGCCGAGGACTGCACTGTCCTCGGCTGCTTCTCTGGGCCAATTTGTGCTTTACGTTATTGAGTTTGGACTATAACCTTCTTTGGCTTGGGCCTTAGGGCTCCCCATGAATAAGTGGGCCCGGTCCAGAAATTGCTGGGCCCCACACTACCTATTTAGTAATAGACTAAGATAATATTATAAAATTTAGAATTGATTATGAAACTATAAATCTGCATGAATTGCACATTTCTTTTGAGTTACGATTTGATAAATAAGTCATTTTTTGAACGTGTAATGGCTTGCAAAAAATCTGGCAAACAATTTTAGATATTGCAAAAAAATAACTCAAAAATTTAGATGTTAAAACTTTTGGAAGGCCAAAAAATATTAAAGAATCAGAAGATTCTCTGGCACTACCGAAAAATTATTGAAACAAAACAAAATATATATGACTACTAGATAGAGAAATATAAGAAAAAGATGGGTTATCTTTAAGAGAATAATCCATTTTTATAACTGTTGAAATTTGCCAAACAATTCAAGATATTGCAAAAAAATGAACCCAATAATATAGATGTTCAAACTTCCAAAAGGCAATATAATTAAGGCAAAACTACATTATTAGTCCTTGAAGTTTACCCTGTGTGCGCAGTTGGTCTCTCAAGTTTCAAGTAAGTGCAAATTGTCCATCAAGTTTTCAAAATGAGCAATATAAGTCCTTCAGTTAACTTTTGTTAGTGGTGTTGCTTACGTAGCTAGACCCATTCCAATTCAAATCTTTATCCTAACCGCTACAAAAAATCTTCATTTACGGTGAAAGATCTAAATTGATGATTTTCAATGGAAGCACAAATTCATAAATTTATTTGCATTGTTTTGACTTGTAAGTTAACACTTGTATTATGAATTTTTTTTTTTTTTTTTGGCTGGGTTTGGACCCAAGAACCACTGCCACAGCTTACTTATTTATGGATGCAATGTGCATTGGAGAAAAAATCATTAACGATGAATACTGCTTTATACTAAAGATAGAGACGGGCAACAATTCGCGAGAATCAAAGAGGTCCAAACTATGAGATCATCCACCACACAATATGGGCTTTTTGATTCAATTCGAAGTCTCAAGGCTGCTTAGGATGAAAACTCAAACTGAAAAGGACGTGTTTTGGGAAACCAGCATTGAATCAATCATGGAGGTGGGTCAGTGGCTGTGCGAGAGAATGAGGGAGGTGGGTTAGTGGTTGTCAGTTGGAGAAGGATGTGTGAAGCAGGAGGCCACTGTCTCCAGCGGAGGGTGGCAGCGTCGCCAGCGACTAGGCCTTGGATCTGTTCATTGTCTCTCCCCTTTCTTTTGGTTTGTAAATCAGATTGGAAATGGAGATTTTTTTGTACCGGTTAGGATAAATATTTGAATTGAAATGGGTCTAGTTTCTTTCTTATGTGTAAATTTAATTTTGGAAATTTTTAATAAAAAAAATGCCACATCATTTAAAAAATGCAACATCATTTAAAAAATGCAAGGTCATTATTCCGTTAGACACGTAAGTAACACCACTAATGAAAGTTAGCCAAAGGATTTATATTGCTCATTTTGAAAACTTGAAGAACCAATTGCGCTTACTTGAAACTTGAGGGACCAATTGCGCACATAGGATAAACTTCAGGGACTAATAATGTAGTTTCGCCTAAAATTAAAAATCAAAAGATTCTGGGCCTACACATTATAAAAACAAAACAAAAAAATATGTGACTACACTGTTCATGACTCTAGTCATTGTTGCAAGACAGTTTCAATAAGGATGTAAAACTTTCTATAACTTTTTTTTACCCAATACTTCCTAAGTGATGAAAAAGTTGGTTCAGACATTTTGGAACACTTTGAAGGAGTAGATAATATAGGCTTCCAATGTAATCTTCAATTAATAAACAAAGAAGCATGACACCATAAGAGAAAATATAAGATAACATTTTGAACATATAGTGTATAGACCTTACCACAGCTGTGAAAAAACATCCACATAAAAAGAATTGAAGACCTTTACAACAAATGCAATAAGCTGCTTCTGATGTGAGACAGTCTAACATACGTCTCTATAATTTAAAGCTTAAGGTCATATAATCTAAAATAACATTGAATATAGCATCTTTAAACCACACAAAAGTTAGCAAACTTATTGCAGTACTCGTAGTTATACTATATAATGTAAAACACTACTCCATCACTTCTCCATAATGTAAAGCTAAAGGTCATAAAATCTAAAATAACATAGAATATAGCATCTTTGAACCACACAAAAAGTTAGCAAACTTACTGCAGTACTTGTAGTTATACTATAATGTAAAGTACTACTCCATCACCAACAAAAGTTATGTAAAATCTCATTGGGCCTGGAAGAACAATCAGCCGCAAGATCACCTCCAATAGACTTAGTTGAGAAGGGTTATGGAAAAACAAAAGCAAAAAAAAAAAAAAAAAAAATATATATATATATATATATATATATAAATAAATAAATTCACATAAAAGGGAACGAGCAAGAACAAGCGTACCAAAGAGTTTTTTCTTTCAACGGATAGAGGAGGCTACTTTAGGGTTTGGAGAAAGCAAAGAAGTGTACATGAAATAGAATATGGTGGTTTTCAAAGATTTGGTGTGGTTTTTAGTTAAAAATTAAAATGAAGTACAAAATTGTGGAGCTTCTAAAGTTTATGTGGCACGATATAAAGCAATATGAAAAGGTTAACAAAAAGTCAATAGACTTCGGTTTTATGAATCAAAATCATCTGTCCCACACTCTCTATTCCACCCCATGCTCCACAAATCAAAATGAGCCACATGTCTCTTAATTCCTAAAGCTATTTTATTTGACTTACCTAAAATAAATAAGAAAGATAAAACCCAGCAGATATTCATCCATAACCCTCCCACCACTAACCTCTGCCTAACGCCATTGACATAAATTTGCTAGTGCCGTTGACTCCATTTATAGCCACCGTACCACCACCAAGTCCAGGAAGAATTGCAGTCAATTTGAATACTCACCACCACCGTCATTGTTGACTTTGTTTGGTTCCCTTATTCTTATAATGATGAAGTGATGATTATATTCTTCCCTGTTGGTTCAACTCCAAAATTTCAAAATTTTGAATCATGATTAAGAAGGTTTCCAACTAATATATATTTTAAGGAGAATAAACATAGTTAGAAATTTCAAACATTCCAATCAAAATTAAGAAGAATAAGGGCCTGGGACCACCACCACTAGCATGTTCTATTTATCCGATCAAAGTCTTCTAAAGTGTTGTGTTCAGGTTGTGCTACTTGGGCATTTATTGCAAGAAGACGAGAAGTAGGCGAAGGTAGGGACAATGGTCTGGGAGCGAATAAGGGAGAAGGAAAAGTCAACAATGATGGTGGTGGTTATGGGCATTCAAATTGAATTTAGATCTATTTGGAGTCTTTGGACCTAGTGGCTATGACTAGAGTTTGTTAGGTTCTAAAGTTTAGGATTTTATGTATTTAGAACTCTAATTTGTATTGTTGGCAAACTATGATCAAAACAATGTGTTTAGAAGTGTTTAAAACTAGCTCAAAGTTGTATGTCAATGTAAAGTTGGAATCGAGTTTAAAGCAGGAAGCACTGTGGCTTTTGGCCTGGCTCGATTGATCGAAGCTTAGGCTCGATCGATCGAAGCTCGCGCAGAATGCTTTCTGCAGATTCATCCAACTCAGCCCTAGTTGTTTTAAAACGTTTTTAGGGTTTCTTATTTGTCCTAAGTATAAAAGGCAAACCCTAGCCACGTTTTAGTGTTGCTCATATTGCGGTTTGTGTAAATCTCTTGTGAGATCTAGAGGAGCTTTCCTTTACATAAACTTAGGGTTTTCAAGGAGGAGATATTTTCTATACCTTGATGATTAATTCAATTGCTGCCATTAAAGCTTAAAGAATACACAAGCGGGGGTGCTTGTAGCTGGTGGGAATCCAAGAAAGAAGGAGTCCGTGGATTCGGAGCTTGCACGTGGTCGTGTCAGTAAGTTCTACTGGTTGGTAGCATTAGGAAGTCAAGCGGGGGTGCTTGTAAGTCCTTTTGTATGAACTTCGATTCTTTCAAGATAGTGGATTCAAGTTTACCTTGAGGATAGCTAGGTCAAATCCTCCCCAGGTTTTTACCGGTTTGGTTTCCTGGGTGATCATATCTTGTGTTATTTATTTTCCGCTGCTTTGCATGATTTGATCTTTATTTTTGTGATAACCTAGACTTGTTTAATTGGACTAAGTAACAACTTGGCTAATTACCTAGGTTTAATCAATTGTTTAAGGGGTTTAAAAATTAACAGAGTTGACGGCGCTGGTGCACTTATGTCAATGACCTTGGGCGAAGGATGGTGGTGGGAAGGTTTGGGACGAATATGTGCTGGGTTTTTTCTTTCTAATTTATTTTAGGTAAGTTGAATAAAATAGCTTAAAATTAGGAATTAAGAGACATGTGGCTTATTTTGATAAGTAAGTCTAGTGCCACAATGATTTCCACTATTTTGACACAACCTGCTTACGTGACAAGTTATAAGTGGTGAAAATAAAATGGTGGGTCCATGATTCCACCACTTACGGGTTGTCATTTGGCAAAGTTGTGAAATTAATTGTAGTACCAAACTTACTCTATTTTGATTTGTGGATATATATATATATATATATATATATATTAAATTCAACATTTTTAAGCTATTATTTAACTTTTTGGGATAAATGGTGGTTTGCTATTATGGTATTAAGGTTTCGTTTGGGAGAAGGGAATAGAATGGAATGGAAAGGAATGAAAAAAATTATTTTAGAATATTCTTCCCTTCTCTTGTTTGGGAGTTTTAATGGAGGGAATGAAAAGCCCATTCCCTTGTTTGGGAGTTTAAGTAGGAGGGAATGGAATGGGTAGGAGGGAACACTCATTCCTCTCTATTCCCTTAAAACCTCAAATTTTCATTCCCCCCGAAATTGGGAGGGAATGAAATTAAACTTAATGATTTTTTTACTAAAACTCTCAAAATACTCCTGTATATTCAACTCTTTATTTTAAAATAGGGGTCTAATAGTAATATTGTCATAAAATGATTCCATTCCATTCCCTCTATGTTGCTCCCAAATAAGATTACTTACATTCTATTCATTTTCATTCCTTCCATTCCCTTATTATTATTCCCTTCCCTTCCCTTCCCTTTTGAACTCTCAAACGGAGCCTAAGTTTTTGGGGGATGGTTGGGTTCAATGTAGCTGTGCACTGGACATATAGAAATGTTGACACTTCACAATTATTTGACATGTGTCCATATTTCAATGGACCTAAGCCGGTTCCTATTATCCTCTCTCTCTCTCTCTCTCTCTCTCTCTCTCTCTCACACGCACGCACATACACACAAATACACACACACATATATATTGTTTGGGGAAGAAGAAAAAACAATGAAAGAAAATCTTTTGGATTTGAGATGTATACGACATTTTGTGAAGTTATCATCTTTTAATCACATTTCAACTTGTTTGTTTATTTGGATTAAAAATGAAATTAATTCTATATTTGTTTCGATATAAAACATTTTATGAAAAATATTTATTGTAACTTCTGTTATTTAGTATAGCTAAAGATGAAGTCATGATTTTAGTTGTTTTTTTGCGTGTGTGTAATAAACACTGCTCATACTATAATATAGTTCATTGTAATTAATAATTGAGCATACAGTAAAAACATAGTGACTATAGTTTTATCTCGTGGAAGTATTCTCTCTCGTTTTCTCATGCTTTTGATTCTCTACGATTCTTCTTTAATTTCAACAATTCTCTCAATTGCATTGCCTTTGCTATTTGTTTAGGTAATATATTAATGATATTACTTGACTTAGGATTTGATTTGGCAACGTTTAGTGAGTTTAAACAGTAGTAACAAATGCATTGATTTGGCACATGATGAAGTTTATGGAGTAAATTGGCTAAAATAAAAGTTTAGGGGGTTTACTAGCCACAACCTCGAAGTTTAGGAGGCCTCTTGACAATTTTCCATAAAAATGTATTATGAATATCTGCTTATGATAACTCAATACCAATGTTAAAAATAGAGAATAAAGCTTTTTTGGGAAAAATTGGCAAATAGCACTTATGTCCAAAATATTCAACAAAGTAGCACTATTTGTGAATTTTGTAGTAGAGTACCACCCTTTTGGAATTCAATTTTATGAAAATCGAGTTCCACATATAACTCGATTTTACATATATCGAGTTCCATGAGGATTTGGCCACGGTGACACCAGGTGATGTGTCATTTGTCCATAAAAATTCTTGCAAATTGAGTTCCTTGCAAATTTTTTGTAAAATTAAAGTAGAGCTCGGTATAACTGAACTTGAGTTCTTTGCAAATTTTTTAAAGTTGAACTTGATATTCAAAAATTTGAGTTCTTTACAAATTTAAAAGAAAAATAAAGTGGAATTCAAAATTTCTAACATCGAGTTCCATAGCAACTTAAACCTTGAAAACAATATGTTCTCATGTTTTATGAGTATCCTTCTCATTCAATCACTCTCCCTCTCCTTCACTCCTGTCCCTCGCTGATCTCCTTCACTTTCCTCACCATTGAAATCAAATCCATCTCTCTTTTCCTCTTCTCTCACTAGAAACCCAAGTCCTCCCCTCCACCCTCACTCAGTCCATAGCTCTTTTTCCAACAGAAAAATCCCAAATTTGATCCATTTGATCACCTCTCACATCCATTTTCTCGTCTCTCCATTTTGAGTAAATTGAATTTGATTTTTCAAACGTATGATTCTTAAACTAATTACTGTATTTTCTTTGCTAGTGGGTTTGTTTACCAAGTAGGTTGACTTTTTAAAACTTTTTAACATTGATGCTAATATGAAGCTGTAGCATACTAAATAAAAGAAATCATTGACATTGTATCGTTGTATTGTGGTTGAAAAATAATTTTTCATTTAATTTGGATGTATATTGTTAAAAATTGGATGTATATGGTTGAAAAATAATTTTTCATGTATTTTCTTTGCTTAATTTTATGTGTACTCGGTTGACTCCAAGGCTGCAGTTGTCCATGTTGCGCCTCAGCTTGGTAAGTGAGACATGGTGCTAATATGGACGTATATAAAGCATACGAATAATTATAATTTGCTGAAAATTTCGACCATCTGTGGTATTTGACCATTTTTGAGTCTCAACAATTCATATATAGATTTCTTATGCAATTCAAATTTCAAGGATAAATGTAAAACTAATGTCAAGCATGATAATCGTAACTTTGAAGATAAAGGAAATTTGGTGGTCATGGTGATGAAATTTGAATACAATTGCAAAATAATAACACATTGAATGTCCACAAGGTGGATGTTTTGTCCACCAATATCTTCTTGAATTCTTTCTAAGAAAGATGGAGATGCATAACCAATTTTTTATGGTGATGGTTTGATAATTAATTTTCCACGAGAACAGATACTACATGAATAGTCATTTGTTGAAAGATTTTTTTGATTCTTTAAGGAGTGTTCATGAGAGTTTTCAATGATTTGACATATCATTGTTGGTCCTAGATGTCCAAGACGATTATGCCAAAGCATAAAAATCTTTGGGTTAGAGCATTTTTGGTGCAATGCAACATTTGCTTCAATTGTTCTCATCGTAGTATAATATAACTCAGAAGAGAAAATATGCAGTTTCTCTAATACGAGCTTCTGGCTTGAAACTATTGAAGTAATATAAAGATATTCTTCACTGCCTTCATTATCAGTTTCAATATAATAACCATTATTATGTATATCTTTAAAGCTAAGTAAATTTCTTCTAGATTTAGAAGAACACAAAGCATCATCAATACAAAATTTTGTGCACTTAGGCAACATGAAATTTGCTCATCCAAAGCCTTCAATTATGTTTGATGAACTAGATATGGTATTGACCTTAACTTTGATTAATGTTAATTTTTGAAAATATTTCTTATCTTTAAGGATTGTATGCGTTGTTGCATTGTCTACTAGACAAAAATTTTCTCTAGTCATCTTGAAATTAAATCCATTAGTAAGATCCACGTCTCTTTCAAATATGCAAAAATATACACTGAATTATAATCTTTGAAAGAAAATAAACATATAATGAAGCAAATTTAAATCTATTATAGATAATAATCAGAATACAAAGTAGAATAATGGTATTGCACAATTAACATGTAGAGATACACAAAGATCATAAGGAGAATGGAAAGAAAAAAAAAAGAGAAAATCATATTGTTGATAGCAAATATATATCTTTGTCTTTTCTTTGGTTTCTGGTGTGTTTTACAATGGATGTATGCATATGTATATATAGAGGGAAGGGGGAAGGGGCTTAGCAGCTAAAAGCTTATCACTTATGGGACAAAATCCTTTAAATCTAAAGCAAAGGATCCCTTAGGATATTGCTTTTAGATTTTTGTCTCCTAGTGCAGTGAGTGGATGGCCGACAAGCCATTTGCATGAACAATGAATAGGTTTCTAGGTATGTTAAAATAATTCTTGATATTTTTTGAACCATAGGGTCTTCCTCGACTAATTAATTAATGAGATCATATGTTAAATGTAAATTGAACTTTATTAATTTAAATACAAACATAATTTACATAGGATAATGTGATGATATAATGAGAGGAAATATTTAATTTGTGTGATCATTTTGATCATCGATAAGATTCTCAACCTTGCAATTTATATTCTCAAAGAAGTCAGAAGCTTTAAGATGAGTTACATTTACTCCATTTCTTTCAAATGAAGCTCCATTCACTTTAGGGAATGGTGTGGAGTTAGTCAGGCATGACTGGTGATTTCTCAATAGAAACTCATTAATGTTTACTCAACAAATTAAATTAGTTCAGAATACTTCTTGAACTTAAATTCTCGATATTGACATTGCAGGAACATATTTGAGGCATGATATGTGTATCTTTTATAACATAATTTTAATTGTGAGTTGATTATTGCGACTTCAGGTGCAATTTCAAACTGTTGCAACTTTATGTGCACTTTCAATGATTGTAACTTCATGTACGCATCATATTGTGTTTTTAAAATGATCAAGTTCTTCTGGAACTTGTCTCAATCTATTTTTTGAAAAGCTTTATTTTATGATTCAATATGGGTTCTGTCAATTGTTTAACAATTCTTTCATATATTATTTCTGTTTTTAAAAATAATAAATGCCTGTTTTTCCTGTCAATTCTTTCCTTATCAATCTTTTTTATTATAGAAGTATTATTGAGTGAACAAATCTCTTTCGGGATAGGTGGTAAAATGAATCTAAAAAAATATGTCTTTTCCTAACACATTAGTTTTAATTCCTTCGTCTATTGTTAAAAAGGGGTAAAGTAAGGCCATAAAGGGATTTCCTAAAATGACTTCGGAAAAAAGGTTTTTTTATTAGAACAAAAATAGTTTCAAAACATATTCCGTCATTACAAATCTGAACATTAGGTAATTTATAATTAATTATCAACTTTTCTCCATTGGCCTGAGTTAATCTTTCAGATGATTTTTCATAATATTTTAGAGGTATTAATCCTTCTTGTATACAACTCATGTCAACTACAAAATCTATCAAAGCAACTTCTGTCAAAGAGAATTCTTTATTAATTACTAGAGTGACTTCTGTATGCCATTTTTGAAAAATAACTCTGTCAATTAAACTCAGAATGTTATGTTTATTATGATCAATTTCTTTATCATGTGAAATTTCTTTTTCTAAAGGAGAATCTGTCATTATTATGTCTGTTATAGGAAAGCCTGTCAAGTTAACTATTTCAGCAATATTTTGTTCATTTATATGTGTGTGAAATAATCCTCTTTAATTTCTTGTTTTACCATTTTTACTTCTGTCATTAAGTATTGTAGAGTTACTGGTTTTATATTTATTCGATCTTGTTTCTTTTTTGTCTTTCCTTTCTTAGTTTTTTTTTCTTCTTTTCCACAATCTATGACATGATATCCATATATTCTGCACCTAATACAAGCAATAGATGTGTCCATGAAATCTTTCAATTTTAGTAAATAATCTTTTTTGTTTTTTAAATGATTAGCTAGGTTGTCTATCAATTTCATTATTATGTCTTTTTGTTTTCTTTTCCTATTATTGACTTTAAGTGGTTTGGTTGATTTTAGTTCTTTCTTTTTGTCAACTTGATCTCTCTTTTTTATTAACATTAAATATTTCCATTAGTTTATTTATTATATCTTTTTCAAAATCTAATTTATTAATTTATTTAGCAATTTTATTATGTCTACAACATTGTTTTTTAGTGTGTCCATATTCTTTACATTTATGACAAATAATATTTCTAGTATGTCTATTTTTTTTTTTTTTGAGAGGTAGTATGTCTATTAGTCTTCTCATTTTTTGATGACTCAATAATATCTATTGTGGGGTCCAATAGTTTATGGGTCCGGCCCACACGCTTATGGGAAGCCCATCGGTCCTAAACTGAAGGAGGCCAGGGCCCAAACTCGAAACTAGGAAACATAAAAAGTGGCCCGAAGACACAGCCGAGGACGGTTTCGTCCTCAGCATGTCCAAAACCTCAGGGATAGGAATGGAACACGAGTAAGCTAGAAAGATCAGAAAATATCCTGGGGAAGTTGTCTTTAATACCCTTCCCTGACATGACACTGCCCCTAACAGAGCCGGGACCTTAGGCTTTATGGATCATCTCCAGCAATTTTGGGATTAGACTGATGGGACAGATATCTGTCCTGGAAAGATCGACCCTACACGTGGACGAAGGACAACGAACGTAAGCTAGTATAAAAGAGAATGTTATGTGACCAAAAGGGGAGGCTCTCCCATCTAGCTTCTTAAAAAAGACTTGATGAAAGAGAATGCCTGGAGAATATATGCCGGACACCACCTAAAAACCCGCCGACGGGTAACCGGGGACAGCACCATCGCTCCTCGGACATGATCCGAGGAGCCAAATCCTCCTAGATACAAAATTGAAGGGCCTGAATATCCAGCCCAAAGCTCTTTCTCATATTGGTTCACCTATAGTTCGGCCCGAAATGTCGCCCCGTGATCCAACGCTGGCCTTTTAAGCCCACTCTCTACAAATATTATTGTGAGGGACTTTCCGTGTCCGAGCCCAACATCGTTGTTGGGCCGTTAAAGATTTTGTGTCCTTACAATTGGCGCCGTCTGTGGGAAAGGCTTGCGCGTTGGCACGGATGGCGCATGAGTCAGCTCTCCAGCAAGCAGAGGTTCACGAGTTTTTCCCATCTCCGGCGAAGTACAGTTGTTGCTCCGCCATAAGCCTCTGCTAGGGGCTACGCCTTGCACTGCCAACGGAGCGGACAGCTCTAGGGGCTTGCGGCCTCGAGCCAACTCCTCCCTCCCTGGCCTAGGGGCTGACCTTCGAAAAATAAATCAGTATAGAGAAAAGACTACTCAAAAAGAGATCTTACAAGTAATGGACAGAACCAAGGCCTTGCATGGTCCTCGGACCCAAGCCTATGGGGAAACCAAGTACAAAAAAGAGATCTTACAAGTAATGGACAGAACCAAGGCCTTGCATGGTCCTCGGACCCAAGCCTATGGGGAAACCAAGTACAAAAAAGAGATCTTACAAGTAATGGACAGAACCAAGGCCTTGCATGGTCCTCGGACCCAAGCCTATGGGGAAACCAAGTACAAAAAAGAGATCTTACAAGTAATGGACAGAACCAAGGCCTTGCATGGTCCTCGGACCCAAGCCTATGGGGAAACCAAGTACAAAAAAGAGATCTTACAAGTAATGGACAGAACCAAGGCCTTGCATGGTCCTCGGACCCAAGCCTATGGGGAAACCAAGTACAAAAAAGATATCTTACAAGTAATGGACAGAACCAAGGCCTTGTATGGTCCTCGGACCCAAGCCTATGGGGAAACCAAGTACAAAAAAGATATCTTACAAGTAATGGATAGAACCAAGGCCTTGTATGGTCCTCGGACCCAAGCCTATGGGGAAACCAAGTACAAAAAAGAAATCTTACAAGTAATGGACAGAACCAAGGCTTTGCATAGTCCTCGGACTCAAGCCTATGGGGAAACCAAATACGCAAATGAAAAACCAGATACACAAAAGCATGATCGGAGTACCCTACTTCCCGTTCGATAGATCGGATGGATTGTGAGGAGGTCATCATTCTTGGGCGACATTTGCGCGTTTATCACAAGAGTAGTCAACTGCTACCCCGGTCAGTTTCCTAAGTTTGATTTATTACAAATTATCGATATAATGCCCGATAGTGCTGATAGATGAGAGTTGATTAGATTATGCTTCAAAGTAGCTTTGTTACAAATATTCTCAAAGCAACACATACATAGAGCACATTCGTTCACAAAGTTGTATTGCCCAGTAGATCAACGCTTAAAACATGTAAATCAATTTCCATTTTTATTACAACGAAGAAATAGTACAGTGTACAATGAAAAGCTGGAATCAGCCTACGTCAAAGCTTACTACATAAGCAAGAAAAAGAAAAATACAAGAAAGCTGGAGAAAGCCGAGGAGGTATGTCGGAGGAAAGGTTGGCTACAGCTCCGAGACCTTATTCTTCCCCCGCGCTCTTACATGCCCATAACTCAGGCAGCCAAAGAAACCCAACTTGAGCCTGGCACCGTTGAAGGAAAGGTGCAGGGAGTGGGAAACTGAGGAGCTTTCTCTAAATATTCGCCTGCTGCTAAGCAGAGGCGCTGATGGCGGAGAATCTTTCTTCTGACATACCAAAGTGCTGGCATGAACAGAGCCTGCTTCGGATTTTGACTAAAAGAGGGAGAGACGCCGTTCCCCCTCGGTGGAGCTGGAGTACTCTCCTGAACTTGTGCTTCCTGTGCCCATACCTTACTGTTATAAGCCTCATGAGGACACGGCGCTTCTGCGGCGGAGAAAGTTCTTTCTTCCCAACCCTCGCTTTCAACATGTTATGCCAAGAAAGGAGAACTCCGGATATGGGAAGCGTGATGTGAGAGAAAAATAAAAGGATGGGTGTATATATAAAGCAACCCCCTCTCCCTCCTATTTATTTGAAAAGACAAGATAATGGCAGTCAACTCACGCGGCGTCCCAAAGAGCACTACAGACAAAGTAGTCTTGGCTCAACTTCCAACGTCAACTGCAGCCAAGAGACTCAAGGGGCCTCGTAAAGGCGCGCCTCGATCCTTGGGGCGTCAGAGAAGTACTGCGTGGCCAGAGGTTGCAGAAATATCTCTTAATCCGCGGATTCATTGAATTCGCGACCCAAGCCCGCTTTGCGTGAAGGCCCAGGGACACCCTGTTTGGCACCTCGGGAAATGCTCAATGAAAGGGAAAACCAAGTACTGATGCAGACATTGGTCTTGGACAGAACCTAAGGCTTGCATGGTCCTCGGACTCAAGCTAAAAGGGAAAACCAAGTACTGATGCAGACATTGGTCTTGGACAGAACCTAAGGCTTGCATGGTCCTCGGACTCAAGCTAAAAGGGAAAACCAAGTACTGGTGTAGACATTGGTCTCGGACAGAACCTAAGGCTTGCATGGTCCTCGGACTCAAGCTAAAAGGGAAAACCAAGTACTGATGCAGACATTGGTCTTGGACAGAACCTAAGGCTTGCATGGTCCTCGGACTCAAGCTAAAAGGGAAAACCAAGTACTGATGCAGACATTGGTCTCGGACAGAACCTAAGGCTTGCATGGTCCTCGGACTCAAGCTAAAAGGGAAAACCAAGTACCGATAAAGACACAAGTCTCGGACTCAAGCCGAAGGGAAAAATCAAGTACATAAGATAAAACGCATAAGTCCTGAACAAAACCCAGGTTTTGCAAAGTCCTCGGACTCAGGCTTCTTGGGAAATCAACTGCCCGAATGAAGAAATTTCTCGGCTTAAACACTGGAAAAGGTTAAGGCTCGCGTATCATGGAGATGGCAGAATAACCTAATGATCGACAACTTAAGGAGGCCATTCATCCGGTGGGTAACATGTCCTCGGATAACTACTTCTTACACCTTATCGAGCATTTAACACCCATCACGGCTAATTTTAAGATAAGTCTCATTCCTTACTGGTCGGATTGTTATGTTGAATAATAATTTTGTTAAAGTTATCGTGGCATCTTTTTATCAACGATTACTTTGGCCTTAGTTATTATTGATTCAAATGCTATACTATTATGCCGAGCAGCGCTTTCACATTTGTTAGAATATATAAACAAGACATACGAAATAGAGTAACACTAACTTTTATTAATATGAAAAATTGTTACAACGTACAAGGAAGGGCTTAAACAAGCCTATACAAAAAATGAACTGCTAAAACAGTAACAACATCCGTAATACAAATAAGTAAACCATCAGGTGTCTTCTGAACTCGCCTTCAAAGTCTCTCTGAAATCTATGCCTCAGTACTGCTCATACCAGGAGAAGAACCTTATACAAAAATAATGAAGGAGAAGGAAGAAGAATTGAAAGACATGGAAGCACTTCAGCAAACTCTTGTCGCTGAAGAATGCAAGGGAAAAAGAAGATGGAGGACATGAGCGGGAAGGAGGAGAAGAAGAGGGAAGCAATGAAAAGAAAGTAAAAGGAGCAAAAGAGGGAAAAGGGGAGCCATATTAGGTATGCTCATGAGAGAGCAGATGGAGATGACAAGGGAGGTTTTCAACTCAGTCACACCAGAAATGGGGTATGACGAGTCCCTGCTTCGGATTTTGGCTAAAAGAATGGGGAGACAAATCTTAAGCCTCCGCCATCCTTGCCCCGACCGAGCCATCTCGAATTTTGTAAGGACATGGCGTTTCTGGGAAAGGAAGGATTTGTTCATGGTGGATTACTATGAGAGAGGTATTATTGAATAGGGAGTAACCGGATGGAGGAAGTGGACTCTGGGAAGAACGTGAGGGATTCGGATATGAAGAAGTCACCCTCTGTCTTCTCTCTTTATATAGGGGACGAAGAAGAGGGCATGTAACGCACTCAGATCCCCAGGGAAATCCAGAGTATAACGCGCCGCTTCGTTCTCCTACACCATCAGTAACCGTTGTATCTGGGAGGTCTCGTAAATGGGAAGATATTAAATACACGCTGCAGATAACCACGCGGCATAACGGCAACGTACTCAAATCCAGGAAAAACGGCTCGTAGACCGGTACATTCCTTGGGGAGGGGAAGAGTCGCCAGTGTTGATCAAGATCCGAAGAAAGTGAACGGCAATAAGGGCTTGACATCATCAAAATCCACCTGTCCTACCATGACGTTGGACAGCAGGATTTTGAGGGGCTAATGTGGGGTCCAATAGTTTATGGGTCCGGCCCACACGCTTATGGGAAGCCCATCGGTCCTAAACTGAAGGAGGCCAGGGCCCAAACTCGAAACTAGGAAACATAAAAAGTGGCCCGAAGACACAGCCGAGGACGGTTTCGTCCTCAGCAGGTCCAAAACCTCAGGGATAGGAATGGAACACGAGTAAGCTAGAAAGATCAGAAAATATCCTGGGGAAGTTGTCTTTAATACCCTTCCCTGACATGACACTGCTCCTAACAGAGCCGGGACCTTAGGCTTTATGGATCATCTCCAGCAATTTTGGGATTAGACTGATGGGACAGATATCTGTCCTGGAAAGATCGACCCTACACGTGGACGAAGGACAACGAACGTAAGCTAGTATAAAAGAGAATGTTATGTGACCAAAATGGGGGGCTCTCCCATCTAGCTTCTTAAAAAAGACTTGATGAAAGAGAATGCCTG
This sequence comes from Quercus robur, assembly GCF_932294415.1. Taxonomy (NCBI): domain Eukaryota; kingdom Viridiplantae; phylum Streptophyta; class Magnoliopsida; order Fagales; family Fagaceae; genus Quercus; species Quercus robur. The sequence continues at coordinate 10,789,125 of NC_065538.1, read as the reverse complement.
GAGAATATATGCCGGACACCACCTAAAAACCCGCCGACGGGTAACCGGGGACAGCACCATCGCTCCTCGGACATGATCCGAAGAGCCAAATCCTCCTAGATACAAAATTGAAGGGCCTGAATATCCAGCCCAAAGCTCTTTCTCATATTGGTTCACCTATAGTCCGGCCCGAAATGTCGCCCCGTGATCCAACGCTGGCCTTTTAAGCCCACTCTCTACAAATATTATTGTGAGGGACTTTCCGTGTGCGAGCCCAACATCGTTGTTGGGCCGTTAAAGATTTTGTGTCCTTACATCTATCTTTTTAGTTAATTCTACTAAACTATTATCTTATTTTTTTCATAGATCTTTCAATTGATTTTAGTCTCTTATCAATTTCTTTCTTTAGTCTATCATTTTCTCTTGCACTATTATATCTCCATTCTTTATTGACTAAGTCTATTAGACTGTCTTTTTTTTCTTTCTTTTTCAATTTCTTTCATTATTATATCTTTTTCTCTTTCTATATTTATCATATCATCTTTTTCCCATATTGTTTGTATTGAACTAGTTTCTTTATTGGCTATCTTTAGAGTACTATTGTGTTGTCTTTCCATTCTTTCTATCACCACCTATTAAATAAGTAGAAAATTTGTAAGCATGGGTTAGTCTGATAGTAATTAAGTTATATGTTAAAATTAACAATTCTTAGGAGAAACTTAGGTTGTAATCTCACACAAATAACCTTTAATTTTCCTTAACAAAAAAAAAAAAAAACCTTTAATTTTCCTTGATAGAATGAGACCTGTTGTAAAATAAAGAGAATATAAAGACAAGAAGAGGAAATATGAAGGTGAAATTATATTTGAATTGCTGCTTTTATTATTGATATTGATACATTGTTATCTTTCACTTTACTATCTATTTCTCTCTATTTCACATTGTAAATTACAAAGAGATTACGTTTTATATATATATATATATATATATATATATTTCTTTTGACCAATAAGAGATTATTATTATTTTTTTTGGTTAAAACCAATAAGAGATTATGCTATATATAAAGGAAGGGGAAAGACTGAAAAGCGGACAAAGCCCAAAAAACAAGGCCTAATGTGTAGTGTGTACGGTGGGTGGCTTGTCAAGCGGCCCATGTGTACGAGCACACCCTTCACCAAATTAATTCATCATGACTGGCCTTAAAAGGTATAGCACCCCCAACTTTTACCGACAAAAGGATAAAAGAAAAAGAAAAAAGAAAAGGAGATGAAAGTGTACGTTTATATAAAAATAAAAATGAAACATGAAAAATAATTTATTATTCACCTTATTTTCAACATTATAATTTTTGTTATATTTTTTTTGATATTATTTATGAGTTTTATTATATTATTTTAATTAATTTTTTTACTTATTTACAATACTTTCAGTAATAATTTTTTTTAATTTTAGTAAAATAAACGATATTTAGTGTGAATTTAAATATCGTTTATTTTACTAAAAATTAAAAATTGAAAACTAAAAATAATAAAAAAATAATTTTTTAAATTGCTATTCACATCAAAAATACTATTTATATGCCTATTTGTATTGTTTATATCCCATAAACAATACAAATAAGAGCTGATTAAAAAAAAAAAAAAAAAAAAAGCAAAAACGTGTCGGCATGAAAACACAATCCAAACACTCTTTTTAGACCCTACACTTGACGCTACTTCCTAGCCAGTTATTCTCAATCACACAATCCCCAGATCTCAGTCTTGGCCGGTCATCTAACCTATTTCCTCTCTTTTTCCTCTTTCATTTTCACATTCACGAACAAACTCACACCCCTCTCCCAAACGTATGACCAAGATGGGAAAATACCTATTTTTTTGAAAATAATTTAGCAAAATATTTTTATATTTTTTAAAATTAGATTCTAATAATGAAATTCGATATTATTAATGTTAAGTTTTATTTAAAAGACCACGTAAAACTCGATTATGGGAATACCAAATTTTACACCAAACTCAATTTTGTTATGATAGTTTATTAAAATGGGGACATTTTATTAAATAATTTGAAAAAAAAAAAAAAGACAGATTGCTAAATTATTTTCTAGTGACGGTGGAGGCCAAGCTAATGAAGTTTTCAAATAAACAAATTTCATGACTAAAAAAAATACTTTATTTTACAAATTAATTTTTATATCAATGCATTAAACAAACCACTTAAGGTTAGAACTTAGAACATAACAACTTTAAATACAATTTTTATAGCATTATTTTTCGTTCTTTCTCTCTCTTCTTTTCCCCTCTGTTTCCTTTGCTGATGTTCTTCTTCTTCTTCTTCTTCTTTGTTTGCGCAGTAGCTTGGTAAACTCAGCAAGCTAGCTCCCTTGAGATCTGTTAGTTTTTCTCCATCATTTCGCGAAACCGACGCTGCAAATCTCTTCTTTGAATCTCCATCTTCGGAGACACCACGCGCCGTCACAGAGATCCCGTCGGCTAGTGGTTCACGAAGCCAACGCCACGGATCTCTTCGTCGGCCTCCGATGTGTAAAACCCATGAAGCCGGCGTCCGTCTTCAGCCTCACGTGCCTCCACGCGCGGCCTGAAGTTTCCCGTCGACCCACACGCTGTCGAAGACCGCCGTTGACTGCGTTGCTCCGATTCCGAAGAATCCATGCCTTCTTCCTGCACTTTTATCTCAAAAAAAAGGTTTGCTTTTGTTTCTATTTTTGAAAACACAAATGGCTAATTTCCTAACCGTTGGATCATTGTTTTTACACGTCACTCATCTTTAAAAAAAAAAAAAAAAAATCACTCATCTATTTTAAAAACTATGCGATTTTTTCAGAGTTTAATTTTGTTTTGAGATTTAGAAAAGATTTGGGTTTTTATTTGTTCTAATATTACAAATTGTTAACACTATTTTTTTTTTTTTTTAATGGAGTTTTTGGGTTGTTTTCTGAATGAACTTTAAGATTTGAGAACCGTAACATGTCTATATTTTTTGCCAAAATCCTAGGGTGCCAGTAAGTAAGTTGTTCTTAACTTTTGTGATTTTTTTTGTGTTAGTTATTAATACTCTTAAGTCTTAAGGGAATTTTTGAAAAGCCATGCCAATCTCAATGACCCACATTCTAATATCTTTGGGTTTTTATCCTATCTCATTAGGATTGCTCTTTGATGTTGTGGGTTTTCTTTTGGGGGTTGTTTTATTGTGTTTGTTTTTAATTTAATGAGGTGAAATGGAAGTATTGTTTGGCAATCATGTGAGTTAGGTTTCTTCATAAATAATATGGGTGGGTCTTTGCTATAGGATAGTCTAGTTAGACTCTAGGGCCTTGATCTCATCTTAGAGATCTTTTCAATTTATCAAGACAGTGTGACGGTAAACTTTGCGATGCGTCTTGTTATTGTCTTATTGATAGACTTGATCCTTGTGTTTTTAGGATCCGGGATTCGTAGTGATGGATGACTGGATTGGATAATTTTGTGGTGTCCGGTTGAGGTTACATTGGTTGGCTTTTTGAGGTAAGTGGCTTCTTTAACATTGAGAAAGGGGGGGGCGGGGGGTGGCAAGTTTAGTGTAAAGCTCATTGAATTTTATTGTGTTCATTAACATCATAATCTAATATTTGTTTGAAGATTTCTAGATATTAGGATATCAACACTAGAGGTTGTAAACAAATTAGTTTATTATTTTAATTTTTTTTCTTTTATAGAAATCAAACGTTGTAGTTGAATATTCCATGATCTACCAAACAAATAAAAGTCATTTTAATTATGGTTATTTTATGTTCCAACTTACTACTTACAACAACATAACAATTCAAATAATTTCTTGACTTATCCTATATAAAAATTAATTTTTCTTTCCATTAATTTTTATTGAGTTTTCATTCCATTATTTATTTCTTTTAAATTTAAGATACTTCATTATTTCTCCATCTTACAAATCTATTGTACCAAAAATTGGTCCCAAAAACTTCAGGTTAATAATTCATTAACAAACAGAAGTGTTACTCACCAGCTGGTAGGCAGGATCAGTAAACATACAATACCAATTTCAATTTTGGTATGTTCCCACTTTCCAATTACCCCCACTATGCAATATTCCATCCTTTGTAAGATCATTTACATCAGCTTAGGTAAAATTTTCTGTTTATTTTATTATAAGAACATACTTTTTCTATTTTACATACTTTTTAAAGCACCTCACATCAAATTATCTACCTTACACTACATTTTATTAAATATAATTTTTCTTGATTTTTAAAATTGTTTATCTTTTGTTATATACAACAACCATCATTCACTTTTTTTATTTATCATTGGGATACATAAAAAAAAAAAAAGAATAAAAAACTAAATGCAAAATGAATAGTATTAGTGTAAAATTTACATGGTTACGGTAGTAAATTTGTAAATTTATATAATTATACACTGACTGATGTGAATTATTTTAAAGCAAAATTGTGTAAATTTTATACATTTTTCTATTATACACCCCTTGATAGAGTCCTCTAACCATAACAGATAACCACATGTTTACCTGACCTTTATCTGGTAGCACTACTGTACCAATATTTATCTTTGTCACAATTAACATTAGTATCATTTAGCCAAGAAGCATTTTTATCATAGATTCACAATTCAAGAGAGGGGCGAGAGATTAGGGAGTGCCAAGATCTGGCTTTCATAAATTTAGAAGAGAGAGAGAGAGGGGCCTCACTCAACACATTGCAAAGACAGAGAGAGAGAGGGGATTGAGGAGAAATATTCTGAATTGAGAAGGGAGATCTATGTAATAAGCATGTATTTTTACACAACTTTGCATGGTCTAATGTGGATTAATTTTGGGCGTGCATGATTGGCTAAAATATGGTATTTTTATTATTATTAAACAAGCACTAATGCAAGTGCTCTTTATGATGAAATCAATGTAAAATTGTTGGAGAGGGGGGCCAAAACTTTTGGAAAAGGGAGCCAAATATAAAATTGTAGAGAATATATTTACTTATTTTTTATTATTTTTTGTTAGATATATATTAGTCCATTAACATAGGTCCAAGTCTAATTTTATTTTGTGTGTAAACCAAGTCTCCTACTTGTATTAGAAGTATATTAGTTTAGAGTTAAGTTTGTTATATATTTCCATGTTATGGTTCATTGTAACACAGGTTTTGTTTTACACTCTTATATAATAAAAATGTAGCCCTTATGGGTTTCTTCCTATTTTATACTTGTGTTCTTGTGTTTCTATTTTATAGTTTCCTTTTCCATATCTATTCAACCATGTTCAACATGTAATATATCATAATTAATATTTAAAAATTCTTAAGGCCAGGTTGGCACCTTTTGCTTATGTAATAAAATTTTGGATAGAGTTTCATTACTAGTCTCACTAAAACAATTGACATAAGTACATATTTTAAAAATCTAAATTGTTGGATTGCATGATCTTTTATGTTCTTAACATCAATGTCAAATTTCGTTCCAATAAGATTTTTTTTACTATTTAATTCATAAACTTATTTTTTATGCATAATTTTAGACTATAAAAATTTAAAATTTAAACATTTGTTCGATGACAACCACATTTGAAAATTGTCCTGGATATCAAAGAGAAGCCCCAAAAAAAAAGAAAAATCAGCCATACTATTTATTATACAAGTTTCCTGTCTAACTTTGTATGTTATTTTATACTCTACGGATCATGGTAGTCCAAAGGAGAGTACGTCCTTCTTAATGACTGAAGTGCATCATTAGGCGGATAAAAGAAAACTAAAGTAGTTACGCACTGCTTGTACCTTTCTTCAGCTACTTTACACACTGCATGCTTGAAATAAAAAATTCACATCAAATCATTTTTACTCATAATTTTTACTAACAGTTATAATTGAGTGTACTTTTTTTTTTTTTTTTTAATAATAAATTGATGTTCTAAGATTTACCAGGAGAGATTCAATGGCTTCCTCAAGAACCTCATCATCATCGCCATCTTCCTCATTTACACCTCAATGGACATATGATGTATTCATTAGTTTTAGAGGCCGGGACACCCGCAATGGTTTTACTGACCATTTATATACTGCTTTGAAACATAAAGGAATTTTCACTTTTAGAGATGATGAAAAAATTGAGAGAGGAAAATTAATTTCACCAGAAATATCGAAAGCAATTGAAGAATCGAGGTTTGCAATTGTCATTCTGTCAAAAAATTATGCATCTTCTACTTGGTGCCTAAATGAACTTGCAAAAATCATTAAATGTATAAAAGAGACGGGAATAACAGTTCTACCTGTTTTTTATTATGTGGATCCATCTGAGGTACGAAAACAAACAGGAACTTTTGCACAAGCTTTTGTCAAATACAAAAAAGATTTAAAGGAGCCTATAGAGAAGGTACAAACATGGAAAGATGCTCTAAGAGAAGTGGCCAATCTTTCGGGGTGGCATTTGCAAGATAGGTACTTTAATTTGATATACTATCTTTTTAAAATGTTTCAAAAAATTCTTCCTATATATGGCATGAACTATAACGGGAACAATACAATAGAATTTTGACTGAATATATATATAACCAAAATATGATTTGATGGTTTCCTCTTTTGACTACCAAAAAAGTTATAAATAAAAATTTAAAAGTAAAATTACAAAATTTGAAGTATAGAATATGATGAGTTTAAATTTGTCAAAAGAAAAAAAATATAGATTTTTTTTTAGAGAATTGATACAGAAAAATCTTAAATGTTGAATAGTGAGAAGAATAAAAAAGTTATATCCATAACATTTTCACAATACTGTACAATAAATCATCAGTAGTTTGTTGTTATTGGTTATAATTTAAATCTATCAATAAAATGATTTTTTTGTCTTACCAGTAACAACTCGTAACAACTTAGCACTTAGAATTTGTTGTAAAAGTATTGTAAAAATGTTGTGAACATAATATTTCTAAAAAAACAGAAGAGAAGGTGATTAACATATGGATATCTTTTAAAATTAAATTATCCTTAGCCCATACATATAAATTATAAAGTAGTGAAGTAGTTAATGATAATTATATAAATGAATTGAGAAAAATAAAATTTTATTGAAAAAAGAGCTTCAATTTAATTTGTTTACTAGCTTGTAAAGACACATTTAAGGATAAACTTAGATGCGTTTTAAATATCTCTACCTAATTTTAATAATACTATTGATGTTCATTCTAGAACTTTTGTCAATTCTTGAAATAATCTTGTAAGGATCACATTTTTGCTAGAGTATGTAAGTACTCATTATTATTTACTCTATTATAGTTTAAAAGAAAGTTTGCTGAATTATTTATATACTTAATTATTATGTCACAACGTAATTTTTGTTATTGTCATGTAAGTAATTTATTCAAAGATTTATATATTTTAAAAATTTATTAAAATTGGGTTATTACAAAGATATATTGAAAAGGAATATCAAAAATTTTGAATATATTAAAAATTTTCATTGAATTTTATACTTGAATTAATAATATTTTATGATATAGATAAGATAGGTTTTTTTTTTTTTTTTTTTTTTTTTTTTTTTTTTTTTTATAATTAAAAAAAAAACTTGTAATAGTTAAAATGAATTAGAAGGTATAATTTTCAGTGTGCTTCAAGTAGAATGTGTAGAAGTGGTTTTGATTAGGCTTGATGTAGTTCTAAACAGACTAGAGTAGTTTTAATTTTAGGAAAATTGCACATAATTAGAGCATATGAAATCTAATTAAAATGACATTTTACTCAAGTTTAGAACGATATTAGAATCTAATTTGAATTATTGTTGAACTTCCACTATAATATATTGTATACATAACTACATATATAGCGAGGATGGCCATAATGATAGTTGTAATACTTTGGCAAATGGCAAATATATATATATATATATATATTGAAAATATACAGATTTTACATTAAATTAAGGTGTAATGTTGTTAAGGAATGGAACGCTGAGAGCACTTGCATTAGTCAATGTATAATAGCATAATGATTAAATTTAGTATGTCTATCTCCAAAAATCACCCATATCAATAAGCTAAAATTGTGTAAATTTACATTATTGCTATAGTAATAGTGCAATTACTGTTTACATGTAAATCTATTTTTTTAATACTTTCTTTATTCATGCAGCGAGATAATTATTAATATATATATATATATATATATATTAATGAATTGTAATGTAAAGTAGATAATTTGATGTAGATGTTTTTGAGAGGTGATTATGTAAAATAGATAAAATAGGTTTTTATGTTAAAATAGATAGAAACTTTTGCATGAGCTGATATAAAGTATGTAAAACCCAGGAACCTTCAAACACAATTATCTGTGAAAATTAAGAAGTGGGCCAAGGAACAATCCATAATTGTATTGTTAAAATTAACTAAAACGCAACACTTATGAGGGTCAACACTTACGAGGGTAGTTCTTTAAATTTTAGCTTTAAGCATTCAATTACATATATGCGTCCCAGTTTCAGTTTTTACCAACTAAACTGAATTCCATATACCTACTAAATTATAATTTTGGATCCTGTCATGGCCGATTTAGAATCGCAGCTTATAATTGTTCTCTTTCTCTCTCCATTACAGGTCTGAGGCAGAATGTGTCCAAAACATTGTGAAAGTGATATTAAATAAGATGAAAACATTCTTATGGAAGTCTTGTGGAGATATTATACCATCGAAGAAGGCTCTGTTAAGAAGGAAAACAGTGGAAAACCCCAGCTCTAAGCCCTGCTGCAATACCAGTACTGAGGATGTTGTGCACGCTTGGTGGTCTTGTTTACAAGCGCAAGGCAGGGAGGTTTGGGAAAAGAGTAATATGCGAGATTCTCTTCTGGGGCGTCGTTTTGCAGATGAACCAGACCTGGTGTGGACTGGGCTTGAACAGAATCAAGATGAGGCTGAGTTTTTTGCTCGTCTACTGTGGCTGGTTTGGCTGAGGAGAAATAAAAAAATGGTTGGTGCTGAATTGGGGTCAATTGAAGTAGAGTTAGTATGGTTAAAGGACATGATATGGTTAATGGATATGTGGTTAAAGGCTCTGTTCAGGCGGAAAAAACTGGGAAGCCTCAGCTGTGAGCCCTGCAAATGCAAAACCACTCCACAACCACCAGGCAGGGAAGTTTGGCAAAAGAGTAATACGCTAGATTCTCTTTTGGGACGTCATTTTGGAGATGAACAAGAACTGGTGTGGATTGGACTTGAAAAGAATCAAGATGAGGCAGGGTTTTTTGCTAAGCTACTGTGGCTGGTTTGGCTGAGTAGAAGAAATAAGACAAGGGTGGGTACGGAAGTGGGGTCAATCAAAGCAGAGTTAGTGTGGTTAAATGATGGAAAACAGGGACAACCTCAACCACCAGTAGCAAGATGGACACCTCCGGAAACTGATGTCTTTAAAGTAAATTTTGAAGGAGCTGTATTTCCAGAATCTCAGAAAATAGGCGTTGGTATTGTTATTCGAGACAGTGAAGGGCAAATCATGGTGGCTTTGAGTGAGAAATTGAGAGGTCCTCGAATACAAAAACCGGAGGTTGTGGAGGCTATCGCAGCAAGAAGAGCTATAATTTTTGCCAGAGAACATTGCCGCCTGCATCAGGTGGTATTAGAAGGAGATTGTCAGATGTTAATGCAAGCTCTCCAGACGGGGGATTCTAATTCAGTGTTAATAGGGCATCTAGTTGCTGATGTGAGGCACCATACAGTAAGTTTCAAGAGGTGTAATTTCACGTTTGTAAGTAAAAGTTGTAATCGGGTGGCACATGCATTAGCTCAATATGCATGGAATGTTAAATCATTCCAAGTATGGATGGAGGATCTTCCTCCACCTGCTATACCACTAGCCCTAAAAGACGCACTAGTCCCTCTAATTGAGTTCTGAAGAAGATTTGCACTCCAGAACGATGTTCAAATTATAGGAGTTGGGGGATGGGCGGAATGGGTAAGACAACTCTTATTAGAGTTGTTTAGAATATGATGATATGATTCACCATATGCATGAACATTTTCCTAACTGCTTAAGATTTCTTTATTGGAGTCAGTACACTTCAAAATATTTTCCATCAAGTTTCCAACCAAATGAAATGAGCTTGTTAAACTCTTGGAATGACTTGAATTGTCAAAAGTTGGTGACTTGACATTAGCCAACAAGCCATTAAACGTTTGCATGCCCATGTAAGAAAGTGTGGCTTGATATTCAACCAAGCCCAAGATTGGCAATCCAACAAATAGCATGCGTGAAGAAATATCACAAGCTTGCATTAAATGTTGTAGATTTGTTGCATGGATTCTTGGCTGAAGTTGTCGACTTTCTTAGCAGTGGAAGTCTTGCCATTATTTTCACTTGCTTAATACCCGTGCTATGCACGGGGTACCATTCTATTCGAAGAAACCATCTCTATCTAGATGCTAAGAGTTGAATTTTTTTTCCCAATACACTAACATATTCCATAAAGTTTCAATTCCTATGAAAATCGAATGGCATTAAGGTTTGTCAGTGTTAGACTGCTATAACATTAACACAATAACATCCATCTATCAGAAATGAATAATACCAAAAACTGGAACACATATATAGCACATTAAAACACACACATACATAGTAGGAAAAAATAAAAAGGCTCATTTATTCAAAAACTGGATTTCAAAACCCTTGAACATGTAAAATTCTCCAAAAGAAACATCACAAATTAATGCTCATATAACTTTTTGAATCATCCAAATGCACAATATTAGAAGCAATTTTTAGGCTTCTTCCTACTCTCAGGGGCCTCCAAACAATTTTTTTTTTCCCTTATTCACAATCAACATGAATACATCTCATAAAGAACGAAGAACATATTTGTTAATAATCTGACTCTCAATCCAAAACAGTCCCAAGTTTACAACCAATATAGGCATCATAGCCATAACCGGAGACTGTAGCATCAAAAAATATAAAATCTATGCTTTTGTCTATAATATGAAATTCCCAGAGAGAGAGAGAGAGAGAGAGAGAGAGAGAGAGAGAGAGAGAGAGAGAGAGAGAGTCACCTGTGTAAGAAAGATTGTTTCCGCAAGACTGCAACTGTGTGGCCGTGTGGGAGAGATGAAGTTTCAAACTTTTCAATTTTTCTATTGTATACAAGTAAGCTCTGGATGTGTTGAGATGAAAATTAGAAATTTTTACCTTTTATTTGTTAAGGTAATTGTTAAAATACCTATGTGTTTATTTTAAAGTTGCTAAATGTGTAATTATTGTAATTTTTTGATATGTATTTGTGGATTGTATTTTATTTAAATAAAAATTGTTTTTATTTTATCAGGTATGGGGGGCCAAAATGGTAAAGATATTTAAGAAATTTCAAATTATTTAGGATATTTCCAAAATTTTTTACAAAAATTTTTGGGGGGGGGGGGGGGGGTTGTGCCAAGGCCCCCCCTCGATCCTCAAGTGGCTCTGCCACTAGATTGTGACAACTTTCATCTTGCTTACTCCAGACATGAATTATATTTATGGGTTGTGATGACCCTCATCTATAGATCAATTTTTTTTTTTTTTTTTTTGGTAGTTTTTTGTTTCTCTTCTTCTAAGAAAAACTAACAAAACTATGCATCTAATAGTTTCTTTGACCTAGGGTCTCTCGCAACCCTTGCCGTCTGTAGAATAAGTGCCTACTCCTTGAGTGAGGCTTTTGTTTTTTCTGTTTCCTTGTCGCAAGCTTAAACAAGATCACGTCTTTGTCCATCAGAGTGATTCTGCTATGGAGAGTGTTAGGATTACTGTGATCATTGTACATGTACTTTCTATAATTACCTTGTGTACTCCAATAGTTGTTGCCATAGTGTGATAGTTGCTGCCATAGAATTCTGTTGGAGTTAGTTACATTGATAGGTGATAGGAGTTAGTTAAGTAGGTTAGTGATAGTTGGTGATAGCTATGAGTAGTTAGTTAGTTATAGAGGGCAGAATTGAGAGAGTGGTATATGAATAACAACAACTTGTACAAAGAATTCAATCAAACAGTTTGAGTAAAAAATTGTAGCCATGGTCTTCTGATAAATCTTTGGTGGCTTTGAAGCGAATTCGGAAACACACTAATGTGAAGGGAGTGGAATTTGATAAAGCGTGCTTCTGGGTTTAGGTCTATGACTTTCCATTAGGCTGTTTGAACATGAGGGTGGCTAGCGATATTGCTTCGACGGCAGGCGAAGTGATTAATAGTGGTGTGGGTAGTGATGATTATGAGGGCAGCAATTTTATGTGGGTTAGGGTACAAGTTGATATTACAAAACCACTCACCAGGGGGAGGAAAATTGGTTTGAGCAATGGAAAGGAGAGTTGGGTTAGTTTTGAACACAAACGTTTTCCTAATTTGTGCTATTGGTGGGGCCGTATTACTCACCATGATAAAGATTGTTTAGTATGGCAGAAAAGGAAGGGGGCATTAAAGGAAGGTGATCAACAATTCAGGTCATGGCTAGGGGCATCCGCTCCGAATATCGCGAAGAAAACGTTGGTTCGTGTTGCTGGTTATGAGAAGGAAGTCATCAAGGAAACCGAGATGAACTCCGGGGGGGGGGGGGGGGGGCCATGGTGTGGAGTGGATTGGGTTGAGCACTAAAATAGTGAGCGCAGGGAGAGAAGAGCAGCGGGCCCCAACTGTTAACGGACTATAGGTAGTTCAGGAAACTTTTCCAAAGGAGCAGGTAGGGGCTGGTATGGGTTCTGAGGTCTCTTGTTCTCTGAATAATGTGGAGTTTATGCAACTTGCTATTTCCTCTTCTTAGGACTTTCAGGCACAGTTGGATGATATTGATAACGAGTTGACACGGTTTGATAATCTGGGGGAGGGCCGAGAGGGTGAGTCCTCAGTTCAGCAAGGTGGGATGGGGTCTAGGGTAGTTGGTTGAGCCTTTTTTCTGAAAAGTCTATTTACTCAGACAAAGCCATGCAAACAATCTCCATCAGTAACAAAGTTCACCAGGTTGTCGAGAACATTAAGTGTATCAAAAGAATTGAGGGAACCAATTTTATCCAAATGGAAAAGGCAGGATTTTGCCGAGGAGATGGAGGAAGAAAGTGGTAGTAGGAAGAAGCGGGTAGTTTCTTTTAATGATTTAATGGTGGAGGTTGATGATTAGCCCCACCGATAGCCATGAAACTCTTAGCTTGGAACTGCAGGGGGCTTGAGAATCCCTGTGTAGTTCAAAAGCTTGTCGATATAGTACAAGCATAAGATCCCTTGATTGTGTTTTTGTTTGAAACATGGTCAAACAAGGAGCATATGAAGTGGGTTCATGATAGGATTATGTTTAATGGTTGTTTCACAGTACCATATGAGGGTAGGGGAAAGGGTTTGGCCCTTCTTTGGAAAACAGGTCTTAATGTGTGGGTGGATAGTTTTTCAAATTACCATATTGATGCTATTGTTCATGGTGGTTCAGAAAATACATGGAGATTGACTTGGTTCTATGGCGAGCCTGATACAAGTTGTCGAAGCAAGGGATGGAATATATTAAGATTGTTGAGCTCAAAACCGAAACTCCCATGGTGTTGTTTTGGTGATTTTAATGAGTTGCTTGAGGTGTAAGATAAGCAAGGAGGGGTTCCTAGGGTTTATAATTTAATGCAAGATTTTTGTGAGGTTCTAAATCATTGTGGTTTTGTGGGTTTAGGGTACTTAAGGCCAGATTATACTTGGTATGGTTGGCGAATGGGGGAGTTGATTTGGGAGAGACTGGATAGGGGGTTGCAAACTATGAGTATATGTAGGGTTAAACATTTGAATTGCTTCACTTGAGATCATCGACCAATTCTGTTGTCTCTAAATGGAAATGGGGAGCACCAAAAATGGCATTGAAAACCTTTTCGCTTTGAGGCATCAAAAACCTGTTGACTAAATTTCTTATAGGTAGGGTAAAACATTTGAATTGCTTCACCTGAGATCATCGACCAATTCTGTTGTCTCTGAATGGAAATAGGGAGCACCAAAAATGGCATTGAAAACATTTTTGCTTTGAGGCTATGTGGGTATCTGAATCTGGGTGCAGGGAGGCTATCACTAAAGCTTGGGATTATTCTTTGGAGGAAACACCAATGTTTGTTGCTACAAAGAAGTTGAATAAGTGTAAGAAAAGTTTGGAGGTTTAGAGCCGAGTAAATTTTGGTAACGTGAAAAAGAATATTAAGTATGTAAAGGATTGTTTATGGAAGGCAGAGGTGGCTTCGGTCAGTACTGGTGATCATGAGGAAATGGTTTGGCTGAAGAAGGACTTGAATGACCTTTTGGATAAAGAAGAAAAGATGTGGCAGCAACGATCTCATATTCAGTGGTTAAAGAGTGGGAATTAGAATACTAGATTTTTCCATGGAACGGAAACTCAAAAGGAAGAGGAAGAATTTCATTAAGAGACTAAGTGATGGGGATGGGGTGTGGCAGGAGGATGAAGATGTATTTTCAGCCATGTTGACTGACTTCTATTCTCGGCTTTTTACTTCTTCAAACCCTTATGATCTTAATCGTATCTTGAAGGGGGTTCAGATAATGGTCACTGTAGAGATGAGAGTTGAACTTGGTAAACCCTATACTAGTGAGGAGGTAAGTACAGTAATCAGGGAGATGGCCCCTTTCAAAGCTCTAGGTCTGGATGGTATGCCTCCCTTATTTTTTCAGACTTACTGGATTGATGTTAGTATGGATATTACTCAGGCTGTTCTCTCTAGTTTAAATTCTAGTTCCATTTTGAAATCTATTAATCATACCTTCATTACTTTAATTCCTAAAGTTAATAATCCAGAAAAGGTATATGATTTTAGACCTATAGGCCTCTGTAATGTGATCTATAAGATTATTAGTAAGGTGATTGTTAACCGCCTCAAGCCTATGCTTAATTCTATTATCTCAGAGACCCAAAGTACTTTTATTGCAGATAAATTGATAATTGATAACATCTTAATTGCTTTTGAGTCTCTGCATCATATGAAGACTAGTTGCATAGGGAAGAAAGGGTTCATGGCTATGAAGTTGGATATGAACAAAGCTTATGATAGAGTAGAATGGTGTTTTCTTGAAAGAATTCTTCTCAAATTAGACTTTTAGGATTCGTGGGTGGATTTGATTATGGAGTGTATTACCATAGTGTCCTATTCTATCCTTGTCAATGGAGAACTGAAGGGTATGATCACACCTTCAAGAGGCCTAAGACAAGGGGATCCTCTCTCCCCTTATTTGTTCCTATTTTGTGCAGAATGGTTAAATGCTTTGCTATGCAATGCTGCTACAGGAGGTGAAATCTAGGGGTTTTCTTTATGTCGAAACAGACCCAAACTAACCCATTTATTTTTTGCAGATGATTATTTAATCCTGTGCGATCTACTTTGGATGAGTGTAATAAAATCAAGGAGTTGCTTATTATGAAGCTGCTTTGGGTTAGATGATAAATAAGGAAAAAAAAAAAACTCTAGTTTTTAGCAGAAATACAGATGAGGCTTTGTAGGAAGCTATCAAAGTGACACTTAATGTTTCGGCCATTAGGCATTATGAGAAATATTTGGGGCTTCCTTTATTTGTTGGCAAAAATAAGACTACATGTTTTATTCAAGTTAAAGAGAGGATTTGGGCTAGGATGCAGGGGTGGAAGGAAAAACTCTTATCTCAGGCGGGCAAATAAGTTATGATTAAGGCAGTGATTCAATCTATCCCTATTTATTCTATGAGTGTTTTTAAGCTCCTGGTTGGTCTTTGTAAAGATATTGAGGCAATGATCTGAAAGTTTTGGTGGGGTAATGGTGATTCAAAGAAAATTCATTGGGTTAATTGGAGTTCTCTTTGTTCTTCTAAATCTATTGGGGGTATGAGTTTTAGGGATTTCCAAAAGTTCAATAATGCTATATTGGCTAAATAGGTGTGGCGTCTTATTCATCACAAAGACACTTTACTTTATAGAGTGTTTAGTGCCAAGTTTTTCCCTAATGGTTGCATTTTGGAGGCTCCTGTTCATCCAAAGTGCTCTTATGTGTGGCAGAGTATCTTGCAGGCTCGTGAAGTCATCCATAAAGGTGCAATTTGGAGGGTTAGGAATGGTGAAAAAATTGATGTTTGGCATCATCGTTGGCTGCTTGATCCCGCAAATAGTAGAATTGTATCTCTGAAAATTGGTCCATCTGTTTCCCGGGTCAGTGATTTATTCTTCCCTAACTCTAGGATTTGGGATCCTAGAAAATTGGCTAGCTGTTTTCTCCCTTGGGAAACCGAGATGATTGGAAGGATTCATGTGAGTGAGGGCTGGGTTGAAGACATTTTGATATGGCCTTTAACTCCAGACGGTGTGTATAGTGTGAAGAGTGCCTATCGTATGCTAGTTGAAGTTGAAAACCTCTCTTTGCCGAGTTCTTCTTCACCAAGTAATGCGCAGCTGGTGTGGAAGAAAATTTGGAAGCTTAGAGTCCCAAATAAAATTTGACATTTTTTGTGGTGTGCTGCGAAAGATTCTCTCCCTACCAAGTTGAATTTGAAAACTTGGCATATTCCTATCAATGATTTTTGTGATGGTTGCGGTGATTACCAGGAATCCTTCATGCATTGCCTTTGGCTTTGTGATCAAGCCCGTTCAGTTTGGCTATCTGACCCGGGGTTTCTGTTCTTGGTTAAGAACGATTGCAGGTCATTCTTTGAGCTCTTGGAGGTTTTGTTTAGTGAAGGGTCTAGTTTTAGGTGTGCTCTGTTTGCTACGGTAGCACGGTGCTTATGGCAGAGGTGGAACAAACTAAGGGAGCAACAGCAAACCTGGCAGCTGCACGAGATTGGGGACAGAGCTAAGGTGCTTGTTCAGGAGTTCTGGGATGCTAATCATAGGGAGCAGCAGCTGCCTGCCCGTCGTCCTCCTGTTCACTGGTCCCCTCCACTTGAAGCTAGCTATAAAGCTAATTTTGACGCTGCCATTTTTGACGGAACGAGCTTTGTTGGGATAGGTGTGGTGTTTAGGGATCATTCAGGTAGCATTATTGCTGCCTTAAGTCAGAGGATTGAGTCCTTCATTTGGTTGAGTTGGTTGAAGCTTTGACTGCGAGGCGAGCTGTGATGCTGGCTAGGGAGCATAGTTTGTTTGATGTCATTTTTGAAGGTGACTGTCTCCGAGTGGTTCAAGCTCTAAAGGTGTTTTGGTCATTGCAATACATTGTTTGGGCAGGTTATTGAGGAGTCTAAGAGGCTCGGTTGTTCCTTACGACAGTGTCAATTTCAACATGTTCGCCGGGAAGGGAATAAGTTGACTCATGGTTTAGTTAGAAGAGCAGTTTCTACTGTAGATACTATTGTATGAGTAGAAGAGAACTACCTTGTGATTTGGAGTTTGTCTTCCAATCTGATTTAGTTTAATTTTTTTAATAAAATTTCGCTTACTTTCTTCTAAAATAACAAAACTATGTGTCTTGCTTGTGATATCTATTAATGGTTGAATGTAAAGCCAAAACAAGTATATATCTAAGTTTACAAAATCACCATAAGACTAAATTACGAAATAATTGATTATTAATATAACAAATACGAAACAGTACCCTTTAGTAAACAAGTATATATCTAATTTTTTCAATGGCATTGCTTTTGTACTAAGAATATCTGCCTATGATAACTTAATACCGATGTTAAAAATAGATTATAAAGCCCTTTTGTTTTAGTCATTAGATCCTTTCCACTGTACCCTTTAGTAACCAAGTAAAACAGATAAGAATGGCTTGCTACAAACGCAATAGACGTGGGGTTAATTTTTAAGGGTTAGTCTCGAATTTACTTGAACACTAATTTCAATAGAGGATCCTCTATTTACAATTATATAGATGGAACACTAATTTAAGATCACAAAACCAAACCCATTTTTGATTTTCGTCAAAACAATAAAACAATGAAACTAAATAACAAACAGATGCAATTTCCTAAACATATTCACTTCCCTACCCCAATTTTCTGGTTACTAACCATGTAAAGCATGAGATGATATAGGGTAAACAAAACAGGTTAGTTAAAAAATAATTTTATAAATATATTTGCAAGTCTTCATTGCTTCTATAGATCAGTTCCTCTATTGGGTTGTGACGACCTTCATCTTGATTACTCCAGACCTGAATTATATTTATGGATAGTGTTTGTGCTTTGGTTTCTCTTCTTCTAAGAAAAACTAACAAAACTATGCGTCTTGCCTGTGATATATATTAATTATTGAATGTAAAGCCAGAACAAGTATATATCTAAGTTTACAAAATCACCACAAGACTAAATTACGAAATAATTGATTACTAATATAACAAATACGAAACAGTAATTAAAAAAAAAAAAAAAAAAAAACAGAAAATACAATAGCATAGCATAATGTAAGCAAATCATAGCCTAAGATCGAAGTGGCAGAATAATTAGGCAGCCTTCTCATTCTTTTAAGGGAGAAGAAGGAATGGGGGTTGGCCAACAAGGAAGAACAAAGTTGAAGACGTTTACTGCCTTGTAAAACGGGGAAGGCCTCTGAAAATCACAAACCATTTCCACTGTTTTTCTCTTCAAGTTGAGTGATACAACCATAGTTGCAAGAATCAAATACACAACATCCCTGTCATACGGATGATAGCCTAGCAATGACTCTATAGATATATGTTTTAGGCATTCTGTTAGCCCAGGATTTTCCGCACCCATTTGGTTGAAATACACCTTGTGTTCTAAAGACCATTTACATTCTGTATCATGGTCCTTCAACTCCCAAACAAGTAATTCATCATCAGCATAAGGAGGACCTGCAAGTTGGCATATTCTCAAGGCACCATTACAAACACCAAGGCGCTGAATTCTACGGTTCGGTGCACAATCTTCGGGTTTGTAGATGACTCGACGGCATTTGCTGGTGTACGGATCAAACCCAACAAGGTGCCCATCCAAACTCCACCAGAAAAGCAAACCTTGATAGGGAACACCAGCGTAGGAATGCGCATAGTCAGAAAAGTGAAACCCTGGCGGACACGACACTACTGACTCACTCCATTTGCCTGTGTCGGACGAGAATATATCTACCTTGAATTCTGTTGATTCACACTCAAATTTAGGAATGTACATCACCCTATAACTGAATTGCTGCTGATCATGGTAGCTGCGGAAGATGAATCCAATCTTAGCATTGCTAGGACGACGTAGGGGAGGAAGCGTTATCGACTGCCTGGTAATTGGATTTAACACATAGTATACAGCATCGCAGACCACCGCACTGAACATTTTCAACTCCTTTTGGGTGCATAAAAGCAAGTCATGACACGAAGCGTGAACAATGTCAAGCGAAACTGAGCGGTTTTTAATGTAATATTGGTTTATTAAAGAGGCTAGAGATTTGAATTCGGGTTCCTCCGATGTCATGAGGACCTTCCTCACACCATCGGTGTAGTGGCTGATGAACAAGGTAGAGGGTCGTTGCAATATTGAAGAAGAGCGGAGCCTGTGAACAATGTAAGCGAAAGAAGGAGCAGAGATTAGAGAGCACCATCGGCGTGAGACGCACTTGCATTGAAATATAGATTTCAGAGGCAGCTGGGTCAAGATTTCAATCAACAAACAGTCGGGAAGATCATCTATTGACAGACGTTGAAGAAGAGAGGAAGAGCATCGCACAACATCCATGACTAATCACTTAGAAAGAGATAGAACCGTAGAGCAAGAGCAACAGTGTTTGCGTATATACTCAAAATAAATTAAGTCCAAGCAGATAATTATAGACCCAGTCGAAATTGCGTTTTTCCAAGAGTATAAACATTAGCTATTATTTAATTTTTTTGGGGATAAATGGTGGTTTATTATTATTATTATTATCATATTATCGTATTAAGTTTTTTTGGAAACGTTGGGTTCAATGCACTTGTGCATTAGACCTAATAAACTGCTTGTCGAAACTTCACAATTATTTGATGCGTGCCCAAATTTCAATGGACCCAAGTTGGTTCTTATTATTTTTATATTATTACATTATGTCATGTCTTATAATTGAGTTTAGAAGCTGTGATTGAGTGGCTGTACCAAATTGGAATAATTTTTAGATAAAAAAAATATTTTATTTGTTCTTATCATCAATTTCTTTAAATAAAATAATAATAAGTGTGTTTTAATAAAACATGTAACCTATAATAAGTGTTTTCTAAAATTTTAGAAAGAGATTAAATTTAGTTTTTTGGTGCAATATAACTACAACCTACAATTATGTCTATCTAAAATATTATCAACAAAGCCTAAAATTAATATGATAAAATTACTAAAAAAAAATAGAATTTAAATATAAAAAAATACATAAAAGCAAATAAGACAGAACATAGAATTTAAAAAGAAAAGAAAAGGTACGTGTAGAGTATGGGTATACTATACATTTTTTTTTTTTTAAATTTTAAATTTGCAACAAAAACACGGAAACATTTACCATAAAATTTATTGATATTAATACTATAATCTTCTTTGTATTATGACCTTTAACTTTTGCCCCAAGTGATATTTTATCCTTAGAACATCCTAATAAAATTAATTATTTTAGACTAATGCTAAGGTTATTACAAATTTCACTACATAGGTATTAATGTAACAATAATCAGAATTTTTTTTTTCAAACACTCATTTAGTATCGTGTTACAATCGCACAAATCTCATTCATTGGAACATCAACTTGTAAATTTTTAGTAGTAAATTAGCGATAGTTTTAGCATTTTTTTAAGTGACTAACAATATAATTATGGCATTAGGAACCATAAGGCACGTACTTACAGCAAGTTTCGTTTTTTGAAGCATACAACAACATTGCAAATTTGGGATTTTGTTTGGCAGCATTAGTTTTTAATTTTGGGTTTAAGATTTTAATTTTTTTATTAGAATGTTTAAATAAATAGATATTCTTTAGCAATACGTTTCAGTGTTTCACTATAATTTTTTTTTTAGAATGCACTATAAACTTTTCAGCTTGTGTTTTATAGCAATACGTTTTAGTTAGTGATTTACTTTATTTATTTATTTTTTTATAACAGTGTTTTACTTTATTGTTATAACTAATAAGATATGAGATATGTTCAAATATTTCTCAAAAAAGAAAAAGAAAAAGAAGAAGATATGTTCAAATATATGTGATAAGGCTTGACTATAGATTGGTTTTATATTTTTGTTATCTTATATCCATATTTGAGCATTCGAATGTTACGGTTTGTGCGTGTGTGTTTGTTTCTAAAAAAAAAAAAAAAAAAAAAAAAAAATGTTACGGTTTGTTTCTCAAAAGAGGAAGATGCAAGCAAGTAGAATGATAATTAGATGGTATCAGAGCACTATCCTCTAAGAGAGAAGGTATACGAGTAGGCCAACATGGGAGAACCAAAGTGAAAACATCATCAGCAGGGTGAGAAATGCTTCTTGTGAATTCTTCAGGAAAGATCACTTCTATTGTTTTTCTCCTCATGTTGCTTGATATGACCATTTGATATTGTTTGCAGATAAACTCATGATACCCCAATATTTAATTATCAAATAGATGATATCCCCATCGTTTGGATGAAAGGCTAGTGATAGCTTCGGAGGATGTGGTCTGTCTATGTATTGTTTGAGGTGAGAATATTTATCTTTCCGAAACCATCTTGTCAAAATGAACCTCGTGCTCCAAGCACCATTTCCCTCCCTCATCATCATCATAGTCCTTGAGCTCCCAAAGACGTAAAATCCTTTCTGGATTCTTAAAAATCTGACATACCCTCAAGAAACCGCGACACACTCCAACTTTTCAGGGTGCTCAAAGAAACGATAACGAGCATTGTTGTATATATGGATCAAACCCAATAAGGCGGCCATGCTTACTATCCCACCAGAAAAGCAAATTCTTATAGGAAACACCATGGCAATGAAATTTACCCTGACAAAACACCACCATTGACTTCCTCCATTCACCGGTTTCTGATATAAATATATCCAACTCAACTTTCTTTAACTTGCTATTGAATCCACAAATTAGCACCACCCTATAACTGAGCTGGTCAAGATTAATGTCATAACGGTATATAAACCCGCCAACCCAACCCTCACCCTCATATGAATCCAATATGAGTTGCCTAGTAATTGGATTTACTACATTGTAGTTGTGCATGGACTATGCTGCATAAGAGCAAGTCATTACTCGAAGCTTCAACCATTACTGGAATGAGCGAGGAAATGAATATATAGTTTCGGGTATGTAAGTGTTAAATATTAGCAACGCGATGTGTTATACCATGTTGTGTATGCTAGAGTAGATGCGGAAGAGGAAGCATAGAGGAGGAACATTGAGAACACGAGGATTACGTGGTTCAGCCTTACAGCCTACATCCACGGAGGAATCCCTTAAGGGCTACATCTTTATTGTATAAGAGTGTAGTACAATAATCTCCTATGTTACAATGAACCCTAACATGAGTATATATAGGCGACTAAACCCTAGACTACTAGTACAAGCAGGATTGGGCTTGGGCCTATTACATTGGGTTAATATATGTCTAATATATATCTCTAACACCCTCCCTCAAACTCAAGGCAGAAGCTCGATGAAGACTTGAGGTTGGATAAGCATGAGAAGATCACTTGGAGATGCCTTGTTATAATGCCTTTGAAGAAACCACAATGAAGAATGTGCCAATTGACCAATTTCGGAGTCTCAAATGCAGAAACGGAGCCCAAAATCGGAATCTACGCGAAAAACTGAGCAAGATAGGCCCTTTTGGAAATTTTGACTTTTGGTCAAAGGTCAACGCAAAAAGTCAAAGTCAACTGGTCCAGAGTCAAAGTCAACAGTCAAAGTGCTCACGGGTCAGATCCGGGTGGTCCGGGTCGGGTCGGTCCGGGTCAACGACGTGGTGTTGACAAGACGACACTGCTGACGTGGCTGATGACGTGTCTCTGATGACGTGGACTAGGGCATGCGTGGCATGCTGACGTGGATAGGTGACGTCATCCGGTGATGTCACACGCCATTATCAGTAGCTCTTCGGCGCGTGTTCTATTCCACCGGCGCGTGTTTGGATTTTCCGAAGGCGCGTGTAGGCGCGTGCAAGGGAGATTGATGCTCGGACTTCGGTGGTTTGGCAGATCGGCGAGGTATGAGGCCGTCATGGCGGTGCGTGTAACCATAGGAGAATCTGACCCTGTGAAATCGATGGCGGCGCGTGGAGAAGTCGCTAGAAACTGCGCTAGCGCGTGGTGGCGCGTGCAGAGTCGTATGACCACCAGATTCTCAGGCTAAGTAGATCGGTGGACGAAAAGGCCGTCTTGGCGGCGCGTGTGACTGAGATCTAGCCTGGGAGTCAAGAATCTTCGGCGGTGCGTGTGAGAGTTCCAGGAGCCATTGGTCGTGCGTGGTGGCGCGTGCGGCTGTCGTTGGAGGTCGGGTTTCTGGGTTTTGGTTGCGATATGCCGTGGAGCACGTTTGTGGTGTTGGCTTCGTCAGGCGAGGCTTGATTTGCGCAGATCTGATAAGTTAAGTCACGGCTTTGCTTGAGTTTGTGGATCTTGGACACAGCACTGCGCTACGGTGGTTGCGAGATGCCGTGGATTCTAGATCTAGCAGAGAAACATGTGTGACTTCAGATGGTGGTATGCATATGAGAATCTTCTTTGCTGTGTAGAGATGTTTGTTTGATGCCAAGAACGAAGTTTGGCTCTGATACCATGTTAAATATTAGCAACGCGATGTGTTATACCATGTTGTGTATGCTAGAGTAGATGCGGAAGAGGAAGCATAGAGGAGGAACACTGAGAACACGAGGGTTACGTGGTTCAGCCTTACGGCCTATATCCACGGAGGAATCCCTTAAGGGCTACATCTTTATTGTATAAGAGTGTAGTACAATAATCTCCTATGTTACAATGAACCCTAACATAAGTATATATAGGCGACTAAACCCTAGACTACTAGTACAAGCAGGATTGGGCTTGGGCCTATTACATTGGGTTAATATATGTCTAATATATATTTCTAACAGTAAGGATTTGAGTTCGGGTTCCTTGGGAGTTATGTAGCGTGTTTTTTTTTTTTTTTTTTTTTTTTTTTTTGAATATTTGCATGAGAAAGGTAAAGGGTGCATCCATGGAAGAGTGGTGGCTAACAAAGCGGTTAAGCAAAAGAAGAAGTAGAGATTAAAGACAACCAACGCTTCGATACGGACTTGCATTGAAACACAGATGTTAAAGGCAGTCGAAGTAGGATTTCCACCAATACCTCGTCATGAAAATCGTTCATAGTTCTTCTGCGTTTTCGTGACAGAATGGACCTTTGTTTGCGAGGAAGAGAACATATGGTAACAGATCCGCAGGTAACTCTTTGATCCTCCTCCGTGTGCGTTTCCATGAGCATAGCATCAAATCTATGGCAATATCAATAGAGACGATAGTAGAGCTTTAGTTTAGCCTTAGATGATAGAATACAATACTACTAGTTTGTTTATAAAAGGGAAAAGAGGATTTAGAGGTAAACTTAAGCCGCTAATCCTAATTGGGATTGGAATAATACTTCTCAAACTTGAATCGATTCAGCCCATAAGGGGCCACTGGGATTGGTTTGGCAATATTCTGCCTCATTGGATCACCCAACTAAGTGATAATAATCATAATATATCACATCTCTAAAAACAAAAGGTGATAATATAACAAACTTTAATCTAATTGAAACTCTAAGAGATTGGGGTTCAACACATCAAACGATAGCTTATATCTGTGGTTCAATTTTGACCTCTCTCCCATAGATTATGTACCTATCAAAACAATTTAAAAAAAATAAAATACAACATTATTTCAATTCAATCTCAATTATAAAATTTTTAAAATAAATTTACATAGAATTTCATAATAAATAAGTAGAATTTAAACCTAGCGTCGACTTTATGATGATTGCTCTTATCGTAAAGTTAAGACACCTGTTGAATGCTATGATGATTAATCTTATTATTAAGTTAATATATCAATTGATTTTTGGTGTAGGATTGTTTTTGAATTCTAGACATCTTATTGAGTGATTAGAGACTTTAACAATTGAACTAACTAGAGACTTTAAATAATATTCTTCTACCATTAAAGTGTGATCAAACTTGAATTACACTCTATTTGGATATACAAATTAAATATCCAATATTGGCGCTATATTGTTAGCCCATGTAGAGTTAATCATAATACGGTTCATTTCGTTGTAATTAACAATTGAGCATATAGTAAAAGTATAGTCGCTAGAGCTTTATTTGAGGAAATATCCTCTCTTTGTTCTCTCACACTTCCGATTCTCTCTTCAATTCTCCTGTAATTTCAACAATTTTTTCAATGGCTTTGCTTTTGTATTAAGAATATCTGCCTATGATAACTTAATATCAATGTTAAAAATAGATTATAAAGCCCTTTTGTTTTAGTCCATAGATCCTTTCCACTGTACCCTTTAGTAACCAAGTACTGTAAAAGTTAAAACTGATAGAATGGCTTACTACAAACGCAATAGACGTGGGGTTAATTTTTATGGGTTAGTCTCGAATTTACTTGAACACTAATTTCAATAGAGGATCCTCCATTTACAATAATATAGATGGAACACTAATTTAAGATCACAAAACCAAACCCATTTTTGATTTTCGTCAAAACATAAAACCAATGAAACTAAATAACAAACAGATACAATTTCCTAAACCAATGAAACTAAATAACAAACAGATGCAATTTCCTAAACATATTCAATTTCCTCTATTGGGTTGTGACGAAAAGCCTTCACGAAAGTCCTTCATCTTGATTACTCCAGACCTGAATTATATTTATGGATAGTGTTTGTGCTTTGGTTTCTCCTTCTAAGAAAAACTAACAAAACTACGCGTCTTGCCTTTGATATCTATTAATGGTTGAATGTAAAGCCAGAACAAGTATATATCAAAGTTTACAAAATCACCACAAGACTAAATTACGAAATAATTGATTATTAATATAACAAATACGAAACAGTAATTAAAAAAAAAAAAAAAAACAGAAAATACAATAGCATAGCATAATGTAAGCAAATCATAGCCTAAGATCGAAGTGTCAGAATAATTGGGCAGCCTTCTCATTCTTTCAAGGGAGAAGAAGGAATGGGAGTTGGCCAACAAGGAAGAGCAAAGTCGAAGACGTTTACAGCCTTGTAAAACGGGGAAGGCCTCTGAAAATCACAGACCATTTCCACTGTTTTTCTCCTCAAGTTGAGTGATACAACCATAGTTGCAAGAATCAAATACACAACATCCCTGTCATACGGATGATAGCCTAGCAGTGACTCTATAGATATATGTTTTAGGCATTCTGTTAGCCCAGGATTTTCCGCACCCATTTGGTTGAAATACACCTTGTGTTCTAAAGACCATTTACATTCTGTATCATGGTCCTTCAACTCCCAAACAAGTAATTCATCATCAGCATAAGGAGGACCTGCAAGTTGGCATATTCTCAAGGCACCATTACAAACACCAAGGCGCTGAATTCTACGGTTCGGTGCAAAATCTTCGGGTTTGTAGATGACTCGACGGCATTTGCTGGTGTACGGATCAAACCCAACAAGGTGCCCATCCAAACTCCACCAGAAAAGCAAACCTTGATAGGGAACACCAGCGCAGGAATGCGCAGAGTCAGTGAAGTGAAACCCCGGCGGACACGACACTATTGACTCACTCCATTTGCCTGTGTCGGACGAGAATATATCTACCTTGAATTCTGTTGATTCACACTCAAATTTAGGAATGCACATCACCCTATAACTGAATTGCTGCTGATCATGGTAGCAGCGGAAGATGAATCCAATCTTAGCATTGCTAGGACGACGTAGGGGAGGAAGCGTTATCGACTGCCTTGTAATTGGATTTAACACATAGTACACAGCATCGCAGACCACCGCACTGAACATTTTCAACTCCTTTTGGGTGCATAAAAGCAAGTCATGACACGAAGCGTGAACAATGTCAAGCGAAACTGAGCGGTTATTAATGTAATATTGGCTTATTAAAGAGGCTAGAGATTTGAATTCGGGTTCCTCCGATGTCATGAGGACCTTCCTCACACCATCGGTGTAGTGGCTGATGAGCAAGGTAGAGGGTCGTTGCAATATTGAAGAAGAGCGGAGTCTGTGAACAATGTAAGCGAAAGAAGGAGCAGAGATTAGAGAGCACCATCGGCGTGAGACGCACTTGCATTGAAATATAGATTTCAGAGGCAGCTGGGACAGGATTTCAATCAACAAACAGTCGGGAAGATCATCTATTGACAGACGTTGAAGAAGAGAGGAATAGCATCGCACAACATCCATGACTAATCACTCAGAAGGAGATAGAACCGTAGAGCAAGAGCAACAGTGTTTGCGTATATACTCAAAATTAAGTCCAAGCAGATAATTATAAACATTAGCTATTATATAATTTTTTTGGGGATAAATGTTGGTTTATTATTATTATATTATATTATGGTATTAAGTTTTTTTGGAAAGGTTGGGTTCAATGCACTTGTGTATTAGACCTAATAAAATGCTTGTCGAAACTTCACAATTATTTGATGCGTGTCTAAATTTTAATAGACCCAAATTGGTTCCTATTATTTTTATATTATCACATCATATCATATCTTATAATTGGGTTTAGAAGCTGTGGTTGAGTGGTTGTACCAAATTGGAATAATTTTTAGATAAAAACAATATTTTATTTGTTCTTATCATCAATTTCTTTAAATAAAATAACAATAAGTGGCCAATGGAGGCTTGGCTCAGCTGGGTATGGTTCGTTCGATTTGCCTAACACGCTCAGGTTTGATTCTCGCTACTAGCAGGAGTCCGTTGGTGGGCATCACATCCTTAAACGTGTGCACCCTCTTCAGGGGTTTAATATAACCATAAACACCCCTAATTTTTTTTTTCTCAAAAAAAAAAACAATAAGTGTTTTAATAAAACATGTAACCTATAATAAGTGTTTTCTAAAACTTTAGAAAGGGATTAAATTTAGTTTTTTGGTGCAATATAACTACAACCTACAATTATGTCTATCTAAAATATTATTAACAAAGCCTAAAATTAATACGATAAAATTACTATAAAAAAATAGAATTTAAATATAAAAAAATACATAAAAGCAAATAAGATAGAACATAGAATTAAAAAAGAAAAGAAAAGATACGCGTAGAGTATGGGTATACTATACATTTTTTTTTAAAATTTTAAATTTGCAACAAAAACACGGAAACATTTACCATAAAATTTATTGATATTAATACTATAATCTTCTTTGTATTATGACCTTTAACTTTTGCCAAGTGATATTTAATCCTTAGAACATCCTAATAAAATTAATTCTTTTAGACTAATGCTAAGGTTATTACAAATTTCACTACATAGGTTTTGATGTAACAATAATCAGAATTTTTTTTTTCAAACACTCATTTAGTATCGTGTTACAATCGCACAAATCTCATTCATTGGAACATCAACTTGTACATTTTTAGTAGTAAATTAGCGATAGTTTTAGCATTTTTTTAAGTGACTAACAATATAATTACGGCATTAGGAACCATAGGGCACGTACTTACAGCAAGTTTCGTTTTTTGAAATTTGAAGCATACAACAACATTGCAAATTTGGGATTTTGTTTGGCGGCATTAGTTTTTAATTTTGGGTTTAAGATTTTAATTTTTTTTATTAGAATGTTTAAATAAATAGATATTCTTTAGCAATACGTTTCAGTGTTTCACTATAATTTTTTTTTAGAATGCACTATAAACTTTTCAGTTTGTGTTTTATAGCAATACGTTTTAGTTAGTGATTTACTTTTATTTTTTTATTTTTTTAATAACAGTGTTTTACTTTATTGTTATAACTTATAAGATATGAGATATGTTCAAATATTTCTAAAAAAAGAAAAAAGAAGAAGATATGTTCAAATATATGTGATAAGGCTTGACTATAGATTGGTTTTATATTTTTGTTATCTTATACCCATATTTGAGCATTCGAATGTTACGGTTTGTGTGTGTGTTTGTTTCTCAAAAAAAAAAAAAAAAAAAAATGTTACTGTTTGTTTCTCAAAAGAGGAAGATGCAAGCAAGTAGAATGATAATTAGATGGTATCAGAACACTATCCTCTAAGAGAGAAGGTATACGAGTAGGCCAACATGGGAGAGCCAAAGTGAAAACATCATCAGCAGGGTGAGAAATGCTTCTTGTGAATTCTTCACGAAAGATCACTTCTAGTGTTTTTCTCCTCATGTTGCTTGATATGACCATTTGATATTGTTTGCAGATAAACTCATGATACCCCCCATATTTAATTATCAAATAGATGATATCCCCATCGTTTGGATGAAAGGCTAGTGGTAGCTTTGGAGGATGTGGTCTGTCTATGTATTGTTTGAGGTGAGAATATTTATCTTTCCGAAACCATCTTGTCAAAATGAACCTCATGCTCCAAGTACCATTTCCCTCCCTCATCATCATCATAGTCCTTGAGCTCCCAAAGACGTAAAATCCTTTCTGGATTCTTAAAAATCTGACATACCCTCAAGCAACCGCGACACACTCCAACTTTTCAGGGTGCTCAAAGAAACGATAACGAGCATTGTTGTATAAATGGATCAAACCCAATAAGACGGCCATGCTTTTACTATCCCACCAGAAAAGCAAATTCTTATAGGAAACACCACGGCAATGAAATTTACCCGGACAAAACACCACCATTAACTTCCTCCATTCACCGGTTTCTGATATAAATATATCCAACTCAACTTTCTTTAACTTGCTATTGAATCCACAAATTAGCACCACCCTATAACTGAGCTGGTCAAGATTAATGTCATAACGGTATATAAACCCGCCAACCCAACCCTCACCCTCATATGAATCGAATATGAGTTGCCTAGTAATTGGATTTAATATGCGGGGGAGAGTCACGCTTTGCTTAGTAATTGGATTTACTACATTGTATTTGTGCATGGACTATGCTGCATAAGAGCAAGTCATTACTGGAATGAGCGAGGAAATGAATATAGTTTCGGGTATGTAAGGATTTGAGTTCGGGTTCCTTGGGAGTTATGTAGGTTTTTTATTTTTTTTATTTTTTTATTTTTTTATAAATTTTGTATTTGTATTTGCATGAGAAAGGTAAAAGGTGCATCCATGGAAGAGTGGTGGCTAACAAAGCGGTTAAGCAAAATAATAAGTAGAGATTAAAGACAACCAACGCTTCGATACGGACTTGCATTGAAACACAGATGTTAAAGGCAGTCGAAGTAAGATTTCCACCAATACCTCGTCATGAAAATCGTTCATAGTTCTTCTGCGTTTTCGTGAAAGAATGGACCTTTGTTTGCGAGGAAGAGAATATATGGTAACAGATCCGCAGGTAACTCTTTGATCCTCCTCCGTGTGCGTTTCCATGAGCATAGCATCAAATCTATGTCAATATCAATAGAGACGACAGTAGAGCTTTAGTTTAGCCTTAGATGATAGAATACAATACTACTAGTTTGTTTATAAAAGGGAAAAGAGGATTTAGAGGTAAACCTAAGCCGCTAATCCTAATTGGGATTGGAATAATACTTCTCAAACTTGAATCGTTTCAGCCCATAAGGGGCCACTGGGATTGGTTTGGCAATATTCTGCCTCATTGGATCACCCAACTAAGTGATAATAATCATAATATATCACATCTCTAAAAACAAAAGGTGATAATATAACAAACTTTAATCTAATTGAAACTCAAGAGATTGGGGTTCAACACATCAAACGATAGCTTAAATCTGTGGTTCAATTTTGACCTCTCTCCCATCGATTATGTACCTATCAAAACAATTTAAAAAAAATAAAAAAAATAAAATGCAACATTATTTCAATTCAATCTCAATTATAAAAATTTTAAAATAAATTTACATAGAATTTCATAATTTATTTTAGATGATTTTTTCTTAATAAATAAGTAGAATTTAAACCTAGCGTCGACTTTATGATGATTGCTCTTATCGTGAAGTTAAGACACTTGTTGAATGCTATGATGATTACTCTTATTATTAAGTTAAGATATCAATTGATTTTTGGTGTATGATTGTTTTTGAATTCTAGACATCTTATTGAGTGACTAGAGACTTTAACAACTGAACTAACTAGAGACTTTAAATAATATTCTTCTACCATTAAAGTGTGATCAAACTTGAATTACACTCTATTTGGATATACAAATTAAATATCCAATATTGGCGCTATATTGTTAGCCCATGTAGAGTTAATCATAATAGGGTTCATTTCGTTGTAATTAACAATTGAGCATATAGTAAAAGTATAGTCGCTAGAGCTTTATCCGAGGAAATATCCTCTCTTTGTTCTCTCACACTTCCGATTCTCTCTTCAATTCTCCTCTAATTTCAACAATTTTTTCAATGGCATTGCTTTTGTATTAAGAATATCTGCCTATGATAACTTAATATCAATGTTAAAAATAGATTATAAAGCCCTTTTGTTTTAGTCCATAGATCCTTTCCACTGTACCCTTTAGTAACCAAGTACTGTAAAAGTTAAAACTGATAGAATGGCTTACTACAAACGCAATAGACGTGGGGTTAATTTTTATGGGTTAGTCTCGAATTTACTTGAACACTAATTTCAATAGAGGATCCTCTATTTACAATAATATAGATGGAACACTAATTTAAGATCACAAAACCAAACCCATTTTTGATTTTCGTCAAAACATAAAACCAATGAAACTAAATAACAAACAGATGCAATTTCCTAAACATATTCAATTTCCTCTATTGGGTTGTGACGAAAAGCCTTCTCGAAATTCCTTCATCTTGATTACTCCAGACCTGAATTATGTTTATGGATAGTGTTTGTGCTTTGGTTTCTCCTTCTAAGAAAAACAAACAAAACTACGCGTCTTGCCTGTGATATCTATTAATGGTTGAATGTAAAGCCAGAACAAGTATATATCAAAGTTTTACAAAATCACCACAAGACTAAATTACGAAATAATTGATTATTAATATAACAAATACGAAACAGTAATTAAAAAAAAAAAAAAAAAAAACAGAAAATACAATAGCATAGCATAATGTAAGCAAATCATAGCCTAAGATCGAAGTGGCAGAATAATTGGGCAGCCTTCTCATTCTTTTAAGGGAGAAGAAGGAATGGGAGTTGGCCAACAAGGAAGAACAAAGTCGAAGACGTTTACAGCCTTGTAAAATGGGGAAGGCCTCTGAAAATCACAGACCATTTCCACTGTTTTTCTCCTCAAGTTGAGTGATACAACCATAGTTGCAAGAATCAAATACACAACATCCCTGTCATACGGATGATAGCCTAGCAGTGACTCTATAGATATATGTTTTAGGCATTCTGTTAGCCCAGGATTTTCCGCACCCATTTGGTTGAAATACACCTTGTGTTCTAAAGACCATTTACATTCTGTATCATGGTCCTTCAACTCCCAAACAAGTAATTCATCATCAGCATAAGGAGGACCTGCAAGTTGGCATATTCTCAAGGCACCATTACAAACACCAAGGCGCTGAATTCTACGGTTCGGTGCAAAATCTTCGGGTTTGTAGATGACTCGACGGCATTTGCTGGTGTACGGATCAAACCCAACAAGGTGCCCATCCAAACTCCACCAGAAAAGCAAACCTTGATACGGAACACCAGCGCAGGAATGCGCAGAGTCAGTGAAGTGAAACCCTGGCGGACACGACACTATTGACTCACTCCATTTGCCCGTGTCGGACGAGAATATATCTACCTTGAATTCTGTTGATTCACACTCAAATTTAGGAATGCACATCACCCTATAACTGAATTGCTGCTGATCATGGTAGCAGCGGAAGATGAATCCAATCTTAGCATTGCTAGGACGACGTAGGGGAGGAAGCGTTATCGACTGCCTTGTAATTGGATTTAACACATAGTACACAGCATCGCAGACCACCGCACTGAACATTTTCAATTCCTTTTGGGTACATAAAAGCAAGTCATGACACGAAGCGTGAACAATGTCAAGCGAAACTGAGCGGTTATTAATGTAATATTGGTTTATTAAAGAGGCTAGAGATTTGAATTCGGGTTCCTCCGATGTCATGAGGACCTTCCTCACACCATCGGTGTAGTGGCTGATGAGCAAGGTAGAGGGTCGTTGCAATATTGAAGAAGAGCGGAGCCTGTGAACAATGTAAGCGAAAGAAGGAGCAGAGATTAGAGAGCACCATCGGCGTGAGACGCACTTGCATTGAAATATAGATTTCAGAGGCAGCTGGGACAGGATTTCAATCAACAAACAGTCGGGAAGATCATCTATTGACAGACGTTGAAGAAGAGAGGAAGAGCATCGCACAACATCCATGACTAATCACTCAGAAAGAGATAGAACCGTAGAGCAAGAGCAACAGTGTTTGCGTATATACTCAAAATTAAGCCCAAAGCAGATAATTATAGACCCAGTCGAAATTGTGTTTTTCCAAGAATATAAACATTAGCTATTATTTATTTTTATTTTTTGGGATAAATGGTGGTTTATTATTATTATTATTATTATGGTATTAAGTTTTTTTGGAAAGGTTGGGTTCAATGCACTTTGCATTAGACCTAATGAAATGTTGATCGAAGCTTCACAATTATTTGATGCGTTTTCAAATTCTAATGGACTCAAGTTGGTTCCTATTATCCTTATATTATCACATCATATCATATATTATAATTAGGCTTAGAAGCAGTGGTTGAGTAGTTGTACCAAATTGGAATAATTTTCAGATAAAAACAATATTTTATTTGTTCTTTTCAATTTCTTTAGATAAATTAACAATAAATGTTTTAAACAAAACATACAACCTATAATAAATGTTTTCTAAAATTTTTAGAAAAAGATTAAATTTATTTGTTTGGTGCGATATAACTATAACTTACAATTGTGTCTATCTAAAATATTATTAACAAAGCTTAAAATCAATAAGATAGATTTACCTATAAAAAGAATAGAATTTAAATATAAAAAAATAAAAGCAAATAATTATTTGCTTTTAAAAAAAGATACGTGTGTAGAGTATGGGTATACATTTTTTTAAAAAATTTTAAATTTGTAACAAAAATACGGAAACATTTACCATAAAATTTATTGATATTAATACTATAATCTTCTTTGTATTATGACCTTTAACTTTTGCCAAGTGATATTTAATCCTTAGAACATCCTAATAAAATTAATTCTTTTAGACTAATGCTAAGGTTATTACAAATTTCACTACATAGGTATTGATGTATCAATAATCATAAAAAAATTTTTCAAACACTCATTTAGTATCGTGTTACATTTGCACAAATCTCATTCATTAGAACATCAACTTGTAAATTTTTAGTAGTAAATTAGTGATAGTTTTAGCATTTTTTAAAGTGACTAACAATGATAATTACGGCATTAGGAACCATAAGGCACATACTTACAGCAAGTTTCTTTTTTTGAAGCATACAAAAACATTGCAAATTTGGGATTTTTGTTTGGCAGCATTAGTTTTTAATTTTGGGATTAAGATTTTAATTTTTTTATTAGAATGTTTAAAATTTTAATTAATTAATAAATAAATATTCTTTAGCAATACGTTTCAGTGTTTCACTATAAATTTTTTTTTTTGAATGCACTATAAACTTTTCAGTTTGTGTTATAAAGCAATACGTTTTTTTTTTTTTTTTTGAAAACATAAAGCAATACATTTTAGTTAGTGTTTTACTTTATTTATTTTTTTATAACAGTGTTTTACTTTATTGTTATAACTTATAAGATATGAGATATGTTCAAATATATGTGATAAGGCTTGACTTTAGATTGGTTTTATATTTTTGTTATCTTATATCCATATTTGAGCATTCGAATGTTACCGTTTGTGATTATTACGGGCTGTGATTATCACAGAATTTTAACTTTTAGATTGTGATTATTATAGAATTTTAACTTTTAGGTTGAAAATAATGCGTTTATTACTATATCTTTGGAAATAGAAGGATAAAATGGTTTCAAAAAAAAGAAAAAAAGAAATAGAAGGATAAAATTAAACGAGTTATTTTAATTGTTATGTATGTATTAGCATAGTTAGTAATATATGGTACGTGTAAGATACGGTAATTATACGAATGGGTATAACTTAGCAAGTAATTCTACCGTACCCCCTCCTTTTTTTGGGGGTACGATATCCACTAGTAGGCAATCTGCTATACTAGGTTACCAAATCCTCACATTTGACGGTTTCATCCTCACATTATGTAGTTCCAATATCACATGTGACAGTTCTTTTGTCACATTTGGTGGTTCCCATAATTTTTCTCATATTTGACGGTTTCATCCTCACATTGTGCAGTTCTAACATCACATTTGACAGTACTTTTGTCACATTTGGTGGTTCCCATAATTTTTCTTATATTTGACGGTTTCATCCTCACATTGTGCAGTTCTAACATCATATTTGATAGTACTTTTGTCACATTTGGTGGTTCCCTTATTTTTTTCTCACATTTGACAGTTCCATCCTCACATTATATATTTCCAATATCACATATAACAGTTCTTTTGTCACATTTGGTAGTTCCCTTATTTTTTCTCACATTTGACGATTCCATCCTCACATTATGCAGTTCCAACATCACATTTAATAGTACTTTTGTCACATTTGGTGGTTCCCTTATTTTTTCTCATATTTGACGGTTTTATCCTCACATTGTATAGTTTCAACATCACATTTGACAATACCTTTGTCACATTTGTTGGTTCTCTTATTTTTTTTTCTCACATTTGACAGTTTCATCCTCACATTATATAGTTTCAACATCACATGTGACAGTTCTTTTGTCACATTTGGTAGTTCCCTTATTTTTTCTCATATTTGACTATTTCATCCTCATATTGTGCAGTTCCAACATCACATTTAATAGTACTTTTGTCACATTTGGTGGTTCCCTTATTTTTTTTTTCTCACATTTGACTATTCCATCCTCACATTGTGCAATACTAATATCACATATGACTGTACTTTTGTCACATTTAGTGGTTTTTTAATTTTTTCTCACATTTGACTGTTCCATCATCACATTGCGCAGTTCCAACATCATATGTGATTGTTCTTTGTCACATTTGATGGTTCTCTTATTTTTTTTTTCCTCACATTTGATGATTCCATTGTCATATTTAGCAATACCAACATCACATTTGACCAAGGTTGTCAAAATCGGGATCTTACGTAAGATCGTGAGAGGTAGGCTGAATCGTAAGATCCTACATATTTTTAGATTTAAAGCAAAAAACACATTGATAATGACTTTGTATGTTGAATAATCACGTAAATTGTGAATTTATCCATAAAAAAAAACAAAGATTTGCATCATAAGATACAATTTACATGTCATACATAGCTATGTCTATACTAACGAAACAAATATATTTAAATTTTGACCTAATGTATCTAAAAATTTAAATAAATGTTTAATTAGCAACCAAATACCAAAATATTTATCAACACATACGGAAATATTTTCCAAGTTCCAAGTTTAAAATCTAAAATAAGTTATCAAATGGAAACTAGCTAAGTAAAATATGAAATCCAAAAGCAAGATGAATATTAAGGTGAAGTGAATATTTGATTATTCCCATTCTGGAGTTCTTATAACCACTGTCCTAATCATCATCATCCATTTCATTATCTATGTAGACATTGTATATTTGTATACTAAAACTGCAAAAGAGATCAAAATAAAACTTCACACTCAACTATTTAAGTTATACCACTCAGCAACAATTATAGAACATGCTAAAAAAAATCAATCAATCAATATACAAATACAAGCATACTAATAAAATTATATATAAGAAAAACAATTTAGTAATATTAAAACACAAATTAGTGTATTGATCACACAAATTTAACAATATTATAGCTTAAAAGATAGCAAAGCCATATAAATTCTTCATTTGGAAATGATAAAGCATTCATTTATTTTGATTACAAGTGAACTAGAAACTACAAAACATTTGCTTAGGTTCACATAATTATATAAAAATAAATAAAAGTCATACCATCACAACATAGAAAAATAAAGACCCTTAAAACTTCATCAAAACCAAAAATTTATCCCATAAAAAAAAAATTGATGTTTTGGTAGGACTGGTAGAATCAGTAGGATCCCATATGATCCTACCATTTTTACGATCCTAATACAATTTTAAACATTTTGGTGAGATGGGATCGTAAAATCGTGCGATCCTACAATCTAGATCGTGATTTTGACAACCATGCATTTGACAGATCTTTTGTCACCTTTAGTGGTTACCATAATTTTTTTTCTCACATTTGACAGTTCCATTGTCACATTGGGTAGTACTAATATCACACAATATTTTTACATTTGTGCCCACCACTGAAGTCCCTTTTATACTTACTTATTTCTTTATATATATGCTTGTAGCAAAAAATGATTGATGAAGATGGCAATCCCACACTGGAATGGTTTGAAAATACATATAGGGACGATGATAAGTATATGTTATAATTGATGTTTTGTGAACGTGTAATTTTACTCAACACACTTGTGTATTTTACATTAACACATACTAATACATTGTTTATTTGTACTTGTAGAGTTATATCCCTATGAATGACAATAATAGTCACTAGTACTTATGTGTCATTGACTTTAGTTCAGAAAGATGTATACATATATTGGACTTTTTGCCAAGCACAACTGGGCAAGACATGTGAAAAAAAACGTGATAATAGTGGTATTGTTTCTTTCTCTTTGTGCTTAATAATAATTTTGATTTATGATTTTGTTAAGTTTTGTACTTAATAATTTCTTTTTGCCAAGCACAACTAGTTAAAAAGTTTGCGATACAAGTTTGCATCAAATCTAGTGCTTTCAAAAGAAAATGAACGTTCCAAAATTATAGAAAATGCTAAAAAAATTCCACTACATGATTATTTTCGGTTACCAAAATGACAATGATTTGTATAAAATGATGACTGAGAGATTGTTTATGATTTAGTGAATTGTTTTTATATTTAATGAATGGGAGATTGAATGTTTATCTTTAGCGATTTAGTGATTTTTTTTTTCTCTCTCTCTTGAAAGGGAGACTGATTTTTTTATCATTCAAAAATAAAATTATTATATGAGAAGCATTATTTATTTATTTTTTTTATATGTAAAGAAACAGCATGGAATCCATGATTAAAATTTCTTCAATAATTAAGCACAAGTTACTTTCTCAAAGTTCATTGCCAAAACATAGATAAGTTGGTGTTTTCTGGCATTCAACTTGAGCCTTAATTTTAGGCTCGTTTAATAAACAAGTCGAGCCCAAGCAAAAAAAATTGACATGCATGAACATGCAAGGTTTCAGGGAAATATCTATCAGTGAGTGATAATGAGAAGCTAGTAAGGGAAAACTTGCATCTACATCAATGTGCCCAACTGTTTCTCTCTATTTGACATGCATAAACATGCAAGATTTCAGGTAAATATCTGTTATTGAGTGACAGTGAGAAGCTTGCATAGCCTGAACATTGATTAAATTCAATACTTGTAACATTAGAACTCACATTTTTTTGGATTTAGAACTTTGCCTTTCTAATTTTTTAAAATTATCATTTATTAGAATAAGTATCACAACATGCATCCAAATTATTAGAAATGCAAATTGGAATTTTATAACTGGCATGGTGTAACTCAAGACAACATCTTAATGTACAATTTAGGAAGAGGGATAAAACATGACGTGACAGTGAAGCATCAAGCAAATATTTGTGACTAGTGCCTCCAAGATGCCATTGATTTTGCAGAGAATAGGTACTTTACTCCTAAAAGAACAAAATCATGTGCAGGATCATAAGGATGGTCTTTGGAAGGAATCTCCATAATAACTAGAATTAGCTTGTTGTAACTATCTACCAAAGGCCTTATCACATTTGCATCCTAAAGATACAACACTTGCAAAAAGCGATCTGAAAGCTTTAGGCCTTTCTTCTCCTGATTAACCGAAAGGGTATCAATTTGAAACTTTACAAAGTCTAGGCCATCAGACCTCACACTTGAAACAACCAAACCATCAGACCTCTAAATCACAAAGACCAACCTAAAGCAAAATAAACCCCTACTCAAGAACAGGGGAAATCCAGCACAAATTTAGAGAGTCTTACCTATCATTTTTTTTTTTAAACAGTCTTTAAGTCTAGGGGTTGAGATATATGGTTGTCAAAGAGTTTGGATTGCTCTAGTTAACAAAGAGTAGTATAGAACATTATTGCAGTAATAGGAACACAAATCTAGAATATTACAAAAGAAAATTAGGTCTTATAATTTAAATTGTAAAGAGAACATATAAATCCAAACATGTGTAGGAAGGCGATTTCTCCCAACAAGCAATATGAATCATAAATTCATAATACTTTTCTTATATGTCCTAGTCAATATAATTCATGAACTTTAGAAAACTGAAGAACATATAAATTCTTGGCATAGATGGATATGGCATCTTTGCTATTGTCGAGATGATAATTTTAATTAACCAAATAAAGTAAAATGAAAAAAGAGAGTAGAAGTTTATAGAGTTAATTTAATTAACCAAATATAGATAGCACCATCTTTTATTGCTAGAACGTCCTCCTCCCTACCCACCCTGAACACAATACCCATAATACAAAATTAGACTCCGGCCATATCAAATAGAGAGAGGGATCAATGATTAGAGGTGCAATAAACTTTAATCAGTTGATCTAAAAATTAGTTGAATCCAAAAAACTAACAAACAATTTGGGGAAAGAAAACAAACATGCTAATAATTAATTCAGAGATTTCACAACTTGCATGAAATTAGGGTTTTGTCATTTTCATCCTTACCTTCAACAATAACAAACCGATTTTGATCAAACAAGTTTAAGAGAGAAGAATTTTGAGGGAGAGAATGCAAGAGAGAATGGGGTAAGTCTGTTTTTTTTGAGAATCTTTCATCGAATGCAAGAGAGGGAAGCAATTTGAGAGAGAATGCAAGAGCAAAGATTTTTTTTTTCTTTGTGTTTTTTTTTTTTTTCCTTTTCTTTTATACATTACCTACTTGACCGGTGACAAGTATTCCATTAAAAATAAATAAATGGCCAAGATTAAAACAAGGAAGATCTACGGTCAAAATTTACATGGATACCGTACCCCCTGAAAAAAGCATGGGTACCGTAGAATGACCCCTTAACTTAGCATCTTTCATAAAAAGTATGTTTCAAAAATTTGGTAGAAATATACGGAAACGGAAAAAGAACAATACGTATATAGTACGAGTATAATACTTCTAGTTTTTTTTTTTTAATTTTTAAAGTAACAAAAATATGGAAACATTTTTCATATGATTTTTTTGAGATAACTATAAATATTAATTTTATTTTTTATTTTTAAAGTAACAAAAATATGGAAACATTTTTCATATGATTTTTTTGAGATAACTATAAATATTAAATCATATCTAGGTATTTCTATTGCACATTAAAAAAAAAAAAATCAAGTCTAGGTAGGTATGATCAAGAGAGGGAGAGAGAGAGATGCAAATACAATAATAGGTGAAAGTGATTTTTAAATAAAGGGTAATAGAGAGTAGAATGAGATGGAATGGAACCCGCAGCCTAGCTCACTCCATCACTTTAAATAACACAACTAGTTAGTGAGTGATAATCTTCAGAAAAAAAGAAAAAAGAAAAAGAAAAAGAGATTTGCCTTACCTCCAACGTTCTTGTGTATTGGAAATGACACGTGTAAGACGTGTTTAAAAATAGTCATGTGTCGACCTTGTACCCTATCCAATGCACAAGCATATTGAATGGAAGCCTTATCCCATAGAATAAGAAACTCAATTTTAGATTTGCGAGACAAATTATTTCTATATATTGATTGAGTATACTTTCTTAATTCAATAGCAACATGGGGGTATAGATCATTGGTGCGGAATTAAGTACTTTCTAAAGATAAAAGATGAAGATTTATTCAATGTTAGCATTCATGTGGTACAAAATTGCTAAATAGAATTCAATTTACTACTTAACTGGATGGAGAAGGAGCATGTCAAATATGCTAAGCAACCAAAGCACACTTATGCCATATTTGATTACCCTTGGGAATCGCCTTGGATGCCCTTGATGAGTAATTTGGTAAGTGAACAATTGCCTTATCCAAATCATTGTGACAACTTTTTCCCATTTTCTTAATAAGCTGCAGGCAGCATTTTTTAGATATAGGTAATTTCTCAAACATTCCAAGAAATATTTCTTTCGCACACTCATCTTCTACTCTCCTAGCTCAATGCAACAAGTGCACGGGGTACCCTGGTACGTGCTTTGATGGGCTTATCTTTTTTTGAGCAAGTGAGGCCATGACTCGGCTTGCTAAGATCAAAGCTACCATGATGAAGATGTTGAACTTTGCCATGGTGAAAAACTAGTACTAGCTAGCTAGAGATTCCTTAATTTCTTGGTTGATTAGATTGAGATTTTGGGATGGTTTTCAAGAGTGAGTGATGGGTATTTTTATATGGGTGAGAGGAGGTGATGAGATGATCTTGGATTTAAAAAACGGTTTTTGAACTTTAATTTTGCATGAGATTCTTTCATTCAACGTGTCCAAAATTTGATGGGGGGTTTCTATTTGCAATAAATAAATAAAAACGTTTCTTTCATTTATTTTGTTCTAGAGTTATAAAAAAGCTAATAATATTGTATTTTCAAGTATTTTTACACAAATTCTGAAATAACAATTTGTTTTATATTAAAAAGTTAATTTTTTTTTCTATTTGATTTCAAATACTCTCAATTACTTATTAAAAAAAAAAAAAAATCTCAATTATGTTCGGTTTCTTTAAAGAAAAGAAAAAAAAAGGG
This sequence comes from Quercus robur, assembly GCF_932294415.1. Taxonomy (NCBI): domain Eukaryota; kingdom Viridiplantae; phylum Streptophyta; class Magnoliopsida; order Fagales; family Fagaceae; genus Quercus; species Quercus robur. The sequence goes on along the minus strand of NC_065538.1, from coordinate 10,747,219 downwards.
GGAAAAAAGAAAGAAAAACTATTCTATCAACATCAAGCACGATTTTTTATTTTTATATATATATATATATATTTTATTCTTTTTTAAATCTAAAAAAAAAAAGTGAATTTAAAAACAACGTTATAAACTTCAATTTTTTTTAAACCACGGAAAAAATAAAGAAGAAAAACTATTCTATTAACATGAAGCACGTTGTTGTTATTGTTGTTTTTTTTTAATCTCAAAGAATAAATTAAAATAAAGTGATAAAATTCAAAACCCTTAGTCATACGAATTTAAAAAAAAAAAAAAAAATCTCAAACAAAAATAATCTAATTTAAAAAAAATGATAAACTTTAAAATCTTTGGTTATAGATAAACTTCTCTCCTACTTCACGAATTCAAATTCAAACCAAACAGTTTCAAATAGTTTCCTCCATGCAGGCCTCTCGATAACTCACGTTCAAATGACTAATACAACCTTAACCACAACATTCTAATGGACTCTTAAAAAAAATAACTAAACTCTTCTATAAAATATCCATCCCAAGAAATTGATAAAGAAAGAGAAAAGCGACAAAAAACCTTTTTTCTTACTTAAATTTTCTAGCTAACCAAAAACAAACAAATTTGTCTATATGTAGCTAGTGTTTGAGTCTCTATGATTATTTGCTTCAAATTTTATTACTTACTGATTTTTTGGCCTCACTTGTTCATGCTAATTAAATTGCTAATTTTTCACAATTGGAGATTCTTTGATGGCTAACCGAATCATTGCAAACTCTGATGTGGTCCATGATAGAGTAGCTTCTACTTGCATTAATACAACCTAACTCTCCGGTTTTGTAATTCATTTGACGATCTCCAGTTGCTTTTTTACCTTTTATTTTTCCTAAAATTTACTAGTCAGTGACTACATTTTTTTTTTTCACCCAAATATAGCATTGTAATCAGTTTTATTCTTTTTCTTTACCTCTCTCTCTTAGAGTAGCACTTTTTTCCATTGAAAAAAAAAAAAAAAAATTGTAGTCTCCTTTTTCACTTTCAGATTCCTAGTAAATTCTCACCCAAACATTGAGCAAATGGAACAAAGAGACAATAAAGAAAGCTTTGGTTTCTATGGCCCATGAAGTGGAGAAGCTACGTGTGTGAGTTTAGGGTTTTATTTTATATTAACTATCATTAGTGTATAGCCCCATGCATATGCACAAGTATAATTAAAAAGAATCACAATTATATGGTTCAAATTATATATATATATATATATATATATATTAGAAGATGTTCAAATTATATATGGTATTAGCTTACACTTTTTTTTAAACCATATATTTCTAAAACACGTAATGATTTCTAATTATATATATATAAAACACGTAATGGTTTCTAATTATATATATATATATAAAATTTATAATTTAATTGGTTTTAGAATCTTCGGTTTTTGCATCTAATAATTTACTTGCCATAAAAATTTAAATTTAAATGGACACATAGCAGAAAATTAGACTTCAATTGAAATCTAATTTAGAATCTAATTGGATTTGAGTTTAAGTTAATTCATGTAGGACACTAGAATCATAAGATAGACCTTATATCATTTCCACTATATTGGCAGTAACCAACTAAAAGAGATAAGAATGGTTTACTACAAATGCAATAGACATGAAGGTTAATTTTTTAAGACTTCAATTGAAATCTAATTTAGAATCTAATTGGATTTGAGTTTAACTTAATTCATGTAGGACACTAGAATCATAAAATAGACCTTATATCATTTCCACTGTACTGGCAGTAACCAACTAAAAGAGATAAGAATGGCTTACTACAAATGCAATCAGGGGCAGAGCTATGAATTTTTGTTTGGGGGGGCCAAGTTGCAGTACTAATATATTTATGAAGACAACCCCCCTTCCCCACACACACATATACACATGCTTTTTTATTTTTTATTTTTTATTATATACACATACTTTTTTATTTGATAATGTAAAGTTGAATTTATTCAATCATTTTGTTGGCTTTATTCCTTATCAAATTTGCTTGTAATTCAGCATTTAGAAACCCTGTATTTAGGTGGGAATCAGGTAAGGGTAGTGTGTGAGAGAGTGTGAAGAAAAGTTCAAGAGTATGCACTCAAGAAGAGCCTCGCGATTGGATCTCGCGATTGGCGAGTCACCAGAATGGCACACATGTGAAGCATGTAGGGGGAGCTAAATGGTTACGCCAGTTGTTGCACTACAGGACAAAACTTCCAGTCTGGCCAGGCAGTTAGCTAGTAATTCAAACTTGCGAACTCAAGTAGCTAGAATGCCCTGTTTGGTTGTAACTGACTCTTCGTATTCCTCATACACCCTACTGTAAATACCTTTATACCCACGAAATGTTGAGAGCTTCTAGAGAGAATTTTGAGAGAAAAACCTTAGAGAAAAATAAGATTGACTCATCCACAATCTTCATCATTTGATTCTCCAAATTCCTCTACTCTCACCCTTTCCATTGACATATCCTTGAGAGGTACATTAGCCAAATCCTTATCTCACCATACCTATATCTGTGAGAAAGTTTTTTGGTGCTTGGGAAGCAGTTCAGAAGGGACCAATTCATTTTGGTTAATGCAATGGGCGATTGTGGGATCCGGTAAGCTAGAGAAGACAAGGTTTGGCGTAACCCTGTTGAAGCAAGAAGCTTGGAGGGCTTAGGTGCACTAGGTAGATTAGGCTTGGAGGGTCCTCTGCTATTCATGTATCCCAGCTTTATTCTCTAGTGGATTATTGACCGCTTGGAGGGTGGCAGAGAGGTTTTTTGTCGAGGACTTCAGTTTTCCTCTTTGATAACATATCGCTGTGTTGTCTTTGTATTTGCATCTCTCTTCCCTTAATCTTTGCCTTTCAATTACTGCTGTGGTTGTGATTAATTTCGGTTTAGATTGTTTTACCAATTCTGTTTTAGCTTATTTTCATATTCTGCACATACATTGTTTGATTATAAGCTTGTGTTGGTAATTTGTGAATTAGGGGTCTAAACGTTCATAGGTGTTTTACACACTATTTGAACATTCAATTGGTATCAAAGTGGGTGCACCTGCTGTGGTTTAATTACCTAAGTACGATCCTTGACCCCATTGAGATGGATCGTTCTCAATCTCTCAATGCTCCACCATATTTTGATGGAAGCAACTATGCATTTTGGAAAGTCTACATGAGGGCATTCCTATATTCAATCGATGAGACTGTTTGGGATGCGGTAGATGTTGGATGGACTAGGCCGGAGGCTGCTAAATCCACATGGGATAAGGCAGCTCTTGTGGTAGCTAATGCTAACAGTAAAGCTTTAAATGCAATCTTTTGTGGTGTGTCTCTAGATGAGTTTCACAGGATATCTCACATTACAATTGTCAAGGAGGCGTGGAAAATATTGGAGACCACGTATGAAGGCACCAAGAAGGTGAAGGATACTAAGTTGCAGATGCTAACCACTCGATTTGAAGAGCTAAAAATGAGTGAAGATGAGTCATTTGACTCATTCTATGGCAAGGTGAATGAGGTGGTTATTGGCAAGTTCAACTTGGGTGAAAAGACGGAGGACTCAAAGATAGTGAGGAAAATCCTTCGATCATTGCCAGAGAGCTTTCGTGCAAGGTTACAGCAATTGAAGAGAGCAAGGACCTTGATGATATCAAAGTTCAAGAACTAATTGGCTCACTTCAAACTTATGAGCTGTCATTGCCATCACAAAGGAAGAGCAAATTCCTTGCTCTCAAGACGATTAATGAGAGGGTGGAAGCTCACAACTCATCGGATGAGGATGAGGTCGAGAAAGATGTGGCATATCTTGTGAAGAATTTTCGAAAGTTCTTGAAGTTCAAGAAGAATGGAAAGTTTGTTGAGAAGGGAAAATTCCCAAATTTCGGAAAGAAGAAAAAGGATTTCAAGAGGAAAGATGGGAAGGAGTTTCAATCCTCTCAAGGAATCACGTGCTTTGAATGCAACGGGCATAGACATCTCAAGAAAGAGTATCCCAATTATTTGAGAGGGAAAGGCAAGGTGTATGCCACTACTCTTAGTGATTCAAACTCTTCTAATTCAGATTCAGATGAAAGCTGTGATGGAGAGGGAAACTTCTCTGCATTCATGATCATTGCTTCCGTGGAATCTTCGGATGATTTGAGTGTGCTAGTGGAAGAGCTTGGTGAACACATTGAATTGGAGTCAATGGGGATAGTAGACGAATCCGATGATGAGGAAGATGAAAGAATAGTGGGACTGCAAAAGACCTACAATTCCCTCCTTAAGAAGACTGGTGAATATGCAAAAGTGGCTAAAGCAGCCATTAAGAAAATGAAGAGAGCAGAGCAAGACTACAAGAGTCTTTTAGTCCGATACAAGGAGACTAAGTGTGAAGTCGAGACCTTGAATGGATAGCTGATCGAAATCTACTCAAAGATAAAATTTCTTGAGCTTGAGGTGATTCAAGCTAATGCTAAAGTAGAGCAGGTCTCCTCCAAGAAGCTTGATGAAGTGCTTGCTCATCAAAAACCTTTCTCCGACAAAAGCCGATTGGGATACACTGGAGAGAGCAGTTCGAGTGTCAAAGTGTCCAAGGATATGAAGTTTGTGAAAGCTAAGGAACCAGTGGTAGAAACTTCAGGTGTTGAGAAAGTGAAGCTAGAGAAGAAGCGGAATGTGACTGACCAACGGTTTTTTCTAAGCCACCTAACCAATTAGTGGTCAAACCTAAGGCTCAAGGGAAATCACTCCCAAAGTCACAAAGAGGTCCGAGAACTCAACATTTCTGCCATCACTATGGAATTCAAGGACACACCAGACCGAATTGTCGTAAGCTTTGGGCATTAAAGAATGGCAACTATCAAAGGCCAAGTGGACAAAGAAAGGATAAAGGGACCCCAAGCAATCGAAAGGGGGAGAAGCTGTGTCAAACATTGGAGATGTAATGAAGATGATTGATGCATTCACTACCTGCTTGACAAGCTTCAACAAAAGGTTTGAAAGTCAAAACAATAGTACCCAATCCTTTAGGGATATCACCCCAAACGCATGTGCCGTGTGGGTGAAGAGGGGTACTCATGCATAAGCATTACAACATGTCTATGCATTAATACTTCCTATGCTTTGTGACTTTGATTGGTTGTGTGCTTTTTGTTATCGTTCCCGCATGTGTTGAAAATTGTGTTTGTTTGCTATTTGCTTTGAATGTTTTTACATTTTTTTGGGTCAATCTTTACTTGTTTTTGTGTCAAAAGTCCAAAAACATATATAAAGTAGAAAATCCAAAAAGTTTGATCAACATTATTGTGTATTGTCACATGCATGTTTTGCCTTGTACCTTTATACTAATGGCTTTGTGCATTTACGAGCGTAACTTGTTCTTTATGCACTCATATCATTGTGGGAAAAATCTTGACATTTATGTGGCTGTTGTAAATAGATTTTCAAACTTTTCATGAATGATTAGTCAATGGTTTTGTTGATCTTGATACTTGCATAGACTTGTGCCTATATATCTTCCTATTCTTTTATTTTTTTTGCTTAAAGAGCTCAACAAATGTAAATTTCAAAATGAAAAGAGATAATGAGCTACAAAAGCCGTCGCACATACTAATATTTGACTAGGAAAAAGGGAAAGCGACTTTTATGAAAAATGTATGATGCCCAAAAGGCTAAAGGCTTGTTCATCAAATTGAAATATAAAAAATTTCAGGCATCGATCTTAAAATGATCAAATGTTATGATGTATTTGGAGCCAAATGAAAAGCTTCAAAATATTGTTATCAAGTTTTGTGGGAGGTCATATATGCATATTTCTATAATTAAGATAGGTCACTTTTCCTAGTGCTAATTGTGTATGTCTTGGTTGAATTGATCATTGAAGTTTCACATTAGATTAAGGACTATCTTATCTTTGGTACCCACACACATCACACATGTCTATATTGAATGAATGCCTTATTCATTGTGTGATTGTACTTGATTAAATATGTTGCACATGCTCAATTATATGTTGATCAGACACAAAAAGATTTTTGAGTGTTTTAATTGTTTTTGGAAAGTGTTTTTATTTTGAAAAATGTCAAAAATTTCAAAAACTGTGCAACCTTGTTTTGGCGACTTGCCTCGCGGGTCAATCCAGTCGCATGCCCCTGTCGCGAGCTTACACAGAAGGTATTTGCGACTTTCTGGCGGGTCAAAGTCCCAATCGCGAAAAAGACTTAGAATATTTTGCAAAAATCTGGGTTTTTAGATTTCTCGCGACTCAGTTTGGCGACTTGTTTGTGAGTGGAAGCTTCAGTCGAGAGAGTTACTCAGAAAGTTTGGCAACTCTCGTCGCGACTTAATCACGAGTGGAACTTCCAGTTGCGAAAAACACTTAGACAAATTTTTCAAAATTTTGGCTTATGGGTTTTTGGCGACTTGTTCATGACTCAATCCAGTCGCGAAAAACGCATGTTTTGCGCTTTGAGGATCTTTTTCAAGGTTGTTTTCAAAAACTTTTCAGTTTTCCCTTGCACATTGACTGTTCATTGTCTTTCTCTCACAAACTCATCGTGGTTCACTCAAAAATTCACCATTTTCATCATCTTCTCTCATTCAAACTTCAAGAAAAGGTATGAGTCTTCTATTTTTCTCAAAGTATTTCATGTTTATAGCCCTTGATTTCTTGGTTTTTGTGTTATTGTTGAGATTTGAAAAACATGTTGTTCGTATATGGTTTGGGTTTATTTTGTTGAGTTTGATTGAATGGGTTTTGTTGATATTGAAAATATGATGCTTGATACACATGTTTTTATGTTTGCTTCTTATTTTTGAGTAGCTTACCTTGTCTGTGTTGTGCTGTGCATTTCATGCTCATAACAAAATGTCTTATAGACATTTTTTTTTTTTTTTTTTTTTTTGTGTTTTTGAGAACTTCATGGATTAGAATGCACCACATTTGCACATCATATGCACCAGTGTTGCTCATGTTTACATAAATGCCATGTTTTTACATATCTTTCAAGTGAGCTTCACATTTCTACTTAATTGGCTCACTTAACATGCTTATGAGAAATTTCTTCCTAACTATCATTGTGTGCTTATTTCATAGGCTAACCTGGATCTAATCAAGTTTGTGTCTTGCTGTTTTGCATTTGGTTCTCTGCTGTGTGACTGTTCTTTTGCAGATGTCTCGTCGTTCATCTCGAGGAAAAGAGCCTGTGATTGATGTTCCATGATCCTCTGTTTCAAAATGGATTCGACGTTTGTCTCAAGATTCAAATAGTGAGAGATTCAGGACTCTACTCAATTCACAGACCTTCGAAAGCATTTTTTAAGATACTCCTACTATGGTGGAGAGAGTTGTAAAATTTGATACCTTGAGAACAACATTTATTCCTAGGATCTTTGAAGCAAAAGATTGAGCTGATTTGTTTGGGAACTTCGAGGACCCGATTGATGAATTGGTTAAGGAGTTTTATTCAAATGCTAGATACATCGGAGTTGAGTTGAAGTGTTGGGTACGGGGAAAATTAGCTACGCTTGTGCATACCGAGATTGCATCTCCTCACACTCCTGAGTTACAAACAACTAGCACTCAGCCTGTACCTCCTAGCTCTCAAGCTGACAGGATGACCACTTTGATTGAGGGTTTGTATCAGCGTATTTCTGGATTTGAAAAAGTTCTATACTCCACCAACAACCAAGTTCAAATGCATCTCACAACCATTGAGACACAGTTAGATGCCATTTAACAAAAACTAAAGGACAACCTTTAGCTATTCAAGCCAAAAAAGGGGAGAGCAAACTCATTGTTAGTTTGGATGATAACATACAGCGAGGGGGAGAGCAACACAAGAATGGGAAGTGTGCATATTGAAAGGGGGAGTTGTGTGAGCTCAAAAGAAGAATACTAATACATACACACATACTTTACTTTTGACTTGTTTTGTTTTCAGCTTTTGTGTTTATAGTTTTTATAATTCTTTGCTCTTTTTGTATTTACATTGTTCTACTGTTTAACTCTTTTGGTCTAAAATATTTCAGTTGTTATTCAGTACTTGTTTTTGTATCCATGCTTTGTAGCTTAGTACTTGTTGTTAATATTATGCATTTCTTTAAGTACATCACTCTTGTGCCCTTGTTGGATTTTTATCCTTGATGTAATTACTTTGAGTTTTTGTATCGGTTAAATGTTGGACATGCAAATGATACTTTGCATTGAGCTTATTAGTTTTCATGTTCGGATGTTCATTCCTTGTGTGAATGATCATTGTGGTCACTATTTATAGTGATTGTTCGTTTTTGGTCAAGCCATGCTTTATTGTTTCATTCCTTTTTGCTTGATCTCATTGTACTTGCTCCATATGCATTTCAAGTTTTCTTCTTACAATGATCGTATTGTGTTGTTGTTTTTAGGAAATACTTGTTTGTATGGTTCAAGAGCTTCACAGATTCTAGAGTTAGGAGTGAGTGAGTTTTGTTCAACTGTTCCCAACTCACATGTTAAGTTTAGAGTTTGTTTTAGGGTTTTGTCACGGAATAGCCAAAGGGGGAGATTGTAAGGTTGAATTTATTCAATCATTTTGTTGGCTTTATTCCGTGCCAAATTTGCTTGTAATTCAGCATTTAGAAACCCTGTATTTAGGTGGGAATCATGTAAGGGTAGTGTCTGAGAGAGTGTGAAGAAAAGTTCAAGAGTGTGCACTCAAGAAGAGCCTCGCGATTGGATCTCGCGACTGTCTTGTGACTAGCAAGTCGCCAGAATGGCACACGTGTGAAGCATGCAGGGGGAGTTGAAGGGTCACGCCAGCTATTGCATTATAGGACAAAACTTCCAGTCTGGCCAGGCAGTTAGCTTGCGACTCAAACTTGTGACTCGTTCCAGTCGCGAGCTCGAGTCGCTAGAATGCCCTGTTTGGTTGTAATTGACTCTTCGTATTCCTCATATACCCTACTATAAATACCTTTATACTCATGAAATGTTGAGAGCTTCCAGAGAGAATTTTGAAAGAAAAACCCTAGAGAAAAACAAGATTGACTCATCCTCAATCTTCATCATTTGATTCTCCAAATTCTTCTACTCTCACCCTCTCCATTGACAAATCCTTGAGAGGTACATTAGCTAAATCCTTATCTCACCATACCCATATCTGTGAGAAAGTTTTTTGGTGCTTGGGAAGCAGTTCAGAAGGGACCAATTCATTTTGGTTGATGCAATGGGCGATTGCGGGATGCGGTAAGCTAGAGAAGACAAGGTTCGACGTAACCCTGTTGGAACAAGAAGCTTGGAGGGCTTAGGTGCATTGGGTAGATTAGGCTTGGAGGGTCTTCTGCTATTCATGTATCCCAACTCTATTCTCTAGTAGATTATTGATTGCTTGGAGGGCAGCGAAGAGGTTTTTCGCCGAAGACTTCGGTTTCCTCTTCGATAACACATCGCTGTGTTGTCTTTGTGTTTGCATCTCTCTTCCCTTAATCTTTGCCTTTTAATTACTGCTGTGGTTGTGGTTAATTTCGGTTTAGATTGTTTTAGCAATTTTGTTTTAGCTTATTTTCGTATTCCGCACATACATTGTTTGATTATAAGCTTGTGTTGGTAATTTGTGAATTGGAGGTCTAAACGTTCATAGGTGTTTTACATACTATTTGAACATTCAAATAAGTTATATATATACACACACTAAAAAAAATGAGCTTAGTATTTTCAATCAAAATTATGTTTGATGGTAACCTTTTATAAAATTAAAAAAATTCATTTTTACCATTTTCATAGTGAAATTCTTAAAAAGTTTAATTTTCTATACAAATTATCAAATTTTATACTAATGTAATAAAAAATCATTCAATTGAACTAATGAAATTTTTAAAAACATGAATGATCCAAAACTTAGAGGAACAAGTTAAGCTCCAAACATATTTGAAGTTGTCTTACTTTAACCTATTACATGGCAACTAAAGAGAAATTTCATGTGCAGTTTTAGTGACAAGATTTTTTTAATGAGTCAATTGTAGGGAATTAACACGAAATTCCCAAACCTGTGAGAAACAAAATAGAAAAAACACACGCCAAAGAAAAATAATCACACGCACAAGACATTATTTACGTGGTTCGGCAATTTTGCCTACGTTTACGGAGTTGTAGGAATTTCACTATTATCAGGGAAAAAAATACAAAGTGTGGCAGTACAGTTTTTTTTTCTCTCTCAAAAACTACGTTAAGAAAACCCTAATCACCAAAAAAACGGTTTCTATATCCTGTGCATAGGATTCACCAAGCCTCCATTTCATGGACTAAGCCTCAGAAAATCTCCCATTAAAAACCACGCAATATTATTTCGGGTCGGGGTTGTCATTCGGATCAAATACAATTAGACTCCATAAATCCCAACATCAATGACTTGTTAATCGTCACATAATGAGTTAAAAAAGATATATTCAAATATGTTTGGTGCCAAACTTTATCAAATATTTAACAAATATAAGAGCATATTTTACAATAAAAAATAAAATTGTGAAAAATAAAGTTATGTCTCTATAACTATTAGACCAATTATTTTTTTTAAGAGCACCATTAGACTAATTCAAATACTTGGGGGCTAACTCTTATTTTTGTAAACTAAATTTTCAAAACATTAAAATAATTATATATATATTTTTAAAAATTTCAAAATTTTGGGGGGCCATGGCCCCCCACCCATCAACGTAGCTCCGCCCCTAAATGCAATAGATGTGAAGGTTAGATTTTTAAGGGTTAGACTCGAATTTCCTGGGGTAAAGTTTAGCTTAAATCAGATGATCGAAATCTGCACGCCAAATAAATAATGATCTAACACTTTTGTTAAAGTAAGATTTTAATTCAACTGATAAATTCCATGCCACTTCCAAATTAAGCTGAACTTAATCAGACACCCATACAGTTTTACTTGACTCTAAATCAATATTTCTAAATACCAAAGCAGTATGCAATTCGATTGCCTCCCCCAAATAAAGCACCAAATTCTCTTCCCTTGGAAAAACTCTATCTTATCTTGCACTTACACGTAGGGGCGGCCTTAGACATTTTGGGGCCTAAGGCGAGAACTAAAAAAATATGTGTATGTGCATATGTGTTTATGTATGTGTATGTGTATGTGTATGAGTGTGTATGTGTATGAGTGTGTATGTGTATGTGTATGTGTATGTTTATGTATATGTGCAAGTGTGTTTATATTTATGTTCATTTATGTTTATGTATGTGTATGTATGTGTATTTGTGTATGTGTATGTTTATGTGTGTGTATGTGTATGTTTATGTGCATGTGCATGTGTGTTTATGTTTATGTTCATTTATGTTTATGCATGTTTATGTATGTGTGTATGTTTATGTATATTTATATTTATAAACATAAACACACATACACATAAACATACATGAACACAAACACAAACAAACATACACAAAAACAAACAAACATAAACACACATACACATAAATACGTATAAACAAAATTAAACAAAAAGAAACAAATATAAACACACATACATATAAACACACACACATAAACATAAACATACATAAACATAAACACACATACAGACTGAGAAAAATTAAACCCTCATATAGACTGGAAAAAATTGTAAACTAACACCAATCCTCAAACAATTTCGTTAGTTACTTTGGTGTGCTAAATCGAGCCTTTATGTGTGTTTATGTTTATATTTAAGTTTATGTGTGTGTATGTTTACGTTTATGTGAGTTTATACGTGTTTATGTGGATGTGTGTTTATGTTTATGTATACGTATATTTATGTGTATGTGTATGTATGTTTATGTGTATTTGTATGTGTATATGAAGAACTAGAACATGTGTTAATTGAAATTTTGTTAAAAGAAGCACAAGCAGATCATGAGAAAATTCGTAATGGGATATTGACGAAAGATCATGTGGAAGCTGTCACATTGTTGTTTAACGGCCAAATCGGAAATGACTATAATGCCATGCAAATATCAGGAAAATTTAAACGTTTAAAAAAGAGATACTATGCGTTTTCCCATCTAATTCGGAGATCCGACATGGTATGATATTCGAATAGAAACAGAGTCAGCGGCAGCAAGGATGCTTGGGCAAAAGCAGAGGCGGTGAGTATTATACATTTAATAAATTTCCATGCCATTCATTCTTTAAATTCTTCATGTAAACAATCCAATATATACCAGTATCTCTAATCCCATGTATACAACATCTTGTCTGTTTATTGGTGAACTCTGTGTGCCGGGAATTCCACGTAAAAGGGTTGGTCCATTATGGGTTGCTAGCACGTCTCTTCCCCACGGTTGCAAATACATTATCAGCAAACGAGTAAGGCTGCACCTCAAAAGGAAAACAGCCAGCTGCTGTCGAAACTTCATCTGACAAAAGGATGAAAACCGTGTCTAGAGCCTATGAGAGTAGGCTTACTATAAATTCTGCACAAGGTAGTGGCTGCTCAATGACCAAGGTCATAGGCATTTTGCAGTCTTTGGCTGAGGAGTATCCTGAGAGACTTGATGACCTAACCATGTTCAGGGCCACTGAATTATTTGCATCGGCCGACATGAGGGAAGCTTTCATGGCCTACCCTGAGCACAGGGGCGGCCCTAGACATTTTGGGGCATAAGGCGAGAACTAAAAAAATATGTGTATGTGCATATGTGTTTATGTATGTGCATGTGTATGTGTATGTGTATGTTTATGTATATGTGCATGTGTGTTTATATTTATGTTCATTTATATTTATGTATGTGTATGTATGTGTATTTGTGTATGTGTATGTTTATGTGTGTGTGTGTGTGTGTATGTTTATGTGCATGTGCATGTGTGTTTATGTTTATGTTCATTTATGTTTATGCATGTTTATGTATGTGTGTATGTTTATGTATATTTATATTTATAAACATCAACACACATACACATAAACATACACATAAACACAAACACAAACAAACATACACAAAAACAAACATACACAAAAACAAACAAACATAAACACACATACACATAAATACGCATAAACAAACATAAACAAAAACAAACAAATATAAACACACATACATATAAACACACACACATAAACATAAACATACATAAACATAAACACACATACAGACTGAGAAAAATTAAACCCTCATATAGACTGGAAAAAATTGTAAACTAACACCAATCCTCAAACAATTTCGTTAGTTACTTTGGTGTGCTAAATCGAGCCTTTATGTGTGTTTATGTTTATATTTAAGTTTATGTGTGTGTATGTTTACGTTTATGTGAGTTTATACGTGTTTATGTGGATGTGTGTTTATGTTTATGTATACATATATTTATGTGTATGTGTATGTATATTTATGTGTATTTGTATGTGTATATGAAGAACTAGAACATGTGTTAATTGAAATTTTGTTAGAAGAAGCACAAGCAGATCATGAGAAAATTCGTAATGGGATATTGACGAAAGATCATGTGGAAGCTGTCACATTGTTGTTTAACGGCCAAATCGGAAATGACTATAATGCCATGCAAATATCAGGAAAATTTAAACGTTTAAAAAAGAGATACTATGCGTTTTCCCATCTAATTCGGAGATCCGACATGGTATGAGATTCGAATAGAAACAGAGTCAGCGGCAGCAAGGATGCTTGGGCAAAAGAAGAGGCGGTGAGTATTATACATTTAATAAATTTCCATGCCGTTCATTCTTTAAATTCTTCATGTAAACAATCCAATATATACCAGTGTCTCTAATCCCATGTATACAACATCTTGTCTATTTCTTGGTGAACTCTGCGTGCCGGGAATTCCACGTAAAAGGGTTGGTCCATTATGGGTTGCTAGCACGTCTCTTCCCCACGGTTGCAAATACATTATCAGCAAACGAACAAGGCTGCACCTCAAAAGGGAAACAGCCAGCTACCGCCGAAACTTCATCTGACAAAAGGATGAAGACCGTGTCCAGAGCCTATGAAAGTAGGCTTACTATAAATTCTGCACAAGGTAGTGGCTGCTCAATGACCAAGGTCATAGGCATTTTGCAGTCTTTGGCTAAGGAGTATCATGAGAGACTTCATGACCTAACCATGTTCAGGGCCACTGAATTATTTGCATCGGCCGACATGAGGGAAGCTTTCATGGCCTACCCTGAGCACAGGGGCGGCCCTAGACATTTTGGGGCCTAAGGCGAGAACTAAAAAAATGTGTATGTGCATATGTGTTTATGTATGTGTATGTGTATGTGTATGTGTATGAGTGTGTATGTGTATGTGTATGTGTATGTTTATGTATATGTGCATGTGTGTTTATATTTATGTTCATTTATATTTATGTATGTGTATGTATGTGTATTTGTGTATGTGTATGTTTATGTGTGTTTATGTTTATGTTCATTTATGTTTATGCATGTTTATGTATGTGTGTATGTTTATGTATATTTATATTTATAAACATAAACACACATACACATAAACATACATGAACACAAACACAAACAAACATACACAAAAACAAACAAACATAAACACACATATACATAAATACGCATAAACAAACATAAACAAAAACAAAGAAATATAAACACACATACATATAAACACACACACATAAACATAAACACACATACAGACTGAGAAAAATTAAACCCTCATATAGACTTGAAAAAATTGTAAACTAACACCAATCCTCAAACAATTTCGTTAGTTACTTTGGTGTGCTAAATCGAGCCTTTATGTGTGTTTATGTTTATATTTAAGTTTATGTGTGTGTATGTTTACGTTTATGTGAATTTATACGTGTTTATGTGGATGTGTGTTTATGTTTATGTATACGTATATTTATGTGTATGTGTATGTATGTTTATGTGTATTTGTATGTGTATATGAAGAACTAGAACATGTGTTAATTGAAATTTTGTTAGAAGAAGCACAAGCAGATCATGAGAAAATTCGTAATGGGAAATTGACGAAAGATCATGTGGAAGCTGTCACATTGTTGTTTAACGGCCAAACCGGAAATGACTATAATGCCATGCAAATATCAGGAAAATTTAAACGTTTAAAAAAGAGATACTATGCGTTTTCCCATCTAATTCGGAGATCCGACATGGTATGAGATTCGAATAGAAACAGAGTCAGCGGCAGCAAGGATGCTTGGGCAAAAGCAGAGGCGGTGAGTATTATACATTTAATAAATTTCCATGCCGTTCATTCTTTAAATTCTTCATGTAAACAATCCAATATATACCAGTGTCTCTAATCCCATGTATACAACATCTTGTCTATTTCTTGGTGAACTCTGCGTGCCGGGAATTCCACGTAAAAGGGTTGGTCCATTATGGGTTGCTAGCACGTCTCTTCCCCACGGTTGCAAATACATTATCAGCAAACGAGCAAGGCTGCACCTCAAAAGGGAAACAGCCAGCTGCCGCTGAAACTTCATCTGACAAAAGGATGAAGACCGTATCTAGAGCCTATGAAAGTAGACTTACTATAAATTCTGCACAAGGTAGTGGCTGCTCAATGACCAAGGTCATAGGCATTTTGCAGTCTTTGGCTGAGGAGTATCCTGAGATACTTGATGACCTAACCATGTTCAGGGCCACTGAATTATTTGCATCGGCTGACATGAGGGAAGCTTTCATGGCCTACCCTGAGCATAAACGACTGGACTTGATCGAGCATCTGACTAAGTCACCCTAGGCGAGTTTGTTCAGTTGCTGTGTGATTTAGTGGGAGCACGGAACAATGTAATAATATATAAATATTTATTATTTGATGTTTTGTCAGTCTGTGTGGCTGACATATTATTGTATAAAAAAACTTGTGACTAATCTGCACTATATCTGCAAATTGTAAGCCCCTCCCGTTTTTCCTTTGTTCTTTATTTATTTCTTTGAAGTGTGGTGTTGGGGTTTTTTTGTTTGATTAGAAAGTTTTAGGATTGGAGGTTTACTGTTCTCGGCTATTATAGTATTCTGGGTTTCGAGCTTAAAAGAAAAGAAAAAAAAAAAATTTGAAACTTGTTTGGTGCTTGTATTGACTCAGAATGTTACCTTTTGTATCTCATTGAATGTGTAAGTTTTGGATTTGAGGTGGACAACTTAAGTGAATTGCTGTTTAAGGTGGAAAAAATGTATTCAAAATTCTGTGTCCTTATTTTTCATTGTCTATGTTTATTAAGTTAGTAAATTTTTTGGAGAAATAGTTGGAAGTTTGAGATTGTTTTGGTTTTTAAAGGAGGTGGAAGTTAAGAAATTTTAATGAAGTGGATTTGATAATAACATGCTTTGTGTTTGTTGTTTAGTGACTTGTCTCATTTAAATCTTTTCTGTCATCAATTGGCAACGTGATGATAGGTAAAGTACTTTGGGCTACAGAAAGTGCTCTAAATTTTGAACAGGCAAGACTACACAAATTTAAAGAGGTAGATGAAAGAAATTAGGCTTTGAGGTTGACTTACAATAAGGTATCCGTATTGCTGACACTACAGGGATTAAGTTTTGAAAAACTGGAATTAGTATATATATTTTCCGAAATTTTATTTGGGCCTTATATATTGAAAAGGCTAACGTTATTACTTATTACTCACCTAGATACTGTTATTGTAGATTAGAATTCTAATTTTGTGTCTGTTATTTTATTGAAGTCTAAGTTATAGGCTATGTGACTTGTTTCCTTTATATCGATAGCTAATGTGGTCTTATTTTTTGTTAGGATTTGAGCAGCTATGAAAAGCTTATTAAAAGGTTGATAAATCAAATACATAGGTCAACAAAAGTTGTCAGGTGAGATAGATTTGATTATTGCTGCATTCTAGCGAAACGTTTAATCAGGGGCGGCCCTAGACATTTTGGGACCTAAGGCGAAAACTAAAAAAATATGTGTATGTGCATGTGTGTTTATGTATGTGTATGTATATGAGTGTGTATGTGTATGTGTGTGTGTATGTTTATGTATATGTGCATGCGTGTTTATATTTATATTCATTTATGTTTATGTATGTGTATGTATGTGTATTTGTGTATGTGTATGTTTATGTGTGTGTATGTGTATGTTTATGTGCATGTGCATGTGTGTTTATGTTTATGTTCATTTATGTTGATGCATGTTTATGTATGTGTGTATGTTTATGTATATTTATATTTATAAACATAAGACACATACACATAAACATACATGAACACAAACACAAACAAACATACACAAAAACAAACAAACATAAACACACATATACATAAACACGCATAAACAAACATAAATAAAAACAAACAAATATAAACACACATACATATAAACACACACACATAAACATAAATATAAACATAAACATACATAAACATAAACACACATACAGACTGAGAAAAATTAAACCCTCATATAGACTGGAAAAAATTGTAAACTAACACCAATCCTCAAACAATTTCGTTAGTTACTTTGGTGTGCTAAATCAAGTTTTTGTGTGTTTATGTTTATATTTAAGTTTATATTTATATTTATGTGTATGTGTATGTATGTTTATGTGTATTTGTATGTGTATATGTATGTGTATGTGTATGTTTATGTATGTGTGTGTATGTGTGCTTATATATGTGTATGTATATGTGTGCTTATGTATTTGTATGTGTATGTGTTTATGTGTGCTTATATTTATATATGTTTATGTGTATGTATATGTGTTTATGCGTGCTTATGTATGTGTATGTGTATGTGTATGTATATGTGTGCTTATGTATGTGTATGTGTATGTGTATGTGTATGTGTATACGTATTTGTATGTGTATGTGTAGGTCTTTTTGTATTTTTCAGATTCAAGTGTGATACCCTGATACAATTGTAATTAATGGCTGAGATTAAAAGTTGAAAAAACAACTTTCAATCTCAACCATTAAATAAAATATATTAAAAGAGAGTTAAAAAGTTAAAAAAAAAGTAAAAAATGTAAAAAAAATACATACGACAGTACACTTGATCTCAGTTTGTCTTTCTTCTCTTACCATTTTTCTTTTCTTCTTTTTCACGTGGTGCTTTGTTTTTCTTTCTTTTATTTCTCTTTATACGTCGCCTAGGCTGATAGGAGAGGAGCGAGCGAAAGCCACATCAAGAAAGGAAATTGAAGATTGTGTTGCCGAGCCAAAGACTATGAAAATCTCTTCCTCTTAACTCAGACGATTATCTTAGGTGAAATTGTGGCTCATGAGACTTCACCAGATTATGGTGTGTGATTTTTGGTTATTTATTTATTTATTTGAGATTATGAAGCAAATAGTTTTTATATTTTGCTTACCCTTTCTATTTTCTAAAAACACTTTTCTGGGAAATACAATTTTTTTTGCTTTGCTTTCAGTCTATCATTCTTGCTTGTGGTATGTGTTTTATTAATTTAGATCTAAAATTAATTCAACAAGATGATTCTTCTTCTAAAATATAATAACAAAACCAATATATATTTTTTTAACGGTGGGTTCACTTTCAGTGTTTTCATTTTGTGATTTTGGTTGTTTTGTGGGTTTTGTGCTTTGATTTCGGTGGGTGTGATTTGATTTCTGATTTGGTAAGCTTCTGGGTTTTTTTTGCGATTTGATTTTGGCTGGGTTTTGGCTGTGGTGGTCGTCGTGATTTGATTTTGGCTGGGTTTCAGCAGTGATGCGTGATTGGAGGTGATGAGCTTGAAAAGCTCCGGCTATGGAGGTTTAGAAGGAGAGCTTGGTGGTCAGCCATGGAGCACAGTGTGACGTGGGTTAAGGCAGAGAGAGGATGAGAGGGAAACAAGGTTGGCTCTAGACATTTTGGGGCCTAAAGTGAGAACTAAAAATGGGGTCTTTTTTATACTTATATATTAATTAAATTAATGTTTATTTAATATTTTTATATTATGTTTTTCATCATTATTTTCATTTTCTTCTAAATTATTTTGAAGTTCATTATCAAGATTTGTTATATTGCAAAATTGAACATCATTTTCTTCTAAATTATTTTGGTGAATTTCTTGCTCATTTGTGATATTTTCATCTAAATTTTGTGTTATATTTTGTTTATTACTAATAACAAATTTATCCATTGATCATTTTTTAGACTCAATTAATTTTTATTCTTTTTTTATTCTTTTTTAAGTTTTTCATATCCAAATGCATATTTTCTAGTAGACATTTCTAATCAAACAATATATTTATAAAGACCAAAATTAAAAAAAAATAACTTTCAAGTGTAGAGCAAATGAGAAATAGAACCCGATTTATCTATATTACAATTTAAGGGGTTACACCTGTTTGGACTAGATTTTTTTTTTTGTTCGAAAATACCTCTACAGCCTATGTTTAAGTAGAGACAAAAGTAAAGGATAGTCAGGTAAAAATATATGTTTAACTTGCACTAAAACATTGCCTACAAAATAGGACAACTTTTTTTTATGGTTTTCAAATTGCTTTATCCATTTATAAAAAATAAATAAATAAATAAAACAAACACACGTTTGTTTGTGAATATATCTGCCATTATAATTGATAAAAATAAAAAATAAAAAACACACACATCTGCCGTTATTGCAAAAAAAAAAAAAAATCAATTACCTTTATTAAAAAAAAGAGAGTCTATTATTCAAACTTCTCTATTTCCCATGTTTCACGTTTTCACATTCTTTTTCAGGTTTTATTTATTTATTTTTTATTTTTAAACTCTCATTACCATCTCCATTCTAATTGCATCGTTTAAATTGTTAATGATGTTGATTTCAAGAGTCTGTCATTTCCTCCGCCAATTTGCGAAATCTCTTATACTTTCAAGAGTGCTGGCAAGTTTGATCTCATTCCTATTTCCTATGATATTTGCTTTTGTTCCTTCTACTACTTTATGAAATAATTTTATGGAGTCTAATTTGATCTAATACGTTTTGCATGCCATTTTGAATGAAAGGATTTTGGCTTCAAATTGGTGGATGAGGATGAATGGGCATTATCACTATTGGGAAACATGTACTAAAAGGTATGTTTGCACGGTTCAATCTATTCAAATTTTCTGTCAAAAATTTTCTTTTACTTTGTTTGGACCAAAAACTCTTGAGAAAGATAGTAACATCCTTATTCCATTCACATTGTGGTTTGCAGATATGTGTTTCAACTGAAAGCACTATAAAGCGACCTTGATAGATCGATGACTGATGCCAATCTAGGATTTTAGATTATAGCCAAACGAAAGTGTTAAGATTGCATGAACCCCAAGATTTTATGAAGAAGTTACCAAACTTTTACATTTCCTTTTCTTACTCATGTTTCACATTTGAGCCACTTAATTTTGAAAGTGTAATTACATTTGAATCATGGAAAGCAATAATCAAATAATTGAATTATTTTTTGAATGTGTAATTACAATGTACCTATGGTGTTCCCTTCTTTCATTTTTATTTTATTTTATTTTTCAAATGAAGAGGGAAATTATTTATTTGTCAATTCCTAATCTTATATCTATGCTTCTGTTTACCTTTGCATGTTTATTTTGGAAATTTTGACTTCTGCATATGTATGGTGGGTGATTTTTTTTTTAATTAAAAAGAAAAACAAGATTTTATGCTACCGATGTTCTTTAACAAGTTAACTAGGACCCCTCATTCTTCAGGATTCTCCATATGTTACAGGGTAATTTTTGTTAGGAAGTTGGGCCACTTTAACAGAGAGATCTAAAAATGAAGTACATGACAATATTGAACTGTTGCTTTATATTTTTCAATCACAAACCCCAGTTTGAACAATCTTCTACATTTTCAAATTCTAATTATATTAAGGTTTTCAAAATTTATCTAGTAACATTCACATTAGAAGCAACACAAAATTTGGATGATATATAGGAGCACGTGTGATGAGGCTCTTTTTTATTTTTTGGTTTTAATGTTATAATTTTCTATTTATACCCAGTTGAAGTTTACATGTTTGTCCATTAATATTACACATTTGTGAATGATTGATATTACACATATAACATTTTTTTTTTTTGGTTAAATATTTCGTTGGTCACCACATGTATTTTGTAAGTAGTTTTATTGTTATGATTTCATTATGCATTTTCATTATATGCACTATTTATAAGATTTATTCAATGGATCTTTTTCCTCCCCCTATAGGTTAATACTAAAATATAGCATCATCTTCCAATTAATAACACGTTGATTAATACATAAACAAAATTGGCAAAAAATGATAATAATTACGGAATACTAGCCTCTGAGCACGAGGTCACGCGCGTGCTTAGAGGCTCTTCTATTTTTTGGGTAAGGGTTAATTTTGAGCATTTATTATAAGTTGAGATTACTTTATTTTCCAATCACAAAAGAAATCTAGGGGTGTGATGAAAAAATTATTTCACCTGCTAGATTTTGTGATATTTTTAATTTTTTCATCACACCCTTAGATTTTTTTTGTGATTGGAAAATAAAGTAATCCCAAATTATAATAAATGCTCAAAATTAACCCTTACCCAAAAAATAGAAGAGCCTATGAGCGCGTGCTCAGAAGCCAGTATAAAAAGTATTGTTGTAGTTTCACTAAACAATAACAAATTTTTAGAAATTTCAACCAATTAAGCACAAACATAACAAAAATTTAAGCACAGCCATAACACTGACACAAGACTTGTTAATAAGACCCACCCACCAAAAAAAAAAAAAAAAAACACAAAACAAATCCTATCTATAACCAAAAAAAAAAAAAAAAAAAACCTTGAAGGCCTAAACTTAATGCCCAGTCCAGGGAGGGTCCAGCCAGCCATAATGATAAACTGATAAGTGATAAAAAAAGTTACAAAACCAGCCAGGGAGGGCCCAAATCAACAAAGTTATCTTAAGTTCTTAACAAATAAAATGGAGTGCCCTGTGCCCAAATATTTATAATTTTATACCTGATTCCTGAACCTCAGAACCTGATACAGTGAGGTGAGCAGTTGAGACTTGAGAGAGGCGGAGAGTAGAGAATCAGAGAGAGGCTGAGGTGGTCCAGCTGGAGACTGAATAGTGGAGACTGGAGACTTGAGAGAGGCGGAGAGCACAGACTAGAGTGAATGGTAAAATTTTTAGGGTTTTGAGTGGATTTATTTGTTTTGATTTGTGATTGTTTTGTGGTTAATCTCTTAGACCGGATTTGTAGTTTATCTGTTTGTTTTTTGGTTAATGATTTTGTTTAGAACTAATGTTTAATAGGATTTACCAAAATTTTTGTTTTTTTGGTTAAAAGGATGTGCCAGATTATTTTTGTAATTCATTTGAAACTAATTTTTTTTTTTTCCCATCTACAACCCGGTTCTTTTCTAAAATTTTGGGGCCCCTTTCCACTTGGGGGCCTTAGGCAATTGCCTAACTCGCCTAAGGGAAGGGCCGGCCCTGCTTACACGAAAAATCCACAGCCAATTTACAATTATGGAGATGGAACACTAATTTCAGCAAATAAATTCAAACCCATTTTCAATTTTAGTCAAAACATCAAACCAATGAAACTAAATAACAAACAGATGGAATTTCCTAAACATATTCAATTCCCTATCCTGATTTTCTGGTTACTAACCCATGTAAAGCACGAGACAATATAAAAAGTTAAATATATGTTGATACTATTCAAATATAAAAAGCTAAATATTAATGCTAATGACACCCTCTAAGTTTAATTGAAATTCATTTTTGTCTTCCAACTTTACTTTTGTTCAATTGAGCCTTTTAAGTTTGAAATTTATTCAATTTCGGTTTTTAGTCAAATTCCATCAAAACGTTACTGTTAAGTATTCAGTTAATTGATGAAAAAATATTTTTTGAAAAAAAAAATCTCACATAAAAAATTCATAAAATATTTTTCTTAATTTGATATTTTTTTCATTTAAGAAAAATGCTATTTTTAATGAAAAATTTTCAACTAAATTGGACGGAATGCCTAAATTGAACAAATTTAAAACTTAAAAAATTTAATTGAATAAACATAAAGTTAAATGACTGAAATGAATTTCAGTCAAACTTAGATCACATAATTTACATTTTACTTTCAAACTTATAACTTACCAAAATCACATGGGAGAGGTGGATAAAACAAAAATGGTGAAACCAACTGAAGGTGGTATGTCTTGGATACTTTTATAAACTTATAATTTAGGTGTAAATACACTTTTGGTCCCTATATTTTAGCCTCATTTCTATTTTGGTCCCTACATTTCTATTTTACCACTTTTAGTCTCTAAACCAATTAACACGTGTTATATTCGTATTTTCCGTCAGTCAACAGACGAAAATATCTGAGGTGGCTGACGGAGGAATTAAAATATTATAAAAAATCTACCGTGGTACTCATCACCCATGCCACATGGGTTTCCCGCCCCTTTAGAAATTTATTAATCAATTTTAACAAAAAAGAAAAAAGAAAAAACATAATTAAAAACAATAAAATACATAAATTTAGATTTAATTCATTTTGAACAAGAACACATGAGAACACGATCACAGATTAAAACATCAACACAAGAATATAAAAGCACAAACCTAGAACCAAACACAAACTCAAATTTAAACATTAACACAAGATCACAAACACAAAGAACACAATAATAAACATAAACTATTTACTCTCAAAATAAATGCCATGTCAGATCCAGAAAATCATACAAACCCAGAAAATCAAACAAACCTAGAAAATCATACAAACCTATCAAGAGCACACAAGAGCACAAACCTAAAAAAATCATACAAACCCAAAAATCAAACACAGAAAAATCATAAAAGAATATTGTACAAAACAAAATCAATCCATATATATACACAAACCAAATTATCCAAAAGAAAAAATAGATTCAAATCCGAAAATTAAATCAATACAATCATTAACAAAATACCCACAAAATTGAACAAACCCAGCTCAATCCCTCAACCATACCGACACAAACCCAGCTCAACCATACCAACACAAAACAAAATATCTCAGCCTCTCTCTAAACCCACCAATGGATCCAGCCGTTCTAGACCCAAAAAACCTAGATCTACCCACCACCTGCGACCCAAAAAAACCGAACCAACACCACTGATTTAACCCAGCCACTAGGATCTCCACCTCGACCAATCTGGCGCAGCCATCAAACCTAACCAACCTAACCCTCTCTCTCCACCTCCACCGATTTGGCATAGCCTTCAAACCTAACCAACCTGATTTGGGTGTGTGTTATTACACATGTTACATGCTCACAAAGCCTCACAACACTGTGCACACAAACACATAAACCTAGCACTTACCCTCTATTTTGCATAAACTTGTTCACGCGCCACTATGTGTAGGTCCATGCACCACCATGGCCATGATTCTTGGCAGATCCGTGAGGCCTTTAACTCCACATCTCATTTTTGTGGATCACGTGCTGTTCAAGATGCTCTTAGCTTGTAGATCGGAGAGTATCTTCTAGGTTTGGGAGTAAAGAGATTCGGGTGTAGAGAGAGTGTTTGTTGGTTTTGGGCTTAGGTTGAGAGTCTTTTGAGCTCATAAAAGGAAACCATCCTCTTGGTGGTGTTGGCTGAGTTCTATTGTGGAATAGGGAGGCTGTGCCTTGTTTTGGATCAAAGAGAGAGAAGCCAAGGTCTAGAGAGAGATGGACTCAGATCAGGTTTTGGGTCTCAAGTGTTTTAAGTGTGTGAGATTTAGCTTGAGTGGTAGAGAGATTAGAGGTGGAGGAAGCTTCGACCATGGTGGCCATGGAGCTTCGGCACAGAGGAGAGGAAAGAAAATGAAAATTAGATAGCATTTTGTGTTCATCTTATATTCAAATCTTTGTGTTCTTGTTGAGGATGAAACCAGATATAGATTTATGTATTTTTAAAATTTTAATTCTATTTTTTTTATTTAGTTAAAATTGATAAATTATTTAAAAAAATTAGATGCTGAAGTGGCATTTTTAATATTATTTTATTCGTCACGTGGCATTTTTTAATATTATTTTCATGGGTACATTAGCATTTACTGTGTCAATAGTGAACTCTGTTTGCCACGTAGGATATTTCTGTTAAGTGAGTGACAGTAAGGACCAAAATGGAACATGTTTTTTATTTAAGGACTAAAAGTGGTAAAATAGAAATGTAGGGACCAAAATAGAAATGAGGCCAAAATATAGGAACCAAAAGTGCATTTATGTCTATAATTTATTGTGAAAATATTGTAAATGTAGGATTACTTTACACTAATTGAACCCAAATTCTTGAGATTCTCAAATTAAGGTGTTCAATAATTTTGAATAGGTTAAACAAAACAAGTTAGCTTATATATATATATATATATATAGAGAGAGAGAAAGAGAGAGAGAGAGAGAGAGAGAGAGAGAGAGAGATGGGTTCAAGTTATACCTAGTCCTAATGTAACTCTTTAATATACGTAACTCTAAAGAGTTACACATTTTCTAAACTATTGGATTTAAGTAGATTCAACAGTAAAAAAAAGATACTCATTAATGCTGATATTCTGATTATTATTTCATTAATTATCCCTTATTCATGACATTCTATACATATTTCTAAACCCAAAAAGGTGTACATTTCTCTCTCTCTCTCTCCACCACACGTTTTTCTCTGCTCTCTCTTTCTCCTCCATCACTCTTCGATCTCCATTGCCATAGGGTTCCACCTCCACAACCAGGTTGCCGACAGCAAAAAAAGAAGAAGAGAACTCAACTCATATTCATTTCATTCCTTACATTTGTTTGTCCTGACAATTGCATGTTATGTAAGGTTGAATTTAAATCAACCATCTTGTTGACTTTATTCCGTGCCAAATTTGCTTGTATTTCAGTATTTAGTAACCCTGTATTTAGGTGGGATTGTTGTAAGGGTAGTGAGTGAGATAGAGTGTTGAAATGCTCAAGAGTGTGCAAGAAAACAGAGACTCGCGATTAGATCTTGCGGGTGACTCGCGGCTTCAAGCCGCCAGAGCAGCACACGTGCCAAGCATGCTAGAAGTTGAAGCGTCATGGTAGCTGGAGCACTACAGGACAAAATAGGACAACTGGCCGTTCTATTATCGCGCGGCTGGATCTCGCGACTCAGTCAAGCCGTGAGCCACCCCTGTTTTGAAAAACCTGACTCTTCACATTCCATTCTCACCCCAGTATAAATACCCCTTATTCCCACATAAGAAAGAGAGCTTCTAGAGAGAATTTTGAGAGAGAAACCTTAGAGTAAAACAAGATTGATTCATTTACAATCTTTACATAAGAGTCTTTTCAAATTCCTCAACTCTCTTCCTCTCCATTGTTAAACCCTTGAGAGGTCTTTTACCAAAACCTGTTCTCACCATATCCATTACTGTGAGAGGGCTGTTTGGTGTTCTGGGAAGCAATTAGAAAGGAACCAATCTATATTGGTTGATACTATGGTCAAGTAGCGGAATCCGGGAAGCTAGAAAAACAATAGGTTTGGCGTAACCTCGTTAGAGCAAGAAGCTTGGAAGGCTTAGGTACACTGGGTAGATTAGGCTTGGAGGGTCTATTGCTGTTCATGTATCCCAACTACATTTTCTAGTGGATTACTTACCGCTTGGAGGGCGGTGGAGAGGTTTTACGCCGAGGGCTTCAGTTTCCTCTTCGATAACACATCGGGTGTTGTCCTTGTGTTTGCATCTTCCTTCCCTTTTATCTTTACCTTTTATTATCTGCTGTGGGTTGTGATTTTAATTGGCTTAGATTGTTTACCAATTCTGTTTATAGCTTTTGTTCATTTTCCGCACACTAGTTGTTTGTCATAAAGCTTGAATTGGTTGTTTTGTAATTGGGGGTCTAAACGTTCAAAGGTGTTTTATACATTATTTGAACTTTCATGTTATCCTATGCTTAGCCACCATTCGTGTGATTTTTGTATGAAAATCATTAATTAATTTTATTGAGAAAATGCAGTTGCTATATGCTATGAAATTATTTGCTCAATTAATTAACAAAGGATTGAACCGTAAATCAGAAGTCATTGTCTTTTTTTTTTTTTTTGATAAATAAGAAAAACTTTATTAAAAGAAAGTACTACTTCATTTGAAAAAGATGAAGTATTCTGAAAAACATATGTACAGGAAAACAACAAAAATGAAATTATGTTCAAGAGAATAGAGAGTCTATGAACAAAGGCACAAAGTCATTAGAAGTGAATCCCCAAGCAAGATGTATGGTGTGAAGATCAACAAAAATTGTATCTTAAATTATATGTCATTACAGCTAATAAGGATGAGTCTGTTAGATCTTTTGCTTGAAGGCTTCCCCTTGATAGCACTTAGGAGGGCATGGCCATTGAATATAAGATTTTCTCTTGATGTTAATGATTGGGAACTAGAGTCAGTTGACTCTCTGTTTGATGATTACGTTCTAAATTTCCAAATCAAAGAGGGCTCAATCGAATGAAGCAGACATCAACTAGTTATAGTTAGTTTGATGTTTGCTCATTCTTCATTTGTTTGGAATTAAGCTTCTTTATGCCTTTTGTGAACTTCGCTAGGACTGAGTATATTATAATATTAATATGTACATGATTTAGTTCCTTTCCTTCCAAAAAAAAAAAAAAAAAAAAAAATTACAAGATAGAAATGAAGGCAAGCCGGCCTTTCATAGATCCTTGAAGGATTAAGTACAGGAAAGCGTTTGGTTTTTTTCTTGGTTTTGTGGATGTTCTTAGAGTCATCTTTTGGCCTGGATTTTTTATGTGTTTTATTATGTAGATGCTGATTTTTGCTTTTGTCCTCTCCTCCTAACAACTTGTCTTGTCTCAAGAATGGGATAGAAAAATTTCAGTATGAAGATAGATGGGCGGGACACCTTTCAAGATCTTTGATCGTCCTATTTTTGGACAAAAGAAGACCTGATAATTGTTAGAAATTAATTTGTAATTTTAATAGAGAAATTTCTAAACATGGCTGTTAGTATTCCAGGGTGATAAACTTTTAGTGTTCCTAAGTTAGTTATTTGTATCTAGAAGTCTAGAAGGCTCTTTCAAGTATAAATAAGTGCTATTGTGAAGCTATTTGGCTAAGGAGATTACTTTCAGATTTGTAGCGAAAAATTGAAGAACCTATTGTTATTTGCTATGACAATATGTCAGCCATTGCAATGATTAAGAATCCTATTTTTCATGCAAGGACAAAGCACATTGAGCTTAAGCACCATTTTATTCGAGACTTGGTTAGTGAAGGAGAAATCCAAATGAAATTCATCAGTCCCTATGATCACTGAGTAGATGTTCTCACCAAAGCAGCTATAGTTGACAAAATGGAGCGGTTCAAGAAGCAATTAAAGATTACAAATTAAGAGGGGGTGTTAGAAATTAATTTGTAATTTTAATAAAGAAATTTCTAGATGATGGCTGTTAGTATTCCAAGGTGATAAATTGTTGGTGTTCTTAAGTCAGTTATTTGTATCTAGAAGTCTAGAAGGCTCTTTCAAGTATAAATAAGTGCTATTGTGAAGCTATTTGGCTAAGGAGATTACTTTCAGATTTGTAGCGAAAAATTGAAGAACCTATTGTTATTTGCTATGACAATATGTCAGCCATTGCAATGACTAAGAATCCTATTTTTCATGCAAGGACAAAGCACATTGAGCTTAAGCACCATTTTATTCGAGACTTGGTTAGTGAAGGAGAAATCCAAATGAAATTCATCAGTCCCTATGATCACTGAGTAGATGTTCTCACCAAAGCAGCTATAGTTGACAAAATGGAGCGGTTCAAGAAGCAATTAAAGATTACAAATTAAGAGGGGGTGTTAGAAATTAATTTGTAATTTTAATAAAGAAATTTCTAGATGATGGCTGTTAGTATTCCAAGGTGATAAATTGTTGGTGTTCTTAAGTCAGTTATTTGTATCTAGAAGTCTAGACAGCTCTTTCAAGTATAAATAAGTGCTATTGCACTGCTTTATGAAGATAAAAAAAAACCTATCTAGCATTGTGCAGGAGCAGTAGCTCTGCATCATAAAAAAAACACCTTATAATTCATTGCACCTTATCAATAAAACTTCCGCACATGCCAACAATAATGTCCTGGTAATGGAAATTTATCAGGTCTTCTTTTTTGGTGTCGGCGATCTAGCCGTGGAGGTGGAACCCTATGGTAGTGGAGGTGGCAGAGTGATGGAGAAAGAGAGAGAAGAGAGAAACATATAACTTTTTTGGGTTTAAAGATATGTATGGAATGTCATAAATAAGAGATAATAAATAAGATATTAATCAGAATATTAGCATTAATAAGTATTTTTTTTTTACCGTTGGATTTACTTAAATCCAATAGTTTAGAAAAAGTGTAACTTAAACCTATTTCATATATATATATATATATATATATATATTAGCAAGTCTTCTCATTGCATGTGGCGTGGACACTGAGCAGTTCCTCTATTGAGTTGTGATGCAAAGCCTTATCTGAAGTCTTTTTACTTTCCTTTTTAAGAGAGTTCATAAATATATCTTGCTTACTCCAGACCATATATGAAGTATATTTATGGACAATGTTTGTGCTTTTGTTTCTCTTCTTCTAAGAAAAACTAAGAAAGCTATGGTCTTGCCTGTGTTAATTGTTGAATTAATGTAAAGCCAGAACAAGCGATAACCAAGTTCACAAAATCACCAGACTAAAAATTACGAAATAATTGATTGTTGATATAGCAAATACAAAACAGTAATTAAAAAAAAAAAAAAAAAAAAAAAAACAGAAAATAGTAAGCAAATCATTGCCTAATATCCAAGGTAGCAAGCTGCAGAGTAATTAGGCAGCCTTCTCTTTCTATAAGGGATTCTGGATAAGAAGGAATGTGTGTTGGCCAACAAGGAAGAACAAAGTTGAAGACGTTGAAGCCATTGTAAAACGTGCAATTCCTCGGAAAATGACAGATAATTTCCACTCTTTTTCTCCTCATGTTGAGTGAAAAAACTCTAGGTGGAAGCATCACATACACAATATCCCTGTCATACAGATGATAGGCTAGCACCGACAGAATTCTATTGAGCCGAGGATAATCAGAAACTATATCGTTGAAATTAACCTTGTGCTCTAAAGACCATTTGCCTTCTGTATCATAGTCCTTGAGCTCCCAAACAAGTAACTTACTATTATTTTCTTCTACAATTTGGCATATTCTCAAGGCACCATTACACACACCAAGGCGCTGAATTCCACGCTTCAGTGCCAATTCCACGGGTTTGTCAATCACTCGACAGCATTTGCTGGTGTACGGATCAAACCCAACAAGGTGTCCATTCGAACTCCACCAGAAAAGCAAACCATGATAGGGAACACCAGCGTAGGCGTAGTTAGCCAACTGAAATCCCCGCGGACACGACACTACCGACTCACTCCATTTGCCTGTGTCAGAGGAGAATATATCTACCTTGAATTCTGTTGATTCACCCTCAAATTTAGGAATGCGCATCACCCTATAACTGGATTGCTGCTCTTTCTTACAGCTGAAGATGAATCCAATCCGAGCACTTCTACTACGACATAGGGGAGGAAGCGCCATTGATTGCCTTGTAATTGGATTTAGCACGTAGTACACAGTCATAGAACGACACCCCACATCATCATCGGCCACGAACACATTTTTGTAGCATAAAAGCAAGTCATGACACGAGGCTTGAGCAATGTCATCCGAAACAAAGCTGTTAGTATTATAATATTGATGTATTGAAGAGGCTAGAGATTTGAATTTGGGTTCCTCTGATGTCACAAGGACCATCTTATTCTTATTACCATGATTGTTGTAGCTGAAGAGCAAGGTAGAGGGTCGTTCCAAAATTGTAGAGGCGTGGAACCTGTTGTTAACAAAGTAAGCGAAAGAAGGAGAAGAGATTAGAGAGCACCATCGCTGTGAGACACACTTGCACTGAATTATTGATTTCTGAGGCAGCAGCATCAAGATTTCACTCAACAAACAGTCGGGAAGATTATCAATTGACGGATGTTGAAGAAGAGAGCAAGAGCATCGCACAACATCCATGACTAATCACTCAGAAAGAGAACCGTAGAGCAACAGTGTTTCCGTGTCTGATAGGAGTTCGCAACTCACTATATGTGGCAAAGGGTACCAAAAACACTCTCACAAATGCCAAAGTCCAAATACACCAAAGAGCTCTCACGCGGCTAGAGAAACCTGAAAATCTCTAGAACCCTGTTCTAATAACAAAAGTTGCGGCTGTCTTTGATCACATGTTTACGAAGCCGCACAACACACACACACATATATATATATATATATATATATATATTAGCATAAGTCGGTTGGGTTTGTACCTTGAGAATATTAGAGAGTCCTAGTAGGACTAGTAGTCTTAACTCTTAAGTTGGCAAAGTAAACCAACAAGGACTAGTAGGACTTTTTCATGTTCTAATCTCATTTTAATTTTTTTATTTGTTTTTATTTATGGGAATTTTTTTATTTGTTTGATTAAACATGAAATTAATTCTCTATTTATTTCAATGTAAAATGTTCATCGAAAAAAAAAAAACTTCCAACCTCCATGCATCACTATCAAGTATAACCTACTGCAACACATTCATCCATTGTAGATTCAACTCCAACTTCGTGCATGCTAGCTCTTCAATCCTACTACACCAAATGAAGGAAAATATTTTTAAACTCATTTTTATGGACGTAACCAAACTTAGAAAGAAAATATTGTGCTTTAAAATATTTTACAGTAAAAGTATTTTCTTCTGAAATTTTTATTTTTATATTAAAACAGACACAACATAAATAAATAAATAAAATTACAATTTTCTATTTTACTCAAAATATTTTTTTTAACTGTTTTTTTGCAAATAATTCCACACCAATACAATCCTATTTCTATAGTTATAAGTAGCTTATTACCTCTTAATGTTTTACCAGAAAACTGAAAAAATAAAAAAAATTAATTGTAAAAATACAATAATTTTCAAATTATTTAGGAGTCCACCGCATTTTCGAAAATTTTTAAATAATTAGCATATATATAATTCATTACTAATTGAATTTCTTATAAAAATTATCAATTTAAAAAATAATTTTAGTATAAATTGTATTAGGGATATAAGGGCCATGAGCCCAATTATTTTCACCCTTCATAAAATTATTAATCTTTTTTGGGAGGTCGGTCCTAATGTGGTATAATTAAATTAACTAAGAGTAGAACGTACACACCCAGGCGTCAAATTTTAATTAACTTCAATTTGGATTATACCCTATTGAAAGAGAAATTCTAAGAATTTATAATAAGCCCATCCCACCTCTAATTTTCTATTTATTATATTAGTATTAATTAGATTATTGTGTTGACACATCAAAGTCATTGTTGACATATACATGGCCGCTGGACATTTGCCTCAGATGGACATTTGTATTCTCCTGCTCTCAAACAGGTATTGAAACCGAGTGGACCTAGAAAACTATAAATCTCGATATTTCCGTTAAAAATACCAACATGTGTCAATTGAGCTACAAACTATTAACAAATAGGTTCTAGGTTAAAGCATCATAGAATATTAGACTATTATGGCCTTCAATTAGAGGGAGTTATCTCAAATGAAGTGAAAGAAATTGAATGTGGCCTATCTAAGCAAGTTCCTCATTATGTTCGTGATCCCATTCAAATTATTGGGTCCCTGAACTAGCCAGTTAGATTAGGTGAGTGTGGCCCAGTCCATTTATCCTTTTGGGTTAGGACTTGGGCCATTGAGATTCATGAACGGGATTGGAGAGAAAAAAATTGTGGGTCCAAAATAGAGTTATCAGTGATATATTCCAGTGCAGTGTTTCACATCCATCCAAGATTAACTCAAGTTTAGCTTTGAAAGTTGAGGCACTGGCCATAATAGAAATAGGTATCTTCTTCAATCCCTGAACCTGAAATATGGTTAATTAGATGATGAGGAAATTATAAAGGCTTTAATATCTATGTTCATCCATGGAATATCAGAACAATTTTTCAATATGGTTGGCATAAAGGAGGTGTTACCATCTCTAGCTAGCCCCACACTGCAAATGTAGGTTGTAATAGTTGTATGTAATCTTACTTTAAAAAGGTAGAAGAATGAAGAGAACTGTTAAAATAAAAAAATATATAATTTAGACAAAAATAGATTTGTAATTTTTTATGTAAAATTATACATAAAAATAAACTGAATAAACTTAAAAAAAATACAAAACAAAACAAAACAAACAGCATATGAGTTCACTGCACTGAGCACCGGTTGTTTTGCTCAGATCAGTGGCCCATTCTCATCAATTCTATGAGTTGGAGTTGGAGTTGGAAAACTGGGCCATATATTCCTAGTTTCTAGTCATTTCACATTGTCCAAACACACAAGCATCTCACCTCTACATTCTGACCAAAATAACAGGGCAACAATGATTTTCCAGTTTTCCTAAAAAAATGAGACCGAATTTTGTACCCAGTAATTTCCATTTTTGGAAAAATTTTTCTTGAGAATTGAAAAAATAATGACAACTTTTTCAATTCTCTAAAAAATATTTCCAAAAATAAAAAGCTCAATGTACATTAACCAGACCCAAAAAAGAAAAAGAAAAAAGAGAGTGTTTTTCCATAAAAAAGAGAGAGAGAGAGAGAAAGTGTTTAATTAAATAAAAAATAACGTTAAAAGAACCTGGATTTGATAAACCTAGTAAGGGTGAAGTAAATATGTTTTTGCATTTAACATTTGAGGGGGGTAGTTGCCCCTACCAAACTAGAATATTAAAGAATGTGGTAGAATAGCTTCCTAGCAATTACTCTTTCTTTAATATTTGAGTAAGAAGCACTTACTGTAACCCCAACCGTAAGGTGTTATTGACTTTTTTGTACGGTGGTTTTTTAATTTTGAATTTTGTTAACCAATGTGCTATGCTGTGGTTAAAAGTTTACCAAAAAAAAAAAAAAAAAATGCTGTGGTTAAAATACACTTATTGCTTTATTTTTTTATAAATAAAGTCAAACTATATACCTAAATCCAAAAAATGGCACACACATAACCGCAATGAATTTGTGCATGCAGGTAAGACAATGAATAATTAACTCGTTAACAGGAGGCCATAGTGTATTTGTTGATGGACCATTTTGAAAAAGTTTTGATATAGCTTCCATGAGAAATATAAAAAATTGAAAAAAAAAAAATCAATTGCTTTAGGAGTATTTTCTAAATTAATACCCATAAGACATCCGTTAGCTTTTACAATTTTAATTTATCCCTTCTTTTTGTAGATTCTTTCGTCTTTAAGAAAACATGGCAGGTGCTGTTTAACTTTAATGAGGTTTTAAATAACTAATATATAATTCTTCTATATATATATATATATATATAAAAGGAGAGTTAAATAAAAGTGCTATTAATTAGGTGAAAGAGGGTGGGTTCCAGTCAGCTCAACTGGTAAAGTCTCTGATGGTTGTATAAGAGATCTGGGGTTCAATTCCCGCCTACACCAAAATTGATTGGTGTTTTGGTCTGATAATAAAGAACTATTATCAGGAGCGGACGCCATAGGTTAAAACTCTCTCTCAAGAAAAAAAAAAAAGGTGAAAGAGGGGTAAAGCAATTAGTAATTAATGCCTTTTTATAATCATTAGATTTATTAGAAATCTATTGTTTGAAAAGGGTGAGGTTTGAGTTCAATATCCAGTTGCATTGGGCTCGATGAGATTATAACATGTCTACTTTTAAACACATATTA
Organism: Quercus robur; assembly: GCF_932294415.1. Lineage (NCBI taxonomy): Eukaryota > Viridiplantae > Streptophyta > Magnoliopsida > Fagales > Fagaceae > Quercus > Quercus robur. Next base: position 10,712,579 of record NC_065538.1, on the reverse strand, counting down.
TCATCTTAACGAGTCCAATGCATATATTTTTTAATCATTAGATTTATTAGAAATATATTGTTTGAAAAGGGTGAGATTTGGGTTCAATATCCAGTTGCATTGGGCTTGTTGAGATTATAATATGTGCCCACTTTTAAACACATATTATCATTTTAATGGGTCCATTGCACTACATGCACTGGATCTAAGCCTCACCCGTCTAAAAAATATGTAACTCTTGTCAAGTTACATCAGGTGTAACTCAAACTCATCTCTCTCTCTCTCTCTCTCTCTCTCTCTATATATATATATATATATATATATATATGCACACACACTAAACTCATTACATGCGCTTTGCCATGCAAAAATGCTTTTTCTTATTTATTTGTTTTTTTGGTTTAGTGTAATAAAGTTTAAAAGTGATATATAAATAACCTTTCTTTTTTTTTTTTCTTTTTTTTTTTTAAAAGAAAGTGGTAAGATAACGTGAAATAATGTTTATAAATGAAATAAAAATAGTGTGCTAAGTTTTAAGCTGAATGGAGAAGATAAAGAAAAAAGTTTAAAATTTAGGAACAATAAATTATTCTTTTAACCAGTTTGTGTTTTTTAATTTTAAAATTATTTAAATAAAAGATAGGTGTATTTTAGAGAGTTTAAGAATTTGTGTAAGGGTATTTTGGTACGCAAAATGTTGAAATTCAAACAGAAAATCATGTTATTAATAGTGTGTGTATATATATACATACAAGTAAAAAAAAAAAATTGAGATTTAAACAAAAATAAAGATGATATACGTTCATGTGGATGGATGAAGATTTGTGATAATTTTATAGAATTTGGATAACAAAAATTTTGGAATATTTTAAAGAATTAAAAAAAAAAAACCATAGAAATTTCGGTATAAGAATGAGTAGTTTTTACGTGAAGTAATGAGTTTTTTTTTTTTTTTGAAGTAATTTTGTATAAAGATAATTAAAATATTTGAATACAAATAGATAACAAATATAGATAGGAATCAGACATTTGAATACAAATGGGTATTGAGAAAAACGGTTTTTTTTTTTTTTTTTTTAAAAGATAGTATTACTCTTTTAACATTTTTTTTGGAAGAAGTAATTTTGTTTTTGTTTTTTTGACAAAAATAATTGAAGTATTTGAATTCAAATAGATAACAAATATAGATATGATTAAGACATTTGAATACAAATTGGTGGTGAGAATAACGAGTTTTTTTCTTTTGTACGTGAGATAATATTACTTCAACTTTTTTGTAGTAAAAAAAATTAAACTAAAGGGTATGTTATTTTAGAATTTTTATGAGGATATTTTGGTATGACAAAATTGAAGATGAAACAGAGAAATCCTCTTATTAATAATAATAATAATATATATATATATATATATATATCCAATCCTTTCAAACATGTAATGCTATCCATTATCAACTGCAAAAAATCAAGGGTGAATAAATGACAATACAATTTTATGTAAATTTTGTTTCCTTTGAAGATCACTAAGTACCAGTCAGTCCAGCAAAGAGTTAGTTCCCAACAATTTACTATTAGAGGAGATGCAATGTGGATACTAGAGGGAAAAGGTGAACAGGAAACAAGAAATGACTTGAATCCTATTGTGTGTTATATTGTTCTTCAGAATTTAAAAAAAAAAGTAAAAAGAAAAGAGATTTGCCTTACCTCCAATGTTCTTGTGTATTGGAATTGACACGTGCACTACATGTGTTCAAAAATAGTCATGTGTCGACCTTATACCCTATCCAATACACAAGAATATTGTACGTATGGAAACCTCATCCCACTGAATAAGAAACACAATTTTAGATTTGTGAGACAAATTATTTCTATATATAATTGAGTATACTTACTTAATTCAATAGCAACATAGAGGTTATAGATCATTGGTGCAAAATTAAGTACTTTCCAAAGATAAAAGATGAAGATTTATTCAATGTTAACATTCATGTGGTACAAAATTGCTAAATAGAAAATTTACTATTTAACTAGATGGAGAAAGAGCATGTCAAATATGCCGAGCAACCAAAGCACACTTATGCCATATTCGATTACCCTTGGGAATTGCCTTGGATGCCCTTGATGAGTAATCTGGTAAGTGAACAATTGCCTTATCCAAATCATCGTGACAAGTTTTTCCCATTTTCTTAATAAGCTGTAGGCAACATTTCCTAGATACAGGTAATTTCTCAAACATTCCAAGGAATATTTCTTTCCCACACTCATCTTCTACTCTCCTAGCGCAATGCAACAAGTGCAAGGGGTACCCTGGTACATGCTTTGGTGGGCTTATCTTTTTTTGAGCAGGTGAGGCCATGACTCCACTTGCTAAGATCAAAGCTACCATAATGAAGATGTTGTTGAACTTTGCCATGGTGCAAAACTAGTACCAACTAGCTAGAGGTTCCTTATTTTCCTGATTAGATTGAGGTTTTTGAGATGGTTTTCAAGAGTGAGTGAGGGGTATTTTTATATGGGTGAGGAGAGGTGGTGAGATGATCTTGTATTTAAAAAAGCGGTTTTTAAACTTTAATTTTGGATGAGATTCTTGCATTTAACTTGTCCAAAGTTTGATGGGGGGTTTCTACATTGCAATAAATAAATAAAAACGTTTCTGTCATTTATTTTGTTCTAGAGTTATTAAAAGAAAAATAACGTGGGTAAATCCCACATCGAGTTTGAGTTCCTCTTTAAAGCCTTCACACAGTACTCAAGAGTTACCGGCTTTTGAGTATTGTGAGTTGTGTGATATTAAAGGTTCATCCCCATTCCCCGGTGTGTGTGTGTTTGTTAACTTGTTTCTCAAAAGAAAAATAACGTGGGTAAATCCCACATCGAGTAAGAGTGAGTTTGAGTTCCCCTTTAAAGCCTTCACACAGTACTCAAGAGTTACCGGCTTTTGAGTATTGTGAGTTGTGTGATATTAAAGGTTCATCCCCATTCCCCGGTGTGTGTGTGTTTGTTAACTTGTTTCTCAAAAAAAAAAAAAGCTAATAATATTGTATTTTCAAGTATTTTTACGCAAATTCTAAAATAACAATTTGTTTTATATTGAAAAGTTATTTGTATTCTATTTAATTTCAAATACTCTCAGTTACTTATTAAAATAATCTCAATTTTGTTTGGTTTCTTTAAAGAAAAGAAAAGAAAAAAAAACCGGGAAAAAAAGAAGAAAAACTATTCCATCAACAATTCAACATCGAGCACCGTTTTTTTAATTCTTTTCAAATCTAAAAAAAAAAAAAGAATTGAATTTAAAACAAGGTTATAAACTTCAAAATCCTTTTAAAAAAATGGGAAAAAAACTATTCTATCAACATGAAGCACTTTTTTTTTTTAATCTCCAAAAAAAAAAAATTAAAAAAAGTGCTAAACTTCAAAATTCTTGGTTATAAGTTTTGTTTTGTTTTTATTTTTTAAATCTCAAATAAAAGTAATTAAATTAAAAAAAATGGTAAAATTCAAAATCCTTGGTTATAGATAAACTTTTCTAGCTCCTACTATACGAATTCAAATTCAAACCAAAAAGTTTCAAACAGTTTCCTCCATGCATGACTCTCAATAAATCACGTTCAAATGACTAACACAACCTTCACCACAACATTCTAATAGACTCTTAAAAAAAAACTAAACTCTTCTACAAAATATCCATTCCAAGAAATTGACAAAGAAAGAGAAAAGCAACAAAAGACCTTTTTTATTACTTAAATTTTCTAGCTAACCAAACACAAACAAATTTGTGGACAAAATTGGCCTTTACCCTTTTTAAAAAAACAATCCAGCATTTTGTCTCATTTTCCAAACTAATTAGGAAAATGTCCCTCTTTTGAAACTTAACTTTCTCAAAATCGAGTTTAAAAAAAAAAAAAAAAAAAAATTCTAGAGGCCTATAGTGGCGTTTTAAGGAGCCTATAGTAACGTTTTAAGGACCTATAGTGGCGTTTTGTAACTCGATCTTCATGAACTCCAGTTCAATGCAAGTTTTTCCTTTTTTTTTTTTTACCTATAACTTGATTTCATGAAGCTCGAGTTACAAAACGCTACTATAGACTCATTAAAACGTCATTATTAGCTCCTTAAAACACAACTATAGGGTTTAATTCGATTTTGAGTAAGTCAAATTTCAAAAGAGGGGCATTTTCCTAATTAGTTTGGAAAATTGGGCAAAATACTGGATTTTTTTTAAAAAGGGCAAAGGCTAATTTTTTCCCAAATTTGTTTTTATATAGCCAGTGTTTGAGTCTCTATGATTACTTGCTTCAAATTTTATTTACTTACTAATTTTTTGGCCTCACATGTCCATGCTAAATTGCTAATTTTTTACCATTGGAGATTCTTTGATGGCTAACCAAATCATTGTAAACTCTAACGTGGTTCATGATAGAGTAGCTTCTAGCCTTTTATTCCTGTTGTTGGTTTGATTCCATTTTTGCGTCTGCAGATGCTGAGTTTTATCAAATAATGCAGCATGTTTGCATTAATACAACCTAACTGTCCGGTTTATTTGATGATCTCCAGTTGCTTCTTTACATTTTATTTTTCCTAAAATTTACTGGTCAGCGACTACTTTTTTTTTCACCCAATTATAGAATTGCAATTAGTTTTATTCTTTTTCTTTGCCTCTCTCACTCAGAGTTGCACTTTTTTCTATTGAAAAATAAAAATTGTAGTTTCTTTTTTCACTTTCAAATTCCTAGTAAATTCTCACCCACTTAATCCTATAAATTTTATTTATATTCGAGATTGTATGTAAACTATCTCCTTAATCCATATATATATATATTTGTTGAATACTTTCTTTTGTAGAGTTGTGGCTGACCATAAAAAGAAGGCAAACATTGAGCAAATGGAACAAAGAGACAATAAAGAAAACTTTTTTGGGTAGAAGCTTTTTTTTTTGGTGAGAATCTTGAAGTGTAGAAGCTTACACTTTTTTTAAACCATACATTCTAAAATATGTAATGGTTTCTCATTATATAATTAAGAAAACTAACTATTCTTCTTGGGTTAGTTTTCTTGAATATTAATTAATTAAATTATTATTATTTTTTTTTATCCTTTTTGAGTATCGGTTTTTCAATTTGAGAAAGAGAGGAAAAACCATGAAAGAAGAACTTTCAAAGTTGACATCTTATATATTCAAGTGTCCATCAGAAATTTTGTGCACTTTTCATATTCTAATCTCATTTTAACTCTTTTATTTGTTTGATTAAACATGAAATTAATTCTCTATTTATTTCAATGTAAAATGTATCTTTGAAAAAAACTTCCAACCACCATTCATATCAAGGATAACCTACTCCAAGTCCAACGCATTCATCCATTGTAGATTCAACTCCAACTTCGTGCATGCTCTTCAATCCCACTATACCAAATAAAGGAAAATATTTTCAGTCATGTATGGATAAAATCAAACATTAGAAAGAAAATATTGTGCTTTAAAATATTTTACAGTTAAAGTATTTTCTTTGGAGTTTTTTTATTTTTATGTTCAAACAGACCCAACATAAATAAAAAAATTTCAATTTTACTCAAAATCTTTTTTTTTTTAAACTTTTTTTTATTTTTTTTATTTTTTTATTTTTTGCAAATACTTCCACACCTATCCTATTTCTATAGTTATTAGTAGCTTATTACCTCTTAATGTTTTGCCAGAAAATTGAAAAAATAAAAAAATTTATTGTAAAATTACAATAATTTTCAAATTATTTAGGAGTCCACTGAATATTCAAAATTGTTTAAATAATTGTTATATATATATATATATATATATATATAATCTATACTATGTATAAGATGATTCATCTCTTTGAACTGGAGTTTTATGTGATTCAAAAATACCCTTATTAATGAAAGGTAACTTCTGTTAGAAGTAGGGTTATAAATTTGAAATAACAAATTTTATTTTAAATTCAAAAATAAAATTCCTAAAATTTAGGATTTTTTTTTTCCTTCACGTACATATTTTTATTTCCTCCCTAAAATTTATCATTTTTTTATTTTTTTTTTCATCCGAATAAAAGTAAAATACCTCCAATTTAAGAAAAGAAAAAAAAAGGAAAAAACCAAGAGATCTTTACTCAGAAAAATAGAAGATCCTCTAAGCACGTACAACACATGTGCTTAGAGTCTAGTTCATTTCTAATTAGATTGTGACTCTGTTTAAATGAAATAACCAACTATTGACTTTCTTATAAAAATTATCAACTTAAAAAATAATTTATCCTTTTGGGTTAGGACCTGGGCCTTTGGGAGAAAAACTGTGGGTCCAGAATAGAGTTATTAATGATATATTCCAGTGCAGTGTTTCACTTCCATCCAAGATTAACTCAAGTTTGGCTTTGAGAGTTTAGGCACTGGCCATAAGAGAAATAGTTATCTTCTGCAATCCCTGAAATATGGATAGATGATGATGAGGAAATTATAAAGGCCTGAATATCTATGTTCATCCATGAAATATCAGAACAATTTGTCAATATGGTTGGCATAAAGGAGGTGTTACCATCTCTAGCTAGCTCCACACTGCAAATGTAGGTTGTAATAGTTGTATGTAATTTTACTTTAAAATGGTAAAAAAATTGAAGAGAATTGTTAAAATAAAAAATATATAATTTAGATAAAAATAGATTTGTAAATTTTTATGTAAAATTATACATAAAAATAAACTGAATAAACTTTAAAATAAAAAATAAAAACAAAACAAACAGCATATGAGTTCACTGCACTGAGCACCAGTTGTTTTGTTCAGATCAGTGGCCCATTCTCTTCAATTCTATGAGTTGGAGTTGGACAACTGGGCCATAATAACAGAACGACAATGATTTTACAGTTTTCCTAAAAAATTGAGTCTGAATTTTGTACTCGGTAAATTAAATATGAACAGTACGTTCCCTTAAAAATTTGAATGGTACGAATGGAGTATTCATTGGTGATTTGTTGAGCGAATTAAATGAGAAAGTGTGTTTCTTCTCAAAAAAAAAAAGAAAAAAGAAAGAGAAAGTGTTTCCATAAAAAAAAAAAAAAAAAAAAAAAAAATAGAGAGAAGTTGTTTAATTATATTAAAATATAACGTTAAGTAGATAAAAAGAACCTGGATTTGATCAACCTAATAAGGGTGAAGTAAATATGTTTTGCATTTAACATTTGAGGGGGTAGTTGCCCCTACCAAACTAGAATATTAAAGAATGTGGTAGAATAGCTTCCTAGCAATTATTACCTTATTATTTGAGTAAGAACCACTTTTTGTTACCCTAACCGTAAGGTATTATTGACTTTTTTATTTGTACGGTGGTATTTTAATTTTGGATTTTGTTAACCAATGTGCTAGGCTGTGGTTAAAATGCATGTATTGCTTTATTTTCTAAAAATAAAGTCTAACTGTATACATAAATTCGAACTGTATACATATATTCAAAGAGTGACACATTCAATCACAACTAATTTGTGCATTTATGTATGACAATGAATAATTAACTTGTTAATAGGTGTCTTTAAATTATTTGTTGATGGTTCATTTTGAAAAAGTTTTGATACAATTTTCATAAGAACTATAAAAAATTGTAAAAAAAAATTTTTTTAATTTTTTTTCTAAATTAATGCACTTAGGTCATTTATTAATTTTTTTTTCTTTGTCTTTATGAAAAGAATATATATTATTTAATTTTCAAAATGACCACATTAGTTTCAAGTTCAACTTTCTATTTGATTTGTGTTGGGTGCAGTCCTCATCTTCTAATCTCATAATAACTAGCTTATTTATATATATGATTGTTTTTAGTGTAAGTAGGAATTGAATCTTAGATATTTTATTTAACTATTAAAGATTTTACCGGTTCAACTAATTAGATTTTACTTATATGTTTTAGACATGAAATTTTTTTTTTTTTTGGGAGAATCATTTTAAACATGGAATTAAGTGGAGGTAAAGAACACCCCAATTTTAGTCTCGCAGGCAGCATGGCTGGACCCTCAAAATGATATAGACCACAAATGATGAAGCCTAGCTAATATTGAACTAACCATTGCTCTTTTTTTTTTTTTTTCTTTGGATTTAGCTATTTAAATAGGTTTTTTTATTTTATTTTTATTTTTTTTAAATGATAGCCATTTAAATAGCTGTATTTAGATGATTTTTAGTGACTAAAGTCTAAAACCTAGTCCTACTGAATAGATATTGCTCTTTGTTTTAAAAAGGATAGCATTGACTGCGAACTTACAAGTACTCAACTAATTTGATTTTACTCACACCACCATGTAAGATATAGCAAGGTTGCGCTTATGAGTTCCCTTACATACACGTTCCAATGTTATAAAGCACACAAAAATATGAAAGGATATGCTGTCTCTCGTGACAGAAACAGAATGGTACGATGAACATAAATTTCCTTACTCATAGGTCATATTCCAACTCATAAATTGGCGAAACAGGGTAAGTATGAATCTAATGTTATGGTACGGTCTTATGCCGGGTAGGTGATAAAAGCTGCGGTGTACAAAAATTTTCTGCAAGAAATTGAAAGGACATCACGTAATTTCCCTTTGATTAAACCTCCATTAAGATTTATCATTTCAATTAATTGAAGTTTCATAATAATAGACTGAGCAATGACAAATGTTTAATGGGTAATGTTTCAACTTGTGCCATTGCATAATTTTCTGATTATCAGCTAATTACCACAATGATCAGTTCAAATGTGAGTGTCGAAAGAGAGATCAGGCACGGCTGTCAAATTCTTAATGTAGTTTTTTTAGTGAAATATACTAAAATACAATAAAAACTAAAATGAATTCAAAATTAGAACAAATCAATTAGATTAGAGGAGTGTGGATTTCAATTAGCTCAACTAGTAAGGTATTTTGTCTTCCGATTGGTATTTTAACTTGATAATAAAGAGTAATTATCATAGACCAAACACTATAAGTTTTATGAGAGATATCCGAGTGAATAAAAGTGAGATAGATCATAAATGAGACTACCAACAAGCTTGCCATATATAGTGTTTCACATAGAAGTCTGCCATCATTTGGAGTAAGTCAAGCATTAGGGTCTACCATCGTATCAATGATCTTGTGTTTTGTAAGTCTAGCTCAAGAGAGGAGCTTATGAACTCAGTCTATGTTAGGTAGGGGTGGAGCCAGGGAGTTGAGACTTGAGAGGGGGCAATTGCCCCCTTGACGACTCCTAAAAAAGTTCATAAAAACTAGTATAAGTCTAGCATATATATAAATCTCTTAAATGCTTTGCTCCCTCTGTATTGTCCCACGATAAAACAAGAGGCAGCCCATACTTAATACAAGAAGACAACTCTAACACTGAAGATAGGGAAAAAAGTCATACAATTGAGGGATTCAGCACTTTTTAAGCAAAAACCAACGTCACTTAAAAAAAAAAAAAACTTTTATCTTGTACCTGGATTTCAACATGTTACTAATCACGGTATTTTGAAAGTTTGTCTCAAAAATTTTTTTTTTTTTCATGGAATTTCAATTGTTCATGGGTCTTATATTGCATACACTACAATAAAGCTACGATCTCAACATTTTTAAAACAAATTCATCACAAAGCTAGGTGACAAACTGTTATTGCTAGATAAAATGAAATATCAATGGTAGATCGAGATGACAAATGGTTTAAATTCTGACTTTTTATTATGAACCCAAATTTAAATAATTTAAAGAATAAAAACCAAAAACGTTAAATTCTACATATGTTTTGAAAGCAATTAAGGTAGTGTATGTTATATATTTAGACTCCTGTATACTCAGATTGTTAAACCTAATTTAGTACCAACTTGTTACTTAGTTCAATTGATTAGATCTAGGTTAAACAGATAACAATCATATCACAATAGCAGAAAAATAAAGAACACAAGTAATATGATGACCCAGGAAAACCAATAAAACCGTCTAGTTTCAAGGTAAAAAACTTTGGGAGGATTTAACTTAAACAATCCATAAGACAACAATTCACTAATAAGAATGGAAGTTTTACAATAGATTCAATCCTAAATCTAATGCTACCTCCTGTAGTACTTACTCACATGATCACACGTAGTTCCGAATCCACAGACTCTTCTATTATGAATCTGTTGCACACAAACACTCTACTTTGTGACTTTGAGATCTCCACTCAAAGGTTTAGATCATCAGTAGTAGATGATCTTGTTGCAACAACTTATCTCCACCAGTATTTGTGTTTGGATCTTCTTTTCAGTAGATGCTTGTTGAGTTAGAAGGTTACAGAACCTTACAGATCTCACAAGAGTAACTCACAAAACTTGAAAACTTGTATTAGTGTTTTGCTTTTATACCTAGTAGTGTTGGACTCAAACCATAAATGTTTTGTAGGCTTTCAAGTCTGATTTAAAATTTGCAGAAATAGCAGTTCGATCGGTTGAACTTGTCTCTCTCTCTCTCTCTCTCTCTCAATCAAGCTTAGCAATTTTTAAATTCTTTTTTTTACAGCTTGTATGTTCTTAAATCTTGACTTGTATCAACTTGAGCAATGTCTAAAACTCTTCAAAGACACTAACTAAGATCATATACTAGACTAATTTTTGTACTCGATTTGCCAACGTACACAAATTTAGTTCTTAAACATCTAATACTACACATTTAGAATCTAACAGTGTATATACAAGTTTACAAGTTTATTGCTACAATTTTAACACTTTTACATTTATTTATTTTCTCAATTTAATTTAAGGAATCAAATTAGATGTACAAACTTTATGTATCTAGATTATTCTCTTGTTTTTATCGTTAGTAACTATAAATTGATTATTTTTGTTTCTTTATTTCAATGAGATAGAAATGTATATTTGTAGTTAATTGAAAATATGAAGAATCTTGAACGTAATACTGAGTTCGTATCGAATTCTAAGCAAACTCGTATTAAGGTAGATTTTGGTAATCTTCTTGTGAATCCCTCTTTAAGTAAAAAAATTTTGGATTATCAATTTTGTTTTTAAATTTTGCCCCCTTTGAAATGAAATCCTAGTTCTGCCATTGAATTGTCAAGTGCTGTCCATCAGAGGAGGAAAATATCTCAATGCCAAGAGCAAAGCTGAGAGTACAAATGTCTTTCATCTCAGCGTAGCTAGCTAAGAAAGTCCTTGAGTTCTTGGATTACAATGAGATCATCTCCGGTGATGATCATATCATTGACTTGGAAAGAGGCTTAAAAGGTAGAGATCCAAAAGGTATTGTGAATAGAAGAAGGTTGTGGAAGGATAGGAGAGGAGCGTTGTTGGAGGAAAACTAGAAAGAGAAAAGAGGAGATTGATGGTAGGTGTCAAAACCTTAAAAGAAAAAAAAAATTGTTACATTTTCTTTTTCTTTTTCTGAGTATATTGCATAATTAGTAGTACTAAGTACCATACATAGGTATTTAATCTAGAAGTACCATACGTAGGTATTTAATCTAGAAGTACCATACCTAGATTAACTATGTCTATGTATAATATCATAGGAAGTTTATATATAAAGAGGCCAATTTACAGTAGTTCTAGTAATACAATACAAATACAATGATAGAGCATTTATATAAATATAATGTCAGTTTTAGTTAGTTTAATTGATAAAATCTTTTGTCGACGAATAAAAGATCTAGAGTTTGAACATTATTTATTGATATTAATGTCTTGACCTAATGATAAAGAGCAATTATCACTAAGCAAACACTATTGAATTTTGGCTTGATACAATAAACCAACAGTTATATTATATTGAGAGATGTTGCAAATGAGTATTTATAAATTTATAGAGTTTTAGGGTAAATTAATGAAAATTATAACCGTTTTATTCACATAAAAATTAAGCTCATTATTGTTTCGGTATGAGTTTCTTAAAAGAAAAGGTCACGATCGATAAGAATGCAGTCTAAATGATTGATACAAAAGTCAAAGTTTTCTTCCTCATGATGTTTCCTTTTCAAGTGAAAGCACAAAAAAACCATCACTAATTCGCGAATATAACATATCAGTGCATCCTGCTGGTTTTCATGGGTTAACAATTTCCTCTTTTTAGTTTCTACCAAAACAAATACGTAGGTAAAATCACTAAAATCCAAATGTTCTTTATATTTACCAAAGTTTCATGTATTTAACCATTTTTCCCATCAAAAGAAGTGTCATGTCTATGTGCACAATATGCTTAGACATATATATAACATTCTCTGTGCGTTGTCCCCACAAAAGAGTGTGATCGCTGGATAATTTAATACTATCTTTATCAACATTTAATTTAATTTTTTTTAAAAAAAAAATCATAGAATTTATAACTTTTCAAATATCTGACTTTGTATGCCCTATTACAAGAAATAATTTCTTGAAAATGATTGTAGGCTAAAGGTTTTAAATCTAAGACCTAGTAACTATAAAAAAGCCAAACTTGTAAGCCAAATTGCTTGATTTACTAATTAGGTAAAAAGAAAGGCCAATGCCAGTAAGCCAAATTGTTCCTTTGTTTTCAATTCTTGGTGTGAAATAGGCAAGAGACATGGAGTCCAATACTCATGCTATAGGAAATAAATATTAGCGAAGTTTACTGATATGGCTTTGTGCCACCGACCTTTCGGAATACCAGAAACTTCTTTGGAGGAATGGGATAGACATGTATAGGGTCCAAGTTGAAGCAGACATAACAATAGTAGACAAGTTATAACCTTAAATCACATGGAGTCACCTCAAATTAAATGAAAAAAAATTGAAACATGCATGCCAAATTGTGGTTTTTTTTTTTTTTTTTTTTGTGAGTAAACAGTAATACTTATGAGAACACACACGAAAATAGTAATATTAGTGTTTTAAACCGAGTTTATAATATATTGATAACCAGAATACAACTACAAAAGGGTCTAACCTTTGTAATTGTAAACTGGGGTTATAAACAGCGGACACTAGATACACAATCAATGTGGGATAAATATCTATTTTTTTTTTTAGTAAACAATAATACTTATTAGAATACACATGAAAATAGTAATATTAGTGTTTTAAACCGGGTTTATAATACATTACATAACCAGAGTACAACTACAAAAGTCAATTTGTAGTTGTAGTCTAGGTTATAAAGGCTAGTTTTTTCGTCAACTTTGTGTGGTCCTCCTATCCCAGGTTTTTCAAATTCTCCTCCTCCCCCAATTTTATTAAAAACATTTAAATTATTTTCGAATTTAGAAAAAAAATAATTATAGAAAGACTATTTGAAAGAAATAATTTTCTATTTTTATCTTATAATATTCAATTTTTTCTCATATATAACTCATTTACTTTATGAGCATTTAAGCCATATATTCATAAAAATATATAAGCAAATAAATTAAGTAAACTGTAAAAGTGCCTTTTCTTTTTCAAAACCAAACTCTTCTTAATTTTGTGTTTAGAGAGTTAGGGATATAGGGATATATGGTTTTTTTAAAAAAAAAAAAAATTAGAATAATTTAGTTTATCATCCATAATAATAAAAAAAAAACATTTAATTTTTGTTATTACTATATTTCTCTTGTTTTAGATTGTGTATGTTAAGCAATATGGAAGTGACATTTATCACGATAAAAAACGTAAAATGTATTATTTAATGTATCTAAAATCAATTGATTTTGTATAAATTTTATTAATTAAAAGATAATTATACACGACTTGATAAAATAACATATATGTTTCGAATTATATAAATTTTTATTTCATATGAATGTGTGTTTGTTATTTTGTAGATTTAGGAAAATTATTGATATATTTAACTTTGCCTCCTAAAGAAATTTTTTGGCTCCCCCAATTACACACCTAGCATCTACAATTTACAAGGGTCAAGAAGACTTGAACCCAGAAACTGATATGATGAGGCCTGGATTGCAAAATGGTGCACTTAGAATCCTGATAAGGCAACCATTTTTCATTTAATGGTTTCTATCAACATTTACTAAGCTCTTCTCATCTACTTTATAATCTAGTGTGTAGGGAAGTACTTCACAATTTTAATGAGGGGTTGCTTCCTGTGGTTGGTAATTGACAAATTTCTCAAATAAGAACCAAAAAGAAAGCTAAGAGTTTGGTAGAACAAGACAAGGATCATTACTCAAACTAACCCCACAACATGGATCTAAAGCAACGTAATTGACCAGCTGATCGATTGAGCTGCATTTACACCTCAATTAAAGATTTACTCAATCAAGGTGACTTTCCCACATGATCCAAAGAGAGCATTTCATCAACCAATAGATAACACACACAACAATGATGCAATGACACAAGAAATGCTTTGCAACATGACACCTATCTATGATCAATCTCTATCTTGGTGCTAAAGTCATGTTTGATTTAGAGGTCTCGAGGTTCAAAATTTTCCTGTTAACATGCATTTAAATCATAGCTCGGGGAAATATGGACCTAAAAAAAAAAGAAAAAGAAAAAGAAATGCCGGCATGCTTGCGTGTGTGGATCGTGTTCCAAGAAGATCCGACACTTCAATACTACGGTGTGTCGGTGTGTAGAATGTGTTTTGTGTTAGGTATGCAGAGAAAATTCTGCACGCTTGTTCTAATTATGTTGAAGAAAATAATTCTTTTAAATTTAGAACGTTTCTAAATTTAAAATATTAATTAATTAATTGGTGGCATTATCTCCAACATATTGTACGTGTCTTATTTTTTCAAGAATTGTTGTGCAATGTGTTGTGTTCGTGTCTTTACTTCATAGATAATGTTTATTTTGTTGGGTTATAAATTGACTCTGATTAATTAATTCTATCACTCAAGTTGATTAATTAGGTCAAATTACATTCAAATCGTGTAGGCATACACAAATCACCAAATAAATTAACTAAAGTGCAATGGAAATTAAATTGACACGGTGATTTGTTGACTAATGGGGGAAAACATCTCACAAGGCAAAAGCCCCATCGGGTGATTTTGAGGTCACCACTCTAAAATATCACTAATCAAGAATTAAGCGGTTACAGATATAAGGAATTTTATCAGTACCCTGGAATATCCCAAAGTATCAATTTACAGTTGAACCTTCACTTCAATCCCTAATTGGATTTGATCTTGTAGAGACTTCTTCCATTATTTCATGTATCCTAGTACGTGACTAACTTTCTAACAACTGATATTTGTTGTTGAATGCAAAGTTCTTCACTTCAATGCATGTTAAAGATCTGGAAGCACTTAGTTACAAAACCCTAAGGCACACAAGAATGCAGTAGTTTCTCCAAAGATATATGAGTTCTCTAGATGAGTCTCTGTGTCTTTTAATGACTTTGAAATAAAGCTTTTATACCCTCTAGGAGTTTAGTAAACGAAACCTTAGTAATCCAAGTCATCATCAGTCGAAATTCTGATTTGAGAATTTTAGATCTGCATAGCTCAATAGATCGAGAGGTGTTGAGCTAGTGTCGAGGTCCATCATTTAATCTCGATAGCCAAGCTTGTGTTGAGACTAGTGTCGAGGTTCACTTTTTTCAACTTTTCTTCAATTGTTTCTTGGTTCAATCTTTATATCTTCAATGATATCACTTGTTTTGATTTCTCAACATGTACACTTCATGATATTTTAAACACATCTTAGATCTATCCAACTACAAATAAAGTGCATTTTGTCAAATGATATGCCAACACATAATAAATATGATCCTAACATATTTGAGACAAAATTTGAACCTTCAATAAATATAACATTTAAATGTCACGAAGTGTATGGATTTTAGTTAGCTCACTAATAAATTCTTTTTTTGTCGAATAAAAGATCATGTGTTTGATCTCTAACTATACTAAAAACTAATTAATGATAAAAGATAATCATTATAAAGCAGACATCGTAAGTTTAAAAAACTATCATATAACACCACATGAAAAAACCCAATTGCCCCTCTTTAATTTCTTTAAACAAAGGTTATGTGGCACAACAAGGGTTGCATTTTTCAAATGATTTTATTTTAATAGATTGAAGAGTGACGATTCAGTCTTTTAATATGGTGCCATGTATGCAGAGGTCACGTTAGTCGCACGTGACATGTTTTTCTGTCCAAGTTAACATCTTAACTGATAGTAGAGTATAAAGTGAAATACAAGTTATAGTTTTGCGTGGTAATTATGCATTTTGAAAGTTCATGGTTTTAAGTGTAAATATTTCATTATGCCTCGAGTCTTCAAGTTTTCTGTTTGTTCTTTCACTATTGACCCCTTTGAACTCCAACAGATGGTGTTGGAGTATTTTTTATAAAATTTATGAAATGGACTTTTAAGTGGGAAAAGAAAATTTCAGTTTCATTTTCACTGATGGATTTCGGTTTCATTCTTCAAAAAGTGTAATCCAAATATAAGGAATTATCCTTTTTAATATGCTTCAGTTTTCTTTCTATTAATTTTAAAGCCTTCAGTCCTTTATTAGTAGTTATTAGTCTCCTCTCACTCATATAACGCATGGCTTAAATAGTTTTTGACCACAAACTTAAAAGGTATGTATGTCATAAAATTGATTACTATGCGTTACTGCTTTAATGACAAACGTTTTGAATTCTTTAAATTCATGATAAACGTTACAACTTACATGCAAAGCTACCAACTGCAGACAAAGCTCGAATTCAATTGAAATATCAAATATGAGTAGGCTCCTCCTGACCTATATAAATATATGTGATCAGCTAAGTGGTGAAAAAAAAATTTTAAAAAAAAATTCTAGCCCTCCCACTTTGTTGGCAAATTCTTACCAATTCTTCTCAACTGTCCGGTTATATATTTATATGGAGTCCAGTTAACAAGTGCCCTTTAGGCATTTATTAATAGACTATTTTAAAAAAGTTTTGAATTACTTTTAAGTGAAATATAAAAAGCTGTCAAAAATTAAAATTTTTTTTCCCCATAAAAATCTTCTAAAATTTCTTTTAAACCAATATCTTTAAGGCATTCATTAAAATTTTACCACTTTTATATACATATCAATTTAAGTAAAAAATATGATGCTATTGTTTTTTATATACTACATTTTTGGGTAAAAAAAGAAAAATTATGTGAGAGCTTTTCATCCTACCAGTAATGTAGACTTCTAAAGATATACAGTTTGGCGGCTGAGCTTGTTGTATCCTAAGGACGGTGTGCAAAACTGTTGGTCTATTACACAAAAAAATTTCATAGATAGCACGTATTGTCTCAAGAGAGAGAACTAGTCTGCACCTCGACTCTACTACCACTAAACTCATGGAATTGACAATAGCAATTTATTTCTCATGTTACAGGATATGTTGGAGCACTAACGAGGTAAATATCTCTATCTTTTATGGTAAACTAGAGTTTTTTTTTTTTTTTTTTTGGAAGGTAAATGAGATTTTTTGCGAAATAACATTATATAAATAATTATTTTGTAAATTATGAAATACATTTTATTAATTAATTTATGTTCATAGGAACAAATGGTAACCCCAACTCCTCTTAGACAGGTTGAGAGCGGTAGGGGCTCAAGCTGTGGGTAGCATAACTGTCAACAATATTTCTAACCATTAAAAAAAAAAAAAAAAAAAAAAAAGATGGTAGATGGTACTAGATTTATGAAGCTGTAAAAGACAAAAACCACCTAATGAAGTGACTAGTTAATCTTGATTGTTAGTTTCTTACACTAAGCCAGTGAACTACATTGAAGAGTTGGCTGGCTTATTTTCCTTACATTTAATACATTTGGTTCTCAAATAATTCCTATGTATTCTCTTAGTACAAAAAATGATACACTCTTTTCTTACATTTATGGTATAGTTTACTTATTAAATTTATGGTGGAGCATCATTTCTTCGTACTCCAAAAGTAGTTAAGAATTTTCCTTGATCCTGTGATAAAGTACTATGAAAAGAAAGTGAAGGAAATGTTGGCCCCCATTAACTATTCTTTACAAAGGGTCCGGCTTGCGTTCAGTGAAAGTTTTCACTGGACACGTTGGATCTTGGACACGTGTCCAAATCTTACCGTGTCCAGTGAAGATTTTCACTGGACACAAGCCTTGCCCCTTTATAAACCACCATTTGATTGTCCCTAATAAATTACAACTTATTAATGTCGAGACTTGATTCAAACTCAAATCACCCGCTTCTATACTATGATCAATCATTACTTATTACAAAAAGCTTAAGTTGATAAAAAATGGTGAATCATGTACTTCCACCCATCAAGTTGACCGACTAATTTTATCTTAGCAATGAGACAGACATAGACACTTGAACCACAATAACAACCATGATTCCACTTCATGCATTGTCTTCAAAAGTTGTACAATAATACCCAGCTCAAATTTTACATGCATATGCAGTTGAAATTATGAGTTGGGCATTATAGTCTACATAAAGCAGTGGTTGTAACTTGTAACAATAATATATTGGCCTAAATTAATAGACACCTTTCTCATAGAGGAGGCTGGCAAGTGACTGTGAGCTGTCTTTGATCTCATGGACTAGATCTGATTACAAAGGAGTTGAATCCAACGGCCTTGAATTACTAACTCCAACCGTGACATTCATATCACCATTAAATAACCTTGCAGTTTTAGTCTCTCTCATATTAAATGCAGTTGAACTTGCCATCTTAGTTGATATTGCATACTGTTTTTTAAGCTTATCTGCCAATAATGATTTGTATTATCATTCAAGTTCATGTATAATTTTTCCTGCTATTTTGGGTATATATATATGTGTCAACACACATAAAACAAGGCCAACCAGAGTCAGCCACATAGAGGCCATCGAGAAGCATAATCATCTGTGAAGTGTTCTGAGTTCTTAAGTTTGCCTGTCAATGGCTTCAGTTGGGGCAGTGAAGCTCTTTTTCTGTTTCGTTCTATGGCTCTCAAACATACTCTCTTCTTGTCAAGGTTTTTTTTTTTTTTTTTTTTTTGCTTGCTCCCATATATTTTTAACTCTCTAGCTAGCTCTGTGCTTTCTTGTATTCACAATTCTTTGTAGTCTGTTTTCTTCAATATCAATGGGTACAAAATAAAACTCCAAAAAGTGAACTTCTTTGTGATGGGTTATCTTGACTTAGATGGTTTGTTTGTTTGTCTTCTTTGGCTTTAATTGGCTCATATTTCTTAATTTTCCTCTCTTTTTTTTCTCTAATAGTTGACCAGCAATGGATGTACAACTGGTTTTGATGGGCAGCCATATGCACGAGTAGGAAGAAAATTAGGAAATGTAGTATGTGGTAGTCTTTCAGGACTGTTGATATATGCTGTTGTGAATTCTCTCTGGAAATTGCTTCTTTTACTTCAACAGCAGTAGAAGAAGAAAGACCAAAATTTTGACCCTGTTTTTAGGCCCCCAACTTTAATTGACTAATTGGTTGTCTTTACAAATTGCAGATTTTGTTTTTCCTTTAACATTAATTAGTATTCAATTCCATGTTAACTAGTTTGATCTAATAATTATGTACTAGTAGATACAGCATTGTGCTAAGTTAAATGAAATGTAATTAAAAGTAGTATTCTGCTAAATTATCCAAGATCTAGCAATACTGAAAATTCAGTAAAGTTAGGGAGTTTTCTAAGTAGAATGGAATGTCCTTAAAATTTTTGCAATGCAGGTAAGGAGAATTTCTACGAAAACCAGTACCCATTTATCAGACGCGCGAGCTCATTCTCATCATCATCATCATCATCATCCTCTGGTGGTGACAATGTTTATGATTACATAATTGTGGGAGGAGGCACAGCTGGGTGTCCTTTGGCTGCCACCCTCTCTCAAAACTTCAGTGTTCTATTGCTTGAAAGAGGGGGTGTCCCTTTCTCCAATTCAAATGTCTCATTTTTACAGAACTTCCACATTGCCTTAGCAGACACTTCTCCAACTTCTGTCTCCCAATTCTTCATTTCCACAGATGGAGTCCTTAATGCTAGAGCTAGAGTTTTGGGTGGTGGCACTTGCATCAATGCTGGCTTCTACACTAGAGCAAACGCAAGGTATGTTATACACACACACTCTCACACACACACACACACACACAGTATCTTGTTTAATGAGTTGAGCATAATCCTAGAACCAATTCACACTATTTTTCTTATTTAAAACCTGTGACCTCTACAAAAAAAAAAAAAAAAAGTACCAGTTCTTTCAATTAGCAATTGGTACATTCTAGAGCCTTCCTTTTTTCCTTTATGGGATTAATTTTTTCTTTTTGGGATTAGTTTTTAAGAATATTGTTCTTAGATTGTTTAGGATGTTTGTTGCAAAAATTTTGGTTACTTTATTATTATTATTATTTTTTTTCTAAGTGTTTGTTTTAGTTAAAAGACAATAATGAGTAAACTATTAAACTCTACATCCATGGACTTGTTTAAAAGAAAAGACTGCAGAAGGAAAAGAAAAAAAGTGGGGTTTTTTTTTTTTTTTTAAGTAGGTTGAAGAAAAATAGATTAGAAGGCAGGTTTTTACATTTTTTTTTTTTTTTTTTTTTGGTTAAGAGCAAGGTAAGAAATAAATTAGAAAGTACCAATTTAAGAATAACCCCAATGGATGTTTGTAAAGTTCATTTCAACATTTTGATATCACGGCCACAGAACAGAACTGAACCAATAAAAAAAAAAAAAAAAAAAACACTTCGTTCAAGTCAATAACCTACTAATTTAGGTACCCTTGATATGAACACTTTAATGTCTCATAAATATTGTTTCTCTGTTTTAGTTCTACTGGTATTTTCTACCTATTGAATACCAACTCCCAGTCCTTAAACGGCAATGACAACCCAATTTTTGAATTCCTCCTGTACAATGCTGGCTGAATATATATTTACCATTATGCTTATTATAAATGGCCTCATTACATGGCAAAGCCTAAAGTCTATCAATGTTCATTTGGGAAATTATGCCACCTACTTTTTAAAAAATTTCTAAATTGTTGTGAATTATATGGTTTTTTTTTTTTTGGGGGGGGGGGGGGGGGGGGGGGCGGGGGGGGGTGGGTGGGTAGAATGAGTGAGTTTGGCATACCATATGCTCTTTCAGAAGTCTATTAAGATTTAAAAAAAAAAAAAAGTATGCGTTTGAATTAGCTTTTTTCTGTTAGTTTGTTTATTCACATATTTTTCAAGCCTCAACTTTTCAAAATACAATTTTACTTTTGTCAAATTTCATCAAAATAAATAAATAATTTTAAATTAACACAAAGTAAATCCAAACGTACATGTTTCCACTATTTTGAGAGGGAGAGTGAACACAAGCAAAACCCATCAATTCAACTACCAAACCCACCAGCTATAACTCCTCACAGAACTAGCATGTTGAAGTTAAGGTTCATAAAAAGTGAAAATAGTTAAATAGATGGATAAACTCTTGAAGTTTTAGGAAAGGTTTGAGGATAGATACACATTAATGTCCATATTTAGTAGTGATTTAAGAGTTATTATCCAAAAATTTAAGATTATGCTC
The DNA here is from genome assembly GCF_932294415.1 of Quercus robur. Taxonomy (NCBI): domain Eukaryota; kingdom Viridiplantae; phylum Streptophyta; class Magnoliopsida; order Fagales; family Fagaceae; genus Quercus; species Quercus robur. Next base: position 10,691,170 of record NC_065538.1, on the reverse strand, counting down.
AATCCATTGATGTATTAATCTCCCATTTAAATCATAACCATGACAAGATAGCATCTTTTAAGATTACTAGATGCTATTGCTAAATAGAAGTCACTTTTTGACTAAGAAGATGTTGATATTAGTCAATTAAATGCTACATGGTCCTTGGAAACAATAATTGTGTGGCCTGATTAGAACTTATTGACCAAAAGTTAGTGAAATCAACAATTAAGATTGTTTAGTTGGGAACAATTTACTGTATTAGTGTAATTGATACAAAATTGATGGTAAGTATATGACTTCCATGATTATGTCTATGTACTATGTAATAGAACATTTATGATTTCATCTTCCTTTCATCTTCCTTCCAAACACGAATTGACCCATTAAATGCTGTTCATGGACATGGTCCCTTTCAACTAAAATTTCCAGCATAAGGATGATTAGGTTAAGTGTGTTACATCTAAAAGGAGTCCAAACATTTAAGTCAGTCATATTGTGACCACTTAAAATAAACATGTGGTCCATAACCATAAAATGTCAATGACATTATATCTCACCAATATTTCTAACTCATCTACCCAAATTTATCTAGTATTTAAAACGCAGGGTTTAGTAACGCAAACTTGTAAACTATGTATGGGAGCATTAAAGTGGTGGAACGTTGGGTTTTAAAAAAAAAAGTCAGTTTATTTCAAAAAAAAAAAAATTCTGGTATTTAAAACAAAGTACATTTTTATTTTAAATATTTTGAAACCTTGTACATTTTTAAAATGTCAATGTCAAGTACTGCATTTTTACACAAGCCACAACTTGTGACTTGTGTCCACTGTAATGAAACAAAGGTTTAAAGGTTTAATTTCTATAGTATCTATCAAATATAAATAAATTAATAGTGATAAGCTGGGCCTACCTGGGCTGGATTGAAAGTTCTCAGGATAACCTTAGCCCAGAAAATGTTTGGTGAAAAGCCCAGAACATATTTGCTCCATCTAATTGGAAGTGGGTTTTGACTTCTGATTGTCATGTTCTCATTTTCTTTTCTTTTCTTTTTTAACCTGACAAAGGATTGAGACTTTGACAATTGACACCCTGTAAGTTTCAAGGATGGGGACAAAGATTGGCCTAATGATTGAGACTTTGGATAAAAAGTTAATTGTACATAAAACAGGAACAAAAATCTTGTAGTTTTCACGGTAATTGGTCAAGTACAGAACTCATATAGATTTTGTAGGAGCAAATAATATGGTCATACAAAATAACTGCACGTATAGTTGAACATTTCTGATAAGAAACAAATAGCCAAAGCTAACCTATAGCCATTCTTAGAGATTTAAACCTTTTAGTGAAACTTTTGTTACTGAATAAGCAATGGCATGCAGGTTTATAAAGAGAAGGGGTTGGGATGCCAAGCTAGTGAATGAGTCCTACCCTTGGGTTGAGAAACAAATTGTCCACCGGCCTAAACTTGCACCTTTGCAGAGAGCTGTAAGGGACAGCCTTCTGGATATTGGGGTGTCACCTTTTAATGGATTCACATATGATCACATCTATGGAACCAAGATTGGTGGGACCATTTTTGACAGGTTTGGCCATCGGCACACAGCTGCTGAACTACTTTCTTCTGGGAACCCTCGGAAGCTCACTGTATTGATTCATGCCTCTGTCCAAAAGATTGTATTCGACACAACAGGTATGTCAGCATCTTCAATTGGACTTATATCTATATGTTATGTACACTGTCTAGGCATTTGGTCACAACTTTCTCTATAACTTTCTAATGAAAAGAAGTAAGGCGAACTTCAAGTTTGTTAGAATTTGATCATATACATAGCACTAATGAGATGATAATGTCTAATACAGGAAAGCAACCAAAGGCTGTGGGGGTCATTTTCAAAGATGAAAATGGTAACCAACATCAAGCAGTTCTCGTAAATAAGGCAAAGAGTGAAATCATATTGTCTTGTGGAGCAATTGGGACGCCTCAAATGCTACTGCTAAGTGGAATTGGACCAAAAGCTGATCTTAAAAAGCTCAACATTCCAGTAGTGCTTAATAACAAGTTTGTTGGGAAAGGCATGGCTGATAACCCCATGAACACAATATTTGTTCCCTCTAATAGGCCAGTTGAGCAGTCACTCATACAAACTGTGGGGATTACAAAGAAGGGTGTGTACATTGAAGCTAGCAGCGGATTTGGACAATCCAACGATAGCATTCACTGCCACCATGGTATCGTGTCAGCCGAGGTAAGCACCAAGGTCTAGGAACTAAAGCATGATTTTTAACAACATTGGAGCTGTCAAGTATTAATTGAAAACATTGTCTAGAAAGTCAAACTAACATTCTTCCTTGAAATTTCTTTGATTATGAAAATATTCACTATGAATTGCATTTTGTGGTGTGACCAGATTGGGCAGCTCTCCACAATCCCACCAAAGCAAAGAACACCAGAGGCCGTTCAAGAATACATAAAAAACAAGCGGAACTTACCTCATGAAGCGTTCAAGGGAGGCTTCATTCTAGAAAAGATTGCCAATCCCTTATCAACAGGTGAGCTCAACCTGATCAACACCAATGTTGATGATAACCCCTCTGTCACCTTCAACTACTTCAAACATCCGTATGATCTTCAACGCTGCGTTGATGGAATTCGCATGGCCACGAAGATTGCACAGTCAGAACATGTAACAAACTTCACAAGGTGTAACAAGGAAACTGTGGATAAAATACTTAACATGAGTGTCAAGGCTAGTGTGAACCTTATACCTAGGCATACTAATGACACTAAGTCCATGGAGCAGTTTTGCAAAGACACTGTGATCACAATTTGGCACTACCATGGTGGGTGCCATGTGGGCAAGGTTGTCAACCCTGAGTACAAGGTTCTTGGTGTTCACAGGCTCCGTATTGTTGATGGCTCAACATTTAGTGAATCCCCAGGCACAAATCCTCAAGCCACTGTAATGATGATGGGCAGGTACTACTAATAATCATTTTTTGCATCAAAATTTTCCCTTCTTAAAAAATAAAATAAAATAAAATAAAAAAGAAGTAGAAGAGAAAAGAAAGAAAGAAAAAGAACCAAAAAAAAAAAAAATTATAGTAATGTTGAAATATATTTTCCCCTCTTTTTAATATGTTTTTGGGGATGATATTTAGGTACATGGCAGTGAAGATTTTGAGGGAGAGATTGGGAAGAGCAGCTGGCATATGAGGGAGGGTGGAAGCCCAGTTAGGAGGATAAGAAAGTGTTGATTAGTAATGTAATTTTATCATATTAATTCTTAGCAAGCAGTAATATGTAGAAAATAGGCTTGCCACTGGAAATCCTTATTCCACCCTAAGCTATTTATAATTTTAGTTTGTATTCTTGAACACGTTTGATAACTCTCCTTTTTTCTTTTTTCTTTTTTCTTTTTTCTTTTTTTGATAACCCTCCATCTGGTTGTTAAAAGAAGTGTGGAAAGAAAATTACAATTTTGAATGTCATGTGTTATTGTGGTTTGAAAACTAAAAGAAATCCTCATCTCAACTAAACTAAACTAGTAACTAGTTATATTAGGTTTGGTTGAGTGGATGTTTTTCTGGTATTATATGTTTTAAGAGTGCCAGCCCCAAAAACTCGGGACTAAGGGTTGTTGTATAAGTTCTTAGAGTCAATATTCTTTTCCTAAATTTCTCCTTAACCAAATGGAGTATAACTTAAATTCACATTAAGAGGTTGTTTGGTTAGCTAAAAAACGTGGTGTTTTTTGTTTTTATTTTCAGTTTTCATTGGAACTCACCACAAAAAACTTGTTTGGTTTAAGAATTTGTACTCGGTTTTGATTTTTAGTATCTTAAAAGTTGGATTTGAATACAAAAAATGAAAACATTTTTTTAGTGTATTCATTTTCATAGAAAACGAATATAGTGGTAATTCCGTAAATATTGTGAAAATGCAAAGGGCCGCACCTAATTGATTTGAGTGTGTGCAAGTGAAAAGAGTAACTTAAAAAAAGAAAAAAGAAAAAAGAAAAAAAGAAAACAGTACTAAAGCATGTATGATAAATTTTATACCTAAATTATGTATTTAAAATAACTTACAAAACATTTTCAAATTTAAAAATTGGTCTTTTTTTCTTTTTTTCTTTTTATGTATATATTCAATTTTAGAATTTGAATACAGAAAGAGGGAAAATGAAAAGTGAATACGCCACTTTTTAGAACCAAACAAGAGTTGTTAATGCATAGTCCTCCCCCACTTAAATCCCCGTCATTCTCGTTAGGGCCCACTTTGTAGTGTCTTTGAGCCCACATAAGGTTATCTAGTTGTCTCTTATATCATAAATATTGTCACGCCCTAAACCTAACCAAGAGGTCTGAGCACACAACAATAGCCACACACTTACTAGTTTTTTCACCTTATAAGCATGCAATGCCTTCAGAGAGCAATAATATACCTCGAAAATTGCCATATTAAATCAAATCAAATTAAGCACAAAAGTACAAAATAATAATAATCTCCATCACTACTAAAAAGAGACTAAATCTCATAAGACTAAGAATCTAAACAAAAGATAATTTTTAAACATAAAATTCCAAATCTTATTGTAGCAAATCCTAAACTTCACTCATGCGCACATCCCAGCAGAAGCCCATAAACATGCTACTCTTCAAGATCAGAATTTGGAAGGGGAAAGAGGGGTGAGTTGATAACTCAATAAGTAATCAAATCCTAACTAGCTGAATTGGCACCTCCCCATGCACAAAGTGCTTGGGGGTCTAGGGGAGAAAGGGTTCGAGCTGCGGGGTTAGCAGCATATTGTAATTATTTCTAAAAAAAAAAAAAAAAAAAAATCCTAACTAGTTGAAACAAGCATATAGTTTGACAAAATAATACATTGTGCATAAGGTCAAATATTTCACATGTATTAAATTTATAATATATATAATGTGGATTCCAAAAACATAACAAGTTTTAGTTCATATATTCAAAGATATTCACATTCTTAACAATCTTATATATATGACTATGGTCATGTTATATCCTTGTGACTAGGCATCAGATTTTGATGAAATTAGTTAGATGCTAATATATATCTCTCATTAGCTAGGTCCAAAAACACGATAAGCTTGTGATGCCATAGATGAAACTAGTTTCGATATTAATGAATAACTTTCATTGGTTAGGTATCAGAGATTCAGAGCATAGTCAGATTATTCGAAAACATAATTTAAGAAAAAATATATCTCATTCAACTACTTGCGTAAAATTATATATATAGAAATTAAATATATTTTTGATGATTCCTTATTCTTTATATTAAATATATATAGCTAACACAATTAAAATAAACATTGTTACATTTGTAAAATAATATTCAGTAGCTAATAATACAATAGTATAAGCAAAAATAAAACGAATTAGGAGAAACTTATTTACCTTAACTGTCATACCACAATATGCACTCCTCCCTAACATTTCCTCTAAAATACTTAAATATCACCTAAAACATATTTTCATGTACCATTTACTCAATAGCCAAATAATTAAAGAAAATCTTGCAACGGTACCAACCAGAAGAGAAATTTCTTAAGTATCCAAAAATTTTCCACTACTAATATCTCACACCCAAAAGTCCATATATTCACTTCTTTTTTTTTTTTTCTTTTTTTTTTCTTTTTTTCATGCCACCATTAATTCCTAGACTTAGAGCTGTAAATATTCATAAACAACTTGGACTCGGCTCAGTAAAAAGTTTGTTCATATTTGTTTGTTTATAATTAACCCAAACTTGAGTCTTAGTTTTAGGCTTGTTTAATAAACAATCCAAGCCCAAGCAAAAAAATTTGTTCATGAACAAGCCCATGAGCTATAAGGTTTAATACCAAACAAATCGAGCATAGACTCATTTATAAGCTTCATATGTGTTTGTTAAATAAACCCATTACACATACCTTAATAATGACATGGCCAACATGTGACTACTACCTATTACTTTTTCTATTTTCTTCCCTCTAAACTAACCAAGCAACACTTTAGAGTTTAGACTTTTGTAGGTACCCAAGAATTCTTTACCTTTGGCTTTGGCTTTTTTTGGCTTGATTGCCTTGCCTTGCCTTTGAATTGAATTCTTTTGAACCAATGGAGTTAGAGTACCACAAGGCAATCAAGCCAAAAAAAGCCAAAACCAAAGGCAAAGAATTCTTGAGTACCTACAACTTTAGTTACATTTTAAAAAAAATAAAAATAAAAATAAAAATAAAAATTTAAGTGGGTCACATATGGTCTTTCCCTATCTCATTCATAATAGTTACATACAAGTTTTGTTCTAATATGGATGCAAAAATTGTACTTCAAAAAAATGCTAACATTGGTAGCAATTTTGGTATTTTGCTATACTAATATTTGAGTTATGAAATTTGATTTTAATTAGGGGCTTTGGATGGGTATCCTATGTGGACTTTCTGTTCAAGTTGTGGCAATTGTTATAGTAAACTTAAGAGCTGATTGGAATAAAGAGGTAAGAAAATGTCATTTGTTTAACTTTAAACCATGACTTGGACTTAACCTAAAGGAATCAAGTAAGAAACTAGCATATTCAGCACGCACAAAAAAGTAAGAAACTAGCTCTTTATAATGAGGCACTAATTAATTAATGATCCAATAAATTGGGACCATGCCATAGGACTAAAATGATCATGACTATTGGAAATGTGCTAATCTGTTTGGCAACTGTTTTTTCAATTTATTTGCTTATGTCTAATTTTTTTTCTTGTCTCACTTTTTCTAAATACAATTATATTTAACAAACTTTTTACAAAGAAGCTTTTGATGTAAAGTTACTTCCAAAAGCACTAGACTAGAAAAGTGCTTTCAAACTTAAAATAAGTGTAAAAAAAATTTCTCATAATTTATTCTGGTGTCAAATTTATACCTGCAATATAATGTGTCCAGGTTTGTTCAAAGGAATAGCATTATTCCCTACTAACATTGGGTTTAATTTTGCCAAATAATTGTATTTCCTTCCTTTTTCAGGCAAATAAAGCTGTGCGTGGTGCTCAAAGAGGTGGCAGCACAATTGTTGAGGAGGAAGAGGAACTATAGATTTGATTTTCACTTTTCATTACACATCAAGAAAATAAATTGTTGATAAATAATTCTCTTTTTTTTTAGTAAGAAAATGAAGTTCTTTACTTGTAAAAATTAAAAAAAAAAAAAAAAAAAAAAATTATAGCTCTTGTTGAGATTTAAAGAAGTTTCAAGTTAGCTTAGACTTTGAATACAAATATCCTTAAATATATTATCATTTCTAGTCCTGCAAAGTTTTAGAAGTTAAATCTTGCAAACTATCCTGACTGAAGCCGGCAATATCAATCCTATCCTATTTTCCTTCATGTACACAAAATGCATGCAATTATAGATTACTAGGAGTAATGGGCAAACACCAATTTTGGTCCCAAAAATTTGCTTTAAGTTCCAATTGATCCCCAAAGTTTAAAAAGTTGTCATCAAATGCCTAAATGTTTTAACTGGTTTTAATTTGGTCCTTCTATTGATGTTCACTTATGCAAACTCAGAAAGCTGTCTCAGTTTGTAACACTGCCTAATATCAAAAATTTTCATGATCTCTGCCCAATGACGAAGTCAAGAATTTTTACAGATAGGCAAAATATTCATATCAGTAACTCTTAAGCATAGGTTACATTCAGTTCCAATTCACTTCATATGATTTACTGTCTCCAAAGAACACAGTAAACATTCAACTGTCTTTCCAATAAAATTGGAAAATTTTACAAGACCAAGTGATGAAAGACTTTCAAAAAACAAAACCTAAACTTTAATTTTCATGGCATACAAAATCTTTAACCCATTATGTACCACATCGCAACCCAAGTACAGTGATTGTACAACACATTCCAACTGGAAATTCACAGTAGATCACGGTCACAAAAGCATATCATGGATGGAGATGTTTGAGATTTGGAAAACCAGTTTCACCCAAAATCATCAGTAGTTAAAATTTGAAGTCAAAATGTCACAATATGTCATGCAGTTGCTTCAATTTACAACCTAGTGCTCAATGGCTGGTCCTTCAGGTGAGGGGAGTGGTTCTTCTCCATTTGCATTGGTCTCAATGGCATTCTCAGCTAAAGGTGGGGGTTCTTCACCATGTTCATTGTTCTCAGGATGAAAATTGATTGGGAACTTTGTGACCCTGGGCTTGTCGGCCAAAATATTTCTTTGAACCCTATCAACCGAAACCTTTGGTGGAGGCTCCTCTCTTAGCTGTTCGTCATCATAATCGTTGTTCACATAGTATCCAACTCGAATAAACTCTTGTCCAAGATAAGAACATGTCAATAGCAGTACTGTGACGCCAATGATATCTTCATCACGGATTTTTGATGGGTCTGGAGGGTCTGCCTGCCAGGGGCCCCAATAAGAAAAAAAAATTAGTGTTATTTTCATAAGCAAATTAGCATTGAAAACCAAGTTTAGGACTTAGCACAAGCATTCATCAAAAACTACCTGAAGGACAAATCGGTAGTTGCCAATGTTGACTGGCCCAACAAGCACACTTTCAAGAAGTTGGTCATATGTCTCATCCTCAGCAGATCCCACATAAATGAGTTTCCATTCCAAATCTGCAGTGTTTTATGAGTTAAAATATGGCAAGGCTAGCAAGGCAGAAGTCAAAGAAACAAATTTAACTACATAGATTGTGATAACAAACAAGGGAAATGCACAAAAAGTTTATATTAGAGAAAAAAAAAAAAAAAATTTAAAAGTTTAAAGAGATAAATGAATGATTCCCATTAGTATAATTAAGTGACTCCACCTAACAGGGAGAGTGGGGGTGAAGAGAGAAGGCATCGAGTGGTTAAAGAATGCATCAAATACTGAAATACAGCTTAGCTGCACCTGCCACTTTTACCCTAAGCAAATGTACAGAATATCTTGACAAAAATGCTACATCCTCAAAGCATTTTAGTATCTCAAATTCAAGTACTTGGTAGCTGGAGTTCAAAAAAGAACTTCTAAAGGAAATATAGAAATGCTTCTTCTATGAGTTCTATCAAAGATATAAACATCTACATGCTTAAAGATGAAGATTAGCTTATTCATTCAGGGCAAGAAAGAAAAAATTAAAAGGAACAGGCCAAAAGCCTCACTTAGATCCAGTGCCTTTTTCAAACCATCAGGGGCTTCTTTGTTGTCTCATCCTGTGTATGGCATATCTTAAACAAACACATGGATTCTAACACAGGACTAACTAAATCAAACTACTTTTTGAACTTCTCTTCCTATTAAACACTTTACCTAAGCCTATCATATCTCAATAGATGGACTTCAAATCAAATCAGGACTGGATCAGACATCATTGGATTCTTAGTTTTCTTAAAAAGTAATTATAAAGCATCCAAATTTATGGGAAGAATTAATCAGATTACAAATGCTCAAACGTTACAATTTTTTTCCCAGGTTAATCTTCCTTTAAGTCAGATACTGCTTGTTCATTCTGCATAAATGAAGCTTTCAGATAACTGCACTCTTAACACCAAACAAACTACCACCACGCACCCTTGGTGCGGTGGTCACTCCACAAGTATAAATGCTTGTAGGGTGTGGAGGGTAAGGGCTGGAGTTCAAGTCTCCAGGAGGGAGTTTCACACACATATATACTTAGATTAGGCTAAAGTAGAAACTCTATCTTGTATAAAAAAAAAAAAAAAAAAAAAAAAAAAAAAAAAAAAAAAAACTGCATTAATCGTACTAATTCCCCATTCTGATTGATCAAGCTTGAGGGGGGGAAGGGGAGATGAAATGAGTGAAATATACAACCCAGATTTAGTCTCAGTGCTCTAGACTGAAATAGAGATAGTGGCAACAGGTGACCTATTGTCCCTTAGATGCCGACTTCAACACAAGCGTTTGGTTCCCAAAAGAAATGAAACAAGGTCTATAAATTCTTTCATAGTAACCAATTTAGCCCTTCAAAAAATAAGAGAGGGAATAATGAGAAATCAACTTTCCTGGTTCCATTTCCTTTTGTTTTTCTTCTCTCTACCTTTTGCTTTAGGTTTGATACCACGGTCTCTTCTCTTTCTCCATATCCTCCTAAACCAGTTAAAGGGTATAAATTTTCACAATACAAAATCAATGGTTGGACAAAAACGCATTTGAGCATATCCCATTTATTTGCATTAGAGCTAAGGCATATTTGGTTCGACTAACAACAACAACAAAAATTTTAAGATTTGCATTCATATCTTTTGACCTTAAACACCCCTATAAACCACCCATAGCCACCCAACAAGACTTTACCCCTTTGTGAACACAACAAACAAAAAGGCCGTACCCAATGCACAAAACTCCCACTTTTGCACGGTTTGGCATAGGCGATTGCATTGGTAGACAATCTTACCCCCAATTTTTAATTTTTTTTGGAGAGGCTGAATCCTGGACTCGAACTCACAACACGCCACTTGTTAATTCGTGAACACAACAAGAATGTCGAAATTGTGATTTTCAACTTCCTAGTCATTCAACAAATTCAAAAGCAAAGAATTCATGCCCAAAATAAAACATGACATTTATCCTAATTAGATGCAAAGAACAACAACACAAGACTTGCTAGAGTACAAGACATCATCATAAGTCATAACAACTAAGACAGCTTTCAAACTCAAAAAGACTTTAAATTTACGAACTTTTACAATAAATTAACGAAATATTAATGCAATAGAAGCCTAATTAAATTCAAGTAGTAGTTTAACAAACCCTAGATGAAGCTAAAAAAAAAGTAAAAAAAAAAAAAAAAAAAAAAAAATAAAACAAAACGGTGACGTTTGGTGATTGTAGTTACCGTCTTTGAGAGGGGTCAAGCACTCGTAGGAGATCTCGAACTGAAAGGGTTTGAGAAACGTGGCTGGGTTGTCCAAAACGGCGACGTTTGTGATGTTCACGGCGCTCATAGTCTCGACCCGGAATATGAATAGAAGAACGGATTTGGATTTGGGTTTGGATTTGGATTTGATGGTTCGGGTTCGGGTTGTGGATAGGGATCGGTTTTTCTCATTGAAAAGTGAAAGCTTTTGAAACAAAGATTAGACGGTGAACCGGTGACTGAGAAATGGAGAAAGAAGAGAATCAAAATGGGACTGGTATTGGGTTTTAACTTTTATTTGGGAGAGGGAATGTTGGGTTACCGGCTGTAGCCGGTAATTAGTGTGGAAAGAAAAAGGTTTACAATTTGGCGGGAGTTTTTAACCCTTTTTCTTATTATTGAAATTTGTTCTTCCTCTTTTTTTATTTTTTATTTTTTAGAACTTGATTTCTAGATTAAAAGTAATATAATGTCCATAATATTTTTAAAGCAAATTTTAAGTGATAAATTGATGGATAAAAAAGTAAAATCAGTTGTAACTTGTCTTCTATGATTTATTATGAAAATGTTATGAGCGTAACATTTCTCAAACTGAATCATATAGTTGTTGGTTTTTATTCTTATAGTTATTAATATTTAATATTTGGTAAACCTTAAACCTTGAATTTCAATCTTCATTTTTGTCAAAATTAAAACTTATAATTTTTACAAGTATAACTCTATGTTGTGGAAATTAATCAAATTGTGAAATAAAAATTGTTAGAAGTTCCTGTCAAAAAAAAAAAAACAAAAAAAAGGTTAGAAGTTAAGAAGGAAAATGTAAAAAAGAAACGAACAAATTATATATTTATATAAATGTATGTAACTATGGGGAGAGAGAGTATATTACAGTTTCTTTTTAAATGTAATTAAATATATACTAAAAAGCATTACAAACAATAAATTTAAAGTGAATAGGGATGGAGTATTTTAATATATATATATACATATATATATATATATATATATATTTTTTTTCTTTTCTTTTCTTTTGCTATTGAGTATTGTAGTTTGAAAGAAGTATATTTATATTTGAGACATTTTTTTTTTAATAATCATTTATATTAGAGACTTTACAGTGCTAAATAGAACCAATGGCGGAGCCACATTGGGACCCAAGGGGGCCTTGGCGCCCCCCCCCCCCCCCCCCCCCCCCCCCAAAATATTTGAAAAAATTAGTATATATACAGTAGAGTTATTTTAGTAAAGAAATGCTATATTCACAATATTTTTACAATAAATCTTAAATGGTAAGTTATTATTGACTGTTACGTGTGTGCAAAAAAGTTATTTAGTTGTGGATTAAAATTAGAACTTGTAAGGACTCGATTTGTAACGACCCAAAATGATATTAGGTTCGCACGTAAACAGGCCCAAACAATATAATTTGTAGAGCGTGAGTATTAAGAACTAGATTAACTTTTGTACAATAAAAAGTTTCACCCTCACGAATATTGAATGCTCAGAGCTGACACAACGATCGGTTTTTTTCTTCTTGTAATCGATATAGTTCTTTTGCTTTTCACGTTCTTCTTCTTCAGTCTTTGCTTCTCTTTTTTCTCTCTCTTCCTCTTTTTGGCATGTTCTTCTTTCAATTTATATACCACCCTCTGTGTTTCATCCTCATCACACACATGTAGGTTGGGTTCGGGGGATTTCTTTCTGTCCCATCTAGTGCCTCCTGGAACTTCCTATGGGCAGCTGTAAGGCTGCCTCCTTACTGTTCAGGTATCACCTCCACATTAATGCGGTCAGAGAGTTGGTTGAGAGGCAATTAATGCGGAGGCAACTGTAGTTATAGATATTTGTTTGCCTTTTCTTTCTTACCCTTAGTCTGTTATCCCATCTTCAGTGGTGACATAATTCCGAGGTCCAGTTGCAACAAGACCGTGTCCTAATCGTCCTCGGACGCATACTGCCGAGGAGTATGGTGTCCTTAGACGAACACGAAACTCTACTTTCGTGATATTGATTACCACCCCCCTCTCGGCAATTACCCTTATGACTTGACTTGGGCCTTCTCGGACGGATATGCATCATCGGATGGGCCACAGGCCCAACGATCCTGACCTTAATGGGCCTGTTGATTGACTGGCCCCCACAGAACTAATAACAACTTATCACTTAAGATTTATTGTGAAATTGTTGTAAAAATATTGTAGAGGTAGCACTTAAATAATTTTCCTCCACTACATAACCATGTGTGTGGTTAAAATACTTCCTGCAAAAGCAGGTGTGTAGCTGTGTAGGCTACTATCACTTTCTCATTTTTTATTTGTTCTTAAAATATTAAAATAATCAATGTATCATAACATCATAAATGTATATGATTAAAATATATTATTTTTATCATTTTATTTATATATAAAATAATATAACATGTATTTGGTTGTAGTTATAGCTATTTTTATATATATATTGAAATTTGAATGATTGTTTGTCTTTTATTTAAAAATCTTTAAATTATTAGTATTTTTTAAAATTTTAGTCATTATATTTAATGGGTGATAATTTAATTTGAAAAATCTAGGTTCATGGACAAGTTTAGAAGTTGGTAATTCAGAAATAATACACTTTTGGGTTTTTATTATTAGATTGTATGTATATTACTATTAGTATGTATATAATAAATATATACATAGAAATAATTAATTGTCTAAATTTATGTTTGGCCCCCCCCAAATATAAATTCCTGGCTTCGCCACTGAATAGAACATGTCCAATTGTTTTTATTGTTCTTTAATTTTGATGCCATTGAACTATTTTCAAAAATTAAAATGACTATATTGACATAATCCAATCTTCTTCTTTTTTAACTGACATAATCCAATCTTCAATAACGTAGGAACGGATTTTTTTTTTTAATAATACATGGTGTAAGAAAACCTCTATTTTCTTTAGCAAAAACACGGGCAGAAGTTAAGCATGATATACAAGCTTTGTTGGGTGCAAGAATTATGGAGGACTATGAGAAGTATCTTAGTTTGCCAATGGTTGGAGGAAAATCCAAGGTAAATAATTTTAGAGACCTACAGGAAAAGATTACTAATAGAGTATTGGGATGGAAGGAAAAATATATTTCTAAAGTAGGGAGAGAGATCTTAATTAAAACTCTTACTCAAGTCATACCTAATGTGATACTATTAACTTCATATTGGCAAAATAGCGGTGGGGACAGTCAAAGAATGAAATGAAAATCCATTGGATTAATTGGAAAAATCTTTGTAATAAAAATGAAATAGGTGGTATGGGTTTTAGAGATATTCAAGCTTTTAATTTAGCTATGCTAGCAAAACAAGCTTAGCGATGGATTCATAATACTCACTCTTTGTTCTATCAAGTATACAAATCAAGATATTTTCTAAGATGCTCTTTTATGGATGGGGAGATTGGCAGCAACCCTACATATGTTTTGGAGGAGTCTATTGGTAGCTAGAGATGTCATCAAGGAAGGTTCTAAATGGAAAGTGGGTGATGGAAGGTACATTGAGGTTTCAAAATTCAAACCATATATGGCTGACACATAAACCAAGGCCCCGTTTGGTAGAGCATCTTAGACAAACATTTTCAGTTTTTAAATAATATTACACGTATTTTCACGCACTTTTTCACTCACAAATATTTCAAAAAATTACAAATAACATTACTCAAACTCCTCTATTAAATGGACCCCAAATCTTTGATACCCACTTTCCTTGCTTTTTGAACAATGAAAAAGGGCCCGGCTCAGCCCACAGAGAGTCCCATTGGAAGAATAGTCAATCCAAGCAAATAGGATTTCACCTTATGAATTATGATTACAGCATATAATACAACTTTGTGGGGGGACAAACAACTGCATCAAAGTTGATTCTGACGCAACTAGAATTGTGACAAGGGAGCATGAGTCCGAGTTGTTTGGCCAAGAAGATTTGGGGAGCGATAGACTTTGTTTTATCTCACTTGCAAGATGAATAGCGAAATGGATTACATTGTTTCTTGCAAGCCATGTGTGTTCACAAACACAATCTTGCATAGGAAGAACATCTTATGGTTAAGTAGTATGTAATCTTACACTTGTTATTCCTTACATTTGTAATAACATTAATGATTAGCTAGAATTTATAAGATTATATGGAAGCATTTTTAGACTTGAAGATTGTGGGTGGGTTAAGTAAAACAAGATGATGGAATTGTAAGGGGATTTCCTCGGTAAACTGAATATGATGAGCTTCCACGTGAACATCACCTCTATTTGTAAGGAAAATAAAAACCTTATGGCTACTTTTGGTTAGAGTGAAAATAAGAAGGTGAGAAAATAGTGGAGAGAATCTAGGAGATTTTTGGGTGGGAGAGGTGTTTGGTTTGAGTAATTTTTGGGAAGAGAAACTGGTGAGATCAGTTGTTTCTTCCTGGACCCACTATTTTTCAACCTCTCAAAATTGGAGAGAAAATGGGAGGAGAATGGTAAAATAAATATGATAAACTTCCAAAAAAAAAAATCACCCCTAGGAAAAGAAAAACCTTAAGACTAACATTTGGTTGGATTGAAAATAGAAATTATAGAAAATCGGGGAGAGTAAGTAGGAGAAATTTTGGGTGGGAGGAGTGTTTGGTTTGAGTAATTTTGGCGGAGAGAAGAAGGGGTTGGATGGAAATTACTCATCTATCCCTTCCCCTACCCCTAAACTAAATAATGTTATTCCTTTTTTTTTTCTCCTTCATTGTTGAATGTTAGTTTTTTTTTTTCTTTTTCAACAATACCTTTTTTTTTTCCTTTATATAAAAAGTATATATATATATATAAAAGTTATGAAATAGAGGTATAAGAGTAAATTTATACATACTCTATTTTTTATCACTCCACCTTTTCACCCCAAACCAAACACAAAATGAGAGCTGGGCCGGCTCATTGAATTTGGGGGCCCCAGGCGAAAGCTTTAAATGGGGCCTTTTATTATATTTAATTATAAATTCATATATTTTTTCAATTAAAATTTATTTTTCTTGCTTTTTGAGAGGCAAAATTACTAATTAAATTTTTGCATTCAAGTTCCGCTAAAATTTTCTTTTCAATTGATAATATGACTAATCCACTTAATCTTTCTTGTGACATATTTGATCTTAAATAGGATTTTATTAATTTTAATTTTGAAAAACTTCTTTTTGTGAAAGCAACTGTAACAAGTATAGTTAGTAATATTTTGAAAGCAATACATGCATTTGGAAAAGATTCTAGCCTCTTTATATAATTTAGTACATTAATTGGAGAGTTATCATTTATTTTGCAAAACTTCTTTTAAAACTTTTAGTTCTGAAAATAAATCTAACCCATCAATATCTGAATAAGTTTCATGTGTGAGAAAACATTCAAGATTAAGATAATTTTTTTCAAACTATCATTATCTAGTGATTTTAGTTTTTCAAAATTAAATAAAAAACCAAAAATATTTTCATATATTTGAAATTGTTCAAACCTACTTTTAATTGAAGAAATGGCTTGATCTACTATATATAAAAAATAATTAATTCTAAAATATTCTTCAACAAATTGTGTTGTCTCATCATTAACATTCTCATCAAACTGTTTCTTCCTACGAATTATACGTTTTTCAGGAAATATAGGCTCTTGTAGGTACCAAGAATTTTTGCCTTTGGCTTTGGCTATTTGGCTTGATTGCCTTGCCTTTGCCTTGACTTGAATTCTTAATCCCACATCGGAAAGATAACATCTTTCCGATGTGGGATTAAGAATTCCAATCAAGGCAAAGGCAACATCTTTCCGATGTGGGATTAAGAATTCAAGTCAAGGCAAAGGCAAGGCAATCAAGCCAAATAGCCAAAGCCAAAGGCAAAAATTCTTGGTACCTACAATAAAAGGATCACCAAACTAGTGGTACTCTTTCTCATTGGTTCATGCCTTATAAGGTAGAAAGAGGGAAATCATCTTTCCAATGTGGGATTAAGAATTCAAGCCAAGACAAAGGCAAGGCAATCAAGCCAAATAGCCAAAGCCAAAGGCAAAAATTCTTGGTACCTACAGTTCTATTTCCATTTTGGTTGCAATTTCTTTAGATGAATTCATAGCAGATATAAATCCATCTTCTCTATATTTTTTAAAAAAAGACATGAGACCTTTAAATTGATCTATAGCAACATCAATATGCATGTCTTTCTATTGTAAATTTTTACTAACAGAGTTAACAGCAAATAATATGTCATACCAAATAGTCATAGCTAGCAAAACCTCAAAACTTTCAATCTCATATGTTGCTAAACAATCAGCTTCACTTTTTGTTCTGGGATCTTCACTTGTTTTTGCCAATTGTAACAAAGCATCTCTTATTTCTAGAACTTGAAATTTTATTGCTTTCCCACTTTCAATTCGACTTTCCCAACGTGTTTGTGACAATGGCTTAGGAGTTAAACCTGTCACATTATCTTGTAAAATTTTCCATCGCTTTGTGGAAGAAGAAAATAGTGTGTATATACGTTGTACTACTCCAAAAAAAGATATAGCTTTAGGACAAGAATTAGCCATATCACATTGGACAAGGTTGAGATTATGACAACCACATGGTATGTAAAATGCTTTAGGATTTATATCAAGAATTCTTTTTTGTACCCCTTGTTTTTTCCCTTTCACATTAGACCCATTATCATATCATTGTCCACGTATATCATTAATATCAAGTTTTTATTGCATTTATAATTTCATTGAAAAGACCTTTTCCAGAAGTATTATCAACCTTTAAAAATTCCACAAAATGTTCATCTATTTTTATCGGACTTATTGAAATATCCACACATCTTAGTATGAGAGTCATTTGTTCTTGATGACTTACATCGGGGGTACAATCAAGTATGATTGAAAAGTATTTTGCTTTTTTAATCTTTTTTACAATTTTACTTTTAATTTCATTTGCTAATAATTGTATCACTTCATTTTGTATATTATGTCCAAGATAATGATTATGGATTGCACCATGTTGAATACGTTGAACATGTTCTTGCATTACTGGATCAAATTCTGCAATCATTTCAATTATACTTAAAAAATTTCCGTTATTTTCTTGATAGATCTTTTCATTTTTTCCTTGGAATGCCAAATTATTTTTACCAAGATTTTTTACCACCACTATTATTCTTAATAACACTTTTTTTCCAATGATCTTTCTCTTTCTTAATTTGTTCTTGGACATTTTTATCAATTGTTATATTCTTCAATAATCTTAGTTCTAAATCAATCCAAGTATTCATATTAGTAATATGCTCATTGGTTGTTTCGTGATTTTTAAGAATAGAACTAATATTTTTCCAATCCTTAGTTCCTCCATTAGCTAGTTGATTTGTATTAGATTTTGAATTAAACAACTTGCAACAAAAACAAAATACTTTATCTAGGTCTTTCGAATACACTAACCATTTTCTATCATGTTTCTCCCCATTTGGTAATTTTCGAATATAATGCGTAGTAGAAAAATGTTTAGAGTTCTTATCTATAGGAAAGTTTAGATCATCAACTCTTATTGGACCATTTTCTACTAACAAATCTCTTAATTTTATATCAATAGTTTTCCATTGACTTGGATCAAAAATATTTGTAGGAATATAATTAGGTTGATCATTAATATTTTCACTCTCCTCTAAATTATTTTGAGTTTCATTATCAAGAATGGTGACATTACATGTTTAAACATTATCATGACCACCTTCGTTATTATCATTTTGTTGTATATTTTCATTATCTTCCAACTCTTTTTGATGAATTTCTTGTTCATTTATGAAACCTTCACTCAAATTTTCTGCAAGATTTTGTTTTTTACTAGTAATAAATTTGTCCATAGCTCCTTTTTGAGATTCAATTAGTTCTTCTCTTTGTCCTTTTTTTTTTTTTTTTTTTTTTTTTTTAAAATTTTCATATCTAGATGGATATTTTCTAGTAGACATTTGTAATTAAAAAATATTTATGAATAAATGAAACACAATCTATAATAATAATAAAAATTACAATTTAACTAGAATGATATAAATTTAATGTATAAAACAATAGAACCTGGTTTATCAAAAGCACAATTGCAACTTTACTTAATATGATCACTTTACACTTTAAACTTGCATAAAAAAATTAAAATTAATATTAATACAAAGTAAATTATTCTAAATTTATAATTTTGTTATCAATACTCTTTTTTTTTTTTTTTTTTTTTTTTTGTAGCATTAAACCTTTTTTTTTTTAGCAAAATGTGTAGGACTCAACTTGATTGGATCCACTAAGACCAAGCCACTAGCAAAATGTGTAGGACTCAACTTGATCCACACTAAGACTGAGACCAGCCTAGAGCTCACTATCCCTCCATGGCTTCATCCCACTAAATCTGATTTCTTTAAAAAAAAAAAAAAAAAACGTGTAAGACTAGAGAAGTCTAGAATCAATACTTTAAATCTTTAAGGGGTCCATTCGGACCATTCCATAGCCAGATAGCCTTCTAGAGAAATCTAAATTTAAAAGAACAAACAAAAAAGTGGGTTCCAGTTAGCTCAATTGGTAAAGTCTCTGATGGTTGAAAAAGAGATCTGGGGTTCAATCCCCGCCTACACCAAAAATCGATTGGTGTCTTGGTCTGATGATAAAGAACTATCATCAAAAGCGGACACCATAGATTGAAATTCTCTCTCTCTCTCTCAAAAAAAAAAAAAAAAAAAAAGTAAAGAGTACAACTAAACTAAAGTTCAGCAAAAAAGAAGAATAAAAACCTAGCAGCTCCTCTTCCAAAAAAAAAAAAAAAAAAAAAAAAAAAAAAAACCTCAGACACCCAGCAGCTGAAGAAGACAAAAGAGGCAAAGGAAGAGAAAACAAAAAAGAACTTGAAATGAAGATCTGTGAACACACCAAGTCTATTGCCAACACCAATTGATGAGTAAGTCAACTAAAAGGAGTGTTTTTTTTAGAATCAAGATGGAGAGAGTCAGAGAGTGAAAGTGTTTTTTTTCTTCTTTCTTTTTTCTGCCTTTTCTTATTTGTTTCTTTTTTCTGCGGTTCTGCCTTTAAGCTAAATATTTCTGCCTTTTGCAATCTTTTCTTCTGCAAGCAAAAGATTTGGGGATGGGAATAGTGTGAGAAACGGCCCCTTTTTTTTTTTTTTTTTTTTTTTTTCAGATGATGGGAATTGGGATTAGCCTTCATGTCAGTTCAGTGTGAGAAACAACCTTTTTTTTTTTTTTTTTTTTTTTTTATAGACCCTAAGTGAAACTTAGATTGACCTAGTGTTAGGGTTAGCCAAAAACACTTCGATAGTTAAATCAACACTACAATAATTGACTTTTTTTTTTTTTTTTAAGGAATGGGGTTGGTTTTGGTGGGAACCACACCCAAATCTAGGCTTTTTAATGCGATAGAGATTGTTTCATTTGGTTGGCTGATGAGATGTACCCTAGGTAACAAGCTTAGTTTTCAAATAGGGACATGATCAATCGCATAAATGAGATTGAAATTTGACAAGACAATAATTTTTAATGTGAAGGGAAATCGACAATTGGCAAAGCTCATGAGACTATTATTTTGAAGATAATAATACAGACTAGCTAGCTTTTGCGTGTAACAACTGACAAAGATTGTTTCATTCGGTTTGCAGGTGGAGTGCACCCTACGACAAGACATGTTGCAAATATGGACATGCTTAAATGGTTTAAGTGCGATTGAAAATTAGTAAGATGTCTGCTGATGTGAAGGGAAGTCAACACTCAGTAACAATTATGAAGCAATTCCCTTTAAGAGAGCAATATAGATCATTCAAATGGGAGATTCCTTTAGGCAAATATTTGAGCTCTTCAAGGCATTCAATCCCATCAAAAGGCAATGACAAGGGTGGTGGGTAAAATGGTGATGGAGGTTGAGCATCAAGGAGGCACTTTTGGATATTGTATTATTGTTTAGTCTAGGATAATACTAGGCACTGCACCCCACTAAACTCAACTCCAAGGCTTAAACATGACGCTCGACTTATAAGCCCTTCAAGGCTAGGTTTTGGGCTGATGAACTTAATTAAAATCATGGCCATGGGCTTGTTGGGACTTTAGTCCCTCAAATGGCCCCTCATTTTTCACTTGCCCAAATTTGAGGAGAAGGAGAATTGAAATTTTGAGAAGCATGGATTATGAGCACAATTATGACTGTGTGATTATGTGCGTCCTCCCATTTCTTGTAAGACTATCACACCTAATAGCCTATTGTCATTTGTCAATTAGTGTGATTTGAGTTCACACGCACACAATTGTTCTTCTAAGTTATATTGAAATGTAAATTTCTTATATATATAAGAAAGGAATACACTAATTAATATTGCGATTGATGTCACTAGATGATATGGAATTCATCAAGTTACATGATATGATATTGTAAGAAACTTGATCCAAAATAATCAATAGAACATAATTCTTGCTCACAAAAGTAGTGATTCTCTTCATGATCATACCTGTCACTTAATAGACTCTGCCATTAAGTAATCAATGAAAAATACTGATGGGCTAATAACCAAAATAAAGTCAACCCACTCAGCCTACGGCAACCCACTCTTCTTCTCCATATTTCCACGCTCTTCTCTCAAGTTCACTCACAATCCCAACGGCCAGTAACCTCTACCTCTCTTTCTCTCTCTGGCTTTTAATACTTTCATCAATCATCAAACACTTTTTGATGCTTTTGAACTTTAGCTTTGGTTTTTTAATTTACTGGTTTTTGTTTCATTGATGATTGAACAAAAGCCCTCCATTTTGGTATTGTGTCGACATCAGCAACACCATTTTTGCACGAGCACACTCCCAGTGGAGGCTAAGGCTCTCCCTTCAAACTCTTAGAAGTTTATACGATCACGAACACACCACCGTTTTGTTGGTTTTACCATATTTTCTTTTTTCATCAAACCCAATGAATTCTTACAAGATAGTTAGCTGGGTCTGCTCCTTTACAATAGCATCAAAAAATAAAAGACATCTGGAGCTGTACCCAATACAAAAAACCACTATTGGACTCTTTGGGGTCCACTTAAGTTCCAGCCTGCAACTTTAGGACTTTAGCGTTAACGTAATTCCATATTCGCAAGCAAGCATAAATATTTGCTTACTTCTATTGTTCCACATGAGTTATAAGTCCAAATTCGCAAGCAAAGCATAAATGTTTGCTTACTTTTATTGTTCTAAGTCATAAGTCTAAGTTCACAAGCAAGCAGAGATGCATGCTTACTTCTCTTCTTCCACGAATCATAAGTCTAAGTTTGCAAGAAATGTCTTGTCTTGCCTACTACATATGCATAATAATCCTATATATAGTAGAACTTCTAGGTGAGTTCTACATGAGATTTACTTTAACAAAATTGAAATTGAGGTTGACTTGAAGCTTTCCTAAGTGTTTTTCGAACCGAAATTTGGATTTGTGTTTCTGTAAGTATTGATAAATACTTTTGCAAAGTTATTTAATATATATATGTATGTGTGTATTATTCTAACACTATTCATAAATAGCGGGTTGCTTTATTTGCTTAAAATTTGTCATACAGATGTTAAATGTAGTAAAATTTTATTGCACTTGAAATAACTCTATAATTGTGTTTGTGAGAGATATATTACTCCTAAATTTATGTCACATTTAATGTAACTTTGATAAAAGGTATATCATGTTTTTTTTATAAATCACTCTTCTCTTGAATCCAAGCTTTTATTTAATATCTATTATTGTTTAATACATGCAAAACTTCTGAATAATTAGTTGTCATTTACTATTAAATTTATAAGATTGGTGGTTTACTTTTAATGCCTAAGCACCTTGACATTAGTAAAAAACTAGCATGTAACTCCATGCAAACACATGGATGCATTTAAAATTAAACAAAATTTTTATTATAAAAATATAAATAATTAGTCAAATTAATTTTTTTTAAAGCATGCAACACATGCATTCATGCATACATATAGATACATTTAAAATTAAACACAATTTTTATCATAAAATACAGATAATTAGTCAATTTTTTTTTTAAGTAAACGTAATTAGTCACATATAAAAATTCTTATCTAAATTTAATACTACTTATGATCATTTTTTTTCTAATTTTTAATAAGATAGAACATGTGATGATTTTTGTTATATGGTGATTTTTATTTTATTTATTTTTTGAAAAACATGTAGTGATTTTTACTGAGTATATGTGATTGTTTTTTTTTTTTTTAATTATATTTTATTAATATTAGATTATTAGTATTTTGAACTCATTAACTCACTTGACACAAGGATTAAAAAACTTAAGTAGACACATGGTACAAGCTTAAATGGATAATTATGGTGTAGTTCCCACATAAATTTAGATACATGACGCAAAATTGGATTATAATTTCAAATTCTAATTCAATATTCTCTAAGCTTTACCTATTAATATATATATATATATATATATAGATGACTTATAAATTTGATTTTTTTTTTAGTTATATGATTATGTTTTTTATGGTTTATAATATTAGACTCATCATTTTTTACACTAAATTAACTAATTTAGCACAAAAATTAAAAAATTTAGATAAGATGGGAGACGTGGCGCAAAATTAAACTCTAATTGAAATTCAGTTTTTACACTAAATTAACTCACTTAGTACAAAATTATAAAATTTAGATTAAATGTGACACATGGCGCAGAATTAGATTCTAATTAAATTCCAATTTGAAACTTAATTAGATTTTTTCTTTGCTTTACCTATAATTATATATATATATAAATATATATATCACTTTAATTTTTGGTAAGCATGATAGTTGTAGGAAAGAAATTTATTATGTTTATCAAAAAAATATTATGGAAAAAAAATAAAAGCATTGAGCAATATAACTTTTGTAAAGGTTACCTAAAGTCTAACTTGATCCTAATTCCTCAACTTTTTTCATTTTGCCCCATACTAATAGTAAGATAGTTTACATTTGCTCCAAACATTGCCAAATCCTTTTTTTCCCTATTTACTCCTAACTTTTAAGGCGCATTCCCATTAATTAAAAAAAAAAAAAAAATCAATTAGAATGACTCCCATCTATCTCAATAATTTAAACTTTATATAACATTGTCTTACATTCCAAAACAATAAGTTAAAGGTATATTTTACAATCAAATCACTCAACAGAATACCCACCCCCATTTGCACTATTCCTCAAAAGAACTAGTCACAATTGAGGGTTCTTATAGTTGTTAATAAAGGCTAGTTTAACCCAATATGTGCCCAATGTGGGACTCAATATCACACACCAACGTACACACAATCAATCAAATCGAGATTCTTTTAGATGCAAGCTTTTCTTTGAGGAATAGTAGACTATTTGTAAGATTTGGTGACTATTGATCCAATAGACTACTAGATCCCAAAAAAAAAGTATATATATATATATATATATACACACATATGATTGTATCGAAATACATAAGATTGGTCCTCTGTTCCCTTTTCATAGGTGAAGCTATTTGGTATTTCTAGCACGAGTCAAATATCCTATACTGCCAAGGATTTCTAGCTTTGATATAGTTAGGGTTGTAAACGAAATGAGCTTTACCAATTAGTGCATATTTGAACTTGGCTTGTAAGTAAAAGTCATAAACTTGAGTTTGGCCCGAGCACGTGATAAGCCCAAAATAATATTTGAGCTTAAGATCGTGGGAAAGCCAAAAAGTTTGAGCTTGGCTTGATTAAGCCCAAACTCAAGCTTAAGTCAAGATTTTGAGCTGGAGATCTAACAAAATTACATTATCGAATGCTTAAATCTCCAAAATCAAGTTTAAAAAAAAAAAATAGTGTACTCATTTTATCATGCTTCTAGTCCTATTTATGATTAGCTATTGTTAAAATTATAATTTTACATAATTAAATTCATTTATTCATTCTTTGTCTCTAGTTTTAGCATTTATTCAAAGCACAATTTTTGCAAGCAAAAGAAAACTTCAAAATTGGTTTTTCACAGAGAAATTAAGCAATAAAAAAAGGCTACTAGACACAAAAGCAATTCTCACACCACTTTCTCTATTTTGCTTTTTTCCTTTGTGATGTTCTTTTCTTTTTCTAAATAAATTGGATGTTATATTGTTTGTGCATGTGATAAAAGATGGAGCTACTTCAACATTTTTGCCATCCAGAACATCCCTTGGTCTTTGATGAAGATGAGAGACAACAACGGTTCTGTTATGGGTGTTGGGAACTAATATTTGGTCCTAGTTATAGGTGTATACAATGTGATATATTTACATACCCTCATCATAAATCTTGTGCCGAACTACCCCTTGGAGTGTACCACCCTTTGCACCCAATACATCCTCTTATTCTCTATAATGAAAGGACATATCACTATGACGAATATGGCAAATATGAAGAATATGGCAAATATGAAGAATATAGCAAATGTGAACTTTGTAAAGAAACTCATGATGAATACACTTATCGATGTTACTATTGCAACTTTAACCTTCACGTCAGATGTGCTATTTTACAACTTAAAGCTAAATTCCATGACCACCCATTGACTCCCATTGGCAAGTCAATCATGTTCACTTGTGACATTTGTGGCAAAGAAGGAAAGGGCATCCCTAATCTGTGTGCTCCATGCAGTCTTTGGATTCATAGAAGTTGTGCTTTTTACCCACAAAGAATCAAAGTTATACGTCACAGGCACCAGCTCCACCTCACCCATTCTTCCCTTGAATTCCATCAAACTAAGTCTCGATTTTGTCAACTTTGTGTTCAAAAAGTGGACACACGCTATGGGCTTTATTATTGCTCCAAATGCAATTTTGTTGCCCATCTTGATTGTTCTTTGGACATGAGAAACCTAGAATACATAAATATTTTGGAACATGAAGACGAAGATGAAGATTCAGAGCCTGATGAATCAGTTGACTTAACAACTTACAAAGTCAAAAAATTCATTGAAAGAGAGGATGGAACTCAAATAGCCATAGAAATTGCACACTTTAGTCATGATCATGACTTAAAGTTTGTTAATGAGGCTCAAAATAACCAAAAATGCAATGGGTGTGCACGAGACATTTGCCCTCCTTTTTATAGTTGTGTAAAGTGTAAATTCTTCCTTCATGAATCTTGTGCAAAATTACCCAAAAAAAAACGACACCCCCTTCATCGACACCCACTCACCCTCCTCGCAAAGTCACCTAGTAGGACTAAGACATTTGCATGTTATTCATGTGGTTGGCGTTGCAATGGTTTCATCTATACTTGCGAGACATGCATATTTGAACTTGATGTTCAATGTAGTTTGACACCAGACATCCTTACCCATGAAGGTCATGAGCACCAACTTATCCTCTCCAGCACAGCTAATTTACAAACTTGCACTGCTTGTGGTGGTAAAGGAAACCATGTATTCCGATGTACCAATTGTGAATTTGCATTGGACTTTAAATGCGCAACACTACCACTTTCTACAATGTACAAAGAACATGAGCATCCATTCACTCTCTGCTATTCTGCTGAAGATAACTCCAGTGAATATTATTGTGATATATGTGAAAATAAACGAGACCAAAAGCATTGGTTCTATTACTGTGGAGAATGTAGCTATCCTGCTCATCCCGAATGTATTTTTAGAAGATCCCCAAATTTCAAGTAATACACATAATGGCAACCTCTTTAGAGTTGCTTACATATTCAATTATCACCCACACTCAATACTTTCATTGAGGAAACTAAAAACCACCCTCAATGTCACAGTTGTTGTAATCCTTGTAAAGAGTTTATCTGTCAATGTGCCTAATGTAATTTCAATATAAACAAATATTGTTTATAAAAAAATATTATTTTTTTATTCTATACTAGACTTAGTCCTCAAAATTTTTGATGTGTGAAATTCATCAAATGAAATATGTAGCAATTCTTTTTAGGATAAATTACCATTTTACTTCCTAATGGTTAGACTATGAGCCAAGTTGGTCCCTAATGTTTCAAATTTGTTTGTTTTGTCCCCAACCTTTTGTTATTGTGTCAAAAGAGTCAATGTCATTAACTTTTGGGGGAAAAATGCGTACAAGGCTAATGGTGATAATGAATTTTTTTCTTTTTTGAGATAGTTATAATATGTTACTAATAAATTCACAACTCGAACCCTTTTTCCTCTAGACCCCTAAGTACTTTGTGCAAGGATAGGTAACAATTGTTTTTATGCCACCTAGATTTCCACATAGCTGCAAGTTTCATGATTCGTACTCCCTTTAGATGACATTTCAACATGTCAGTTCTTTCTTGCGAAGGCAGGGTACGTGGTACTTAACCTCCCTAAAAGCAATTTTAGACTCAAATTGATGTGAGTCTGGGAGTACAAGATGCCTCTTAAAAAGAGGCAAAAGGAGTCGCCACCTAGTTATAGGTCTAGGAACCAAAACACGACTCCATGAAGGTCTTCCCACCAAACAAGGTCCGGAGTTAGGGTACACAATGGGAAGAGGTTAGGCACCCCAAGCCTGCTCAATCGTAGCTAGAGGTTGTTTACATGCCATGTGAAACAAATATGAAAAGCGTAGTAGACATGTGAAAGGCAAACTATCATGTGAAGGTCCAAGGAAGGTGTAAGCATATGCAAAACTGATCTTGTGAACATGAAAGAATGTATCCAAACATGTGAACATGCAAGTGTGTGAAGATATGAACATTCAAGCATGGGAATATCTAAACATATGAACATGTGAGCATCTAAACAAGGGAAGATGTGAGCATATAAGCATGTGAGCATATGAGCGTTTAAGCATGAAGACATGTGGACATGGTTGAATGTGAAGATATGGACATTTAAGCATGTGAGCATGTGAACACAAATACATGTGACAATATGATCATTAAAGCGTATGAGCATAGGAGCATCCAAACATGTGATCATCAAAGCGTATGAGCATGGGAGCATCCAAACATGTGATTGCTTGCTCACTCCCAAGTGCAGGAGATCGTAGCAATATAATTCTCGGAGTACCGAGGTCGAACCACAAGGAGTGGGGTAAATTCAAAAACAATATAATTAAAAAAAAATTTGGGTGAAGAAGAAAAATATTTTTGCTTGGTGAGTGTTAACAAGAATAATGATAAAAACTAATTTAAATCAATAATGTAAATACTAGGGCATCGGGGTGTTTCCCTATATCGATATGAAATTCTTTGTGATCTAAGAAAATATCTATTTCATAATTGATTGTTCTTATACAATTAAAAACTTATGATTCGGTTGAACTGAGACAATTCAAGAACGCATGATAACCTCGATTGATAATGCGGTTAGAAAAGTTTTCAGAAAAACCTATTCACTTTAAAACCTGATTTCTATTTGAAACTATTAGAAATTCATCTAAACAATAAGAAAAATATGATTGAACTTATTGAAAGCATGGAAGAACTAATGCATCAAAAGAAATCTAATTGAACAATCAAATATGTTGTAGATAAAATCCTAGAAAGAATTACATTGAATATTCATACCATATAGAAGAAACATAACCCCTAGCCCTAGCAAAGAGTTTAGGCTGCCATTAGAGAAAGGAAAATACAATTTTTTTCTCTCCAAAATTCGTTTTCCACTGTCCAAAGAAAAAAACTTTTACTATTTTAATTTCCGTCCAGGTTTACAGCAGTAACTTGTGAGTTAATTTTGGCCTTCAAAAATTGAGAATTTAGAAAAACTCAAAACTGGAAAGTTGTAGATATTTAAGTCACGGTTCCAACCCATCTGGCCTTGTGTCAATTGGATTTTTGAGGAGAGAGATACACCCAAAATACTGATCAGTGCTCAAATCAGATTTTTCCTTTTCAGATTCTGCTTCTTTGATTTCTTTCCTTATTTGAAGCTTCCAATCATGGTAGACGATCCAAGCACTCCAGCTGCACCTCCTTAGACATTTAAGCATGGCCCTTTAGCTCCACTTTAATTCTAGTTTGGCCTCCATTCTCTCACAAATTCTTGTAAACTCATCTTTCTCACATGATTTCCTGAAAGTAGAAAATTACATACAATGAATAGCATCTTATTCAAGAAATTATGTAAAGATAAATAATAGGGACTAATGCAAATCATGGCTTAATTATACAAATTAAGTATAGTAATAAGGAGATAACGCCCATATAAATATATAACAAGTATACATTTTAAGGCGTTATCAGTGATCATCAAAGTAAGTGAGTGTGCGATCATCAAAGCATGTAGACATGTGAGCATGAGAGCATATGTGCATGTGAACATGTGAGCATGAGAGCATATGTGCATGTGAACATGTGAGCATACAAGCATGTGAGGATATATAAGCATGTGAGCATGTACCTTTTACTGCTCAATCACCTCATCATTTAAGCACGATCATTAACGTGCGTAAGCGAACGTCCAATTGCATGATCACTTAAGCATCTAAATATATTATCATCCAAGTGTGTGCACATGTGGATATCAAACAAAGGGTTGAATACTTAATGATAATTAATGATTAAGTCTTATGAAAAAGTGACACTTAATTGGAGTGGAGTCTTCATGAAATCTTGAATGTCTTTCCTTTATTAAACTCAACATCATTTATTAAAAAAACTCTTGGTCTTTAGATGTATTTTTGCTTTTTAAAGCGTTCTTTAATCAATTGACTTTTATTCCCTTAGATAAAAAATTTGTTTGAATTTAAATATCCGGGACTCTTAGGAAGTATCATCAAATTAGAGAAGCCATCAAATGCTTTGTCCTTTTCTAATTAACATTCAAATTCAAATTTAACTATCTTCAATATATTAGGCAATATGATCTCTTGATTGTTAACAATTTTTGAATTAAACCATTAAACCTTTTAGGAAAGATTAGCAACTAATACCTCATTATTCACTTGTCTTTTTCTTAATTGACTTTTAGGTTTGAATTCAAATTAGTCATTTTTTATCACTAAAGCTTGATTACCTCAAATTGGAAAGATTTTAATCTAGAATTTGACTTTAATCTTTTAGGGAAAATCTTCCAATTAATGCTCAATTACCTTTCATAATTATCTTTCAGATTTTATGACCACTTTGATGAACCCCAGAAGTTAAAAAGGAAAGAAAACTATATACAAGATTTTTAGGTATTTTTGGTATTTTGTAATATATTGCATGTGATACAAAAGGAAACAAAACAAGTCAGCAAATACCTATTAAAAGCAAATAAAACAAATAAGGAAAGATAATAAAACATGGCATTTAAGCAAATAAAGAAAAAAAAAGGAAAGAAATCTGGGTTCTGCCTTGATTGGCGTATGCCATAAGAAAGATGTGTACACATCCTTCTGCTGGCATATGCGTCTAGGCTTCAAGCTGGATTCCTAGAAAAAGCAACAAGAACAAGATGATGCGTACACACCTAGAGGTAGATTCTAGGGTTTTAACATATTTGCAACAAAACAAAGAAATTAAATCAAACAAAAAACATAGAACATGACATGATACATAAATATTGTATTCAATAATTAAAACAACATAAAAACACCAAATAAACAAGAATTGACTGGTCCCTCGGCTGAAATCAACTACCAGATTAAAAACTTGGATAAATGTTGGTTTTGGATACGTGGTTAAGAAACCTAAGATTGATGAAAGGATGGCTATGGGATCACAAAAATGGTTAGTATGATTGAGAAATCATGAGAAAATAATTAGTTTTACGATAACCAAGGGTTTAAAAACTTAATCAAATCCTCATAAAAACTCTTCTCACACTCTTAAAAACTCGATAAGTATTCTGGAGTCATTGTAGCAAAGCTTCTGCTATGGGTGAAAAGTGGGAATCTTTTTGGTGGTGGAAAGTGGGGTTATATATAGGCTTAGTGAGGCTAGGGGTTTTTTTTTTTTTTTTTTTTTTTTTTTTTTTTTATGATTGGCATTTTAATCAATCAATGGGCCAAATCAATTGACCAAAAATCCCACCAAAAATGGAAAAATCAGTTTTAGGCTTCTAACCAAAAGAATGCATACTAGTTCAAAAAAAAAAAAAAAAAAACCAAAAGAATGCATACGTATTAAATTAAGTGTGTACACGTTCATACGCACACGTATGCACTTTTTGTAAGCCTTCTAGAAATTGGGCTTCAAAAAGGGTTTAGGGCTTAAAAAAAGGACTTTGGGCTTCGTACTTGGTTTCTTGGATCAGATTTTGGGCTCTATTAAGTCATTAGGCTCCACAGATGGTGTTGATAATTTTGGTAGAGATTTGATTTCTCGTCATTGGGATTAGGGGGCTTGGATATAGGTTAGAATGAAATGGGATGCCTACAATTGCCATATTGCTTCAATAAAAAAAAAAAATCAAAAAAATTTCTCTTTCACAAAAAAATTTCTCACTAACCTAACACCCACTTTCCCCCCCAAAAAAAAAAAAAAAAAAAAAAAAAGAAGGCGTAAATGCACTTTCAGTCCATACATTTTGACTCGATTTCTATTTTGGTCCCTGCATTTTAATTTTACCACTTTTAGCCCCTAAACCAATTAACGCGTTTCATTTTGGTCCTTTCCGTCAGTCAACCGATGGAAATTGCTGAGGCGGCTACCAGAAGAATTAAAATATTATAAAAATGCCACATCACTCCTAACACATCAGCATATAAATTTAAAAAATTAATTTATTAATTTTAACTAAATAATAAAATTAAAAACTAAACTTCACATGAACCCAGAAGCTTATCAAGACCTGTGAACCCAGACCGAAACTAAACTAAACTAAACTTCACATGAACCCAAACTTCACATAAACTTAACTAATTTATTGGATTTGAACACCACACGGCCAGACCTTCCCTAGCACCGATTGCAGTGGTGAACCCAGACCGAAACTTCCACCGATTGCACCTGTGAACCTAGATAGACCAAACCCAATCCCCACGAACCCATCAGCTCTTGTGAACTCAGGCGACAGCGGTGGCTCCAGTCAGCCTTGGCGGCCACGGCCACGGCTTCAGGTGGCCTCGATGGCGACGTCTAGACTCCCCCAGCTCTTCTCGTGTGTCTCTTTTTGGATTTGGCCTTTGTAAGTCTTAGATTTAGAGAGAGAGAGAGGGAGAGAATGAGATGAGGCCGGCGATTTGGAGCAGATCTAAAGGAAGGAGGCCGGCGGTGGTTTAGAGAGAATGGAACTCGATCTCGGCCTCCGTCTCGGCCACAATGGAGCTTGCCGGTCTCGGCCTTCATCCTGGTCTTGGCCACAATGGAGCTTGCCGATCTTGACCACTGTCTTGGCGTGGGTTTGTTAACTGATCGATGGGTTTGGTGACTTTTTCAGTGGCAGTGGTGGTCATGTTCTAGAATTTTTGTGGGTTTTTGAGCTGAAGTTCATGTTATGAAGAAATGTTTTTTATCGATGGGGTGGTGGTGGCTTGATTGTGTCAGTCATTGGTGGTGGGATCTGGGTTTGTTTGTGTTGGTTTGGGTTTGATTGTGTTGATCTGGGTTTGTTGTGATTGGTTTCTTGATCTGGGTTTAATCTGGGTTTGATTTGCTGAGAATTTGGTGTTGATTTTGTTAGAATTTGGGGAAGAACATGAAGAATTCGATGATCTTGATTTGTGGTAGATCTGATGGTGCTGGGTTTGACGATCTCTGAGGTGTTGAATTTGGGTTTTTCTTCTTGTTTTCATTTATGTCCTAGTGATCTGGGTTTGAGTTCTTAGGTTGCTGGGTTTGTGTTCTTGTGATCTGGGTTTGATTTTTGGTTGCTGGGTTTGATTTGGGAAGAATATGAAGAACAAGTTGTAAAATGAAGAACAATCTGAAGAACATAAAGAACAATCTTAATTCATGTGAATTTTAGTTTTTAATTCTGTTTTTAATTTTATTATTTAGTTAAAATTAATAAATTAATTTTTTAAATTTATATGCTGATGCGTCAGGAGTGATTTGTCATTTTTATAATATTTTAATTCTTCCGGCTGCCACCTCAGCAATTTCCGTCTGTTGACTGACGGAAAGGACCAAAATGAAACGCGTTAATTGGTTTAGGGACTAAAAGTGATAAAATAAAATGTAGGGACCAAAATAGAAATCGAATCAAAACGTAGGGACTAAAAGTGCATTTACACTAAAAAAGAATCCACAATGAAACTTGGGTGGAAGCGCTAATTAGCAACGACAACCCCTCATCAAGTGACCACCAACAGAAGAAAAAAAATTCACAATCTTCGTAATCGTTGTCATAGATCATATGTGGAAAGTGAGAAATCAAGTACTATTCGATGAAAATATTGATTTGGAGAAAGAAATTAAAAATCAACCAAAGATTCTAAGTGCATAGCAATGTAAATGAGATCCATTGGCACAAAGGGAAAAGGAAAGAAGAGCCAAAGTGGAGAAAGATGGAACATAGAACAGTAAAGACAAACTACGGTGCGATGAATGTGAGCAATAGTGGTGGCAAAAGAGCACAATCTAATGTAGGTGATCTTTGAGGGGGACTTAGAATCATGCTTTGATGCCATTGTTGCAAGAAAGCCTAGGCTTCCTTGGGGATTTCTTCGGGAAAGTAAGTGTTAGGTTCGTTAGAAAATTTTGAGAGAGATTTTTTTTCTTTTTTAGTCAAGCCACGTGGTAGTCAGTGTGGAACCCAAGTGGCATAAAAATAACTTTTTACTATCACTGTCAGCCATGTAAGGATTTTTTATCCAAAACTTAACTATAGAGACTATTTTGACACAATACTAAAAAATTAAGGATTAAATTGACACATTTTGAATCGTTAGAGACCAATTTAACACAGTGTAAACATTAGGAACCAAAATGGTAATTTACCTGACTTTTTAAAGCTCTTTCTTGGTATCATAGTTCAAATAAGATATAAATACATTGCACCAACTCATTGTATCCACTTAAATCCCCGATGTAATCATTAGCACCCACTTTGGGGGTAGTGTCTCTAAGCCCACATAACGTTACCGGGCTGGCTCTTATACCATAAATATTGTCACGCCCTAAACCTAACCAAGAGGGCTAAGCACACAACAATAGCCACACACTTACTAGTTTTTTCACCTTATAAGCATGTAATGTCTTCAGAGGGCAATAATAAACCTCAACAGTTGCCATATTAAATTAAATAAAATTAAGCACAAAAGTCCAAAATAATAATAATCTCCATCACTACTAAAAAGAGACTAAATCTCATAAGACTAGGAGTCTAAACAAAAGGTAATTTTTAAACATAAAAGTCCAAATCTTACTCCAGTAAATCCTAAATTTCCCTCATGCGCACATCCTAGCGAAAGCACATAAACATGCTATTCTTCAAGATCAAAATCTGAAAGGGCAAAGAGGGGTGAGTTGACAACTTAATAAGTATTCAAATCCTAACTAGTTGAAACAAGC
Organism: Quercus robur; assembly: GCF_932294415.1. Classification (NCBI taxonomy): domain Eukaryota; kingdom Viridiplantae; phylum Streptophyta; class Magnoliopsida; order Fagales; family Fagaceae; genus Quercus; species Quercus robur. The sequence goes on along the minus strand of NC_065538.1, from coordinate 10,656,920 downwards.
ATATAGATTGACAAAATAATACATTGTGCATAAGGTCAAATATTTCACATGTATTAAAGTTAATATATATATATATATAATGTGGATTCTAAAAACATAAGAAGTTTTATGGACTTAAAATAGTTCATATATTCAAAGATATTCACATTCTTAACAATCTTATATATATATGACTATGGTCACGTTATATCCTCATGACTAGGCATCAGATTTAGATGAAACTAGTTATGTGCTAATATATATCCCTTATTAGCTAGGTCCAAAAACATGATAGGCTCGTGATGCTATAGATGAAACTAGTTTCGATACCAATGAATAACTCTCGTTGGTTGGGTATCAGAGATTCAAAGCATGGTCAGATTATCCAAAAACATAATTCAAACAAAAATATCTCATTTAACTACTTGTGTAAAATTATATACATAGAAATTAAATATATTTATGATGAGTCCTTATTCTTTATATTAAATATATATAGCTAACACAATTAAAATAAACATTGTAACAATTGTAAAACATTATTCAGTACCTAATAATACAATAGTATAAGCAAAAATAAAAAAAATTAGGAGTAAGTTACTTACCACAACTACCACACCACAATATGCACTCCTCCCTAACATCTCGTCTAAAATACTTAAATATCACCTAAAGCATATTTTCATGTACTATTTACTCAATAGCAAAATAATTAAAGAAAATCTTGCAATGGTACTGACTAGAAGAGAAACTTCTAAAGTATTCAAAAATTTTCCGCTACTAATATCTCACACCCTATAGTCCATATATTCTCACTTTTTTCTTTTTTTTTTAACTTTCGTGCCACCATTAATTCCTAGACAAGTCGGACTCAGGTTAAAAAAAGCTTGTTTATATTTGTTTGTTTATAAATAACTCAAGCTTGAGTCTTAGTTTTTGGCTTGTTTAATAAAGCCAAGCCCAAGCAAAACAATTTGTTCATGAACAAGTTAGTGAGCTATAAGGCTCGATACAAAACAAGTAGAGCATAGACTTATATATAAGCTTCATATGTGTTTGTTAAATAAACCTATTACACATATCTTAATAATGACATGGCCAAAGTGGGACTACTACCTATTACCTTTTTTTTTTCTTCCCTCTAAACTAACCTAGAACTACTTTATAGTTTAGACTTTAGTTAGATTTTTTTAAAATAAAAATAAAAATTTAAGTGGGCCACGTATGGTCCTTCCCTATCTCATTTATAATAGTTAAAAACAAGTTTTGATCTAATGTGGGTGCAAAAATTGTACTTTGAATAAATGCTAAAACTATAAACAATGAAGAATGAAATTAATTATGTAAAATTGTAATTTGAACAATAGCTAATCATAAATGGGACTAGAAGTGTGATAAAATGAGTATGCTATTTTTTTAAAACTTGATTTGTGAAGATTTAAGTATTCGCTAATGTAATTTTGTTAGATCTCAAACTCAAAAGCTTGACTCAAGCTTTAGTTTGGGCTTGATATTAAGCTCGAGCTTGACTTGACTAATTAATCAAGCCAAGCCAAGCTCAAACTTTCTGGTTTTCCCACAGGCTCAAGCTCAAACATTATTCTAGGCTTGTCATGAGCTTGAGCCAATCTCGAGCTTTAGGCTTTTATTGACAAGCCAAACTCAAACAAGCACTAATCGGCAAAAGTCAACTCATTTACAACACTACCTATATCAAAGCCAGAAATCTTTGCCAATATAGGATATATGACTCATGCTAGAAATATGAAGTAGCATCACTTGTGAAAAGGGATCAAAGGACCCATCTTATGTATTTCAGAACCTTCGTGTGTGTGTGTAGTCTATTGGATCAATAGTCCCTAAATCAAACATAGAAATTGTAGTTTCTATCCACAATTAAATGCAACACGGTACATCTAAAAGAACTATATTAGATCATTACATCTGGGTTTCTAAAAATTTGTCATTTTTTCCATCTAAAAAGTTACTTTATCTACTATACAATACCATTTCAAAATTCATCCAACATCTCATTTCTTATTTTTCACATCAAACCCAATATTGTTCAATTTTTAACCTATTTCACTCCCTTTATCTCTCTTCCTCATTGTCTCTCTCATCCTCTCTATCTCCTTCTTTCTTTAGCCACAAATATAACCAATCGCCACCACCATTAGAACAACCACCACTAGCCCAATCAAAACCCATCCCAAAATCAAATCCATAGCTCCCCCCCCCCCCCCCCCAAAAAAAAAAACAAGTAAATAAACTAAACTAAACTTAACCATAGCAGCCACCAACCCCACTTAGAATCCAGCAACACCACCACCACCACCAGCATCAACAGCCACCATTGCCAAATCCATACCCATAAACCCAAATAATATAAATAAAATAAAATAAAAAACAAAAACCAAATAAGAAATGCAACCCATTACCACCAACCACAAAAACCACAGCAACCATCATCGCTAAATCCACAACTGCTACCTTCACACCACCAACAGGTGCCAGCAACCACCATAATCACCAAAAATACCCACAACAACCCATAAATCCACCAGGGATAAAAAGAGAGGTGGAGAGAGAGGGAAGCAAATAGAGATAGAGATGAAGATGAATAAGAGGGAGGCAAAGGAGAGAGGGAGGCTAAGATGAGAGATAGGGAGGCAGAGGAAAGTGAAAGAGAGGCTGAGAGAGAAAGAGTGAGAGATAATGTGAGGAGAGAGGGTTGAATAAAATATAATTTTTTTAGTTTTAGAAACTTGCTAATTTAATGTGTGAAAGTAGGAATTTACTATAGTAAGGTTGTAAAAATATTTAGCTTTAAGAACCTGGATAATGACTTGTTTTTGGTGTTAAGAGCTTAAATTGCAATTTATGGGGTTTTACACCACCAATGCTAATGCTCTTACCGAGAAGATTTAACACCTGATTCCCAAAGTTTTAAGCCTAAACCCTTCTTCGTTTACATCATAAAACTCATAAGATATTTAGACAGTCTTTCTATTGGCTAATTTAATGATAAAAATTTTTCTAAATTCATATAAAACTTAAATTGATGAGATTTCTTAAGCTTTTACCTCAAGTGTGATATCAGTTTTTCTCTACTTGAATATCCTAAGAAGTCTTCTCTCTCAAAATATCTGTAGATATACACTAAATTAATTAGCTTATAAATAGCTAGGTCTTCAACCTTGTTTTCTAAAACTCCCTTTGTAATATTAATTATAAAAATTGACCCCACAAAAAAAAGGTATATGTAAATACCCCACTTTTTAAGTCTTTTTTTCCCGAGTATTACACCTAATACTAAACACCTTATGTGTTGCTCAATCACGCCAATAAAACACCAATCATGCCCAAATTATTTGCATACTTCTACACAGCCATATAAACCCCACACACACACACACACATCACCAAAAAAAAAAAAAAGCCTTCAATCTTTCTTAAAATCCTAGAGCCACCAAGCCTTGCCTCAAGCTTTCAAGCGAAAGAAAACTTAAAAATTGGTCTTCCACACAAAAATTGAGCAATAAAGAAATTCTACTAGACTCAAAAGCAATTCTCACACCTCTTTCTCTATTTGTTTTCTTTTGTGATGTTCTTTTCTTTTTCTAAACAAATTGGATGTTATATTGTTTGTGCATGTGATAGAAGATGGAGCAACTTCAGCATTTTTGTCATCTAGAACATCCCTTGGTCTTCAATGAAGATGAGAGAAATAAAGGGTCTTGTTCTGGGTGTTGGAACCAAATATTGGGTCCTAGCTATAGTTGTATACAATGTGATAGGTATATGTTCCTTCATCATAAATTATGTGCAGAACTACCCCTTGGAGTGCACCACCCTTTGCATCCAATATATCCTCTTATTCTTTTTAACGAAAGGATATATCGGTACGAAGAATAAGGCAAATGTGAAAAATATGGAAAATGTGAAATCTGTAAAGAAACTCATGATGAATACACTTATTAATGTTACTATTGCAACTTGAACCTTCATATCTGATTTTTTATTTTACAACTTAAAGTCGAATTCCATGGTCACCCATTGACTTCCATTGGCAAGTTAATCAAGTTCACTTGTGACATTCATGGGAAAAAAAAAAGGAAAGGATGTCCCTAATCTATGTGCTCCATGTAGTTTTTGGGTCCATAGAAGTTGTGCTTTTTACCTACAAAGAGTCAAAGTTATATGTCATGAGCACCCGCTCCACCAAACCCATTCTTCTCTTGAATTCCATCAATCTAACTCTCGATTTTGTCAACTTTGTGTTCAAAAAGTAGGCACACGTGATGGGCTTTAGTATTGCTCCAAATGCAATTTTGTTTCCCATCTCAATTGTTCTTTTGCCACAAAAAATGTGGAGTACATAAATTTTTTTGGAACATAAAGATGAAGATAAAGATTCAGAGCTCAATGAATTAGTTGACTTAATAACTTACAAAGTCTAAAAATTCATCAAAAGAGAGGATGGAACTCAAATAGTCACAAAAATCACACACTTTAGTCATGAGCATGACTTAAAGTTTGCTAATGAGGCTCAAAATAACCAAAATTGCAATGGATGTGCACAAGACATTCTCCCTCCTTTTTGTAGCTGTGTAAAGTGTAGTTTCTTTCTTCATGAATCTTGTGCAAAATTACAAAAAAAAAAAAAAAAAAAAGACACCCGCTTTATCAACACCCACTCACCCTCCTCACAAAATCACTTAGTAGGACTAAGACATTTGTGTGTTATTCATGTGGTTGGTATTGCAATGGTTTTATCTATACTTGTGAGACATGCATATTTGAACTTGATATTCAATATTGTTTGACATCAGAAATCATTACCCATGAAGGTCATGAGCACCAACTTCTCCTCTCCAGCACAAGTAATTTACAAAGTTGCATTGCTTGTGGTGCTAGAGGAAACTATGTATTCCAATGTACCGCTTGTGAATTTGCATTGGACTTTATATGTGCAACACTACCACTTTCTACAATGTACAAAAAACATTAGTATCCATTTACTCTTTGCTATTCTACTAAAGATGACTCTGGTGAATATTCTTGTGATATATGTGAAGAAGAATGAGATCTAAAGCATTGGTTCTACTACTATGCATAATGTAGTTATCTTGCTCATCCCATGTGTATTTTTTTGAGATCCCCAAATTTCAATTAATACATAAAACGGCAACCTCTTTAGAGGTGCATACACATTTGGTTATCACCCAAACTCAATACGTTCATTGAGAAAACTAAAAACCACTCTCAATGTAACAGTTGTTGTGATCCTTGTAAAGTATTTATCTATCAATATGCCCAATGTAATTTCAATAATAATAATAAAAATATTGTTTATAAAATAATGTTAAATTTTATTCTATAATAGACTTAGTACATGAAATTTATGATGTGTGAAATTCATCAAATGAAATATGCAACAATTCTTTTAGGGTAAATTACTATTTTATTTCCTAACATTTACACTATGTGCTAAATTGGTCCCCAATGTTTCAAATGTGTTAGTTTTGTCCCTAACATTTTGTTATTGTGTCAAAATGCTAATGTGGCTAATGGTCTTTATGCTTTAGCTATCAAGGCAGATAAGTAATTTACCATTTTACTAGTTTCTTTTAAATGGTATTTTGGTTCTTCTATGCTTAGAGAGCTGTTCTAAGTTACTATATAAATAATTTGGCTCCAATTAATAAATCAATGCATGTTTTGCATAAACTTAGTGAATTTTTCTACTTTCAAGTCTTATTTCTTAGGTGAATTTCCTTTGGGTGGTGAGTCTTGTTCTAAACCTATTTGGTGGATTTCACTGAGTGATTAACTTATTTAAACCCTGTATTCTAGTAAAATTCTTTTTGATGGTAATAATTTGTATCACATTAGTATTTTACCTAGGTGGTACAATATTTATCAACCTTGTGTGTTTGGTTAGTTTCATCTTTCCAAATACATCAATCCCATTTTTTGTATCAGTTTGATATGACTATTTTTTTCAATCTCAACCATTAAATAAATAAAAGAAAAATTAAAAGTAAAAAAGTGGAAGTCGTAAAATTTTTTGTGAGAGGAAAAGGGTGTAATTGCACCCTTACCCATTCCAGCAATGTAACACCTGAAAGAATAATAAATTTAATGCTAGTAATGGGCAACAACTGGTTGTGGATGTTAATCATAAGGATGTAAAAGAAAGGAAAATTTTCAAGTGAAGAGGTGTAAGTTCAATAATTGTATCCATGGTGACAATTCCAAATTAGTAAGCAATAATATGCAATAATAAATGCTAATGGTGGAAAGGCAATACTAGGCGTTGAAGGGGCTAAAGGTACAAAGCCTTTTAGTGGAGAGGGAGCTTTTGATGAGTGAGGGACATGGCAAGTCACAAACATTGATGAAGGATGGTGGGAGAGTTTACTTTGATTCTCACACTTTTTTATGTTTTAAAATATAGATGTTCTCACATTAATTATGGATATGTGTGTGAAGCAGTGAATGTGAACAAGTGTGAAATACTAATATTTGCAAAAATAGAAATAGAGTGGTTAAAGTTCCCATTGATCATGATAAAAGTTATGGGGCCATGCGAAGATAAATCAATGAACACTCAAATAATGGAGAACTTATTTCCATCGATATGTTCCAAAAGGACAGTCTAGGCAGAAGTTCAAAATGAAGGCCGATATTGACACAACTTGCGATAAAAAAATGCCAGGTGTTGACACCCCACTTTGCAACTTGCATTTAACCTCACATAGAGGGTAAAAGAGTAATTTCACCTTGAAAATAGACATTTTAATTGCGGTCTATAGATCCTTAATTTCATTTCATCAAAGTGATCTTGATGTTATAATGATCAAATTGATTGGTCATAAGCCTTAGTCGGACCATCAAATTGAAAGTTGTAAAGTGGTGGGCTGTGCTAGTGGTGTTGGGCTGCTTCCTACGGCACTAGGCCCAAGTTTTCTGGATAAGGGAGTTTGGACCGGTCCAGCTGCAACTCATGTTGGTCCGGCTTGTGCGCAAACTAGGCCAGGTTTTGTCAGGAATGTGCTTACAGCAGGCAGAACTGTTTCAGGCAAATTGTGGCAAACAGACATAATAATAATAAAATAAACAAAATATCTGGCCACTCATTGGAAAATGACCAAACAGCCCTTGAACACAGTTACAACAGCAATATTAATCATTTTTATAGAAGGGAAAGAACAGAACAGAAGTTAACAAGTATTAATATGTATGGGTTAATCAGAATGTTAGGAAAATCAACTAAAGTCCAGTCTGCAGGAGCAAAGCCACAGAGGAAAGAACGTTTCTTCTCAACGCAATTAATCTCTCACGAAAAGTCCTGTCGTGGAGATTAACTACCCTGAGGGAAACGAACGTGAGTGGTTTATGCACAGAGACTCCTTGAGGTTTTCACAGAGAGCAGGATTTCATGAGGGAGAAAGGGAATCAATCTATCGATGCATGTCTGCCGTTCTAATCCTCACTTTGTCTTTCTTTCTGGTTGTTCTTTCTTTCTTTCCCACTCGTTTCTTTTTCTATTTCTCAGTTTCTCTTTTCAAGTTCCTATTTCTTAGTCAAAGTTCCCATCGTTCCTCTGTTTTTCTGCTCACGGCAAGACCCTTTTTTTATAGTGCCTGCCGTGACCGGATTTTACTGTTTAAGCCCTTAACTTCCTTTTTCTGGTCTGGGTGTACTGGCCGACCATCACTATTCCATCTGTGTGCCACCCTCCCATCACCAAACAAGGAAGAGTATTTTATTTGTTTGTCTGCCGTGGCACCCTTTCCTACTACGGTCTGGGTTCTTTCTCTCTCCCTATCCCTCATGGCATGCACCTAGTGGTTCCAACTTAGCTTGCCTCATTTGGGTAGTAAGTCATCCCAGCAGGACACCTCCCCAAAAGAGCCTGAGCTGGAACCTCAAAAATAGATTTTTCCCCTCTCCCCACCACCAAACCATGCTCTCTGAATCTCTAACCCCCAACCTCACCATGCTCTGTATTGGCTGGGTACAGGCTGGTGGTGTGTGGGCCTTGCGTGTGCCTTCCTTCCATATGTGTCCAAAATCTGCCAACTGCCCATTCGTCTGTCGTGGTCTGGAGGCTTGCCTGCATAGCCTACCGTCCGTTTTCTTTGACCTTTTATGTGGGCTGCTTTTTGATTTCCCGCTCCTCTTAGGAGCTGGGCTTTATTTGATGATGAGCCTTATATTTCTTTGGCCCACTTCTTGGTTTCCCTCATTTCCTGCCATATTGTTCTGTTATTCCTGCTGTAATGATTTAATCCTGCTGGGCTTCTTTAGGCCAGCCGTTTACTCTTTCTCCCAGTAGCTTGATATGGCCACTGGTTTTTCTTACTTATGGGCTCCTGTGTCCCTTTTGTGTTTCTCTTAGGCATCTTTGGCCCATTTGCTTTCTTTGAGCTTCCTTGGCCCTTTTGCTAATTCTGCATTCCCATGGGCTTTTACTAACTTCATTGGGCTTCCCTGGCCTAATTACCTTATTCTCATCCTTGGGGTTCATAGGCCTGCCATAAACCCCTTACTTTCTCAGTTTGCATTACTTTGGGCCTGCAACGACCCTTTCTCACTTTTCTACATCATACACTGCCCATGGGATGCTATTTCTCTCTTTCCGGGCTTCTTTAAGCCCACTTGCCTCTTCAAGGCCCATTCGTTTATTTCTTGGGTCTGTGATCCATTATTTCTGCCGCTTGAGCCTAATGGTTTTGCTGTCTACTTGCCAATTCTTTGCTGCCCTTGTTATTGGGCTTTCCTCCTTTCTACTTAGATTCCCACAAATGGCCCTCAACAAAAGTTATCGTCAAATCAAGTTTTAATTTCCGAGATACACTATCACAAATTAAGTCCAACTAGAATAAACTTGAACAAGCATTAAAACAAACATGTGATTCATTATAATATAGAAAGAAAGGAACTCATAAACTAATTATTTACTTGCATGAATGATTAAACAAAAGGCGGAATTACTTTAGAAGTCATAGATAATGGATCTCTCTGGGATCCAAAGAATTGCCACTTAACAAAAAAGAAAATCTTAAAGTAAAACTTGCAAAGTTTCTTTTACATTAAGGGGAATAGTGGTGCTGAATTTTGGGTTTCCTCCTCTACTTATAAAAGAGTATCTACTTAAAAAATAAGCTAGGGTTGCTTTTGAAGTCAACAGACACGAGTTAGGTCAAATTTTATCCCTAAAAAATCGAATTTGATGAGTTTTGACCTGAATAAAACGTATCTGGGCCAATTTAGCAATTTGTGCCAATCGGCACTGTTGAAGTGCAGATTAGCAGTTACCAACTGTCGATTGGTACTTCACAAGTGTCGATTCGCACTGTTGAAGTGCTAATTGGCACTCCTAACAGCTTTGTCCAGAATTTGTTTTCTTACACATTTTGGACTCTTTTTGGCATTTTTCTAAGTTGGTAATTGTATTTGGACGTGTCTTGGACTTGTATTCTTGATAAAATTCATCTTAAATTGATAATTAAAACTTTAAAATAATTATCTCAACGATAATTACCCTAAAAACTTAACTATCAGTTCAATTTTAATATTATCAGATCATTTCTTTTATTCCAATGCAACCAATCTTATTTTAATCAAAATAAACCACCAATCACAGATATTCATTTAATTAATTTTAAATGTTAATAAATCAAAATTAATTTCAATTAATCATGTGTGATCAGTTCCACCCAAATGAATGCATATAAACCATTAAAACTTGATCTTGTGATATCTTTCGATTCAACCTTTAGATTTGAAAACAGAACATATTGTCATGATCGTTAAAGTCTCAAGGTCATTTTTATGATATGTGATGGATGACTTAATGAATGAAAAAAAAAAAATCATGATTTTTGGGTACTTAGAATGATTCTTTGGATCACCTTCCAAGGTTAAATTATGGGTGGGAAATTGAGTGTCTACCATGCCTAACTCCTTCCCATCTTGTAACATAGCCTTTGAGTTTAGATCAAGGGTTAGTAAATCAAATACTTATCCATGTAATTTTGAATCTCTAGATTGTAACTAGGAAACAAAATCATGTACTTTATCTTAGATTGTATCTAGGACCAAAGCCACATGATTTTCTATGATCAATGTACATTCATTCTCAAATCAATAAAATTATGAATTTCTCAATTATAGTTTTTTTTTTTTTTTTTTTTGCAATAATTAAATAAGTAGAGACTCTATTGTAAAACTCTTAATCTAAAGGGGAAAATATAATCAATCAAACCTCCAGTTTGAGAGACAATAATACGACTCCACCCATTCCAGTGGGTTTGGCCCAATCTAGTCAATTCAAAACAAACCGGGAGTGTGGTCTCTCACATCTAGATGGGGGCATATTTGATGATTCGGACACTACAGAAATAGGTAGGAGTTGGAAACTAGCTTCACAAAGATCAATGAAACTTTTAAGATGGTATTGCCTAGGGCTTGGGAGCCGTCATGCAGTGAGAAACATTTATCGAACTAGTGTGTAATCCCGTGCATATGCACGAAGACATTTAAAAATAATCATAATTATATATATATATATATATATATATATATATATATATTACAAGAGTTTCAGGACATGAATAAGAAGGCTCGTCGGGTAGTTGATCATAGCAAGGATTTACGGTGGAAGCTTCCTGATTATGGTCTTTACTGATCAAGCTAGTGTAGGTTTAGGGGTGGTCATTAGAGATTGGGAGGGGTAGATCATTGTTGCATTAACCCAAAAAGTGAGGTATCCGAATTCAATTGATTTGGTGGAAGCTTTAGAAGCCAGTAAAGCCATCAGTTTTGCCAAGGAGCTCATTATTCATCAAATGGTGGTTGAAGGAGACTCATTGCGGTTTATTTAGGCCATCAACGATGCAAGCCAGTACGGACTATGTATGGACATGTTATTGATGATATTAGAATTTTGTCTTCCACTATTTGTTGTAGTTTTTTGCATGTTAAGCGAAAGGGTGATAATTAGCTCATGTCCTTGCTCGTAAAGTAGTTTTATCTGTAGATACTGATGTGTGGTTGGAAGATCTACACAATAATTCACTTGCCGCAAAAATTTAAAAATTAGATGGGACACATGGCGCAAAAAAAAAAAAAAAAAAAAAATCCTCAATGAAACTTGGGCGGAAGTGCTAATTAGCAACAAAATCCCTCATTAAGTGACCACCAATAGAAAAAAAAATTCACAATCTTCACAACCATTGTCATAGATCATATGTGAAAAGTGAGAAATCAAGTACTATTCAATGAAAATATTGATTTGGAAAAAGAAATTAAAAATAAACCAAAGATTCTCAGTGCGTAGCAATGTAAATGAGATCCATTGGCACAAAGAGAAAAGGAAAGATGAGCCAAAGTGGAGAAAGATGAAACATAGAACAATAAAGATAAACTACGGTGCGATGAATGTGCGCAATAGTGGTGGCAAAAGAGCACAATCTAATGAAGGTGATCTTTGAGAGGGACTCATAATCATGCTTTGATGCCATTGTTACAAGAAAACCTAGGCCTCCTTGGGGATTTTCTTGGGAAAGTAAGTGTTAGGTTGGTGAGAAAATTTTGAGAGAGAATTTTTTTTATTCAAGCCACGTGGCAGTCAATGTGGAAGCCCAAGTGGCATAAAAATAATTTTTTACCATCACTGTTAGCCATGTAAAGATTTTTCATCCAAAACTTAACATTAGAGACTATTTGACACAATACCAAAAAATTAGGGATCAAATTGACACATTTTGAATCGTTAGAGACCAATTTAACACAATGTAAACATTAGGGGCCAAAATGGTAATTTACCCTACTTTTTAAAGCTCTTTCTTGATATCATAGTTCAAATAGGATATACATACATTGCGCCAACTCATTGTTGTCTTCATCTAGTTATAGTATGTCTTGTCCTCAACTAGTTTTACAACAACTCTCTCTCTCTCTCTCTATATATATATATATTACACATATATTATTTCTCCTTTAAAGTTGACCATAAAATTTTCAACCGTCTATCATTTATTGTAAACTATGATACTGAAGTGCTAATGCAAAATATCAACCAAAATAATGCAAAAATAATGAATCGGTCCAGTTCAGTTTTTTTTTTGGTTCAATGTGGTCCCATTTAGTCCATTTTGGTTCACTTGGAGTTTTTTTTTTTGGAAGAATTTGGAGGGGAGTGGGACGAGACATTTCTAAAAATTTTCCTTACGATGTCAATTTATATATTTCCTTTAAACTAAACAAAAATTTATAATTGAAATAGTATTGAAATCATTAGTTTGTGTGGGTATGTAGTGCTAGGTATCATCACACTCTTAGCTATATTAGTGATTAGAATATGCCTAAATATCGTTGAACAAACACATAAACCTTGAATTGGGATAAATGAAAAGTTTTGACATTATACCAAAAAAAGAAACACCTATGCGCACATTCTATACATGCACAATGAGGCAATACAAAATTACCATAATAGATAGCATATCTCTCATTCAATTTTGCTCTACTAGTGCATTCTTTCAATGTGTATTCATGACCCATTATTTAAAAAAGTCTGGATTTGGTAAGGATGGGATGTGAAACCGCCATCTAATAAGAGATTATCACATTATCTTTTTACTTAAAACTCAATACATCATAGAACACGTAATAACATCTCAATAAACTCCTAATTTGATTAGATTTTTAGATGGGTATTAGAACTGATTGGGTGTGATTATGTTTATTCTTTAATATGTGATAAGATAATGTGACATATTAGGATTAGAAGGTGTAAAACTTTGGTTTTACACCACATCCTTATAGAATTTAATCTATATTTAAAAATATCATGAATGAGTAGAAATTTATAAAGTGCGACTCAGAGCATTAATATTTTCAGCATTTACAAATAATTAAAAAAATTCTAACGAATATAAGAAAGGTAGTCCAAATTCGGTGAGGATGGGTTGTAAAACATATATTTTATATTATCCAATAAAAGATTGTCATATCAACTTTTTACTTGAAACTTAATATATCCTACCACAAATAATAACACCACACATAATAACATTTCACAACTACAACTATAAAGGTATTGCCCTTTTGTAGTTGTACTCTGGTTATATAATGTATTATGAACTCAATTTAAAATACTAGTATTATTATTTTCATATGTATTCTAATAAGTATTACTGTTTACTCAAAAAAAAAATTGGATTTTCGAATGAGTATTAGAATTGATTGAGTATGATTGTGCCTATTCCTTAATATTTAATATAATGATGTGACATATTGGAATTGAAGGGGTAAAACTTAAGTTTTACACCACATCCTTATAAAGTTAATCTCAAAGAAAAAACATGATTGTGTCTAATTTCAACAATTATAAAATAAAGAAATATACATTAATAGTTATTAAAACTCGGAAGACATTATTCCACTATGAAATGACACAAAAAGAGGGAAGACATTTTTTTTATTAAGATGATAATAACTTGCCAAATATCTTTGAGGCTTATGCTTCACCGCAAATCTTCTTAAGTATTGTTGGCCTTGATTTCACTCTCTCTCTCTCTCTCTCTCTCTCTCTCTCTCTCTCTCTCTCTCTCTCTCTCTATATATATATATATATATATATATAAGATAGGTTCAAGTTATACATTTTCTCTACTAATCTATATCGAGAAAATCCAATTAGATTTCAAATTGAAATTTAATTAGAGTCTAATTTTGCACTTCATGTCTCATCTAATCTAAGTTTTTAAATTTTTGTGTCAAGTGAGTTAAGTCGGTGTAAAAATTGGATTCCAATTAGAGTTTAATTTTGCTCAATGTGTCTTATCTAATCTGAGTTTTTTAGTTTTTGTGCCAAATGAGTTAATTTTGTGTAAAAAATGAGGAATCCAGTATAAATAAACCATAAAAAAAAAAAAAAAAAAAAAAAAAAAAAAAAAAAAAACATAATCATATACCTACCTCTATATATAAAATTAGAGGAAGAGAGAATTTGAATGATTTTATATTTATGAGCATTTTTTTGTATAACTAAAAACAATTCAAATTTAAAAGTCATTTATGTAATATACCATTACTATGTACGGTCCATTAATAATTAGGTAATATATATATATATATATATAAATATATATATATATTTCTTGGATATATATATTAGGAAATTAAAATTGGATTTTGCTTTTGTTAGCTTTTCATACAAATTAAATAGTTTAGATTTTTGCTATTATTTTTTCTCTGAACTAATGAACATATTTTTTTTATACTATTTCTATTCATATATTTTGTATGCGAAAATATTGAACGTAACAAACTATAATTAAGCTGAACAATCCCAAGCACCTATCCCCATTCAATTTAGGAGATACTGTTTCTTATTTTATTATGTGTTATATTTAGTACAATTTCACAAAACATAACTGTGAATTGATATTGTATATGTAATATCCAATAGTGATTTTTAAAATTATATACGTAATAGTAATGTAATGAAAAACTTGGCGTAACCAACATTTGTAAGGAAAAACTATTTTAGTACCTTCAAATGTCCTAGTAAAACTATGTCCTATATATTTAATAACCCAAACTAATATCAATAATACCACTACAATTCATCATTCCCATGCGTAAGCACGGTTACATACTATTTAGATTTTAATAGTCAAACTTAGAGAAAATCCAATTATATTTTAATTGGATTCTCAATTTTGCACTACGTGTCCCATTTAAATTTTAATTTTGTGCCAAGTGAATTATTGAGTGTAAAGATCGAAAAGTCCAAATATAATTAGATTCTAAATTGGATTTCAATTGAAGTCTAATTTTCCACCATGTGTCTATCTATGTTTTTAATTTGTGTGACCAATGAATTATTGGGTGCAAAAACCAAAGAGTCTAAAATCAATTAAATTCTAAATTACATAAGATAACCAAGAATTCGAGGCATCCTTAGAAGCCTCTATTGCTAATGATGATAATCCATATTATTCCTATAACTAGGAATTATTTGGGCATGACATAGTATCCACACTAGACTTGGTTGAAGATTAACTCTGTCGACACAAGTTGCCAAAATTGCTAAACTTACTGCCAACGAATGATCTATTTAAGCTGCATTGATTCCCACTCATCATGTCAAAAGACATGTTAAAGACTATTTCTTGCTACTTGGATTTCAATTGTTCCCCATGTGAGTTGATTCCCACTACAGACAGCACATACCATCAAATTTGCTAACAGCTTTGCTTACATCCCCTTAGCAAAAACCATCTATGAATAGTAAAAAGGGTCAATTTACTGTTCATTATTCACTGTTTAAATAATGTTTTACTTTGCTTATAAAAGAGTTGTTTCCTTTAGGTTAGAGGCAAAACTTATTTTTTCTAGTTTCAAATTCCCTTTAGTTTCTAAGCTACCTACAAAAGCTCTTAATCTTGTAACCCTTTCCAAATCCTACTCAAATCTTGTATCTACTATTACTTCCTGTAAATGTTTAATTTCAGATCTTTTATTGAAATCTTGTTAAAATACCTACTGTTTTTATGCATTTATTTCAAAACAACCTGAATATGGTAAAAAAGAATATAATTAGAATATGGTAAAAAAAATCAAATTTTGTTAAAAAAGGAAAAACTATTGTTAGATCCAGCAACCCACCCCTTGAGACGGTTATTATTACCTATAAAGGGACTAAGGTTAAGGCCTCCCCTTTCAAAGTCATTGATGTTGATGCCAACACACCAATTTCTACTAAAAAAAAAAAAATTTATTGAACAAAATAATTTTTGTTAGGACATATGTAGAACTTGTTAGAACATATGTCATATAGAATTGGCTAAATTTTGACAAAACGCACTTTACTTGTAATTGGGTAAATTTAGGATGTATTTAATACTTCAAGGAACAAGAGTTCAAGTCTAGTATTGAAGTCATGCAAATCTATCCAAGAATCAAATGAAGAAGTGTTTTTCATTAAAACTCGACAAATAGCTTGACAGATAGCTTGACAAATATATTTATCGAGATTTAATATATAATTCTCGACAACTCTCGACAGAAGCTGTATCTATCAAGAATTATGAAATTCAAATTTCCAGATTTGTTTTTCACGCATATCCAACCTATTTGTGTAGGGTTCATTTTCTCACAACCCTAGACATATATAAGGGTTATTTTAAGGGCCGTCTAAGGTGATGCAACTTGATGCAAAGTGATTATTCACTCAAATTGTGATCGGAGACAATTTGCCCTAGTTCAACTTTCTCTTATAGAAGTTGCTACGTCTTTCCCCCGAGGGTTTTGTAACCAAGGAGCTTATTGATCTTCATCATCTGGATGAACTGAAGAACTTTGCAGCCAACATCTTTTTTAAGTTGGTGTGTTAGTCACATACTTGGATCCGTGCATCGATTAGTTAGTCATGTACTGGGAGCCGTGCATTAAAATGAGAGATTGTCACTATATTACAAGTCTAATTATGTATTGGGGTAAGGGTTCAACTGTAGGTTGGTATAAGGTACTAGGATTCCTTTATTTGTAACCGCTTGTTTTGTTAATAGTGGATTCTCAGGAGTGGTGACCTTAAATTCACCCAATGGGGTTTTGCCTTGATGGTTTTCCCCATTCGTAAACAAATCACCCGTGTCAAATTTGTTTTCCACTACATTTAGTTATTTGGTGATTTGTTTGTGCTACTACGTGTATTGCATATAATTGGATCTAATTAATTGACTTGGCTAATTAATTGGTTAATTTACCCAGGAGGTCAATACATACTTGGCCTATCAATTTTGTTGATAACTCTTATATGTTATTAGTCAACAACTTGATCGTATTGAAGAAAATTTTGGAAAAACCTACTTCTTCTATTAAGATTGAAAAAGCTCTAATTGATTTACCTAATAGAAGGCAAAAATCTAAGCCTTAAAATCACTCAGGCTAAACCAATTAAGAGAGTTGAAAAATGCTTGCTAATTCACAAAAAAAATATCATCTTCCTTGACATATTGTCATTTCAAGATCCACGGGACCTTGTATTTTCTAACAAAATGTAGGGTAATAGGAAACTTGGCACCATGGTGTGGACAACGGAAAGTGTCGGAGTCGCCACCTAGTTACATGGTCTAGGAACCATGAATATAACGTCCTTTCGAGGAAGGACCATTGATCTTACTACTAAAGTATGGGTTTGAAGTTCAGGTATGGTTTTAGAAAGGTGTTAGGCACCCAAAATCGCCCAACCCTAAGGTTGGTTTCCTCTCATTGTGTCTTATATCTTAACCTTATTAAAAGCATGTTCAATACTTGTATTCTAACTCACACACACACTAGCATACATCTAAGCATACAACATGGCATTATTCATCCCAAACCCTAACCATACATTTAATCATGCTCATCAAACAAACCTAACATGCATCTGTTATGGCAATCATCTCATAATAAACCCTAGCATACATCTATCACGACATCACATCAAACTAGCATACAATCTATCATGGCATCTCATCAACCTAGCATACATCTATCATGGCATCTCATATCAAAGCATAAACCCTAGCATTCATCTAATCATGCATATCATCATATCATAAACCCTAATACGTTATCATCATACATATCATCCACCTAACATTCATCTAGCATCATATCATATATCTCATCCAAGGCAGCAACATGTAAACATCAAAGGATCATATTAGGAACATGAAGATCATTAAGAAAATGTTGTTCAACCAAACACATTCATGCTTATCACCAAACCATGTTATCAAGCAATATGCATGTACATGTGAATGCATGACTTACCTTTATCTCAATGAATGGACATGTGAATGAATGGCATGGCATTAAAACTAAGGAACAAAAATATAAACCCTAATCTAGCATACAATGACAAACAAACATGTGAACTAAGAAAAAGAAACTGAAAAGCATATAAGAAGGTTAAAATAGAGGCATATTAGGTAAAACAAACAAAGCAAAAGAAACAGGAAAATCAAAATTAGGGTTTTTGAGCACGAGTATGTGTGCATATACATAGGCCTGCATACGCAGGCCAGTTGTATGCGTACACATACTTCAAGCCTACGTACGCAAACACACTTGAATCTTTACCCAAAAAACAGACAAGCAAAAAAACAGAGCAAGACTTGAAAGCTTAAATCTAATAGCCTAACATGCTTAAAAAAAAATAAAGAAAGCATAAAACTAACCTAAAAAAACATATATAAATATAAACTAAGCAAAGAAATATATTAAAATATAACAAGAAGGCAGAAAAGAAAAGGAAAATAAAAAGAAAGAGTTAAGCTCAATACCTCAAACAAGAAGCTTTTCAAGCTTGATTTTGACTATTCCCCTTGGTCAATCTATTCACAAATCAATAGAAACATGATGAGTAATCTTAAAATCAAATGATTAAGGCCAAAAAAGGCCCCAATCAAATAAAATTGACTTGAGGATGTTTTGTGAAAAACTCCCTATTTGATTTACTATTTCTAGTGAATCTTAGGTTTTCTCTTAGGATTTTTTGTGTGTTTTGAAAAAGTACCATGTAAGGCTTTATATAGTTGAAAAATAGGGGTTTGGAATGGCTCCCCGATGATGTGAGATTCATTCCAAACCTCAGTCTTTAATACAGAAATTTTTTTTTTTTTTTTTTTTTTTTTTATGTTTCTGAAACCCTAGCTACGTATGCAGACTTGTGCTTGCGTACGCGGGTGTGTGGCCTGTGTACGCAAACCGTAGGTTTTCTTTGGCCTTCATTTTCCAAAAATAGATTCTTTCTCATTAAAAGTTATATTTTCCATTTTAACATCTCTTAAGTCAATTTAACATCTGATTGGGTACTAAACCAACCTTGGGTCTTAAAATTTGGGCATTATTGGGGAACGAGGGCCCAAGTCGTAAGGGGTACAAAATGAGGTGTCTACACATGGGCATTGGCAACTTCACCTTCGTTTTTCCAAGATTTTTCTATCTAGGAAATTAGGGCAATTTTACTAAGCCCATCGAAGGTAGATTTCTTCTTTTTTGACTTAACAGACGGCTTAGCAAATGTAGTAGGACAGGGCATGAATGCCTGAACAAGGGGGTAAGTCAAAACTTGAGCTTTGACTTGTGCAGCAGATTTAATAGTGCTATGAGAAGTAACAGGGAAATTTCGGGTAACATTGTTAATGATATCTTGGGTGTGGGAGAACTCTATGAAAAGTCTACTAGGAAACTGTTTTCTTCTAATGGAACTCAAATGAAGATTAAATATGAATTGAATAATGCTCATGTCTGCCATGATAATGTCTATTTCAAGATTCCTTCTATTCTTTTTAAAAACATAATTGAAAATTCTTGGAATTCTTTTCATTAATTCCTTATATCCTTTCCTTTCTGAACATGATGGTATCACTATTGATCCCTTTGGGCATAAGGTAAAATTTAAGTTTGCTTCTAGATTTGAAATTGATATTGATGACTGTTTAAACTTGATCCATGCTAAACTAAACATTTAAATTATTTAAAACAAGAAGTTAAATATAAAAGAATTGTCGAACAACTCTTTGATAAATTGTTACAATAAAAAATTGATAATTTTAATAAAAAGTTGATTGGTGAAGTCTGTTATGATCTTCCTAATGCTTTTTGGCATAGAAGAAAACATATTGTCAAGCTACCATAGGTTAAGGATTTTGATGAAAAGAATATTCCTACTAAAGCTTGTCCTATTCAAATGAATAGTGAAACTATTGAGTTTTGCAAAATAGAAATTCATGAGTTGCTTGTTAAGAAACTAATCGGAAAAAAAAAAAAAAAAAAAAAAAATAGTAAGTCTCCTTGGTCATGTGCTACTTTCTATGTTCAAAAGAATGCTAAAATTGAATAAGGGACTCCTCGCCTAGTTATTAATTACAAACCCTTGAACAAAGTATTAGAATGGATTAGGTATCCTATCCCTAATAAGAATAACCTTATACATAGACTAAGTGATGATGTCATATTTTCTAAATTCAACATGAAATCTAGGTTTTGGGAAGTCCAAATTTGTGAAACTAATTAGTAACTGCTTTCACCACTCCCTTTGGGCATTATGAGTGCAATGTTATGCCTTTTGGCCTAAATAATGCCCCCAGTGAATTCCAATACATTATGAATGACATCTTTAATTCCTTTAGCCATTTCACTCATCTTAGGTGTGGGAGAACTTGTCCCACCACAATCCATTGTCTAGCAAGAATAGCATCTAAGTTGGCATCAGCAATCGGAATGTTATGCCTTTTGGCCTAAAGAATGACCTAGTGAATTCCAAAACATTATGAATGACATCTTTAATTCCTTTAGCCATATTGTTTACATTGATGATGTCCTTGTTTACTCAAACTTTAGCCATATTGTTTACATTGATGATGTCCTTGTTTACTCAAATTCCATTGATGAACATTGGAAACTCTTGTCTTTGTTTATTGATATCATCATACATAATGGTCTTGTTATCTCTGCTAAGAAATCAAACTATTTCAAGCAAAGGTTCATTTCCTTGGCTATGATATTTCTAAAGGACAAATTTGTCACATCGACAAAGCTATTCAATTTGTTGACAAATTTCCCAATGTCATTACTGATAAAATACAATTGCAAAGGTTCCTTGGATCTATGAACTATATTGTTGAGTTTTATAAGGATTTGAGGAAAAAATGTAAACCACTCTTTGATCAATTATAAAACAATCCTCCTTCTTGGTCTAACATTAATACTTCTCTTGTTAAACAAATCAAGTCTCAAGTTCAAACTTTACCTTGTCTTGGTATTCCTACTATTAGTGCCTTTAAAATTGTTGAAACTGATGCCTTTGACATTGGTTATGAAAGTATTTGGAAACAACTTGTTTCCCCAAACTTAGGGGTGGCAATTCGTGTTCATGTTCGGGTTCGTGTCATGGCGACTCATTAGTATTCGACTATATGGGTCAACCCTAACCTGACATGTTTATTAAACGGGTCAAGATTTCTCAAACCTAACACAACTCATTTATTAAACAAGTCAGTCATGTCTACCTATTTATCGGAATTTATCAAAACCAAAAAAATAATAATAATAACTTTAGTATTAACCAAATTGATATAAATTATGAAAAACCAAATAAGTAAATATTTTTAATATAAAATTCAGAACTAACGAGTAACTGTATCAAAAATAATTATTCAAAACTAAAACATATCTCAATATCATAAATAATCAGTCATAATAAGTCCAAAAAAAAAAAACTAATAAGTTTATATACCTTGGGTTTGGAGGGTATATTAATAAAATGTCATTATATTAAACGAGTCAGACAGGTTAAACGAGTTCTATGTGATGGACATTAACCCAACCCGTTTATTAAACGAGTCAGTCGTGTCAACCCGAATATGACATAAACTCATTAAACCTTAATTCATAACCTACTAATTTCGTGTCGTATTGTGTCGGGTTTGAAGGTCGTGTGCCACTCCTACCTAGACTCATACGAACAAATAGCTCGCTTCCATTCTAGAGTCTAGAATTCTGCATAAATTAATTATAATACTATAAAAAAGGAAATTTTATCTTTAGTACTATGCGTTTCTAAATTTCAAAGTGATTTACTAAACCAAAAGTTTTTATTACGTGTTGATTGTAAAAGTGCTAAATATGCTATAGAAAAAAGTGTTGAAAACATTGCTTCAAAACATATTTTTGCTAGATGGCAAGTTATTTTAAGTGTTTTTATTTTGATATTAAATATACTAAAAGTTCTCAAAACTCTATACCTGATTTTCTCACTTGTGAATTTCTACAATGCCATAATGGCAAGCATTAGATCAAAAGATAAACAACCTGCTTTAAACACAATAAACAGTTGGTCAAGCATGAACTTGCTAGAATAAGCATATTAATCAAACTGAGTCTGTTAGTATCAATAAGAATAGTATCAAATAGAACAGCTTGTTGACTAGGACTATCTTCATCATTGTGCTCATCATCATGCTCACTATCAGAATGTTCATTATCAAGAAGTTTATCAATTTTTTATAGTTTCTGGAACCCTAGATGTGTTTCATACTTGGAGTATGTGTGCATATACTCTAAGTATGCATACGCATATGCATGTATTCATACACACACTTAGGGTTTCCTACAACTTCTCTTTTCCAAAAATAAGTTTTATTTTCCAAAAATAACTTCTCAAGTCAAGATTCTACGAGATCGGGACCTAAATCAACCTTGGGCCTCAAAGTGATGTTGTCATTAGGGGACGGGGGTTTGGGTAGTAAGGGCTACAAAATGAGGTGTCTACACATGTGTCCATCTAATTTTTTAGTTTTTGTAGCAAGTGAATTATTGAGTGCAAAAACCAAAGAATCTAAGTCCAATTAAATTCTAAATCATATATATATATATATATATATATATATAGAGAGAGAGAGAGAGAGAGAGAGAGAGAGAGAAACTATTACATAATTTTAGAAATGTATGGTTTAAAAAAGCTGTAAGGTAATATCATGTATAATTTAAACATCTTCTAAAAAAAAAGTATAATTTGAATCATGTATAATTGTGATTGTTTTTTACCGTACTCCTGCATATGCACGAAGTTACACATTAGTTGCCTCTAAAAGCATAAACCATGCTATAATAATTTGAAATTTGAGATCAAATCTTGAGCTAGATTAATATTTTCAGAACATGTCAATGTTTCACAATTTTAACAAGTTTTTTATGACGATTAATATTGAAAGATAATATATATATATATATATATATATTTCATTTGGTTTGTTTGGTGGGTATTTAAATATCTTTTTTGTTGGAGCCAAGATAATCAATTATATATTTGATTTTGCATCAACAATGCTGTTATCATTTATTTTCCACAATGCCCTAAAAATTTCTCCTATAAAATTAAGAAAAAAAAAAGTCTCCTTCTGTGTGTATAGATCACAATTGCTAGGGAATTGTGGAAAATAAATGATGTAATACAAACAAGAAGACTTAAATACACTCAATTTGTTTTGTTAAATCCACCTAAAACTGAATATTCTTTTGATATAAGTAATATTTTAAAGACAATTAATCCATATATTTAACTTGCCCAAAATTCTGAGAACAAAATCTGAATTATACAAATTGATAACATATCTTATGCCCCTTGTGCATGTGCAACTAGTGTGTGTATATATATATACTCTCATGCAGGAAAGTATAAGTATAAGATTTTGCTACACAACACATTGTTAGAGAAATTTTAATTTAACCTTCCACCTCATCTTTTGATTACTGTCATGTGTCACTCTTCCTTAGAAGAAAAAAAGTTTGTACTATTGATTCAACCTTTCTCCTAAGCAAAGATTTTAATAACTTGATTCATTTAGCCTTCCACCAAACAAAAGTTTTAAATAAATTATTCAATTTTTATTATTTATTTATATTTAAAATAAATATATTTATTTTCTTAGTAATTAAATTTTAATAATAAAAAATTGGGCAACCACATAATGTGTGTATTTATATAAAAAATATATTTTGCATGTTAGTTGATGTTTGATAATATGTAATTCTAACATATTAGTTGTATAAAAATTTGCCAAGTATGTATTCTAACATTTAGTTGATATTTGATAAAATTTTGAAATAAAAGATGTCCAAATATATGTTATCCTAAGTTACCAACTAATAATTTTGTTCCACATATTTTATTCCAAGTTGCAATAACCTAAAGTTTTTTCATTTGGTGCATTCAGTGAGA
Source organism: Quercus robur (assembly GCF_932294415.1). Taxonomy (NCBI): domain Eukaryota; kingdom Viridiplantae; phylum Streptophyta; class Magnoliopsida; order Fagales; family Fagaceae; genus Quercus; species Quercus robur. The sequence continues at coordinate 10,633,147 of NC_065538.1, read as the reverse complement.
AGCAAAACACAAAAGAAAAATTAATTATACATGCAATCGAAAATATAGAAAATACTTTATAATTATATCAATAATTTTTTTTTTTTTTTTGAGGAACAAATTATATCAATCATAACAATTCACATTTCCTTCATTTTTAATAATATGTAATATAATTAATTCTAAAATATAATACTTCCTGAATATCATACATGAACCATATATAAGGATTTTATTTTACAAAATATTTTCATATGAACTTATAATCTGCTGATCAAATAAATGCACAAGTATATCAACAATACAAGTAACCCATACTAAATTACTAATTGTAGAAATAAGACGTAACTTATATATTTTTTTTTAAAAGACAATTTATATGTTACAACCTTTAAACTGTTCAGTTCCTTTAACCAAATGAGCCTAATATATTTACTCCATAGAGAATGGTAATTACGCTTAAAAGAAGAATGCCGTGTCATTATTTATTCAAACAACCCTGTCAACAATACAGGAACTCCAAGAACTGAATCAAAAAGGAGCAGATAAATGATTTGTTCAAAAGCAGAAGATTCATGTGACAGCTTTTTATGTACATGTGCATGTGATGACTCAATCTTGTCCATGAAAGCAACTCCATATTTATTTGCTAAGATTGCTATTTTAAACGGGCTTAAGCAAAATCTAATGGGATTCTGGCCACAATTTCAATGAAAAACCATGCTCACTCACGCTGCCTCTAGACAAACTTTTTAATCTCTGCCAAAATTGCCTCTTCCTCCCCATCCTTAAAGGCCCTGAAATAGAGTGTCTTCTGAAGGACCCAAATTCTTGCCCCTCAGGTCTCATTGATGTACTTAGCAAATCTGATGCTGATAATGCTATCTTGGTGTCATAGCTAGAATCATAGCCAGGAAGTGGGTGATGAGATTGTGAGACTTCCATGATCTCGCCTGACCGTGTCCTAGCCTTACTATCTAAATCAATCAAAACATCATCTTGGCTGCAAGTTTTTGACCCTATATCCTGTGTTTCATCAAACTCATTACATACTAGCTTCAAGGCCTGAACAACTTCACCCATGAAAGGGCGATGAGTTACTTCTGGTTGCACACACATTGATGCAATTGCTGCTACTTTAGCCACACTATTGAATGAAACATTTGACTTTATAGCTGGATCAATGATTGTTTCTAAGCCCTCCTTGCATGTGAGAAGTGGACGGGCCCAAGCAACTAGATTTTCTTCACCTGGTGGCTGTGACAAATCTACAGGCTTTCTTCCTGTTAGAAGCTCAAGGAGGACTACACCATAGCTGTAAACATCACTTTTCACAAGAAGATGTCCAGTCATCGCATATTCAGGAGCTAAGTAACTGCAAACAAGATGTTACTAGGATAAGAGAGGATATCATATTTGGAAAAGTTACAAAAACAATACAGCACTCATGAAGATACTACAATTCTCAGACACGGATAGAAACAGAGCTAATAGATTTGCCTAACTGCAAAACATGGATTAGGATAAATTGTGGAATATTCAATGATCACAAGTAATTTATTTTCTATGTAATTTTTTCCCAAAATATCAACATGATAGGACTCAAAAGATATTATGATGCCTGAGAGCAATGAAGTCCATACCCAAAAGTTCCCATAACATGCGTTGAGATGTGTTTGTTTCCCTCATCCAATGCAGTTCTAGCCAATCCGAAATCTGAGACCTTGGGTGTAAAATCATATTCCAATAAGATGTTGCTAGACTTGAAGTCTCGATGTATAACACGTGGGTTTGAGTCTTCATGTAGATAGGCTAAGCCCCGAGCTGCACCAAGGGCAATCTTCATTCGGGAATCCCAATCAAGTGGATCAGTTTCCTTGTCAACACCTGGAAGCACACAAAATGAATAAATTCAGAAAATCACATCGTGAAGCTTATGACATAAAGTCACAAATATCTAACACTTCAACCAAACAAATGCATAGTAATGAAAAAAAAAATTGTTGAATTTAGACTTACCATGTAAATGAGATTCAACACTCCCATTTGGAACTAGTTCATATACTAGGCAGCGTGTATGGTCCTCTGTGCATATACCAATCAATTTAACCAAATTCCGGTGGTGCAGACGGCTTAGCATCTCAACTTCTGCCAAGAACTCACGGCCACCATGCTGATCAGCTCTCTTGAGAATCTTCACAGCTACCTCCTTCCCATCATCTAAAATGCCACTGTAAACAAGCCCAAATCCACCTTCTCCAAGTATTCTTGAAGGATCAAAGTTATTAGTGGCTCTCTCTATGTCATTCAAAGTGAAGTTCTTAGCGGTTCCTATATATGTTAGTGTGCCAGAACTAAAAGACATTGATGTAGAACCACGCATGCTTCCTAACAGCATAGATCTGGCTGCCCCTGTTGATATTAAATTTCAGTCTATTTTGCAATGATCTAAATAAAAATTCAAATAAAAATATGAAATTTGAGTAGAGATATTGTTTAGATGTTGCATAAATTTCCCAAAGACACAAAAAACTTCAAGAATTATTTGCCAGGTTCAAGATACACGACTTGTAAACTGGTTAAACAATCAGAAGAATAAGGTCAAAATGAAGTACCTGATGGTTTTGTAGGAGATGGCATTAAAGAATGTGAATTCTTTTCAGGATGATGAACACAAGAGCCACATTTCAACACAAAAAGCCATGCAAGTCCCACAAATATAATCAAAACAGTAAAAGATGATAGTACGATCAAAGAAATCATGCTTCCACTAAGACCTTCTTTTTTTCTCCTTGGCACATCAACCCCTAGGGGTTTTATTATCCTTCCATTGTTTCCATGGCCAGCATAAGGCCCATCATCTATTGCAGAAATGCTTGAAGGTGCTGATGGGGGAGACGGGGGAAGACCTGTACAGATGTAAGAGATTCAGAAGTAAAAATCCAGACACAGGAAGTAAAAATGAAAAACAAAATGTTTTTCAAAGTAACCTCAAGATAGATACAGTGGACTGCTATTTTTCTCGCCAGGCTTAGTGTGCATGCTTCTTTAAGAAATCACTTTATTAAACTTCAAATGCCCTTAAAAGTTATACAGGGCTCAATTATCTAAAATATTGTTAAAAGCTATTTTTTCTTGAATTTATCAAAAAATCACAAAGCTAACTAAGAAACAATATATTACCTGGGTAGTGAACATAGAATACTTCGTAGGCACCAAAAACTGAAGCCTTTATGGAAAACTGTCTGTGCCAGAATCTTTTATAGATAAAAAGTGCAGTAGTATCATTGAATTTTAATCCTTTAGGTACCAGATTGATGAGGACACTGGTTTTCTCTAGCTGCTGACTAGTTGCATCTGCTCCCATAATGCGAACTTGGCTATGGTTCAATGAAACACCTGCCGCAATTTCCTCAGCAAGCTCTGAAACCAATTGAAAGAATGTGTATATAGACACACTAAGGCTGATTTTAACTTGAATTGGCCACACACAACCACAGGGTGACCCAGGAGGTGTATTTGTTAGAGGCTCTGAGCATGCCACCGCTGTACAATCTGCAAGCAGGATAAAAAATGATGAATACTTTGTGATGATAAGAATGTGATTGTTTGCAAGTCTAATAGAAATGACATTTAGATTTTAAGTAATGAGAGCTAATCAGTTAAATGTTAATGTACCTTCATTAGGAGGTGGAGGTGGCAGTGTCAAAACTCTTGATGGTGGTGCAGCCTTTGTCTTCTTCTGGTAGGAACTCATTGGTGAAATTCTAGGCGAATGGATGGGCACTTGCAGATACAGAACATGATCATAGTAAGGTACCAATCATTAGTTTTGTAAATGAACCAAAGAAAACTTCAAAGTAAAAGCAAAGACTGTAGGGATTCTTTTCCATACTATTGAAGTGGTTTGAGACGATTGTCGGTGATGGTGAAGGTGCAGGCAAACCCTTGCTTATTGATAAAGGATATGGAGATTGGAATGGAGGGACAGAAGGGCCTATAGAATATAAATTTCAAAAAATATGTTTAAGAAGATAAAAATTAAATTTAATGATCTTAATATTCAATATCTAAGGACTATGTAAAAACTTATTAGGATCTTTCTATTCAGAAAATCAAACCTTCCTGGCTGTAGGTGGGGGCATGAATCAAGTAAGATGGTTCTGGGGCAGAATTTCTGAACTTGTTCCTGGCATGATGATGTTTATGATAGGGGATTGAAGGGGAAGATGCAGGACCCTGCACCCATTTCTTTGCAGGAACTCCAAAAGATGACATAGAAGGTGGAAGTGCGATACTTGAAGGCCTAATGGGATCATTTTGATGGGTGGCTACAACAAGAAAAGACATTCTGAAGGTTAATAGTTATGCATATGAAACTTTTTTTTCCCTACCTAAATTTAGAAAATTACAAATTCTGTATTATACTCCAATTACCTTTAGCTGGAGAGTGGTTCACAGGAGAAAATTTGGGGAATGCTTTATGGGGAGGTGTAGCAAATATCTTGCCATGTGGTTTCCCGCCAGAGCTGAGAGGATGTGATGCAGGAGCAACAGAATGGTCTGTGGCATCATATTGAAGCAGACCACCCAACAATCAACTAAATCATCAACATTTCACAAATGTTCACTGACCAACTTTAAGAGTATAAAAACACAGCTACATACTTGATAGGTTTCTAGTTTTTATTTGATCAGAAAAGTTGGTTTCTTCTTTATATGAAATTGCGAAATGATGTGCTAATATATATTGATGGCAAAACATGTTCAACTCAGTATCTACACCCTTAAATCATGTGAAAATATATAGAAACAAGGCATCATCAAGAGAATATGCAAACATTGTTTAAAACTTTATTAAGCATTTCCAACATCTAAATATGTAAAATTCTAGTCAATGCCTAATTATGGAATTCATTTTATAAGGTTCACCTGGAAGCTGTGATGGCTGTTGGCTTGGCCTGAAAGAGTAGATAGTTGGTGGTTTTTGAGGCAATGTCCTTGATGGTGATGGAACTGGTGCTGCAGCATTAGAGTGACATCATCACAAAGAAAAAGTGGTAATCCTTCTAACTGAATTTTTATACTCAAGAGTTAGTGTCACAAAGTGTTCCCTCTGCTTAATATGTAAGTACATTTTTCAGGAGTTGGTCAGTGGTAAATGTCTAACAAATCTTTGGCTGTGAAACAGTAACTTCATAACAAATGACACTCTGATTGTAATCTGGTGCATCTGAAACGTTAATACTTCACACTATCTTATAACATCTTTCTTTCTTTTCTTTTCTTTTCTTTTTTATGAAATTTCATTATAATGCTTTAATATATTAATTTGGATTTGGATGCATCCTTGAGCTAGAGCTTACTTTTATAAAGATAAAAGAGCCAGAGAGGATATATATATATATATATAATGACAGGGTAGTCAACATTCAGAATGATGACACATGCAAACCTGCTCAGGATCATTTTCCACTCATTAGCAATAGCAAATGACAGTTATCCCAAATGTTCATGAAGATATCAGCATAATGATTGAGACCTAGTCACCTAGCTATGAGGGTGCTACCATAAGGAACAAGGTAGACTAGTGTTTCTTCTTCTAAATAAAGAAGCAAAGAAATTGCTGCATGTGGGATACACTATAGCTCGCAAGAGAATGCAAAGAAGAAGGGTATTTGATCAGGAATTTAAATATGGACCAAAATACACTATTAGTCCCTAAACTCTGGTCTGTGAGCAATTTAGTCCATGAAGTTAGAGTGATTGCTTTTGATCTTCTGTCAACATCCATTAAATCTTTCTCATGGAACAATGATGTGGTCAAACTAAAAACTAACACGTTATCGCTATATTAGATACTTAAGAGACAAAAAGCGATCACGTTAAGCATCAAGAAATAATAGCGATCACTTTAATTTTTACTGAACTAAAAGCAATCATTCTAAACTTCAAGGATAAAAATTGCTAAGGCATTAAAGTTTAGGGACCAGTTTATTTTTCCCCTAAATCTAACATAATCAGCTTGTATTTATGGAATAATAAATTGTATTATGCAATAGTGCTACATCTGAAATAAAATGATACCGTACTATTTACAGGCAACCTTTTATATTTTTTTGTCAACATTAAGAGTGTATTTGGATACCGCTTATTTTGCTGAAAACTGAAAACAATAAAAAAAGAATTTCCGATTACTGTTCACACTCACAAAACACTGTTCATTTGCCTTAATGCACTGCTCATTTCCCATGAACAGTGCAAGAGGCGCTGGTCAAAAAAAAAAAAAAAAATAAAAAAAGAATGAAAACGCAAACACAGCCATGAAACGCGTATCCAAACGCGTACTAAATTTTTTATTAACAGAAGCACAAAGGAATCATTCATGTTGGGTTAAGATAGCTTGACTCCGATTAATTAATTCAATTACCCAAGTTAATTAATTAGGTTCAATTGCATGCAAATCGTGAAGACACCAACAAATCACCAATTAAACTATAAATGCAACGGAAATTAAATTGACATGATAATTTGTTGACAAATAGGGAAAACCTCTAACAAGGCAAAAACTCCACCAAGTGATTTTAAGGTCGCTACCCCCAATAATCCATTAATCAGCAATCAAACGGTTACAAGTATAAGGAATCTTACCAACTACCCTAGTCTATTCCAAAATACAAACCTACAGTTGAACCTTCACTCCAATATCCCATTGAACTTGATCTTGTAGTAGCCTTCTTTTCCTTGATACACAAATCTCTAATCTGTGACTAACCCTTTGCACGGATTCCAGTACGTGATTAACTCCAACAACTTGAACAAATGTTGTTGGCTGCAAAGTTCTTCACTTCATCAAAAATGAAGATCAGGAAGACCTAATTACAAAACCCTATAGCGTACAAACACAGTAGCTTCTCACAGCAAAAATAAGTCTCTTAGTCTCTGTATCCATGTTGAAGGCTTTTACAATAAGCCTTATATATGTCTAGGTTGTGAGAAAAAAAACCTTAAACAAATATAAAAGCTTAGGCCAAAAATTTGGAAAATTGAAAATCGTAAATCTCGATAGATCGAGCTGCTGTCAAGCTATCTATCGAGCTTCACATTAAGTCTCAATAGCAGGCATTTATCAAGCTATCTATTGAAACTTAATGAATGGCTTTTCTTCACTTGTTTCTTAGACCAATCTTCATGACTTTCAATATGAACAATTGATATGCTTTGAACAACATATTTCTTGATATATTGAACCTATCTTAGATCTACCCAATTACAAATAAAGTGCATTTTATCAAGAATTAGTCAATTACATAAAATATGATCCTAACAATACACATCCATCCTCCAATGGTGCCTTGACTAGGCTTGGAGGAGCAGAGTCCAAAGATACATCACAGGAGCAGGAGCAGGGTCCAAAGATACATCACCCACACGGGATGATAACTGACAACTGTGCTCACTTTGCAAGCACATAAACAGCATTGTTAGCTCCTATGTAAACCTAGTTAAAGAAGCAGTGCACAAAATTTCAAGCCAGCTCTCTAGCCTCTGCCAGGATATGGTGGATCTGCCAATTTGCAGTCAGTTCTGGAGCTGATAAAGCATCCAAGATGGTTTTCGAGTCTTTCTCTAAAATTACTCTGCAAAAGAGTTTATGTTTAGCCCAAATCATCTACCATCTGGTAGCTTCAGCCTTGGCCACCTCTGGACTATATAGGCCAACCTTATACATTGTTATTTGACTTCCATAACACATTCACCAAATACTGACCAGTTGAAATTTTTTAGAAATCAGGACAAAACTCATCAACTTAAAATTCAGAAACCCACAAAACTCATCTAACTTTAAAAAAAAATAAAAAATAAAAAATAAATCCTAAGAAACCCAGAAACCATAGTTCACTTCAAATTTGAAGAATCCACATGTACACTATCAAACAAATAGATAAATCAAGTACAATTCAGTATAAAAACTAACTTAGCACTCTAAAATCCAATCCCATTACCTGCAGATCCATGAACTTTAGTAGCAGCGAGAGTAAAACATATTTTTATCAGTATGAGTATCAGCTGCATCGCCATTTCACTTCCAAGGAAATTGGAGCTCAATTCTCAGGATCTAATAGCTCTCACCCAATCATCCATGTAAGAAGAAGAAAAGGAAGCAAAAGAAGTGAAAACTGAAATAACACCCTCAGGCAAAACATGAGTGTAACTTTAAGGAACATACAACTATACTCATGTTAAAACTACAGGGGACAGACCCACATATAGTATAGCTAAAGTATTGAGAAGGCAGACGGCAGTGTAGTGAAACTGTCAAAGTACAAGAACTGATTAGGTAAGAAAAACCCAAATGTTCTTTTGTTGAGACTAATGCTCTGAAGCTTGCAGAGCTTTGAGAATGCTAATGGAACACTTTTACTTGACATGGATGGTTAAAGTTCACTAAAACTGATCAAGCAAAAAGCAGTACAGTAAACTTAAACAGCTAGATACTTTTGAGTCAGAGGGGTTGGTGGGGATATCTATGGGAGAGAGAGAGAGATAGGGAGAGAGAGACTGAGAGAGAATGTTTCATTCAGACATTGTTACTTTTTTTGTTTCATTCAGACATTGTTACTTTTATTGTTTACCAACTACTGAGAGACTGACGAAAGTGTGAAATACTTTGCATTAGTTTAATACGTGAATTCTTGACTTTTCCTCAGTTGATTGAGGCAATGATTCTATCAAAGAATTTTGGTTATGGATTTGATAGAGTAGTTTAATGTTTGAAAATACAAATTGAAGTTTGGGTATATAAGGCTTAATAGATTCCTTCACATTTACGTTAAACTTGCAATCATAACATAAGTGACCAATGGATTGGAGACTAGTAATCCAATTAGAATTGTACTACTTTTTTGAAAGATTAAAGGATCAAGTTTAATTAAGTTGATAATCTAAAAGTTCTTTGTGTGGATGTCTATTAGCCTAATTGATAGTGTTGTACAAGTGATCTAGAAGACTAGAATCAAATTCTGCTTAGACTACCCTGTTAGGTGGCCTAATCGTTAGTCTTCTGATTTGAGATAATTTTGGAAAATCTCTTTTAAATGTCATTAAGTTGCAATTAATATTAAGATAAGCAAAATAGAAGTTTTGTTTTAATGTCTGCAATGCCCCACGTGAATACCGTGATCAACCTGCATGACTACGAGTGCACTGTTTGGAATATTTGATCATTTAATGCAATTATATGACTTGGAATTATTTCGTTTTAACTATAATATCACCCCTCATGAAATAGAAAGGGTATCCAAAGTGCAGGTCATGTGTTGTAGCTTGGTCTCAATTCTGACTTCTGATCAAAAGAGGGAAAAAGTTTGATCTTGATCATGCAATTTTACTAGAGAAAAATAGTTAGTTTTATTAAGTAATTAATTAATTAATTAATTTGACCATTACTGAATTTGTGATGTTATAATCAGTAACTTTGAGGTTAATAATGGCAACAAAATAAGGTCAGATTAGAGGTGTCTCATCTTTACTCACTCCTAGGACCTATTTGGCACAGGTCTAGAGAGGGATGATTGAAAATATTTTATTATTCTTAATAAAACAAGTATCATATTCACTCGTTCTTGGTACTAATAAAACAAGTATAATTTATTTTTTCTCTTTTTTCCTTAAGTAACTACAATCTATTGTCTTTCTTATATTTACATTCTAAACTATCATTCAGTATCTCTCACATTTTACATATTTACATTTTTAGTATGTAGTAAATCATGCATAATTACCTGATACAAATTCAAGGCTGTAGAAATTGCCCCCACAAGCGACAAGTCCCTAAAAGATTTGGTAGGTGTTTTGGAATACAGCGTTGGACACCATCTTTTTCTTTACATAATGACAATGGTACTGTGACAGTGACCCTCAAGCATAGGCAATCACTCACTAGATACAACTCTCTGTTATTTGTCGGTGTTTTATAATATTTATGGTTTTGGGCCTTTGGTGGGTATGTTCTAAAAATAAATACCCAACTATTTATGAACATGTTTTTAGCCTACTCTCTAAAATGGTTCAGCCAACATTACTTTTGTCCCCATTCCCTCTTTCTCATAACTCTTCAAGCCATTAAACGCCAATGTTTTTTGCTCCTTAATACATCAAGTGGAAAGATAAAATAATTGAGGTAATCAAAAAGTTAATGTATACCCATTAACCTATTTGGCTTTAGTAACAAATCTTATTATTAGACTCTAAAATCTAAATGGCTTGCCTGTCCCTTTCTCACTCTCTTCACTAGCAAATTGTGTTAGTGGTTGTCAAAATACAGCAAAGAATAAGGTTTGTCTAGTTTGAAATTACTAGAACTTTAGTGGTTTATGCTGCCTTTAGCAGGTCAACTAGAGCTTAACAAATTGAAGAAATGCTTTCTAAATAATTAACTACTTCGCATGTGATGTGAATGCTTAGAAAAAGAAAACGGCAGTGCAATGACAAAGAGAGGAAATTATAGATTTTTTATTTTTATTTTTTATTTTTTTAAGAGAAAGGTGCTTCATTCATCCCAAATTATTAGTCCTCTTTATAAATTTCAACTTTTTAAAAGAATATCATCTGATCTCTTGTTTGTCAATTAAAAAAAAAGTTTATAAAACTAGCTTCATAAATTTAAACTCCACATAAAGAATGGTATTGACTTTTTAAATAAAGTAAATGATAATATTGAAATTCTATTTAATGATTTTTCAAAGAGGACTACATTTTGAGATATCTCAAAATGGAATGGAAGACTAACAAATTAGGACGGAAGTAACAAGCATTGTTTTAGAAATCAAATGGGACTAGTCAATTCAATCAAGAACTGAACCAAGAATCGGTCATGTCACAACTCGAAAAAACTGGCAAAAAATCAGTCAAGAACCAATAAAAACCAAGAACCATTTAATTTTCCTATTTTTTTACCATTTCATTTTTTAAAACCATAAAAATAAGTCATAAGTGTATATATATAGATAATACAGAGGGATACACGAGATTAAATAGATATATATATATATATATATATATTCTTATTTACTAAGAGTAGGGTTGTGCAAAAGAAAACCGCTTGACCCGCCAACCCGTCCAACCTGAACCAACCTAACCCAACCCATGTGAGTCCATTAAGTGAGGTTGATTGGGTTGGGTGGGCTAGATAGATAATTTAGTGGGTTGGATTGAATAACGGGTTGAGATACTTCTTACCCATCACAACCCGACCTGCCCGCCTATATAATATATATATACACACACACACACTTTTTCATGTCACAAAACTCTATCTTACATACGCACCCATTTGATTTCTCTCATCTTTTTTTTTTTTTTTTTTTTCACATTTCTCTTCCCTAAATAGACTCCAACGGCTCACTCTAAGATTTTGTTGTCATTCTTACTTCATGTACACCTCTAATTTTATATTTTGAAATGTTTTTCATTTTAATGTGATAAAATTTCAGTCATTCTAATAAAAATAATGTAGTATTTGTAGTTATTTTTTATAAAAATTGCAAAATTTTCTTTCTTTTTTTTTGTTTTTGTTTTTTTTTTTTTTTTGAGAGAGAGTAAACAATTATCCAATTTAATTTAAATAATTTCATCTAGTCAATTGAAATTGGCAACCCGCCCAACCCACTCAACCCGCCAAGTTGAAACCATTAAGATTTTCAACTGACCCACCAGATTTATAAATTGGTGGGTTGGCAGTAGATTGGAATTTTTCCAACTTATCATTGGTGGGTTGGTTAAAAATATTGTTCTCCACCCGCCCAATTCGACCCATACACACTCTCTAACTAAAAGTGGGTGAAAGTACTTTATTATAGAAAAAAATAATACTTAAAAGATTGTACATAAGAAATAAACTACCAAAAAAAAAAAAAAAAACCTCACAAACCAAGGAGTCATTAATTTAAATTTCTCTTCTTCCGTTGGACGAAACTGAAATATCTTGCTAGTTTTCTTGTTATTTATTTTGGTTACCCAAAGATCCAAAACTCTTCACACACACAACCAAAAAAGAATTGACTCTTCATTTTATATTGATTTTTTTTCTTTTTTTTTGAGAAAACGTTTTATATTGATTGACTGTAACTTTCCAGATTCTAATTTGGAACCGGTCCGGAAGTAGATTATAATAAGCTTCCACATGAGCAGAAGTCATATATATATATATATATATAGAGACATACACACATAAAGCCCAGATATATAAGTCTGCATATGATGTTGTACAAGTCATGAGTCATGACATAGTCATTTTCAGCAAAGCCCCAAGAGAGGAATTTCAATATCCATGGTTTGCACGGTTTCATTATTTATTGATCAAACATATCTCCATTTTAAATGGGATGTTTCTGAGTAGAGAGGACAGCCACAGGGACTTACCAGAAACTTCGATTTTGTTAGTTTATTTTTTTATTTTTTTATTTTTTTATATGGATGCTTTATTGTAATGAACAATTGTAGGCTATGATAAGGAACTTTTTATGAGATTTTGGTTGGATGAAAGATTGCAATGGGTTGATGGGGAGAAAAATAAAAGAAGGAAGGTATGGGGACACTCAAATAAATATTAGTGGTCCCTTTGCATATATATATTGGCATTATTGATATTGTTTCATATTGCTAATCAAGACAATATTTCTATCTTTAAAAATAAATAAAAAGGTAAAAATATAGTATTTTGATTCTCAAAAAAAAAATATATATTATAAAAAAATTTAAAAAAAAAAAAGTGCAAAAACAAAATATAAATGCGTCTGCCGGGAGTCGAACCCGGGTCTATTGCTTGGAAGGCAATTATCCTAACCGTTGGACTACAAACGCCCGTTGAGTAATGTATCGAATTTTTAATATCTATTTCTAATCTTTCCTTTTTAACCATTCTTTCTTCTGAGATGTTTTTCGCTGGATTCATTACAGCCACACATGCATGTATAATAAAAAATGTGGAAATAATGCATTACAGCGTTACCATTTGTTGTGAATATGTATTCGAAGTTGCGAGCGCCACCCACCCTATCGATGACTAGTCAAGACTCGAGACGCATAACACATGGAAGGAGCTAAACTTGATGGGATGGTGGTGGTAGTGGCATTTCAAATTTTGGAGGATGTCATGGATTTCATGCTCACTTCCAAAGGACACTCAACATAGTTAAGATTTGAGAAAGCTATTTAGATAGAGCCATTAGGTAATTGTCTATCCTTTATATCAATCGTGACACTTAACTTCCTCAACAAAAATGAAATTTATAGCTATAGTAGCTCTAATTTCATCTTCACTTCCAATAATCAAATCATAAAAACTCTATCATTATTCTGCCAAAATTTCTAAAGACCTAAAAGGAGATTTAAAGAGAACTTTCAAAGGGAAGAGGTGCTGCTTGTGAACTCGATCCAAAGGACGTTTGAGCATGTTCTTAAAATTAACTATGCATGCAAGTATAACCTTTAAAACTGAAGTAGTGTAGCCTTGAGCCTTTGATTGTGAATGAATGAAAACATGTTTGTAATTGATGATATGAGTTGATTTAAATTATGATGTTGATATGCTCATATGCCTTCAATAAGTTCAAAACCTTTTTTCAAGACCCTAATTACTCGATCTATTTTTCTGATGATAGCATCACATTCTTGTTTAACATGGTCATGGCCATCGTATTCTAGAAAACCAATTCATCGAGTGGATTGAGTGCATAAGACTTTCTCATTTCAAAACTAAGCCTCCAATTTAAAATCATTTGTTCTAGACTAGGTCTTATTAATGTAATTTTCAATTTTATTAGAATTTAACTCGGAAATCAAAGTCATGTAATTTCATAGATTGTATCTTGGAATAATGATATGTAAGTTTCCTTTTTATGTTCTATTAAATGTAGATTTTCAATTCAATCAATAAAATGAGTGTTTGTGGGGTGTGGAGGGCAATGACCGGGGTTTAAGTTTTCAGGAGAGAGGTTCACACATATATACACTTAAATTAGGTTAGAGTAGAAATTCTATCTTGTATATAAAAAAAAAAAAAAAAAAATGAAGTATTTTTTAATATGATTTTCTTAATTTTTTGATTTATTATAATAATTTGCGATTTCATACAAAATCCTCAATCCAAAGGGCTTAAATGTCATTAGTTGAATCACGCATTTTGAAAGGAAAATAGCACGACTCCATCCATTCTAGTGGAACTAATATCTCCAAGGTCGATCACGATCTTTCGCAAAAACAACAATGTACTGTGAGAGAGAGAGAGAGAGAGAGAGAGAGAGCCCACGTATTTTATGCATTAGACATTTACAATAAAAAATTTGATCTAAAAAATTACTCATTTTTTACAAAAATTGGACCACTTTTTTTTTTTTATTGTTTTTAGCCACTGTACTTTTGAATAGGTACATACACGTATAATTTAAAGTCGTTGCTTGTAGGAACTTGGAAGTAAAACCAAGATAAAACGTAAAGATTACTTCGCCAAATTGCTACCATACAGTGACCATTAATATTTAATTGGATCTGACATTCGGCATTTGACTAATTACCTAATCAGGAATCAGTGCTAGAACAATAAAAGGGTGTATTAGTTACATGACTATATTACCTAACCATTACTATGGCATTAAATTTTGTCCAAGAAAATCATGCCCAAAGTTTTGCACTTAAAGGACATAAAAACAGTTTAAAAGTAAATTATCTGAATCTAGTCATCCAATCTGATCCAGATTGGATTAAAATTTTATTTTCTTTTTTAGATAAGTGATTAAATTGAGTTTCACATGCCAAACATAAAGAAAGAAAGAAATAGCAAGAACAAGTTATTATTATTATTATTTATAAAGTTTCAACCAATGACGTCTATTTTTTATCATTAGACTAAGACACAAATCGGTTTTTTATGTATGTGGAGATTGAATCTCAAATCTATCATTCAACTATTGTATATTTTACCAATTAAGTTAACTGAATCCACAACCAGTACACAAGTTGTATGACTAGTAAAAGAATAAATTCACCCACTAATTTGTGAATTAAAAAAAGATCATTGCCAAGCCGGTAACATTAAATAAGATGACTTATTAAGCAATGGAATCGGAAGGTAAGGAATCAATTTGCTGGTTCTTTGATTTTTCATTCTGTCAATGATTAGTAAATTGTAAGCAAAAATTTAAAGAACATTGGCTAGAGGTTGCAACTAATTAAGCAGCTAGAATATTTTTAGAGTTATATAATGTTCTAATATATATAAATATATATATATATATATTTTTTTTTTTTTTTTTGAGAATGAATAATGTTCTAATATTGTAAGGCTATGATGTGATACAACCACAACTATATCATTCCATGACTAAAATTTGCATGTTCTTAAACTTCAACCACTGGTTTGTTTTCTCTCTAAAGTTTGTATATATTTTTTTATAACCCTTTTGATTTTCTGACTTTTTCTGTGAGCAAGACTTGCAAAATGGGTCATCAGAGATTGCACATGAAAACATGGGCCTCCACTTCATAATGAATGTCTCTTCCACACGTGTTAGAAACCCCGGTAGAGAGAGTGCCAGTCCAAAGCAGGTAAAATGGAGATATCTGTGTAGGTTGGTTGAGACATGATTAGAGATGGTAGGTTCAGATTCACCTATGCGCGTTTGGACCACATCATGTAAATCACCTAACAATGTGGAATTTTTTTTTAAAATAACAATAAATATTAAACAATTTAGTTAATTGTCATATTTCAAAACAATTTTGAAAAATAACATCTCGAGTATCTAAAACTCGAGTTCCAGATGGAACTCGAGTTTTCAAGTCTCGATTTGGAGAAAAAAAATTGCGCTGAAAATCGAGTTTTAGAGACTCGATTTTCATAAATTGCAAAAAACGCCGCTATAGGTCTATAAAACGTCACTATAGGGCTTAAAAACGCCACTATAGGACTCCTTAAACCTGTACTTATAAAAAAAAATTTTTGCAGGAAAACGTCGCTATAGGGTTTTAAAACGTCACTGTAAGTCTTAAAAACGCCACTATAGGTTAAATTTTTTTTGCATAAAACTCGAGTTTTAAAGACTCGAGATCTAAAGCGAGTCTTTAAGACTCGAGTTCTAATATGGATCTCGAGTTTCAAAAACTCGAGATGTTAGTTTTCTAAATTGTTTGAAAACGTGCCTAACTAACTAATTTGAATGGTTGAAGGAAGCTGATTTGCACAATACCTCTAACAATGTGTGGAAAACTAAAAAGGGTAACACCCCCATAAGAATTTTTTTTTAAAATAACAATAAATATTAAACTATTTAGTTAATTGTCATATTTCAAAACAATTTTGAAAAATAACATCTCGAGTATCTAAAACTCGAGTTCCAGATGGAACTCGAGTTTTTAAGTCTCGATTTGGAGAAAAAAAATTGCGCTGAAAATCGAGTTTTAGAGACTCGATTTTCATAAATTGCAAAAAACGCCGCTATAGGTATATAAAACGTCACTATAGGGCTTAAAAACGCCACTATAGGACTCCTTAAACCTGTACTTATAAAAAATTTTTTTTGCAGGAAAACGTCGCTATAGGGTTTTAAAACGTCACTGTAAGTCTTAAAAACGCCACTATAGGTTAAATTTTTTTTGCATGAAACTCGAGTTTTAAAGACTCGAGATCTAAAGCGAGTTTCTAAGACTCCAGTTCTAATATGGATCTCGAGTTTCAAAAACTCGAGATGTTAGTTTTCTAAATTGTTTGAAAACGTGCCTAACTAACTAATTTGAATGGTTGAAGGAAGCTGATTTGCACAATACCTCCCCCCATAACAAAAAACTAAAAAGGTAGATATTATTAGGAATTATTTTAAGTTCAGTGTGTCCTTAAATTATACATTAATTATTTATTTTAAGAAATGTTTTATAAAAAAATTAAAAAAAATTATCAAAAAAATAATCACTTTTTTATTTTTTTTCATAAATTTTTTTTAAAAATAGTTTATTAATTTTTATACAATTTTTTTTTAATTTCTTTTATAAAGATTAAATACTAGTTATATAGTCTTTTGTCAGAATAGAGGAGGCAGGTAGAATATATTGAAGTAGGGGTGTTAATGTTTGACCCAATCTACGAACACGACACGAACCCAACACGGGTTTTTTCGGGTTAGGGTTGAGCCTTAATGGGTTTGGGTCATAAATGGGTCGACCCAAAAGCGATACGATAAGAACCGTGTCATAAGCGGGTCAACCCGCGTAACCCGCAATAGACACATTTGACATAGGGATGGCAATGGGGCGGGGCGGGGTCGAAGGATGAGATCTTCGCCCCCGCCCCGCATGGATTTTTCTTGCCCCATCCCCGCCCCGCCCCGCATGACGGGGAAAATTTCTTGCCCCATCCCCGCCCCTTAAGGCCCCGCGAAGACCCACGAAGCCCCGCCCTACACCGTAAACCTTTATTTCTTGTTAATTTTCCCTACAACTATTGCTATTTTTTCAAATAAAATGACATGTTTCAATAATAAAAATATACTTGAAATTATAAATAAATTATAAACAAAAACCCAGCTTGTAAAATAGATATGGATTTTAACAAGCATAAAGAAGCAGTGTTGTTAAGCAGCCAAATGCCTACACAAAATTACAAAAACAATGACACATACACATATTTAGAGCCACAGACCCGTAACTCATTAAAAAAATTATATTATGTTCATGATGAAAAGTAAGTTGAGAAAGACCGTATGAATCATGAATGAAATAAGCAATTCAATAGTATATAAATTTGTTTATAATAAAGACAAAAAAAAGTTAAAATTGGTACCTTATTTCCAACTTTGCTAGAGAGAAAAAAGAGGTAGAGCCACGTTAGGTAGAATAAAATAAGCTAATGATATTCTTGTTTAAATAGTAGGGTTTTAGGGTACGATAAAATTACAATTTAACCCTTATTAATGCGGGGCGGGGCGGGGCGGGTCTAAAAAGTGTAAACCCATCCCCGCCCCGCCCCGTGGTGCGGGTCTAAAATCTCGCCCCATCCCCGCCCCACCACCTTTGCGGGGCGGGGAAAACCCGCACGGGGCGAAGCGGGGAGGGGCGGGTCAAGCGGGGCGGGGAAAAATTGTCATCCCTAAATTTTGACACGCCAATTTATTTGTGTTAACCTGAAATGACCCACTTAACACAACCTGTTTAACTCGTATAATAAATAAATATTTATTTTATTTTAGATTTGTCAAATACCTTTTATATCCAACATATATTTTAAATTTAGAAAGAAAAGTGAGTAATTATAAAAATTTACAAGGGATATAATTGGAAATTGAAACTTTCAAATCCTAGAACTACTAATACTTTTTTTTTTTTTTGGCATAAAACTTGCACAAATAAAATTGATGAACTTGTGGAAGATGTTATGAATTTGGACATTAACAAAGAATCTATGGATTATAATCGTGGTCATAGTCAGGATTAGTCTACTGTTTGCTCAAATTTTTCAATATTGATACTTAGCATTTGACGAGTTCCAAGGATATTATATTTTTGTTAAAGTATGTTATTTTATTTTTGTTAAACTTTGTTATTTTGAATTTGGGTTGAAGTGTATGCACTTCTTTTGGAGTGTAAGGAACTTATTTTTAGATGAATGTTATATTTTTGTTGAACTATATTATTTTGAATGTGGGTTGAAGACTTGAAGTGTATGCATTACTTTTTAGGATGTAAAAAAAATTATTTCTAGATAGATGTTATATTTAATATTATGCAGGTTGAAATGGGTTGTGTTACATTCGTGTTAACCCAATATGACTCGTTTATTAAGTGTGTCAAATGGGTTGGGTCAGATCAACCCGCCTTATTAACAGGTCGGGTTAGGGTTGAAGGATTATGACACGATTATTAAATGGATCGGGTTAGGGTTGAATCATTTAGTCGAATACTCCTACCTCGACACGATACGAACTCGACATGCTAACCCGAATTGACAGCCCAATATTGAAGAATCTATCTCAAGGTTGCGTGATCAATAGTATTGAGTATTGATTGGGAAGAGTGGGATTTGCAGGAGTAATGTACTGCATGGTTTAGTTACATCAATAAAACCCTCTCTTTTAATACTATTTTACCAACCTTTAATTATGTGTCTAAACTAAAGTAGCCTATATTATTTATCAATGTCAGCACCATTGATTTATAAATGTTTTAGTCTTCCAATAAAAGTTATAATTGAAACCTCAAAGCTCAAATTATTGCTAATATTTTATTAGTAAAAACTTATTGAGTATAATCAGAATATAGTCAAATGATATACTCTCTTTTTCTGTGAATGATAGAATGCACTATAAATTGCTTCTCAAAAAGGAAAAAAAAAAAAAAAAAAAACCCATTATAAATTTAAATAATAAAACTTATGCGAAAGAAAAAAAATATCACATCATTATATTCTTAAAATATTGTATAATTACTTTTTGATAATTATCCTTCCTTTTGCAAAATAGAAAATAGGTTTTTAATTTTACAATTCTCCATCCATTATGGCTGGTTTTACAACAATTGTTTTCTTTTAATTTTTTTTAAATTTATTTACTTATGAATAAGAGTTTTTAAAGCGTCATTGTTTCTAAGCATGATTATATTTTAGCCAATTTTCACTAAATAAAAAAAAATAATTAGTAATGAACAAAAAGCTACATCCAAATTCCAAACTAACAATATATCTTTTATGTCAATAAGAGAGTTTCAATTATATAGTTGTGTGAAAGTATTATGATAATAAATAGCTTTCTAGAAACAAAAGAATATTTCGGGAAAAAGAAAAGAAAAGAAACGCGCATGCTTAGTGAATGTTGCATGTCGACCATGTGTAAGCTGTAAGATTAAAATTATGCAAAGATTATTTTTTATGTTTATCTAGTACAGAGAGTGTTCCCACTCTCCCCCATAAGAAAGTGGAGATATTTCTTTAGTTGTGGTTATCATGTTGCTGTCTCTCTCTCTCTCTCTTTGCCAAGTTGCTATTTCACCATCCTTTCATCTCTTCACAACCCACAGATACCTTTCTTCCACTCTCTAGAGTCAAAAGCAAGCATTTCTCTCTCTCTCTCCTCGTCTCTGAGAACCAAATCAAACACCTGCAGCTTCCTTTTATTTCTCACTCACAAGTCACAACCATATCAAACACCTTATTCTTTATTTCTAGATTCCAAAACAATCACCTCTCTCTCTCTCTCTCTATACCAAAGCAAACAGCTTTATATCTTTCTCTTAAGTACACCTCACAACAAACAAACATCTATTCATTCCCTTTTCCTCTCCTTTCCTCTGAACAAAATGGCAGACAGGGTTTATCCCTCGTCTAAACCTGCCACCAATGGTACCGCTGCTCCTACCGCCACCGCCAGCAACGGCGCATTCCCCGCCACCAAGGCCCAACTCTACGGCGCCACACGCCCCGCCTACCGCCCACAACCCCACAACCGCCGCCGCCAACACAGCCGTAGCTGCTGCTGCTCCTGTTGCATCTGGCTAACCTTCTTTCTCCTCCTCCTCATCCTCCTCGTAGCCATTGCAGGTGCCATTGTCTACGTCCTCTACCGCCCCCACCGCCCTACTTTCTCTGTCAGCAACCTCAAAGTCTCGTACCTCAACGTAACTTCATCCTCAACCATAAAATCCAAGTTTGACCTAGACATCACAGCCAAGAACCCTAACAAAAAGCTTGGTTACATCTACGACACTATCACCGTCTCTTTACTCTCCAACGATATTGATATTGGTGATTCAACCATACCTGCCTTCGTGCAAGGCAAAAAGGAGACGACCGTTTTGAAGGCTGACATAACAAACACTGGCAAAACACTTGACAGTGGTTCTGTTAGTACTTTGAAGACGGGCTTGAAGAGCAAGAGTGGTATTCCATTGAAGATAGAGATTGACACAAAGGTGAAGGCCAAGATGGGAGGGTTGAAGACCCCAAAGGTTGGAATAAGGGTTACTTGTGATGGAATTACAGCTACTGTTCCTACTGGAAAAAAAGCAGCAACTGCATCCACTTCTGCTTCTAAGTGCAAGGTTGACATCAGAATCAAGATTTGGAAATGGACTTTCTAAGAGGTAATGAATGGAAAAGAAGAAGGTGCATGTGTGAAATTTTTTGTTGGGGGTTATCTTAATTTCTTTTTAAATAATTGTCTATTATTTTTATTTTTTAAGTTTTTTTCTTTTTTTTTTTTTTGGTGATTTTGTAAATGGGAAAAAGGTTGGTGAGTTGATTTGTACTAAAGTAGAGAAAATTTGTTATATATTTTTTCAAAAAGTTCGTGTTTTTTGTAATTTTTTTTTCTAATTAATAATACCTGCAGAACTTGTTTTACATATTTATCTTGTACTTGGGAGTTGGGACTTTTTTTTTTTTTGGCTACATCTAACATCTTCTTTAGCTTCTTAATAAAACCAAAAGGTAAAAGCCATGTTAGTTCAGAGTTCAATGTTGTAAATCAAATTCGTATATAAGTTGGATTTGATGTATTTAAGGTATCTTATTTGCATTGTTCACGAATTTGGCTCAGTGGTAAGTAATTGCAATAAAATATTATTGTGGGTTGAAATTTATTGTTAAAAAATATTGTCGGTTCTTAATTTAAATAGTCTCAACAAGGCATCGAATTTGATTTCAAATCTCCCTTTTGATTCTGTGTAAAATCAAGAACCATTCAATCAAGTTGATTGCGTTAATTATTAGATTTTTTCTTTTCTTTCACATGGCATGTGGTTGTGGCTTTGGTTACTTTTTAGTAAATAAAAAATTATAGAATACTAAAATATAAAAATGAGGGCAAGTTGTAGAAATGGTCAAATAGTTTGTGCATTTATTTATTTTCCAAAGGAGATATTTTGTCTGATTCTGAACAAGAAACTCTGCCCAATTTAATTGTAAAATGATTAATTAATCCAAATTATTTTAGAAATAAGTAATTAATTTACTGGCTCCAGCCTTTCCTTTGAAGCAAACAATACATGCTGAGGTGGGTTACTTCCCAACACATATAATAAAGTCTTGGTGTTGTCTTATATATAGTCGCTGTAAGTCACTTCCTAAGATGTAAAGTCTTAACTGCTCTTGATGTGTGATGAATTCACAATCTGGTGCATGCTGGTTTTCATGATTTATCAGTGTCGGTGAGGGTCTTCTATAGGCTTCTACATGCTTCAATAATTGTGGTTGTGTATATATGCAGTAGGGCCCAAAAGTTTTCTCGAATGAAAATATAAAATAAAATAAAATGTTTTCCAAGTGTTTTTGAAAACAATTAATGGAAAGCATTCCTTTGGGAGATTCAGAGGATTGCATGTGCATACCATGTGGCCAACATCTCACAATCACTAGTGATTGGGTAACTTGAGAAAAAACGTACATGCAATGATGGGAACACAATTAAATTCTTCCTTAGACTATATATATATATATATATATATATATATATGTATATATATATATATATATATATATGAAATCTTCCTTAAATGCCACATTTTGCAAAAGCGACCATTCATGACAAGGTATCATGAGTATCATGCAGTTAAATTTATTAGCTATTCATAAAATGTGTCCCAAAAAAATAAAGGAAAGAAAAATATTTTTTGTTGGTTGAAAAACTATTAATGTATATGAAAAAAGAAAAATCATAATCATGAATGATACATCTTAATATTTTTTTGGTCACCTTAAAAGAAAAAAAAAATGTATACTATTAATTAACTTGTTTTTAAATCAATAAAAAAAATTAACTTATTTTGAGATAATTCTTTCTATAAAGGTTCACTTGAAAATTTTACAGTAATTAGGTCATGTGAACTTTTTGGAGGTATTTAAGAAAATAGTATATTAATGTATTTTTCTTAATTTTGAACTTGGTTTACATTTCAATATCATGAAAGCTATTTCTTTTTCAAATAGCGTTAACTGATCAACCAAATACTAATGGCTAATTAAGTGATTTGTGATTTAATATATTATTCATCTTCCTCGTGGAAAGAACTTGAAATCAAATTCTCCTTCTTTTATGAGAAGTATATTGTTTTTATTATGGACTACGTCCCTTGTCAGCTATTCTACTAAAAGACTCATATTTGCTTAAAATTATTAAGTGAGCTTG
The DNA here is from genome assembly GCF_932294415.1 of Quercus robur. Classification (NCBI taxonomy): domain Eukaryota; kingdom Viridiplantae; phylum Streptophyta; class Magnoliopsida; order Fagales; family Fagaceae; genus Quercus; species Quercus robur. Next base: position 10,610,003 of record NC_065538.1, on the reverse strand, counting down.
TGATTAAAAGAGAAAAATTTGTAAAATTGACTCAACAATTTTAAATATGTGAAAGTTTTTTTATAAAAATAATAGATAAGTGACCTGATCCACCATAAAAACCATATAATTTCTCATTTTTAACATTTTGAAAGGGGAGGATGTTGGTATATAGCATTTAATAAAAGTTTTGTGGATAATCATTTTCTATTTGTAGATCTCAAAAGGTTACGTTAAAAAAATAAAAAAAAAATCATCTTGATTATTGAGTATAAAGTTGTAATTTTTCACGTATAAAAAGATGCAAATTCTATTCAGATCTATAACATTAACTAGCATTGTCTTAGTAAATAAACTAAGTTTTTTTTTTTTTTTTTGAGAAACTAAGTTAGTATTAATCATGCATGATATTAAATTCAATAATGATCTGATGTAAAAGTCTACATTTAGACCCTTCAATAAAGGTGGGTCACATAAGGTTTTTTTTTTTTTTTTTTTTTTTTTTTTTTTTTTTTCAAATAAAAGAATATAGACTAATAAACCAATTGAGAACCCCATAAAAATGAAAATAATCTAAATATTTAAAAAAAAAAAAAACAAATAAAACCACCCATCATTACGATTTGATCATCTGTTGTCACCAATGGCTTTGATGGCTTCAAAAATTGCAACTCTAGTAGCTTCTCCTAGTTGCATAAGGTGTCTCTAGCTTTGCCCAAAGGACTTCCTCGTTTTGACATGGTGATTTTAGATGATCGGACCACCATTTTGTTTTGTTTTTCTTTTTATAATATTAAGATATTATATTTGTTGAGGTCTTTTTAAGGGAAATGCAATTGGATGTATTATTTTCTGTTGTTTTCTTTGAAAAGAAAATTTGATTAGATATTGTTTTATTATTGGGTACACCGTACACGTAATGAAGACTTTTACACTTTATCATTGTTGATTTTTTTTTTTTTTTTTTTTTTTTTAAGGGGAAAATCATTGTTGAATTCCAAATCTCATTAAACATTTTTTTTTTTTTTTTGGTTCAAAAAACCTATATATATAAACTCATAATTTTCCTATATTAAATTGATCCTTTTACCCGCTTCCCAATAAACACAAGATTACACTTTTACAGAACTCTTTTTGGGAATTCTTTGTTTAGTACACGAATTTGATCCTAGAGTGACAGCTTGAAAGAAGTTTAAAAAGCAAAAAAATAGAAAAAGGAAAAAAGCCTCAAATTGTCGAATAACTGGCATCTGTTTATAAATTTGGCCAGAGGAGAAAAATAAATAAAGAAAGAAATAGGAAGGTGGGTATTGTCAAGAAAAGTTGAAAAATTAACGTCACAGATTTATAAAGCTCCATATGGACCTTTATTCCACATACTTTAGACTATCTGGCCGGCCAGTGGACCCAATTATAAACTGATCAGTGTATGACTCTCACGTTGTTGAGGAGGACTGGACCAGGCACCCGCCCGCAGTCTCACTTTTTCCTTACTGGCAGCGGTCCATATATAGGATGTGGCCACTTGTAAGCTACAACCTATCAAACCATGAAAAATTAGTTTCAATTTTGCAATATAATTTAATGGGTAGTGATTAGAGAATCAAGTAATATTAGAATTGTGGGTGAGCCAATCATCCAAACTCGTAATGTTAAAAGGCCTAAAGAGTGAAACACTAGTACATTGGTGTGGTCAACGACCTTTTGAAGGTTAAGTTAGAAAGTCATAACAATTTCCAATAATTCTAAAAAAATGAGAATTAGAAAATTGTGTATATACCTTGTAAGGGCGGGGCTTGATGCTTATATAATGGTCGAGAACTGACCAAGTTCTTAGGAATTTAGGCACTTTTCTTGTAGGGAGTGGAGTTAATGGCTATATCTTCGGGTTTACAAATTTGTAGGAGACTTTTTAGACATGGTATGCAAATTCTTTCCATGTGTAGATGGCGGAGTGGAGGACACGCCAAGGTTGGGGAACTAAGTGTCATTGGTAGTCTGTTGGCCTTGGTTGTTCGTCTATCTCAAGTGTACATGTTGACGTGAGGCGGGTATGTGCTATCTTGTAAAGCCAAGTGTTGTTGGTCGTTTGCCAGCCTTGATTTTTTGTCTATCTCAAGTGTATGTGCTAATGTGAGGCGAACATATGTGCTATCTTGTAGAGCCAAGTGTTGTTGGTTGTTCGTTAGCCTTGGTCATTCGTCAACCTCGTTTGTCTAATCCAACATAGATTAGACTATATTGAAAGACTAGATCTTGTCGAACGACTAGCCAATTATCTTATCTTGTAAAAATATTTCTCATAAACTTTTATTTTGAAAATTTCAATAATTGAGGTGATGGCATTGAATCTTAGACGTTTTTTTTGAAAATATCAAAAAGTACTTATTGTGTTACAACTCTTTTAGTCAAAACTTTTAGGTATTAATTATATATGTCCATATTAAAAGACAAATAACCTAAAGTTGAGTGATGGATATTTATGTTATTGATAACTTCCTCTATATATATATATATATATATATTTTTTTTGAACCAAGATAACTTCCTATATTGATTGTGAAATTGATGCACTATTGAAAGTTCTGTATGTCATATATATCTACAAATACTTTGTGGATTGACACATCTCATAGTATGCTCAATTTGCTGTCGGGAATTGTGGAGACGAAGTTGCTTTTGTGGTGTGCTACTATTGGTGGCGGTATTCATGCTTAGATTTGGGCAACTTGGTGGTGGTACCTCTCATACATAGGACTTACTATTGTTTATAAGCCTTGTTAATCATGGGACTTTTATTTAAAAATAAAAAAGAAAGAAAAGGAAAAGACATGTATCAATTGACTTGGAACATGACAATAACTCAAACCAACCTAATCATATTGGATACTTGTTTACAGTAATTTATTTAATTAACTCATTTGATTATGGTAGCTTAGCTTTGTAGACCTTTTAGTGGAGGTTATGAATTTCAAACCTTGAAATGAGCAAACCATGTGTGTGGCCAATATATATAGATGGTCATATGAATTTGAAGGTTCCACGACTTCTAAAATATATAAATATCAGAGTGGCTCTCCAAATTCTTGCAAATATAATTAGTTTTATAAACATAGTTTTCAACATCAATCACCAGTGCTCTAAGGAGACAATAGCTGAGGAGCTAGCTTGATTGCCATGTGACCAGAACATGCAGCCAGCCAGCAGCTATACACTAATTTAGGGAGTGTTTAGTATATATATTTAAAAACTGAAAATTTTTGTTTGAAAACATGTGTAGAAATATGTGTAGGTGAAAAAATGTATGGAAATGCGTATAATGTTATTTAAAAACTGAAAATTGTTGTTTGAAAACATGTATCAAACATCCCCTTAGTCTTTTTTTTTTTTTAAGATTATGCGGCCATTGTAATTATCTTTTTGTCAAATCATGAAACCACGACAATGGAAAATAGTTACGAATTTACTTTGATTTATGCTATTATAATTTATAACTTTTACGTGTACGTTTGGTTTAATTTCAAAACTTTATAGGTGAAGTTTCCAAACAAACTGACTAAAAGATGTGGAAAGCTCAAAAAGTTTTTAGAGAGAGAGAGAGAGAGAGTACCAGTTACTGAAAGTTGAAGAAACCTTAATTAAGGTGTGAAGAGTCAGAGTACTTGTTGCTCAAAGTTGAAGAAACCTTAATTAAGGTGTGAAATCTTACAAAATAACTATATCTAATCAATATATTTAAGCAAGTACATAAATAAATGATACAAAAATTAATTATCTTTATTTTAAATTACAAGGTATATCTAAGTCTAAGAATAAAACCCTTATTTGTTTTCCCATTAGTACTTAATTAAAGATAATTGTTAGGATAGCTGTTATAATTTTATAAATGTCCAATTAATTCAAGTAATTGGTATCCAACTATCTACAACTTATTACTAGTGAAATTATGATTCTATTTAAATAAATATAACCTTATACTTTCTTATATAAATTATATACTTTAAATTATAATTTTATTTATAGATATATGAAATATTCAACTGAAATTTAGGATGTTAATTATAAGTCTAGCTACTTTGCCAAATTGCCATTTCATACAAATAAGATTTTTTTAACATATAAAAATATATATATTTAAAGATTTTGTTATTATTTTTTTTTTCTTGGGATAATGGATTAATGACTCATAACTGTAATGGTTTTCATGGTTCCTTTCAATGAAAGTTAACGATCTTTCCAAAAAAGAAAAAAAGAATCCTCTAGAGGAGTCTAGCTAATCTGATTATAATTAGAGCAATGAGTTAAGAGGAGAAAAGGATCACCACTAATATTGTGTAGTCCAAGTGTCCAGCCATTATTGGACAAAAGTTTTTGAACGTTAGAACTTTGATAATTGACTCATAGTTTAGTCAAAATCGACTTTACCAGAATATGCTACATTGCCTCTGCTAGCAACGTATCCTAAGGGGATATTGTCTTTATTGAGACGCTTTCATGCTTATCCGAAATCTTCACTGAAACCTTTCAGATTTCTTTGGGTTGCACCACTAGTGCCTTGCCCTTTCCTTTCATGTCTGCCTTGGAGGGTCTTTCATTCATAGTAGTCTGCGATTGGATTTTGGGAAAAGGATTAAGTCTTGAAATATTATTTTGAAAATAAATGTTTTCTTGCAAAACTTCATTCAAGTTCATTTTTAAAATCCTTTTGCCAATGTCTTTCTGTAAAATTCCTTTTGCATGTTTTATAAGAAAATTATTTTTAAATTTTAAAGCATATATAATATAACAAACTTTTTATTCTACACCTTTGTGCTCTCGCTAAGTAGTGGTATAAGAGTAGTCATGATGAGTAGTGGTATAAGAGTAGTTATGATAAAGTTTGTTAATGTCTAAGTGACTGAAATTCAAAAACTTTACAAAGTCTGCCATAATTCTATCCGTTCTGTATGTCTTACTATATATCTCATTCTGCGATAATAGAGTTTCTCCATAAAGTCTATCATCAACCACTATAATAGTCTGGGAAAAATCTGTCAGGGACTTATGATCAACTCTTTCTGTTGAGAAATTAAATCTGTCTTTGTTCAAGAAATTACCACAATTAATATTTTCTTTAATGATTAGTAAAGGAGAATCTGTCAAGACTTCTTTTATTAAAACATCTGTCAGACTGTCAATCCATTCATATTGACTAAAACAAATTTTAAGCATAGTTCTATCTTTTGCATGTTTTCCACTAAATTCTTTTTCACCAGGTGTTTGGACAATATGTCGATGCCTGTGCAAAAAAGCAGTGGGAGGATGAGAACAAATCTTTGTCTCTATATCCTGTTTAAACTTTTTTATGTCATTATTCGTCAATTGGTCATCAAGTGATTTTTCTGTCAAATGCCCTTTTGTTCTACAAATTCTTTCTTTATTAATATCTTTTAGGATAGTGACTTTATTAAGGGAATAATTTCTTTTAGGATTAGGGGTGAGGTGAATCTAAAAACTAGCACCTTAATTTTAATTCCTTCATCTGTCATCAAAAGGGGGTAAAGCAAAGCCATAAAGGGATTTCTTAAAATGATTTTAGAAGAAAAGGTTTTTTATTAAACCAAAAATAGTTTCAAAACATATTCTATCATTACATATGTGAACATTAGGTATTTTATAATTAATTATGAGCTTTTCTCCATTAGTCTGAGTTAATCTTTCAAATGATTTTTCATAGTATTTTAAAGGTATTAGTCATTCTTGTATACAGTTCATGTTAGCGCCTGAGTCTATTAAAGCAACTTCTGTCAAAGAAAACTTTTTATTAATTACCAAAGTGATCTCTGTATGCCATTTTTGAAAAATTACTCTGTTACTTAAACTCAAGAAATTCTGTCTGTCGTTGTCATAAGGAATTTTCGTTAATTGTTGTTGCACTTGTTGATTCAGGTGTTGAAATGAATTGTACACAGGAAGGATTAATACCTTCCAAATATTATGAATCAACAACAGATAGATTAACTCAGGCTAATGGTGATAGATTTAAAATAAGTAATAAATTGACAAAGACATACATATATAATAATGGAATCAATTTCAGAACACCTTTCTTTTTAGCAGACAAGTTGTCCTCTAAAGTTATTTTAGGAAATCCATTTTTGGCTTTACTTTATCCTTTCTCCACAACAGACAATGGAATATGTACTAATATTTTGGGAATAGAAGTATTCTTTAAGTTTATCCTACCTCCAATCCCCAAGGATATACATTTGTTGAAAGAAATCTCCATATTTAAGGACATGAGTACTGATAAGCCAATAACAGACAATGATGAGATTACTACAAATCCAAAGGTAGATGATACTATAATCTCTACCCAATAGCACTTAAGTATATACATATTATTTTCAAAAAGAATTATATATATCTTTTCAAAAAGTTTATTTAAAGTTTGTTTTCAGAAAGATTTTATGCTAAGATTCTACTCAATTTAAGTCCTTCTCAAATCTTTTCTAAAATATTTAAGTCCCTCTCAGAAATAGACAGCCTTCTGAAAGAACCCTTAGAATAAACTCCCTCAGTAGCATTTGAAGCTACATTGCCCAAATTTGATCGTCAGTTGCATGAAGGCCTTTAGCTAAGGTGTACTTGCACTATAATAGTTTGTTAGTTTTAAAATTAACGGTCAATTGCTTGGCAAGCAAGATAGCCATCCTAAGAATAAAATCTTTGACTGAATTTTGCCTGAACAAAAATCTTCAATGAAGAATTTAGATAGAGCATGAAGGCGTCTCAATAGAGGCAACATCCCTTCAGAATACAAGGTCAACAATGACAATGTATTCAAGTGGTGATTATCAGAAGGGCCTGACTAACAGACATAATGACAGAATAACTACTACTAGACAAAATTGAGAAAGAAAATTACAAAATAGCTACTATAGCTACGATCAGACAAATCCAGAAAGAAAATGACAACTGCTACAAATAGAGCATGAAGGCGTCGTAGGTGAAGATTTCAGATAGAGCATGAAGGTGTCTCATTAGAGGCAACATCCCTTTAGAATACAAGGTCAGCAATGACAGTGTATTCAAGTGGTGATTATTAGAAAGGCCTGACTAACAGACATAATGACAGAATAACTACTACCAAACAGAATTGAGAAAGAAAATTACAAAATAGCTACTATAGCTACTATCAGATAGATCTAGAAAGAAAATGACAACTGCTACAGATCACTATTCACCTGCGACAGATTACTATTCACTTGCGACAGATTACTATTCACATGCGACAGATTATTATCACTATTCACAGCACGCGTGAATAGCTTCTAGACAGATACAGACAGATGTTCATAAGTCACTATTGTTCACTAGCATGCGTGAAAAGAGACCTGATAGATTCCTAAACAGACTACTGCTCATCAATAGTAATTTCCACAATATTCTACAAGTTTTCACCGATAGATTAACTTGAGTTAACTTTACTAATTCAGGTTACTTTTGAAAACTTACTATAGTTCATTCCATCTATAAAAAGACAGACTCCAAAGTCAGAAGACATGGTCCAATTTCAAGTCTAGCTAATTTGATTATAATTAGAGCAATGAGTTCAGAGGAGAAAAGGATCACCACTAATATTGTGTAGTCCAAGTGTCCAACCATTATTGGACAAAAGTTTTTGAATGTTAGAACTTTGATAATTGACTCATAGTTTTTCAAAATCGACTTTACCAGAATATGCTAGCTAGGTACTGTGGTCACTCACACCACGCCTAGACCAAAAGCATGTTAAGGAATCACTTTATATTGAAAAGAAAAGAGTCCAAACATAATGACCATCGAATTCCAAAAAAAAAAGTGAATTTCCAATTCAGGCAAAGTTGGTGAAGTAATAACGCAGCCTGTTGCACTCTCTACTTTCAAGGGAGAAGTGTAATTTCCTTCACTTTCGAATATATACATACACACATATGTGTGTATATATATATATGTATTCAAAATTAAAATGAATGAAAAAAATTAATATATTGTACTTTACGTATACTTGTAATTTATTTTTAAACTTACTATTACAACATTATGCTAAGAGTCTAGTAGGTAATTAGTTGAAATATCTTAGTATTTCCAACAGAGACATTTGAGCTCAATTCCCTTCTCTCACTGTTATTATCCAAGTGTCAGTAAAAAAAAATTTGTAGTAAGGATAGAAAATATCTATTTATTTTCCAGTTTAGTATTCTATCTCTCCAATTAAACACTTATAATGAAAAATATTATTTATTTTCTCTTTTTTTTTCTTAGGTTAATTGTATTTCCACCCTTCCCTTGACTATGGTAGATTTGACTGTTCCTACTAAACTTCAAAACTGAGTAATATATTCCATAATTACTGGTAATAAACATTTTATCTCATGTCGTTGGTATTTCAGTCAAATTTAATAAATAAAAAAAATCAATTTCTTTTTGAAAAAAATAAGTATGATAAAAATTTAAAATTTTTGTTAAATTTAATAGAAATTCTATCAGAAGTGCAATTTATAAATTTGAAAAACAAACTTTTTTGTAAAGTTTAGAATGGCCATTGTAATAATTTAACAAAAATAGCTTATAAGATGTAAATTGCACTTCTGTTAGGGTAAAAATATTATTTGATCCCTAAATTTTACCAAAAATAGTATTATTTGTTACTTATAAATAGGCCATTGTAACTATACCATAATTAAAGAGAAAAGTGCAATATACGATTCTTTTTTCTTTGCATCTTTTTCTCCACACCTTTCTTGTAGTTTACTTAGGATTGAAGCCTCACCATAAATAATGGCAATAGATTTGGCATTTTCAAAACATGGGCTTCATTTGGGTAATGGGAATAGGCCCATTTAGATGATAAACACAAAAATGCACAGACACAATTGCTTCATTATTGGGCCAACTAATCAAAAAACAGTCCTAAAGCCATAATAAAATCTCGACCGTCAAACATGTAGTACTCAGTTTTCAATCGGGACCCACCTTATATCAACAATCCAGATTTTTCCAAACTCTCACCGTCACAATAACATAGCATAACATAAACCCAGAGCTAAAACCCTACCAAAAGCCCATCTCAGTCTCTGTGTGTGTGCGAGTGTGTGTGTAAATTCTCAGCAATGCATCGAATAGTTTCAAAATTAGCTTCATCGATCACTTCATCTACTTCAAGAAAAGTTGTAAGAAACTATTTTTGTTTGTGTTTTTTTTACTATTAAAAGTCTCAACTTTACTGTAAAATTTGCTTAACCCTCCGTTTGGTTGCCGAGAAAGATTGGGAAATTTTCAATCTTTACTTCAATTTCCACTTGTTAACGTGAATTTGGGAATTGGGTTTTGATTACTTTTCGTTTTTCCATCACATTTTTTCTCAGCAACCAAACGTGGCAATATATGCACTTTTTGAAATTCTATAGACTCCCACTGTTGCTTTTTTGGGTTATTCAAGGGATTGTGTCTGATGGGTATGGATTAATTTGCGATGTAATGTTTGTTGGTTGGTGATTTGGATTGGAAAGGTGTGTAGCAGAGTTGTCTGCAATAGAAATTATGGTGCCAAGGCTATTAATTTTGGGGTCGGGGCTCGGGCCGCAATGCTGCAAGGCGTTTCTGAGGTTGCAGAAGCTGTAAAAGTCACAATGGGACCAAAGGTATTGGTCTATGTTCTATAATTTTATGTAGTTTGTGATTTCTAGATTTTGTTGGACACTCGTTAGTGTAGGCAGCAACAATGGCAGTAAGCCAGTAGCTTGTTTTATATATTCAGTATAATATCCATATGTGCATGGAGCTTGTTATATATATATATATATATATATATATATTTTTTTTTGATAGGTATGATTTCGACTTATGGCCCACTCCATGATAATTTTTCTTCATCATCAAGCCAAGACATCAAATGGTTTTTGATGTAGGCGGGGTTTGAAATTGAACTCCTTATTTCTCATTCAACAATAGGAGACTTTACCAATTGAGCTAATTGGAACCCATATATCTCTTTATTTTACTCCTCTATACCTTCAAATGAAGTTTGATGGAGCATTGAGGAAAAAGAAGGCTACTTTTTTTTTGGGGGGGGGGGGGGGTGGCTAGCCATTTCTTTTTGTAGGCTCAAATTGATTCTTTTAAAACACTCATTTGATGTTTTTCTTTGAATGAATTGATTATGATGGCACACTCATTTATCTTGTTAAGAACTCTCCAAATTTTTGGAAACTAGGCTTTTAGAAAAAAGCACATTCACTTGCCAATGAGCTCTAGGTCAAATATCTCTTCCTCCTTCCACAATAATGGGACGAGTTTAACAGAACAAGAAGACAACCTTATGGATTCAGAGGCTTATTAACTTCATTAGCCAATAAAAATAAAGATGCTTATGCCCTTTTTGTTTTATGTGTAAAATTTTTATTTGTCATCCTTATACTATCTTTTGATAATCTAGCATGTGTCTCAAGTTATGTGCCAAATTTAATGAAGGTAAGAATAGCTCATAAATAGTTAAATTGTGCTCTCATCACAGCTTTTCCTTTTTTCTCAATTTTCTGGTTGCTTGATTCAGGGCCGCAATGTGATAATTGAGCGAAGTCATAAGGATCCTCAAGTCACAAAGGATGGTGTTACTGTTGCCAAAAGTATCAGCTTCAAGGAAAAAGCCAAAAATGTTGGTGCAGATCTTGTAAAGCAGGTTGCAATTGCTACTAATACTGCTGCTGGAGATGGTAAACTTGTTGTTTTCTCTTGTTTATGTGCCTGAAATAACATAATAGTTTGTCATGGATTTATAAACTTACTGTGGAGAATTAGGCTTTGAATCGGGTTTATTTAATTTTTATTGTTGATTAAGAGTTAGTTTATTGCTCTTAAGACTGCAGTGATAAATGCAATGAAGTATCAATTAGACATGTACCTTGAAGGTACTTCTTTTGGAGCTAAAAAAAGAAAGAAAGAAAATGCTCCAGGCAGCTCTCAACTCTCAGCTACTTAGGATTGCATTTTGTTTTGATCTGAATCCTTAGAATAATGTAGTTTATTTCTACCTGATGTTATGCACATAAGTGAGCCAATCAGCTCTAACTCAAGTGACACTTCTTCCTTCCATAAGAATGGGTGGAGGGTGAGGTTGTAGGATCAAAATATAGTGGGTGTGTGTACAACATACGAATAGAAAGAAGTTCATAAGTAATGTTGAAGGGTTGTTACTACTCTTTTTCATCAATGTATAGTGAGATATCTTCTACTTAGTTTCAATCTGATTCTTATCTGTTTGCAGGTACTACTTGTGCAACTGTCCTAACTCAGGCAATACTCATGGAAGGGTGCAAGTCAGTAGCTGCCGGTGTGAATGTGATGGATTTGCGGAGTGGTATTAATATGGCAGTCGATGCTGTTTTATCTGATCTGAAAAGCAAAGCATTGATGATAAGCACATCAGAAGAAATTAAACAGGTGATGGACTTCTTAGAGAGTAATCTCTCATTTTGGATTTGTTTGGTAGGAAAGGTTGTGTTATGTAATATTTTCTTGAACTATCTTGCTATTATGATCCTAGAAGTGGGATTTATTTTATACTCTAGTTAAAAAGAAAATCTGTGTGGTACTTTTAAGGGATGGGAAAATGACTTCTTGCAAACCTAGTTCTGAGAAATTTTTGCATTCATGTGGGGTTTTAAATCTTTCTAATAAGTGTTCATGAATATCATTGGTGTTTGTACCATGCACAATGTTGATTTCTCTTGCTAAATTTACATTTGATATGTATTTTACTACTTTATATATGATCTCTTGCTCTAACGTTTGTTTATCAATTTATAAATATGTTAGGTTGCAACTATTTCAGCAAATGGTGAAAGTGAGATTGGAGATCTTATAGCTAGAGCAATGGAGAAAGTTGGAAAGGAAGGAGTCATTACTGTCGCTGTGAGCATCTTTTTTGTTTCTTCTAATGTTTATGATAGTTAAATTTGATACAGTTCGATATTGCTTATTTATGATTCAAAATTTGTAGGATGGGAATACGATGGATAATGAGTTAGAAGTGGTGGAAGGAATGAAGCTAGCCAGAGGCTACATATCTCCTTATTTTGTTACTGATCATAAGACCCAGAAATGTGTAAGTTCAGATCTTTATTGTTGTTTCCGGTATATTTGTACTTCAAACAGGACTTAGTGCTAGAATTAGGTCACTAGTAATAAGAATGTGCTGCTGCTTCCCATCCCTCCCACACCCCCCCCCCCCCCCCCCCCCCCCCCCTCTCTTATTGTATATATATTAGACTATTTTCCCCTGAGCAGATGAGGTGCAAATGTTTAAATTTCTAGTGCATTTCCTTAGACCTTTTTTCTAATCAGCAAATACATGTCCTTATTTTTTTTCATAGGTAATAAGAGTAATATCAATCATGAAGAAAAAAAACAAAGAAAGAAAATACATGGTGTTCATGATGGTGAACAAAGCAAAAACAACAAACAACATCAAAGAAAATACATGTTCTTATATCATTGAAGGGCGTAGAGTCAGCTTGCATATATCCGTCTTGACATGAAGTTTTTGCTATTTCTATTCCATGTTGTCAGTTAGTATTTTGGTGGCCCTCTGATCTTTGTGTTTGTCGTGTTTCAGAGGCCACTCAAATTTAAATTTTATATGTGTGTGTGTATATAATTTATGGATGAATTTTATTCGGAGAAGCTGGAATGTTCATTTTATTCGGAGACCAAATGATTGGGAAATGGGTGGTGTGGATGAATTTCTTCTGTACTTTGGGTTCAAATCTACCTCCCACTGAGAGTGGAGATCATATGCAATGGAAGTTGACAAAGAATGGGGTTTTTGATATCCATTCGTTTTACAATAAGTTGAGAAGCCCCTTACCCATTATTTTTCCTTGGAAAGGTGTTTGGAAGGTTAAGGCTCCTCGGCATGTTTCCTTCTTTGTGTGGACTACTGTATGGGATAGGATCCTTACAGGTGACAATTTGAGGGGTAGAAGGATGGCTTTTGTTGACTGGTGTATCATGTGCCGTTGTAATGGGGAGACGGATTATTTGTTACTTCACTGTGGTAAGGCTTATCGGTTGTGGAGTTTGGTATTTAGATCTTTTGGGATTTTTTGGGTCTTGTCAAGATCGGTTGCAGATACTCTATTTGGTTGGTGGAATTGGCCTGGAAAGCATGTGTCTAGTATTTGGAACTTAGCTCCATTATGCTTAATGTGGTGTCTTTGGAGGGAGCGAAATGGGAGGACTTTTGAGGACATGGAAAGTTCGGATGACCAGTTATTGGCCTCTTTCAGTGGCTCTCTATTTGACTGGTCTAGGGCTTGAGGACTCACCTCTAGTGATTCCCTCCCTTTGTTCCTTAGCTCTTTCCTGTGTAATTAGTATCCTTTCCTTTCTTTTTTTCTTTTTTTCTCTTTCTTTCCCATTGTACTTTTATCTCTGCCTTATGTTTTTCTACATAAGGTAGTTTCTTGATTATATATCTTTATTACTTATCAAAAAAAAAAAAAATTTATGGATATTGGCATACTTCCTATTTTGAATTTCTTTCTCAACATCCTTTACTTTTTCTTTTGTTGTATGGTTGACATGGAAGCTTTTTCTCTGATGTGTGACCTAAAATTTGTTTCTTCATATTCATAGGAACTAGAGAACCCCCTGATCCTCATTTATGACAAGAAAATTTCAGACATGAATTCACTTGTTAGAATATTGGAGCTAGCAGTACAGGTAATTAACCTTTTCCTGAGGGGCTATTTTCGTAGGCAATGGTGAATGATCAAGTGAACTTACAGAAAATGTTCTTGTTCTTGCTTCTGCTGCTATTGAATTCTTAACAGAAAAAAAGAGCACTACTTGTTGTGGCTGAGGATGTTGAAAGTGATGCACTTTCTATGCTTGTACTCAATAAGCATCATGCTGGGCTTAAGGTGATTACTTGGCTTTACTTGGAAGTTACTTTAAAATGTGTAACGTGTAAGATAGTACAGGTTATATTATATGACTTGTATACGTATATCTTGTATGTATGTATGTATGAAAAAAGAAATATATATATATATATATATATATTGATAAGTGTATATCTTGTATATATTAATGAATTGCAATAATATTGAAATCCTTATGAGATAGATATGTTTGTATTTCTAGTAATTCATACATCCTTGGACATCAAAATATTTTTCTCAAGAGGGCCACACGATTATTGGTAATATGATGTTCAACAGTTGTGTGCTCTTCATGCTTGAGCTATATAGATAGTTGAAGCACATGAAGGCCCTTTGACAAGAAGCAACATCAAAACTGAAACATCTGGGGGGAAGAGCTACATTATTGCATCCCCCCCCCCCCCCAACAAATTTTGTTTTTGTAAGCAGTTAAATGACTTCATATTTCTGAATTATGAAAGGTTTTCTTAAGGTTGTTTTTTCTCCCATAAATCAAGAAATAAAAAAAGAAACTTATATAGTGGGACACAAACAAATGGAGTGCCCAAGAAGTTAAAGAGTTAATAATCAAGAGTTCTTGGTCTTGAGATCTTTCCACATGGAGTAAACAAAATAATGTATAGAATTCAAGCTCTAGAATAATTCTGGGCCTATCTTTGAAATGACATGTGACTCTAAAAATAATGCCAGACTTCTATCAAATGATACCTTTTTTAATATCTTGTGAATAGGTATTATCTTGTGACTTAGTCTGATGAGTGCCTATACATATGTACCTCTATATATCTGTAAATAATCCTATATTTGATTTTATAAGTTTTGGATATTTGATTATATTATTTTGATTTATTGAAGAGCATTAGTTATCTGCTGTGTTAGGTGTATTTTTCTTTCTTTTATATTGACCATTTGTAAGGTCTGTTATTACTTCAATTGTAATTTAATTTCTTCATTATCAAGATGTTTTGACATTAAGTCTGCTTGTTGTAGTGTCAACTTTCATAATCCACAAGTGTAATTTCATGTGTTTAGGTTTGTGCGATCAAAGCTCCTGGTTTTGGGGAAAATAGAAGAGCAAACTTAGATGATCTTGCCATTCTTACTGGGGGAGAGGTTATGCAATCTTTTACTCCTAAATTAATTTCTAATATATATATATGGACTTATATGCAGAATTTTTTTCCTTTTCTCTTTTTTATTTTTATTTTTATGCTAAGACCTTTATTGTACAGGTTATCACTGAAGACCGTGGTTTAACCCTTGACAAAGTGCAATTTGAAATGCTTGGAACTGCAAAAAAGGTTTATGTTTTTTAGCAGAGTGTGCTACGGTGCTATATTTGAATTTCTTTGGGACATAACTAACTTCAAAAAATAAAATAAAATAACAGGTGTCTGTCTCTCTTGATGACACAATAATTCTACATGGCGGTGGGGATAAGAAGCTGATTGAAGAAAGATGTGCAGAGGTATGCGGTTGGCTTTTCTCTTTAATTCCTTATTTATTTTCAAAAGTTTTATTCAGTGTGCTATTCACTTGGATGAATTGTTCGCCAATTTTTTTGATCAATAATTTTGACACATTAGAAATGCACTTAGTGCTACATGATGGGTGAAATCACAATTCTGATGACCTCCTTATAGTGGTTTAAAGCTCTCACCTTTATTTTTTGGTTGTCCCATTGGCTTTTTATTTTTTATTTTTAATACTCAAATCCAACTCAAATTTACTCACAAAACTTCATTTTCAATTACATTGGTGGTAAAAGTTGCAATTAGGGTTAACACCAACTGATGATCTCTCTTTTCCCCATCTCTCTTCTTCAATCCCCCTCCCCCTAAACAAATTCTCTCATCAAGGTGTGACTCCACTTTGTGGGTCCTTGAATGCACTCATACCTTTTTGCCATAGAATATAGGTTTTTTCCCAAGTGTTTGCTTTTGAATAGAATTAGAAGAAGGGAACTCTGATAAAAACACTTTTAACTTTTGATCCTGGTAAAATTACCCATGTTTGCTTATTTCAATGCCAGACAAATACTTTTAAACTATTTCTGGTTCTTAAAAATTCTGCAAGCAATCCCTATATGCCTTGTTGGGTTTGTGCTATCAAATAATTGTCGCTTCTTACAACTTTCTGTTGATGCATAATTTTCTATTGTTCCCTTGGGAATTTCCCAGTTTGTTTAATCCTTGCTATATGCAGTATCTCATCCTTCAGTCTCTGTTAAATGCCATCAAACTTTTGTTACTACTATTTTCCCCTTCAGAGGAAGCCCTAACTCAATCAGCATTTTCAGAATTGATCATCTGTATGAAAAGAGGACCCTTAAGGTGTTTTGGTGATTAAATTTTTTATAAAAATTTTCAGCAAGAGTTCCTGAGCTAATTTATACATTCTAAAACCAACTATAGTGAAGCATAGAAACATGAGAGCTACTTACATTTATTCTTAACACCCTAAGCCTTACTCTTTTGGTAGTTGGGAAGGAAATTATTTAGATTGCCTCAATCTGGACTCTAGAAATTAAAAATAGGAATGAATGGAAGTGAAGATTCATAACATTTACTGATGCTAATGATGTTCTACAGCTGAGGACAGCTATGGAGAAGAGTGATGCCGTGTTTGACAAGGAGAAAGCACAGGAAAGGCTATCAAAGCTGTCTGGTGGTGTGGCTGTTTTCAAGGTATGTTGTTCACTTGTCTGAATTCCTGCAGTGTGGGTGAGTGATTGCCTTGACATGCATCCATTTTCTGTCAGGTTGGAGGGTCTAGTGAGGCAGAAGTTGAGGAAAGGAAGGATAGGGTCACGGATGCTTTAAATGCTACAAGAGCGGCTGTGGAAGAGGGTATTGTGCCAGGTAACTAGATTTTTGTCATTCCTCTAGGTTATATATATCCACAGCACATCAAGAACAATCGTAACTTGCTTGCCCTTATTAGGTGGTGGTGTTGCTCTTTTGTATGCTGCAAAAGGTTTGGAAAGCCTTCCAACGGTAAATGAAGACCAGAAAAGAGGCGTAAAGATAATCCAGAATGCTCTAAAGGTTTTATTTGTTGAATTTCCTCAGCCAGCATCTACCTTGGTGTTTATTTGCAGTTAAATACTGACAGTGAGCATTTTGATTTGCTTTAGGCACCTGCATTCACAATAGCCTCAAATGCTGGTTTTGATGGTGCACTGGTTATTGGCAAATTGTTGGAACAAGATAATCATAATTTGGGTTTTGATGCTGCTAAAGGTTTGTTCTTTTATTTGTTACAAGAATTAACATTGTAGCCAACTTTACAATTTCTTTCCGTTAATAGGTCTTAGACTATTGGGCTTGAATCATTTGCAAATCTGTCTTCTGTGGTATTTTTGGTCTATGGTAAAGCAAAATAGTGTAGGAAATTTCATGTTGTCTGAGTTGGAGCTTTTTCTGTCCAATAAAATGTACATGAAAATTTCTTTTTCTGTCCAGGCCCTGAAGGAATGGGAAGCGTCCACAATGCCTTGTGCATTGTATACAAAAAATGGAAAACTTTCCAACATGTTTATATTGAGAATTCTTATGAAAGTTGAATTATCCAAATTATTGCAAGAGGATCTTGTTTCTCTTTCTTTTCTTCTCTAGTTTTTTCTATATTTGTCCATTCTAAATTTCTCAACACTTGGACTAATATCAAGTGATGATTGTTTAAAGCTGTTTATTTAATACTTTCCTGGCCACTTAATTAATAATAGTTCTTGTGCAAAACAGGTGTATATGTTGACATGGTGGAGGAGAGAATCATAGATCCTCTCAAAGTGGTCAGAACGGCTTTAGTCGATGCTGCCAGGTAAAGATCATGGTTGGTCAAGCAAAAAATTTATGCATATCTAATATGTTTCCTACCTTAACCTAACCACCACCATGTGCTTCTGTGTTACAGTATCTCATTGCTACTGACAACAAGTGAGGCAACTGTATTTGACCATCCAAATGAGAAAAACAAATCTCCGAGCCGCATGCCAAATATGGATCAGATGTCCTATTAGAGGACCAATCTCAAAACCAGTTTTTAATTATTGCATATTTTTGTATCCATATTTGGGCCTTTTGTCATTCATTTGTTAAATCTGCCAATATATGAATTTGGAAGCCCAAACCTTTCTTTTAGGAGTTTATACCCCATATAGAAAATGAGTTACTAAATCACGATACAAAATTCATTTGAATGAAATTCTTATTTGCTGAATGATTTAGGGTACTTTCAACTGTGTAACAAGAGCATTATTAGAAAATGCCCAAAAAAAGACAAACAGGGAAAAAAGAAAGAAGGAATTGTGTTATATTGAAGTTTATTATGACCAATTTTCACACTTGCCTAAATAAAGGAATAAGCAGAGCATAATTGTGTGACCTTTTTAGATCTTTTTTATTTGTGGTGAATTTAAGATGGGGACTTGACACATTGAAGCAGGTTTTCAAAAATGTAAATAATGCTCAAAATTTATCGTAAAATTAAATATATTATTATGTGTCTACACACTTTTTTGTGAAAAATGCTAAAGATAAATTTTATTTTACTAAAGCAAATACAGATATTCTGTAGAGCAAATTAAACTGTCTTAAAAGTTACATGGCAAAATTATCCAATTTTTGTTGCTATAAAAGGGAAATAAAATAATTATGGGTTCCAATTCAATAGGAAAGTTCTTAAAAAAATAAGCACACAAGCTGGCCCAATGAACATGGAATATACAATTGCAAGGATCAGGGGTGGCCCAACAAATTTGGAAGCTTAAGGCGATATAATTAAATGTGGCCTTTTTGTTATCACTTAAATAATATTTAACTAGTATTTAATATCATATTTTTTTTTATAACAAAAATCTATTCCTTTCATTTTGTAATATGCTTTTTTTTGGGGGAAAAGTGCTAAAGTTAGAACAAATTTTACTAAAAAAACTTTCAAACGATATAGAAATGAATGCGATTAATGACATCTCAAGAAGATAATAAACAACATTTGAATGAATGATGTTAGGGATATTATAAATTTTATAACATGAGGCTCACAAAGATGTATCACTAATCACAAAAAATAATTCAAAAATGCATTTAATAGGTTATTGATGTCCACATATCATATTAATTGTCACATTAATTTGTAAAGTTTTCAAGTAAAATTAATAATATTTCTAACATTTTCCTACCTGAATTATTTCTTGTGATTAGTGAAACATATATTTGTAAGGGAAAATGCTAGATATACAAATTCTTTTATGAAAACTTTTACAAACTGATGATGTGGTAAATAATTATAGATAAATAAAAAAATGATGTTATTAGTGGGTCTAGATGAGAATGAGTAAGAAGTTAGCTATAACAACAATTTGTAACTATAGCATTACTCTATTTGTAAGACTCATCTATTTAGAGTTGTATTATCTTTAGTATTATTTAATTCTTTGGGACTTCTTAAAAGTAGAAGAAAAATATAGGGTAAATTACAACTTACCCACCTGTGGTTTGGCCAAAATTTAAGTTGCCTACCTGTGATTTGAAATTTGACACTTTACCTACCTGAGGTTTGACTGAAATTTAAATTGCCTACCTAGGGTTTGAAATCTCATGATGTAAGTGTTCCGTTGGATTCTTTTTGAACTTATTTAATCTTGTCAATTTATATTTTTTGTGTTTTTGGAGGAGAGAAACATAAAAGTGGAGTAAAATTGCATATTTAGCCATGTTTTTAACAGAAGTAGGTTACAAAACTTTAACTAAGCTAACTTCGGGTGGATAAAGTGTCAAATTTCAAATTACAGGTAGGCAACTTAAACTTTGGCCAAACCACGGGTGGATAAGTTGTAATTTGTCCAAAAATACAAAACTAAATTTTTTTTTAAATATATTAATTTTTTTCCCCAAAATTTAGGGCCTTTCTCTAGTAGGGGCCCTAGGCGGTAGCCTAAGTGGCCTAGGCCTAGGGCCGGCCCTGGCAAGGATCCTATGGATTCATTCTCCTTGGTTACTTAAATTTGAGGAAATGAATAATTTTGCAATTTTTGAGTGGGTTAAGCTAATCATACAACGGGGAAAGAAGCTGAGAATTCCAAGAGAATGGAATGATTGAGGAACTGTAACTTCACACTATTCATAACAGCGGCCTGACACGGATGATAAAGAAACAAACTCATGAAACGTCAACAAAGGGAAATTCTAGACCTTATTCTTTCAATTTCTCAAACTAAAAAGATATGCACTGATCATGTTTCTTTTGAGAATTTGTAGTTGGAGAAAAGTCGAGAAGCTGTGTATAGGATCCTCCACATCCCCCCAATGTAAAGGTCAACTTCTAATTAATTGTCAAAAGATGATAAAGTGTGCGTGGCAACTATTTGTAGGAATCACATAAGTGAAACCATTTTTGTCTAAAGACAGGTTTTACTCCTAGCATTTTTAAAATCAGTCAAATGAGCTAATAGCTTAGTAACTCAACTGGTTGACACTTTTTAATATTTTTAAAGAAAATATTTAGAGTTCAAATCTCTCAATCTTAACTATCGAATTATAAAATAAAATCACTCAAAAATGAGATACAAATTTTTTATTTGTGAAGAGGATGATATGAATGTGATCCTTCAATTATGGAGTCTTTCATCTCTGCCACATTGGCCAATAGAGCCCCTAAAAAACATCGAGAAATATGCTCCAATCCTTTTCTGGTTCGTTTATAAATCATATTTTTAGGGAGGAAAATTTCATAGAACATTATATTGCAAGATGGACTTTTATTTTTAATATTTCAGGATTGGTCCCCCATGTCATACATTTAACACTGTTTTTTGGCCCACAAGATAGAGGTAAATCCCTTCCCCTTGTTGTTCCCTTCTCTGTCTCTTTGTTGAATAGAAGCATTACTTAGCCAAAATAAAAAAAAAAAAAAATGTCCTCTATACTTGAACCCCCAATATATTCACATAGTATTGGATGACCTACCTTCTTCTTTCTTAAACCCTTCAAATTTTATTTGGAAAACAAAAATCTCCCAATAACTTTATTTTTAAAAGGAAGCCATATTCAAAGAAGTAAAAAATTATTGGCTTTTATCTACAATTGTTTGTTGTAAGAGCAAGTTAAGATGCATTTAATATTTTGTAATTTATTTTTTTATACATTTTTGAAAAAATTAAGTCAAATTGTGTGCACAAAAAAAAAAAAAAAAAAAAAAAAAAAAAAAAAAAAAAAAACCACATACAACCTCAATGAATTTGTACATGCAAACCAATAAAGTAGTGACAACTACATATAAATTTATTTTTTAATTTTTAAAAATTATTACATTTTAATTCATAATTGATTATTTATTATACCTTAACTATTGTCCTAAGAATAATCATGAACAAATGTACCCTTATAGTCCTTTGATTTCTTGGGTAAAATTTCCTAACACCTCGCTTAAACTTTGGGCTATCAACCATTACACTTAAACTTTATTTTAACCAACTTACTCTACAAAGAAGTATAAACTTCACACATATGCCAAATTAGTTAAAAATATATATATAATAATGCTACTCATGTGCCATGCACGTGGAAAACAAAATTAATAAAATCAAACCTTTGTCCTTGTATTTGTTGTAAATCTCAGTTACATAGTTTAATTTGAATTTTTAAACCTATGATGCACCGATATAGATATAGATATGGGTATTGGTACGGTACGGGTACCGGTACGGAGATACAACAGTTTAAAAAAAAATCTAAGATACGATATATAGTAAGTAATTAATTAATTAATTAATATTTATTTTTAGGTATATTTAAATATTTTTGCACATCATTTATGTTTATTTTAAGTTTTAAAATTAACAATATTCTGATGTTTTTATTATCTAATGTTATATCTAATGTTTGATGTTTCTAGTGTTTCTTTTGTATTTTACCAAAAAAAATTGTTTCTTATATATATATATATATATATATATATATATATATATACTCTGGTCTTTGAGTCACAGACCCACAACGAGCCACAACAAACATGAGCCAAGGTCAGAGCAGAACAGAGGCAAGGGAAGCGAGAGGCGAGTTAGAGAGAGTGAGAGTTTGAGAGACTTACCGGCCGCAAGAAGGAGGTGGAGGAGGAGCTCTTGTCGTGGGTCTGTCTGTGACGGCAAGGTCAGAGCAGAGTCGAGACTCTTCATTCATTCAAAATCAACCACCCAATGTTTAAAAATTTGAAACTTTGTTTTAGTTATTTTAGTCTCAATGCTTATTGCACACACCGTTTTTTCCTCCAAGTTTTAGGCTTTACGCACACATCTGGCGACATTTGAAGCTCATTATTTTGACAACCCACCACACGAAAAAAACCTTGATTGATGTCAACGGATCTATTTTTGAAAACCTCACCTTCATGCTTCATGCTTCCTCTCAACGTTTCATATCAATCTCTTCACGTTTCTACAAAACCCACCTCTTTTTCCCACCTGAACTCAGCCGTTCAATCTTAATACACACCCACAATACCCACACTCAATCCTTTGTTACCCACCATGATGAGCTTCTTAAATTCTTTGACCACTTTCTTCGACAATGCACCACGGTTCAACACTGCAAACGCGTTCACACCCAAGTTGTTGTCACTGGCACGAGCAGGTCAGCCTTCTTGGCTGCCCGGCTTGTGTCAGTATATGGCCGTTTCGGGCTTGTTTTTGATGCCCGGAAAGTGTTTGATGAAATTCCAGTTGAGGGTCTTTCAAACTTGCTATTGTGGAATTCAATTCTGAGAGCTAGTGTCTCAAATGGGTATTATGTGGAAGGCCTTAAAATTTATGATAAAATGCGAAAACTTGGGGTTTGTGCTGATGGATTCACTTTGCCTTTGGTAATAAAGGCATGTGCGTTTATGGGTGTTTTGAATTTGTGCAGGAATGTTCATACTCATGTTTTGCAAATGGGTTTTCAAAATCATCTTCATGTTGTGAATGAATTGGTTGGAATGTATGGGAAGCTTGGGCGAATGGAGAGTGCCCGCCAATTGTTTGATAGAATGACTGTTAGAAGCTATATTTCATGGAATACCTTAGTTTCAGGTTATGCCTTTAACTATGATTGCAATGGTGCATCTGAGATGTTTAGGCAGATGGAGTTGGAAGGATTGGAGCCAAACCCTGTGACATGGACATCTCTGTTTTCAAGTCATGCTAGATGTGGGCGGAATGAAGAGACGGTAGAGTTGTTTGGTATGATGAGGAAGAGAGGAATTGGGGCAACTGCTGAAGCGCTTGCTGTTGTGTTATCTGTATGTGCTGATTTGGTTGCAGTTGGAAGGGGCAAGGTCATTCATGGATATATTATAAAGGGTGGGTTTGAAAATTACTTGTTTGTGAAGAATGCACTAATATGTATGTATGGGAAGTGTGGAGACGTAAAATATGCACAAAATTTGTTTTTAGAGATGGAAACAAAGAATCTAGTGAGTTGGAATGCTTTGATAACATCATATGCTGAATCTGGATTATGTGATGAGGCATTTGAAATATTTTCCCAGCTAAAGACTTCAGGTGATTGTCCTATGATCAGACCTAATGTCATAAGTTGGAGCTCTGTTATTGATGGATTTTCTTCTAAGGGCCAAGGGGAGGAGTCCCTGAAACTTTTTAGGCAAATGCAGCTTGCCAATGTCATGCCTAATTGCGTGACGATATCCAGTGTTTTGTCAGTTTGTGCAGAGTTAGCAGCAGTGAATCTCGGCAGGGAAATACACAGTCACGTGGTTAGGGCTTTGATGGATAGTAACATTTTGGTTGGAAATGGCTTGATTAATATGTACACAAAGTGTGGAAGTTTCAAGGAAGCCCATTTGGTATTTGAGAAAAATGATAATAGAGATTTAATTTCATGGAACTCAATGATTGCCGGGTATGGGATGCATGGACTTGGTGAAAAAGCTTTAGAAACTTTTGATCAGATGATTGAATCTGGATTAGAGCCAGACAATATCACCTTTGTTGCTGTTCTTTCTGCTTGTAGTCATGCTGGGCTTGTTGTGGAGGGTCGTAGGCTATTTAATGAAATGACTCAAGAGTTTAGGGTTGAACCCCAAATGGAGCACTATACTTGCATGGTCGATCTCCTTGGACGTGCTGGGTTTTTACAAGAAGCAAGTGACATTGTGAAAAGCATGCCAATGGAACCCAATGATTGTGTATGGGGTGCCCTTCTGAACTCTTGTAGGAAGTACAAGAATACAGATGTTGCTGAAGAGACTGCCTCCCATATTTTTAATATGAGCTCAGAAACAACCGGGAACTACATGCTGCTATCAAATATTTTTGCTGCAAGTGGGAAATGGGTGGACTCTGCAAGGATGAGGATCTCAGCAAAGACAAAGGGTTTAAAGAAAGTTCCTGGCCTGAGTTGGATTGAGGTGAAGAAAAGGTTTCATGTGTTCTCAGCAGGGAACACTTTGCAACTGGGGTTGGAGGAAGTTTATGGGACCCTTGAGGAATTGGCACTTCAAATGGAAAGTGAGTGCAGTTCAGTTCATAACAGCATCTTTGAACAAAATGTTGATGAAGAAGAAACATGTACTCGACTCAGAAACAAGGGAGAATCTGGAGAGTTTTTGAAGGCAACACAACCGTGATGGAGACTGAGGGAAGTGTACTTTGGTAAGCTCTTTCTTCCTTCTCGTTAGGGACCAAGAACCTGGCTCTATTGTTCCCTTTCTCTCTCTCTCTCTCCTTTCCAAATCTCACGGTTTTTTTGTGTGCTATTGAGCAGATTTGGTCTTGGGGAGCAGATCTGTAAGGGCCCATCACAGTTTCTAACGTTTAGCTCCAGATTTTCACGGACCTAGCACTCCAAGGTACCAATTCTGCATTTTTTGCTTCATTATAGTCTTTAAACTTGCATAATTTTGATGATTTTCTTGAGTAGTTGAGGTTTCGGGGTTTTGTAGTTCAGATTCCGGTTTAAGATTTCTGGGTTTTTGGTTTTTGTTATCTCTGAGTTCATATGGGTATCTTTTTAATGCAAAACCCCCCTTGTAATTCTCTTTATCCACTGTTTTCCTCAGTTGGGTCATCCTTTTACAATGTACTCATTTCCTCAATTTTCACAAGCTTTACGGTGCTATAGATGTAACAATGATTAAAAATAGACATCAATTCTTGAATCTATTGCTTCATTATGTTTCAGACATTATTGGCATGATTATGAGTGATTACAAGAATCCAAATTGGATTCGATGAATGTGAGTTTATCTATTCCTTCAATCACTAAGATTTTTCAGGTTTTGAATTATCCAGAAATTTTTAGACAATAAAAGGGAAGACATATAATTATATATAAGCAACTCCATCATGCAAAGCAAATTACATGATAAAAAAAATGAACTTTTAGGTTCCTACACATTCTTTGCCAACAAAGTTCCAAGCTCTAACAGACAGTTACTAATATGAAAAGAGATAAATAATTCTTTTGCTTCTTAACTCTCACTAATATGAAAATTTAGCAGCCATGAGTTGTGACACCTCTGCTTATTGATAAGAAAGAAACAAGCTGGACAACAGGTGCAAACAAGTTAATTGATAACCCAATTTGGAGAGCAGATAATATCATGTAGGAAAGTTTTTATTCATCTGATAGAAAATACTGATGTTTCCCAACAGCAAAATCATTTACCAAACAATGAGCGTCACTCAAAATGTTAATCTTCCCCAGCATTGCAGAAGTGTTAAGGAGACTGATGTGAGGAATTCTGGACCTAATAGTTTCATGATAAGTATGTGACTCAAATCTTCAAATTCTGTAGATAATAAATCAATTACAAAAATGAGGTTTTAATCCATTCATCTGGTGTATAATGTCCTCCTGAAACAATAATGAGGGGAGAAAATTTTCTATAGTATCGAAATTTTTATTTTTATTTTTAACTCTCATCAAGATGAAGTTTAGCAGTTATGAGTTGTGATACCTCTGCTTATTGAGAAGAAAGAAACAAGCTGGACAACAGATCCAAACAAGTGAATTGATAACCCAATTTAGAATGCACATGAAATCATATAGGAAAGATTTTATTCATTTGGTAGAAACTGATGTTTCCCAGCAACAAAATCGTTTACCTCAAAATACTAATCCTTGCAAAATCTTTTGAAGATAAGTATAGTCTGGTGTGTAATATCCTCCTAACACAATCATGACGGGAGAAAATTTGTGAAGTCTCTCATTCTATTTATGGGGCTAAGAAATAAGTCTAACACAAAACTAGCTGCAAAACCTTGCTTTTGCCACCACCTTTAACAATTGATGCCATGAGTGTTGAGTTTAGCCCATGATAGGAGAAGTTTATAAATTCCTTATTGGTAGACTATAGTTGAACCAGGCATTTATTTGTGTATTTGAACATCAATAGTTGGCTAAATATTTCCAGTTGTTTCTTGATTGATGTGTCTGCTTTCAATTCTGTCATATTTTACTCTCTGTGTGGCATTTAGTTTTTTTACAACAATGAAGCTTGGCTGATTTGTTGGACAAAACATATATAGGTGCAAGACTGAAGAGAGGAATGAGAAATTTGAAGTGGCATTATGGAAAAAGTCAGGGTAGGAAGACTGGGGGAATGCTGGTTGGCTTCCACCACAAGTTGCAAAAATACTCTTTAGAGGAGTTCCCTTTCCTACTGCTAGGTAATTTATAGAAATGATGGCTGTAAGCAGAGAAGTGAGCAAAAAGAAAAGCTTTTAGAGTGATGGGTTCAGTGCATGAACTGGGACTCTATAAGCAAATTCATTATATGAACCAGATGCTTGCTTTTCAGCAAATATCCATCGAATCAGATGCTTGCTTTTCAGCAAATAAAATTGATATGAGATCATCAAATAAAGTGATGCCAAAACACAAAGCGTGGGTATGAGATCATCAACTTTCCTTATTGCTCCAAAGCCAAACCTATTAAGTTCTGTAGCCTATCATGTCTATCAAGATTTGTATATAATTCCATTCATTGATAATTTCAACATGTGTTAATGTGATTAACATGCTAGTAATTGTAACTAACTAACCAACTAACTAACTAAATGCGACATTATAACAATTATTATCTATATAGGGGTTTCTATCAATATCTTCTTAAATATTATCGGCTATTTGTAAAATATTTTGTACTATTTTTGGTTATAAAATCCATTCCATGCAACTCAGAAAATGATTGAAAACTTTTCCATAATGCTTTCGCCTCTATCAACTTCTGGCAACTAATTAATCTATTGGAGCAAAAATTACAATAACATTTTTTTTTTCTTTTTTCAAAATCTATGCACTAATCATATATGATTCCAAAGCATGACCTTTTGGAGAAACAATATTTCAAGAGAATTATCAGGCAAATAGTCAAACGCATTATTAATTTTCTAAGAAGAAAAAAGAAAAGAAAAGGACGGGTTCCTTAACCATTAGCCCATTTAAGCAATGACCTAAGGTCCCCAAATGGAAAAAAACCCCCTAAAATAGAATATATTATAATATTTATTTGTCTTATAATATTGCACAAAAAAAAAAGAAAAAAAAGTAAGGCCTCTTACTTAGGAACAAAAAAAGAAAAGAAAAAAAACATCTTCTATTGGACGATAGAATGTTTTTCCTATCTATATTACTATATAAAATTTTAATTAAGTCCAAAAATTTAATAAATAAAAATTATTTTTAAAATATTATTCACTTTTTGAGTGTTCAACATTTTATTAATATGTTTTACTATTTTTGCGGTAGTTTAATAGTGTAAAAATTTTTAATCTTCCAAAAATTCTACTCTTCCTTTCTCTCTCTATCAAAATTAAAATCAGATTTAATTGTTTTAGAGAAAAATTCTATTATTCAATAATTGAAGTCCAACATTGCTAAGAAAGATAATGACCATCTCAAAATATGATATCTATTCTAATATCAAATGTTTCAAAAAAATTTTTAGAATAAAAAGTTTTAAAATACATTTTGATGAATATATGAAAATAATCCAATTAATATATTAAATTGTATGATTCATTTTCCTAATTTATATATCGCTTATAAAACATTAAGTGATAATACATTTTACATTTGCGTTTGGTCCCAAAATATGTTGAGTCAACATTATTTTTGCGGACAATGAATTTGAGCGAGGTTCGAAAAGAAATTGTTTAAAACTAAATTGAGATATTCAATAGAAACGATATAGTTTAGAAATTACAAGATTTTAAATTTGTTATTTATTTTATATTTAAAATACTCTACGCATATGAAAAATTTTAATAAAAATGTGATCATATTTGCATGAAACATTTAATATGCGAATAACATTGTTAATATTTCTTGATTTTGGCATGATCGTTGTGGTATTAGTATAGAGAAACTAATTCGATTGAGGCTAAAGTTGTTATTAAAAAAAAAAAAAAAAATCAAACTGATAGCTTTTTACAAAGGAGTGTTCAACAAGTACTACTATTGAAATATTGAAAGAACTAATAATTCTTTGCAAAAGACCTCACTTTAAAATTGTCTCCTAAATCCACAAAATGTGTTTTAGTCGGCCTTGGATATGTGTTTTAACTATACTAAGTACTGACAACAAAATGATATAAGAGGTTTGCTATTCTATGTCTTGCTAAACTTTCAACTGTTTCAATTTGTGAGGGTAAACAAAGTAGCTGCTCCTTTTAGATCATGATCCTGAGCTTGTTGGATGGAACCATCATCTTCTTTTAATGTCGCATTGTCTATCCTTAAGGTGACTTCATCACTGCAAATGTTTATTTGAATTTCAATAAGAGCCGAAAAAACACAGAAGGAAAATGTGGAAACTTGCTAACCTTAAGGCTTAAACAGTGATTACAAGCTAAGCTTAATTTTTCAATGGGAAAAATTTCCACGAACTACACCGTTCCAACAAGTACAATTATTTTTATTTTTATTAATACAATTATAACTATTTTCATGTTGTAAAACACTGGTTGATCTTAAAAATGGATATTAGAAACGATTTCCTGATGCTTAAATAAGTTCATGTCTTTAAACAATGAAATGTAAAAATGTTTTAAAGAATGTTGCAATTCTTTGATTAGATCTAACATGCCCAAGGACATGAGATCTTCCCATGGTGTGTTTCATGCCATTTGAAGACACTAATTATCATATTAATAAATAAATAAAAACTGTTAGAAAAGCTAAATGAAAAAGCCAATACCAAATGGACAATATATTTCAAATCCAAAATGAGAACTTATTCACATAAAACCAACATTTATTGATAGCAAAATAACTTAGGAGAGTTTTTACATTCAAAACGAAATTGGAGTTCTTGATTATCTTTCAGGCCTAGCCTCTGAATATTATTAGAAAACAACAATCTTCTCTTACAACACATCATCACAAAGAGTTGAACAATCATGAAAAACACAAATAGACCATCCATCCAAAAATGAGATGGATAATCTAATCACGACGATAGGAGTAATTGTGTCAATGGTACAAACCTCCTTGCGATCAATTCTTCCGGCTCGAACTTAATCTCATTTCTTTCACAAGATACATCAAAAACCGGCTTAACATCATCGCATTCACTGTCTGGGCCATGCTTATTAACGTGCAAAGATGACAATGTTGATGCAGAATCTTGGACGGTCGTCCATGCATTGACATCTTCTTGCAAATGATTATTAACAACAAAGAACTGTTCTTGTTGATGCGGTCCAAGATAATGGTATTGCAATGCATTATTGTATGAACTCAAAGGATCTACACCGACCATCTCACAGTTGATTGTAGGATCTGTAGCCTCTGACATTTGCTGTTGATGAGCTTGAGCACGACATATAGCAAGTTGATGAAGAACAATGTCAAGCTCGGCCTTGTTATATTCAATCAAGCGTTGCAACTCGCGTATGATCCTGTAACACCCACCAACAGGGTCATTGGCACGAACATCCGATTGGAAAATAATGGTACGCATGGCCTCGTCCTTGTCGGGTTGATTGAGGTTCTTGATGATCTTGGTGATGTTGCTGACACCAAACAATTTATGGGCGTTGAGGAATTGTCTTTGGCGATCGTGAGGGAAATAAGGGGCGAGAATGCAGTCAGGAGCGCACTTCCTGCGTTGGTATTTACATGCAGCGCATGCTTGGGTGGTGCCGTTACCATGTCTTGTAGTAGTAGTAGTGTTATTATTATTAATGTTCATGGTAGGTTTTTGTTGTTGTTGTAGTTGTTTTTGTTGGTAATTGGGAGCTAAGGGGTGAGAGATATCGACTGCGTTTCCGGCGGGGGTGCTTAGGTGCAGTTTTTTTGGCTTGATGGGGGCTTTGTTTTCTGGTGTTTTCTCCCTTATTTTCTCGTAGGAAAAGGAGAAACAAAATGAGAGATGGAGAGAAATGAAAGGAGAGACAGACAGATATATTAGAAGAGAGAGAGAAAGAGAGAAAAAGAGATCCTAACAAATTTAGTTGTACATAGCGATATTTTTGGGATGTGAGTTTGGATTGGTGATGGGAATGTGACTACGTGAGCTTTGCTAATGTGTTGAGATGGGGTGTTTTAGATGTGTTTTGAATATTTCAACTAATAATAGGACAATATTTAACCTCTTTATTTTTAGCAACTTTAAGGCAAAATGGATGACTTTTGGGTATTTAAAGGGGAAAAATATATTGTATAAGAAACTACCATTCACATTAATTTGACCCACTAGAAAGAATGTTAAAAAAATATAAATAAATCGTACGCGTAATTCTATTTTTCACAAGAAGGGGAAATGAAGTCATCTTATGATAGATAACGCTTACAAAGTCAATAACTGAAATGCAATCTAAAACACAAACTAAATGAATCATTCCATGAAGTTTTCAATGGTTATGCGCTCTCTCTCTCAATTTTTTTAAAAAAAAAAAAAAAATTGTATTTGTAATTAGCATTAAATTTTCAATAATTCTACGAAAACACCTATATATTTTCACAACTTATTTAAGTGGTTCATTATGAGTAGTGATGAAGCTAGAAATTTTTTTTAGTGGCGCCAAATTAAATGTATAATAAAAAAAATTTAATCAAAATAATAACACACACATACATACATACATATATATATATATATATA
The DNA here is from genome assembly GCF_932294415.1 of Quercus robur. NCBI lineage: Eukaryota > Viridiplantae > Streptophyta > Magnoliopsida > Fagales > Fagaceae > Quercus > Quercus robur. Next base: position 10,578,951 of record NC_065538.1, on the reverse strand, counting down.
TATTTTTAAAAATATAAAATATATATTTATTGCTTATATATGCAATGTTTGTAATTTTGATTTAACATATGATATTTTCTTGCCTACACAAACAAATAAGTTTTTACATCTTTGCAGAAAAAAGAAAAAGAAAAAAAGTAAGCCTTGACGTGCCTACAAACATACTAATCAATTTAGTATAAATAAAATTACATATGGTATACATTAAATACAATTTAATTTATTTTTCTAATAAAAAAAATACAATTTAATTTAATGAGTTATATATGACATTTAAAAAAAATTACTAATAAATATGAGTTAAGTATGGCATAAGAATAGTTAGTCAATTATGTAAAGATTGGCGTGTTCATAGATTTATTTTAAAAGTTTTCTTGCACAAGAATCTTATTAATATATAGATATATTGATGGGTCAAAACGTTTTTTTACTAGTTTTGTTTATGCGTGGATAGACGTGTGAGTCCACTACTATGATTGAAGAGTAATATATTAAGATCAAACAATAGCTAGCTAGCTAAAACTGAATAATCAATACCAAGCTTTAGTTTTGAGTTTTATAGGAAATTTAAAAAGAGTCAAGTTCCGTACTTTTTACTATTTATTATTTATTATTTATTATTGTTAACACTAAGCTTTAGCTTTGAGTTTTATAGGAAATTTGAAAAGAGTCAAGTTTCTGTACTTTATTACTATTATATGTTTATGAAGTTTCTTGCTAAAAATATGAACCTAAACCCTTGCTTCCTCATCTCACACGGATTTGTACTTGTGAAGTGACTATTACACCTAGAATACGTGGTAGTGAGTCAACTTACTTTCAATTGCAATGACAGTCTCTTAAAGTCTGAAAATCTTTGTATTGGTTTTGTTTATGATGTAAAGTAGGTAATAAAATTACTTTAATCTTTGAATTATAGAAGGTGTTGGATTGTTTTTATATATAATCATCTTATCACTATTCTTTGAAATTATATTTTTAAATGTTTGTTTTACTGTAATGCAATTTGGTGCACAGATCTTGAGGCCCTTAAGAACTTGAAATTGAGTGAGGCATATGTCGTTAGAAAGTTTGTAACACCAAGTATTTGTTTAGGCTTTGTGTACAAATTGAATATATCAGAATGTTGGATTTTCTTATTAAAGCTAGTTAAAGTTGGTCAATCCTCTCATTTTGCTACAAATTATTTTTTATTTTTATTTTTTTTAAACCCATTTTTGCCGGTTCGTGGTGTCTAGGAGACTAGAAGTGATCTATTATAAACAGTTCACACAGGAAGGATCGCACCATATAGCCATTGGTGGTGCTATGATCGATGGTTTCACTTTTGTGCTCCAACTGCGTTGTTTTTTCACTTTTATAGACCACTACTGCGTTGTTTTTTTTACTCTTGTTTGTGCAAAAAACACTATCATCATAATATGATGGACCATTATTTTATGATGATAGGGTTATTTGCACTTTTTTTTTTTATCCTCTTTAATTTGTGTAATAATATGATTTGCCTTATAATTATTTAATTCCATGAAACAAATGGACTTCCCTGTAATTGCAAACTTCTCTCGTTAACCTATCTAGTATCTATCTATCTATAAATGGGCCTCTTAAACAACTCCTGTATCCGGAAATTAAACAAAAATCAGTAAGTTCAAAACCTATCCCTCTTGCGTGCTGATAAGAGTTTTAACTTCATGGGCCATACATGTGCAACAACTTTCCAATGAGTTGTTGGTTTGGAGTGAGCTTCTTCTTGTGTTTATAAGCCATTGTAAATCTTTATCGATATCTTAAAATAGTGGGCCTACTGCAGACTTGCGCGTAGTTTATATCACACGCCTTGCCCATCTCTTCCTCGATCAGAACAATAGAACTCTTCTTTAATTTTCTTGTCCTTGAACAGAACTCTTCTTTCATTTTCTTGTCCTTAAATTGTTCTTCCTCTCCCACATAATTTCTCTTATACAATTTGGCATTTTTCGGTCAATCGGGATTAAAGGAAATACCCGTTGTTCTTGAACCTCTATGTGTGAAAATGCATTTAACTCGAAGGTTGATACTTTATTCTGATCTTGGGGGTTGGTTTGACCAAGAAATCTAGTCGCATTGAATTTTACTCTGCCATGAATCAACCTTTAAGAACAAAACTAATTTGTGTGATTCTATAACACAGAAAATGCTCCTTGACTCTACTTGTTGCTCTTGTTAATTATTTGGAATATTATTATGTTATCATCATTTGCTTGTCCACTGAAATATTTCCAGCAAGAGGGAGCAAAGCATCAACACTTTTAAAAGGAGAAAATAGCTTAATCAGATGGATTAGTTCCTTTGGTCTTCTTTTGCGGGACTGGAGTATTCAGATGAAGCACTAGATGACATATTACTGCTGGTGCATCGTTCGTAAAACATTTTGATGCAACCGCAGGGGTTCTATATGGATTGTCGCAGGCTTTTGGAAAGAAACTTGGAAAGAAACTTGGAAGAGGAGGAGTAGTGGCGGAGCTAGGAATCATGAGTTGAAGGGGCCGAATTATATATTCTGTCAAGATAAACTCAAATAAAAAATAGACACTCCCCTAAAAAATCCACATAATATATGTGTGTATAAATATAAAATATATAAATTGTTTGCAAAACTTCATCTATGTTTGACAAATCAATATCATAATGTTATAATTGAAGTATCATATGAACTTTTTTATTTCTTGATAAAATCTTGAGAATAGGAAATTTCAACCAAATTGCATATATTATAAATGTTCAATGATTTGAGCGTATTAATTGGAATTGAAATTGAGCTAAATTAGGGGTTCCACACTTCCACTATTTAATCACAAAACTTACTACCTAACTATTTTATTCTATTGCAATTATATATCAATTTTAAACTCTTTTTCTTTTAGGAAAAATTACTAAATTATTTGATCAATGCTTTCTTTTGGGGGGGCCAACTCCTATTTTTTTTTTATATAACATTTATATATTTATAAAATATACTTAAATTGTAAAAAAAAATTAAAAATTTTGTAGGGGCCAATGCCCCCCCCCCCCCCCAAGGATACATGTGGCTCCGCCACTGTGGAGGAGATAAGTTCAAAAATTAATACATGAAATTTCTACTTTCTAAAATTTTATTACAAAAAAATAAACTTTCTAAAATTTATAAGCAAAGTAAATCATAACTCATCCCAGCCATACTCATTTGTTTGAATCAACACAAGGATCTATATTATTATTTGACCAATACTAAGGATACGTTTGGTACACTGAATGGAGATTACGACAGGAATTGTAATATTTATTACTAGTAATAAAATGTGTTGTAATGTAATAGCTAAACCTATTTATTAGTTTGGTTGTGAGTTATAACATTAGAATGAAACTTAACATTTATTTTAGGAAATAACTTACTTATACAATTATATTTCCTTAAAAATTGTTATTTTTAAATTTAAGAGAGATATGTGTTATTTTTTATGATTTTTTATTTTTATAATTGTTAGATGTATATGGAAAGTTTGTTTATTTGGAAATATATTAAGTTTTGAAATTATTACACTTACTAAGGAATAACTAATACAACCTTTTAAAGAGGAATAGTTATTCCTCATTTTGAAGAATATCTATTCATAAGGAATGGCTATTCCTTGTATTAAAAATATAACCAAACTAAAGAATAACTAACCCATAGGAATAACTATTACATTACAGCGCTTATTACAATATACCAAACATGCCCTAATCAAAATAAATTAGACACATAGTATTTCTCCCCTTTAGAAAATAATACTCTAATATAATCTCAAAGGTTTTTCAACTCCTTAAAATTTTTCTCTATTTAAATAATCTATTTTATAATTGATAGGGGTAAATTCCAGGGTAGATGGATTGAATTAATGGAGTCAGACTTTAGAGACGAGGTAACCAGAAGAGATGGTACAGTTGGTCTAACAAAGTTGGTAGACGGATTCGCGACCCGGATGGAAAGGTAAGGAGACGGACAGACACTTTTGAGTGAACGAATAAAAAGGGAACGGTTTGTTGAAAACACATGTCACCCTTATGGCATCTGCATGGCATCCACGTGGCATGGGTAGTCTCCAAGGATTCTGGGTAGTCTCCATGCCCCACCATAATTATAGGAATCCCTGTAAGGAAATCATCCCATAAATTGCGAATATTGATGAAGATTTTCCCTACAAGGAAATACCCTTTCCACCAAGAAACTAAAGTTGGCTCTACACTAATATAAAAACCCTAAAACCCTCACAAATCAAGGTACGCATAATTTTCCCAGCTCTAACACTCTAGAGTTGTAGAAATTCTCTCTAACTTAACCTTCAAAGGTATTTGGCTGGTACCATACTGGTACTCTTTGCAAGGTCTTCTTTATTTCTGTTTTGCAGGTTCTGTCTAGAGCACACAAGGACTGTGTAGCTCATTGACGATTTTTGGCATCATTAGTTGGCGCCATCTGTGGGAAAGACTCGTAGTAGAAGTCATACTACCACTTCCCAAACAAAGAGTTGTATGGTACTCACTCGCTCGATGGTAACCAACAACTACCAAGGAGATGAACCACACACTACCGCCCTTGAAAGACAGGTACAGACTCTTGCAGCAGTTGTAGAACGCCTTACTAAGCAAAACCATGACTTGGAAGTATAGCCGTGCCAAAGGAACGCAGGACCCAACAATCACGTAGAGGAGCAAGAGGGTACCAGCGCTGAAAGGAGGGGCCAAGAAGGACCAAAAGGCAGCAGTGCCCCGAGCAGACAAGAGAAACAAGACACCAGCCGTCCATTCGTCACAGATACGACATTACCGTACATGGTTACAAAGATGCAGATGATGAAGGAGAGGATGAACTTCATGATGAATGCTCTCAGAGGACGAGTGTCAAACGACTTCAACGAGTTGGTCCACCTGACGGACTCACCCTTTGCTACACCTGCCACTTCATTCCTCCTTCTACCAAAGTTCCATATGCCGCAGATAGAAGCCTACGATGGGTCTAAGGATCCCTTGGATCATCTAGAGTCATTCAAAACCCTCATGTACTTACAAGGTGTTGCAAACAAGATTATGTGTTGAGCTTTCCCAACTACGCTAAAGGGTCCCGCAAGGGTATGGTTCAGCAGGTTGACACCCAACTCCATTAGTACCTTTAAGAAGCTGAATGCCCAGTTTGCGTCACATTTTATCGGGGGACACAGGTATAAGGAGTCCACGACATGCTTGATGAGTATTAAGCAACGGGAGGATGAGACACTAAGGTCTTACATAACACGCTTCAACAAGGAAGCCCTTTCGATAGACGAAGCTAATGACAATATACTTGTTGCTGCGTTCACCAATGGATTGCGAAAGGGGAAGTTTTTGTTCTCCTTATACAAAAACGACCCAAAGACCATGTCAAATGTGCTTTATCGAGCCACTAAGTACATGAACACAAAGGACGCATTATTGGCCTGAGAGGAGAAACCCAAGAAGAGGGAAAGGCAAAAAGATGCACGATAGGATAGGGGACGGAGGACGGCTAGAATCGGAAACCGATGGGAGGATAGGCACTCCAAAACCCCCACTAGAAGGTTCACCAACTTCATCCCGTTGACTGCCCCAATTGATTAGGTGTTAATGCAGATCAAGGATGATATGACCTTGATGTGGCTTGGCAAGCTGAAGGGAGATCCCAACAAGAGGTCCAGAGACAAGTATTGCCATTTCCATCAGGATCATGACCACGACACATCTGAATGTTATGACTTGAAGGAACAGATTGAAGCCTTTATCAGACAACGGAAACTACAACGATACGTGAGCAAAGAAAGGGTAGACCCACCGTAGGAACAGGTTGCCAAAAGGGATGGCGAGCGCCTCAGGCCACCTTTAGAGGATATAAGGATGATTGTAGGGGGCCCCACAGCGTTTGGTTTGTCCAGGAAGGCACGCAAGACTTACCTTAAAATGGTTCAGAACGTCCAGTTGACCTGTTTCGTTCTAAAGATGGCACGGGTCGACAACCCCATAATTGGGTTTTCGGAGGAAGATGCCCGGCGTCTCCACCACCCCCACGACGATGCACTCGTTGTTAGCATACGGGTAGGGGATTACAACACTCATCGGGTCCTAGTTGATAATAGGAGCTCTGTTGATATCCTTTATTACCCGGCGTTCTAGCAAATGAGGATTGAGAGAGAACGACTCGTACAGACCAATGCACCACTAGTCGGGTTCGGAGGAATAAAAGTATACCCCCTCAGTGTAGTTACATTATCTGTGACGGTTGGAGATTACCCTCAGCAAATTACTAAAGATGTTACATTCCTTGTTGTTGATTGTTCATCTGCTTACAATGCCATAGTAGGTCGACCTACCCTTAATTCGTGGAAGGCCGTGACTTCAACCTATCACCTGATGTTCAAGTTCCCCACCGAATATGGAGTAAGAGAGATATGTGGAGACCAAATGGCAGTATGCGAGTGCTACATAAAAATGTTGGAGATGGATGACCACTTATAGATCATGAGCGTAAAGGAGCAACGGATGGTTGCGGAGCCCGTTGAAGGGTTGGAAGAGATACTTCTCAATAACTCCAAACTTGAGTGAACAACCAGGATTGGCACCCTTGCTAGTCCATCCGTCTACCAAGCACTCACGACATTCCTAAGAGAGAACTAGGATGTCTTTGCTTGCGCCATGAAGACATGCCCGGGCTCAACCCTTCGATCATGGTTCATAGGTTAAACGTATCACCTTCATTCCCCCCCTATTTGGCAGAAGAAGAGAGTGTTTGCCCAGGAGCGAAACAAGGCTATAGCTGAAGAAATTCGCAAGTTACAAGACGCATAATTCATAAGAGAAGTATATCATCCCGACTGGCTGGCCAATGTGGTGATGGTTAAGAAAACTAACGGAAAGTGGAGGATGTGTGTAGACTTCACAGACTTAAATAAGGCATGCCCCAAAGATAGTTACCCACTCTTGCGGATCGATGTCCTGGTAGACTTGACAGCGAGACACCAGTTGTTGAGCTTCATGGATGCGTTTTCTGGTTATAACCAAATCAAGTTGGATGAGGCTGATCAGGAGAAGACGTTGTTCGTCACTAGCTAAGGCCTTTTTTGCTACAAAATAATGCCATTTGGTCTCAAGAACGCAGGTGCAACGTATTAGAGGCTAATGAACAAAATGTTTGCACATCAATTTGGGAGGAATGCCCAAGTCTACGTAGACGACATGCTAGTAAAAAGTTGATGGGAAGATGACCATTTGGACGACCTCAAGGAAACCTTTGATACCCTCTACTCTTATAATATGAAGCTCAATCCAAGTAAGTGCGCATTTGGGGTAATGGTTGGAAAATTCCTAGGGTTCATGGTGTCTTAGAGGGGCATTGAAGTCAACTTAGACAAGATCCAGGCCATAATGGAGATGGCACCACCAAGGAACATAAAAGAAGTGCAAAGCCTCAACGGCAAGGTAGTGGTGCTGAATAGGTTCTTGTCGAGGGCAAGGAATAAATGCCTGCCTTTCTTTTGCACATTGAAGAAGTCCTTTGAGTAGACAGTCGAGTGTCAACAAGCATTCGAGGACTTAATGGCATACCTCTCTTCCCCACCGTTGCTAAGTCCTTCCAAACTTGGGGAAGAGCTATTTCTCTACCTGGCCATTTCCCCCGCTTTTGTTAGTGTAGCCCTAATCAGAGAAGAGGACAGGGTGCAGAAACTCGTATACTACACTAGCTGGGCACTTTGAGGCGCAAAGGAGAAGTACCCTTCGATGGATAAGCTAGCTTTCGCCTTGGAGACTGCAGCTCGCAAGCTTAAATCATATTTTCAGGCCCATATTGTGGTCGTTCTGACAGACAAACCTCTAAGGAGAGCAATAAGTAATCTTGAAGCCGCTAGACGGATGGTGCTATAGCTAATTGAGTTGAGCAAATTTGACGTACAATACCGCTTGCGCATTGCCATGAAAGGACAGGTGGTCGTTGACTTCATTGTGGAATTCACCAATATGAAAGGCCAGGGGGCAGAGGTGCGTCCTCAATGGATTATCCATACGGATAGGTCATCCAACAAGCAGGCCGGTGGAGCAAGGATAGTGATACACTCTCCTGAAGGAGACGAGAACAAGTGCATGGTTTGTCTCGACTTCCCTACGACTAAAAATGAGGCAGAGTACGAAACCTTAGTGGTGAGACTACATCTTGCCAAAGCAATAGGGGCCACAAGTATGATGGTGTATTGTGACTCATAGGTGATCACAAGCTAGGTAAATGGTGACTACGAATGCAAGGGAGAAAGGATGAAGAAGTACCTGGAGTAAGTAAGGAAGCGGGTAGGTGACGACTTTCAGGCCAAGTTTGTTCAAATCCCAAGGGAGGAGAATGAGCAAGCAGACCGACTTACCAAGACCGCATTAGCGGAAGACATGCGCGTCTCCAGTAAGGCACTTTCTTTTGTTTAGCTTTTATCCTTGATAGATGGCGTCGGTGTGTAGGAAATAGGCTCAGAAAGCAACTAGACTACACCGATAGTGTTGTACTTGAAAGACGGCACATTACCTAACAGTAAGGAGGCCGCAAGGAAGTTGAAGGTTCAGGCGGCACGATTCGTTTTGATAAAGGATGTCTTGTACAAAAGAGGCTTCTCTCGACCGTACTTAAGATGCCTAAGCCTCGAGGAAGCCAATTATGTCATGAGGGAAGTTCATGAAGGGATCTATGAGAACGATTCGGGGTCACAATCGCTAGTGCACAAGCTGATTCGAGCAGGATACTATTGGCCTACCATGTAGATGGATGCCCAAGCCTATGTCAAAGTTTGCAACAAGTGTCAGAGGTTCAGTAACATCATTAGACAACCAATCGAAGAGCTCACTCCGATGAGGACCCCATGGCCTTTTGCTCAATGGGAGTTGGACATCATGAGCACATTCCTAAAAGCAATAAAGCAACTAAAGTTCTTAGTACTCGGTATAGATTACTTTACCAAATGGGTGAAAGTAGAAGCCCTGGCTACCATCACGGAGAAAAGCATATGAAGCTTCTTGACCTAGTGGACAAGGTCAGAGCAATAGTCGAACAAAGGTTAGCACGATTCCAGGACCTCATGGCCAAGCACTACAATTCTAGAGTCAGACATAGGGATTTTCAAGTTGGAGATCTCGTCTTGAGGAAGGTAACGAGTGCTACAAGAGATCCCTCCTAGGAGAAGCTAGGACCTAATCGGGAAGGACCTTACAAAATCACTTCGTGGCAGAGGAAAGACACCTATCACATGGAGACACTCGACGGACAAAAATTGCATCATCCATGAAACATCGAGCACCTAAAGAAATACTACAAGCAGACGATGGCATGCAGACCACTCCTTATTTCCAGTTTATTTCATTCTAGTTGTTTTTATTATCTATAGTACTTTTTAGCCTAAAGGGAAGCTTTTTATTTTTTCAAGAACAATTTTGTTGATGCACATGTTTATCATAATAAGAGGAGTTATTCAAAAATATCATGCACATACATCTCTACAAAACCACGTCTACGACCAAGTCCTTAGGTGGACGGATACACCTAAGGACGCATTAAAATTTATACAAGTCCGTGAGTGGGCAAGTGCATCCAAGGAATGCCTTGCAATTTATTAAAGTCCATTAGTGGATGAATACATCCCAAGGGATGCCTTAAAATTTATACAAGTCCATGAGTAGATAGGTGCATCCAAGGGATGCCTTGCAATTTACTAAAGTCCATTGGTGGACAAATACATCCCAAGGGATGCCTTGCAATTTATTAAAGTCCATTAGTGGACGGACACATCCTAAGGGATGCCATAAATTTTGTATAAGTCCTCGTATGGATGGGTACATCCCACCTATAAAAGAGACGGATCATTCCTAAGGTTTGAATCTAAAGCAAGTGATCTAAAACCTACAAAGCCAACGGATTATACAATCTTTTAAATAAGAGTGGAAGCAAATAAAATTATAATTAAAAACCCAAAAATTTGTGGGAAATGTTAGGATTACACCACCATTTTTATCAAAATAATTTTCACAATAGAATAAAAAATATAAAGTCTACAAAGACTAGGGCTAGTCGATAGGGGCCTCCTCATCCATTACTTTCTCGGACAGCTTGGCCTCCTCAACTTGACGGTTCTCATCATCGATGAATTTGGCTTGTTCATCCTGGGGAGTGGCTCCTTCGTCACCTTAAGCATCAGAAGTAGGATCATCCTTAAATAGCTCGTCGGTGCCTTCAGACTCAACAGATCTGGCTGAGGTCTGGGCCACGTCATCCAAGGAGACTTGAGATATGTCCAAGTCAGGAAAGAGGGCCTTGACCTGGTGAAGGCACTCATTAAAGCCGTTAGAATAGCAGCCACCAAGCTTAGTAAGGAAACAGTCGGAGTTGTGGAATTTTGTTTCCCCGTCCTCCTTGGTCTGATGGATTTGCTTCCTTAACAAGGAGATCTCCCCCTCCTTGTCTTTGAGTACCTTCTTCAGCGCCTCAGCCTGAGTCTCCAACTCCTCTAAGGCCTTCCTTGTCACGTCAAGTTTTTTAACTTGAACCTCCCATAAGGCCTTAAGCTCATTTCGCTCCATCTCTGTAGCCTCGGCCCTCTCCTTTAGACGGTCAACCAACTTCTCATGGGCCATGTAATGGTCCATTAGCCCTTTCATCATTAGCACTCCTTGCAAGAGTAAAACACATGGTTAGAGATGAATGTAATTGAAAGTTGGAAGGAAAAAGGACAAAAGGGAAAAGGGGATGGTCACACACCTAAGCCAAGTTGGAAAGGCCAGTTTCCCCATGGCCTCCATTGCATGATTATCCAAGTCCTCATAATTGTCGTCCTTGATGATGGACGACAATTGACCAAGGACGTATCGCGAATCTTTGTGGAGAAGGGGGGGTACTTCTTAGTGACGGGGCCTTTGGCCGTCATCAAACCTTTCCCAGTCTTGTGACAGGGGGAAGGAGGCAGCTAGGTAGCCGGAGGCATCTCCTCAATGGTAGGAGGGACCATCTTTGGCTTCTTCGCCAGACGATTAACCTTGTCCGTCGTTTTCCTCTTAATGAATGGCTTGATTGGGCTCGTCACTCCAGTAGGAGGCACACCCTCCTCCTTCTTTTTCTTCATCTGAGTAGTGGCTTGTTGACGGATGTAAGCCCTCCTCTTACCGTCTTTCATTTCTACACCAAAGGGGACGGAAAGAAAGAGTTAGACAGAAATTACTGAAAAAATAAACAAAGTTAAACAAGGAATAGGCGACGGACTCATGTTTGCATGCTTGTTTTTCGTAACAGCAGGCAATAGCTGTTGGCTCGGGACCCTTATAGTACCAGTGCAGGGTGTCCAAGGTGAAGAGCTTCTGCCACGTCCTCTCTTTTAAGGAGATTTTGAAGATCCTCTCCAAAAATCTCCACTTTTAAGGTTAACCTCAAGACGGTCTTGGGCTGCAATAAGAGACAGTTAGATTAACAAGTAAAACGGACAAAATAAATAAATGGTCAAATTTAATCAAATAGAAGCCTACTAGAGGGAGGCATTATACCTCAAGTTCTATCAACAAGGGGCATGTTCTCCCGTTCATCTGGATGGCACATCCAGTTGTCCCCCTGGATGAAGAAGTACCGGTTCTTCTAGTTCCTGTTAGAGTCAGTAATCTCATACACTAGCCTAAGCAACAGCTTCCTTGGCAGGAAGTTGTAGATGCCCTTAGACATGACAATTTTGGAAGGATGGTAACAATAGAAGAACTCCTCCACGGTTAGTTGATGTCTCCCTTTAGTGAGAACCTGATATAGCACCTCAGCACCAAGGAAGATCCTCCAAGCATTCTCTAGTCCTAAGTATTGGAGTAAGCGACAGTGGAGAGCGCTTAGAGGCAGTCTAAGCCCCGCCTTGAACATTTGCTCATACACCTCGACGTTGTTAGCACCACGGTAATAGCACTTTTCAAACTTAAAGGGTAGATGGATGGGGATATTGACGAGGATCTGATATTTGTCCTGTAAGGTGTCAAAATGTTTTCTTTTAATGGTTGAGTTAAAGTCGTTGACCGTCCACATGAGAGGAAGAACAAACTCCCTAAGGTCGTCAGGGCCAATGACAAATCTAATAGGAGATTCAACATTCTCAACATTCTCCTCGCTGTTTGAGTCTTCACTTGTACCACTCTCTGACCCGTCCACGTCTGAATCCTCCTCTTCTTCCTCGAAAGGTGAGTTGGCAGACGAGACGCTTTTGGATAAAAGGTGTTAGGGTTGTCTTGACCTGACGGGTACACCTCATCGTAGCCCGCTCCTTCACGGACACACGATTGTTCACTTGACGCTTCACTAGATATTATTATACCTACAAGTGACGGGTAAACTCCTAAGACTCTACAGGTCTATATACGCAATAGACATATAACACTTAAAAAAGAAAGAAAATAAAACATAGAGATAAATTCTAGGGTAGATGGTTTGAATTAACGGAGTCAGACGTTTATTGACGAGGTAACCAGAAGAGATGGTACAGTTGGTCTAACAAATTTGGTGAATGGATAAGGAGATGGACAGACACTTTTGAGTGAATGGATAAAAAGGGAACGGTCTGTTGAAGCCACGTGTCACCCTTATGGCATCTACATGGCATCCAAGGATTCTAGTATGGAAATGTCTTGCGCTCCACACCCCACCGTAATTATAGGAATCCCTATAAGGAAATCATCCCATAAATTGCGAATATTGATGAAGATCTCCCCTACAAGGAAATACCATCTCCACCAAGAAATTAAGGTCGGCTCTACACTACTATAAAAACCCCAAAACCCTCACAAATCAAGGTACGCGTAATTTTCCCAGCTCTAGCACTCTAGAGTTGTAGAAATTCTCTCTAATTTAACCTTCAGAGAATATTTGGCCGGTACCACATCGGTATTCTCTGCAAGGTCTTCTTTATTTCTGTTTCGTAGGTTCTGTTTAGAGCATGCGAGGACTATGCAGTTCACTGACGATTTTTGGCATCATCAATAACAATATCACACTTCATTAGTGGTTTGAAATATCCCAAATAATGGATCATTGAGCATCCAAAATTGTATTACAAATTTACAACCCACTGCTAGAGAGTGAAGAGAATAAGTTGAAACATTTACTACTGATTACTTAATCCAAAATAATATATTTGGTAAACTAAAAAAAATATATGCTTCATAAAATTAAAAATGAATAATAAAATAGACCGTAAAAATAAAAAGAAGATATAAATGACATTGTAAATACACAATATGTAAGACTAAGTTTTTATTAATTAAAAAGTCTGAATTTGATGTATATTTTTCTAAATTTTGATCGCAAGAGCTATACATTGACTTTGGGAGCAATGGTCTCCCAACCCCCAAATATTAAGAAAAAAAAAAAAATACTAGTATACGTATGTGTCTTAATTTTAGCAATTTAGTTCTATAAAATTAAATTTTGCCTTCTTAACAATATCATTGAATCTGTTAAGAGTAATACTACAATCACAAACTTATCTATAACATTATTACAAACTGTTCAGGTACACATTTTTACTATTTCACATTTAGGCCAACCACTTACATCACATCTTTCTTTATTAGTAATCACTCACCATATTAGCAATTTGTAAAATAAGTTGTAGCTCTAGCATTTTCCTTACTTTAAAGGCCACAAAAAAATTTATACATCTAAAATGTAAAAAAAAAAAAGAAAAAAAGAGAGAAAAGAAATACAAGTCCAAAAAATTTAGTCCAATAAAAAAAATTAGTGACAGAAAAATAAAAACAATTAGGCCCAATCAACTAAACAACCCGCCCTTAAAAAATATTAATCAAAATACTTTTGACTTTACATGTAGATGAACACATTAAAAACTAAAATAAAAAACCAAAAAAAAAAAAGAAATTATTATGACTCGCACGATTCTAAGATCATTAACTAAGTTTTGATTGAAGTCAAATTTAGGTTAAAATTTTCACATTCAGTCAAATTTAAGTTAAACTTTCCATACTTAGCCAATTTTTCATGTGTTTTGTGGAAATTTTTGTGCTTTCATGATATTTTGTTTGATTTAAATATGATCTTTGTGATCAACCAACCATTTAAAAGAGAATTTAAACTTTTTTTTTTTGGTGAAAATTAATTAGATCAGAATGTTGGATTTTCTTGTTAGAGTTGGTCAAACCTCGCATTTTGGTACAAAACTCGAGTTTATCCTAATTTAACCATTTTTTGCTATTTGAGGTGTTTAAAAGGTTTTCATGACCACAATTTGTTTTCCAATTGAAATTAGGGTTTTGTAATCTTTTTACATTTTAACGATAAGGAGAGTAAGATGAGGTAGCCATAGTTGTCCCTTCTTTGTCTAATATCTTGAAAAAGTAAAAGACATTGAACAAATTAAGAACAATGTTCATGTTCATGTGGCATTGTGGTTAATGATATTTTTGGAATGATATTGCTTTTATTATAGCATGAGGTTGTTGTCTGTGATCTATTTGCAAAATTGAGGGGCATAATTACAATTTTGAGTATTTTAGAGTGAATATGTGATTTCAAGGGTAAAAATTGTACTTTTGAGATGAAATTAGTAATTTTGGGGTAAAATTGTAAATTTTGTTTGAGATCTATAATTTTAGGGCAATCAAAGCAAAATTATAGTTTTGGTAGGCTTTTGCTGGGTTTAATGCTCGTTTGATAATTCTCAAGGGCAGTTTTAGCAATTTTTAAAATTAACCAAGTGTAATTTCGGTATTTTTTGGCTTGTTGGGAAAAAAATTGATATATAGATAAAGATATGGTGGATTTTAGTTAGCTCAACTCTTAAAATATTTTGTCATTGAATAAGATACATATCTATAAAATCGAAGACGTTTAACTTTTTGTCAACCTCATGAAATTTCACACTATAAGCACTTAAGGCCTCACAATATTCGATGTCATAATTCTAATTTATAGTTTAATTGAATTTAATTTTTATAAAGATTTGTTAAAAAATTCCTATATTTAATTATATCAAACTTTATAATTTTACCATATTATATTTTCTTTTGATTATATATATATTTTGAGAAAAGGATTTTCTTTTGATTATAGAATCAATAGTTTCATATACAAATATAATCATAATAAATACCTATCAATAAGATAGTAAGTACCATAATTATTAAATTTTATGATTGAAAAAAAAAGATAGAATATCATTTTTGCTTTTGGGCCAATCTTCTTTGAGTAATTATAGAATACTCTCGGGATACCATAAATGTATATTCTTCCTTCTCACATAATAGTGGGTTTCACTAATAAATTCATAATAGAATCCACAACTCGTGTGAGAAGGGGGAATATGCATTTATGGCACTCTCGAATCATTCAATAATTTTCTGTCTTCTTTATGCATGAATTGAAGAGAAGAATGGCAACAAATCTCTTTGAATTTCTATAAATAAAGTTGGATTTGTGTGTGTGTGTGTGTGAGGATGGCATAGAATCGGATATATTTGTTAGAAAATTATACAATACTTTAAAAGTATAATAATATATTTTCTTCTCTTATATAAATAGTGGATTATACCATGAATTTTATTGCTATTCATATTAGAGGAGAGATTATGACATTATTATACTCCCAAAGTATTGTATAATTTCTCCTATTCTTAAATTGACAACCATTATTAAGGGAGCAAACGTATGTTGAAAATTTGAAACTGCTCACGAAATAATAATTTTATTTGTTTCTTTTTTTATTAAAGCAATTTTGCATTTTTGTTGATTCTTAAAAAAAAAAAAAAAAAAAAAGCAATTTTGCATTTTTTTGCCTCCTACAATAAATTTGAATTTTTATATAATAAATAAAATCGTGGGGTGCAAGAGGGGATGGTAGGCAGGGACGGGACGGACTAAGGTGGGGCCAAGAGGGCCGGGCCCCCCCTGGGTCCAAGAAGAATTATTTTTAAAAAATATTTTAGGCACTCTTAACTCTTTCACCAATTTTTAAGCTTCAGTCACTAGGCCCGCCACCGTTGAGATGCTATTAGAGTTGAACTCGCTATCTATGCATCACGTTTCTTCATTTTCTTCTTCCTTCCTCGCTCTTTGCCATTGTTTCTATCTTTCTGCATTTTTACTCTGCTGAGAAACCAATGGATTTTGTTGCCAAGTGCCAACTTCTACCATCTTTCTTCTTAAATGTCCTTTATTTTACCTTTTGTAAAATGCGAGAAACCAATGAGTTTACTGTCAACCACTAACTCTATTTCATCTTATCCTTGTACACATTTGGTACGATGGTCACTTCACAAGTATAAGTGTTTGAGGGGTGTGAGGGACAAGGGCCAGGATTCAAGTCTCCAGGAGGGAGTTTCATACACATATACACTTAAATTAGGCCAGAGGAAAATTCTATCTTGTAAAAAAAAAAAAAAACTCTATTTCATCTTAATTATCTTTTACTTTTTTATCTATTTAAAAAAAAAAAACTTAATGGGCGGACATTGGACAAGTCTTCAGCCTTCTCTATTTTTGTAATTCATGAAAAATTGTTCTTCAACGGGCTTGGGCATAAAATAATTTGGACATGTTTGCATAAAAAAAAAAAATTTAAGAAAATAGATTTTAATTAAATATATTAATTTATATAAGTTAAATATATGTCTATATAGTATATACACAATTTTTTAGAGATCATTAAGCTCATATATATATATAATTGCTATAATTTTGAAACAGTACATAGGTATAGTATTTACTTTCTCTTTCAAAATTTTAGACCCCTCCTCCCCTCTAATCAGGATAACCAGCCTAGTCTAACTAGCAACTGCTCAATCCAAAAACTTAACAAAAACAAAAACTAATGATACCAAATAAACAAAAGGTAAATAATGAAAATAAATTTTTTTAATCCTATATGATGGAAAGAATTAAGGTAAAAAATGAAAATAATATATATACATATATATATATATATATATATTTATTTATTTATTTGCTTATACTCCTAGGTTTGTCCTTGGTAGGCAATGATCATTGTTAAAACTCACCCCTTGATCCGAGGTATTATATCCTAACAATTAATAAAATAAAAAATAGTAATTAATAAAGCGTTAAGATGCAATTTGAGGGAAAAAAACATGGGGTACTACTGTGTGGGATTTTAGTTTAGAATTTATTTTTTCATTGTTTTTAGGGAAAGAAGTTTATAAAAAAATTTATAATAGACTTTTAGTTTAAATAAAATTTAAATGATGAAGCTTTGCCTAAATTAAACTATCGTTAAATTTTAACCTTAACTTGAGTAAATATATCCTAACACAATTAATAAAAAAAATTAATTTAGTAATTAATGAAAATAGCTGTTTATTAGGAAAAAAAATTGTTCAAGTTAAAGAGAAGTAGCCATGTATTACGAAAAATAATTTGAACCTAATAAATATCTATAAACGTATATTATTTTAAACGAAAAAGAAATAGCGGTCTATTAGGGAAAAGGAAAAAATAAATGCAAATGCAGTTTCTGCAATTGCAGTTTATGCAAATGCAACTTCTTTATATGCTGCAACATATGCAATTTCTAGAAGTACTGCATTAGGCTCGGGAAAACAATGCAGATAGGTTTGGTCACCTCCTGATGCTTCTGTTTTTAAAGTAAATGTTGATGGGGCTGTCTTCGCAGAACAACGAAAGTCTAGGGTAGGAGTGGTAATTCGCAATAGTGAAGGTTTGTTTATGGGAGCTTTGTCAATAAAGCTAAATCAGCATCTGGGATCCTTGGAAGTCGAAGCAAAAGCTTATGAATTGGGCATTACATTTGCTAAAGATATGGGATTTCATGAGATTGATCTTGAGGGAGATTCTGTTCTGATTTCAAATGCTATTGCTGGCATTTCTTCTCCTCCATCTTCGATTGCATCAGTTGTGTATTGAATTAGTTCTCTGTTAAGTGCTTTTCGTAGATTTTCTATTTCACATGTTGGTAGGAAAGGTAATCAGGTAGCTCACTTGTTAGCAAAACATGTTCAGGGTGTTGAGCAATATGTTGCTTGGATTGAGGAGAGTCCTTGTTTTTTAGAATATGCTCTCTCAACTGATGTACTTGTTTCTAGTTTATGTTAATGGAATTTTATTTTTTTATCCCCAAAAAAAAAAAAAAAAATTAAGCTTTTGAATTGATAAGGTTGTTGTAGGAAAACTGATTAAAAAAAAAAAAAAAAAAATCTGAACTGTTGTTTTTATCAAAGAAGAAAAATATTGCTTGTAATTTGGTAAACCACTTTTTTTTTTTCTTCATTTTTATAGGGTAAAACCACTTTTATTATATAGAATCAATGATATGATATGATATGATATATAGATATAAGTATAAATTATTCTCTTTTTTTTTTTCTACAAATTTTTTCCCATTACGTCTAGGAAAGTGTTTTTATGTTAAGAGATATAGAGCAAATAGTGTGTATATATATATATATATATATATATTTTTTGATGGGAGAGCAAATAGTATTTTAGAAAACAAAGAGAACATTGCTTCTATATATACCAGCATACAATGATAAATCTGCCTCTCCTACCTCACATAAAATTGCTCAGAACAATGAAATACTTAAAATTGTTTGCTCTTCAATACATCCTCCTCCTTTCACCTTGCTCTTCCAAGTAAACAAAGCTTTCCTGGTAACCTCCGATGAACCTGAATTCAATTACATAAAATCGCTCACTCATGTAGCAGTGCAAATTCCATTTCCAATACTCCACGATGATGATGATATTAATAATAAGAATATTAAGCTCAGAGTACATGCAAGGGCGGAGCTACATGTATGGGTGGGGGCATGGCTCCCCCAAAATTTTTAAAAATATATTTATATTACATATAAATATTTAACATTTTAATTATTAGTTTACAAAAATGGGACTTGACTCCTTCAAATATTTGAGTTAGTCCAATAATTAATACTCTTAAAAAAATTGTCCAATAAAACTGGTAGTTATAAAGAATTTTTTTTTCCTCACATTTTTTTATATTGTAAAATGTGTTTTTATATCTGTAGGGGTATTGGAGCCAGTAGCTCATTATCTATATATATATTGGGCCTAGAGCCCAATTTGAGGACGAAAGGTCGTCCGAAGAGGAGTAAACATTGTCAAGGAAGTTCGTGTTAGTAAAAGAGAAAGTTAGTTTTGGTCATAAGGGCCCAGGAGGGTGGGTTGAGGATGAAGGCCTCCTCGGCTGACCAAAGCTGAGGTCCAAAGAGATGGTTTGCCATCCAGGGGAACGTTCCAGAAAATTCTGTTGGTACGGATAAGCATTATAGAAACATAGAACAGGGGGGAGTCTTAAATTATCTAAGGAGAAAGCTACTATTACCGCATTAAATGCTTTGCAGCTAACCCTCTGGCCGCATTAATGTGGAGGTGATACTTGAACAATGGTTTTCTGCCTTACAGCTACTACATATAGACTTCAGGAAGGTGCTGATGAGACAAGTATCAAGACCAATCATCTGGCCTACACGTGGAGGGTAAAGATGAAAGGGGAAGGGAGTATAAAAGGAGTGAAAGGCACTAAGAGGAAGGGATCGAAATCAAGAGAAAAACACTATAGCAATCAGGAACCAAATTTGTAATTAAACTTGTGAGAAATATATAACTGATCTCCTTGGACTGTGCCGATGATGATTTTCTTTACTTTAAATCAATTTATCTTCATGTTCTTGTCATTTGAGCCTACTTTATTTGTTATCCAATTCATTTTAGCCCAGTTTTCCAATACACTCTCTACAAATTCATTGTTTTGGGTTTTTTAGGACTGAGTCCATCCATCTTTTGGGCTAGGAACCCAAATCTGGTTCTTACAATATCTGTTAAATTTTTCAATCATTCATGTTTTTGAATACTTTCATTAATACAATTGAAATTTTTTTACGCACTTTGGTAGATAATTTAATAACTTATATTAAAAAATGAAAACTTTAAGAATTCTCTATGAAGGATACTAAGTTGTGTGTATAAATGTTTGTGTTTGTGCATGTTTATAGAAGTTTGTATAAGCTAATATATTAGTGTTATAAGTTGCCTCCTAAATAAAAATTTCTGGCTAAGTGCTTGAGTACATGTGGCTGGTACAAATATTGATCCACTTCAAGTTCAAGCAAGTGCAGTTTTCGCCAAATTGAAAGAGAGGAAGGTACAAATATTCTCAACAGAAACTAGTGAATGGAGCAAGTCAATGGTGTTGTGTCCGGATCTCTTTGCTTGCCCTGGTGTTCTTCATAAAAATTTGCTTTTCTAGTGGACTATAAGTCGCGATAGCCTTATTAGTTTTGATCCATACAACAGTCGTTTCTTCGAGCATTCTGTAAAATCGGATTTACCTATTCCATGGACGATTTGATGGTCTTGGGGTTTGTAATGGCTACCTTAACCACAACGAATTTTACGAGTGTGGGAGCTCAAGGACTATGATGAAGAAGGAGGTAAATGGTTCTTGAAAAATGAGGAGCTTTTCAACCAAATGGTTTCAGAAAATTCTTCTAAGCTCACACAATACATATACTGTCAATATCCTGTGCTAGTTTGTCATCCAAATGATGGGGATATTGTCTATTTCCCAATTAAATCTGCGAGGCATTTGAGGGTTGTGTCATGTAACATGCGGAGAAAGACGCTGGAAATGAGTGATCTATTATAAACGGTTCACAGAGGAAGAGATCGCACCATATAGCCATTGATGCTATGATGGTTTCACTTTTGTGCTCCCTTGGTGGCCAACTCCCATATCTTCTTACCATTATTATAGACCACTATTTAGTTTTTTTGTGGCTCTTGTTGATAGGCGCCATTTGCACATATATATTTTTTATCCTCTTTAATTTGTCTAATATGATTTACCTTGTAATTATTTTGTCAGTGTTGCTATCAGCAATCAATTATCTACTTAATCTGTATGTTAAATATTGACATTGATTATTATTGCACGTTCTGTTTTTACATTCAACAATAGGAAACAAAATCTCTACTTGTGTATATGCTAGCGTATACTCTCTCTACTTGTGTGTATGTTTGACATTGTTAACGTGTATTGTGTTATGTGATTGCAACAAGCAGAATCCATAAGCCAAGAGGTAGGAGACATACCAGATAAAGCTGAGAGAGAAGAGGAATAAGATGCATTACCAACCGTACGAATGACATTGGCGATGATATTTGTAAGGTCATCTCTGGAAATGGTGAAAGTGGATCCAGAAGACTGAGACTTTGCAGAGACGGGAGCCATAGGTTGGACACTCTCAGTGTTTGCAACAGTAGCAGCAGAGATGGAAACAGCTGATTTGTTGCGTTGATAGCAAGTCTCAATATTATGGCCAAATCGTTTGCAAAAATTGCAAAAACGTTTGTTGGATTGTCGGCGACGATTGTTGCAAGAGGAAGAAGACTTGTCCTTATTCTTCATTTTGAAGCAAAATATGCAAAAATAGACTGCAAAAATGAAATCTACGCGAAAAACTGGGTAAGGAGAACCTGGACAGAAAAAGTCAACTCTGGAAAAGTCAACGGTCAAAGTCAACGGTCAACAGCTGGTCAACGGTCAACGGTCGGTCAACGGTCAACGGCCAGCAGATGACGTCACAGGATGACGTGGCGATGACGTCAGCAGAATAGTGGATGCTGACGCAGTTAGGGCTGACGTGGCAGAGGGGATGACGTCAGCAGACCAGTTCCGGCGCGTGAGAGCGCGTGGTGGCGCGTGGCAGATCGTGGAGGCGCGTGGCCGGCGCGTGAGAGCGCGTGGCAGCGCGTGGAGGCGCGTGGCAGGCGCGTTTAGCGCGTGATCAGCGTCGCAGCAGCTTTGAGCGGCGCGTGGGGTTGCGTGCGGTCTCCGATGGAGGCGAGGCTTCCACGAATGTGTAGATCGGCGCAGGACGATCTCAGTGGTACCTTCAAAAATTAAATCGAAGCAATATTCGTGGCAGCGATGACACGTGCAGTGTTCTGTGCGGTGTTGGACTCCTCAACGACAGCGGCTGCAGGTCCGGAAACCAAGGACGACGGCTGGAAGACGTCGGAGTTTCAACGGCGAGAGGCTGCAGCGACTGCTGTGATAGCGGAAGCGATGTTGAGAGTGAAGTGACACCAATACAGACAAGACTGCTAAGAAAAGGTCAGAGCAGTGGCTCTGATACCATGTTAGAAATACAGAATAATTGTATTGTATTTCATAAATAAAAGAATATACATCACTGCCTTTATATAGGAGGCATATGTGTGCAGTACAAGTAGAGTGTAGTACAAGTACAAGTGTGCTATACAAGTAACCTAATTGGGCCTAAAGCCCATAACACAATACACGTTAACAGACATCATGTTTATTCCATGAAACAAATGGACTTGCCTCTTATTGCATAGTTCTCTCCTTAACTTTTTTTAAATATCTCTACTTGAAATGGAAAACAACCTAATGGAGTGTAGAAAGACAAAGCATATCATTACACAAAAATCAATGTCTTCAAAATCTACTAACACATGTCTTTCAATTGTTAGTTAGTTATTTTTTACTGACATGTCTTACACTCATATAGATTTTGATACTGTTGACATGGTATTATTTGATATCAAATACCTTCTCCACAAGAGATAAACTTCATGTGCCATACGATCGAATAGACCAAAGATTTTGAGCAGAATACAGCAATTTCAAATGGACAAAATGGACCAAATTTTTATTTAATCAGATGGATTAGTTCCTTTAGTCTTCTTTTGTGCAGGGGTTCTATATATGTGGTGCTTATCTCCTACTTTGCGTATCTTTTAAGAGGATTCATGACCGTGGAATGAAACTCGGAAGACGTGGAGATGAGTCCAGAAATTAATACATGAAATTTCAAGTAGATAAAAGATAAACTTCGAACTTTCTAGAATTTATCACCAAAATAAACCATACTCATCTACAACCCGATTGGATTAGGTACCATACTATTTCTCACCCCGATTGGATCAAGTGCAATACCAGTGCAATTACCCTCCTTTCCACTAAAAAAAAAAAAAAAACTTTTTTACTACTTTTACTTTTTTAACTTTAACCTTTTTACTTTTATTTTTATTTAAGGATTGAGATTGAAAGTTGTTTTTTCAACTCTCAATCTCAACACTTGATAGCTATTGAACTTGATCTTAATTCACTCATTCCTTTGAATCAACACAAGGATTTATATTATAATTTGACCAATACTAATCAAAATAAGTTAGACACAAAATATTTCTTCTCTTTAGAAAAAACACACTTATATATTCTCAAGTTTTTTCAACTCCTTAATTAAATTAAGCCTATCTAAAGGGTATGGTAGGATGACTTTTTTTTTTTTTTCAAAACAATATGAAAATAGCAATTTAAAAAAAAAAATTGAAATTGAAACAAGTTTTTAGATAATAAATTTCACCTTATAAATGTTTGGCTCCCACTTTTTAAGAATAATTTTCAAAATATTAAAAAAAAAAAAAACATTTGAGAGACCATTTCTATTGATTTTTAATTTTTTTTTTTTTTTTTTTTTTACAAAAAGTAACATATAGAATCTATAAATTATTATTATTATTATTATTTTTTACAATGATAAGGGAATAAAGCACATGTACTTTTTATTTATTTATATTAATAAGTTTTTTTTTTAAAACCAATAATAATAAATATCAAATTTGAAATGTGAGTATTTTTTTTTTTTAATAAAGATAAAATCCTTAATAATAAGTTTCAAGGTACTACTGCAGCATTGCTAGGTCATCATCCCAAACGATGGGATATCATGCAGGAAAAAACATTGAAAGTGATCTATGCTAGGTCATCATTTAAAAAAAAAAAAAAAAAAAAAATTACTCGGATCTCCCGTTTGTGCTCCCATGGTAGCCGACTCTCCTACCTTCTTCTCCCATATAGAATTTTCTGCTTGTTTGTATCTTTTTCTTTGGATTTATGTATTATGATTTGCCTATAATAATTATTTTATTAACGTTGTTATTGATAATAATTAATTATTCCATCATCTAATTTCATGGTTGTGGAGACCTTTTAACTTTACAATTACATTATTAGGTGTGTGTATCTTAAGTATAAGCATTGATTATCACTTGCTCTGTTTTTACATTCAACAATTGACATCAGTAATCACAGGACTTAACAACACAATAATCACTAAACATAAACAGCTTTGTTTTTAGAGAGCTTCAACCTATAGTGTCCGCTTTTGATGATAGCTTTTTATCATCAGACCAAGATACCGGTTTTTGATACAGGCGGGAATTGAATTTAACCATAAACAGCTTGGCCTTATATGTTATGATGTATTGATATCATGGACATGTGTCTAATTGCATACATCTCTCCACTTGAAAGTTGAAATTGAGAAAACAATGTGATGGGGAGGAATGAGAGATAAAAGTTTTAAAGTAATGGAAAAGGTTGTTGACGAAAAATATTAAGTGATAATTAATACACACTTATCATTTATCAGCCTTACATATTCTGCAAAACTAATCTATTTGGTTTTCAAACCAATGTAAAATATTTTTGTTTTTTTATAATTCGATAGTTAAAATGGAGAATGAGAGATTTAAACCCCATACATCTCCTGGAGATGATATTTTTTGTCCCTTTATCACTATGACAAGAATCATAGGAAGCTTAGTTACAAGGTGGTGCACTTTGATAAACTTGATGGAAGCGACGAATGGGAGGAAAGAAAGGTACATATATTATCATCAGAAACCATGCGGGTCTCTTTGCTTGCCGTGATCTTATCAAGTTTCATCCATTCAACAACACGTCCCCGTTTCTTTGAACATCTTGTAAAATAGAACCTATCCCAATGAAGTTTTGATGGTCTTGCCGACTACAATGGCTGCCTGAGGATAATTTAGGTTTTGGATAATCCACAAAAAGAAAATGTAGTCATACAGGAGCTCAAGAACTATAATAAAGGGGGCAAATGGTACTGGAACCAAAAAATATTAATGAACATTAACAAAGAACCAGGATGAAAACCGGTTTTTTAAACATAAAGAACCGGATTTTTTGTTAATTCCGTGAACCGCTAAAACCGGGGTTGGACCGCATGAACCGGTGAGAACTGTGCGGTCCAACCCCTTAGCAACTTTTTTTTTTTTTAAACAACTTAACACAATTTTATTCTACTTAATTAAATTATCCATCTCTTACAAGGAATAAAAAAAAATTATAATTAAAATCTTTCAAAGATATTCAACTTTACTTCAAAAATTAATAATAAATTTTAATGTTTTCATGGTTATTATTTTATTTTATTAACTTTCTTATTTAATTATTAAATATATGCTTGAAAATCATTAAATTTCCCTCACATATATAGATATATTGTCAATTTTGCTAATTTTATAAATTTAATATCTATATTTAGGCTTTAATTAATTATTAAATTAATTATGACGTCATCACAGTTAGACCCCGATTCGACCTTAAAAACCTTGAACCTCTCCCTTTTACGATTCTATGAACGGTCCAGGTTTAAAAAGCTTGCTAAAATTAGCTTATTTTTAACCAACTCTACTCTACTTTCCTTCACTCCCCCTCAATCCAAACAAGCCTAAAAGTTATACAAAATGCAATATAAATGTAAACTATAATGTATTATTCACACCTAGGTCAATTTACTTAGTTTCCGTTAATTATTTTTCATATTATAAAAAATAAAGAAACAAAAATAATCAATTCATAACTAATAACAATTAAATCAAGAGATTAAACTTAGTAAATAAAGTTTAAACATGTAATTTGGTTACTCAAAAACAAATTGAGAAAATAAATCAATATAAAGTATAAGAGTATAGCAATTTTCCTTGAAAGTTGTATATTGTCTTACTGCCTTGAATACTTTTAAAAAATATTTAGAATTCAACTTTATTTCTCTATTACTATAATTATTTAAAAGTTGAGTAACTTTAATTGATAACAAAAACCCAGAGTTTGAAACTTTAAAAGAGTCAAGACATTTGTGAAAAAAAGATTATTAGAAGGATAGAAACAATAGAAATTTGACTCACTACAATTTTTTATTTTTAAAAAATTAATCTTCTTTTTGATAGATTTGATAGAATTTCAACTTATATTATTCCTATATGATGATTAATATGTAATATCATGCTAAAATATCAACTGATTTTTTGTATAGACAAGGGTCAATGCCAAATCTCTTATTCCACGATGACTTTAGTCACTTTACTAGTTAAGCTACTAAAAAAAAAAAAGAAAAGAAAAGTGAATCTTCTAATCTTTTCCACTAAGAAAAAAAAATAAAAAGAGGCAAATACTGTCTACTTTTCATGTTATTTGTTTGTTTGTTTACTTAAAATAAATATAATTAATTAATTAAAAAGAGAGATACTATGATATACATATCTCTTGGTGAGGACAATCTGGTTGGCAGGTAAGTAATATAATCTTGGCGAAAATACATTTTTGGTCCCTACACATTTTGGACCAATTCTCGATTTAGTCTCTAAATTGATTTTACTCCTAGGTCAGTCCCTGATTTCAAAAAATCATTTTTATTTTGATCTCTACTGTCAACCTAGTAACATAAAAATTTGAGGTGACAAATGGAATGCACTGTGTGCACAGTAAATGCTAACGTGGCTAATAAAATAATATTAAAAAATTTTATTTGGCATTTTTTAAATGCCACATCAACATTTAAATTAATAAAAAAATAATTAAAAAACCTTAAATCTAATTTAATTAAAATTATTTCTTAAAAAACAAAAATCATTATCTTTTTAATTCTTATTCTTATTCTTTTTCTTTTTCTTTAACGTATTAGTCATCAGATTTTTGAAAAAACCTAACCAACTTTCTCTATCTCTAATTCTCTCTCTCATGGGGTTTTCGAGTGTTGGTTGCACCCAAATCAGTATCAGACTCAGCCTTGTAAGGACGGACCGAGTTGTGGTCGTAAAGTTTGTTTCTTCACACACTCGCCGCAGCAACTCCAAGTCTTGACTCAATAGAATGGAAGGGAAAGTGGGTCAAAGTTTCTTTCATCGTCCACTTCGATTTTGGTGTTGCCACCAATTTCTCCCCAATCTAACTCGCTAGCTTTGTCACCGATTGAAGGTCTACTTGGTGGGCTTGGATCAGGAAACTCAGTGAGTAAACTCATTGCTTCTATGCGAAAGATGAAAATGGGCGGTTGGGGGAATCAAGTGGGGTCACTTTCACCATCTGGGTTGGGGTCGACCTGTGCGTCGATTGTTCAACTTAGGTCTTGTAGCATGCCTTCGACTTCGACTCGGAATGTGACTCGAGGTTTTGATCATGAAGGCCATGAGGTCATGATGCGAAGAAAACAATGGGAAAAATTTGGAGTGGGTGTTATGAAAAACGGATCGGTGGTTGGTGGCTATGGTGTGGTGAACCCCAGGCGGGGGTGGTTGTGGATTGGTTTGGTTTCATTGGTTGTGGTGGGTTTGTTATTGGTGTGGGTTGATTGGTTTGTTTGTGTTTGGTCTCCTTTTAGTCAGTTGGGTTCGTTGATGATTTTGGCTTGGGTTGATGATAGTGGGTTTTCTCTAAGATTGGTGGCTATGGTGTTGTGAACCCTAAGCGGTGGTAGTTGTTGATTGGTTTGGATTCGTTTGTGGTTTGTTTGATGATTTTTTTGGGTTGGAGGTTTCAACGTTTGATGATTTTTCTGGGTTCGTTTTCTCGTGTGGGATTGATGATTTTTTCATGTTGGAGTTTTCAGTGGAGGATAGGGATTTTATATGAATTTTGCATGTTTATTTACTAAGAGAATACAATAAAAGAAAAGAAAATCTTAGATTATTTTAATTTTCTGGGCAATTTGAAGAACATGTTAACCCTTGTTCTTCTGAAAATAATGAAAAGAAAAAAAGAAAATAATTCAACATTTTTTTTAGTATTATTAAAGTATTTATTTTAATTTATTTTGAAAAAAATTTACCTGAATTTTTTTATTAATTAAAATGCTAATGTGGCATTTTCAATGCTGACGTGGCATTTAAAAAATGTCAAATAAATTTTTCTAATATTATTTTATTAGCCACATTAGTGTTTATTATGCACACAGTGCATTCCATTTGCTACCTCAGATTTTTCTGTACTGAGTTGACGGCAGGGACCAAAATAAAAATGATTTTCTAAAATCAAGGATTGACCTAAGAGCAAAATTAATTTAGGAACCAACTCGAGAATTGACCCAAAATGTAGGGACCAAAAGTGTATTTTCGCCTATAATCTTCAAAGTTATTGCCCCCTCCCCCTACGTATTAATTTTTACCTTAAATGTAACATTTTTTATTTATTGGAAATGTAACATTTATATCATTTAGTATAACATTTCGTGGTTGCTAGTTGTTTTTAGTCACCATCATATTCATACTTGAGTTATGTTATGCTAACTAGAAAGGTTTAAGAAACATTAAAAAAAGAGAGTAATATACTTTGGAGTTGCTACAAAAATTTCACTACATGACACTTATAAATTGATGTAATAGACTCCCAAAAAAAAAAAAAAATTGATGTAGCAGCAATCACTAAAGCACATTTCAAACATTCATTAATTTGTTACGGCTCCGTTTGTTTCAACCTAAAATATTTTAGGCCAAAATGCAAAGCATTCACCTCTCTTCATTTTAGTAATTTCTTGGTCTCTCTTCTCCCTCTTTCCCCCTCATGATCTCTCTTTCTCTCTCTTTCCCCTCTTTCTCCCTCTCAGTCTCTCAGAATCTGGCTAGGATTTTGGGTGGGGATTGAACTTTTGTTCTTCAATGTTGTTCTCCATACGATACCATTTCTTAAAATTGATTTCTATTTTTTTAAAATTAACATTTTCATAAATTTAACACATAAATAATAAATTTAAAATTTTAAAAATGACAAAACCACGTTGTTTTACTATAAATAATAGTAGTAGCTAACAGATTGTTAATGGAGGAATTAATTGAGAATAAATAAAACTAAAATGACAAAACAAAAACTTAGAAAACCGAAATGAAAAATGGTAAAACTTAGAGAGTAAATTTTGCATTTTGACCCAAAAAAATGTAAATGCCACGGGTCCCTTTTTTTGATGTTCACCATTGGGTGGAGTCTGCTTCTTCGTCGGTAACTTCAGTCGTCCTCAAAGCTAGAACTCTAGCTTGGGGTGGGAGTCCTTTCTTCCCTTATCTGAGCCCTGCGATGAAGGCATTGGCGTAATCGATCCACTGTCCTTTTAAGGTTGTATACCTCCTCGTCACGCAAGTTGTGACTAGCCTGATGCTGACCAATATGATCTGAGTGTATAGAAAGAGCTCTTTGACTATGTGTGTGGGCCATATCATGGTCCTTTCTTCATTCAAGGTTCACAAAATGGTCCCTCCGTTAGGACCCAATAGATTCTAGGAAAGGACTTCTTTTGGGATTGGCTATCCTGAGAAGGCTTTTACTCAAGGTTACTTAGGTGATTGTTCCCACAAACGGCGCCAATTGTGGCGGGGAAAAATAGGTCAAACTTACTTTTTATCTCACACAATTAATTTATAGAGATGGGATGCCAATCAATCTTGTTAGGACATATGTGGAACTTGTTAGAACATATGTCTTATAAAATTTGCTAATCCTTTGATAAAACACATTTTACTTATAATTGGGTAGATCTAGGAAGTGTTCAATACTTCAAGGAACAAGAGTTCAAGTCTAGTATTGAAGCCATGCAAGTCTGTCCAAAAATCAAGTGAAGAAGTGCTGTTCATTAAAACTAGACAGATATCTCGACAGATGTATCTATTGAGATTAATGTATAATTCTCGACAGCTCTTGACAAAAGATGTATCTATCGAGAATTACGAAATTCAGATTTCCATATATGTTTTTCACGCATATCCAAATTATTTGTATAGGGTTTCTTTTCTCATAACCCTAGACATATATAAGGATTATTTTAAGGGCTGTCAAAGGTAATGCAAGGTGATGCAACTGATGCAAAGTGATTATTCACTCAAATTGTAACTGGAGACAATTTGCCTTAGTTCATCTTTCTCTTGAAAAAGATGTTGTGTCTTTGCGCCAAGGGTTTTGTAACTAAAGAGCTTCTTGATCTTCATTGTCTGGATGAACTGAAGAACTTTGCAGCCAACATCTTTCTCAAGTTGGTGTGTTAGTCACGTACTAGGATCCATGCATCGATTGGTTAGTCACGTACTTGGAGCCGTGCATTGAAAGGAGAGATTATCACTACATTGCAAGTCCAATTGTGTATTGGGATAAGGGTTCAACTGTAGGTTGGTATTAGGTATTGGGATTCCTTTTACTTGTAACTGCTTGTTTTGATAATAGTGGATTCTCGGGAGTGATGATCTTAAATTCACTCGGTGGAGTTTTGCCTTAGTGGTTTTCCCTATTCGTAAACAAATCACCTGTGTCAAATTTAATTTTCACTTCATTTAGTTTTATTGGTGATTTGTTTGTGCTACCACGCTTATTGCATGTAATTAAACCTAATTAATTCACTTGACTAATTAATTGGTTAATTTACCAAAGGGGGTCAATACATTCTTAGTCTATCAAATCTTTGTTACCCTTATTTAATTGAGTTAAGCTTGAAATGAAAGGATAAGTACTTGGGAATAAGAATGAGACAAGGAAATTGATTAACAATAATCTTGGATGGCTTTGTATTATGTTCCTTAGGTTTAGTCCGAGATGTAGATTTACACATGTTCTTAGATTGCAATGATATTCCTTTCTTTTTCTCTTTTTTTAGATCCCCCTTTTCTCAGAAGCCTCTCTTCCTTATATATTATCTTAACTTTCCACTTGGAGGGTTAGGTTCATTTCCCTTGATACTTGTCTCAATCAAGGCCTTATTAGAAGGTTTCTACACTAGGTTATGAGCTGTGATGACACTGTTCAGTGATCATTTCCTCATTAATGCGGCTACCTAAGTGGGTTCAGAGTATTGAATACGGAGGTGATGGATGCTTTATCTGCATTCTTCCCTTTCTTGCTTGATGACAAATCTTCCTTCTCTTCTTTGGTTTGGGCCAGATGGTCTTTAGAACTGGTCCTCAGCCCTCCTGAGGACACGTTAGTATCCTCGGGGTCCTCAAATATTGTAGTCTCCTTGTACTTGTGGTGGGTTGCTAATATTTTTGCCGATGAGTCATTGTTAATGTTTTCCGAGGTTTGTTCTTCTGACATTGGCATCCTCTCATTTGTCCTTATTCTTGGATTCTCGTCCTCACACACACACACACACACACACACACACACATATATAATATTTTTTTAAAAATGTATTATATGACGTTTTTATTTAATTTACTCTTTTCCCCCTTTCCCTAAATAAAAGTAAATCCCATTTAGTTTGATGTATTACCATCATCAACATTATAAAATTATAAATCTGCTATTATATTTATTGGTTTGATGTACTAATCAAATAGTTTATGTTAGTTTGGTATTATGCTCAAATTTAAAAAGTTAATCAATACAAATAAGATTATAAATATGTTATTATTTGTGTTGGTAATTTTATAAATCTATTGTTATAATACTTAGATTAAAAAAAAAAAGTCCAATCTATGAGCCCAATCCAATCAATGTGGGTTGAGTTGGACCCTTATGATGGGTAAGGAAGGGTTGGGGTTTTTTATTATTATTATTTTTTTCAACCCGACCATGGTGAGTTGGATTGAAAAAACCCTTCAACCCAACCCGACCTAATCCATATAAACCCTTAGTTATTGTAGGGTCACAGTTTGGGGCCCAAGTCCGAAATGTATGGGGTCTTGGTTCAATGAGCCCAATACAATGAATTTGTAGAGAATGGGTCAAAGAACTAGGTCTTAGTGAATTGGACAACGGCTCGTATTGGACTAAATGACAATCAAGCACAAATAAGGGATGTTGATGTCAATGGACTTTCAGTCTGAGGAGACCACAGTTATTGTATATTGATCACAGTTGGATACTAAGACAGTTTAGATTGCTACAGTGTTCCCTCTCTCTCTATTTTTCCAATCCCCTTTTCATGAAGAGTCTTCCATCTTATATATCTTCTTTTGAGTCATCTTCACCTTCCACTTGTTAATTATCTGAATCTCTACTTGAGTACTTTTCCCATCAACCACCTTCCCTAGCTTTCTGTGAGTTGCGGTAGCCAAGGTAGCACTGTTCAAAGGTCTTCTCCACATAAATGCGGCCAGTAAAGTAGCTGTTATGCATTTAATGCTGTGGTGTCAGCCTTCTCTTAGATATTTTTGCGTTCTCTTTCTTCTCACATGTCCATGAAGCCCATCCCTATCATTGAACCTTCTCGGTAGATCACTTTAATTGCTGGATTATATATTTTGAACCATATTCATTAAGTCCGAGGAGTATGCACTCCTCGGACAGCCATTCATTTGCTCTCCACTTATGGAACTTGGTCTGAGAATATCTCATAATTATTTTCTTCTCCTCGGACCTATTTATCCCCTCAGATAAATCCCAAGGCCCAATATACAATCTTGGGCCCTTGTCTCTACAGTTATAAAAGCAAATAAATAAATACAAATGAAACTATATAATTTAAAAACAAAACAACCGTTTAGACTTAGCAACAAAGATAATACATCAATAAATTCTGAGGCATAAGGCGATAAATTTTAGTGATTCAAAAAAATTAATGTTATTTATTCAACTTTTTGTATTTACTTTGTTCAAAAACTATTCTTTTTCCTTGTATTTAGCTTTTATTAATATCTCTTTTACAAGTATTTAGGAAAATTAATTTTCAATGATTATTTAACATATTCTATCTTTAAAAAAGAAAAAGAAAAAAGAAAAAAGACTTTATTGAAAAGAGAAACAAAATACAATCAAAGGCTAGCTTCCTTCCTAACAACAGAAGTAAAATAGCGAGGAGTGAGGACAGCTACCCCATCTAATAGCTTGGACCTCCACCTGGAGAGGGGAGGTGGTTTTTGCTTTTTGAGAGTAAGCGAAAACCAAATCCCCTCTCCAATCTCTAGCCACCAAGGCTAAGGAGAAATAATTTGGACCAATAGCTGCATCAACATTAATCTTGACCGATAATCACCTTGGACTTGACACATGGCATTACAATTATTATTTGTACTCTAAGTTTGAAATAAACAGCACTACATCCTGTAAAGATAAAGTCTAGACACCACCACCAATGACATTTATTGATTGTTTTGAAACTGCTTGGCTTCTTCCAATGTTTCTTAGTAGCACCAAAACCTCACTGGACACTCTCAAAAGGTGTGGTAAGTGTTTGGGCTATTGACCTCTCAATGGTATCGAAATGGAGAGGTAGGAGATGAGGAAAATCCACAAACAAAGGTGTAGAGAATTGTTGGATTAACAATTTCTAACTCTCAAGTGTTTTAGCTAGGGTTTTCTCTCAGAAGCTCTCTATTACATTTGTGGGTAATGTGGGTATAAATAGTGTAGGCACAGAAAGTGTGTATCAGACTGGACAGGCTAGCAGAACAAAATGTCTCGCGGGTGTCTCGTGGGAAGGCCTTACCCGCGAGATACTCGCGAGACACAGCTGTCTCCATCTGGCCTGACTCTTCGCATTCCAGCATGTGCAGGGCACATGAGTTACTTCGCGAGATGCTAAGTCGCGAGCTACCCGCGAAAACACTTTATTCTTCAATAGCTTGAGTTTTCACACTCTCTCTCACTATCACACAACCCTTACAATAAATTCCCATAACAAATATAGGGTACAAAAGATTGAATAAAATTACAATCAAATTTGGCACGGAATAAAAGCCAACACAATATAAATTTGTAAATCACAACTTTACAATCTCCCCTTTTGGCTATTCCGTGACAAAACCCCTAACAACAGACTTTAGACTTAAACGTGAGTTTGGGAACAATGGCAAAACTCACTCACACCTAATCTAGAAACTGTGAAGCACTTGCAGTTTATACCTGTAACTTGAAACACTCGCACATAAACAAAACTTTCATTAAACTTATGACAAGTTGAACACAAGGTATGAACAAGAGCAAGCATAGTGTGATCAAGTATGTAAACAATAGATATCATGCAAACAAACACTTGATCAAATAAGGGCAGTCATTAAAGAATGACTCCAATGAACATATAACAAGTAAATGTTCATCCGGACATGTACAACGAAGCAATCACTTGTGATTACTTGCATGTCCAATCACACAACCAATGCAAAATACACGAAGTATATGCATCTAGGAACAATCCTACTAAGGGCACAAGTGTGAAGTACTCAAGACATATTAGCAATATCTAGAAGTACATAGAAAATGCTACACAAGCATTGAGAAAGTCACAAACACAATATACTGAATAAACACTGAAATTAACTAAAATAACATGTGCTGAGGTTTTAAACAGAAGCAATAAAAGCAAGCATAAACATAAACCACTAGTTGTAGAAGCTAAATATAAGCACAAGTAAATCAAACATTAGTTACTGTCTTCTTCTCCCCCTATCACTACACTCCCCCTAACAACGACACCTTCTCCCCCTTTTTGTCACAGAATAGCTAGTCTTCATGTTCCTCTAGCTTTCTTTGAATTTGGTCCAGTTGAGTCTGAAGAGATGTGAACTTGGTGTCAAAACGATTTTGTTGGGAGTACATGATGGTAGCTAGTCTGGATATCTTGGTAGTAATCTCTTAGAGAGTATCCAAGATGCTATCCAGTCATTCATCATAAACGTGTGATGTAGAACTTGAGCTTCCCTGAGTAGCAGGAATTTCTTGCTTGGGATTCTTTTTAGTGTGACTCATGCTTGCATGAAGAGTGCGAATAGAAATTGGACTTGGCCTTGGATAGGGGTGCTCATTTTCTGAAGGATAAACACCTTTGAGCTTCAAAATCCATGAGATAAGGCAACAAAAAGGAATGCAATTTCTTAAGGTAGTTTGGTCAACTGTTTTTGCCAGAATGTGGAAGATATGAGAACACACATCAATCTCGACATCAGAGATTAAATCATGCAAGAATAGTGCTCGACCAAGATTCATGAACCCAGTGCTGGATAGAGGGTAGAGGTTGTTACACATGATTGTTGTAAGTAGTCTTAGTTCAAGAGAAAGAGATGCCACACTTATTGACTTCCCACTGGAGGAAAATTTCAGAATATTTCCTAAGGCTTCCCTAAGAATCTCTTCATCTGGATTCAGCTCATCATATACTGGCAGTATAGGGAGTATTGGTCGGTTGATGTGTAGGATTTCTGCCAGGTAAATCGGTGACACTGAGAAACTTTTTCCTCTAACCCAACATTTGATCTCCTCTTTGTCAACAGTGGCATTGGCATAAAATTCTCTCACCATGTTCTCGTAAGCATCCTCAAGAGTTGACAGAAGAAAGTTCCAATCCTAAAGTACTTCTCAAAGTTTTGAGATGCAGCATAAGATCTGAAATAGTTCTGATAAAAAATTCCTATTGATGATCGAGTCCTCTTTGGCTTTGGAGAGAGATTATCAACATCAATCACATGCTCGTTTCCTTTGTTGCTGCCTCCTTTCACAACTGAGCTTTTAAATGGAGATATCTGCACAAATGAACGCAGGAAAGAAACGAAACAAGTGCAAAAACACAAAAACAGAGCACAAAAACTTGATTAGATTCAAGTTAGTTCAAAACAAAATAGACAACAACTCAAAACATATCACAACATATATAAAATAGAGCACATAGACAAAAACAACAAGTTAAAGATGATAAGCCATGTAAACATATTCACAATGCATGAGTGAAGTGAGTATAATAGTGTGTGTAGATGTGTGCATGTGCTGATGTATGTGTGTGCATGTGCTGATGCATGAGATGTGCCTAGAGATGCCTAAAGTGTGCACAGTATGTGCAAGGCATGGCATTTGAGAACAAAGCGAGTTAAACACATCCAAAACATGTGAAACAAGTTCAATCAAAGAAAACTTAAGTAAAAGAACTCATTTGAAACCAACACAACCAAAGGATGTCACTTGAACATTCTGTCAAGCACCTAGCATGCAACAATGCACAACAATGATGGAAAATGCATGAACATAGTGAAAATATGCCTCAATATATGTTAGAACTGCCACACGGGGCCAACACAGATGCAAAAACACCAAATGGGACAAAGCCCAATCAAGAGATTGAAAAAAAAATTTCACAAAAATTAGAATCCCAACCCAATTTTCGAAAATCCCCAATTTTCAAAAACCTAAGCACAAGTTCTGCATAATCCGAAAATAAAAGATGAAAATAGTGTTAGAAACACATACCTCGAAAAGATTTTGCAGAGATTTTGCTTGAAAATGACGGGGTTTGAATAAAATAGTAATTTGGGTTGAAAGGGGTTCAAGAGACTTGTGCGAGGGAAGTGAAAAGTGTCTGAAAAACTGTCACATTTGCTACATAAAAACTATGAACATACGTTTTTCGCGGGTTAGGCAGTGGCGAAGCAGTTGCGAGACAGTCACGAGAAGGGCCACTGAAGCTTAAAACCTTTCGCGAGAAGGTTTAAGTCGCGAGACAGTAGTGAGACAGTCGCGATAGCTTCTGTGTGATTTTGAGAAAAATTCAGTTTTTGCTTAAAAACCATTTCGCGAGAAGAGGTCAATCGCGAAATACTCACTAGGCAGTAGCGAGAGTTTCTGTATGAGAAATATAACTTTTTTTTTCCCTCAAGCACCTTTCGCGGGAAGCTCTAAGTCGCAAGCTTCTCGTGAAACAGCCTCTGAACCAGTTTTTGATGAAAAAACACAAAAATGCATTCTGAACAAAAACTAAAAGCACGAAAGTATAAAATCACTTTCAAAAACAAATAAAAAACTCAAAAATATTTTTGGATTTGATCATCAAGTACTTGAGCATACACATCACATTTGAACATGTACAATCATACAAATGAGATAAACATTCATTGAATCAAAGTCTTGTGTGTTGTGGGTAAGTATCAAGTGTGAAATAGTCTTTAGACCAGAGTGAAGCTTTAATGATCAATTCAATCAAGTCATACACAACTAGTACTAAGTCAAATGACCAATCTCAATTATAGAAATGCAAATATATGACCTCCCACAAATTGATTACGCAACTTAGAAGCTTTTCATTTGGCTTCTGCATAAATCATGACATTTGATCATTTTTGGATAAATACATCTCTTTTTGAGATTGGTGCTTGAAATTTTTGATATTTCAACATTGAGGATTAGCCTTTGGCTTTTTGAGCACCATACATTTTAATACAAAAGTCGCTTTCCTTTTTTCCTAGTCAAATACTAGTATGTGCGATAGGCTTTTGCAACTCAATATCTCTTTTTCACTTTGAGATTTACATTTGGAGAGCTCAATTGCAAAAACAAAAAAATAACGTGGGAAGAGATATAGGCACAAGTCTATGCAAGTATCAAGACCATCAAGACAATTGACCAATCATTCATGACAAGCTTGAAGATCTATTTACAACAATCACACATAGTTTTCAAGATTTCTTTCACATAGATAGATGTGCATATAGAAAAAAGCTAAGCTCGAAAATGCACTACGCCATTAGTACGAAGGTACTAGGCGAAACTCACATGTGATATACACAAAGACAAGCGATCAAACTTTTTGAAGATTTTTCAATTTTTATGGGTTTTTGAATTTTGAACACACTAAAAAACAAAGCAAGAAAAGTAAGATCAACAGAAAAAAAAAAAATTGTAAACCAAAAAAAATGCTAATATCAAAACAAGTGAGACCTAAGTACAGGATGAGCAACCTGATTAGAATAGGTTCACAGAAGTGATAGAGTTCAAAGAATGATACCGACACCAATGGTCTTACACAAGGACTCAAACCTTGGATCATCAAGAGGTTTGGTAAAAATGTCTGCCTTCTGGTTGTCAGGGTTGATGAACTCCAAATACACAGTCTTTTCCTCCACCAAATCTCGAATGAAATGATACCGGATCTTGATATGCTTTGATTTTGAGTGTTGGACTGGATTTTTGGACAAATTTATCGCACTTGTGTTGTCACAGAACACACACATAGTGTCTTGAGTGATTCCATAATCATGTAGAAGCTTCTTCATCCACAATAATTGTGCACAGCAACTTGCTGCTGCAATGTACTCAGCTTCAGCCGTTGATAGAGAAACTAAATTTTGCTTTTTGCTCATCCATGACACTAAATTATTTCCAAGATAGAAGCAACCACCTGAAGTGTTTTTCCTATCATCAATGCATTCGACCCAGTCAGCATCAGAATATCCAGCTAGGCACTCGTTCGAGTCTCTTAAATACCAAATTTCATAATCAGATGTGCCATTTATGTAGTGGATAATTCGTTTGACTGCTGTCAAGTGAGATTCTTTGGGTGCTGCCTGAAAACGAGCACATACTCCTACACTGAAAGCAATGTCCGGTCTGCTAGCAGTGAGATAGAGAAGACTACCGATCATGCTTCGATAAAGTGTTGGATCCACTTCTACACCTGCTGCATCACGACTCAGTTTTGCTGAAGAACTCATGGGAGTGGAAGTATATTTCTTAGAGTCTAGGCCAAATCTTTTTACTAGATTTCTGGCATATTTTTCTTGAGAGATAAATATCTCATCTTCTCGTTGTTTCACTTGAAGCCCTAGTAAGTAGTTTAACTCTCCCACCATGCTCATCTCAAACTCCCTTTTCATTTCTTCTGAGAATTCATGAGCTAGGTGATCTATTGTGGATTCGAATACAATGTCATCCACACAAACTTGTGCAACAAGGAGAGATTTATCATCTCTTTTGACAAACAAAGTTCGATAGGCTTAACCTCTCTTGAAACCACGATCCAGAAGGTATGTGGTGAGGCGATCATACCAAGCTCTTGGTGCTTGTTTCAACCCATATAATGCCTTCTTCAGTCTTAACACATGATCCGAAAAGTGAGGATCTTGAAACCCTTTTGGTGCTCAACAAACACTTCTTCGTTCAAAAACCCATTCAAGAAAGCACTATTTACGTCCATTTGATATAACTTGAAGTTCATAATGCATGCTATGGAAAGGAGAATTTGGATTGACTCTAGTCTTGCAATTGGAGCAAAAGATTCATCAAAGTCTATGCCTTCAACTTGCGTATATCCTTGAGCCACCAATCTAGACTTGCTTCGGACAATTTCACCATCTTCATCAGTCTTGTTCTTGAAGATCCACTTGGTGCCAATTACATGTGTATCCTTGGGCCTTGGTACCAACTCCCATACATCATTTCTAACAAATTGATGCAACTCTTGGTGCATGGATTCTACCCAATTCTCATCCTTCAAAGCTTCCTCCACTTTCTTTGGTTCAAATTGAGCAAGATAGCAGTTGTATGTCACATGATTCGTACTGTAGATAGGTCCTTTTCTTAACCGAATTCCATCATCTAATTCACCAATGATATTACTTGAGGGATGATTGAGAATTACCCTTGACGATGGTCTTTTAGAGGTGGAAGGTTCCTTATCACGAGAGATTGGAGGTTGAACTTTAGGAGGGGTGAGTGGACTAGATGGTCCTTGAGTTGATCTAGTTTCCCTTCTTGATATAGGAGGTGTAAACTCCTTGTCCGGTGATTCTTTCTCAACATCCTCACCTTGCGACATGTTGTCATCACCTTCATTTTTCTTAAGATTCGGTTCATCACCATCATCATCAATATCCTTTTCAGAGATAGTGTCATCGATGACAACATTTATTGATTCCATCACCGTCTTAGTGTGCTTATTGTACACTCTATATGCTCGACTATTTGTTGAGTACCCTAGGAAAATCCCTTTATCACTCTTAGCATCAAATTTTCCAGGATTCTCCCTATAATTGAGAATGTAACACTTGCTTCCAAATACTCGAAAGTATTTCACCTTCGGCTTCTTTTCTTTCCAAATTTCATATGATGTCTTCTTTGTTCCTGCTCGGAAGTAAATCCTATTTCCAATGTGACACGAAGTATTCACTGCTTTAGCCCAAAACTTTTGTGGAATGTTTTTGTTTAGTAACATTACTCTTGCCATTTCTTGAATCACCCGGTTCTTTCTTTCAACCACTCCATTCTGTTGTGGAGTTTTTGGAGCTAAAAATTCCCTCTTGATGCCGTGTTCATTGCAAAATGCTTCAAACTTTGCATTTTCAAATTCCTTCCCATGATCACTTCTGATTTTAAGTATGGAAACTCCCTTCTCATTCTGCAGCCTTTTGCATAGCCTTTCCATCTTGTCATATGCTTCCGACTTCTCTCTAAGAAATTCCACCCAAGAATATCTTGAGAAATCGTCAACCACCACCATAATGTAGCGCTTTCCACCCATGCTTTCTGTCCTTGTTGGACCCATTAAATCCACATGTAATAACTCCAAAAGGCGAGAAGTAGCAACCACATTTACTTTCGGATGGCTTGACTTTGTTTGTTTTCCCAATTGACATGGACCACGAATGTTCTTCTTAATTTTTCCAAACTTTGGTAAACCAATCACAGCTTCAAGTTTTGAGACTTTTGCTACTTGTTTATAATTAGCATGTCCAAGTCTTTGATGCCACAACTCCAAAAGATTCACTCGAGCACTTCGACATGCTATGCTTGGTTTGGGAATGACCCCATAACAATTGTCAGTGGTTCT
This sequence comes from Quercus robur, assembly GCF_932294415.1. Classification (NCBI taxonomy): domain Eukaryota; kingdom Viridiplantae; phylum Streptophyta; class Magnoliopsida; order Fagales; family Fagaceae; genus Quercus; species Quercus robur. The sequence goes on along the minus strand of NC_065538.1, from coordinate 10,538,274 downwards.
AAGTCCCTTCAAAACCTGAACTTCTTCTTCATTTAGAATTAGACATCCTTTCTTTGAGAATTGGACTAAGAAATCTTCATCACAAATCTGAGTGATACTCAGCAAGTTCACTTTCAATCCCTTAATGTATAGCACATCAATTAACAAAGGCAGTCATGGAATATCCACGGTTCCTTTTCCAAGAACTTGTGAGTGACTACCATCTCCAAATGTCACAAAGCCATCTTCCTTCTCTTTAAGAGTTTTGAACAAAGATCTGTCTCTAGTCATATGTCTTGAACAACCACTGTCAAGATACCACAAACATGAATTAAATACTTTCAATGCGGTATGAACAAAAAGACAAGCATGAGATAGACATTCTTGACCATCAAAACAGGATTCATTTTTCTTTACTTCATCCATCGATGAGTGAATCTTTCTTTTAAGAAAATCAAGTTTGTCACACAAACGTCTATTCTTTTTCTTGTATTTGTCGATTAAGGCATTTGACTCACACAAGCTATTATGAATATCATGATTCTTATGAACTAGTAATTTCAGCATGTGTATAAAGATTCTAGCATGTTTCTTTGACTTGAATAATTCTAAAAATTCATTGCTAGAACAAATTTCAACACTGCTTATAGAGTCATTTTCACAAACACCTTTACTATGCTTCATGTTGGCCTTTACCATATCACCTTCCATGGCAAGCCAAGAGGGTCTAGGATCACACTCAGGTATTTAAACCACAGCGAGTGTACCCGTTCTGATACCAATTGAAAGCTTGAAATGTGTAAAAATACTAGAGCTTGTTTAGACCCCCAATTCAAATTACGGCTTGGTTGTTTTTGCACTAACTTAATACTAAGTGCGGAATAGTGTAAACACAAGCAAACATGAAAGAGAACTACTCTAATCCATATTTAAAGCAACACAACAGTAAAATGAAATGAACAAGAGTAGGGAAGAGAGATGCAAACACAGATAACACCGAGATGTGTTATCGAAGAGAAAACTGAAGAACTCGGTGAAAAACCTCTCCACCACCCTCCAAGCGGTAATCGATCCACTAGATAATTAGTTGGGATACATAGGTAAGCAAGAGACCCTCAACGGCTAATCTACCCTCTGTACCTAAGCCCTCCAAGTTCCTACTCCAACAAGGCTTCTCGGAACCGTGTCTTGTCTAGCTCTCCGAATCCCGCAACAAGCTCCATGTTGCATCTGCTATCCTTGGCTTCTTCCAATATTTCCTAACAGCACCAAAACCTCACTAGACACTCTCAAAAGGTGTGGTAAGTGTTTGGGCTATTGACCTTTGAATGGTATGGAAGTGGAGAGGTAGGAGATGAGGAAAATCCATAAATAAAGGTGTAGAGAATTGTTGGATTAACAATTTCTAACTCTCAAGTGTTTTAGCTAGGGTTTTCTCTTAGAAGCTCTCTATTACATTTGTGGGTAATGTGGGTATAAATAGTGTAGGCACAGAAAGTGTGTATCAGACTGGACAGGCTGGCAGAACAGAATGTCTTGTGGGTGTCTCGCGGGAAGGCCTAACCCGCGAGACACAGCTGTCTCCATCTAGCCTAACTCTTCGCATTCTAGCATGTGCAGGGCATATGAGTTACTTCGCGGGATGCTAAGTCGGAAGCTACCAGCGAAAACACTTCATTGTTCAATCGCTTGAGTCTTCACACTCTCTCTCACTATCACACAACCCTTACAATAAATTCCCACAACAAATACAGGGTACAAAAGATTGAATAAAATTACAATCAAATTTGGTACGGAATAAAAGCCAACACAATACAAATTTGTAAATCACAACTTTACAGTTTCCAACCATCTGATTCAAACAAAAAAAAACCAAAAATTAAATAATAAAAAACTTGAAGCAACAATCTATAAAGGCAAAATTTAAAGAAAATTCACTTAAAGTTTAAAATTAGAATCCAATTTTGTGCTATATATCTAAATTTATGTGAGAATTATATCATAATTATTTACTTAAGTTTATGCCATGTGTCCCCTAAGTAAATTTCAAAGTAGTTGCCCCACCTCCTCATAATCCCCCCACGTATTTTTACCTGACATCATTGCTATTAAATTTAACACTTTTTTATTGGAAATGTGACATTTATATCATTCAGTATAAATATTTAAAGGGTTATGCTAACGAGTGCCCTTAGAGCACTGGTTAAAAATCCAGTTAAAGAAAGTTTTTATGGAAAAAAAAAAAAACAATTAATATTTTGACAGCTTTTTTCATTTTCCGTAAAAGTGATGTCAAAACTTTCTTTAATTGGATTCTTAACTAGTGCCCTAACAGCACTCATTAGCATTTCCCATATTTAAATAACAAAAAATGATTACCAACCAACAAATTACTAGGTTTTTTTAGTTATATTATGCTAACTAGAAAGGTTTAAGAACCATTAAAAAAGAGAGTAATATATGTTGGAGTTGCTACATTTTTTTTTTACTACATGACCCTTATAAATTGATGTAGTGGCAATCATTAAAGCACATTTCAAACATTCATTTGTTACGTCTCCATTTGTTTCAACCTAAAATATTTTAGGCTAAACTACAAAACTCATCTTCTAAGTTTCACAACTTATCATTTTAGTCTTCTCGATCTCTCTTCTCCCTCTTTCCCCCTCATGATCTCTCTTTCTCTCTCTTTCCCCCTCTTTCTCTCTCAGTGTCTGTTTGGTAAAGATTATTTTTGCCAACTTATTTTACCATTTAACTTATTTTTGGTATTATTCATGGGTCCCACAGTACTTTTTGGTACTATTCATAGGTTTTACTATACTATTTCAACTAATTTTTACCTTTATCTATAGTACTTTCATCAAAAAGTTTTTAATTTTAGCGAAATAAGCGGATCTCAAATAGACACTCAATCTCTTAGAATCAAGCTAGTGTATCAAGAGTGGATTGAATTTTTGTTCTTCAATGTTGTTCTCCATACGAAACCATTTCTTAAAATTAATTTCTTTTTTTAAATTAACATTTTCTTAAATTTAACACATAAATAAAAAATTTAAATTTAAACTGAGGACAAAACTGTGTCATTTTGCTATAAATAACAGTAGGAGCTAGCAAATTGTTAATGGAGGAATTAATTTGAAAATGAATGAAACTTAAAAGACTGAAATAACAAAACTCATATTTAGAGAATTGAAATGAAAAATGGTAAAAGTTAGAGTGTAAAATTTGCATTTTGGCAACAAAAAAGAAAAAAAGAAAAAAAACGTAAATGCCATGGTTCCTTTTTATTTTATATTTTATGTTATCTATTTTTATTTTATTTTTTTAAAAATACAAAAGATAATATGCTATACTTATCTCTTGGCGAGGGAAATCTGGTTGGTGAGGGATTAATCTTCCAAGTTTTTTTTTTTTGCTGAATTATTAATCTTCCAAGTTAATGCTCCTTTCCCCCTACGTAATCACATGTGACGTCATTTCTACTAAATGGAACTTTTATATTATTCAGTATAAATAGTTAAATAATAAAAAATAGATTGCCGACAAACGAATTTATTGGTAACCAATGATTTGAAAGTAACTCGTGCTAATAATAGTAGGTGCCATTAAGAAAAAAAAAAGTTTCTGTAAAATGTTAGTATAAATTTTACTATTATATAATGTATATAAATTGTTTTGTCAGCAGTCACCAAAACACATTTTAAATATTGATTTATTATATGCGGTTGAAATTTGTCAATCACATATGTTGACACAACAATTTATAAATTTTATATAGTAAAATTTGTATTACTTTTGGTATTTTCTAAAAAAAAAAAAAAGAGCCTTGGAGAAAAACTTAACTTTTATTTATAATAGGTGTGCAGCCAACTTGAACTGGTGGGCTTAGACGAATTTTAGGTGTTGGAAGGTTGAGTTGGGTTACTAATTTTTTATTTTTTACAGCAAGTTGGGTTAGGCATAATTCAGCGAAATCATAAATCCACCTAACACGGCCTGTTCCACTCATATTTAATATACTCTTTTTCCTCTTTTCCTAAATAAAAGTAAATTCCATTTGGTCTTATGTATTACCATCATCAACATTATAAAATTATAAATCTGCTATTATATGTGTTGGTTTGATGTACTAGTCAAATAGTTTATGTTAGTTTGGTATTATACTTAGATTAAAATAGTTATAAATTTTCTTTTAATTGTATTGTGGTTTGGTCCTATGCTTAATTTTGATTAGTACATCAAATCAAAAAAAAAAAAAAAGATTATAAATATGTTATTATTTGTGTTGGTAATTTTATAAATCTATTGTTATAATACATAGATTAAAAAAAAAAAAAAAAACTGTCCAATCTATGAGCTCAATCCAATCAATGTGGATTGAAGACCCCTATGATGGGTAAGGCTAGGTTGGGTTTTTTTTTTCAACCCGGCCATGGTGAGTTGGATTGAAAAAACCCTTCAACCCAACTTGACCTAATCCATATACACCCTTAGTTATAAAATAAATAAATGAATACAAATAAAAAAATATAATTTAAAAACAAAACAACCGTTTAGAATTGGCAACAACGATAATACATCAATACATTTTGGAGCATAAAGTGATAAATTTAGTGATTTTAAAAAAAATAATTTTTTTTATTCAACTTTTTGTATTTACTTTGTTCAAAAATTATTCTTTTTCATTGTGTTTAGCTTTTATTAATATCTCTTTTACAAGTTATTAGGAAAATTAATTTTCAATGATTATTTAACATATTCATAACAAACTCATAATTTTCTTTCCTTAAAACAATGTAGGGTTTTTATTGTGTTAGATTTCTATTGGCTCAATATCTTGAGAGTCTTATTGAAAACAATGAAAAAAAAATGCAAAACTCGTGTGTGTATATATTAAATTACCATCATTATACATTCTTTGGGGGATTTTATGTACAGTTTTTGGGGCCTTTTATTTGTTTATTGGGGGCCTTGAAACCTTTAAAAACATTTTGAGAGAGATGGGGGCCTAAGGCCTAGGTTTTAAAAAATGTTACTTTCACAATATTTTTACAACATTTTCACAACAAACTGTAAGTGACACATTATTGTTGATTTTAATCTGAACTCACCATTAAAAATATTTTTTGTCTACCTACTTTTTCAAATATATTTACCAACAAAATCTTTCCTTTCTTTATCCCAATTAAATATTATTTTTTATTCTTCCTTAAAGATTCTTTTAGTAATTTTTCTTTACTTTTTCTTTTTTTAAGTCAAAAAAATTCTTTTGTTTATAAACAATGGCTGTTCAATATAGAGAGTCACTGTCGAAACTGAAATTTTCTTTTTAATTTTTATTATTATTTAAACTACAATGAATCTACTTGCTAAAGGCCTTGTAGCTAAATTGACACCTCCTCATGCACAAAGTGCTTGGAAGTCTAGGATTTGAGTTGCGGGGATAGTAGTATGTTCAGTGGCGGAGCTAAGAATTTATCTTTGGGGAGCCGAATAAAATATAAGATAATAATTAAATCATTTGAGCTTTAAAATTAATCTCTTCAAGTTCCACCATTGATGATCCAAAAGAATGCTCTTCTGGTTCAATCACTAAAAATTTAGAAGAACGCTTATTAGATGTCAAAGTTTTTACATTAAAACCTAGAAGTGTATTATTTTCTGAATTATTATCTTTCTTTCTTTTGAAGAATGAATTAATGATTATTATCTTTGCCCATATTATCAATTAAATTATAACCCACTATGTATAATGACTGAGATTCAACAAATACCAATAGTAGACAAATTGTTTTTCAAATTTCAATGTCTAAAATGGCCATAAAAAATTTAAATGTATAAAAAATATTATTAAATACAACTAATTAAATTTTATAGTATTATTTTAGATATGATATACTATATTATATTCATTCATAATGTTATATAATATAAAATACTTTAACAACAAATAAGCATGAAAAGGAAAAATCATATGACCCATACCTAACCACTAGTGTGGGTATTATCAATTGCTTTTGAAGACTTCAAGTTCAACCATACACATGGTAGAGGCAACAGTCAATTGATAAGTGTTTCTTGGTTCGGCAAAATGTAACACTCTAGTACTCTACTTCGTAAACAACGGAAGAACCCAAGAAGTAATGAAAAGAAAAATAGAAGAAAAAAAGAAGCCCAGATCAGATTAGGATGCCAGAGACTGAGAAAAGTGTGAAGACTCACTTGTTATGGTTGCCACCGTTGTGCGTATGTTGCTCTTTTGCTTTAGGCACGTTGGAATGAGATTCTAGTGGACTTGCAGCAATGGATGAAAAGCTAGAAACCCTTTTTTTTTTCTCATTTTATTTTGTGAGATAATTGTTGAAATATCTGTATGTTTATTGTAAGTTTATGAATGTCTGGTTCTTGCATATCTATTGCTTAAAATTTTTCAAATTTGGTTTGGATGACTCATAGATTGTATATCTACTATTTTTTTTTCAAAAATTTTGGGGGGGGGCAAGGCCCCCCTTGGCCCAACGTGGTTCCGCCATTGAGTATGTTGTAATTATTTCTCAAAAAAAAAAAAAAAAAAAAAAAACTACAATGAATCCACTTTGTCAAGTAAACTACACATACCACATTGCATAAAAGATAATTTCCTTGTACAAAATAATGAATATTGTTGCATCTGCAAAAGCTCAAATACAATTATTGTGTGCGACAGTTCTAGTAGAGAGAGTCCATTAAGTTTATGTACAGAATGTGAATGGGGGGTTTTTTGTTTTTGCTGAAGAGTGTTAATAGAGTTGTTGTGGTAGGTTCCATGCATGATGTATATACTTTAAATGTTTTTTTTCTTTTTGATACGAACTTTAAATGTTTTTAGACCAAGAAGAAGAGTAAAGCAGTTTTTTGGACTTAGACACACTGCCATTACAGTAAATATTTGTACTCTAAGTTTGAAATAAACAGCGCTACATCTTGAAAAGATAAAGTTAGGACACCACCGCCGATGACATTTGTTGATTGTTTTGTAACCACTTATTTAGTTTTTGGCTAATTTTTTATTATTATTTTTTTTATGAAAGTGTGTTGAAATATATTTGTACTTAGAAAATATTAAAAAAGAAAAAAAATGTGGGAATTAATGTTGTTTTAAAAAATTGTATATAAAAACGAAAAACTTAAAATTGATACTAAACTCACCATTGATTGCATAACACAATAACACTTAATGGTTTCCAACCATATGATTCAAACCAAAAATTAAATAATAAAAAACCTAAAGCAACCATTTATATATATATATATATATATAGAGAGAGAGAGAGAGAGAGAGAGAGAGAGAGAGAGAGAGAGAGAGAGAGAGAGAGTTTAGAGAAAATTTGACTAGAATTTGAAATTAGAATTCAATTTTGCACTATGTGTCTAAATTTATATAGGGACTACATCATAATTATCCACTTAAATTTGTACCAAATGTCCACGTAAGTTTTTTAATCTATGTGTTAAGTGAGTTAATGAGTGAAAAATACTAAGAATCTAATATTAATGTATTATAAAATTAAAATAAAAAACCAATCACATAGACTTAATAAAAATCACTACACAACAAAAATCACCACAGGTTCTATCTTATTAAAAATTAGAAAATTAAGTGTCATAATTAGTATTATATTTAGGTAAGAATTTTAATATATGAATAATTATGTTTACTTAAAAAAAATTTATAATTATTTATATTTTTATGATAATTTTTAAATTTTTTTTAAATGTATCTATACATGTGCATTAATGCATGTGTTACATGCTATTTTTTTTATAAATTTTTTATATTAAAAATTGTGTTTAATTTTGAATACATCCATGCGTTTGTGTGGGTTATATGCTAGTAAGTATAATAGATTGTTTTGTATAGTAACCTAGATTAGTATACTTAAATTGAATTTATTATAATTTGATAAAAGTAATTTTATTTTTATTTTTTTAAATTCGTAGTATTGTTTTGGACAATTAAATTAAATTATTGTTTGTAGGCTTGTCAAGACGAAGCTTCAAAACAAGACGGATAATAAGTTCTTGAGTGACTGTTTAACTATATATAAACAGAGAAAGTGATTGCTAAAGAATTTAGTTTAAAAATCAATTATAGATGATTTTAACTCCATAAAAAAGCGTAGGGCAATTTTTTGTCAAGTTAAAGTTAATCCATCAAATAAAGAATGTTTTAAATAATTTTATTTTTTTTGGTTAATACTTAAGAATTTTATTATGTTTATCTTGGCCTCCTAAAAATAAAATTTTGACTTCGCCAGTAGTGGCTTGTATATAATATATTAATGAGGTCTCTCTTTTGTATTAGAGCAGGGACAAATTGCATATATTTGGAACCAACACAAAGTGTGCATTGCAAAAGCAGGCCTATTAAACCCACACATATATAATCTTGGTGAGAGTCCCAACAAAGTAATATTGTCAATGGTACAATTCTCATGAACATGGAAGTGTAGGTTTGGTTCCCATGGATGACTCACACGTGAGGGAAGACTGTTAGATATATATGTTTGAGTGAATGAAGTTTCATATTGAATAATAATGAGAAGAATAATTAACATAAGATAATTGAGCCCTAACTCATAGAGTTAAACTTTTGAGTTAAGTGATGTCATTATATGTTATGTTATTAACTAGTGTGTAACCCTGTGCATATGCACGATACATTTAAAAACAATCAAAATTATATATATATATATATATATATATATATTGTTTGCTTATTGATTATGAATTAAAAAAATTTTGAAATTATCATTTAGAATAATAAACGTAAAAATAGAATTAGTTATGCCAAGACAACATTTCCTAAGAGACCGATCCCTTCACCAAAATAACTTGGAAAAGAGTTTGACAAAGACCATCTTGCTAAGATGTGTAGCTTTGTTAGCATTCCTATACACCCAATTAAACTCCAACTGGTCAAATCTTGCATATAGCAATCTAACTTCAACAACAAAATTAATAGTTCTCTAGAGCACTAATTTGGATCTATTGGTCACTACCTCAACTCAAATTTTGGAATTATCCTCAATTACCACATTCTAAAGATACTTTTGACCTGCTATTTTCAATATATACCCACAAAAGGCCTTGGCTTCCACTTGAATAGGGACCTAAGTATTCACTTTTTTGAGAAGGCGAATAAGCTACACTATAAGCCACATTCCATGGGTGCATGTAAGAGCTATGCTTCATACATGATTTTGATATCAAGTTCAACATGACATAAAATGACCATGAATGACAACATTAAGAAGAAAAAGTTTTGTCTTAAAAAATTTAAAACTCAGAGCTTGCCTTGAACTATGGACAATGACAATGCCTTAAGAGTCAAGGTAAAGTTATGTACATTTGATTTGCGAAGCTTAAGATCAAAGATAAAATTATCAAATGACATGCACCCACTATTATCCTCTGGCTCACAAATCAAACTTTAAATTATCTTCCCTCTCAACCATGGCATTCATCCACTATTATATTATGCTATATGATTCTCATATGAAATATTTCCAGATTCATTCATATGTGAATCTTCCAAACCAAAATTCGCTCACGAATTAAGACAAATAAATAACTTTCGTTTAAAGCTTTCATTTGTTCCACTATATTTTCTGCTATATGATACCATTGTTTCTAGTTGAATGTTCAAATAGTATGTAAAACACCTTGAACGTTTAGACCCCTAAATTACAAATTATCAATTCAAGCTTATTATCAAACAATGTATGTCGGAATATGAACATATGCTTAAAACAGAATTGATAAAACAATCTAAACCAAATAAAATCACATCCACAGCAGAAATTAAATGGCAAAGATTAAGGGAAGAGAGATGCAAACACAAAGACAACACAGAGATGTGTTATTGAAGAGGAAATCGAAGTCCTCGGCGTAAAACCTCTCCGCCGCCCTCCAAATGGTCAATAATCCACTAGAGAATGAAGTTGGGATACATGAACAGTAAAAGACCCTTCAAGCCTAATCTACCCAGTGTACCTAAGCCCTCCAAGTTTCTTGCTCCAATAAGGTTACGCCGAACTTTTGTCTTTTCTAGCTTACCAGATTCCGCTATAGCCCATAGCATCAACCAATATCAATTGGTCCCTTCCTAACTGCTTCCCAAGCACCAAACAGTCTCCTCACAGATATGAGTATGGTGAGAAAAGATTTTGGCTAATGTACCTTTCAAGGATGTAATAATGGAGAAGGTGAGAGTAGAGGAATTTGGAAAATCAAAAGATGAAGATTATGGATGAGTCAATCTTGTTTTTCTCTAGGGTTTCTCTCTCAAAATTCTCTCTAGAAGCTCTCTACAATATGTGGGTATAAGGGGTATTTATACTACGTGTGTTTGGAATGCGAAAGGTAAGTTTTTCCCAAACAGAGTGGTCTGGCGACTTGGCCTCGCAATTGGACTGAGTTGCGAGTTCAAGTCGCGAGCTAACTGCTTGGCCAGCCTGGGACTTTTGTCCTGTAATGCAACAGCTGGCGCGACTCTTCAGCTCCTTTGCATGCTTCACACGTGTGCCTCTTTTGGCAACTTGCCAGTTGCGAGATCCAATCGCAAGTCCTTGCAGAATGCACACTTTTGAACTTTTCTTCACATTCCCTCACACACTATCCTTACATGATTTTCACCTAAATACAGGGTTTCTAAATGATGAATTACAAGTAAATTGGCACGGAATAAAGCCAACAGAATGGTTGATTAAATTCAACCTTACACTAGCAATGCTTAGCTTCATTAAAAGTCACACATAACTAAGTATATACTTTGAAGAGCATTACAAACTATGAAAAAAAAAAAAAAAAAAAAAAAAAAAAACCTCGTAAACTAAACAAATTTCTCTAAAAATGGGCTGAATTTATAATTTTCCTATTTTTTTTTGGTTTGTTTGTTTTTGGATATGATCTTTTCAAAGATAAGTAACAACAGTCATATGGAATGATATATTTTAGCTATTGATAAATATTTACCGCTTTTGAGTGCCATCCCCCATATTGGATCTAAGTAAATACTATCTCTCTATATCTGCCTATTGGGAAACTAAATATATTTTAAATTTTTAATTGATAAATCTCATCTACCTAACTGTATAAAAAAACTTGTATTAAAGTCTTGTCATTGTTACTAATTGTATAACTAAATTCAGCTATATATTTTTTCATTATAAATCTTATCTCATGCAATATGAAAAATTTCAAGAAATACCACTTTCAACTTAGTCATGTTCATTGGACTTGGAAGAAAAAGAACTACTGGTTTTGCCCAATCATACCCTTATATTCTTACCACAAATAATTGGATTACTGGCCTTGTTTATTGTTGAGATGCAACCCAAAACAAAAAAGGCATACTACAACAACAAAATTAATAATAAATAAAATCTCCAAATAGCATTATAATGAAGTATTGTTTCCAAAATTCGTATGGTTGCTTATTTTAATCCTCATACAGGACCTAACTTTCATTTATACATTTGAATATTGATATTGTTAAATTCAATGGTTAGTTATGAAGCAAAAGAGTTGTTAACCAAAAAAAAAAAAAAATGTGAGAAAAGGAATTGACAATGTTTCATAAGTCAATGAATATGAATAGAAAAGGGGCTGCAAGTTTACTTACAAATCTGTTTGTTATGCATTGGGGGATTGCCGGTGTGTTGTTAAGAGTTGTTTGCCAATGGTAGCAAGTGGTTAGGGGTTGAGATTATATTTAGAGAAACATTTAAGAGAGAGAGAGAGAGAGAGAGAGAGAGAGTCTACGGTGAAATGTTCTTGTTTAGGTTATTTTTGTGGTCTTCTTGGTTTTTGTATTAGGTGTTAATGTATTATTTATTTTGGCACAAAAATTTTAAAATTTAGATAGGACACATAGCGTAAAATTGAGAATTCAATTAACTCAATTGACCAAAAAAAAAAAGAAAAAAAGACATGTGGTGCAAAATTGAGAATTTAATTGAAATCTAATTAGATTTTCTCTCAGTTTCACATATTATTATTATTATTATTATTACATACATATATCTATATATATATAGATATAGATATAGCTTACTTAATTGTAGTCACCCTAAGATGTTTTTTCCTTAAATACCTACTATTATATGAGAGAAAGAAGTACAATTATTAGATACTTCCCGGGAAAAGCATGCTACTCTCTTGTTTCATATGAAGAATAGTGTACTCCCCAAATATAGTAATTAATAACATACCACCTCTCCTCAAACATAAACAGTGTTACTACTTAATTACTAGTCATAAGAAAGTAATTTAAATCTTTCATCCATTAGGTTGTCGAATCTTACCCAATTACATTCATTCATATATGCATTTGTTAACATTTTGTGTTTTATAATAATTATAGCATTTTTCTTCCACTTTTACACCGTCTTTTTGTCTTCTGCTTCTTTCTCTTTATAAGAAAGAACAAGGAAGGTCTGCTTCTTTCTCTTATTTATTAGGTTCTTATCCAGAAAGTTTCCAAAAAAAAAAAAAAAAAGTTCTTATCCAGAAGAGGATCAAACAATAGCACTAAAAGCCACAAACTTCTTATCCACTCTATCTAAATGTCTCCTCCTCTGCCTCTCTTGCTCTTGTTGTGTGCAAGCACCGTGTGGGTCCAGCCCACATGCTTGCTTCCACAAGCTTCCAAAGTCAGCATGCCATTCATTGGGCAGTGACTTAGCGTGTGGGACACGCTGAAACTGAAAAAGGAGAAAAGAAAGAAAACTGAGGCCATTCGGCCTTGTGAAAAGCTGAAGCGAAATAGAGTCCCATTCGGCCATTTTGGTGTGAGTTCCAGAGAGAGAGCAAGACACAGAGAAAAAGAGAGCTGCTTGAGAGTTGCAGTCCTTGTGAAGAGATAGAGAGAAACACAGTGAGAGTGTTTGAGAGTGAAAAAGAAAAAGAATATATTTTTTCTTTGCTCAAGTTACACAAGAAAGATAAATTAGTGGAGTTTTCATGGAGTTTTTGAGTTCTACAATTATGGAGAGTTGGAATATTCAGAGAAAGATTTTGTTACTCTCGTTGTGGTGAGATTGTATTTACTCGTTGAGATTTATTTGTTGTATATCTAATTTATTGTGGACTTAAGTTTAGCATAAACTTGATAGTTGTAATCTTTATTTTATAGTGAATATTTTTCGTAGCTGCCTATCGTTTTTCCTTCTATACTGGAGGTTTTCCACGTAAGATTTACTGTTCTTGTGTAGTTGTGTTTATGCGGGACTTGCTGGATTTTTTTTATTTATTTATTTATTTATTATAATATTGCTATTATTTGGTAGTTATATATTTTATTTCACACATAGATATTGAGGGGATTAGAATTTTTCCCCAACATCTCTTGCCCTCAATCACAATCCTCACCACCTTTTTTTTTTTTTTTGAGGTTGTTCATTGATGGTTCGAGCAAAGCAAGGTCAATGTAGATTTAAGGTGTCAAGTTCTTCGAGGATATATACTACAATGTTGATCTAAGTTTTGAAGATTTAATTTCTGAGCCCAAAAAAGAAAACGTCTGAAGTACCATTTGACAAGAACCGGATTCCTTCTGGTAAGCATTTTTATTCCAAAGCCTTAGGTGTTACACTCATCAATTTTCATTTTAATTTTTTTTTTCAATGAATGAACTATTGTAAAAAGTTTTTTCTTTCTTTTTTCGTCTTTAAACCATTAAAAATATTTCTTTAAAAAGTTCATAGATAAAAAATGAACTTTTAAGGATGAATAGCCAAATTCATGCAAACTTTAGAGATGGAAACAATATTTTGACTATTTTTAAAAGTAAAAAATTAAATCCTAAAGTTTATAAAAGTAGCAATTTAACCCTATGTATCTATTTATTTCGGCTGAAAACTCTATATTAAATATAGTTTTCCGAGTTTTTCAATTTTTAGTAATATCAGAAAATATGGGTTAAAGAAAAACTAAAGCTTGATCATTAGAAAATTCTAATGAAAACGTGGGTTATTTTCAAAAGATTGTTTTTTGCCTTTATTTTCCAAAAAAAAACTTGATTAATTCTCATAATTGCCCTCCCATATTTTAAATTGTATGAAAAAGTTACTAATTTTCTATGTACCAAATACAAGAAAACGCTTTTTAGCGCTCATTTTCAAGGTTACTATCAAACGCATGAAAATAAGACAATTTTCTATAAAGATGATTCGAAAAATGACTAATTTAAAAAAAAAAAAAAGTTTTCTTTTGTCAAAAGAAAAAAAAAAAAACAGTATGATCAGAAGGTTTGATTTGTTAAAAATGATAAGATTGGAAAAAAGGGGGGAAAAATCCCTCTTTTCGAGGTAATATAATAGAGGTATCAAGCTACTAGCGATTACCTCTCTAAAACCGTATTAAACAATACCGATTTCCTCTCTCTCAACCTTAAATTTCAAGGGTTTCTCAAAAAAAAAAAAAAAAACTTAAATTTCAAGGGTCTTTTACCATTAATTATCATCAACTTATCTGTCAAAATTCTTGCAAAGAGAATTCAACTCTTCTCTTCCTTTCGGGGTAAAAACGAGGTTTGAAAAGTTTCATGTCTTATCTTGTGTACAAGTCCCATCCTTTCAATGCCTGTTGGAAAGTAACAACCTTTTTTGTTTAAAAAAGTGGTATATTTACTTTTCATTTTCTTTATTCTATATTTAAATCTTGAATTTAATATAGAAAAAATTACTGATTTTCATATTTAATAGTGTTTGGTAAGTTGTTTTGAATACATTATTTGAGTATAGAATACGTTATACAAAGGTTTTGTCATTGTTTTCAATTTTTTTTTTTAAAGTAATTTTTCTTACTCAAATCCAACTTTTAGGATATTGAAAATGAAAACTGAATATAAATGCTAAAACCAAACCAGTTTTTTAGTGGTGGAACTCACTAAAAATTGAAAAGAAAACAAAAAAAAAAAAAAAATGGTGCTTTTTCAGCTAACCAAATAGGACCTAAAGAACTCTGTGATTTTGATTTTTACCTGACAATCTACAGATTCATTTTTCTTTTTCGAAAACAAAATCCCTCTTTATCATTCTGCTTTTGGAGAATTGGACAAGGGATACTGTGTTTTAATTTCTGAATAAAAGGACAATTTTATTTTTATAATTAGGAATTAGAGAGCTTTAGTGTCTTTCTCATATATGAAAAGGAAGGTTTTCCAAGAAATTTGTGTGTAAGTAATAAAATATAAAAATAATTACATAATAAACTCCCAAGTATGATATTGTTTCAAGCTAAAATCTAAAATTTCAAATGTATATATATATATATATATATATATATGTTATAGACTAGAATTCGATCAAGATGTTACAATTGGATAACGTTATGAGTATATATATCAATTAAAATATCATTATTCATATGAGCTATATGAGGTTTATCTAGCTATTAAAAAATCATTTGTGAATCGTAAGTTTAATTTTGAAAAAAAAAAAAATCACAAAATGGATTATTTACGTGTAAACAAACCCTAACAATAAACATAAAATAACAAATATGCTATTTCTTCTTAGGATTCTCTTTTATTAAAATATTGATTAGTATTTATATAAATGAATTATTATTATTATTCACATTGGTTTCAATTACTTAAGCGCACGTGTGTGCATGTGTGTATTGCTTATAAATTTTGATCCCATAAAATCAACTCCTATATCAATCACTATATAAAAGTAATTAGATGAAAAAACATAATATAAAACTTCGGTATAGACATATAGTTCCTTATGTGCAATACATAGGTTCCTAAATTAAATTCAAGTATCCCCTCAAAAAAAAAAAAAAAAAAAAAAAAATCAAGCATCTAATTGCATAGACCAATAAAATATAAATAATGATATATTTCTCAAGAACAGTTAAGATCAATGCAACTGGGTGTTTGAAGTTTATTAAAAAACCTAATATAATGTAGTTAAATTTTATTCACATATATATATATATATATATAGTTTTTTAGAATCCATGGTAGCCCCATCCCTCCTCTTTAAGTGTTTGGCTGATTAATATTGTGGTATTTTGAAAATATTGGGATATATCAATTCTTATAATTTATGGGTAAATTGGGTGGTGGTGTAAAATTGTTGTGAATTTTTGTTTTTATCCTAGCTAGCTTTATTGCTATTTCAAACTCTCCAATATTGCACTTAACTAGCATATAACCTGCATTATGTGCGGCTACAATTCTACATACATTAAGATCTATATACCCTTTATCTCAAAAAAGAATAAAAATTGTAGATCTTATGTTTAGCTATAGTATTTAAATATTTTTACATTATATATATATATATATATATATCTATATATTTGTTTTTGTTTTTGTTTTACATCTCTTTCTACTATAGCTTATATTTAACTTAAACCATGATAATTTCATGTAATTTTTTGTTAGCATTTATTTTAAATATTCTATCATACAATTTTAAAGAGGTGTTTTGATCCTAATTAACTTGTATATACTTACAATTTAGTCAATAACAAATATTTATAATTTTTTGGTATTAAAACGAAACCTATCAGTTGCCCACATAGTGCTTCTAGCATATTACGAAGCCCATAAAATGCCACATTCTCCCAAGATCAACCATAAGTTGGTTTAGTTTAGATCATAGTTATGTTAAAAAAATGATTAGATTAAGTGTATGATTGGTTTTTTATATGGTTTATTTAGTGTTGGGCTCTTCGGATTTTCAATGAATAATTAACTTAGAAAAAAAAACTAAAATCCTTAAATTAGACATGTGATGCAAAATTGGACCTCAATTGGAATTCAATTTAAAATTTTATTGGATTTTCTCTCAGTTTTGGCTTTAAATATATACTAGTATATAACCCGTGCATATACACAGTATAATTAAAAATAGTCACAACTACATATATATGAATTCAAATTATACTTGATGTAAGAATTACACATTTTTTAAGTCATAGATGAGTTTTACTCTCTCTCTCTCTCTCTCTCTCTCTTTATTTTTTATTTTAGATTTTTTTGGATATACACATGATTTTCCTCTCTTTTTTTTTTCTTTTTTTTTTTGATAGTTTATTTGTATTAGACTCCTTCATCTTTTGCATAACATTAACTCACCTAGAATAAAATTAAAAAAAAAAAAAAATTCTTAGATAGGACATGTGGCTTAAAATTAGACAACAATTGAAGTCCAATTTAGAATCTAATTGAATTTCTCTCATTTTTGGATTTAATTGTATACTAGTGTGAAATCACACTTATGCAGTTCAAATTATACCAATTTTTAGAGAAAATGTTGAAATTATACATGGTATTAGCTTATACATTTTTTAAGCCATAGATTTCTAAAATATTTTACGGTTTTTAATTATCTATATATATGATTTTGAATTTAATTAGATTTAGATTTTTCGGTTTTTGCACCTAATAATTCATTTGCCTCAAAAATTAAAAAAATTAGATGGACACGTGGCGTAAAATTATATAGTGATTGAAATCCAATTTCGAATCTAACTAGTCGCAAATCCGTACTACGCATAGAACCTACCTATTTGTGTGGTAGACTAAAATAATTTAATAAAATATCAAATTGATTGTGAAACTTTATCATTGTTTGAAAGAGATAGAGAGTTTTTTAATTGGGTTTTGCTTTTTGGACTATTTGATTTTTACCCTCAATAATTCACTTGGCACAAATATTAAAAATTAGATTGGATACATAACGCACAATTGAACTTCCATTGAAATGTAATTTGGATTCTAATTGGATTTTTTCTAAGTTTTGATTTTTAATATATATATATATATATATATAACAAATTATTCTAAAACTAGTTAACATTCCCTATTAGGTATTATTTACCATGATTGTCATGCGGGTTATTTTTTCCTTATTGAACTTATATATATATTTTTAAGTAAATAGTAATACTTATTAGAACACATACGAAAATAGTAATACTTATTGAACTTATATTTGATTTTCATAATCTTGGAAACTAGTTTCTTAAGACCTACCAAACCCTAATTTCTAATTTCTAAAAAATTTAAACATGTCATGAGTAAAATTCATAGGAGTTTTAAATTCTCAAGCATTAAAATTCTTACCAACCGAACATACCGTAAGAGAAGTCACAATATGAGAGAATATGAAGAACACCAAAATTGAGTTAGTGTATTGCATACATTTACATTCAAATTTAATTATTAGACTCAAAATGTATATGACTCATTAAAGGAAAATTTATTGAGAGATGCTTAAACTCTTAACTTCTCTCAAGAAATTGATTCTTAAAGAATCAGAGAGAGGCCGGTCAGTCTAAACACGGTGATGGACATTCGATTTTCATTCAAAATTGGCTTGCTCTCCCTTTCTAAATTAGGGTGGCAATTCGTGCTATAGGTCAGATTTGCGTTGTAACGAAGTATGAGTATTTAATTATAAGGAAAAGTTAACGACTGCCTTAAGGGTTGTTGTCTTAAACCCTTGTTTTGGTTTATTTGTTTGTTTTTTCCTTCGTGCTTAAACAAATGTGGTGGGTAATTCAAACCTAATTCTCTAATTGGAGTAACAAAACTCTTAAAATTTGAAGTTAGTTTTATTCTTAGGGCTAGAAGGATGAGCAACTGACCACCAGGAAAACTAAGGAAAGGCAGCAATGTGGCCGTGCTTTTGGAATGCAATCTTAGTGACTAGGGATTAGAATTTATAAACCAAAATCTTGTTATTCTCTTTGTTTATTTGCAGATTTTTCGAAGTCTCCAGCAATTTCTTCGTCATACCTTCGTGAGGCTATTTCTTTGTCAAACCAGTTGCAGGAAATAGACATCGAGAAGTTAAAGAAATTAAAGGAAACATTTCAAGGGATGGAGGACCATGGCATACATATATCGATGGCTGTTCATTTATATGAAGCAGTAGAAAATGATAACGTTGTCGGTTTCATTTCTAACTTGGAACAAGTTGAACAAGTGACTGCATCAGGGAATTCAGTGCTTCACAAGGCAGCAAGTTTTGGAAGCAAAAATATAGCTAAGTTCATCATTGATAAATTCCCCTTCTTTCTTACCAGGAGAAATGTTTTAGGTGATACTGCACTTCACGTTGCAATCAAAGCTAGAAAATACGACGTAATGGAAGTCCTCGTTGATACTAATGTTAATGACCGTGAACAGTTATTAGAAATGAAGAACAACGTTGGAAACACTGCCCTGCATGAAGCTGTCATAGTTCAGTGTTCTCTTGAAGTCGTGAAATATTTATTTTCGCGTCATAAAGAAGCGTCGTACTATTTGAATGACGGAGGTGAATCTCCATTATGTCTAGCCATTGAAACTGAAAGTATAGAAATTCTTGAACTTTTGTTAGAAGCTCCATATGAAAATGGCAGGCTGATGGAAAGGCCTCGGATAGAGTCACCTGTTCATGTTGCCATCTTCAAGAAAAGACGAGGTACTATTAGCCCCAACTTCCTACCATTCTATTTTACGCACTTTTTAATTTTATTCATGTTTTAAAATAATTGGTTTTTGAACTTAGATATGTTGGAAATAATATTCGAGAAGAATAAACAACTATTCCACATAAGAGATGAAAAGGGGAAGACGCCATTGCATTATGCAGCATCCAAAGGTTACATTGATGGCGTTCGATTCCTGTTAATAACAGAATTTAAACATGATGCCTTTGGAAGGAGTAACAATGGTGACTTTCCTATTCATGCTGCGTGCAAAAGAGGACATACAAAAGTAGTCAAAGAGTTTCTTCAACAACAGTGGCTCTATCCAACAGAATTACTCAACAAAAAGAGCCAGAATGTTCTTCATGTTGCTGCTGAGTATGGAAAAAACGATGTGGTAAAAGCCATACTGAGTGACTCAAAACTTGAGGAGCTTATAAATGCAGTAGACGAGAATGGAAACACTGCTTTGCATTTGGCGTCACTATACTTTCATTCTAACGTTTTATGTTCTCTCACGTGGAATAAGAGAGTTGATTTAAAACGCAGAAACAAGGAAGGCCTGACTGCTATTGATATTGCATCAAGAATTCGAAACAATTTGAAATCTAGGCAGGTATGTCCTCTAATTAGTGGTAACTGGATCATGTTAATTAGAATATATTAGCACCATGGGTTATAGTGGTTTTGTTGTATCATGAAATACTGTGGTCTGAGGGTTACCATATTATTGTTAATGTGGTTTTGTTATATATATATATAGAAAATAAAATAAACTTTAAAATAGAAAATATGTACTCATATGGGGCATTCTTTTGTGGGCATGGATTCTTATGCCAAACCATGTTAATTTTATTTCTTCAACTCTCTCCCAGCCTCTCTTTACACCATTTTATTTTATTTTCATCACATTCTAACATGGTATCTGAGTCACAAATATGTATTTCTTGGATGCTTTCTTTTTCTAAGCAGCACCCTAAAATCCTTTTAAGACCATAGTTGCACATCCCTGGCAGATCCAATATTGTTATTAACATTATAGCCCACACACAAGGTCTAAATCCATGGGGATCCAGCTATACTTAATCTGTTTAGATATGCATTCATGTCCTTTCATAATTGTTGAAGATTCTAGAAATAATTCCAAGTTGGTAGACTTCCGTATATAGATTGATTGTAAATATATATGTTTCCTAGATTAGAGATTTGCTCTACTGGCTTGGAGATTTGTAGTCCTAAACTTTAGCATTCCAATTATGTATAGTGGCTATTTATGCCCACAATATTATAAAAAGAAAAGTATGAATGAAAACCAAGCTTTGACTATAATCACCGTTTTATCATCGCACACACATTAATGCACCGTCTCAGTTTCAATTACAAGCTTCCTTGTGGCCACATCTACAGCATCCTGCTTTGAAGACACCTTTTATGTGTCTCACATGCATTTAGAGCTAGCTCTCACACGCTAGTTTCATACTGATGATGTGAAAGACCTACTATCTGACTTTCATAGGTCCTTGCCATATACACAATACATATGTTGTAGACATGCCTACTTATGCTATAGCGAAAGAGCAATTTCTATCATTATGTTGTCTTTGCATTCAAGCATCTTCTCAATGTTTTTCTTTGCCCAAATAGCATACAAAACTCTCTTTGTTTCCATTTTAGCAAACCTTCGACAAGACGGAGTCTTTCATGTATATCACAAGCTTCTTCCCCTTCAACCGTGAACTTTTTTTTTTTTTTTTTTTTTTCATGGATTTCTTGGTGGTTTCTGTTTGTTCGTTTAGACTTCTTAAACCAGATTGTTTAACCTAATTAACTAACCAAGTTGATTATTAGGTTTATTATTAAGATCTAAGTTAAACAAGCATATATCATATCATGCACAAAAGCGGGAAAATAATAACACCACAATATGATGACCTAGAAAAACCGATGAAACTAACCGTTTTAAGATAAAAATTTGGGGAGAATTTGACCTAATTATCCTTAAGGTAAAGTAAATCCACTATAAGAGAATTGGAGTTTTCACAATAAAATTTAACCCTAAATCTATTGCTACCTCATGTAGTAACTTACTGACACGACCACGTGCAAGCTTCGAATCCACGGACTTCTTCTCCTCTCGGATTTACACCAACACAAGTAGCCTTGCTTATGACTTTGAGGTCCTACTCAAAGGCTTTAGATCACCATCAGTAATGATCTTGATGCAGCAACTATATTCTACTAACACTTGATTGTAGATCTTGCTCTGTTAAATTCTTGTGTAGTTAAAAGGTAGAAAACCTCTCAGATTTTACAAAAAGTAACACACAAATCTTCCAAAATTTTGAAAAACATAGCTAGGGTTTCCCTTTTATATGTGGAGAAGTTGGAATGAAACCCTAAATGTTTTCGCAAGCTTGGGCCTAATTTAAAAATCTACAGAAATTCTGTACCTGTGATTTTCAATTGGTCGAGCCTAATTTCTCGATCGTTCGAGCAAGGCAGAAACTTTCTTCCTTTTTCTGTAGTCAACTGGACTTGAACCTTGAAACAAACACTTTTAAGCATTGCCTAACACCTAGACTAGATATGTTTTGTTCTCGATTTGCCAACTTAGTAAAAATATGATTCTAAACATTTACACCTAAATCTTTAGAACCTAACAATCTCCTCCTTTGGCAATCCGTGATAAAACACACATATAAAATGTAATGCTTAAATTAAATACCAACCAAAATACAAGATATTGCCCTAATACAATTCTTACACAACTATTAACTATTAGTTGCTAGTATAGACAGCAACTGTTGAAAGAATTAACTTCTAAATTCCTAAAACACTGAAAACAAACAATAAATGCGTGTATGGAAAATATAGTGCCATAATCAAAGAAAAACTGAACTTTAATTCACAAAACATATTAAAGAGACAGTAATTGCATCAATAATGAATAACCTCATCATCAATAACTATCATAATCAAAAAGCACATCAATGTTTGTGAATCAAGTACATAATCATATAAACAAATATAAACAATGAATTATAGACAACAGAACCAAAGAAAATACATCAAACTCCCCTTAAATACAAACTCTACTCCCCCTTAGTACAAAAAGTCCTAACCTACTCCTCCTTTTTGTTACGAATTGGCAAAGGCAACATTAGTCACTAGAGGGTGGAGGATGTGGAAACACACTCCTATATTATACAAAACTTGCTCTCAAGGAAGCAACCTACATCAACAACTCATCCAAAAGCTGTCCATGTGCCGTCTGAGTAGTCATGAAAGACTCCATCATGGCATGGAGTGAGAGAGGAGGGGCAACAGTAGGGTCTACATCGTCAACACCACTAGAAGGATCCACAGCTGCAGTCGGGTCCACAAATGTCTCCTTAGTAGTAGGCATAGTACCTGAGGTAGGTGCTGTAGTAGAAGCTTCTCCTCGTGATCTCTTTGACGTCCCAGTACTTGGTATAGCACTCTTTATCTGTGTCTGTCGTTGTCTAAGAAAGGTGGTTCCTATGGGGGCAGTGATGTGAATTAACTCTAAGGAAGGAAACTCAAACAACCCTAAAAACCTCAAAATCCCATAAATGTACATGGGAAGGAACCGTTTCTGACCTTTACTCTTACTCCTAGAAATATCAACAATGATTTGGATAAACAAAGAAGGAAAACACATAGAACCATCAGTAACAAAAGCATAGAGAGAAGCACATCTATCTATGGGAACAATATGAGCGTGAGATATAGGATAGATGTTATGACAAGAAATCCTCAAATATAAAGAATTAAGCTCAGTAAATTCACAAGAATTGATTCTTGGTTCAGTGTCCTAAGAAACATGTCTACCATAAAGAAGTGACATAATGTCATCTACAGAAGGAAACTCAATGTATGGGTATGTGGGTTTACGAACTAAAGGCACTCCTAAAGCTTTAGAAACAATTTTTCTAGAGATGGTAAACTCTTGACCATAGATCTAGGAAGTCAAGTAATGACCACCTGTAATCTCAGAATAGACAGAGAGGTTAGAGTAAAACTCTCTAAGCAAAGCTGCAAGAGGAGGATCATATACCTCACACAAGGATACCTATTTCCTAGACACAAAATTTCTATGAATAGAGGGATCTAACTCGCTCAAGACAATTTCCCTCTCACCCAATATAGACCAATATTTTGTCAAGGTCTCATAAGTCTCCTCACATTTGGCAGATAAGAACCTAACCCTATCAACTACAGCAAAACTAGAAGAGGATGATCTAGGGTTCCTATCAGCTCTAGTCTTAAATTTCCTACCAACCTTAGGAGCCATGACTAAAGACAGAAAAAAACAACATAACAAAACCAAGGGCAGATTGCATTAAGAAGGGTTAAAGACAAGATAACATGCAATTTTTGAAAAACTACATGGTGGATGATATTAAAATTCATATGATGCGTGCTTTAATTCTCTAAAGCAGTCCAAATTCATCTCAATGTTGAAAATTCACCAAGAAAATTAAGAATTTTTGAAAATCCCCAATTTTGAAAAACCTAATTTTCAAAAAAAAAAAATCCTTATATTGATCAATTGAACAATATAACAAGCCTAAATCATGTTATAATCACTTAATCTATCAATAACACAAGTCAATTTTGTTCAATTTTACCCAATTTCACAAAATCCCCAAATCTCTCAAGAACATAAGAACCCTAATTTCAAAAAAATTTAGAAACCATAAAAATTTTGAAATTAAAGTGTGAGAATCATGTTTAAATGATGCATGATGAAAAACCCATGATTTAGTTTTGATCAAAAATCCCATAAACATCAAAAATCCCAAATTTTAAAAATGCAAAAATCCATAGAAAAATGCATGAAAGATGCATGAAATCATGTAATTTGATGAAAAAGGAAGGTCAAAAGTGTCTTACCCTAAGTTTTTGAAGAAAACCTTTGAATCTTTGACCAAGAATACGACATTTTTTTTTTTGAGAAGGGATCGAGAGAGGAATCGGAGAGAAAGAAAAAAAACAGTTTAAAAAGTATGATTTGATTCCTATATGTTTTAAAAAAAACGAAAACCAATCGGTCGAGAGGAATCGGGAAGGAATCGAAATGTCCATGGAAATAGGCTGAATTGATTGAAAGGAATTGGGAAGGAATCAAGCAAGCCCGAGATTTTAAGCTGAAAACTGAATTTTCCTCTTCCCTTTTCGATCGGATGAAAAGTAGACTCAATCGGTTGAATCTTGAAGAAACAGAAATTTTGAAAAATCTGGAAAACTTTTTCTGTAGAATCATTTGAAAATCTATTTTTATGATATGAGATGTATGTTCATGATTTCAAATGTTTTACAAAATCTAACTTTTCAAAAAAACTTTAACAAATTTCTTCAATCTTTTCTTTCCTCACTCCCCCAAAATGCATTAAACACATCAAGAAGTTAAATTTTGGAAGTCTACAAAACTTAACACACAATCTCATGTACAGAGTTTAACAAAAATTTGCTTATGGTGTGTGCAACTAGTAAATGTATGAAAATACTCACAAGGTGATATGTAGATAAAAAATAAGCACAATTTCTACATTATTCATCACATAAGTTTGAAAGTAACTATCACCTAAAGAGTTACATCATATAACTCCCACATCTCCTAGAAAGCACGCTTGTAACCATGCGGTTTTTTTTTTTTTTTTTGCCTTTTCTTTTTCTTTTAAAGCATATTTTTCTTTGTTTTTCATTTTTCTTTTTTGCTTCTTTTATCTAATGTATAGCAGCGTCTTAAGTATTTTGCTGTGCAAGTGTTACACCTTACCAAGCATGACTTTTATGATTTGCACATAGGTATTCATGATTGGCGAGTAATAGTGGTGAGATGGTTATTTATGCTTTTCTCCTAGGATTTTTTTAGTCCTTACAATCAAAATAATGTGAATTCAAAATTAAGAGCATGTGTTAAAAACCATAAACAACTCACACAATATAAGCACTACAAACTAGCAAACTGCAGAAAAATAAAGCTCATCAAAGCTAAACAAGGTACACAGTTATGAAATGCAAATTTCATAGGCCTATCTCAATTACACATCTTAAAGATGTATAATACAATGACCTTTTTTTTTTCCTTTATATATATATATATATATATATATAAACTATAAAACAACAAAATCAAACCTAGAATGAAATGTATGAATGTCATGCAAATGAAAACCTCAAAGAAAAACAATTTTGGTCACAAGAGATAAAAAGAATTGACATAAGGACTATGTCAGACAAACTCACTAAGACTGAGTCTTTTGCATCCAGACTCTTTTAGATGCAAACTTGGAGTTGAGATTTCTATTATGACTGACCCTAATTTTAGCTCCAGTATTGGTATAAAGCTTAAGAATCTTTACCAGCTCATGGATAAGTGCCATAGGATCTTGTACTTTTGACGCAGATACTTTTTGTTTGGATGCTTGCTTTAAAGCTTGCAACTTAAAGCAATTTGGCCTAGTATGCTCAGCTCCACCACAAAAGTGACAAAACCACTGAGGTTTGTGATTTTTCTTGCTTCCATATTGATTGGGATTCTTAGGTTTAGACTCACTCAAATCTACCCTAGTTCTTCTAGAAGTTGGAACTTCTTTCTTATGTACCTTAACTTCAGACACAAATGGATGAACAACAGAAGTAGATGATGCTAATACAAATTTGGGGGGATTAACAACCAAAGAAGATCCAATCTCAACAAACCCTAGACCTATCTTATTTGAAATAGATTTTTGAACATTTAACATGTCATCCAATTTAGAAGTATAAGTTCTATCTATTTGTTCTCTAGCAACAGATAATTCTAGTTCTAAACTTTTAACTTTTTCAAGCAAGGTCATGTTCTCAATCTTAACAGAATTCAAGATTTCATTGGCATCAAATAACTTTAACAGCAAATTCTTATTTTCTAGTTCAAGAGCATTTATCTTTTTCAACCCTAACTCAACACTCATAACATCTTTGGTTGCAATCTTGCATAGCTTGTTATGAGCCTCTTGCAAGTCAGCATTCTCATAGAGTTCTTCATCATTCTCATCACCAGTCTCAATTTCTATTACTACAGTAGTAGCAGTGAAAGCCATCAAGTTTATTTCTCGATCACTTTTAGACTCATGATCAAAAACTTCATCATCACTCAGAGTAACAGCCATAACTTTACCTTTGGATCTCAAGAACATTGGACACTCGGATTTTAGATGATCATAACCCTAACAACCATAACACTGTTGTCCTAAAGAACTATTTGAAGATTGACCTACTTTATCTTTTAGTTTTTCAAAATTGTTGTTTTTGGCAGTGTCATTCTTCTTTACATTCTTAGTATCAACATCGTTTCTATTTCTTGCCCTCTTATTATTATTTCTTAGAAAAATTTTTAAAATTTTTGGCAAGATTAGCAATCTCAATAGATGAGAGTTCATCATTAAATCCACAATCATAAACATCATCAATAGATTTCAAAGCCATAGATTTGGATTTATTAGTTTTTGGTAAGTCAGATTCATAGGACTGAAAAAATTCTACAAGTTCATCTATAAGAATAGAGTCAACATCTTTACTTTCAGTTATGGCAATCACTTTAGGTCTAAAATTCTCAGTTAAAGATCTAAGATTTTCCTCACAATTTTAGGTTGATCATAAACTTCACCCAAATTAAAAGCAGAATTGACAATATCATTCAACTTAGCATAGAATTCATCAAAAGATTCATCATCAGACATTCTAATACTTTCAAATCTAGAAGTCAACTACTACAATTTATTGATTTTTACTGCCTTAGTGCCTACATGCACTATTTGTAAGATGTTCCATGCAGTGTGAGCAATTTCCACATTTGAGATCCTCTTAGATTCTTCCATGGAAACAACATTGAATATCGCATTCATAGCCTTACTGTTAAAGATTTCTACTTCCTTTTAGGTAGTGGTCCATTCACCAATAGTAGTGGTTGGTCTTTCCCAACCGTTTTCAACAGACAGCCATACTCTCTCATCAATAGATTTTAAGAAGGCTTTCATCCTAACTTTCCAATAATTATAGTTATTCTCATTAAAGTGTTAGGGAATCACAAGAGAGTAACTGTGTTCCATGACAGCAGAGGTCTAGGATCAACTCTAAGTTAAAAAAAAAACCTATAAACAAGAGCTAACCCACTCTTATACCAATTGTTTGTTCGATTAGACCCCTTAAACCAGATTGTTTAACCTAATTAATTAACCAAGTTGATTATTAGGTTTATTATTCAGATTTAGGTTAAACAAGCATATATCATATCATGCATAAAAGCAGAAAAGTAAAAACACCACGATATGATGACCTAGGAAAACTGATGAAATGAACTGTTTCAAGGTAAAAACCTGGGGAGGATTTAACCTAACTATTCTCAAGGTAAAGTAAATCCACTATAAGAGAATTGAAGTTTTTACAATCAGATTTAACCCTAAATCTATTGCTACCTCATGTAGTAACTTACTGACACGACTACGTGCAAGTTCCGAATCCAATGACTCCTTCTCTTCTCGGATTTACACCAACACAAGCAACCTTGCTTATGACTTTGAGGTCTTACTCAAAGGTTTTAGATCACCATCAGTAATGATCTTGATGCAGCAACTATATTCTACCAACGCTTGATTGTAGATCTTGCTCTGGTAAATTCTTATGTAGTTAAAAGGTACAAAACCTCTTAGATCTCACAAAAAATAAAACACAAGTCTTCCAAAAGTCTGAAAAACATAGCTAGGGTTTCCCTTTTATATGTGGAGAAGTTGGAATGAAACCCTAAACATTTTTGCGGGTTTGGGCCTAATTTAAAATTTTGCAGAAATTCTGTTCCTGCGATTTTTGATCGCTTGAGCCTAATTTCTCGATCAGTTGAGCAAGGTAGAAACTTTCTTCCTTTTCCTGCAGTCAGTTGGATTTGAATCTTGAAACAAACACTTTTAAGCATTGTTTAACACCTAAACTAGACATGTTTTGTTCTCGATTTGCCAACACAGTAAAAATATGATTCTAAATATTTACACCTAAATCTTTAGAACCTAATAGTTCTAATTCATTTGAAGGTTTTTAAATACCTGTATTGAAGACTTTCCTTCCAAACTCAAGTTTTTGACAAACTTTCATTGAGGCATATTTTATGGTTCACAAATTTCTACACAATCCTTTGTCTCAAACACTGAAATTTTAGATGTTGAACCTTTTGGCTTTAGAAAGGCTCAAAGACTCACTAAAAATCTCTCCCTACTACAACAACAACCATGGAATGTACAGTTTCATTCATGAACTTGTCAATAAGAATTACTATTTTTGTAATATTAATTTTTTTGTTTATAATTTTATTTTCTAGGGTAAAATACTATTTTATTTCCCCCAAAAGTTTGCTTTCATTCCTAAACATTAAAAGGTTCATTTTCTATTCCTAAATTATTGAAAAAACCATCTTTTGTCCCTAAATTATTGGAAAATGTTTCAATTTTTGACCTTGAACTTTAAAAAAAAAAAAAAAATCTTAAAATATTGAAAAAAGGTTCCTTTTTCATCCCTATTTTTATCTCGAAACTATTGGAAAAAAAAATCTTTACAAAGTTTAAGGATAAAAAAGGAATTTTTTTAAAGTTTCAAGATGAAAAAACAAACTTTTGGTAATGTTTTGGGATTAAAATAATATTTTACCCTATTTTCTACATTCTTAATATTATAAAGAATCAAATTTCACTTAAAATTATTTATACATTTTGGATATTATTGAATAAATATTATGAGTTATCATATATTTATTTTAAATATTTTAAAATATTACAATTTATCAATTAAATTGTTTATGGCTTCACTAGTTCACCTAAACTGCTCTTTTTTTTTTCTTTTTTTTTTTTTTTTTGTAATTCTTTGACTAGTATAGTAGTTTATAAAACCATGAACTTTTTCATTTTTTTTTTAAAGTTAAATTGTTAAATTTACTACTTATTATTGATTCTCATTTGGGTTCACCATTAAGACCACTTTATTGTCTACCATTAAAAATTTAACACCCTAGTAACTATGAAAAAAGTTTATGGGAAAAATTGTGTCTCTTGACTATATTTATTTATAAATAAATAATTAAAAAAAAAATTTGTTATTAGTGCTAAGGACTTGGATTTCAAAATTTCAAATTTTCATGCAGGAATTAACACTTTGGGTCTTAAGTTCAGCTGGCACACCCTACAGTGAAAAGGGAAGGAAGTTTAGCTTGAAACGAGAAAGAGAACCACCAAAATTGGAGCAAGTTCAGAACCTGATCAACGTAATTTTGGTGATAGCAGTGCTAGTGGCCACCGTGACCTTTTCTGCTGCCTTAACTGTACCGGGTCGTTTCAACCGCTCTGATGCGGGACATAGAAAGGCTTTCCAGGTTTTCATTATCTGTGATTCCATAGCTATGTATTACTCCATGACAGGGGCTTTCGTCCTCATATGGGCATTAGTAGCCAGTGACATGGAAAAGTTTGCCATTAATAACGCTTTATATCTACTGGTAGTGGCTATTTTCACGATGTCCATGGCATTCATGGCCGTTGTATACATAGCCCTGAGCAATATTCCTTGGATTTCGTATGTTCTTTTGGTTGGGGGAATCTACTACCTTCTCAGTTTCAGTTTCATTTTCACTGCGTTGATTTTCCCAAAAATTAGAAATTCCAATCCTATTGTACATTTCATTAGTCACTATAGCGTTCCATCCATACTTTTATGCGTCAAAATTTGGGAACGAGTCCCTTTAATGTCCAACTGATGCTTTTATTAGGCCAACGTTGGGAACAAGCAGATGATAGCAAAGCAAGAGTCTCAGCCAGAGAGAGAAGATTTGCAGGAGGAAGGCCACATAAAGGAGGACTAGTTCATTTCAAATATACATAATGCTCGTAAATATTGTGATCAATCTCAAGCCACTTCTCAAATAATAAAAGTTTCTGGGACTTCTCAATATGGAAGGGTTGTGATTGTAATAAGATGTTTGGACATTAACAAGCATCATATTCTATGGATTGTAATATTTTAGATGTTTGGACTTTACCAAGCACCATTTCCTATAGTAGAAGGTATCTGTATAATAAAATGTAAATGAGTGGACTAGGTTATATAACACACAACACT
Organism: Quercus robur; assembly: GCF_932294415.1. NCBI lineage: Eukaryota > Viridiplantae > Streptophyta > Magnoliopsida > Fagales > Fagaceae > Quercus > Quercus robur. The sequence continues at coordinate 10,507,650 of NC_065538.1, read as the reverse complement.
CTTATAAGTTATCATAGTTTTTTAGTGAAGTTTATGGTGTGTTTTTCTATTTATTTGTGAGATTGTCCTCTAAAGTTTTTATTATATTTTTTCTATTTCTAGTAAGTAATTACAGGAGATCCTATTTGAGATTCAATTAATCTCTCTCTCTCTCTCTCTCTCTCTCTCAACCACCCCTAAGGTTTAGGCTAATGCCAAGCACTACCCAAAATTTTCAAAAATATCCAATTTTCCCATTAGGCACAAACCGCACTTGACACTATTTGAAAGTTTCCCTACTCCTCCAAGTCTTCTTCTACTTCCTTCTCCATCTCTAGCAATTGTTTATCTACTATTACTAGCTAGACACTCACTTGTGCATATAACTGTCATAATAGAGTCATTGTGAGATTACATTATGGCAATTAATCTAACTACAAATTAGTTTTTGAGAAAAGGAGCATAAACAGTGTACATCTTGCGGCATTGTCATTGCTTTGTGGGATTGTGTAATCATTACTTTGCAAGATTGTCGTGAGATTACATTATGGCAATTAACCTATCTACAAATTAGGTTAAACTTTTCATACTTAGTCAAATTTAAGTTAAACTTTCCATACAACCAAATTTTCATTTGTTTTGTGGAAATTTTTGTACTTTCATGATATTTTGTTTGATTTAAATATGATCTTTGTGATCAACCAACCATTTAAAAGGGAATTTAAACATTTTTTTTTTTTGTGTGAAAATTAATTAATTAGATAAGAATGTTGGGTTTTCTTGTTAGAGTTGGTCAAACCTCACATTTTGCTACAAACCTGTCGAGTTTATCCTAATTTAACCATTTTTTGCTATTTGAGGTGTTTAAAAGGTTTTCATGACCCTAATTTGTTTTCCAATTGAAATTAGGGTTTTGTCATCTTTTTACATTTTAATGATAAGAAAAGTATGATGAGCTAGCCACAATTATCCCTTCTTTATCTGATATCTTGAAAAAGTAAAAGACATTGAACAAATTAAGAACAATGTTCATGTTCATGTGACATTGTGGTTCATGATATGTGTAAGGTTGAATTTATTCAATCATGTGTTGGCTTTATTCCGTGCCAAATTTGCTTGTAATTTAGCAATTAGATATCCTGTATTTATAGGGTGGGATTTATGTAAGGATTGTGTGTGAGAGAGTATGAAAGAAACTTAAGATGTGTGCAATCAAAGGAGTCTCGCAACTGGATCTCGCGACTGGCAAGTTGCCAAAGTAGCTCACGTGTGAAGTATGCAAGGGAGCTGAAGGGTCATGTAATTTAGCAATTAGATATCCTGTATTTATAAGGTGGGATTTATGTAAGGATTGTGTGTGAGAGAGTATGAAAGAAACTTAAGATGTGTGCAATCAAAGGAGTCTCGCAACTGGATCTCGCGACTGGCAAGTTGCCAAAGTAGCACACGTGTGAAGTATGCAGGGGAGCTGAAGGGTCATGACAGCTGGAGCACTACAGGACAAAATAGACAGTTTGGCCAGGTAGTTAGCTTGTGACTCATTCCAATCGCGAGGTTGAGTCGCCAGAATGCCCTATTTGGATGAAAATTGACTTTTTGCATTCCCCACACACACTACTATAAATACCCTTATACCCACGAAATATAGAGTTCAGAGAGAATTTTGAGAAAGAAACCCTAGAGAAAACAAGATTGACTCATCCACAATCTTTGTCATTTGATTTTCCAAATTCCTTTACTCTCACCCTCTCCATTGATATATTCTTATGAGGTACATTTGGTTAAATCCTTATCTCACCTTACCCATATTAGTGAAAAGGTATTTTAGTGCTTAAGAAACAGTTCAAAGATGACCAATTTACTTGGTTGATGCAATGGGTGTATTGAAGGGCTTAGGTTCACTAGGTAAATTAGGCTTGGAGGGTCTTCTGCTATTCATGTGTCCCAATTATATTCTTTAGTGGATCATTTGACTGCTTGGAGGGTGGCGGAGAGTTTTTTTGCAGAATTCTTTGGTTGCCTCTTCGATAACACGTGCCGGTGTTATCTTTGTGTTTGCATCTCTCTTTCCTTTATTTTTACCTTTTAATTGCTACTATGTTTGTAATTAATTTTGGTTTAGAGTGTGTTACCAATTTGGATATAGCTTATATTTCATATACAACACATATACTGTTTGATTATAAACTTGCGTTGGTAATTTTGTAATTAGGAGTCTAAACGTTCATTGGTGTTTTATACGTTATTTGAACTTTCAATTGGTATCAATGCAGGTACACTTGCTCTAGTTTAATTACCTAAGTGTGATCCTAGACCCCTGAGCTATGGATCAAGCTATGGAAAAGGCTATATTGAATTGTGGTTTAAATTTTTGTGATAATGACTCTACGAGTTATTAAAAACAAAGAAAAATGCTAGAATGTTTGTTCACAAGCTGAAATATTTTGAAAATGAGAATCATATCCTACACAATAGTCTATGTGAATCAAATTCTTTGATTAAGAAGTATAAAAGAATGAATAAAATATTGTGTGATAAGGTTGATAATCTTAAAAGAAAATTCAATCTAACAAGAGTGTGGAAAATGAAGATAATTTTCTATTTGAAGGTCTAGAGTGCTTGTCCCATGCTTGCTTATTTGTGCACACTTCTTTGAAGGTATTTAATTCATGTTTATGGTATCTTGATAGCGGTTGCTCTTGCCATATGACAGGAGATAAATTACTGTTTAAGTCACTCAAAGAGAAGGTCGGTGACTATGTGACATTTAGTGATGGAAGTCATGCTCAAGTACTTGGTAAAGGGACTGTTGAGATACCGAGATTACCTTTATCAAAAGATGTCTTAAACATTAAATGGCTTAAGGTGAATCTCTTAAGCATCACTCAAATATGTGATGAGGACTTCCTTATTCAATTCTCAAAGAAGGGGTGTGTAATCATTGATGAAGAAGGGATTCAAGTGTTGGAAGGAAATAGGACTACCAACAATTGCTACGGAGTAGTTCCTATGTCAAAGATTTCCTGTAGAAGTGCTCGTGTTGACATGTTGGAACTTTGGCATCAAAGATTTGAGCATGCAAATTTCAAACAAGTGGCTAAAGTATCTAAACTTGAAGCTGTTGAGGGACTTCCAAAATTTGGAAAGGTGGAGAAGACCATTTGTGGTGCATGACAATTGCGAAAGCAAATAAAGGCAAATCATCACAAGGTGAATGTGATTACTACTTCACGCTGTTTAGAGTTTCTTCATGTTGATCTAACAGGGCCCACAAGAACTGAAAGACTAGGAGGAAAAAGGTACATCATGGTCATTGTTAATGATTTCTCAAGATACACTTGGGTGGAATTTCTTAGAGAAAAATCAGAAGCATGTGAGAAAATGGAAATTCTGTGCAAGAGACTTCAAAACGAGAAAGAGGTTCCTATTGTCAAGATAAGGAGTGATCATGGCAAGGAGTTTGAGAATGCAAGATTTGAGTCTTTTTGTGAGAAGAATGAGATCAAAAAGGAAATTTCAACCCCTAAATCTCCTCAACAAAATGGGGTGATTGAGAGGAAAAATCGGGTGATTCAAGAAATGGCAAGAGTTATGCTACTCAACAAGCAAATTCCTCAAAAGTGTTAGGGAGAAGCCGTGAACACCTCATGTCACATTGGCAATAGAATATTCTTCCGAACAGGAACAAAGAAGACCGCATATGAAATTTGGAATGAAAAGAAGCCAAAAGTGAATTACTTCCGAGTATTCAGAAGCAAGTGTTACATTCTAAAAGATCAAGAGAACCTTGGAAAATTTGATGCAAAAAGTGATGAAGGCACCTTCCTTGGGTATTCTACTACTAGCTGGGCATATAGAGTCTTTAACAAGAAAACAAAGACGGTAATGAAGTCCATCAATGTGGAAATTGATGATGCTATAACAAAAGTAGAGATTGATGATGATGGAGAAGGACCAAGCTCCAAAGAACCCACCGTTAAGGTAGAAGCCCAAGATATTGAAGTAGAAGGACTTACACTAAAAAAGGAATTGACTCCCGTGAACCCAAGAATGGAAACAAGGTTAATGTCTAGAACATCAAGTCCTCTCACTCCTTCGAAAGTTCATCCTCCCATCTCTCGGAATGATGAAGTGTCCACCTCAAAGAAGCCATCGTCAAGAGTGGTTAAAAACCATCCAGACAGTAACATCATTGGCTCTCTAGATGAAGGTCTTTGCCTTAGAAAGGGAAAAATACTTCTGGCTAATCACGTAACATACCATTGCTACCTTGCCCAATTTGAGCCGAAAAAGATAGAAGGAGCCCTTCAAGATGAAAATTGGGTTGACTCAATGCATGAAGAGCTGAATCAATTTGTAAGAAATGATGTATGGGAACTTGTTCCTAGGCTTGAAAATGTTCATGTCATCGGTACCAAATGGATCTTCAAAAACAAGACTGACGAAGATAGCGAGATTATCCGGGATAAGTCACGGTTGGTGGCTCAAGGATACACTCAAGTGGAAGGAGTATATTTTGATGAATCCTTCGCTCCAGTAGCAAGACTTGAGTCTATCCGCATTCTCATGTCAATTGCATGCACTATGAACTTCAAACTCAACCAAATGGATGTGAAATGTGCATTTCTCAATGGATACCTGAATGATGAAGTATTTGTTGAACAACCCAAAGGGTTCCAAGATCCTCACTTCCCTGATCATGTGTTGAGATTGAAGAAGACTCTTTATGGCTCGAAACAAGCTTCTAGAGCTTGGTATGATCAGCTTACACATTACCTCTTGGATAAAGGATTCAAAAGAGGATATGCCGACCAGACTCTATTTGTCAAAAACGATGATAACTACCTCCTCGTGGCACAAGTATATGTTGATGACATAGTATTTGGAGCTATCATTGATGCTTGAGCTATAGAGTTCTCTGAGGAGATGAAGAAAGAATTTGAGATGAGTATGGCGGGGGAGCTTACATTTTTCTTGGGCCTTTAAGTTAAACAAAAGGAGGGGATATTCATTTCACAAGAAAAATATGCTAGAAATATTGTCAAGAAGTTTGGATTAGATTCCAAAAAGCATGCCTCCACCCCCATGAGTTCATCTACAAATCTTAATCTTGATCCTTCCGGGGTAGAAGTGAGTCCAACTTTGTATAGGAGCATCATTGGGAGCTTACTCTATCTTACGGTAAGTAGACCGGATATTGCTTTTAGCGTGGGAGTTTGTGCTCGATATTAAGCTACTCCGAAGGAATCCCATCTAACTGCGGTGAAACAAATCAAATGATATGTCAATGGCACTCCGGATTATGGCTTGTCGTACTCAAAGGATTCTAATGTGTGCCTTGCGGGTTATTCAGATGTAGATTGGGCTTGAAGTGTGGATGACCGGAAGAGTACCTCAGGTGGCTGTTTCTACCTTAGGAACAATCTTGTCTCTTGGATGAGTAAGAAACAAAATTTCGTGTCCCTCTCTATGGCGGAAGCAGAGTACATAGCTATCGGGAGTTACTGCACACAACTTCTTTGGATGAAGAAACTACTTCACGACTACGGGATTTTTCAAGATAAAATGTGTGTGTTCTATGACAACACTAGTGCTATAAATCTCTCTAAGAATCCGGTTCAGCATTCAAAGTCAAAGCACATAGAGATATGTTACCACTTCATCCGGGATTTGGTGGAAGATAAATTTGTGTGTCTTGAATTCATACATACGAACAACCAAAAGGTGGACATCTTCACCAAACCTCTCGATGGTCCACGGTTTGAATCACTTCCTAAGACCATCGGCGTTGGTACAATTCCTTGAATCTCATGTGTGATGTGTGCTTTACTTATCTATCTTGATTTGATCTCACTAGTGTATAGCACACACTACTTTGTTGATTACATGTATAACATGTTTTGACAAATTTTTGTTTGTTGTTTTTTTTTTCTTTGAATGTTTTTCTTTTTGATCAATCTTTACTTGTTTTTGTGTCAAAAATCCAAAAACACATAAAAAGTAGAAAATCCAAAAAGTTTGATCGGCATTATTATGTTTTGTCACACGCATGTTTTGCCTTATACCTTCGTACAAATAGCTTTGTGCATTTATGAGCATAGCTTGTTCTTTATGCACTCATATCATTGTAGGAAAAATCTTGACATCTATGTGACTGTTGTAAATAGATCTTCAAACTTGTCATGAATGATTAGTCAATGCATGGTTTTGTTGATCTTGAGACTTGCATAGACTTGTGCCTATATATCTTCCCACTCTTTTAATTTTTGCTTAAAAAGCTCAACTAATGTAAATCTCAAAATGAAAAGAGATAATGGCTGCAAAACCCATCGCACATACTAGTATTCGACTAGGAAAAAGGGAAAGCGACTTATATAATAATGTATGATGCCCAAAAAGCCAAAGGCTCGTTCATCAAATTGAAATATCAAAAATTTCAGGCATCGATCTCAAAATGAGATATATTGATTCAAAATGATCAAATGTTATGATGTGTATGAAACCAAATGAAAAGCTGCAAAATTATGTAATCAAGTTTTGTGGGAGGTCATATATGCATACTTCTATAATTAAGATTGGTCACTCTTCCTAGTGCTAATTGTGTATGGCTTGGTTGAATTGATCATTGAAGCTTCACATTTGATTAAGGACTATCTCATTTTTGGTACCCACACACATCACACATGTATATGTTCAATGAATGCCTTATTCATTTGTGTGATTGTACTTGTTTAAATGTGTTGCACTTCCTCAATCATATGTTGATCAGACACAAAAAGATTTTTGAGTTTTTTAATTGTTTTTGGAAAGTGTTTTTGTTTTGAAAATTTTCAAAATTTTCAAAAACTGTGCAACTCTGTTTTGGCGACTCTGCCTCGCGGGTCAAGCTAGTCGCGAGACCCCAGTTGCGAGCTTACTTAGAAGCTTTCACAACTCTCTGGTAAGTCAAGCCCCCAGTCGCAAAAAAGACTTAGAAAAATTTCAAAAAGTCTGGGTTTTTAGCATTTTTGCGATTCAATTTGGCAACTGGTTTGCGAGTGGAAGCTCCAGTCGTGAGTTTACTTAGAATGCTTCGCGACTTCCATCGCGACTTTCTCACGAGTGGACCTTCCAGTCGCAAAAAATACTTAGACAAATTTTTCAAAATTTGTCACACGGGTTTTTGGCGACTTGTTCGCGACTCATTCCAGTCACGAAAAACTTGTGTTTTGCACAATGCGGGTTATTTTCAAGGCAGTTTTCTAAAACTTTTAATTTTTCCCTCGCATCTTGTGATTGTTCATAGTCTTGTCCGTCTCTCCCTCTTCCAAAATCACTATGTTCTCTCACAAAACCTCCATTTTCTTCATCATTTCTTCACCAATCTTCAAGAAAAAGATATGGGTTTTGTCTATTTCTTAATGTACTTTCTATTTCTTGCCCTAGTTTTCTTGGATTGTGTGTTTTTTGTTGAGATTTGAACATATGATGTTTGAATATGGTTTGTGGATATTTTGTTGAGTTTGATGTATGGGTTTTGTTGGTTTTGGTAGTATGATGCCTATAATACATGCTTTTCATGTTTGTTTCTCATTTTTGAGTATTATACAGTGTTTGTGTTGTGTTGTGCATATCATGCCTATGGTAAAATGTCTCATAGACATCTTCTTGTTTTTATGTGGATTTCACGGAATACAATGATTATAGGGATAACCTTGCTTCGCTGTTTGTGAAATTTTCTTTGGTTATGTGTTTTTACACTTTGCCCTAGGTTATACATGGTGATATTTGTGCGCACACACACACTTTGATATGTTTGAGTACTTAATGCCAAGACTATGTTGTGCCTTGATGCTATATGTCCTAACATGTCAATTTGCTATTGAATTATGCTTTAGTTTCATTTTTAAGGTCTAATTCTAGTCCATTTCATTGCTACTAACTTGTTACTAATTCTTTTTGTTACCATATGTTGTGCTCTGTTTTGTGGTCTTTGCTGCTATGTTTTTGCAAATGACTCCAAAAAAGAAGACTACAGCACAACGTGTTGACAAAAGGAAGAAAATGGACAATACTCGATTCTGCTCTACCTAACACTTTGAGAGATACAATCAGTTCTTTGAGAAGGCTCCAATCATCCAAGAGCGATTTGTGGACTTGGTTGATTTGAAAGATTACTTTATCCCAGGCTGTTTCCAAGATAGATGTTGGGACAAGCTCCTTAGTGATCTCCTTGGGGTGTGTGAACCTTTGATTCGTGAATTCTATGCCAATGCCATTTTATGAGAGGATCAAATCGATTGTTAGATTAGAGGCCATGAGTTCACTATTGACATGGAGGATATTGATGATGTTATTGGCTTTGAGGATCTAGAGCATGATTTCACTTACTACAAGGACAAAATGCTCTCCATAGAGACGGTTCAATCATATATCGATGATGTTAGAGAAGGAAGATGCCTCAACACAATTGCTTTTCCACCAGATCTGAGATGTCTTACATTAATTATGATGTTCAACCTGTACCCGGTGAAGAAGATAACCACCATTAGTAATGCTAGATCCATTTTTCTCATGGAGTTTCAGGAAAATACTTACATTGATATTAGTGCTCATGCCTTCTCCATCATTGCTGATGAAACAAGGACAACTTCAAGGGCAAAGCTGATTCTCCCTAGCCTTCTCATGAGGCTCTTTCGAGCAAAAGGTGTGAAAATTCCCCAAGACATTAGTCTCATGCCTACTCCTCCAGCTATAAATGCTCTAAAAATTTGCACGGATCAAAGTTCATCTTCCGAGTGATGAAGAGGAGGGTGATCAAGCATAAGGAGAGCCTATGGACACTGAGACAAAAGTAGAAGGACAACCCTTAAGCTCACGAAGCCGTGGTAAAAGGAGCTGAGCTTCATCATCTTCCGAAGTGCCTCCAGATGCATTTTAGATCATTTTTGAGAGGATTGATGGCCTACAAGACGTCCAAAATGAGCAATTTGACAAGCTGATCACTATTCAAGAATAGATTAATTTGATTTCAGCCAAGTTTGATAGCTTCATTGCACAGCATTGGCCCTTTGGCCATTCCGATCAAAAAGGGGGAGATATGGAGTAGGAGTAGCTCTTGAGCTTTTGAGGGGGAGAAACTTTAGGCACTTTTAGTTTATGTTGTTTATGTTTGGATTTAGTTTCAATTATGGGTTTTCATAGCACGTTGTTAAGTACTTTGGTTTGAACTCTATAACTCTAGTACTTGGATTTTTTAATACTCTATTATGGTGTGATGTGAATACTTGAATGTTTAGTTGTTTAAACTATATTTTTTTATGTACCTTTGCTTTGTAGCTTAGTACTTTTAGTTGATGTTATGCATTTTCTTTAGTACATCACTCTTGTGCCCTTGTTTGATTTTATATCATTCATTCATCTTCTTTGTGTTTTTGTATTGATTGAGTATTGGACATGCAAATGATACTTTGCATTGAGCTTATTAGTTTGCATGTTCAGATGTTCATTTATTGTGTGAATGATCATTGTGATCACTACTCACATATTAAGTCTAGAGTCAGTTTTAGGGTTTTGTCACGAAATAGCCAAAGGGGGAGATTGTAAGGTTGAATTTATTCAATCATGTGTTGGCTTTATTCTGTGCCAAATTTACTTGTAATTTAGCAATTAGATACCCTGTATTTAGGTGGGATTTATGTAAGGGTTGTGTGTGAGAGAGTGTGAAGAAAACTCAAGATGTGTGCAGAAAACTCAAGATGTGTGCAATCAAAGGAATCTCACAACTAGATCTTGCGACTGGCAAGTCGCCAAAGTGGCACACGTGTGAAGCATGCAGGGGAGCTGAAGGGTCACGACAACTGGAGCACTACATGACAAAATAGATAGTCTGGCCAGGTAGTTAGCTTGTGACTCAAACTCGCGACTCATTCTAGTCGAGAGGTTGAGTCGCCAAAATGCCTTGTTTGGATGAAAACTGACTTTTCGCATTCCTCACACACACTACTATAAATACCTTTATACCCACGAAATGTAGAGAGCTTCCAGAGAGAATTTTGAGAAAGAAACCCTAAAAAAAACAAGATTGACTCATCCACAATCTTTATCATTTGATTCTCCAAATTCTTCTACTCTCACCCTCTCCATTGACATATCCTTGAGAGGTATATTTTGCCAAATCCTTATCTTACCTTACCCATATCAGTGAAGAGGTATTTTGGTTCTTGGGAAACAATTCAGAGAGGACCAATTTATTTGGTTAATGCAATGGGTGTATTGCGGGATCCGAGAAGCTAAAGAAGACAAGGTTCGGCGTAACCCTGTTGGAGCAAGAAGCTTGGAGGGCTTAGGTGCACTGGGTAGATTAGGCTTGGAGGTTCTTTTGCTATTCATGTGTCCCAACTATATTCTTTAGTGGATCATTTGATAGCTTGGAGGGCGGCGGAGAGGTTTTTCGTCGAGTTCTTCGGTTTCCTCTTCGATAACACGTGCTGGTGTTATCTTTGTGTTTACATCTCTCTTTCCTTTCTCATTACCTTTTAATTGTTGTTGTGTTTGTAATTAATTTTAGTTTAGAGTGTGTTACCAATTTGGATATAGCTTATATTTCATATTCCGCAGATATACTGTTTGATTATAAGCTTGTGTTGGTAATTTTGTAATTAGGGGTCTAAACGTTCATTGGTGTTTTATACGCTATTTGAACTTTCAATATGTTGGAATGATATTACTTTTATTATAGCATGCGGTTGTTGTCTGTGATCTATTTGCATAATTTAGGGGCATAATTTTAATTTTGAGTATTTTGGAGCAAATATGTGATTTCCAGGGCAAAATTGTACTTTTGAGATGAAATTAGTAATTTTGGGCTAAAATTGTAAATTTTTTTGAGATCTATAATTTTAAGGCAATCAAGGCAAATTATAGTTTTGGAAGGCCTCTGCTGGGTTTAATGCTTGTTTGATGATTCTCAAGGGCACTTTTAGCAATTTTTAAAATTAACCAAGGATAATTTTGGTATTTTTTAGCTTCTTGGGAAAAAATTGATATATAGATAAAGATATGGTGGATTTTAGTTAGCTCAACTGTTAATATATTTTTTCATCGAATAAGATATATATATATATATATATATATACACATATAAAACCTAAGATGTTTAACTTTTTGTCGGCCTCATGAAATTTCACCATATAAGCGCTTGAGGCCTCACAATATTCCTTGTCATAATTCTAATATATAATTTAATTTAATTTAATTTTTATAAAGAATTGTTAAAAACTTCCTATATTTAATTATATCAAACTTTAGAATTTTATCACATTATATTTTCTTTTGATTATATATATATAAATTTTTTTTTTTTGGAGAAAGTATTTTCTTTTGATTATAGAATCAATAGTTTCATATACAAATATAATCATAATAAATACCAATCAATAAAACAATAAGTACCATAATTATTAAATTGTATGATTGAAAAAAAGAAAGGTAGAATATCATTTTTGCTTTTGGGCCAATCTTCTTTGAGTAAGTAAAGAATACTCTTGGGGTACCATAAATGTATACTCCCTCTTCTCACATAATAGTGGGTTTCGCTAATTAAATTCGTGGTGTGATCCACAGTTCATGTGAGAGAGAGGAATACAAATTTATAACATTGTTGAAGTATTCAATAATTTTCCATCTTCTCTATGCATGAATTGAAGAGGAGAATGACAACAAATCTCTTTGAATTTCTATATATAGAGTTGGATTTTTGTGTGTGGTGAGGATGGCATAGAATCAAATCTATTTGTTGGAAATTAATACAGTACTTTAGAAGTAACAATAATATGTTTTCTTCTCTTATGTGAATAGTGGATCCTATCATGAATTTTGTTGCTATTCGTATTAGAGGAGAGATTATGACATTATTATGCTCCCAAAGTAGTGTATAATTTCTCCTATTCTTAAATGGACAACCATTATTAAAAGAGCAAACGTATATTGAAAATTTGAAACTGCTAATGAAACAATATTTTTATTCGTTTCTTTTTTATTAAATCATTTTTGCATTTTTTTATTCTAAAAAAAAAAAAACATTTTTGGATTTTTTCCTCCTACTTAGTTTGCATTCTGTGTCGGCCATAAATGATCTGAAAAATATTTGCTTCGAATTGTAATGGTCCTAATGGATGCAAATTGTCCTCAGCTCAGTCTCTTGTTGTTGTTGTTGTTGTTGTTTTTATATTTTTTTATTATTTTATTATTTTTTAATATATATAAGATAAAAATTCTACTCTAACTTAATTTAAATTTAAATGTGTGTGAAGTTCCCTTCTAGAGACTTGAACCTTGACCCTTGTCCCCCCACACTTCACAAGCACTCATACTTGTGGAATAACTCTATTTTGAAACAAGAAGAGTTCTGCATTTTGTTATGCTAATCATGAAGATAAGAACGGAAATCAACTATTGAGACTCTAATTTTTAAGATAATTTTTAAGATAAGATATAAGATTGTTTATTTGTAGTTAAACTCTAATATCCAAATTTCAAGAAATTTAAAACGTTACTCCAATTAAAATTTTATGAAATTAGAAAAAAAAATTATATATTCTGATTATCTACAATAAATCTGAATTTTTATATAATAAATAAAAACGTGGGGGTGCAATATGGGATTGTAGGCAATGATCATAGTTAAAACTTACCCTTGAGGAATTATATCCTAACAATTAATAAAATAAAAATAGCTTTCTCAAAAAAAAAAAAAAAAAAAAAAAGTAATTGATAAAGTTTAAGATACAATTTGAGAGAGGAAAAAAAAAAACGTGGGGTACTGATTTGTAGGATTTTAGTTTAGAATTTATTTTTCATTTTTTTTTAGGGAAAGAAGTTTATAAAAAATTTATAATAGACTTTTAATTTGAATAAAATTTAATTTTGGTAAAATTTAAATGATTACACTTTATCTAAATTAAACTATTGTTAAATTTTATCTTTAATTTGAGGAAAAAAAAATTGTTCAAAGTTATAGAGAAGTAGCCGTGTATTAGCGAGGAAAAATAATTTAAACCTAATAAATATCTATAAAGGTATAGTATTATATCAATGAAAAAAGAGATAGCGGTCTATTAGGGAAAAGGAAAAAAATAAGTTGATATCATATCGACAATTAAGCTTTTGAATTGATAAGGTTGTTGTGAAAAAACCGATAATAAAAAAATAAAAATAAAAATAAATAAAAATAAAAAAACACTACTTGTAAGTGTGAGATATCCCCCCCTTAGGGTTACTAAGGGTTTGAATTTTCTTTTCTTTTCATAGTTACACTACCATGGCAAATGAAGTTTCGAGTATACTGGAGAACATGCGATTGACTACAGAGGAAGAGGAGACTATTGAGATTCCGGATGAAGGAAGAAAAGAAGGGCTAGAGAATTGTGCACTCAGTTTGATTGGAAAGTTACTGACTTGTCGCCCCTTCAATAAGAGGGCGGCTATAACTACATTGAAAAGAGCATGGGGATTGGAGGAGGCTATCCAGATTGTTGAGGTGGGAACAAACCTATTTCAACTCAAATTCCAATCTGAGTTTGAGATGAATCAGGTGCTTAAGGGTGGGCTGTGGACTTTCGATAACCAGGTTCTGATGCTGCTTCAATGGAAAGTAGGGATGACGACGAAAAATGTCAAGTTTGATTTAGTGTCCCTTTGGATACAAATATGGGGCACTCCTTTTGATCTAGTGTCGCCTAAAGTTGGAGAGGCTGTGGGAAGTAAACTGGGGTCGGTGGTCAAAGTGGAGAAGAAACAGAAAGCGGAGGGGCAGAGCTATTTCATGAGGGTTAAAGTTGCTGTTTCATTAACAAAACCGATTCGAAGGGGTGCATTCTTGGCTGGTTCAGAAGGTATGAGGCATTGGGTTACTTTCAAGTATGAAAGGCTCCCCTTGTTTTGCCATTATTCTGGACTACTAGGACATGACTTAAAGCATAGTGCCTCATACTTCGCAGCAACTAAGAATGAAGGGGAGGTAAGTTGTCAATACGGTGACTGGTTGAAGGCTTTGGGTGGCCAGAACCATTCACCTCCTTGCAGGAATATTACAAGGGAGGAAGTAGGTAGGGAGGATCAATGGGATGAGAATCAAATTGCTCAGGCCAGTCATGTAATAGAGGCAGCAGACAGTAGGGATAAGGTACCAAACCCTAGGGAACAAGATGCGTTACATGAGGAATTGCATAACGGAAATCAAGGAGCAGATGGGGAATTGCTTGACGTGGCACCCGAGATTAATGGGATGGGAGCTACAAATAAGGAAGGGACGGGTTTTGGTGTAACTGAAACAATAAGCATGGGTTTAATTTCAAAAACAGGGTGTGGTAATGAAGGGGAGAATCCCATGCATGTGGTTAGTGTGGATGTTGGAAATGGGCCTCAAAGCCCAAAAACAAAGGCAATGTGGACTAGGCTAAGGCGCATGGAAATTGGACCTGTGGAACTTATCAAGGAAGGGGCTAAGTTTGTTTTGGGAAAGAGAAGTACAGACAGAGAAGGTAGCAACCAAGTTGAGGATGAGCAAATTGAAGTAGTAAAGAGAGGGAAACGCAGTATTGACTCGAATTCAAAGGAATTGGCAGGGGTGCCCATGCACCCTTGCCGGTCACAATGAAACTCCTCAGTTGGAACTGCCAAGGGCTCAGGAACTCTTGGACAGTTCGAAGCCTTCACAAGTTAATGAGGAATCAAGCTCCTACAGTCTGTTTCCTAATGGAGACTAGACTGGATAAAGAAGGTTTTGCTAATCATGGTAGGGAATTGCCTTTTCCGAATAAGTTCATTGTTAAGAAGCCTTATTCTGGGGGAGGTTTAGCATTGTTATGGAAATCTGAAGTTCGGTTAGATGTTATTAATTTCACAGAAAATCACATATTAGCGAAGGTGGTTGAGGATGATGGTTTCACTTGGTTTTTGACTGGGTTCTATGGGTGGCCAGAAGCAAGTGAGAAAAAGAAGTCCTGGGCGCTTTTATCACATATTTCCTCGTTTGTGGATGGGTCGTGGTGTTGTATAGGTGATTTCAATGTGATTTTGCATCAGTCTGAAAAGCAAAGTAGACATCTATCTCAGTATAAACAGATGGAAGAGTTTCAGGCAACACTGGAGTTGTGTAATTTATTTGATTTGGGTTTCCAAGGGTACAAATTTACATGGAATAATAAAAGACCGGGGGCAGCTAATACTAGAGAAAGATTGGATCGAGCTGTTGCAAACTGTGAGTGGAAGGAAAAGTTTATAGCTAGTACTCTCATCCATGGGTTCAGCCATGCATCTGACCATGTTCCGATTTTTCTCCAGACAAGAACAGACCGTGATTTCAGGGGTGGTGGGCCTTGTGGTTTTAGGTTTGAAGAATCTTGGCTGATGTGGGAGGATTGGGAAGGAGTGGTTATGGATTCTTGGACCAATTCAGGTGGTGAGGTTGCTGGGCTACATGCAACAGTGGACAAAATAAAGGGATGTGGGGCAGATTTACTGGCTTGGGTTTCAGCCAAAACAGCTCCTGCTGTGGATGAAATAAAAATGTTAACTAAAAAGGTTGAAAAGATGAATGAAGAAGAGTTAATGGAGGAAAGTAGGGAAGAGGTATTGGTAGCAAGCAAAAAATTGGATGATCTCCTTTTTAAGCAGGAAATTTTTTGGGCACAACGTTCTCAGGTCTCCTGGTTGAAGCATAGAGATAGGAATACAAAGTTTTTCCATTCGAAAGCTTCTCAAAGGCGCAAGAGGAATTTCATTCATGGCATTCAAAACCAACATGGTAATTGGGTGGAGGATATTGGAGAGATGGCAGAGATGGCTATTAATTATTTTGAGACAATTTTTCACTCAGGTACCTGTGAAAGAATGGAAGAATGTCTGAACACAGTTCCCCAAAGGATGACTACAGATATGAAGGAAGAATTGTCTAGGCCGTATAGTGTGGAGGAAGTAAAAGCAACATTATTTCAGATAGGACCTACCAAAGCTCCAGGACTTGATGGTATGAATGCTCTTTTTTATCAAAAGTTCTGGCATATAGTTGATAATGATGTTAGTTCTGCTGTGTTGGATTTTCTGAATTCTGGAACTATGTTACCTTAAATAAATTATACTCATATTTTTCTTATCCCAAAAGTTAAGTCACCGAAAAAGATGATAGATTTTAGATCCATTAGCTTGTGCAACGTCATTTACAAAATAATTTCTAAAGTGCTTGCTAATATACTGAAAACTCTTTTACCCCAGTTGATCTCCCCCACCCAAAGTACTTTTGTGCCAGGAAGACTCATAACTAATAATGTGTTGCTAGCTTATGAAACCTTACATGCCATGCATGGGAGAAAAAAGGGGAAGAAAGGAGCCCTAGCTTTGAAACTTGATGTCAATAAGGCTTATGACCGAGTGAAGTGGGATTTTTTGAGGGGTTTGATGATTAGACTGGGATTTCCGAAGGAATGGATTAATAGGGTGATGAGTTGTGTCTCCACTCCTTCGTTCTTGGTTCGGATTAATGGTAAAGCATATGGAAATATTATCCTTTCGAGAGGGCTCCGCCAAGGGGACCCTTTATCACCTTATCTGTTTCTTTTGTGTGTAGAAGGGTTTATGTCTTTGCTTTCCAAAGCAGAATCTGAGGGGCGACTTCATGGGGTCCAAATTTGCAGAAGGGCTCCTTGTATTTCTAACTTGCTTTTTGTAGATGATTCCTTAATTTTCTGCCAGGCAAATCAGGAGGAAGTGCAGGTGATCTTTGATACATTGCAATTGTACGCAAAAGCTTCTGAACAATGTATTAATTTGGAGAAGTCATCTGCATATTTTAGTAGTAATACTTTTGAGAGACAAAGGCAAGGGATCAAGCAAGCTTTAGGAGTTAGGGAAGTGGATAGATTTGATTCTTACTTGGGGTTGCCGACTTTGGTTGGGAGGGCCAAATATCAAACTTTTACATATCTTAAGGAGCGGGTGTGGAAAAAACTTCAGGGGTGGAAAGGCAGAATGCTATCTCATGCTAGAAAAGTACTTATCAAAGCAGTGGCCCAATCAATTCCAATGTATACTATGGGAGTTTTCTTGTTACCGGTAAAGCTTTGTAATGAGTTAGATGCACTTTGTGCACGGTTTTGGTGGGGGCAAACCGGTGATGAATAGAAAATTCATTGGAAGAGTTGGAATTTTTTGACAAAACCAAAGAAGGAAGGAAGGTGGTATGGGATTCCAGGATATTAGGAGCTTTAATCTAGCTATGCTGGCAAAGCAAGGTTGAAGGTTGATCCAAGACCAAAATTCACTGTTATCTAGGTGTTTCAAGGCCAAGTACTTTCCAAGATGTAGCTTCCTGGAGGTGGCTGATTGTCCTAACAGTTTCTATGTTTGGAAGAGTGTGTTGGCTGCTCAAAATATTCTAAAAATAGGTTACTATTGAAGGGTGGGGTGGGCACGGGTTCCTCAATACAAGTAATGGAAGACAAGTGGATACCGAATCATCCCAAGAATAAGGTGCTATTTCCAACTGAAAATGATGAAGGGGAATGGAGAGTCTTGGATTTAATTGATTGGAGTGTGCATAGATGGGATAGGGAGAGGATTTATATGTGTTTCAATCAGTTTGATGCTAAAGCAATCCCTAAAATTTCGTTGAGTAGGAGACAAGTACAAGACAGATTGGTGTGGAAGTTTTGTCACAAGGGGAAGTACGAGGTTAAGTCGGGTTATAATGTGGCTTGTATGTCAGATGGAGATACCAATGGGAGGGAAGAGAGTTCAGTCTGAGGAGAGACCACCGAGTCTGGAACTAGCTTTGGCAACTCCATATGCCTAGCAAAATCAAAGTTTTTGGCTGGAGGGCTTGCCTTAATATTCTACCATCAAAGGTGAACCTAGCTCGACGACAAGTGTTGTAGGAGGATAGATGTGAATTATGCAAACAATGGCCGGAGACGGTAGTCCATGCAATATGGGATTGTAATGCTACTCAAGACGTTTGGGCTGGGTCCACTGCTTGGATACAGAAGTGTGGTGGGGAGTTTGATGATTTTATGCAGCTTTTTCAAGCTATGATGGCCAAACTATCAGTTGAGGAGCTTGAGACTTTTTTAGTCCAAAGCTGGCTTATTTGGCATCGTAGGAACTCGCTGTTATATGGTGGTAGCATGCAACATCCTATGCAGTTAAATAAGAGAGCCACAGATTATCTAAAGGAGTACCGAGATGTTCAGTGTTTACTGGCAGTTGGTTCGGCCTCTACTGATTTTCTGCAAAATTGGAAGCCTCCAACGGGTCAGTTGTATAAGTTGAATTTTGATGCGGCTACCTTCGCTAATGGTTCAGGGGTTGGTGCGGTGATTCGCAACGCTGCTAGGGAGGTTATGGCAGCCTTATCGGCGAGGGGGGAAGCTGTGACTGATAGCGAGGAAGTAGAAGCGCTGGCCTGCCGGAAAGCTATGGAGTTTGCTATTGATGCAGGGTTCTCGAAACTGGTTGTGGAAGGGGATAACTCGGTGGTTATGTCCTCTGTTTCATCCACTAATCCAAACTAGTCGCGCTTGGGGGT
Source organism: Quercus robur (assembly GCF_932294415.1). Classification (NCBI taxonomy): domain Eukaryota; kingdom Viridiplantae; phylum Streptophyta; class Magnoliopsida; order Fagales; family Fagaceae; genus Quercus; species Quercus robur. The sequence goes on along the minus strand of NC_065538.1, from coordinate 10,489,109 downwards.
GATTCATTATGTGTCTTTTAATTGTATTTGGTATAGTGCCAATTCGGTAGCCCATTCCCTAGCTCGATATGCTAATGTTCTAGATGAGGAAGTTGTGCGGTTGGAAGATCCCCCACCACCAACCCGTGAGGCTTTGTACTTTGACTCTTCTTTTTTAAATGAATGAAGTTTGATTGGGCTTTCAAAAATAAATATATGATATGATATGATATACATAGATAAGTATAAATTATACTTTTTTTTTTTCTAAAAATCTTTTTCATTACCTCTAGCTAGGAAAGTGTTTATATGTTACGAGTTATAGAGCAAATAGTATATATATATATATATATATATATATATATATAAAAGAAGATTCTCCTTTTTCAACTGAACTTTTATATGGTTTAAATGTACTCTCATTAATGAAGGATAACTTCATTTAGAAATAGGGTCATAAATGTCAAATAACAAATTTCATTTTAAATTAAAAAAAGAACTTCTAAAATTTAGAATTTTTTTTCCCTTCACGTTCAAATGAGAAATTACAATTATGGTTTATCTCTAAAAAGTGGGGGCATGGCTTTCCCAAAAATTTTAAAAATATTTTTATACTACATATAAATATTTATCATTTTAATTATTAGTTTACAAATTAAAATGGGACTTGGCCTCCCAAATATTTGAGTTAGTCCAAAGAGACTATAGTTATAAATATTTTTTTTTCCCTAATATTCATTTTTTATTTTAAAATGTATTTTTGTATCTATTAAAGTTTTGAATCATTCATATTTTTGAATATTTTATTAGTTTAATTGAAAATTTATTTACGCAACAATTTGATAACTTATATTAAGAATGAAAATTTTAAGGATTCTCTATGGATGATACTAAGTTGTGTGTATAAATGTTTGTGTTTGTACATGTTTATGGAAGTTTGTATAAATTAATAAATTAGTATTATAGGAATAACTCATAAGTTGCCTCGTGGACAAAAATTTCTGACTACTTCCCTGAGTACATCTGTACATGTGGCTGGGGCTGGAAGACCACCGACTATTATGTAAAAAACCCAATTGCTAGCCAACAGCTGGTGCTACCTCCCTCTCTTCAAGCCGATTATTTTTGGGTCAAGGCATCTGATTCATCCACCACTATGACAAGCTTAGTTTCAGGGTGGTGCGCATTGATCCACTTCAAGCAAGTGCAGTTTTCGGCAAATTGTAAGAAAGGAAGGTACAATTATTCTCATCAGAAACTGGTGAATGGAGCGAGTCAATGGTGTTGTGTCCGGATCTCTTTGCTTGCACTGATGTTCCTCATAAAAATTTGCTTTTCTAGAGGACTATAAGTCGCGATAGCGTTATTAGTTTTGATCCATACAACAGTCGTTTCTTCGAGCATCCTGTAAAATCGGATTTACCTATTCCATATGGACGATTTGATGGTCATGGGGTTTGTAATGGCTACCTTAACCACAACGAATTTTACGAGTGTGGGAGCTCAAGGACTATGATGAAGAAGGAGGTAAATGGTTCTTGAAAAATGAGGTGCTTTTCAACCAAATGATTTCAGAAAATTCTTCTAAGCTCACACAATACATATACCGTCAATATCCTGTGCTAGTTTGTCATCCAAATGATGGGGATATTGTCTATTTCCCAATTAAATTTGCAAGGCATTTGAGGGTTGTGTCATGTAGCATGCGGAGAAAAACGCTGGTAGTGATCTATTATAAACAGTTCACAGAGGAAGAGATCACACCATATAGCCATTGGGGCTATGATAAGGGGCGGAGTCAGAAATTTTTGTTTGGAGGGGACAAGTTGCTGCATTAGTATATTTATTTATCAAGACAACTTTCACATACACATACACACTTTTTTTTATTATATACACACTTTTTTATTTGATAAGTTATATATACACAGTATACACATACCCAACAAAAAAAAAGAGTTCAATATTTTCAATCAAAATTATGTTTGATGGTGATCTTTTATAAAATAAAATTCGTTTTTGCCATTTTCATAGTGAAATTCTTAAAAAATTTCATTTTCGATACAAATTATCTAATTTTATACTAAAGTAAGTAAAAAATCTTTCAATTGAACTAATGAAATTTTAAAAAATATGAATAATCCAAAATTTGGAATAATAAGTTAAGCTCCAAACATATTTGAAGCTATTTTGCTCTAACCTATTATGTGTCAACTAAAGAGACATTTTATGTGTAGTTTTAGTGACATTATTTTTTTTTTTAATGAGTCAATGACTTGTTAATTACCACATAACTAGTTGAAAAAAAAATATAGATTCAAACATGTTTGGTACCAAATTTTATCAAATATTTAACAGATATAAGAGCACATTTTACAATAAAAACTAGAATTGCGAAAAATAATATTATGTCTCTATAACTATTAGACCAATTATTTTTTTTAAGAGTATCATTGAACTAAATCAAATATTTGGGAGGACCAACTCTTATTTTTGTAGATTAAATTTTGAAAACATTAAAAAAAATTTCAAAATTCGCACCGCGGCGCCCCGCCGGGGGGGGGGGGGGGTTGGGATGGGCATGGCCCCCCACCCATACACTTAGCTACGTCCCTGGCTATGATGCTTTAGTTGCTTTCACTTTTGTGCCCCCTTGGTGGTACTTAGTTTTTTTCTTTTTTTTTTCTTTTTTTTTTTGGTGGCACTTGTTGATAGGCGCTATTTGCACACTTTTTTTTTTTTTTAATCCTCTTTAATTTGTCTAATATGATTTACTTTATAATTATTTTGTCAGTGTTGCTATCAACAATCAATTATCAACCTAATCTATATCAAAAAAAAAAAAAATTATCAACCTAATCCTCATTAAAATTTATAAAAAATAAAAAATAAAAAAATCCTACTTAATCTGTGTATTAAATATTGACATTGATTATTATGGCATTTTTTTTTTTTCATTCAACAATAGGAAACAAAATCTCTATTAGTGTATATGCTAGCATATACTCTCTCTACATGTGTGTATGTTTGATATCATGTTTATTCCATGAAACAAATGGACTTGCCTCTTATTGCATAGTTCTCTCCTTAACCCTTTCTTTTTCTTTTTTTTTTAAATATCTCCACTTGAAATGTAAAACAACCTAATGGAGTGTGGAAAGGCAAAGCATATCATTAAACAAAAATCAATGCCTTCAAAACCTATTCCTCTTGCGTGCTCACAAGAGTTAAACTTCATGTGCCATAACGAACAGAGCAAAGATTGAGCGGAACACAGCAATTTCAAATGGACAAAATTTATATTTAATCATATGGATTAGTTCTTGAGAAATGTTAGTCTACAACAATTCTAAGTGACAGGTTGTTACAAGTTGTAATATGGGACAAAAAAGTAATTTTAATGATAGATATAAATTATAACTAATAATAACTAACCAGTTATGATTTGTTGTAAAAATATTGTGAATGTAGCACATCTCTTAGTCTCTTTAGTCTTTTTTTTTGTGTGCAGGGGTTCTATATATGTGTTGCTTATCTTCTACTTTGCTTATCTTTTAAGAGGATTCATGACCGTGGAATGAAACTTGGAAGACATGGAGAAGTCCAGAAATTAATACCTGAAATTTCATGTAGATAAAAGAAAATTTTCGATCTCTCTAGAATTTATTACCAAAATAAACCATACTCATCTTCACCAAGGTTTTCAAACCCGGACCATTCATTGAACCGTAAAAGGGAGAGGTTCAAGGTTTTCGAGGTCGAACCGGGATGATGTCATAATTAATTAAAGCCTAAATATGGATATTAAATTTATAAAACTAGCAAAATTGACAATATATCTATATATGTGAGGGAAATTTAATGATTTTCAAGCATATATTTAATAATTAAATAAGAAAGTTAATAGAATAAAATAATAACCATGAAAACATTAAAATTTATTATTAATTTTTGAAGAAAAGTTGAATATCTTTGAAGGATTTTAATTATAATTTTTTTTATTCCTTGTAAGAGATGGATAATTTAATTAAGTCAAATAAAATTGTGTTAAGTTGTTTATTTTTTATTTTTTATTTTTTTTAAATTGCTAAGGGGTTGGACCGCACGGTTCTCACTGGTTTGTGCGGTCCAACCTTGGTTTTAGGGGTTCAAGAATTAACAAAAAATCCAGTTGTATAGGCTTAAAAAACCAGTTTTCATCTCGGTTCCCAATTTTCACAGTTTGACCTCTCGGTCCAGTCCGGTTCTGAAAACCTTAATCTTCACCCCAATTGGATCAGGTGCAATACCAGTGCAATTACCCTCCTTTTCACTCACAAACATTTTTATCATTTTTACTTTTTAACTTTAACATTTTTACTTTTATTTTTATTTAAGGATTAAGATTGAAAGTTTTTTTTTTTTCAACTCTCAATCTCAACACTTGATTGCTATTGAACTTGATCTTAAAGGGGTGTTTGGTATTGTTGTTTAAACAACAGTTTTCAGTGTTTAAACAATATTACACGTATTTCCACATACAGTTATACTCACACATATTTCCACAAAATAATAACATTTCTAGAAGTCTCTTACCAAACTAACCCTAATTCACTCGTTCCTTTGAATCAACACAAGGATCTATATTATTATTTGACCAATACTAATCAAAATAAGTTAGACACATAATATTTCTTCCCTTTAGAAAAAACACTCTTATATATTCTCAAGGTTTTTCAACTCCTTAAATTAAGCCTATTTAAGGGGGTCTATTTGGTAGGAGGATTTTTTTTTTTTTTTTTTTTCAAAACTGTATGAAAACTGCAATTTTCAAAAAATTGAAATTGAAACTAGTTTTCAGATAATAAATTTCCCATTATACATGTTTGGCTTCTACTTTTTAAGAATAATTTCACATTATATTTTCTATTTTTAAGATTTTTTATAAAAAAAAGTTTACAAAAAGTAACATATAGAATCCATAAATAGATTACTTTTTTTATTATTATTTTTATTTTATAATGATAAGGGAATAAACCATATGTATTTTTTTTTATAATAATATTTTTTTAGAAAAATCAATAATAATAAGTTTCAAATTTGAAATGTGAGTAATTTTTTTTTTTTTTCAGGTGATAAAGATAAGATCTTTAATAATAAGTAGACATGGTAAGACGGGCGGGTCGGGTTTGGGTTGGGTCAATTGGGTTGTAAGTAGGGTCGGGTTGACCTGCATTTTTCACATGAATTTATATATATATATATATATATATATATAAAGAAAACAACATATATTTATCATTTGGAAAGTCATGCAACAAATTACTTGATGTAAAATGCATTACTTTGAATTCACCACTTATATCAAAATTGAACTCAGATAAACTTATTAATACTTATTCAATAATTTTAAAATTATATAAATTCTAACATTGCAATCTAAAACAAAATAACACAAAGATAAGTAAAATAAATACACAAGTTTTATTTCTACACAATATCAACATCCCAAAATATAAAACAAAATTACAAATGACTTATTGGATAACTCATTTGACAATGAATAAAAACATATAAGAAATTTACAATCATGAAAATTAATTTTATAATATATTATCAATTGTGGTTGGCACTCTATTTCAATTTGAGATATATATTAAAGTTTAATTGTTTACTTATTTATACATGATCTCTTTTATGAATATCATATCATTGTTAAGCAACACACACTCTAGGAAATATTATAATTTATTTTGAAAATCATTTATTTTGGACATAAATTGTTAAAAAATAGGTTTAAGCATTCATAATTTATACTAATTTGATACTTTGACTTCACTATTTTCACACTTATGAATGTTTCTCACATATGTCTACAATTTTAAATCTATGTTTTTAACTATACTGTAACAAGATTATCTTGGCATGTACTTTACTATTTGATATTTAAAAATCTTTACTCATTACAGAATGCTCAACTATTCATATTTCAATTAATTTGCATGCAGTTATGTAAATGTTTCAATTGTTTTCTTAAAACTCACAACAAACAATTAAACTAATATTGTCTTAATTATTTTTTTTACCAAAAAAAAAGTTTTAAAAAATAGTTCTAGTTCGGGTCGAGTCGGGTCGGGTCACAAGTCAACCCGTTTTTGCTTCGGGTCAAAAAAATTGAGCTCGGGTCAGGTGTTTTTTAGGTCGGGTCAAGTCAAGTCAGAAAATTCTGACCTGTTTTGCTATGTCTAATAATAAGTTTCAAGATAATATTGCAGCATATCATCGCATACCCTTAGTGCGATGGTCACTCCACAAGTTTATAAGTATTTATGGAATGTGAGGGGTAAGGGTCAGTTTAAGTCTCTAGGAAGGAATTTCACATACATATATACTTAGATTATACCTTCTTTTTTTTTTTTTCTTTTTTTTTTCTTTTTTTTTTCTTTTTTTTTAATATTACTCGAATCTCCCATTTGTGCTCCCATGGTGACGACATCTCCTACCTTATTCTTCCAGGTAATTCCATTGTGCCCCTTTATTTGGGAGTATGGTGCTCACTAGTAGTCAACTTGCTATACCAAGTTACCAAAACATCATATTCGATGGTATCAACCTCACATTGTGTAATACTAATATCACATGTGACTGTACTTTTGTCACATTCAGTGGTTCACTTTTTTTTTTCCACATTCGATGGTACCATTCTCACATTGTGCAGTACCAACATCACGTGACTATACTTTTGTCACCGGTGGTTCCCTTATTTTTTTTTTTCTCACATTTGATGGTACTATCCTCACATTGTGCAGTACCAACATCACACGTGACTGTACTTTTGTCACATTCGGTAGTTCTCTTCTTCTTTTTTTCACATTTGATGGTACCATCCTCATATTGTGTAATACCAACATCACACGTGACTGTACTTTTGTCACATTCAGTGGTTCCCTTTTTTTTTTCTCACATTTGATTGTATCATCCTCACATTGTGCAGTACCAACATCACATGTGATTGTACTTTTGTCACATTCAGTGGTTCCTTTATTTTTTTTCTCACATTTGATGGTATCATCCTCCCATTGTGCAGTACTAACATCACATGTGACTGTACTTTTGTCACATTCAGTGGTTCCCTTATTTTTTTTTCTCACATTTGATGGCACCATTCTCACATTGTGCAATACTAACATCACATGTGACTGTACTTTTGTCACATTCAGTGGTTCCTTTTTTTTTTTCTCACGTTTGATGGTACCATCCTCACATTGTGCAGTACCAACATCACATGGGACTGTACTTTTGTCACATTCAGTGGTTCCTTTATTTTTTTCTCACATTTGATTGCATTATCCTCATATTGTGCAGTACTAACATCACATGTGACTGTACTTTTGTCACATTCAGTAGTTCCCTTATTTTTTTTCTCACATTTAATGGCACCATCCTCACATTATGTAATACTAACATCACATGTGACTGTACTTTTGTCACATTCAGTGATTCCCTTATTTTTTTTCTCACATTTGATGGGACCATCCTCATATTGTGTAGTACCAACATCACATGTGACTATACTTTTGTCACATTCAATGGTTTCTTTATTTTTTTTTTGGCGAAAACACCATTTTGGTCCCTATATTTTGGGATTACAGTCAATTTGGTCCCTACATTTTGATAGCAGTCAATTTCGTCCCTGTTATTTTCAACTTACCATCAATTTAGTTCCTACCGTTAACTCACTAACGGAAAACGCTTACGTGGCAAACAGTGTGCACTATTGGCACACTACACATCTACATGGCCACTAAAATAATAATAAAAAATTTATTTATCATTTTTAAAATGTCACATCAGCATTTTTTAAGAAGCATTTAAATAATAAAAAAAGCATTTAAATGAAAAAAAAAATTATTAAATTTATAGAAAAAAATTTTAAAAAATTAAAAATTAAAAAACCGGTGAAAACATCTACAGGGCTGGTTCTACTTTGTTGCTTCCGTTTGGTTCAGATTGAGGTTTTTATTTTTATTTTTTTAAACCCAATTCTCAAACCTTCAAAGACTTGCTGATTCAGGTTTAATAACATTTGCAAGTTTGGTTTTAGAAACCTTAAGCTACTAAGGAACCATTCAGCTACTCTTCAAGCCACTGTTAAATCTCCCATATCACCACCTTCAATTCACAAGAGCCCCTCTTTACCCCTCTCTCACACACATTTTTCCTTCGGACTTGAGATTAAATGATCTTAATAACAATGTTGTACAAGAACAACAATTCCAGATCCGGATCTACAATCAACGGCGAATCTCCTCCTCCAAACCTACAACACAAAATAGCACTAATCACTAGAATTACTAGCCAAGATGGTTCGTATTTGACTGAGTTCTTCTCAACAAATGGGTTCCTCGGTTGGTTTTGGATCTGCAAAATGTGTTGGTGGCTGGTGGGTTTCAATTGAGGTTTATTTGGGGATGTGGAATTTTCATTTTGGAACTTGTGGGTCTTGCAAATCGTGTGTTGTATATGTAGATGTGTATGTGACCAAGCTTCAATGGTGTTGACACAAATTGTTTTCCTCCATTTTCTTGGCAACCAAACAAAGGCTAAGAAAGAATTTGAGATTAAAAAAAAAAATATATATATATATATATATACGTAAACTTGAGAAATAAATTTTTTTTCCCCATTTAGACGTTCAGGTGGCATTTTTAAATGATAAATAAATTTTTTATTATTATTTCAGTTGCCACGTAGATGTGTAGTGTGCCAACCTTGCATACTGTTTGCCACATAATGGTTTTTCGTTAGTGAGTTAACAGTAAGGACTAAATTGATTATAAGTTGAAAATAACAGGGACCAAATTGACTGCTACCAAAATATAAGGACCAAATTGATTGTGACTCTAAAATATAGGGACCAAAATGGTGTTTTTGCCTTTTTTTTTCACATTTGATTGTACCATTCTCACATTGTGTAGTACCAACATCACACGTGATTGTACTTTTGTCACATTCAGTGGTTATTTTTTTTTTCCCTCACATTTGATGGTACCATCCTCACATTGTGCAGTACCAACATCACATGTGACTGTACTTTTGTCACATTCGGTGGTTCTCTTTTTTTTTTTTTTTTTTTTCTCACATTTGATGAAACCATCTTCACATTGTACAGTACCAACATCACACGTGACTGTACTTTTGTCACATTTGGTGGTTCCCTTATTTTTTTTTCTCACATTTGATGGTACCATCCTCACATTGCGTAGTACTAACATCACACGTGACTGTACTTTTGTCATATTTAGTGGTTCTCTTATTGTTTTCTCACATTTGATGTTACTATCCTCACATTGTGCAATTCCAACATCACACGTGACTGTACTTTTGTCACATTTAGTGGCTTCCTTATTTTTTCTCACATTTGATGGTGTCATCCTCACATTGTGCAGTACCAACATCACATGTGACTGTACTTTTGTCACATTTAGTGGTTCCCTTATTTTTTTCTCATATTTGTTGGTTCCATCATCACATTAGGTAGTACCAATATCACATATGACCATACTTTTGTCACATTCAATGATTCCCCTTTTTTTTACTCACATTTGACAGTTCCATCGTCACATTAAGTCGTTCTAACATTACATATGGGCGTAGCCAACCCAGCCCAACCCCACCGAATTCCCTAATAATCAACGAATATATATATCAAAAATACTCCTAAAGTCTGTAAAATTTCGAAATACCCTTAAATATACTAAAATTACCAAAATACATTATAACAATTAAAAATTACCAAAATAACCTCGAAACTCTTAAAAAGTTTTGGGATATCCTTAAAACCTAAAAAATGACCGAAATGACCCAAAAATCTATAAAAAAATAAAAATAAAAAAGGACTGAAATACCCTTTAAACCTAAAAAATAATCGAAATACTCTTAGATACTAAAAAAAAAAAAAAATTGCCTAAATGACAATGAAATCAAAAAAATGACTAAAATGACCTTGTAACTTAAAAAGTGACAATAATGCCCTTAGAACCTAAAAAACGACTGTAATGCAGCTTAAACCTAAAAAATTACAGAAATACCCATAGAACCTTAAAAATTACTGAAATGACCCCGAAACCTTAAAAAATTTTGAAATACCATTGAAACTTATAAAATGACCAAAATACCTCATTAATCTTAAAAATGACCAAAATGCCCCCGAAACCCTCAACAATTACCAGAATACCCTTAGAACCAAAAAAATGATCAAAATATCTTTAGAACCTAAAAAATGACCAAATGGCACTAAAACCTAAAAAAATTTCTGAAATTACCCTAAAACATAAAAAATGAGCAAAATAACCAAAAAACCTAAAGCAATGACCAAAAATACCCCATAACACTTGAAAATGACGAAAATACCTTCGAAACCCTTTAAAACAAACTGAAGACCCTTAGAACCTAAAAAATAACTTAATGACATTGAAACCTAAAAAATGACTGAAATGACCCTGTAACCTAAAAAATTACTTAAATATGCTTAGAACCTAAAAAAATAACCGTACTTTTATTATATTTGGTGGTACTATAATTTTTTTCTCATATTTGACAGTTTCATCATCACATTGGGCAGTATCAACATCACATCTAACTGTATTTTTATCACATTTGGTGGTACCATTATTCTTTTCTCACATTTGATGGTTCTAATGTCACATTGGGCCATACCAAATCACATATGATCATACTTTTGTTATATTCAATAGTAATATTATTTTCTTCTCAAAAAAAAAAAAAAAAAATAAAAATAGTCCTATTATATTTTAGTCACATTAGGCAGTATCAATATCATATATGACTGTATTTTTGTCTATTCATAACAATCTTGATAATAATTAAAAGATTAACAATGAATTATACTAAAATACCCCAATGCCTCAAATATTACCAAAATAACTTCATTAACCTGTCAAATGACTAAAATACATTTTTAAACTTTCAAAATTAATAATAAAAAAACACTGAAAATGAACAAAGTAGTGCTAATAATACCTAGAATGATTAAAATACTAAACATTTTGAAAATTACCATAATAGCATCAAAACCACTCACTTTGGCCATGTTAGAGTGATATCTTGGATTTTTTTTAGTGATTGTAAAGATATTTTGGTCATGTTAGAGGTTTTCAAGACAACTTGGTGATTTTTGACATCTCATGGGTATTTTAATCAAACACATCTAAGCTTTTTTTTTTTTTTTTTTTTGTCTTTATGGTGTTAAATTTTCTCAATGAAAAAAATGGTGACCCAAAGCAAACATTATTTGTTAGGAAACATTTGCTCCTCTAAATGATTCCAAAGAAGCTATATATTTAGACCATACAATGATGTAACTGTGAACTCTAAAGAAGAAAAAAAAATTGAAACCTAAAACAATTTAGGCCTCAGTGTGTTTTCTTGAAAAACTTGAAAATGAAAACCTAAAACAAATTTAGGCCTCAGAGCGTGTTCTTGAAGAACTTGATATCCTGGATATGAAGGGAAAAAGAGTGTAAAATTGAGAGGCAAATAAATTATGCATTCTAATGAAAATAGCTAATGATATTCTTGTCATTGGATGTGCAAGCTGTGAACTAGAAAAAAACAGCTGAAAAAATTATTATATGTGAAGTGGATGTGCAAGCTTTGTTGTGGTGCTTCATTTGCATGGAATTTGTGTTGAAGGAGGCTGGATATAAACTGATTATTCCGGATAAAATTGTTCAAAAATAATAAAATATACTTTCTAACAATTATGTAATAACCATATATCTGGGGGGAAAGGAACCCCTATGAGATCTGGGGCAATTGATGTGTTTTATGTAGTTTGATTGATGAGGATGCTAAGAGCGTTCAACCAGGAAATTTTTGCACTGCCCTTGGTTATGGGACATCTTGTGGAAATTTGGATTCAAAAGCCAGATAAAATCTAATTATGCTTAACCCAGAATTATGGGGTGCACCTAGAGTCATAAGACAATATCAGATTACGTTGTAAGCAATCATAAAACCTGGCTCGGTTTAAACATTCAATCGCTATTTAACAAATCTTGTTGTTGGCTTATTTTGACAAAGTGGTGAAATAAATTAAGAATCTGCTTGCAAAACCAAGTATAATTGATTCCCTGTCAAAAGCCAGAATCAGCTGCTTGCAAATTGAATGTCAAAGGGTTCATACAAAAATATTGCAATAACATCCTAGAGGGTTGGCATTAGTTAAGTTGTATTACCTATTCAACTTGAGTTTTCAACTGCGACAAATGCAATTAGTAATTCCAGTAAATTTTGGCATGATTGCATTAACAATACTTCATGTAATATGAGTAATTAAGTGCTTTTCTTTAGATAAAATTGTACACAGAGAAAGTTTGATGCTAAATAAGCCATTTTGCAAGTTACAAATAGGTTCTAACTCCAAGAGTAAGGCAACAAACTAATATTTTATCTGACCATCTTCATCAGATGTACAGACACAAAATGGGGTCTATCAGCATTCCATGTAAGCCTGGGTTCAATGCCATCTTCAATTATTATACTCCTGGCTAGCCTGAAAGAGGAAAGAAAAAAAGTTCAAAGATTAGTGAATCTGAGAACTATTGACCACCTGAAAAAGAAAACACAAGACTGGTGGAATAGAACAGCCATGATTAATAACACATGCAAATTCTCAGTAATTCCTTAAACATGATCCACCTATAGGAACACAGTGTACGTTACATCTCAAAGTCATAATGTACACTACCATGCTACATCAGCGTTACCTAGAAGAAGTGGTAGAAGTAGTAAAAATAACCATGCATAAATTTGAACATTCGTAGCCAATTAGGCCCATAGATTTCTTTTGTTTTTCCAATTCATCACTTAAGTTTTCATCCATAAATAACAATGTTTGAGAACTGAAAACCAAATGGCAAATGCAGTAATGGAGGACACGAAAGCCCTGCCCCATTGTGACCCAAAAAGGCATACAATAAGTTCAACAGACGTGTCACTGAAGATTTGATAAATATAAAACCTAATTATACAAAGCAACCGGACCAGGAAGTGGAGAGCACTTGGTCCTCAGTCAAGAAATGAGAATGGAGATCTCTGCAGAGAAACCAGACCAGGAAGTGGAGAGCACTGACCAAAAATAATATGAGATGCAGCTTCTCATATGAATCCCTGAAATGCATTTTGCCCAAATCTGAAAATGTGATTACTGAGAGACATCCTTCCCACACCTGACCAATCTTCCCAAAAATTATGGTCTCAAATGACTGACTATATGCAGCAACATTCAGATGAGTATGAAAGTGAAATTTTGTGTTTTCCATTCCTATGTAAATTAAAATGAAAAATTTTGAACTTTTGTGTTTTCTATCCCTAATAACCATGCATAATTTTGAACTTCTTCAAATTTTCATGATAATTTATAAGTAGCCTGTTTCCCTCATAATCCCCAGCCTTGGGACTTCCATTAGCCAACTCCCCTAGCATAAAAGTTACAGTATTTGAGTGGAAGAGCAGTCCTCCAAGAACAATCATTAAATTAAATGCGTACACTGCTTCCTCTCTGCAACAACAATTAAGATATTACATGAAAGATGAGAGACCATCGATAAACAGGAATTAATTATGTAACCCACACAATGTAAAATATCAACAACTCAGAGCCAAAGTTTTAATCCAGCTGCAAGAAAAAGAAATGGAATATAAGAAGCCTCACAGGTTTACCACAAAGACAAATATCAAGAACCATCAGGTAAGGGAGGAGCCTTAACTATTTTACCAAATCTGCACGGAATATAAACAGGAAAAAGGAAGAATGAAAATAGAATATAAGCCTTTTGAACTGAGCTAAAGAGCAATCAACAAATTTCAAAAAAAAAAAAAAAAAAAGAGTCTAAGATGAACACAAAATAAGAGAGGCATCATTTTTTCAGGTGCAACCAAAGTGATCCAACTCAGCATGATCAACCTGATTTTTTTTGTTTAAAATAACTTCTCTACAGGAAGTCCAAGGAAGAATGCAGAAATCAACAATCAGGTGCCATTGTGAAATTATAATAGTTTAGCAATTTAGATATAAATGAGTTTTAGGCACAATGGAATACGAACCATTCTAGAAAAGGACCCCTTTTCTAGGTGTCATTCCGAATTTCTAGAACTTCTCTGGGTGCTCCACAGGACACTGTACAGTGTGATAAAGAGAAGGCAAAAACAAAGTCTCAGCTATAATCTGGTTAAGTATCACAAAAAATACACTGAAATCAATTCAGCAAAAATAAAGAGAAAACAATAAATAATAATGAAGTTTAACAAAAACATCACTTAATACAAATTCCAATCCAGCAACTCTATTCCAAAAACTAACAATGTGATAACAATAAATAATAATGAAGTTTAACAAAAAAATGCTAACAGATGAAAAAACATTTTCATCTTTTGTCTAGTAAATATCCCATCAACATTTCACTATTAAAGAAAATTATAATAATGTGTTTCTAAACCAGGTGAGCCAATAGGTCTCACTCAAGTTTCACGTCTCACATCCCAAACTCAAAAGTGTAAAGATTAATTTGTCAAATATATAAGAACCGAAACTCAAACAAAACAATAATAGCATAAACCCACAAAGTTTAGAGAAATAATATAAATCCATATCAGCGTTGATCATATCTAAATAGAGAACCTGAAGATTGTGGGTGGCGCCGCCGATTTGGAATGGAAGAGAAGAAGCGCCGCCGAGTTGTACGGGAAGAGATGAAGAGCCGCCGATTTGAGGTTGTTGGTGCGCCGCCGAGTTGGATTGAAATTTGTGGGTGCGGCGCTGTCTGGTTCTTCAATTGTGGGTATGGTTTTGATTAGCAGACGGTTCTTGAGGTTGGAAACGTGAGATACAGGTAGAGAAAAGCATCGATTGATTTGTTATTTTCTCTTTGTTTTTCTTTTTTGTTTATATATATAACCTGTTTTTTTTTTTTAGCAATATATATATAACCTGTTAACCGGTAACCAGTATCTTTTAAAATGACATGAATAGTCAAGATTAAAATAATATTATTAAATTAATGGTTTCTATTTAGATAGTACTATACTTCATTTTTTTTTAAGAGTATTATAGAATAACCCTTCTTTTATATAAGGTATGTTTGATAAATTGTAATGGTAATTACATAGAAATAGAAATAAGTATTATAAGGAATACAAGATGCTGTAATTTATATATATATATATATATAAACCGAAACCTTTGCTAGCACTACAATTTTCCACGTCAGCACAATATTTAAAAAATAACAATAAAAACATTATAACTTCTCAAAACCCTAGCAACCTTATCACTCTCTCAAGTTAAGAAATATAAAGCCACGGTTTCTACAAACTCTCAAAATAAAAATATTATAACTCCTCAAAATCTTAACAACCTTTCCCCTCTCTCAAGTTAAGAAATATAATGACTGCATTCTATTTTCTCTCATGCTCTCTAACGATCTTGACATTTCCTAATATTAATAAACTTTTGTTGATTCTTATGTAGAAAGTATTGTTTTACCCGACAAAGCCAATAGTGCAGGTACTAAGGAACAATCGAACAAGCAAGTGATGAGCAGGTAAGATGCATTTGGCTCTTTATTTATTTATTTATTTATTTATTTTATATATATATATATACAGCCAACAGTGCAGGTACTAAGGCACAACCGAACAAGCAAGTGATGAGCAGGTAAGATGCATTTGGCTCTTTATTTATTTATTTTATTTTATTTTATTATATATATATATATATAATTCGTTCTTCTTATATATTTGGCATTCATTATAAGTTGGATATGAGTATGAATATTTATCATTCTTTTTAATCTTATGATTGACTGATTTACTGTAACGGAGTGGTTTTATATTATAGCATTCAAGATCTACAACGCATGGTATAGATTTTAGCTTATAAAGTTCAGCTTTTGTAAGGTTAGTTTTGTTTATATATTAATTAATACATAGTACTTTATTCACCATTGAATACTCATATAATCAATTTCCAATTCAGTGTTCAAGAATTAAACCAAAATTTTAACTGCGCTATCATAAAATATTATTATTAGCATGAATTTTATGGAGTTGCGGCGTTCAGAAATTAAACCAAAATTCTTTTAAATTATCTATAATATTTTGTCCTCCGAAAATTTTCTCTCTTTGATTTTAGTATATTGTGTTTCTTAATCTATGGAGAGATTTTCTTTGGTTTCTACAAACTCTCTCTCTCCAGATGTAGGAAGTCCTAAATGCATGGTATAGCATTCAAGATCTACAACTCACGATATAGATTTTAGCTTATAAAGTTCAGCTTTTGTAAGGTTAGTTTGTTTATATACTTTGATAGAGAAACATGTTCAATGTGGTATGGCTTAATAATCGCAATAATAGCCAATAGTTAATACTATTTGCAAATTCAATTCATGGAGTTGCAATTTTCATTAAATCGTTATATGGTTTGAAGCACTTGCATTTTAACAAATTGGACATGTCTTTAAAGTCCTTTTATTTCTTTGGGGTAAAAAAAAAAAGAGGAGAGGATATGTTAAAACTTGGCATCATCAACTTATAAGAGAGGATATGTTCTTAGATGGTAGGAATAGGACAAAACGGCCGGTTACACGTTTGTTACGCCTGACTACCAAAAATTGCTCATAAAGATGTATGCACATGATCTACTTCCCTTTGCTTTTAGTGAAAGATTAAATGCATGCCAATGTTGAGATCAACCACTCTAAAAAAATAGTTTGTGTAACCATAAAATATTATTATTAGTATGAATTTTATGGAGTTGTGGTGTTCAGGAATTAAATCTTAAGGCTCAGTTGCACAATATGTATAAATTCTTCGGAAGACTACTTTAAATAGTAAGTCAATGTTTAAATAGTAAGTCAATTTGTCTCTTACATTTGGTTATTAGTTAGAATTGTTTTCAAATAATTGTACTAATAAAGGTGAATGTGTATAAATTTTGTTTAACTATCCCGTGCATCGCACGGGTTAATGACTAGTGTAATATTTATTACTATTCATTTGTTTTATAACAATATAATAATAGAACCCTGAAGTCAATAAAATGAAAGTATTTTAAATCAAACTTAAAATATATTTTAGGAAATATTTTACTCATATAATTATTTTTCCTAAAAAAATAATTTTTTTTTTAATTTGAAAGAAAGATTGGTTTTTTTTAATGATCTTTTATTTTCATAATTGTTATGTTTATATGGAAAGTTTGTTTATTTAGAAATATATTAATTTTAAAAATTAATACACCTATTAAGAAATAAATATTATAACCCTTCTAAAGATGAATAATTATTCTTCATTTTAAAGAATAACTATTTATAAGGGATGATTATTCCCTATAATAAAAATATAACTAAACTACTGAATAGATAAACCATATGAATAACTATTATATTACAGTGCTTATTACAATCTACCAAACGTACCAATAGAATTTCTACTTACTTGTATCTTTTTCTTTGGATTTATGTAATATGATTTGCCTATAATTATTATTTTATTAATGTTTTTGTAGTTGCACGAATTTCCTTGGCCCAAACCCTTTTGATTAAGCCCTGGCCCAAAGCGCAACACACAATGAATGTTTGTAGAGGATGGGTGAAAGAACTTAGCCTCAGTGAACCTGGTCGGACTTAAGTATGGAGAAGGTTGTTGCAAGGATAAAAACACCAGTATGAATATTCCCCAGAAGCTTTCATTTCCTAAGTGATGAATACAATTTTTCCCGTCCCTTTCTTGGAGGGGCTCTATTACATTATATAGCTCTATTATTCTTATCTGAACCTTACACTTTTTTATCATCTAAGCCCCCACTTGAGCACCTGTCTTATCAGACACCTTTATCATCCCCTTGTGAATTGCAGTGGCCAAGGCAGTACTGTTCAGGGGTCTTTTCCTCATTAATGCGGCCAAGAGGGTGGTTGTGACACATTTAATGTGGCGGTAGCAGCTTTCCATGAGATATTTTGGGTTTTATTCTTTTTATATGCTTGGAGGATGAGCAGCAATGGTAGGGGCGAGCTCTTGGCCTGGACTTCGTAGCGTCCGAGGAGAGGTTACTCCTCGGACAGGTTTCCTTTACCGTAGTTGGACTTGAATAACGTTGTCTATGACTTCTCCTCGGACATGATGCTTTTCGGACGGGCCTGTGCTTAAGTAGCCCATTGTTTTGGGCCGGGCCCCACAATAGCCCCTCAAAACTCCGGTTTTTATCTCATTCCGAGGAGAAAAGTGGGGTTTTGATGTCAGTGAGAGGATGGAAGCGAAGAAGCCTTGGGGCGCGCGTGCGGGCAGTTACTTTTGGACGCGCTACAATTTACGAGGCGCGGCCATTTACTTCCGGAGGTTTCTTGTCCCCTTCATCCAACGGTGAGACGTGGATCGAATGGCCATCATTATTTCTCGACTTTCTAGGCGAGGTCGATCTTTTCTCTCTCCTCCAGGCTATATAAGACGTCAGATAGGCTCCCCTCTTCTTTTCTTTTATCCGCTCATCAGAACAGAGATCTCCAGAGAACTCCAGCGCCCAGAAATCCTTCAGCACATCCTTCCTTCAGATCTTCATCGTCATTTTTGCGAGACGCCCTCCATAGAAGAGCTTTCCGATTCCCTTATTGGGCATTTGAGAAGATTCCTGTAAGTTCCGTTCACTTTGTCGCTTCGACTTCCTCCTCGGACTTTATTTTTCCCTTGGTCTTTATTTTCATTCTTCCAGTACAGCTCAGATGGGTAGATTCGAAAAATTAGTAAATACTTCGGCCGCTATAGAGGCCTTTAGGGCAAAATACCACATTCCCTCGGGTGTGGGGCTGCGATACTGTCCTCTTGAGGGAGTATTGACAGATAGAGGCGAGGGAGAAGTTGTTATCCCCATGATTGCTTTCATAGAGGGAGGGATGACACTTCCCATGCGTAGGATCACAAGGGAGTACCTGTCCAACCATAGGTTGACGCCGTATCAGTGTGCCCCTAATATGTTCAAGATACTAGGCTGTGTAGATGTCTTAGACGAGCGGTTGAATCTAGGCCTTACTTGGCATGACGTGGCTTATCTGTATGAGTGTCATCGCCTCGAGAGTGGCATCGATAAGGGAGGGTATTATCTCAAATCCCGATCCGAGGTGGTTAGATTGATCTCCTGTCTTCCAGTCTCCAATAAGACCGTGAAGAATGATTTTCTTATTGCTTCGGGGGAGTGGTTCGACGGTATTCATTGTCCGACCAGGGCAGGAAAACCAGTTGCGGCGTCTATAGGGCCAGTCCTTTTGGGGATAGGGTTTAGCATTGGGGGGTCATTTTTCTAGCTTTCCTCACACTTGGAGAATTTCATGTACTAACCCTATTGTTTTTGGATGTTTTGCAGATAAAGTTCACGTCGCTCCCCGGCTAAACTTCGTGAATGTGCCGGCGCTGAACTATCTTCTGAGGTCGGAGATTTACGTCGCCGAGGACGAACAGCTACGTGCGGCTCATCTGGTCCTGGGCTATCAACCTCTAAGCCGCTCTTTTCAAGCCATTGGTCACGCCATAAGGGCTGGCAGTCCGAGGTTGGCTAGGATTGACGTATCCATAAACGGGCTCCTAGCTCCACATGATCTCCCCCCAGTCGTTCTACCCGTTGTTCGGCATCCCCGTATAGCAGAGCAACTACCTCCTCCGGAAGAGCCTGGTGTTGCTGATCCAGTTGAGGGGCACACCGAATCATCTCGTCTTTCCCTTGAGGAAGAAATAGACGAGTTTTACTTCGAGGAGGAAGTTCAGCAAGACCTCGTGGTTGAGCTTTCCGATCCTGAAGGAGAGTAGGACCGCAACTCCATGGTCGCTGGTCTAATTATTATAACCTGCTCGGAAGACTCCTCGGACGAAGAAAGAGGTGATATGGGAAAATCTCTAAGAGAGTTGATGTCCAGCCGAGGCAAGGGTCAGTCTTCGAAGGCGCCTGCCAAAGCGCAAACCCAGGACCCACCTCTAATCGCCCCTCAGGTCCCTACTGATCCTGGCCTCAAGGCTATCCCTGACCTGAAAAAGAAGAGGCAGGCTGACATCCCTGAGGAGGGCGAGCTGGTTACCCGACCTACTAAGCAGCAAAAGGCTGCTAAGGGACAGAGGAGTAAGAGGGCAAACTCCTCTGAGAGCAAGGACGAGGAGAACCGCGCTGAGGTGCGCGCTATCCCGCGTACGTGGAGCCCTAAGCTGGAGTTGGATGGGGTTGCCATCCCCTACAACTTGTCAATCCGGGAATACAATCGGGGCCGAGCAGGGTACGTGGCTGATGCCTTAGAGCAACCCCTACTGCTTCCTCTAGATATGGAGGCCTATAGGCGGTTCTCTTAGCCGAAGCTTTTCCTATCCCTTAAAAGGGATCTTGCGATGGTGAGTAATTCTTTTATTGTTTTATTAACTTACTTAACCCTGCTAAACTCTGAGTCGATTTTATTTCGCTTGCAGATCACTCAGCAGGTATTTGTGGCTGAGGAATTTTGTCGCGATAGTCGGAGTCAGGCTAAGGCTGAAGCTCAGTCTCAGACGGAGATGGAGACAACCTTGGGGTCCCTCAAGCATGATCACCTTGGGCTTACTGAGAAGTTCAAGGAGTCGGAGAAACGGCGCAAAAGTGCTGAGGCTGGTCTGAAGAGTGCCGAGACTTAGGCGGAAGATCAGCGTAAAGAGCTGTACACGACCTAGCTCAACCTCGCCACTGAGAAGCAGGCAGTGGTGGATCTCAAAACCGCTCTGTAAAGAGTCGAGAGTGAGCTGAGGAGGGCTAGAGAGGAGGCTCAGCTGATCCGGGAGGCTGCGGAGGTTGAAAAGAATGCTGCTCGCCAGCTTGGGGTCCAAGAAACGGAGGCCAGGCTGTCCGAGGAGATCCCTGAGGTGTGCAGGGACTACTGCAGCATTTCGTGGGCTCAGGCTCTTGATGCTGCAGGAGTTCCTGCTGATTCGGCGCTAAGGTTGCCTGAGAACGTTTTCTACCCTTAGGAGATCCAAGTGAATCCTGACGGCGCCCAAGCAGCTTCTGAGCAGGATTTGGCGGTGCCTGACGCCGCCCCTGTGCCTGTCAACATGGAGAATCCGGCTGCGGACTTTGCCATCGTGGTTTCTCCTCCTCAGCCAGAGCAGAAAGAAGATCCTCCCGCCAAGGCTTAGTTTTTTGGCTTTTTAACTTCTGTATTTTCTTTATCTTTGCTTTTACTATTTATCTTTTTGAATGAGAGTTGTCCTGCTTTTGTACTCTTTTGTAAGGACCTCTCTTTTGTATTGTTCTCAGAATATTAATATAGAATGTTTCCTTCATCTTTATGGATTTATGTTAGCACCATCCCTTTATTTAGCGCTGATAATGATATAAACGGTCGTGGTGAAGAGGATGTTGTAGCGAATTTGAGTGAGGGTTGCAACGGTGCTAGACTGTGCGTGCGCCTAAAAATGATTTCCCTTAGGTAACAGTTTCCCAAATCGTCGAGTAATAATTTCCCCTAAGTCTGTGGTCCGAGGACCCAGGCAGGACTTAGGTTATGTTTAAAACTGAGTAGTTGCCATAAGCGATAATTTCCCTTAAGTCTGTGGTCCGAGGAGCCATGCAGGACTTAGGTTCTGTTTAAAACTCGTATGAATAGTTGCCGTAAGTGATAATTTCCCCTAAGTCTGTGGTCCGAGGGGCCATGCAGGACTTAGGTTCTGTTTAAAACTTGTGTGAATAGTCATGAGTAATAATTTCCCCAAAGTCTGTGGTCCGAGGAGCCATGCAGGACTTTGGTTCTGTTTAAAACTATGAATGGTCGCCACAAGTAATAATTTCCCCTAAGTTTGTGGTCTGAGGATCCATGCAGGACTTAGGTTCTGTTTAAAACTTGTATGAATTGTCATGAGTAATAATTTCCCCAAAGTTTGTGGTCCGAGGAGCCATGCAGGACTTTGGTTCTGTTTAAAACTATGAATAAATTGTCATGAGTAATAATTTCCCCAAAGTCTGTGGTCCGAGGAGCCATGCAGGACTTTGGTTCTGTTTAAAACTATGAATGGTCGCCATAAGTAATAATTTCCCCTAAGTCTGTGGTCTGAGGATCCATGCAGGACTTAGGTTCTGTTTAAAACTTGTATGAATTGTCATGAGTAATAATTTCTCCAAAGTCTGTGGTCCGAGGAGCCATGCAGGACTTTGGTTCTGTTTAAAACTATGAATAAATTGTCATGAGTAATAATTTCCCCAAAGTCTGTGGTCCAAGGAGCCATGCAGGACTTTGGTTCTGTTTAAAACTATGAATAGTTGCCATAAGTAATAATTTCCCCTAAGTCTGTGGTCTGAGGATCCATGCAGGACTTAGGTTCTGTTTAAAACTTGTATGAATTGTCATGAGTAATAATTTCCCCAAAGTCTGTGGTCCGAGGAGCCATGCAGGACTTTGGTTCTGTTTAAAACTATGAATAAATTGTCATGAGTAATAATTTCCCCAAAGTCTGTGGTCCGAGGAGCCATGCAGGACTTTGGTTCTGTTTAAAACTATGAATAGTTGTAGATAGATCAGTAGATGAAGGATAATCAGGAAACAAAACATGGGCGAAGCCATTTTCATTAATAACAATATCTTCTGAGGTTATTTACATTCCATGGCCGAGGTACAGTTTTTTCATCCAAATCTTCTAGGTAGTAAGCGCCTATCTCGGCCACGGATGTGACACGGTACGGTCCTTCCCAATTGGGCCCCAACTTGCCCCAAGAGGGGTTTTTCACGCTGCCGAGAATCTTTCTCATCACGAGATCACCAGGACCTAGAGGTCGCAGCCTGACGTTGGCATCATACCCTTGTCTCAGCTTCTGGTGGTAGTAGGCCATATGAATCATGGCTTTTTCCCTTCTTTCCTCGGCTAGGTCTAGACTTCTTCCCAATAACTCGTCGTTATCGCTTGGGGTAAATGAGCTAGACCTCAGTGTGGGGAAGTTGTTCTCGATTGGGAGCACGACCTCAGCCCCATAAGTCATGGAAAAGGGGGTTTCACCGGTTGAACGCCGCGGCGTTGTACGATAGGTCCACAAGACGTGCGGGAGCTCTTCTACCCATCTTCCCTTTGCCTCATCTAATCTTTTCTTCAATCCGTTCACTATGACCTTGTTCACAGCCTCGACTTGCCCGTTTCCTTGGGGGTATGTGGGGGTGGAATATCGATTAATGATCCCGAACTCACGGCAATACTCCCTAAAATTCTTACTGTCGAACTGAAGACCATTGTCGGAAACGAGTGTACGTGGAATTCCGAAGCGGGTGATAATGTTCTTCCAGATGAATTTCTGGGCATCCACGTCCCTAATGTTGGCCAAAGGTTCAGCCTCCACCCATTTAATGAAGTAATCGGTTCCGACTATTATGTACCGCTTGTTCCCCGCAGCCTTGGGGAAAGGTCCGACAATATCAAGACCCTATTGTGCGAACGGCCATGGGCTAGAGAGTGGGTTGAGGAACCCTCCGGTTGGTGGATATTCGGGGCAAATTTTTGGCACTGGTCGCACTTCTTAGCGTACTCTTGGGCCTCTCTTTGCATGTTCGGCCACCAGTATCCTTGGGTGAGTGCCCTGTGTGCCAGCGACCTTCCTCCGGTGTGACTTCCACAAATTCCCTCATGTAACTCTTCAAGTAGAGACTCGGACTCTTCTGGATGTACGCAGAGTAGGTACGGTCCAGAATAGGAGCGCCGATATAGCTTGTGGTCTTCTGATAGCCAGAACCGAGGAGCGTTTCTACGTATCTTTTCGGCCTCTAATTTTTCTTCCGGTAAGGTATCATTCTGGAGGAAGTTCTTTATGGGGTCCATCCAGCTGGGACTCTGTCTGACCTGGTGGACTTGGGCCGGGTTTCCGCTGATGGGACTCGCCTTGACTAGATCTTCAACCAGGATCATTCGTGGCAGATTATGAGCCGAGGACGTGGCAAGGGTGGCCAGCGAGTCTGCATGAGTGTTTGCACTTCAAGGAACGTGCGTCAGATTGAATGACTCAAAACTCGTCTGTAGGCGTTTGACCTGTCCTAGATACTCTTGCATCCTAGCATCTCTGGCTTCCAGCTCACCCATCACTTGTCCGACAACCAATCTGGAATCCGAGAATACTTCTACTACTCTTCCGCCCAACCTTTGAACCATTGTCATTCCTTGAAGTAAGGCCTCGTATTCGGCCTCATTGTTCGTAGCCGGAAATCCGAGCCTCAGCGACTTTTCAATGGCGGCACCGTCTGGTGATACTAAAACTATTCCAACTCCAGATCCTCTCTGGTTGGCCGCACCATCCACGTAGACCTTCCAATGCAGGGCTCCCCCTGCCGAAATGACACCAACCGATTTTCCATCCATGTCTTTTTTCTCGGTTATTGCTTCTATTGAGGGTTCAGCAAATTCCGCTACTAGGTCTGCGAGGACCTGGCCTCTGATGGAGGATCTGGGCATATATTTAATGTCAAAGGCTCCCAAAAGTGCACTCCACATGGCGATCCTTCCCGTGTAATCAGCGCTTCGAAGCACTGCTCGAAGGGGAAGCTGAGTCAGAACGATAACCGTATGCGCCTGAAAGTAATGAGGGAGCTTCCGGGTGGCATGTACTATTGCCAGAATTGCCTTTTCTAGAGGTAGGTATCGCGTCTCGGCGTCATGTAATGATTTGCTCACATAGTACACTGGTCGCTACACCCCGTTATCATCCTGTATCAGTACCAGGCTTACAGCGTGGGGAGCTACAGCGATGTATGCAAACAACACTTCGTCCGCCTCAGGGCTGGACATAATGGGGGGTCGTGACAGATATTCCTTAAGCTGTTGGACGCCCGAACACAGTCCTCCGACCATTCAAACCCTTTCCATTTGTTTATCAGGAGGTAAAAAGGTCGACATCTATCTGCTGACCGCGATATGAACCGGTTTAATGCTGCTATCATACCAGTAAGCTTCTGCACTTCCTTCGGGTTCCGAGGAGCTTGTAGGCTGTTTATTGCTTTGATTTGATCGGGGCTCACTTCTATTCCCCTGTGGGTTACCATGTACCCTAGAAATCTCCCCGACCCTACCCCAAAGGAACATTTAGAAGCGTTCAACCGCAACCGGTGTTCTCTTAGGATAGCAAAGATTTTTTAAGGTCTCTCACATGCTCGGACACATTTTTACTCTTCACAACCATATCGTCTATGTAAACCTCAATGATCCTGCCCAGCTGTGGTTCGAACATCCGGGTCATCATCCTTTGGTAGGTTGAGCCTGCGTTCTTTAGCCCAAACGGCATCACCTTATAGTGGTAGTTTCCAATGGGCGTCATGAAAGCCGTCTTCTCTTGGTCCTCTGCTGCAAGGGGGATTTGATGATAGCCCTGGAAGGCATCCAGGAAGCTCATCCGAGGGTGACCCACGGTCGCATCCACCAATCTATCTATTCGTGGTAGGGGGAATGGGTCCTTTGGGCACGCCTTGTTCAGATCCGTGAAGTCCACGCAGACCCTCCACTTTCCTGTCTTCTTTTTCACCACCACCGTGTTTGCCAACCACTCGGGGTAAAAAACCTCTTTAATAGCCCCTGCTTTTTTCAATTTTGCAACCTCGTCTCTCACGGCACTAGCGTGTTCCTTTGAAGGGCGTCGGGGAGGCTGCTTCTTTGGAATGGAAGACGGGTTGACGTTAAGGTGGTGACAAATAAGACCAGGATCAACCCCCAGAGCGTCATAGGCGTTCCACGCAAACACGTCGACATTTCCCCTGAGAAATCCGATCAGTTCCTCTTTTTCTTGAGCGGGCAATTCAGAGCCGACCTGAAAAAACTTGTCCGGGTCGTTGTTGACAGCGATCTTTTCTAAACTTTCACACCTGATCTCCTCGGCTGGCTCCTCCCCTAGCCCTGCCGAGGAGTCTGGTTGCTATAAGTTCTTTGGGGCTGAGGACTCGGTAACGGGCCGATGTAGGATGGCGGCAACCATACACTTCCTGGATACGGACTGATCTCCTCAGATTTCTTCTACTTGTCCTCTGGATGGGTATTTTACTTTTTGGTGGAGTGTGGAGGTCACGGCTTCCAGGGCGTGGATCCATGGCCTGGCAACTATCGCGGTATAGGGGGAGTACGCGTCGACCACGATAAAATTTACCTCCACCACCTCTGACCCCGTCTGCACGGGTAGCCGGATCTGCCCTTTCGGCGTAACCATCCTCCCTTCGAAGCTGAGAAGAGGGGAATCATAAGCTGCCAAGTCCTCCGGCTTGAGGTTTAGCCCCTTGTATAGATCAGGGTACATTATTTCCACCGTACTACCTGAGTCTACTAACACCCTTCTCACATCGAAGTCTCTAATTCTTAACGTAACCACCAAGGCATTGTCGTGAGGTTGAATAGTTCCCTCCTTATCCTCGTCCGAGAATCCCAGTATCAAAGAGCTTCGCTTTTTCGACCTTTTGGGTTCCCTGTGCCCGTCCTCGGAGTAGGGTCGATCCACAGCCAATATTCTGGGGATGGGTGGCCCAGTTCTTCCTAGTGCAGCGAGGACGACATGTATTGTTCCAGTAGGGGGTCTCAAGTCCTTTCGTGACTCTGGTATTGCTTGACCGGGGTGTCCGCTTGAGGGGTGTAGAAGGTGACGTAACTTCCCTTCTCGGACTAGCTGATCTAGGTGATTCCACAGATTCCTGCAATCCTCAGTGGTGTGCCCATGGTCCTGATGGTAGTGACAGTATAGGTCCCGGTTACGCTTGGACGGGTCTCCGGCCATCTTCCCCGGCCATCTAAAGTAGGGCTCGTTTCTTACTTTCTCCAGCACCTGCTGTACTGGCTCCCTAAACACAACATTCACTGTTTGTGCGTGGCTCTGTCTAGCCTGTCGCGAGAAATCTCTCCTCGGCTGGCTAGGGTTATACCGTTCCGATCTAAAGTCATTCGCTTTGGGGGGAATGACCTTCTCCTTTCCCTTTCCTTGCAGCTGATCTTCCTCCACCCTTTTGTACTTGTCGATCCTATCCATAAGCTGATGAACGTCGGCAACTGATTTACCAGTGAGGGATTTCCTCAAGCCATGCTCAGTGGGGAGGCCGCTTTTGAACGTGCTGATAGCAACATCGTCATGGTTGTCATCTAAGTCATTGTACACCCTCCAATATCTATCCGAGTATGCTTTCAGGGTTTCCCCTTTGTGCATAGACAAGGATAATAATGAACTAAGGGGTCGAGGGACTCTGGTGTTTGTGATAAAACGGGAGCAGAAAGCCTGAGTGAGCTGTTTGTAGGAACCTATGGAATTTGTCTTCAGGCTGTTAAACCACCTCATTGCCATTGATCCCAAACTGGACGGGAAGATCTTGCACATTAGGGCTTCGTTTTGGGAGTAGATTGCCATTTTCTGGTTAAACTGGCTCACGTGCTCTACCGGGTCCGCTCGGCCATTATAGATGACGAACGCCGGTTGGTTGAAGCGTCGAGGCAGCTTAGCCCCTTCAATTCTATATGTGAAGGGTGATCTCGAAACTTGGTCCAGCGCCTTCTTCATGACATCGTTCCCTGAACCTTTGCTGGACGGGTTTTCATACTTCCGCACAGGGCGTGGTTCCCTCTCGTAGGAAAAAGTCTCACTTGGGGGGGTCCTTGACCTCCGTTGGTAACTTATATCCTCCGCATTAGAAGACTCGTCTGAGTCAGAGGGGGACCGTTTTCGCCGCACACGTCGTAACTCCCTTTTCAGGTCGTCTATCTCCCGCTGCATGGCCTGATGACTATTTCGCCTCTGGGACACGTGATTGCCTATCTGAGTGTGACTCTGGCTCGTCTGGACAGTATGCACACTTCCCTCACAATTCCCCCTGCCGCCTGGGTTGGTGGGGTTATTCTGCCTCTGGGACTCAACGGGTTGTGTCTGTTGGGAGTTTGCCTGATGGGGATTCTCCTGGTGCGGGCCTAGTTCTGCCATACTTCGACCGTTGTGCTAGCTGATGCTATAGTTCTTCCCACAGACGGCGCCAATTGTAGTTGCACGAATTTCCTTGGCCCAAACCCTTTTGATTAAGCCCTGGCCCAAAGCGCAACACACAATGAATGTTTGTAGAGGATGGGTGAAAGAACTTAGCCTCAGTGAACCTGGTCGGACTTAAGTATGGAGAAGGTTGTTGCAAGGATAAAAACACCAGTATGAATATTCCCCAGAAGCTTTCATTTCCTAAGTGATGAATACAATTTTTCCCGTCCCCTTCTTAGAGGGGCTCTATTACATTATATAGCTCTATTATTCTTATCTAAACCTTACACTTGTTGATCATCTAAGCCTCCACTTGAGCACCTGTCTTATCAGACACCTTTATCATCCTCTTGTGAGTTGCAGTGGCCAAGGCAGTACTGTTCAGGGGTCTTTTCCTCATTAATGCGGCCAAGAGGGTGGTTGTGACACATTTAATGTGGCGGTAGCAGCTTTCCATGAGATATTTTGGGTTTTATTCTTTTTATATGCTTGGAGGATGAGCAGCAATGGTAGGGGCGAGCTCTTGGCCTGGACTTCGTAGCGTTCGAGGAGAGGTTACTCCTCGGACAGGTTTCCTTTACCGTAGTTGGACTTGAATAACGTTGTCTATGACTTCTCCTCGGACATGATGCTTTTCGGACGGGCCTGTGCTTAAGTAGCCCATTGTTTTGGGCCGGGCCCCACAGTTTTTATTGATAATAAATAATTATTCCATCATCTAATTTCATGGTTGTGCAGGGGGTGGTTTTAGGAATTTTTTTTAAGGTGGTTATTAAGAAATTTTAATTATAGAAAATTTAATAAAGAGACAATATGAATATATTAGTGTTACCAAAAAAAAAAAAAAAAAAAGACTAATAAAAGATAAAGAGCAATTTTAAAATGATGATATAAGAATAATAAAGTGATCATAACAATTTCATAATAAATCTTATATAACAAGTTGTTAGCATGTTATTGGTAAGTAAAACATGTCAATATTGAACTTGAATTAAAATTAGTAACAACTTACCATATAAGATTTATTGTGAAATTATTGTAAAGAATGTTGTGGATGTAGTATTACTCTTATATTTATTGAACTCAAATTCCTATGATTCTCAAGTAATGTATTCAACATTTTTATTAGGAATGTCAAAATTAGTTAATTTAGTATATAATATTTTTTTAAAGTATATATGTATATATATATTTATATACATTTTTTCCAAGTCATGCTGGTCACATAACATTTGGTATAATTTTTTTATTTTTTTTTGACAAGTGAGGCCACCCTCACATATAAGTACAGCCGCCAGTGTGGTTGTGGAGACCTTTTAAGTTTTAACTTTACAATTACATTATTAGGTGTGTATCTTAAGTATAAGCATTGATTATCACTTGCTCTGTTTTTAGTTTTTACACTCAACAATTGACATCATCAGTAATCACAGGACTTACAACACAACAATCACTAACCATAAACAGCTTGGCCTTAATGTTTTAATGTGTTGATATCATGGACATACCTTTAATTGCATACATCTCTCCACTTGAAAGTTGAAACTGAGAAAACAATCTGATGGGGAGGAATGAGAGATAAAGTTTTAAAGTAATGGAAAAGGTTGTCGAAGAAAAATATTAAGTGATAATTAATACACACTTATCATTTATCAGCCTTACATATTCTGCAAAAGGATCTGGCTTGTGTCTAGTGGCCACTAAACCTGTTAGGATACGGACATGTGTTCAGTTTTGGACATGTGTTCGCATTGCAACGTGTTGTGTCCAGTGACATTAGCCACTGGACACAAGCTTCGGACTAGACACGTGTTTGTATTGCAACATGTCCAGTGGCATTGGCCACTGGACACAAGGGTGGTGCCACTGGACACAAGCTCCACCCTCTGCAAAATTATTCTCTATTTGGTTTTCAATCCAAAGTAAAATATTTTTGTTTTTTGATAATTTGATAGTTATAATGGAGAATGAGAGATTGAACCCTATATATCTCATAGAGATGATATTTTTTGTCCGTCTATCGCTATGACAAGAATCATAGGCAGCTTAGTTATAGGGTGGTGCACATTGATACACTTGATGGAAGTGACAAATGGGAGGAATGAAAGGTACATATATTATCATTAGAAACCACGCGGGTCTCTTTGCTTGCCCTGATCTTATCAAGTTTGATCCATTCAACAACATGTCGCCATTTCTTTGAACATCTTGTAAATAGAACCTATCCCAAGGAAGTTTTGATGGTCTTGCCGTCTGAAAAGGCTGCCTGAGGATAATTTAGGTTTTGGATAATCTAGAAAACGAAAATGTAATCGTATGGGAGCTCAAGGACTATAAGAAAGCAGGCAAATGGTACTAGATTGTTGTGATTGAATATAATACTCCATATTCTTATATTTGAAATAGATTTGATGTGGCCATTCAAATGAGCATTCACACGCCAATTGATTTTTTGTGTAGGTAAGGTTTAACTCTTAATTTCTTATTCCACGATGACTTTACTAGTTAAACTAATAAAAAAAAAAAAAGTGCATATTCTAATATTTTTCGGTAGGAAAAATAAAATAAAAACGAGGTAAATGCCGTGAGTCTATTTTTCATGTTATTTGTTTGTTTGGTTACTTAAAATAAATAAATAAATTAATTAATTGAAAAGACAGATAATATGATATACATGATACATATATATCTCTTGGTGAGGAAAAACTGGTTGGTGGGTAATTAATCTTCAAAGTTATTTCCCCCTCCCCCATACGTAATCCCCCCTACGTATTTTTACCTGACGTCATTGCTATTAAATGTAACATCTATATCATTCAGTATAAATATTTTAAAAAAAACAAAAAATGGATTGCCAACCAACGAATTGTTAGGTTTTTCTTTTTAGCAACCAATGAATTGATAGTTACCATCTTATTTAGGATTTTACTAATGTGTGCCCTTAGGGCACACATTAATTTCTATTTTTGGAAAAAAAAATTTTCAAGAATTGAAAAAGTAATGATAGTTTTTTCAATTTCCGAGAAAATTAATGTTCCCAAAAACAGAAAGTTTAATGCGTGCCCTAAGGGCACACATTAACCGAACCCTCTTATTTATACATGAGATTAATGTTAGAATGACGCTGTATATTATGCTAACTAGAAAGGTTTAAGAACAATTAAAAAAGAGAGTAACATATATTGGAGACTACATGAAATTTATAAATTAATGTAGCAGCAATCATGAAAACATACTTCAAACATTTACTTATTATGGCTTCGTTTTTTTTTTATCTAAAATATTTTAGTTCAAAATGTCCAAAATGCAAAATCTATTCTCTTGATCTCTCTTCTCTCTCTTTCCCCCTCTTTCTCCCTCTCAATCTCTCATAATCGAGCTAGGGTGTTGGGTGGGGATTGAAATTTTGTTCTTCAATGTTGTTCTCCATATGATGCCATTTCTTAAAATTAATTTCTAAGGTTTTTTTTTTTTTTTCAAATTAAAGTTTTATTATAATTAATAAATACAAAATTATAAAAAAAAAAAAAAAAAAAAAAAAACAAAACGATGTTGTTTTGCTATAGATAATGACATTAGCTAATAGACTATTAACGAATTACTTAATTGAGAATAAATGAAACTTAGAAGACTAAAATGAAAAATGATGAAATTAATTTAGAGAGTGTTTTGCATTTTGGCAAAAAAAAAAAAAAAAAAATCGTAAATGCTCTGGGTCCATTTTTTGATTTTATCTGTTTGTTTTGATTTTTAATTTTTTAAAATACAAAAGATAATATGCTATACTTGTCTCTTGGTGAGGGAAATCCGGTTGGTGAGGAATTAATCTCCAAAGTTAAAGCTCCCTTCCCCCTACGTAATCATATGTGACGCCATTGCTATATTAAGGTAACTTGTACTACTAGTAGGTGTCATTAAAAGATTAGCCAAAAAAAAAAAAAAAAAAAGTTAAAAGGAAACCATTAATTCTATTCAATGTATATAAATGTTGTGTTAATAATCACCAAAACATATTTTGTGTGTCCCAATTAGCTCAATTAGTAAAATTTATGATTGTTGAATAAGAGATCTGTGATTTAATCTCTGTCTACATAAAAAATCGATTGATATCTTGGTCTATTGATAAAGAGCTATCATCAAGAGCAGATGCTATGGATTGAAACTCAAAAAAAAAAAAAAAAAAAATCCAAAACACATTTCAAATATTGATTTATTATTAGTGGTTGAAGTCTAGCAATCACGTATGTTGACACATCATTTTGTATTTTTTTTTTTTAATAAGACATCATTTTGTATGTTGATACATCAATTAGTAAACTTTAGATAGTAAAATTTGTATTACTTTTGGCATTTTCCTAAAATAAAAAATAAAAATGTCTCGAAGAAAAACTTAACATCTTTTTCTATAATAGTTACAACTATTATATTAATGATTGTAAGTAGGGGTGTACAATCAGTCTGGTGGGTTTGATTAGTTTTTCGGAGTTGGAGTATTGACTTGGGTTGCCATTTTTTTTTAAACAAGTTGGGTTAGGTGCTGGTCAGCAAATTCACTAATCCACCTAACCTGTCCCGATCCACTATATTTAGTGTATATATATATATATATATATATATATATATATATTTTAAAATATAATGTAAGGGCCCAAAATACGCTAAGCTCACTTAGAGTGGTGGAGTTAGGTTGGAAGGCCCGATACAATTAATTTGTTTAGAGTTATGGGTTTCCAAGATCAATTTTTATGCAATCTTGTGGTCTAATTGCTAAGTCTATGATGAAAAAACTAAACAAATCATTCAATAAGACCAAGTTGGGAATTAGCACTTCCTTGGATCTGGCCAAAGAGCAAATGTTCATATTAAGTTCAAGTCTTAGATACACGATT
Source organism: Quercus robur (assembly GCF_932294415.1). NCBI lineage: Eukaryota > Viridiplantae > Streptophyta > Magnoliopsida > Fagales > Fagaceae > Quercus > Quercus robur. The sequence continues at coordinate 10,456,223 of NC_065538.1, read as the reverse complement.
ATACTACTCAGTTCTTCTGTTTTCTTTTAGTTTCTCATCCCTTAATTTGGAGGGGTTTTCTTTCCTTATATAGTCCATTGGATTGCATCATAGCCCTCCACTCGTACAGCTAAGGGCCTTCCTTTGGATGCTTGTCCCATCAGAATTATGCTGGAGGTGGTAAAATGTGCCGCAAGCTATGAGACTACAGATTAGGGGTCATTCCTTCATTAATGCAGCCATCTGAGTTGGTATAGTGCATTAAATGCGGAGGTGATGACTATTTTATCTAGATATTTTCTTTCTTCTTTGCTTACACGACTCTTCCACCTTTCTCGGTTTCTTTTATTTTGGTGTTAGTGGCTTGCTCGATAATTCTTGAGGAACACTTGCTCCTCGGGAAGTCGCCCTCTTCATCTTTCTTCCTTAGACTTTAATCCATGTGTTGGGCCAGGATTGATGTGCAAGTGGACTTTTTTTCCTCCTTGGACTAGGCCCACAAGTAGGGGCAGCTTGATATATTTGGGGGCCTAAGGCGAAAATTAATCATCTTGTTTTAGATGCAAAATTACTACTTGTAGGGACTCGATTCGTGACGATCCCAAGATAATATTGGGCTCGTACGTAAAGAGGGCCCAAACAATATCACTTGTAGAGCGTGGGTTTGAAAGGCTAAGCCTTGGTCACCGGACGGTGGTTTGGGTTGGCTCCGGTCAGTGAATCTCATCCGAGGAGTCTAGGGAGTTTTGTGCTCTTGTTATTCTCCTTATTTCTAGGATACCATGGTTGGGAGGACTGATCGTCCCCCCCCCCCTTTTTGGCGCATCAACTTTTATATTATATAGGCCTTTCTAGTCGATCCTGACCTTCCACCCGTTGATCAGGCAGGTACCTACTCGAGTACCTGTCCCATCAGCCGCTTCACCCTACTTTTTGTTAGTTACGCTAATCGAAGCTACATTGTTCAAGAGTCTTTTCTCATTAATACGGTTAGTACGTTTGCGGGCGTATTTAATGCGGAGGTGACGTCTTCTCCGTGAGCCTTTTACACACTCTATTCCTGTATGAGTCCCATTCTGCTTGCCTTCTCTTCTGAGGGCGCTTGGGAGGTTGCCTTTGACGATAGGCTGATCTTTCTTTTGAAGTCTTGGGAAGCCGAGGATAGGGACATCCTCGGCTGTGTGTATGGGCCATTTGGCCTTTCACTGCTTGTCCTTGGCAACGCCCATCCTCGGCACGGGCCCTGGGCCCTAATGGGAAGTGGGCCGGGTTGTGAGCTCTCTGGCCCCATAATAGCCCCTCAAAATCCTGCTATCCGGCTCCTCGGACGGATAGGAGGTTTTTAATGACATCAGGCCTCTACCAAGGCTTGTCAATCCTTATCACCTATCGGCTCCCGAGACATCTTCACCTGCCCAAGACATGTTCTGGAAGCCGTTGGAAGGCGAAACATGTCTTCATTAAATGCGGGCGGCTCTGTGTTCCCCACGTTCAACGGTGCGATGATGATCGAACAGTGGAGACCCCTTTGCCTTTATGGGCGGGAAAATTTGGGCAGTTACTTTCAATAGGAGGTATAAATGATTTTTAGAACCGGTTTGTTTCTTCACTTTCGCACTTAAGAGTTCCAGCGCACATTTCTTGGGTTCATCCCCACTTTCATCCAAATCCGAGTCTATCTCTAGCACAAAAAGCCTGTCCAAGGCACCTTTCCTCTTTTCTGTAAGTTCTCTGTCTTCACTAACTCGTGCTTTTTCTTTTCTGGGTTTATTTTTCTTTGGTTCCTATCCTTCTCCCACCATCCATTGAATTTGTTTAGTAGCTCTTAAAGATGGTTAAATTGAGAAAATTGAGAAAGTTAGTTGAAACTGAAGAGGCGATGGAAAAGTTCATCTCCGATTATAGAATCCCCCCTAGCGTTAGTTTGAGGCACTGTAAGATGGGGGAATGGGATGCTTTGAGAGGGACCGGCGATGTAGTAATCCCTGTTCTCGCCTTCGTAGAAGGGGGTATGAGAATCCCCATGGGGCCGGTAATGAGGGATTACCTTAGGCATTTCCGATTGGCTCCCACCCAGTGCGCTGCCAATATGTTTAGGATTTTGGGTTGTGTGGATGCCTTAAACGAAAAAATGGGGCTAAGACTAACCCATCATGACGTGAACTGGTGCTACAACCTCCAAAAATTGAGGGGTAAAACCTACTATATGAAGACAAGAGATGAAAGGGTTCGGCTGATCCAGTGCCTCCCCGACTCTAACAAAGGGTTAAACAAGGACTTTCTTATCGTATCTGAGGAATGGCACGATGGCGTTCCATGCCCAGTGGTGGAAGGAGAGCCAGGTGCGGTATAGTGAGTAGGAGGGTGCCCATCCCTACGCCATCTCGATTTGATGTGGCTTAGTTACTAACCATGTATATATATATATATATATTTTTTTTTGTTTGCAGATCCGAACGCCTTTCATCGACATTTTCATCTAGTTAACCGAGCCGACTTGGAGATCGTTCTCAATATGGCAGATTTTGTAAATGAGGAGGACGGTCAAGTTGGAGCTGCCCACGAAATCTTAGGGTACACTTCCATTCAGAAGTCATTTGCCGACCCGAAACACGTGATCAGCGCAAACCATCCTTGGCTTCCGAAAATTACTATAGTTGAACAAGGGTTTTTGATCTCCGAGGGTTCTCCTGTCCCAGAGGGCATCCCATTGGTAGATCTTTCTCCTTCTCCTCCAGCGTCAGAAGGTGAGGGTGAGTTCGATTCGTCCGAGGAAAGATTTGGGGTTTTTGAACAAGTCGATCTGTCCAAGGATCCTTCTGGTGATTTAGGAGACCCGGCCTTGTTCGAGGCAGAATTGTCATCAGTGGACACATCTTCTCGAACCGAGATGGGACTTAAAAGGAAGCCCCCGACCAGCTTACTCGAGCTCCTCGAGGGTCAACCGGGGAAGGGTGCGCAGGGAACACTAGAATCCAGCGCTCCGTCTCCGCCACCTCAGCCCCAGACCATCCAGACTAGGTCATTCTCCACCAAGTCGCAGCCACACTCTCCTCGTACCAAATTTCCTGCTCCTCCTCGATCAGCTCTGCCTCCTCGGCCGGAGCCCACGGATTCAAAGAGAAAAAGGAGTCCCAAGGGTAAGGAACCTATGGAAGGGGGAAAATCCCAATCTTCTCAAGAGAGGGATGAGACCCCGCGTGTGAAACAATTAAAGATTGGGCACTAGATCAAGAGCAAAGAAAGCGAGGCCTAATCTACCCAAAGCAAAGGGAAAGGGATCGAAGCCCAATCTTTGCCAAGCGCCTGGCTCCCTACCCCAATGCTCCACGAAGGGCCACTGCTAGAAACCGCGTCCATGAGGGACCTCAGAGATGGCGAAGGCGGTTATGTGGCCGACGCATTAGGGAGAACTATGCTGCTTCCCACCGACATGGATGAGTTGAAGAAAATGAGGATGAATGAGGTTTTCCTTAGTATGAAGAGATACTTGGGAATGGTAAGGCTCTTGAAACCTAAAACTTTATTAACTCTTGTTGTCGATTTGTCATTCACAATGTATTTATTTCATTTAACAGGCTCTTCAGGCCACATATAGGATGGAGGAGGAAGTTAACAAGCAAAGTAAGGCCGCCGAGAATGAGCGCTCCAAACGCATAGACACCGCGAGGACCCTCAAGGCTTCCGAGGACGACCTTGCAAAGGCTAAGGAGGACTTAAAGGTGGCTATCCGAGAGAGGGATAGTGCCTCGGCGGGTTTAGATGGCACCCAGAGACAAGCCAAGGAACAGACAAGACGTGCACTCGAAGCCGAGGATCAATTACAGATAGCCAAGGGACAGATCAATGATTTGAAGAGAAAACTGTCCATGGCGGAGCACGCTAAGGGCGTGGCTGAGCATGCCCGAGACGAAGCCGTGAGGGCCAAGCAGGAGGCGGAGTTTGCTAGAGACGAGGCAGAAGCTGCCAAGAACACTGCTGAGGATGTGGGTTACGAGGCACATATGGCCGACACCCAGGCCTCCCTCAAAGCTCAAATTCTCGGGGTATGCAGACTATATTGCTCCCAGGTTTGAGAAGAGGCCCTAAAACGGGCTGGGGTGGATGCTTCGTCTGACTTGTGGAAGGTAGAGAGCATATTTTACCCTCTAGCCATCCGCGAGACTGCCTTATCCAGTTTTGAGGCCATGCGCGACCCAGAGGAGGCCAGTGCTACTCAATCAGAGGCTGCTCAAATCATCGTCCCCTCCGGCGAGTCGATCGATGGAGGAGAACCTCTTGATGCGGCGAAAGCACCTGGAGGTCTAAATTCCGAGATTCCCGAGGAAGGTGCCGAGCCGATTGTTAGTGCTCAGATTCCTGGTACCGAAAACCCGGCCATCCTTGCCCAGCCCCTGCAGGCGATTCCCCTTGTTGAGGTCTCCAAGAGCCCCGGCACCGATCCTACTCAACCTCCTCCAGAGGGGACTGTCCTCTAGGGCATTGAAGATAGTTCTGTTCTGCCTTCCCCGGAAGTGGCCAACACAAAATTGAAGAAGTAGAAGCCCCGGCCAGCCTCCACATCTATTTTTAGTTTAATGATCGCATAGTTTCTCTTTTGTTTATAAAAATTTATAATTTGTTTGTAGTTGAACCTGTTGGACACGCATATGAAATACCTTTGTTACTCTTTCCTTTTGATTATATGCCATTTGCCTCGTCGATACTTACTATTGTTATGAACCTGATGATTTTTGAACTAGTTATTTCAATAAGTATAAATTGTTATGCATACGATATATTTGGAACCATGTTTAGGAGTGCTAGCTCACCCACACCCATTAGGCATTGAACTCATGTCTGAACCTCCTTTTGTGGAGATATAGGCATCGCCCGGGATGTCCCGTGCGTCACTGGGACCAACTTGGTATCCGGACCTCATTTGAGTAGTTGGTTTCCCCATAGGTTTGAGTCCGAGGACCATGCAATACCTTAGTTCTGTCCAAAACTTAGATTTTATTAAGTAGTTGGTTTCCCCATAGGTTTGAGTCCGAGGACCATGCAATACCTTGGTTCTGTCCAAAACTTAAATTTTATTAAGTAGTTGGTTTCCCCATGCAATACCTTGGTTCTGTCCAAAACTTAGAGAACCTTAGATTTTATTAAGTATAGGAGGGATTAGCCCTTTGAGGGATTAGCCCCTCTACCAAGATGTGAGACATTGATCCGCCGTGGAAAGCCCCTAGAACCGTCCGCGTTACCAACGCTTTTAAGCGCAGCCCCTGGTGGAACTTTGCGTTGGGACACACTAGCGGGCTGTTGGAAGTAATAAGAGGACTTCTCGCTCCACTGCCTGAGCCAACGCACAAGCCTTCCCACAGACGGCGCCAATTGTAGGGGCTCAATTCGTGACGATCCCAAGATAATATTGGGCTCATACGTAAAGAGGGCCCAAACAATATCACTTGTAGAGCGTGGATTTGAAAGGCTAGACCTTGGTCACCGGACGGTGGTTTGGGTTGGCTCCGGTCAGTGAATCTCATTCGAGGAGTCTAGGGAGTTTTGTGCTCTTATTATTCTCCTTATTTCTAGGACATCATGGCTGGGAGGACTGATCGTCCCCCCCTTTTTGGCGCATCAGCTTTTATGTTATATAGGCCTTTCTAGTCGATCCTGACCTTCCACCCGTTGATCAGGCAGGTACCTACTCGAGTACCTGTCCCATCAGCCGCTTCACCTTACTTTTTGTTAGTTACGCTGATCGAAGCTACACTATTCAAGAGTCTTTTCCCATTAATACGGTCAGTACGTTTGTGGGCGTATTTAATGTGGAGGTGACATCTTCTCCGTGAGCCTTTTACACACTCTATTCCCGTATGAGTCCCATTCTGCTCGCCTTCTCTTCTGAGGGCGCTCGGGAGGTTGCCTTTGACGATAGGCTGATCTTTCTTTTGAAGTCTTGGGAAGCCGAGGACAGGGACATCCTCGGCTGTGTGTATAGGCCATTTGGCCTTTCACTACTTGTCCTCGACAACGCCCATCCTCGACACGGGCCCTGGGCCCTAATGGGAAGTGGGCCGGGTTGTGAGCTCTCTGGCCCCACACTACTAATTAACATGAACTATGTAGAATTTTTTTCTTTTTTTAAAAATTTTATAGATAGAAAAAATTTTACAAAATTTTTCATACTTGTTGATGTGATAAATTGATAGTGGTAAGTAAAACAGTGGTGTTAGTGGTAGACTTAGATAAAAACTAGTAAAAGTTTGCTAACTAAACTCTTATTATTATTTTTTTTTTTAGAAGTGCAACATTTATAATAATTTTTACAAGAAATCCTAGATTTTAAACTTCTTTTTGTTTTCTATTTGAAAATATCACTATAATTATTTTTTTGTCATCTACAATAAGCTGTAACAACTTGTTACTTAGCATTAGTTGTAAAACTATTGTGAAAAATATTATGGACGTTGCATTTTTCTCTATTTTTTATTTATTTTCATCTGGTAAAAAAAAATTATTTTATTTATTGATTATAAATAACCCTATTGGTTAAAATTTGAGGGCCTTTCTTTTACTTGGGGCCTTAGGCGACCACATTTCTTACTCCACTATTCAGCCGGCCTTGCCCACAAGCTCTATTCCATACTCAGCCTCACCCATCCCACACAAAATATATATATTATGGCTTTATTATTTAATTTACTCTTTCTCTCCTTTCCTTGAATAAAAAGTGAATCCCATTTGGTTTTATGTATTACCATCATCAGAATTATAAAATTATAAATCTACTATTATTTGTGTTGGTTTGATGTACTAATGAAATAAATTATGTTGGTTTGGTGTTATGCTCAGATTTTAAAAGTCATTATCTTGCTTTTAATTGTATTGGTTTTGTCCTATGCTCAAAAAATAAGATTATAAATATGTTATTATTTGTGTTGGTAATCTTATAAATCTACTCTTTTAATACTCAGATAAAAAAATTTTAAAAAAATTTAAAAAAATGTCCAATCTATGAGCCCAACTCAATTTATGTGGGTTGAGTTAAACCTTGTGATGGATTAGGTTGGCTTGGATTTTTTTTCAACTTGACCATGGTGGGTTGAATTGAAAAAGTCGTTCAACACAACTCAGCCTAAACCATACACATCCTTAGTTATAAAAAGAAATAAATAAATACAAACCAAACAATATAATTTAAAAAGAAAACAATCATTTAGACTAGGCAACAAAGATAATACATGCAAATCTAACTCAATACATTTTAAGGCCTAAGGTGATAAATTTTAGTGATTTAAAAAAAAAATTATGTTATTTATTCAAATTTTTGTATTTACTTTGTTCAAAATCGTTCTTTTTCCTTTTATTTAGCTTTTATTAATATCTGTTTTACAAGTTGTTAGGTTTCATAAAAAACTCATAATTTTCTTTCTTTAAAACATTGTAGGGTTTCAATTGTGTTAGATTTCTATTGGCTCAATATCTTGGGAGTCTTATTGAAAATAGTGAAAAATACAAAACTCACATATATTTCTTTTTTTTTTAAAAAAAAATTAACCATCATTATACATTTTTTTTTTGGGGGGATTTTATGTTTGGGGTATTTTATTAGTTTATTGGGACCTTGAAACCTTTGAAAACATTTTGAGAGAGATAGGGGCCTAAGGCCTAGGATTTGAGCCAGAAGTGATAGCATCTCCATTAGTGTAGGCAATTTTTCACCCAAATTAGGGAGTAAAAGATACTTTTTAATTTGAAAAGTGTTACGTTTACAACATTTTTATAACAGTTTAACAACAAATTGTAGGTAGTAAATTGTTACTGATTTTAATTTGAACCCACCATTGAAATTACCTTTTTTGCCTACTTATTTTTTCAAATACACTTATCAATAGAATCTTTCATTTCTCTATCCTATTTAAATATTATTTTTTATTCTTTCTTAAAGATTCTTTTAGTTATTTTTCTTTACTTTTTCTTTTTTTAAGTCAAAAAAATATTTTGTTAATAAATAATGACTCTTCATATAGAGAGTCATTGTGGAAACTGATTTTTCTTTTTTAATTTCTTTTAGGACAAAACTTAGGTACAATATCTTATGTGCTCTTTCTTACGTTTCTCTTTTAAAATTTAGTCATTAGATTTTTTTCTCATGGGATGGAATTGTATTTTTATTTAAGTAGCCACATGGTTGAATTTAAAAAAAAAAAAAAAAGAATCTAAGAAATAGCACATAAATATTGTATCTAAATTTTGCCTTTTTTTTAAACTACTACGAAGTACGAATCCACTTTATCAACTAAAGTACTAAACTATGTTAGTTTGTTTAGACATCTGAACACTCAAGTTGATACTTAGATATATTATTTAGATTTAGGTTAAACACAAACAATCATATTACTCAATTCAAAAAAATAAAGAAAACAAGCAATATGATGACTTAGGAAAATCAATGAAATTGTTCAGTTTCAAGGTAAAATCTTGGAGAGAATTTAACCTAAACTATCCTCAAGGCAACAAATTCACTATGATAGAATAGAAGTTTTACAATAGATTTTTTGTACTTACTCATGTGATCACACGCAGATCTGAATCCACAAACTCTTTTATCTGAATTTGTCACACACAAACACTCCTGTTTGTGACTTTGAAATCTCACTCAAAGGTTTAGATCATCAGCAATTATTAATCTTGTATGTAGCAACTTATTCCACCAATTTTTGAATATAGATCTTCTTTCTGGTAGATTCTTGTTAAGTTAGAAGGCTACAAAAACCTCATAAATCTCACAAGAGTAACTCACAAGACTTCCAAGAACTTCTGAAACGTATTTAGGGTTTTCCTTTTATACTATGTAGTATTGGACACAAACCCTAAACGTTTTTGCGGGCTTTGGGCCTAAATAAAATTATGCAGAAATTGATTCTCAATCGGTCGAGTCTATCTCTCAATTGGTCGAGCCTTGCAAATTCTAAATTTTTCTTTCTACAGCTTGACTGTTCTTGAATCTTGACTTGAACCATCAAGAGCAATGTCTAAAATTTAAACTAGACATGTTTTTGTACTCGATTTGCCAACATACATAAAATTAGAACCTAAACATTTATTCCTAAATATTTACAACCTAACAAACTATACATACCGCATGGCATAAAAAATAATTACCTCTTACAGAATAATGAATATGGTTGCATCTGCAAAAGCTAATATACAATTATTGTGAGAGTTCCATAAGAGAGAGTCCATTAAGTTTATGTACAGAATATGAATGGAGTTTTTTTGTTTTTGCTGAAGAGTGTTAATGGAGTTGTTGTGGTAGGTTCCATAGAAAACAAATACTAATAACTTTTAAGAAAACTATTAGGTTCTTCCGGACAAAAATAGTTCCCATGGTGTGCATGTATATATTAACTCTTGAAAAAATTATTAGGTTCTTCCATCGTTACAACAGCATAAATTAATTTGCTTTGGCAACACAAACTGTCCAATTAATGAGGTCTCTTTTGCAATTATAGCAAGGACAGATTGCATATATTTGGAGCCAACACAAACTGTGCATTGCACAAAGCAGGCTCATCCAACCTACACATACATGATCTTGGTGAAAGTCCCAACAAATTAATATTGTCAATGGTGCACTTCTCATGAACATGGAAGTGTAAGTCTGGTTCTCAGGGATGACTCACACGTGAGGGAAGATTGTTAGATATATTTGTTTGAGTGAAGTCTTAAATTGAATAATAACGAGAAAAAATGATTAATATAAGATAGTTGAGCCCCAACTTATAGAATTAAGCTTTTGGGTTAAGTTGTGTTCTTATATGTTATATTATTAACTACTTAACTGCAATTACCACAAAGTACCTTTCCCTTACATACCTGTTTTTATATGAGAAAAAGGAGTACAATTATTAGATACTCCTAAGTAAAGCATGCTACTTCCTCATCTCACATGAACAATAGAGTAGTCCCCATGTATAATAATTAATAACATATCACTCTCTTCTCTCACATAAATGGTGTCACTAATCAAAGTAATTTAAATATCTCATTTATGGGTCATGCTAACGAGTGCCCTTAAGACACTGGTTAACAATTCATTTTAGGAAAATTTTGACGCCACTTTTATGGGAAATGAAAAAAGCTGTCAAAATATTAATTGTTTTTTTTTTTCTTTTCCAATAATTTTTTTTAAATAGATTATTAACCAATGTCCTAAGGGCATTCGTTAGCATTTCCCTTTTACACCGGTTTTTGTTATAGCATTTTTCTTCCTCTTTTACACCGTCTTTTTGTCTTCTGCTAAGAAAGGACAAGAAAGAAGAACTTGTCCTTGTACCACACAGACTCCCTGCTACCTTTTGGTGTAAATGCTACAAAATTAACACCAATAATACGGTTAAAGTTGTTCTGGTGTTTTATGTGTTTTGGAAGTACTTAATTTTCTCTCTCTCTCTCTCTTCTTTTTTTGGTAAGGGAAATAAAATAGAAGGACTTAATTCTTTCTGGTAAATAGTGGGGAGGAGAAGGTGGAGTAGCCATATGTGAAAGTGTGAGTGAATAAAGTTGTGCAAGTTGTACCATCTTCGTCGGCTATTTAGATTCACAATTTAAACCCTTTTCTTTATCTACTCTATTTAAATGTCTCATCCTGTGCTCTCTTGCCGTCAATCACAATCTTCACATTTTTTTTAAAGGTTGTTCATCGATGGTTTTAGGAAAGCAAGGTCAATGCAGATTTCAGGAGTCAAGTTCTTCGGGCATTCTACAATGTTGATCTAAGTTTTGAAGGTTTAATTTCTGAGCCCAAAAAAGGAAACGTCTGAAGTACCATTTGACAAGATCTGGATTCCTTCTGGTAAGCATTTTTTTTCAAAGCCTTAGGTGTTAAATTAATCAATTTTCAATTTAAAAGGTTTGTTTTTCATCCACGAACTATTATAAAAAGATTTTTCTTTTCTTTCTTCGTCTCTAAACCATTAAAAAATTTTAAAAGTTCATAGACAAAAAATAAACTTTTTAAAATCTAAGGATGAAAAGCCAATTTCATGCAAACTTTTGAGATGAGAACAATATTTAGGCCATTTTCAAAAGTACAAAATTAAATCCTAAAAATTATAAAATTAGCAATTTAACTCTATGTATCTATTTATTTCTTCTGAAAACCCTATTTTAAATATAGATTTCTAAGTTTTTAAAATTTTGGTAATATCAGAAAATGTGGGTAAAATAAGAACTAAAGTTCGGTCATTAGAAAACATTAATTAAATCATGGGTCATTTTCAAAAGAATTTTTTCTGCCTTTATTTTCTGGAAAACGATATGATTAATTCTCATAGTTGCCCTATCATGTTTTAGTTTATACAAAAAGCTACTAATTTTCTACGTGTACCAAATACAAGAAAACGCTTTCTAGCTCATTTTCAAGGTTACTGCCAAACACATGAAAATAAGACAATTTTCTATAAAAAAAAATGTTTCTTTTTTGAAAAATGACTTATTTAAAAATAAAAATAAAAATTTCGTCAAAACAAACATAGTATGATCAGAAGGTTTGATTTGTTAAAAATTATAAGATTAGATAAAAAAAGGATTATTTACGTGTAAACAACCCTTAGCAGGTAAACATAAAATAACAAATATGCTATTTCTTCTTAGGATTCTCTTTTATTAAAATATCGCTTAGTATTCATATAAATGAATTCTTATTATTATTCACATTGGTTTCAATTACTCAAGTGAACGTGTGTGCAGGTGTGCATTGCTTACAAATTTTTCTCCCATAAAATCAACTCCTATCTCGATCACTATATCAAAGTAATTAGATAAAAAAAAATTAAAAAAATTAAAAAAAAAAAAACGATTCATTAATTATTATTTACATAAATGTACGTAGTATACATTTTTTTGGCAAAAGATTTACCTCCAAACTCGTTTAATTAGAGAAAAATTTATTTCAACCCATAATGTGGCCATTCAAATGAGCATTCACACATACTTTTTGCCACATGACCTATTATTTAGTCATACAACTTGTTTAAATAATTTAATAAATCATGCGATTTAATAGATGATGATGCTCTAATCAATTATCACATAATGGGTTGAAAAAAAACTGTCCATTTTTTTAAAAAAAAAATCAAGGGAGAGCCATTAGTTAAATTTTGTAATATAAAACTTAGGTATAAATGTGTAGTACCTTAGGTACAATACATTAGGTTTCTAAATTAAATTCAAACATTTAATTGCATAGGCAATAAAATATAAATAATGTTATATTTTTCAAGAATAGTTAAAATCAATGCAACTGTGTTTGAAGTCAATATAATGTATCATAGTTATATTTTATCCAATTTATACATACATATATATATATATATATATATATATATATAATAGAGTAGAGAGAGGGATTTTTAGAAGCCAAGGTAGGCAAATTGGGTGGTGGTGTAAAATTGTTGTGAAGTTTTGTTGTGATCCTAGCTTTATTGCTATTTTAAACTCTCCAATATTGCACTTAATCATAGTAGCATGTAGCCCGCACTATGTGTGGCTGCAATTCTATGTATACTAAGATTTGTAGATCCTTCCTTTACCTCCAAAAAATAAAAATTGTAGATAATATGTTTAGCTATAGTATTTTAATATTTTTAGGATTTTTTTTTTATTTTACAACTCTTTTTATTGTAGCTTATATTTAACTTAAACCATGATAATTTCATGTAATTTTTTGTTAGCACTTATTTTATATGTTCTATCATACAATTTTAAAGAGGTGTTTTGATCTTAATTAACTTGCATGTACTTACGATTTAGTCAATAACAAATATTTATCATTGTTTGGATACTAAAATGAAACATTTCAGTTGTGCACATAGTGCTTCTAGCATATTACATAGTCCATAAAATGCCACATTCTCCCAAGATCAACCTTAAGTTGGTTTAGTTTAGATCATTGTTATGTACGAAAAAAAATGATCTGATTAAGTGTATGATTGGTTTTTTATTTGGTTTATTTAGTATTGGACTCTTCCATTTTTTCAATGAATTTAGCTTAGAAAAAAAATTAAAATTCTTAAACTAGACACGTAGCGTAAAATTGGATCTCAATTGAAATTTAATTTAGAATCTGATTGAATTTTCTCTCAAAAGCTTTAAATATATACTAATGTATAACCCGTACATATGTACAATATAATTAAAAACAATCACAATTACACACATACATATAAGAGTCCAAATTATACTTTATATAAGAATTACACAATTTTTAAGTCATAGATAAGTTTTACTCTCTCTCTCTCTCTCTTTTTATTTTTTATTTTTTTAATATACATATGAGTTTACTCTTTTTTTTAATTGAGTTTTTTTTTTATATAGTTTATTTATATTAGACTCTTTATCTTTTGCATAATATTAACTCACCTCAAACTTAAATAAATAAAACATAAATAGGATACTTAGTGCTAAATTAGAAAACAATTGAAATCCAATTTAAAATCTAATTGAATATTCTTTCAGTTTTGACTTTAATTATATAGATAGATAGATAGATAAATAGATATAGATACAGATTATAACACATTATTCTGAAACTAGTTAACATTCCTTATTAGGTATTATTTTCCACGATTGTCATTCGGGATATTTCTCCCTATTAAACTTATATTTAATTCTCAAAATATTTTATTTTTTATTTTTTTATTTTTTAGGATAGAATTCAATTCTATCCAATCTAAATATATGTGTAATGAAACTTTCTTCTAAAGACTTGAACTCTATCCCTTGCTAAAGTAACCATCATGTCAAGAGTGCGCAGCGACACTCTTAAAATCTTGAAAATTTGTTTCTTAGGACCTACCAAACCCTGATGTCTAATTTCTAAAAAATTTATACATGTCATGATTAAAATTCATAGGAGTTTTAAATTCTCAAGCATTAAAATTCTTGCCAACCGAACTTGCCGTAAGAGAAGTCGCAATATGAGAGAATATGAAGCAAACCAAAATTGAGTTAGTGTATTGCATATATTTATATTCAAACTTAATTATTAGACTCAGAATGTATATAACTCATTAAAGGAAAATTTTATTGAGAGACACTTAAACTCTTAACTTCTCTCAAGATATTGATTCCTAAAGAATTAGAGAGAGAGCAGTCAGTCTAGACACGGTGATGGACATTTGATTTTCATTCTAAATTGGCTTGCTCTCCCTTTCTAAATTAGGGTGGCAATTCGAGCTATAGGTCAGATTTGCATCGTAACGAATTATGAGTATTTAATTATAAGGAAAAGTTAACGGCTGCCTCAAGGGCCGTTGTCTTAAACTCTTGTTTTGGTTTATTTGTTTGTTTTTTCCTTCGTGCTTAAACAAATGTGGTGGGTAATTCAAACCTAATTCTCTACTTGGAGTAACAAAACTCTTAGGGGCTAAGGAAGGCAGCAATGTGACCGTGCTTTTGGAATGCAATCTTAGGGACTAGGGATTAGAATTTATAAACCAAAATCTCGTTATTCTCTTTGTTTATTTGCAGATCTTTTCGACGTCTCCAGTAATTTCTTTGTCAAAACCTTCGTGAGGCTAATGGCTCTAGAGATAGACATGGAGAACAATGTTCTACATATGCAGGAAAAGGAAAAGGAGTTAGAGAAATTAAAGGAAAATTTTCAAGGGATGAAGGACCAAGGCACAAATATATTGATGGCTGTTTATTTATATGAAGCAGTAAAAAATGATGATGTTGGCAGGTTCATTTCTGACTCGGTAGTTTTAACGGAAAGAGAACCCCGTATTTCTGCCATTTTCCACCAAGTGAGCGCATCAGGGAATTCAGTGCTTCACAAGGCAGCAACTTTTGGAAGCAGAGAGATAGCTAAGCTCATCACTGATCACTTCCCCTTCCTTCTTACGAAGAGAAATGTTTTAGGTGATACTGCACTTCACGTCGCAACCAAAGCTAGAAAATTGAACGTAATGAAAGTCCTCATTGATGCTAATGTTAATAACTGTGAAAAGTTATTACAAATGAAGAACAAAGATGGAAACACTGCGCTGCATGAGGCTGTTATAGCTCAGTATGTTGATGCTGTGAAATATTTATTTCCGCGCCATAAAGAAGGGTCATACTATTTGAATGATGGAGGTGAATCTCCATTATGTCGAGCCATTGAAACTGAAAATATAGAAATTCTTGAACTTCTGTTAGAAGCTCCATATGAAAATGGCGGGCTGATTGAAAGGCCTCGGAAAGAGTCACCTGTTCATGCTGCCATCTTCATGAAAAGACGAGGTACTATTAGCCCCAACTTCCTACCATTCTATTTTACATACTTTTTAATTTTATTCATGTTTTAAAATAATTGGTTTTTGAACTTAGATATGTTGGAAAAAATATTCGAGAAGAATAAACAACTATTCCACATAAGAGATGAAAAGGGGAAGACGCCATTGCATTATGCAGCATCCAAAGGTTACATTGATGGCGTTCGATTCCTGTTAATAACAGAATTTAAACATGATGCCTTTGGAAGGAGTAACAACGATGACTTCCCTATTCATGCTGCATGCAAAAGAGGACATACAAAGGTAGTCAAAGAGTTTCTTCAACAACAGTGGCTCTATCCAACAGAATTACTCAACAAAAAGAGCCAGAATATTCTTCATGTTGCTGCTGAGAATGGAAAAAACGATGTGGTAAAAGCCATACTGAGTGACTCAAAACTTGAGGAGCTTATAAATGCAGTAGACGAGAATGGAAACACTGCTTTGCATTTGGCGTCACTGAATCTTCATTCTAAAGTCATATGTTCTCTCACGTGGGATAAGAGAGTTGATTTGAAACGCAGAAACAAGGAAGGCCTGACTGCATTTGATATTGCTTCAAGTATTCGAAACGATTTGAAAGCTACACAGGTATGTCCTCTAATTAGTGGTAACTGCATTATGTTAATTAGAATATATTAGCACCATGGGTCATAGTGGTTTTGTTGTAACATGAAAACTGTATTTTAGGGCTACGCTAGTTGTAGACATGCCTACTTATGCTATAGCGAAAGAGCAATTTCTATCATTATGTTGTCTTTGCATTCAAGCGTTTTCTCAATGTTTTTCTTTGCCCAAGCAGCATACAAAGCACTCTTTGTTGCCATTTCAGCACGCCTTCGACAAGACGAAGTCCTTCATGTGCATCACAAGCTTCTTCCTCTTCAGCAGTGAACCTTATTTTTTTTTCATGGATTTCTTGGTGGTTCCTAATTCATGTGAATGTTTTTAAATACCTTCATTACATTGAAGACTTCCCTTCCAAACTCGAGTTTTTGACAAGTTTTCATTGACACATATTTTAATAGAAAAATTGTTTAAAATTCAGAAATTGCTACTCAATCCTTTGTCTCAAATACTGAAATTTTAAATATTGAACCCTTTGAATAAGGCTCAAAGATTCACTAAAAATCTCTCCCTACTACAACAACCACAAAATGTACATTTTCATTCATGAAACTTGTCAATAAGAATTATTATTTTTGTAATGTTATTTTGTTTGTTTATAATTTTATTTTCTAGGATAAAATACTATTTTGAGTCCTATACTTTACCAAAAGTGTGTTTTTGTTTCTAAATTTTAAAAAGTTCATTTTCCATTCCTAAACCACTAAAAAGTTCATCTTTCGTCCCTAAACTATTAAAAAATATTTCATTTTTCAACTTTGAACTTTAAAAATTAATTTTTTTTCCTTAAAATATATTTTTTTAAAAGTTATTTTTCTATTTTTGTCTCTAAACTAATGAGGAAAAAAAAAAAAAAAAAAAAAAAAAAAAAAAAAAAAAAAAAAAAAAACTCTTTACAAAGTTTAAAGATAAAAAAAGAATTTTTTAAAGTTTATGGACAAAAAACAAACTTTTGGTAAAGTTTAAGGACGAAAATAATATTTTACCTTATTTTTTACATTCTTAATATTATAAAGCATCAAAATTTGCTTAAAATTATTTATATATTTTGGATATTATTTAAAAAATAGTATGAGTTATTATATCTTTATTTTATATGTCTTAAAATTTTAAAATTATCAATTAAATTGTTTATGACATCACTAGTTCACCTATTGTTTCAACCTTAGTTAAACTAGAGAACTAATAATTATTCTGTTCTTTAGTTCTTTGACTAGTATAGTTTTTAAAACCAGAAACTTTTCATGTTTTTTTCTCTTTCAAGTTTAATTGTTAAATTTGCCACTTATTATTGATTCTCATATGAGTTTACCATTAAGATCACTTTATTATCTATTATTAACAATTTAACACACTAGTAGTTGGGAAAAAATTTTAGGAGAAAAATTGTCTCTTGACTATTTTTATTTATAAATAAGTTATTTGACTAGTATAATTTTTAAAACCATGAGTTTTTTTTTTTTTTTTTTTTCAAGTTAAATTGTTAAATTTGCCACTTATTATTGATTTTCATGATCATATGAGTTCACCATTACGACCACTTTACTATCTACCATTAAAAATTTAAGACCCTAGTAGCTATGAAAAAAGTTAATAAGAAAAATTGTGTCTCTTGATTATATTTATTTATAAATAAATAAATTTTTTTTTTAAAAAAACATTTTGTTATTAGTGCCAAGGACTTGGATTTCAAAATTTCAAAATTTCATGCAGGACTTAACGCTTTGGGTCTTAAGTTCAGCTGGCACACCCTACAGTGAAAAGGGAAGGAAGATTATTAGCTTGAAACGAGAAAGAGAACCACCAAAATTGGAGCAAATTAGCTTGAAACGAGAAGGAGAACCACCAAAATTGGAGCAGTTTCAGAACCTGATCAACGTAATTTTGGTGATAGCAGTGCTAGTGGCCACCGTGACCTTTTCTGCTGCCTTAACTGTTCCGGGTCGTTTCAACCGCTCTGATGCGGGACATAGATTGGCTTTCGATGTTTTCATTATCTGTGATTCCATAGCTATGTATTTCTCCATGACAGGGGCTTTCGTCCTCATATGGGCATTAATAGCCAGTGACAGGGAAAAGTTCGCCATTAATTTCGCTTTAATTGTACTGGTAGTAGCTATTTTCGCGATGTCCATGGCATTTATGGCCGTTGTATACATAGCCCTGAGTAATATTCCTTGGATTTCGTATTCTCTTTTGGCTGGGGGAATCTACTACCTTCTCACTTTCAGCTTCATTTTCACTTCCTTGATGTTCCCAAAATTTAGGACTTCCAATCGTATCTTATATTTCATTTGTCACTATCTCGTTCCATACAAGCTTTTTTGGGTCCGAATTTGGGAACGAGTCCCTTTAACATAATGTTCTACTGATGCTTTTATTCGCCCAACGTTGGGAACAAGTAGATGATAGCAAAGCAAGAGTCTCAGCCAGAGAGAGAAGATTTGCAGGAGGAAGGCCGCATAAGGGAGGACTAGCTCATTTCAAATATACATAATGGTCGTTCATATATATTGTGATCAATCTCAAGCCACTCCTCAAATAATAAAAGCTTCTGGGACTTCTCAAATATGGAAGGGTTGTGATTGTAATAAGATGTTTGGACATTAACAAGCATCATATCCTATGGATTGTAATATTTTAGATGTTTGGACTTTACCAAGCACCATTTCCTATAGTAGAAGGTATTTTTATGATAACATGTAAATGAGAGTGGGGTAAGTTATACGACATACAACACTCTTAGAGCACCCACACTAGATGTGGGATATGTGCCAAATGCTAAATATTTGGCACATATCCCACACCAAACCCAATTTTAGCCCATTTAGTAGATGTGGTAATTTTTTTTTTTTTTTTGCAACATTGAACAGTACCGTGGCAAATTTGCCACGGTACGGAAGAGATGTGGTATATTGTTTGTTGTTTGTTTATTGTGTTGATGTGTAGTAAATATTATTTTAATGTGTAGTAAATATTATTTTAATGTATAGAATTGAATTATAAAACATCTGATAAATGGGATGTTGTAAAATGATGTGGTAAAATAATAAAGTAGGCATTTGATGTGGTAAAATGACATAATTTTTGAAACATCTGCTACGGATGCTCTTATAAGTTATTATTGTTTCTTAGTGGAGTTTATGGTGCATGTGTTTTTCTTATTCATTTGTGAGATTAATTGTCCTCTAAAGTTTTTATTATATTTTTTCTATTTCTAGTAAGAAATTATAAGAGATCCTATTTGAGATTCAATTAATCTATCTCTCTCTCTCTCTCTCAACCACCCCTAAGGTTTAGGCTAATATCAAACACTACCCAAAATTTTCCAAAATATCCAATTTTCCCATTAGGCACAAATTGCACTTGACACTATTTGAAAGTTTCCCTACTCCTCCAAGTCTTCTTCTACTTCCTTCTCCATCTCTAGCTATTATTTATCTACTATTACTATCTAGACACTCACTTGTGCATATAATTGTCACAATAGAGTCATTGTGAGATTACATTATGGCAAATAACCTAGTTACAAATTAGTTTTTGAGAAAAGGAGCATAAACAGTGTACATCTTGCAATATTGCCATTGCTTTGTGGGATTGTGTGATCATTGCTTTGCAAGATTGTCGTGAGATTACATTATGGCAAATAACCTATCTACAAATTAGGTTAAAATTTTCATAATTAGTCAAATTTAAGTTAAACTTTCCATACAACCAATTTTTCATGTGTTTTGTGGATTTTTGTGCTTATTTTGTTCGATTTAAATATGATCTTTGTGATCAACCAACCATTTAAAGGGAATTTAAACATTTTTTTTTGGTTTGTGTGAAAATTAATTGATTAGATCAGAATGTTGGATTTTCTTGTTAGAGTTGGTCAAACCTCACATTTTGCTACAAAACTGTCGATTTTATCCTAGTTTAACCATTTTTTGCTATCTGAGGTGTTTGAAAGGTTTTCATGACCCCAATTTGTTTTCCAATTGAAATTAGGGTTTTGTCATCTTTTTACATTTTAACAATAAGAAGAGTAAGATGAGGTAGCCACAATTGTCCCTTCTTTATCTGATATCTTGAAAAAGTAAAAGACATTGAACAAATTAAGAACAATGTTCATATTCATGTGACATTGTGGTTCATGCATGATATGTTTGGAATGATATTGCTTTTATTATAGCATGGGGTTGTTGTCTGTGATCTATTTGCAAAATTGAGGGGAATAATTTTAGTTTTGAATATTTTGGAGCAAATATGTGATTTCAAGGGCAAAATTGTACTTTTGAGATGAAATTAGTAATTTTGGGGTAAAGTTGTAGATTTTGTGTGATATCTATAATTTTAGGGCAATCAAGGCAAAATTATAGTTTTGGGAGGCTTGTGATGGGTTTAATGCTTGATTGATGATTCTCAAGGGCACTTTTAGGAATTTTAAAATTAACCAAGGGTAATTTTGGTATTTTTTGGCTTCTTGGGAAAAAAATTGATGTATAGATAAAGATATGATGAATTTTAGTTAGCTTAACTGTTAATATATTTTATCGTCGAATAAGATATATATATATATATATATATAAAACCGAAGACATTTAACTTTTTGTCGGCCTTATGAAAATTTCACCATATAAGCACATGAGACCTCACAATATTCTATGTCATAATTCTAATATATAATTTAATTTAATTTAGTTTTTATAAAGAATTGTTAAAAACTTCGTATATTTAATTAAATCAATTTTTAGAATTTTATCACATTATATTTTCTTTTGATTATATATATATTGAGAAAGTATTTTCTTTTGATTATAGAATCAATAGTTTCATATACAAATATAATCATAATAAATACCTATTAATAAGACAATAAGTACCATAATTATTAGGCGTAAATGCACTTTTAGTCCCTACATTTTGCATCTCTTCCATTTTGGTCCCTACATTTTCATTTCACCATTTTTAGTCTCTAAATCAATTAACGCATCCCATTTTGGTCCTTACCGTTACTCACTTAACAGAAATTGTTGATGTGGCAAACAGAATACACTGTTGACACATTAAATGCTGATGTGGCCAATAAAATAATATTAAAAATGCCACATCAGCATAAAATAATGATTAAAAAAGACACATAAGCATCCCATCAACTTTTGATTTTGAAAATTAATTTATCTGTTTTAACAAAATAAAAAATGAAAAAAAAAAAACAAAATTAGAACCTAAAATACACATGAATTCAGATCCGGTCTCATCTTAAACATGAACAAGAAAGAACACAAAACCAAAATATTCAATCACATGAACACAAACCCAGAAAAAACTTCAACCCAAAACTTCCTTATCAAAAATCGGTTCCCCCAACCCTTCTAAAACATTCTCCAAGCTTCCTCTCTCTTCCAAAACTCAAAGCTTCCTTTCTCTCTCTTCTGAAAAACAGAGATCTCTCTCTTCCAAAACATGTTCATGGCCAAAAGCTTCGAGCTCTACCTCCTTGCTCATCGCTATCGCCACCGCCACAACTAGTTGTGGTGCTTTTTTTTTCTTTCTCTAACTGACCCATTCCCTTTATCTCTTGATTTTGCTCAAACCCAAACCCAAATGCCTCAAGCTCCTCACTCAGATCGGTGCTTTGCTCTCTCTGTGTGGCTTAGATCGACGTCTTTCTCTCTCGGTGGGTCTCTTTGTCTTAGACCGGTGTCTCTCCGTCCCCGATTCCCCTTTTTGCTTGCCCCTCCTTGTTTCCTCCCTTCTCCACAACCTTCCATAGTTTTGATCTAGGTTTAGAGAAAGGCTGAGATCGGTGTGGTGTTAGTTGTGAAACAAAAATCGGTGGTGTTGGTCAATGGTTGTGAAGCAGTGGTCAGTTGGGTCCGATGGTGGGTCGAAGGGTGGGTTTGTTGTTGGAGTGGGTCGTGGGGTGGGTTTGTTAATCGTTGATTGCTAGTTTTTAGATGTTTTGGTGTTCTTCTTGGAGATTAGTTTGTGTTTGTGTTTGGTTGACAAGAAAGGGTAAGAAAATCCTAGAAAATCTGAGTTTGTGTTCTTATGTTTAATCTGGGTTTGTGTTCTTATTTTAATTTTAATTTTGCTTTGTGTTGGTATGGTTGAGCTGAGTTTGTGTTGGTATATGTGGATTGTTTTTTTTTTTGGATAATTTGGTTTATGTATATATACATAAATGAATTGATTTTGTTTGTACAATATTCATTTATGATTTTTCTGGGTTTGATTTTCTTGTGTTCTTATGTTTGATTTTCTGGGTTTGTATGATTTTTTTTGTGTTTGTGCTCTTCTGTCTTTTTGATGAAGAGGACGGCAGATCTAAATTCATGTATTTTAGGTTCTAATTTTGTTTTTTTTTTTTCATTTTTTATTTTGTTAAAATAGATAAATTAATTTTCAAAATCCAAAGTTGATGTGGATGCTTACGTGTCTTTTTTAATCATTATTTAATGCTAATGTGACATTTTTAATATTATTTTATTGGCCACGTTAGCATTTAATGTGCCAATAGTGCACTCCATTTGTCACATTAATAATTTCTGTTAAGTGAGTAACGGTAAGGACCAAAATGGAATGTGTTAATTGATTTAAGGACTAAAAGTGGTGAAATGAAAATATAGGGACCAAAATGGAAAAGATGCAAAATGTAGGGACTAAGGTTGTGTTTGTTTTGGGTGAAAATCACTTCTGGAAATGCTTTTCCGTAAAATAGGCTGTTTGGTTGGTCCGGAAAATTGGGTCAAACAGAAATTATTTTCCGTTGACCGTAAAATAAGCCCTCTAATCCCGGAAAAGCATTTCTGTTTTTATTTTACCTTCAAATTACTTCCGGAACTGAGACGCGTAAAGGGAGAAAGAGAGAGAGAAAGAACGACTTAGCGGAACGGCAGAAAGACAGAGAAAGAAGAGAGAGTAGGGAGAGTGAATCGGGTCTGATCGTCGCAACACCACGCCGATCACGATCTCGCCTTCGTGCCGATCGCGATCGCAGCACCGTGCCGCGCCGCCGATCTCTCTCTTTCTCGATCTCCCTCTCCCTTTTGAACTGCGTCTGATCGTCGCAGCACCGTGCCAATCGCGATCTCACATTCGCGCCGATCGCGATTGCAGCCTTCGTGCCGATCGTGATCGCAGCACCGCGCCGCGCAATCTCGCAGCCTTCGACTTCGCCGGTGAACCCAGAGCCCAGATCATGCATTCGACTTTGCCGAGATCGCACCCCAGGATCGCACCGAGACGGCACCAATCGCACCGATCGCACTGAGATCGCAGAGAAATGGTTGGGTTTTGATGAATTTGACCGGATTTGATGAATTTTTTTTGTTGGGTTTTGTTTCTGTGTTTATCTATTGAGAAATGGGATTATATATTTGTTTGGGAGCTGAGAAAATGTGAGGAAGAAGAAGAAAATATGTTTTCTTTATTATTTTCAGCAATACAACCAAACACTAGAAAATATTTTCCAAAACATTTTTTCCATAATGCAACCAAACACTTGAAAATATTTTCCTTTCCGGTAAATAGCATTTCCGGAAAATACTTATTTTCCAGAAAATATTTTACATAAACCAAACACAGCCTAAAAGTGCATTTACGCCTAATTATTAAATTGTAATTGTAGGGACACGATTTCTTTAACGGCCCAATAGTGATGTTGGGCTCGTACGTGAAAGATTCCTCACAATATGATTTGTAGAGAGTGGGCTTGAAAGGCTTGTCTTTGATCACGGGGCGATGGTCCGGTCCTGTTTTTAGAGGAATTTATGTAAAAAAAGGAGTTGGATTTGAACATTTAAGCACTATAGCGTCACATCCTGAGGGGTTGGACTCCTCGGACTTAGTCCGAGGACGATTAAGGTCTTCCTCCAGTTATCCGGCGGTGGGTTTTTCTTCTTTTTTATGTGGAGTGCATATATTGTTAAGGGGTTTTCACCCATGGAGTTTTTCTCCTGGAGGTAGAATGGGAGCCCTTTGGTTTTTTGTTCATTGTTTCCAGCCCCCCTTATCCAGATTACTTACTTTCTCTTTTATACTCGCTGACGCTCGCTGTCCTTCGTCCACGTGTAGGGTCAACCTTTCCAAGACTGATATTTGTCCCGTCAGTCTAATCCCAGAATCACTGGGGGTGGTTGATAAAGCCGAAGAATCCGGCTCTGCTGGATGCAGAGTCTTATCTGGGAAGGGTAATGAGGGCAGCTTTCCCGAGATATTTTAGGTCTCCTTTCCAGTCTGGTCCTATACCGTTTTTGCCCCTCTTCTCGGTGGAATTTTGGGTCTGCCGAGAACTGAACTGTCCTCGGCAACATCTCCGGGCCATTTGGGCTTTTATGTTATTGAGCTTAGGCCGTAGCTTTCTTTAGCTTGGGCCTTTGGACTTCTCACGAGCAAGTGGACCTGACCTATAAATTATTGGGCCCCACAGTAGTATTGAAAAAAAGAAAGGTAGAATATCATTTTTGCTTTTGGGCCAATCTTCTCTGAGTAATTATAGAATACTCTTAGGGTACTATAAATGCATACTCCCTCTTTTCACATAAGAGTGAGTTCTGCTAATTAAATTCATGGTGCGATCCACAGTTCATGTGAGAGGGATGAATACGAATTTATAACACTCTCGAAGTATTCAATAATTTTCTGTCTTCTCTATGCATGAATTGTAGAGCAGAATGGCAACAAATCTCTTTGAATTTCTATAAATAGAGTTGGATTTTTGTGTGTGGTAAGGATGGCATAGAATCGGATCTATTTGTTGGAAATTTATACAATACTTTAGAAGTACAATAATATATTTTCTTCTCTTATATGAATAATGGATCCTATCATGAATTTTATTGTTATTCATATTAGAGGAGAGATTATGACATTATTATGCTCCCAAAGTATTGTATAATTTCCCCTATTCTTAAATGGACAACCATTATTAAAAGAGAAAATGTATATTGAAAATTTGAAACTGCTAATGAAACAATATTTTTATTCGTTTCTTTTTTATTAAAGCATTTTTGCATTTTTTTTTATTCTAAAAAAAAAAACATTTTTGCATTTTTTCCTCCTACTTAGTTTGCTTGCTGTATCGGCCATGCATGATCTGAAAAATATTTGCTTCGTATTGTAAATTGTAATGGTCCTAATGGATGCAAATTGTCCTCAGTCTTTGTTTTTTTAAATATATATACAAGATAAAAATTCTACTCTAGCATAATTTAAATGTATATACGTGTGAAACTTGAACCTCAGCCGTTATCCCCCCACACTCCTCAATCACTTATATTTGTGAAATAACTCTATTTTGAAACAAGAAGAGTTCTACATTTTGTTATGCTAATCATGAAGATAAGAATGGAAATCAACTACTGAGACTCTAATTTTTAAGATAAGATATAAGATAGTTTATTTGAAGTTAAACTCTAATATCTAAGTTTCAAGAATTTTAAAACGTTACTCCAATTAAAATTTTATGAAATTAGAAAAAAAATTATGTATATTCTGATTATCTACAATAAATCTGAATTTTTATATAATAAATAAAAATGTGGGGGTGCAATAGGGGATTGTAGGCAATGATCATTGTTAAAACTTACCCTTTGATTTGAGGATTTTTTATTTTTTATTTTTTATTTTATAAAAGATAGAATTTCTACTCTAGCCTAATCTAAGTGTATATGTGTGTGAAACTTCCTCCTGTAGACTTGAACCCTAACCCTTGTCCCCCACACCCCATAAACATTTATATTTATGGTGTGACCACCACACCAAGAGTACGTGGTGGTGATTTGAGGAATTATATCCTAACAATTAATAAAATAAAAAATAGCTTTCTCAAAAAAAAAAAAAAGTAATTAATAAAGCTTAAGATGCAATTTGAGAAAAAAAAACACGCGGGGTACTGATTTGTAGGATTTTAGTTTAGAATTTATTTTTTCATTTTTTTAGGGAAAGAAGTTTATAAAAAATTTAAAATAAAATTTTAGTTTGAATAAAATTTAAATTTGGTAAAATTTAAATGATTACGCTTTACCTAAATCAAACTATTGTTAAATTTTATCTTTAATTTGAGGAAAAAAATTGTT
This sequence comes from Quercus robur, assembly GCF_932294415.1. Classification (NCBI taxonomy): domain Eukaryota; kingdom Viridiplantae; phylum Streptophyta; class Magnoliopsida; order Fagales; family Fagaceae; genus Quercus; species Quercus robur. The sequence continues at coordinate 10,430,245 of NC_065538.1, read as the reverse complement.
CAAAGTTAGAGAGAAGTAGCCGTGTATTAGGAAAAATAATTTAAACCTAATAAATACAGTATCTATAAAGGTATAGTATTATATCAAAGAAAAAAGAAATAGCGGTCAATTAGGGAAAAGGAAAAAATAAGTTGATATCATCGACTATTAAGCTTTTGAATTGATAAGATTGTTGTGAAAAAACTGATTAAAAAAAAAAACCTAAATTGTTGTTTTTATTTTAAAAAAAAAAAAAAAAACTACTTGTAATTTGGTAAAACCACCTTTATTATATAGTAAATGATATAATATGATATACATAAATAAGTATAAATTATACTTTTTTTTTCTACAAATCTTTTTCATTACATCTAGGAAAGTGTTTATATGTTACGAGTTATAGAGCAAATAGTGTGTGTGTGTATATATATATGGCGTAAATGCATTTTTAGTCCCTACATTTTGGTTTTTTTCTATTATGGTCCCAACATTTTAATTTTACCACTTTTAGTCCCTAAACCAAATAACGCGTGTTATTTTCATCATTTTCGTCAGTCAACAGATAGAAATATCTGAGATGGTTTATGGAGGAATTAAAATATTATAAAAAAATCTATTGTAGCACTCATCATCCATGCCACATGGGTTTCCCGCCCCTTTAGAAATTTATTAATCAATTTTAACAAAATAAAAAAAGAAAAAACAGAATTAAAAACAATAAAATACATAAATTTAGATCTAATTCATTTTGAACAAAAATACAAAAGAACATGATCACAGCTTTACACATCAACACAAAAACATAAGAGCAAAAACCCAGAACCAAACACAAACTCAAATTTAAAAACACAAAGAACACAATAACAAATATAAACTATTTACTCTCAAAATAAATGCCACATCTAATCCAAAAAATCATACAAACCAAAAAATCATACAAACCCATCTATTTACTCTCAAAATAAATGCCACATCTAATCCAAAAAATCATACAAACCAAAAAATCATACAAACCCATCAAGAACACACAAGAGCACAACAAACCCAAAAAAATCATACAAACCCAAAAATCAAAGACAGAAAAATCATAAAAGAATATTGTACCCAAAAAAAAAAAAAAAAAATCAATCCATATATATACACAAACCAAATTATCCAAAACAAAAAATAGATTTAAATCTGAAAATTAAATCAATACAATCATTAACAAAATACCCACAAAATTGAACAAACCTAGTTCAATCTCTCAACCATACCAATACAAACCCAGCTCAATCATACCAACACAAAGCAAAACATCTTGGCCTCTCTTTAAACCCACCAATGGATCTAGCCGTTCCAGACCTAGAAAACCTAGATCTACCCACAACCTGCGACCAAAAAAAAAAAAAAAAACTAAACCAACACCATTGATCTGACCCAGCCACCACAATCTCCACCTCCACCAATCTAGCGCAGCCATCAAACCTAACCAACCTAACCTTTTCTCTCCACCTACACCGATCTGGCATAGCCATCAAACCTAACCAACCCGATCTGGGTGTGCGTGTTATTACACATGTTACATGCTCACAAAGCCTTACAACATTGAGCACACAAACACATATACCCAGCACTTACCCTCTGTTTTGCCCTTTAACCTCCATATCTCATTTTTGTGGATCAAGTGCCATTCAAGATGCTCTTAGCTTGTAGATTGGAGAGTAGCTTCTGGGTTTGGGAGTAAAGAGATTTGGTTTTAGAGAGAGTGTTTGTTGATTTTGGGCTTAGGTCGAGAGTCTTGTGAGGGTTGGGTTCCACGGTGGTGTTGGCTAAGTTCCGTGGTGAAGCAGGGAGGCTGTGCCTCGTTTTGGATAAAAGAGAGAGAAGTCAAGGTCTAGAGAGAGATGGACTCAGATCAGGTTTTGGGTCTCAAGTGTTCGAAGTGTGTGAGATTTAGTTTGAGTGATAGAGAGATTGGAGGTGGAGGAAGCTCCGGCCATGGTGGCCATGGATCTTCATGGCCGAAGCTTCAGCACATAGGAGAGGAAAGAAAATGAAAATTAGATAGCATTGTCCACTTAATTCAGAAAAAAGAAAAAAAAATAGTAATTCTAAAGTTAGTAATTCAGAAGTTTTTGTCCCCATCATCCACTTCACCAACGTTAGGAAATTTCGGATCGCACATTAGGTTGATTACAAGAAGATGTGGAAATTATAAGACGGTGTGGATGGGTTTGTGGCTAGAGATAGTAGGTGCCAAAATGCCGATTGGGTAGCCGAACTTTATTACCCAGTAAGATAGGATGCAAAGTAGAGCAACAAGGTTGCTGATTGGGATTGTTTGCTGTTGGAGATTGGGCATAATGCTTCTGCAATGTAGTGATATTCCCTATTGTTTGTGATCTATATCTGTAAATGTTTATATGATTCGAATGAATTGATATTAGTATTGTCTTTAGATTTTATATTGTTATATTTAAAAATGATTAATATTAACCGATCTGGAAAGTTGTTTTCAATGTTTTTTTTTTTTTTTTTTAAATTCTAATCTTACTGGGTAATAGGTCTAGAGAAGGGGGACGGTGTTGGATTTATTTTCTTTGGAATCTTGGGTTGAATCAAAGCTTGCATCATTGGGTCTCTCATGCTTAGGTGATGGTGGCAGTATTGCAGAGAGAGGTGAGGTGAGGAAAAGAAGATGAGGAAATTACAAAGATTAAGGTTGCGTTTGAATTGACTTCAAACTGATTCCGGAAATGATTTTCCGGAAAATTGGGTGTTTGGTTTTCCTGTTGTGTGATGGTGGGTTTTGTGGGGGTGGTGGTGGAAAATAGTATTTTCAGGGTGTTACCAAAAACATGAAATTATTTTCTAGAAAAATTTTCATAATACAACCAAACACTTGAAAATATTTTCCTTTCCGGAAAATAGCATTTCCGGAAAATAAGTATTTTCCGGAAAATCACTTACATGAAACAAACACAGCCTAAGTGGGCTTTTTTTAAACCGTAGGATTAGTAAATTGCCATGTGTCATTTAACATTTCAATTTGAGTTTTTTTTTTTTTTTTTTTTTTTTTTTTAAATCTGACATGGCAGTATAGTTATTATTTATTATTCTGTTTGACACATTTTTCTATTAAAAGGATAACGGCAAAGACCAAATTAACACAGTATTAAAAAGGTTGGACCAAATTGACACAATTAAAAATTTAAGGACCAAATTAAAATATGTTATAAAGGATAGAGATCAACTTTATAATTTATCCAAAAGAGAACTTCTAAAAAAATTTAGAATTTTTTTGCCTTCATGTTCAAAAGAAAAATTACCGCTATGGTTTATCTCTAAAGTTTATCATTTTTTATTTGTTTGAAAATTTAAAAATTATATTCCTAAATTATAATAGATGCGAATTATTAACTTTTATCCTAAAAAATAGAAGAATCTTTAAGCACGTGTGTGAACGCGTGTTCAGAGGCTAGTGTATGTATGTATGTGCATATATACATATATATATATATATATATATATATATATTTATGGGAGAGCAAATAGTATTTCAGAAAACAAAGAGAACATTGCTTACATAGTTACATATATACCAGCGTACAATGACAAATCTCCCTCTCCTACCTCACATAAAATTGTTCAGAACAATGAAATACTTAAAATCGTTTGCTCTTCAATACGTCCTCCTTTCACCTTGCTCTTCCAAGTAAACAAAGCTTTCCTAGTATAACCTCCGATGAACCTGAATTCAAATACTTAAAATCTTTCACTCATGTAGCAGTGCCAATTCCATTTCCAATACTCCACGATGATGATGATATTAATAATAAGAATATTAAGCTCAGAGTTGAAGCTTCAACAGTACATGCAGGGGCGGAGCTACATGTATAACTGGGGGGAATGACTTTCCCAAAAATTTTCAAAATATTTTTATACTACAGATAAATATTTAACATTTTAATTATTAGCTTACAAATTAAAATGGGACTTGACCCCCACAAATATTTGAGTTAGTCCAATGATACTCTTAAAAAAATTGTCCAACGAGACTAGTAGTTATAAAGAAATTTTTTTTCCTAATATTCATTTTTTATTGTAAAATGTGTTTTTGTATTTGTTAAAGTTTTGAATAATTCATGTTGTTGAATATTTTATTAATTTAATTGAAAATTTATTCACGTATTTTGGTAGACAATTTGATAATTTATATTAAAAATGAAAACTTTAAGAATTCTCTATAGAGGATACTAAGTTGTGTGTATAAATGTCTATATTTGTGCATACTTATTAATAATTCATTTTAGGAAAATTTTGATACCATTTTTATAGAAAATGAAAAAAACTGTCAAAATATTAATTACTTTCTTTTTTCATTTCCCATAAAAACTTTCTTTAATTGAATTATTAACCAGTATCCTAAGAGCACTCGTTAGCATTTTCCTAATATCATAACTCATAAGTTGCCTCCTAAACAAAAATTTCTGACTACTTCCTTGGTACACGTGGCTGGAGCTGGAAGACCACCAACTACTATGTAATAAATCCAATTGCTAGCCAACGGCTGGCGCTACCTCTCTCCCTTCAAGCCAATTATTATTGGGTCAAGACATCGGATTCATCCACCACTATGACAAACTTAGTTTCAGGGTTGTGCGCATTGATCCACTTCAAGCAAGTGCAGTTTTCGCGAAATTGTAAGAAAGGAAGGTACAAATATTCTCATCAGAAACTGGTGAATGGAACAAGTCAATGGTGTTGTGTCCGGATCTCTTTGCTTGCCCTGGTGTTCCTCATAAAAATTTGCTTTTCTGGAGGACTATAAGTCGCGATAGCCTTATTAGTTTTGATCCATACAGCAGTCGTTTCTGAAAACGGTAGGGAGTGTCTCTGAACATTCAGATGAAGAAGATGGGAGTACTGTTCCAACGGTTACTCCCAAAACGGTGTCGTCAGTACAGATTTTTAAACACAAAACACGCCTAAAGCCAAACGTCGTCGTTCCTCATTAATCTAAACGGTGTCGTTCCTGTGTTACATGAATTATCAGTTTTGAGTGATAGTTAGTTATCTCACGTGTGCATTTCAGTTATTGCACGTGTATAGCTGTTCTAACTGTCTCCGTCTTTCTCGCGCTCTCTCTCTCTTCTGTTAGCTATATATTTTGTATCAGATACTCATAACTGTATTGTATTCTTTCTTGTCAACAATACCAGAGTTTGTTCAGTCTTATCTCTCTCTCTGTTTTCTTCCTCTAGTGTTTGTTACTCCACCAGTGAGTTTGAGTGTGTTTTTACAGTTTCTTCAAGCATCCTGTAAAATCGGATTTACCTATTCCATGGACGATTCGATGGTCTTGGGGTTTGTAAGGGCTACCTTAGGATAATTCAGGTTTTAGAGGAACCAAAACGAATTTTATGAGCGTGGGAGCTCAAGGACTATGATGAAGAAGAAGAAGGTAAATGGTTCTAGAAAAATGAGGTGCTTTTCAACCAAATGGTTTCAGAAAATTCTTCTAAGCTCACACAATACATATACCGTCAATATCCTGTGCTAGTTTGTCATCCAAATGATGGGGATGTTGTCTATTTCCCAATTAAATCTGCGAGGCATTTGAGGGTTGTGTCATGTAACATGCGGAGAAAAACGCTGGAAGTGATCTATTATAAACAGTTCACAGAGCAAGAGATCGCACCATAGAGCCATTGGTACTATGATGGTTTCTCTTTTGTGCTCCCTTGGTGGCCAACTCCCATATCTTCTTACTATTATTATAGACCACTATTTAGGTTTTGGTGGCTCTTGTTGATAGACCACTATTTAGGAGGCTTCCATTAATCTTGACTTGGCTGCTGCACTTGGTCTGCAGCAATCTAATTCTGTGTAGCCCGATAGTCCTCTAAATATTCCATTTCTCTTTTGTTTAGCCAACCTGGGTCATGAAATTTCCCACAGTGTATCACTCTATTCCTCTGAGTCCAGATTAGCCACACCTGAACCACCATCAACTCCAAATCTTCCCATGCCAACCGCTCCATTAAATACTCCATCAGCTGGAACATGTCAAGCAGGCCATGCTTTCCTTTCTGCAGCGATTTCAAGCTACCTGCCCACACATCCTGAGCAGCATCACAATCCTAAAGCACATGCATGGCTGTCTCTGGAAACCTGGTACAAATTGGATAAGCTGCATCCGCGATAATCCTTCTATTAACAAGATTCATCTTCGTTGGTAAAATATCATTGGAAGCTCTCCAGGAAAACACCTTAACTTTGTTCGGGATTTTAAGTTCCCATAGAGCAGCCCAAATCCTCCTCCCAGCACAATCATCAGAGCTCTCGGCCACATTTTCTCTTCGCATCAGTTCCCTAGCCACCTTGTATGCAGATTTGACAGTGAATAATCCCTTCTTATTAGGCAGCCAAAGTATAGAATCATCCACATACCGTCTACTTAAAGGAATTCTACATATGGCTTCAGCATCTTCCTTTTCAAACATCTCCATAATCCAATCAATCCTCCACAGATGTAACTCTTGACTTATTAGGTCCAAAACCAAAGCATCCCTGACATCCTCCTTAGCCGAATGAATGACAAAGTTTGTAGGATAATTAGGAATCCATTTATCCCCCAAAACCCGGATTGAATGCCCACTTCCAACCCTCCAACAACAACCAGATTTTAATGTAAGCAAGGCCGCCTTAATACTCTTCCACACATATAAACAATTAGGGGTCTCCTTGGACTCAAGAAAATGAGATCTTGGGAAATACCTTGCTTTCAGGCACTTGTACACTAATGAGTTAGTATCATGCATCAACCTCCATCCTTTCTTAGCTAACATAGCTAAATTAAAAGCTCTTAGATCCCTAAAACCCACTCCACCATCTTTCTTCGAAAGCGTCAACTTTTCCCAATTTTTCTAGTGAATTTTCCTTGCATTCCCAACTTGACCCCACCAAAACTTAGCACACATCGCATCAAGTTCATCACAAAGTTTCATAGGGAGTTGAAATACACTCATGGTATAAGTGGGAATAAACTGAGCCACCGCCTTAATAAGAACCTCTTTACCCGCCTTAGATAACATCATACCCTTCCAGCCCTGTAATTTTTTCCATATTCTATCCTTCAAGTACAAGAAAGTATGGTATTTATTTTGCCCTATTAAAGTTGGCAGCCCCAGATATGAATAATTTTCAAAATACTATTTAAAAAAATGTTTGAGAGACCATTTTTATTTTAAAGATTTAAAAAAACAATTTACAAAAGGTAACATACAAAATCTGTAGATTAATAATGATAAGATTATAGAGCACATGTATCATTTTTTAATATAATAATAAGTTTTTTTTTTTTTTTTTAAGAATCCAATAATAATAAGTTTTAAATTTGAAATGCAAGATTTTTTTTTTTGTGATAAAGATAAGATCCTTAAGAGCATTAGTATCAAGTGTACCAAATGTCAAATATTTAGCATTTAACACACCAAACACCAAAACACCTCTTACATCTCCAAAAAAAAAAAAAAACAAAAACCCTTACCTAGATATTTTGAATGCTAAAAATTTTAGCATGAATGAATAGTGTCATCTCAAATATGGAATGGTACGAATGAAATGCTAAAACACTTTCCCTATTTTTTTATTCTATTCATACAAATATCTGATTCTCTCTCTCACGAGAAAATACATCCTATTACGGGAGTATGTTTCTCTTCTCCCACAGCTGGTAAGACCCGCCAGCTATAGGTCCCACCAACTTGTGAAAGGGAGGAAGCATACACCCATAACAGGGTATACTTCCTCCTCTCTCACGGCTTGGGTTCTCTCTCTTAGTCTTCCTCCTCCTCTCCACTGGTCAACCTCTTCCTCTGTCATTGTTGCCAATCTCATCGTCGGCATCGCACGCCGCCTCCAGATCTCACCATTGGTATCACACACTGCCTCCAGATCTTACCCCACCGATCTCACCACTAGCTCTCTCACTCACGAACCTACAAACACTCTCTTCCATAGCCATTGCCACCTGTGTCTAGCCACTCACTATCTCACCCTTCATTGTTCTGAGTGTGGTTGGTTGTGACAGATTTTTTTTCCTTTGGTTATGGTGAATTTCAGCTGGTGATAGTGTTGTTTTCTTTTTTCCTCCTGTGGTGGGCTTATTTAATTTCCTCCAGTGGATTTGAGATTATTTTTTGTGTAAATTTGGTTGGATTTTGGTGGATTTGGGTTGTGGTCATGGTGACTAGTGTTTATGGGTGGATTTGGTGGCCGGTAGTGAAAAACATTTTTATTGGGTTTATGGATTTTAGAGGAAAATGAATTCTTTAATTGGTTGAATATATTATTTTAATGTGTTAAATATGAAAATAGATGATTTAATACAGGTATATTATAAAATAGTGTGTTAAAATAGATAAAGTAAGTTTTGACGCATAAAAATGACATTTTTGGGATAGAACGGTGCTAGTATTCCAATAATAAGTTTCAAGGTACTATTGCTAGGTCATCATCCCAATGATGGGGATATTAAGCAGAGAAAAACATTGAAAGTGATCTATGCTAGGTCATCATTCATGACACACTTTTTTTCCTTTTTAAATACTTCTCGGATCTCCATTTGTGCTCCCATGGTGGCCGACTCTCCTACCTTCTTCTCCCTTATAGAATTTTCTACTTGCTTGTATCTTTTTCTTTGGATTTATGTATTATGATTTGCCTATAACTATTATTTTATTAACGTTGCTATTGATAATCAATTTTTCCATCATCTAATTTCATGGTTGTGGAGACCTTTTAACTTTACAATTACATTATTAGGTGTGTATCTTAAGTATAGGCATTGATTATCACTTGTTCTGTTTTTACATTCAACAATTGACATCAGGAATCTCAGGATAGGACTTAATAACACAACTATCACTAACCATAAACAGCTTGGCCTTATGTTATAATATATTGATATCATGGACATACCTCTTTCATACATCTCTTCACTTGAAATTGAGAAAACAATGTAATGGGGAAGAATGAGAGATAAAGTTTTAAAGTAATGGAAAAGGTTGTCGAAGAAAAATATTAAGTAATAATTAATAAACACTTATCATTATCAACCTTAAATATTCTGCAAAATTAATCTCTACTTGGTTTTCAAATTAGAGTAAAATATTAGCAAAAAAGTAAAATATTTTTGGTTTTTGATTATTTTGTAATGGATGTTAGGATCATATTTTATTGTTATTGACTAATTATTTGATAAAATGCACTTTACTTGTAATTGGGTAAAACTAAGATAGGTTTAGTATTTTAAGAAACATGTTGTTCAAGTCAAGTATTAAGGACATAAAGATTGGTCCAAGAAATAAGTGAAGAAAAGCTGTTCATTAAGTCTTGACAGATAGCTCGACAGATGCCTGCTATCGAGGCTTAATGTGAAGCTCGATAGATAGCTCGACAGTAACTCGATTTATCGAGATTTATGATTTCAAAATTTACAGATCTGAAATTCAGCCCAGGCTTGTGTATTTGTTTAGGGTTTCTTTTCTCATAACCCTAAACATATATAAGGCTTATTTTAAGAGCCATCACACACGGATACAAATACCAAGAGACTTATTTTCTCTGTGAGAAGCTACTGTATTTGTACGCCATGGGGTTTTGTAACCAAGTGCTTCCTGATCTTCATTACTGATGAAGTGAAGAACTTTGCAGTCAACAACATCTGTTCAAGTTACTAGAATTAGTCACATACTAGGATCCGTGCAAAGGGTTAATCACAAATTAGAGGTTTGTGTATCAAAGGAAAGAAGGCTACTACAAGAACAAGTCCAATTGGGTATTGGAGCAAAGGTTCAACTATAGGTTAGTATTTCGGGATAGGCCAGGGTAGTTGGTAAGATTCTTTATACTTGTAATCATTTGATTGTTGATTAGTGGATTCTTGGGAGTAATGACCTTAAAATCACCCAGTGAGGTTTTTGCCTTGCAAGGTTTTTCCCATTTGTCAACAAATCACCATGTCTAATTTATTTTCCATTGTAGTATTTTTGGTGATTTGTTGGTCCCTTCATGATTTGCATGTAATTAAACATAATTAATCAACTTGGATAATTGAATTAATTAACCGGGGTCAAACTATCTTAACCCAACAAGTGATATAAGAGCAGGCACACTTTAATTAGGTTTTAATATTTACTGTGTGATCCATTGACCTTTACTGTTATGGATCATGGGCAATCCCTAATTATTCCTCCTTTATTTGATGGTACTAACTATGCATACTGGAAAGTACGCATGAAAGCCTTTTTGCAACCTTTAGATGAGAAAGTATGGCTTGCAATTGAAGTAGGTTAAAAGAAACCTAAAGAGCCACTTGCAATGTGGGATGATACTAAGATCAAAGCTGCAAACTTTAATAATAGAGCACTGAATGCTCTGTTTAGTACTGTGACCAATGAAGAATTCAAGAAGATATCTTCCACTAATAATGCCAAGGAAGCTCGGACTATTCTTCAGACTACCTATGAGGGCACAAAATCTTTTAAAAACTCCAAGCTCCAAAGGCTCACTACGAGTTTTGAGGAAATAAGGATGGATGAGGATGAGTCATTTAATGAATTCTATGCCAAGCTCAAGGACATGGTGAATTCTACCTTCAATCTTAGAGATCAAATTTTGAAGCCCAAGATTGTCAGGAAGATCCTCAGACCTCTTCCGAAGAGATTCCATGCCAAAATCACTGTCATTGAAGAATCAAAGGATCTTGACTATATTCCTTTGACAGAGCTGATTGGAAACTTGCAAACCTATGAACTAGGGTTAGCAAGGGTTGGCAAGGGTGGCAAAGGCAAGAACATGGCCTTGAAGACTAAGAATGATGATAACAATGAGTTGTCTGATGATGAGGATACCAAGTTAAAATCATATATCACCAGAAAATTCAAGAAGTTCATCAAAAATGCAAATGTCAAAGTAGTTGATAAGGATCACAAACAGTCTGTATTCTCTCAATTTAAGTCCTAAGAGAAAGGCAAGAGAGAATTCAAGGATGCTAGTCAAGGCAACAATGTTCCTACTGGACCAAAGTGCTATGGGTGTCAAGGATTTGGACACATGTAGTAAAAGTGTCCCACATATCTCAAATCCATTGGCAAAAGCAAAGCCATAGCTGCCCCTTTGAGTGATACGGAACTAGAGGCAGATTCTGATGAAAGTGACCAAGATGGGATAGTGAGTACTTTCACAACTACTGTTGAGTCCTCTAAGGAAGTAGTAGACCTAATTGATGAGGAAGAAAAGCTGATAGAATCAAAGTTTGAAAAGATGGATGATTAGGATGACATCCACACTACCTACACAAAGTTGTACAAGGTCTCTGAGAAGCATGAGAAGCTCTACAGGTTGGCTACAAGAAAGTTCAGTGAAGTGAAATTGGAATGTGAGGAACTCTACACCAAGATTGATGAAGCTAATTAGACCATTGGAGCACTAAGATTTGAGAACAACCTTCTAGTTCAAAAGACCAAGAAACTGGATGCTGAACTGTTTTAGGTTAAACCTCAACTGGAAAGGATTTTGAGTGCCAAGTTGGATGAAATGCTAAACTTCCAAAAATTTGCATTCGACAAAACAAGTCTTAGGTATGATCATTCCATCTCTTCTTGTAGTACCTCTTTTAATGCTTTAAATAGAGTTATTTTTGTTCCACTTGCTAATAATGATAGCTTTGAGGTAACTAATCCTAGAGCTGAAAATGTGAGTGAGGATAAAAATGATAAGGGAAAATCCATTCTAGGAGCACCCCCTAAGGTTAGTAAGAAAGAGACTAAGCAGAATAATCATTGCTCTACCAACAAGAAGTCTCTATCTAGGAAGCCCCACTTCTATCACTACTGTGGAGCATTTGGGCACACTCGTCCAAATTGCTATAAGTGGTTAGCCATTCAACAAAGCAATAGTGTGCCATCTCTAGGAAACAAAAATCAACTCCAACTCTCTTTAACCCCTCTTGGAGAACTTTTTAAGGCGGTCATGCTTCTCTCGAACTTCAATGATTTCAACTCTCCTCCTTATCCATCTGAACAAAGGTTCATGCAAAAGAAAGCCTCTCCATCTAGGTCTCTCATCTAAAAGGAAAAATATTCTAAGTGATTACTTCTCTTTTCTGATCTCTTGCATGGTTCATGTTGTGGTTTAAGTCAGTCTAATTTTGATACTCTATTTGTTTGTTTGTTTTGCTTTGTTTTAAGTTTTTTAATCAAAAAAAAGGGAAAAATATAAAAGCAGTGTGTGTTGGTGTATATTGGTTTTTGTGTACCTTTGATGGCCTTTGAAACAAAGTTTCTCAACTTTGTATCACTTGTAGTTTAGATGACCATCTTCATGCACAACTAATCAATGTAAGCTTTGTGGCTCTTTTATATGATTTGTATGATTTGGTTGATCTTTTATCTTTCATATCTTAAATCACTCTTTTTGACAGGAAGGACTAGAAAATCCTAAACATTTGTGTGAAATTCATAAAAGCCGTGTTCGGTAAGGTGTAGCACTTGCACAGCAAAATAATGATGTTCAAGCTTACATAATTGGGTACTTTCTTTTTTCTCTTATATGCTCATACATGATATGTTTAAAAGAAAAATATGCAAAGAACTTGAAAAGTAAAAAGAATCAAAATGCTTTTAATTTGGTTGTAAGCGTATTTCTAGGAGATGTGAGAGTTATATGATGTACCTCAAAAGTGATAGTCCCCATCAAACATTTATGATTGTGTGTGAATATATTTGATCCTCTTATATCATTATTGTCATATGATGAGACATTTATGCTTTCTTACAAAACTGTCACACACAACACGCATACCTTTTGCTACTCTGGATACTACTGTATAGATATAATGTGATTTGGCCATCACAAGAAATACATGTGGTAGTATATGCTCTCTAAACTATCTAAACTTGTTTTGCAATAAAATTGGTTAAACTTGTTTAATGTGTTTTTGATCTAGAAATGCTTTGCATATAGAGTTGAGGTTCTGTTTTAATGCTTAACATGCTCTTGGATTGCTTGTTTTGGTATGTATTTTGTTTGGATTCATCTTGTGCTGCTTCTCCTCCTTGAAAACCTCATTTCAAGCATCTCGATAACAGCTCGACACCTCCTTGATAGCTTCTTAATACCTTTCAATACATGCCTCTTCTATCAAGTTTTCTAGGTTTGTTATCGATGCCTCTCAACAGATAGCCCAATCCATTGAGCCAAATTCTTTAGAGTCTCTATCTACTCAATAAATGCTTGATACCTCCTTCAATCTATCGAGATTTTTAGCTGTTAATACCTCTTCGATACCTCTCGATCTATCTAAATTTTGTTCTTGATAGAAGCTCGATACCTCCTCGATCTATTAAGCTGTGTTTTCTTTATATACTTTTGAGGTCCGACCTAGTTTTGCATCTTCCCAAAACTCCCTCTATATCGTACTTCTTTGCTAGACTAGGGGTATTTCTTGAGTTTTCTGGTGGGCATCGTCCTCAAGTTGGATTGTTTTTACCTTGAGAATGTGGAGCTTTTAGACCCGTTTTGACTAGTCTTTTTCCCTTGATTCGCCGTTCTCTGATTGTTCATCACCTTGAGATGACTACTATAGAGTATAGGGATACTGATGTTAGGTCTAACGAACTAGAGACTCGTTTGTCATTGAGTGGTAAGTCTTCTAATAAAGATTTTGAAATCGTGATGTTGAAACCTTCATCGTCTTCAAAACCCTTTTCTTCTTCAAAACCCTCTTCTTCCTCATCTTCAATCCTTTTTCATACTCTCTCCGAGTCTTGCTTTTTGGAACAGAGGCACCTGAAATCTATATGAAAAAGGTTCCAATTCCCTATAGGGGTTGTTACAAGACTACCTCGTCCCATTGAAAAAGCTTGCTCCTTTGCATATGGTGAGGTAAGTTTTTATGAAGCTAACTTTTCATGTGGCCTTTACTTTCCTGTTCATCCTTTCATTATGCAACTTCTCTCTACTCTCAATGTTGCACCTGGCCAGCTCGTCCCTAACGCATGGAGGACGATTATTGGTTGTATGTCAATTTGGGTATTTGTCCATGATGGGGACATGATTACCTTAAACAAATTTCTTCACTTCTATCGTTTGAAACCTTCTACCCACTATGGGTATTTTGAACGCTTGCCTTAGAATAGGGAGTTTAAGATTGTCCATAGCTTTTCTACTTCCTTTTATGATTGGAAGTCACGATACTTCTTCGTTTCTGGATCCAAATGGGAAACCATGACTGACGACTTGTGGGGTGAGGTCCCATGGTTGCTAAGGAAATGGGAAATTCCCTCTCTTGGTGCATCTCTACACCTTTTCGTTAAATTAGCTATTTTAACTCGTCATTCTCTGATCTTTCCTAGTTGTCTTGTAGTTTTTGATTGTCCTGCATTGGAAGAGCATTATCAAGGATGAGTTTAAGCTGCTCTCAAGTTTGCTCTTACTATTGACGATTTTGACGATCTAGTAGATCCTTGTCATTTATACAAGTGTTGCCTTAGACCCGAACCTTCTGCATTTGTCTTAAAGAAGATTGCTCGTGAAGAGAAAAGTAGGTTTGACTTAATCTTCTTTCTTATTTCCTCTTTCTTTATAAAAGTTGAGTTTTTTAACCTTTTATTTTGCAGAAATGGATACCAGGTACAACAAGGATAAGTATGCTCGTGTGAAGAGTTTAAAGAATGAGCCTTTGTCCCTGCTTACTCCTGGATCGAAAAAGTGTAAGTTGGATAAGGATAAAGATGAAACCCCTGCCCCCTTATCTCTCTTTGGTACCCTATCTTCTCCTACGCCTTCCCTTGAGATGATGACCTTCACTCGTCCAACCACTAACTCTAAAGGGAAGGGAAAGGTTGGTAAGAATGTTTGGGAAGATCCTGCCATAGCCTTCGGACGAGCTCATAAAATCATTATTGATGATGAGCTTAGAGGCCTCTCGTCAATCCTTTATCATGAGCTGGTCAGCCGCCATATTCATAAGCTGGTCTAGGTATTTTACTGAACCACTTTTCGTTGCTTATCGAGTATTTACACCTGTTAAAAGTTCTGACCCTTCTTTCACTTTCCAGATTTTAGGTGAGTCTTTGTGCTTGACGACAGATTACCTGAACAGTGAGGAGAAAGTGGTGGTGGCAAATTCCAAGTTTGACTTGATTGAGGTCGAGAGTTCAAAGCTGAGGAAAGATTTGATCGAGGCAATGGACCAAGCAACGAAGGCCAAGAAAAGGTGAAGGAACTTAAGGACGCGCTAAAAGTGGAGAAGAAGTTCATCATTCAAAAGGACGAAGAATTTCAGACTGCCCTTTTAAAGACGGATGAGGAATGTGAGAAGGTAATATCCAAATTTCTTGAATCTAATTGGTTCTCTGATCTTCAATTCATGCAATACTTCAAGGGCTTCAAGTTTCTTCGTAGGTGGATGATGAAGCATCACAGCCAAGTAGCAGACTTTGCAAACCTAGATTTTGAAGCTATTGAAACCGAGATCCTTGCCGACGAGACCAAAGAAAAGGAAGATGAAACTGTTGCCGAGGTTGCCAATGCTACTGAAGGAGATGGTACTACTGCAGGTAGAGTTGCGGATGAAACTCATACAGATGAGGGCCATGTTGAGGAGGTCGTCAGTGCACCTTGAAAGAAGTTTTTATATAACCTTTTTTTTTTTTTTTCTTTTTTCTTTTTTTGGGTTGGTTGCCTCATGTTTTGAGGCTTTTAACTTAGAGACAATGGGTCCTCCTGTTTTAAGGATTTCAACTTAAAGACAATTAGTGCCTCCTGTTTTGAGGCTTTATTTTAGAAACAATGGATGTTTTAAATGCCTTCTTTTTTAAGGCTTTTGTCTTTATAAACAATGCACTTATTTAGGCTTTATTTACTTATTTAGCCTTTGCTCAAGAAAGTTTGTTATGGTTTAAACCTCGAAGTTCTCGTCTTGAGATTTTTGACCATTATATAGTATTCCTTTTGGAAATACATGTTTTAAACTTGAAGTTCTCGTACTTATGATTTATACTCATTGTTAGATGCTTGTGATTTAAACTCATTGTTTGAGTTTTTACTATGTTTTGTGATTTACACTCATCGCTTGAGTTATTACCATGCCTATGATTTACACACGTCGCTTGAGTTTTTACCATATTTGGTGATCATTGCTCGAGTTATTACCACACTTATGATTTAAACTCATCATTTGAGTTTTTACCATATTTTGTGATTTTACTTGTCACTCAAGTTATTACCTCACTTGTGATTTAAACTCATTATTTGAGTTTTTACCATATTTTTCCACTAGAGTTATTACCACACTTATGATTTAAACTCATTATTTGGTCATGGATATCTCCTTCTCATCTTTGATCTTAACTTAACCTCAAAGCTTTGTCAAACTTATTGAAAAAGGGATGGCTTACAGAGCCTTATTATTTCATGCATCCTCATTTATGAAGGGATTACAAGGAAATTACTGAAAATAACTTGATCAAAATACTTGAAGGAAAAGAAATACTTAAAGGAAAAAACAATGAAATCTCGCTTATTTGATGCATTGTTAGATGAGGTGCTCTTACAGACAAAGCTTATTAAATCAAGTACTTCTCATTGATAGTACTTCTTGAGATGTTCCACATTCTAGGGACATGGCAGTGGGTTGCCATCAAGGTCCTTCAGGTAATAGCTTCCCCTTCTAGAGTAACGGACGACCTTATATGGACCCTCCCAAGTAGGTCCCAACTTCCTCTGAGCTGGGTCCTTAGTAGCTTATGAGACTTTTTGTAGTACCATGTCGTCGGGGTTGAACCTTCTAAGCTTCACCATCTGATTGTGGTACTTTGCCATTTTTTGTTGATACTGAGCCATTCTTAGGGCTGCCTCATCTCTGACTTCAAGCAAATAATCCAAGTTGAGTCCCAGCTCGTCATTGTTTGTACCTTCGTCATAATGAGCTCACCTAAGACTAGATACTCCTACTTCAACGGGAATGACTGCTTCGGTATCGAAAGCCAATTGAATGGAGTTTTTCCTGTTGGTGTTCTTGCTGTCATCCAGTAGGCCCATAACACCTTATGTAACTTTTCTATCCATGCACCCTTTACCCCCTCAAGTCATGCCTTGATGAGTTTAAGCAAAGTACGATTTGTTACTTCTGTTTGTCCATTAGCCTGTGGGTGCCTAGCTGATGAATAATGGTTTTGTATCCCTAGCTTTGCACAAAATTCCCTAAATTTCGACTGTCAAACTGTCAACCATTATCAGAGATGATCGTCCTTAGGATTCCAAACTTGCAGACAATGTTCTTCTAGATGAAGCTTTGTATTTTGCCTTCTGTGATTACTATTAGTAGATCTGCTTCGACCCATTTGGTGAAGTAATCAATGGCAACGAGCTGGAGCTTTACCTACTTCTTCCTTCGAGGAGTGGACCAACGATATCGATCCCCTATGTGGAGAACGGCCAAGGTAAGGAAATGCTCGATAGTAATTCTCCAGGTATATGCTACTCATTTCCGGGTCGTTGACACTTATCACATTTTTTGACAAGTTCAACCACATCTTTCTGCATAGTCGACTAAAAGTAACCTACCTTGATCGTCTTTCCCACCAAGGAACGAGGTCCTGAATGGTTTCCACATACGCCTTTATGGATTTCTCGCAACACATATGTTACTTCTTCAGGAGTCAAGTATTTCAAGTATGGCAGTGAAAATCCTCTTTTGTAAAGTTCACCATTCATGACAGTGAATCTGGCTGCCCTAACTCTAACATTCTTTGCTTCTAATGGGTCAGATGGGAGTTAATAGTCCTTGATATAAGAAATGATTGGATCCATCCAAGTACCGGGTTGCTGGATTGAAAAGGTATGCAGCCCGTCAATACTAGGGCTTGTCTGGACTTCCATGAGCAACTCTGTCGCCACTAAGGCATCTTCAGTAGAAGCTAGTCTAGCTATCTCGTCGGTAGCTGAGTTGTTCTCCCATGGGATTTGCTTGACCTTGACGTCATCGAATTCGTTAATAAGCTAAGTTGTTAACTTGAGGTACTTCTTCATTCTCTCTTCCTTCGCTTTATATTCGTTGGTCATTTGGCCAACAACCAAATTTGAATCAGTCTTTAATTTCAAATTCCTAACCCCCAAGGCCTTTGTAATTCTTAAGCTAGCGAGGACTGCTTCATACTCTGCTTCATTGTTCGTTGCTGTAAATTGGAATTGAACTCCATACTTAAGGGTGTCTTTCTCAGGTGATGTCACAATGATATCGACGCCCACGAGACTTGTAATAGACGAGCCATCTGTGCAAATTGTCCAATATTCTACTTCTTGATCTAAGTCAGGAAGAGTAAACTCTGCAATAAAATCTACTAGAGCTTGAGCTTTTATTGTTGTTCTTAGCCTGTATTCAATATCAAACTGGCTTAGCTCAACAGCCCATTGGATCATGTGCCCTGTAACATCTGGCTTGCTCATTACTTTCCGGATTAGCTGGTTTGTCATTACCATGATGGTATGAGCTTGGAAGTATGGACGAAGCTTCCTTGAAGCCATGATTAGTGAGAAAGCCATCTTCTCTATTCGTGGGTATTTTGCCTCTGCTCCCTTAAAAGCCTGACTTGTGTAGTACATGGGTCGTTGTATTTTGGATTCTTCATGGATTAACGCCGAGATGACGGTTGTTTGTTACACAACAAGATACAAGAACAACTCTTTTCCTTCGACTGACAGGCTCAACAATAAAGGCTTTGCTAGATACTCCTTGAGGCTCTAAAAGGCTGCCTCACACTCGTCCGTCCAATGGAAGGCCTGTTTAAGAGTTTTAAAGAATGGAAGACACTTATCAGTGGCCTTTGAGACAAACTTGTTTAATGTTGCCACTTGTCTTGTCAGCCTTTGCACTTCCTTAACTATCTTTGGGGAAGTCATGTTAAGTATTGCTCTGACCTTCTTTGGATTTGCCTCAATTCTCCACTTCCCGTTGGACTTTTTTACCATGACAACATTGGCAAGCCACTCGGGGTAGTAAACTTCTCCAATAAATCCAGCAACTAAGAGCTTCTCCACCTCTTCCATAATTGCTTTGTTCCATTCTTGGGCAAATACTCGTCTCTTCTATTGGATGAGTTTCTTCATTGGGTCAACATTAATACTGTGCTCTATGACCTGTTCGTCAATCCCAATCATATCTTCGTGGCTCCATGCAAAGATGTCTAGGTTCTGTTTCAGGAACTTCACTAGCTCGTCTTTTAAGGACCGTTGAAGCTCCTTTCCTACCTTAGTAGTTTTGGATAGATCTCCTTCCACTAGTTCGATGTTTTTTGCTTCCTCCATGGGCTTGGGTGGTTCTTCCTCTACCATCCAAGTGTGATTCTCTCTGGATGCCAAGACTACCCGGTAACATTCCCAGGCTAAAAACTGGTCTCCACGTATTTCTCCAATCCCATGAGGGGTTGGAAATTTTACTTTCAAACAATATTTGGAAGTTGTAGCCTTAAGGAGGTTAAGGGTCGGTCGTCCAATAATCTTGTTATAAGATGACGGGCAATCGACGATTAAGAAGTCTACCATCCTTGTCACCTGAGCGGGGTATGTCCCTGTTGTAATCTACAATGAAATGATACCCTTTGGATAAACATAGTCTCCACTGAAACTGACCAGTGGGGATCCGAAAGGTTTGAGGCGTTTTGGACCCAACTTCATCTGCTACAATGTCGTTATGTACATCACATCTACCAAGCTTCCATTATCCACCAATACTTTTCGAGTGTTGTATCCTTCAATTGTTAGCATGATGACAAGTGGGTCATCGTGTAGCTACTTGATCCCCTTGACATCTCGCTCAGAGAAAACAATGTCGTCATTCCCGATACAATGATATTTTGCTATTGGGAATTTAACATGAACACTATTTACTTGCCTTTGGACAGCCTTTCTCAGGGATTTGTATGACCCTTCGACAACCGGTCCTCCAATGATCATCCTTATTTCTCCTACGATTTGCTTGGAA
Organism: Quercus robur; assembly: GCF_932294415.1. Classification (NCBI taxonomy): domain Eukaryota; kingdom Viridiplantae; phylum Streptophyta; class Magnoliopsida; order Fagales; family Fagaceae; genus Quercus; species Quercus robur. The sequence continues at coordinate 10,410,231 of NC_065538.1, read as the reverse complement.
TTGTCTCGATCTTCTTCCTTATGGTAGTAAGTAGACTTTTTTTCTGTTCGCTGGTGGGCCCGGTAATCTTTCTTTACAAACTTTTGAAGCTTTCCTCTTTGGATAAACTCCTCTATCTACTCTTTCAAATCTCAGCACTTGTCAGTATAATGACCATGGTCTTTGTGGAAGCGGCAGTATTTCTTTGTATCTCTCCGCTTTGAGGACAAGCTTAAAGGTTTGGGCCATTTCAGCGCTTGGTCGTCCTTTATCTGTATGAGAATTTTGTCAACGGGCATCAACGAAGGAGTGAAATTCAACTTCTTCTTTGACGATGTCTCTAGACCACCTTTATTGGCTTTGGTATCTGTGAGGTTATCCTTATGATCTCTCTTCTTGCTCTAGGACTCAGTAGTTTCTTCCTTCTTTTGCTTACCCGTCAATCCCTTTGTAGTTAGTGCATCTTCCCAATTCATGTATTTTTGCACTTTGAATAGCAAGTCCGTCATTGAAGTTGAAGGAGTTTTCCCTAGAGAGAAAACTAGGTCAAGATTGTTCAACCCTGCTTGGAAGGTTGTCATTATCACCTGTTCATTTGCTTCGTTAATTTCTAACACTGCTTTATTGAAACGTTTTACATACTCTCTCAGGGTTTCTCCTTCCTGCTGTTTCATAGTTAACAAGTAAGAGGTGGGCCTCTTATGGCATTGACCCCCCATGAAATGATGAACAAAGGAGTTGCTCAGCTGATCAAAATTTGTAATAGATGCTATAGGTAATTTACTAAACCAAACCCTTGCTGCTCCCCTAAGGGTGGCTAGGAATGTCTTGTAAATAACTTCATCTGCAGTCTATTGGAGGCTTAGAATTGTCTTGAATGCCCCTATGTGATCCAAAGGGTCTTTTGTGCCATCATAAACTTCTAGCTGAGGGAAACAAAATTTGGGAGACAAGGGGCACTCTAGAACGTTGGTAGTGAAGGGTGAGTCTGTTCTTTTGATCATGCCATCAAGGTTTACAGCTGTCTTACCCTTTATGGCATTTTTAACTTCATCTAGCTCTTTCCTCATGTTCTTCATCATTTGATCACTGCCACGAGTTGACTACACGGTGTATTTTTAAGTTTCTCTTCTTTTATTTCTTGGGCTCTAGGCTTCATTGTCATTGTTGTTGCGGTTATGCCAAGACTATAACAGACTCGTGCCCTCAGGACGTGCCTTTCGCTTCACGTTTTCATTCTGTTTTATCAATTCTTGCACATTAGCTGTCAGTGATTGAATTTGTTAAGCCATTACCACTAGATCTGGTGGTGCAATAACGTTTGAGTCTATCGGTTCTGCGGAACTTAGTCAACAGGGAGTTCAACGACTTATGTTTCGGATTCCCATAGACAGCGCCAAACTGATGAAGCACGATTTCACATCATCAGTATGTCCTTCGTCAGTACGATGGACAACCTGAGATCTTGTGTAAGAGAAAACACTAAATAGATAATGACACCAATTTGGGGCCTACCAATGATCCTCTGTTGCTTAAGTTAGTTTCAACTATTTAGGAATCTCAATTCTGTAGTGTGTAAATCTTGTCCCTTTTACCTATCTTTCCTGGCTTTATATAGCCTTATGCTGAGTTAATGCTTAGTCTCACGTTACACTATAGCTGGAGGATTTAATGCTCAATGATGGCCATTTAATCCCAACGTTTGTTGTTTGTAACCGACCTTTAACTGCACATTATTGGACGGAAATAAAAGTTTTGTGCTCATTTATCACTCAATCATGAAATGCTGTCTGGACTTAACGCATTTACGCTTGTCCACACTTTTACTCGTCATTGTTATAAACGGTTTGCGAGTTACAAACGACTTTTCATGTGCTACTCGTCATTTACAATTTCAGAATTTCCGGATCTGAAATTCGGCCTAGGCTTGTGTATTTGTTTAGGGTTTCTTTTCTCACAACTCTAGACATATATAAGGTTTATTTTAAGAACTGTCACAGACATATACAAAAACCAATAGACTTATTTTCTTTGTGCGAAGTTACTGCTGTTAGGACATATGTGATTTGATGTTAGGAACATATGTCAATATTTTATATAATTGGCTAATCCTTTAACAAAATACACTTTACTTGTAATTGAGTAGATCTAGGATGTGTTTAATGCTTTAAGAAACAAGGTTTCAAGTTCAAGTGTTAAAACCATGTAAGTCTGTCCAAGAAACAAGTGAGAAAGTGTTGGATTTTAAAACTTGACAGCTAGCATCTATCGAGGTTTAAAACCTACTGAAGCTCGTGGCTCGACAGCTAGCATCTATCGAGGTTTAAAAAGCTGTGAAGCCTGAAGCTCGACAGCTAGCTCGATAGATACCCTATTTGTCGGGGTTTATGAAATTCAGTTTTTGAAGCTGATTTTTCATCCAATCCGTGAGTACATGTTTAGGCTTTCTTTTCTCATAATCCTAAACATATATAAGGATTATTTTAAAGGTCGTCACAGCTGATGCAACTTAATGCAAAAGTTTTTCACAAGCATATTGTGACTAAGGACATATGCCCTAGTTCATCTTTCTATTGAAGAAGCTGCTGCGTTTGTACGCCGTAGAGTTTTGTAAGCAAGGAGTTTCGTGATCTTCATCGTGTTGATGAACTGAAGAACTTTGCAACCAACATCTTTTTCAAGTTGGTGGTTAGTCACATACTTAGATCCGTGCATTGATTGGTTAGTCACGTACTGGGAGCTGTGCGTTGAAATGAGAGATTGTCACTACAGAACAAGTCCAATTGGGTATTGGGGTAAGGGTTCAACTGTAGGTTGGTATAAGGTACTGGGATTCTTTTACTTGTAACCGCTTGTTTTAATAATAGTGGATTCTCAGAAGTGGTGACCTTAAAATCACCCGGTGAGATTTTTGCTGTATAGGTTTTCCCCATTTGTAAACAAATCACCGTGTCAATTTATTTTCCGCTGCATTTTTAGTTTAATTGGTGATTTTTTTATACTACCACGCATCTTGTATGTTAATTTGATTAATTAATAAACTTGGCTAATTAATCAATTAATTCATCACAAGAGGTCAGTACATTCTTGGCCTGTCAACTGCGTTTGTACGCCACAGGATTTTGTAACCAAGTGTTTCCTGATCTTCATTGTTGATGAAGTGAAGAACTTTGCAACCAACAACATCTATTCAAGTTACTAGAATTAGTCACATACTAGGATCCATGCAAAGGGTTAGTCACAAATTGGAGGTTTGTGCATCAAAGGAAAGAAGGCTACTACAGGATTAAGTCCAATTGGTTATTGGAACAAAGGTTCAATTGTAGGTTGTTATTTCGGGATAGGTCAGGATAGTTGGTAAGATTCCTTGTAACCGCTTAATTGTTAATTAGTGCATTTTTGGGAGTAGTGGCTCTAAAATTACCCGATGGGGTTTTTTCCTTGCAAGGTTTTCCCCATTTGTCAACAAATCACTGCGTCTAATTTATTTTCCGTTGCACTTAGTATTTTTGATGATTTATTGGTGCCTTCATGATTTGCATGCAATTGAAGCTAATTAATCAACTTGGGTAATTGAATTAATTAACCGGGGTCAAGCTATCTTAACCCAACAATGAAGAATGAGATATTTGAACCCTATACATCTCTTGAAAATGATATATTTTGTCCTTCTAGGTGGGGTTCATCTATCACTATGACAAAAATCATAGCCATCTTAGTTACAGGGTGGTGCACATTGATACCAAGGAAGTTAATTTCGTACTGTACTAGCCGGTACCACCGGAATTTGCCATACCGGTGCTTAGGCCAATATAGAAATGCTCTTGTTTTGTTTCGGTTTAAATACTGGCTGTACTGGAGCCATTATGGGCATATCGGGATAAATACTAGGTTTCGGCCGGAAAATAAATACCGGGCGAAACAAAAAAACTCAGAAAACCCCCCAAATTTCAAGATCCACCTCCTCACTCTTACCTCGGTTTTTCCTCCTCTTTTTCGTATTTGTCTCTACTACACATTTCTTCTTGTTTTCCTTTGTTTCGCTGGCCTCTGTTTCTACAGCCCCTCCATCTTTTTCATTTATTTTTCAACCTGTGTCTGTCTCTCTTTTTAGTTTTGGTACACTCACTTGAAAGTAGAAACTAAGTAGTCAATCAAGAAGCAAGTGACAAGACTTCAAAGCAAAACGCGTGGAGGTGAAAAAAAGAATGAAAATAAATAAACTTATAATGAAAGACTAATGGGCTACAACTGTAAGCAAGATGTGTGGAGGTGAAAAAAAGAATGAAAAAAAAAATCCTAATGAGTTAGGACTTCCAGTAGTTGACTGGATGGGTGTAGGACTTGGAAACTTTACACATTTCAAACAAGAAAAAAAATTATTGGTAAACGTAAATCATTTCAATTTTTTTAAAGGTTCAATTTTTTTTTTTTTTGTCCGAAAAGTATTTCAATCTAACAATTCTATCTGTTAGTCTTTAAATATTTATGAGCTTTTAATATATCAATTATTAAAGGAGAGAGAGTAGTGAGTTAAGGAATAAAAGAGGGCTAAAAAAAAGATATTGACAAGGTTGAAGAGATATGAGTAAAAAAAATATTAATGTTTGTTTTAGTAACTTATTATAATTTTTAAAATAAATATTTTAAAAATTTTAGCTATGGCTCCTCTATTATAACATGCATTTTTTGTGTTTTGGTGAAACTAAAATAGCTATATAGTTATTTAACTTCATTGCTGCTAATGCTCTAACTCCACCAAAAAATATAAAAAGTTGCCAAAGTTAGGGCTGTCCATCCAATCCGACGACCCGACCCACTCGAAGATTCCGACCAGATCCGACCCGAAAACTGGCCAACCCGATTAAGTCACCGGTCGACGGTGGGTCATTTGTTCCAAAAACCGACTCCAGCAGGTCGGTCTCGGTTTTCCTTCCCAAAACCCAAAAAAACCCGATCCGACCGATGTACTAAGATTTCCATCAAAAAATTTCCAGATTCCGGCAGAAGTTTCCAGAATTCGGCGATATTTTCCAGATTCTGGCCTCAATTTTCCAGATTTCGGCCTCAAATTTCCAGATTCTGGCAACAAACTTTCATATTTCAACGACTTATCAAGTAGATCTAGTGATATTTCATCCAAATCTAGTGAAATCTCACCAGATCTAGTGAGATCTCACCAAATCCGGTTAGATCTCCGCCGGATTTGGCGTTTTTTCGCCTGAAATCAACTATTTTGGCTGGATTTTTCGCTGTGGATGGTTCTGATCGAACCGACCGTGTTTCCGGCGCAAAACCGACCGCACCGATCCAACTCCCTCGCCGGTCGGCGGCGGGTCAGGATTTTCTCAACCCGATTCTATCGGGTCGGTCTCGGGTTGGGCACAAACCCGACCCAGACCGACTCATGGACACCCCTAGCCAAAGTGATAAACTATTGAGTTATTAGAAATATAACTTTGTATATTGTATAAAATAGTAAAAAATAACGGTAAAACCGAAACGGTATACCAGTATTGACCGGTATCCAAAATATATCGTACCACTGACCAAACTGATACAGCCTTCGGTACGGTATTGACTTCCTTGATTGATACACTTGATGGAAGCAACAAATGGGACGAAAGAAAGGTGTGTGTATATATATATATATATATATATATATATTTATTTATTTATTTATTTATTTTCTCATCAAAAACCAGTAAATGGACCGAGTCAAGGTGTTGTGTAAAGGTCTCTTTTCTTGCTCTGATCTTATCAAGTTTGTTCCATTCAACAACACATGTTGCTGTTTCTTTGAACATCTTGTAAAATAGAACCTATCCCATGGAAGTTTTGATGGTCTTGCCATTTGAAACAACTGACTGAGGATAATTTAGGTTTGGGATAATCCACAAAAAGAAAATGTACTCATATGGGAGCTTAAGGACTATAATAAAGGAGGCAAATGGTACTAGAACCAAAAAATATTAATGGAAATTAACAAAAATAAATAAACAATTATATATATATAGATAATTACGACATGATATTAATCCTACAGGTTGAACCCTTTCTCCCCTAAACCCCTAAGCACTATATATGGGGAGGTGCCAATTTAGTTATAAGGCCCTTGGCATAATAGATACACGAGCTACAGTAACCGTGTAAATATACACGTTTACTGTAGCTAATATGTATATTTACACATTTTTACACCCATTGATGTAGGTGTTTTTTTTACTCAAAATGTGTAAAATGGGTATCTTTTTCTATTTTAAAAGACTATACAAGGGCTGATGTGGTTGCTCTAACACACGTATAGTCCTTTACAAATTGACTTTGACCCTACATGTAATCTAGAGGCCTTATCACTAGGAACTATTATTGGTAGAAAGTAAAGGAAATATATATAGTGGATTTTTGGTGTGAGATATTAATGAGAAATTATTAGATATTTTTAGTTTTTTTTTTTTGGTTGGGTACCATTATAAGTTTTTTTAAATTATTTGATTATTGAGTAAATGGTACTTAAAAAATTGTTTTAGATGATATCTAAGGATTTTTGAGGAAGTGTTAGGGAGAAATTCTTTTGTGGTGAGCTAGCTGAGGTAAGTAACCTTATCCTAATTGGTTTTATTTTGCTAATATTATTGTATTTTAACTACTAAAAATTGTTTATAATTGTTACAATTTTATTTCAATTGTATTACTAATCTAATACTATATATAATAGCAGAAGCCTTTAACGAGGTGCTGCCACGTTAGGAAAAGACCCCTTCAAATGCTGCCACGTCTACAGTTTAAAGGCTCGCATGTCACATTGTTTGAGGACTCTTTACCAAAAAAAAAAAAAAAAAAAAACTGTTTAAAAACAGTCACACGTCAAAAAACAAAATCTGAACGCAGCCCAAAACTGTTCATGCCCATCTTCTATTTATTTTATCTGAAACAACGCAGCCCAAAATCCTCCAATCTGTCTTCTATTTCTTCTTCTTCATCCCCCAAATCTCAAATAAACCCTTCAAAACCTCATAAATCTCCCCTCAGAGCCTTCCTCTGCATCTCCAACATCCCCAACCACCGCCTGTTTTCCATTCCCAAGATTCTGCCTCTTAAACCGTTTACAAGGTTTAGGTTGGCGTTCACAATGTCTGAGTATCGGTGGTATACACTATTTTTGGCATGCCGACAAATTGGCGATTGAGACGAATCAAGTTTCAAGGACTAAAACAGTTTCATTGGGGAGACGCTATGTTGTATTTGCTTAATGGGTTTTGGCCAGAATCATATCGGCGTCGGGTAGATGATACGGTGTGTTGGCTTTTGTTTTCGATTTTGCTATTACTCTTGCTCTACCTCTGTATGCCGTTTGGTTTCATTGGGGTTGCTCTGCACTGCTTTTCTGTTTAGTTGCATTGCTCTGTGTTGGTTTTGCTTTTTTGCCATTTACTCTCTACGATTCTCATGTTACCCTATGTGGGTTCAATCCCTTTTGTTTTGTATTTTCCCCTAATCATAAGGACTCGAGGTTTTGGTAAATGGTAATAAGAATTGGGGTGACATGAGGCTTTTATTGTTGTTCTTAAATTCCTAATTAACGTTAAGAGTTTCAGCATATTTGATAGTTTGATTGTGGCTTAGCCAATTTTATAGAAATTATGCTTCAAAAACGTCAAAAGGGTACTAAGCAGATTGCATCAAAGAAGAATACAATTTGAAGTCTAATGTCTCAATGTATTTTATAAATAACATACTCTTACAAGCAAGACAAACAAATGGACGTACTACATTACCCTATGAATTTTAATGAATTTCATTGTATTATTAAGTTTTTTTTTTTTTTTTTTTTTTTTTTTTTTTTTTTTTTTTTTTTTTTTTTTTTTTTTTTTTTTATAAGAAGAGTAAACTAAATGTATTGTTAAGTTATTGTATGTCATCTTCTTTGTACATATTGCCATGAATTTTTCTGGAAAATTACATTGTAAATAAAGCTGGATTGTTTCTTCAAGATTGCTGGCTTTTGTAAGTTGGGTCAATCATATTAACAAGTCTGGTTTATTTATTTATTTTTTCCATTAATCCTTCTTTTGCTGCTATGGATTACCTCCACTTTTGGATGATTCTAAATCACATCATGTGACTAAGATTGGTTTGAAAATGTTACTGATAAAAGGGGTTGGTATGTTACTAGGGATAAAGTCTAAACTTTCATTGATAGTATTCCCCCTCTCCCCTGGTATTGAGTCCATTTTTTAAGGCTTTTGCTACTGGAATAAGCATTAAGTTATGTTTTTATATTAAGGTATATTTTTATACTTTTTTGGTATCATTTTTTTATTTAGCATTGGAGTATTTTTTGTTAAGATAGAAGTGGGATTAATGTATGATTGTGTACGAAATTTGTGAGGACTTTCTTAGTGACTTCTCCTCCACTATAGAGTTATGTACATTTTTTGTATGTACCCTTGGTCTGTCTGATTGGAAGCCTTTTATTCTGGTTTTTCTTGGGTTTGAAAGGTGGTTTGGTCTGGTAATAGACACATAATTAATTAGCTTATAGTATGCATCTTAGAGTTTGATAGGCTTCGTATTTTGGATGATGTATGTCACATTGTTGGGCTCTTCTACTTAATGAAGATTTGGAATTTTTTTGGGGAGAATACTAAAAAAAATCAAGTATCTGCAATATTTCATTATGCAGCACTAATACTTGAGGTGGTAGATAATTTGCAGTTGGTTCATTGTGATAACTTTTTTTTTCCTCCCTCCAATCTTTCTCTTATCAATTTTTTTTTTTCTTGCTCAGGTCAAAGCTGATTGATTGTGTTATGTGGAATCTACAACTGTATAGGAACCTTGCTCTTCTATAGTCTTAGAGTTAAGATGAGGACAGGTTCCATGTGCTTTTCCATCTTGCAAGTTCCTAGATGCAGAATCCCCACATTAGCTACTTTTTGGAGGGAAAGCTTCCACAGTTTGAGTAGGACTGACAAAAATAGTTCTATCTTTAGGCTACTTGGTTCTAATATCTATGGGCTTGAGAGAGGTTACATTAGGAAATGGACTCGAAGTCCTGTATTTACAAACGCAGAGGAAGGAAATAAAACCACCCAGCAAAGTAAACCAAGCAACATTGGGCATGAAATTTTAGATGGAGTGGTTTCAAAAAGTGATACATTTAGTGTAAATAAGACAGAGATTAGTCAATTCCACAATACTGAGTACTGTGAATCATAAGATTTACTTCCTATAGATTATTGAAATAAAACAAAAAATATATATGACTACACAATAGAGAAATATAAGAGAAAAACTGATTACTTTCAAAAGAATAATCCACGGTATGATTGTTTTTATTGTGTATGTCTTAGTGTTTTGGATTTGAGTACTTATAGATGATTTACTTTTATTTATTTATTTTATGAATAGATGATTACATAATAATGGGTTTTATGAATAGATGATTACATAATAATGGGTGAAAAGTTTTATAAATTCCATAACTTGGGTGTGCGTATAATCTAATATATTTGTTTTGTTTATCACTATAAGGGTTGTTTTTAACATATTTTCTCTATATCATTGCAGCTTTTTAGGGATTGTGAGCTTTTTCTTTTTCTTTTTTTGTTTTGCAATTGAAATTTAGGGCCAAGATTAAGATTCGATGTCGTTTTTATGGGTTATGCCTTATGAATTGGTTTGGTTTTAGAATTTGAGATTCCCATCTACTATTGATTATGCATTTTATTTGTTGTAGGTGGAATTTTTTTTTTGTTTATATGTTGCGGCTTGATTATTCACTACAGCTTTTTCTTTTTCCTTTTGTGATTAAAAAGTTGGATTCAATGTCCCTTTTAAGGGTTATATATTGGTTTGGTTTTAGAATTTGAGATTCCAATGTACTATTAATTATGCATTATTATTTGACTAATATTTTTTTGACTTTCTGTTTCATAAAACTGTAGCCATTTTTCTCTTTTAAACTTTTTGGTTGTAAAATTTTCTCTAATCTCATGGTTTAATTCATTGTGGTTCCTAGGAATGGTAGATTTGGTATTTGAAATTGTGTTGCAAGTTTTAATTCGATGTGATTTATTGTGGTTCCTAGGAATAGCAGATTTGCTATTTGAAATTGTCATGTAAGTTTTAATTGCTTAAAGTCAGATTCTTTTTTTAGTCTCTCATAACAAGGAAGTACACACATGATGTGACTTGAAGAAACTAATTTTTAAAATTTTTAGGGGATATTGGACACTATATGCTTAAATATATTACATTATTTAAGTTTGAATATATGTAGTAGAAGTATGATAACTAAGTTTATGTTGGATGCAAAGTTCATTAATCTGTAAAATGATCCCGTGCATTGCGCGGGTTAAACACTAGTTTAAAGTAAAGAATAAAGAATTATCACAAATATATTAGAATACTGAATATATGATTATATATATATATATATGTATGTATTTGAATTAGATATATATTTTTTTTTGAACTCTAATTTGATATATATGATTTTGGATAATATAATTATATTTTGACACTAATACCCAGCCAATGGGGGTTATTCATTGGTATCAAAACTAGTTTTATCTAGGGCATCACGAGCATATCGTGTTTCTCGACCTAGATAATGGGGAATATACATTAGCACAAAACTAATTTCTTCTGAATCTGATGCCTAGTCATGGGGATATAGCGTGACCATAGTCATAAATATATAAGATTTTTTTTTTTTTTTTTTTGAGAAACCAGACCCAAAGTTGGGCTGGGCTTTTATTAAACTTTAAAAAGAAAATCAGGAAATATCATCTAAGACCAAAATGGCTACGTCCTGAGGGCAGTCTTCCAACCAAACTTGCAAGCCTAAACCTGACTTAGCATGTTTGGCCAGAGAATCAGCTACTCTGTTACGAGACCGATTAACATAGCAAAATCAAAAGAAGAAAAAGTGGCAGCTTGAGCAAGGATGTCTCCAATAATATGGCCATACGAGGAGTGTTCTGTGGCACCAGCTGTGATGGCGTTGATAACTACTGCTGCATCACCTTCGAAAGTCACCTCATGGAGTCCGATTTCAGCGGCAAATTGCACAGCTCTTCTATAGGCTAGAGCTTCAGCTGTAGCAACTGAATGAGGGAGTGGAATACGCATCGCCAAGGCACTAATGACCGTACCGTTGACGTCACGAATGATAACTCCCAAACCAGCTGTGTTGTTGTGCTTGAACAGAGCTGCGTCGAAATTGGCTTTGTATATTGCCTGGGTCGGAACAGTCCACTTTGCTTGGATAGGAGCTGGAATTGGAGTTGGGCCCGGGGTTTTCATCATGAGCTTCAAGGAAGTCATGTAGGAGTCTGCCAGCCTCAGAAAAAATTTGGATCAGTGGCCGAGCTGGGCGACCAAGACGAAGTGAATTTCTTCGAGTCCAGAGCATCCAGGCTGCAATGGAAAATATTTCCACTCTGTAGTCCTCTGTAACCTGCAAAAAACTTGAGAAAAGGTTAGTAAACTCCCCCGGATGGTGGGGAACGGAGAGGTGTACCCAGTTGAGCTCCTTCCATATATTGGCTACCTCTGTACAACCCTATACTACATGCAGGATATCTTCAGGGTGGGCATTACAGATGTTGCAACAATTAGAGGAGACTATTTGGCGGCGAAACAGGTTGTCCAACGTCGGGAGGGAATTGTTGCAAGCACGCCAAATAAAATGCTTCACTTTATTGGGGGTACGTAGCATCCAAACACCTCTCCAAAGCTTCCTCTGGGGGTGCTGATTTGAGCTACTAGGATTGCTAGCCGAAGCTTCGGTAGCCAACAGTCGATAAGCACTTCGGGTGGAGAACATACCCGAAGGAGTTTTTGACCAAATGAGACTGTCATGGGGCAATCTGGGACTAATGGGAATGCTTAAAATCTTCTTAACTTCATGGGGCAGAAACAATTGTTTGACCTCCTCATCTTTCCACCTCCCATTTACCTCATCAATGAGAAGACTTACCCTTGCATCTGGAGGAATAGAAGGTAGGGGCGAAGTCACCGACTTATAGACTTGATCCGGGAGCCATTTGTCTTCCTTAATACACACTGACTTACCATCACCTATCTGCTACACCACACCCTTCCGTACCACATTCCGGGTACTTAATATACTCTTCCATGCATAAGATTGTTAAGAATGTGAATATGTTTGAATTTAAGAATTATTTTAATATTAAGAACATAATCAAACTTATTCATAATCTATAATTAAGAAACTAACACAAATCATAAATTAAGATATAAAAACAGAAAAAATAATAAATAATAAATAGAGTTAAAAAAAATGAGGGAAACACCGAATATGATAAAACTACGATTATATGTGATGTTGTTACTAGGGACGAAGCCAAAACTTGAGGTTAGGTGAGCAGCTTTGCTATTAGCTGCGTGCAGCAACTCTGTCCTCCAACTTTTCTACTTAACTGCTAAAGGGTTTTGTTATTTATTAGTGTTTTTGATTTGTGCATCTCCTTCTTGGTAAGGACAAAATTATTTTGTTTTAAAATTTTTTAAAGGGTTGAGTTGCTTGTGTTTGTTAAAATTGGTTAATTGAGCTTAATTTTTTAAAGTACAGTCACATGTAATGTTGGTACTATCCAATGTGATAATGAAACTGTCAAATATGGGAAAAAAAATTAGAGTACCACCGAATGTGACAAAAGTATAGTCAAATGTGATGTTGGTACTGCCTACTGTGACAATGGAATTATCAAATGTGAGAAAAAAAAAAAGGGAAACCATCAAATGTGAAAAAAGTACGGTCACATGTGATGTTGGTATTGTATAATGTGAGGATAGAACTGTTAAATGTGAGAAAAAAAATAAAGGAATTACCGAAGATGATAAAAGTATAGTCACATGCGATGTTGGTATTGGCCAATGTGACAATAGAATTGTCAAACTTGAGAAAAAAATTATAATATCACTAAATGTAACAAAAGTACAGTTAAATGTGATATTGGTACTGCCTAATATGATAGTGGAACCCATCAAATGTGTGAAGAAAAAAGGACAGCTAAATGTGAAAAAAGTACAATCACATATGATGTTGGTATAACATAATGTGAAGATAGAACCATTACATGTGAGAAAAAAATTAGGATACCATCGAATATAATAAAAGTATGATCAAATATGATATTGATACTACCTAACATGATAATACAATTATCAAGGGTGACAAATTAGCTAGTATGAATAAAGAAACTATCTTTTTTTTTTTTTTTTTTTTTTTGGTAAGTGTTTATGTAAGGACTCAGACTGAGTTGAAGGTCACTAAAAAGACGGGATAGCCATCAGGCCGGCGGTAAAATAAATAAACTATCAAATATGAGAAAAGTATATTCACATATAACAATTTTTTTTTTTTTTTTTGAGAAACCAGATAACATTAATACTGCGCAAGATGGACATGATATTTTGGTAACATTATAAGTCCGTTCCCAAAAATGAGTACGGTAGAGTTACCGAGTAAATAGATAATAAATCACCGGTATCAAATTTAAATATAACATGAAATATTACTAAAATATAAAAAAGGTGAGTTGACGAAGTCCAAAGCTGCCGTGGTACATAAATATCAACAAAACTAAAAATTAAATTTACCAAATATTAATAAAAATCTGATTTTTTTTTTTGTGGTCTTTGACGGAGTGTGGAAAGGGGAAACTACTTTCCCAAATAAATAGATGGACTTCCAAGTCTTCAGCAAACAAATGAGAGTTCTCAGCCAAGAAACAAGAACAGTAAGAGAAAGAGAGATCCCAGCGTGATTTGGAGAGATTAGATCACCGGTCGTCGACTGGAGGCTGCAGAACACAAGAACTAAAGCTGTGACTAGCGTCAGACGACTTGTGGAGGCTAACTTTTGAGTTATTACAGTGTGGACACTACAGCTGTGTAAGAGAAAATTTTTAGTTTTTCCTTTTCTATTTGGAGGGATTTTGTAAAAGGATTTTTTTTGAGAAAGATTATTGAAGATTAAGTTACTCTTATACTGCTACTTCTTTTTGGTTCTTTGTATCAACTAGCCACAACTATAAACAAGAATTCACAACCTGTAACTCATTGCCAGCCACCACCACCAAAAAAAAAAAAAAAAAAACACTACAAAACCCATCATAACAACACCCACGACCGGCCACAAAACCCATTACCACCACACCCACAACTGGCACAAAACTCATCACCACCACAAAAGAGAGGGAAAAAAAAAAAAAAAAACCACCACAACCTGCAACCCACTGCCAGTCACTACCATCACCACGACCACTGTAAAAAATTAAAAAAAAAAAAAAAAAATCTAGAAAACCCATCACAGCCACACCCACAGACGGCCACAAAACCCACCACAACCAAAACCAACAAAACCCATAATCATCACACCCACAAGCGGCCACAAAACCCATCACAACAACACCCACAACAGGCCACAAAACCCATTACCACCCCACCCACAACAGCACAAAACCCATCACCACCACAAAATAAAGAACAAAAATTGAAAGAACGAAAAAAAATAAAAGAATGAGAGAGATATTTTTGGCCATAGCTTAAGAAATTAAAAATAAAAATAAAAAATGAAGAGGAGGTAGGCAGAGATATGGAGAAGAAGAAATGAGAAGCTTGGAGAAAAAGAAAAAAAAAAAAGAGAAACAGGTTGGTCCGAGAAGAAAGAGAGTTTTTTTTTTTTTTTTTTTAATAAAAATAGGAGAGGAGAGAGAAAGATATAAAATAATATATATATTTTTTAAAGTTATGAGCTACAGTGGGCTGTTATCTTTGACAGCCCAGTAGCTCTGTTGGTATTTTATTTTAGATCTAGCATAGCAACCTATAGAAACTTTTGGTGTTTTAAGGTGTTAAAATAGCATTATAACAACTGTATCTTCTTTATTGTGAGTGCTCTTAGTATTGGTGTAGGTATTTTATTAAAATGCCAAATTTACGGTGTCAAAATATAGCAAAAGGCGGCTGTATCAGGGAGCAAAAGCTGTGCACTATAGCTATAAGCTAAGATGGTAAAAAAGAGTTTTTATTAAAAGATATATTATTTTTTTTGTATTGGTAGTGCTGGTTGTTTATCGTAGTAGATATATTATTTTGTTGTGTTGTTTAAATTATTTTGTTGTTTTGAATGCTAAAATAAAACCTGTATTGATATTGATGTGTGTTTTGTAAAGTGAGATGATAAAGTAACTTTTTATAGTGTTAAATTACTAAATTTTTAGCACTACTAATGCTGATGCTTTAACAATGACTATAATGAGGTGCTTTAGTTACTAAGGTTTTTTTTTTGCTTTTTTGTTACCAAGGTTTTTTTTTCACATTTTTAAGCTCTGATATGAACTGTGAGAACCGTCTACCGTTTTTAAAACGGGGTGGAATTGATCACGATTTGCACAATTCATTGACTTAATTACATATGCCAGTTTTGGGAGTTAAATGAACTGTTTTGGTGAACGGTTCATGATTAACTGAGTTGGACCATATGGTTCAATTCGGGTTTCAAAACTATGCTTGAAAGTTGAAACTACAAAGAGTTCAGTGATGACTGGTTAAAACCTAAAAGGAAAACCACAATAATTGCACTTATTTTTTATTTTTTATTTTTTATTTAATTAAAGAAGAATAATGTGAGGAACACTATGGACCCATGCGGTTTCCTTTCGGTGCAGGGCCCTATGGGCCATGGCCCATCATTCATGGTTATTTCGTTCGCTTTTGACTTATAAAGCCAACTTTGGAAAATTTGCATTTTTTATTTTCGCATTATACCCCACAATTACGTGCATCATGCAAGCACTCATGACCAGGGTCTTATATTTGATCATACTTTATTATAAATATTTGATCTTAATTTATTATGAATTGTTATAAATTTAAGTATGGCACTGTGTCCTAAAAGATTTTGCTGTATCAAAAATTGTCACGGAGTTCATATTGTAACTTGCGTTTTATGGATTGAGAGTTTGTTTGTGTAATTTAAGAAATTGTGGGGGTATTGTTTGCAGACCGTTGATGGTCAGAAGAGGAAGCTGGATGAAAGTGAGCATGCAGTTTTGAATCATAGGAGGTTTGGCCCGTTTGGGTTACTTGTATTTGAAATTTGTTGCGATATGTGCTTTACCTGCTCAATATGTGTTCATGTTTTTCTATTTTGAATTTCATTACCAGGGATCTGATTGCAAAGTACAGAAGTTCTATTGAAGAGCTTGCAAAGTACAGAAGATATATTTTGTTTAATGGACATGTAAGTTGACTTGGGAATCAATGCTGAGTAAATAGTATCAATTTCGCTTTATATCAATCAAAAAAATATTTTGCTTTATAGTTTTAGTAGTTCTTTTTATTATGCCATCATAATTACCTACTTCGTCTGTTAAAAATTTCTTCTTAGGGGGAAAAAAAACTGAAACATATATAGACAAAGAAAAAAAAACCATTTGGGGTAAGAATTTCTGTGTGTTTTGAGAATAAAGGTATGCGGTACAGCCTAAAACAAACGTTGTTTAGTTGAGCTAGAAGATGTCAGTCACAAACTAGGATGCATGGAAATTTTATTTAGGGTGTTATACATGTGTTGTGTCTGTGTCATATCTGTATTGTAAGGGATGACCATGCCCATTGGGTAATGGATATCCAATCCTACCCGATCTAAATGTTTCGGGTAATATCCGGTTCTTCATAGGTAGAGCTTAACTGGGTAGGGTATGGATATTATCCAAACCTGACCCGTATTTAAAAAAAAAAAACCCTAAATCTCTCTCACCGTCACTCACACTCTCTCTGCCTCTCCAGACTAGAGCTATTGACCTACTCTCTTCTCTTCCCAACCCATCCAAGCACGTCTCTTGGTCAGTCATAGCAGCACTAATCCACCACATTTGTGAATCGCTGATCTTGGCCGTCGCCGCCGACTCGTCGTTCTCGTTGTTACGAAGTGCTAAATCGGCTTCTTCTACTTCTATTTCCACACAACACTCATCGTCTTTTCTCAATCTTTTCGGATTCGACCCGGACTCATCTTGATTGGTAATCTCTTTCTTGTCCGGCTCCACGACCATCGGGTCCTGGTCCAGGTCAGGATTCGGATCCGTCATTTCGAACAGCGACCCCTTCGCCGTCGAGTGGTTGACCCCATGGAGAGTTGAGAACGTTGTTTGTGACGTGCGGTTGACTTCCACGGTGGTCTTGTAGGGTTCTGGCGAAATAGTAAACGCCGAAGCCAGCTCTGGCGGTATCAATAGCTGCGATAACGGCGTCAAATCATCGACGCTCAGTAGCCCAACCTACCACTTCGTCACTCGTCCTCATCGCCGCCCACGAATCCATGGATAATATATTCAGGTAAGATTTGGGTATGGATACTAATGAGTATTGATAATCGGGTATCCATGGGCAAACTTTTCGGGTAGGGTATGGGTATACTCGATCCATACCCTATCCATGGCCATCTATAATTGTAACGGTGTCCTATATGTTATATGATGTTATAAATTTTCATAAATTGCTTGTGTCATCATATCGTACCTGTACCTATGTCCGTGTCCATGTCCGTACCTATACATTCTAAGTCACAAAGGATAATTGATGTCAGTGCATCCTACAATGTAAGGGCTTGTGGCTCCCCTTTTTAAGCTTAGCTTTACCTTAGTTTGTGTCTGTAAATTTGATTGTCTAGTCTACTTCTATATTGCAGGATGCGTCTTACTTTGTGTAAAGTTTTGATTTTTCAAATCCTCAGTTTTTTGTGGAAGCTTGACAAATAATTCTTTCTTTTTTATTTGTTGGTCTGCTTTAGTAGAATTTTCTAAATATATTTCTTCAGATAAAATTTTGTTTTTTATTTTTTATTTTTTATTTATTTATTTTTATATTTAGAATAATAGAGTTTTGAATTTTCAGGCAAAGAAAGTTTCCAAATTATTGGAAATTTGAAACAGATATTTTTGAATAGAATCAAATTATTGTGAACATGTATTTCAGTCTACATCTAATTATTCAGACACTATTTATTGCTCGAATGTTTGATCACTAGTTTAAAAATTTTGAAAATATTTCAATTTACTCCTCCTAAATTATACCTCATAGTATATATACTCTCCTAAAATATAGAATGCACACTTAACCCTGTTACCATTTCACACTTAGAAACTTACGGTTTACTTATCTGTTAAATTGGATTGAAATTAGACTTACTACAAGTCACATGACAACTGTAAAGGTGGCATATGGTCAAAAGACCGAATCGTCCCCATTTTAATCTTTTAAAACATCACAGGTTCCTCACATGTTCTCTCTAGAATTCATTTTGATATTTTCAAGGAGAAGCTTCAATATTTGGAAATATTGAATTTGTTGAAATTGAGTTGTTGTGAAGTAGGACTAACCGATAATAAAATAGTAATCAAGGAATTGGACTTTAATACAAAACGCACAAAAAAAAAAAAAAAAAAAAAATCACAAATCCATTCTCCACATGAATTGGAACTAAGGGAGAGATTGAGTTTAGCTTTTCAATTTGGGTAATTTTAGTCTTAGGGGTTTTTGGGGTGAGGGAATGAAGCGAGAGCCTGAGAGGATGCAAGGGACTGAGGAAGAAGATTCGAGGACTGAGGGACTTGATTGTGAGACGTGTGAGGGACCTATGATGTTTTAAGAGATTAAAACGGGGACAATTTGGTCTTTTGATTGTGCTACCTTTGCACCTATTATGTGACTTGCATGTGAGAGGGAAAATTGATAGCCAATTACAATTCATCACATCATACCTTCAATTCCACATAGCACGTTCAAAGCGGCCAATAAGATGTCATGATTTAGAGACCAATGAAAATATTCCAAGTGCCAATGAATAGAAATTATAAAGAATACCCAAGAACCAATTACATGTCGACATGTGTTGATATTTTAATTTTAAATGACATAAGCAACCAAATTAAATGCTAATGGGTAATTAAAGTGTTTATCGTCCATATGAGTCATCCACAAGAATAAGGTTTGTCCAAGATAATGGTCTAGAAGGAAGAAGGAAAGTAACACCAAGGAGAAAGGTCGTCTAAGAAAGACGAATTGTCTACACAGTAAGAGGCGATAGACGACCAATGAACACTTAGTAAATTCTAAGGTGTTCTCTGCAAACCAAGAATGGTTACACCACGATCCACTATTCCGAGACGTGGGCTAAGTTCCTCGAAATTCGCTGCTCTCCCTACTAAGTCCACACATCTTCCATAATGTTAGTGGCACCTAACAAGTAGATTCACTCCAAACTTTCTATAAAAAGGACCAAACCTCACCAATTACTAAGGTACGCACTACTATTCATCAACTTATCGTACTTGAGTTGTAGAGAGAAATTGACTTAACTGTCAGAAGGTTCTTGACCGGTTCATCCCGATCACCTTTGATGGTCTTTTATTCTTTTTCAGGTTGTTGTTCCACCATTGAAGTTCGAAGTATATGGCCTATCGATTTCACACATCATCAGTTGGCACCGTCTGTGGGAAGCAAGAAGTTTTAGCCACTTTACTCTCTAAGACAAAAGGATGTATGGTCCAGACTATGACCTCAAGTCCAGAACATCCTGAAACCAGAGACGCCTCAAGCCATCCAAATCGCATACTAGATCCTCCACCAACCTTCGTCCAGTAACAGTTGCAATCCATGGCAGCTGTAGTTATAGAGCTGAAGCAGCAAAACCAAGACTTGACCAGAGAAGTCCACAGGAAAAAAGCATTATCGAGACTGGGAAGAGTTTAGGCGAAACCTAGAGGAAAGGAGAGTGGAGTTGAAGGAGAAGATTAGTCAAAGGGGACTGTCACATGGAGGGTACCATACTTGGAGAGAGAAGTGGACCAGATGAAGATAACCATGAGAGAAATGAGGGCCTCTATGGAAGGAAGAACACATATAGATGACCTCATCCATAAGACCGATTCTCCTTTCACCGCGTTAATCACAACTCATCCCTTACCTTCTAAGTTCAAGATGCCTACCCTAGACTCGTACGACGAAACACGAGATCCCTACAATCACATTGCTACGTTCAAGTCATAGATGCATCTCTAAGGAGGTCTAGACGAGATCATGTGCAGAGCCTTTTCTAAAACATTGAAGGGCTCGACTAGAGTATGGTTTGACAAACTATTACCAAATACTATAACTTCATTCTAGGAGTTGAGCAAGTTGTTCATCAACAACTTTGTTGGAGGCTAAAGACATAAGCATTCTTCGTCTATTCTGTTGAACATAGAATAGGGGAAAACGAGAGCCTACGGTCTCATTGGCCGTTTCAACAAAGAAGCCTTATTGGTAGACAAAATGGACGACAACATCTTTTTAGCGGCCTTCCATAATGGACTCTCCTCAGATTTGTTCATTCACAAGTTATATGATCGAGAGCCTCAGATAATGGCAGAGCTGATACACTCAGCACAAAGCTTCATGAATGCTAAAGATGCAATCATTGTTAAACGGAAGAAGAAAGCTAAACGAGCAAAGGTTGGATATACGCATCATCTAGAACAAGGCCTTCATCCAAAGAAGGCCAAGACGAAAGAAAAGAAGACCAAGAAGGCAGGAAAGTAGGATTGTCCTCAAGATGATACTCAAACTACACACCATTAAACACTTCACTTGATCAAGTGTTGATGCAAATCAAGGACGACCCATCCTTGAAGTGGCCAGAAAAGTTGAAAGGATATCCTATCAAGCTGATGAAGAGCAAGTATTGTCGATTCCACCGAAACCATGGTCACAACACTAACGAATGCTATGACTTGAAACAACAAATTGAAGTTCTAATCATGCAAGGGAATTTGAAGAACTTTGTTGGACAAGAGCACAAAGATGAGAGACCACCCCCAAAAGGCAGAACAGAGGAATTAGTTCGTCCACCCCCTTTGAGAAATAAGGGTGATTATGGGAGGAACGTCAATAGGAAGGTCTTCCAAATCAAAGAAAACTTATCTCCGAGTAGTATAGAGCGTCCCACTTACTAGTTGTCCACCAAGGATGCCAAGGATTGATGAACCAACCATAACCTTCATAGATGAAGACACTAGGAGATTACACCATCTTCATGATGACACAATCATCATCACTTTGATGATCGCAAACTACACAACGAGAAGAGTGCTGGTGGACAATGGGATTTTAGCAGATATCGTTTAATACCCAACCTTCCAACAAATGAGGATTGATAGGGAGCTAGTTCATCCAAAGATTGTTCCTTTTATAGGATTTGGAGGAACAAAGGTTCTACCTGTGGGCACCATCTCCCTTCCTGTAGTGGTTGGTTCTTAACCACAATAGATTACAAAGGAAGTAAACTTCCTCGTTGTTGACTATTCATCCTCATACAATGCCATCTTAAGATGACTAACTTTGAACAATTAGAGAGCTGCTACGTCTACCTATCGTTTGTCTGTCAAATTCCCAACGGAGTTATGGCATAGGAGAAGTACAAGGAGCTTAGTTGGCAACTATAAAATGCTATCTAGCCATGCTAGAGATGGGCGATTGTTTATCGATGATGAATATTAAATAAAGAAGGAAGACTGTTGAGCCAATTGAAGTACTGAAAGATGTTCCTTTGGACGAATTTGACTTGGAGAAGTTCACACGAATTAGAACAAGTATGAAGGAGAAGACGAAGCAAGATCTCACTCATTTTCTCAAGAAGAGCAAGGATGTGTTCATTGGGAGCCATGAAGACATGCCTGTGATTGATCTAAGTATAATAACACATCGTTTGAATGTATCCTTGTCTTACAAGCCAGTTCGTCAGAAGAGAAAAGTGTTTGTCCTAGAACGAGATAATGCCATTAAGGAAGAAGTTCAAAAGTTAGTCATAGCAAAGTTCATCCAAGAAGTCTATTATTCAGATTTACTAGCAAATGTAGTAATGGTCAAGAAGGAAAATGAAAAACAGAAGATGTGCATAGACTTCATAGATTTGAACAAGGCATGCCCTAAAGACAGTTAACTTCTTCCATGCATTGATCAACTAGTAGATTCAACAGCTAGGCATCAATTGCTAAGTTTCAGATGCATTCTTGGGATACAGTCATATCAAGATGGATAAGGCAGATCAAGAGAATACGGCCTTCATTTCAATCCAAGGTTTGTTTTGTTACAAAGTAATGCCTTTGATTGAAAAATGCAAGGGCTACCTACCAAAGGCTGGTTAACCAAATGTTTCGTCCGCACACTGGACAAATTATTGAAGTGTACATGGATGACATGCTAGTCAAAAGCGCAAAGGAGATATTGCACTTAGATGATACAACAAGAAGTTGATTCCAAGCAAATGTGCCTTTGGTGTTTCGTCGGGAAAGTTCCTTAGGTTCATGGTCACATAGAGAGGGATTGAAGTTAACCTCGACAAGATCCAAGCAAAATTGAATATGGAGTCACCAAAGACCGTCAAAGAAGTGCAAAGCCTGATTGGACGAGTAGCCATACTTAACAGGTTTGTTTCAAAAGCTACTGATAAATGTTTGCCATTTTTTAAGGTGTTAAGGAAGGCATTCAAATGGAGGAACAAATGTCAGCAAGCATTTGAGGATCTTAAAGCGTTTCTCATTACCACCCTCTTGCTAAGCCTGTCTAAACCAGATGAAGAACTGTACCTCCACTTAGCAGTATCCCTTCAGAGAAGATGAGAAGGTACAAAAACCTTTCTACTATACTAGCAAGGCATTGAGAGGAGTTGAAGGACGATATCCACTAATGGAGAAGTTAGCTTTTTCATTGGTGACAGCAGCTAGAAAGCCTAGACCTTACTTCCAAGCCTATGCCATCTACGTCCTGACAGATCATTCACTCAAGAAGTCCATAAACAAGCTAGAAGTAACTAGCTGACTAGTTTAATAGGCAATTGAACTCAGTGAGTTTGAAAATAAGGTATCGACCAAGGGAAGCAATACAAGCTCAAGTACTAGCAAACTTTATTATAGAATTCACTCTAGCTCACGATGAGTAGGGTGAAAACAAGAGGGTAAAAGAATGGATTGTCTATGTAGACGGTTTGTTTACCCAGTATGCATGAGGGGTTGGAGTAGTCTTGCAATCACCTGAAAGGGATCATCTAGAATATGCAATACACCAATAGTTCAATGAAACTAAATATGAAGCTCTCATCACAGGCCTGGATTTGGCTAAGACATTGGAAGCTGAATCAATAGTCATCCAAGGAGATTCGCAGCTGATCATAGAACAAAAGAATGGAACTTGTGAAGCTAAAGGAGAGCAAATGAAGAAGTACTTGAGCAAAGCCAAACAATGCATAAAAAACTTCGCAACAGCAAAGTTCCAGCAAATCCCAAGGGAGGAGAACGTAGAAGCTGACCGTCTAGCCAAAGCAGCCTCTATGGATGACTTTGTTGATGATCAGATCAAAGTCTAATACATTACATGTATAGATGTTCTTGAAGTACAACAGATAGACAGAGAAGCTAATTGGACTACACCAATCATGTCCTATCTAAAAGACGGATTACCCCCCTTAGATAAAGAAGAAGCTCGAAAGCATAGAGTTAAGGCAGCAAAGTTTGTTCTTTTAGATGATGTTTTGTATAAAAGGAATTTTTCTCAGTCCTACCTAAGGTGTTTAACTCCAGACGAGTCCAACTACATCATGAGAGATTTACATGAAGGAGCTTGTGGGAACCATTTAGGAGCAAGTTCGCTTGTCCATAAACTTGTTTACGTAAGATACTATTGGCCATCAATGCAAGCAGATGCCAAGTCCTACGTCCAAGCATGTGACAGGAGTCAACACTATAGTAATGTGCCTAGACAACCATCGAAACACCTTACTCTGATGATAGTAGTGGTGTAGTTGTTGGGGCGATCTCTGTTCCCATTTCTCTTGGTTGTTCAGTGGTTGAGTTGGAAGCATTAGCTTGGCTTAAAGTTGTTCAGTTTGCGCTAGAGATTGGCCTTTCCCAAGTGGTTTTTGAAGGGGATTCAACTGTTGTTATTGATGCTTTTAGGTATGGGTTGGGTGAGCTCACTTGCTATGGGAATGTTCTGGATGATATTCAAGTTTTTGCTTTCCAGTTTTTTTATTTTAATTTAGTTAGTCGTCTGTGTAATTCTGCCGTTGATGCTTTAGCTAAGAAAGCTAGTTTAGTTGTGGGGTTACATGTTTGGTTGGGAGACCTTCCTGCTGACATTGCTCCTCTTGTGTTTTGTGATGTTCATTGATTTTAGTTTTTGAATAAATTCCCAGGCCTGGGGTCTGGTTTCTTAAAAAAAAAAAAAGTTTGGTCATTTTTTTTTTTTAAAAAGGACAAAATTTAGTTACAAAATTAGTTGCAACTTAAAACTACAATTTACTCAATAAAATAAAAATTACTCTATATTTTGAAAATCTAAAAATTGCATATTCTTTATGCTTTTAATGCGCATGTCAAATTTTGTGTTAATCGGATATTATTTACTATATGATTTATAAACTTATATTTTATTTGTAATTTTAAACTACAAAAATTTACAATTTAAACAATTTATTGATGATATAGCTATTGATCTCTAATTTTTTAGAAATTTTGCAAGCATAAAAGATATAAGAAGATGTAATCCAATGATGGATTTGTCAAAATTTACCTTCAATAAAAAGATACTGAGTAAAGTTGTAACTTAAGACTATAATAAATTTTGTAGCTAAATTTTGTCAAAAAAAAAAAAAAAAACTTTTCTCACTCAAATCCAACTTTTACCCTACTAAAAATGGAAACTAAATACAAATGCTAGTACAAAACTAATTTTTTAGTGATGGGATCCACTAAAAACTAAAAAAAAAAAAGTGCTTTTTTCAGCTAACCAAACATGCCCAAAAGAACTTTGTGATTTTGGTTTTTCCCTGATAGTTTACAAATTCATTTTTCATTTTTCGAAAATGGAAAATTATTGTGTACTCCTAGAGTATCATAAATGCGTACTCCCTTATCTCACATAAATGGTGGATTTCACTAATTAATTTCATGGTGCAACCCACCATTCTTGTGAAAGAGGGGAGTATGCATTTATGATACTCCAAGAGTACCTAATAATTTTCCTTTGAAAACAAATTCCCTTTTCATTATTCTGCTTTTGGAGAATTAGGCCAGGGATACTGTGTTTTTATTTTTGAATAAAAGGGCAATTATATTTTTGTAATTAGGAATTAGAGAGCTTTAGTGTCTTTGTCATATATGAAAAGAAAGGTTTTCCAAAACATTTGTGTGTAACTAATAAAATATAAAAATAATTACATAATAAACTCCCAAGTATGCTATTGTTTCAAGCTAAAATCTAAAATTTCAAGCGTATATATATGTTCATAGAGTAGAATTCAAAATGTTACAATTGGATAATTTTATGAGTATATATATCAATTAGAATATCATTATTCATATGAGCTATGAGGTTTATCTAGCTATAAAAATTCATTTGTGAATCATTAGTTGAATTTTGAAAAAAAAATATTGCTTAGTATTCATATAAATGAATTATTATTATTATTATTTACATTGGTTTCAATTACTTAAATGCACGTGTGTGCATGTGTGCATTGCTTATAAATTTTGCTCCCATAAAATCAACTCCGATCTTGATCACTATATAAAAGTAATTAGATGAGAAAACATAATACAAAACTTAGATATAGACGTATAGTACTTTAGGTGCAAAACATTAGGTTCTTAAATTAAATACAAAAATCCCCTTAAATAAATAAATAAATAAAAATTTAAGCATCTAATTGCATAGACCAATAAAATATAAATAATGTCATATTTTTCAAGAATATTTAAGATCAATGCAACTAGGTGTTTGAAGTTAATTAATAAACCTAATATAATATAGTTAAAATTTTATTCAATTACATATATATTGTGGGGGGACGAGAACCCAAGAACAGGGACAAGTAAAAGAAGGCCAATGTTGGAAGAATAGACCTCAGAAAGCCTTGACAGCAAGTCCTTGGAAAAATATAAACAACTCATCACAAGCATAAGGAGACTACAATTCTCGAGGACCCCGAGGATACTGAAGTGTCCTCGAAAGGGCTGAGGACCAGTTTTGAAGACTATCAGGCACAAATTGAGGAAGAGGAGGAAGATTTGTCAAGTAAGAAAGGGAAGAATGCAGATAAATACCCATCACCTCCGCATTTAATACTTTGAACCCACTTAGCTGGCTGTATTAATGAGGAAATGACCCCTAAACAGTGTCATCACAACTCATAACCTGGTGTAGAAACCTTCTAGGGAAGCCCTGATGGGACAAGTATTAAGGGAAATGAACCATAACCCTCCAAGTGGAAGGCCAAGATACAACCTGGGAGATTATATAAGGTAGAGAGGCCACTGTGAAGAGGGGAGGAAACATCTGAGGAAAGAGAGAAATGGAGAATCGTCATTGTAATATTAGAACGAGTGTAATCTGTATCTTGAACCAATTTTGAGGAACATAATATTAGCAACCCGAGGATATTGTTATCCAATTCTCATGTCTCATACTTAGCATTTATCCTCCTTTCATTTCTAGCTTAGTTCACTTAAACAAGGGTATCAAAGGTTGATTGGCATCCCACCTCTATAAATTAATTGTATGAGGAAAAAAGCAAGTTTGACTTATTTTATCCTGTCACAATTGGCGCCGTCTGTGGGAACTATCACCTAAGTACCCTTGGGCAAAAGTCTTCTCAGGATGGCCAACCTTAGAAGAAGTGGTTCTCTGGAATCTGTTGGGTCCTAGCGGAGGGACAAATTTGTAAATCTCAAATGAAGAAGGGACCATGATATGGCCTACACACAGTCAAAGAGCTCCATTTGTACACTTGGATCATACTAGTCAGCATCATGCTAGTCACAATTCGTATGATGTATACAACCTCAAGAGGAAAGTGGATCAGTTACGCAGACGCCTTCATCGCAAGGCTCAGATAAGGAAGGAGAGGACCCCCACCCCATGCTAGAGTTCTAGTTCTGAGGACGATAGAAGTTACTGATGAAGAAGCAGAACTCCACCCAACGAGTCTTTTACATCATCATCCCATTACACTTCTAGTGAGAGGTACCACCACAAGAGATTTAGGACTCCACAACGGAGAAACATGAGAAATGACGCCATGGGAAAGGCACTCCTTCAAATATCTTGTTCACCCTTCACTAGACGCATTGAGTAGGCTGAGCTCCCTTGGTGCTTCAATCAGCCTAGTTTCACAATATACATTGGCAAGACAGATCTTGTCGAACATGTGAGTCACTTTAATCAAAGGATGACCATCCATTCTAAGAACAAGGCATTGATGTGCAAAGTCTTTCTTTTGAGCCTCGACACTATTGCCATAAGGTGGTTTGATGGACTTGAGGAAGGATCGATAGGCTCCTATGAGGAGCTAACGAGGGCATTCAGAGCAAGGTTTGTGACTTGCAATCGAGTTTCGAGGCCTTTAGAGTCTTTGCTATTAATATATATGAGAGAAAGGGAGACCCTCAAAAACTATTCCGATAAATACTGCGAGCTCTACAATGAAATTGATGGGGATTTTGAGGATGTAGCTGTCAAAACCTTCAAGGTGGGTCTTCTTACACACTTTAACCTTTGGAAGTCCCTTACCATGAAGCTTCCTTGGAGCATGCACCAATTAATGGATCGAATTGAAGAGCATAAAAGGGTTGAGGACAATCAGAATCAAAGTAAAGGGAAGGCCAGAATTTTTACACCCAATCGAAGAGATAATCGGGCTGACCAGTACGAATCGTGCCATCCGAGGAGAGAGTTTTTCAACCAGGCACCCCATAACCCCATAAGTCCCCAAATGGTGAATTTAGTGTTTAAGGAGTCGATCTACCAAGTGCTGGAAAAGATCAAGAATGAACCTTACTTTAAGTGGCCCAATAAAATGGGAAGAGACCCCACCAAAAGAAACAGAATCTTTATTGTTAGTACCATTAGGATGGAGGTCACACTATAGAGGATTGCAGGACATTGCAACTCTTTCTTGGCCAATTGGTCAAAGCTAGGAAGTTGAAGCAATTTTTGCACCAGCCTGCCGCCCAAGGAGAGTAGCCAACATCAGGTTCTCAGAGAAGTAATGTCCCTTGGTCTTCCTTTGGAATAATCAATGTCATCTTTGTGGCCCCAAGGAGCCCGGCTTTATTAGTGGGGTAATGACGATATCTCTATAATCAAAAGTGGATGAGGAAGGTGGGCCACTTAAGAAAATCAAGATGCAGGAGCAGCTAATTATGGGATTCTTTAAGGCTGATAAGGAGGGAATAATCCAGCCTCATGACGATGCACTTGTGGTAACCTTGCGAATCACGGGTTTCGATGTCAAGAGGGTAATGATAGACCAGGGAAGTGGGGCTGAAATCATGTATCCAGCTTTATTTAAAGGCCTGGGATTGAAACTTGAAGACCTTAGCAAGTATGATGTCCCTTTGGTCGGTTTTGATGGGAAGAATATTGTTCCCAAGGGTATGATCAGGTCACTTGTCTGGACAGGAAAGGAGGTAGTGAATGTAAACTTTATTATGGTAGAAGCTTACTTGCCCTATACAGCAATCTTGGCAAGATCATGGCTTTACACTATGGGGGCTATGACTTCCACCCTGCATGTAAAGTTGAATTATCCTACCAAAGGAGGAGTTGGAGAGGTGTTGGTATGCCAAGCAGTAGCCAAGTAGTGTATGGTGGTAGCAATCAGACACTAAGCATCTGAAGTCGGTTCCTTGGAGTCAACTCCTATCTCATAACAATTAGTACCCAGCATACTAGCATCCTTGGATCAATCAGTACCATATGAGGGGCTGGATAGGATTGTCATTGGTGAAGACAAGGAGAGGTATTTCCAAGTTAGGATCGAGCTCCCCCCAGGCAAAAAAAAGGAGTTGTTGAAATTTTTAAAGGGAAATCTAGACATTTTCGCTTGGAGTGCATACGAAGCCCCTAGAGTTAACCTAGAATTCATATGTCACAGTCTGAATGTGAACCCAAGTGTAGTCCTGTGGAAATAGCAACCTTGGCGGTTTTCTGAGGAACACGCCGATGTGGTTAAAGAAGAGGTCCGCAAGCTCAAGCAAGCTGGGGCTATCAAAGAGGTTTTCTGCCCAGAATGGTTGGCTAACACAGTAGTTATCAAGAAGAAATCTAGAAAATGGAAAGTGTGCATGGATTTCACGGATTTTAACAAGGCTTGTTCCAAAGACCCATTCCCTGTCCCAAGGATTGACCAGCTTGTGGATGCAACCTTTGGCCACCCCAGAATGAGCTTCCTAGACGCTTTCCAAGGTTTTCATTAGATCCCGTTGGCACTATTAGATCAAGAGAAAACTACTTTCCTCACTCCAACAGGGAATCACCATTATCGAGTAATGCCCTACGGCTTGAAAAATGCCAGGTCTACATACCAAAGAATGGTGACGAGGATATTTGAAGCTTAATTAGGCAAAAATGTAAAGGCCTACATTGACGATGTGGTGGTGAAAAGTAAGAAGGTGTCAGAGCATTTGGCACATCTAGATGAAGTTTTTACAGTATTAAGGAAGTATAAGCTTTGTTTGAACGCATCCAAGTGTTCCTTTAGTGTAGGGTTGGGA
Source organism: Quercus robur (assembly GCF_932294415.1). Classification (NCBI taxonomy): domain Eukaryota; kingdom Viridiplantae; phylum Streptophyta; class Magnoliopsida; order Fagales; family Fagaceae; genus Quercus; species Quercus robur. The sequence continues at coordinate 10,380,622 of NC_065538.1, read as the reverse complement.
AAATTTTTGGGTTACATGATCACTTATCGAGGAATCGAATTTAATCCCAACTAGATTAAAGTCATACACAAATTACATCTACCTAGGAACCCTAAAGAAGTTCAACGTTTGACTGGGATGATGGCGGCTTTAAATTGATTCATATCTCAGTCAGTCGATTGATGCAGACCTTTTTTCCAATTATTACATAGATGGAAGGATTTTTCCTAGTCCGAGGAATGTGACAAGGCCTTTGAGGAGCTGAAGACATATCTAGCTCACCTTCCAATCCTGTCCAGGCCAGAAAAAGAAGAGGTCTTATATGCTTATATAGTTGTTACGTCATACCTAGTAAGTTTGGTCTTGATACAAGTTGAAGAAGGGATCCAAAAGCCAGTTTAGTATGCCAATAAATCCCTCTAAGAAGCCGAAGCTCGACACCTTCCCCTAGAAAAAGCCATCCTGGCCATCACTCATGCCACAAAAAAGCTTCCACACTACTTCCAAGTACACACAATCGTCATCCTCATTCGGTTGCCATTATAGGCACTACTTTGGAGATCTGACTACATTGGAAGAGTGGCAAAGTGGGGAACAATGTTGGGAGCGTTTGACATTCGATATCTACCTTGGACGGTAGTGAAAGGACAAGTCCTTGTAGACTTGGTAGAGAAGTTTACTGAAGAATTGGACCAGTTTGATTCTGAAGAGGTAGGGAGGCCTGAGAAAGGAGTTAGGTTAAACACAATCTCATCTTGGCGGACCTAGGAGTTGTTTGTTGACAGGGCAGCTAACCAGAAGGGTTTGGGGATTAGAATTGTGATAATCTCCCCAGAAAGAATTACGCTAGAGAAGTCTCTAAGTATAAGCTTCACGGCCACAAACAATGAGGCTGAGTACAAGATTCTCCAAATGGGATTAATTACTATCAAGAAGCTTAGAGGGAAATTTGTGAAAGTTCTTTGCGATTCAAGGCTTGTAGCTAGGCAGGTTCAGGGTGAATTTGAGGCAAAGGACCTAAGGATGCAGTGGTACTTAAACTAAGTGAAGTGTTTACAGGCCAACTTCGAGTCTTTTACTTTAGAACAAGTACCTCGGAGTAAAAACTCCTATGTTGATTCACTGGAAACTCTAACTACCTCGACTGGGAAAAGCCTTCCGAGGATTATACTGGTAGAAAACCTAGTGACCTTTGCCTATGACAAACAAACATCAGTAGGGGTGAACTTCATACAAGCGGGCCCTAGTTGGATGGACCCAATAGTCTTGTTTCTCAAGGATGGAACTTTGCCCAATGATAAAACCAAGGTAGAGAAGGCTCGTAGAAAAGCACCAAAGTATTAGCTTTCAGAAGAGTAGAAATTGTATAAATGCTCGTCTTCAGGACCATATTTACTATATGTCCATCCCGAAGCAGTTGAAACATTGTTGGAAGAGCATCATGAGAGAATTTGTGGCAATCATACTGGAAGATGGTTCTTATCACATAGAGCTCTGACACAAGGATACTGTTGGCCGAGCATGCAGAAGTCCTCCCAAGAGTTTGTTAAAAAATGTGATTAATGCCAGAGGTATGCCTCGAACATTCATCAACTAGGTAGAACACTTAATCCCCTGACTAGCCCGTGGCCCATTACGCAATGGGGATTGGATATTGTTGGTCCATTCCTTAAGGCTACAGGAAATTAAAGATACCTTCTCGTCGCGCGACTGATTACTTCACCAAATAGGTAGAGGCCGAGCTTCTTGCTAACATCCGAGATCAAGATGTAAAGAGATTTGTGTGGCGAAACATCGTTACGAGATTTAGGATCCCAAACACTTTCATATCGGATGATGGGCTTCAATTCAATATCTAGGCCTTTCGGAGATATTGTTGTGATTTGAGCATAAAGAACAGATACTCCACCCCAGCATACCCTCAGGGCAATGGCCAAGTCGAGGCTATGAATAAAGTCATTGTAGATGGATTAAAGAAGAGGTTGGAAGAAGCTAAGGGTAAATGGGTGGACGAGTTGACTCATGTATTATGGGCGTATCACACCACGTCGAGAAAATCCATAGGAGAAACCCCTTTTTCTATGATGTAGTCATCTCCCTGGAAACAAGTTTCTCGATGATGAGAACTGACTAATTTAACAATAACAAAAGCGAGCAACTTCTTTCCAATAGTCTAGATCTAGCCAAAGAGCGAAGGGAGGTCACTACTGTCCAGCTGGTGTAATATCAACAGAAGCTTAGGGAGGGATAATAGAAGGGTGTCAAAGTAAGAACATTTGTACTAGGGGACCTTATCCTAAGAAGGGTGGTTGGGAACATGAAGAATCCTGCTTGGGGAAAGTTAGGGCCTAATTGAGAAGGACCTTATCGGGTGACTTCTGCAATCGGAGTGGGGGCTTATCGTCTAGAAGATCTAGATGAAATCCCAGTACCTCAGCTGTAGAGTGTAAATATTTTACAAAAATATTACTACTAGTGTAAAGGTTTATGTATGGTCACATTCATATATATAACTTTGATGTATGCACAAAATTTCTCTCTTTACTCTTTATGTTGATCAAAATCCTAATTGTGGATTCAAAGTAAACGTTCTAAGGGTTAAACAAAACCTCGGCCAAGTTCGATTCCTCGGATTACTTGCCTTGGGTAAATTAATGCATAATCTTTTTAAGGGTTAAACAAAACATCAGCTAGGTTCGACTTCTCAGATCACCTACATTGGGTAAATTAATGCCTAACATTTTTAAGGGTTAAACAAAACCTCAGCTAGGTTTGATTCCTCGGATCACTTATCTTGGGTAAATTAATGCCTAATCTTTTTAAGAATTAAACAAAACCTCGGCTAGGTTTGACTCCTCAGATCACCTGCCTTGGGTAAATTAATGCCTAAACTTTCTAAGGGTTAAACAGAACCTCGGCTAGATTCAATTCCTCGGATCATTTGCCTTGGGGTAAATTAATGCCTAATCTTTCTAAGGGTTAAATAGGATCCTGGCTAAGCTCGGTTCCTCGAATCTGATACCTCAGGCAAATTAACACTTTCAAAAGAAACCTAAGTATAGATAGGATCTTCCTCATGTTGGGTTCCTTGGGCCATCAAACAAGCTAAACGTTAATGGTATGAGAAGGTTGCTTATATGAATTTAGAAGTAAAGTAGTACAAATCAAATAATCCAAGAGGGGAAAAAATTATTAAAAAGAAAAACATAATGGCAAAGAAGAGAAAGGAAAATAAAGATCTTCATTAATTGATGAAAGGTACAAAAAGAGAGAGAGAGAGAGAGAGAGAGAGAGAGAGAGAGAAGCAAAATAATGGCAAAAAAGCCCCACATGGGCATATTTTCTATAAGAAAGGGGTACAATAAACTGCCTATTACAAAAATCTAAGCCTTATTTTAAACCTAAGCCCTACTTCGGTAGCTCTTTACCCAGCTCCTTTGGTTCCTTGTTCTTCTTAGCCTCTTGGGAAACCTGCCCTTCAATAGAGGGGTGTGGAGCAGAGGGAACAATCTTGTCTTGAGTTGGGCCCTTCTTCTCGAAAGAGGTTGGAGGGGCTATAGGAGCTTTAACACCCTGAACTGGACCGGATGTTTCAGTAGAAGCTACTGGGGTTGAAGGGGCAGCACTGCTCTGGGCAGGGGTAGCAACTTTAACCCTAATGGCAGGGGGTAGAACACCTTTTTTAGGTTCCTTAGTTTTGAGGATTGCTATACCCAGCTTCAAATAGAGCCTCGGTCCAAGTCTTTAGGCAAAAATCTTGGCACACAACAGCAATCTGGGACTTGAGATGAGCTTCGATCTCCTTCTGCCCTAAGTTGTAAGCAGCTTGCTCGACCTTAGCGACTGACTTATCCTTTTACTCAACTCCTTAGTCAGTTCACCAGCCTTCTCCCGAGCAAGTGCAAGCTGATTTTCAACTTCCTTTAGATGGCGAAGTTGCTCTCTAACCTACCTTTCAGTGCTCTCTATGGAGGTCTCTACACTTTTTCGAGCTTTATCACACTTGGTCAGCTTGAGGAGAGTCTCCTTTAGCTTTTTGTCAGTTTGGGTCTGGGCTTTCTGAGCAGCTTAACGCTTCAACTCCTCTTTCTTCTCATAAAGAGTGTGGTCCACCAACTCCTCGACAACATGGGCCGCTTGCATTGTTTGTTTTTAAAAAAAGAAAAAAAAAAAGAAAAGAAAAGAAAAGAAAAGAAAAGAAGAGTTAGTAATTAAGCTCATAAGCAACAAACAGATGGGTATACATGCATATATTCGGGTAAGAAGGATAGGATATAAACATACCAGGGCTAAGTCCCTCTTCAAGGATAGGAACATCTCATGCTTCTTCAGATTACAAAGCTCAACCATATCCCGAGGCAGCAGGAGCGTTTGTTCCACGAAATTGGCAACGTAGCCTACCCTCCCTTTATCAAAGTCTCGGATGGAGGAATCGGAGGTGAAAGGAGCTTCATCCAAAACCAGAGGGAGTTCCAGTTAGGAACCCGAGGTCGATGTTCAGGAGCAACCTTAATGTCTTCTCCACCTCTCCCCTACTGTGGTCGAGTGGCCTTGGGACCCTTGGTTTGCTCTTGGGGGGTTTCTTCTTGGATCTCGTCCTCTTCGGCGATCCCCTTCCCAGCCTTTTTCTCTCGCTTCCTCTTTTTGTCAGTAAGATTGGTTTGAGGAGGAGGGAGAGGAGTAGGAGTAGGAGGCCTTGGTACCACTGGAATCTCGAGGGTGGCATTCTCGGCATGAGATTCCAACAGGGATAACAAGTTAGGCAGCCTTTTCTCAATCACCATTCCTTCGAGAACTTTAGTGGCATCATGATCGGCACTAATGGCAACAGCAGTTGGAGTAGAGGTTGTCGCTGAGTCCTTAATCAGGTCGAGACAATAGAAAACTTCAAAATCTTCCTCACAGACCAAGCTTTCGAAACCCTTTTCCTCGGCTTCTTCAGATCGAACCTCGGTCTCATCCTCTGAAGGGATAATCTCTTCGCCCTCTGCAATGAGTTGGGCCACCAGGTGTGCAGGAAGCTCCACGTACTGAGTTCTAGCAAGTGGGGCTTTTCGGATGAACCCTTCAATGGCCATGTTGTCAACCCTTGCAAGATTAGGGTCTTTAGCCTTGATTACGTGCTTCGAGATCTGAAAATGGGTGAATTTGGGCTTGAAACTTAGGATGATGTATGCAACTCAGAGTTGGCCATCATTGTGGAGGAATATCTTAGATCTCAGGATTCAGTTGAGATTAGAAAAATTCACCAAACTTCGTCTCTTAGCGGTTGCATTTTTGTCTAAAAGAAAATATTGTAAGATAAAAAAAAAAAAAAAAAAAAAAAAAAAAAAAAAAAAAAAGAGAGAGAGGAGGGGAAAGAACATTCAAAAAAATATAATAACAATATATATATATATATATAAATATATATATATATATATATATGTAAATAAATAAATAAAAAGACCCTCGCCTAGTAGCTGAAGTTTAAAATCTTTAGGGTATCTTTAAGCCACCCCACTTGGTGCACCATTTTTGGTCAGGTAATGCAGTCCATCATGTCACTCCCTTGAAACGATAAGGAAGTCCTTGTCCATGCCCTAATTGGTCTTAGGGAGGTAAGAGATTAGCCTAATGATGGGGACCCTAGTTTTGAGGTAGTATTTCGCTTCCTTATTATTCTGGAAACTATATACCCAATTTACGTCATGATGATTGAGATTTACACCCATGTAAGGTTGAATTTATTCAACCATCTTATTGGCTTTATTCCGTGCCAAATTTGCTTGTAATTCAGTATTTAGTAACCCTGTATTTAGGTGGGATTGTTGTAAGGGTAGTGAGTGAGATAGTGTGAAGATTGCTCAAGAGTGTGCAAGAAAACAGAGTGTCGCGGCTGGGACTCGCGGCTGGACTCGCGGCTTCAACCCGCCAGAATCTGCACACGTGCCAAGCATGTTGGAAGATGAACAGTCATGCTAGCTGGAGCACTACAGGACAAAACAGGACAACTGGCCATACGGTTAACTCGCGACTGGAACTCGCGACTTAGTCAAGCCGCGAGGTCAAGCCGCGAGCCACCCCTGTTTTGGAAAAACCTGACGTTTCGCATTCCACTCCTCTTCAGTATAAATACCCTTTTAACCCACGATTGAAAGAGAGCTTCCAGAGAGAATTTTGAGAGAGAAACCCTAAAGAAAAACCAGATTGTTTTACCCACAATCTCTACCTTAGAGTCTCATCAAAATCCCTCACTCTCTTCCTCTCCATTGTCAAATCCTTGAGAGGCCATTATACCAAACCTGGTTCTCACCATTATCATCTCTGTGAGACAGTCGTTTGGAGTTCTGGGAAGCAGTTAGGAAGGAGCCAATATTCATTGGTTGATGCTACGGTGTAGTAGCGGAATCCGGAAAGCTAGAAAAGAAAAAGGTTCGGCGCAACCTCGTTGGAGCAAGAAGCTTGGAGGGCTTAGGTGCATTGGGTAGATTAGGCTTGGAGGGTCTATTGCTGTCCTTGTATCCCAACTGTATTTTCTAGTGGATTGATTACCGCTTGGAGGGCGGCGGAGAGGTTTTTCGCCGAGGTCTTCGGTTTCCTCTTCGATAACATATCTGGTGTTATCGCTGTGTTTGCATCTTCCTTCCTCTCTATCTCTGCCTTTACATTATCTGCTGTGGTTTATTTTGTTGTGGCGTAGATAGTTGTTTAATCAATTCCATGTTATAGCATATGTTAAGTTTCCGCACACTAGTTGTTTAACATATTGCTGTGTTGATTAAATTGGTTTTTGGGGGTCTAAACGTTCAAAAGTGTTTTTGTACACGTTTTTGAACTTTCAATTGGTATCAGAGCGGGTACACAGCTGTTTGGTTTCATTACCATTGTGTGATCCTTGACTCCCTTTCTTTTTGAGATGGATAGGTCTCAATCCCTTAATGCACCTCCATATTTTGATGGAAGTAATTATGCATTTTGGAAGGTTCGTATGAGAGCCTTTTTATGCTCTATTGATGAATCCGTGTGGGATGCTGTTGAGATGGGTTGGACCAAACCTGAAGCAGCCAAATCCACATGGGATAAGGCAGCACTTACTGCATCTAATGCTAACAGTAAAGCACTAAATGCTATTTTCTGTGGTGTGTCTCCAGATGAATTTCACAGGATTTCTCACATTATTATTGCCAAAGATGCATGGGAGATTCTGGAAACAACTTATGAAGGCACGAAGAAGGTGAAAGATACCAAGTTACAAATGCTGACCACTCGGTTTGAGGAGCTCAAGATGAGTGAGGATGAGTCTTTCGACTCGTTCTATGGGAAGTTAAATGAAGTGGTTGTCAGCAAGTTTAACTTGGGGGAGAAGATGGAGGACTCTAAAATTGTAAGGAAGATCCTCCGATCACTGCCGGAAAGCTTCCGTGCCAAAGTGACAGCCATTGAAGAGAGCAAGGATCTTGACGACATCAAGGTACAGGAGCTGGTTGGATCTCTACAGACCTATGAGATGTCGCTGCCAAATCAACGGAAGGGTAAATCCATTGCTCTAAAGACCGTTAATGAGAAGGTGGAAGATCAAGGCTCGTCAGGAGAAGATATGGTTGACAAGGATGTAGCCTATCTTGTTAAAAATTTCAAGAAGTTTTTGAAATTCAAAAACAATGGAAAATTTGATGATAAGAGAAATTTCCAAAATTCTGGAAGGGAGAAGAGGGATTTCAAGAGGAAAGATGGAAAAGAATCTCAATCCACACAAGGTGTTACTTGTTTTGAATGCAACGGGCATGGACACTTCAAGAGGGAATGTCCTAATTATTTGAAATCGAAAGGCAAGGTGTATGCCACGACCTTGAGTGATTCAGACTCGTCCGACTCAGAATCTGAAGAAAGCTGTGATGGAGAAGGGAACTACTCAGCTTTCATGACTATTGCTCATGTTGAGTCTTCGGATGAATTGAATTTGCTTGTTCAAGACCTTGGAGAACATAGTGAGGATGACTCACTAGGAATTGCTGAAGAATCTGAAGCTGAAGAAGAAGAAAGCACAGCAACTCTTCAAGAAAATTACAACTCACTTTTGGAGAAATCAGGTGAATACACAAGGGTAGCCAAGGCTGCTGTGAGAAAGATGAAGAAGGCTGAGGAGGACTACAAAAGTCTCCTAATCCGGTATAGGGAGGCCAAATGCGAGATTGAAACTCTTAATGGTGAGCTGTCCGAAGCCTACACTAAAGTGAGATTCCTTAAGAATGAGGTTGTTCAAGCAAATGCAAAAATAGAGAGGGTCACCACCAAGAAGCTTGATGATGTTATATCATCTCAAAAGAGCTTCTCAGACAAATCCGGACTGGGATATACTGGAGGAAGTAGCTCAACTGGAAATGTCACTAAAGAAGTGAAGTTTGTGAAGTCCAAAGATCCAGTTGTAGCTGACTCTACGAGTGTGAACCTCGAGGTGGAGAAAAAGAAGAATGTGGTGGACCAACGGATGCTGAATCATCGGAATCATTCTATAGGCAGGTCTGAGTCTCGTGCCAAGTCACGTCCTCGACCACAAAGAGGTCCTAGAGGAATGTATGTGTGCCATTATTGCGGACTTCAAGGGCACACTCGACCGAATTGCCAAAAGCTGAGAGCAAAGAACAGTGCTACTCCTCAAAGGTCAGGAGGACCAAGAACTGATAGGAGAACTTGGGCAGGGGATCAACCTAGAGAGCAAAATGGAGATCCCGGAATGATGGACGTGATGAAGATGATTGGTGCATTCACCAACTGCTTGGAAAGCTTCTCACGAAGGTTTGAAAGCCCTAACTCCCGTACCCAATCCTTTAAGGAAATCACCCCAAACGCAAGTGCCGTGTGGGTGAAAAGGGGTACTCATGCATAAGCATTACAACATGTCCATGCATTAATACTTCCTATGCTCTGTGACTATGTTTGTTCGGTATGCTTGTTGCTTTTGATTTTGTTTGTTTGTTTGTGAATTTTTCTTAATTGTGTTTTATCAATCTTTTTGTTTCTTGAGTCAAAAATCCAAAAATTACATAAAAAGTTGAAAATCAAAAAGCTTGATTGACTTTGTTGAGTTTTGTCTTAAAACTCGTTTTGCCGTGTACCTTTGTGCTAATGGCTTTGTGCATTTTCGAACATTACTTGTTTTCATGCACTCATATCACTATGGGAAAAATCTTGAAATCTATGTGATTGTTGTAAATAGATCTTCAAACTTGTCATGAATGATTAGTGAATGGTTATGTTGATCTTGAAACATGCATAGACTTGTGTCTATATCTCTTCCCATTTTTTTATTTTTTTTTGCTAAAAAGAGCTCACTAAATGTAAATCTCCAAATGAAAAGAGATATTGAGCTGCAAAAGCCTGTCGCACATTCTAGTATTTGACTAGGAAAAAGGGTAAGCGACGTTATATTAAAAGTGAAATTTCTTTCAAAAAGGCCAAAGGCCTGTTCTTCTAAGAAAAGTGTTATATATCCCTCTCACAATGAGAGATGATTGCCTCAAAAGATCAATTGTTATGGCTGAAAGTGGAGTCAAATGAAAGGCTCCTAGTTATGTTATCAAGTTGTGTGGGAAGTCATATATTCATATTTCTATAATTGAGATTGGTCACATGATCTAGTGCTAATTGTGTATGCCTTGGTTGAATTGATCATTGAAACTTCACATTAGACAAAGGACTATTTCATTGCTGATATCCACACACAACACACAAGTTTATGTTTGATAAATGCCATATTCATTTGTGTGATTGTACTTGATAAAATGTGTTTTCACATGCTCAATCTTTGTTAATTCAAGCACAAAAAGATTTTTGAGTGTTTTAGGTGTTTTTGGAAAGTGTTTTGCTGAAAAATCTGAAAATTTCAAAAATACTGTTTTGCCCTGTTTTGGCGGCTCAGTCGCGGGTGTGTCAAGTCGCGAGCCTCAGTCGCATCTTCGCTGGTCAGTTTTGGCGACTTGTTCGCGAGTGGAAGGTCCAGTCGCGAGATTCACTCAGAGATTTTCGCGGCTCAGCTCGCGACTCTCTCGCGGGTAGACCTTCCAGTCGCGAAAAACACTTAGAAAAATTTTTCAAAATTTTCCTCTTGTGTGCTTTGGCGGCTTGAGCTGGCGACTGTGTGGCGACTTGAACCAGTCGCGAAAATCGCGTGTTTTGCAGAAACAGGAGCAGTTTTTAAAATTTTCTGTTTTCCCTCGATCTTTTTGTGACTGTTCATTGTCTTTTTCTTCTGCACTTTTCCTTTCTCACCGTGCCTCCATTGTCGATCTCCATTGTTTGCTTCTTCTCAGCTAAAAATCGTCAACTCACAGGTATGGTTCCTTGTATTGCACTCTAATTTTCCTGTTGTTATGGTTTTCCCTCTGGATTATTCACTTTTGAGTGTGGGTTTTGTGATGGGTTTTGATGTCATCGTTGTCCTTTCTTAGCTTATGGTAACCTATGCTTCTGGTTTTGAGCTAATTTATTTTGTTGGCTGTGTTCTTCATCACATGCTTAGCTAGGGTTAGATAATTTTTGTCTGATCTGTTGTTGCTATCATTTTTCACTTTGATCTTGTGTGGTTTCTTGTTGATGTGGTGTTGATTTTGGTCCCTTTACAGCTGTTTTTGTGGGCATATTTGATCTCTCTACTGTGTAGTTCTAATTTGGGCTTTTGGTGTCCCTCATTGTTACTTTCTGACCTTACTCATCCAGCTGTTAGGGTTTCTTCATTGTTCCTACATTTTCACTAACCCACTGCTGATATAGTCTGTTGGATTGTGTTTTTGTCATTTCCCTTGTTTCTAATACAGACTGGTCATGTCTCCATTCAAAAAGGCTGCTGTGAAAGGAGGTTCTTCCAAAGGGAAGGAACCCGTAATTGATGTTGATGAAGACACACCTCTCCCGAAAGTGACTCGCTCTTCATCACAGCGATTCGATCCCAATAAGTTCAGATCCTATTCAGCATATCAGTCATATGAGAACTTCTTTCTTCATGCCACACCACTACTAGAGAGAGCGGTGGATCTGCCTTCACTTCATAATACTGACATTCCGATATGCTTTGCTCACAAGGATTGGAATTACCTTCTCTCGGATCCGGATATCGTGTATGAAAAGTTGGTTAAAGAATTTTATGCTAATGCAATTGTGGAGGGAGATGAACTTAAGTGCTGGGTTCGGCAAAAGAGCTTTTCTGTTTCTCCTACATACCTGGCAGAAATTCTTCACATCAACAGACCCATTTTTCGTCATTCACCGGTCTATGATGATCTATGTCCTGATGAGGAGCTTCTCAAACAAAGTCTTGGTCAAGACTTGGAATTCTCGCCCAATGGAAAATCCATCAGTGTTTCCTCCCTTTCTCCGAAACTGCGAGTGCTTACAATTGTGATGTTTCACAATTTGTACCCTTTGTCAAGTACTGGGTATATGAATCTCGGACGAGCTTTGTTTCTTCATGATCTGGTTTCTGATGAAGAAATTGACATTTGTGCTCACATCTTTCATGTTCTGCGCAAAACGGTTCTTCGCAGTGAGTCTCGGATCTGCATTCCTTTCTGCAGTCTCATTTCCTGGATCTTGAAGCTCAAGGGGATCTATCCATCGACTGATGAGTCTCCTATCCCCAAACCGAGTCCGATCAACATGCGTACATACAATGCAAGTGTTGGACATAGTCGGAAGAGAGCCAAACCAGAAACTTCTGCATCTCACAGTGACTCTCAGTTCAGCACCCTCTCCCTCGATGAGAAACTTGATCGCATTGTTTCCTCTGTCCACGAGTTGAATACAAAGATGTCTGGACTCTCTGCTTCTTTACACCATCAAAGCAACCGATGGGATATGAAGTTTACTTCTCTTCAGACTCAGTTGGATCAAATTCAGAGAAAACTAGAAGAGGATGACTAGCCTATTCCATGACAAAAAGGGGGAGTGATAGGCATAATCAGAGGGGGAGGATATTACCCTAAGGGGGAGTGTCACTATCTAAGGGGGAGTGTCTTTATTTTGTGTTTAAGTTGATATATTATGTTTTGTAAAACTGTTATTCAGGTATTTGTTGGTTTGTACCCATATGCTTATGTAAGCTTTTAGGGTTATGTTTTATGCATAGTTTGTAGGCCTTGTGGTTTGTACCATGCCTAAGTGCAGCCTTTATGCTATGTGAAATCAGTATTTTAAATCTAAATGTTCTGCATTGTGGTTTATGTACTGTCACTCTTGTGCCCTTGTAGGATTGTTCCTAGATGCATATGCCATGTGTGCTATGCATTGGTTGAGTGTTGAGCATACAAGTGTCTTGCCTTGTGCTTGTTAACTTGTATGTCTTTGTGTTCATTCCAAGTGTGAATGAACACTGTGATCACTACTTTGTGGTGTTCACTTGGTTGATCAAGCCATGGTTTGTTCATTAACTCCATCTTATGCTTGATCTCTTTTTGCCTGTTTCATATGCATTTATAATTTTCTGCTTACAATGATCATGGTGTATTGTTGTGTTTCAGGAGTTTATGCTCATATGATTCAAGTGCTTCACAGCTTCTAGAATTAGGTGTGAGTGAGTTTTGATCAACTGTTCCCAACTCACATGTTAAGTCTAGAGTCTGTTTTAGGGTTTTGTCACGGAATAGCCAAAGGGGGAGATTGTAAGGTTGAATTTATTCAACCATCTTATTGGCTTTATTCCGTGCCAAATTTGCTTGTAATTCAGCATTTAGTAACCCTGTATTTAGGTGGGATTGTTGTAAGGGTAGTGAGTGAGATAGTGTGAAGATTGCTCAAGAGTGTGCAAGAAAACAGAGTGTCGCGGCTGGGACTCGCGGCTGGACTCGCGGCTTCAACCCGCCAGAATCTGCACACGTGCCAAGCATGCTGGAAGATGAACAGTCATGCTAGCTGGAGCACTACAGGACAAAACAGGACAACTGGCCATACGGTTAACTCGCGACTGGAACTCGCGACTTAGTCAAGCCGCGAGCCACCCCTGTTTTGGAAAAACCTGACGTTTCGCATTCCACTCCTCTTCAGTATAAATACCCTTTTAACCCACGATTGAAAGAGAGCTTCCAGAGAGAATTTTGAGAGAGAAACCCTAAAGAAAAACCAGATTGTTTTACCCACAATCTCTACCTTAGAGTCTCATCAAAATCCCTCACTCTCTTCCTCTCCATTGTCAAATCCTTGAGAGGCCATTATACCAAACCTGGTTCTCACCATTATCATCTCTGTGAGACAGTCGTTTGGAGTTCTGGGAAGCAGTTAGGAAGGAGCCAATATTCATTGGTTGATGCTACGGTGTAGTAGCGGAATCCGGAAAGCTAGAAAAGAAAAAGGTTCGGCGCAACCTCGTTGGAGCAAGAAGCTTGGAGGGCTTAGGTGCATTGGGTAGATTAGGCTTGGAGGGTCTATTGCTGTCCTTGTATCCCAACTGTATTTTCTAGTGGATTGATTACCGCTTGGAGGGCGGCGGAGAGGTTTTTCGCCGAGGTCTTCGGTTTCCTCTTCGATAACATATCTGGTGTTATCGCTGTGTTTGCATCTTCCTTCCTCTCTATCTCTGCCTTTACATTATCTGCTGTGGTTTATTTTGTTGTGGCGTAGATAGTTGTTTAATCAATTCCATGTTATAGCATATGTTAAGTTTCCGCACACTAGTTGTTTAACATATTGCTGTGTTGATTAAATTGGTTTTTGGGGGTCTAAACGTTCAAAAGTGTTTTTGTACACGTTTTTGAACTTTCAACCCATTTTTTCATTTATTGCATCTACACTATCTAATATTCTAAATATATTGGGGGCACACTGAATGTGACAGAGTTTGAAAAGACACAAAAAATCCTTTGTTACCTTACCCATGGGAATCCTCATTCCCCTCTCTATGAACGCAATCATAAGAATCGCTACAACCCAGGAAGGCTTTTTCTCGTGCCACTTTCCTAAGTGACATTGTTCTATGGTTACGTCATTGGGAATCTTATAGTGTTTCTTAAACTCTTCTCTGTGCTTGGGGCTATCAACCAAGCTAAAGAACCTACCCTTTCTAAAAAAGAAAAGGAAAGAAAAAAGAGATGTCTTGATCCTAGTAAAAATAAGAATCACGAGACACTTACAAGGAAACAAAAGAAAAAGGGGCTCCTTGGACGAGTTATTTGGAGTAAGATTGATTTTATTTATTTATTTATTTATTTTTGCTTTGGGTAAAAATAGGGAAAAGTCACCCCATCTCCTCTTTTTATAAGGGTTAGAGAAGGAGCGGCAATTTTCCCACTCCTTTAAAGTGAAGCATAGGAGCCATAGGATTGTAATCTCACCGTAGAACGTGGGAGACAGGGAGCTGTCCATTGCTTTTACTATTGCATCGTGGATTCCAAAGCATCAGGAGCATGTCTCAATTAGTTGAAAGACGCCCTTATGTGGGAATGCATTGAGAACGTGCAAAATGCCTCCACACAATTACCAAAACCACCATTCCCTAGAAAGAATGGGAAGCGAGGTTTTGGGGGGCTATTGTGAGAGGACGAGAATTTGAGAACAAGGACAAGTAAAAGAAGGCCAATGTTAGAAGAATATACCTTAGAAAGCCCTGATAGCATGTCCTTAGGAAAATATAAACAACTCATCACAAGCACAAGGAGACTACAATTCCCAAAGACCCCGAGGATACTGAAGTGTCCTCGGAAGGGCTGAGGACCATTTCTGAAGACCATCGAGCATAAACCGAGGAAGAGGAGGAAGATTTGTTGTCAAGCAAGAAAGGGAAGAATATAGATAAAGAATCTATCACCTCCGCATTCATTGCTCTAAACCCACTTTGCTAGCCGCATTAATAAGAAAATGACCCATGAACAGTGTCATTACAGCTCATAGCCTGGTATAAAAACCTTTTAGTGAAGCCCTGATGGGACAAGTATCAAGGAAAATGAACCCTAACCCTTCAAGTGGAAGGCCAAGATACAACTTGGGAGATTATATAAGGCAGAGAGGCCACTGTGAAGAGGGGAGGAAACATCTGAGGAAAGAGAGAAATAGAGAATCATCATTGTAATCTTAGAATAAGTGTAATCTGTATCTTGGTCCAATTTTGAGGAACATAATATAATCAACCCGAGGATATTGTTATCCAATTCTCATGTCTTATCTTATACTTAGTATTTATCCATTCATTTCTAGCTAGGTTCACTTAAACAAGGATATCAAAGGTTGATTGGCATCCCATCTCTATAAATTAATTGTGTGAGGAAAAAAACAAGTTTGACTTATTTTATCCCACCACACACACACACATATATAAAAGATATTAAAATTAGAGTAAGGAGAAGGATTTTTTAGATGCCATGGTAGCCCCATCCCTCCACTCTTTAAGTGTTTGGTTGATTAATCTTGTGGTATTTTGAAAATATTGGGATATTTCAATTCTTATAATTTATGGGTAAATTGGGTGGTGGTGTAAAATTGTTGTGAATTTTTGTTTTGATCCTAGCTTTATTGCTATTTCAAACTCTCCAATATTGCACTTAATTATAACTAGCATGTAACCCACACTGTGTGTGGCTACAATTCTACATACACTAAAATTTGTAGATCCTTTATCTCAAAAAAGAATAAAAATTGTAGATCATAAGTTTAGCTATAGTATTTTAATATTTTTAGGTTATATATATATATATATATATATATATATTTTACATCTCTTTCTACTATAGCTTATATTTAACTTAAACCATGATAATTTCATGTAATTTTTTTAGCACTTATTTTAAATATTCTATCATACAATTTTAAAGAGGTGTTTTGATCCTAATTAACCTGTATATACTTACAATTTGGTTAATAACAAATATTTATCATTTTTTGGTACTAAAACGAAACTTCTCAATCGCCCACAGAGTGCTTCTGGCATATTACATAGTCCATAAAATGCCACATTCTCCCAAGATCAACCTTAAGTCTGTTTAGTTTAGATAATAGTTATGTTAAAAAATTGATTAGATTAAGTGTATGATTGGTTTTTTATATGGTTCATTTAGTATTGGACTCTTTGGTTTTTTCAATGAATAATTAACTTAGGAAAAAAAATTAAAATTCTTAAAATTTCAATGGATTTTCTCTCAGTTTTGGCTTTAAATATATACTAGTACATAATCCATGCATACACATGGTATAATTAAAAATAATCACAATTACACACATACATAAATTCAAATTATACTTGGTGTAAGAATTACACATTTTTTAAGTCATAGATGAGTTTTACCCCCGCCTCTCTCTTTTTATTTATTTTTTTTAGTTTTTTATTTTTTGTATATACACATGATTTTACTCTTTTTTAATTATTTATTGAGTTTTTGATGGTTAATTTATGTTAGACTCATTTGTTTTTTGCACAACATTAACTCACCTAAAATAATATTTTAAAAAAAAAACTTAGATAGTATGCATGACGTAAAATTAGATAACAATTAAAATCCAATTTAGAATCTAATAGGATTTTCTCTCAATTGTGGCTTTAATTATATACTAGTGTGTCACACCTATATGGTTCAAATTATACCCATTTTTTGAGAAAATGTTGAAAATATATATGGTATTAGCTTTATGATTTAGAAATTAATTGGATTTAGATTTTTTGGTTTTTGCACCCAATAATTCACTTACTACAAAAATTAAAAAAAAAAAAATTAGAATCTAACTAATTACAAACCCTTGCTATGCATAGAACCTACCTATTTGTGTGGTAAACTAAAATAATTTAATAAAATATCAAACTGATTATGAAACTTTATCATTGCATGAATTGTATTGTCTAACTTTAGTTTATATTACAATTTGATGAATAAGTTATTGATTGAGCATTAAGAAGCATTGCAATCTCAAGTGAGTAGTAAAAAATGCAGAGGTTACCAAAATCAAATCGGTCCTAATAATCATAAGATCTTTAGGATTTTTCAAACTCACTTTCTGAAATTCCTATTAATTGAGCGCCTATGGGCATCTACAAAGGAATAGTCAAATTATAAAATGAATCTAATCAATATGTGTAGCTTTCTAAAACAACTATGATAATTGAAATAAGCTTCAAGATGTTATGTCAAAGTTGTTAATATTCTTCATAACAATTACACCTATTAATTTAGGCTATTCCAAGTTCTCTCTTTATTTCTTTTAGATCCTTACCAAAAAAAAAAAAGGTCAATGAAAAGGAGGCATAAAAAATGTTGAAATTGATTAAGTAACTCGCAAATTTTTTTCATTTCTCCAAAACCATTATTAAGGAAAGCTATAAATAGTGATGAGGATAAAAGGAGAGCCTAAGACTGACGGTTTAGTGCAATCTTTCGGACGTAGCAGACGGCACGATAGCTGACGGTCATAGGGTCATCTGTCTCCAAGAGTGACGGCATCACTAGATGACGCCCAAAAAGCTGAAGGAAGTAAATTGAGGCTGACAGATCGAGCATAAGTTGACTTGCTACTCACGCTACGTATAAGGAGTTGTCTTGCTTCCCATGCTAGATAATATTCGAGGGACTCCTATAAGGAAAAGATCCCGAAAAGTACGCCCAAGAGGACTCCTATAAGGAAAGGACTTCTACTCCAAGGGAAAGAGGGGTGACCCTCGCTACTATAAAAACCTAAGCACCCTCGCGACCCAAGGTATGCATAATTTACCCTCTCTAGCACTCTAAAGCAGTGAGAATAGTTTTAACTTAACCTTCGGAGAGTATTTGGCCGGTACCACACCGGTACTCTCTGCTAGGTTATTCCTTTTCGTTGTGCAGGTGCCATTTGCGATCGTACGAGGAACGTGTGACCCACTGGTGGTATTATTTCCGGCATCATTAGTTGGCGCTGTCTGTGGGGAGGTTTTAGCACATTCTCGCTTCCCAGACAGAAGAGTTACATGGTACTCACTCGCTCAATGGCGACCACCAACGACGTTCAAGAAGAAGAAGCCCCTACGACTGCGCTTGAAAGACAGGTGAGGACACTCGCCGCTGTCGTGGAGCGCCTCACCAAACAAAACCACGACCTAGAAGAGCAACTGAGACAGAAAAATGCAGCTCCCAACAACCAAGGAGCAGATCAAGAAGGAACCAGCGCCAACAGAAGAAACCAGGAAGGACCCCAGGCCAGCAACGCCCCGAGCAAACCAGAACGACAGAACACAAGCATCCCCTCCCTCGCAGAAACCACTCCGCCACTTGTTATCGCGGAGATGCAAGCCATGAAGGAACAAATGGAGGTTATGATGAATGCTCTCAAGGGACGAGTATCAAGCGACCTTGACGACCTTGTCAACCGAACTGACTCGCCGTTCACCGCCACCATCAACTCCTACCCTTTACCAAGTAAGTTCCGCATAACACAGATAGACAGTTATGACGGGGTCAAGGACCCACTGGACCACCTGGAGACCTTCAAGACCCTAATGCACCTTCAAGGAGTAGCGGACGCCATCATGTGTAGGGCCTTCCCTACAACGCTGAAGGGCGCAGCAAGAATTTGGTTCAGCCGACTGACACCAAACTCCATCAGCACCTTCAAAGAGCTCAACGCTCAATTTACCGCACACTTCATTGGAGGCCATCGATACAAGAAGTCTACGGCTTGCTTGATGAGTATGAAGCAGCGAGAAGATGAAACTTTAAGAGCCTACATCTCCCGCTTCAACAAAGAGGCACTCTCGATCGACGAAGCCGACGATAAGATACTTGTTGCGGCATTCACGAATGGCTTGAAGAAGGGCAAGTTTTTGTTTTCCCTATACAAAAACGACCCAAAGACCATGTCGGAAGTACTTTATCGCGCCACAAAGTATATGAACGCTGAAGATGCGATGTTAGCTCGGGAAGAGAGGCCCAGGAAAAGAGAAAGGCAGGAAGACAATCGGCAGGACCAAGGCCGAAAGAAGGCAAGAACAGGAGACCGAAGGGACGAAAGGCGCCCTAAGCCCCTAGGGGGAAGGTTCACGAGCTTCACTCCGCTAACAGCCCCGATAGATCGAGTCCTTGTGCAAATTAAGGACGAAGAGGCTCTGACGTTCCCGGGAAAACTGAAAAGTGACCCCAACAAACGTTCCCGGGATAAGTATTGCCGATTCCACCGCGACCACGGCCACGACACGGTTGATTGCTATGACCTCAAGCAGCAGATTGAAGCCCTTATCAGACAAGGAAAGCTGCAGAGATTCGTTAGCAAGGAGAAAGCGGATCCCCCCGCACAAGACCAACGCCCCTGACGGGACAATGAGCGACCGAGGCCCCCGATCGGGGATATAAGGATGATCGTAGGAGGAACGGCTGCCGTTGGGTCATCCAAGAAGGCCCGCAAGACCTATCTTCGGATGGTACAAAATGTTCAGCTGACGGGAGTCATGCCGAAGATAGCACGGAGAGAAGGTCCCATAATCGGATTCTCGGAAGAAGACACGCGACGCCTTCACCATCCACATGATGACGCACTCGTCATCAGCTTGCGTGTAGGAGATTACAATATGCACCGGGTGCTGATCGACAATGGCAGTTCAGTAGATATCTTGTACTACACAGCGTTCCAGCAGATGAGGATCGATAAGGAGCGATTGATCCCAACAAATGCCCCGCTTGTTGGCTTCGGCGGAAGCCGAGTATTCCCACTGGGCGCGGTCACATTATCCGTAATTGTGGGTGATTACCCTCAACAAATAGCCAGGGACGTGACATTCTTGGTAGTTGATTGCTCGTCAGCCTACAACGCTATCCTCGGGCGACCCACGCTCAACTCATGGAAGGCGGTAACCTCCACCTACCACCTGATGATAAAGTTCCCAACTGACTACGGAGTAGGGGAGCTGCGCGGGAGTCAGATGGCCGCGCGCGAATGCTATATAGCCATGATGGAAATGGAGGATCAGGTTCAGGCTTTAAGCATAGAAGAGCACCGGACGGTAACGGAACCGGTTAAGAAGTTAGAAGAGATACCCCTTGACAGTTCCGATCCTGGCCGGACGACCAAAATTGGAACGCTCGCTAACCCCACGGTCCGTCAGGAGCTCATAACCTTCCTCAGACGCAATCAAGACGTATTCGCATGGGGTCATGAAGATATGCCGGGAATAGATCCTTCAGTCATGGTGCACAGGCTGAATGTGTCGCCCGCCTTTCCACCTATCAGACAAAAGAAGAGGGTGTTTGCCCCCGAGCGAGACCGAGCCATAGCAGAGGAAGTCAGAAAGCTATAGGAAGCGAGCTTCATTAGGGAAGTATACTATCCCGACTGGTTAGCAAAAGTAGTAATGGTCAAAAAAGCGAGTGGGAAATGGTGGATGTGTGTGGACTTCACCGACCTTAACAAAGCCTGCCCCAAGGATAGCTACCCCCTCCCGAGGGTTGATGTCCTAGTAGACTCTACGGCCCGACACTAGTTGCTGAGCTTCATGGACGCTTTCTCGGGGTACAACCAAATCCGAATGCACGAAGCCGACCAGGAGAAAACGTCGTTCGTGACCAGCCAAGGCCTCTTCTGTTACAAGGTCATGCCCTTCGGCCTGAAGAACGCAGGCGCAACGTACCAAAGGCTCATGAACAAAATGTTCGCGCAACAGATTGGGAGGAATGTCCAGGTCTACGTGGACGACATGCTAGTCAAAAGCCGGAGGGAGGAAGATCATCTAGGAGATCTCAAAGAAACATTCGACACACTTCGCTCCTACAACATGAAGCTCAATCCAGGGAAATGTGCCTTTGGAGTGAAGGCAGGAAAATTCTTAGGATTCATGGTGTCTCAAAGGGGAATCGAGGCGAACCTGGACAAGATCCGAGCTATTATGGACATGGCACCATCAAGAAATGTGAAGGAGGTGCAAAGTCTCAATGGAAAGATAGCGGCACTAAACAGGTTCGTGTCAAGGGCAACGGACAAGTATTTGCCCTTCTTCCGAACATTGAAGAAATCCTTCGAATGGACCGACGAATGCCAACAAGCATTCGAAGAATTGAAGATTTACCTCTCCTCCCCACCGTTGCTAAGCCCGTCGCAGCCGGGAGAAGAACTTTTTCTCTATCTAGCCGTCTCCCCCGCAGCCGTTAGCGCGGCCTTGGTCAGAGAAGAAGAGAAAGTGCAAAAGCCCGTGTACTATGCAAGCCGAGCGCTTCACGATGCCGAAGAAAGATACCCGCCCATGGAAAAACTTGCCTTCACATTAGTTACGGCAGCTCGTAAGCTCAAACCGTACTTCCAAGCTCATACGGTAAACGTCCTGACTGACAAGCCCTTACGGCGGGCAATGAGCAGCCCCGAGGCCGCGGGACGATTAGCGTTATGGGCAATAGAGCTGAGCGAATTTGACATTTAGTATCGCCCGCGGACCGCCATCAAGGGACAGATCGTCACCGACTTTATAGCTGAGTTCACCCATGACGAAGACAAGGGGGCAGCAGAGTCCCCTCAATGGAGCATATATACGGACGGATCGTCCAACAGGTAAGCCGCAGGGGCTGGCATTGTGCTGCTATCGCCCGAAGGAGACACCATTGAATGTATGGTCCGTCTCGACTTGCCCGACACCAACAATGAATCAGAGTATGAGGCTCTGATAGCAGGACTCGACCTCACCAAAGCAGCAGGAGCCACGAGAGTAGTCATCTACTGCGATTCACTGGTCATCACTAACCAAATAAATGGAGACTACGAGTGCAAGGGCGAAAAGATGAAGAGGTACCTTGATGAAGTAAGGGCGAGAGTGGGTGACCTAGAAGCCAAAGTCGTCCAAATTCCCAGAGAAGAAAACGAGCGAGCCTACCGTCTCGCGAAGGCCGCTTCAGCAGAACAAATGGTCATCCCTGGTAATGTGCTCTCTTTCGTACAGCTCTCTCCGCTAATAGATCTCAGCGACATGCAGGAAATATGCTCCGACAGTAGCTGGACAACGCCGTTAGTTTCATATCTGAAAGATGGGGTCTTACCAGACGAAAAGGAAGCTGCAAGGAAACTTAAGGTCCAGGCGGCAAGGTTCGTCCTAATAAAAGACGTCCTTTACAAAAGAGGTTTCTCTCGACCATATTTGAGATGCTTGGGTATGGAAGAGGCAGATTACGTCATGCGAGAGGTGCATGAAGGAATCTGCGGAAACCACTCAGGGTCCAGATCGTTGGTACACAAGCTTGTGCGAGCAGGGTACTATTGGCCCACCATGCAGAAGGACGCCGAAGCCTACGTCAGGGCCTGCGACAAATGCCAAAGGTTCAGCAACATTATTAGACAACCAACCGAAGAGCTGACCCCGATGACGGCCCCGTGGCCGTTCGCACAATGGGGATTAGACATTATGAGACCATTCCTTACAGCCGTACGACAGCTGAAATTCCTGGTAGTGGGCATCGACTATTTCACGAAATGGGTGGAAGCTGAAGTTCTGGCCACGATTACAGAGAAGAACGTGCAGAGTTTCGTCTGGAGATGCATCATATGCAGGTTTGGCATTCCTAGAGTCTTTGTCTCGGACAACGGGAGGCAGTTCGACAATGACCATTTCCGGGATTTTCGCTCACAGCTAGGAATAAAGAACCACTACTCCTCCCCCGCCCACCCTCAAGCTAATGGACAGGTTGAAGTCACAAACCGATCCTTACTCAAGATCATCAAGACTCGACTCGAGGGGGCAAATGGTATATGACCCGAAGAATTGCCGAGTATACTATGGGCATACAGGACGACGGCAATAACACCCACAGGAGAGACACCGTTTCGCCTGACGTACGAAGGCGAAGCAGTCATCCCAGCTGAAGTCGGACTCACAAGCTACAAGGTACACAACCATGATGAGAACAAAAACGACGAGGCTATGCGACTACAACTCGACCTAGTGGACGAGATCAGAGTAGCAGCGGAACAAAGGCTCGCTAGGTACCAGGACCACATGGCCAAATACTACAACTCTCGGGTTCGACACAGAGACTTCCAAGTTGGAGACCTTGTTCTTAGAAAGGTCATGGGCGCCGCTAGGGACCCTACCCAAGGGAAACTCGGCCCCAATTGGGAAGGTCCTTACCGAGTTTCGTCGTGGCAGAGAAAAGGTACTTACCACCTAGAAACGTTGGAGGGACAGAAACTACCACACCCATGGAACACCGAGCACCTACGAAAGTACTACCAATAGGAGCGGCAGCATGAAGACCAACCTCTTTTCTATTTCAGCAAATTATAGTTTTACTCCTCAGATTTATCATTTACTTTAGTTTTTTTTGCAACAATACTTTTTAGCCTAAGGGGCAAGATTTGGTTTTAATTACTTTTATTTAAATGCATGGCAATAAGAGGAGTTTTATTCAGAAATTGCTGAAGTGTATTTTTTCTACGGTCCACTAAGTTTGCGGCCAAAACGACTAAGTCCATAACACACGGACTAAAGAAAAAAAACTGACGGACCAACGGAGGTGTCAAAAGACATCAAGGCTAATGGCCAAGAAAATAACGGTCCGGAAAGGCTAAAGCTAAAAAGCTGACGGTCCAATAGATGAAGCTATCATCATATGGACCAGGCCTTAAAAACTGACGGACTAACGAAGATGTCAAAAGACATCAAGGCTAAAGGCCAAGAAAATAACGGTCCGGAAAGGCTAAAGCTAAAAGCTAACGGTCCAATAGATGAAACTATCATCATATGGACCAAGCTTTAAAAATTGACGGACTAACGAAGGTGTCAAAGACATCGAGGCTAAGGCCAAGAAAATAACGGTCCAGAAAGGCTAAAGCTAAAAAGCTGACGGTCATCAAATGGACCATGCCTAAAAAAACTAACGGACCAACAAAACAACAAGGCTAAGGCCAAGTGAATGACGGTCCGAAAAAGCCAACGCTGGAAAGTTGACGATCCAATGGATGAAAATATCATCATATGGACCAGAACTAAATGACCTATAAGGTTGACGGTTAAATTGATGACGGTCTGACCAAAAAATGAGACTACTTACAAACGAGGTTCTCAAACCAACAAGCCTGTAAAGATGATGAGCTAATCGAAAAAGGCTAAAAATCAAAAAGATAACGGTCTCATTAAAATTAGTCAACAAGGGAATAAAAACATCAATATACATGTTCAAAGCAACGGATACCAAACGCCATAAAAAGGGCAGATAGAGTTACAAGTAAAAAGCCCAATAAACGTAAGGGCACTTAAAAACATTGTTCAAAAATTAAAATAAATAGCCAGGATTAAGTGACAGGAACGTCCTTAGAGACCCCGTCAGCTTTATCCTTGGCAATTTGTGCTTTATCTGAAGACTCGGTAGGGGTAGTGACAGCAAGCTGGGCTAAAACAACTCCGGCATCATTAAGCAAAAAGTCCATATTGAGGGGTTCGTCATCTTTGTCAGCAGCAGTGTCGCCAGCAGGAGTCATCGGCACGGAGGCATCCATGGTAATTCCAGACAGATCCAACTCCGGATAAACTGACGCTACTTGCTTTAAACAATCATCGAAACCTGTGCCATAATAATCAGTGCAGGAATCAATGAATGACTGGGTTGTCTTGAATTTTTCGACCGCGTCAGTCCCAGCCATCTCTACTTGCGCACGTAAAGATGAAAGCTCCTCCTTAAGCTTCTTCTGCTGACCCTCAGCCTCTCCTAACTTCTCCCTCACATCCTTCAAATCTGAGTTTAAGAGACGGACGGCCTCCTTATATTGCGCCTGCTGATCCATCAGGTTGGAGTTATGCCTCCTCACCCGAGAGACGACGCCTTCTTTGGCCACGCACCGGTTTTGAAGTGCTTTAACACGAACCAAAGCCTGAAGGAAGTACAACCGTCAGCTATTAAGCAAGGTAAAGATCAGATTGTTCAAAGTAGGAAGCATACCCGTGCTATATCAAAGAAGGCTGACGCTTCCAGGTCCTCCGTCCCTAGCTGAGCACAAGGATCCAGATCCGTCTATTTTATGAGAGATTCCACCTCCTCAACAGCGTAATCCTTGTGAGTCAACAAGCAACGGGGCCCCTCAATGACGGGACCAGAAGAGGTCATCACTCCTTTCCCAGCGCCGTGACTAGACTTGGGGGGCGACTTCTTGGAGGGCACGTCCATAGGACTGACGGTCACCTTCTTAGAAGGAGGATCATCCTTTCCGTCAGCCTTCCTCTTAATTGAACCCTTCAAAGAAGAATGAGGGGTTGACGCTCCTTCTTTTCCCTTGGCCTTATCTTCCTCCTTCTTACGGGCAGCGGCGGCCCTCACCCTTTGCTTCGCAGCTTCCATCTCTACACAAAATAAACTAACGGATCATTAAGAGCAGACGGAATAAATAAGCCGACGGATTAAATAAGGCATTCACTTACGTTTTTGAGAAAATTCTTCAAACCTCCGAGCTTCAGCCGTCGGCTCAGGACCCCCACAATACAAATGGAGAGTGTCTAGGGTTATCAAATCCCTACACTTACGTTGCTCGAGCGGTATGTTAAGTATCCGACGGATGAATTCCCTTTGTTCGTCAGATATCTCCGGGCGAGCGCTAGCTGAAACAAAAGGGAATAGACGGTGTTAAAAGAGACGGTGTTAAGAAAACTCCCTGGTAAGTGAAAATAGACGGTAGAAAGAAAGAGAAGGGGGGCAACCTGACTCCCTAATATAAGCCCAAGTGTTATCAAAATAACCACCGGGCAACGTATCCCACTCATCCGGACGGCACACCCAGTCCGTCCCCTTAACAAAGAAAAATCTATTCTTCCAATTCCTATTTGAGTCTGGCATATCAGACACTAATCTTAAGTTCTTTTCACGAGGAGCAAAATGGTATGTCCCCTTGGCGGATACTTTATGCTGGGGTCTATAGCAATAAAAGAACTCGTCTAGCGAAAGGTGACGGTTCCCCCCACTCAAGCGACCCCAAAGGATCTCAGCACCAATGAAGATCCTCCAGGCATTCGGAGCAATCTGGCTGACGGATAATCCCAAGAAATCCGCCAGCTGACGGTGTAAAGCCGTCAGTGGTAATCTAAGGCCTGCTGCGAACATGGCATCGTACATCCCCACATCAGCAGTCCTCCCTGTATAACACCTCTCGTTTTTTCTAGGGAGACGGATGGGAATGTGGTCTGGGATTTGGAAACGGATACGCAACTCATTAAAAACTCTGTTGCTCATCTTTGGAAGGAATTTATTGACGGCCCACTCCTCCGGAAGGATGAAGGGACGATTACCTCCAGAACTCCCTGAAGTTCCCTCACTGGACTCTTCGTCACCTTCATCCTCATTCCCGTTACTACTGACCTCGTTACCGTCATTCCTATCCCCGTCACTATCAATCTCCTCGTTGCCTTCATCCCAGTTCCCGTCACCAACAATTTCCTCGTCTCTCCCCTCGACCTCATCCTCACTTAACACCTTCTCCCTAACTCCCTCGACATGGTCTTCTACGTCAATACTAAGGGATTGGGCTGACGTTTCTTTTCCTGACGACTCAGAAAAGCCGTCGGACTCTTGACCTGAGCCAAAAAAATTCGTCGTAGCCCGCTCCATCGCGGACTGACGACTGATCACTCGATGCGTCACTTGACATCTGACTACCTACAAGTGACGGATACACTCTAAGTTCCTAGACTGACGTTCTCAATAAAAAAAATTTTAGGCAAAAGTAAAAAAGCAAAGAGAAGGGAAGAAGAACTTACAGGTGAAATGGATCTTGAATGGGTGAAACAACCTTGAGAATGACGGTATTGATAACAGCTGACGGAACAAATCGTGAGTAAGGGCGACGGGTTCTCTCTTGAAAGGTCAGCGAGGTTGAAATGGCGAAATGAGACAATGGGCGTGGTATTTATATAAGAGGGAAAACGCACGGAAGGCGAGGCGACGCCCGTGCCCAGGAACGAGGCCAACGACTGCGCACCACGTGACCTTGCATTTAATAGCTCGTGGCTCGAGGAGTCATTCATAATTCGTTTTCTTTTTCATCTCTAAGAAATAACTCCACATGCTGACGGTTTTAAGCGTCGAGCATGTAGAGTAGGGGACAACTGATGAGGATAAAAGGAGAGCCTAAGACTGACGGTTTAGTGCAATCTTTCGGACGTAGCAGACGGCGCGATAGCTGACGGTCATAGGGTCAACTGTCTCCAAGAGTGACGGCATCACTAGATGAGGCCCAAAAAGCTGAAGGAAGTAAATTGAGGCTGACGGACCGAGCATAAGTTGACTTGCTACCCACGCTACATATAAGGAGTTGTCTTGCTTCCCATGCAAGATAATATTCGAGGGACTCCTATAAGGAAAAGATCCCGAAAAATACGCCCAAGAGGACTCCTATAAGGAAATGACTTCTACTCCAAGGGAAAGAGGGGTGACCCTCGCTACTATAAAAACCTAAGCACCCTCGCGACCCAAGGTACGCATAATTTACCCTCTCTAGCACTCTAGAGCAGTGAGAATAGTTTTAACTTAACCTTCGGAGGGTATTTGGCCGGTACCACACCGGTACTCTCTGCTAGGTTATTCCTTTTCGTTGTGCAGGTGCCATTTGCGATCGTACGAGGAACGTGTGACCCACTGGTGGTATTATTTCCGGCATCATCAAATAGCATCAATCTTTAGTTACTGTTTCATTTAACTTGAAGATTTTGTTGTAACAGAGTCAAGTTCTCAAATCAAATCTGGTCCGTAGCCTAAACATAGTCCATAATAGATATTCAAAACCCATGTTCTGAGCATAAGTCAACAATCATATTGTATATGTGAAAAAAAAAAAAAAAAACTCACAAAACCAAATTGAGTTCAAAACGCTCAAAATTTGCAGACAATACTTGCATGACTTCGATAGAAGCATCTGTAAATGGGTAGGGGAAACGATGGAGGGACTGAGAAGAGTTTTCTTTTTGGGGAAACGATAAATGGGTTAGGGGAAAGAGCTATGTGAAGAAGAAGAAGAAAAAGGGACTGCATTTGAAAGAGAGAGTTTGATTGGGTGGTTTTGTTTTTGGGGACTTAGATGAGTTTTCTTTTGAGAGAGAGAGAGAGTTTTTAATCTGGTTTTGTTTTTTGAGGTAGAAAGTGAGGTTGTTTTTTTTTTTTTTAGAAACTATTGATGATGTAAAAAATTTTGAGTGCTTCAAATCCTACGTGGCATGCTCTCAGGAAAAAAAAAAAAAAAAGATTCAAAGATTTCGGTTTTATAGCATATATAAATTAGATTTGGACTTTTCGATTTTTACACTCAATAATTCACTTGGCACAAAAATTAAATATTAGATAGGACACAGTGCATAATTGAACTCCAATTAAAATTGGATTCTAATTTTACTTTCTCTAAGCTTTGACTTTATATATATATATATATATATATAGATTATAACAAATTATTCTAAAACTAGTTAACATTCCTTTTTAGGTATTATTTACCATGATCATCATGCGGGTTATTTTCTCCTTCTTGAACTTATATTTAATTCTCAAAATCTTGGAAACTGTTAGGTATATAGATAAGAATTGTTGTAATATTGCATTTAGTTAGTTAGTTGGTTGGTTAGTTATAATTCCAAGCATGTTAACCCCATTTAACACATGTTGGAATTATTAATGCACATGGGGAATAATAGGACCATTAGGATAAAGCCATGTGGGCCAAAAGAATAATTTTATGGTTTTATAAATACCTACTTGTAATCACATTTCTATTATTGAAGAATAAACCAATTTCATAGTGCATTATTGCATCTTTCTCTCTTAATCTCTTTCTTTCTCTATAGAGGATGACTACCTCGAATTAAGTCAATTTTCCCACCATTCTCATATACTCCCCTACAATTCCTGTCCATTCCCATTAGGAACCACTTTTAACAGAAACTAATTTCTTAGGACCTACCAAACCTTGATGTCTAATTTCTCAAAAATTTAAACACATTATGAGTAAATTTCATAGGAGCTTTAAATTCTCAAGCATTAAAATTCTTACCAACCGAACATACCATAAGCAAGGTTTTGAAACCCGGACCGGACCGTACGATCCGACTGGAAAAACCTTCAACTGTTCATTTTTACGGTTCTTTTAGCCTCAAGAACCGTTCTATGGAAAAAAAAATAGGGATCCGTGCGAACCACGGTCGGACCTCACGGTTTTGAAAACCGTGATTAGACCGCTTCTCACGGTTACCTACTTTCCATTGAATCTGAACAAAAAAAAAAAAAAAAAGAAAAAAGGAGAAAACGAAGAAGACGACGGCGAAGCAGGGGTGGCGCCATGAAGCAACTGCTTCTTCTTCTCTGTCCGTCTCCCTCTCTCCTTTAACGGTTCTCGCGGGTTCAGTTCAGAGCTTTTTTTTCTTCTTTTTTGGGTACTTACAGGCTTAGCCATTGTTGAATCTTCATTCTGCAACCTCAGACCTTTAGATCACACCACCATTTCTTTTTATTCTTCTTCTCACTCTCACTAGCTCGATCTCTCTATCATGGTTTTCGCCAACTGTTGCTTCAGCATTTTTCTCTCTGCACTTTTTCCAGCTCTTTTTGCACTTTTTTCTCTCTCTCTCTGCATTTTGCTTTTGCCTTTGCTCTCTAGAGTCTTCTAGTCTACTGAGTCTTCTCTGCGTGATGGACATGCTTTACTGTCACCCACTAAATTATTGCTGTCAAGTTGTCAACCACTCCTTTTGAAAATGTTATTGGGTTTTGTTTTCTATTTAGTCATATATTTTAATGGTTTGGTCGGCTACTCTTCCAGCTTTTGTTTTTGTTTTCGGCTTTTTTTTTTTTTTTTGGTTATTTTAAAAGATTTCATAAATGATCCTAGTCAAATGGGCTTGGGCATGACAAATTATTGGGTTGTCAAATGGGCTGGGAAATGATTTAAGATAATTTAAACAAGCTCCTATAAAAAGATTATAATATTAAACCTTAACAAAAATTATTTATGTTTGCTTAGAATTTAATATTTCTTATTTTATTTATGAAAGTTATGATATATATATATAAAAAAAAAAAATTTGAAAGATAAATATCTATATTTTTTTTGAACTATTGTAGTTAATTTTTCTATTTATACTAATTTAATATATTTATTTATATTTAAATCATTATTAAATTAATTATGACGTCATCTCGGTTCAATCTCGGTTCGACCTTAAAAACCTTGAACCTCTTCTTTTTACGATTCAATGAATGATCCGGGTCTGTAAACCTTGACCATAAGAGAAGTCACAATATGAGAGAATATGAAGCAAACCAAAATTGAGTTAGTGTATTGCATATATTTTAAATGCAAACTTAATTATTAGACTCAGAATGTATATAATTCATTATAGGAAAATTTATTGAGAGATAAACTCTTAAATTCTATCAAGATATTGATTCCTAAAGAATTAGGGAGAGGTCGGTCAGTCTAGACATGATGATGGACATTCGATTTTCATTCAAAATTGGCTTGCTCTCCCTTTCTAAATTAGGGTGGCAATTCGTGCTATAGGTCAGATATGCGTTGTAACGAAGTATGAGTATTTAATTATAGGAAAAAGTTAACATCTGCCTTAACGGCCGTTGTCTTAAACCCTTGTTTTGTTTTTTGTTTTGGTTTATTTGTTTGTTTTTGCCTTCCTGCTTAACAAATGTGGTGGGTAATTCAAACCTAATTCTCTACTTGGAGTAACGATACTCTTAACATTTGAAGTTAGTTTTACTCTTAGGGCTAGAAGGGTGAGCAACTGACCACCAAAAAAACTAAGGAAGGCAGCAATGCGACCGTGCTTTTGGAATGCAATCTTAGTGACTAGGGATTATAATTTATAAACCAAAATCTTGTTATTCTCTTTGTTTATTTGCAGATTTTTCGAAGTCTTCAGTAATTTCTTGGTCAAACTTTCGTGAGGCTAATGGATCTAGAGATACCCATGGAAAACTATGTTGACCAGTTGCAGGAAATAGACATCCAGAAGTTAGAGAAGTTAAAGGAAATATTTCAAGGGATGGAGGACCATGGCACACATGTATTGATGGCTGTTTATTTATATGAAGCAATAGTAAAAGATGATGTTGGTGATTTAATTTCTCGCTTGGTAGAACTCTCTCCGTCTACCATTTTTCACCAAGTGAGTGCATCAGGGAATTCATTGCTTCACAAGGCAGCAAGTTTTGGAAGCATAAAGATAGCTAAACTCATCATCGATCACTTCCCCTTCCTTCTTACCAGGAGAAATGTTTTAGGTGATACTGCACTTCACGTCGCAATCAAAGCTAGAAAATTGGATGTGGCAACCAAAGATAACAAATTGAACGTAATGGAAGTCCTCATTGATGCTTACGCTAATGACTGTGAACAGTTATTACAAATGAAGAACAACATTGGAAACACTGCCCTGCATGAGGCTGTCATAGCTCAGTGTTCTCTTAAAGTCGTGAAATATTTATTTTCGCGTCATAAAGAAGCGTCGTACTATTTGAATGACGCAGGTGAATCTCCATTATGTCTAGCCATTGAAACTGAAAATATAGAAATTC
Source organism: Quercus robur (assembly GCF_932294415.1). NCBI lineage: Eukaryota > Viridiplantae > Streptophyta > Magnoliopsida > Fagales > Fagaceae > Quercus > Quercus robur. The sequence goes on along the minus strand of NC_065538.1, from coordinate 10,349,201 downwards.
TTGAACTTTTGTTAGAAGCTCCATATGAAAATGGCAGGCTGATGGAAAGGCCTCGGATAGAGTCACCTGTTCATGCTGCCATCTTCATGAAAAGGCGAGGTATTATTAGCCCCAACTTCCTAGCATTCTATTTTACGCACTTTTTAATTTTATTTATGTTTTAAAATAATTGGTTTTTGAACTTAGATATGTTGGAAAAAATATTCGAGAAGAATAAAACACTATTCAACATAAGAGATGAAAAGGGGAAGACACCATTGCATTATGCAGCATCCAATGGTTACATTGATGGTGTTCGGTTCCTGCTAAAAGAATTTCAACAACAAGCCTTTGAAAGGAGTAAAAATGGTGACTTTCCTATTCACGCTGCATGCAAAAGAGGCCATATAAAGGTAGTCAAGGAGTTGCTTCAACAACAGTGGCCAAGTCTAACAGAATTACTCAACAAAAAGAGCCAGAATATTCTTCATGTTGCTGCTGAGAATGGAAAAAACAATGTGGTAAAAGCCGTACTAAGTGACTCAAAGTTTGAGGAGCTTATAAACGCAGTAGACAAGAATGGAAATACAGCTTTGCATTTGGCGTCACAGAACCTTCATTCTAAAGTCATATGTTCTCTTACGTGGGATAAGAGAGTTGATTTAAAACGCAGAAACAGGGAAGGCCTGACTGCTATTGATATTGCTTCAAGTATTCGAAACCATTTGAAAGCTACGCAGGTATGTCCTCTAATTAGTGGTAATTGCATCGTGTTAATTAGAATATATTAGCACCATAGGTCATAGTGGTTTTGTTGTATCATGAAATACTGTGGTTTTAGGATTACCATATTATTTTTAATGTATATATGTACTCCACATTTGGTTCATTATAAAATAAACTTTAAAATAAAAAAGATGTAGTCATTCGGGCTTTTTTTTGTGGGCATAAACTATTAGGCCAAACCATGTTAATTCTATTAACTCTCTCTTACTCTTTTTCTACACCATTTTATTTCATTTTCATCCTATTTTAACATGGTATTAGAGCCACAAATATGTGGTCTTTAGTAATCTCCTTAAGTTGTGCTAAATTTTTGTATTCAAGTGTTTCTTGGATGCTTTCTTTGCCCAAGCAGCATCCTAAAATCCTTTTAAGACCATAGTTACACATCTGTGGCAGATTGAGTCATACTGTTATTAACATTATAGCCCACACTCCACTCTCCAGGTCTAAATGGCCATGGGGATACATCTATACTTATGGCCTGTTTGGATAGAGGTGGGAAGGAGGGGGAGTGGAGGAGAATAGAGTAAAGTTGGCTAAAAATAAGCTAACTTTGTACTAAATCTACTCTACTCTACTACCCCTCACTCCTAACGGACCATTAATCTCTTTAGATATGCATTTATGTCCTTTCATAATCACCGTTCTATCATCGCGCACACATTAATGCTCCGGCTCAGTTTCAATTACAAGCTTCCTTGTGGCCACATCTACAGCATCCTGCTTTGAAGACACCTTTTATGTGTCTCACATGCATTTAGAGCTAGCTCTCACACGCTAGTTTCATATTGGTGATGTGAAGGACCTACTATCTGACTTTCATAGGTCCTTGCCATACAAAATACATTATGTTGTAGACGTGCCTACTTATGCTATAGCGAAAGAGCAATTTCTATCATTATGTTGTCTTTGCATTCAAGCATCTTCTCAATGTTTTTCTTTGCCCAAGCAGCATACAAAGCACTCTTTGTTGCCGTTGTATCACGCCTTTGACAAGACGGAGTCTTTTATGTGCATCACAAGCTTCTTCCTATTTTAAGAGAAAAATTGTTTAAAATTCAGAAATTGCTACTTAATCCTTTGTCTCAAATACTGAAATTTTAGATGTTGAACCCTTCGGCTTTAGAAAGGCTCAAAGACTCAGTAAAAATCTCTCCCTACTACAACAACCACGGAATGTACATTTTCATTCATGTAACTTGTCAATAAGAATTATTATTTTTGTAATGTTAATTTGTTTGTTTATAATTTTATTTTTTAGGGTAAAATACTATTTTGATTCCTACACTTTACTAAAAGTTTGCTTTTGTTCCTACTTCCTAAAGTTTAAAAAATTCATTTTCTATTTCTAAACTATTTAAAAGTTCATCTTTCATCCCCTAAAATATTGGAAAATGTTTCAATTTTTGTCTCGAAACTATTATTAAAAAAAAAAAAAAAAAAAAACTCTTTACAAAGTCTAAGAAAAAAAAAAGAATTTTTTAAAATTTAAAAACAAAAAACAAACTTTTGGTAATATTTAAGGACTAAAATAATATTTTACCCTATTTTCTACATTTTTAATATTAAAAAGCATCAAAATTCACTTAAAGTTATTAATACGTTTTAGATATTATTTAATAAATATTATGAGTAATCATATATTTATGTTATATATTTTAAAAATTTTACAATTTATCAATTAAATTGTTTATGACATCACTAGTTCACCTATTGTTTCAACCTCAATCAGACTAGAGAACTGATAACTACTCTCTTTTTCAATTTTTTGATTAGTATAGTTTGTAAAACTAAGAACTTTTTCAGTTTTTATTTATTTATTTTTTTATTTCCAGTTAAATTGTTAAATTTTCCACTTATTATTGATTCTCATATGAGTTCACCATTAAGACCACTTTATTGTCTACCATTGACAATTTAACACACTAGTAGTTGTGAAAAAAGTTTACGAGAAAAATTCTCTTGACTATTTTTATTTATAAATAAGTTCTTTAACTAGTATAGCTTTTAAAACCATGAACTTTTTCATTTTTTTTCCAAGTTAAATTATAAAATTTATTACTTATTATTGATTTTCATTTGAGTTCACCATTAAGACTATTTTATTGTCTACCATTAAAAATTTAACACTCTAGTAGCTGTGAAAAAAGTTTATAAGAAACTTTGTGTCTCTTGACTACATTTATTTATAAATAAATTAATTAAAAAAAAAAACATTTTGTTATTAGTGCCAAAGACTTAGGATGCGTTTGGTACTCGTTTTCAGTTTTTAAACAATATTACACACATTTCAACACACTTTTTCATCCACACATATTTCAAAAACTATAAAAAAATATTACTCAAACTCTTTTGCCAAACAGGCTCTTGGATTTCATCATTTCAAATTTTCATGCAGGAGTTAACACTTTGGGTCTTAAGTTCAGCTGGCACACCCTACAGTGAAAAGGGTAGGAAGATTAGCTTGCGACGAGAAAGGAAACCACCAAAACCGGAGCAAATTCAGCACCTGATCAACGTAATATTGGTGATAGCAGTGCTAGTGGCCACCGTGACCTTTTCTGCTGCCTTAACTGTACCGGGTGGTTTTAACCGCTCTGATGCGGGACACAGAAACGCTTTCCGGGTTTTCATTATCTGTGATTCCATAGCTATGTATGTCTCCATGACAGGGGCTTTCGTCCTCATATGGGCATTAGTATCCACTGATGGGGAAAAGTTCGCCATTAATAACGCTTTATATCTACTGGTGGTAGCTATTTTCGCGATGTCGTTGGCATTCATCGCCGTTGTACACATAGCCCTGAGCAATATTCCTTGGATTGCGTATCTTGTTATGGTTGGGGGAATCTACTACCTATGCGTTTTCAGTTTCATTTTCGCTACGTTGTTTTTCCCAAAAATTAGGATTTCCAATCGTATGTTACATTTCATTAGTCACTATAGCGTTCCATTCCTGCTTTTAATCGCCCAAATTTGGGAACGAGTCCCTTTAATGTTTCACTGATGCCTTTATTCGTCCGACGTTGGGAACAAGTAGATGATAGCAAAGCAAGAGTCTCAGCCAGAGAGAGAAGATTTGCAGGAGGAAGGCCACATAAGGGAGGACTAGCTCATTTCAAATATGCATAATGCTCGTGCATCTTGTGATCAATCTCAAGCCACTTCTCAAATAATAAAAGCTTGTGGGACTTATCAAATATGGAAGGGTTGTGATTGTAATAAGATGTTTGGACATTAACAAGCATCATATCCTATGGATTGTAATATTTTAGATGTTTGGACTTTACCAAGCACCATTTCCTATAATAGAGGGTATTTGCATGATAACATGTAGGGGGGGGGGGGGGGGGGGGGACAAAATATATGACACACAACACTCTTATAAGTTATCATGATTTTTTAGTGGAGTTTATGGTGTGTCTTTCTTATTCATTTGTGAGATTGTCCTCTAAAGTTTTTATTATATTTTTTTCTATTTCTAGTAAGAAATTATAAGAGATCTTATTTGGGATTCAATTAATCTCTCTCTCAACCACCCCTGGGGTTTAGGCTAATGTCAAGCACTACTTAAGTTTTTCAAAAATATCCAATTTGCCCACTAGGCACAAGCCACACTTGACACTATTTGCAAGTTTCCCTACTCCAAGTCTTCTTCTACTTCCTTCTCCATCTCTAGCTATTATTTATCTACTATTATTGTCCAGACACTCACTCGTGCGTATAGTTGTCACAATAGAGTCATTGTGAGATTACATTATGGCAATTAACTTAGCTACAAATTAGTTTTTGAGAAAAGGAGCATAAACAGTGTACATCTTGTGGGATTGTGTTATCATTGCTTTGCAAGATTGTCATGAGTAGGGCTGGAAAAATTTGATACGACCCGTGAACACGACACGACTTAACATGAAATTAGTAGGTTATGGGTTGAGACTTAACGGATTCGTGTCATATTCGAGTTGACACGATTGACTCGTTTAATAAATGGGTCGAGTTAGTGTGCAATAGATGGAATCCGTTTAACACGTCCGACCCATTTAATTAAGTGATATTTTTACCAATATACCCTTCAAACCCATATAAACTTGTAAAATTGTGATTTCCAATTAGCTTGTGTTAGCTCGATTCTATGCCAAATTTGATTGTAATTTCTTCAATAATTTCCCTGTATTTATGTGGGTTTATTTGTAAGGGATGAGTGTGAGAAATCGGTGAAGAATCAATCTTCAAAGATGAATTAGTGCAATTTGCAACTAGCTCGCGAGAAGAGTAACCCGCGAAAAGGCCATGTGTGAAGCATATGGCTGGAAGCTGAAGAGTCATGCTAGGCTATCAAGTTCATGAGTGTTTCATGTGAAAGACCATCCTGCGAAGTACCCATGAAACATTCTGTTTGGCAAAAAGATAAAGTTTTTTACCAAATTTTTTACCCACACTATAAATACCCTCATTATCCACGAATTGTAAGGAGTGCTTTTTAGAGAGAAAACCCTAGCAAATACACTTGAGAGTTAGAGATTGTTATACTCACAATCATCTACACATTTCCTTGTAGTTTTCCTCAACTCCTACATCTCCATCTCTAGATCCTTGAGAGATTGTTAGCTCAAATACTAACCACACCAAATCTAAGTGTTAAGTGAGGTTTTGGTGCTATTGTGAAGCATTGGAATGAGCCACTTAGTGGCGGATGCAATTGGGCTGAATTGTGGTATTCGAAAAGCTAGAGAAGACAAGACTTCGAGAAGTCTGTTGGTAGCAGAAGTTTGGAGGGCTCAAGTACATGGGGTAGACTAGGCTTGAGGGGTCTTTTGTTATTCATGTACTCCAACTTTATTCTCTAGTGGATCAATTTTGACTTGGAGGGTTACGGAGAAGTTTTTCTCCGAGTTCTTCGATTTCCTCTTCGATAACACATCTTGGTGTTATCTTGTGTTTGCATCTCTCTTCCCTACTCTTTAAGCTTTCATTTTATTGTTAATTGTGGATGGATATAATTTAGAGTAGTGTTACCAGTTCATTGCGCATATTTACTCTTATTCTGCACTTTGTTAAGTTAGAGTAAAAGTAATCTAGTCGTAATTTTTAATTTGGGGTCTGAACAAGCTCTTGTGTTTTCACACAAATCTGAGCTTTCAAAACTTATTAGTTGTAGTGGTTTATTTTCTTTAACATGTTAGGACATATGTAATTCACTTGTTAGGAACATAGTCACCATTTTATGTAATTGGCTAATCTTCTAACAAAACACACTTTACTTGTGTTTTTAATACTTCAAAAAACAATGTTTCAAGATCAAGTATTGAAGTCATCAAGTCTGTCCAAAAAACAATGTGAGAAGTGCAAATTCATTAAAACTTGACAGCTGCATCTATCAAGTTTAAGAAAGCTGTTTCAGCCCGTGTGCTCGACAGCTGCTCGACACCTCCTATCTATCGAGGTTTAAGAAAGAAACAAAAATTCTGATCTGTTTTCTTGGAATCTATGAATGTGTCTTTGGGACTTCTTTTCTCTTAACCCTAGACATATAAAAGGATTATTTTAAGGACCGTCAAAGAATTCACAAGTTGCACAAGTTTTGAGAAAAGTCTGTTCAAGCAAATTGTGACCGGAGATAAAGTTGTGCTCTAGTTCATCATTCTTGAAGAAGTTGCTGTGTATGTGCATTTTAAGGTTTTGTGACCAAGTATCTTCTTGATCTTCATCGTTGGGATGAACTGAAGAACTTTGCAGTCAACAACCTTCTCTAGTTGGTGATTGAAGTCACATATTAGGATCCGCATAATTGGTTAGTCACGTACTTGGGAGCCGTGCATCGAAAGGAGAAATTGTCACTACAGAACAAGTCCAATTGGGTATTGAGGTAAGGATTCAACTGTAGGTTGGTATAAGATACTGAGATTCCTTTACTTATAACCATTTGTTGTTATAATAGTGAAATTTTGGGAGTGGTGACCTGAAAATCACCCGGTGGGGTTTTTGCCATTACATTTTCCCTATTTGTAAACAAATCACTGTGTCAAATTTATTTTCTACTGCAAACTTAGTTTATTGGTGATTTTTTTTGTGCTACCATACGTTTCCATGTTAATTAACTTAATTAATTCACTTGGCTAAATTAATTGATTAATTTATCATAAGGGGTCAATTCGTTTTTGGCCTATCAATTGGTATCAGAATAGGCACACTCCGATTAAGTTTTATTCATATAAAAATAAATAAATAAAAATTAGAAAAATACAAAAATAGTGTGTGTTTGTCTACATTGGTACTTGTGTACCTTGGATGGCCATTGAAACAAAATTTTCTAAACTTTGTATCTTTTGTAGCTTAGATGAGTATCTCTATGCACAACTAAGCAAGTGAACTTTGTGGCTCTTGTTTGTAATGAGTAAGATTAAGTAATCTCTTATACTTAACACTCGTATCACTCTTTTTGACGGGAAGGACTAGAAAATCCTAAGAGAAAGACATAAATAACTATCTCATCACTGTTGCCTACCAATCATGAAATGACATCTGTATGCTTCGGTATAGCAAAAGTGCAATGTCAATGACATTTGTGTGCTTCGGCATAGCAAAATTGGAATGTCAAATGCTTAACATCATTGGATATTTCTTTTCTCTATTTTATATGCACATGCATGATTTGCTTAAAAAGAAAAATATGCAAAGAAAAAAAAAAAGCAAAAAAAAAAAAAGATCAAAATGCTTTTAAATATAATTGCAAGCGTGTATTTTAGGAGATGTGGGAGTTATAGGATGTACCTCGAAGGTGATAGTCCCCATTAAACAGTTATGATTGTGTGTGAGTTAAAGTGAGTTTCTCATATCTCAAATCGTCATAACATGTATACACTTATGCAATCTTGCGATTTTTTTACACACAACACGCAATATTCTTTGCTACTCTTAATACATGTGCAGGCACAATGTGATTTGGTCATCACAAGGTTTAACATGTGTTAATGTATGCTCACTAAACTGTTTTGACTTATTTTTTAAATATAAAATTGGATAGACCTGTTTAGTGTGTGCGTGTTTTTTTGGGATCCATGTGCTTAAAATTGCTGTTGAGAGATGATTTTAAGAGGTTAATATGGTGTTTGGATCATTGGTTGAGTTGCATGCTTGATTGAATTCATGTTTGTGTTTTTCTCTTCTCGAAAAACTTTTTTTAAAAGCTAGCTTGACACCTCCTCGACACCTGACTATCTGTCGAGCTTCCAAGCTTTTTCTTATCACAATCTTAACACCTCCTCAACATTTGGTGGGTCGATCGAGAAAGTTCCTGTCCCCTCGATAGCTTCTTAACACTTGGTGGATCGATCAAGCCTCATCTCTTGTGTCTGATGTTTTTGTTCCTCGACACTTTCTCGACACCTGTATCTGTCGACGGCCAAATCCTCGACACTTGGCTCGACACCTTTCGACACCTTCATCTGTTGAGATTTACTAAGGTTCTATATATTCTCTTCATGTGATCCAAACCTCATTTCTCTCGATCTCTCTCTCGATAGCTCTCTCTATTCCTCTCCCAAACACTCTCATCTCACTCCTAATATTCTCCTTAAGGTTTCTTCAAGCTTTTTCAAGAGTTTCTTCACTTGGTAAGCTTCTAATCTTTCATTCTTCATGCATTTCATGTTTTGAAACCTAGGTTTTGGGATTTTAAAAATTTTTGGGGTTGTTGAGGACAAATTTTTCATGCCACATGGCTTTATTTCATTGGCAACTTGCGCCATGTCAACATTATCATAGATTTTGGGAAAATCTCTTCTAAAGCCCAAAAGAGCCTATATTTACACAAAAGGCGTCAAAGCCCATAGTTCAAGCTCATAGCACATGTGGGGGTAAAATTCGCTAGTCAACGTTGGGCCATAGTACTTGTACTAAGCCCAACCACAATAAGAAGCAAAGACACGGGCAGAGGACCCCCCAACCCAATCATGTTGGGCCGGGCTTGCTTAGGGGCGTCCGAGGAGGAGTGCCTCCTCGGACGCACCAAATGGGAGTCCGATCCACACCCTTTACATGGTGAAATGTCATCCAAAATCAAGGAAGAAAGCAGGACGTTCCCGGGGGGGGGGGGGGGGCAACCACAACTGCTGCATTAAATGCAAGGAAGCTACTTTTCCAGCCGCATTAATGTGGAAAGGACAGGAGAACAGAATTATCTTGGCCAATGCAACTCACAGAAAAAAATGAGGATGTCCTATGGGACAGGCACTCAAGTAGAGGCCCAGATGATTAACAAGTGTAGGGTCATTATCGTAGGAAGGATGCTATATAAGAGAAGAAAATCTCCATGGCCAGGGGATCACGAGAGGGAGGAAGAAAAGGAGAGAGAAAGAGAAAAGGAGTTGGAGAAAAAAAGCATAAGATACAGCTCCGCGGACTGTTATCCCAAGCAGCTTAGAGGAATATCCCCACGTCCAAATGGTTGCATGGCTTGTTCATAACTATGTTCACTCTGTCAAGACCTAGTTCTGTAACCTACTCTCTACAAATTCATTGTTAAGGGACTTTTGGGCCAGAATCGCTTGCCTGTTGGGCCTGAGCCCCAAAAACAGCCCCTACAATTGGCACCGTCTGTGGGAAGAACTTGTGTCTCGACAAGTGAAATAGTAAGGGATGGAAGGATCAGGTCCGCGCCAAACCGGACGTGCAGAATCTCAACGACAGGACAACTTTCTAAACCTCGAACGAGCGAAGGACCAAGATAATCAACGAGAGGGCAGTGTGAACACCTCTCACACGAATAGAAGCCGCTCGAAAGGGAGGGATCACACGTCCCACCAGCACAACGAGCGAAAGGCTCTACAGCAAGAGATTGACGATTTGAAGAAGAAGCTGCGTCGAGCCCAGCGAAAACGTCCTTCACCCTTCTCGGACACTAGCAGTGGTGAGGACGGTGAATACAGACGAAGGTCGAGAACCCCTCCGAGCGAGACGTTTTCCTATGAGGAAGAACGGCCTCGCAAACGCGGCCGCAAAAGCCCGTCTTACCAAGGCCTGGCCAATGACGCCATGAGCAAGGCCCTGGATCGAATCTCCCAGTCGCCATTCACACGTAGAATAGAGAGGGCGATGCTTCCTCGGCAGTTCAATCTGCCAACGTTTGTCATATACAATGGTCGAACTGACCCAGTGGAGCATGTGAGCCAATTCAACCAGAAGATGGCCGTCCACTCCAGGGACGAAGCGTTAATGTGTAAGGTGTTTCCATCCAACTTGGGACCCCTGGCAATGAGATGGTTTGATGCCTTCCCGCCGAATTCCATAGATTCCTTTAAACAGCTGACGCAGGCTTTTGGTTCCCGTTTCATCACCAGCACTAGAGTCCCTCGGCCCCTCGATTCCCTCTTATCCTTATCCATGCGAGAAGGAGAAACGCTGAAGGCCTACTCGGACAGATATTGGGAAACGTACAACGAGATAGAAGGAAACTACGATGACGTCGCCATTAGTACATTCAAAAGGGGGCTGCCGACAAAGCATGGCTTGAGAAAGTCTCTCACTGGGAAGCCAGTCACCAGCGTGCGACAACTCATGGACAGGATAGACAAGTACAAAAGGGTCGAGGAGGACCAGCAGATTGGGAAGGGAAAGGCGAAGGTTGTCCCTCAGGAGAGGAGGGACTTCAGGTCGGACCGCTTCAGCAGCAGTAACAAGCCGAGGAGAGATTACATGGAACAGTCCGGACCTACTGGGGCTCAAGTAGTCCATGCTGTGTTCCGAGAACCATTGCACGAGATCCTGGAGAAAGTAAAGCGCGAACCCTTCTTTTAGTGGCCGAACAGGATGGCAGGCGACCCCTCAAAACGCAATCAGAATCTATACTGTGCGTATCATCAAGAGCCCGGTCACACCACTGACGAGTGCAGGAACCTGAAAAACTATTTGGATCGGCTTGTCCGAGAAGGAAAGCTAAGGCATCTGTTGCACCGCCCTGAGCAGTCGAATGTCGAAACCAGACAAGGCACATTGAGGCCACCCATAGGCACGATAAATGTCATTCTTACCGCACCTGGGAGAACCGGTTCCGGCCCGTTCAGAGTAATGTTAGTGGGTAGGTTCCCAACAGAGCCAGGCGAAAGAGGATCCAAGAGAGCCAGAGTGAGGGGCCCGCCATTAATCGGGTTCACGGAGGAGGATAAAGAAGGAACTATTCAACCCCATGAAGATGCCCTAGTCGTGACGCTCAGAATAGGAGGTTATGACGTGAAGAGGGTGTTAGTTGATCAGGGTAGCGTCGTGGAGATAATGTACCCAGATTTGTATAAGGGGCTGAACTTGAAGCAGGAAGACCTGTCGCCATACGATTCACCCCTGCTTAGCTTTGAAGGAAAAGTCGTCATCCCAAAAGGCATGATTATGCTGCCTGTGCAAACAGACTCAGAAGTAGTGGAAGTGGACTTCATCGTGGTAGATGCATACTCCCCCTACACAGCTATTGTGGCACGGCCATGGCTTCATGCACTAGGGGCTGTGTCGTCAACCCTGCACCAGAAAGTGAAATATCCATCAGAAGGGCGAATCAAAGAGATAGTAGGGGACCAAGGAATGGCCAGACAATGCATGGTGTCGGCAATTTCTCGACGATCAAGCAGCGGACCTTCCACTTCAGCCGGGAATAGCTTATAGCAATCAAGGACCCCGGTCCTAACTACGGGTAATGGAGGACCGGCCATGGAGGTGAGCTGTGAGGAACTGGAGAAAGTGCTCGTCAGATCAGACCCCGAGAAGTTTTTCCAAATTGGCTCGGAATTACCAACACAGGAGAAGTCAGCGCTAATTAATTTTCTTCGACGAAATGAGGACGTATTCGCCTGGGATCCTTACGAAGCCCCCAGGGTTGACTCAGACCTCATACGCCATCACCTTAACGTTAATCCGGCTATTACACCGAAGAAGCAGCCTCCCCGGCGCCTGTCAAAGGAGCATGCGGACGCTGTGAGAGAGGAAGTCGCAAAATTGAAGAGAGCTGGGGCTATCAAGGAAGTATTCTACCCCGAATGGTTGGCGAACACAGTCGTGGTGAAGACGAAGAGCGGGAAATGGCGGGTTTGCGTGGACTTCACGGACTTAAACAAGACCTGCCCGAAGGATCCTTTCCCGATGCCGCGGATAGACCGACTGGTAGATGCGACTGTCGGGCATCCCCAAATGAGTTTTTTGGACGCTTTCCAGGGCTACCATCAGATATCCTTGGCCATCGAAGACCAGAAAAAACTGCTTTCGTCACCCCAGTTGGCAACTATCATTACAAGGTGATGCCCTTTGGCCTGAAGAATGCCGGGTCGACCTATCAAAGGATGATGACTAGGATGTTTGAGCAGCAGATGAGCAAAACCATCGAGGTGTATATAGACGACATGGTAGTAAAGAGTAAATTGGTGGCCGATCACATCAAAGACCTCGGCGAAGTGTTTCAAATCCTGAGAAGGTACAAGCTGCGACTGAACGCATCCAAATGCTCATTTGGGGTGGGATCGAGGAAATTCTTGGGCTATATGGTAACCCACCAAGGAATCGAGATTAACCCTGACCAAATAAGAGCCATTCATAGCATGCAGCCTCCTCGGAATCCCAAAGAGGTCCAGAAGCTTACCGGCATGATAGCCGCTTTAAACCGTTTCATCTCCCGCTCAGCGGACAGATGCAGACCTTTTTTCCTCCTATTGCACAAGTGGAAGGGTTTCGAGTGGACTGAAGAGTGTGATTTAGCCTTCCAACAGCTCAAGGAATACTTCGCCCGACTACCAATCATGTCCAGTCCCGACGCCGATGAGGTGTTGTACGCATACATCGCAGTCGCCGCTCATGTGGTGAGCCTAGTGCTAATCCGAGAGGACAACGGCACGCAGCGGCCCGTGTATTACGTAAGCAAATCACTACAGGAGGCGGAGACCCAGTACCTCCCCCTCGAAAAGGCAATATTGGCCATCGTGCAAGCTACGCGGAAGCTCCCCCACTATTTTCAGGCACATACAGTAGTTGTGCTAACCCAACTTCCACTGAAATCAGTCCTCCGTAGCGCCGACTACACAGGAAGAATAGCTAAATGGGGAACCATCTTGGGCGCCTTTGACATTAGATACATGCCTCGTACCGCCATAAAGGGTCAGGTCCTCGCCGATCTGGTAGCTGAATTCGCGGAGCCCACCTTAGAAGGGGTGGAAGTGTCGGGATCACCGAGTGCCGATAGGAGATTGGTCAGCACGATCTCTCAGCAAGAACACGATAAGTGGAGAGCATACATCGATGGTGTAGCAAACCAAAGGGGCTCCGGGGTGGGACTCGTTCTAATCTCTCCCGAAGGTATAACCTTAGAAAAGTCGTTGAGGCTGGGATTCCTGGCAACGAATAACGAAGCCGAGTATGAGGCACTGTTGGAGGGAATGTCTATGATCCGGAATTTGGGTGGGAAATGCGCGAGCATATTCTCAGATTCGAGACTCATAGTGGGGCAAGTAAATGGAGAATTGGAGGCGAAGGATGAAAGAATGCGAGGGTACCTCGCCTGGGCTAAACACCTGCAGGCCTATTACGACGACTTCCGTTTAACGCATATACCCAGAAGTGGGAATACCCACGCTGATTCTCTAGCGACACTGGCCACCTCCTCGGCTCAGCCCCTTCCGCGGGTTATTTTAGTTGAAGACCTTTGCCGCCCAACGGAAGAGGAGCCCAACGGTATTCGGGTACACAACGTCAGGGAGGGACCAAGCTGGATGGACCCTCTTGTCCGGTTCTTAAAGCAAGACTCCTTACCGGACGATAAGGTTAAGGCTGACAAAATCAGGAGGAGAGCTCCTCGATTCTGGTTGTCCGAGGATTCCAAACTTTACAGACGCTCATTCTCAGGGCCATACTTGCTGTGTGTGCACCCAGGGGCTACGGAACTCATCCTGGAGGAGTTGCATGAAGGGATTTGCGGAAGCCATACGGGAGGCCAGTCCCTCTCCCACAGGGCCATGACGCTGGGTTACTGGTGGCCGAGCATGCATAAGGAGGCTCTGGAATATGTGAAGAAGTGTGACCAATGCCAAAGGTTCGCCCCGAATATACATCAGCCAGGCGGAGTACTTAACCTGTTGTCCAGCCCTTGGCCATTTGCACAATGGGGCCTAGACATACTAGGGTCGTTCCCCAAAGCTGCCGGGAACAAGAAGTTTCTTCTCATCGGCATCGATTATTTCACAAAATGGGTCGAAGCTGAAGCGCTGGCAAACATTAGGGATGTCGATGTCAAGAAGTTTATCTGGAAAAATATTGTCACCAGGTTCGGGACCCCACACACCCTGATCTCAGACAATGGCCTCCAGTTTGACAGCAAGGCCTTTAGGAAATATTGCAATGAACTGGGGATTGTCAACCGATACTCCACACCAGCCTACCCGCAGAGTAACGGACAGGCGGAAGCCATCAACAAAACCATAGTGAATAGACTGAAGAAGAGGTTGGACGACGCGAAAGGGAGGTCGGTTGAAGAGCTAGCCCATGTCTTGTGGACGTACCGCACCACGCCTCGCAGGTCCACTGGAGAAACCCCCTTTTCGTTGACCTACAGGGCCGAGGCCATCATCCCATTAGAGATAAACTTTCCCTCCCAGAGGACTACTGCATTCAACCCCATTGCTAACGACGGACTTCTGGAAAAAAGCCTGGACCTCCTCGAAGAGAGAAGGGAAAGCGCGATGGTGCACCTAGCTTATTATCAGCAAAAGCTCAAACAGGGCTATGACGCCAAGGTGAAGTCGAGGCCCTTGACGCCCGGGGATCTAGTGCTGAGGAAAGTCCTGGGCACCGCGAGGAACCCTGCATGGGGAAAGCTTGGACCAAACTGGGAGGGCCCATACCGTATCACATCCGTGGCCGGCATTGGAGCGTACTTTTTGGAAGACTTGGACGAACGTGTAGTGCCACGTCCGTGGAATGTAAATAACCTGAAAATGTACTTTTATTAATGAAAGACACTATACTTGATGTCGTGTTACTGTACAAATATTTGGGATAAGTGTTAAACAGAACCCAAGTCCTGCATGGCTCCTCGGACCACAGACTTGGGGGAAATTAACCACACCACGATTCTCAATAAGTGTTAAACAGAACCCAAGTCCTGCATGGCTCCTCGGACCACAGACTTGGGGGAAATTAACCACACCACGATTCTCAATAAGTGTTAAACAGAACCCAAGTCCTGCATGGCTCCCCGAACCACAGACTTGGGGGAAATTAACCGTTATGCGACTCTCACTAAGTGTTAAACAGAACCCAAGTCCTGCATGGCTCCCCGGACCACAGACTTGGGGGAAATTAACCGTTATGCGATTCTCACTAAGTGTTAAACAGAACCCAAGTCCTGCATGGCTCCTCGGATCACAGACTTGGGGGAAATTAACCACACCACGATTCTCAATAAATGTTAAACAGAACCCAAGTCTTGCATGGCTCCTCGGACCACAGACTTGGGGGAAATTAACCACACCACGATTCTCAATAAGTGTTAAACAAAACTCAAGTCCTGCATGGCTCCTCGGACCACAGACTTGGGGGAAATTAACCACACCACGATTCTCAATAAGTGTTAAACAGAACCCAAGTTCTGCATGGCTCCCCAGACCACAGACTTGGGGGAAATTAACCGTTATGCGACTCTCACTAAGTGTTAAACAGAACCCAAGTTCTGCATGGCTCCCCAGACGACAGACTTGGGGGAAATTAACCGTTATGCGACTCTCACTAAGTGTTAAACAGAACCCAAGTCCTGCATGGCTCCCCGGACCACAGACTTGGGGGAAATTAACTGTTATGCGATTCTCACTAAGTGTTAAACAGAACCCAAGTCTTGCATGGCTCCTCGGACCACAGACTTGGGGAAAATTAACCACACCACGATTCTCAATAAGTGTTAAACAGAACCCAAGTCCTGCATGGCTCCTCGGACCACAGACTTGGGGGAAATTAACCACACCACGATTCTCAATAAGTGTTAAACAGAACCCAAGTCCTGCATGGCTCCTCAGACAACAGACTTGGGGGAAATTAACCACACCACGATTCTCAATAAGTGTTAAACAGAACCCAAGTTCTGCATGGCTCCCCGGACCACAGACTTGGGGGAAATTAACCGTTATGCGATTCTCACTAAGTGTTAAACAGAACCCAAGTCCTGCATGGCTCCTCGGACCACAGACTTGGGGGAAATTAACCGCACCACAATTCTCACTAAGTGTTAAATGGAGCCCAAGTCCTGCACGGATTCTCGGCCACGGACTTGGGAGAAATCAGCTTCGTAGCCGTTTTTGCCTAATTATGAATTATCGCTATTCTAACGTACTCATTCATTTATACTTAACTTTCAGCAGTAAATGACAAAACCAATATCCATTCATGATGAAAACAAAATAGAATAAAGCAACGATATCTGAAATGAAATAACTTTTGTCATTTAATCTTCAAAGTAGCTCGGTTCACAAACATTAGCAATGCTAAACAAAACGAAGCACAAAAAG
The DNA here is from genome assembly GCF_932294415.1 of Quercus robur. Taxonomy (NCBI): domain Eukaryota; kingdom Viridiplantae; phylum Streptophyta; class Magnoliopsida; order Fagales; family Fagaceae; genus Quercus; species Quercus robur. The sequence continues at coordinate 10,332,912 of NC_065538.1, read as the reverse complement.
CAAAACAAATGAATTCCTATACTACGTTCCTAAGAGCCCTAAGTCAGAGCAGGCTGATCATCCGCTGCTGGGTTCTCCGGGGCAATCTCCTGGGCCTGTGCAAGGATCTCGCTGATACGAAGACTGTCCTCGGGTGACTTGCCCTTCGTGGCTTGCTCCGTGCCCCCAGCCTCGGGAACAGAGGAGTCTGTTGGAAGAGGCTCAGTGGAGGCAACCTCGTCAGGAACCTCGCGTATGTCCTCCGGGAAAAAGATGTTCTCAGCCTTCCTGAGATCAGAATCTGCTGGGACGGCTGCCCGATCCAGGGTTACACCCCAGGACATGGTGACGTATTCCCTGCAGACGGTGGCAACTTCCTCGGCCAGTCTAACCTCAGTATCGTGGACTCCACGTTCATATGAAGCCGCCACGGCCTTCTCAGCAGCTTCCCTGGATAAGCGAGCTTCCTCCTTGGTCCTTGCAAGCTCAGCCTTAAGCTCTGAAACCGCCTGCTGCTCCGCTGTCAGCTTCTCCTCAGAGTGGCGGAGCTGTATGCGCAGCTCGTCAGCTTGCTTTTTAGCATTTTTGAGGCCAGCTTCTGCACTCGCATTAGCCTTCTTCACCTCCTTTAGTTCATTACTCTGACGATCAAAATCTCGTTTGAGGTTGCCAGCGGCCCTCTCAGCTGCAGAACGGGACTGAGCCTCCCTATGCATGTCCTCACGAGCCTTCTTGGCTCACTCCTCAGCAACATAAATTTGTTGAGTGACCTGCGCTCGGACGGAAATGAAAACACTATTAAAACATGACGATAAGAGGGTACACAGTATAAAGATGAGATAGAAGATTCCACTTACCATGGCCATGTCCCTCTTCAGTGACATGAAAAGTTCTGGCTGACGAGTCTTCCTGAGACCCTCCATATCACGGGGCAAGAGAAGAGGCTGCTGCAGGGCCTCGACCAAGAATGATGCCTGCTCTCGTTGGGATTCCCATAGGGTCGCATCCCAGGAGATTGGGGCGCCGTCTAACTCGATCTGAAGAGACCATGTTCGTTGTCCCCTAAGAATGGCCGCCTCGTCTCGGCTCTCAGTGGACCTGGTCCTCTTCTCTCGGGGCTCTTTCGGCTCCTTGCCCTTCTTTTTAGGCCCGGCCTTTTCACGGACAATCTCTCCCTCCTCCGTCTCTTCTACAGGCCTTTTTCGCCTTAAGTTAGGCATAGGCTGCAGCGCCGCATCCGACGAGAGAGGGAGAGGAGGAACAGGAGCTTTAGGGGCAGTTTGTCCCTTCGAGACGTCCTTGGAGGTGTGCCCCTTGGTCCTGTTAGATAGAAGGCCCCTGAGGCCAGTCCTTGGCTGCAGATCCATTCCTTCTTCTTCTTCTGTGTCTTCGCTGATATCAGGTTGTGCGATGACTAAACCAGTACCAGGAGCCGCTGAGGCGCGGTCTAAATCGGCGTCAGAGTCCAAGAGCTCTACTACTCTGACTGACGCCTCTCCTTCCTCGGTAAATTGAAACTGGTCTATTTGATCCTCTAAGGATGAATGCGAAGAACCAGCCTCCTCCTCCGGGATAACTACTGGGGGAAAGGCACGTTGGGGAGGTAGCTGAATAGGAGGTAAGTCTGTTGCAGCGAGGAACCCTGGTACGGATACGTCAATGCGTGCCAATCTCGGACTGCCAGCCCTTATAGCTTGGCCGGCGTCTACCAGGGATCGAGTGAGGGGAACGTAGTCCAAAATCAAAGGAGCCAACCGTAGTTGCCCGTCCTCGCTTACGAAGATCTCGGACCTCAGGAGGTAATTTAGAGCCTGGATGTTGACCAAGCTCAGCCGAGGGGATGTTCGCTCCTTGTCTGCAAAGGCCGTTAAAAGGTTTATGTTAGTCCGAGGAGACATGCAACCAAACCAACAAGTTTAAAATAAAAAGAAAAAAGGGGGGAGAGGAGCTCAAAACTAAGGTCCTCCCCACGGAATCTAGTTCTATGACACCCCACCTAGCGTTCCCGCCCTAGTCGGACAGTGAAGGCCGTCATGCCATGGTCCGGAGACGATCAAGTGGTCGTCCTTCAAGCCTTTGCTGGACTTTGGAAGGCAAGATATCAACCTCACTTCGTCAGTCCTGGACTTTAGATAGTATGAGTCGCCGAGCTTATGGCATTCATAAAGATGAACCACGTCGTGCCATGAAAGGCCGAGGTTCATCTGCTCGTTTAGGGCGTCGGCACACCCCAGGATCCGGAACAGGTTCGCGGTGCATTGATGGGGGGCCAATCTATGACCACGTAGGTAATCCCTAGTTATTCTCCCCATTGGAATCGTCATTCCTCCTTCCACGAAGGCTATCATTGGAATTGCGACTTCCCCTGTTCTCCTCTTGAACAAAATGTCCTCCTGATGGCAATACTCTAAACCTACCTCCGGTGGAATACGATACTTCGCCCTGAAGCCCGCCATACCAGCCGGAGAATCTACCATTTTCTCAAGCCTACCCATCCCCTCTAATCCTAAAACAACTTGAAGGCAGTTTGATTAATGAAGAATAACGAAGAAGAAGCGCGCACTTACAGATAAGAAGCTCGACGGAGTCTTCAAGAGAATGGCGGCGAAAGTGAGAACGAACTGAAGAAGAAGGCTCTGAGACGTTCTGGATACTGGAGTGTTCGTCAAAAGTGAGGGACGAACGCCTTTAGAACCTTATATACTCAGAAGAAGTTGGACAGACGTACTTCCGTCTGGAGCAAGTGAAACGCTGTCCACCGTAGATCTGGTCTCCAACCGTTGGATTGGGTGAGTGTAAAACACCAAAAGCTGCAATTACTTTCCCCCGGGTCATTAAGCGCCCTCAGCATTAATGAGGCACGTGAGGGCGCACCCCCCCCTAAAACAGGAATCCACAACGAACTGTCCAGTAGACATCAAAATCCCGTCTTTCCTTCTCGGACCCAGAAGAAAGAGCCGGAATTTTGAGGGGCTATTGTGGGGGTAAAATTCGCCAGTCAACGTTGGGCCATAGTACTTGTACTAAGCCCAACCACAATAAGAAGCAAAGACACGGGCAGAGGACCCCCCAACCCAATCATGTTGGGTCGGGCTTGCTTAGGGGCGTCCGAGGAGGAGTACCTCCTCGGACGCACCAAATGGGAGTCCGATCCACACCCTTTACATGGTGAAATGTCATCCAAAATCAAGGAAGAAAGCAGGACGTTCCCGGGGGGGGGGGGGGGCAACCACAACTGCCGCATTAAATGCAAGGAAGCTACTTTTCCAGCCGCATTAATGTGGAAAGGATAGGAGAACAGAATTATCTTGGCCAGTGCAACTCACAGAAAAGAAGGAGGATGTCCTATGGGACAGGCACTCAAGTAGAGGCCCAGATGATTAACAAGTGTAGAGTCATTATCGTAAGAAGGATGCTATATAAGAGAAGAAAATCCTCATGGCCAGGGGATCGTGAAAGGGAGGAAGAAAAGGAGAGAGAAAGAGAAAAGGAGTTGGAGGAAAAAAGCATAAGATATAGCTCCGCGGACTGTTATCCCAAGCAGCTTAGAGGAATATCCCCACGTCCAAATGGTTGCATGGCTTGTTCATAACTATGTTCACTCTGTCAAGACCTAGTTCTGTAACCTACTCTCTACAAATTCATTATTGAGGGACTTTTGGGCCAGAATCGCTTGCCTGTTGAGCCTGAGCCCCAAAAACAGCCCCTACAGCACATTATCTCATTTTTTGGCTCATGATCCAAGCTTATGAGTCTCATCGGGGGAATTTTGGGAGTTGTGGTTTGAAGGGCCAAGAAGTATGTTCAGTAAAGCTCCAATGGTTCAAATTTGATAAAGGAAAGCATGTTGCTTGGTATGTCTTCCCCAATTCCCTGAACTCTAACGGGTCAGTGTGCAATAGGTAACATTTGGTAAGCCTCTCATATCACATAACACTTAAAATGATAAATTTCCCCATGCTCTTTACATAAAAATTAATGTTCATCATATATATAAGTTTAAAGATGTAATTATAGTATTTCATATCAATTATATTATTATCATCTAAATCAATTTCAAGCACATGACTAAATATATATTAATATCTCATATCTAGCATTAAAATGCTTTCCTTACTCTCCAAGATTTGGTTAAGACACAAAAAAAAAAAAAAACCATAATTACATCTCTAAAACTTCATCAAAAATCAACCAACTAGTCTATTACTTACCAAAATTATATATGGACTAAACATATAATTTTCCAAAAAAGAAAACTTAGCCGTAAACACCAAAAACGGCTCCAGCGGAAGCTGCAACAGCTTCTACACAAGCTGTAATAGCTTTAGCGGAAGCTGCAACAGCTTCTGTAGAAGCTGAACCAGCTTCAGCGGAAGCTGCAACAGCTTCTGTAGAAGCTGAGCCAGCTTTAGTGGAAACTGCAAACAGCAGGTTGACACATGTCCTAAAATGATGTCATTCGCCCATTAATGCCCAATCCCAGCAGCTGTGGTACTAGAAACAAGAGGATCCCATAAAGATTATCTTACCATCTTTAGCCAAATCATGAATTTAATGCCAAGTATTGTCTTCCAAGCAAAAGATGTCATCAGCCAGCTGTGACAGCTATGATTGACAGCTATGACAGTAGCTCTATCAGCCTTAAGGTCCTTAGCTTTCTTCTTTTGGCCAAAAAACAAAAGACTACTTACTTTGTCAAAGATTTTTCCTGATTTGCTAAGTTTCCCTTCAACTAGTTCTGATCTAGTTACATAGCTTGACTCTATATAAAGAGGACCAAGCTACACACTAATGGTCCCCCCTCTCTGATCCTCAAGGTTCTGAAACTTGATTCACCTTGTTGCACAAATCTTTAAACTTCTCCATACTTCTCCATCTCCCTTACAAAGATATCTCTTCTTAGATAACACCATTACATCACACCTTTTACACCACACCATTACACACTATCCATCTCTCCCACACTTCAATACTCTGAAACTTCATCATTCTGCAGCCCAAAAACACATCTCCATCTCATTTTTTATTTCTCATACAAAATATCCCTTCTTAGAAAGTAACATAACCCATGACATAACACAAAAACCACTCCAACGGCAGCTATAATCTCATTTATTTACTATATTTAACCTTCATATCATCTATCTCACACTTCCATATATTTTACAAACACATTCCTTACAAAATACCCATATATACTCCTTATGTAGTTTTAAACTCCATGTCTCACAAAGTGTACATATACAAAATCCATGTCCAACAAAGTATCAACATATAATTCCTATATATATTACAAACACCATATCTCACAATATATATACATATATATATATATATATATATATTTCTTATCATCCTCACACATCTTAAAACATATCAAACACTTCTCCAAGAACTTTTTACTGAAAGTCCTTTCTTTTGGAAGAGATATATATATATATATATATATATATAATGCTAAAAGCCCTTCTTATGAAAGGCAAAAACTCAAAAAATTAGAAGCCCTTTTTATGGAAGACAATATTACTTATACTTGGCTAAAAAACTAAAAGAGCATTACATGGGGAAAATCATTTAAGTGCATGATAAAGAGGATGAACTTAACCAACCTATGCACACGGCTGGACATATTCTCTCTTCCTCCAGTTGCACCCATTTTTCCCTTTCAAACATGAAGTCACCATGAAAGGATTCACTTCATCATGCTGCTGAAACATTAAGTCCACTGATATGATACGATTGGAGCTGCAAAACATGAAGATAAGTCATCATATTTTTTCTTCAAAATTATATTATTAAGTATATTTTATTCATTGTCATTATACCACTCGACTAATGTTATTATGCTGCTGGACTCCTTTTCTCATGTTGCTGAAATGCTAAGTCGACTGATATTACGGCTGGAGTTGCAAAATATGAAGATAAGTCATTATATTTTATCTTCAAATTTATATTATTAAATATATTTTATTCATTCTCGTTTTACCGCTGGATGCAAGCTATTTTAATATCGTCTCACTATTTAATGAACATGATTTCACTAATATTTCATTAATGAACATACAAATTAATAAATCGATCTACCATCATCGCACATATATTATTTGGACATGAACCACTCTTGGACACATATTATTTGGACATGAACCACCCTTGAACACATTTTTTTTGGAAATGAACTATCATTGGACATATATTATTTGGACATGGACTATTGCTAGACAGACTTTATTATGTTGAACATAAACCATGAACCGCAACTAGACATGGACTATTGGACTCATCCCATTGTTGGACATTGGACACCTAATTAAACACTTTCTAATATTGAACATCACTTAATAAACATAATAATAACGTATCAACTCACCATTTAATCAAAGCTATCATGCTAAGCATATTATTTATTTATTTCAACCAATATTATGCTTCTAAGATTTTGGGTTTTATCTATTTTGTAGGCTTAAAAATACACCGGAAGTCATTGGTCTATACGGTCCAATGTCGAGTTCCGGGTTGACCTCTTCAAAACAAATCCGGGCCTAGCAAAGTCACTTCTCCAAAGGCACGTGACTACGCGCAAAAAACTGCCCCCGACAGGGGTTTTCTAAAATTGATGAGTGTTTGTTGAAAATTTTGGATGGATTTTGCTTAAATGAGTTTAAAATCTCATGCATTTCATCACATTAGCATAGTAACAGTATTATCATGCATTTTAGATTTGTGCAATTGATTGTGTGCTAGTAGGATTGGATTGGGCTGAGCCCATGATGCAATTTACTTTTCATGTCACATGTTTATGCATATGCAATTTACTTTACATGTCACATGTTTATGCATTTCCCGTGCATACATACTCCTTTTCAATATACTTGCTATATTTGAACTGTTTGGAGCTTTTCTGATTGTCTCTTTCTTCCCCCTGTCTTTCTATTTATGTTAGTCATGTCTATGGCATCTAAGTGTAAATCTACTCTAGCTTGGAACCCTCTTCGTTCTGGAGCTTCTTCATCTTCTGATTCTACTCCTATCTCTCTTCGGTTCCATGATGATGAAGCCCACAAGGCATTCTCGGAGAACTTTTCTAGACGTGGCATTCATTAGGAATGCCAAGTCATTTTGGCTGACTTCGCCGACACTGACCTTCCCGATGTCATTCACAATTGAGGATGGGAGCCACTGTGTGATGTCTTGGTCACTTGTCCTCTCGTGCTTATTCAGGAGTTTTACTCCAACATGCACGGAATTGATCGTTTAGTACCTCTTTTCTTCACTCGTTTTTGAGATACGTGTATTCTTGTCAAACCGCAGCTTGTTGCGGATGTGCTTCAGGTTCCTAGAGTAGAGTTCCCTAACTACCCTAGTTGTGAGCGTTTGCAGACTATGTCCAAGGATAAGCTCAAATCCGCTTTTTATAAGCGTCCTTCTGAGTGGGGTGAGCGCCAGTTCACTTACTGTTCGGGCTTTGCAAAAGGCCCTCGGTTTTTGAACATGGTGATGACCTTTGTACTCCATCCTCTTTTTCATTATAACTCCATTACAGAGCCTCGTGCTCGGTTTTTGTTATCCCTCCTTAAGCATCTTACTATTGATTTCCTTTCTCATTTTATTCTTTCCATTATAGATGTTCATTTGGATTCGGCATCCCGTGATAAGCTCATCTTTCCTTCTGTTATTACGAGGATATTATGCCATTTTTCCGTCCCTTTTCCTGTGTCCAACCACTTCACTCATATTTGTGCCATAGATTACGCTACCGTTAAATATAGTGAGATGCAGTTCAAGTCACGACAGACAAATTCAGTAGCTTCTCTCTTCCGTTTAACTCCATCTCGATTTGCTTAATCCACATCTGCTCCTTCCTTTTCCACGAGCGATGTGTCACTAGGAGATATCATGGCGCATCTTCAGCGCATGGATGCTTGCATAGATACACTCTCTACAAAGTTGTATTAGGTGAATGTCCATGTTGGCCGCATTGCTAGACGGCAGGCGACTATGGGCAGTTTTGCTCCTGAGGCTTCTCCTCCACCTCCTCCAATGGCTTCTGATTCTGATTCTGAGGATGAGGATGATGATGATGGTGATGACGATGATACTTTTGATGATGATGGTGGAGATGCTAGCTCTATCGATGAGATGTCTACTTGACACTCTACCTTTTGTCACTCGTGACAAAAAAGGGGAGTAGTTTTGGTATATGAGAGTAGTCATACTTAGGGGGAGATTTAGTATAGGACATTTTTGTTAGGGGGAGTGTTGATATCTTGAGGGATGTAGTAAGGATTTTATGTATCTTTTCTTTTCTTTCTTTTATAAATATATTGTTCTTGCACTTTAGGTCTTGTGACCATTTATTGACATACATTGTACTTATTCTTCTCTATATGTGGATGTATGTTTTTCTTTCACCTACCCCTTACATGTGTTGTTTCTTTTCTTTCTTTATACACATGCTTCTTATTACTTGTATGCAATCTATTATTTTTGTTTCACACAAAGATGCCTTGATGAGTTTTGTTTAAAGTGTTTCAGAAATACAGATTGTCAAAGTCTACTTGCCATAAACTCTCTTTTTGCAAAGTTTTTTAAGAGTTTGTGTTAGAATATATTTTATTGTATTCAACAAGTGAATATGAGTTAAGTGATTTATGACTTCTCTCATATGTTCATTTGTTTGTTGTGGTTTTGTCACGGATTGCCAAATGGAGAGATTGTTAAGACATATGTGATTTCATTGTTAAGAACATATGTCACCATTTTATGTAATTGGCTAATCCTTTGACAAAACATACTTTACTTGTAATTAGGTAGATCTAGATGTTTTTAATACTTCATAAAACAAGGTTTCAAGATCAAGTGTTGAAGTTATCAAGTTTGTCCAAGAAACAAGCTGAGAAATGAAAATTCATAGAAGTAGTCCGTGGACTCGGAGCTATCATGGGGTCGTGGTAGTAAGTTTCCTACTCAAGGTAGCAATATGATGTTAGTGGTCTAAGTCGTTATTGTGTAAACTTCAATTCTTTTATAGTGGATTCAATTTTACCTTGAGGATAGTTAGGTTAAATTCTCCCCAGGTTTTTTACCAGTTTGGTTTTCCTGAGTTATCATATTATTGTGTTCTTTATTTTCCGCACTTTACAATAATATGATATGTGTGTTAACCTAGATTTGATAATTTGAGTAAGTAATCACTTGGCTAATTACCTAGGTTAATCTGGTTGTGTTTTAAGGGGTCTAAAAACATACAAGTCTCAATTGGATATGTCGACTTTTTCCATTATAAACTTTGCTCTTAACACGTGTTATATGAAAACCAAATCTTCGCCCTAAAATGATATTTATCAATTTCATAAGCAAATAGAGAGTACGAGGAAACCTTGTTTTTCACTGTTTAATGATGTTCTGAGAAAGATTTAGGCCAATTTCTTCCCGAGAATATTCTGAAGAACATAGCCAACTAAGGTTACCCTTTTATAAGAAAATTACAAAACATCAATTTTTTTTTTTTTTATTGGTAAAACTATTCTCTAAAACCAGTAAGGTGCAGGGAGAATGAGTCCTTCATGGCAACAGACGCCTCTCCTTAAGGTATCATGAAAGATTCTCTGAGTGCTATAATAAATTTTCTTAAAACTAAGATTTAATGTCAACTCTTGCAAGCATGATGCACATAATAAATAGAAGCAATTTGGAGAGAAGATTAGAAGGAACGAAAGAGTCTTTTTAAAACTGGATTAACACATGACTTCATTTCATGGAGATGCCATATATATCAACTCTGGCCTTACTTTAGAACTTGGGAGGTGTACAGAATGCAATGACAGGAAGTGGACCTAAATGAAGACGCCAAACAGATTATCAAAAGCCACTTTTAACTGAAGCAGACTTGATGTCACACAAATGAGGTCGAAGAAAGGAGAAAACAATAAATAAATATTATCTCAAGACAAGTTTTATGTGAGCAAAATATCTGAATTTGAAATCAGAAACAAGTGTATGTAAGAAATATCCTTAAGAAACATCAGTTGTTCTACTGTTCTTGTGAATTAATCTTAAGCGTAACCATATTTTCTACCTGAACAATCTTGCAAAATCATGAGGATATAATGTTATGGAAGTAGTAGCTAGATTTAAACAGCAGAGAGGTTTTACGGAAACATGTTTGGTAAAAAAGTCAATATTCAGCATGCAAAATTAACTTACCAATAAGTTTATATATAGTAGCTTAAGTAGTGATAACAACGTATAGGCAAGGACAAAGTCAAGACTTGGAGTTAGGGGACAGTTTTATTGCCAGTTATATGTAATGGCTTTGGTTTTCGGCTCTATTGCTTAGACAGCAAAATTTTTCTTTTATTTTTTTTTTTTATGTGTGTGTAGAGCGTGTCTTTTGTTGGTAAAGACAAAATTATTTTGTTTAAATTTTTTTTAAGGGCTAAGTTGTTTGTTTTTGGTAAAATTGGTTGATTAGTCTCATTTATATTTTTATTTTTTTTTTATTTTTTGCCTTTGTTGTTGTCTATTGGTAATTTTTGTTATTGGGCTAATATTTTGGGCTTGTATATATTTTTCTTAGATTTTAGATCTATAAATTTTTTTATGGACTTTAAAAGGAGAAAAATACTAGATCTACAAATTTTTGTTGTGATTAGTGGTTATTAGTAAGTAAAAAAAGTGATGTTAGTGGTGGACCCAAATATAAACCAGTAAAAATTTGCTATCTCAACAGTCTAAAAAATGTTGTATAAAAGTTTGTAATTATAGCATTTCTCTTATAATGAATAATAAGGGGGACAAAATGTAATTTTATTGAACGAAATTGTTAAAATTAGTACATAATATATAGTTATATAATTATATATATATATATATATATATTTTAAAAATTAGGGCCATGAATGGCTCCGTCCATGCGTATAAGGCCACTGAAACATAGCTAAATAAACCAGATGCAAACCCTAACGATGTTCGAGTCCCTTGAAAAGTCTTCTCTCTAAAACTTTTAAACTAGTAGTCAGACATTTGAGATCTGAATAGTGTCAGAAAAAATTAAATGTAAACTCAAATACATAGTCACAATAATTTGATTCTTTTTAAAAATATCTATTTCAAATTTCCAATAATTTGGAAACTTTTGTTGTCTGAAAACTAAAAACTCTGTTATTCTAAGGGTTTGTTTTGGATCCGTTTATTTTACTAAAATTGAAATTTTTTTACTGAAAGTACTATAAATAAAGGTAAAAATTAGTTCAAATAGTATAGTGAAACCTATGAATAATACCAAAAAATACAGTGGAACCCATAAAGAGTAGCAAAAATAAGCTGAATAGTAAAATAAATTGACAAAATTAATCATGCCAAACGGCTACTAAATGTAAGGAAAACAAAATTTTAGCTGAAAAATCTATTCCGAAAATTCTACTAAAGCAGACCAAAAAAAAAAAAAAAAAAAAGAAAGAATTGCTTCTCAAACTTCAGCACAAAACCTGGGGATTTGAAAATTCACAACTTCACACAAAGTAAGACGCATGCTGCAATAACACTAGTAGACTAGACAATCAAATTCACAGACACAAACAAAGGTAAAGAAAAAGCTCGGAAAAAAGGTGAGCCTTAATTTCCATTCTAGGCTTAAATGCATTCCGTCGGCATCAAAGAAGTAATAGTAGTACACTTAATCACATCTAAGATCATATCATCAATTCACATGAAAATGACAAAGTATGTAATTATGATGGCAGGATAAAAAGGACCACTAAAACTAAAGCGAAAATTGATACTATTTACTCAGCATTGTTTCCCAAATCAATTTACATGTCCATTAAACAAAATATAGCATCTGTACTTTGCAAGTTCTTTAATATATAGAACTTCTGTATTGCAATCAGATCCCTGTTAATGAAATTCAAAATAAAAAACATGAACACATATTGAGCAAGTAAAGCACATATCACAAAAAATTTCAAATACAAGTAACCCATCCCTCCAGTGATTCAACAACTGCTCACTTTCTTCCAGATTCCGCTCCGTCTGCAAACAATATCCCCACTATTTCCCTAAATTACATGAACAAACTCTCAATCCATAAAACACAAGTTACAATATGAACTCAATGACAACCTTTGATACCGTAAAATCTTTTAGGACACAGTGCCATGCATACTCAAATTCAATGGCGGCGCCATATTATTGTCTTCAGTGCTTCAAATGAACCCAGGACTAGAGGTTTTTATTTTATTTTACATATAATATTTTTTAAGATTTATTTTTAATTTTTTGAACCCCTGAAAAGAAGCCTAATAACAAATCAATTCAACACCAACCTTTATCTTGACTCTTTTAAACAAAAAGAAAAAACAGAAACAAACTAATTTAATCTAAAATTTGGAAAAAATAAATAAAAAAACTCAACAACAAATATTAGTAATTTGTTAATCTTAATCTCAAAAAAAGACAATTAAATGGATAGTAAGGTGTAAATACTAAAAGACAATTAAGTGTGAAATATTTATAGAAAAAAAAAGTGTGAGGTAATAATGGAAGTGTGGCGTGACTTATAGTTTATTTTTTATTCTCTTGTTCGCACTATAGATAAATTTCTGATAAAAAAATCATGTATATAGCAAGATTCACAAGTTACTTAAAATTCATTATTTAAAAGAATTCATGTGTTGACTTGAAAAATCTTCCTTCGGATTATGAAATATGTCATTTATCGTCTTAATGATCAAGATTGAGTAAGAAAATATTTTACAACGAGATCCTTGTCAATCTCTTCAACATGAATTTAAATGACCTCCTAAAAATATTTCAGAATTTGAATAACCCAACATTATAGATTATGAAATGGTTTAGACTTTAGAAGCACATCGTTACTGAACAACTCAACTTGGTTCAACCATTCTAATGATCCCAATTGGTTCCAAATAACAAATTTGTAATCTCTAGAATGCACATAGCATTGAAAATGAACGCCCATATAATTAATCACCACGACTAATTTGTAAATTACATAAATTCAAATAAAATCCACCTTATGGTAAAATTAAAGATTAGGTCATTTTGTAGTTATACTCTGATTATGTAATGTATTATAAACCTAGTTTAAAACACTAGTATTAGTGTTCTAGTAAATATTACTGATTACTATTTACTCAAAAAAATAAAAAAGAAGATCATATAATAGATTGTTCGGATGTTGATTGAGTCGGCCCGATAACCTTGTGTGGGCTTAGAGATATTATCTTACAAAGCAAGCCCTAATGAGAACGCGAGGGATTTAAAGTTGGGGATGAGATTGTGATGCCTCATATCCACTGGATATTGTTTGAGTGCATTTGTGTGGGTGTATGTTGAGTTCTACATTCAGCATATATTAGGTTGGTTTGAGATTTATTAACAACTAGCCATGAACTTGCGCTTTACGCATGATAATTATTTTTATGGTGGTTTTATTAAATTTTTTTATACAATTTAAACTAATTTAATAAATAGTAATGTATTTTGTAATTATTTTTTTATTTATTATAAGAATAATCATAAATGTAATATAAGAACAATCATAAATCATAAATTTAATCATTTTTGTCGTACTAAAATGAAAAAAAAAATACAATTTTTCTCAAAAATTCAAAAGGCAAGTTAACAAAAATATATATATATATATATATATATATTTTATAAAGGTTATTTACAACATTTTGTGAATCATTAAAAAGAATATAAAATTTGGAAATTATTCTTTTAGTTTTAAACAAACTTTCACAAACTTATTTTTTTCTACCTACAATCCAAAACACTGAAAAAAGTAACTACAAAAATTAATAAAACTTAACTGTGATTAATTGGACCAATTAGGAAAACAATTTGTTGTTTATAATCTACTAAGGTTATTTTTTTTGCAAAAATTGTAATTTCGTCCACCCAAAACATATTATCAAATAAACAATTATTAGCAAAATCTAAGAATTAAATTTCTATATATGTATTGTTATAAAATAATAATAATAATTAAAGTAAAATTGTGAAAGATAAAATTTGTCTCTCATCCAATAATTTTTGTTTAGTCAACCTTTACTTTTCTCTAAATAAATGCCAGTATAGAGTACTTCTAATACAATTATTAAGAGTACTTTGTCCACCACAAAGGATTAAAAAATAAACAAAAATTATTAAAGTCTCATAGTTTAACATCTAAATTAAGCACTATAAAAATCATGCTATCAAATTACAATAACTACCAAATTAAATTATCCAAATCATGCTATGTAGTAGAATAATATTATATTTATATATGCCATATTTAATCCTTTATAACGCAATAGGATAACATTTAACAATTAAAGAGGGAAAAAAAAAAAAAAACTGAATCGCATTAACCTAAAGTAGATTAAAGAATATAAAAAATTATCAACCTAAAGCGAAGATGCAAGAAAAATAAAAAATAAAAATCCACCCAAAAATTGTGTGTGTGTGAGAGAGAGAGAGAGAGAGAATCATTTTTCTATAAGGGAAAATTATGCATAGAATGAAAGAGATAGTGACAAATTTATAGTAAAAATGTGTGAATAAGAAGAGACAAAAATAGAAGAAGATGAAGGGAAAGATGAAGAAGGATGATATTAATGTAGAAGGTAATGGGGAGATGAGAAAGTGAGGAAAGGAGAAAGGTTGGAAAAGTAGTGGGGAGATGAAAAGGTAAGGGAGGGAAAAAGGTTGGACAAGTGTAAATATGAAATAAAAAAAATATTAAAAATAATTATAAGAAAATAAAAAGAAAAAATATAATGACGTGAATGCTGACGTGGCTCAACGTGAGTGCAGCAGCATTAAACGCAATACTTCAGCATTAACTAAAAAAATTAATAAAACTTAACTATGATTAGTTGGACCAATTAGGAAAATAATTTGTTGTTTATAATCTACTAAGGTTATTTTTTTTGTAGAAATTGTAATTTTGTCCACCCAAAACATATTATCAAATAAACAATTATTAGCAAAATCTAAGAATTAAATTTCTATATATGCATTGTTATAAAATAATAATAATAATAATTAAAGTAAAATTGCGAAAGATAAAATTTGTCTATCATCCAATAATTTTTGTTTAGCCAACTTTTGCTTTTCTCTAAATAAATGGCATTATAGAATACTTCTAATACAATTATTAAGAGTACTTTGTCCACCACAAATGATTAAAAAATAAACAAAAATGATTAAAGTCTCATAGTTTAACATCTAAATTGAGCACTATAAAAATCTTGCTACCAAATTACAATAACTACCAAATTAAATTATTCAAATCATGTTATGTAGTAGAATAATATTATATTTTTATATGCTATATTTAATCCTTCATAATGCAATAGGATAACATTTAACAATCAAAGAGAGAGAGAGAAAAAACACAACAATTAAAAAAAACATAACTAAATCGCATTAACCTAAAGTAGATTAAAGAATATAAAAAATTATCAACCTAAAGCAAAGATAGAAGAAAAATAGAAAAATAAAAATCCACCCAAAAATTGTGTGTGTGAGAGAGAGAGATAACATTTTTTCTGTAAGGGAAAACTATGCATAGAATGAAAGAAATAGTGACAAATTTATAGTAAGAGGGTGTAAATAAAAAGAGACAAAAATAGAAGAAGATGAAGAGAAAGATGAAGAAATGATATTAATGTAGAAGGTAGTAGGGAGATATGAAGGTTAGGGAAGCAGAAAGGTTAGAGAAGTAGTGGAAAGATGAAAAGGCAAGGGAGAAAGAAAGGTTGGAGAAGTGTAAATATGAAATAAAAAAATATTAAAAATAATTATAAGAAAATGGAAAGAAAAAATATAATGACATGGATGCTGACGTGGCTCAATATGAGCGCAACAACAGTAAACACTACGTTTTAGCTTTTAGTAATATATAGATATAGATTATAAGGAGCCTCAATTGTGACTACAGTAATCTTTTTGAGGTATAGTACAAATGTGATTAGTACTTCAAGTGAGAAAAGGGTTGTTATTCAAATTATTGTTTTATTTAACAATTATTCAAAATTGTTAATACTTAAATAATCTAATTTATCCAATAAATACATCCATTATTAACAACTATAAGAAGTCTCAATTGTAACTAAGCTAATCCTTTTGGGTAACAGCACAAATGTGATTAGTACTTCAAGTGAGAAAAGGGTTGTTATTCAAATTATTGTTTTATTTAACAATTATTCAAAATTATTAATACTTAAATAATTTGATTTATCCAATAAATACATATGCATAATTATTTTAATTACTAGTCATTAAAATTTGATTTTGTTACATCTCATTTTAATCGTTAAGACTTCAATATTCATGTTATGTAAGGCAATTGAAGATCTAAATGGTCCAAACTATATTTTTGCCCTTAGGATGTGAAATTACCATTCAACTCTGGACAATGTTAAGTAGAGGTTGTAAAATGGGGTGTTAGCTATGGTTAATTAAGGGTCCATTTAGAAACAATTTATTTAGTTGAAACTGAAATCCTTTTGCAGAAAGTGTAAAAAAAAAAAAAAAAAAGTTTAAAAGTTAGCTGAATAATACAATGAGACTTATGAATAGTACCAAAAAGTGCAATAAAAATCATAAATAATACTAAAAAAAAGCTGAAAACTGAATAAGTTAAAAGGAAATAAGTTCATCCCAAACTCATCCTAAACATGATCAAACAGTTGGGCAAATTGGGCCGGCTCAAAACCTCGCCAGATTAATTAGGGGTTAACCTGATTAAGGCAAGCCTGGACTATCAATGTCTCTCTAGCAGGTTTTCGAAAGTCGTAATATAAATCCAGATCACATCCTGGAGTCGAGACAAAGACTTGTCTTTGGGAAGGGGCCGAACAAAGTTGTTTATGACTCTATCTTCGGATCAAGCAGAGTATAAAGTAAAAGAAAACGTAAGTTCGAGATATGGTTCCATTTCATATCAAGCCAAGAATCTTTTTTGTTAGATGCAAGCTAAGTATCTTTCTTTTGCAAGATGTAAGTGATTTTTAATATGGTCAGCAAATATGTGTGTGCTAATGTGTTTCGGTCTCCCTGTCTGCGAGTTGAGTGAACAAATTTTCTGTTTCTTCCATTCTTTTAAGGTTGTTCATTAATAGAGACAAGCAAGGTCGAGGCGGTAGCAGAAGCCAAGTTGTTGAAAGCACGTTTGACAAGCACCGGATTCCTTCTGGTAAGCATGTTTATTACAATCCTCGGATGTCAAAGTTTCGAAAACCGAAATAATACTACAGTTGTTGTTGTTGTTTTTTCTTTTTTTGTTTATGGTGTAAAATTTGGTATTTAACTAGGACGGATTAAGGAGTGATTCTACTTACCTAACAATTTATTTATTTATTTATTTACTAGTTACAATACATGTTGTGAGAATTTAAACTTCAAATGTCTTGGTTAGAAAAAAGTGAGTCCACAAGTCAGGTGGTAGGAAACAAGTCCTGCCCCATCTGTAGACAAGCACCAAGTGGGTTGTCCACAACAAAGAAGTCAATACCATACTAGTGTCAGCCATACTATTAGTTTATACCATACCAGCCATTAAATAGGCACAGGTACTCCTCTAAAATGTACTAGATAAAAACATGTTTTGTACATGCCATAGAGCTACTAGGGAGTAGGGATTTTCCTGGTGTTTTGGCCAATATTAATGTTTCAGTTAGAATAATAATAAATGTTTAAAAGAACACGTTATTTAAGCTGAAACATTGGGTTAATGTATTTAAGTGACGCGCTTCCCAGACGTACATTTGCGTTTCTGGCTTTTTTCTTTTTTTTTAGCCGAAAAGTTTGACTTTTCAAACAATATTCAGTCACATGTGGGTCCCGTGCACTGTTCACGGACCCACAAATTTCACTTTTCAGCAACTTTTTCATTAAAAATGGGTCACACGGTACTATTTACACATTTAAAAATTATTTTACTATAGTGTTTTTCAGTTTTCAATTTTCAGTTTTCAGCTGTATCCAAACGGACCCTAAAATAATATTTAGGCTTATAAATATGTGGATTTTAGAAAATATGTTAATAAAAAAATACATACACACATAAATAAATACAAACACGTGTGTAAATAGAAATATATATAAATAGCGGTAACTCTGAAATGATACACCAGTATCAACTGATATAAAGATATTTTGTTCCCCTAGCCAAGTTGAAAATGACCTCTAGTATGAAATTGACACCCTTAGCTAATGGTGGTGATCGTGTTAAGTGAAACAAGAAGAAACGATAACAAAGAGAGATTCCTTACAAACCTTGTCAAATACAGTGAGATCTCCACCAAATCTAGTTAGAGATCTATTAGATCTCCTCTAGTTTTTGTCAGAGACCAATACAAGCGAAGATTTGAACTAAGAGCAATTTTTTTAGTTGGATCGAGTCAAGTTTGATCTTGGAGGAGGAGACTTGCCACCATTAGGTTTTGTAGGTGGACACTTGTTGTCGACCACTGTGATCATTAAATCAGTTGATGGTTGGATTAGGTTTGGTCAGGTGGGTTGGGTGGAGTAGGTCCGTGGACAACTCTAGTCAGAAACATCATAAGGTTTCAATTGAAATACAATCTCTTTGTCTACGTACCAATTTAAGCATTGTGCTTTCTTAAAAGGAAAAAAGTTTACAATTAAAACAACAATACTCTTATTTTGAATTGTGGTGGGTTTAGCTATAATTCCTTTTTCTTTTTTTTCAAATTATTTTAACCTATTTTGAGTTGTCATCTCAAACTTTATTGAAAATTTGTGGGATTTTATTGTGATTAAGAACTTTTTTTTTTTTTTTTTTTAAAAAAAAGATTCTATAATAGAGTGACTAGTGTACTTGAACCCATCTATCCAACCCTCTCTTGGTGTGTGCTACTCTCACCATCATGCCTCGTAAAATATTTTGTCACAAAAATTATAAGAATTCACTACTTATAGATATAAGTTGAGTTTGAGTTACACTAATATGTTTATTAATGTGGTAGCTTAGTCAAATGGAGTGAAGGCTTTGGGCTGAGGTCCCCAATTTACTTGTATTGTGAGTTAGGAATATCTCACGATAGGAGGCCCCAAAGATGGTATTGCAGGTTTTTGACGGAAATAACTATAGGTTTTAGGCTCTTTTTCTCATAATCTTATCCTCACTGAGATGATAGATGTGTAATTGATCCCTTTTCGTGAAATCCGAACAAGATTTCCTTCTCCCCGTGACGTATTTCTCCTTACTAATCTCGTGTTTCTCTCCCTTGATTTCATTATACAACTCCCAGTATCGGTCCGCGTATGATCGAAGAGCCTCCCCACTCCCCATTTTCATAAATAACAAGGCATCAATAGGTTGGGGAACCCAACTGGAAGTGAAAAAGTGTGCCCCAAACGCTTGAATTAGCTCACCGAAATTGTAGATGAACCCTTTCCTCAAACTGTTGAACCATCTCATTGTCTTGGGGCCAAGACTAGAAGGGAATACCTTACACATAAGTCCATCATTCCGTGAATAGAGGGCCATGAGTTGAGTATAATGACTTACGTGCTCCATCGGGTTAGTCTTACCGTCGTAACAAGTAAAAGGCGGACTAGTAAAAGGTCTAGGCATCTCGGTATGCTCTATCTCTTCTAAGAATGGTGATCGGGCCACCCTCCATAGGGTTTGGCTCATGGCATCTAGTGCTGCACTAGGACGCTCGCATCTTTCTCTTTTCAGTGATTCTAGGCAATCCCCTCTAGATTCATTTGACTTGTCCTTCGACAAATGGGAATGACTCTAGTGAGAAGACCTTTCTATGTGGTTACTCATAGATTTGTGATCGTGGGATGATTCCTCGTAGTCCCTTCTTCAATGTCGGCCTCTCATCTCGAGCTCTAATTCTCTAACCTGTCGCCATAGACTCTCTATCTCCCGGTCACGATTATTGTGGTATGAAGGCTCGGTATGTACAAAACAGTTCTTTCTCCTTGGGAGAAAGCTTCATTTGAATCCAGAAAAGTCTCGTGCCCTTCCTGCCTAAGATCTTGCTCCCTTCTTCACTCTCGCTCCATCCTCCTGAGGGCCCGAGATGAGACCTTCAACCAATTTCCCCCTGATCCTACTAACTCCTTGTTTGCATGTGGACCTTCCATACGGGACACTGCCACACCAACTCTAGGCCTTCAGCCAAGTAGGAGATTCCCACAAATGATGCCAATTGTGGTAGCTTAGCCCAATGGAGTGAAGGCTTTGGGCAAAGGTCTCTAATTTATTTTTATTATGGGTTAGGATTATCCCATGATAGGCGTTAAGCCTCGAACCCAAAAGGATCCAAAGTATGAGAAAAGAACCATCAGGAAAGAGATATTGTAGGAGATTTTTCTTTTCTTTTATTTTTCACAAGATAAGAATGTATAATCATACTGAAATCTCCACATTACAAGTCAAAGCTCTATAACACATTTACGACCAATAACTAACTATAAATCGCGTGCCTCCAAAATTTACATGAATATTCCAAACACCAAATTATTTAATATAAAACTCCAATGTTCTTAAAAATATGAAACCCCAACAAAACTCTAGGGCTAACAAACCTCAAGAGAGCCTAACCTCTAATAGAATTAACTACTACTTCCTTAAAAACAACTAGAATGAATCACCAACCATTAATAATGTAAGTCTCCCAATTCAATATAAAACTCCAATCACCACTAATAAGACAAGCTCAATTCCCAAGGAGTAGCTAATTAATCTATAGGACTGTGAAAGAGTGGGATGAGCTAAAGCCCAGTAGGCAGCATAATTAATGGGAGTGAGGGAAATGCAAGTTTCATAATAATAAACATTTTATAAAACATGTTATAATTTGGGAATTTTCATAAAAATCCAGCAAATTCATTTTCATTGGTAAAATGACAAGAATGATTGAAATGATGTATTACAAAACTTTCTCAAAATATTTCAGTATGAAACTACATACTATATATTGTGAGCTATCAAAACAATATCCCAAAACCTGAAAATCCAACCCAAGGCCACATGACAAGCCGTCATAAAGATGTTAGGTATGTCATGAAGATATCAAGTTATGCCACGAAGAAATCAACTATGCCACGAAGACATCAATTATGCCACAAAGACATCAGTTACACCACAAAGATATCAGTTATGCCACAAAGACATCAATCACAAAGACTACAGCATCTGGCTGGGTAATCACTAGGACTACGACATTTGTCTGGATAATCACCGGGTAATCACATGTCACAGCCCAATGGTAAAAACATGAAAAGCTCACAATTACATGAAATGAAAACGTGGTTCAATTTCAGGTAGTTTCACGAAAACCTTTGAAATACCCAATATATTCATAAGGTTCTCAAATTTTCCAAAATTGTTTCTTGTCAATAAGATTTTCTATCGATTTCCCAAATATCACAAGTCAAGATAAAACATCTTTAGAATTTACAAATAATGCAATAAATCCATAAAATCCATTCCCAAGAATTATATCAAAGATATTTATCTTTTCCATCCTAGCAAATCATACATTTCCCCATATGCAATATCAAATATGATAGAGCTTTCCATAGACAATTTCCCAAAATGTGTTTAACCCAAAACAACGTTTTAATGCAATATGCTTAATTTTCAAAAATCCCATTAAGAAGTCACTTACCTCGGAAGGCCAACCAATATTACCTCAACTAGGCATCACATAATCGACCAATCCAGTCACTAGGTCCATCACCAAGAATATCAGAACCTAGAAACACAATGATCAAGTCTATCAATAACAAGGACTATCACACTTATCTCCATAAATCAAAACGATCCCCTAAAATCAACCAAAGGCCCTAAAGCCCAGCTTGTCAGTCCTAAGACAAGTACCCCTTCCCAAGCATGAACCAAACAAGCATACAAGAACTCATAGTGCCGCAACACAAAGCTAAAGCATTTTAATTCTCTACTGCAAGCAAATGTGCATATATAAACATAACATATGACACATCACTTCAAAATTGAGGTAACATCTCTCATGAGTTTCCCTTTTGAGCACCAAATGATTAAACCAAACCATTACTAAAATTAACTAAGTAAAACACATGTCGAAGGAAACACATGAATTTACAAGCCAATCCATTCAACAAGGGTTTCAAATAAATTCCATAAAATCCTAACATACTCATCATACTTTCAGATTCACTACACAATAGGTCAGCCCTTTTGTAAAATTCGTTTGGTCCAGGAATCGTTATTCGATCAACTTGAAATTGAATAAGAATAAGCTCTTATATGTGTAGTATATACCATCAAAAATTCAGCTTAAAAATATTTTTCAATAATTTATTAAAAATCACGCATTGCAGTTGACTCAAATCTGTCCATGACATTTTTAGGATCCCAAAAGAAAATCGCTATAGTTTTAATACTCACTCAAATTCTTTGAGACTTTATTCACATTTAAACCACATGTCTTAAAGCATATTAAAAATTAGAAATGAAACCTTTAATCTCATACAAACAATTACCACAACAACAAATCAAGAAACCTAAACTCATAACTTATAGAGACAATTTATCAAACACTTAGTAGGCAAAAGGCACGTGCTCACCCATCACTTGCATAAATTTGTAGTTACCATTACACTCACACCCACATATGCCAAAGTCACTTCAAAATGCAAGGAAACCCTCTCAAAAATTAACCCAAATCTCCTGTATAAATCAAAAACCCACATAATTTCTCAAGAAACCCAACTCACATGGTCACCAAACAATACATACATTTCACTTCATTAAATTAAAAACCTCCAATCAAGTCATAAATGTCTCAAGAAACACAATAAACCAACCCCCAAAATAAAACTCACAATATCAAAGAGCAATCCAAAGAAGATAGGATATAAACCCGAAGGATATAAAAGTGGGTCATGGAGATTTTACCTTAGATTATTGTTGGGAAAGAGCACAAATCATGGAGTAGAGTAAGTTGGTGACCAGATATCTAGTGGCAGCCAAGAGACCAAAAGAAGAGAGCTTTGGGAGAGAGAGATGTAAGTTTGGGAGACGGGTGTGAGTTTGTTTGGGTATGTGAGAATGAAGAATAAAAGAAGAGAGGAGATAGCTTAGATGACCAGCCAAGACAGAGATATTTGTGGAATTGTGTGGTTGAGAATGAGTGTGTAGGTGGGGGAGGGGGGGGGGGGGGTTGTCATGTGTGGGTCTAAAAATCTGACCCTCACTTCTTTTTTCTTTTTTCTTTTTTGGTAAGGTTGGGGTGTTACAATGGGAGGCTCCAAAGATGGTTTTGCAGGTTTTTGAAGGGAAATAACCAGAGGTTTTAGGCTCTCTTTCTCGTAATCCTATCCTCACTGAGATGATAGTCGTGTAACTGATTGCTCTTTATGAAATCCGAACAGGATTTCCTTCTCCCCAAGACGTGTTTCTCCTTATTACTCTCATGTTTCTCTCCGCCAATTTTCCAACCCCCTTCTCATATCCCTCCTCCTCCTTTTATAGCCTTCCCTTAATGGGTTCGCCATCATGAGGGGTGACTGCCCCAAGCTAGTGGATACTTCTTTGTTCTATATTCCTGACCAGATGGGACTCGTTGCATACTCTTGAGATGACATCCTTGGAACTTGCACCAAACATTGGAACGTGTTCGGCAGGCAGATCGCCCCAAGGCATTATCTCTCAGTCACGGCATTGCTCAGTAACATTCCCCAATGTTCGCTTGATAATGTTCAGTGTGGTATTGAGGTGGGCCGGGTCAATTTTTAGGAGGCAAACCATGGTCTTTAGCCGGGCTTTCGTTCATGACCGTACAGTTAACTTTACACAACTCAATAGTTTTTTTTTAAATTAAATATTTAAATTTTTTATTTTAAAATTACAAATAAAAAATTTACTTATAAAATAAATTGTAAAAAACCTATTAACTTGAAATTTAAAATACGTATTAAGAAGAGTTGAAAATTTAAAATTTTAATTATTCCTAAAGAGAAAGATTTGGATTGGCGTATTTGTATTGGTGAAAGGCAGGGGAAGCATAAGAAAGAGACGTGGATCCAGTGCTTATCTTGTCATATATACTATTCAAATAAAAGCTATTTAAAAATCTATTCTTGTGTTTGTATATATATTATTTTATTATTATATAAAAAAATAATTACATCAACTTAGTGTTTATATACCTTAAAAAAAAATTAAGTCAATTTATAAATGGAAGAATTTTCAATCTTGGGTCGTTATATATTATTATAAAATATATATTAAATAAGAAAATATCCTAAATCAATGTTTAAATTAAGTATAGCACATAAAAAAAAATAGTCTATATGTTAGAATTTTCAAATTGTATAATTTGCAGTTAATACTTTTCAAACATTTTAGATTGAAGCTTTTATTAAATAAATTAGGATTATATATTAATATTTTAAAAATTATGAAACATAAAATTTTAATTAATTTAAATAATAAAAATCAATTTATATGTATAAAAATATGCAACTCAAGACTATATATATATATATATATATATATATTGTAAGGACTCAATTTGTAATGACCCCAAAATGATATTGGATTCGCACATTAAGGGCCCAAATAATATAATTTGTAGAACGTGGGCTTAAAAGGCTAGGCCTTGGTCACCGGACGGTGGTTAGTCATGGTACTCATACAGAAATGAACCATGTTCGCCTGAGAAGTCTTTCTCCTCGGCATGGCCTGGGAGGCTCTGGTTTTTGGCCTTTTTTCCCAGCCCCTCTTATGGATTGCTTACTTCTCTTTTTATATTAGCCTTTACTCTTCCTCCAACGTTCACGTGTAGGTTCAGCTTTCCAGGGCTGATACTTGTCCCATCAGCCCATACCCAAAGTGGTTGGGGGTGGTTGTAAAAGCTGAAAAGCATTGCTCTGTCTAGCGCAGAGTATTTAATTGCAGTAATGGCAAAATTTCCTTTGTCCTTTGTCGCCATATTGTCCAGGGGTCCTTTCTCCATCAATGCGGATATGTTCGGCTTTTCCCTACACTGTTCCTATACCGTTCTTGCCCTTTCTTTTAGGAGTGCTTTGGGGATGCTGAGGACAGAATCATCCTCGGCTATGTCTCAAGGCTATTTGGACTTTCATTGTATGTTCTCGGCAATGCCTTTCCTCGGCTCGGGCCTTGGGCCCTAATGTAAAGTGGGCCAGGGTCTCTAATTCTCTGGCCCCACATATATATATATATATATATATTTATTTATATAATAAAAATATAATTTAAAGAAAACCCTTATTTTTCAATCATGATATATATATAAAAAAAATAAATAAATAAATAAAACCTTATATATGAGTATTAGAATTGATTGAGTGTGGTTGTATTTATTCATAAATACGTGATAAAATGATGTGGCATATTGAGATTGGATGAATAAAATATGAGTTTTACACCATATCTGAGTCCATCTGAGTCAAGGGTGAGTTACAGCTGATTCGTGACCATATTCTTCCTACATTAGTGTCATAGTCCTTCACTTGTAGCTGGTGACTTCTTCAGACCACAACTAGTCCCATTTTTATTGTTGTCCGCTGTCGCATTACTTCATTTTTGCAATCTGTACCCAGCCATTAATCCTCCACTCGTTTGCGCTGCTCAACTTTGCTTTGCCTCACTATCAACTTTATTTTGCCGTGCCCCATCTCTGCTTTGGGGCTTCATTTTATTATATACCTTTCTTGCGTGGTTATAGGGTAGATTAGCTATCAAAAAATAGTATTACATTAATTTTTATTAAATTAATTAATTATTGATTATTAGATGAATTAATTTCTTTACCACTTGTAGTAGTTGGTCTAGTTGTTATAGGCTCAATCTTAAGGGTTTAGGAGATAGAGGTCTCAGGTTCGAATCTTGCAATAAAAAGTGCCTAAAAAATAACTTTATGGTCTTGTCCAAGTGGAAAACGCCAACTTAGGTCACCCATCCTAGTTATATTTTCATTAAAAAAAAAAATGAATTAATTTCTTTTGTGGACATAATATGGGTATTATAGTGTAATTCATATAAATTCCAATATCCATCATCTCATTTTTCTTTTTAACCAAATAAAGGAATTTTAATTTAATTTTCCATCATTCCACTTTTTTATCCTATGTATCAAACACACATAGTTTAAAATAAAAATATTTTCTACCTTTTCACTTTTCTATCCTCCAAATAATTTCTATTATCTTATTTTTCCATCCTCCAAACCAAACAGAGCCTAAATGAGATAGTTTGAAAATCTTAGGATATCTCAATTCCCACTATTAGGGAATTCAGCCCCCATTTGTGCCAAAATACCAATTTGGAAACAAGTTTTTAATTAACCCAACTATAATCAAGGCTTGGTTAGTATGATCATGCACAATATTGCTTAAATAAAAAGTAACAGGAACATGCAATGTGGTTACACAAGGAAAACCAATGGAACAATTGTCCCAAAGTAATAACCACAGTGAGGACTTAACCACTAACCCAAAGGAAAGCAAATCAACTACGTAGAATTGAAGTTTTGCAAATAGAATAACTCTACACTAATCTGCTACTAGAATAACTGCTACTTACTGATGTGACCTATGTAACACTAAATTCACAAACTCTTCTACTAGCAAACTTCGTTGCATGTGAAATTGTGAATGCCACTTACAGCTTCAAGAAACCACTTGAAGTTTCACTGCAACAATTCTTTGTTATTGGATTCAGAGAAACCACCGAATCTTCAAAACTACGATCTTGGATATTCGTTGTGCTTTAGAGCTTAGAAATCTCCTAATACTTTGTGTACACCACACACCTCTCAAAACATCTCAAATAATGTGCCCTATGGTTGCTTTAATACCTTGACTTGAAAAAAACAAAACCCTACCTTAATGAAAACTAATAGAAGTAAATTTGGAATAAGTTTTGAACAAATTTCGATAGGTCAAGATTTTGCATGATAGGTCAATTTTGATGATTCTCGATGGATTGATCATTGGTTGCTAACCTAGTCCTATGGACTCAAAACCCACAGTTTATGGGATTGTAAATAGTTGAACATTAATTATAGTAACAATCGTATACAATCAATTTTTTTAAAAAAAAAAATTATTTAGATAAAAGGGTTAGGAACTTAAAATTTTAATGAAAAATTTACAAATACAGCCATTAAAATTCTATTAATTACAATTCTATATTTAAATTTAAATTTTTGTTGGATAAAAATTATACTTTTTTAGATAGGTTAAGTGTCAAAAACTTTTCTACACTCCTTGACGTATAAAGAACTGAGTCATTTCGGATTAATTGCATATTAACAAAAGTTAACATGAAATTAATTGACTCATTATTAATTGTAACACAAACTCATTTATACTAAATAATAACCAGTAAAAAAATCGTTTTGCATTCTAACATTATCACCATTATTCTAAAGCACCAAAATACACAAGTATTCAAGTTTGGGCAATGTGATGTGTGTAACGATACCAGGGGCGGAGCTAGGGGGGGTCGAGAGGGGGCAATTGCCCCCCCTGACCTCACCCAAACCCCACCCCCTTAATATATATATATATATATATATATATCTTTCTTTTAGATTTACTCTTGCTTTATATATGTTTCTGTTTGCTCTAAGCTTATGGTCTTCAACTCTGCATGTAATTGTGCTACGGGGCTATCACTCTTGACTCCACTTTTAATAAACTTTTCTTGGCCGGTGATTAGTAAGAAGCTCCATTAACTTCATATAATAATGACTATATATTGATTTTTTTTTTAAATCTTTTACTTATTTGAAAAATATACTTGTAGTCACCTATGAAGTATCTTAAGTACAACAACATTTATACTAAATCTAACGTTACACACGAGGGGGAAAAAAAAAACTTAACACTAACATTATATTTTATATGTTAATCAATTTTTTTTAATTAGTTAAGTATTTTTTTAATTATACTAATTAAAAAAATTGAAATTGATTTTTTCTTCAACTCTTTATTTTCATCTTGTCCCCCTAAATTAAAATCCTGACTCCGCCACTGAACGATACCCTTTGGTCCTCACGTTGGAACCAACTCTTTAATTTTATTTTATTATTTTTTTTTTTTCATGCTTAAACAAATAGGGTGGTGATTTGAACCCAATTCTATTCAATAAAAAACTTGGACAATATCACTGAATCACAAGCCTTTGAACCTTGAACTAAGGAAGAAGGTGATGTGACAGTGCTTCTGGAATTCAATTTGATGGACTAGGGATGAAACTTTATAAGCCAGTATCTTGATGTTCTCTTTGTTTGTTTGTATATCTTTTCGAAGTGGTCAGTAATTTTTTGGTCAGACATTTGTGGGACTAATGGCTCTAGAGATACCCATTGAAGACTATGCTACCTAGGGACGGAACCAGGATTCGAACCTGAGGGGGGCAAAGCTTAAAACAAAATTTATTTTTTATGAAAATAAAAACTAACATCTATTTCATATTCAAAAAAATACTACATATAAAATAAGTGTTTCTTAAACATTTCAACACATTTATCAAAATGGAACTCAGCACTATTTCAGAGGAGATCCAAAAATATATATATTTAAGGGCAAATCTTAATTTTTCAAATTACATATGTATACCAGTTTTTTTTTTTTTTTTTTTTAACTGGGGTCTATTAGCACCAAAATTTAAAATTTCAACATATATATATATATATATATACACTAGCTTTTTTTTTTTTTTTGGGGGGGGCAATGGCCCCCCCTGCCCCACTGTAGTTCCGCCCCTGATGCTACCCAGATACCCAGATAGGGAGAGGAAACTACGAGAGGTTAGAGATCTTAAAGGCAAAACAATTCCCAAAGCTCCAATCCACAAATACCATGTTGCAGGGGATGGAGGACTATGACACAAATATATTGATGGATGTTACTTTATATGAAGCAGTAGCAAAAGATGATGTTAATAATTTCATTGACACGTTGGAAAAAGTTTCAATGGATAAAGAACTCAATTTGGATGCCATTTTAAACCAAATGACCATATCAGAAAATTCATTGCTTCACAAGGCAGCAAGTTGTGGAAGTGTAGAAATAGCTGAACTCATCATTGATCACTTCCCCTTCCTTGTTAACAGGATAAACAATTTAGGGGATACTGCACTTCATGTGGCTACCAAGGCTAGAAAGTTGAATGTAGTCAAAGTCCTCGTAGATAAGTCTTGTAAACTAAGTCCTGCTAATGATATTGATACTTTATCACAAATGAAAAATCACATTGGAAATACTGCCCTGCATGAGGCTGTCATGGCTGCTTTTTCTGATGCCGTCAGTTGTTTGTTTTTGGCAAATCCAAAGTGTCATACTATTTGAATGAAAAGGGTGAATCTCCACTGTGTCTCGCTATTGAAACTGGTAAGAAAGAAATTCTTGAACTTCTGTTCAAAGTTCCCGGTGTATATGATGGGTTAATTGGAAGGCCTCAAGAAGAGTCGCCTGTTTATGCTGCCATCTTAATGAAAAGAAAAGGTACTACTGGCCCCTACCTTCGTCAATTTTGTTTCCACTCTATTTAATTATATCAGTTTCATTCATTTTATTCAGTTTTTAATATATATATATATATATATATATATATATATTGAACTTAGATATTTTAGAAGAAATATTCATGAAGTGTCCAAAACTATTCCTCATACGAGACAAAAAGAGGAGGACGCCACTGCATTTTGCAGCATCCAAAGGTTACACTGATGGTGTTCGGCTCCTGTTGAGCAAATTCGGACAACAAGCCCTCCAAAGGAGTACAAGTGGGGACTTTCCTATTCACATTGCAAGCAAAAAAGGCCACATAAAAATAGTCGAGAAGCTGCTTGAACAACAGTGGCCCAATCCATTAGAATTGCTCAACAAAAAGGGTCAGAATATTCTTCATGTGGCAGCTGAGAGAGGAAAAAACGAAGTGGTAAAAAGCATATTGAAACACTCAAAAGCTTGAGGAGCTTTTAAATGCTGAAGACAAGAATGGAAATACTGCTTTGCATTTAGCATCAATGAACCTTCATCCCATGGTCCTACGTTCTCTCACGTGGGATAAGAGAGTTGATTTAAAACGCAAAAACAAGCAAGGATTGACCGCTAAAGATACTGTTTTACCGATTCAGACCAAGTCAATGGCAAGAAAGGTATGGCATCTGTTAGAGATATATATTAGACATATTAGCCCAATGTAATAGGCCCAAGCCCAGTCTTGCTTGTACTAGTAGTTTAGGGTTTAGTCGCCTATATATACTCATGTTAGGGTTCATTGTAACACAGGTTACTGTACTACACTCTTATACATAATAAAGATGTAGCCCTTAAGGAATTCCTCCGTGGATGTAGGCCGTCAAGGCTAAACCACGTAACTCTCGTGTTCTTGGTGTTTCTCTTCTATGCTTCCTCTTCCGCATCCATTCTAGCATATACAACATGATATAACACATCACGTTGCTAATATTGCTAATATATTTATTATTTAACATGGTATCAGAGCCAAATTTCGTTCTTGGCATCAAACAAACATCTCTAACAAGCAAAAGAAGATTCTCACATGCACACCACCATCAGAAGTCACAGATGCTTGTCTGCTAGATCCAGATTTCACAGCATCTCGCAGCCGCCATGGCTCACTACTGTGTCCAGATCCATAAACTCAAGCAAAGTCGTGACTTAACTTTTCAGATCTGTGCACATCAAGCCTTCGCCTGTTGAAATCGACACCACAAACATGCTCCTCGGCCTCCCATGAGGAAAACCCAGAAATCCGATCACCCGAAGCCCTGCCACACACCTCCACTCGCCTCAGTTGTCTTCGAAAAATCTCCCACGCACCGCCTCAGTTTCCTGACTTCTAGATCATGTTCTTGGTACACGCGCCGCCATGACGGCCTCCTCGTCCACCGATCTACAAAACCCAGGCACCCGACCTCCAACAGCAGCCGCACGCGAGAACAATGGCTCCTAGAACTCTCACACGCGCCGCCTAACGTTCTTGACTCCCAGCTTGGATCTCAACCACACGCGCTGCCAAGACGGCCTTGTTGTCCCCCGATCTACTTGGCCTAAGAATCTGGTGATCATACGAACTCACACGCGTCGACACGCGCCACCCGGGTATCTGTCTCGCCACCACGTGCCGGTAACGCTGTCACGCGCCTTCCACACGCCGAAGAACTACTGCTGATGTCATTTGACGTCACCGGATGACGTCACCGATCCACGTCAGCATGCCACGCACACCCTAGTCCACATCATCAAACACGTCATCTAGCCACATCAGCAGTGTCACCTCGTCAACACCACGTCACCTAGTTGACCGTTGACCCGGCCGACCCGACCCGGACCACCCAGATCTGACCCGTGAGCCCTGACTGTTGACTTGACTAGGATCAGTTAACTTTGACTTTTTGCGTTGACCTTTTGACCAAAAGTCAAAATTTCCAACAGGGTCTATCTTGCTCAATTTTTCGCGTAGATTCCAATTTTGGACTCCGTTTCTTCATTTGAAACTCCAAAATTGGTCAATTGGCATATTCTTCATTGTGGTTTCTTCAAAGGCATTCTTCAAGGCATCTCCAAGTGATCTTCTCATACTTATCCAACCTCAAGCCTTCATTAAGCTTCCACCTTGAGTTTGAGGGAGGGTGTTAGAGATATATATTAGACATATTAGTCCAATGTAATAGGCCCAAGCCCAGTCCTGCTTGTACTAGTAGTCTAGGGTTTAGTCGCTTATATATACTCATGTTAGGGTTCATTGTAACACAGGTTATTGTACTACACTCTTATACATAATAAAGATGTAGCCCTTAAGGGATTCCTCCGTGGATGTAGGCCGTCAAGGCTGAACCACGTAACTCTCGTGTTCTTGGTGTTCCTCTTCTATGCTTCCTCTTCCACATCCATTCTAGCATATACAACATGATATAACACATCACGTTGCTAATATTGCTAACATATTCATTATTTAACAGCATCTAACCAGTGGTGATTTCATTGAGTATATATATGTTAGAATATAGTAGGGCTATTGGCTATAATGGTTTTGTTGTATCACGAGCTCCCATAGTTTTAGGGCTACCTTACTACACCTAATACATTCTAATATATACTCTATATCTGGTTCATTGAAACCTACAATTGAAAATAGAAAAGATGTAGTTATCATCGCACACATGCTTGCACTAAAATTAAATCAAATATCCATTTACACTGTGATGATCATTTACACATCACCTTACCTGGCTTAATCCATCAATAGCATTTGCCACAGTTTCATTGCTATTATTCATTTCCTTGGAATCCAATGATTTTATGTCATATTTTCACATATTGAATATAAAATTTTGCAATATAGTAATTGTAAGAAATATTGGATGAATAGTATTGTATTTCACAGTGATAAAAATGTACATGAGTGCCTTTATATAAGAGGCATAGTGTTCAATATATAGCATAGTGTGCAGTACAAGTATGTGTGCTATACAAGTAAATTAGGTGACCTAAAGCCCATAGTCTATTACCCATTAATAGCCCCCCTCAAACTCAAGGTAGGTGTGAGACCAACTTGAGGTTGTCAACCAAAGCACGAAGACGTCCCTTAGGATGTGATTTGGTGAAGATATCTGCAAGTTGATCTTTAGAAGAGACTAAGAATTACTTGAGAGTACCATGGACAAGATGATAATGAATAAAATGACAATCAATCTTGATATGTTTAGTCCATACATGGAAGACGTTATTGTGAGCAATATGAATGATATTCTGGTTATCATAATAAAGAGGAGTAACAAAGGATGTAGACACACCTAAATCCTTAAGAAGTCATCAAAGCCAAAGGAGTTTAGATGTGGTATCAGTAAAGGCACGATTTTTCGCTTCAATGCAAGAGCGGGCCACAACGGTTTATTTCTTGCTTTGCCAAGAAATTAGAGAAGAACCAAGAAGAAAGCAATAACCAGTGGTTGACCTTCGAATAGTGGGATCTTCTACCCAATCAGCATCAGAGAATACACAAAGAACAAAAGGAGATTGAGCAAAGTAGAAAAGGCCATGAAAAAGAGTGCCTTTTAAGTATCGAAGAATGCGCAAGACAGCAGCATTGTGAGTCGATCGTGGAGCATACAAAAACTGGCTCATATGGTGAACAGCATAAGAAATATCTAGATGAGTGACAGTAAGATAAACTAGGCTGCTAACCAATCGTTTGTAAAGAAAGGTATTAGACAATGGTTTCCTCATTGAGGTAGTCAGATGTACATTAAATTCAACTGAAGTGTCAACAGTCTTGCTATTAGTGAGTCCAGCTTGAGACAAAAGTTCAGAAGCATACTTGGCTTGAATAATATAAAGTCCATCAATAGAATTAGTTATTTCAAGACCCAAAAAGTAACTGAGATGTCCAAGATCTTTCATATCAAACTGCTGACTGAGAAAATCCTTGAGTTCTTGAATGCCATTGAGGTTATCACTAGTTATGATCATATCATCCACATATAGGAGAAGGAAAATAGTGTCTTTGTCGGTATGACGAAGAAATAAGGTAGAATCATACGGGCTGGCAATGTAACCCAAACAAGAGATGGTAGAGCTAAACTTGGCGAGCTAAACTTGGCAAACCAAGCTCATGGAACTTGTTTGAGGCCATAAAGTGCACATCAAAGGTGACAAATCTTGTTCGACTCAATTAAGAGACTAGGAGGAGGTTGCATATAAACTTCTTAACTTAAATTCCCATTAAGGAAGACATTTTTGACATCCATATGAAAATTTTCTCATTTACTAGCAAAGGCAACAACTAAAAGGGCACGAGCAGATGAGATTCGAGCAACCGAAGCAAAGGTCTCTTTATAATCAATCTCATACTCTTGTGTAAAACCTTTTGCAACAAGATAAGCTTTATAGCACTCAACGAACCCATCAGAGCGAGTCTTGATCTTGTAGATCCACTTAAAACCAACCACAGACTTCCTACGGGGGAGAGGCACCAAAAAGGCCTAGATTGAGGCTTAGGTTTGTTATGCTCATCTGACTGAAGAAAAACGAAATAGGCAAAACCAAAGGAGAGAAAGTGGTGATAGTCTAGAGGTGACCTAAAACGGGGCTCATATGGAGTTTGATTTTGGATGACAGTACTGGGAATGCGATTAATGGCATGAACAACATGAAGAACAGCTTTGCCCTAGAAAGGAGCAGGAACTTTGGCAGAGAGATGGAGAGCACAAACAATGTCAAGAATATGACGAACTTTTCGTTCGGCTCTAGCATTTTGCTAAGAGGTACTTGGACAAGTTAGTTGATGAATAGTGCCATAGGAGTACAAAATAGCTTGGAAAGCATATTGAGTGTATTAAGAGCATTATCAAATCGAAAAATTTTGATGCATTTGGAAAATTGAGTTTCAACCATTTTAGCAATGTTACAATATACTTGTAACAATTCAAAACAATGTTTCATTTGAAAAATCCAGTTATAGCGAGAACAATCATCAACAAAGACAACAAAATATCGAGATCCACCAATACTGGAGACAGAGGAAGGTCCTTAAACATAAGAATGAATTAGGATATCAATGGACATTGATTCACTAGTATTGAAAGGCAAAGCTGGTTTTTTTTTTTTTTTTTTCTTCTTCTCTTCTTCTTCTTCTTCTTCTTCTTCTTCTTCTAACTGACATGAAACGCAATCAAAATTTTCTTTGGACACTGAACCTAATAAACCTCTAGAAACCAATTGTTGTACTCAAGAGGAAGATGTGTAACCAAGTCGGGCATGCCAAAGTGTAAAGGAAGGAATAGAAGAAATTGCAGCAGTTGCATCAGCAATAGAAATAGGAGCAACAGGTGGAAGACAAAGGTTGTCCACAAGAAACATACGTCCAACTTTAGGATCGATCCCAAGCTCCTATCCCATCCTCCAATCCTGCATAGTACACCAAGAATAATTAAATGTAATGTGATAACCTAATTCAACTAATTGTCCCATAGAAAATAAATTGTAAGAAAGGTTCAGAACATTAAAAACCTTAGGAACTGAGAGATTGGATATCAAGATAGAACCTATATTATGACCTAACATTGTGGAAATATTTGTTGTGCGAATTTTAAGAGGGTGTGGTGTTGGTTCAAGTTGAGAAAAAAAGGACGACTAAGGTGTCATGTGATTGCAATAAGCAAAATCCATAAGCCAGGAGAAAGGAGACATACCAGATAAAACTGAAAGAGAAGAGGAAAAAGATGCATTACCAACCATGCGAATGATATTGGTGATGATGTTTTGAATGTTGACTGTGGAAATGGTGATAGTGGATCAGGAAGACTTGGACTTCGCAAAGATGGGAGCCATTGGTTGGATACTCTCAGTGTTAGTAACAGTAGTAGCAGAAATGAAAACAATTGATTTGTTCGATGATAGCAAGTCTCAATATTATGGACATGATGTTTGCAAAAATTTCAAAAACATTTGTTGATTGTTGCAATAAGAAGACCTATCTTTGTTCTTCATTTTAAGGCAAAATAAGCCAAGATAAATTGCAAAAATGAAATCTATGCAGAAACAGGGTAAAGAGCACCTGAACTATAAAACAAAAATAGGCCAATTCAGTGATTTAGGAGCTTCAATTGAAGAAATAGAGCCCCAAAAATGGAATATACGCAAGAAATTGAGCAAGATAGGCCTTTCTAAAAAAATTGACTTTTTGGTCAAAAAGTCAACGGTCAAAGGTAGTAGTTAAAGGCTCTAATACCATGTTAGAAATACTGTATGAATAGTATTTTATTTCATAAATTAATACCTTTATATAAGATGCATAGTGTGCAGTATAAGTATATGTACTATACAAGTAAATAAGGTGGAAGCCCATAGTCTATTACGCGTTAACGATAATTTTAACATAATGAAAAAAATTGAGTACATACCTGGAGGACCTTGTATAATGCTCTTCTACGCTGTAATCCATGTCTTCATGACCCATACATAGTTGTTGCTCATGATGGTACTTGCCACTAGAGAAAAGCACAAAAATTCAATGGACTAAGAACCTTGCAGCTAGAGAGAACAAAAACTTAGAATGGAATAGCTAATCGTGCAATAAATATACAGCAATAAGAATAGAAATAAATAAATAAGTGCCAGAAGGACCTTTTTTTTTTCTTTGATAGAAGGGAGCTCCATATGAAATGATGAAGTAGTACTATACGGAGTCTAAATCCTCTGTCTCACTTTATTTGCTTTACTCTATTCTCCACTGGTAAAATTTTACCACATATCCACCTAATTAATTAATTTATACCATTATGACTTTTTTTATTTTACCTACCTAAAATAAATAAAGAAACCAAACACCTCCCTACGACCACCACCAACCTTCACCCCTATCAAACTTGGCCGACACTGGCAGCCGCCACCCTCAAAGTTGCCGGTCACAGCAACCACCGTAACCTGATCTCCACCATGCCAGATATTCAAGCCAATCTTTATACCATTCACTGACCACCATCACTCCACCTAAAAACCCAACAGACCTAGAACCAACATTATACAAAGAGAGACAAAAGATTGTCATTCTCAGATCTAAATCTCTCAAATATGTCGCATTAAATTTTCAAAGAATATATTAATTTTAGATGCTTGGTATTGAATGTGTTGGATTGTTCATGAATTCTAGATCTGTTGGGTTTTTTTGGTGGTTGAGTAATGGTACGATTGGTAGGATTGAGAAGGGCGGTTACAGTGGCAAATGGCCAATGGTGGTGGTTGGACATTGATGACGTCGACTAAGGTTGGGGATGGTGGAGGATCAGTTGTGGTGGTGGTGGCTGATGGTTGATGGGATGGTTTATGTTTTAATTCTAGTGGTCGGTTGTGGTGGAGGCTAGTGGCCAAAGGTGATGGTTGGTCGTTGATGACATGTTGGCGAAGGTTGGTGGTGGTAGAGAACCATTGGTGGTGACGGCAGCAATGGTGGTGGCTGATGGAGTGGTTTAAGTTTTTTATTTATTTAGAAACTCAAATAAGAAAATGCTGAAAATTAGATTTGAATTTAGTAGGTGTACATATGGCAATTTTTTATTAGTGGAGTATAAAGTGAAGCAGACAAATTAGGACATAAAATTTGGACTCATATATACGTATCATAGAGTACTACTACATCGTTTCAAATGAATTGATTGAGTTAATTCTATAGCGTAAGTCTTGATATGTCCATATTTTAAATATAAGATAAAAAAGTAATAAAACTATTTTTATTATATTATTATGTGATGTCAATCACATTCATTATCATATTAATTTAGAAGCCTTTTATAGTAAGATCCATAGTATAAAAATATTTTTTGAAAGCTCAAATAGTGTAAAACACTATAACTTGTTTAGACCCCCAATTTTAAATTTAAATTGCTTTTACTCTGACTTATCTAAGTGCGGAATAAGGGTAAATGATACGCAATAACCAAAACAACTCTCTAAGCCATAATCACAAGCAAGCAACAATAAATATAAATCTTAAAAAGTAAGGGAAGAGAGCTGTAAACACAAGATAATACCGAGGCATGATATCAAAGAGGAAACCGAAAAACTTGGCGAAAAACTTCTCCGCGACCCTCCAAGTCGAAATCGATCCACTAGTGAAGAAGTTGGAATACAAGAATATCAAAAAGACCCTCCAAACCTAATCTACACAAAGTACTTGAGCCATCCAAACTCCATCTACCAGCGGACTTCTCGGAGTCTTGTCTTCACTAGTTACAGATCCTGCAATTCCGCCCGATTACATCCGCCAAGTCTCACCGGCTTCTTTTGACAAATCTCCGATGCTACCCAAGCTTCAAATCACTCTTTGCACTCTAAATAGGTTTGGGTTGTGTTTGGATACAAATCTCCTCTCAAGGTATAACAATGGGAGAGGGAAGGAGAGGAGACAATAAGGATTTCTCACTTAAGGATAAGTAGCTCTCTCTAACAAGGGTGGGTGTGTTGTAAAAACCTCTCTAGGGTTTTCTTCTGAAAAATGCCTCCTTACAATTTTGTAGGTAATGAGGGTATATATAGTATAGGTGAAGGGTATAAGAGTCACAATTAAAATCTTTCAAACAGAGAGTTTCGCGGGTGTCACTCGTGACTTGGCCTAAGTCGCGAAATGACTCGCGAAATACAGCCTAACACTTGACTCTTCAGCTTCTAGCATGTGCTTCTTATGTGACTTTCACGGTTTGCACCACTCGTGAGCCAAGTTGCGAGACCAACTTCTTGAGTAATCTTCACAAATTTAATACTAAACCCATTACAAATAAATCCCACAAAATACAAAGAAATAAATTAATATAATTACAACACTTTTTGTCATGGAATAAAGTCAACATAAATTTTATGTGAAAAACCATAATTTAACATATTTATATTATATTATTGAAATGATACCTGTGGGGCCCGGCCCAAAAATGATGGGCTATTCCAAGCTCAGGCCCGTCCGAGGAGCGTCCTGTCCAACGAAAAGCCTCATATGAAGCGCTATTCAACCCCAATAGCGTCAAGGAAACCTGTCCGAGGAGTAACTCCTCCTCGGACATCGCGAAGCCCAGACGAGAAACTTGCCCCAGCCATTTCAGCTCGTCTTCCCAACATATAAAACGAATTAAATTCAAAATATCTCACGGAAGGCTACCACCACATTAATTGCGCCCCAACCACCCTCTTGGCCGCATTAATGAGGAAAAGACTCCTGAACAGTACCGCCTTGGCCTCTGCAACTCACAAAGGGTCTGATGAGGGCGTCTGATGGGACAGGTGCTCGAGTGGATGCTTGGATGATTAACAGGTGTAAGGCTGGGATGAAAAGAAGAAAAATATATAATGTAGTGAAGTCCCTCAAAGAAGAGAGGGAGAGAACTGTATCAGGAACAAAAAAAGAAATAAAATCAGACTGGAGAAAGACCCATTCTGGTGTTTTTCTATTTTCCTTTTGCAAACCATATTGCCCATGCATAAGACCGAACAAGTTCACTGAGGCCAAGTTCTTTGACCCATCCTCTACAAATAATCATTGTGGGTTGCGCTTTGGGCCAGGGCCTAATCAACACTAGTTGGGCCAGGAAAATCGTGCAACCACAATTGGCGCCGTCTGTGGGGAGAGCTAGGGCATCAGCTAGTGCAACAGTCGAGCATGGAAGAACTAGATCCACACCAGGAGGATCCTCACCAAGCTAACTCCCAACGAACACAACCCGCCGAGTCCCAGAGGCAAAATAACCCAACCAACCCGAGCGGCAGGGGGAATCGTGAGGGGAGTGTGCATACCACCCGGACGAGTCAGAGTCACACAGAGATAGGAAGTCACGTGTCTTAGAGGCGAAATAGTCACCAGGCCATGCAGCGAGAGATAGATGACCTAAAAAGGAAGCTACGACGTGTACAGCGAAGACGATCTCCCTCTGACTCAGGCGAGTCTTCTAATGCGGAGGACATGAGTTACAGACGAAGGTCAAGGACCCCCCCAAGCGAGACCTTTTCTTACGTAAAGGAACCACGCCCAGTACGGAAGTATGAGAGCCCATCCAGCAAAGGTTCGGGGAGCGACGCCATGAAGAAGGCGTTGGATCAGGTCTCAA
Organism: Quercus robur; assembly: GCF_932294415.1. NCBI lineage: Eukaryota > Viridiplantae > Streptophyta > Magnoliopsida > Fagales > Fagaceae > Quercus > Quercus robur. Next base: position 10,293,295 of record NC_065538.1, on the reverse strand, counting down.
GGTCACCCTTCACGAGTAAAATCGAAGGGGCTAAGCTACCAAGACGCTTCAACCAACCGGTGTTCGTCATCTATACCGGCAGAACAGACCCGGTAGAGCACGTGAGTCAGTTCAACCAGAAAATGGCGATCTATTCGCAAAACGAGGCCCTAATGTGCAAGATCTTCCCATCCAGCTTGGGATCGATGGCAATGAGGTGGTTCAACAGCCTGAGGACAAACTCCGTAGGCTCCTACAAGCAGCTCACTCAAGCTTTTTGCTCTCGTTTTATTACAAATACCAGAGTCCCTCGACCGCTCAGTTCGCTACTGTCCTTGTCCATGCATGAAGGAGAAACTCTGAAAGCATACTCGGATAGGTATTGGGAAGTGTATAACGATTTAGACGACAACCATGATAACGTTGCTATCAGCACGTTCAAAAGCGGCCTCCCTACCTGGCATGGCTTGAGGAAATCCCTCACCGGAAAGCCAGTTACTGACGTCCAACAGCTAATGGATAAGATCGACAAGTACAAAAGGGTGGAGGAGGATCAGTTGCAAGGGAAGGGGAAGGAGAAGGTTGTCCCCCCTAAAGCAAATGATTTCAGGACGGAACGTCACAATCCTGGTCAGTCGAGGAGAGATTTTCCGCGACAGGCTGGGCAGAGCAACCCGCAAACAGTGAATGCCGTATTCAGAGAGCCGGTACAACAAGTGCTGGAGAAAGTAAGGGATGAACCCTATTTCAGATGGCCGGGAAAGATGGCTGGAAACCCTGCCAATCGTAATCAGAACTTGTATTGCCAATATCATCAGGACCACGGGCATACTACTGAGGATTGCAGGAATTTGTGGAATCACCTGGATCAATTGGTCCGAGAAGGAAAGCTACGTCACCTGCTGCACCCATCGAGCGGCCATCCCGGCCAAGCGACACAAGAACCTCGAAGGGACGTGTCTTTAAGACCCCCTACCGGGACGATACATGTCATCCTCGCTGCACCAGGAAGAACTGGGCCACCCATCCCCAGGGTATTAGCCGTGGACCGCCTTCCCTCCGAGGGCAGGCAAAGGGAGCCCAAAAGGATAAAAAAGGGAAGCTCTTTGATACTGGGATTCTCGGATGAGGATAAGAGAGGAACAATTCAACCTCACGATGACGCCTTGGTGGTCACCTTGCGGATTGGGGGTTTCGATGTGAAAAGGGTATTAGTAGACTCGGGAAGTGCGGTGGAGATAATGTACCCCGACCTATACAAGGGGATGAATTTGAAGCCGGAAGATTTGACAGCTTATGACTCCCCCCTCCTCAGCTTCGAGGGGAAGCTCGTTACACCAAAGGGGCAAATCCGACTGCCCGTACAGACTGGGGCGGAAGTGGTGGAGGTGAATTTCATCGTGGTCGACGCTTATTCGCCCTACACCGCGATAGTTGCAAGGCCATGGATCCACAGCCTAGAGGCCGTGACCTCCACACTTCACCAGAAAGTGAAATACCCATCCAGAGGACGAGTGGAAGAGATCCGAGGAGATCAGGCCGTGGCCAGGAAGTGCGTGGTGGCCGCCATTTTACATCGGCCCTTGGTCGAGTCCTCGGCCCCAAAGAGCTTATAGCAACCAGCCTCCTCGGCAAAGCAAGACGAGGGGCTGGCCGAGGAGATAAGGTGTGAAGGTTTAGATAGGGTTGCTGTCAGCAACGACCCGAAGAAGTTCTTTCAGGTCGGCTCTGAATTGCCCTCTCAGGAAAAGGAGGAACTGGTCAGATTTCTCAGAGAAAATGTCGATGTATTCGCTTGGGACGCCTACGATGCCCCTGGAGTTGCTCCCAGCCTCATCTGCCACCACCTGAACGTCAACCCCTCTTCCACTCCGAGGAAGCAACCACCCCGGCGCCCTTCAAAAGAACACGCTAATGCCGTAAGGGACGAGGTGACCAAGTTGAAAAGAGCAGGGGCTATCAAAGAGGTCTTTTATCCTGAATGGTTGGCGAACACAATGGTGGTAAGGAAGAAGACGGGGAAGTGGCGGGTCTGCGTGGACTTCACGGACCTGAACAAGGCGTGCCCCAAGGACCCATTCCCTCTACCCAAAATCGATCGGTTGGTGGATGCAACCGTGGGCCACCCTCAAATGAGCTTCTTGGACGCCTTCCAGGGTTATCATCAGATACCCCTTGCACTAGAGGACCAAGAGAAAACGGCTTTCATGACGCCCATCGGAAATTACCATTATAAGGTGATGCCATTCGGGCAAAAGAACGCGGGCTCAACCTACCAAAGGATGATGACTCGGATGTTCGAGCCACAACTGGGCAAGATCATTGAGGTGTATATAGACGATATGGTTGTGAAGAGTAAAAGGGTGTCCGAGCACGTGCAGGACCTTGGAATAGTCTTCGCTATCTTAAGGGAGCACCGGTTGCGGCTGAATGCCGCCAAATGTTCATTCGGGGTCGGGTCTGGGAAATTCCTAGGGTACATGGTCACCCATAGAGGAATAGAAGTAAGTCCTGACCAAATCAAAGCCATTAACAGTCTACAGACTCCTTGGAACCCGAAGGAGGTGCAGAAGCTCACTGGCATGATTGCGGCATTAAGCCGATTCATATCACGATCGGCGGATCGATGTCGGCCTTTTTACCTCCTGATAAACAAGTGGAAAGAGTTTAAGTGGTCGGAGGATTGCGTTCGGGCTTTCCAACAGCTTAAAGACTACCTATCACGACCACCCATCATGTCCAGTCCGGAGGCAGACGAGGTGCTGTTTGCCTACATCGCCGTAGCTCCCCACGCCGTAAGCCTGGTACTGATACGGGATGATAATGGGGTGCAGCGACCGGTATACTATGTGAGCAAGTCACTGCATGAGGCCGAGGTGCGATACCTACCCTTAGAGAAGGCAATTTTGGCGATAGTGCATGCAACCCGGAAGCTTCCTCATTACTTTCAGGCGCACACGGTCATCGTCCTGACTCAGCTTCCACTTCGAGCCGTGCTTCGAAGCGCTGACTACACAGGAAGGATCGTCATGTGGAGTGCTCTTCTGGGGGCTTTTGATATTAAATATATGCCCAGACCCTCCGTCAAAGGACAGGTCCTCGCCGACTTGGTAGCAGAGTTTGCCGAGCCCTCTATAGAAACGATGACCGAGAAGAAAAACCTGGGCGGAAAACTGGTTGGCACAGTTTCAGCCGGGGAGACCATGCATTGGAAGGTCTACGTGGATGGCGCGGCCAACCAGAGAGGATCAGGAGTTGGGATAGTATTAATATCGCTGGACGGTGCTGTCGTTGAAAAATCACTAAGACTCGGTTTCTCGGCTACGAACAATGAAGCCGAATACGAAGCCTTACTTCAAGGAATGGCAATGGCTCAAAGATTGGGTGGAAGAGTAATAGAAGCCTTCTCGGACTCCAGATTAGTGGTCGGACAAGTGAGGGGAGAGCTAGAAGCTCGAGATACTAGGATGCAAGAGTATCTGGGACAAGTCAAACGGCTACAGGCGAGCTTTGAATCCTTCAGTTTGACGCATGTCCCCAGGAGCATAAACACTCATGCAGACTCGCTGGCCACTCTTGCCACGTCCTCGGCACGTAATTTGCCACGAACGATCCTAGTCGAAGATCTAGTCAAGGCCAGTCCCATCAGCGGAAACCCGACCCAGGTCCATCAGATTAGACAAGGTCCCAGTTGGATGGACCCCATAAGGAATTTCCTCCAAGACGATATCTTACCGGAAGAAAAACTAGAAGCCGAGAAGATACGTAGAAATGCTCCTCGTTTTTGGCTGTCAGAGGATCGCAAACTTTATTGACGCTCCTACTCTGGACCTTACTTACTCTGCGTACATCCAGAAGAGTCCGAGTCTCTTCTTGAGGAGTTGCATGAGGGAGTATGTGGGAGTCACACCAGAGGAAGATCGCTGGCGCACAGGGCACTCACCCAAGGATACTGGTGGCCGAACATGCAGAGACAGGCCCAGGAATACGCTAAGAAGTGCGATCAGTGCCAAAGATTCGCCCCGAATATCCACCAACCCGGAGGAGTTCTCAACCCACTCTCCAGTCCATGGCCGTTCGCGCAGTGGGGTCTTGATATTGTCGGACCTTTCCCCAAGGCTGCGGGGAACAAGCGATACATAATAGTCGGAACCGATTACTTCACTAAATGGGTGGAGGCTGAGCCTTTGGCCAACATCAGGGACGTGGACGCCCAGAAATTCATCTGGAAGAACATTATCACCCGCTTTGGAACTCCGAGAACACTCATTTCCGACAATGGTCTTCAGTTTGACAGCAAGAATTTTAGGGAGTATTGCCGTGAGTTTGGGATCATTAATCGATATTCCACCCCCGCATACCCCCAAGGAAATGGGCAAGTCGAGGCCGTAAACAAGGTCATAGTGAACGGATTGAAGAAAAGATTGGATGAGTCAAAGGGGAGATGGGTAGAAGAACTACCGCACGTCTTATGGACCTATCGGACAACGCCGCGGCGTTCAACCGGTGAGACCCCCTTCTCAATGACTTACGGGGCCGAGGCTGTGCTTCCGATCGAGAACAATTTCCCCACGTTGAGGTCTAGCTCGTTTACCCCAAGTGATAACGATGAGTTGCTAGGAAGAAGTCTGGACCTAGCCGAGGAAAGAAGGGAAAAGGCCACGATTCACATGGCCTATTATCACCAGAAGTTAAGACAAGGGTATGATGCTAACGTCAAATTGCGGCCTCTGGGTCCAGGTGATCTCGTGATGAGGAAGATTCTCGGCAGCGCAAAGAACCCCTCTTGGGGCAAGTTGGGGCCCAATTGGGAGGGACCATACCGTGTCACATCCGTGGCCGGAATAGGCGCCTACTACCTAGAAGATTTGGATGAAAAAGCTGTACCACGACCATGGAATGTAAATAACCTCAGGAGGTATTATTATTAATAAGAATGGCTTAGCATACGTTTTCTTTTATGACTATTTGCCGCTTGCCAGTTTACATTACAATTATTTATAAGTTTTAAACAGAACTCAAGTCCTGCATGGCTCCTCGGACCACAGACTTGGGGGAAATTATTATTTAAGCCAACTATTTATAAGTTTTAAACAAAACCAAAGTCCTGCATGGATCCTCGGACCACAGACTTTTGGGGAAGTTATTACTCATGACAGCTCATAGTTTTAAACAGAACCTAACTCCTGCATGGCTCCTCGGACCACAGACTTTAGGGGAAATTATTACTCATGACAATTCATAGTTTTAAGCAGAACCTAAGTCCTGCCTGGCTCCTCGGACCACAGACTTTTGGGGAGATTATTACTTGTGATAGATTGGGAGATTATTACTTAAAGGAAATCACTTTTAATACATGCGCACAGTCTAGTACCATCGCGACCCTCAAACGCGTAACCCAAAAACCCATTTTCATTTTGACCGTTTGCCTGTATCTACCTCGTTACAAATGTTTAAAAAAGAGCGCTATTGACATACATTCATAGTAAGCAAGATGAACATTTTATATTAATATTCCGAGTACATTAAAAAGAGAGGTCCTTACAAAAGAATGAAAAAACAAGACAACTCTCATTTAAAAAAAAAAAAAAAAAAAAAAAAAAAAAAAAAAAAAAAAAAAAAAAAGGGCTAAGCCTTAGCAGGAGAATCTTCTTTCTGCTCGGGCTGAGGAGGAGGAACCTCAATGGTAGAGTCTGTGGCAGGATCCTTAACCACATCAGACACAAGGACGGCATCAGGCACCGCCAGGTCTTGCTCCGAAGCGACTTGGGCTTCATCAGGGTTAGCTCGGATCTCCGGAGGATAGAAGATGCTCTCGGGCAGTCTTAGGGCCGAATCCGCAGGAACTCCTGCAGCGTCGAGAGCATGAGCCCATGAAATGTCGCAGTACTCTCTGCACACCTCAGGGATCTCCTCAGACAGCCTGGCCTCCGTCTCTTCGGCCCCGAGCTGGCGAGTAGCATTCTTCTCAGCCTCTGTGGCCTCTCGGATCAGCTGGGCCTCCTCCTTTACCAGCCTCAGCTCATCCTCTACCTTTTGCAGGGCAGTCCTGAGATCTCGCACTACCTGCCTCTCGGTGGTGAGGTCAAGCTGCGTCGTGTACAGCTCTTTGCGCTGGTCCTCCGCCTGGGTCTCAGCACTCTTTAAACCAGCCTCTGCACTTTTGCGCCGGTTCTCCGACACCTTAAAGTCGTCCGTGAGTTTAAGGTGCTCGTGCTTGAGAGACCCCAAGGCTTTCTCCATCTCTGCCCGAGCCTGGGTCTCAGCCTCGACCCTACTTCGGCTATCGCGGCAAAACTCCTCAGCCACGAACACCTGTTGGGTAATCTGCGAACGAAACAACAGTGTTACAGAAACCTAAAAAGATAGGAAAATCAATAGAACAGTAAAAGGATTACTTACCAACGCGAGATCCCTTTTTAGGGATAGGAAGAGCTCGGGCTGAGTGCATCGCCTATAGGCCTCCATTTCCCGAGGAAGGAGTAAGGGTTGCTCTAAGGCATCCGCCACGTACCCTGCCCGGCCTCGGTTATACTCTCGGACCGAAGCATTGTAGGAGATGGCAACCCCATCCAGCTCCAGCTTGGGGTTCCATACACGAGGGGAGGCGCGAACGTCAGCAAGGTTCTCCTCATCCCGGCTCTCCGAGGAGTTACCCCTTCTGCTCCTTGGCGCCCGCGTGGTCTTTTGCTGCTTGGTCGGCTGGGCAACCATCTCACCCTCCTCAGGAGTGTCAACCGGCCTCTTCTTCTTCAGGTCCGGATTAACCTTAAGGCCAGGGTCCGAGACGCCCTGGGGGACCACAGGGGGAAGGGTTTTGACCTTTGATGGACTTGGTCCCTTCGATGGTTGAACCTTTGATGACTGACCTTTCCCCCGAGAGGTCATCAGCTCCTTTAGAGACTTTCCCTTTCCTGCCATGGGCTCTACCTCTTCGTCTGAAGTATCGTCCGAGCAGATAACGATTGAGGGAACACCAACCGCGGAATGTTGGTCCTGCTCTGCTTCGGGATTAGAAAGCTCCACCAGGGGGTTTTGCTGAACTTCCTCCTCGAAGTAAAACTTGTCTATTTCTTCCTCAAGGGAAAGACGAGATGATTCAGCTTCTTCTTCAACCAAAACAGCAGCACCAGGCTCGTTTACCGGAGGTAGCTGCTCTGCCAAGTAAGGATTTCTGACACCTGGCAACACCACTGGTGGCAAATCGTGGTCAGCTAGGAATCCGTCCTGGGACACGTCAATTCTAGCCAGCCTCGGACTGCCAGCCCTTATAGCGTGACCGACCGCCTGAAAAGCGCTGCTCAGAGGTTGGTAACCCAGAACCAAATGGGCCGCGCGCAACTGTCCGTCATGGGCGACGTAAATCTCCGACCTGAGAAGATAGTTCAGCGCTGGCACGTTCACAAGGCTAATCCGAGGAGCAACGTGATTTTTGTCTGCAAACAAACCAAGAAAAGTGAGGTTAAACCATGAAATTTTTCAATTACAAAGAAAGCAAGAAAAATAACCCCTCAACACTAAATCCTTTCCCCGAAAAGGATCAATCCTAAGAGCGCCGCACCTGGGTTTCCTGCCCGAGTCGGACAATGAATACCGTCGAACCACTCCCCAGAAGCAATGAGGAAGTCATTCTTCACGGTCTTATTTGAAACTGGAAGATAAGAGATCAACCTAACATCCTCGTTCCGGGATTTAAGATAATACCCATCATCCCCAAGGCGGTGACATTCGTACAGATAAGCCACATCGTGCCAAGTAAGGCCTAGATTCATCCGCTCGTCTAAGACATCTACACAGCCTAGTATCTTGAACATATTCGGGGCACACTGATACGGCGTCAACCTATGGTTGAACAGGTATTCCCTTGTGATCCTACGCATGGGAAGTGTCATCCCTCCCTCTATGAAAGCAATCATGGGGATAACGACTTCTCCCTCAACTCTATCGGTCAATATTCCTTCAAGAGGACAGTGCTGCAGCCCAACCCTCGGGGGAATGTGGTATTTCGCCCTAAAGGCTTCCATAGCGGCAGGAATTTTTACTAATTTTTCGAATCTACCCATCTGAACTGAACTGGGGAAATGAAAGTAAAGACTGAAAAGAAAAGTAGAGTCCGAGGAGGGAATTGAAACGGAGAGAAAAGCGAAATGTACTGGTACCTTCACAAAACGCTCAAGGGGACGCCTGGAAATCTCTCTTGGACGAAACGCTTCACAAAAACAGCTACGGCGGCGTAACGGACGCAAGTGTTCGTATATCTCTGGGATTCGATGGAGTTTTCTGGAGTCTTTTGGGGTTTGTGAAATGCAGATGAAAGAAGGAACTGAACCCCTCTGACGTCTTATATAGCCGGGAGGAGAGAGAAAAGATCATCCCTGCCTAGAAATACGGGAAGAAACGATGGCCGTTCGATCCACGCCAAGCCGTTGGATGAAGGGAACATAACGCCTCCAGAAGTTAATGGCCACGTCTCGTAAATTGTAGCGCGTCAAAAGTAACGGTCCGCACGCGCGCCCCACGATCTCCTTATTTCCCTCTACTCACAAACATCAAAACCCCGCCTTTCCCCTCGGAGGGAGGTAAAAACCGGAGTTTTGAGGGGCTATTGTGGGGCCCGGCCCAAAAATGATGGGCTATTCCAAGCTCAGGCCCGTCCGAGGAGCGTCCTGTCCAACGAAAAGCCTCATATGAAGCGCTATTCAACCCCAATAACGTCAAGGAAACCTGTCCGAGGAGTAACTCCTCCTCGGACATCGCGAAGCCCAGACGAGAAACTTGCCCCAGCCATTTCAGCTCGTCTTCCCAACATATAAAACGAATTAAATTCAAAATATCTCACGGAAGGCTACCACCACATTAATTGCGCCCCAACCACCCTCTTGGCCGCATTAATGAGGAAAAGACTCCTGAACAGTACCGCCTTGGCCTCTGCAACTCATAAAGGGTCTGATGAGGGCGTCTGATGGGACAGGTGCTCGAGTGGATGCTTGGATGATTAACAGGTGTAAGGCTGGGATGAAAAGAAGAAAAATATATAATGTAGTGAAGTCCTTCAAAGAAGAGAGGGAGAGAACTGTATCAGGAACAAAAAAAGAAATAAAATCAGACTGGAGAAAGACCCATTCTGGTGTTTTTCTATTTTCCTTTTGCAAACCATACTGCCCATGCATAAGACCGAACAAGTTCACTGAGGCCAAGTTCTTTGACCCATCCTCTACAAATAATCATTGTGGGTTGCGCTTTGGGCCAGGGCCTAATCAACACTAGTTGGGCCAGGAAAATCGTGCAACCACAATACCAATCATATTTATTGTCATGTCTTTTATAATAATAATAAATTTTTTTTAAATAAAAACTCTCATTATCATTTCAATTTGCATGTATTTTAGCATTAATTTTTTTTTTTTTAGTAGATGTGATAGGGTTTGAAACATGTCATTTGCTCCATGATAGATGCTATTTATCATGATAGGACATAAATATGTTTATGTGTGTGTAGAATTTGATTTTGGCTCTTTATTTGACTAAAAGAGACTTTACCAATTAAACTCACTAAAACTTACAACTTTGGCATTAATTTTTTAATTTTAGTTTATGCACATAATTTTGTGAGAGGTCCTATAGAATATTAATGAATTGTTGGTTCTAGATCACTAATAAATAAATAAAAATAGAAATAAACATAAAAAGAGGGAATTGGTGCTGTGAGATAAGTATTGCATTAAAAGAAGTTGGCCTGAATATTTACAGGACATATTTGCCTAAAGAGCAATGCTTATTGTTTTTTTTTTTTAAAGGTAGTTACAACTTATGGCATTTACTCTTAATAATATATTTTTATTATCAGACCAAGAGAGTAATGCTTATTGCTTAGACAATTTTTTTCACAACATTTTTTAAAATCATTGAATTTGAAAGTTTTTATTGATTCTTAAAAGAGTCCACTATTAACACCATTTTATTTTTTATTGCATACAATTTAGAACCTTCATAATTGTGAGTAAAATTGTCTCTAGAGTAGACTTTTTGTATTTGTAAATTGAAAACATTCTTTCTGTTACTAGTGTCGAGAAATTGGGATCTGTTTGGTAACGTTATTTAAACAACAGTTTTTGTTGTTTAAACACCACAATACATATTTTTACAATATTTTTTCACTCACACATATTTTTACAATATTCAAACAACGTTACTAGAAATCTCTTAATAAAGTAGCCATATATTTGAAGTATTCAAATTTCCATGCAGATAATAACATTTTGGGCCTTAGGATCCACACCCAATAGTGCAAAGGGAAAGAAGACTATCTTACGAAAAGCAAGAGAGCCACTAAACTTGGAGCACATTAAGGACCGGGTCGACATATATTCACTGATAGCAGTGCTAGTGGCTACGGTGACCTTCGCTGCTGGCTTAACTGTGCCGGGTGGATTTAATAGCTCCGGTGAAAGCCAAGGGCTTGCAACCTTAGGAAATAAAGGGGCATTCCAGGTTTTCATTATCAGTGATTCCATAGCTATGTATTGCTCCGTGGCAGGGACTTTCCTCCTTATATGGTCATTAGTTGCCAGAGATGTAGCAAAGTCTGCCATTAGGATTGCTTTACGACTAGTGGGAGCAGCTATCTTTGCAATGTCCGTGGCATTCATGTCCGCTATCTATTTAGTCGTGAGCAATATTTCTTGGGTTGTTTATCTTGTTTTGTTCATGGGAATCTTCTACCTTTGCTGGTTCATTTTAGCTTTCATAGCTATGGTTCCTTTGAAATTAAACATCCTATATTCCATGCCATTTGTAAATTTATCATTCCTCCTATGCTTTTTTTTGTTCAACGTTTAGATGATCACAAGGAGGAGTCTTTGTCAGCAGTGGAAAAAGACAAGCAAGAAGAGTCTCAGCCAACGAACAAAGACAGGCAGGAGGAATTTCAACAGAAGAAAGACTAGCTCATTTCAAATAAACATGATGCTTGTGTTTATTGTGATTAATCTCAAGCATATTCTCAAATAATAAAAGCTTGTGAGACTTAAATTATATAGAAGCTTTGTGATTGTAATAAACCATTCAATTATTAGTATTTTAGATGTTTGGACAGCATCATATCCTATGAATTGTAATAATTTTTTTTTTTGGGACTTTGACAAGTATCATTTCCTATAAATTGTGAACATATGCGCAGTTTCTTTGATTGTATTGTGGAAATTTGATTTCATATGATTACCTTGAATTAGAATAATGCTAGAGATACAAATTTTTTACATAATATTTTACAAACTACTAATGTGGTAAGTAATTATTGGTAAATGAAAATGTTATATTAATAATGGGTCTAGATGAAAACCAATAAGCAATTGGTCACATCAACATTTTGTAAAAATATTATAAAATAGTTTGTAACTATAGCATTAACCCTTAAATTAATATTCTGTTGTCGATGCTTCGTGTACAAAATATTTTTGCAAATCTGAAATTTAAAACGCGGGCATTTTGGGTATATTGTAACAACATTCAGCAGTAAATAAACTGAGTTATTCATGAACAACCCAAGCTCAACTTGATTTAAACTGCTAGTTTATATTATTTTATCTAGAAATATAGCAAGCTCAATCTGTAATTTGAGGCTTGTGTTGTAATCGAGCCAAGCTCAAGCAATTCTCTTTCTTTTGAGCAAGGTTTTTATGCAACCTGGGTTGTAGAAATTTTTATGTAACCCACTATGTGATTGTTAAAAAAATAACCTTCACTTATTATTTAAGTAAGTCAAATAATTTATTAAAAATGTCATGTGACTATAAATACATGTAAATATTTTTTTAACACCATCACTTAGTGTGTTCCATAAAAGCCTTTTATATATATATATATATATATATATATATATATATATGAACAAAATCACGAAAATATGGCTTGACAATAAATCATTCAACCCCCAATATAAGCTCATTAATAACACTTTCTTCGGTAAAAAGTAATAAAGCTTGCTATGAGCTTGGTATAGGCTTTAGATAGAAAACGCCTAAAATAAAAATAAATAAATAAATAAAATAAAATAAACTAAAGGTATGTCTGTTCCACTTGGTCAATTTGTAGTCCATATTAACCCTAAAAACATGTCACTCGTCTATCCATTTAAAAACAATAAAAGTAAGTTGTTTGTTTAACAAATTTTTTAGAATTATAATCTCTGTGAACATGAACTTTATTATGAATTGCGAGAATTTTGTTTACTATCTTCTACATAAGAATTACTAATGTGACACTTAAATTCAACTTATTACTCCCCCCACCCCCCCCCCCCCCCCGCCCCCCCCCCCCCACCCTTTAAACTAACTAATGATCGATTTGATTTTAGAAAGAAAAAATAGTAATTAATTTCACTTGAATAAAATATTTATCAATGTTCAATGACATTTTGTCTATTACAAAATCATCCATAATTGCCAAATTATTAATTCATTAGCACCTCTCTTAGTTTTAACTTTTAAGTGGGTTGGCTCAGTACAATTTAATGCCTAAGATCGATGACAATTTTAAGTAGGACATTTAAATATTAATAAAAGAATATGTTAGGTTTTCATTGTTGGCCTCCATGATATTTAACTGTAATTAATTTTAAGTTCATTAGTGTAATCTATCCATAGCAAAAGTGGGTTGACTTTTGAGTAGGAAGCTGTTCAAAAATGATCTAAGTATTGATATGCACAAGATAAAGAGTTGATAATCTTTTGCTCATATCTTTTATAAAGTGCCAATATAGCCAAAAAGAAAAATAAAATAAACATTAAAATATGAAGGATTATGCAATAAACATCCTCCTTTTTCTAGGTTTAGAATTGGTTATAAATAAAATATATGATACTAAGCATAAACACAGGTGTATTTAGCGCCGTCCTTAAATATATTACAAAAGATTCATAACTCCACATTATAGATTATGAATATGGTTCAGAATTTTAGAAACGCATTGTAAATGAACAACTCAACATGGTTCAACCATTCTATGATTACAAAAGGTTCCAAATAACAAATTCTTAAACTCTAAATGCTCATAACATCTAAAAGAAACCTCATATAATTAAACACCATGACTAATTCATAAACAGCATAAATTCACATAAAACACACACACAAGAAAAAGAGAGGATGTTGGCACTTCTCAAAGTGGTTGTTCAAATCACCCACCTTTCATCAAACAATAACATATAGTCATTAACTAATTAAACAGACCCAAAATAAAAACGATTTTGCAAACTATTAGAAAATATAATTCTAAATTTTAATTAACACATAAAAACAAAAATGTAAATTTTAAAATAATACTAATGGTATGATACCAATGCATCTGATTGCTGGTCCCTAGTTCCATGCTCAATCACTTCCGCTAAATTCTCCGCCACCTGTAACCCAACATTTTGTAACCAAAAAATAATAAATAAATATATAGATATACATGTGTATGTAAGTAAAGGTTAAGGTTTTGAATGGAGTTACATGTAAGAGGTGGAAATGAGAAGCGAGTGATTGGTGTTGATGATGATATTGTTGTTGTTATTGTTGAAGGATACGCTATTGTTGTTGTTGATAGTGGATTTGTTGTTGTTGTTGTGGATGGAGTTGAAATTGTTGTTGTTGTTATTGTTGAAATTGTTGTTGTTGAGGTTGTAGTTGTAGAGGTGTCGGGATGGATGGGATCATACCCCAGTTTCCTCCTCCTCCTAAGTGATGCTCTTTCTCTCTCTCTGTGTATGTATCACTCGGCGGCATAGTGTAAGCGGAGCTCGAGGGGTTTTGCTATTATGCGCGGGTGGTGGAAGACACGAGATATAGAGAAGAAGCTGCATCTCTACACCAGTCAACGGCCTAGCTTCTTTGGGTTAGGGCTTTATTTTTGTTTTTCTCTTATAACCTCATTTCACTTTTTCTAGTTTCCTTTCTCTCTATTTCTGCAACAATTTCACGTGAGTATTGGTAATTAATAATTATAGATATATAAATAAAAAAAAACTATATATTAAGATATAAAGATATTTTTTACAGTATTTGAGATAGTAAGTTCTTCTCCAAAATATATATAAATATATATATATTTATTGAATTCGCAAGTTATTACCGGTTCTTATTAAAACCCATATTGACATTATTTTTCCACCTACAAAAAATAATTTTACACATCAACAAGTATTGTGTCCAATTTTATGTCAAATTTTTATGTCTTTAGGCTTCCTCGTTTCACTTCATTGCTCCTCCAATGACATTATATACATTCAACAGGTAACATTTTGTTTTTGCGAATACATATATTAAGATTTAAGAGGGCAAATGAGAGGAAGGGTTCAGTGATTCAATCCCATTTTCCATTCTTCACAGAAAATATCTGGGAATAAAGACGAGATGAAAAGACCAAATCCAATTAACACCCCCCCCCCCCCCCACCAAAAATAAAAAACTCAACAAGACGAGAGTTTGGCCACCTTTAATAAACAAATAAATCACAATAAGAGAATGAACAAATATGACATTTGGTCTTGGAAAATAGTTAATCGCAGAAAGGGACTCTAATGGAAATCATGGATCAAATTAATCAACAAAAGGTTTAGATTCACTTTCAAAAATAAAAATTGGAATGGAAGCTATTATCAATAGTCAGGTTGATTGTAAACAGTGAAACCTGAGTTTCACCCCTCAAGGAGTTTGAAGGGGGCAAGAAACTAGAATGAGCAAATAATAAATTTTCAAGATCATTTCTATAATAAAGCTATTCTTAGTTTCTCCCGAATACAATAATATAATGTTCTCGTATCTCACATTCATGATGGACCTTACTAATTAAATTCATGGTAGAGTCTATTATGAATATAAGAGGAGAAAGTACCATGTCATATACTTTAAAGGTACTTAAGAATTTTCCCAATAAAACGGTTGTCATAACAACTTATTCAGTTATATAGCAACAAAACAACATTATTTTTTACTATCATCATCTTTAACGGGAAGGGGAAAAAAACTGTAGGAACATATTCTATTTATTTTGACCAAAGCATAAAATTTAAAATAAAAAATAAATGGAAAGAAAATAAGCTATTGATTTCCCGTCCCCGCATGTGTGCACTTATGTATGCTCGTGCGTGTGTATGTTTGCTATAATACTTGAATTACCAAGCAACCCTACCAAAATTGTATTGATTCTTGTTCAAAAGGGTATAGGTGCTTCATTTCTAGCAAAAAAGAGAAGAGGGGTTTGAGAGAGTTGCTTCTTGAGTTCAATGGAAGGGAAAGAAAAAGGGCTTGGGTTTTTACACCATAGGAAATAGAATGTGTTTTAATATTGTTCATGTGATTGAATTTCATAAGGGAACCGTGACATCAAGTATTGTATCAACGGTTTGCCTAATTATAATTCTCTCTCTTTCAACACACTAAAATATATGCTTATAGATTATATAGTAAGTAATATCTCATTAACACAAAATTTGAGATGTGTATTAAGAGCGTAAAGAACATGCAACTCAATGATTAGATTTTCAAAATATATAATAATATTTTATTTTATTAAGTTTGTAGCCTTAAGTTATGTTAGGGTACTTTTTTTTACACCTAATTTTATTTGGGTACAACCTATTTATTTTCAAACACCACTAATAAGTAATTGGGTTTTCCCAAATATTTTTTGCTCTATTATTATGTTAATCACAAATGTTTCATATCTCATTATCTAAATTGGGTTATGATATAAACTATCACAAAAAGCCTCAAAACTCATATTTTATCCAATTTTATTATCATATTTAAAGCTCAAGAATACTTATACTTGGTAATATTTGAGAAGCCCATGATTCAAGTCCATGGCAAAACAATTTTATCAATGGAATTCAAATCCATTATCAAAGCGCATGATTTAAACCCATGGTAATTTATTTATCCAAAACCCAATTCTCATTGGCAACATCAAAACCCAATTCTCATTGGCAATATCAAAGCCCAATTCTCATTGGCAACATCAAAACCCAATTTTTGTTGGCAATATCAAAACCCCAACTTACGTTGGCACTATTTAAAACCCAATTTTCATTGGCAACATCAAAACCCAACTTACATTGGCACTATTTAAAACCCAATTCTCATTGGTAATATCAAAAGCCCAATTTGCGTTGGCACTATTAAAAGTCCAAACTAACTACTTGACACTATTCTATCAAAAGCCCAAGGTTATTAAATACTCGACAAAATACTATATCATAATTACTTCACTTAAAAGTCCGATAATAAACAATACTTTAAATTCTTAAACATATTATTACAATATTGCAAGCTTATAGAATTTATGAATTATCTATTCTCAAAACTCATGGCGATCATCTTGTAAAAGCCCATGGAAAGTTATGATTATTAGACCCATGACATATATTTATTGTAATAAACCCATGAAATACATGGACATCATTTGCATCGCGACATCCATAATATACGCCTTCAACACTCATGATAAACATTCAAACCCACAAGCTTATCATTTAAGTTATGATGCAATTATTAAAAACCATGAACATTATTGCAACATGGAATTCATCAAAGTAAATAGTATTTACAAAAGTATTATGAAACTTGTCCTATTGTTTCAAACATTACAACCAATTGCTCAAAGGCCCATTGCAAGTATCTATGAAAAAACCAAAAATATTTACTAATAAAATCCATGAGGAATGAAAGCCCATGGCAACATGTGCACACAACCCATCCCATGTGAGCAAGCCCAAACAAAAAACACAAGCAACTAACCAAAAGGCAACTAGAGACTCATACAAGGGAACCAAGCCTTTGAGAATGGACTAAGGGATGTCCCATCAATTTTCTGCCACCCTCTGCCTGACGTGAACAGTGCCCAAAGACTGTCATATCAGCTGAAGTCAAAAGGATGGAGAGACTCCATGATCTTCCTCAAAACTACACCTCCAGCGGAAGGGGAGCTGAAACCAAATTATCCAAATTTCAACAAATTGATGCTATAAATGTTAAAAACGATCAAGACATGATTCATGTACCAGGCCCATGAATCCTAAAGGAGAAAATTTGGGAACATGTGGTTTGGAGGGCATAAAGGGATCTCCAGTGGAACCCCCTGAAGTAGACTAGAACTTGACACCTGGCTTGGGGTGTTGAAATCTTACTTCTTAGGGGACCAAATCTCAGTTTGCAACATTAGGATTCATTCTTGATACACAATAATTAAGCTCAACCTCGAAAATCTTGGCACTTAATGCAAAAAACTCTAAAATCCCATCATTACCCAAAGAAGCAAGACAACCCCTCAAAGTGGATTTTCCTACTTCTTATCAAAATCTCAGGAAAGTTAAACCTTGATTTCGTCACCCTTGATGAGTCATGCGTTTTTGGATTCTTGTCAATCAATGCTTCTCTAAAACTCCATTATAAAAACATACACACCTCAGCCCACAGGAGGAAGAAGCCTCTCTAGAAAATTTCTGTCATTGACTACACTCTGCAGAAATTCAATCCCTATTTGCTTTCTTTAAGCTTCCCCAAGCTCTCTTGAGCTCACTCACAACCTTTCTCAGCCCATAGTCACCATAACACCAACATTCACCACCTTGCTTACACCTTCCTACTCCATAAATGTCCCATAACTAACCAGGACAGCCACTACCTCTGAAACCCTTGGTTTGTTTACTACTTTGCTCGTAGTTTAGCTTTCCTTAAGCTCACCACTCATCATCTTCAGCCTACACTCGTCTAATTTCAGATATTCTCCTCACCCCTCTACACAACCACAGCTCAAAAATGTCCTCCAACTAGACACAAATGGCCCATTACTCACAAAAAGCTTCAATCTTAGTGTTAATCCCATCTCACTCACTCAAAATAGCCCACATTCACATCATTCATGCCTTATAATTATACACTCACCAAAATCTTAGTTTAATACTTGCTGCACTAAGCTGGGGATCTTTCTCTCACTTCATTCCATCCTATTTTTCCTCTTTTATTTGTAACTATGGAGCCTTTAATTATTTTTTATTATTATGATGAAGAATATAATGTATTTGTAACAATTGAATTTTTCCCTTACAATTGATGTAATGATGGCTGAAAGTACTATAAATTCCCTTGACCAAGACACACAAGGACCCCCAGGAGTGAACATTTTCCTAAATTTATTTAATCATTGACTGTTGGACTCTAAGTATAATTTCACCCCTACTGCTAGAGATAATACCGTACCGCTAGAGGACTGATTTGAATTATGACGTCGTAAAAAGACTAATAATATAACAAACTAACAATACTAACGTGTTTATTGGGCTTTATTGTTGTCTTCTTGTTAGGGTGCAGCCTCTATCTCTTGCTTGGGCAGACTTACACCACACCGATAGCCTTTAGGTTTTATTTCAAGGGCCCATCGTTGAGTTTCGGCTTGGCTACCCCATATTCTATTTGGGAACATCAAAATTTTCCCCTCAACAAGTTACAACCAATTTTGTATCTAAACTTTATCTCAAATCAATACGATATCATTTTGATTAGAACAAAGTTTAACTACAAAATTGGTTGTAGCCTAAGGTTACAACCTTACTTCATATCATTTTATTGGAGATGAATTTTGACAAATCCACCATAGGTTACAACCTTACTCCATATCATTTTATTGGAGATGAATTTTGACAAATCCACCATTAGATTACATCTTCTTCTTATATCCTTCATGCTTGCAAAATTTCAAGAAAATTAAAGATCTATAGCTATGTCATCAATAAATTTTTTAAATTGCAGGTTTTTGTAATTTAAAATTATGCATAAAATATAAGCTTATAGATCATATGGTAAATAATATCCAATTGACACAAAATTTGACATATATATTAAGAGCGTAAAAAACATGCAATTCAATGGGTAGATTTTCAAAATGCATAGTAATTTTTATTTTATTGATTGAGTTTATAGCCTTAAGTTACATCCAATTTTATAGCTAAACTTTGTCATTTTGATTAAGCCCCACAATAACAACATTTCTTCTAATGATGGCTTTATTTGTATCACTTAATGCTATGTGGAGGCAAGACTCTGAAAGGCTATCACCTTAAAAAATAAACAAATAAATAAATAATTAAAAAAAAATCGATTTTATATAAACTATATGGTAACACTTTTGTTTTATTTCATCTTTATTTTATTTTTATAAATCTCATATATGATCTTACAACTTTACAAAGACATTTGTTTTTGGTAGAAAATTATCTCATGCTCCTAGATAATCTCTACCTACCCACTTGTGTCATTTTTGGGTACATGCACCCTTTTGTTGAAGGTTGTTTGAGCTTTTCCTAGAAGTATAGCACAAGTTACATTACCATTGTAGTGCTTGGTACTCAAATATTGGCTCGAGGCATTTTCTCTACCCCTTCTTACCCTAAAAAGGCAAGGGCACCTTGCATCCTTGAATTGATAACCATCTTTCAGCTAACCTAGCCTCTTCTATCTCATGAGACCAACAACGGGCAATATAGGAATATTCACTTGTTGTTCATTGACTACGCCTTTTGTTGTCGAACCTTAGATCTCTTGTTCTAAGGTTTCAACCAAAAAAAAAAATTTACCAGTTGAGCTAACAACATTAACTCTCATCAACATGATTATAATCGCTACTAGCTAAACCAATTTTGTTACAGCTAAACCTCTTTTGTATTGTTTCATTATCAAAAGGTTTTATGTAGATGTTTCCATCTTAACAACATTAACTATCACCACCATGATTAAAGTTTAAATTTTTTTTCCAAGATGACGACACTACTTGTAGGCCAGGTCCGTTTAATGACTAACGAGTCTTTAAGTGACTACCAAATAAAAAAAATTTTGGTTTTTCCACCAACACCCACCACCAAAAATCTAAATCTCTTTTCATGCACAAAATATATATATATATATATATATATATATTTTTTTTTTTTTTTTTTTGCATAAACAGGACTTATATTAGAACAAAAAATATATTTATATGCACACATGCATTTGTTATGAATTTTTATCACTCATAAATTTCACTTGATTAAAAAATATAAAGACCAATCTTTTATCCATATAAAATTTCACATAAAATATTGGAGGAAATTAAAATTCAATAACATAAAACTTTATTATAGTGAAAAGATTTGGAGATATTTGTGACTGAACATAATTATTGGATAAGAAAAAAAATATAAAACCATAGGAATATTCTTGGTAAAAAGAAAGAAGGCAGAGGCAAGGTAAAACTATCGTATTGATTTGTAAATTGTAATTCCAAGTATATTCAAAGTATGACATATATGTATACATAATTGTCTTTGTGCATTACTGATAGAAGCTTATTGGGACTAGCTAGTTGGTTTAGTTGGATGAATAGCACAGTGTATAAGAGAGTTAGGTACTAAATTGAAGTTAGTTGCTGACCTGGAGTTCAATATATACTAAATCGAAGTGTTGAGCCAGACGGAAGAGATAATTAATAGTTAGCTAGTAGTTGGTTGGATGGCTAATAAAAAAATGTGATTGGAAGAATGTATATAAGGAACTATGATTGTATTGTATAATCATTTTTGGAAAGTAGTAACACATTTTATTCTTCCCTCTAAGTTCTTCTTCCCATTCTCTAAATCTCCAGAGGTCTAGTTTCTCTCAAAGAAACTACCAAATTGTTCATATCTTAAAAACTAGCAGGTTCTTATCGATTAATTTTAAAAAAAATAAATCTTAAATCCAAAGTAAGTCATAACTTTTATGTATATAATACCACAAGATTATTGTTAGGAAAATTTTATTAGTGTAATTCTTATTAGCACTCAAATATTAACAAGCTAAACGACCAATTGAGTAGTTTAAGTTTATTTTTTCCTTTGAGTTTCTCCTATTCTTTTGACAATCATAAGTCAATAACATTTATAGAAATTAAATATAAGCATATAACAAAACTAGCTAGGAAACATTTACAAGAAATAATTTTCATAGAAATTAAATATTAAAAAAATCACTATAAGAAAGCATTAAATAAATATAATTTAAATTCAATCAGGTTAGACTACTATAGTAAAAATCCAAAAAAAAAAAGTAAAAAAAAAATAAAAATCACTTTTTACCTCTCAACAAAATAGAAATTCTTATAGAAGAGTGAGGAGTTAATAAAATGTGACTATGTGAGGGCATCATAAGGAAGAATTAATAAAGAGAAACTGAAGAGAGAGCATCAGTCTAATTATCATGACCAATAAAACACACAAAATTATTATTATCAAGAATAATTAAATTGAATACAAATGAGTTTAATTGGGGAATTTAGTATACTATATGTAAGTTTAATCCTTTTAGAAAAACTGTATGAATCTTCTAAGTTAAAACTAACAAGTAAATGAGATATGGCTAAAGTGTTGAGAGGAGGAATGGAAAAAGACAAATGATGAAAAGTAAGGATTTTGGGGCGCCAAATTTGGCTGATGTGGTGGGGGGGGGGGGGGGGGTGGGGGGTGGGGTTTGGTAGTCCTACATTAAATACATAAAATAATAATGAGAATAATGAGGGGTTAATAGTTAGTACTTTTTTTTCGAAAGATTAATAGTTAATACTTTTTTTATACAAGATAGAAATTCTACTCTAATCTAATCTAAGTGTATATGTGTGTGAAGCTCTCTCCTAAAAGCTTGAACCCCGGCCTTTGTCTCCTACACCCCACAAGCACTTATAGTTAATAGGAACACCAAGAACACAAGGATTATGTAGTTCAACCTTATTGGCCTACGTCCACAGAGGAATTCCTTAAAGGTTACATCTTTATTATGTAAGAGTGTAGTACAATAACTTGTGTTACAATGAACCTTAACATGAGTATATATAAACGACTAAACCCAAAACTACTAATATAAGCAGAAGTGGGCTTGGGCCTATTAAATGGGCTAATATGTTTAATATATCTCTAACACCCTCCCTCAAACTTAAGGCGGAAGCTCGATAAAAGTTTAAGGTTGGATAAACATGAAAATATCCCTTGAAGAATGCCTTTAAAGAAACCATAATGAAGAATGTGCCAATTTACCAATTTTAGAGCTTCAAATGAAGAAACGGAGTCCAAAATCGGAATCTATGTGAAAAACTGAGTAAGATAAGCCTTTTCAGAAATTTTAACTTTTGGTCAATGCAAAAGTCAAAGTCAACGAAAGTCAAAGTTAACAATTACATGGTCAAAGTTAACGGTTAGTCAACGGCAACATGGTTCGGGTCGGTTCATGTTTTCAAGTCGGGTCACAGATTGGGCTACAAAGACGCTGACATCATTCTATGACGTGGCGTTGACTAGGATTAGGGCTTGTGTGGCTGATGACGTGGCATGCTTACGTGTGGACAAAATGACATAAGCATGCCATCATCAAGAATTTTCGATGCATGGAAGGCACGTGATAGCATCCATTGGTGCGTGGTGGCGAGATAGAAACCTGGGAGGCACGTGTTAGGTCGAGCTATGTAGATCAGCGGACAACAAGGCCTTTATGGCGGCATGTGTGCCCAAAAGACGATCCAGGAGTCAAGAATATGTGGCAGCGCATGGAGTAAATGCTGGAATCTTGGTCGGCACGTGGTGGCGTGTGCAAATTCCTGTGGAGACCAGTTTCCTGGGTTTTGGTTGCAAGAGGCCATGGAGCATGTCTGTGTGGTTGGTTTCATCAAATGAAGCCTCGATTTGCACAAATTTGATAGGGAGAGGCACGGATTGCTTGGACTTGAGGATCTTGACACAACAATGAGCCATGGTGGCTGCGTGATGCCGTAGAGTCTAGACTTGAAGTTAAGCAAGGGGCACTGTGAATTTGTGCAATGCGTGTATGAATCTTTTTTACTGTGTAGAGATGTTTGTTTGATGCCAAGAACGAAGTTTAGCTTTGATACCATGTTAAATATATTAGCAACACGATATATTATACTTCCTCTATCCCAGTTCGTTTGTCCTCTATTCCATTTTGGGATGTCCCAAAATATTGTCCTATTTCTAAAAATAAAAATCATTAATTTATTAATGTTCCTATTATACCCTTACCTTATTTTCAAAACTATTGGAAAAGAAAACTGACAAATATTTAAAAAATCAATCTATTTGGAGCACCTTTTTAGTTATCTCATTAAGAATAACTCTTTAAAAAAAAAGTTGATAAATTTATTTAAGGGTAGTTTTGTAAACTTATATATTTTTATAAGACAGACAAGACAATAAATGATGTTCCTTTAAAAAATTTGATTTTTCAAACAGGACAAACAATTTGGGATGGAAGAAGTACTATGTTGTATATACTAGAGTGGATGCAGAAAGGGAAGCATAGAATAGGAATATCAAAAACACGAATGTTACATGGTTTGCCTTTTGAATTTCTATATTTTAGATTTGGTAGACAAAGTTAATTATGTACTGTACCAGTTAATATCACTAGTTTGTCATGTTGGCATCTATGCTGATAAAAAAAATTTTGTTTTTCACATATCAATTTAAATACTAGTTGTGGGTTCCAATTAGCTTAACTGGTAAAGTCTTTAATTTTTGAATAAGAAATCTAGGGCTTAATCCCTACCTAAACCAAAAACTAATTGGTGTTTTGTTCTGATAATAATAGGTTGAAACTTTCTCAAAAAAAATTTAAATACTAGTCCATAACAAGTCCCTTTAGCTATAATTAAACAAATTATAGTCCTATACTATAAATAACTTCCTTCACCACGCTTGAGAGAGAACTTTATCTATTGATATCAGTTCTAACTTTATCAATTGATTAGGCCTTGATGGCTTTCTTCTCACCAAAAAAAAAATATATATATATATATATATGTCAATTGATGATATGATTGCGAGTGGTTGATGAGGAAACTATGACAGAGATCTGTAATTGCAGTTTTTGAGTTTGAAATTAGATCAAAGAAGAGAGACACTCAGATTTGTAACTGTTAAGAAATGTTTTTGACTCTTTTAGATCTAAGATGGACTAAAAACATGTGAGCAGGAAGACCAAATAAATTCGTGAGCCAGCAAAAAAAGAGAGAGAATTGGAAGATAAAAGTGTGGAAGAAATAAAATAAAAGGAAAAAAATCAATTAAAATAAGATTAAAAATATGTTGGTTTTTTTTTTTTTTTTTTTTGAGAAGGATATTGGGTTTGGTTGGAATAGCATGTGGTGTATGATATGAATAAAAACCGACACTATATAAAAGGTTCAATAATTATTAAAAGAAAAGATTCATGTAAAAATTTATTTTGTAGAAATGTAATATTAGATATTATTAAATACCTATATCTTAAATACTTATATTCCTATATTTAATTATTTATTAAACAAATGGCATAATAGTAATGTCATATAAAAATGACTTATTTTCATTCATTTCCTTTCAACTCTCCAACAATGTTAGTTTCTATTCCATTCTTTTCCTTTCAAAATCAAAACAATAAAACAATAAATACATAATTCATTTCCATTCATTTCTAATCTAGTAAATTTATTACTATTCCACTCTTTTATAAACTCTTAAATATAGTGTTAATACTTTAGCACCAAGCATACTTAATTTTTTTTTCTACCAAAAAAATAAAAATTTAAAATTTATTTGAAAAAATAAAATAACCAAAATCTTTTTACAATTTAGTTTTCTCTAAAAGTTTTTATTTATTATTTATTATTATTATTAAAAAAAAATCATATTCTCCTCGTTTTTTAAACCCTTTAAAATGTGGCGTCCCTGATTCAACGTCGTCGTTTAGCTTGCTACACCATCAATATTTATTGCAAACCTCGCGCGACCATGAGAAGCTAGAGTGCTTGAACAATCACACCTGCTCCGTGGTACGAGGAAAACACCGTACAATCTTTGAAATCAGTACAGCTCTCTCTAAAAACTTCAACTTTTGTATCAAAGAGGATCCAGTTCTTTAGGTTGGTTTTTCACTCCCTAAAACTCTTTACATTTTCTTGTATGTGGTATTTGGGTTGTGATTTTGGTGCTAAATTTTGATTCTTGATGAATGAAACTTGATATATGAATGGAAATATCATCTGGGTTTTGTTCAATTTGCTTGATTTTGTGGAAACCAACTAATTTTGTAGTCAAGAAAGAATCTAATAAGAATATAGGAATGTGTTTTATTTTTGGGGAAATCAATGTCATGTGGAAGAACAGAAAGTCGATTTTTTTTGTCAATGTTGTCTCTGCTGGCTACTTTTTCCAGGCTTGATTCCATAGATGTGAGCAAATAGCAGAGCTATGCATGTCCTCTTGTAGTGTCAGCGAGTCTGAGTGCCTATGCTTATGTTCTATGTAATGTAAATGTTGCTATTTCCCATGAGTTACTCGTTTTAAAACATATATCAGATCAAATTTATGTGCTTGTATTCTTCCTCATTTTTGGCCCTTTTGTAGGGTCTCTTATAATTTGTATGCAGTTTGAATAATCAAAATCGGTGGCTGGAAACTTAGGTGATGCTTGGTTAGTACAAAGTACTTTTTCCTGCTTCTTCTTAAGCAAGAATCAGAATTTTTTTTTTCTTCCAGAATGCTGTATCTTAGATTATTCTGTTTTCTGGAAGAAAAATAGAGAGGGCAGGGCAAGGTGTGTTCCAGTAGTTGCTCTCTTAACAAACTTAGTATTGTCACGATTAGTATGTCATTAATCAGCATTTTTTTAAAATTCTACCGAGAAGGGTGTTGTTCTTTCTGAACATATCATGTTATGCTTGTGGGTATAATCTATTAGTATTGAAACACTTTGTTGATATCAAGGGGCTGCTGAGATTGGTGAAGCGAAAACAATGTTGCTGTTGCAAGCACGCCAAGGTGCTGCAATCCATTGAAACAGTGAACTAGGAGACATGTGAGATTAATGTAGTCAATCCGTCCTTAACAGTCAACACCAAATATATTGATCAGGCCCACATCACTTTTAAAGACCAAGGTGGAAGGGGAGTGAATCTTGTTGGATAACTTGGAAAACATAGACCTTTTCTGGAAGAGCCAAGTTTTGCAAAGCCTTTGGTCCTTTCCTTCTATGCTATTTCTTGGTAGTCTTTGTTGGTGATGATTATCCTATGTCATTAGGTTCTTGAGTGCACCACTCCCAGCTGATTACCATGAGTAGATGTGATTTGCCAGATATGAAGTTATTCTTCAATTGTAATTATGATGCAGGAATGCCTTGAAAAAACAATAGTCTTCTGAAAAGAAATATATATATATATATATATTTTTATCTCAAGAAAATAAATGCTGTTGAGATGCCATCAGATTTAGCTAGTATAGTTTGTGGTTTTTCAGGATACCCAATTATGGAGACTTTATAACAGTGTGGGTGGTGGTGTGGAATGGTTGTCTGCAGTCATTTTTGAATATCATATATTTTGACACTGTTGCCCACAAGGCTGAATTTGGTTGCATGGAAAAGTGTGTTGGATTTGATATGGAACTCCAAGATTAAGTTGTTGGTTGAATACCTTAAATCAGTTTTGTATCTACCAAAACATGCAGAATAATTTCTATAACACAACAAATTGGTGGGAATATGCCATATAGGCTGATTTGGTTACATGTAAAAGGGGAATTGAAGTGGAGTTGGAGGCCAAGCCTATTAGAAATTCACTATTTAATAGCTCTATGACCTGCGTGGTTTCCTGCAGAAAACAGAATGTACTAAGGTTTGCAAAGGGAACACATGTATAAAATTAACAAGAAGAGCAAGAAAAACCCTAGACTTCAACCCTTAGAACCTTTCTTAAGCCCTAGGTGAACCTATAGTTGCTTGGAATAACCACCAAGGTAGGATGATTATCAATTCAAATATTATTTATCCCATTCAATGTGCCAGTGTTTTTCAGGAGCGTTTAAGTAACAGCTTCCAAGGTTACAACAAATAGAAATAAAAATAATGCAATCAATTACAATAAATTCAAAAATAAAATCCTAACCAAATACAATCCACCAGTATTAATTGTGACCATGTTCCCTGCATCAGTTTTGTTGGAGATAATATCTTATACTTTGATTCATCAATATTAGAAGACAGGTAAAAGAAAGGTAAAATCAATTTTAATATTCTTATCTTTAATTTGAACCTCTTGTAAACCTTGGACACACCTGTTTTGACAACTTTGACATATTCTAGGATGAAAATCAGGTCTAACATAGATCTTGAGATTTGTTATGTCTTTTTTCGGTCTAGAATAAGACCTAGGAACCAGCCCTGTTCCCAACTCAAATTCTAGGGTGATCATGACATCCTAGATTATGTAGTTGATGACATATTTCTCTTCTTTTTTCTTGGGGGAGGAAGTGCTTCTATTACTAGCTATGTAGTCTAAAGTAATTTTTCGATTAAAAAAACTTCCATTAAAAACTTCTTTCAGACCAAAAAGAAAAATAAAAAGTATCTTGTCTGTTTTATGGTTCGCCTAACATTTATCCGTAGTTCATTATGGTAGGTACAACCATCCAAATTTAATGGTGTTGGCAATTGCAGGTAGTACATATGGAAGTAAAACCGACAGTTGCCCTGAGGGCTATACTCGTAGGAGGACTAGCAGCATTTGCAAAAATAGCTGGTGCAATGAAGGCTGCAGGTGGTGTAAAGATAGGTGCAGCAGCTGCCGCCATGACAGCAGCAGCAACTGCAGCTGTGTCAACGAAGAAGGAACAAAAGGATGAGTCTAAGCAGCCTTCAAAATAACCTTTTGTAGTTGTGGTTAGCTAGTAATTATGTAGTAGAGCCACGTTCCATTGAGTGTGTGGAATATAAGTTGGCTATATTTGAAGTTTTTGAATTGTAAACTTGATGTAAGACCATGTATAAACCGTATGAAATAAAAGAGATGACATTGTGGATTTACATTCAACAACTTGGCTATATATGAAAATTTTGAATTGTAAGATTGACTGGAAGCTGATGTACGAACCATTTGAAATAAAATGAATAGACATTGTTTGATTTACATTGAATGAATGGTGCAAATGTTGTTCAAGCATAGACAATGTTTGATTTACATTGAATGAAGAGTGCAAATGTTGTTCAAGTTTATAACAATTGTTCATACTTCATAATGACCTATTAATTTTGTTAGTGTTGTTTTCCAGACCATGGGGATAATATGGTTTATTTTTATCCTTTATAGTAATATTTTTCTAATTTTATCGAGTTGCTCTCATATTGTAATTATTTAGTAGCGATCCAATGCACACTGTATTTAAAGTAGCTCCACATTAAAAGAGAATTATTTTATTTATGAAAAAACTAATTTGATTGATTTTGCCCCTTATTAGTGTTTTCTTTTTTAAAGAAAACTTTATAGTAATATTCATTTTTACTAATTTTATTGATGCATTGCACTATTATTAGTTAAATACTTATTTTTAATTAATGCGTGCTCATGATTGTGTATTCAATACTAATTGTAATGGATATACAATACAAATCTTAATCATTGTACAGTCAAGTTATACACAAAAATACACAGTATATTTTTTGCTTTGCCTTTCGTTTAAGGGGTATTACAAGAAATGGTACATTCTTCTCTGCTATAGACAACCACGCATGGAAGAGATCTTCGAGAGGTCTAGAGGACCAAATTTAAGATCAAAAGCTACACCTTTCCATGTTTTCAAGCAAAAGGACCAAAGTAATCTGTATTAAATGGTGTACGTGGTTTGTTCCAGCCGATGCAAGTTCGATTTACTTGATGTGCATGTGAAGTCTGGCTGATCAACTGAGTCTATCACAAGCTCAGCATATGGAGATTCTAACTCAAGTACAACCTGTAAACAAAACCGTCAAAAAATTCATTAAGACTTGGAAAAACACAACATTAGTGTATCAAAATCTGAAAGGGGAAGATAATATGAGTTACCAACACATCTCAGGAGGCAAGGAGCATTTTTTTTTTCTAATAATAATAAATGTTATATGCCAGAGAGACAAATGTAGTATACTTCTCCTATTTTGCTTATGGGACTAAGCATGATACTCTTATACCAACATGGCTAAAAAAGACAAAAGGTTAGGGCCTTCCCTTGCAATACAAAAATCATCCAAATAATACCAGCTTGTGACGTGTTTGCAATTCGCCAATTTTATAATCTATAAAGTATACTTTATTATACATAAAGCCAGCACCAGCTATAATCACTAAGCTAGAAAATAATTTAAAGGCTAAATAATTTGACAGGACTTTATAAATAAAATAAAATTTGACAGGAAAACTATCACAAAGAGAACATCAATATGTGATAAATAAAGGGTGAAAACAATAGCTATGGATATCTCATACCACAACATTTTCCCCGTGCCAAAGAACTGGAGCAGGGACATAAAGGTTGCATTGTGGTCCCTTCAACTGCAAAAAGGTACCAACTGTCAAAGAAAATGAGTACATTAACTACAAAACAAACTATCAAACCATGCAAGAAAAACACAAAAAGGAACAAAATAAAATAGGGAAATGGAAGTTTACCGGCCAATATCTTCCTATATTAAATCCATTGACAAATGCAATCCCTCTACCCCAACCTCTGAATGATATGAATGTGTCATTAACAAGATTTACTTTGTCAATAGAGAAACGGCCGACATAGAATGCTGGTTCTTTTGTAACATTCTCTGCATATGGAACATTAATGGCTATTCATCAATGGTCTTCTCTCAATTATTCATAATGTCAACAACTAATGCATACTTGGAACATGTATTGGACTTGTTATTTGACTAAAGAAAAAATGACCAGGGATGGTAACTCGAAAAAAAAAAGTAATGAGTAGAATAGTGAATCAATTTTTTTTTAATCATTATCTGAGAACAGACTAGATTTTACCTTTGGCTCCTCTGTGAGCTGATACATCTGTGAACTCGGAATATGCAACCTGAAAGATGGGATTGGTTTTTGGTACCTCATTCAGGTTGTTCAAAGGAATTGGGATCATTTTCCATTGGTTTAGAATTCTCTCATCCAGATAAACAGAAGACAAAATACCCTGCCAAAATAGCAAAAAAGACCAGTTAAATATTTTTTGTTGAAGCAGGAGGAACTGTCATTTTAAAGATGTCAATAGAATGAGAAACAAGTGAAATATTGAAATTTCAGTTAGGAAGTACAGGAAAGAATTATAGAACAGAGACCATCTCCCTTGTGTGTCAGTGTGTATACAACCGTACATTCCTAAATACATACATACATACATAATTATAACCAATTGTTCAGAAAAGAAATAACAATGATGACAAAGGTGATGGTGATGGTGATGGTGATGATGATTTTTTATTATATTGGTACATTATACCTACACAAAATGGATTTTGAACCCAAAACCTCACCCCTTGCCCATTCTTCTGAGAGAAGGAAGTAGATTTGAGCCAAAGTTCATTGAAGTGAAAATGAATCCTGACCATCCTGGACTATGATTTGTTACTATTCAGCAATGTGATTTAAAGAATCAGTGTCAGATCTAGAAATTTCTAAAAAGATGAGATACCTTATAAGATTTGCAAGAAAAAATGAATCCTTATTTTGCAGTTTGGACTTGTATTGGTATTACCTAATAAGATCCTTTTAATGTTTCATATTTTAGTCTTCTAACATTTTTTTTTACAACTTAAGTTTTGTAACGTAACACATTAAATTGATAGCTACTTTCTTTTATTGTTAGTGTCAACTTTACAGAAACTATTCAAAAAAATTGTATAGATAAACACAGGTCACAGTTTTTTTTTTTAATAAGTAAACAAGACATATAAGGGTTTATATATAATTTGATGGTTGGTGGTGAGGGGATTTGAGCCTTAGATGTCTCTATTAGAAACACTTGAAAGTTCCAATTGAACTACAATGATCTTGGCAACATATGCTTCACAGTTATGTCTGAGATTCAAAGGATTTGTCTTCTGTATCACCCAACACATGAACGAATTTGTTTCTTTGTTTTTAACATAAATGAGTTCAAACCATCAGAATTCTCTTCTAACCTACATTAATATTCTTTGAATACGAAGGATTATAATTCAGTGAAGTAGTTCTCCAAAATGCACTCTTTTGGATACACAATGTACAATGACATTATGTGTGACTGAAACTCTTCTATCCACAATCAAGGAATATATAAAGATATTTGGATTAATAGCATTTACAAACATCAATAACTTCTTGACTCAGATCATATTTAAAAAAACAAAAATACAACTTTCTATTTTACAAGTTGCCTTACCTTCCTGTCAAAAATGTAGTTGCCATGGTTTATGCGACCCATATTTTCAACCTACAAGAAAACAAAAGATTCAGAATGGAAAATATGATTAATTTATAGTATCAAATAATAGAATCAAAGAATTCACAGAATATTGATTCTCTTAATTAGTATTAGCTTTATTAATTAATCTAAGCCAGTAAATAGAACAATCTTAAAACCCTAAGTCAAATTGCTTGATTATTATAGTAGTAACAACAAAAGGAGAGTAACCACCGCCACTTCTAGGCGAGTTGGTACCCGGTTTGTAAGCAACCTATTACTCGGGGGTTCAAGCCCCCGCATTTACCAAGCAAAAAAAAAAAACAAGAAAAGGAGAGTAGTTGAGTAGTTAAGCACCAGTAGATATAAGCTGATGTTGGAGACACATTCAGTTTTAGGAAGGCCAAGTGTTAGATTTGACCATCTTTCAATTGTGCCAACATATATAGGTCTTCCACCATTATCTTCAGAAGAGCATGATATAAAAACTTGAGCTCTGTCATGTACCTGCAGATAATATATTTTAGAGCAGTTTCTCCTGTGAAATTTCTTAGATTCTAATTTCTAACATGCAACAATAATAGCATTTCTTTTTTGGATAATAGAAAGAAATGTCTATCATTCTGATTTCATAACAAGAAAGCAAACATTGAATTAGTCAGCATAAAAATACTAAAGGGAAGGCAGCACCTCTGGTACGTACAGAATGTTCCCATCATCCTTTGCAGCATATTCAGAGACATATAACAAAAACCCAAACATCTGAACACAAAGAACATTCAACTTCAACAACATTTAGCATTCAGAAGTTTTGGATCTCTATGAAGAAGCTATATTCAAAGGAATCCGCTGGATATGATTCTTACCCACCTGTCCCACAGACTCCATTGACATTGGGT
Source organism: Quercus robur (assembly GCF_932294415.1). Classification (NCBI taxonomy): domain Eukaryota; kingdom Viridiplantae; phylum Streptophyta; class Magnoliopsida; order Fagales; family Fagaceae; genus Quercus; species Quercus robur. The sequence goes on along the minus strand of NC_065538.1, from coordinate 10,261,140 downwards.
TTTCAGATTCAACTACATCAGTTGAACTTATCCTATCAACTATATCTAACAAAAATTCTTTTTTCTGTAAGTGAATACGCCCATATCCTGTCTTTTCATTATTGAAAGGAACTGAAGGAAGAGGCACTGCACTGTATGCCTTTATAACCCTTCGAAGTGCTGAAAGCAGTAGAAATTTTATAATTAGACCATCTTTTTCCATGATCATGACTTGCAACATAAAATTGAGTTGATTCATGCCAGCTCAGGGGTGGAGCCAGAGGGGGGCGAGGGGGGGCACCTGCCCCCCCTGACTCCTAAAATATCCTTGCATATGTGTTCTACTTTAGTTACTCCCTGACATAGAGAAAAAAAAAAGAAAAGGAAAAAAAGGACTCCCACTTGAAAGTGACACGGGAAAAAGAAAGGAAAAAGAAGTTACTCTCAAAGACCAAACCATGTACCTTTTCACCAATTTCATTATTCTTATAAACTGCTTTTGTATGTCCAATGTTGCACCTATTTCACTATTTTTTTATTTATTTAATATCATTATTTTCACAATTTTCACTGTGATATCTTTCACAGCATTTTATCATTGAGTGATGCTAGAAATATTACAAATTTTACTACTTATGTCTTACAAATTGGCATCTCACCAATCACAAAAAATAATTTCAAACATATATTCATTATATTGTTTAGGTAACACTAATTATATTTTTACCACATCAGTTTGTAAAATTTGTAGTAGCTATGATTATGAATGGTTATTTTTGTTTATTTATTTTAATATTATGAAATATATTCATATTTTCTTGCAATTTTTTATTTATTTTGTTATTATTAGTGATTAATATTTTTTTAGATTAATTTTACTTTTAATATTTTTTTTAATTTTGCCCCCTCTAGACTAAAATCCTAGCTCCGCCACTATGCCAGCTCAAAGGGGAAACTACTAGATACCAACCTTTGAATTTTGCATTGTCTACATCACCAGATTCCCTAATCGGTGCATCCTGGAAAACCATGAATTAGTTTGTGTATGCTGCAAAACAGGAATTCAATATAGAAGTTATAAGAAACAAGTTAATATTTTCCTCACATAATCATAGGAAGTGATATCAGCCATGTAAACAGACTCATCTTCCCTATTCGCCCCATTATAGAATCCAAAATTTGTACCACCATGTACCATCTGGAAATTACAAAGCTTAGATCAAAGTATTACCATAAAAGTGATTACTTAATGGAAAAAGATGCTAGAATTTTAGAGCATACATATAGCACTGCAGAACCATTTCTTGCCAGAATCTTTTCCAGGACAGATGCTGTAAAATCAGCATCAGTCTCTGCAATCTTCTCTCCCCAATGTGTAAGCCAACCTGTGTAAAACTCCCTGAAGCAACAAGCATAATGAGATTGAACCAGTGATCAATCTAAAAATAATAACTATTACACATACGCTGAAAGTGGTGGTGACTTTCCAGGGGCATTGAACTCCTTTTGTAACTCAAATCTTGGCCAAGGATCAGAAGCAGTAGGGAAGTCAACCGCTACACATCAGAGAGAAAAAGTAAGTTATGAGCAAAGTACTTAGATGATTGTAATTTGCATTCATATACAGATACATACCCACACACACGCACAAATAGAAGTAAATTCACGTACAAACAAAAAATATACGTCAAATATGTATTAATAACCGAATAAATAAACACATAGTAACAAATAAAGAAAAATGAGAGAAAGATCAACGTTCACAACTTGGAAAATTAAGAGTACATTGATGTTTAACTTTACCTGAAAAGACATTATCTTCACGAATTGTTCCTCTATCAAGTTTCTCCCTTGTCCCTCCATTTATAGTATACCTGAAACAATTAAGATCAAATTAAGAAAAAAGATAAATGGTCAAACAAGAACTCAATGATTCAATGTGTATACCCGAAACATTACTTGGAACCCCTTTTGTTAATATAGAGGAAAACATGCTTAAATTAGCCAAAGGTGTGCGTTCATGAGCCCATGCTAAAGTTTCAAAAAAATTATGGAAGGTACTGTGCAAAAAATCAAGCACTGAAAAGAATGAAACTTTGCAAATGCATACATAATTCTATAAGATTAACATTGATATCTTTCTATGTAGAACAAAGAAGATTAGTCCGAAGATAGAGCAAGCTTCTTACAAAATTGTATCATCTCCAAGATGACCCCGGGCCAAGGTGGCAAGGTGATGAAGATAAGCTTTGTCATTTCCATTTGAACCAAATTCATTTTCAATCTGTTGAAATAACCTCACTTTAGTGGTATCGTACTATCATTAAAATCAAAAAATGTAATTTTTTTTTAAGAAAACCTCAAAAATTTGAACTATGATTATGATGCCTTCAAGATCATGTTCATAAATTTTCTGTTCTTTGATTTAGGAATGCCATTGTATATAATGTGCACACTTTTTTAAGAGTATCATTCTATTTCCAAAGGTTAAAGATAGTGAAAGGAAGTTTTCATATTTTTTTAACCCAACTTTCTATATAGACATCTGCAAGTTCTTCCATTTCCTTTTTATGGTATTTTCCTCAGTCATATAACTGGAAGATGAAGAGGTTTATTACCAAAAATGTTGACAGAAGAGAAGTAATCTTGATTCACCAAACCATGTTTCCAAAAGAAAGGGAGGAAAAATAACTGAATTCTATCAAGAGTATTCTTTTGCAATGATTTTTTTTTTTTTTTTTTTTGGAACTGATATTTCAATTAAAATCCTTTGAAATTTTCCCATTCATTATCCATTATACTGGAAAAATTCTAGTCAGAAAGTAACAAATCCACATACCTGAACCATTATAATGGGGCCTCCATTTTCATAGAGAAGAGGAACTACCTTTGGAAGTAGGATTTCCCACCATCTTTCCACCTTAAACAGTTCACAATAGTTATATTTTAATGGTAAACATTGAATAGTTAAGAACAATCAAAAGAAACACAATAATTTTATAATTCAAAAGAGTAAACTAAAAAATCATTGAAACTTAGCAGAAGCTACAAAATAGAATTGTCAGCTAAAAGCATTCACTTCATTTTCATTTTAGAACCTTCCATATGGCCTTATAAATTAGTATCTTACAATAGCACACACAGATTAACAATAGCACACACAGATTAAATGCAACATTTTGCAATATAATTTCTTTCAATACACCATAAATTTACAGAGCAAAGGTTAGCTTGTAATACACACACACACACACACACATGTTGAAAAAATTGTTTCAACTTATCTTTCCGTTATTTTTAGTAAGATCTGTTACATGGAAAGAAATGGAAGGACCTTTCCATTTTGTACCCTTTATAACAAAAGTTAGAAATTGAGGATATATTAAGTTTGTATGTTTAACTTGAACACATGCATTAAAACTATCTAATAACTAGTCCCAAAACCTGAAATTCCCCCAATTTGTTTAGCCACTAACAACTAGTAACCACTTTTGAAGCCTTCAAATTACCTTAAAACATCTTTGTTCAGTCCCAAAATCCACCCAAATAAATTAACTAAAACAGTCCCTAAACAAAAACAAAAATTCGAGCTACGATACTTGCTCCAATTTGTGAATAGTTTAACTTCTTAGGTAATGAGTTTAAAATATTGAGATTTCCAGTGTGAAAGTAAAATTCATTCCCAAATTCAGTTTTTAAGTCTGTGCTACCGAAGGACTCAGTAAAGTGCACTTAGCACTGACAGTAACTGCACTACAGTCAACTTCTACCTAGAAGTTGGCACCCTTAGAGACTATGAAAAGCATGATTTTCTTCAGAGACTGAAGTCAGACACGATTAGCTTTCAACTTGAGACTACAGACAAGAATGCTGAACTCTCTACATTTTGTGGAGGTCTGAAATATAAGTGATTATGCATGAGTTTTGCTAATTAGGTTTTTCAGATTAAGTATTTTTAAAATCTATGATAACCCTAAGGGGTAGCACAATTGGGTGGGACAATGCCTCATGAAGCTAAGGTCACTAATTTGAATCTCCATTCCCCTCCCCTTGAGGCCAAAACTTATTGCTAAAAAAAGTGTTAAAATTTATGATTTGAACATTATTTAAAATAATTTTATAGTATCTAGTAAATTACCACTTGCCCCAAAAGCTTAAACTATTAGAAAATGTTGAATTTCATCATTTAATCATTTAACCATTATTCTAACACTCCCCCTCAAGTGTGTCTAGAACCCCCCCTAATAAGTGGGGCCCAACATGTGGGATTTTAACTTTTTAATGGGAAGTAAAGTGGAGACTGAATACAAACTCAGGATCCCTACTATAATATCGTGATAAATTATCACTTGTTCCAAAAACTTAGACTATTACGAAAGGGTGACTTTGATCATTTTACTTTTATTCTAACAGTATTGAATATGAAAGTTTTGAATATCATTATGTCAAACAATCATTATCTCTTTTTAAAGATGATTTTCTCAACTAAACCACTTTAATTAACATTTGAGTTTTTAACTAAGTTTTTCTACAAAAGCTGGTTATTCATTTAGCTGCTTTAGTCTAAAGTGATTTATATTTATATTCCACGCTTTAGAACCAATACTGAATGTTTCTTTTGTTAAATTGGGTTTTCATACTTTAAAATCCTAAAATATTTCATAAACTCTTTAGTCCTTAGGTGCTCTTAGGAGGGCTAAGCATCCTACATCTTTATGATCAATTCCTATCAAATTGTGACCTTTCATATAAGATCAAGTTTTGGATTGATTCTTATGATTTTTAGAAAATTATTTGTATTTCCTATAAACATCACTATATTATGAAATATGCTATATGTGAACCATAATATGTTTTTTTAACTCTAATCAATATCTGTGTAAACCCGCACACAAGTTTTATCACCATCAAGGGTTAGATGGTGGTAACCCACTCATAGACAGTATATGAGATTATGTGATACCTATAAATTTAACATTGTATACTAGTCAAATTTTCGTATGTGCCTTTGAATGAATGTGCAACAATTTGAATGAACGTATTTAAATGGTTCGCTTAGATTTAAGCTATATTTGAGACTGCTATGTTAGTATGAAATTCCAAATATTCATGCTTAGCTTGGCCCTATTCCATCACGTGTCATATATAAGCCAAGGCTTATTGAAGTATGTAACTCATTCTTTCACTGATTATTCTCTTTTAATTGAAAGTTGAAGCCTCAGAGTACTTAGTAGTGCTAGAAAATAGAGCATTTGAAAATTTTGATGAAATTAAGGCTTCTATGATATTTATTCTATTTGTGATTAGTTTTAATCATAGGTCTTAATTGTTTTTACATTGCTTGGATTATGACCTTTATAGGTTTTTAGTTGTGGATATTTTAATAGATTGGAAGTTCACTTATTTGGAGTTCAATTATAATTTGAGGTTTGGTAACTTTATTTGTCAATTGTTAGATTGTTAAATTCATATTATATAGATTTTGGTTGTCAAATAAGGTCACCACTTTCATAAGAAAAAACCCACTCACTTACTGCTAGGGTTTCCACCACATTGATCAAAATTTTACCTCTCTCTCTCTCTGTGCGTGTGTGTCTTGATAAGTAACTTGTTATCTTCTACTCAAACAAAAATGACATCCATGAGACCTATTTACTAAGCATGCAAAATGTTCAAAAGAGACCAATTTAATGTGATGATATTTGTAACTTATAAAACATCCATACAAAAAGAAAACATACTAAGTGGAGGAAAGCAGGATCTGATGTTCTTAGTCTGAGAGCTGGCTCTATGGCAAGTAACCAGGCAGGGAAACCCCCCAAATCCCATTCTGAAACAAAGAGAAATTTTCTCAATGTTAATTGTCATATCAACAAAATATCATCTCATGATCAATTTCAACACCCCCCTTCCCACCCACCCCCCCCAAAACAAAAACAAACAAACAACATAAGTAAAAAAGTAGGACTTTTACATTCACTCTTCATACCAGGCCCAAATGAAAAGCCTCTTTGTGCAAATACTCATAAATGTAATACAAAAATGGGGAATTTGCAACTCTAATAGGATGAGAAACTTTTTGGAAGAACAATCAAGTTTGATGGATAGAATAGGAGTACCTCCAAGAAAATTAATTTATGGGCTATGACCTCTGGCTCAAAAGGCACCTTCTCCCCTTTTACAAGCAAGGTGGAAGGTGAGATCATGGGTTCATGACCCATGGATGCAGGTAACAATAAATAAAAAAATGTCCATCATCAATCATCCATGGGAAATTGAAATGGAGATACTAGCAAAGTTATAATGCTGTGTCGAAGTGACCTTGAAAGAAGAAATACAAGTCATGTCACCCTTTTCTATAAACCCAACCATGAGCATGAAAATGTTCACCAAGTAAGAACTAAGAAATGACATGTTTGCAAATCATATGTCTTATTCTGTATGAAGATTAGGGATCAGAAGCAGTACTAGGTATCATCAGTCGATAAGTACTTTACAATGAGCCCAAAAAAATATGTACCATGAACTGCAGGAGAAAGTCTTAATGAAAAGAAAAGTATTAGGGGGAAAAAAGTCCCCTATGGTTTACCTGTAAATTACAAAACCACATTGAATTGCGAAGTGTGACATATAACCTCCTTGTGATGTGGATTAAATTGAATTTGTGACTATCTCCTTCCTTCATTTTTTCCATCCTCCCTAACCTGATTTAGGGTGGGTGGAGATTTTCATAGTGGTTTACGGTTGCAAGTATGGTGAGTGATGAACTCAAATGGTAAGTTAGGGTTTTGAATTGGTAGTGTGCCACTTGCTGGATAGAGGCTTACTGTAGGGCATTGCTAAAAAGAAGGTTGAGTTGTGTGAATACAGGCTTTACCACTTAAACATAATAATATCATTTTAATCTGCACCAAAGAGGGTAATGTTTCACACTTCATAATTCAGGGGGCAATGTGTCACATTTCAATATTCAGGGGAGTTCCATGATTTAAAAGTAAAGCAGGGTGCTTTGTAATTTCCTAAAGTATTAATATAAAGATTATCTGACTTACACTAAAACGAACTCTAAATCTCATGTTCATGGATACTCTCACAGTGTCACCGGAAATAATACAGCCTAAGCTTATATCATTAAATGTATTATTTCTAATTTAAAAAAAATTACATAATGGTGATCATATTGATCACATAAAATAAATGTTCAGCTTCATTATGCACTGAGTGCAGATACATGTCAGATATTATGTTCAAATATGTTACCTAGTAACCTAGTCATGCATACATAATTTCAGAAAGCCCAATACATATTAGAAAGCTCCTAGATCCAACAGTTATGGCTGACCTGCACATATATAAGGCCCAGCTCGAAGCATGACAAGAAAGCCAAGTTTGTGGCAGAGCTTGAGAAATGATTCTATATCTGCAATCCCCTCAAAAACTAGCTTTCTAGGTTCTGGTTCATGTAAATTCCAAGGAACATAAGTTTGGATAGTATTCAAACCCAAAGCCTTTGCTCTCAATAATCTATCTTCCCAGTACTGCAATGATATAAGATAAAACCACATCACAACAAGAAAAAGTTTACTCTAACTGATTGAGGTATTTTGTGTTGAACAAAGACATTCCATGGGACAAATACTAATTACAAAACCTTGTCAGCTCAGTATAGCATATTAAGGGAATATTTGCTTGTATGTGCAACTTGTGGAACTCCATAGGTTCCATTATCATGGTGAAACTTGAAACTATACATTTACTATGTAAAGTGAAGATTTTACAGAAGCTCAATAAAATTCAACTTTCTCTGTCATATCCTATATATATTTTTAGTATCTTATTGTTGATCCCTATTGGTTAAGTTCAGTTGAATTATAAATCTTCTAGATCTTATTATATATCATTCACTAGTAGAGGTTCCCTTCTAGCACAAGCTAAAACAGATGCATGCAGCCATTTCACTAAAATAAAACAATAAGTTGCTAATTGCTGACAATTTTGCTATAAGAACACCTCTGGGAGAACCCGGAAATAATGCAAGTCACCACCAATAATCTGTAATGGCTGTCCATCTTTCCAAAACATGTCATTGGCAATCTCAAACTTTCGAGCAGTAACCTGAGAACAAGCGAATAAAAATTTCACCCAGTTAAACTCACAGCATCTTTCAAAATCAGGAGAATAATTGCAAAGTCAATAAAACAGTTGAGTATAGCAAGCATGAAAGTATGCTACACGTCTATGATTGACAGCTAAAAGACTATCCCATTCAATTATCAGCAAAACCTGGGCAGTACAATGTCAAGTTTTAATTGCAAACCATCAAGCTATAACATTTAACTAAGAATCTCTCTTCTTCTTTTTTTCACTATAAAAATTTTATTTAATGAAAGGAAAGCTTAAATGGGAGAGCTTCATAAAGAATTGCACACTTAAGTTCAAATTATCAATGAAATCAACTAAAGAGTTACAGTAACCCCCCAACCCATGCAAAGTTCAAATAAAAGACGCAAAAAAGACTAAAATTAAGCTCTATGATAAAACTCTCCACGCCCTCCAAAGTTTGATTGTTCTGCCCCTTACAAATCACCCACATAATACAAACCATATGACGCTATTACTATGCATCCTATACAACCCTTTCCAGCAAACTAGACATCTAACATCCTCTGTGGCATTACTCAAAGCACTTCAAAAGTAGAAAAACCAAAGGACCACAAATCATAAGCAACTGAATAACGGTATAATAGATGGTCCACGAATTCACCAATTCCCTTACACATGCAACATCAATTAACCAACAGTATATTCCTCTTCATAAGCAGTTGTCCACACAAAGAAAGTCACTTTCTTACTAAAGAATCAAGTTATTAGCTGAAGAACAAATAAAAGCATAAAATTAAGAATAAGTTTTAAACACAGTATTGATTTCCAAATTATGAAAACTTGACTTGAATGAACCATAAACCTCCAAAATGGATGTGTTAAAAATTATTCTCCTCTCTTGACTCTTGCCTTCCACACTAATTTCACAAAATCAGCTTTCATTTCACACACTCCACCTGAGGCAAGTAGTACTAATAATTACTTCCAATGAAATTGAATCAAGCAAACCCAGAAGTCAAAAACCCAGAAACAATACAACCCAGAAATGCATTTACAAAGACAAAACCATCAACCTTTGAAACTGAGTCAAACTAACCCAGAAACAAAATCACATGGAATTGCATTTTACGAGGAAAAATTATAAAGACCAAAGAGGTAGAAGGGAAAGACACTTACTTGATTGTGGTGAGAGTGATCATGGTGGGAGTGAGAGGGAAGTGAAGGGGAAGAACCAAAGCCAAAGACAGGGGTGAAGTAACAGAAGACTGTGATAGTGAAGAGGGTGAAGAAGAAGAAGGTAGTTTTGGTTCTTGTGTTTCGATTCCTCGCCATTATTATTGCTGAGAAATTTGGAGTTTGACGAACGATGTTACAATGGAACTTGTGTGTCTTCGTTTTATCACGGTAGTTGTGTCTTTTTTTAGCCTTTTTGCTTCTTTCTTAATGCTTCAGTCAGCAATAAGCCAAACCCAAACGTCTCGTGGGACCGTTGGCTGTTGCTGTCAGAGAGAGTTTTTTTTGTTTTTTTTTTTTTTTTTTTTGTGAAATGATAACCTTTTGCTTTTGTTTAATATTTATTAGCTGATAACAAATTTTGCTATATTATTACTAGAAACTAACGTGTGAACTTTTACGAGACAAAAAATAAAATAAAATAATTAAAAAATAATTTGTTAATGTGAAGCTAATCAAAATCACTATCATACCGTACGTTTTACGCACTTCAAAAATACACTAATAATGCAACTTTTAATTCTGAAATTGTTTTTTTAAGAGCATTTGAGAAGTGTATTTATACATACTGAGTGCAGTAAATACTACCTAAACTAATATAGTAACTTTAACATTTTTTTATTTGATTTATATTTAGAAGTTGACATATTAGGATATTAATTCTAAGAAACTTGTAGCTCAATTTACAAGTCCCGTTAATGAAGACATTAAGAGTTAAAATCCCCCCTCCTCTCTCACCTATCAAGTTATTTAAAAAGAATAAATGAAGTTAATGTATCAATGTTTTGTAATACCCTTGTCATCCCACTTTGAGGTTTTTGGATTGCAAACTTTATATAAGACAATATACAAAACATATGAAATAAAAGATTGACATTATTGTCAATTTACATTGAATAGTTTGGCAATATTTAAAAATTTTGAATTGTAAGATTGACAGGAAGTTGAAATACAAACCAGAATAAAAGAGAAGACATTGTTGATTTACATTGAACAAGGAGCATTAATGTTGTTCGAGTTTATAACGATTGGTCATGTCAAGCAATTCACATGCTCGATCAATTTAAAACAATGCTCAATCTTAGTTTATGGTATCATTTTTAATATTATACATTTTTACTAATTTTATTGATGCATTGCTTAACTACTAGTTAAATAATAATTTCAAGTTTTCCTCAAAAATAATAATAACAATAATAATTTCAAGTAATGTGTCAATATGACTGATTATTCAATACTAATTGCAAAGGATGATACATAACAAAACCAAATGTGTCACTAAGACATAGGATGTCTACAAATCAAAATCTTAAACATTACAGTCGACAGTTAAGTCATACACGCCAAAAGAAAAAATCACAAAGTTGAAGCATTTTTAGCTTTGCCTTTGGTTTGAGGGTTATTTACAACAACAACAACAACAAAAAACCCACACAAAAATACAAAAAATACACAAAATTAAAGACAAAAATCAACACTCAAGGCAGATTCTTCCAGGAAGCTTTTTGGGGTAGGGGTTGCACTTGCAGTTTCCCGATCTAAACCCCTACCAGACTCTCTATTGTTCTGACAGCAGCCTTTTCTATCATCTGTCTATTCTCCTTCACACTGAAATATGTCCTCTAGAGGATAAAAAAAAAATAACACATTCTCCTTTGCTATAAACAACCAAGCATGGGAAAGATCTTTAGGAGGTCAACAATTAAGCTCTACCTTTTCCATGTTTACAAACAAGAATCATGGTGATCTTTATTACATGGTATCTTATAGCCTATGCATATTCAATTTACCTGATCTCCATATGAAGTCTAGCTGATCAACTGACATCTGAAGTCTGGCTGATTAACTGATTGTATCACAAGTTTAGGGCTTGGAGATTCTAACTCAAGAACAACCTGTAATTAAAACCATTGAAAAGTTCAAGCATAAAAATTGAGTGAAGAATAGGAAAAACATGACATTAATAGGAGATTCTAGCCTTTTACCCCTATTTTTTAAAATATTTGGCAATATGCCCCTGTTTTGAAACTATATAGGTTCGTGCCCCTGTCTCGAAACAATCAAGTTTTTTGATTGAAACTCAATTTTAATAAAATCGAGTATGGTGCAATTAAACTTAAAAAAAAAAAAAATGCAAGGAACTCGATTTCATGGAGCTCGAGTTCCATACCTATAGCAGCGTTCAAGAAGACCTATAGTGGCATTTTAAAGCCCTATAGCAGTGTTTTGATGAAATTTTTTGTTTTTATAAGTTTGATCGTCTCATACTAGGTTCAGGGAGTCCTATAGTGGCATTTTAAAGCCCTATAGCGGCGTTTTCATGCAATTGTTTTCATAAGTTTGATCACCCCATACCAGGTTCAAGGAGCCCTATAGTAGCGTTTTAAAGCCCTATAGCAGCGTTTTCATGCAATTTAAATGGAACTCGAGTTCTAGGAACTCAAGTTCCTTGCAATTTTTTTTTTTTTTTTTTTTTTGATCGGGCATAACTCGATTTTAAACCAATCAAGTTTTTTATTGAAACTCGATTTTAAGAAAATTAAAATCGAGTTTCAAAACAGAGGCACAAACCTATATAGTTTCAAAACATGGGCATATTGCCAAATATTTTTAAAAATAGGGGTAAAAGGCTAGAATCCCCCATTAATATATCATAATCTAAAAGATGGGAGATAAAATATACATGTTAAAATAAATGACACCAAAGTAACCTATAATTATGAATCTAGACAATAACTTAGCCTACTATACAGTAAAAGAATCACAAAATAAACACCAATATTCGATTACTAGAAGATGAAAAGTATAGCTTTTGACATTTCCTACCACAACTTTTTTCCCTTAAGAACTGGAGCAGGGACATAAAAGCTGCATTGTGGTCTCTTCATCTGCAAAATGCATCATTTAACTTAGTTTTCATGATGAATCAAAATCTCAGAGTGTGTTTTGCTTTGCATGGCATGATAGAGTTGCATCTTTGATAAAATATGAACTTGATATCCAATTGCGTCACTCAGGTGAAACATCGAGAAAACGAATAAGGATTTTTATATGCAACTGTAAAAGAATTTCAATGATTATGACTAATAGCAAATTGGAGTAAAAGATGGAGTGTGACGGTGCCATTTTTGGACAGAGAGAGGGAGTAGAGAAAGACAGTAAAGAGAGAGAGAGTGGCATATTATGAAAACTAGCTAAATTCCCGCACGATGTACGGTGCAACTTATTATTAATTTTCTTCAATATTTCAATAAGTTTATCAAGAATCTTGTAGCTTAATAGGTGCCTCAATTTTCAATAGAAACATTTATGATTCAAACCCCTCCAACTATCGATATATATATATATATATATATATATAATTGAATAAATTTCATTGTAAAAAATTGTGATCTTTAGTTATTTTATTATTTTATAGACAAAATAAAAATCACACTCTATATATGTGTGTGTGTGTGTGTGTGTGTGTGTTCACAAATTGAAAATTGCATGATATAATGTTTCAATTGTTTCTCACATTTAAAAAAAAAAAATTATTTCTCATATAAATCTTAGAAAAATTATATTAAAATTTCATTACGTTATAACAAAATAAATATATTTACTCTCTCTCTCTCTCTCTCTCTCTCTCTCTCTCTCTCTCTCTCTCTCTCTCTCTCTCTCTCTCTCTCTCTCTCTCTCTCTCTCTCTCTCTCTCTCTCTCTCTCTCTCTCTCTCTCTCTCTCTCTCTCTCTCTCTCTCTCAAACACACACATATTACGCGTGTGACTGAAAGGAGTTAGGAAATTTAAAGGAATAAGATTTATTTTAGTGAATTCACAAATATCTAATTTTTTATGGCTTTTGTGTCAATTTTTGTCAAACCAACTAAATATGAGTAAGAATGTCATATTCTAAATTTATTATTATTATTCCAACTAAAAATTATCTCTTTTATAGAGTTTATAAAAACAATCATATAAATTCATTTGATATAAATAATTAATGCACAACTATATATAATTAATATATGCATTTAATCTATTGGCTAATTTAATGAACTAATACTTTAATATAAATGCAAATTTTGTTGATATAGAACCCTAAATAAAGAGAACTTCATAAAATGCGCCACATGGCACAACCTTATACACTCTAACATAATATCTTTACTTTTATATATACTAACATTTAACCCACGCAATGTGTTAGTCATTTACTTATTAGAAGACAATAAAATACATTAAAATTCTTCTAGGGCATATTGTATAATTTAACTGATTGTTAAAATAAACCAACGTTAAACTTTAATTACAAAAATAATATTACAATAACAATTCTAAAAAAGTTGTATAGAACAACATAAAAGTATGTACATAAAAAATCAATAGACATACACAAATGTTATAATGTATTATAGAATCAATTTAAAATGTAAGATTTGTCAAGGAAAATGAGGTTTGGCAAAATAAAAGAAAAAGAAGTCTATCTACATCTTGTGATAATGACGAAGACACAATAGGTATTGATAAGAGCAATTTCTATCTCCACCTTCTGATTATGATGAAGATGCAACAACCAACAACTTATTATGATATAGCACATCAATGGAAATAATTAATAAATCAACTAAAGAATTAAACATACTAAGAACACATAAACAAAAACTGAACTCTCACTATAGTGTTTAACTTCCTTAGACAATGTGGCTCAAGCCACAACAAACCCTTTAGATGTAAATTAACGGGGAAAAAAACCCAAATACTATGACACTTCATAGAAAGGATTAAATAATTATAAAAATGAAAAATAAATTGAATCTAAATTAAGTCAAATCAATGTCAATATAAGGTTAAGAAAAACTTTTTTTTCACAATAAATTTAATAAAGAAAATTGAGTCTAAACATTTTTTCATTTGAATTGTAACACATACCCAGTAAAGAAAATTGTCAAAAAAAAAAAAAAAAAAAAAAAACCCTTCAAATGATCCAAGTTCAATCAAACATAACTATCAATTTATATAAACAGAAAAGCTGACATAGTAATTTCAATTTTTTGCTTAGCATCAAAACAAAACAATTAATTATGAAATTCAAGCATTACTCCAAAAAAATAAAGCCTAAAGTCTCGTCCTTGGACTTGCTCACAATACAACAATACAAATAATTAATAGAAATAAAGAAATGCACTTGTTCAAAAATAATAATTAATTAAAATAAAATAAATAGTTCTACTTATTAAAATCTTTCAAATACTTTATTCCTTGCTTAATGACTTCATGCTTCATCTCTAAATCTTGTAGGTCCAAAGTTGTCAACAACCATGCCTTTGAACATTGCATTTAATCTCATAATTTTTTCATTGGCTAAAAAAATCATAAATATCATTAGCCAATGTCAAAAATATTCCTAAACCTAGAAATGCTTACATAATGCAAGTTCAATCTTGAACAAGGAAAATCCAATAAATAAGAAAAACAAAGTAAAAGTAAACATGATATGATAAAAACTCTAAGATAGCTTGGTTATATTTATACACATAAAAGTAAAAGTGTTATTTTAGCCTAGTTATATTTATACATGATGATGCATAAAATTGTCCACACATGCGTCGGATGAGGTACCTAAAGAACAAAGAAGATGAAGAACCTATAGAAAGTACCAGTGGGGTGCCGGCCAAAGATCCTTCAAATGTTAAATCAGTGATAGAAGAATCTCCAATAACTCAAAAATGTAAGAGTTAGGAAATTGCACATACCTTAAGAAATAGGAGGTCTAGTGCATATATAGTGGTGTAGAGCTTACCTTGAATGTAGGGTTTTTCCTTGTAAAGAAGATTTGGAGTTAGGACCTCGAGATCTCGGGCTTTTCTTCCCATATAGGGAAGACATAAGCATGGAGTATGGTATTTGGGCATGATGCGCAAGTTCTTTCCATATAGGGATTCATGAGTGGAGAATACGTAAAGGTTTATGGGACCCAGTTACTCAACCGTCAATATAACCATCTGCCCGTTGGTATCAATACGTGACCATCCGTTGGGTACTTATACAACCATCCGTTAGACACATACGTGGAGCATTGATTTGCAGAGACTTCAACGAAGTCAAATGAGGAGTTCATCCTGATAGGTTCGTGGTTGGCAAGTCCCACTAAAAGAGGCACATACCCTGACGGGTCAATAGCGGAGTATTCCATCCTGATGGGTCAAAGTGCTTGAAGTACTTTATTGGACGAAAATACCCTTATTAATGTGCAAGTTGGTTTGTTGATTGGACGAGTATGGTGGGTTGTCTGTCAAAAGTGTCTCATCAGTTTA
This sequence comes from Quercus robur, assembly GCF_932294415.1. Lineage (NCBI taxonomy): Eukaryota > Viridiplantae > Streptophyta > Magnoliopsida > Fagales > Fagaceae > Quercus > Quercus robur. The sequence continues at coordinate 10,245,527 of NC_065538.1, read as the reverse complement.
GACGAGTTAGTGTTTGCATGTTCTAGGCAATGAGTAAGCTACCTGACGACCCCTTGATACGTGACGACCATTAGGGAGGAATGTGTCACTTGGTATCAGGGAAGTTACCTGACGACTCCTAAATACTTGCCGACCTATTGATATGTGACGATCATCAAGGTAGAGCATGTCACGCGGTGTCAGGGAAGGTACCTGACAACTACTGGGTCCCTGATGACCTTTTGGTACCTGACGACTCATTGATACGTGATGACCATCAAGGCGAAACGTGTCGTGTGGTGTTAGGGAAGGTACCTAACGATAGCTAGGAACCTGATGACTCATTGATATGTGATGACCATCAGGGAGGAGCATGTCGCGCATTGTCAAGGATGGTACCTGACTATTGCTAGGTCCTTGACAACCCATAAATACGTCACGACTGTCAGGGCGAAGTGTGTTTTGCGGTGTCAAGGAAGGTACTTAACAACGGCTGGGTACTTGACAACTTATTGATGCGCGACAACCATCAGGGCAGAGCGTGTTGCATGGTGTCAATGAAGGTACCTGACGACCCCTTGGTACCCGACAACCGGTTGATCGTGATGATTGTCAGGGTGAAGCGTGTTGCGCAATGTTAGAGAAGGAACCTAACAACCGCTAGGTACCTAACGACTCATTGATACGTGACAACTATCAGGGTGGAGCATGTCATGCGGTGTCAAGGAAGGTACCTAACAACTGCTGGGTTCCTGACGACCCCTTTGTACCTAACGACCCATTTATACGTGATGACCATCAGGGTGGAGCATGTCGCATGGTGTTAGGGAAGGTACCTAACGACTGTTGGGAAACTGACAACTCATTGATACATGACAACCGTCAGGGCGGAGTGTGTCGTATGGTGCCACACTCCCTTTGTGATTGACAATGCTTTTGGTGACCGAAGATTCTTTTGGTAAGCACATGATGCTTCTAGTGACCGAAGACTCTAGGGTGTTAGAAAAAATTTTCTGGCTAGTGAAGATATTTCCTATCAATACATATAAAAAAAAAAAAAAAAAAAAATAGTAACAATAATTAGTTTAGAATACCTACAATCACCTTTGCTAATCACATGCTTCAATCTATTATATACTTCAATCCTCAATATACATTGGTTACACACCCACATAAGTCGATTTTCTTTAATAGATATGTGTGCACCAACATGTAATTGTTGAAATAATCAGCGACTATAAACCAAAGTATGTCTCTCATCTTCACGTCTGTTAGAACCTTTGCTATCATCCATATTTAACTAAAGAGAAAATTCACATAATATTCATAAATTTTTAAAATAAATATAGTAAGAAGGACAAAGTTTGACTACAAACTCGCTTGTAACCAATGGCTACAACTCCCACTAAAAAATTAACATAATTACATATTTTGAAAATTGAACCGTTAGATTGCATATTTTTTAGGAAAAAGTTTAATTACAAAATTGGATTGCATATTTTTATTGGAGATGAATTTTGACAAATCCATTATTGGATTACATCTTCTTCTTATATCCTCTATACTTGCAAAATTTCTAGAAAATTAACCCTCATTTGGGAGGAGAGAATGGAATGGAATAAAAAGAATATTTTTCTCTTTCCTTGTTTGGGAGTTTTAATGGAGGGAATGAAAAATTCATTCCCTTATTTGGGAGTTTAAGTAAGAGGGAATGGAATGGATAAGAGGAAACACTCATTCCTCTCTATTCCCTTAAAACCTCAAATTTTCATTCCTCTCGAAATTAAGAGGAATTGGAGGGAATGAAATTAGATTTAATGAATGTTTTAATAAAACTCCCAAAATACCCCTTTATTTTAAAATAGATGTCTAATAGTAATATTGTCATAAAATAATTTCATTCATTTCCCTCTATGTTACTTCTAAACAAAGTTACTTACATTCCATTTATTTCAATTCCTTTATTTTAAAATATCCAAACAAGGTTATTTAATTTCATTTCATTCCTTTCTTATCCATTCATTTCCCTTATTTAAATACATTCCATTCCATTCTATTCATTTCTATTCTATTCCATTTTCTTATGAACTTTCAAACGAAGCCTAAAGATCAATAGTTATATCATTAATAAATTGTTTAAATTGCAAGTTTTTGTAGTTTAAAATTAAACATAAAATATAAACTTATAAATCATATAGTAAATAATATCCGATTGTCATAAAATTTGACATGTGTATTAAAACCCATAAAGAACATGCAATTAATGGTTAGATTTTCAAAATATGCAGTAATGTTTATTTTATTGAATAAAATTGTAACCTTAGGCTACAATTAATTTTGTAGCTAAACTTAGTCATTTTTCTTATTTGTTTCGTATTTAGAAGTTGACGTACTCATTTTAAGAAGCTTGTAGCTTGATTGAAATTCCCATTAACAAAGATGTTAAAAGTTTAAATCTCCCTCCCAATCTATCGAATTATTAAAAAATAAATGAAGTTTGACATATCACTGTTTTGTAATACCCTTGTCATTATTCTCTTAGGTATTTGGATTGCAAACCATATGAAATAAGAGATTGATATGTCGATATTTAAAAAATTTTAATTCTAAGATTTTGAATTGTAAGATTGACAGGAAGTTGAAAAACAAACTAAAATAAAAGAGAAGACATTGTTGATTTACATTGAACAAAGAGTACTAATGTTGTTCGAGTTTATAACAATTGGTCATGTCAAGTAATTCATATGCTTGATCAATTTAAAACAAGGCTCAATCTTAGTTTATGGTATCATTTTTAATATTATAAATTTTTATTAACTTTATTGACGCATTGCATGACTACTAGTTAAATAATAATTTCAAGTAATGCGTCAATATGACTTGTTATTCAATACTAATTGCAAAGGATGATTCATAACAAAACCAAATGTGTCACCAAGACAAGGGATGCATGTGGATCAAAATCTTAAAATTACGGTTAAGTTATACACGCCAAAAGAAAAAATCACAAATTTGGGGCATGTTTAGCTTAGCCTTTGGCTTGAGGGGTATTTACAAGTTACAACCAAAGAAAGGAAAAACAAAGAAAACCACAAAGTTAAAGACATCAATCAACAGTCAAGGCAGATTCTTCCAGGAAGCTTTTTGGGGTGAGGGTTGCACTTGCACTTGCCCGGTCTCACCCCTACTGGACTCTCTATTCTTTCGACAAAAGCCTTTTCTATCATCTGCTTATTCTCCATCACACTTAAATATATCCTCTAGAGGATACAAAAAAAATGACACATTCTCCTTTGCTATAAACAACCAAGTATGGGAAAGATCTTCAGGAGGTCAACAATTAAGCTCTAGCTCTACCTTTTCCATGTTTACAAACAAGAACCAGGGTGTTCTGTATTACATGGTATCTTATAGCTGATGCATATTCAATTTACTTGATCTTCATTTGAAGTCTGGCTGATCAACTGACATGTGAAGTCTGGCTGATCAACTGAGTGTATCACAAGTTTAGGGCTTGGAGATTCTAACTCAAGTACAACCTGTAATTAAAACCATTGAAAAGTTCAAGCATAAAAATTGAGTGAAGAGTAGGAAAAACAAGACATTAATATATCATAATCTGAAAGTTGGGAGATAAAATATATATGTTAAAATGAATGACACCAGAGAAACCTATAATTATGAATCTAGACGGTAATTTAGCCTACTACAACATTAAAAGAATCACAAAACAAACATCAAAATTTGATAACTAGAAGATGAAAATATAGCTTTTGACATTTCCTACCACAACATTTTCCCCTTGCTTAAGAATTGGAGCAGGGACATAAAGGCTGCATTGTGGTCCCCTCATCTGCAAAATGCACCATTTATCAATTCTCACAGAAAATGAGTACAACTATTAAAGTAATATCAAACCACAAAGGAACCATGTAAAATAGGGAAACAGGAAGCTTACCGGCCAATATCTTCCTATATTAAATTCATTGACAAATGCAATGCCTTTACCCCAACCATTGAATGATATGAATGTGTCTTTAATATCATTCTCTTTGTCAATAGAGAAATGGCCGGCATAGAATGATGGTTCTTTTGAAACATTCTCTGCATATGAAAGTCAATGGCTGTCCATTAATGTTCTTCTCTCCATCATTATTCATAACCTCACTAATTGATGCTTGGAACATGGATAAGAGTTGTGCTTGATCAAACAAAGAATGATCAGAGATATTTAATAGAGAAAAATAATACAAAGAGTAGAATAGAACATTATGCTTGGTTTTCATCATTATCTGAGAAAAGACTAGACTTACCTTTGGCTTTTCTGCGGGCTGATTTTTCTATGGATTCAGAATATGCAATGACAGGATTGGTTTTTGGGACCTCATTCAGATTGTTAAAAGGAAATGAGAGCATTTTCCATCCTTGCAGAATTCTCCCGTCCAGATAAACAGAAGACAAAATACCCTGCCAAAAAAAAAAACAAGAAAAAAAGAAAGAAAGACCAGTTGATATTATCTGTTACTAGGAAGCACTGTCTTTTAAAGATGTCAGGAGGAGAAAAAAGTGCAATATTGAAATTTCAGTTACGAAGTATGGGAAAGATATAATACAGAGACTAAATCAAGTGTATATATACCTTACATCACTGGATTTTTATTAATTGTATGTGATATTTACTTGATGGAAATTCCTTGTTTAATAATTGTAACTGAATGTGCAGTAATAATAACAAAGATGATGAGAACAAAAATCATATTACTTACAATCTGGACTATGATTCTTTACTCATTCCGCAATTTGATTTAAACAATCAATATCAGTTCTACCAATTACTAAAACAATTAACTATAGGTGGTAACAAAAAAATAAGAAAGACAAAAAGACTCCATATTTTGTTGTTTGGGATTAGTATTGGTATTAGCCATTAAGGTTCTTTCTTGTTGCATATCCTGCCAATTTTTTAACAACTTGAGGTTTTTAACATTACTCATTAAATTGATAGCTGCTATCTTATATAGTTAGTGTCAACTTTACAGAAAACAATGAATGAATAGATAACCATGCTGCACAGTTACAAATAACATTCTGAAGGATTTAACTACTGGATAACAGAACACACGAACTCAGTTAAGTGTTTTTAAAATAGAGGACTTAAAACGAACCAAAGTTTCTTCTTATAACCTTCGGTAATATGTTGAGTACGAAGGATTAGAACTCAGTCAAAAATTTCTCCAGAATGCAGTCTTTTGGATAACAAAGTAAAAGACTCCATTCTTCATGACTCAGAAATCATAATTTAGAAAATACATACATACATACATATATATATATATATATAAAATTCTCTATTTTGCAAGATACTTTACCTTCCTGTCAAATATGTATGACCCGTAATTTACACGACCCATATTTTCAACCTACAAGAACAGAAAACACTTTAGTAAAAAATGTATAATTTATAGCATCAATACAGAAAATTCACATGTGATTCTGGGTACGAATAATACATATGTAGAATATGTAGATATATATTGCAGAGAACCCCCTAGCACTAACATAGTAACAAAAGAATTCATTGCATATTGAAATTCTATTGTAGCATGGCTTTACTAATTACTCCAAGCCAGGAAATATAACAACATTCTCATATAGTAAGCTTAAAGCCCTAAGTCAAATGATAATTATAATAGTAAAAATAAAAACAGGGTAGTTAAGCACCAAAACATATAAGCTGATGTTGGAGATGCATTTAATTTTAGGAAGGCCAAGCGTTTGATTTGACCATCTTTCCATTGTACCAACAAATATTGGTCTGCCACCATTATCTTCAGAAGAGCATGATATAAAAACTTGAGCTCTGTCATGAACCTGCAATAATTTTAAAGAAGTTAAATTCTTTTCCAAACTTTCTTAGATCCTAATCCCTAAGATCCAAGAATGATAGTATTGCTTTCGTCGGATAATAAAACAGAATGATTAAATAGCAACAAAGCAAACATCAAATTAATCAGCTTAAATATAAACTTAAGGGAAGGCTGCACCTTTGGTATTGATAGAACGCTTCCATCGGCCTTTGCAGCATATTCGGATACATATAATAAAAACCCAAACATCTGATCATGAAGAACAGTCAATTTCAACAACATAGAGCATGCAGCGTTTTTTGACATCCAAAGGAATGTATAAGCTACAAGAAATGATGCTTACTCACCTGGCCCACAGACTCCATTGAAATTGGGTTTTCAGATTTAACAATACCAATGGAGTTTATCCTATTAAGTATATCAAACAAAAATTCTTTTTTCTGTAAGTCAATAGGTCCATATCCTGCCTTTTCCTTATTTGGCGGAACTGAAGGAAGAGATTTTGTGCTGTATTTCTTTATAACACTCCGAATTGCTGAAAGCAGTAGAAATTTCATAAATAGAACATCTTTTTCCATGATCAGAACTTGCAACATAAAATTTGAGTTAATTTAAGTTGGCTCCAAGTGTGCTAAATATACCCTTGAATTTTGCATTGTTCACATCACCAGTTTCCCTGATTGGTGCATCCTGGAACAAGAGGCATCAGTTCAGTGAGTTTATCGTGCACCAGGAGTCAATATAGAAGTTACAACAAACAAGTTAATATTTCCTCACATAATCATAAGAAGTGAGGTCAGGCTTGTAATCAGACTCAATTTCACCAGTATTCGCTCCATTATAGAATCCAAAGTTTGTACCACCATGTGCCATCTAGAAATTAGAAAGCCAAGATCAAAGTATTACCATTAAAGGGATCAGTTAACAGAAACAAGTACTGGCATTTGAGTGCATACATAAAGCACAGCAGAACCATTTCGAGACAAAATCTTTTCCAGGGCAGCTGCTGTAAAATCAGCATCAGTCTCTGCAAGCTTCTCTCCCCAATGTGTAAGCCAGCCTGTGTAAAACTCCCTGAAGCAACAAGCATCATGAGAATTGAACCACTGATCATTATATAAATATGAATTACTAGCGAGACACTTACGCTGAAAGTGGTGGTGACTTTCCAGGGGCGTTGAACTTCTTTTGTAACTGAAATATTGGCCAAGGCTCATCACCAGTAGTAAAGTCAACAGCTACATACCAGAGTTAGTTAAAGAGTAGGTTAGGAGTTACTTGGATGATAGTCAATGTACATATATTCATATGCAGATACACACAAACAGAGAAACATGCTCACAACATACAAAAATGAATTAAATAGTTATTGATAACTGAAATAAATAAATAAACGGTAACAAAGAAATAAAATCATGAGAAAGATTAGTATTCATAACTTAGAAAATGTAGTATAAAAGATTAAACTTTGATGTTGAAATTTACCTGAAAATACTGCATCTCCAGATATTGTTCCTCTCTCAAGAGTTTCCCTAGTACCTCCATCTGTAGTATACCTAAAAACCATTAAAATCCAATCAAGAAAGGATGAATGATTAAAGAAGAAATCAATGACTCAATATAATATAACCTGAAACATTAGTTCGAATCCCATTTTAGACAACATGTTAAAACAATAACAATAACAATAATAATAATAATAAAAAAACCTCTATGGAAGGTTTTATACAATAAATTAAGTAAAGGATGAAACTTTACAAAATGTAGACATAAACATATGAGATTAACATGATATATTTCTACATAGAACCAAGATGATCAGTCTAAAGACATAAAAAACATCTTACAAAATTATATCATCCCCAAGGTGACTACGAGCGAAGGTGACAAGTTGATGAAGATAAGCTTTGTCATTTCCATATGAACCATATTCATTTTCAATCTGAAAAATTAATCTCACATTATTGGAATCTTACTGACATTGAAATCTAAAACAATCCCACTTCAGTGGAACTTGTAGTTAACAACTTTGACCACCTAAAAAATCTGAACAATGATTAAGATGCAATCATAAATTTTCAGTTATCCCTTTTAATTGATTTATTTGGATTCCCTGGAGGAAGCATATAGAAGAGGAATGTAATTATCATACCCTTTCCATTTTAAAGACAATACATGTGTCCATATTTTTAACCCAATTGTCTACATAGATATTTGTAAGTTCTTATATAGCCCTTTTATGGTATTTATTTCCCTTGGTCATATGGTTGAAAGATGAAGAGAATATTACCAAAAGTTGATAGAGGAGGAACTACTTATGATCCATGATACCATTTTTTGAAGGGGGAAAAAACGACAAAAGAACTACATCTTAAATCTATTTGTTCAATTATAATCCTTAAAAGTTTTCCCACTCATTATGTATAACATTCGAAGCCCAGAATTTGAATTTATTTTACATAATTCTCAAGACTTAATGACTAGCACCTTCCATCTTTAATTTAGAGTCTCTAACATGAGATGGTGCTTAATTTTTGCAAACAAGAAATCTAACCCTAATTATGTCCGCATTAATTTTTTACATCCTTTATCAGTTAAATGTCATCAAAACAAGTTCTAGTTAAAGAGTAATAAATCCACATACTTGAACCATTATAACAGGGCCTCCATTTTCGTAGAGAAGAGGAGCTACTTTCTGAAGCAGGATTGCCCACCATCCTTCAACCTTGAATAGTTCACAATAGATATGATTCCATAGTAAACATTGAATAGTAAAAAAGAATATAAAGACAAAATTAATTGATTCACAATGCGAAAGATAGTTCAATCAAAATTAAAATCATTTTAATTTCACAGAATCTACAAAACATTATTAGGTCAGCAAAAGAGAGCCTCATTATGAACACAAACATTTTAGGACCTTCTAGATGGACTTATAAGGCTATACCTTTATGACAGAACAAAAAGATTACACCCGGCATTTTCAATATATTTTTTTTGGGTACAACGTAAAGTTATGGTACAATTAACTTGTAAAATAAAACAGATGAAGATAGAAAAAATTGCTTCAACCTTTTTTCCCTATATTTTTCAAGAGATCTATCATATGTCAAGCAATGGACAACAACAAAGCCTTGGTCCAAAATTTTTTGGGGTTAGTGATCCTCAACAAGATTAGTTAGCGTCAGCCACATGTATACTTTTCCTCTATTCTATTTTATCTAAAGTTATAGCCTCTGTTACTCCCTTAATTGAAATGTCCTTTTTAAGTACTACTAATGTCAAGTAGTGGAAGTCCAACAAATTAAATATTCAATCATTTAAAATCTGAAGAGAAAAATAAAACAATCAGGACAGAGATAAAAGACATAACATAATATGGAAGGCATACAGTTTGACTAATATGTGTTTTTCCTATATATGGTAGTGTCTTTAATATATTTTTTCTTACTTATATATATATATATATATATGAAAGGCATACAGTCACTACTTTACTTTCTTATCTAGCTGAATAAAGAACTTAAGAAGAAACCTAATTAAGGCTATGAGATTTAGCTCAAAGGTTACCTCCCACATAAGAATGGGTGGGGGGAAAGGTCAGGGGTTCAAAAATCATTAGGTATGTGGGTGATTACCATTCACAACAACAACAAAAGGAGAGAGAGAGAGAAAGAAAAGAAACCTAAGAAACTATTGCTAGGTTGCTTCCTCATTTAGAATAAACTGTTACCGTCTATTTAAATGAAAATGACATCCAAGGAACCTAGTTACTATGCACGCAAAACGTGCCAAAAAAAACCAATTGATTGTGTTGATATTTGTAACTTATAAAACAGCTATGAAAAAGAAAACATACTAAGTGGAGGAAAGCAGGATCTGATGATCTTAGTCTGACAGCTGGCTCTATGGCAAGTAACCAGGCAGGGAAACCCCCCAAATCCCACTCTGAGACAGAAATGAAGAACAGTAATTGTCATGTCAACAACATATTATCTCATCATCAAGTTCAACAACAACAATAGAAATACAAAAATGACTTGTTGGAAGAACAGCCAATATTGATAGATGGAATAGGAGCACCTCCAACTCTTTTGGGTCAAAAAAATGACAGCACCTCATAGGAAACAAATTTATGCCGTTATCAATCATCTATGAGGATTTGATATATTATATGCTAACTAAATTATAATACCATAGCTAAGTGAGGACACTCATTAAACAAGAAATATAAGCCATTTCACCCTTTTCTATAAATCAACCAGCAATGACTTGCAGGAAAATGTTTACTCAGCAAGAAACATGTTTACAAATCACAAGTTTTATAGTCTGAGAATTAATCTCTCAAAATTGGGGGTAAGGAAGCCTACCATGATCTCTCCCAAACCCCGCAAAGAGTGGGAGCTTTATGCACTGAGTAAAACTTTTTTTTTTTCAAAAATGACCAAGGATTGGGAGAAGCACTTGGTATCATTATGTAATTAGAACTTCCTAAAGACTCCTAAAAATTATATGAATCATCACCTATAGGAAGCGACTAAGGTTTTGTTTGTTTGTTTACTGGAAAATTAAATAAGTAAAATCATTTTCCACAAATGGAAATATTAAAAAAAAAAATTATTTGATACTCACAGTCTCTCACCAAGAATAATACAGCCTAAATTTATATTATTTAAAGAATTTTTTTTTCAACTTAATTTTTTTTTTTTTTAAATCAACCATATAATGGTGCACCATAGATCATAAAGCAATTATCCAGCTTCAGTATGCACTGATATCAGAAATTAAATATGAATATGTATATCTAGTAACCTAGTCATGTGCAGTAAATTTCAAAATGTCCAATAACAAATTATAAAGCACCTAGATTTGACAGTAATGCCTGACCTGCACATATATAAGGCCCAGGCCGAAGCATAACAAGGAAACCAAGTTTGTGGCAGAGTTTGAGAAAAGATACTATATCTGCAATCCCCTCAAAAACTAGCTTTCCAGGTTTTGGTTCATGCAAATTCCAAGGAACATAAGTTTGGATAGTATTCAAGCCCAAAGCCTTTGCTTTCAACAGTCTATCTTCCCAATACTGCAGTGATGAAAGACAAACAGCACATCACAAGAAGCAAGAGTTAACTTAAACAGAGAAATATTTGTGTTCCACGAAGACTTCCATGAGACAAAAACTACACAAAGCATAATCAGTTTAGTAAAGCATATTAAGGGAATAGTTGCACATATGTGAAGCTTGAGTAGCTCCACGGGTTTTTAATCAGCATGTTAAATATTGGATATCTATATATTTTCTACGTCAAGTAAAAGATTTTACAGAAGCTCATTAAAGTTTATCTTTCTCTGTCATGTCATATTAAATTATAATTTTGTTTTTCAACAAATCAGCAATATCTTATTGTTGTCTCTATTGGTCAATATTAAGGCTGGCTTGTGTATTTTTATAAATCTTTTGCATCTTATTAGGTAGCATTGACTACTAGAGGTACCCTTCTCTTACAAATAAATTGATAAGGTACTAATTTCTGAAAAGTTTACTATAAGAACACCTCTGGAAGAACCCGGAAATAATGCAAGTCGCCACCAATAATTTGGAACGGTTGTCCATCTTTCCAAAACATGTCATTGGCAATCTCAAATTTTTGAGCAGTAACCTGAAAACAAGAGAATAAAAGCCTCACCCCTTAAACTCACAGGCTCTTTCAAAATCAAGAGAATAATTGTCAAAATCAATACAACAATTGAATGCATATAGCATGAAAATCAGCTATAAGTCTATGATTGACAGCCAAAAGATCATTCCAACCAATTCCTCAGTAAAAACAGGCAGTACAGTTCCAAGATTTAAGTGCAAATCATCAAGCTAGAATATTTTACTCTGATCAAGTTGTAAGCTAAGGAAGAAAGAAAAGCAACAGATAAAGTAAATTTTAAGCTTTAATTTTGACTACAGTATTGATTTCTAAATTAGTTAAATTTTGACACACTCCTCATTAATATCCAAAACTTGAAGTTGTTTTTCATTTCAAACGCTCCTCTTGACCTAAGTACTAATAATTCTCTAACCCAGAACTCAAAACCCCAGAAACAATACAACCCAGTATTACATTTACAAAGACAAAACTTATCAACACCCAAAATCTAAATTCTTTTACTTTCCTACACTTTCCCATCAACCAACCACACTGTGCTACTTGTTCAGCATCAAACTCAAAGCTCCATACGAAATGAGTCAAACTAATCCAGAAGCAATATCACATAGAATTGCATATACAAAGACAATATTATCAACACCCAAGATCTAAATTCGTTTACTTTCCTACACTTTCTCATCAAAGCAAAACACACTGCATACTCAAACATTTCATTTGAAAATTAATCAAACTAATCCATAAATCAAAAACCCAGAAATAATATCACATAGAATTGCATTTACTAAGACAAATGAGCACAAAAAGAGAGAGAGAGAGAGAGAGAGAGAGAGACTTACTTTCTTGTGTCGAGAGAGAGAATGGTCATGGAGTGAGTGAGAGGAAAGAGAAGGTAGAGGAGCAAAGACAGGGACGAAGGCACACAAGGCAATGATAGCGAAGAAGGTGCAGAAGAAGAAAGTGGTTCTGTTTCTTGAGCTTCGATTCCTCGCCATTGCTGAGAATTTGGAGGTTGACTATTGATGTTACAGACGCACTGGGACTCTATATCATGGTTTGTGGGACCGTTAGACGTTACTTGGGAAAAATTATTAAAACACAAAAAAAAAAAAAAAAAAATCAAATCAAATCTTTTTTTTTTTTTTTGGACAAATAAAATCTTCATGTGTGTCTATTATTTAAAAAAAAAAAAAAATGAAAGCTGATTGGGTTCGTTTAGGGTGTCTAACCTTTTCTCCGTAACTCTGGACTTAGTTGTGTAGAGTCCCTTCGTTATGGAGTTAACAAATGATTCTAGATGACTAACTCTTTTCTTATCTTCTCTTTAAATACACTTGCATGTCAATGGATTTGCACTGACTTTGAATCCAAACCGCGAGAAATTATTAGGTTCATCGAAAGTATTGTTGAAGGAGTCTACTAGGAGGATTGTTGAAATGATCCACTAAAATGACTGCTAAAGTGATCGTTTTTGGTCTTGTCAACCATAAAACTTTGACACATATTTAAGTATGACATCACACGGTGGCTTTTTTTTCCTGATGCTGGATTGGAAGCTAACTCATATATCTGCATAGGTGATAGAGTTTCATTGGTTGAGACTTGAGAGGACTATTTCAATTGTCCTTTTTATTGGACCTGATAATTTCTTGCAAGTTGCATCAAGTGAGCCTAAAAAAAGGGTATAACCCACAGGGCGCACTTCTTATGAAAAAAGTTATAAAGTTTATTGTCTAAAGAACCCCATGTTTGTTTTAATGGAAAATCTTATGTAAAAATAGTTTTTCGCATTTTTTTTGTGTTTGATAGTATTAGAAAAAAATGGAATAAAAGAAAACTATATTTTAATTTCCTTTATTTAGCTTAGCTTGAGATAAAATTGTTTTTAGCTAAAATTTATGGATAATAACCTTATCTCCGACAAAATTAGATAAAGAAAACAATTATTTTTCATATGAAACTAAATAAGGAAAGTCAATAGATTGTTTTTCTAACTCATTTTAAGGCCCTACCAACTACCAACTACCAAGCATAAGAAAATAATGCAGTTTTTTGAAAAATGATTTTTTTTCCATTGTAAATCTCTCTCTCTCTCTCTCTCTCTCTCTCTCTCTCTCTCCTGGATGGCCATGTTACTTTTGTTGGTCCTAAGAGAGGAGAATCACGTTTCTTCCCTCTTTCTATGTGTGTGTTAAAAATATGTATTCTAAAAAAAAAATGTTATTGTTTGATGGATGAGACGACAAAAGGGCAAAAGGGAAGGGCACTAATGATCCAATGCATTGCAAATCTAGATGCATGATGGGGGACGATGCTTACAGTATAATGATATATATAACGCCATATTGTTCAACATACCATGTGTACAGACCATTGATGCATTTCAACAAGTCTTATATTTACAAATTTGTTGCGGAGACAATTTCTACCTCAACTTTTTTTTCCATAACATGTTGTGAGTGGTGGACAATTGTGTTCATATGGATCTTGTAGTGATATTACTTTTTATCTTCCACTAATCACAACCTACACTTCGACAAGTAATTTCAATGGCATGATTCAAATTAGGACCAATACAATAATAACTTATTATTACTTAGGATTTGTTGTAAAAGTGTTGTGAAAAATGTTGACATAGCAATTTTCTTTAACTTAACAAAATATGGATTTCTTTTTCTTGTTTATTTTTTGTCTCTTTTTTTGTTTAAATACGAAATTTTACAATACAATATACACTCAAAGGCTTAACTCTTGAATGTGTAACGCAAGACTTTACACACATCACTCTTTTTACACACATCAGTACTTACCAACCTTATGTGATACAATATGAAGAGGTTGCCCAAAAGCCAAATTTTTTCAGTTTTATATTTATTATAGATTTAAGATGAAGTACACTTTTTGTCTCATAAATATGAGAGTTCGGTTTTATTTCCTCAATTTTAAAATGTTCTACTTGGTCCTTCAATATTTTTAAATATAACAATTTAGTCCCTTTGTCTATCTTTTCATTACGCGATTAACAGAAAACTGAATCACTCCAATATTTAAAGGATCAAAAATTGAACCAATATCATATCTATGAGACTAAAATTGAACCAACCAATATTTCAGGGACTAAAACAAATTAACAAAAGTACAAGCAAGAAATAGGTAGAAAATAAATAGTGGGACTACTGTAAATTTTCCATTTCGTTCTAATAGGCCTGTTTCTGGCCTTAAAATTCAAACCAGACACACCTCCGAACTTTTCACTTGCTCACATTTGAAAACTAATGTATCCTTATTTTATTATGAATAATTTTGTCAATATAATTTTTAATTCATGTTGAATGATATGATGAATTTTTTCTAAGTGCAATTGGTATCCTTGAAATAATGAGTTCAAATAGCTCCTATGCCACCCAAAAAAAAAAAAAACCCTCCTATCATCAAGAGCCTAAAATGTACCAATTTTGTTACACGACCACAGGTAATGGTTTTCTGCTTTTATAAGCCAACAGAAAATTGTAATGTTGCTTTCCTCTTGTTCCACTTTTCTTTTCTTTTTTTGCACACTAAATATGCAGTTTTAGTCTTGGGCTTCGCCCTTATGTCTAGTTAAAGGTCCCCTGCTATACCAGTTTTCAATTGCACTGTGTAATTAATATTATTGTTAGAAATTTTTATCGTACTTGCTTAAAAAAAAATATAGAAAGGGCAAAGAAAGATCAAACTTTGTAATAGTATATATGATTATAGGGAAATAATATAACATTCATAATGGAGACTATATAATATATGTAGATAAGGTCTGAAAAAACAAAAATAAGAAACACTAAAACCAAATACAATATTAAATGTAATCATATCACTAATCTTCAATATATATATTGGAATTCATGGTAATGCAACCCCTTCTTTTCCAACTTTCTGAAAAGATCTTCCATCACCGAAGTTCCATAGTATAATATTCTCTTATCTTCATCATTTATAAATTTTTAGCTGCACAAATAATGTCATATTTTAAAATGTGAGACCTCAATGACTTTTGTATTGAAGAAAAAACAGACATCCCAATAAATCAACTTGCCTTAGTATGTACCACCATCCATGAAATCAAAAAAAGCTGGCCCAAAAATCCATTAATAAGAAATGATAAGATGGCCTGACTAACATGCATGGATGATATAACAAAAGAACTAATAGAATAGAAGAAACCAATTTCATTAAACTTTCCCAATTACTTCAACTCAATTAAATATACATTTAGCAACAAATTTTTTTTTTTTTTTAATTATACATCACCTAAAACTCCTTTATCTCTCTTGTTAAAGCAAGTATATTTTATTTTGATATTGTGCCTACACTACACTAGGACTAAAACTGAAGATCCTGCCTCATCCCTTTCCAATAATAACTTGATATCTCTCTTGAATATAATTTTTTTATATCTTCAAAATTTTCTAAAAGATGAATATAATATATTCACAACTTCAAAATTTGTAACATATGTGAACAAGCAGGACCCCGAAGGTGACAAAATTGAGCCCAATGGAGCTTTGGTTTCGACGTCACTTGATAGTACTTTTGATCAACATCAATGTATTGACTAAAAGTCTAGAACTAGATTAAGTTATTTAGATAGAAAGAGAGAGGTGAGGAAGCCTGCTCATAATAATTTAAAATTTTCGTGTACATGCTATATCATCATTCTTTATTATTTTGTGGTTTATTTGTAAAGAAAGTATATATTATATTAATTGATAACACTGTCAACAGAAAATATTTCAAACCCAAACCTGTGGCTAAAGAGAATAATATGAAAATAGAACAAACGCATGTCACAAAACAATAAGCAAAACTAATGTTTAGAAAATTAAAAATAAGCCAAACCAAATGCTTATGACCAAATTGATTAAGTAATTACCATCTTCTATCCAAACCTTCTTGCCTTGCCTACTTCTTGGACTTAGAATTATTAGAGCCACGTTGTCCCAAATTAGGATCATACTCCCACACCACAGTGAAAGCATAATCATCCTCCGAGCCTCGACCACTAGTACTAGTACTTGCACCATCGTGACCGTGTGTACATAACAACCCAAAGCTTTCAAGTACTGATTCCAAAGAAATATGGTAGACTTGTGGAGTAGGGTTCTCCTGTGACCTCACAGTTGCACCAGTGTTCACCTCTGCTCCACTTGTTTGGTTATCATTTTCCTTGGCATTATTCTTGGAAGTGGGACTCTTCTTTTTTGTGCTTTTGGAAGTACCTTCAGCCTTGTTTGTTTCAATTTCTTTGGTAGTGGTTTTAGGAATAGGGTTATGGCTATGGCATTCACAGGTACACAATATCAGGTTGCAAAGAGAGCAATGAGGGTGTGAAGATTCACAAAGTGCGATAGTGACAGTACGCTTGCAAGAGGGGCAGTACGAGCTCTTATTTCCAGCAGAAGACATTTTTGCTAGCTTCAAGAGATGTAAGAGAGAGAGAGAGAGAGAGAGAGAGAGAGAGAATTAAATTTGTGTGACAAGTAGTTTTGGCTTTGTGTGTTTCTTTCTCGGTGCCTATGCCCATATATATACACACACCAAGTAGAGAGGGCTAGGCAAACACGGAATGTACATTGTGCATGTGTGCAAAGAAAATGTGGTAACATATCCTACACCATCCAGGATCATTCTAATTAATGTGGATTTTGTGTGTGGATGCATGTGTGTGAGAGACGAGTGCAATAAAGTTAATAATCTCTAAAAATGGTATGACTTCCATGTTAAGGAAAATAAAAGCCCAAGTACAATATTAATGAAAAAAAAAAAAACTTCCTCACATGTCACATGGATTGTATTATTTACAATTTTACATAGTCAATGATTTTGAAATAATTAATCATATACAAATTATGAAAAATATTTTTCCAACAGCAACAATCTCATACCACCATTATTCACGTTGTAAAACCTACAATATATATTTTAAAGAAATTTTATATTTTCTTTTTGGGTACATATGAAGTTATGATTTTCGATGTCTAACTTCTTTAACATTTTGTTTATAAAATGCAGTTCAAGAGGTGCGAGGCTTTTCTTTGGAGCGTAATTGGTTTCCTCATTTTTACCGTGGTAAGTATTGGCAAATTAGTCCATATAGGTTTAGCTGTGAGTGCAATGATAATTGGATGCATGTATCAAAGAGTACTTTGTTGATTTGTTAAAAGAGTCCTATTATTGAGTGTTTTAAAAGCAACCATTAAGGTGGAATTTTCCATGCAATCTTTTCCATTTTGTCTAGTCAATGGATTGGAGACACTTTTGGTTTTTTTTTTTTTTTTTTAAATCAAATTTTATATTTACTTTTGCTACTCTTTTTTGCTTCTTAATAATATAGGTATGATCTATTTTATTTTTTTCAACAATTGCTCTAAAAACACCCATTAGCATACTTATTATTTAGAGATTGGCTAAGGATAATTGTACCAAACAAAAGGTTGAATTTTACTCAAATAAGCCAAATAAAAAAACTTATAAAGAAAAGGATGCATCCAAATACAAATAGACACTTAATTTGTACGTACGAAGTAATTAATAAATAATTTACCAAAAAAAAAAAAAAAAACAACTTCGTCGCTTGCGTAGACATACCAACCTCCTTAGTTCATGAGTAAGCTCAAACTAAGGAATGAAAGTAACGCGAAGGGGACCGGTAATCGGGGATGCCCCTAACTTTACAAACCCTATAATTTAATATTTTTATTATTTGGAATTATGATATAAATTTCACACACGAAACTATGTCATGTATGTGAGTTTGAAGCCATTTGGTATGCATAACTACAATAATAAATTTATCAATCAATTAATCTCTCTCTCACACAGAGAAAGACACGCTTAGAATCTTAGATGATGCCCACATTTTTTTCTTAGTCCTAAAATATTGTCATATCATATATTATTTTATTTAAATGATAGAATAAAAAATTTCATATAAAAAAATAATCATAATAAATACCTATTACCTACTGGCAACTACCTTCATGATCAAATTATAAATTTAGGAAAAAAAAACTTAAAAGATCGTATTTTGTTGAACTTTCTCAACTCACCTTTAATATGTACGATCATCCAGTAAATTAAACAGAGGCAAAAAAAAAAAAAAAAAAAATTCCATTGATAAGAAATGATAAGATGGCATGACTAAAATGAATCATGACATAACACTAGTCTCATTAAACTAATAGAATACTAGTCTTTTTTTTTCTTTTTTTCTTTTTTTGGAGGAATTAAGTAAAAGAATACTAGTCTCATTAAAATTTCTTCTCCAAAAAAAAAGAAAAAAAGAAAAAGTCTAATTAAACTTTCCCAATTACTTCAATTCACAATTATACATTATCTAATACTCATTTATTTTTAAGGCAATGTTTATTACACATTGTTTATATTTCAGTTTTAGTCCTTATATTTTATTTACTTTATCTCTCTCTTTATTCGAATGGTACTTTTTTTTAATAGTACTTTATCTTCTGTTAAAAAAATTATTTCCTATTCCAAAATTGCGCCAACACACATACTAAAAACGGAAAATCCTGCACCTCCATTTCTCCAAATCTTTTTTTCTTTTTTTAGAAATAGCTAGATATTTATCATGAATATAAGTAATTGCATATATCTTCAAAATTTGTAAAAGACGCATAATATATATATATATATATATATATATATATTCACCCAACTTCTAAAATTTGTAAAATATGCTTACAAGTAGGTCCAGGAGGCGACAAAATTCAGACAGTGGAACTTTTTCATCAAGCTTAATTTGATACAATATTTGATCAGCATCAATCTAAATTAAATTAATTCACGAAAGCTAGCTAGATTAATTTATATAGACAAAAAAAAAAAGAAAAAAAAAAGGAACCGTTATTAAATAATAAAAATTTCGTGAAAGCTAAATCAATATTTATTTTTAATTAAGGTTGTGGTTTATGTTTCTAAAAATTATATTCAATATTATTTTAATAATTGTATATCCACATGCATTTCTATCACTTAATTTCATTTCCTTTATTGCTGAATAATTTTGGTTCACTTTGGTCCACTTCGGTCTAATTTGGTCTACTTTAATCTATTCAGTTCTTTCAGTCTATTCGGTCCACTTCGATCCATTTGGTCTAATTTAGTCCATTTCGGTTCAGATCAGTCCATTTTAGTCCATTCAATCCAGTTTAAGTCCACTTCGTCCATTTTTGTCCATTCGATTTATTTTGGTCCACTTCATCCGTTTCAGTCCATTTCTATTACAAAACTCTGCCTACACAAGGACTAAAACATAAAACCTGCCTTTTAATCAAAAAAGAAAAATTAATAAATAAAACATAAAACCTGCCTCATCCTGTTCGATCCAAACCAAGATCCCCTTGTATAACGTCTTTGATATGTAATAAAAACTTGATATTTCTCTTGAATATAAATTTGTTTAAATCTTCAAAATTTATAAAAGAAAATATAAATTTATTTATATCTTCAAAATTAATAAAAGAATAATATAATTCATACACAATTAATTACGTATATTCAATATACACAATTTTTCAAAAAATATATACAATTCTATAAATTTAATGTGCACAATTTTTGAAGAACATATACTATTTTGTATATTCAATGTAAATTTTTTAAAGATTGTAAGCAATTTTATATATTTAATGCACATAATTTTTCAAAGAATTAATGTTTATAATTATGTATTTTAATGTACACAATTTTCAAATAACATATACAATTATATATAACTTTTTAATTATATTTTTAATTCATTATACCATGAATTTAATTTGTTCTCTGTGTAATTGGGTCTCTCAAAATAATCCACTCGACAATGATCGACAAAGAAAAAGCAATAACTCCTATCAAAAGCCTAAGAACAAGTGCACACTATGTGCAAATCTTGCTACAAGTTATGGATCCTTTAATTATCGCTAATAGTTTTGTAATTTAAAATTGTTGGCACCTTTTGATGTTTTAAAAATATGTAAAGTTCAAATTCCTCCTCCAACTGCAATTATTAAAAAAAAAAATTGGATCATTTAATTATCTAGAAAAAAATAATTTAATGTTGTTTTCCTCTTGTTCCTTTTATGTGCATAATGGATTTGCCGTTTTAGTCTTGGTCTTCGCCCTTATAACTCGTTAAGGAGGGTGGTACCAATTTTCAATAGCCCTGTATAATATGTTCTTAGACATTCTCTATTGCAATCAATCGTATATACTTGCTCAAAAAAATATAGAAAATGGAAGAGAGATCAAACACAGTAATAGTATAAATAAATGAAAATGCTCCATTCAATATTAATTATAAAAGAAATAACGTAACATCCATAGAGCTAGGAAACTATAAAGTATAAGTAGATGTTTATACTCGATAAGAATTGCTAAAAAAAGAAAAGAAAAGAGGCTAGCACTAAAACCAAAAACTTAAATATTTGCCATCATATGATCACTAATCTTCAATATGTATTAGATAGAATCCATGGTAATGCAACCTCTTCTTTCCAACTTTCTGAAAAGACCTTCCATCACCGAAGTTCCCATGATAAATAATCTTCTTACATTAATTTTGAGCTGCATAGATAATGTCATACTTTAAAATGTCAGACATAAATGGCTTTTGTATTAAAATAAATAAATATAAAAAAAAAAAAAAAGAAGAAGATGATGATGATGAGAGACATCGTAATAAATCAACTTGCCTTTAGTATGTATCACCATCCAGGAAATTAAACAAAGTTGGCCAAAATATTTTCATTTAATAAAAAATGATAAGATAGCATGACTAGCATGGATGATGAACTAACAGAATACCAGTCTCATTAAACTTTCCCAACTACTTCAATTCACACTTATACATTACCAAATACTCCTTTATTTGCTCTATCTCTCACTCTCTTTCTCTTGAATAGTACTACTTTTTTATAGAAGAATAGTACTTTATTTCTCCTGTTAAAGCAATTATGTTCTATTCCAAAAAAAAAAAAAAATGTAAAAATGGAAAAATGGAAAATCCTGCACCTCCATTTGATCTCCAAATCAAAATCCCCTCTCGTATAACCCATGTCTTCCCTTATTACATCTATTACAGCTAGATATTTTTTCTTGAATAAATTATTTTTATATCTTCAAAATTTGTAAAAGATAGATATAATATATTCACACAGCCCCATAATTTGTAAAATATAATATATATATATATATATATATATATATATATATGCTTGCAAGCAGGTCGGTCCAGGAGGTGACAAAATTGAGACCATAGAACCTTTTTTTTTATCAACCTTAATTTGATACAATATTTGATCAATATCAATGTAATTTTAATTCACAAAAGCTAGATTAATTTATATGAAAAAAAGAGATCAAACCTTTATTATATAATAAAAATTCCGTGCAAACTAAATCAATATTTCTAATTTTTAATTAAGGCTGTGGTTTATGTTTCTAAAACTTATAATCAACATCAATCTAAATTTAATTCACAAAAACTAGATTAATTTATATAAAAAAAAAAGAAAAAAAAAGAGAGAGAACCTTAATTTATCATATATACTGTAATAAAAATTCCATGCAAGCTAAATCAATATTTCTTATTTTTAATTAAGGTTGTGGTTTATGTTTCTAAAACTTATAATCAACATTTTTTTTAATCATTGTATATCCACATGTGCCCTCTATCACTTAATTTCATTTCCTTTATAGCTGAATAATTTCAGTATAATAATATCACTATCAACTCCAAAAACAAAGCATACATTAGTAATTGCAAAGAAAGACAAAACATATCAAAACCCAAATTAATCTATAGCTAAAGAGAATACATTAATATGCAATTAAAACATATATATATATATATATGTACATGTCATAAAACAATCCAAACCAAATGCTTACGAACAAATTAATTAATTAAGTGATTAATTACCATCTTCTATAGCTTCCTCCCTTACTTCTTGGACTTAGAATTTTGAGACCCTCGTTGCCCTAAATTTGGATCATATTCCCACACCACAGTGAAAGCATAATCATCCTCCGAGCCTCGACCAGTAGTGCTAGTACTTGCACCATCATCACCATGTGTACATAACAATCCAAAGCTTTTAAGCACTGATTCCAAAGAAATATGGTAGACTTGTGGAGTAGGGTTCTCTTGTGACCTCAGAACTGCACCAGTGTTCACTTGCGACTCACTTGTCTGGTTATCATTTCCCTTGACATTATTCTTGGAAGTGGGATTCTTCTTTTTTGTGCTTTTGGAAGTACCTTCAGCCTTGTTTGTTTCAGTTTCTTTGGTAGTGGTTTTAGGAATAGGGTTATGGCTATGGCATTCACAGGTACACAATATCAGGTTGCAAAGAGAGCAATGAGGGGCAGAGCATGAAGATTCGCAAAGTACGATAGTGACATAACGCTGGCAAGAGGGGCAGTAAAGGCTCTTATTTCCAGCTGAAGACATTTTTGCTAGCTTCAAAGAGAGATGTAACTTGTAAGAGAGAGAGAGAGAGAGAGGGAATTAAATTTGTGTGACAAGTTGTTTTGGTTTTGTGTGTGTATCTTTCATGGTGCCTATGCCCATATATATATACACACCAAGTAGAGAGGGATTAAGGCATTTTTCAATATTGTAATGATTAAACTAGCCATACATATGCAAAGAAAATGTGAGTATTGTAGTTAATGTGGGTATTGTGTGTGAGAGACGAGTGAGTACAAGATAGAGTTAATGATCTCTAAAAATGGTATGCCTTCCATGTTAAGGAAAATGAATGCACATGGACAATGTTGTTGAATTTTTTTTTTTTTTTTTTAAACATGGATTGTATTATTTACATTTTTTTTTTTTTAAGAAGAGGAATTGTATTATTTACATATATAGTCATGGATTTTGAATGAATCATATACGTAAAGTTAGGACAATTTTTTTAAAATATTTTTACTACAACAATTCCATGCCACTATTACTTAACTGATGGAACCTACAATACGCCCTACTATATAAATAAGAGTAGAGTGAAAGTAACCTTATATGACAAGTAACACTATATATATATATATATATATATGATCTTTTGAAAAACTTCCTGTGGAATTATGATTTTTGACATGAACGTCTTGCCATTTTTTTTGTAAATTACAGTTCTAGAGTGTGCAAAGGCTTTGCTTTATGTGTAATTAGTGTTTTTCCTTTTGCTGTGGCAATCACATAACAGTAAATTCGTCCAATGAGGTCTAGCAGTGAGTACATGTTCATTTTTAGATGGTAAGTTTCCCCCAAGTGCTAAATTAATTTGTATATATCTTTTCTTTGAATGGGGCAATGGATATTTGTTTAGAAAATAAAGAACTATAAAATTTTATAAATTGTACTATTTATTAAATTTATTGCTTGGAGATAAAGTTTCATTCACGGAAGCATGTTGTAAATATGAGTCCAAAACAAATTGAAATGCAAGAATACTATAAATCAATCAATCTCTCTCTCTCTCTCTCTCTCCCTCAAAAAGAATCCTTCACACTTAGTTGACCACGTTTCTTTTATTTTTTGGTCCTAAGAGAGAAGAGAGAAGGGAAGCAATGCATTGCAATTGCAAATCTAAATGGTGGGGGAAGAAGGGATGCTTACATTACAATTATATATAAAATTTTTATTCCATTTTTTTTTAGATGTTATACCCTATGTTCTTCTCAATTAAATTTGAACACATAGTTGCATTGAGCAATATAATATAAACACAATTTTTTATAGAAAAATTTAATTCAATTCAGTCATATATATAAAGTTAATTGGAAACTTATACAATATATAAGTAACTTTAAGTAAGTTTTATCCATATAAATAATGTTACAAATATACCCTGTGTACGTACCATTAATGCATTTAAACAATTCATGCATGCCAAGAAGCTAATCAATCATTATATTCTCAACTTCACACCATTTTGATTTAATAGTACTTTTGTTATGGAGCTTGTTATTTATTTATTTATTTATATTTTTTTTGTGTGTGTGTGTAATTGTATTTTTAACTTAATAACTACTTCCCTAAATATAATTTCAACAATGCTACATACAACAAATTTTACAATTTTTTTAGAACTTATTAAGATAATAAATTGTAATTAGTGCAAATAACCTTCATTTTGGAACTCCACTAAAATCACTTTTTTTTTCTACAGACTACTAACATCACTTTATTGTACAAAAAGAACACATTATTATCATAATAATTAAATATAATATAAAAAACAGTACTACTACAAATACAAAATATTTCTAAAAAATTTTACAATTGCAAAAGTGATCGACACAACTAACACTAATAGATCTGTCACTATTTCTCCGCCATGCCTTATGGGGTAGTGAAAATTTGAGGACGGCCTAGGGTACTAACTTTGATGAGTTGCGTAATGATGGACAAATATTTTTTTCTCCTTTGTTGATCTTTTCAGGTTGGCGATGCAGAATCCACGAGGAGTTGAAGTGTTTATCACGATTTGTTGGTTCATATGGAATCAACGCAACAAAATCAGAGTAAAGGATATAGTGGCACCTCTGGAGAAGACCTCGGACCTAGCTCAGCAGTATCTTATGGAGTTTCAACAGCTACGTAGCAAACCTGTCACCAAGAAGTTGCCAAAAAAAGTCATTTGGAAGCCACCTGATGCAGGCCTTTTAAGAACTAATTTTGATGGTGCTGCATTTGAAGACTTGGGAGCAGCGGCTATCGGTGTTGTGGATCGTAATTCCTCCGGTGAAGTTCTAGCGGCCCTATCCGAGATCATTCCTCTGCCCTCATCTATAGTTGCCTTGGAAACTATCGCAGCTCGAAGGGCAATCCTTTTTCTTCATGAACTTGATCTCCACGGCTCAATTTTGGAAGGAGATTCAGAATCATCAATGTTGGCAATTAAAAATCAGTGCTTTCATCATCCTTTGGTGGGTCATTTAATTAAAGGCATCATGTCTTCGGTTAATTTTTTTTAGTATTTCTCTTTTTCTCATACACGCCGGCAAGACAATACTCTAGCACACGTTATAGCCTGAAAAGCGAGGCTTTTTTTTCCTGTTTTAGTTTGGATGAAGTCTGTTCCTCCTAATATTCATAAGCTCATGTTTCGGACTTTTTACCAATAAAATAATTTGGCCTGTTTCTCAAAAAAAAAAAAAAAAAAAAAAAAACTGTTTTCCCACCTCTCACAGTTGACCAGTCCAACAATAGTAAAATTTCTTATAAAAAATTAAAAAAAAAGAAAGAAATAGTATAATTTTGTTGTTTCATTAAACTTATTCGAGGCCATTTTGTTCCAATAGCCCCATTCCTGGCCATAAATATCAAGACCAGCCATTCATCCGGATTCCCAACTACACAATCTCACATTTGAACGGGCCTGTACTAACTCACTCCAGAATATTATTGGGCTATAAAGCCCACTGAAATTCAGGCACCATTTCTTTCATAATTATTGGGCTTTCTCTCTTTAAGTTTAATATTTGCTAGTAGTTTTTAACAAATATGGACTAAGTTTTCAGCTATGCCCTGTCCTAGTTACAAACAAGCCCAAAATTATCTACGGTCCATATAACTTGGGAGCAAGTCTACTTGTCACTACTGGGGTACTACTCTTTTAGAGGCCCACATATTGGGCCGTAAATTATTTCAAGTGTTTTATATTATTTTAACATAGAAGCCTCTCTCTCAAAAAGATAATAGGCTTTTTATTATTATCATAGAAATGATGAAATTTCAACTTATAACGTCTTCTTCATAATGATTTTTCTTTATCACATGCCAAGACATCAATTTATTTTAATGAGACAGAATTTAAACCTCAAATTTCTAATTTAATAATAAAAAATTTTACCAATTAATTTAATTGAAACTCACAAAAATAAGGAGTTTTAATTCCATGTTAATAATTTATTGGGCCATAATATATGAGAGGAAATCCCCATCTTATCTCACTCCTCAATTGCTAGGTAAGAGGCCCATTGTAAATAAAAGGTCCCATCATCCCATGCATGCAATATAGCAATGTGATCTGCAGTCCACGTCACGTATGATGGGCCTAAGCAATACATGCAAATTCATTCCTACTTGGATCAAGGTGCACGGAAGTGGGGATAGCCAATTTTTTTAGAAGAGGGATAGTCAATTAATTAATTCCAAGTTTCTGCTAGTAAAATCGTTTGTTGTTATAATTATGGTTTAAAAGCCAACCATTGTAAAAAAAATAATAATAAGGAAGGATGTTCAAGGTTTTAAGGTCAACCTGAAGTTCATCTAGAAGTTTAACTTTGATGGCATAATAAATAATAGGGTATAATTTATTAAAAAATGTACAAGTCTCACAATGAAGAAGGTCAGACGTTTCCTTCAACTCATTATGTGACTATTCATAAAAGGACAGTTTTCATACAAAGCCAATCGAAGAAATTTCCTCCAACTCATTAGGTGATGGTTCATAAAACAATAAACAATTATTAAATCACATCCCATTAAATTATTTAAACAAGTGCATGCCTTATTAAATAAGTCATATGATTAAAAATATAGGTGAATAATTTATTAATCACCATGTTGTGAGTTAAAGGAATTTTCTTCCAAACCAATTCGGAAGTAAACTCTTTCATTCATAAAGCCATCCATGTGTGCAAAATTACATGACTCATTAAATTATGTTTTTTAAAATAAGTAATGCAAGTACCACGTAGTAGATTGAAAGAAGATGCTATTATTCTTGCTATATAAGAGTACTCACAACAGTAGAGCTAAATAGCTATATAAATATTTTAACTCCACCAAAACACAAAAAACCACCATCCAGTAGTAGAGCTATAACTATTTTTTTTAGCTTCATTGCTACAGTGCACATCTATAGATAGATGTGCACTATAGTTGAGAGCTAAAAAAAAAAAAATTATTAAATTTCTCTCCTCTTTCATTTAAAAAATATTTTCTCTTTCTTTCTTTTTTTTCTCTCCAGCTTCTCTTCTTTCTTCCTTTTTCCTTTTCATTTTTTTTTCTCTCCAACATCTACTCTCTGCTTCCCCGATCTTCATCTTCATCGCCGTCCCACACCGCCGACCCATCTCACCCAGTCCTCCATCTCACCATCGATCCAAGCTCCATTGCTGACCTAAGCTTCATCGTTGATCCAAGCTCCACCGACACCGCCTTCATCGAACTCAAGAGCGTTGCGGATTTCGTGGTTGGATTTCATGGCTGTGGCTAGATTTCGTGATGGTAATTTGGCTGGATTTCATGGTGGCTGTGGGTGGTTGTTCTTGGTTGGCCGTGGTGGTGGATCGGTTTGTGGTGTTTTTATTGTAGTGAAATGAATTATTTTATTGTAGTAGATATATTATTTTATTGTAATGTTTGTATTTTTTTTGTGTTGAAAGCTAAAATAGATCCACTATTGCAGCATGTGTGTAGGTAAAATAGATAAAGTAACTTTTAGTGGAGCTAAATAGTTAAATTTTTAACTCCACTGTTGTGGATGCTCTAAATAAGGGAGAGGTTTTTAAAAGCTAAATAGTAACTTTTAAGAAGTATCACAGGTTCCTCTGTAAATAGCATATTCCTTGAACTATTGAATGCACTGGCTAACTTTTATTGGGTCTAATATTCTTAACTTAAATTTCAGTCAAAAAAATATTCTTAACTTAAATGAATAATTTACTCCGTTTGTTAAGTTTTTTTTATTATAGAAATAGTAAAAAAAAATATTAATAAAATGACTGGTCAAAGTTGGTTATGGTTTACCAATCTGACCTATTTCACTGGTTTTGATTGATTCTTTACAAAAGTTTAATTTCCTTGTTTTGGTTCTTGGATTGGATCAGTCTAGGCATCGGTTCTCAGATAACTGGTTGGTTTGGTTTGGATTTGAAGCTATTGTTATAATAGGGTTTTGGAATAGAACCCATTTTAAAAGGGTTTGGATGACCAGGATGACCAATGTGTGGAAGGTCTTGTTTAGATATGACCATAATAGTACCTACTCTTTGGAGAACCATCTACTTATGATTTTGTTGCTCATAGCCCCACTGGTGCATCCAGGAAAAAAAGAAAAGAAAAAAAAGGTAGTAGCTAGGGGTGTATCTAACCCCAAAATAGTAAGTTAATTCTTCCTTAAGAGGGAGTAATTTCATTCGGGTAGCTCCTTCAATATATATTTCTGAATCTCTGAATAACAACAAACAAAAGATTGACACATTTACAAATGAAAATCATTATCCAAAAATATTTTTCATAATAAATTTATCAAAAAAATATTTAATCATTTAATTTAACATTGATCTTCATGGGTCTAAACTACCTTTTTTAAGCAGAGCTTAAACACATGAAAATTTTATTAAATGGAAAGTGAGGTAGAGGTAAGATTTGAATTTAGAACTTTCTGCTTTGATACCATGATAAGTTAATGATTTTTCTTAAAATTTAAACTATTAGGAAATAGTGAATTTGATCCATTAATCTCAAACTTAGTAACAACATACAAATAAAAGAGTATAAACTTATGTCACCAATTTATTAGTCAGGAAAGTAAAATCCACACAAAAGACGACATGCTCAAAGGACCTTAGTTTTAATTCAAATGACATGGATAAGCAATGGTGCTCTCATGCTTTATTTTTCTTTAAGTGGACCTTTTTATGCCTTAAACCTCATAAACCCATTACCATGGCCATTATTGTCATAAAGTTAATTATATAAAAAACACCACTGTCAAATCCATTTAAACTATAAGACATGCATATGAATTGTGACTTTCATGAGCACTATTATTTTACCTTTGAAACCATATGTGATAGATGCAACCCTCATGAAAACCTAAAAACATAGGGGATGGGTTGGAAAGCTAAGTCAAATACAAAAGGTGGCATTATTAACACAAAGGAGGGGAGCATCTTTAGCATGACAAGTCAACTAGTCTTTAGCCATGCCTTGCATAGAAATTCTCAAAGAACAAACAAACCCATTCATTCATTCTGTGAACATATTCAGCTTTGATCACCAGCTTTTGGGGGGATACCACCACAAAATATATATATATATATATATATATGTGTGTGTATATTTGCCAGACAAAAAGAACCCTACAAAGGCTTCAAATATCAAAAAACTTACATGGCTTTAGGCAGTGTGCTAAAGCCTACATAGCCCACCACCTTACACTTTTCTGTAATCACCTTCCTGTCTAGACAGTGAAAGAGAGAAAGTGAGTTGTGTGTGTGTGTTTGTTAGCTTTTATTAAGCAATGGCAAACTTCAACGTTTATATATTCTTCCCAGATCATGAGAAAGCGTGAGAGTACATGAATATAATGACAAACATGGCATTCTTTCCAAGGTCTTAGAGAGAAAAATTTGACCATATTAAATATCAAACATCCTCCCTTAAATTGTTTGAGAAAGAGAGAGAGAGAGGATCAATAATGATATTATGATAAACATATATTCTCTCAAATCCCATGAATTAATGAATATGCTTTCTCTCTCTTTTTGATTCTCTATCTCTCTCTTTATATAACTAAAAGCTTTTCTTTTTGGTCGGGAACTAAAAAACTTAAAAGCATGAGATCAAGAGAAGTGGAAATTCAGAGGAATCTCTCTAATTTTTATTTTACTAATCTTTTTGCCTTTTAAAGGCAGTGATTGACAGGTGCCCTCACTACTTTCAAAGCTATTCCACAAATCTAACCCCATTGACCTAACAGTAGTGTGCAATCTTAGGGATAATAAGCATATCTTTATTGCACATCTGATTTTATAAAGTTCTCACTGAACCCACTTTCCCTGATGATAGGCTAATCATACATATATGATACCTTACGTGATAACACTCACATTTGGTTACTTAATCTCTCTCTCTCTCTCTCTCTCTCTCTCTCTCTCTCTCTCTCTCTTCCACACATATGCAAGAGCACATGCACTTCCATAGACACATTCTTCACATTGACCAAAACATGAAGAAAGAAAAATGTAAACCTATTAATAATCTAACAATTTGACTCCAACTATGATGTAAAATTAATCTTCATATCCTTATACAAATCATGAAAAAAAATTAATTTGTATATTTCTATTTACTAAAATAATTCCATAAGAATTATAACACCATAATAAAGGTTTAAAGCTTACATTCTAAGTAAAGTTCAAAAGAGGCATTTTGGTGAAAAATCTGTTGAGAAGTCACTTCCATACATGTGAACTTTTTCACCTTACCTTTTCTATAAAAATAGTATTCTACACAGGCTATTAGAAACAATCTAAATCCCTGCCATTATTTTGACTCTAACTTGCAGCTTCCATATGTTGTCTTTGTCAGTTTTTACTTTATTTTTTAAGCTCAAGATATTCAATTTATTTATTTATTCAATAAGTCTAGCTATAGTGTAAAAATTTTCATTTTTTTCTTATTTTTTATATTAAATTTTATAACAAGTAGAGGTAGCGCAACATCTTGTATTTTAGTGTGTACAATAAAAATAGTATTATTATGAAATCAAATGATAGTGCTATTGTACCAATTATAACTGCTCACTCTAATAAATTGTGAACAAATTGTAAATATTTTTTACGGGTAGCATTTTTTCCACCATATATGAGCTCTAAAAAAAAAGATACAACTTTAAAAGAAAAGTGAAAAGGAAATATAAAGATCCATCACATATCTTACAGTAAATTTTGTAATAATAGTCTAAATGTATAGAGGCCAATGAGGTTGAGTGATCCTCCCTCGGGATTGAATCCCACTTGCACCCACATAAGGGGTCAAACAGCATCTCTTTTTGTTTTGTGAATAAACAGCCATATCTAAAACAAGCTAACTTGCATATCTAGGCACATTTCACGAATCTTTCCACTAGAGAATCCAATGCTTTTTGGTACCCATCATTCGTATATCCCTTAAACTTTATGCAAATTACAAACATGTACATGTATTGGCCTATTCCAAAAACCGAGAGAGAGAGAGAGAGAGAGAGAGAGGTGATGGGGTGTTTTGGTTCATGAATTTGGCTACTCGTAATATTTTGTTTTCCTCATTTCTTTTTTGGTACCAAAATAAAAGGTTGAAAGATAGAGGATGCCATCTCCTACGACCCTTTGTTGGCATCACTACACACGGGTTAAACACAAGGGTATTTTAAACTCGGGTTTAAGCCTGCCCACCCCATCCTATCTATTGGTGAGACTTGAACCAAAGCACTTATGGCGAAGAATCTGAGCTCATACCACCCCACTAATGAGCTTCGGTGGTAATATTTTATTCATGTCATGCATTTTGTAATTCTAATGTTGGATCCAATAATTGTGTAGATAGATCTGAAATTTCCATTGTTAAGAGTGGCCCGCCAATAGGACCTCCGTGATCAACTAGTAATTGTGGGAGCATTGAGCACAGCACTATTTCCTGTAATGGAAAATTCGCCTTTGCAATAGAAGACATTTTATTCAACGTTTTATATCGTAGAAGGAAGACAATGAAGGAAAAGGATATCCATTACCACCACTCAATCACGCATATTATGAATTTGGAAATAACATTGGCAATGAAAATTCTTGTAATAAGAAGATAACGACTGCCAACATTTTTGTATTATACAACCCTTTGTGGTAGAGTGTTTTTTTTTTTTCATATATGTTTTTTTTAACATTTTTTAGCGAAGCATGTATTTGTTAAATTGGAACCTTCATTACATCAATTACAACTTGCGTAATTGCATGAACCATTTCGATGTTGAAATATCTTTTCTTTTTCTTTTTTTTTTTCTTTTTTTTTTTTAATTTAAAGAAGAAAAAAACATTCTTTGGCATTGTAGATCACAAACGTATATCCAACTCTTGGTTTCACTTGTGTCAAAAAGTAATCAATCTTGTGTTTCACATTGGATCACATGATGCACAAAATATGGGTCCACATAAGAAAACATCAATCTGAAATAGAGTTTCAGAAGTACAAGGAACCCATTTCATATTTTATATAAGAAAAACAATGTAGTTTCTTTCTTGAAGTGTCTTCCATTAAAAAGTCATTTCTCCTTCAAGTTGCTTAGCATCACTGTTTTTAATATAAAACACATAAAACTAGGGATTCTCTTCTAGAATTTGTTTATTATATTAAAAGCATACATGAAGAATTACAAACTTTAGAGTTTAAAAACAAAAGGACCAAAAATCGTAAAATAGCTAACATATGGCATTGTAATATTAAGATTTTTGATATGTCTTTCCCTTTGGGAAGATTGATAGCTCAAAAAAAGTGGGGACAGAAGAAATTCAAAATTATAGAAGAGAAAAAAAGGTTTTTTTATCTAGCCAGAACATAGGAGCTAACCTTGCCATGGTTTTTGGGGTTGATTTTGAGGCTCATTAGAAGTGTTCATACAATGACCAAGACCAGCAATACTGAGAATGTCACCATGAGAGAGAGCTCTAAGACCCAAAAAGTCTCTAGTCAAACCTTCACCACCACCAGTACCACTTTCATCATTCCTAGTAAAATGGCTAGTGTTGTTGTTGTTGGTGGTGGTTGTTTTCTTTGAATTCAGAATCCCACCAAATGCATCCTCAAAAGAAGTTCCTTCAAACCCAGTTGCAGAAGAGAGAGAACTCACCATGTCATGAAGAAAAGAAGGAGTATGAACAACACCTGAGGCCACACCAGTAGTACTACTTGCTCCAGCAGAGGCAGCAGAAGAGCATGCAGCTTTATTCCCAAAGGGAACTGCCAAGCTATGGGTAAAGCCAGTACCAGTAGTACCCATCTCTTCATGTGAAGACAAATTCAATCCAAACTTATTACCAGTTGTGTTGTTGCTAGAATCAGAAGCTGCAGACATGTGAGCCTGGTGTGTGGGCCTCAACAGCATGCCTTGTGATGAGCTGCCAGTCTTGCTGCTCATAGTTGCACCCATCTGAGCTGCCTTCTGAAGCAATGCAGTGGCTGACATGTGTGGGGATGGTACAGACTGATAAGGAGGGAGAGTGGGTCCAAGACTAGGGTTAGGGTTTGGTGTTTCATGGAGGGAAAAGTCTTGGTGGGACTGTGTGAATTCTTGATGATGATTATGATGGTCTAATCTTGTGGAGAAGATTGATGAGGAGGAGGATGAAAGGTCAAGAGGTTGAGGTGGCGGTGGGCCAGGAAAAGAAAGCCATGGTGGTATCTCTGGCCTTAAATTGAAACTTTGTTGCTCTTTTTTCAAAGTAAATGCATGGAGGTCTTGGGGATTATATTGGTGTTGTGGGAGGTTCAAAATGTGAGGCGTTGAAGAGCCAGGTTGAGAAGAGAGAAGTGGGTTATTTGTTGTGATAGCTCTTGCACTCTCTTCAGCTAATGCATCACAGAATGCTCGGTGGGTTATGAAACTGTCCCTCCTGAAAATTAACAAAAGTAACAAACACACACACAAGAAAACAAAAGCAAAATGTCAATATGAGCTAAGACAATGCAGAAGTATGTATGAATATGACATTCTCACTAGCTCTTTTACAGCTCTCTCTCTCTCTCTCTCTCTTTCTTGCTGCTGCTGCTGTTCTTTTTTGGTTTCTGGTAGCTAAGGACAGATAGTCCACATTAGCTGGTGCATTAAATATTTTCTAAACTAAGTACCCTCTTCTGTCTCTATCTCCGTCCCTCTCTCTCTCTCTCTCTCTCTCTCTCTCTCTCTAGGGTGTAAAAGTAGGACTCTGCTAGATGCATAGTAATGAATTCTTCAGTGTATCAGATAAAAGAATATAAATTTATTATCTAGGAACCAAAAAAATAATGTATATTTATTATTTACAATCTGGGATATTGAAATCCCATCCTCCATTAATGAGGAGAGATCTCATCTGACCGTTGTTGTTGCTTTTAAATGGAACTCTTGCAATTCATATATTCTTCCTAAAATGATTTGGGAATTAGTTATTACCTTGAGAAAAGGGTTCCACAGTCACATCTGTACTCCCTAGTGCCACAAGTTTTGGAGTGAGCTTTCCAATCTGATTGAACTGCATACCTCTTTGAGCACTTGTCACATTTCCACTTCTTCTCACCATGCTTTCTGCAAAAGTGCTTTTTAATTCCAGTCAAGTCTCCAAGAGCCCTTGATGGGTCATGGTGCACACAACTAGGTTCTGGGCATACATACACCTTCTTCCTTATCTCTTTGCTTGTTCTCTGCTTTAGCTTCCAAGGCAAATTATGCCCTCTTCTATGAAGTTGAAGATTCTGATCTCTTTGAAACCCTTTGTTACAGATCTCACAGATAAATCTATTTGTTGCCATAAGAGTCTTTGGAGACAAAGCTATCACTTCTGCTTCTGGGTCTAATTCCACACCAAGAAAAATCAAACCCCAGATAATAAAAATGAAAATTAACCAAAGAACAATGATCAAAATAACATGTGTGGATTTGGACTAAACCTGGGTTGCCTGGGAGGTTTCTCTTCTTTTTCACTACTGGTTGAGTTTGGGTTGGCGGAGGAGCAAAATACTGTTGAGAATAGTTGGTACCTATTTCAGTTCTGTTGCCTGAAGAAACACTTGCTTCACCAGAAGCAGACGTCAAATTAGACATGTTTTCCTCCACAACTTGCTGCTGTAGTTGCTGTTGTTGTTGTTGGACTTGGAACATCAAACCCTTCATCATCTTCTCACTTAGGCATTAAATTTTTGATATTTTAAGGTTCCATCATGGGCCATAGATCTTGGTTTTTCATGTGTGACAAAAGCTTTTAAAGATTTTAAAGACAAAAACTAAACAACAAGCAGCTAAACTAAGTGAAAACTGAAAACTGGTGAGAGAGAGACACACAGAGAAAAAGAAAGAATCCAATAAAGAGGCAAAAAAAATTGATTTCTTAAGTGCAGTGTTTGAACCCCATAATTCCCACTATACTACTTGACAGTTTCTTCCTTGTTTGGCACCAACCCAAGAGACAATTTTTGTTTTTTTTTTTTTTTAATATAAAAAAGAAGAAGCTATAACTAAACAAACTATATGCGTGTCTGAAGAGAGAGAGAGAGAGAGAGAGAGAAGTAGTAGAGCTGAACCAGATCCTCTAGCCACTTTTTTCTTTCATGGTTCAAAATCCAAGCTTGATAACACCAAGAAAAATCCAACAATAGTCACACAAATATGAACAAAAACTAAAGACCCCTACTTCTTAAAACTTTTAGAGAGAGAGAGAGAGAGAGAGAGAAGAGAGATGTGGATGAGAAGGGATTTCCTTCTGTATATCCTGAGTGCTGTACAAACAAAAAATAACACACACACACACACCCCAGAACCACAACCCAAGGGAACCCTACGGCTAACTCTGACGTTGCACTTTCTGTCTTTTCCTCTGTTCTCTTTCCCAGTACCCCCAGAAAGAAAAAAAAATAATCTGTCTTTTTCTTTATTGTATATTTGCCTTTAACAAAGTTTTTAATTTTCTGCTAAAACCTTTTGTTTAAGCGCTCTCTCTCTCCCACCTTTCCCATCATCTCTCACAAAAGCAAGCAGTAAACTCAAAAAAAAATGAAAGAAAAATAAAAGCAACCACGTAAAAAGAAAGTGCCATTGTATACATATATATATATATATATATATAGAGAGAGAGAGAGAGAGAGAGAGAGAGAGAGAGAGAGAGATTGATTTGTATAATTTACATCATGGGTAGTAGACCCTTCCCAGCTTTCTACATTTACAGTGACATGATTGATTCATTGATTAATATCTAACCAGCATGGCTAAAAGCTTTTTTATCCTTTTTTTTTTTTTTTTTTTTCATATGTATGTATAATTTATCACTTGCTGCAACTCATATGGAAAGCTGAAAATTCTGACACTTTTGCATGGCTCATCAAATTAAAAACCTAGTAAAAAGAACATTAATTGATTTGATTATGAATCCCCAAGGCGACAAGGCTCTTTCTTAACTTCCTCATAATCAACGTATCTTCAGCAAACAATGAAGTTTAAACAAAATAAATTTACTTTTTACTTTGTTGTCCTTATTATTCTTTGTTGTCTTTATTATTGTAAGAGGATCCACAGTAGTAGAACTAAAAATTAAGTTATTTGATATCACAAAAAGTTAATTTATCTATTTCACTTACATATATTGCAGTAGTAGATTTATTTTAGCTTTCAATACAATAAAATAATATAAATATCACAATAAAATAATATATTCACTATAATAAAATAATATATCCACTACACATAATTATCACAACCACAACCACAACCACCACCACCACCACCACAGCTCACAACAAAGAAAAAAAAATCAATCAAGCCCACACCCACCCGAGCCACCACTACAGCACACCAACGCCAATGAACCCAACCGGCGCCGACTATTCAACTACACCACAGCACATCGGCGGTGTGGGTCTAAGGCAGATGGTGGCGTGGGTTTAAGGCTGATCGGCGGCTTGGGACGGTTTGTGGGTCGGTGACGTCGAGCTTCGGTGGCGGCGACGTTGACGATGAGTCGGGCTGGCGGCAGTAAACAGAAAGGTGAGAGTTTGAGAGAGTGAGCTTGATGAGAGAGTTTTGAGAGATGAGAGCTTGAGCTTGAGCTTCAGATGAGATGAGAGTGACACACAAAGAGAGCACGGTGAGAATAAAAGAAAGTAAAAAAATGAACCAAGCTATATTATTTTAATCCGGGCTGGAATAAAAAAATTATTATTATTATTTTTTAGCTCTCAGCTATAGTGCACATCCATAGATAGATGTGCATTGTAGCAATGAACCTAAAAAAAAAAATTTAACTCTACTGCTGTATGGTCGTTTTTGTGTTTTGGTGGAGCTAAAATAGCTATATAGCTTTTTAACTCCACTGCTACAAGTGCTCTTACTATAGTAGAATAAGACTGAAATTTATAAAAAAAAAAAAAATAATAGTAATAATTAGGGTCCAAGACTAAAATTCCAGCACAGACTTGAAAGAGTCATCACGTTAAGAGAAGAAGATAAACATATTCGACTCCAATGTCAAGCAAGCTAACTACAGATTGTATTAATTGACTCTTTATTTTATTTTATTTTTTTCTGTTGATTGACTCAGCTGATTGACTCAGCTATTGTAATATATTGTTTCCTTGTTAGCATTGAAAATGAAACGTGTTAAAAATAATAAGTCTTGAAATATAAAAGTTTTCACAATGATATGTTATAATTGGTGTTAATAAAAGTAATGTTACTCTTAAACCCATATGATAGTGATCCAATCAAGTAATTATTAAGTACTATTGGAATATAGTGATATAATTCTCATTTATCTTATATTCATAGCAGATCTCACTAATTAAATTCATAATAGGAGTTTATTATGAATATGAAAGAAAAGAGCATCATGTCATTGTACTTCGGGAGTATTTAATAATTTTTTGCTCTAATCACTTGTTATGCTAATTGTTTGTGAAAAAAATTTGTATAACATACGATACTATGTTAAAAAATAGATATCAAAGATGCGAATTGCATGTGAGCAGGAGCTAAACTATTACATATAGTTACTGCGCTGTTTGATTAAAAAACATACAAAGAAAATATTGTTAAAATATTAGTGTGGCACAATGCACTTATTTTTAGGGTATCACTTGGAATTTTTTTTTTTTTGTTTATACACAAACATAGAACTGATAGAAGTATATATATGTCTAATAGGAGATTGCGGATAGTTTATTACATGAATGAACTTGTGCATGATATAAATAATGTGGATACAATGGAGCTACACTGCCTTTCTGTTTGTTCATGTTTTCGAGAAGTTTGTGTTCCCACACAAAAGAGAAGGTTTAAAAAATGGGAATATGAAAAATAAATCCTTTCTCTCTTGTCATTTTCTTGTTTTATTCTTCAATGATTTAGTTTTTGAAATGGGATCTTGCTCGACAGTAGTCTCAATGTGCTCTCCCAGCTCATCTTTGCCTTATAATAATATTAAAATAATTAAGTTTCAACAAAATAATAATTAAAAAAATTAAATTTTAAACTAATGAGAAACAGTATGCGTGAGAGGAAAATAAATTAATATATCATATCTTTGTGATATATGTGACATTTTCATTGTTATGCCATTAGGCAACATTTGGCATAAATTTAGAACCATTGATTTATCTATGTGATTGAACCAACATATATCAACATTACATTAATTAGTGTGATCAACAAATGAATTTTATCCTGGTGAGCTTTGTAATAAGGCCTGCATGGTAAACCCAGAACAAAAGCTCATCTCAATTATTGGAAGAGAAAAATTTACTGAAAGGATGCTATCATATATTATTTTCTCTCTCTCTCTCTCTCTCTCTCTATATATATATATATATGTGTGTGTGTGTGTGGCACTGATAAATAGGTAAAACTTTTGAAGTTTAGCCAGGTGGGTTTACAGAATGCATAGGAGTTCTTGTGATTGTGAAAACAATCCATTTTATTTAGAACATTTGATGATACCACACGTGACATGCCTCTTCATTCTGTACTCCAATGTCGATGTTCTAATTATATCCTTGAATAAGACATGGGAGCTAAAAGATTCATTGGTCAATGTAGAGTGGTGAAAAATCAACCGAATATAATAACTTTGATTATACAATATGTTATATTCTATTAGGTAACAGTTACATTAAAATATAAACATACATTAATATCAAATACAGGTCGGCCGATCTAGACTCATAATTTTACTTGGTGGTAGGTATGCAAAAAAAAGCTTTCTTAATAAGCCCTCAGGGTTTGTTATTCTTAAATTACAGTCATGAAGAAATGTTTCAATAAGATTGATGGAGCTGAAAGCACCTATCTTTTCTGTTATATATATTGCTATTATTATCTTTAGCTTCCATACCCATGCATCCATTTTTGTTTTCTTCCTTCAGTTTCATTCCTATACTTTTCATTACTTTTATTTTTTAAACTTTTTTCTTTTTGTCCTCATCTACCAGCTGGCCCCATTTCCATGCCATTAACTAATGGACTTGTTTATTCAATGCACATACTTTAGGTTACAAGGCATGTTGAGTCTTCTAGTTCTAGCAATGTGCAGATATGCAAGCTTTTCTAGCTAGTTATGTGATATAAGATTTAAACCTTTTATATGATAAGGATACAATGTATAGCAAGCTTAGTTAATCATAAAAATTCTTTTACTTTTCCTACAAGAACCCGTGGATCAATTATATATGCTTTTTGGGTTTGCACATATATGCAAAAAAATTTCAGGGAAGGACTTGGAGTTTTTGAAGATGTGTTCTTCACAGGAGAGGCAAGATGCATGGAAGTTTGTTTGCTTCTGTGTGTGTGGGAATCTGTCGGTGTGAGGACCCCTACAATTTTGCCGACCTATTTATATTCAAATAACAAAGCATCTCAAAATGATTGTCATTGTTACATCTCTTTCATTTCTTAGCTTACTATCACTAATATGTATATGTTGCTCTTCATGCGAAATATCAAAATCTTACAAACTATATATTCTGAGTTTTTTTCATCTAAAACCATCCTAGCTGCAATATAAATTTCTTAGAACTTAATTGCTTTGAAAGGTAACAGCAGTCATATAAGCACCAGTTCATCAAATCCAAGACCTTTAATCATGCAACTCTTTCTTTTGTTATAATTAGAAACTTTACTTGCAATTTGCCACAGTTTATTTCCTGTTTCTTGTAATCAGTCAGCCAATAGGAAAATCTCTTTCACAGTGGTTTTGCTGTTTATTCTTAAAGCTTTTTATATTTAATATTACCAATCTATTGAATAAGCTTAAGCCAATAATTTTATCATGGTACAACTTTTGCTTTTAGCACCATCATAAAAATCAACACCTATAAATAATTGATGTTGGCCATTTTTATTTTTATTTTTTTTATGTTAAATGATCAACAAGTAATTGAATTGATCTTGACCATGGATGGATATTAGTCATGGTTGCAACTCTTTAAAGGTCTTGAGTTAGGCCATGGCTGACTCTTGACCAAGCCCCAGGCGGCTAAGTCCAATAAGTGAGTCTGCCTTGAGTTTTAAGTACACAAGTCCTCCTTTTGGTCAATGTATAAGGCCAAAAAAATTTTGACACCATGCATGTAGCTAGTCAAATTTGGAATTCAATCTATGAGATACAAAAACGAAGGCAATTCCTATGAAACCCTAGTTACGTGATTTTCTACAAGCGTAACAACAGTCGTTTTATGTGGCTTATCTAAGAGAAGCATTAATTGTATGGTTATCAAATTACCAATTCAATAAGAATATACCGTAGCTCTACTTAATTTTATGTGGCTTATCAACTTCCACATCACTAGAACCCATGGTTGAGGCCAGGTTGGTTTAGGCTGCTTAATTGGTTGAGAGGTCTAGTTTTGTATTCAGTACCTTTCTTGTCATCATGCATGCCACAAAATTTAAAGTAGGATTTGCTAAATCACTTTTTTCTTATCAAACTTATTTGTGTGATACAACTCAGGGCACTGGAGAGGCACCCCCCCCCCCCCCCCCCCCCCAAGAAAATTGCTCCCAAGTTTTTTTTTTTTTTTTCCAAATACTAATAAGAAATCAAAATTTATGTATTGAAAATATTTTCTAATTCCCTGATATATTCAAGAACACTAAATCTCCAGTTTATATAGCCTTAAAATTATAAAATAGTATATTATCAGAACACCCCATTATGATGTGTCAAATAATTGTATTTGCTGTTTTTTTTTAAAAAAAAAAAATTCTTCCATGATGCTATGTACTTCCTTTTATTTTATTTTATTTTGCACTAAATCCACCTTTTGAATAATTGGAAATGAAAGCTAGGGCACAAAGAATAAACATCATTTTGGTAAGTTCATTTAAAAAATAAAACCTCATACAATCTTTTTAAAAATCAAGCTATACATAGAAATTTTTTAAATTTGTTATATATTTTATACTTTTAATAATTCTAAAATAGTTTATTTTTCATTTTAGTTTTGACTAATCAAATGAGTTTTTTTTTTTTTTTTTTTAAATATTTTATATTAAGATTAATATCTTAACTTTATCTATTAGTGACTATATTTTGATTAATTTTATTTATATCTTTTACTTTTTTGAAATATATGTTTATAGTTACCTTAGATTATGGATTTCCTTAAGTATAAAAATTATTATATTAAATATCAACCCTAATATCAGGCCCAAAAAAATAAATTACATTATTTTATATTTCAATTAATTTTTTTGTTTAACTAATGAAATTAGGTTGCATCTAGTGCTCGAATACAGTAGATGTGACAATGACACAACATGAATCACACAATAATAACATGTTGGTCTCGTATCCCATTTAATTTATTGAAGCACTAGATAGCAACCTTATTCTTAATTAAGTACTTTTTAAGTATTCTAATTAGAATTTTTATTTTAAATCTTATCCTTAATAAAAATCCCAACTCCATTATAATTTTGAAATGGATCTAAACTCCCATCTTAACTTTAACTATCTTGAACTTTCAACCTCAAACTTTGAGAACACTTCCAATAAGATTGCAAACAATGAACTTGGCCCACTTGTGGTTAGAAACCATAATGACATTTGATTATTTTCACACAAGAATCGAATTAATTTGTTTTCTTTATAAAAAAAACGAATAAAAACTACTCAAGTGACACTCATTTTTTCATGTTTGAATTTATGCATTCTTTACAATGCATTACATGTTTAGATTCTTTAGAAGGTAAACTACAAAATGATGACCTAGTTGTCCCAGCTCAACTTACCCAATAAAGACAAAATGTTTTGATTTTGAGATCCTTATAATTTTTTTTTTCCCCTTTTTATCAATTTCAAAGTGTCTCTCAAGGTTACTTTGTGGATACTATTATTGCCTGTGACTGTACTTGATTCTTAGGTGCTTCAATCTTACATTCTCACGTGAGGGGTATAATTCCTCAGACCCCAATTACTATGAAATTTGGTGAAATTTTAAAAGAACAATAGAATAATCTCGTATCGCTATCATATGCGAGAACATTATGTTGTGAGAGAGAGTTCACGAGTGTGCATATACCCAAAGAGCTGGATCCCACATTCATGATTTGAGATACTAAAGGGACCCACACAAAAAAAAAAATGTTAAATAACACAGCCCATCAATGGTGCATATCAGCTCTATCATTCTTCATGCAGCCCAATTTTGAAGAGGAAAAAGAAAAAAATGAGAGTTGTATAAAAGTCATGGATGGCTATTGCATTGTATAATACCTCCAAAATTCTCACAAAAAATTTCAAACTTTTTATTTTCTG
Organism: Quercus robur; assembly: GCF_932294415.1. NCBI lineage: Eukaryota > Viridiplantae > Streptophyta > Magnoliopsida > Fagales > Fagaceae > Quercus > Quercus robur. Next base: position 10,202,722 of record NC_065538.1, on the reverse strand, counting down.
TTTACACCTATTTAAATTGCCTACTTAAATTTGTATACAACAATTTTTTTTTTTTTGTTAGAGAGTTTCAACTTATGGCGTATTCAGATTTTTTATTTAATCATAAAAAATTTTACCAATTGAACTAACTGGAACTCACTTGTATCCAATAATTCGAATAGTTGAGATTAAAAATTAACTCTTTACATTTTACTCTCTACTAGGGTCTTTCAAGATCTAGGTCTAAGGACTTCATTTGTCTCAAAAATTTATTAAGGGATTTAAGGTCCCCAAAATTTGTACCAAAAAAAAAATCTCAAAATTGTAACATGACCATTGATTTTTTTAAAGAAAACATATATGTTAGTTTTGCATTTTTTACTCAACTCCCAAATTATTAAGTCAATAGAATTCCAATAAATTAAAACCCTAAATAGTTCTAAAGAAAAGAAAAAATCGTTATGAGTGTATCAAATAATCATTAACATTTAATTTTTCTGACAACCTGTAAAAAAAGTATTAAAAAATTAAATGCAAAATCCAAATTAACAATTTTACATATAAAAAAAAAAATGAGATAAGTATAGAATATTGGATAATATTTAAATATTAAAATTTAGTGTTTTATCATTTATGTTTCAAAATGTATCAAGTCGGCCGGCTCTGAACCATTGAATCTAAATCCCAAGAGTCCTATGATTTGATGTTTAATTGTGTAGAGACGGTTTTGGACTGAGAGTGTACGATAATGGACCTGAGGAGCATGGTAGAATAATCTCCTCATGCTACTGTTACTGCCTTTCACCGTCTGCAATTCCACACCCGTGAAAACGACCACTCGAGGACCCGTCCTTGACCCGACAAGCCCACGTGGCCACTCATGATTGGACCTGATTGGACAGACTCATGCAAAGTGCGTGACTTGACCTCTTTCTCACTCTCTCTCTCTAGAGTTCTATTTTCTCTGTGAGGCTGACATGGAGTTAGTTTTCAGAAGAGGCGGCAAAATTCCTTTTAACACCTGTCAATACCTACTTTTTCCTCCTTTTTTATTTTTATTTTATTTTATTTTTATTATTTCATTAACCCCAAGTGTGGTATCTAGGATCTACTAGACAATAACACTTGCCAATAAAAATAAATAAATAAATAAACTTGTGATATTGAACAAGATTTGCGTATAAAATTGACTTTTTAACTTTACTGATTAATGTTTTTTTTTTCTTTTTGATTTTCAGGTGAAAATTTTTACCAATGACTTCATCATTTGTCACGCTATCTTCACTTTTTTTTTTTAAATAGTTAATTATGATTATAAGTGATGGGTTTATATGAAAGTAACATAGAGTCAGAATCTATTTGATATCAACTTATATGCTTAATTTTTAGTTTTTAGTTTTTAGTTTTTATGTACAGTTTTTTTTTTTTTTTTTAAATTCATTTATTTTTTCTCACTTTTTCCAATATATTTCAAGATATAATTATACTTTAGCATACTTTCAATAAAAATTTTTTTAGCAAAAAATTAAATAACTTGTTCCCAAATGGAATCTCAATCTATGAGGCAAAAGTTATGGTTATAAAATAACTCAATTTTTATATAAAAACTTAGGAAATGTTCTAAATATTAATGTTTCCCCTACCTTTTCTTTTTGTAATTTGGAAAAATAGCTATTAAAACCTAATGGTATATTTGGTAACTGTCTTTTTGCCTTATTTTCTATTTCCAAAAATAATTTTCTATTTTTTAGACTAAAAAATTTGTTCAGCAACCCAAAATGAACAAAAAACAAAAACTGTTCACAAAACTCAATTTGTGAAGGAAATTGAAAACATGCAAAAAACTGTTTTCAGTTTCTAATTTTTAGAAGTCAATGAAAACACGCATTTAATTTAATAAATCTGTCTCATTTAATGAGTTAGCATTAGAGTTTAAATCCTAATAACAACATATTTTAGTATTTTTTATTTTTTCTTCAAAAAACTATCTTTTTAATTTTAATTTACCAAACATGTTTTTTTATTTCAAAAATACAAGAAAATTGTTTTTTCTTTATATTTCCAAAAACAAGTTTTTGAAAATAAAAAACAAAAACGGTTACCAAACATAACCTAAAATTTCTTCTTCTTCTTTTTTTTTAAGTAAAAATTTTATTAGAAAAAGAAAAATAAACCAGATACTGACTAAAGCCCTAGAGTCCAATGAAATAACTTCAGCAAAATTGGGAGTACCTAGAGCCAAACCAGAAAAACAATATACAAAATCCCTTAAAGACCACCTTGCTAATTTATGGGCACCCATATTTGCTGCTCTATTAACCTAAAATACAACAGAATCAAAGGACCAATAGATTGAAGAGCTTTAGAGACAAAATTAATCAATCTCCAAGAGATCCTATTTTTTGGATCCTTCAAGCCATCAATATGTACATAAGTGAGAGTCACTTTCAACAATCACATTCCTTACACCGGCTTTGCTCGCCAAAGTGATTGCCGACGATATATCTTCAACTTCTGCTTGGACAAGTACATTGGTGTTCACCTTTTTAGCATGAGCAAACACCAAATTTTCCTCTCCAACCTCTAGCATCACAATTCAGCCTCAAAGATCCCATCAAATTCCTTCTAGTTTTTCTCCTCAGAAAAGGAAAAAAAAAAAAAATCCTTCTAGCATGAAAAACGTTAAAAAGGAATTTTAGATTGTGGGCCACATAAGTTGTTACGATTATAAATTGTAATTGATACAAAATCACATTTAGATTAGAATTTATTATTGACACTGTTTTTATTATACACCAATCACATATCATCTCAATGGTTACGAAAAAAAAATTATAAAATTTGTTGAGCCAGTTGACTCATTGATGTGAATTCGTCATGTTGAGTTTTCAACTATAGCGGGGCTCATGCTTACTATGACCTCAAAATTTTGCTATGTCAAAGTTACATAATCTTGCACAATGCAAAGTGTGTCAGATCGAAATCATTGTATCCTGCAGAAAGAGAAATTTGACATGAAAATCAGGGAAAATCCAAGTCTTTCGGTATTTGATTTCAATTTAATCATTACATTCCAATCATCCATTCAACTCTTCTCTTCCATCTTTCCCACCTAATTATACCTACAACACTTATCGCATCCTGCTTCAATATACTAATCACGACTAAGCGTGGCATCTAACAAAACGTTTGAAGTTGAAAGCACATGGAAATCCTGCAATCTCCACTTAGAAAATGCTATCATCGTTTTAAAGCTAGAATTATTGCCTCAAGAAAATTTGATGGTACCCAGATGAGTTTAGTCAGTGTCATAAGACTACAACTACTCAATCCACAATCTCTGTCTTTCAAAACATTTTGCAAAGCTTTCTTTAGGGCAGTTGGGCCAAATTGGCAAAATGATTGGGATAACACTTTTGCTATGTAATGTTATGTCTTCGAGTATGCATTAAAGTAGAGGGAGAAATTGACAGGGATCACCATCAAAGCATTCCCACCAGTTGTATTTCAGCTTTGTCACGTACAAGCAGGGTAGGCAAACATCCATATAGAAATTAGAATGAGTTTGTCTACTAATATAAAATAGCACGAATGGACCATGGTACTGGAATCCAATCTATAATGAAATAGATGAAGCTGAAACCAAAATGATTGGCTCACCACATTTCTTTTCCTTTTCTATTTTATAAGTTGTAGATTTTAATTAAAAATAAAGGATAATCTAACTCACAAGAAGTGTACAAGAGAGTCTACTACACCTTTTATTTTATTATATTATTATTACTATAAAATCAGAGCCCATCTTCCACATAATGCAAGTAGCAGCAAATATTTTGCCACTCACCATGTCTCCAAAATAAAATTTTGCAAACATTTTTGGCTGTGGCTACATGATATAATGAAAGAGTGATGGTTAGTTAAAATTATCGGAAAAAGAAAAAAGTGATGGGGACCAGAAAATTTGGTTTTATTACAAGTCTTTTAGCCACAAAACTTTTGGGGAAGCAATAATGGTTTTATTATGATTCAAATAATTATCATCTTAACAAATTACAATTCACAGCACAAGTAAACTGCGTAAGAACTATGAGGTGCAGAAATCAATTCCAGAACAAAATTCATATAAACTGATCTCTTGAGACACCAACTGACATTTGAAGTTCATATCTATGATCTAATTGCTTTTATTAAGAAAGAATGGTCACATAAAAGTACAGGATATCAAAAGGTTAGACACAGGCTAGAAGCTAGAGCATTACTGGTACACGAAGTCCGTCATAGCTTAGTTGCATATCAAGACCCTCTGTCTCCTTCAGTTTCATAAGATAATCATTCACTTTTTCATGATCCATCAGATGCATCATACCTTCACAAGTGCCAAGTACAGAAAAGAAGCAGATCACTATCAATAATTTCAAATGTTAATTCTATAACTGAGAACGATTATAGGATGGGCTTAAAAGAATATATGATATAAATAATTTGAACCCTTTTGACATTAATCCCAGATGTTCAACCTTTCTGGTTTGACTGATGCATCAAGATGAAGGTGGTCTATAAACTAACTAGAAAGGAGATTGGAATTCCTAGGGCAGTTAAAGCGTTATGCTAGAAGAGGAGGCTAAACATACCAGTGAAAAGTGTTCTCTTTGGTTGGATTTTCCGTACCTCCTCCAAAGCCTGAAGAAAGAGTATATACAATCTTAAGAATTGCTAATACAATTTTGTAGCAAAAGAGATAAAAGAGTTTACCCTTGGAAGACCAAAATGAGTCGAAGAAGACCGATCTGGCCTTAAAGCATCCTGAAGAAGTCGTTTGAAAAATAAACCAAATGAGAATTTTCATTATGGATTTCTAAAATTGACTATTCATGAGTATAAAACAATTGCTTTTGTGCTTCTTGTCTGTATGCATGTGTGCTGCATGTGTGTGCGTGTGTGTGTGTGAGAGAGAGAGAGAGACCAGAATCAGGATTTCACAGTCCTTCAGAAGTGGATAAGTTTCTTCAGGTATCTCGCTAACATCACTGCAAACGTGAATAAAAGATTAGCTCCAAACTAGAGTCAAAATAAAACCGTATCTGTAACTTAGAAGCATTACCTAATGTAACAAATATTACCGAAACGAAAACCTAGGGAACGATAACCATGACCATGCCATACTGGTAAAGGGGTAATCTGAAATACAACATTAAGAAAGATAAAACAAATAGGTATCAGTGTAATAATGTTGGATCCATTTTCATCTCAAAGTGAATATATCACATCCTTCAGTCAGGAATGTTGTTAAAAATAAGTACTTTCAGCTGTAAGCTAGTTAGGATGAGGACAAACTTTGATACATTTCATTTTATGTTTGGAGTAATGTTTAGAAGTGACAGAAATACAAGACAAACTATTTCTCTTGGAATGCTATGGAAAGAATTTTTACTTCAACAAATTCAACCCTATATACACCTAACTCAGCTCACACAATTAGCCACACATCCACTTTTTAAGTTACCATTTAATCCTTCACTTTTTAATAGGACTAGCATTGCATGAGACAAAATTTTTAATAAACTCATAATTTTTTTCCCTACATTTTTATACGGGCAGGTAAGACATAAAAAGCAATCTCTTGACTCTGTCTGCCAGGACATAATATTAAACAAGGATTAGAAATTTCAATTGTCAAACATGTCCCTAAACATGAATTTGGGACTCAAAAGAAAATCTTCATTCAGTAATAAGCAAACCACTAATATATTCTGACCTTTAAATCACGTACAACAAATGGCTCCTCCTGCATGATGTTGAATTGCAACTCTGAAACTGCAGCACCAGGTAAAATGACACTTGTATCCACTATGTAATAATGTGTCTTTTTCATCACCTGTAATTATTTTTCATCACCTGAGGAATTAACTTTGATAAATAGAACAATTAAAATTAATGTAATTTTGAGACTAATGAAAGAAAGACAAAGCTGGAGGTTGAACCTCAAAATCTCGTTGGGCCACATAAATTGGAATGCTGGGCTGGACATTGTTCGTCCAGTCACGAAGATCGTCAAGACCTGGAGGAAGAGGGCATTCAGTGATGGATTGATATGATTTTCTAACTTAAAGAAAATGGAGATAAAAAAAAGGAAAGGAGAAAAAAAGAACTTGATGCATTATCACGATATTGGTAATTTTGCATTAAATAACATTAGAAAGAGCTGTTAGAGACCTCCAATTGCATCAGCATGAGAATGGGTAATAATAACTGCGTCAATTGTTCTTATCCTGACAGAAACGCAGCTAGTTACGAAGAGGCAAACACCTGACAATAGACATATGTAATATAAGAGAATATGCAAGAGCACTTCCAGTTTAACAATCTATGGAATAACTTTCACTACAACACTCAAAGGACATGCAACTGTGCAAGTCAAAAAAAAAATATCATTGCTTTTCAGATAGTACAAGGCAGGACTATTAACAAATGTCAAAGTTGGTAGTCAATTCTGGTCAAAGTTAGAGTCAACAACCTGTCACATCCTACAAAACATATTGTGCATAATTATTTGCAAAATTCACATCATTCTTATTTTCTAAAGTATGGTTTATTTTCAATCATGATCCAATGCCAGTTTAGGAATTGATCCATGTTTTCATGACCACTTAGGCCAGACTGATTATATTCATGAATCTCTAATCACAATTTCTATTTTGTCTAAAGTGTCAAAGGTTGTCTAATGAGTAACAATAAGAGCTCTCAACAATATCTAATTCCTCAACGTATGCAATTACAAAAGTTTAAGTGTTTAAATGTGCTCTAAACGTAAGAATGCAAAATTATCATGTACACATGGGAATACCTAAATTACAATACAAGAAACCCATGTACTTGAATACTTCACCAATTAATTATTACACCCAAGTCTGAAGCAGATGTAAAGACAAGATAGGTCACCAATGTAACATGTAGAAGTCAAATTTTAAAAGAAAAATATTAAACAAGTCTTCAGAAAACCTAAATAAACAAAATGATATAGAAAAGCACAAAACTCTGTTGAATACTACAAATCTTAAGGGACATTCGATTGTCCCTTGAGTAGAAGTTATGATGTCAATATATGTGTCTTATTATTATATAAACTTTACAGTCTAAATTTTTTTTTGGTTAAATTTCCTAAAATGAACACAGTATCTAGATCATCTTCCTGATGAAGTCATCCAGCCTTGAGTAAACTAAGCCATTAAGCATGATGGATGATTTTGCCATCTTTACGGTCTAAATAAAATGTAGCTGAAAGAATTTAGGCAGAGAGGATGACTAACCCAAAGGCAGGAAACCATCGGAGAGCACTGTGATAGAAAAACCTGCACATCAGAGTTGAAAAAAGAAATCTCACCAAAAAGGTATCTGGTAGGTTAAAAGTGTAACTAGCAAACAGTGCTCATCAAATATGGTAGAAATTCTCTTTTCTCACCCTCCACCTCGAACTGATAATAAGGGGAGGAGGTGCTAGTTGATTTAGAGCTCAGCAATGAGGAAAAAGACATTCCCCACCCCATCCCATTTTGAAAGTTAGCAAAGACTTTAATAAATAATAAGACAACCTGATATAGGTGAAACTCCCAAAAAACCAATTTTATTAGACTGCTAATGAGAATCTAGAATGATAGCCGGACCTTTGCCTAATACAGGCATCCAGTACCACCGGGCAGGGCCTGTGGTGTTGAAGTAACCTGGACAGCAAGGGAAGGGACCCATACATTTCAACACCAAGCTAGCAAACACTAAAAATAAAGATGATAAAAATATGGAACTTTGAAATGGAGTGCAGCACTGACATTCTCCACCAACCACAACATAAGATTAAAGCAAAGGTAAATGAAAAGAAAATTATATCTTGTAGTAACATCAAGTTTTTTTTCTTAGTTGGGAATTTACACATACACCCGGTGGGTCTTAAATCCATAATCTCATCCTCCACCTTACTCCAATAAGAGGAGGGGGTGCCGTTTGAGTTAGAACTCATTAGCCTTGTAGTGATATAAACATAGTTACAATAAGAATCTTTCACTTACTTTCCAGCATCTATGAGAATGTTACTACTTCCAGAGGCCCCAGCATAACGAATAAGGATGCTTGTGTTAAGTCTTCTATTTTTATTACCCGGTTCCACAGCTTTTGAGCATACCTGCCAAAATAAAAAAGCATTCCAGTTATCCAAACAATCATATATTTATTTGGTAAGAACTTTAAGCAAACAAAGCAAGCTTCAGATGATAGTAATGCAGATTGTCCTAAGCAAAACAGTTCTGCAGCCATACCGGACATGTCTTTAAAGGATTTGTCAGGCAGCTCACACGTGGAATCCCTTCACTGGTTCCTGTCCCCATAAATATGATTTCAGATTGGTCAGCAGGTAATTGCAATCCAGCATCCCCATTTGTAGAATCTGTAATACAATACAAAGTCACTGTTTAACTCATCTAAAGCCACAAACAATTGAAGTTATTATCATAAAGCCTCCAAGTGGGGCCTATTGATATTTTTCCCAAAAAGTGAAATGTAGCACATATCCTCAATCAAAAATATTTCCAGCCAATTATCCACATTTATATAATTGAGAGTATGACAGTTAAAGAGTTGTTGCAATGAAATCCAGTCATCTTCAAATTGGTTGATCAAAAATGTGAAGAAAAATAAATCTCAACCTCATATTATCAATTTTGTGGCTGTGTATGTTAAACAAAATATAGAATTAAGGGAAACCTTAGAAACTCTATCAATTTGTGAGCATGTAAGAAAATGTGCAACTTCAAATATATTTCTCCTTTTTAATATATTTCTCCTGTATACTCAGGTGACACCCCTCTTCTTTTTAATATATTCTTATTACTTATCCAAAAAAAAATTCTCCTTTTATTTTGATTTCTTGGCAACTTGATAGAGCAAGGATTTGCTAGTGCACAAAACACAACCCAAATCTAATGTAAGGTATATAAATGACTCAACAGATAAGACACAAATCAAAACAGCATCTGGAAACAAAATGATCAAGCATGTCAGCAACATAATTCAAAATCCCTTCAACATAAGATTTGCAAAAACACTAATTGAAAGTAGGTAATCTCCAAAACCCTGTAAGGTTCTGGTGTTGTAGCTACCTAATTTCCTAAAAGAAACATTAGAATAGATGCAACTATTGCACATAGTTTTATTTTTATAGCTAATTACAATTTTATTGATAAAAGAATTACAATGATTACATATCAGAAAAATTACAATGATAACATAGGGAAGGGAACAACCCGTCAAGGTGCAACCTGGTGGTTGGAGGCTTGGGATGAGTTGTAAACCAAGACATCCTAGGTTCGATCCCCACTAGGAGTTCTCCCGAATTACCCGATATATGGTTCTGGTAGGCGGGGTTGTGTATCCATGGTTTACTCCCTAGGAGTGGGTCCAAAGGGCCCTACCTTGTGAGGTTCCATGTCATCAATAAAAAGGGGGGACAAATGGTTTATCTAGCTATATACCCCATTGGACATAAATCATTTATAACTAGAAAAGATAACACCCATGTAAGTTAATTTGAACCATAATCCAAAACAAAAGAAATACAAGTGATCATTTATTTTTAATAGATAGCTAGAATAGGTTAAAATAAAACTCAGCTGCATAAAGATCAAAGCTAGTGCACACCTAAAAGACAACAACACCTAAAAAATGGAACTCATTGATCACAATCAAGCCAAAGCAAATGCATAGAAAAGCTCTTTCCAAGCAGCCATCTCAACCAAGTTAACACTGCAACATGTACCAATCCAAAAAGTTTCATTCATATCCTAAAAGATAACACGACTGCGCAAAATTCCCAATGCCCATAAAACAATAGTTTATTTAGACACACTTCAACGCATAAAAAATCAAACATCAACAACAACCAAGCTTTAGTACTAAAATTTCGGGTCGGCTATGAATCCTCAATAGACTAATCAGGTCAGCCATATGCATACTTTTCTGTCATTCTATTCTACCAGAAGTCATTCTCTCTATACCTCCTCATTTGACATGTCATTTTCTACTACTACTACTAATGTTATTTTAAGCCTTCCTCTCTACCTCTAGTCCTTTCAATGCATAAAAGTCAAACATACCCAGTAAATATAATAGACATTTGATAGTATATAACAGCTAGAAAAAGCTATATAATAAGAAGAAGAAAAAATACGAGGGTGGAACTTACTAGATTGAAGAGAAGCCTGAAAAATTCGTCTAAAGGGAGAGAACCCATTTCTGGGAACTGAAAGTTGAGAGCTTTTGAGTGAGATTTGGTGCCTGTAATGAGCAAAACATGACAGAGTCGGAGAAGGGCGAAATGTGCCCAGAAAGTGAACCATTTGATTAAAAAAATCAAAGCTCCCAATTTGTTGCTAACGTATGAAACAGTGAAATTTGCTTTTAGAATTGAAAAGGGTCTTTTGGGTTCAAGTAGAGTACAGGGTGTTGAGGTAAACTGGTTGTGAAAAAAAGGCTACCAACCATTTCTTGTCTGCCATTGTTCGTATATAAACGCCAAAAGAGAATACGCTTTCATATTCGAATATGCTGAAACCGCTGCTGCAACCAGCGCCTTTTGACTATCAATAGTTAAAGCCTGAAATGGTTACTTAACTATACAAGACTTATGCATGATTGCCTCGGTTAATGTGGTAAGTGGTTATTGGTAAATAAAAAAGTGATATTAATAGTGGGTCTAGATGAAAACCATTAAGAGATTGACCATATCAACATTTTGTAAAAATATTATAAAATAATTTGTGATTGTAGCATTACTCTTTTTCCTTTTTATTTGTTTATTTTTGTTTTTTAATTTTTTTTTGTGTGTTTTTCATAGCTTAAAAAAAGGTAAAAGTTAACTATGGTATAAAGGCATTAGTTTAGAGAATATTTTTTAAAATTTTATTATTAACAATTATTTTAAGGATATTCATTAATATGACCCTTTAAATAAATGGATTAAAAAAAAAACTATCATTAATTGGTATTTTCTATTTCAGTAATGTTATAGTCATAAAAATTTTCAAAACAAATTTTTACTAATTTTCATTTGACTTCACCTTTAATATCACTTTTTTTTTTTTTATTACTTTCCAGCTTATAATGTTTTTGGACACGTCACACAAACTCCCCAAAAAAAAATGGTGTAGTGAATCTCTTTATTCTCTTGGCTTTTGGAGGCTTGGAGCAAGGCTAAAATGTGTGAACTCCAATATATATAAATAGGAGCAAAGGCTCAAAAGCCCAAAAAGAGAAATAAAAAATCCAAGGGATAAAAATTGGAATTAACCCAATTACAAATGGGCCCCATATCCGTCTTATGTTATTGGGTTTTAAAACCGAATTCATCATAGAAGGTTTAAGTCAAACAAAATAACTGCAAAACTAAGAAATGGATTACAAGCCTCGTAAATAAGCCGGTCAAGCTCCATGATCCACAACTTGCACTTAACTCGGGCTAAATTACCCACAAAACTAAATGGGCTAAAATACCCATGGACAAGCTGGATTGATCTATCTAAGCCAGCCCAAACTACTGAATAACTCAGGTCCTCTTATTGGGTTAAATACCATATTTTACTACCTCATGGAAAAACCCAAGCCCATTACAACTTTGGAAACCCCCCAAAAAAAAAAAAAAAAAACCGATAGGTATGTTAGGTTAATTTTCATAACATTTTTCACCATAGTTAAATTGGAAAAAATCTTACCAATTATTATTAAAACCACATAAAAAATAATAATAATTCTTATTAAACCCACAATTGATATTACTTTTTTAACTACCAATAATAGCTTATTATCTCAACAATTTGTGATTATAAATATACTTTTTGATTTTAGCCTGATGGGCTTGGTAGCTCACTAGCTCCCAAAAAACCTACGATGAATCTCTTGCCTCCCGGCGCTAGGCTAAAATGGGTGAGCTCAAAATATGAATAGAAGAAAAGGCTCAAAAGCCCAAAAGGTAAAATGTGAAATAAACCCAATTTTAAATGGGTCACAAGTCCACATTATGTTATTGGGTTTTAAAACCGAATTAATCATAAAAGGCTTAAGCCGAGCTAAAGAACATGCAAAATTAAATGGGCTGAAAGACCCACAAGCAGGCTAGATTTTATGATTTGTTAAATGGGCTGAAAGACCCACAAGCAGACAAAGTTTAGTGAAATTTTGCAGCTAAACTTTGTCTTTATATAAATACCTACCAAGTTATGAAACCTTTTATTGGTGGAAAATTTTTAATTTAGCAAGGCTACATGACAAACATTGTAATTTTAATATAAGTGGTGGGGGCTTAATTAGATTAATTTCACAATTTCAAGAGTCTTGCAAGTTGCAACTCAACCAGCACTTTCTCATGTTTCTAACCGAAAAAAGGGTTGGAGATGTCTAAGAAAAATAATAATTAGATTGATTTCTTTCCTTGGCCTCTAAATAGATAGACAATATTACTATATTTAAATAATTTTTAGGGTGCAAAGATAATTTTATTGGTGGAATCTTTTTAAGTTACCAAGGTGCATGGCACAACATGGTAACTTTAATAAGTGGTGGGGTTTAATTAGATTAATCTATTTTCTTGTTTTATGAGTAGATTAATGTAGGGACACGATTTTTAACGACCCAAGGATGACGTTGGGCTCGTATGTAAAGGGCCCGAACAATACGATTTGTAGAGAGTGGGTTTGAAAAGGCTGGACTTTAGTCGTTGGGCAACGGTTTAGTCAGGATTTTCATGGAAGTCCATACGAAGGTGGATTTGGCCTGTATAGCTAAGCCTTACACGGATGTGGTTTGAAAGGTCTGGCTCCTCGGAATTAGTCCGAGGAGCAGTATCTTCTCACCATTCTTCCTCCTTTTTCCCCTTCCTTTTCCGGGGGCCCTTTCTTTTTAGCTCTCTTTTCCCTTTTATACTAGTATTCAATTCTCCTTCTTCATCTACGTGTCAGTTTCTCCTTGTTTGGGGCAATTACTCGTCCTATCAATCCTCACGTCAAAGTGGTTGGGAAAAGCTGGATAGCATGGTATGGGGTATGGGCTTGTCAGGTGCTGGGCTCCACGTTATGGTGTTGGCAGCTTTCTCGCTTGTACTGCTCTTGTACTGAGTTTGTCCTTTTCTTCAGGCGTTTTGTGAGGCGTTGAGCGTGAGGTTGTCCTCGGCTACATTCTTGGGCCATTAAGGGGTTCTCATCATACCTTCTCAGCAGTAGGGCTCCTCGGCTTGGGCTTTGGGCCCTTAATGTGAAGTGGGCCGGGATTTCAAATTTCAGGCCCCACAATTAACATATTCTCTATATTATTATTTAAGCGGGTTTCAACCTGTGGATTCTAAAACTTGAATGTCCAAAAATATTCTCAAATTGACTTCTTTAGAAATTTTAAATAATAGAGTTAAATAAGTAAAATTATTATTATTATTATTATTATTTATAGAAAGAAAACTACATTCAGAGATCTGTTGGCCACTTTTTGCTCATTTTTAAGCTTTTAGAAATTTTATAGCTGTAGACTAACATAATTCAGGGGTCATATCAAGATCCAAATCCAATTTTCACCCATTTAAGTTGATTTGAAACCAAGCAATGAAAAAATAATTCAAATATGGTTTTTAATGCACCAGCAACTCAACTTCTTACATCTAATCAAACTAAATTTGACATCCTAGCGCAAAAGAACATTTCAGAATCATACTAAGCAGGGAGTTATTGATACTTAGGTAGAAAAATGAGCAAAACATTATTGGAGCGCATTCCTATCTCTTTAGATTGTGTAAAAATTAAGCTCCACTTTTGTCTAGCATATTTTTTAAGCCAATTAACAGTCCTAAATGAAAACTTGGTTGATTTGGGAAAATATTACACTTCATGTATGGAATTTTTTTTTTTTTTTTTTTGAGAAACTTATGTATGGAAATATTGGGTGCTAATGTCTCTTTGTTTTGTATCTAATTTGCTGAATAATAATTTACAATTTGATTTCCTCTTGGTGCAGTAATGTCAGCAGCAGGGGAATTAAGGAAGCCACTAGTATTAGTGTATTACTATATTTAAATAATTTTTAAATGTTCTCAATAGTATATAATAAATGATTCAAAAACATAACTCAATGTACTACATTGGAGAATATAATACTTTATATATTAAGTTAGCAAGGTCGCATGACACAACATGGTACTTTTAAATTTTTAATTAGTGTTGGGGCTTAATTAGATTGATTTTACAGTGTTAAAAAGCTTTGTAATTCAATTATCACTTGGGGTTTCCAACCAAAATATTTAAAATTCAAATCTCCAGTCCTGATTGTAACTATTAAATTATATATATATATATATATATATTAATATTGATTTGTTTCTTGTTCTATGAGTAGATAACCAAAATTACTATATTTAATAAATTTTACAGTGCAAGGATAATTTTTATTGGTGGGATATTTTTTAGTTAGCAAGGACACATCACACGGCTCAATTAGATTGATTTCTTTCCTTATCCTCTAAGTAGATTAACAATATTACTTATTTAAATAATTTTCACAATACAAAAATAATTTTAAATTTTTTTTTAGAAAAAATAATTTTAAATGTAATAGTTATACATAACATCATTACTTTTCTATTTAAATTTTTAGAGACAAACACCATTATTACTATTATTAAAAAAAAAAAAATTGCTTTAGAGTAAGCATATTATACTTTATAATTACTGTGGAATTGGAATATACAATGCCCCTCAATAATAATTATTTTTTTATCAATAGGTAAAAATAGTAATTGGTTTTTAGTGTAGGCAAGACTCAAACTCAAATCCCTTATTCAAAGATAAACAATTATATCTATTGATTTAACTAAAACCCACGTCTCACTAAATTTATAATTAACTAGTAAAATAAAATATATCAAATTGACTTCAAATATAGACAATTTAATACAAACCCTAAGCTAGAGCCTAACAAATTAATATGTTGATAATTTAATACAAACCTAAGCCCAACAACATCATATGGTACAAAGGAAATATAGACTATTTTGGAGTAACCCAAGGAGATTGAGATCTTGCCAAGGTCTGGCTGAGGTTTTTCATGATAATTGATATTTCTTAATTTGATATATTTTTATATGTTATGCAAAGTTTTCCATTATAAGAGCATTAGCATTGGGGGTGTAAAAACACCCCTAGTTGCTATTTTAGCCACCAATAAGCCCAAAGTATGCTTCATCCGGGTAGGTATACCTAAAATATTTTTCCAACTATGAACAGTCAGATGGTGTATATGCAACCTACTATAACTGGAGGGTAAAACTAAAATATTATATTTAATTGTCTCTCTCATCCAACTATCTATTTTTTATTATTTCTTTCTTTCTCTTCACGCACTCTCCCTCACAAATCTACTCCTCACTTTTTATGCCTCCCTCCTCTCTGCTCCTCACCTTTTCTCCTCTCAATTCTTTCCACCTCCATCACACTCTCTATTGTCCACCTCCATCCGCTTCCCTTACCCTCATTCTCTCTCGCCTCCCTCTTTTTTCTCCGCCTCCCCTTCTCTTTTCTCCGCCTCCCTCACCCTTTATTCTCTCTCACCTTCTTTCGCCTCCCTCACCTACTTTTCTCACCAGATCAGACCACCAGCATATCACCCTAAGAAATCAATGAATATGGATTTACTGGTGGTTCATGGTGTTTCTCTGCTCACTAGTGGTTTTTTTTTTTTTTTTTGGTGGTTCATGGTGGATTTATGGATTTAGCGGTGGGTTTTCCGGTGGTGTTGATGGTGGATTTGTAGGTTTTTATGGGTTGGAGGTGGTGGTGGTGTGTGTATGGTATAGTGTGGTGAGGACCGTGGGTTGCTAGTTTTTTTTTTGGTGGGTTTACTGGTGGTGTTGATGGTGGATTTGTGGGTTTTTGTAGGTTGGATGTGGTGGTGGTGGCAACTGTGGGGTTGCTGCCATGGTAGATCGGCAGCTGCTTTGGTTTTGGGTGTTTTTTTTTTTTTTTTTGTTGGTGGTTGCTAGGGTGTGTGGTGGTGGTTGTTTGGGTGGGTCTTAGTGATGGTTGGGTTGGGATTGGTGGTTGGGTTTTAGTGGTGAGTTTTTTTGCTATGGGGTTTGATTTAGGGATGGGGATTGACTGTGGTGGTGTGGTGGTCGGTGGTGGCAATTTCATTTTTTGGGTAATTTTGGTGGTGGAGAATTGGTGTTTGTGGCTAAGTTTTGGTGGAAACTGGAAAGTGGTTGTGTGGGTTTACTAGAGAGAGAGACAGAAGGGAAGAAAAGAGAGAATGAATTGTTTATAATATTTAATGTTGTAGGTGATATTATTTTAATAAATTGTATGTAAAAATATAAACTAGAATGTTAGGTGAGTTGTAAAATGGAATTGTAAAATAGATAAAATAAGTTTTGAGGATGCAAAATAGAACTTTTTTGTATCCCCGGAAGCTAATGCTCTAATAAGTGATATCTTTAAAAATTTCCCCCTTTTCAAATATATATTTTTAATAATATCTATATAATCATTTGTGTTAACCCTATATTTCAGATTTTTTTATTAAAATATTTTTTTTGTAATAACTAGGCTGATATATCTTGATATTTGAACAAATGACAAATATTTTAAGATTGTGAGATCTTGTGAGATTTAAAACCATGTCTCTAACTTAGCTCTTATTCCTTGATTTGGGTTAAGCAAGGATAGGTTCCATCTACCCAAGTTTTATTCAACCTAAAGTGAACCATATTATTGATGGTCTAAGTTTCGGATTGTAAATGAATCGAGTTGTCCAAATTAATAGCTTGGGCTTGCCTTGGGGGTGAGAAAAAAAATTGTTTATATTCGTTTATTTAGCAAATAACACAAACTCAAGCTTAAGTTTAGGCTCAACTATTGAACAAGCTAAATTCAAACTTAATTATGCAATCATTAACAAGTTTGTGAGTATGAGACTCAATTAAAGTATATATATACATATATAATATTATATGTTTATATATTTAAATGTTTAAATATATTTATATGGGCTCGAGGTTTGATTTTGTGAGTTTATAAATAAATTTATAAGATATCAAATTGTTATTCATAATTTTTTGATAATATAAATAAACAATTTTGTAGTAAAATTAAATACAATTTTTTAACAATACCAAGTTGATGAATCTAATTTTTAGAATTTCATAAAATAAGATCATTCTATCTAATTAACTCAAAAAATATCATTTTAACTATAATTTAATTATTGATTATTCTCATAGATTTGTAAATGGGTAAACAAAAATTTAGTCGCACTACTTATTATATAGGAAAGAATAAGTTAATTAAGTAACTTGTGAACATCTTATCAAATTTGGTAATGAGCTTGAACTCAAATATCTTAGGCTTACTTTAATTCAACTTGGCTTAGATCATTTAGGCTATATAACTTAGTTTTCAAGATTCAGAAGGGAGGAAAAAAAAGATTTACTTGAATATAACTATTGTATTTTTGTATAGGGTAAAATCTGGGTGCACTACATTAGGTTACCCAATACAATTAAGATACATAACTATAACGTATTAATTATTATTGAAAAAAATAGCATTTTTTGTACCTCATTAGTCAATACAACCATGCATTTTAATTGGGAAATTTATTGTACTGCATTTAAAGTGTTGTACTTAAGTTTTATTATTTGTACAATATCTTCTTCCTTGGCATTAAAAATATTTGAATTAATAAAAAAATACAATTTGGTGCCAATCACTTTGTAATGTATGTCGTGAGTATTGTACCATACCCAAAATGCTTTTGGTAGTTTTATTTATACTAAAGACATTCTATAAGTTTACAAAACCAGTATGTGCCTATTTGAAGATCATCCCCAAGACCCTAAGAGCATCTACATCAATCAATACAAAATTGAAAAAAAATAAAAAAAGATATCAATTTTACACATTTAACCTCCAAATCACTCATATCGCTAAAAAATGTGTAAATTTGTAAAGTTGCTACAATAACTATATAAATTTACAAAGACATTATTTACTTTGCATATAATTTTTTTATTCTTCCTTTACATATCTAGGGACTGAAGAAAGAGAGTGCATGGTGGTTATTGTGTGTGAAAAAAGACAATAAAAATATTAATAAAAATTGATATTTTAATGTAATGTAATGTAAAATAGATAATTTCATGGTTTTAATAACCAGACTAGATTGACCGGTCTTACTAGTTGAACTGGAAATCGGCCACCAGTCCAGTCCGAAAAAAACCCCAATAACCCGTCAAAATCAGTCATAAACCAAGTTAAACCAAGAACCAAAGGTAAATCCAGTTTTATCTCGGTCTGGTTTTTAAAACCATGGATAATCTAATGTGGAGTTTTAAAAAAAATAAGTTTTTAAAATAGAAAAAATAAATTCTTATGCTAACATAGTTTTCATATACAAAAACTATAAGGTGAATACTTTTAACATAGTTGATGATGTGAAAAATTAGCAGTTGAGATCCTTGTCTTAGTGGATGGATGATCTCATGGTCGGTCATGTCTCCGATGTAAACCTGCAAAAAAGCTTTGGAAAGGAATGGAATGCATCGGTGTGATGTTTGCAAAAAACACTCCAATACTTAAGTCAGAAAGTTGTTTAGAGAGAAATTGACTTGAAGTGATTTTTTGATGAGTATTTGTATATACCTTTGGATTTTGTTATTCTTTTCTTTTATAGTTCTTTCTAGCCTTAATGAACAATTGAATGTCTGTATTTATGTCCAATGGCTAGTATATTATCAATGAGAGCTTTGAAGTGCACAGCTCACTTGTTACTATTGCTCCATCTATTACGTTTCCTCATCAATACGCGTAATAAATATGTAACACTTGTTTTGATTGTCATTAATGGGAATGACAATCCCATATTATTTTTTGACTGATCAATTGTTTTCATATACAAAAACATGGGCATGACTTATGAGACACAAAAATTCTGTCTTGTTGCAAGCTTCTAAATTTTTTGCCAACCCATCATTGGCTTCATGGTAGGCGTGAAGCGGAAGGACGATCGATAAAGCACCTTAAATCGTCAAGTAATAAAGAAACAAGATTCTACCGTACCCAATAATTAATAATGAGAGACATCGGGGAAGAAAGTAAGCAGACGTGAATGAAGACCTCGAATCTAACTACAGCACATCACTCATCAATATCATCATATGCATTAAAGTTAACCCAAGTTTTCCAAATTAGTGGGGATCAGAACCTTGCACGTGCAAAAACGACTGGGGCAACACTACCTAGAGTTGATTATAGCCCATGGTTTTTATTTCGTAGACTCAAAATTGGAAAAAAAAAAAAAAATCCTCATTGCTTTTGTCTTTAAGTTTATAAATTTTAAAATATTACCGGTTGTTAATTTTTTTTAAAGAGTTTTAATCTATGACATCCACTCTTGATGATAATTTTTTATCATCAAACTAAGACACCAATCAATTTTTAGCATAGACGAAAATTAAACCTTAAATCTTTTATTCAACATAAAAAACTTTATCAGTTGAATAAACTAAAACCAAATACTAGTTGTTAATACTTAATTAATATGTACGGTTTTTCAGTTTAAACCAATCTTAAAATACTATTGTCCAGTCCATACCATATGTGCACCTAAAGGCTAGATGTTTATGGAGAATTATTTATATTTAAATATTTATTAAGGAATAAAAAGCTATTCATATCTATATAAAAAAAAAAATCCAAATCAACGAATTGGCCTAAAATAAATATAGGAGTATAACATAATTAAATTAGAATTTATTTAGAAATATATTAATACTACCTAATTTAATTAGGATTTGTTTAGTTCTTGGTTGCATTAATTTAATAAAACAGTTATTTTTAATTAACTTTAATTAATAGTAAATTAACAAAAATTAAAAACATGTATTATAATGAGAGTAGGAAATATATGGACCTTCAACAACTTAAATGACAGCATAAAATCAACCAAAAAAATCAAAGACATTTATTTTATTATAATAATAGCAATATTTATTCTCAAAAAAAAAAAAAAGCAATATTATTATGAGGCATTACTTTGTGAGAAATATGAGCTATGTACCCTCTTTTGTTTTTTTAGGTAAGAGTTTAACTAATTAAACAATAACACGATAACGCTTTTTAAGGTTGAACGAATTACGCGGTCCGGTCAATTCTCAATTTTATTCAATATTAAATTAAAAGTAGTATTTATTATATATACCTTATTACACACATATTGTTACCCACCTAGTTTTTGAAATTGTGTCAAAATATGAGTGTGTAACTAGGTAGGTGTGTGTAACCATTTTTTTAAATATAAAGATAAGCTAAAGTATGAAGGAAATGACAGAGAACATGCGCGCAAAGACAATTACAGAGAGGTTGAGAAAGTTAAATACTTTTAATATAGGTTAGTTGTATATTAATTATAAGATAAGTCACTCAAACTTCATGGAAATTGCCAATTTTCATGATAGATCAATGAAGAAGACAGCTAGATTCTCCAAGGTTAAGTTGACTGTTCACCAACTTGCAGTAAAATTAGATTATTTATAGTGGTGAAAATCAAGTTCGTTAAGGCGATTGTTTCACTGTAAGGATTTTTTTTTTTTTTTTTTTGGGGTAACGACTTTTGAAAAGAGATAGCGTTCCAAAAACAATTTCTTTTATGACGACTTTGCCTGACGTAAGGTTGACAATTATTGCTTTGATAAGTATTATTACTAGTCGCTAACCCGTGCGATGCACAGAATAGTCATACAAAAATTTTAAATTTTTGTTTTGTTTAAAGTTATGATCAATTGAAAATAAAAGTTACAATTTAATAGGAAAAAAATTCTAATACCAATAATACATGATATGTCCAACACCAATAATAATTTGGTATTCTTTGCTATCTGTAATAATTTGTTATACCTAAAATTTATGCTAAACATGAAATTAATAATTATTCCCAATACTTAAAAATCATATGCAATAGGAATAATATTTAAAAAAAAAAAAAAAAAAAACTAAAGGAATTGTTAACAAACCTAGAGTGGTAGTAATAAAGTTTGCAGTTGTTTATCTAAAAATGAGAGTAGGACCTCCATAATAAGTATTGTTAAGTTATTAATTTTTTTGAGAGATAAGTTATTAATATGTAATAGAAAATAATGTAGATAATCTAATATAACTCAACTTATTTAATAATTTCAAAAAAGTATATCAAAACCACTGAAAAGTAAGTGACATGAGGTTCGGAAAGTAGTTGGTAAAAAAAAAGTTTTAAATTCCTTATACTTTCCAAATTGCTCAAGTCCATTCCGTTTTTCCCTTCTATTTTTTTTTTGTTCTATTTTTTTTTCCTTCTCTTCCGTTTTCAAATTCTCTCATCTTTACCACTTTGGAGTTTATTTTATTCTATTTTTTTTGTTTTTTTTAACATCTACCATCCAAAAAAAAGTTTTAATTTCCTCATACTTTTCAAATTGCTCAACGGCACAAGTACATTCCGTTTCTCCCTTCTTTTTCTTCTAATTTTTTTTTCTTCTCCACCTTTTTCAAACTCTCTCATTTTTATCTCTTTGTTAATTTTTTTACTTCAATCTTGAATTGCTCTCATCCACACATTTATTCATTTTACTTCAGAATGCCTTATCTTTTATTTTCCCAATCCTACACAACAACATGTTATTTTTTTACAAAAAATCTTGCAGAACTATTGCGTTTTCACCATGCTCCTTTCTTTTTCTTTTTATTATTTTATTTTATTTTATTTTGTCAAAATATTTTGCAGAAGCATTCATGTCAACATTTTATAGATTTCATGGTGGAGATAAGGTGCTGTTCAGGTCTTTTTTTAAAAAAAAAAAAAAAAAAAAAACGAATCTTTCAATGTATCTGTTGGTTTGGGGCTTAAGATGGGCGTAATTTGGCAATTTCATTTAGTGGATTTTTTCCTTAATAAAATCAATTGATTTTCTTAAGTCATTAGTTGATGATTTTCACTTATTTCTATGAGTTTTTGATACAAATACTATACTACTTGATATATCCTATTGTCACCCCCATAATTCACCTGTAGTCTTAATTTGTACCCAATTTTTCTTTACCATACATATGAGAAAAGGTATCTAACCTTTAAAGTTGATTTGGCGGCGCTTTGCTGGCTGGCATCACCGAAAAGAGAAGTCCTATTGCAAATAAGAGAAAAAAACTTTTCTGGATAAATTTGTTTCAAAATTTTCAACAGGAAATAAATTTTGGAGAGAGGGAGAGAGAGGGGGAAAGAAGTTCGTAGAGAGAGATATAAAAAATATTGTATATTTATAACTACTGCCCAAGAGAGTGAAACATTGTGTCTAAAGTTATAGGCAATTGGTTATTTTTTTATAAAGTTTAGCAGGAAAAGAGCCAAAGAAAAAGAAAAAGAAGAAAATAAATACAGATAACCGAACAACTACCAAACTAATAAAATCAAAACGTTTGGCATAAACCACCAAACGAAAAGGTAGTTTTTTGTTTGAGTTCTTAAAATGTTAACGTGGCATTTATTTACGTAGCTACATGACGCAATGAGGTAAGGTCAACAAAAAGTCAAACGTTTCGACTATTAGTTATTATATAGATTACCATATAACTTTTGACTCCTAAATTTTGTTACCTTGTAGTCAAAACATACACACAAAAAAAGAAAAACTTTGAAATCTCGGAAAGGAAAGAAAATATTTATAACTTTTCCCTTGTTAAAAGATTAGTACTCTGTTTGTTTTGAAGCAAAATATTTTTTGAAAAATGTTTTCCTATTATAAGTGTTTATTTGTAGGTAAAATATAGTCAAACTTGTTAAATATTTTTTGTTGATTATAAAATCCTTTATAAAAAGTGTAAAATATTTTACTTTTGAAAGTTTGGTAAAACAAAAGATACAACAAATTTTACATTGTCAATAACACGTTATTAGAATAATAAGAAAAAAATTGTGTTAGTTGTGAATCCAATAGAAGACAAACTTCTTTTAGGAAAAAGGGAGAAGAAAGAAAATGTTAGTAATTTGAAGTAAGGTTTTCAGATCCGGACCGTTCATTGAACCGTAAAAGGAAGAGGTTCAAGGTTTTTGAGGTCGAACTGAGATCGAACCGAGGTCAAACCGTGATGATGTCATAATTAATTTAATAATTAATTAAAGCCTAAATATAGATATTAAATTTATAAAACTAGCAGAATTGACAATATATCTATATATGTGAGGGAAATTTAATGATTTTCAAGCATATATTTAATAATTAAATAAGAAAGTTAATAAAATAAAATAATAACCATGCATGAAAATATTAAAATTTATAATTAATTTTTGAAGTAAAGCTGAATATCTTTGAAGTATTTTAATTATAATTTTTTTTTAATTCCTTGTAAGAGATGGATAATTTAATTAAATAAAATAAAATTGTGTTAGGTTTTTTTTTTTTTTTAAAATTGCTAAGGGGTTGGACCGCACGGTTTTCATCGGTTTGTGCAGTCCAACCCCGATTTTAGCGGTTCACGGAATTAACAAAAAATCCGATTCTTTATGCTTAAAAAATCGGTTTTCATCTCGGTTTTCGGTTTTCACGGTCCGGCCTCCCGGTCTAGTCCGGTTCTGAAAACTATGATTTGAAGTGCACAAAAGGTGTAAAACTCAAATGTGGTTGAATGGGATCTTTTGGCTCTTCTTTATACTCTATTGACATAATATGCTTGTATAAAATATCAAATGTCTTATAATTTAATGGTACAATCTATCTCTTTTATTAAGAGGAAAAGAAAAAAGAAAAAGAAAAAAGCTATCTCTTTTATTAGAAGAATCACATAAAAAATTAAATAAATAAAAATAAGACTTTTGATAATTCAAGGTCATCGATGCTACAAGCCTATGAATACAAACTCACCCATAACATTGACTAATGACCATGGGTCAATGAAGGAGACATACCATTTTTTTTTTAAATTTTATTATTTTAACCGTACCTTTCTCCACCTAATTAGAGCATCAATTTTCAAAGAGTTGTAAAACTCCGAATATGCTAAATTTTAGCATCAAATCGATAAAAAACATACATTACTGAGTTGTAATTGTAAAAAAATTTACAATTGAGCTACAGTATCATCTTAAATTTACTATGATACTGTAGCAACCTTAAACTTATAACTGAGTTGCAATGGCATGGTTGTTGCTAAGCTGTGGTGTGGTCTTGAGGTGCGGTGGTGTAGTCTTATTTGGATAC
Source organism: Quercus robur (assembly GCF_932294415.1). Taxonomy (NCBI): domain Eukaryota; kingdom Viridiplantae; phylum Streptophyta; class Magnoliopsida; order Fagales; family Fagaceae; genus Quercus; species Quercus robur. The sequence continues at coordinate 10,178,448 of NC_065538.1, read as the reverse complement.
CATTGTCGTTCCTATAATTAGATCTTTTTGTGTGTGCATTGTCTCATATTTGTCCGAGTTCTAGATAGGGGTGGCAATTCATATTCACATGTCGGGTTCGAGACGTGTCGACTAATGAGTATTCAACTATATGGGTGTAGGGGCCTTTTTTGCGTATTGTATGTTGGGCTGGGCTGCCTCTTGCAGTAATGGGCCCGAATGTTTCTAAGTAAGGGAGTTGGGACCGGTCCAACTGTAACTCAACTTGGGCCGGTTTGTGCACAAACTATTCCTTGTCTGTCAGGAGTAGCCTTACAGCAAGCAGAACTGTTTCAGATGAGTTACCGTAGGCAGATATAATAATAATAACAAAACAGAGTATTTTGACTATTTAATAAAAAATGGCCAAGTAATCCCTACTTATAAAACATGATTACAGTCGTGATAATGTCATTTACAGAGAAAGTAAAGGAGAAAGAAAATAATATGAACTAATCAAGAACGGGCATAAAGTCAAGTTTTAAATTTGGTCCGCAGAAGCAAAACTAAAGAGGGGAGAACGCCTCCTCTTAATGCAAATAATCTCCCAGGAAAAGATCCTGCCGTGGGGATTAATGGCTTTGAGGGAGTCGGACCTGAATGGTTAATGCCCAAAAGGAATCCTTGTTATGTTTTGGAAGAGAGCAGGATTTGAAGGGGGAGAGAGGGAAATCGACCTACTGGTGCATGCCTATTGTGTTATCTCTCTTTTTTCCTCAATTTCCTCTCTTATTTTCTCTATTTTCTCTCTTATCTTTTTTTCTTTTCTTTCTCTTGTTTTCTTTTACTCTGCTTTATTTTTACTCCGTGAATGCCCTCTGTTTTTTGATCCCGTTTTCAAGGCACGGCAAAGGTCCTTTTATAGTGCCTGCCGTGACCAGTTTTTTACCACTTTGCCCTTTAACCGCCTTTGTCTGGTCTAGGCGTACTTGCCGACCACCAAAGGGTTCGTCTGTGTGCCACTCACCCTTGCCAGACAAAGGCAGGTTTGTTTCATTCGTCAGTCCACCGTAGCACTCTTACTGTTGTGAAATTTTAAAATACTCGCAAGTGTACGAACCGTACCGAAGTATAGTTGGACAAGAACGAGGTCGAACCCACAGAGACTTGTATGAATGTAGGAAAATTAATTAAACCTTAACCAAATTAATCCTAATCTAGTTTAAATAAAAATTGGTTGGTTGCAATAAAATAAACTAAGCAAATAATAAAATTAAGCAAATAATTAAACTAAGAAAAAGATATAAAGTAATAAAAAGATGTAAACAATCAAGAGAAAGGAATTAAGGTTTTGGAATCCGCCTTGTAAGTCATATCAGTATATATTTATGATCATTAATTTTTCCTAACCACTGCATGATAATCTAGAAGTCAATCTTGCTATCATGGAAAATATCATCATTAAAATCCTTATTTTAAAAATCAAAAGCATGTTCTTCTTCGCTTCTTAAGTATAAAATCAAATCATCAATTGTATCCGTAGCCAAACAAATCACAAGATATATCCAATTCTAAAAATCAAATCATAAATTGTATCCATTGACAGACAAATCACAAGTGATATCCAATTTTATAATCAAGAATTAATAAACCAAGCATTCAACTAATTAAGACAAATCCTAAATCATGAGAAAAACATGATTGAACTCATATCTAGAATCTCATCTTAGGCAATTGATATGAAGCAAGAACAATTTAAATCATTAAAGAACAACTATTGTGGGAAAAATCAAATCACATAAATATTATTGATAATCCTTAACAAGGTTTCATCTTCAACCCTAATTATAAATTTAGCTACTCATAGTAATTGAAAGAAAACACAAAAATAAAATACTAAACATTAAACTAGACAAATAAAATAAAACTAACTGTCATGGAAGAAAACCGAAGAAGAAGCCGCACTCTCTATACATTCAGCCCTCAGCCCTAGCACTAGCCTCCGCCTCCGCCTCAGCCTCTATGAATTTTGCCCTAAAGAGCCCTTAAATAGGTCAAGGAATCCTATTACAAGTTGAATTCTCGTTTGAAGAAAATCCCAGATTTTTAGGCTTCACTTAACCGACTATTTTGGCCCATTTAACGTCAGAATTTGGACTTTTGGTAAACTACAAAGTTGTAGTCCTTTAAGTTATCGTTCCAGCCCAACTTGAATCATCTCAATTGGACATTTGAGCCGAAAGTTATGCCAAAAATACTAACTGATGTGCAGTCTTGAATCCTAATCCGAATTGGACTTGGATTTGGTGCATATTTCCTTTGATTCCTTGCTCCAATTGGACTTAAATTTAATTGGGTTGGTCTTTTTTTTTGAATTCATGCCTGGCTGAATGTAAGTTGGCTTGATTCAATTGGCCTAGCCTCACTTTGCTTGTAAAGTCCTTGTTACCTACAACACAAAGATATTATATAATCAGTCACAAAATAACATAAAAATAAGGCTAAATATGTAGATATGTGAGTACTTTATTGTATATATTTCATGCACATCACTTACCTGCCACGGCATAAATGCTTTCTCTCTCTTTCCCTCAAGGCATGCACCTAACGATTCTCCCCTCAACCTTGTCTCTTTTGGGTGGTTTGTCATCCCAACAGGACGTACCTCCCAAAAGAGCTTGGGCAAGAGCTGCAAAATAGGTCTTTTCCCCTCTCCCCACCACCAAACCATACCCCTTTTACCTCTTACCTCTGGCCCATGACCCCACCACGTCCCATATTGGCTGGGTACAGGCTGGTGGTGCTTGGGCCTTGCGCGTACTTTCCTTTCAGATATGTCCAAAAAATATGTCTGCTGCTCATGCGTTTGCCGTGATCTGGAGGCTCGCCGTTTGTGTTTTTTGACCTCTTATGTGGGTTTTTCTTTATTTTCCTACTCCATTTAAGAGCTGGACTTTGTCTGATGATGGGCCTTACATTTCTTTGGCCCACTCTTGGTTTTCTTTATTTCTTGCAATGTTGTACTGTTATTCCTGCCGTAATAACTTAATTCTGCTGGACCTCTTTTGAGTCAGCTGTTTATTCCTTCTCTTAATGACTTGTCATGGCCACTATTTTGCTTTTACTTATGGGCTCCTATGTCCCTTTGGGTATCCACGGCTCGTTTGCTTTCTTTGGGTTTCCTCGGCCCATTTGCTAATTCCACACTCCCATGGGCTTTTTACTAACTTCATTGGGCTTCCCTGACCCAGTAACCTTATTCTCATCCTTGGGATTCATGGGTCTGCCATAAACCCCTTACTCTCTTAGTTTGCATTGTCTTGGGCTTACGGCGGCCCTTCCTCGCTTTTCTACCTCATACACTGCTCATGGGATGCTACTTCTTTCTTTCCGGGCTTCTTTGAGCCCACTTGCATCTTCAAGACCCATTTGTTTATTTCTTGGGCCTATGATCCATTATTCCTGCCACTTGGGCCTAATAGTTTTTTGCTCTCTATTTTGTCAATTCCTTGTTGCCCTTATTATTGGGCTTTCTTTCTTTCTGCCTGGGCTCTCACAAATGGCCCTCAACAATGGGTCAACCCTAACCCGACACGTTTATTAAAAGGGTCAAGATTTCTTAACCCTAACACAACCTGTTTATTAAACGAGCTAGTCTTGTCAACCCATTTATCATATTTTCTCAAAGTGAAAAAAACATACAAATTTTAGTATTAACCAATTTTATCTAAATTATGAAAAAAAAAATTTAATATAAAATTGGGAACTAACAAGTAAATACATCACAAATAATCATTTAAAATTAGAACATATCTCAAATCACAAATAATCAATCACAATATGTTAAAGAAAATAAACCACAACAACTAATAAGTTTATATACTTAGTTTTGAAGAGTATATTGGTAAAATATCATTTAATTAAACGGGTCAAACGAATTCCATAGATTGGACACTAATCCGACCCATTTATTAAACGGGTTATTCGTGCCAACCCAAATATAACACGAACATATTAAGTTTCAATCCATAACCTGTTAATTTCATGTCAAGTCGTGTCGTGTTTGCAGGTCGTGTCAAATTTTACCACTCCTAGTTCTAGAGAAGTAATATTGTCTGAGTTCGCAGTTGGATAGTTGTCGTTGTAGTTGTGTTTTCTATACAAGTATAAACATCAATGTAAATATGGTTACGGTCTTTTGGGATCACTACATCTCCATTGGCAACGACATTTGAGACCTTGTTCTTAACAATCTGATTTTAACTATTCTTTCAGTTTCGTTTTTTTGTTTGTTGGTTTTTCCCTGATTTTGGGCCCTCAAAAGTACCTTAGCATATTGAAAAGCATATCAATTGTCTCTATTTGCTGGTTGACATTACTGATCAGAAACGACTTTTCATCAACTTTCTATTAACCTTTTTATTTGAAATTTTTCTATGCAGAGATTTTGAAGAAGTTTGTCATTTTTGTCTGCCTTGATTTAATAGAAAATTAAATTTGTTGAATGTGGTTTGGGTTTTGAGTTTTATTTGAGATTTGGGATTTATTTGGGCATTCGCTTTGAGTTTCTGTTTCGGTAATAGGTTTTGCTTGAGTATTATGTTTGGGTTTGAATCGGCAACTGTGCCGGTGGGTGGTACGAGATGGTTGAGAGAAAGAAAGAGAGAGACAGAGGAAGGGAGACAAAAATTAGAGAGAGGAGAGAAATGGGAGAGAATAGAGATGGTTTTGGAATATATTATTTTATTGTATAAATATATTATTTTAATGTGTTATTGATAAAATAAAAGTTGAGATGTTGGGTGTATTGTAAAATGATATAGGGTCTGTTTGAGATCTGCTTATTTTGTTGAAACTAAAATTTTTTTGCTGAAAATACTGTAAATAAAAGTAAAAGTTAGTTGAAATAATACAGTGGAGCTTATGAATAGTAAAATAAGCTAATTTTTTAATGTTTGGATATTGCTTATTGCTAAAAGCAAAAAACTAAAAATACTGTAGTAAAATAATTTTTAAATATATGAATAGTGTTATGAGACCCAGTTTTAATAAAAATTTTGCTGAAAAAGTACTTGTGGGCCGGTGGGACCCACTGATTTTGACGCAAAAGCAACTGAAAGTAAGTTTCAGCTCTATCCAAACTCACGCATAGTATAATAGATAAAATAGCTTTTGAGACGGTAAAATGTGATATTTTTTAGAAACTGGATGCTAATGCTTTAACAACTGTGTGTGTGTGTATATATATATATATATATAGCTAACTTAAAATAAATAAATAAAATAAAATAAAACTGCATATAGCTTCCAATTAACAATTAATAATATATGTTGCATTTTTAACCTCGAGATGCTTCTTGTCCTCATTTTATTTATTTATTGAAGCAACATTAATCAATTTAGAAAACTAGTGTTGACTTTTTGGCTCTCTCGATGCAAAGTCTATAAACGTATTTTCCTTGATATACCCTCTCTCCCAAGAATATTATGCTTTCTCTTTGAACCTTTCACGTCTTAGTTACTTTGTCCGATCCCGATAAATGATTATACAGTATGTTGAATCTCATCAGAAGTTGACTAAGATATCTAGGGGTCAAGTATTGCAATGCCAATCATATCATGCTGTGAATCTTATCAAACCTCTTGCTTATACGCCATCATGTATACAGTATAGTTAGTTTCCTCTTATATAAGTAGTCAGCTTTCTATCTATATCCTCATTCCCAAGAAATCCACCATGGCTGTATCTTCTAAATGTCTGTTGCTCTTCATCTCCCTCCTCCTTGGCTATGGTGTTCTTCAGCTTGAGGCTACTGCAGATAGTCAACCTTACAGAACTTCTTATCACTTTCAACCTCCCAAAAATTGGATGAATGGTATGATTTGTTGATTTTCTTTCTTGAATTTTGTCATTATTTGTTATTTTATATAGCTCTAACGGTGTGTTTTTTGTTTTTGCATCTTTGATTTTATCAATGTGACCTGTTGTGATTGTGAATTGGACAAATGGGTATCTTTGGATGCACAGATCCTAATGGTATGTTCTTTCGAGTCATGTTCTCATTTCACAATTACAATGTTTCCGGCTTCATTAGTTTCTTTCATTTCTTTTTTATTTTTTATTTTTAGGATTTGTTTAGATACCGCTTATTGCTGAAAACTGAAAACTTATTACTGAAAACACTGTAACAAAATAATTTTTAAACGTGTGAATAGTACCGTGAGACCCAGTTTTAAAATAAAATTTCTATTTTTCTGTACTTGCGGATCCTGTGAACAGTGCATGGAACCCAAGGAAATGAAACGCAAACGCACAAAACACCACTCCTACCGCCATCCAAACTCACACTTAATATTCAACTTTAAAAGTAGTGATGTCCAGAGTTATAGCTTTTGACACTTTCTAGTTTTTTCAAATGGAAATATCAATGGTTCAAATCTCTCTACCACCCGTTGTCAAATTATCCCAAAAACAACTTTAAAAGTAGTGATAGATCAGGTATAACTTTTAATTAAATGTTACAAAACTTGTAACTTTTTATGTAATTCATGTTTTATGGATTTTATGTTTACTTTACTTGTATGCATGTTAAATTTCATATTAATTAGACTTTATTTATTATTGGAATGAATCAATTATTAATTTTTTATTATCTTGAAATTTTGCAAGTATTGAGAGTATAATGATAAAATATAAATAACAATTGATTTATCAAAATTCACATTTAATAAAAACATACTAAATGATGCAAAATTAACAAAGACAAAGTTTGACAATAAACTCAATTTATTTTTAGAAGATTAAAGATCAATAACTATGTCATTAATCAAATATTTAAATTTTAAGTTTTTGTAATCTAAAATTACTTATGAAAAATAAGTTTATACACCTAATAGTAAATAATATCTGATTGACATGAAATTTGACATGCATGATTGACATGCATGATAAAAATATAAAAAACATGTAGTTTAACGGTTAAATTTTCAAAATATGTAGCAATATTAATTTTTTTAGTAGGACTTGTAGCCATAAGTTATAGCCAAATTTATAGCTAAACTTTTTTTAATTAACAAAAACGACACCAAATGAATCTTGAATCCATCTCTAAAAAGTGGTAGATATTTTTTTTTAGTAAGAAAACTTAGAAAATAATACAGGCGAATTAAACATGGGGCAAAATCCAATAGTAAATAATATCTGATTGACATGAAATTTGACATTCATGATAAGAATCTAGAAAACATGTAATTTAACGGTTAAATTTTCAAAATATGTAGCAATATTAATTTTTTTAGTAGGACTTGTGGCCATAAGCTATAGCCAAGTTTATAGCTAAACTTTTTTTAATTAACAAAAATGACACCAAATGAATCTTGAATCCATCTCTAAAAAGTGGTAGATATTTTTTTTAGTAAGAAAACTTAGAAAATAATACTGGAGAATTAAACATGGGGTAGAATCCAATCTAAAGGGTTAAACTTTAATTATATTTCAACAATGTTAATAGGATTAAAAAAAAAGTGTACAACGTCACAGAAATGGATGTATTGGACACAATTTCTTTTCTTCTTCTTCTTCTTGTTTGTGTGTGGGATAAGTAGAGTCTAAATGTTTCAAGGGCTGCCTGCAATTCATCCTTTTAGATTATAATCAACTAAATCAAGGATTTTTTTTTTTCCAAAAGGGTGAGCCAGGTCGCAATCTCAAGGAAATGTAATTTATAAATGTCAGTCATACAAACACAGGGATTAATTGATAGTTTAGGTCATTATGGTTACCGATTATGTAATCTACCTAGTATGGTAGTGTGTTAATGTGTTATATGTGGATCTTCTTGCAGGGCCAATGTTATATAAGGGAATTTACCATCTATTCTTTCAATATAATCCCAAAGGCGCAGTTCGGGGCAACAAAGTTTGGGGCCACTCTACATCAATGGATCTTGTGAATTGGACCCCACATGAAGCCGCCATCTATCCATCACAACAATCTGATATCAGCGGCTGCTGGTCGGGTTCCGCCACGATCCTCCCTGAGGGTCAACCTGTCATTCTATACACCGGAATAAACCCTAACAACCACCAAGTCCAGAACTTGGCCATGCCCAAAAACCTTTCTGATCCATTCCTTAGGGAATGGGTTAAGTCCCAAGATAACCCACTAATGGCCCCTAATTCCTATAACGAAATCAATTCATCCTCATTCAGAGACCCAACCACTGGTTGGCTAGGCCGTGATGGGTATTGGAGAGTAATCATTGGGAGCAAAATTAACCAAAAAGGATTAGCAATTTTATAAGAGCAAAGATTTTGTTCATTGGGAAGAAGCTAAAAAACCACTTTACTCGTCCAAAAAATCAGGTATGTGGGAGTGTCCAGATTTTTATCCAGTTTTGATCAAAAGCCCACTTGGTATTGACACATCAATTGATGGTCCCAATACTAAACATGTGCTCAAGGTGAGCTTAGATGATACAAAACATGATTACTACAAGATTGGAAGTTATAACCAAGATAAGGATATCTTTATTCCGGATAATGGTCCGTTCCATAAAAACTCTAGATTGAGATATGATTATGGAAAATTTTATGCCTCAAAGACTTTCTTCGAAGGAAACTCAAAGCACAGAAGGATCTTATGGGGCTGGGTTAATGAATCTTCAGGTGTAGAGGATGATATCAAGAAGGGATGGTCTGGAGTTCAAGTAATTTTAGCTCTACATAATTGCTTTATTAAATTTCAAGTTCCATTAGAAAATTAATTGGTTTGGACTAAGCCTACCAAATTAGCATATTAACTTATTTGTTAATGTACAACTTTCTAAAGTTTTATATTTTTTTATAAGTGTAATTATACTTTTTTCAATTTTAAACAAATAAGTTTTTTCAGCAAAAAGCACGCCTAGTTTAAAGAAATGTTTGAATTTAATTTGCTAGTTTTGAAACAACACTAAAAATAATTATCTATTTACGTGTATAGGTCCATTGGACTTTCGGCTCACTTTAGGTTTTTTTTACCACACACTGTGTCTCTTATATAAAGGCGTTTTGTGTAAAATTTATTCTCAAGAACTATAATGTACTCATTATAATTATTATTCAGTATTTGAATTTCGAACATTCTTAAATTAAAAAAAAAAAAAAAGTTATACAAATGATCTCTGTGACACATTTTGCAGGCAATTCCAAGGAGTATTTGGCTCGATAATTCTGGAAAACAATTGGGTGCAATGGCCAATAAAAGAAATCGAAAAGCTGCGTTTAACAGAGATCAACTTGCCTAAGCAAGTGCTTAAGGGAGGATCAGTCCTTGAAGTTTCTGGTTTCACTGCAGCACAGGTGATTCTCTTTTAAAAATAATTCAGCAGTGCGATTTTGCCACATTTCATAGTACAAAGCAAAAATAAATTGTTAAACTAGCTTATATATTCTAAAACAAGTACTATTTTTTTCATATCTTTCATAATCTTTTACAGGCAGATGTGATTATTACATTTGAGATAACTGAGCTCAGTAAAGCTGAAGTGCTGGATCCAAGTTGGACCGACCCACAATTGCTTTGTAGCCGAAAGGGTGGTATTGGGCCATTTGGTCTACTAGTATTGGCTTCAAAGGGCCTGCAAGAATATACAGCAGTGTTTTATAGAATTTTTAAAAGCCACAGCAAATATGTGGTGCTTATGTGCAGTGACCAAAGCAGGTCTCTCTCTCTCTTGCCAAACTTCAAACTTTTTTTTAAACTCATTTTTTGGGTTCTTATGGGGTGTTAATTGTCGACAGATCTTCCTTGAATAATGAAAATGATGAGACCACATATGGGGCTTTTGTGGATGTGGACCCTGTTCATGAGAAGCTGTCACTCAGAAGCTTGGTGAGTTGCTATATATAAAACCAAAGAAAACGTTTAAAAAACATAAAGTTACATAATCATGTTGTCTTTTTTTTTTAGTTGGCGGCGAAAATAATCATGTTGCCTACACATTGCACATTTGCATTCATGGGAAACTTAAGAACCGCAGCATTTTTCAGTGTCTAGCCTATCACAATTTACATCAAACACTTTAGAATCTTTCCTTTTTTTGGATGTCTTACCTACTCCATAGCCATACCTGCCTAGGGATGGAAAGTAAATCAGATTACATTGCATTCATGGTTTACTTAAGAAGTGCAAGATGTTTCTATAGCTCATCATAATTTCCATCAAAATACTTTAACGATCTTTCTTTTGGGGTGAGACTTCTGTCTAGTGCTCCAATATATTGTACTAGAAATGAAACTAACATATAATCATTAATGTATCCGTGTGACATCCAATGCATTAAATGTAAGTCAAGACACTTCTATTTTTTAATATTGTACCTATTCAAGCCTTGTCTATGGATGATAATGAATATGATTTGGTAGGTTTTTCAATTCTACTAAACTATAATAAGATGAGTTTGGGGGTTCTTTTAATGGGTATGAAATAGGTTTGGGTTTTAAAATTTTAAAATTGACTGGATTTGGGCTTTAAATCTTGGGTTCTTGAATCCAATACAATTAAATATGCATTTAAATTATTAAAATGTACCTATCATTTATTTTATTTGTAACAAAAGTATCTAGTAATTTACTAATGCTTGAATTTAATTCAATAACATTTGATATATATATATATATATATATATATTTGGGTAATTTACTAATTTGGTCCTCCAATTATAGGTTAAAGTTCAGTTTGATATCTCAATTATTAATTGTGTCAATTCAGTCATTCAACTATTGATTATGCGAATTTAGTCTCATAACTTTCAAAATTAATCCAATGTCATCTCTGAATCATCGCTATATTAATTTAAATTTTAACAAAATTAATTAATGTAGAAAATGAAGCACAAGTTAAAAGGTTAGTATAGAAAGTGTAAAGTTTTCAAAATCAATTCAATTTTAACGATTAATTCCATTATATTTAAATGGAAATGAGACCTAAAGATGAAATTGATTTGATTTTGAAAGTTGAGTGACTAAATTGACATAATTAATAGTTGAAGGGCCAATTTGAACTTAACCTAATAGTTGAAGGACTAAATAATTCATTTAACCTTTTTATTTAAGGTTAAATTGACCCACCTGTTTAACACAATTCATGGTTTGATGAGTTTGATATGGAATTTCTAACATTTAATAAAGATTTAGCATATAAAATATTTAACAGATTTGGTTTAAAAGGGGGTTTTCCCCCTTAAAACCGATCCGTTGTTCCTGTCTTACTTTGGATTTATACATTTAATTGATATATTGTATTTTATTAAAAATAAAAACTCATTTGGACCCATATTTATTTATTTATTTCGGATGGATAATCAAGGCCGAGGATAATTTTATCTATTCTTCTACCAAATCAAAACTAAATAGAAGCACCACTAAGTACAAAAGCTTTAACATTCTTTTTTAAGGTTTGAGTAGATGCCCTTTAGGTATTTAATGATTATTATACATTATCATGTGTATTAAATCTTTAATAATGTATGAATTTGAAACACACACACTTTGGTTTTGATAGTTTATGTTCTTTTCAAGTTCAATATTTTACTTGGTTTTATGTTTTCTAATGGAAGATATCTATTTAAAAAGAATACCAATTACATACAACCAAATAAAATGAAGGCCACCAGTCTAATATTGTTTAATTAGACGATTCTTTAATCTTCATTCATACAATGATTATATATACCTACATAAATTTACACATCGACAACAAGCCTGAGTATAGAATTTGACCACCTTTTTGCTGAATTTGTGTTTGCAAGCTTAAGACTATGATTTTTTTTTTTTTTTCTTTCATTTACCCATTGATTTAGCCATTTTGTCCTAATGAATTCGAGGTTTTATTTCTTTTTACAGATTGATCACTCTATAGTGGAGAGCTTTGGTGGAGAAGGAAAAGCTTGCATCACAGCTAGAGTATATCCCACATTGGCTACTGATGCTGAGGCCCACTTATATGCTTTCAATAATGGAACTGGGAACGTTGGGATCACAACATTGAGTGCTTGGAGTATGAAGAAAGCTCAAATCAATTGAAAATATACTTAGAATTTATGGTGTTCTTATATTTTTATTTGACTATGCAGTATGCACCAATTGAAAAAAAAATAATGATAATGTACCCATTTGAGCATAGTCAATGAGTTGGTGCTTATTGGGTAATCCTGATATTAATCATCAATCAGTTGAAACTATCATATGCTTTCAATAATGTACCAATTTTTTCAATTGTGCACAGTTCAATAAATTCAATTAGTGCATAGAAAATTGATTGTTAATGATGATTTAGCATAGGCACAAGGTTTTTTTTTTTTTTTTTTTTTTGTCCCCGTTAAAACAATTTAAGATTTCAATTGGGTTAGGGGAGGAAACAGTGCATATCCAACCCTTTTGTTTTTTACAATAAAACCAAACATCAAAGCATGATTTAGACCTTTTTCTGAATAGAACCCTAGACAATAGCCTAAGTGGGCTACTAGGCATGCATGCGTGATTGTCCTTCAAATGTAGACAAGATTTTCCTGCTTATATTCAAGCTCAAACATCATTCACAAAAATTCATCAAGTAGACTGTGCTATGTACTTGTTCTGTTCCTTCATTTTCATCATGTTTAACATCATTCTCTAAACTAATTACATCTTAATAAAAAGCTAGTCTAGTGCTAGTTTTTAAGTAATTTCTGTATCAAAACAAGTGTTACTGATAGTTGTATTTAAATAGTTTGGTCCTTACTAAGTTGAGTCTATCAGTCAAGAAGCAAGCCTAGAAGACTGGCTCAAGTGAACTCATGACAGAAATTTTGTGCGACCCTTGCTCAACTAAAACTCAAACAACACATTTGCTTGACCAAGAATGCAACAAACAATAAACTAACTTTGCTAGCCTTTGTTGGGCTTTGTGGAGCCTAGTTATGTTTGATCTCGATTATGATCCGACCCGATATGATGTAGAACAGACAACACATGCCTTCCTGGAGCAGCAAGAACGTCAGAAGTCACAATGCAAGATCAAGGGGGTGCCAATAGAGGCCATTAGAGCGACAGTGTCAGAATTGCATAAAATTTGGCAGGTTGTAGGTTAACGGCATTTTGATCCAGGCTCAAGTTACCTTGAGTGTTACCTAAATTTAGGAAAATTTCTTTGTTAAGGCCCCGAAAATAATGTTTTTGTTATTTATAGTAATATTTGTTTTTCTTTAATAACTTTTAGTTTAAAAGTCAAAATAAAATCTCGTTTGTTTTGAGATTACCCTTAAGGTCAGTAGTTTATGATTTTGCATTTAACTCAATTTTACTATTTTTGGTAAAAATTCGGTATTTTGCCACCTAATCTCGTAATAAGTGCAAATTAGGATTTCAGACGTTTCCTAATCGTCTTAGGGTTTTACTTTCTCAATATTTATATGTTTTGTAACTGTCAAAGGCAAAACAAATTATTATCAATAAAAATACAGACTTTTGTCAAATTCTTTTTCTGGTGGATTCCAGTTTATTTCTTTGTGGATGTAAAGAGGGAAAATTCCTGACCTATCACAAACCGACACGTCATACTACCAAGTCCACAAAATGTAGCCAATTACAAAGCGTCACGTATTGCTATAAGGTTTTGTTATTACTACTCAGAAACCAATAGAAATTTGCCAAGTGTCATGCAAAAATCAATCACACATCAGCGCATGTAAGCGATGACAAAAGTGGACCAATCAGGCTGTGACATGTGTCACCAATCAGACTCCGCCACGTGTCGCTTACCCACCCCTAAACTTTTATAAATAGAAGCCTTCCTAAGGCATTTAAAGGAGAACCAACTACCAAGCCATCTAGAGCACAAGCAGTATTAGAGAAGATTCAAAAGCACTCAGAAGTATAGAAGCTCTGCAGGAATCAAGCCTTAAAGCCTTCAAAAACTTCAACCTCAAAATCGAAGAACATTCGAAGCAGAATCATTCAAACTATCTGTCTATATCCTAAAATTTGCTGGAATCAAGCTCAAAAGCCTCTAGAAACCTTAACAAACCATAAATTAATGAGGCTTTACGGATTCAAGCCTCTAAAGCACTGAAGAACTTCCACCACAAACCTTCAAAGAAGAACGCACGAAGAACAAAGAATTTCTAACAAGGTCATAGCGAGATTCATTGTAATTCCTTTCAAAGATCTTCGATCCATTTCTCAACCAAATTGAAGGATATTTTGTGTTCAAGTCAAAATCACATTACCATAATTCCAATCAATAAGTCTTGCAAGGAGATCGAATCAGAAGATCACTCTTTTGTAATTTCAGAGAATTGTACCACACAATCATCAATACAAATTTGTATTTGTGAAACTATTTTTACTTGTTTGATTTATTTCAAACTAGAAATTTAGTTGTCTACAGTGGATTCAAGGTTTTTTAGCAGAAGCTAATAGTTTAGTTTTTGTTTCATCAAAAGAGCATCACATGTACTTTTTTTAGGCTTCCGCGACATCATGATATAAAAGTGTTATGCTTTTTAATGGGTTTCTAAGGCTTAATCCATGGAGGCCCAAGCTAGATAGAAAAATTGTTGTTTGGAGATTACAGTTTGGTGTGCTGTTTTGAGAGAAAAAATTGTACTGCCATATCTTGTATTTTTTCCTTATGAATAGTAAAATCATTGCAATTCCGTGGACATTGACAAACTGCCGAACCACGTAAATATTGTCTTGTGTGAATGTTTTTTTTAGCACATGTTTTTTTCTCTATTTTTGCATTTTACAGATTTGAGAATTTCGTATATATTCCCAACAACCTAATGTTTCAAACTAAAATTATCCCATATAAGCACAGTCCTAGTAACACAATTTGGGAGAGAGAGGCTGCCATATCAAAATACTCTAAAAGCCAAACCATTTTAAGTCCAAACAGTCAGTTTCTCCCAAAGTTACTCCTAGTGAGTTGTTTGTTCAAACCAAAGAACAACCAAAAGTTAATTGTTGTTTCCCACAAAAGAGTTCTTAATTTGGACAACCAAAGCTCTGATTGTTACAGACAAATTCGTTCCTTTAATCCTATGGCCTTGAATTTAGGTGCACCTTAAGCATTAATTAATTGTACATTCATCACATGACAATAATTCCCAAATTATATCGATTACCACATTATTCCATTTTGAATTATGAAGATTTTTTCCGACTTTGATTTCTATGTAAGTGCGCCACAGTGATACTTCTCTTTTATCCTAACCTTTAACGGTTTAGTGTGTGCCGCATATTAGAATAGACCTATATAATTTTTTGTATTTTCTAAAATCCTCAATATTTTTTCTATTGGAATTTTCTTATTGTATCGGGTTACTTGGACACCCTTAGAGTGATTTTTCTTTTAAAGAGTTCTTCAAGAAATTTTCAGTTTGCCACTAAAATCCGTGTATACTTTTATTATAACTTCGATACTATTTTTCGATTGTGGTGAATTATTTATAAGGTATATTAATTGGTGAATTGTTGACTCCTGACTTAAAAATTAGAAATTAATGAATGACAGTTAATCCATTGCTTAGATTATTGGGGTATAAATAAATTTTTTCATTCGAAGATTGAAACAAGTTTCACAATTACAGATTGAGGCATCCATCAAATCCTGGTTTATCAGGGGGTACTTTTCCTTTTTTACTTGTACTTTTCTGTTGGTGAAGGGATAAAGTTTGCATTTCTGAGTCGTGTTACAGTTCGAGTATGTAGTTTCTAACTTTCTAATATATTTATAGTTTGAGGCATCGATCATGGTCCAATTAGTGTGCACTTTTTCTTTTTACTTCTGTAGGTGAAAGGAAGGAATTTTAAAGGTATTTCTAGTCTGAATCATGTTACAGACTTACAGTTCTAGTGGTTCAAGCTATAAATTGCAAGTTGAAGTTTAAAAAGCTAAAGTAGGTTAAGTAATTATTATAGGTAATTAGAATGGCAAAAGAGAGTTTAAACTTTAAACTTACTTTCTTATTAAAAAACCACCAGTTGATTAATATTTATTGAATAGAATTTTGTAGGGACACGATTCTCAAACGGCCCAACAATGACGTTGGGCTCGCACGTGAAGGATCCCTCACAATAAGATTTGTAGAGAGTGGGCTTGAAAAGCTAGCGTTTGGTCACAGGGCGTTGGTCCAAACCAGACTTTAGGGAAACTCAGATAAGAAAAGGCTTCAGCCTGGATATCCAAGCCCTACAGCTTTGTAACTTGAGGGATTGGACTCCTCGGATCATGTCCGAGGAGCACTAATGTCTTTTTCCGGTTACCCGGCGGTGGGTTTTTCGTGGTGGTATACATATATTGTCCGAGCATTCTCATCCCTGGAGTTTTTCCCAGGAAGTGAGATGGGGATCCCTTTATGATTAGTTTATCTTCTCTTTTATACTAGCCTACGTTCGCTGTCCCTCGTCCACGTGTAGGGTCAACTTTTTTAGGACTGCTATTTGTCCCGTTAGTCTAATCCCAGAATTGTTGGGGATGGTTTGATAAAGCCTAAGAATTTGGTTCTGTTAGGTACATAGTCTTATCTGGGGAGGGTAATAAGGGTAACTTACCTAAGATATTTTAGATCTTCTTACCAATTTTCCTTTACCTTTTTTTTACCCCTCTTCTTAAGGGAGCTTTGGGTCGGCCGAGGACTAAACCGTCCTCGGCTGCGTCTCTGGGCCATCTTTGGCCTTATATTTTTTTAAGCTTTGGGCCATAACTTTTTTCGGCTTGGGCCTGTGGACTCTCCATGAGCAAGTGGGCCTGGCCCATAAATTATTGGGCCTCACAATAGCCCCTCAAAACCCTGTTGTCCAACATCTTGGTTGGAAAGGTGGGTTTTGGTAATACCGAGCCTTTATTATGGCTCATTTATTTCAGCCCTTGACTGACGCGGGCGACTCTTCACCTGCTCAGGGAATGTACCGGTCTACGAGATGTTCCCCTTAATTTGCGCATGATGCCTTTATGCCGTTTGGTTATCCGAAGCGCGTCTTTAATATCTTCCCTTTACGAGACCTCCCAGATCTAACGGTTATTGATAGCGTGGGGAAACGAAACGGATGTATATTTATTTGCAGATTTCCCTGGAGATCTGAATGTATTATGACCCCTTTTCCTCGTCCCCTATATAAAGAGAGAAGACAAAAGCTGATTTTATCATACTTGAATCCCTCATATTCCTCCCAGAGTTCACTTCTTCCCTCTGGTTATACCTTATCCGATAATACGTTCAGCACAGTTGTCAGCCATGAATAAACCATTCCATTCCCAAAAACACCATGTCTTAATAAAGCTCGAGATGGCTCGGTCAGGGCAAGGATGGCGGAGACTCAAGATTTGCCTCCCCTTCCTTTTAGCCAAAATCCGAAGCAGGGACTCGTCACATCTCACTTTCGGTGTGACTGAGTCAAAAACATCCATTATCACCACCATCCGCTCTCTCATGAGCATATCTAACATGGCACCAGTGTGTTAGGAGTCAGGACTAGGGCAGGGACTAAATGCCCCTACTTCTTCCTCTCTTTGTTCACTGGCGCCACCCCTTGCTTCTCTTTCTTCTTCTTTCCACCACCAGCTCCATCCTGTTGCTTTTCCTTCTCCCTCTTTTGCTCCTTTCTCTTTCTTTTCATTTCTTCCCTCTTCTTCTCCTCCTTCTTTTACTCATGTCCTCCATCTTCCTCATTCATCTCCTCCATCCTCTTCTTCCTTCTCCTTCATCTTCTTCTTCCTTCTCCTTCATCTTTCTCTTAAGAAGGTTCTTCTCTCTATATAAGCAATACTGAGGCAGAGATTGGAGAGACTTTGAAGATGAGTTTAAAAGACACTTGATTGTTTACTTATCTGCATTGCGGATGTTATAGTTGCTTCGGCAGTTCATCTTTTGTATAGGCTTGTTTAAGCCCCTTTTTGTACGTTGTAATAATTTTTCATATTAATAAAGGTTGCTGTTACTTTACTTCGCATGTTCTGTTTTTATGTTTTTACAAGTTTACAAGCGCTGCTCGGCACGATAATATAGCATTTGAATTAATGACAACTAAGGCTAAAATATTTGCTAATAAAAAGATGTCATCATAACTTTAATAAAATTATTCGACATAGCAATGCCGACCAGTGAGGGACGAAACTCACCTTAAAATTAGCCGAGATGAGGACTAAGTGCTCGATACGGTATAGGAAGTAACTATTCGAGGACATGTCACCCGCCAAATGAACAGTTTCCTTAAGGTAATGAACATTGGGTCATTTCGCCATCTTCTTAACACACTGGCCTTAACTTTTTACAGTATTTGAGCCGAGAACCTTCCCCATCCGAGTAGTTGGTTTCCCCATAGGCCTGAGTCCGAGGACCATGCAAGTCCTAGGTTCTGTCCAAAACTTATGTTTTTCTCAGTACTTGGTTTCCCCATAGGCTTGAGTCCGAGGACCATGCAAGTCCTTGGTTCTGTCCAAAACTTATGTTTTTTCTTTTGTGTACTTGGTTTCCCCATAGGCTTGAGTCCGAGGACCATGCAAGTCCTAGGTTCTGTCCAAAACTTATGTTTTTCTCAGTACTTGGTTTCCCCATAGGCTTGAGTCCGAGGACCATGCAAGTCCTAGGTTCTGTCCAAAACTTTTTGAGTTCAGATTCTCCCTTTCTTCAAATATTTCACGAGGCGCCGAGCAGGGGTTGTCCTCGGCAACGGCTATTTCTCGGCGTGGGCCACAGTCCCTGGGCCCTCATGCAGAGCGGGCCTGGGCCGCGAAGTCACTAAGCCCACGAATTAAGAGGTATCTCTACAGCCTTTGGCCACGCGGTACTCTCTAACGTCCCAATGTT
The DNA here is from genome assembly GCF_932294415.1 of Quercus robur. Taxonomy (NCBI): domain Eukaryota; kingdom Viridiplantae; phylum Streptophyta; class Magnoliopsida; order Fagales; family Fagaceae; genus Quercus; species Quercus robur. The sequence continues at coordinate 10,159,657 of NC_065538.1, read as the reverse complement.
CGAGGTGCGCCTTTACGAGGCTTCTTTAATCTTGTGGTTGCAGTTGACGTTGGAAGTTGAGCCAGAACCATTTTGTCTGTAGCGTCCCTTGGGATGCTGCGTGAATTAACTGCCACCACCTTATTCCCTTAAATAAATGGGAGAGATAGTTGCTTTCCCTACACACAACTCCTTCAGCTTCCTCCCAAATCACAGCTCCTATACTCAGTGCTGTCCTCCCTTAGCACAACATGTTTGAGGCGAGGGTTGGGAAGAAGGAACTCTCTCCGCCACGGAAGCGCCATGCCCTCCTGAGACTCAAAATAGTGAGGTATGGGCACAGGAAGCATAAGTTCAAGAGAATACTCCATTTCGATCGAGGGGAAAGGATGTCTCTCCCTCTTTTAGTCAAAATCCGAAGCAGGTTCTGTTCATGCCAGAATTTTGGTGTGTCAGAAGAAAGATTCTCCGCCATCAGCGCCTCTGCCTTGTGGCAGGCAAATATTTAGAGAAAACCCCTCAACTTCCAGCTCCCTGCACCTTTCCTTCAGCGGTGTCAGGCTCAATTTGGGTTCTCTCTGCACTTTTTCTTCGAGGTTGCGGGCCCCAGGCTGGGTTCTTTTGCTGCCTGAGTTATGGGCATGTAAAAGCACTGAGGAAGAACGAGGTCTTGAAGCAGTAGCCAACCTCTCTTCTGTGCCACCTCCTCGGCTTTGTTTTATTTTTTTGTATCTTTCCTTTTGATTATGTGGTTAGCTTTAGTAGCCAACCTCTCGTCTGTACTGCTCCTCGGCTTTATTTTATATATTTTTTCTTGTATCTTCCTACTCAATTATGTAGTGAGCTCTAACATAAGCTGATTCCAGCTTTTCATTGTACGCTGTACTATTTCTTTGTTTTAGTAAAAATAGAAATTTATTTACATGTTTTGAGTACTGATCTTTTGGCAACACTACTTTGTGAATGGGTGTGCTCCATGTGTGTGTTTCTTCAAGAATATTTAGAGCAAGATACCTTGAAACATAATCTAACTAACTCTAATTTACCAATACTACCAGGCATTATATCGATAATTCATAGTAAATCAAACTTAGGAAACTAACCGGGGTAACAGTTGAATATTCTTTGATAAGCGCGTGAATACCGTCCAAGACTGATAATCTCTAAATAATCCATCCGAGCAGTCGACTGGGAAGTAGGGAACTCCGATTGTGCTTTTGTGTACTTGGTTTCCCCATAGGCTTGAGTCCGAGGACCATGCAAGACCTTGGTTCTGTCCAAAACTTATGGTTTTTCTTTTGTGTACTTGGTTTCCCCATAGGCTTGAGTCTGAGGACCATGCAAGGCCTTGGTTCTGTCCAAAACTTATGGTTTTTCTTTTGTTTACTTGGTTTCCCCATAGGCTTGGGTCCGAGGACCATGCAAGGCCTTGGTTCTGTCCAAAACTTATGGTTTTTCTTTTGTGTACTTGGTTTCCCCATAGGCTTGAGTCCGAGGACCATGCAAGGCCTTGGTTCTGTCTAAAACTTATGGTTTTTCTTTTGTGTACTTGGTTTCCCCATAGGCTTGGGTCCGAGGACCATGCAAGGCCTTGGTTCTGTCCAAAACTTATGGTTTTTCTTTTGTGTACTTGGTTTCCCCATAGGCTTGAGCCTGAGGACCATGCAAGGCCTTGGTTCTGTCCAAAACTTATGGTTTTTCTTTTGTGTACTTGGTTTTCCCATAGGCTTAGGTCCGAGGACCATGCAAGGCCTTGATTCTGTCCAAAACTTATGTTTTTTCTTTTGTGTACTTGGTTTCCCCATAGGCTTGAGTCCGAGGACCATGCAAGGCCTTGGTTCTGTCCAAAACTTATGGTTTTTCTTTTGTGTACTTGGTTTCCCCATAGGCTTGGGTCCGAGGACCATGCAAGGCCTTGGTTCTGTCCAAAACTTATGGTTTTTCTTTTGTGTACTTGGTTTCCCCATAGGCTTGAGTCCGAGGACCATGCAAGGCCTTGGTTCTGTCCAAAACTTATGGTTTTTCTTTTGTGTACTTGGTTTCCCCATAAGCTTGGGTCCGAGGACCATGCAAGGCCTTGGTTTTGTCCAAAACTTTTTGGGTACTTATTTGCTTTTTTCGCAGGTCAGCCCCTTGGCCATGACTGGGAGAGCTGACTTGAGGTCGGAAGCCCCTAGAGCTGCCCGTGCCGTTGGCACTACAGGATGTAAGCCCTGGCACCAGTTTATATCAGAGCGACAACTGCAGGTCACCGGAGATGGGAAAAACTCGCGAATCTCTGCTTGCTAGAGAGTTGACTCATGCGCCACCCGTGCCAACGCGCAAGCCTTCCCACAGACGGCGCCAATTGTAGGGACACGATTCTCAAACGGCCCAACAATGACGTTGGGCTCGCACGTGAAGGATCCCTCACAATAAGATTTGTAGAGAGTGGGCTTGAAAAGCTAGCGTTTGGTCATAGGGCGTTGGTCCAAATCGGACTTTAGGGAAACTCAGATAAGAAAAGGCTTCAGCCTGAATATCCAAGCCCTACAGCTTTGTAACTTGAGGGATTGGACTCCTCGGATCATGTCCGAGGAGCACTAATGTCTTTCTCCGGTTACCCGGCGGTGGGTTTTTCGTGGTGGTGTACATATATTGTCCGGGCATTCTCATCCCTGGAGTTTTTCCCAGGAAGTGAGATGGGGATCCCTTTATGATTAGTTTATCTTCTCTTTTATACTAGCCTACGTTCGCTGTCCCTCGTCCACGTGTAGGGTCAACTTTTTTAGGACTGCTATTTGTCCCGTCAGTCTAATCCCAGAATTGTTGGGGATGGTTTGATAAAGCCTAAGAATCTGGTTCTGTTAGGTACAGAGTCTTATCTGGGGAGGGTAATGAGGGTAACTTACCTAAGATATTTTAGATCTTCTTACCAATTTTCCTTTACCTCTTTTTTACCCCTCTTCTTAAGGGAGCTTTGGGTCGGCCGAGGACTAAACCGTCCTCGGCTGCGTCTCTAGGCCATCTTTGGCCTTATATTTTTTTAAGCTTTGGGCCATAATTTTTTTTGGCTTGGGCCTGTGGACTCTCCATGAGCAAGTGGGCCTGGCCCATAAATTATTGGGCCCCACAAATTTCATTTCCAAATGCACCATGTTCTACAAACATATTTGATAAAAAGATATAACTTAGGCACAGTTGCGTAGATAATGTACCTTAGGTTTTCTAATTGAATTGAATCATCTTTCTTTCACCCAAGGAGATTCAGATCTCACCAAGGCCCAGCTGAGATTTTTCATGATATAATTGATATTTTCTTATTTGATATGCAAGATTTTCCATGATAAGTTCTATCTTTAAAAATTTCCCCCTTTTCATATATATATAAATATGTATATATATATATATTAATAATATCGATATAATCACTTGTGTTAAACATATATTTCAGAATTTTTTAATATATTTTATTTTAATTTTGTTTTCAAAAAAAATATAATTTTTTTATTTAACTAGGCTGATATATCTCAATATCTAGACGGAGAATTTTTTGACCAATATTTTAAGATAGTGAAATCTTGTGAGATTTAAAACCATGCCTATAACAAATTCAAATATGCTGAAAATGCCAAAAGAGCATATGTTTTCATATACGAATATGCTAAAAACGTTACTGCAACATTTGCATTTGAAGTATTAATAGTGAAAGAGTAACTTTACTCTTATCGAAAAAGAAAAGACGAAGGGTAACTTTAACATACAAAATTACAAACCCTTTCTATATTTAGATTAGAGATTAATTACCATTTATTGTCTGTTTGCAAAAAATATATATATAATAGGCTAATTTTCCTAATATTTTTCACCATATTTAAATTGACAAAAGTCTTACCGATTCTTATTAAAACTACATAAAAGAAAATAATAATTCTTATTAGAACCAACTGTGGGGTATAGAAATTTGATGAAGTGGTGTTGCCACGTGTCATACCTAAAGCCAAGGAGGCCAATGCCATTCCAAGGAGATCACACCCTCGGACAGTAAGGCCCCGTCAGTAGCACGTTACTAGAGGAGGTCCTACTATTGAGAAAGAGCTACAGAAAGGGAGTTAGCCTTAACATGACTGAAGGGATGGTGGCTGCCTCCACATTTAATGCATCTTACCAAACCTCTTGACTACATTTATGTGGAAAAGATCCCTGAACAGTGCTACCTTGGCTGCCGCAACTCACAAGGGGTTTGGAAAAGTGTTTGATGGGACAAGCACTCAAGTGGTGACCTAGATGATCAACAAATGAAGGGCCTAGATCATCCAGAGGGGGGCTATATAATGTGAGAGGCTCTCCAGGGAAAATGGACCGAAAATCTATAGAGAAAATACTGTAGCAAGAAGAACTAAAATTGTATCCAAGTTTAAGAATGATATACATAAGGACCACTCTCCTTGGATTTAGCCGAGGAAAGTTTTCTTAGCACAAAACTTGTTTTCCTTTACTTTCTTACTATCTTTGATTCACTATGTGTATTGTTTGATCCATTAAAACCTAACTTTTAAGCCCACTCTTTACAAATTTATTGTACTGGGCTCTTTGAGCCTTAATTCATTCATCTTTTGGGCTTAAGAGCTAAAGCTAGTCCTCACACCCACAATTGATATAATTTTTTTAACTACTAATAGTAACCTACTATCTCGACTTATTGATTTTAGCCGGATGGGCATGGTAGCTCACTAGCTCCCAAAAAACCTACCGTGAATCTCTTGCCTCTCGAAGCAAGGCTAAAATGGGTGAGCTCAATATATAAAGAGAAATATTTTGTCCATGATATTTTCCCAATATTTTTACAACAGATAATAAGTAAAAGGTTAAAAGCCCAAAATGATGGAGAAAAAACCCAAAAGGTAAAATGTGAAATTAACCCAATTAGAAATGGGCCACATGTCCACATTATGTTATTGGGTTTTAAAACTGAATTAATCATAAAAGGCTTAAGCCGAGCTAAAGAACCTGCAAAATTAAATGGGCTGAATGACCCTCAAGCAAGCTAGATTTTGTGATTTGTTAAAAATCAAGTTGGACTTTATGATCCACGAACATGGACTTTTAACTCTCTCTCTCTCTCTTTTTGGAAACAAGGACGCTGACTAAATGGTCCTTCTATACACAAAATGAGCTAATAAGGACAAAAGTCAAGCCCATTACAACTTTGGAAACCCAAATAAACCAATAGGTATGACCAAGTTCAAAGAAATATTAAAACTCATTCACTTTAGTGCTTCACAAAAGCTCAATGAACTGCTGGACACTTAATAAGGCCCAATCCGATAGACCATATCCATATGAGGCTTAATTTTGGATTGAGCAAAGATGAAAGAACTATCAAAATGAAATTGTCCAAGCAAAAACCAAAGTGTTTTCTAAAGATTGGTTAGCTAGTGACAAAGTTTAACTACAAAATTGATTATAATCTTATTTAATATCTTTTTATTGGAGGTGAATTTTGACAAATCCATCATTGGATTATATCTTCTTCTTATACCCTCCATGCTTGTAAAATTTTTAGAAAATTAAAGATTAATTGCTATATTATCAATAAATTGTTTAAATTGCAAGTTTTTGTAATTTAAAATTATGCATGGAATATAAGTTTATAGATCATATAGTAAATAATATTAGAGTGACACAAAATTTGACATGTATATTAAGAGCATAAAGAATATGCAATTCAACGATTAGATTTTCAAAATATGTAATAATGTTTATTTTATTTAGTAAAGTTATAGCCTAAGGTTACAACCAATTTTGCAGCTAAACTTTGTCCTTATCTAAGTACTTATCAAGTTATGAAACATCTTATTGGTGGGAAATATTTAATTTAGCAAGGCTACATGACAAACATTGTCATTAGTGGTGGGGCTTAATTAGATTAATTTCACAATGTCAAAAGTCTTACAAGTTGCAATTCAACCAGCACTTCCTCGTCTTTCTAACCAAAAAAAAAAAAAATTCAGAGAGGTCTAAGAAAAATAATAATTTGATTGATTTCATTCCTTGTCATCTATATAGATAGACAATATTACTATATTTAAATAATTTTTACGGCGCAAAGATAATTTTATTGGTGGAATCTTTTTAAGTTAGCAAGGTAAATGACACAACATGGTAATTTTAATAAGTGGTGACTGGTGGGGGTTAATTAGATTAATTTATTTCTTCGTTTTATGAGTAGATTAACATATTATTTATACTATTATTTAAGCAGCTTTTAAGCTACGGACTCTAAGCCTTGGATATCTCAAAATATTCTTTAAGTTGACTTCTTTAGAAATTTTAAATAATGGAGTTAAATAAGTAAAATTATTAATATTTTTTAAAAAATAGAAAGAAAACCGCATACAGAGATTTGTTGGCTACTTTTTGCTCATTTTTAAGCTTTCAGGGATTTTATAGCTGTAGACTAACACAATTCAGGGGTCATGTCAAGAACCAAATCCAATTTCACCCATTTAAGTTGATTTGAAACCAAGCAATGAAAAAATTATTCAAATATGGTTTTTAATGCACCAGCACCTCAACTTCTTAGTTCTTACATCTAATCAAACTAAATTTGACATCCTAGCACAAAAGAACATTTCAGAATCATACTAAGCAGGGTGTTATTGATACTTTGGTAGAAAAATGAGCAAAACATTATTGGAGTGAATTCCTATCTCTTTAGATTGTGTAAAAATTAAGCTCCACTTTTGTCTAGCCTATTTTTTAAGCCAATAAACAATTAGCAGTCCTAAATGAGAACTTGGTTGATTTGGGAAAATATTACACTACATGTATGGAGTTTTTTTTTTTTTTTTTGAGAAACTTATGTATGGAAATATTGGGTGTTCATAGTCTCTTTGTTTTGTATCTAATATGCTGAATAATAATTTACAATTTGATTTCCTCTTGGTGCAGTATGTCAGCAGCAGGGGAATTAAGGAAGCTACTAGTATTAATGTATTACTATATTTAAATAATTTTTACATGTTCTCAATAGTATATGATATAAAATAATTCAAAAACATAACTCAATGTCATTGGAAAATATAATACTTTATATATTAACTTAGCAAGGCCGCATGACACAACATGGTAATTTTAATTAGTGTTGGGGCTTAATTAGATTGATTTTACAGTCTTAAAAAGCTTTGTAATTCAACTGTCATGTGTTGGAATTTCCAACCAAAACATTTAAAATTCAATTCCTCTATTCTAATTATAACTATCAAATTATAATTTTTTTAAAGTATTGATTTATTTCTTGTTCTCTGATTTTTTTTTTTTTTTGAGTAGATAACCAATATTACTATATTAAATAAATTTCACAGTGCAAAGATAATTTTTATTGGTGGGATATTTTTAAGTTAGCAAGGACACATCACACGGCTTAATTAGATTGATTTCTTTCCTTATCCTCTAAGTAGATTAACAATATTACTCATTTAAATAATTTTCACAGCGCAAAAATTATTTTAAATGTTTTTTTTTTTGAGAAAAAATAATTTTAGATGTAATAGTTATACATAACATCATTACTCTTCTTTTTTTAATTTTTTAGAGACAAACACCGTTATTAATATAATATAAAAAATTGCTTTAGAGTAAGTATTATACTTTATAATTACTGTGGAATTGGAATATACAATGCCCCTCAATATTAATTATTTTTTTATCAATAGGTAAAAACAGTAATTGACTCTTGAGCATTCCCATCAAAACTTTTAAAAATTTTAGCATTTAGCATATCAACCTAGCTAGACATGCATGTCATGTCATTAGTTTTTTAGTGTGGATGGATGATGTCCCATCTCACACACTTGCTGCTTATCAGGTAGATTTGCCTATTGCTGAATAAAATAACTAATTTCTTTCTCAAAAAAAAAAAAAAAGTCACTTTATCAATTTTAACAACTCATTTTACAATACACCCAACATCGAATGTTCTATTTTCTTATTATTTCGTTTAAAATAATATAAACTACTCATTAAAATAATAAAAAACAACTACACAACCACCTTTTCCACCACAAGCATTAACATAATAATATATATATATATATTTATAAGATTAGAGCTATATATATATATATAGCTTAATTGCTATTTTTTATTTTTATTTTTATTTTTTTTTATTTTTTTTAAGTTTAGCATGTTTGTTGTAACTTGCTTTTTACAAACTTGATGTTAAAATTTAGCATTTATAGCATTTAGCATTCTTAATGAGAATGCTCTTAGTGTAGGCAAGACTCAAACTCAAATCTCTTATTCCAAGATAAACAAATTTATCTATTGATTTAAGTGAAACCCACGTCTCACCAAATTTATAATTAACTAATAAAATAAAATATATCAAATTGAATTCAAATATAGATAATTTAATACAAACCCTGAGGCTAGAGCCCAACAAATTAATATGTTGATAATTTAATACAAACCCTAAGCCCAACAACATCAAATGGTACAAAGGAAATATAGACTATTTCGGAGTAACCCAAGGAGATTGAGGGTGAGTTTGGTTCAGCTTTTTGAAGTTGGGCTTTTTGAAAAAGTTGAGTTTTCAAAAGTGCATAATGAAAAAATATTTTTTCAAAAAGCTGCGTGTTTGGTAAAAACTGTAAAAAAGTGTTTTTTGAAAAAGCTGAGTATTTGGCTAGCACTTATAAAAGTAGCAGTTTGAGGGGTAAATTACCAAAAAGGACAATGTATATATAAGGGAGTTTATTTCATACTTAAATCAATATTGTGAAATTATTTTTTTTCACCAATATTAGCTAATAATAACCTACCACTTAAGATTTATTGTGAAAGTGTTGTGATAATTTATACTGATTTTAATTTGAACGTACAATTACAATTATTTTTTTCTCTTTCTAAACAAATTATTTTTTCTCACCAATATTAACTAATAATAACCTACCACTTAAAATTTATTGTGAAAGTATTGTGAAAATATTGTGACAGTATTTCTTAATTTTAATTTCTTATTTTTTATTTTATATTTCCCTTATTTTATTTTATTTTATTTTTTATCCATATTTCCTTCTTTTTTTTCTTTCTTTTTTTTCCCTCTTTTTTTCTCCTCCACACACGTACCCTTAATTTTTTTTTCTTTATTTCCTTCTTTCATCTTTTTCCCTACCACTTCCTCCACACACGTGCCCTTACTTTTTTTTCTTTATTTCCTTCTTTTGTCTTTTTCCTTACCACTTCACACTCCAGAACTATCCACTTCTTTGCATTTTTTTTTTATTTTTTATTTTTTTTTACAGTTCAATAGCTACAAGGATCAAGGAAGAGAGAAGATGATGATGAAGTGTAGAGGCCTTTTTTGTGTATGGTGTGTTGGGTTGGGTTGCCTCCTGCGGTAATGGGCCCTAATGTTTTTGAGTAAGGGAGTTAGGGCCGGTCCAATTGTGATCCAACTTGGGTTGGTTTGTACACAAACTTATGTCTCGTCTACCAGGAGTAAGCTTACGGCAAGCAGAACTGTTTCAGATGAGTTACGACAGACAGATATAATAATAATAACCAAAACAGAATATTCTGACTACTTAAATAAATGGCTATGTAATCTCTACTTATAAAGTACGATTACAATTATGATAATGTCATTGCACAGAGGAAAAGTAAAGGGGAAAGAAAATAACATAAACTAATCCAGAAGGGGCATAAATCAAGTTTTTTAATTTAGTCTGCCGAAGCAAGGCCAAAGAGGGGAGAATGCCTCTTCTCAATGCAAATAATCTCCTAGGAAAAAGATCCTACGGTGGGGATTAATGGCTTTGAGGGAGTCGGACCTGAATGGTTATTGCCCAAAAAAAAGGAGTCCTTGTTTACATTTTGGAAGAGAGCAAGATTTAAAGAGGAAGAGAGGGAAACCGATCTACCGGTGCATGCCTACTGTATTACCTCTACTTCTTCCTTAATTTTCTCTATTTTCTTCTTTGTTTTCTTTCTTCTCTTTTTTTTCTCTTCTTTTTACTCTATTTTTCTTTCTACTCCGTAAATGCTCTGTTTTCGATCCTTTTTTCAGGGCACGGCAAGGGCCCTTTTATAGTGCCTGCCGTGACCAATGTTTTACCGTTTTGCCCCTTAACCGCCTTTGTCTGGTTTGGGCGTACTTGCCGACCAACAAGTCTGTGTGACATTCACCCTTGCCAGAAAAAGGCAAGTTTGTTTCGTTCCTCAGTCTACCGTAACACTTCTTTCCTGCCACGGTATAAATGCTCTCTCTTTCTACTCTCAAGGCATGCACCCAACGGTTCCTCCTCAAACTTGCCTCTTTTGGGTGGTCTATCATCCTAGCAAGACATACCTCCCAAAAGGGCTTGAGCAGGAGCCGTAAAATAGATCTTTTCCCCTCTCTCCACCACCAAACCATACCCCCTTTACCTCTTACCTCTGGTCCATGGCCCCACCACGTCCTATATTGGCTGGGTACAGGCTGGTGGTGCCTGGGCCTTGCGCGTGCTTCCCTTTCAGATATGTCCAAGAGTCTGCCTGCTGCTCATGCGTCTGTCGTGATCTTGAGGCTCTCCGTCTGTGTTTTCTGACCTTTCATGTGGGCTTTTTTTTTGTTTCCCGCTCCATTCAGGAGCTGGGCTTTGTATGATAATGGGCCTTACATTTCTTTGGCCCACTCTTGATTTTCCTGCAACATTGAACTGTTATTCCTGCCGTAATAACTTAATCCTGCTATACCTCTTTTTGGGCCAGCCATTTATCCCTTTTCTCGGTGGCCTGTCATGGGCACTGTTTTGCTTTTACTCATGGGCTCCTATGTCCCTTTGGGCATCCACGACCCGATTGCTTTCTTTGGGCTTCCTCGGCCCGTTTGCTAATTCCACACTCTCATGGGCTTTTTACTAACTTCATTGGGCTTCCCCGGCCCAATAACCTTATTCTTATCTTTGGGGTTCATGGGCCTACCATAAACCCCTTACTTTCTTAGTTTGCATTGCCTTGGGCCTGCGATGGCCCTTTCTCACTTTTCTACCTCATACACTGCCCATGGGATGCTATTTCTTTCTTTCCTGGCTTCTTTGAGTCCGCTTGCCTCTTCAAGACCCATGTGTTTATTTGTTGGGCCTGTGATCCATTATTCCTACCGCTTGGGCCTAATGGGTTTTTGCTATCTATTTTGTCAATTCTTTGTTGCCCTCATTATTGCGCTTTTTTTCTATCTGCTTGGGCTTCCACAAATGGCCCTCAACATTTAGCCCCCTGAACATATGAAACGTTCCTGCGATTCATATGTGAATGAAAAGGCGTTTCTGCCCTTCTCTCATCTTTTTTCTTCTTCTCTTTTTCGCGGGTCCTTTTTTTTTTTTAAGCTGTGGACCCCTTCTTATACATATATATATTTTCCTTCCTACTGCGAACAGGGTTGTCTCTTCGAATTTCCCAGTTTGGCAGTTATTTTCGAAACAGAGCCGTCGCTTCATTAATTTCATCCCATTCTGATGGCTGACCCGTCACCTTCTTTCGTGCTGTTATTAATGACCTGGGTATTTAAAGAAGAATCCTTCTGCACTTTAATCATAAACTCTTTCTTTTCCCAGAACACACACTCTCCGTCTCTTACTCTCCTTCTTCTTTTCAAGCACCCATACCCATTTTCTCCAACTAAGCCTCCTCACCATGTCGCCGGTGAAAAACCAAGGCTCTTCCCGCTGTAAAGGAAGGCGATTGCTTCCAATTCTCCCACCGTTCCTGATGTGGGCGAGGAGATGGAACGTTCTGATTCGGAGCGATCTGCTGAGGAAGAGACGCAGCGCGACCTCGACAGCGAATGCGCTCCTTTAATCGACCCGTGGTACGAAGTCAATCCTCACTTCCCAAAAATCCCTGGTGACTATGTACTGCCGCCGCTAGGTCATGTATTGATTGCCCTTGTCCGGCGAAACCCCGACGTCTCTTAGGCTCCTTTAGCATCTTCAATCACTGATCTGTCCATTCGCCAAGGTACCTCGCTTCCCGTACCCCTTCATTTTGAATTTGGGTCCGGCACAGCCTCTTGTTGGAAGGAATGGGTTGACAGTGAGCTTTCCGACACGGGCTTTATGGGTTTGTTGCAACGAGCCGGCGTCTTGAAGGCTATAGTTTCATCTCGTTGCTTGTCGAATTTTCGGGACCTCTATAACCTCCGTCATTTGGTCCAGCGATGGTGCACCACCACCCACACCTTCTTTTTTTCGTGCGGCGAACTCACCATGACCCTTGAAGATGTGACTAACCAGTTGCTCTTGCCCATTCTTGGCGATGTCGATCCTGCCGCCCTAGAGCTTTCTCTGGAGGAAGAGGCCATTGAGGCTGAACTGAGAAAAAGGATGGCCAGAAATGCCAAGTTGTCCTACTGGGTGAGTTCTTCCTCTAAGTTTTCTGTTACTGCCTGCCATGTGGCTTTTATTGCATTTTGGCTTTGCAAGTTTGTTTTTGGGTCTCACCCCCACTACGCCATAAAGCCTTTATACTTTCGTTTGGCTATCAAAATATCTGCTGGGGTGAGCCTGCCGCTGGCCCCTATGTTCCTGGGGCACTTGTATGTTCAATTGGATATTCTCCGTAGTGATGTGAGTCAGGCTGGGTCCTGCCACATTGTTACCTCTTCCTTCCACTGTACCATACTTCAGCAGCTATTGTTTGAGCGTTGTGCTCAGTACTTGACAAAGTGTAGACCCGCTCGGTTTGCCAAAGAGAAGTACCAGACATGTCCGAGAGTGATTACCGATTTTTGTGGCAGGTTTGAATCCGATTTTCTGCTTGCTTTTCGTTGGTCTAGTTTGAAGCCGATTGGCTATTCTGTGGTTGAATCTTTTGATGAGGGCGTCGGTTTCTCTTGGAGAGCTTATAGAAATTTGGGTGCAGATTACACTTGTGCGGATTCTGCCATAGGTTTGTTTGTTGACACCATTGGGACCACTTCCCCATTAGTTAGCTTTGATGAAACTGGGATTACCTATCTTGCTGCTACCAATGCCAGATGGTTGCCTTACCTAGCCGATGAAGGCATTAGGTTTGTTCATTATCCTGCCAATCGGGTGAGAAGGCAGTTTGGGTTGGATTAAGACATCACCGATGACATTTCTTTCCTCATGGAATCTCCTACGTTAGTCCGTCCTTTCCTGTGGCACACTGCCTTTGAGTTTTGGAGGAAGCGTTTCAATGCCGTTACAGTTCCCGGTTCACTAAGGGAGGGTGTCTGTACTTTTCCCATGCACGGTTACTGGCACGCAGTGATGGCTACATTTGTGGCTGAGTTAGCGGGGAGTCGTGGCTTCTCCCGTATTCCTCCTGAAGGGCTAGGTATGGTTGTCTCAGTTAACCCTCGTCTGCTGCTTCCTTCTAAGTCTATTTTGGCGTATGCTAGAAAACAAAGCCGGTCAGCCATCTTTGAATGGGACGCAGAGAAGAAAGGATGGTTTTGGCACACTGGTGACTATCCTCCTGGTTGGGAGAAAAAAGTTAAAGTAATCAACATCTCCGTACCGAGCAAGAAAGCGCCTGCCAAACCCAAGTCCGATGGCAAAACCAAGCCTGCCACACCACTACCTCCTGCAGGTGCTCCTTTGGCTAGCAGGACTCGTGGTAGCAAAAGGAAAACTACTCCTCACCCTGTATCTGCCGCTGAACGGAGGGTAAGTTATTTCTCCCATTTTTCTTCTTTGACAAAACTTCTTAATTTTCTTGCGGCTAACTCGCTAACTTCTTCTGCCTCTTTCCTTTTAGTCCAAGCATAAGGAAGACTCATCAGTTACCCGCCCCATTTTGCTTGATGAGCCTGAATATGAGGTGAGTCCCTTTTTCTTCACTTCTCTCATCTCTTTTTTTTCGCACGCCTCTGTCACGGGTCTTTTGTTTTTTTTACTTAACAAATTTTTTTTTTAGGAGGAGCCTGAGCCTTTATCCATATATTGCCCCATTGCCGAGGAGATTTCCGCCTCTATGGGTGTACCCATGGAAGGGTTTTTTGATGGGGTCGATGCAGTATTCACAACGCCTGCTCCTTTTACTACTGCTCACAAGGCTCCTGCCAAAACTCCCACCCCTTCTGCTGAGCCAGTACCTAGAGAGGGTACTCATGTCGAAGGAGTTGGTGAGACTACACCTTTACCTGCCGAGAGACCCACTCCTTCAGAGGGAGTCATTCCTCCTGCCGCCGTTCAAACTAAGGTCACTTCTCTCGTTTTGCCGCTTGTGATTTCGACTAGTGACCCTTTTGCAGCTATCTCCCAGGCTGCAAAGGGAGGTGCCTCACTTGTTGTTACTCCTTCCTCCATTCCCGATTCCGCTACCCGTGGTCCTGATACGGACTTATCCTCAAAAGGATCTGATGACATTCTCAAGGATCCTGATGATGCGCTCGTCCTGAAAAAGAGAATTTTCGATTCCGATGAAGAGGGGAGTGCTTCGCCCGAGCCTGACTTCATTGGTATGTGTCTTCCTTCCCTTTTTTTTTTTTTTTTTTTTTTTTTTTTTTTTTTTGTTGTTGTTGTTGTTGTTGTATTTGCGTTTCATTTGCACACTTATCTCCCCGCTTGCAAAGACTTCTGAGGGGCCAGAAATTGCAACAGGCGTGGGAATGACTGCTCCTGCCACACCCGTAGCGCCTATTCCTGTCGCACCTTCAGTACCCGTTTCAGCCATACCTACTACTCCTGCTTCTGTTGTGCCTACAGTACTTATTTCTGCTACACCCGCAGCCCCCATTCCTGGTAACTTTGGCAAATTTCCTTTTCTTCCTATCTCATCTTCTTTTTCTGCAAGTCTTCTCTTTCCGTGCCATGGTTTTTTTTTTTTATTTTTTTTTATTTTGCCTTGCGTTTCCTTTTTTGATAGGTCCACTTCCTACTATCCCTTCTCAGTTTGAGGCGAGTAGTAGTTCTGCTGCCGTCTCGGATGATGCTGTAGCCTTCCTTGGCCGCTTTGACTAGCCGGAGGTTAACGACCTTGGTCCGGCAGACTTCTGGGCTTCCGATCCTCCTTATGTAGACTTTTATGGCTTCCAAGTCCCTGAGGACTGCGTCTCTCACTTAGTGATGATCTACAGTCGTCACGGTAATTTTATGCAGGAGTTTCGCCTTGGTCGTTCTGCTAGGGAGCATTTCTTGCAAATGCTGGGTGTGTGCTGAACGACATTGAGCATAACTTTATTGACTTTGTTTCTGTCGAGAGGATCCTGTAGTGGAGGGCCGTGATTCAAGAGCTCATCAGTGTGGGTTTCACCGTGGAGTTTATTCTTCATCATCTATGTGAGGTTCCCCAAGCCTTTTTCATGAGGAGAGTTCAGCCAGTTGTTGATGCGATAGACGCTCGTATCGAGCTTTTGAAGAAAGAGGTGGCGGATTTGGAGGGTCGCCGTGAGCGTCTTCTTTCCAGCGTTAGTGGGCCTAGTCGCTTTGGAGATCAGAGTCTTATTTTTGGACTTCATTGATGATGGCGCGGTTTCCTTTCCTTTTCTCTGTTTCTCTGTTTCTCTGTTTTTGTTATGTCACACAGAACACTTATATGTTTCCTTCCGTAGTTACTTGGCTTGTGTTTGCCACAGTTTGGGTTTGTAATAATGCTACATTTTGCTACTTTTTCTTTATTATTGCTATGACATGATGCTAATACTTCGTACTTTTTCATTACATACTCATGAAAGCACGTTACAATTTCTTCTGTGACATAGTCACTTGGAGGAATAAAAAAAAAAAGAAAAAGTGAAGGAAACATAAACAAAAAAACTAAAGAAAGGGACAACCTCGTAACTTTCTTCTCTAAGCAAAATAACACTTCAACCATTTTCCATTGATAGGATCCATCAAGTCCCTGCCATCCATTTGGGTTAGGCGATAATACCCACTTTGATGCACTTCCCTTATCACAAGGGGTCCCTCTCATTTTGGTACGAACTTGGATGGTCTTGCTAGACCTCGCCTGACATAGTCTGCCACTTTTAACACTAGTTGTCCTTCCGTAAACACTCTTTCCTTGGTCATCCTGCCGTAGGTTTCAGTCATCTTTTGCCTGTATCTTCGACTTCGTTCCTGGGCTTCTTCCCTCCTTTCATCCAGCTCTTCCAGGTCCTCGAACCTTTCTACCGCGAAGACTTCTCCCTCTTTTTCTTTTTCTCGCATCTGCATGACCCTTAGGGACGGTGTCATTATTTCTGCCGGACTCATTACTTCAGTTCCATAGACTAAGGAAAAGGGTGAAAAGCCTATGGCTGACTTTGGTAAATTTCTGTAAGCTCAGAGAGCATCTGGCAGGTGCATCGCCCATCCTCCCGTATACTCTTGGCTCATTTTGCTGATGATTTTTATGAGAGTTTTGTTTGTTGCTTTTGCCTGCCCATTCCCTTGAGGGTAATAAGGTGATGACCTGTGGTGCTTGACTTGGTAGAACTCTAGCATTCTCCTTACATCACTGTTGACAAATGGTGTGCCGTTATCACTAATGATCCTGTGGGGCACCCCAAACCTCACAATTATATTTTCTTTGATGAAGTTTGCCACTGCTCCCCCTGTGGCCTTGCGGAGTGGCACTGCTTTTGTCCACTTAGTAAAATATTCTGTAGCCACTAATATCCATATGTATCCACGTGATGGTGCGTTGACTGGCCCTACCAAATCTAGCCCCCAAGTGTGAAAGGGCCATGGGATGACCATGCTGTGCAAGCCTTGTGGATGGGTATGAATCAAGTTGGCTTGTACCTGACAACTGTGGCACTTTTTACAAATTCTGCCACATCTTTCTTCATGGTTGGCCAGTAGTAACCCATCTGCAGCAGGCATCTGTAAAGTTTTTTCTTCCCCTGATGTTCACCACATTCCCCTGAATGTACTTATTTTATCATTTCTTTAGCCTCTTTAAGGCCCAAACACCTCAAAGGGTTTCCATCATATCCTTTTTTGAAAAGGACTGTGTTATGCAAGAAGTAACGTGTTGCCAACCTCTTAAGCTTGTACCTTTCACTGTGCCTTTGTGGCAGGACTCCTTCTGTTAGGTACTGCATGAAATGGCTTCTCCAATCCTCGCTGATGAACACAGCGTAACTTTCCTCCCTGTCTGCCGCAAGCTGGCAGGTCCCACACTGGGTTTGGACTTGATTTGCGTCTTTACCCATGCTTGGCCAATAGAAGCCTGCCCTCTGGAGTCTGCGGTAAAGACTGACTTCCCCGCAAGACCCACAAGTCTTGTTATGTATTTCTTTCAATTTTCTCTAGGCTTCCTCCTGCCCCACGCATCTAGATAAAATCCCACCTAGCATCCTGCGGTACAACTCTTCTTTTACCAAGGCATAGTCTTTTAATATCTTCAATTCTACTGCATCATCTCCCTTCACCAAGGTTTCCTTTATGGGGATTCGCCAATCCCCTTCGCCCTGTTCCTCCCGGAACTTTTCCTTCAACACCTCAATGATGGATTCTTCCCTCTTGCTGACTTCTATATTAATGCTATTCCCTTTGAAGATTATTTGCGAACCCAATGCAGCTAACGCGTCCGCAAACCAATTTTCGTTTCTTGGAGCATGTTCTATCTCAAAGGTTGAGAATTTTTCTTCCATTCTCTGGGCCATCGCTCTGTACGGGGCTAGGCTAGGTTCCTTTAAGGAAAAACTTCCTTTGGCCTGGCAGACGACCAAGTTCGAATCTCCCAGTACTTTCAAATGTTTGACTCCCATTTCGAGCGCCGTGGTAAGCCCAGTTAGATAGGCTTCGTACTCCGCCGTGTTGTTTGAACAGGGGAATTCCAATTTAAATGACAGCGCCATTGCCTTGTCTTCTTCATGATACAGAACTACTCCCGCCCCTCCGGAATGGGTAGTAGAAGACCCATCGAATTTCATTACCCACTGTTTCCTAACTTCTTCTGCCATAGCTACTTCCCCTGGAACTTCATCATCCAGTGGGAATTCTTCCTCTCTTGGAAACTGCGCCAATAAATCTATTATAGCCTGACTTTTCACTACCCTAGGTGTCCCCATTCTTAAGTCGTATTGTGATAATTGTAGCAACCACTGAGATATCCTGCCGGAGAGGATTGGCTATTGTAACAGAGCTTTAATGGCATTGGACTTAGTCATCAGCCATACTTCGTAGGCCAAGAAATAGTGACGCAACCTCTGCGAAGCGTATACAATGGCTAGGCATGCTCTCTCTGCCCTTGGGTAACGAGTTTCTGCATCTTTTAAGGCACGGCTGATGTAGTATATTGGTTGCTCGATACCACCTCTATCTTCCTGAGTGATTAGTGCGCCGATGGCATACGAGTTGGTGACCAAATAGAGTAACAGTAGTCTTTTATGAATAGGGGTCTGCACCGTGGGGAGGTTCATCATTATCTGCTGTAGCCTTTTGAAGGCCGTCTGCTGCGCTTCCCCCCATTCAAAACTTTGCCCCTTTTTAAGCAACTTGGTGAAGGCAGAGGTGATTGATGCCAACCCAGGGATGAATCTCCAGATATATGAGACTTTTTCTAAGAAGCTCTTCAATTCTTTTACTGTGGCCGGGGGTCTCATAGTTGCTATGGCCATGGCTTTGGCTGGATCCACGTCTATGCCTCTGCTGTGAACCAGGAAACCCAAAAATTTCCCAGAGGACACTCCGAATGCACATTTGAGGGGATTCATTCGTAACTTAAAAGTTCTGCATCTTTCAAATACTCTTTTTAACACCCGAAAGTGTTCTTCTCTCCTCCTTGACTTAACCACTATGTCATCCACATAGTCTTCTAGCTCCTGGTGCATCATGTCGTGAAATATGGCCGTCATTGCTCGTTGATAAGTTGCACCTGCATTCTTTAACCTGAAGGGCATCATAGTATAGTTAAAATTGCCCATGGGTGTTCTGAAGGCAGTTTTCTCTGCATCCTTTGGCGCCATCTTGATTTGATTGTACCTGCTGAAATCGTCCATGAATGAGAACATGGTGCTTCCTGCCGCGGAATCTATCAGTAAATCCATGTTCGGCAATAGGAATTCGTCCTTTGGACAAGCTTTGTTGAGATTCCTGAAATCTACACAGCATCTTATCTGGCCGTTCTTCTTCTTTACTGGTACTATGTTGGATAGCCAGTGAGGATGCTGGATAGGCTTGATGAATCCTGCGGCTAGCAACTTCTACACTTCTTTGACTATCTAGCCTTCTATTTCTGTGTGAAATATCCTGGCAGGCTGGGCCACCGGCTTGGCCTCTGGGTCCACATTCAATGTATGCGCAACAAGCCCGGGATCGAGCCCTGGCATTTCATTGTAATCCCAAGCAAAAACGTCTTTGAATTCTTTCAACAACAGTACGAGTTCTGACTTCTCCTTTTCTGTTAGGCTTGCACTAATTGAGATAGGCCTTGGTTCTTGCGAGTCAGACCCTAAGTCAACTTCTTCCAACTCTTCCTCTGCCATAACCTGGATGTCCTTTTCTGCCGCAACTGCCTCATCCTTCTCTTCTTCTTTTCTCAAACTTCCTTCAGCAACGCAACATGCCAAACTCTTGTGTTGCCCTTTTTGGGTGGGACCCACTTGCATCTCACCCATGGGCCCCACGCACCTTCATAATTTATACACAATCTTGCCATCAAGGCCTCGGACCCTGATGCATTGAGGTATCTCGTCTGGCTCTACGGCAGGTGCTTCTTTCCTTTTCTTCTTTCGTGCCAGTAGCTCTCTTAAATCAGGTTCTGTGTCATCTTGAACATCTTCCCACCTAGGCACGAAGGTGCCTTGTGGCTTTGAAACCGAATTTTCTCCAGATGGAGCCCATTGGTCATAAAACATGATTTCCACGAAGTGGGCTTCTGCCTGCTCGAACGGCGAGGGGTTCGCAGCTATGCGTATCATCTTGCCATTCAATCTTCCTTTCACACATTAGTGGTAGGTGGACGGGACTAGTCGGTGTTTGTGTAACCAAGGTCTTCCCAAAAGCACATGGTAAGATACTTCCGTTCTGACCACGTGGAAACGAGCTAAAGAGGCTATAGGGCCTACTTTCAACCATAACTGAATGTGGCCTGCGGTGTACTCCCCTCTTCCACCGAAACCCGTTACTTTCATCGGGCATCCTTGGATCTTTTTCTTTGAAATTCCTGCGGCTTACAAGGCGCTCAACGGAATGAGGTTTACAGAAGTACCTATATCCACCAGGGCCCTCTTGATGGGGATTTGATTTATAGATGCTGCTAAATAGAGAGGCCTCCTATGATCTGGGTGCCCCACTTCCATATCTTCACTGCTAAACGTGATTTCTATTGATTCCTACAGGAGGGCCCTGTCTTCTGGCATCTCTGCTGACAGGCATTCCACCCTTGCCCCGGAGGCGATGCTTACCAAAGCCTCCGTGGCTATTTTTCTTTCTTTTGCTGTAAGTCCCAACTGGTCAAATAGATTTTTAAACTTGGCACTCTGCTAAAGAGTGGTAATTGCCGCGGCAGGCAGGGCCAAGTTTTATTCCTCGTCTTCTCCCGGGTCTGCACATATCACCATTGCTGCTACACCCTTTCCCTTGTGGTTTGGGAGTGGGTTTCTTTGGACTTCCTGCTGGGTCAACTCTAATGTGCCTTCTTTAATCTTGCGATGCACTAGCCTGCGGAGCGCCCAGCATTCTGCGGTGGGATGTTGTACATATTTGTGCAAGCGGCAGAAGCGATGATCCCTCCTTTCTTCCTCCGTAGGCTCTCTAGAAACCTGGTTGGGTTTAAAGATCCCATCCACTATCCATTTGTCAAGTAGCACATCCAGCTCCTTAGGAGTACTCGGTAAGGGTGGGGGCATATCATACTCCCTCCCCTCTGTTTTCCTTCTCTGGTTTCCAGTGGACACTGCCATAGCCTGCGGTGCGTTTCTCTTGTCTGAACTGGGTTTCACGAACTGAGCCGTCTTTCTAGTTTTCTGCAATAGCTGTGCATACTGGGAAATCTCCAGATTCTCCAGGACAGCTCTGAACTCCCAAATCATATTGGTCATGCACATTTCTACTAACGTCCTTTCTTCACAGTGGTCATAGCAATCAAGTGCTATGTCCTTGAACCGTTTGATGTATTCCATCAGATCCTCTCTATTCCTTTACTTGGTCGCTTGCAGAGTTGCAAGCGTTACCGTTTCTTCCCCGTGAAAGTATTTAGTGCAAAATACATCCACCATGTCATCCCAGGTTGGGATTGATCCTGGTTTTAAGCCAAAGTACCAGGTGTATGCCCGGTCGCACAGTGACTTTGAAAACTCCCGCAGACATAAGTCTTCGTCTGCTGCGTAAGGGCCAAGGGTGTCAATAAATTTGCTCACGTGCTCTACTGCACTTCCCTTCCTGCCATTGTACTGGGCGAAGGCCCTTGGTTCATACCTCTCGGGATACAGTTTGCTGAGTACTTTTAGAGGATAGGGAGGTCTTCGTGTGTAAAACCTCTCCTTTTGTGCTCTGGCTCTCTCTTGCTCCAAGAGAGCCGCTACCTCAGCCATGGTAATGAAACGCTGTTCTGCGTTTCGTGGGACACCTCCTGCCAATGTCTCTTCTCTGTCTACCACATAATCCAGGTCGTGCTGGCTGCCTTTCTCTTTTGTTTTGTCTGCCTTCAGTTGACGAATCTCTTCCATCATTTGTTGCTGCGAGTGTTGTAATGATTGCAATACTTCGATGAAGGTGATGACATTGTCCGCGGGGACTCTTGTCTGAGGCTGAGGATCAGCCCCCGTTCTGTTGGCACCTTTTGTTTGGTTAAGTTGCTGTTGGTAAGGCGTTGTTGGCCTGGATTCTGCTTGTGAAGGTACGGCACTTATATTCCATGTCGTCCTGGACTTTGGTGGCATCGTTTGCGAGGGGCTCTACTTTCTTTTCTTTTCCTTTGCCCTTGTCTGCTTCCCAACTCCCTAGTGAAGTTGCCAATTTAATGTAGGGGCCTTTTTTGTGTATGGTGTGTTGGGCTGGGTTGCCTCCTGCAGTAATGGGCCATAATGTTTCTGAGTAAGGGAGTTGGGGCCGGTCCAATTGTGACTCAACTTGGGCCGGTTTGTGTACAAACTTATGCCTCGTCTGCCAGGAGTAAGCTTATGGCAAGCAGAACTGTTTCAGACGAGTTACGGCAGACATATATAATAATAATAACCAAAACAGAATATTCTGTCTATTTAAATAAATAGCTATGTAATCCCTACTTATAATGCACGATTACAATTATGATAATGTTATTGCACAGAGGAAAAGTAAAGGGGAAAGAAAATAACATAAACTAATCCAGAAGGGGCATAAATCAAGTTTTTTAATTTAGTTTGCCGAAGCAAGGCCAAAGAGGGGAGAATGCTTCTTCTCAATGCAAATAATCTCCCAGGAAAAAGATCCTACTGTGGGGATTAATGGCTTTGAGGGAGTCGGACTTGAATGGTTATTGCCTAAAAAAAAGGAGTCCTTGTTTACGTTTTGGAAGAGAGCAAGATTTGAAGGGGGAGAGAGGGAAACCGATTTACCGGTGCATGCCTACTATATTACCTCTCATTCTTCCTTAATTTTCTCTCTTTTCTTCTCTGTTTTCTTTCTTCTCTTTTTTTTCTCTTCTTTTTACTATGTTTTTCTTTCTACTTCGTAAATGCTCTGTTTTCGATCCCTTTTTTCAAGGCATGGCAAGGGCCCTTTTATAGTGCCTGCCGTGACCAATGTTTTACCGTTTTGCCCCTTAACCGCCTTTGGCTGGTCTGGGCGTACTTACCGACCACTAAGTCTGTGTGACATTCACTCTTGCCAAACAAAGGTACGTTTGTTTCGTTCCTCAGTCTACCGTAACACTTCGTTCCTGCCACGGTATAAATGTTCTCTCTTTCTACTCTCAAGGCATGCACACAATGGTTCCCCCTCAAACTTGCCTCTTTTGGGTGGTCTGTCATCCCAGCAGGACGTACCTCCCAAAAGGGCTTGAGCATGAGCCGCAAAATAGATCTTTTCTCCTCTCCCCACCACCAAACCATACCCCTTTTACCTCTTACCTCTGGCCCATGGCCCCACCACGTCCTATATTGGCTGGGTATAGGCTGGTGGTGCCTGGGCCTTGCGCGTGCTTCCCTTTCAGATATGTCCAAGAGTCTGCCTGCTACTCATGCGTCTGCTGTGATATGGAGGCTCTCCGTCTGTATTTTCTGACCTTTCATATGGGCTTTTCTTTGGTTTCCCTCTCCATTCAGGAGCTGGGCTTTGTATAATGATGGGCCTTACATTTCTTTGACCCACTCTTGATTTTCCTGCAACGTTGAACTGTTATTCTTGCCGTAATAACTTAATCCTGCTGTACCTCTTTTTGGGCTAGCCGTTTATCCCTTTTCTCAATGGCTTGTCATGGGCACTGTTTTGCTTTTACTCATGGGCTCCTATGTCCCTTTGGGCTTTCCTTTGGGCATCCACGGCCCGATTGCTTTCTTTGGGCTTCCTTGGCCCGTTTGCTAATTCTACACTCCCATGAGCTTTTTACTAACTTCATTGGGCTTCCCCGACCCAATAACCTTATTCTTATCTTTGGGGTTCATGGACCTGCCATAAACCCCTTACTTTCTTAGTTTGCATTGCCTTGGGCCTGCGGTGGCCCTTTCTCACTTTTCTACTTCATACACTGCCCATAGGATGCTATTTCTTTCTTTCCTGGCTTCTTTGAGCCCGCTTGCCACTTTAAGACCCATTTATTTATTTGTTGAGCCTGTGATCCATTATTCCTGCCGCTTGGGCCTAATGGGTTTTTGCTATCTATTTTGTCAATTCTTTGTTGCCCTCATTATTGGGCTTTTTTCTATTTGCCTGGGCTTCTACAAATGGCCCTCAACATGAAGAGGATGAAGATGATTGAAACATAAGGAAATCCCTCATCTCTCTCCTTAATTCTCAAATCTCTTAAGTCTCTGCCACCATTGGGTTTGTATTTGATTTTGATTTTGGGTTTGGGTTATGGGTTTTCAGTTAATGGTTTAATTTTGAGTTGATTTTCTGTGGATTTTGGGTTTGATTTTGAGTTGATTTTGTTTTGGGTTGATTTTGAGTCGAGTTTGGGTTGAGTTTTCTAATGGGATTTGAGTTGATTTTAAGTTGTTTTGTGTTGATTTTGAGTTATTTTTGGTTTGATTTTGTTGATTTTGTGTTTGGATTATCAAATGTTGAAATGGGTTGTGGCGGTAGACCGGTGATAGCTGGGTGGTATTATGTTTGTAGCAGCACGGAGAGGGCAGA
This sequence comes from Quercus robur, assembly GCF_932294415.1. Lineage (NCBI taxonomy): Eukaryota > Viridiplantae > Streptophyta > Magnoliopsida > Fagales > Fagaceae > Quercus > Quercus robur. The sequence goes on along the minus strand of NC_065538.1, from coordinate 10,135,484 downwards.
CCAGAGAGAAGAGATGAGAGGCGTGAGTGAGCTTTATTGAAAGGTAATTTGGTAATTGCATGAAGAGTCCAACGGATAGCTGAGAACACGCATGAAATTTTTCTAAAATGGACCTCCAGAGCTCCATAACGGTTTGCGCATTCTCAACCTTCGCCAAAATGCAACTTTTTGCAAAAAGTTGCGTTTTATGCTGAACCAAACGGGCTTTCCACTCCAGCTTTCTTCAAAACGGGCTTTTTGGGTCCAAAACGTTGAAACAAACGGGCACTGAGATCTCGCCAGGGCCTGGCTGAGGTTTTTCATCATAATTGATATTTCTTAATTTGATATATTTTTATATGTTATGCAAAATTTTCCATCATAAGTGATATCTTTAAAATTTCCTCCCTTTTCATATACATTTTTAATAATATCTATATAATCATTTGTGTCAAACCTATATTTCAATTTTTTTTTTAATAATTAGGCTGATATATCTTGATATTTGAACAAATGACCAATATTTTAAGATTGTGAGATCTTGTGAGATTTAAAACCATCTACCCAAGTTTTATTCAACCTAAAGTGAACCATATTATTGATGGTCTAAGTTTAGGATTGTAAATGAATCAAGTTGTCCAAATAGCTCAGGCTTGCCTTGGGGGTAAGAAAAAAAATTGTTTATATTTGTTTAGTTAGCAAATAACACAAACTCAAGCTTAGGTTTAGGCTCAACTATTAAACAAGCTAAATTCAAACTTAATTATGCAATTATTAACAAGTTTGTGAGTATGAGACTCAATTAAAGTATATATAATATTATGTGTTTATATCTTTAAATGTTTAAATATATTTATATGGACTTGAGATTTGATTTTGTGAGTTTGTGTGAGAGACTACACCCCTGGCCCGTTTTTATGATGTCGGGCTAAACCCACGTGAATGGGTGGAGTCGTGTTATTACTTCTCAAAATGGAGGTTCGACTAGTTATATTTTCCCCTTTAGATTAAGGGTTTTACAATGGAGTCGCCACTTATTTAATTATTGGAATAAATAAGAAAACCAAAATTGAAAAATTCCTCATTTTATTAATTTGTAATTGAATTTACATTGATCATAGGAAAATTACATGACTTTGGTCCTAGATACAATCTAAGATAAAGTACATGGCTTTGTTTCCTAGTTACAATCTAAAAATCGAAAATTATATGGATAAGCATTTGGTCTACTAACCTTTGATCTAAGCTTGGAAGCTATGTTACAAGGTGGGAAGGTGTTAGGCACTCACCTTGCCCAGTGAAACCGGTCTTCTAGACTACGGTGGCCAACATTCATATCACATCATCCAATATGTTATCAATCAATTTACATGTTAAATTTAATGTATGTGCATGTGATAAACCCTAATTTAATTTATTAAGCATGACATTTGGATTGAAAAATAAACTCTAGTGAATGTGTGTGGATGGTGATATCCTAGATTCAAGAATTTTAAAAAATTATTAAACAAACATCTTTTTCATGTTTTTTTGTGGATTTAAGATCGAAACTAGTGTTATACATGAACATGTGATGAACAACCAAGAACATATGAAGAACACATAAGAACATTTAAGAGCATTCAAACATATTTAAGAGAATTAAATAGTTACTATCATGCTTTAATCTTAAATTCTAATCATGGCAACACAAAAAAACAAGTTAGGGAAATGGATTATACCTTCATGCAAGATCCATATGGTGGAGGAGGAGACTCTTGGTAGAGGTTCTAAGGGTGGAGAAAAAGAAGAGTTAGGAGAGGAAGAGTGAGTCTTACTCAATACCTTGAATCTTAGGAAGACCAAGATATGACAAAACTACTTAACTTCACTAGCCCTCAAGAGAGGGAAGAGAGGAGTTTTTTTTTTTTTTTTTTTTTTTTTTTTTTTTTTTTTTTTTTTTTTTTTTTTTTTTTTTTCGTGTCTTGGAATGAAGGAGATTTGGGGTTTATATAGTAGTGGTAAAGAAAATATGAATGGAAGGCCATTTAATGAGGATTGACATAAAATCATGAACCTAGACCTCATTTTAGTCTTGGGAGAAATTTGGTGGATTAAATAGAAAGATTGGTGGGAGTGAGGAGCAAGCCAAAATTCGGTTTTCAGGTAGCTGCTGTAACAGACTGTAGAGCCAACTTCGAATAATCATATCTGACTCATTTTGATTGGAATTGTCTCATTCTTGTGCTCAAATTGAATCCCCGAATGTCTAGTTTCTGGGAAAATTAACGTCATTCACAGATTCAAAATATTCTGAGAGATATCGATGAAATGGTGAGCAGAGGTCATTTGTTAGAAAATGATTTCAACACAATTAACATTAATAGGTCCCAAATTAGCTCCCAATTAATATTAAATGGCTCCAATCACTCACATTTCAAACTTAATTGGTTCCAAATTTACCCTAATTAAAAGATAATTGCACAAATTACTCATTGAATAATTAATGTTTAACTATCTAGTTAATTAGATGTGTGCAACCCTACCATAAAATGTAGTCCTAACCAATCAAATTATGACACATCATCATTCTCAAATTGATTATACTTATAACCAATTGAAATAAATTTTTCATAATCACATATAGTCGGACTCAATTTGTGATAGTGCATCTCGGTCATTAGAACTTGATTTGATGATAACTTTCAATCTGATGGTCCGATTAAGGCTTATGACCAGTCGATTTGATCCTTACAACATCAAGATCATTTTGGTGAAATGAGATTAAGGATCTAGTGACTAGAATCAAGATGCATATTTTCAAGGTGAAATTATCCTTTTACCCTCTATGTGAGGTTAAATGCGGGTTGCAAAATGGGGTGTCAACAGTTTGTAAATAAGTTTATAAGATATCAAATTATTATTCATAATTTTTTGATGATATAGATAAACAATTTTATAGTAAAATTAATTACAATTGTAGGGATGTTAGGCCCAGTAGAATATATTGGGCTTGGGGCCCAATCCAAGGACATGAAGTAGTCCAAGAAGGGGTGAACATTATCAGAGGAGTCTGTGTTAGTAAGTGAGTAGGTTAATTTTGATCATAAGGGTCCATAAGAGCGGTCCGAGGATGAATGCCTCCTCGGCTAATCAGAGCCAAGGTCCGAGGTGGTGGTCTACCATCTAGGACAGTGTTCCAGGAGATTCTATTGATATGGATAAGCACCACAGAAGCACAGAATAGAAGGAAGTCCAAAAATATCTAAAGAGAAAGCTGTTATCACCGCATTTAATGCTCTGCACCTAACCAACTGGCCGCATTAATGTGGAGGTGATACTTGAACAGTAATTTTCAGTCTTACAGCTACTACTAGAAACTTCAGGAAGATGCTGATAGGACAAGGATCAATATTAGCAATCTACCCTACACGTGGAGGGTAAAGAGGAACGAATGAAGATAGTATAAAACAAAAAGAAGATCCTGAGAAGAGGAGATCGAGAAATTAAGAGAGAAACACTGTAGCAATCAAGAATTGAACTTGTAATCAAACTTGAGAAGAAATTTATAAGAACTGATCTCCTCGGATTGTGCCGAGGACGATTTTAAACCAGTCTATCTTCATTTTCTTGTCTTCTGGATTCACTTTAATTGTTGACTGACTCATTAAAACCCAATTTTCCAACCCACTCTCTACAAATTCATTGTATTGGGCTCTTTGAGTCTAAGTTCATCCATCCTTTGGGCTTGTTAGCCAAATTGTGTCCTTACAATTGATACCGTTTGTGGGAATTTTTGATGTTGTAGTGATTTTTACGTCCAACCATGGTAGGTTCAGGTCCGAATTTGGAGGAATCTATGGGGTTCCAACGTCAAGATCACTTTGTTAATCTTGAGCGCAGAAGGGACTAGGAGGTTAGTGTGCATACCACCTATACTAGCAGGAGCCAGTCTCGAAGCGAGAGCCACCTTTCTCATGAGGAAAATACCAAAGCCATGCAACTGGAGATTGATCACTTGAAGAGGAAGTTGCGCCACGAACGGCGAAGGCGAACTCCTTCCAATTCTGACTTCTTTTCTGACGATGATGAGGATAGTAGTTATAGACCCAGATCAAGGACTCCTCCTAGTGAGTCTTTCTCATATAATGAGGACTACCATCATGAGCGCAGAAACAAGAATCCATCTTCCAAAGGCTTGGGAAATGACGTGATGAGCAGAGCGCTCAACCAAATTTCGAGATCACCTTTCACATGCAGAGTTGAGGAAGGGAGACTTCCTCAGCAGTTCACCCAACCCACGTTCACCATGTACAATGGTCGAATAGACCCTGTGGAGCACGTGAGACACTTCAACTAGAGAATGGCTGTGCACTCCAAGAATGAGGCTTTAATGTGTAAGGTATTCTTGTCCAGCTTGGGGCCTATGGCAATAAGGTGGTTTGATGGCTTAGGTGCAAATTCTGTTAATTCCTTTAAGGAGCTCACCCGGGCATTTGGATCCCATTTTATTATGTGTAATAGGGTTCCTCGGCCCTTGAATTCCCTATTATCCATGTCCATGCGAGAAGGGGAGACCCTGAAAATGTACTCAGACAAATACTAAAAGATGTTCAATGAGATCGATAGGGACATTGATGACGTGGCTATAAGGACTTTTAAGGTCAGCCTGCTTGCCGAGCATGATTTGAGAAAGTCTTTGACCAAGAAGCTGGTAAGGAGTGTGCGTTGGCTTATAGATCGTATTGACGAATACAAGCGGGTTGAGGAAGACCAGCAGCAAAGGAAGGGAAAGGCTAAGGTTATCCCTCAGGATAAGAGGGATTTCAGGTCGGAAAGATATAATAATAACAGGCCTCGAAGGGATTTTGCTGGGCAATCTAGGCCTATGGCTCCTCAAGCAGTTAATATGGTGTTCCGAGAGCCAGTACATCAAGTTTTGGAGAAGATCAAGAATGAGTCATACTTCAAATAGCAAAATAAGATGTACTTCAAATAGCAAAATAAGATGGAAGGAGACCCCATGAGGCGCAACCAAAGTCTTCATTGCTAATACCACCAGGAGTAAGGGCATACCACTGAGGATTGCAAAACTCCGTGGAACCATCTAGAGCAACTAGTCAAAGATGGAAGATTACAACAGTTTTTGTATCAGCCTAATGGGCAAGGAAACCAGGCAAGGTCAGGGGCTCAAAGGAATGCTTCTTCAAGGCCCCTTTTGGGCATAATTAATGTCATCTTTGCTGCTCTTGGGAGAAATGGTTCTCATCCTTCCAGGGTGACGTCTGTAGCTCAGCTTCCCGCCGAGGACTCTAATTCTGAGCCAAAGAGGGCTAGAGTGGAGATCCGACCGGCGCTAAGTTTTTCAGACGAGGACAAAATTGGAACCATACAGCCATAAGATGATGCTTTAGTAGTCACCCTTAGGATATGAGAGTATGATGTGAAGAAGGTGCTGGTTGACCAGGACAGTGGTGTAGAGATTATGTACCCTAACCTGTATAAAGGGTTGAACTTGAAGTATGAGGATTTGATAACCTATGATTCACCTTTGGTAAGTTTTGATGGGAAAGTTGTCATCCTAAGGGGTCAGATTAGATTGCCCGTGCAAGAAGGTTCAGAGGTAGTGGAAATAGACTTCATTGTGGTGGATGCTTATTCCTCCTACATTGCCATTGTGGCAAGGCCCTAACTCCATGCCAGATGGGCCATTCAACTCTGCACTTGAAGGTGAAATACCCCTCGGGGGACCAAATTGAAGAGCTTGTGAGGAGTCAATCCATGGCTAGGTAATGTCTCATGGCAGTAATTATGCATCAGCTTAAAGTTAAGTCCTCGGCCTCTGCTGAGGGGGGCTCATAGCAATCAAGGGTTTCGGTCCTATCTATGGATGCGGTGTCGAAAGAGGCAAAGTGTGAGAGGTTAGAGGAAATTGCTATAGATGGTGATCTAGAGAAGTTTTTTCAAGTTCGAGCTCAGTTGCCTCCTCGAGAAAAAGAAGAACTATTAGCATTTCTAATGAGAAATATCGATGTGTTCACATGGAATGCTTATGAAGCTCCTGTGGTGGATCTAGACTTCATTTGCCATCATCTGAATGTCAACCTAGCTGTCCTCCCTAAGAAGCAACCACCTCAGCACTCATCTAAAAAGCATTCTAATGCTGTCAGGGATGAGGTGAATGAGCTTAAGCAGGCTGGGGCTATTAAGGAAGTTTTTTACCCTGAGTGGTTGGCCAATACAGTGGTAGTGAAGAAGAAGAATGGGAAGTAGCGGGTATGTGTGGATTTCACAGATCTGAATAAAACTTGCCCCAAGGACCTTTTTCCCATGCCTCGAATAGACCAGTTGGTGGATGCCACTGTGTGCCATCCTCAAATGAGCTTCCTAGACGCCTTTCAAGGGTACTATCAAATACCTTTAGCTTTGTGTGATCAGGTGAAGACAGCTTTTATCACCCCTACTAGGAATTACCACTACAACGTGATGTCATTTGGTCTAAAGAATGCAGGGTCTACTTATCAGAGGGTGATGATTAGGATGTTTGAATCACAATTAGTAAAAAACATTGAGATTTATATAGATGATATGATGGTTAAGAGTAGGTTGGAATCTGAGCATGTTAACAATCTCGGGAATATCTTTGAGATATTGAGGAGACACAAGCTGCGACTTAATACTTCTAAGTGCTCTTTTGGTGTCAGATCAGGGAAGTTCTTGGGGTACATGGTTACACACCACGGAATTGAAGTCAACCTTGACCAAATTAAAGCAATTAACAATTTACAACCACCTCGGAATCCCAAAGAGGTCCAGAAGTTGAAAGGGATGACTGTTGCTCTAAACCAATTCATCTCTCGATCAACAGACAGGTGTAGATCTTTCTTCTAGTTATTGAACAAGTGGAAAGGATTTAAATGGACCGAGGAGTATGTCCTAACCTTTCAATAGTTGAAGGAATACCTATCTTGGCCTCCCATTATGTCCAAGCCGGAAGTGGATGAGGTTTTGTTTTCTTACATCGCAGTGGCTTCCCATGCGGTGAGTTTTGTGCTAGTATGGGTTGATGGTGGTGTGCAGAGGCCAGTTTACTATGTGAGCAAATCACTGCATGAGGCTGAGGTGCGTTACCTATTGCTGGAAAAGGCCATTTTGGCAATGGTGCCTGCTATGCGTAAACTCCCCCTCTACTTCCAATCACACACAGTTGTTATCCTAACCCAACTCCTGCTTAAATCTCTACTTTGAAGTACTGATTACACAGGGAGGATTGCCAAGTGGGATACGATCCTAGGGGCTTTTGATATAAAGTACATGGCTTACACCTCAGTCAAGGGTTAGGTCCTTGCTGATCTGGTGGCTGAGTTTACTGAAACCCCATTTGAAGAAAAAGTTGAGAAACAGAACATGAATGGAAAATCAGTTCGCATGGTCTCCCTGCAAGAGCCTTTACCCTGGAGAGTAGACATTGATGGGGCAGCAAATCAAAGAGAATCTAGAATGGGGCTAGTTATAATTTCTCCTGAGAAGATCATTATTGAAAAATCCTTAAGGTTGGGCTTCTCGACCACCAATAATGAGGCTGAGTATGAGGCTCTATTGGTAGGAATGACTATGGTTCAGAGAATGGGTGGAAAGGCAGTGGATATGTTTTCAGATTCGAGATTGATTGTAGGCCAGGTAAGGGGAGAGTTGGAAGCCAGAGATCTCAGAATGCAAGAATATTTGAACTAGGTTAGACACTTACAGTCAGGACTTGAGTCTTTTAATTTATCATAAATCCCTAGAAGTAGAAATACATATGTCGACTCTCTTGTCACCTGGCAACCTCCTCGGCACAAAGTTTACCTCGGGTGATCCTTATGGAAGACTTGTGTAAACCTACTGAAGTAGGGAGAAGTGTTGTTCATATTCATTATATAAAGGTGGGTCTTAGCTGGATGGATTCTATTATGCTATTCCTTAAGGAAGACATCTTGCTTGAGAGTAAGTCCGAGGCTGATAAGGTACAGAGAAAGGCTCCTCGGTTTTGGTTGTCCGAGAACCAAAAGTTGTACAAGCGCTTTTTTTTTTTTTTTTTTTTTTTTTTGGACCATATTTGCTATGCATACACCTTGAAGTAGTTGAACTACTCTTGGAAGAGTTACATGAAAGGATTTGTGGAAGCCATACAAGAGACATATCTTTGTCTCATAGGGCCCTCACTCAGGGATATTGGTGGCTATATGTAGAGGGAATCACAAAAGTATGTGAAGAAATGCGACCAATACCAGAGATTTGCCCCAAACATTCACCAACCAGGAGGCGTCCTTAATCCTCTGTCCAGCCCTTAGCCTTTTGCTTAATGGGGCTTGGATATTATAGGGCCCTTTCCTAAGGTAGCAAGGAATAAAAAATGGTTGCTGGTTGGCATGGATTACTTCACCAAATGGGTTAAAGCTAAACCATTAGCAAATATCAGGGACATGGATGCCAAGAGATTCATCTAGAAAAATATCGTCACTCCGTTTGGAATCCCTTGTACACTTATCTTGGACAATGGTCTCCAGTTTGACAGCAAAGCCTTCAGGAGGTATTGCTATGACCTAGGCATAACAAATAGATATTCCACCCCGGCATATCCTCAGGAAAATGGACAGGCCAAGGCTGTCAATAAGGTCATAGTGAGTGGGCTAAAAAAGAAGCTGGATAACGCAAAGAGAAAATGGGTGGAAGAGTTGTCACACGTCCTTTCGACATATTGAACTACACCTCGTAAGTCCGCTGGGGAAACACCCTTTTCAATGACTTATGGGGCCAAGGCTGTGATTCCTCTGGAGACGGGATTTCCAACGTTGAGAACAAGCTCTTTTGCTCTTAGCAGCAATGATGGGCTATTGGAGAAGAGTTTAAATTTAATTGAAAAGCGAAGAGAAAATGCTATGGTTCAACTGACATACTATTAGCACAAGCTCAAGCAGGGGTACGACTCAAATGTAAGGTCAAGGCCACTAGCGCCTGGAGACCTGGTATTAAGAAAAGTTTTGGGTATTGACAAGAACCCAGCTTGGGGAAAGTTAGGGCCTAACTGGGAAGGCCCATATCACATCACATCAGTGGCTGGAATAGATGCATATTATCTTGAAGATCTGGATGAAAATGTTGTATCATGCCCCTAGAATGTAAACAACATGAAAAGGTATTATTATTAATGAAAGCTTTCTTTACCATATTTTGGGTTATTACATTATGCGTCATGCATTCTATCATTTTCCTAAGTGTCAAATAGAACCTTAGTCATGTTTGGTTCCTTGGACCATATACCTTGGGTAAATTGATACTTTAAACTATTTTCCTAAATATCAAACAGAACCTTGGTCATGTTTGGGTCCTCGGACCACATACCTTGGGTAAATTGATACTTTAAGTTATTTTTCTAAGTGTTAAACAGAATTTTAGCTATGCCTGGCTCCTCAGACCACATGCTTTGGGTAAATTAATACTTCCTGACATCTATTTAAGTGTCAAACAGAACCTTGGTTATGTCTGGCTCCTTGAACCATGTACCTTGGGTAAATTGATACTTTAAGCTATTTTTCTAAATGTTAAACAGAACCTTAACTTAAGCTATTTTTCTAAATGTTAAACAGAACCTTAACTATGCCTGGCTCCTCGAACCACATGCTTTGGGTAAATTAATATTTCCTGACATCTATCTAAGTGTTAAACAGAACCTTAGCTATGCCTGGCTCCTCGGACCACATGTTTTGGGTAAATTAATATTTCCTATCATTTTCCTAAGTATCAAACAAAACATTGGTCATGCTTGGCTCCTCAGACCACATACCTTGGGTAAATTGATACTTTAAGCTATTTTTCTAAGTGTTAAACAGAACCTTAGCTATGCCTGGCTCCTCGGACCACATGCTTTGGGTAAATTATTACTTCCTAACATCTATCTAAGTGTTAAACAAAACCTTAATTATGCCTGGCTCCTCGTACCACATGCTTTGGGTAAATTAATACTTCCTATCATTTTCTTCCTAAGTATCAAACAGAACCTTGGTCATGCTTGACTCCTTAGACCATATACCTTGGATAAATTGATACTTTAAGCTATTTTCCTAAGTATTAAACAGAACCTTGGTCATGCCTGTCTCCTCGGACCACATACGTTGGGTAAATTGATACTTTAAACTATTTTTCTAAGTGTTAAACAGAACCCTAGTTATACTTGGTTCCTCGAACCACATGCATTGGGCAAGTTCATACTTTCTGTTATTTATCTAAGTATCAAGTAGAATCGGCCATGCTAAGTGGCAAAAATCTTTGTTATAATAACATGATCAAATGAACACTCATAAGCATCACTTAAAACATTTGAAAGTATGTCCATGATTCAGTTTGAAAATTGATTATCATCCTCAGTTCCTTAGACTTACTGATAAGTGGAAAACTAAGTCGAGCTTGATGTGAATAGATGCTCTACAATTATGTATGTTCTTGAGATTAAGGTTACACTTTGCTGGGATTATGGACTTAGCAGGTTTAACTTGTTTTGTTGCTAATCATGTGGGATGTGATAACTATGCTACCACTTTTGCAAATAAGTGAATGGGGTCGTGTCTCATTGTCATGGTCATTAAGTGTTAAATAAGATAGAAACTATATCAACACTTGTATGAGAATCATAGGAAGAAAGAAAATGTTCATAACTTTCATTAATTAGAGCCTTAGAAAGAGGCAGATTGGATACAAAGGGGTAACTTAATTACAAACTTTGAAAATAAAAACAGTAGTTAAGAAAGAAAAAGAAAAAGAAAAAAGAAGCTACTCTAAACTACTTTTTCTTTATTACAATCTTTTCCTTTGGTGGGGCCTTGGAAGATTAGGAGAAGGCTGCCTCTGAGGATCCTTGGTCTTTACCCTTGGGGTCACCTTTAGTAGGCATTGGAAGTGTTGCAAGAACAATTTCCATCCTGGGAGGTACCTCTTTCTCTTTGGAGGGATCCTGAGGAGCAATTGGGGGTTTGATGGCATTAGGGGCCACTCCCTTGGTTGTGTCTACCTCTTTTTCAGCAACCCCGAGCTGCTCGGCCTCTTTTGGAGGGTTGCCAGAGGGGAGAGGGACCTTTTCTAGGCTATCTTTCTCAAGCTCTGCCACCTCGGAAGGGGTGTCTGCCTTAGAGCTAGCAAAGGCTGGTGCACGGATGGCAGGGGGGTAGCATACAAACTCTGCCCTCCTAAGTTTGGAAGAGGCCTTAACCCCAGCTTGGTTAAGGGCCTCATTCCACACCTGGAGGCAATAATTTCTACATACCCCTGAGACCTCAACTCTAAGAGCCTCCTCGGTCTCTGCCACCCTTACATCATAGTTGTCCTGCTCGACTTGATCTCTGGCCTTCTCAGCCTCTTCCAACTTCTTCTTTAGGGCGATAATTTGCTCTTTAGAGGTGGCCAGCTGGTCCTTAGCCTAGCGAAGGAGCATTCGTTGACCTTCAGCCTGCCTCTCAACGCTGTCCAAGGTAGCTTTAGCACTTTTTCTATGCCTCTCCACCTCTATTAGCTTACTCTTGAGCTCTTGATTACTTTTTTCGGCCACGTGGAAGGCCTCTATGGCCACTATTCATCTCCCTTCTTCTTCCTTCATCTACCGATGGCAGAAATTTGTTATCTCCTCTGCTCGGAATGTGACTTGAATAGCTTGCCAAGGAAAGAAACACAGTAAAGGTGAAAAGAGGGAAATAGTAAAGGGAAGAAAGGGGAGGAAACTTGCAAAAAAAAAGGGGTTAATTGAAAGAATTACCATCATAAGGTCCCTCTTTAGACTAAGGAAGACCTCGTGCCTCCTTAGGGACCTTAGGTCGGCCATATCTTCAGGGAGTAGTAGTGCTTGCTCCACTGCGTCGGCCACATTACCGACCTTCCCTTGTTGGAAGTCCTTGATAGAGGCATTGGCGGGCAGAAGAGCTCCATCCAGCATCGAGGTGGGGGTTCAGGATGGAGATCCGACCTGGGAATCACTCCTTTTGTCAGCCCCCGTTTGCCCCACCTTAGCTTGTTTGGCCCCTTTTTAGGCCTCACCCTCTTAAGAAGGGTGGGCTTTTCCTCCTTCCATCACTTCCTTACCTTTCTGCTTCATTTTCCTTTTGAGGTCGGCGGGCTCAAGTCGAAGAGGTTGGGTGGGTGGAGGGGTGGGAAGCCTAGTCTGGGCTGTCTTCCCAAGTGCGTTTCCCCTTGGTTAGGACTCTAGTAGTTCTTATAGGGTGGACCTCGGCTTGTGTTGGATCCCCATATCATCTAGTATGGAAGTAACTCTTTCCTCCTTCCACCACCTCCTTACCCTTCTGCTCCCTTTTCCTTTTGAGGTAGGCGGGCTCAAGTCGGAGAGGTTGGGTGGGTGGAGGGGTGGGAAGCCTAGTCTGGGCTGCCTTCCCAGGCACGTTTCCCTTTGGTTCGGACTCCAGTAGTTCTTGCAGGGTGGACCTCGGCTTGCGTTGGATCCCCATATTGTTTAGTATGGAAGTAACTCCTCGGTGGTGACTGGATTAGGCCGGGAAAGGATGGTCGAGGTCACCAGTTGAGGCTTTTAGGGACAAAGGCTGATTAAAGACTTCGAACTTGTCCTTAGAGTCAGACACTTCAACGACCTCTTCTTCTTTTTCTTCTTCTTCCTTTGTGATGGCAGGATGAGAAGAAGTGGCCTCTTCAGTTGTATACTATGGTGGCAGGGCTACCTTTGGTATGCCTTCTGGTATAGGATCAGTGGTAAGCACGCCTTTTGGGATAGGACTGGTGGTGAGAAAGCCCGAAGTGGCAACACTGATTCGATGTAGGTGAGGGTCCTTTGCTTTGATGACGCACTTCGACACTTGGTAGCTCTTGGAGATGGGGGTGTAACCGAGAATTAAATGTGTTGCTCTTAGCTGACCGTCACTATGGATGAACACCTTGGCCTTTAGTATTTTGTCTAGGCTCATCTAATTGACAAGGTTGAAGTTGGGTACAACAGCGTTTTTATCTGCAAAACCATTGGGAAAAAACAGAAAAACATCGTTAGCAAAAAACAGAGCGATTTAAAGGAAAACTCATATACAAATACGAACAAAAGAAAAGGGGAAGGAAATCACTTTGAAATAATCAACCTAGACCTAAAGTCTCACTTGGTGTCCCCTCTTTCGTTGAGCAGGGGAGACCATCGTGCCACTCCCCTGAAACAATCAAGAAGTCCTTGTTTAGACCTTTGTTGGAATCAGGGAGGCATTGGATGAGCCTAACCTCAAGGTACCTAGACTTTAAGTAATAACCCTGCCCCTTTGGGTGGTGGAGGTTATAAACCCAATTAACATCATGGTGGGTAAGCCCTAAGCCCATTTTCTCATTAAGGGCGCCTATACTCCCTAAAATCCTAAACATGTTCGGGGCACATTGGGTGAGAGCTAACCTGTGAGTCCTAAAGTAATCCCTAATGACGGTGCCCATAGGGATTCTCATCCCTCCCTCTATAAAGGCAAGCATTGGGATTACCACCTCCCCCTCTTGCCTTTTCATGTGCCATTCCCCTTCCTTACAATACCTAATTGACACTCTTGGCGGAATCCTATACTGAGCTCTAAAGTTCTCTATACCTTTCTCGGAGTCTACCAGATAAACAAATCTACCCATATTTAGAGAAGGATTAGAGGTGCTAAGACAGTAAAGGAGAAACTGAGAAGGCTGAGGAGGAATAGACACAAAAAAAAAGAAAAAGAAAAAAAGAAAAAAAGAAAAGTAGCTAGAAAGAATAAATGGAAAGATTTATGAAGACTTACACGAAGAAGAGAACTCTCCTCGGACTGGCTCTTAGTAGGTGTGAGGGCACAAATGAAGTGGGTAAGTTTGCAAGTTCAGTGTATAAGCACAAAAGTGAGATGAATGATTGATTCGAGCAGTATTTATATCAAAAATAGAGTTACAAGCGGGAAAATTCCTACCCAAGTTCCAACAAAATCTCCAGCCGTTGGATTCGCATCGTGCTGTAGAATGTGGGGAACATGGAGCCGCAAAAATTTAATGAAAGCGCGTCTCAGATGCCAAAGCGTCAAGAGCGTGCGTTGGGCTACTAAAAAGGCATTTACGTAGACAGAGGTGATGTATGGTAAGAGCAGAATGGTTGTGGCGATATCGAAATCCGTTTTTTTGCTTGAGGAGCAAAATAGGGGAATTTCGAGGGGCTATTGTAGGGATGTTAGGCCTAGTAGAATATATTGGGCCTGGAGCCCAATCCGAGAATATGAAGTAGTCCGAGGAGGGGTAAACATTATCAAATGAGTCCGTGTTAGTAAGTGAGTAGGTTAATTTTGATTATAATGGTCCATAAGAGCGGTTCGAGGATGAATGCCTCCTCAGCTAATTAGAGCTGAGGTCCGAGATGGTGGTCTACTATCTCGGACAGCGTTCCAGGAGATTCTATTGATATGGACAAGCACCACAGAAGCACAGAATAGAGGGAAGTCCTAAATATCTAAAGAGAAAACTGCTATCACCGCATTTAATGCTTTGCACCTAACCAACTAGTCGCATTAATGTGAAGGTGATACCTAAACAGTAATTTTCAGTCTTACAGTTACTACTGAAACTTCAGGAAGGTGCTGATGGAACAGGGATCAATACTAGCAATCTGCCCTACATGTGGAGGGTAAAGAGGAAAGAATGAAGATAGTATAAAACAAAAAGAAGATCCTAAGGAAAGGAGATCGAGAAATTGAGAGAGAAACACTGTAGTAATCAAGAATTGAACTTGTAATCAAACTTGAGAAGAAATATGTAAGAACTGATCTCCTTGGATTGTGCCGAGGACGATTTCATTTAGTTTAAACTAGTCTATCTTCATTTTCTTGTCTTCTGGATCCACTTTAATTGTTGACTGACTCATTAAAGCCTAGTTTACCAACCCACTCTCTACAAATTCATTGTATTGGGCTCTTTGGGCCTAAGTTCATCTATCCTTTGGGCTTGGGAGCCAAATTGTGTCTTTAGGAGCCAAATTGTGTCCTTACAACAATTTTTTAACAATACCAAGTTGATGAATCTAATTTTTATAATTTCATAAAATAAGATCATTCTATCTAATTAACTCAAAAAATATAATTTTAACTATAATTTAATTATTGATTATTCGCATAGATTTGTAAATGGGTAAACAAAAATTTAGTCGCATTGCTTATTATATAGGAAAGAATAAGTTAATTAAGTAACTCCTGAACATCTTATCAAATTCGATAATAAGTTTGAACTCAAATAGCTCAAGCTTACTTTAATTCAACTTGGCTTAGATCATTTAGGCTATATAACTTAGTTTTCGAGATTCGGAAGGGAGGAAAAAAAAAGATTTACTTGAATATAACTATTGTATTTTTGTATAGGGTAAAATCTAGGTGCACTACATTAGGTTACCCAATACAATTAAGATACATAACTATAACGTATTAATTATTCATGAAAAAAATAGCATTTTTTTGAACTTCATTGGTCAATACAACCATGCATTTTAATTGGGAAACTTATTATACTGCATTTAAGGTGTTGTACTTAAGTTTTACTATTTTGTTCGATATCTTCTTCCTCGACAATAAAAATATTTGAATTAATAAAAAAAAAATACAATTTGGTGCCAATACTTTGTAATGTATGTATTGAGTATTATACCATACTGAAAATGTATTTGGTAGTTTTATTTATACTAAAGACAGTCTATAAGTTTACAAAACCAGTATGTGCCTATTTGAAGATCTTCCCCAAGGCCCTAAGAGCATTTACATCAATTAATACAAAATAGAAAGAGAAATCAATTTTACAAATTTAACCTCCAAAATCACTCATATCAATCAAGCTAAAAAATGAGTAAATTTGCAAAATTGCTACAGTATCTATATAAATTTACAAATACACTATTCATTTTGCATATAATTTTTTTATTCTTCCTCTACGTATTTAGAGGCTAATGAAAGAGAGTGTATGGTGGTTATTATGTGTGAAAAAAGATAAAACAAAATCAATAAAAATTGATATTTTAATGTAATGTAGTATAAAATAGATAATCTCATTGTTTTAAAAACTGGACAGGACCATCTGATCTGACCAATTGAACTGAAAACCAACCATCATTCTAAACCCAAAAAAACCCCCAATAACCAGTCAAAATCGATCAAAAACCGAGTTAAATCGAAAATCAGAGGCAAATCTAGTTTTGCTCTAGCCTAGTTTTTAAAACCATGAATAATCTAATGTGGGGTGTTTTGAAAAATAAGTTTGTAAAATAGAAAAAGTAAACTCTTTTTTATTTTATTTGAGAAAACAATTAATAATGTATTATTAAGGAAGGCTATTCAAATCAGCAGGTCATTGGCGCCGTTTGGTCACATCATCAATGATATTATTCTTCTTGCTTCGTGCTTCACTTGCTTTAGAGCTACACACGTCAGAATACATTGTAATAAGTTGCCCATTCACTACCTAGAAAAGCAATCTCATCCTCCCCTTTGCCCTTCTCATATACAAAATCAGGGGCATGACTAATGAGACATACAAAAATTCTGTCGTGTCGCAAGCTTCTATTTTTTTGGCCAACCCATCTTCTATCTCATTGGTTTCATGCTAGGCGTGTAGTGGAAGGACGATCGATGAAGCACCTGAAATCGTCAATTAATAAAAGAAACAAGATTCTACCGTACCCAATAATTAATAATGAGAGACATTGGGAAAGCAAGTAAACTGGCATGAATGAAGACTTCGAACCTAACTACAACACATCACTCATCAATATCATCATATGCATTAAAGTTAACCAAGTTTTCCAAATCAGTGGGGATCAGAACCTTGCACGTGCAAAAACGACTGGGGCAAAACTACCTAGAGTTGATTATAGCCCATGGTTTTTATTTCGTAGACACAAGATTGAAAAAAAAAAAAAAAAATCCTCATTGCTTTTGCCTTTAATTAAGTTAATAAATTTTAAAATATTACTAGTTATTAATACTTTTTTTTTTATGAAAAATTTATTTTTAAAGAGATTTTCAATTTATGATGTCTGCTTCTAATAATAACTCTTTATCATCAGACAAAGATACAAATCAATTTTTGATATAAGTGAGTTAATTGGAACCTACTATTTATTTATTTATTTTTTTGGTGAAAACTAGTTGTTAATACTTAATTAATACGTACAATTTTTAAGTTTAAACCAATCTTAAAATACTATAGGCTGGTCTGTACCACATGTGCACCTAAAGGCTTAATGTTTATGGAGAATTATTTATATTTAAATACTTATTAAGGAATAAAAAGCTATTCATATCTATAAAAAAATCCAAATCAACGAATGGGTAGAAAATAAATATAGAAGTCTAACATAATTAAATTAGAATTTATTTAAAAATAAATTAATAATACCTAATTTAATTAGGATTTTTTAGTGCTTGATTGCTTTATTTTAATAAAACAGTTATTTTTAATTAGCTTTAATTAATAGTAAATTAACAAAAATTAAAAACATGTATTATATTGACAATAAGAAAATATATGGACCTTCAAAAACTTAAATGACAGCATAAAATCAACCAAAAAAAAAATCAAAGACGTTTATTTTATTATAATAATAATAACAATATTATTATTATGAGGCATTACTTTGTGAGAAATATGAGCTACCCTCTTTTGTTTTTTAAAGTAAGAGTTTATTTATTTATTTATTAAGGTAAGAGGTAAGAGTTTATTAAGGTAAGAGTTTAACTAGTTAAACAATAACATGATAACGCTTTTTAAGGTTGTACGAATAACGTGATCCAGTTAATTCTCAATTTGATTCAATATTAAATTATGGGTAGTATTTGTTACATATACCCTGTTACACACGTATTGTTATATACCAATTTTTTAAAATTGTGTTAAAATATGAGTGCGTAACTAGGTAGGTGTGTATCCATTTTTTAAATATAAAAGTAAGCCAAAGTATGAAGGAAATGACAGAGAACATGCATGCAAAGACAATTACAGAGAGGTTGAGAAAGTTAAATACTTTTAATATAGTTTAGTTGTATATTAATTATAAGAGAAGTCACTCAAACTTCATGGAAATTGCCATTTTTTACGATAGATTAATGAAGAAGACAGCTAGATTCTCCAAGGTTAAGTTGACTGTTGACCAAGCTACAGTAAAATTAGATTATTAATTTTTCTTTAAAGTATTTATAATGGTGAAAATCAACTTGTTAAGGCGATTGTTTCACTAAGGATTTTTTATTTTTTATTTTTATTTTTATTTTTGGGGTAATGACTTTTGAAAAGAGATAGCGTTCCAAAACCAATTTCTTTTATGACGACTTTGCCTGACGAAAGGTTGACAGTTATTACTATATTACTTTTTGACTCCCAAATTTTGTTACCTTGAGTCAAAACACACCCAAAAAAGAAAAACTTTGAAATCTCATAAAGGAAAGAAAATATTTATAATTTTTCCCTTTGTTAAAAAATTAGTGCTCTGTTGTTTTTAAGCAAAATATTTTTTGGAAAATTATTTTCCATTTCAAGTGGTTTTTTTTTTTTTTTTTTTTTTTTTTTTTTTTTTTTTCAGGTAAAATATAGTCAAATTTATTAAATATTTTCTATTGATCATAAAATCCTTTATAAATAGTAAAAAATGTTTTGCTTCTGAAAAAATTTGGTAAAACAAGAGACGCAACAAATTTTACACTGTTAATAACACGTTATTAATAGTAAGAAAAAAGTTGTGTTAGTTGTGAATCCAATAGAAGACAAACTTCTTTTAGGAAAAAAAAAAAGAAAAGAAAAAAAAAAGATTAGTAATTTCAAGTGCACAAAAGATGTAAAACTCAAATGAAAAATTATTAGGTACTCCCGGAGTACCATAAATGCGTACTCCCTCCTCTCACATGAATGGTGGGTCCCACCATGAATTTAATTCCATGAATTTAATTAGTGGGACTCACCATTCATATGAGAGGAGGGAGTATGTATTTATGATATTCCGGGAGTATACAATAATTTCCCAACTCAAATATGTTTGAATGTGATCTTTTGGCTCTTCTTTATTCTCTATTGACATAATATGCTTGTAAGAAATATCAAAAGTCTTATAATTTAATGATACAATTTATCTCTTTTATTAGGAGGAAAAAAAATCTATCTCTTTTATTTGAAGAATCACATAAAAAATTAAATAAATAAAAATAAGACTTTTGATAATTCAGGGTCATCGATGCTACAAGCCTACGAATACAAACTCACCGATAACATTGACTAATGACCATGGGTCTATGAAGGAGATAAGCCTTTTTTATTTATTAATTCAAACGTACCTTTCTCCACCTAACAAGAGCATCAATTTCTGAGAGTTGTAAAACTCTGAATATGCTAAATTTTAGCATCAAATCAATAAAAACATGCATTACCAATTTGTAATTGTAAAAAAAAAAAAAAAAAAAAAAATTACAATTGAGCTCCGATATCATCCTAAATTTACTATAATACTGTAGCAATCTTAAACTTAAAACTGAGTTGCGGTGGCGTGGTTGTTGCTAAGCTGTGGAGTGGTCCTGTGATGGAGGCGCGGTGGTGGATACCATTGTCGTTCCTATAATCAGATCTCTTTGTGGGTGCATTGTCTCATATTTGTTCGGGTTCTAGAGAAGTAATATTGTCTTGAGTTCGCAGCTGCCAGTGCCAGCTGGGTGGTTGTCGGTGTAGTTGTGTTTTCCATACAAGTATAAACATCAATGTAAATATGGTTACGGTCTTTTGGGATCACTACATCTCCATTGGCAATGACATTTGAGACCTTGGTCTTAACAATCTGATTTTATTCTTTTACAGTTTTGGTTTTTTTTTTTTTTTGGGGCCCTCAAAAGTACCTTAGCATATTGAAAAGCATATCAGTTGTCTCTATTTGGTAGTCGACATTACTGATCAGAAAGGACTTTTCATCAACTTTCTATTAACCTTTTGTACTGGAAAATTTTCTATGCAGAGATCTTGAAGAAGTTTGTCATTTTTGCTGTCTGCCTTGATTTAATAGAAAATTAAATTTGTTGAAGGCGGTTTGGGTTTTGAGTTTTATTTGAGATTTGGGATTTATTTGGGTACTGGCTTTGAGTTTCTGTTTGGGTAATTGGGTTTTGCTTTAGTATTATCTCTGGGTTTGAGTCGGTAATTGTGCCGGTGGGTGGTGCTAGATTGTTGAGAGTAAGAAAGAGAGAGACAGAGGAAGAGAGACAAAAATGAGAGAGGGAAGAGAAATGGAAGAGAATAAAGATGGTTTTGTGTTATATTATTTTATAATGTATATATATTATTTTAATGTGTTGTGTGGTAAAATAAAACTTGAGATGTCAGGTGTATTGTAAAATAATATGGTATAAAAGATAAATTAATTTTTGATAAGGTAAAATGTGATATTTTTTAGAAGTCGAATCACGGATGCTAATCCTCTAACAACTGCACACACACATGTAAAGCTTAGCTTCCAACAATGAATAATATGTGTTGCATTTCTTAAGATGCTTCTTGTCCTCATTTTTTTTTTTTAATTGAAGCAACATTAATCAATTTAATAATTAGAAAACTAGTGTTGACTTTTTGGCACTTTCGACGCAAAGTCTATAAACGTATTTTCCTCGATATACCCTCTCTCCTAAGAATATTATGCTTTCTCTTTGAACCTTTCACGTCTTACTTTGTCCGATATCGATGAATATTATACAGTATGTTGAATCTCATCAGAAGTTGACCAAGATATCTAGGGGTCAAGTTTTGCAATGCCAATCATATTATGCTTTGAATCTCATCAAATTAAACTCTTGCTTAAACGCCACCATGTATAGTTGGTTTCCTCTTATCTAAGTAGTCAGCTTTCTATCTATATCCTCATTCCCAAGAAATCCACCATGGCTGTATCTTCTAAATGTCTGTTGCTCTTCATCTCCCTCCTTCTTGGCTATGGTGTTCTTCAGCTTGAGGCTACTGCAGATAATCAACCTTACAGAACTTCTTATCACTTTCAACCTCCCAAAAATTGGATGAATGGTATGATTTGTTGATTTTCTTTATTGAATTTTGTCATTATTTGTTATTTTATATTAGCTCTAACGGTGTATTTTTTGTTTTTGCATCTTTGATTTTATCAATGTGACCTGTTGTGATGGTGAATTGGACAAATGGGTATCTTTGGATGCACAGATCCTAATGGTATGTTCTTTCTAGTCATGTTCTCATTTTACAATTACCATGTTTCCGGCTTCATTAGTTTCTTTCATTTCTTTTTATTTTTTATTTTTTCATCTTTTTATATTCAACTTTGAAAGTAGTAATGTCAAGAGTTATAGTTTGATTGGCTGACCCTTTCTAGTTTTTTCCCATAGGAATACCAATGATTCAGATCTTTCCACCACTCTTCATCCAAAAAAAAAAAAAAAATTGAAAATAGTGACAGATCAAGTATAACTTTTCATTAAATGTTACAAAACTTTTACCCTATACGTCTCACTTTATTTGTCCTTTATTCCATTTTGGAATATCCCAAAATATTGTCCTGTTTCTAAAAATAAAAATTATTAGTTTACTAATATTCCTATTATACCACTAAGCCTCATTAAAAATAACTCTTTTTAAAAAAAACTGATAAATTTATTTAAGGGTAGTTTTGTAAACTTATACATTTTTATAAGGCAAACAAGACAATAAATGATGTTCCCTTAAAATGTTTGATTTTTTAAACATGACAAATAAAATGGGACGGAGGGAATAACTTTTTATGTAATTCATGTTTTATGAATTTTATGGTTTTTTTAATTTTAATTTTTTTTATATAAGATAGAAATTCTACTCTAGTATAAACTAAGTATTTATATGTGTGAAACTCCCTTTTAGAGACTTGAATCCTGACCCTTACTCCTCACACCCCACAAGCACTTTACTTTTTTTTTTTTTTTTGAGAAATAATTACAACATGATGCTAACCCTGCAATTCGAACATTTTCCCCCTAGACCCCCAAACAATTTGTACATGGGGAGATGCCAATTCAGCTACAAGGCCTTTGGCCACAAGCGCTCTACTTCTATGCATGTTATATTTCATATTAATCGGACTTTATTTATTATTTGAATGAAAAAATTATTGAGCTTTGATTATTTTGAAATTTTGCAAGTATGAAGAGTATAACGATAAAATATAAATAAGAATTGATTTATCAAAATACACATCTAATAAAAACATATTGATTGATGTAAAATTAACAAAGACAAAGTTTACTATGAACTCAATTTATTAGAGGTGAATTTTGACAAATTCATTATTGAATTACATCCTTCATACTTGTAAAATTTCTAGAAGATTAAAGACCAATAACTATGTTATTAATCAAATATTTAAATTTTAAATTTTTGTAGTCTAAAATTACTTATAAAAAATAAGTTTATGCACCTAATAACATTTGATTGACACTAAATTTGACATGCATGATAAGAATATAAAAAACATGTAATTCAATGGTTAGATTTTCAAAATATGTAGTAATATTAATTTTTTTAGTAGAAGTTGTAGCCATAAGCTATAGCCAAGTTCATATCCAAACTTTTTTTAACTAACAAAAATGATCCCAAATGAATCTTGAATCCATCTCTAAAAAGTAGTAGATTTTTTTTTTTTAGTAAGAAAACTTAGAAAATAATACAGGCGAATTAAACATGGGGCAGAATCCAATCTGAAATGGTTAAACTTCGTATTTCAACAATATTAATAGGATTAAAAAAAGCGTACAACATCACAGAAATGGATGTATTGGACACAGTTTCTTTTTTTTTTCTTTCTTCTTCTTCTTCTTGTATGTGTGTGGGAGAAGTAGAGTAAATGTTTCAAGGGCTACCTGCAATTCATCCTTTTAGATTATAATCAACTAAATCAAGGAAAAAAAATAATCCAAAAGGGTGAGTTAGGTCTAAATCTCAAGGGAATGTAATTTATAAATCTCAATCATATAAACACAAGGATTAATTGATACTTTAGGTCATTATTGTTACCGATTATGTAATCTACCTAGTATGGTAGTGTGTTAATGTGTTATATGTGGATCTTTTTGCAGGGCCAATGTTATATAAGGGAATTTACCATCTATTCTTTCAATATAATCCCAAAGGTGCAATTTGGGGCAACATTGTTTGGGGCCACTCTACGTCAACAGATCTTGTGAATTGGACCCCACATGAAGCTGCCATCTATCCATCACAACCGTCTGATATCAACGGCTGCTGGTCGGGTTCTGCCACGATCCTCCCCGAGGGTCGACCGGTCATTCTCTACACTGGAATAGACCCTAACAACCACCAAGTCCAAAACTTGGCCATGCCCAAAAACCTTTCTGATCCATTCCTTAGGGAATGGGTTAAGTCCCACGATAACCCACTAATGGCCCCTAATTTCTATAACAAAATCAATTCATCCTCATTCAGAGACCCAACCACTGGTTGGCTAGGCCGTGATGGGTATTGGAGAGTAATCATTGGGAACAAAATTAACCAAAAAGGATTAGCAATTCTTTATAAGAGCAAAGATTTTGTTCATTGGGAAGAAGCTAAAAATCCACTTTACTCATCCAAAAAATCAGGTATGTGGGAGTGTCCAGATTTTTATCCAGTTTTGATCAAAAGCAAACTTGGTATTGACACATCAATTGATGGTCCTAATACTAAACACGTGCTCAAGGTGAGCTTAGATGATACAAAACATGATTACTACAAGATTGGAAGTTATAACCAGGATAAGGATATCTTTATTCCGGATAACGGACCGTTCCATAAAAACTCTAGATTGAGATATGATTATGGAAAATTTTATGCCTCAAAGACTTTCTTTGAAGGAAACTCAAAGCACAGAAGAATCTTATGGGGCTGGGTTAATGAATCTTCGAGTGTAGAGAATGACATCAAGAAGGGATGGTCTGGAGTTCAGGTAATTTTAGCTTTACATAATTGCTTTATTAAATTTTAAGTTCCATTAGAAAAATAATTCAATTAAGTCAATTTGGATTTTTTTTTCCCAAATAGTTTATTAACTTATTTTTTAATTTACAACTTTTTAAAGTTTTACATTTTTTATAAGTGTAATTTTACTCTTAACAACTTTAAACAAATAGGTTTTTTCCAGCAAGAAATCAATCCAAACCATGCATAGTTTAAAGAAATGTTTGAATTAAACTCGCTAATTTTGAAATAACACTAAAATAATTTAATGGAGTGTGTTATTTTTCACTTTTAAGTAATACAACAAGTTTTCCTCAAAAAAAAAAAAAAAGGAAAAAAAAGAAAAAAGAAAAAAGAAGAAGAAAGTAATACGACAAGTTTTGTCTATTAACGGGTCCATTGGACTTTAGGGTTTAGGCCCACTTTTCGTTTTTTTTTTTTTTTCTTTTTAAAATTTTTAATTTTATTATTATTATTATTTTTTGAATAAGTCTACTTTAGGCTTTTGGGCCGCACACACATATGCTTCTTGTGGGGGTAAAAGACCAGTAGGCCCGCGTCGATGTCTCTATTGGGCCAAAGGCCCAGCCCAAGGGAAAAATCTCTCCTCGGTCGCGGGGAGAAAGAGCCCTTCCTCGGCCACGGGGAGAGCCCTCCTTAGCACAGTGTAGCCGAGGATGGAGGAGGTAACCTGCCACCGGTAGTGACACTCCCTATCATCCCACGGAGTGGGAAAAGTACTAAAGCAGAAAAGGACAACGAAAGTGTTGAAAGGAAAGGCTGCCATTATTGCATTTAGTGCCTTGTGCCTGACACGGCCATACTTCTCTGTCCTTACAACCACTCCCAACAACTGGAGGGAATGGCTGATGGGACAAGTACCTATCCTAGGGACCCCATTCATGAGGAAGAAAAACTGCTATAAAAGGGGAGTAAAGAAAGAGGAGAGAGGTGGGGCGGAGACCCCCCCAACACACCAGAGGCATCAAAGAAGGCTCCCCAGACTGTGGCGAGGACCAACCCTCTCTGAGGAATTTGATCCGCCTCAATTTGATCGTAAAGAGCACCATGATGACCGTTGTTCATATGCTAAAACCTAGCTCTTTGACCCATTCTCTACAAATTTATTGTAAAGGGCTCAAGGTCTAAGGTCCCATTCATTTTGGGCTTGGCCTGAAAAACGTGAGCCTACACTTCTTATATAAAGGCATTTCTGGATAATTCATTCTCAAGAAAAATAATAAACTTCCTCAAAAAAAAAAAAAATATATATATATATATATATATAATTATTCAGTATTTTGAACATTCTTTAAAAAACAAAGAAGAATTTAAACAAATTATCTCTGTCACACATTTTGCAGGCAATTCCAAGGAGTATTTGGCTCGATAATTCTGGAAAACAATTGGTGCAGTGGCCAATAAAAGAAATCGAAACGCTGCGTTTAAAAGAAATCAACTTGCCTAAGCAAGTGCTTAAGGGAGGATCAGTCCTTGAAGTTTCTGGTGTCACTGCAGCTCAGGTGATTTAAAAAAAAAAAAAAAAAAAAAATTAGTAGTGGGATTTTGCCACATGTCATGGTACAAAGCAAAATTAAATTGTTAAAATAGCTTATATGTTCTAAAACAAGTAATTTGTTTTTTCATAATATTTTACAGGCAGATGTGATTATTACATTTGAGATAAGCGAGCTCAGTAAAGCTGAAGTGCTGGAT
Organism: Quercus robur; assembly: GCF_932294415.1. NCBI lineage: Eukaryota > Viridiplantae > Streptophyta > Magnoliopsida > Fagales > Fagaceae > Quercus > Quercus robur. The sequence continues at coordinate 10,109,822 of NC_065538.1, read as the reverse complement.
CCAAGTTGGACCGACCCACAATTGCTTTGTAGCCGAAAGGGTGTATCAGTTAAAAGTGGTATTGGGCCATTTGGGCTACTAGTATTGGCTTCAAAGGGCCTACAAGAATATACAGCAGTGTTTTATAGAATTTTTAAAAGCCACAGCAAATATGTGGTGCTTATGTGCAGTGACCAAAGCAGGTCTCTCTCTCTTGCCAAACTTCGAACTCTTTTTTTTTTTTTAACTCATTTTTTTTGGTTCTTATGGGGTGTTAATTGTTGACAGGTCTTCCTTCAATCATGAAAATGATGAGACCACATATGGGGCTTTTGTGGATGTGGACCCTGTTCATGAGAAGCTGTCACTCAGAAGCTTGGTGAGTTGCTATATATAAAACCAAAGAAAACGCTTTAAAAACACAAAGTTATATAATCATGTTGTCTTCTTTTGTTGGTGGCAAAAATAATCACGTTGTCTACACATTGCACATTTGCATTCATGGGAAACCTAAGAACTGCAGCATGTTTCAGTGTCTAGCCTATCACAATTTACATCAAACACTTTAGAATCTTTCCTTTTTTTGGATGTCTTACCTACTCCATACCTGCCTAGGAATGGAAAGTAAATCAGATTACATTGCATTCATGGTTTACTTAAGAAGTGCGAGATGTTTCTATAGCTCATCATAATTTCCATCAAAACACTTTAACAATCTTTCTTTTGGGCCAGGGCAAGACTTCCATTTAGTGCTCCAATAAATTAGACCAGATATGAGACTGACATGTAATCATTGTTAGTTATATAGTGCATCCGTGTGATATCCAATACATTGAATGTAAGCCAAGCAACTTCTATTTTTTGATATTGCACCTATTCAGGCCTTGCCTATGGATGATAGTGAATAAGATTTGGTAGGTTTTTCAATTCTACTAAATCCTAATAAGGGGAGTTTGGGGTTTTTTTAATGGGTATGAAATAGGTTTGGGTTTTCAATCTTGAATCCAATACAATACAATCATATATGCATTTAAATTATTAAAATGTTCCTATCATTTATTTTATTTGTAAGACAAGTCTCTCTAGTAATGTACTAATGCTTGAATTTAATTCAATAACATTATATATATATATATATATATATATTTATATATATTTAGGAAATTTACTAATTTGGTCCTCCAATTATAGGTTAAAGTTCAATTTGATATCTCAATTATTAATTGGGTCAATTCAGTCCTTCAACTATTGATTATGCGAATTTAGTTTTATAACTATCAAAATTAAGTCAAATCTCTAAATCATCTCTATATTTAAATTTTAACAAAACTAATTAATGTGGAAAATGAAGCATAAGTTAAAAAGTTAGTATTGAAAGTATAAAGTTTTCAAAATCAATTCAGTTTTAACTATTAATTCCATTATATTTAAATGGAAATGGGACCAATGGATGAAATTGATTTGATTTTGAAAGTTGAGGGACTAAATTGACATAATTAATAGTTGATGGACCAATTTGAACTTTAACTAATAGTTGAAGGACTAAATAACCTTTTTATTTAAGGTTAAACTGACCCACCTGTTTTACGCAATTCATGGTTTGATGAGTGTGATATGGAATTTCTAACATTTAATAAATTTTTGGAAAGATTTAGCATATAAAATATTTAACAGATTTGAGTTTTAAAAGGGGGTTTTTCCCCTTAAACCCGATCCGTTGTTCCTGTCATACTTTGGATTTATACATTTAATATATTGTATTTTATTTTTATTAAAAATAAAAACTCTTTTGGACTCTTATTTATTTATTTCGGATGAATAATCAAGGCCGAGGATAATTTTATCTATTCTTCTGCCAAATCAAAACTAAATGGAAGCACCACTAAAGCACCACTAAGTACAAAAGCTTAACATTCTTTTTTAAGGTTTGAGAAGATGTCCTTTAGGTATTTAATGATTACTATACATTATCATGTGTATTATTAGATCTTTAATAATGTATGAATTTGAAACACACACATTTGTTTTGATAGTTTATGTTCTTTTCAAATTCAATATTTTACGTGGTTGTATGTTTTCTAATGGAAGATACCTACTTAAAATGAATACCAATTGTATACAACCAAATAAAATGGAGGCCACCAGTCTAATATTGTTTAATTAAAAGATTCTTTAATTTTCATTCATACAATGATTATACCTACATAAATTTACACATCGACAACAAGCCTGCCTATAGAATTTGACCACCTTTTTGCTGAATTTGTGTTTGCATGCTTAAGACTATGATTTTTTTTTTCTTTCATTTACCCATTTAGCCATTTTGCCTTAATGCATTCGAGGTTTTATTTCTTTTTACAGATTGATCACTCTATAGTGGAGAGCTTTGGTGGAGAAGGAAAAGCTTGCATCACAGCTAGAGTTTATCCCACATTGGCTACGGATGCTGAGGCCCACTTATATGCTTTCAATAATGGAACTGGGAACGTTGGGATCACAACATTGAGTGCTTGGAGTATGAAGAAAGCTCAAATCAATTGAAACTATACTTAGAATTTATGGTGTTCATATGTTTTTATTTGACTATGCAGTATGCACCAATTAAAAAAAAAAATGATAATGCACCCATTTGAGCATAGTCAATGAATTGGTGCTTACTGGTTAATCCTGATATTAATCATCAATCAGTTGAAACTATTATATGTTTTCAATAATGCACCATTTTTTTCAATTGTGCACAGTTCGATAAATTCAATTAGTGCATAGAAAATTGATTGTCAATGGAAAAAATTTCAAATGCACCGGGCGCATGAGATAACGTCTCTTGTCAATGATGATTTAGCATAAGCACAAGAATTTTTTTCACCGTTAAAAAAATTTAAGATTTCAATTGGGTTAGGGAGGAAACGGTGCATATCCAACCCATTTGTTTTTTACAATAAAACCAAACATCAAAGCATGATTTGATGCATGCTTTTTCTAAATAGAACCCTAGACAATAGCTGAAGTGGGCTAGTGGGCATAAGATGCATGCATGATTGTCCTTCAAATGTAGACAAGATTTTGCTGCTTATATTCAAGCTCAAACATCATCCATAAAATTCATCAAGTAGACTGTACCATGTACACTTGCTGTGTTCCTTCATTTTCATCATGTTAAACATCATTCTCTAAACTAATTACATCTTAATAACAAGCTAGTCTAGTGCTAGTTTTTAAGTAATTTATGTATCAAAACAAGTGTTACTAATGGCTGTATTTAAATAGTTTGGTCCTGACTAAGTTGAATCTAATCAGTCAAGAAGCAAGAAATCAAGCCTAGAAGATTGGCTCAAGTCAACTCATGACAGAAATTTTGTGTGACCCACGCTCGACTAAAACTCAAACAACACATTTGCTTGATCAAGAATGCAGCAAACAGTAAACTAACTTTGCTTGTCTTTGTTGGGCTTTGTGAAGCCTAGTTATATTTAATCCAAATTATGATCCAACCTAATATAAAAGTGTTATGGTTTTTACTGAGATTTTTTTTTTAGGCTTAGTCCATGGAACAAAGCGGGCCAAGCTGTATAGAAAATCTATTGTTTGGAGATTAGGGTTTGATGTGTTGTTTTAAGAGAGAAAACTGTACTGCTGAATCTTGTATTTTTTTCCCTGTGAATAGTGAAATCATTGCAATTCCATGGACGTAGGCAAATTGCCGAACCACGTAAATATTGTCTTGTGTAATTGTTTTCTTTGACGCATATTTTTTCTCTATTTTTCCATCTTACAAATTTGAGAATTTCGTATATATTCTCTACAGCCTAATGTTTCAAACCAAAATTATCCCATATAAGTAGTTAAGCACAGTCCAGTGACACAATTTTAGGGAGGTTGCCATATCAAAAGTGTTGGGGATATTATACAAAGTAATAATGAAAGAACAAGGTTAACACAAAAGACAAATAGAAAATAGAAAACTTGGAGGCACAATATCGTTTTCCTTAGACAATATTTGCCCACACACTTTTGTTGCTAAAGGGTTATCGCAAATTTTCCCCAGGATACAATCAAGATGCTGGGTTTTACAAATAGCAATTCTGAGAATGGCTACAAGATTTCTTACATTATTTTGCAAGTGAACATAAGCCTTTATTTATACCCATAGGGTTATATTTCATCAAAAGGCACATATGGAGAGTTAAAATATTTCATAAAACCATTTCCAAGGCTTGAAACCTCTTCAAACTCTCTGAATAGTTACTAGAAAAATCCTGATATTTGACTTTTAATCAGTCGAAAATTCTTTTCGATTGGTTGAGTGATCTTTTTGATTAGTCGAACAGGAATCGAGCGGTGATCGAGACATCTAGAGACTCTAGAATTTTTTTCTTTACCATTTCGATTGATCGAGTCAAAGCTCCGATCGATCGAAAATGCCTAATTTCAAATTTTCACTTAGAAAATTACAGAATTTGAATTTTCACTTTAACAACTTTATGAAACAATATTCTCCAAACTCAAATATCATTATTACAACCTATCCATGTATATACCTATATATACAATAAAAAGTACTCTAAAAACCAAACCAATTTAAGTCTAAACAGCTAGTTTCTCCCAAAGTAACTCCTAGTGAGTTGTTTGCTCAAACCAAAGAACAACAAAAGAGTTAATTGTTGTTTCCCTCAAAAGAGTTCTTAATTTGCACAACCAAAGCTCTGATGGTTACAGAAAAATTCGTTCCTTTAACCTTATGACCTTGAATTTAGGTGCAACTTAAGCATTAATTAATTGTACATTCATCACACAACAATAATTCCCAAGTTATGTCGATTACCACATTATTCCATTTTGAATTATGAAGATCTTTTCTGACTTTGGTTTCTATGTAAGTGCGCCACAGTGACACTTCGTCACAATGTCAAGAGTCTTGCAAGTTGCAACTCAACCAGCACTTCCTTGTGTTTCAAACCAAAAAAAAAAAAAAAAAAAAGTTGGAGACATCTAAGAAAAATGATAATTAGATTGATTTCTTTCCTTGTCCTCTAAATAGATAGACAATATTACTATATTTAAAAAAAATTTTAGGGTGCAAAGATAATTTTATTGGTGGAATCTTTTTAAGTTACCAAGGTGCATGACACAACATGGTAATTTTAATAAGTGGTGGGATTTAATTAGATTAATCTATTTCCTTGTTTTATGAGTAGATTAACATATTGTCTATACTATTATTTAAACGACTTTCAACCTGCATGCGGACTCTAAAGCTGGATGTCCCAAAATATTCCCAAATTGACTTCTATAGAAATTTTAAATAATACAGTTAAATAAGTAAAATTATTAGTTTTTTTTAATAGAAAGAAAACTACATTCTGAGATCTGTTGGCCACTTTTTGCTCATTTTTAAGCTTTCAGGGATTTTATAGCTGTAGACTAACATAATTCAGGGGTCATATCAAGATCCAAATCCAATTTTCACCCATTTAAATTGATTTGAAACCAAGCAATGAAAAAATGATTCAAATATGGTTTTTAATGCACCAGCACCTCAACTTCTTACATCTAATCAAACAAAATTTGACATCCTAGCGCAAAAGAACATTTCAGAATCATACTAAGCAGGGTGTTATTGATACTTTGGTAGAAAAATGAGCCAAACATTATTGGAGTGCATTCCTATCTCTTTAGATTGTGTAAAAATTAAACTCCACTTTTGTCTAGCTTATTTTTTAAGCCAACAAACAATTAGCAGTCCTAAATGAGAACTTGGTTGATTTGGGAAAATATTACACTACATGTATGGAAATTTTTTTTTTTTTTTTTGAGAAACTTATGTATGGAAATATTGGGTGTTCATGGTCTCTTTGTTTTGTATCTAATAGGCTGAATAATAATTTACAATTTGATTTCCTCTTGGTGAAGTAATGTCAGCAGCAGGGAATTAAGGAAGCTACTAGTATTAGTGTATTACTATATTTAAATAATTTTTACATGTTCTCAATAGTATATAATATAAAAAAAAAAAAAAAAAATTCAAAAACATAACTCAATGTACTACATTGGAAAATATATTTCTTTATATATTAAGTTAGCAAGGCCGCATGACACAACATGGTACTTTTAATTAGTGTTGGGTCTTAATTAGATTGATCTTACAGTGTTTAAAAGCTTTGTAATTCAATTGTCATGTCTTGAAGTTTCCAATCAAAACATTTAAAATTCAAATTTCCGGTCCCAGTTTTAACAATCAAATTATAATTTTTTTTTAAATATTGATTTATTTCTTGTTCTCTGGGTAGATAACCAAAATTACTATATATATTTAATAAATTTCACAGTGCAAAGATAATTTTTATTGGTGGGATATTTTTTAAGTTAGCAAGGACACATCACACAGCTTAATTAGATTGATTTCTTTCCTTATCCTCTAAGTAGATTAACAATATTACTTATTTAAATAATTTTCATAGTGCAAAAATAATTTTAAATGTTTTTTTTTTGAGAAAAAATAATTTTAAATGTAATAGTTGTAAAGCCCTTATTTTGTATAGTGATATTGTTAGACTGGGAATTACTAACACATACAGAAAAAATAAAATTATGTAACGCAACAATAAAAGAGAAGTCCTAGTATTTATAGACTTCTCATGTCTCTTGGGAAAAGATATGTCTATTTACCAAGAGATGCATCTTATCTAAAAGACACACAACTTCTGTAAATAACTAATTTTAACACTTAATTAATTCTCTACTATTGGTTGGGAAAGCAACACCATCCACCAAGTGGGTGTTATTATATAGGTGAGGGTGCACTATATTTTGCTGTAATCACTTATCACTATTATATACTACAATAATTATACATAACATCATTACTTTTCTCTTTTAATTTTTTAGAGAAAAACACCATTATTATCATTATAAAAAAATTGCTTTAGAGTAAGTATTATACTTTATAATTACAATGGAATTGGAATATACAATGCCCCTCAATAATAATTATTTTTTTATCAATAAGTAAAAACAGTAATTGGCTTTTAGTGTAAGCAAGACTCAAACTAGGGATGACAATTTTTCCCCGTCTCGCTTAACCTGCCCCTCCCCGCTTCGTGCCATGCGGGTTTTCTCTGCCCCGCAAAGGTCGTGGGGCGGGGATGGTGCGAGATTTTAGCTCCGCACCATGGGGCGCGACAAGGATGGGTTTAGACGTTTTAGAACCACCCCGCCCTGCGTTGCTAAGGGATATAATTGTAAATTTTTTATATCCTAAAACCCTACTATTTAAACAAACATATCAATATTAGCTTATTTTATTTTACCTAATATGGTTCTCTGCCTTTATTTTGTTATGTGTTATACTATGAGATTTTATTTTTTATTTTTTTATGATTGTCTTGTTAAACAATTGGCTATATTATTCAATTTTTTCTAAAAATTGATTTGATTTGATTTGATGGGATAATTTAGTTGTAATTTTAAATATATTTTTATCAATGAAATAGGTTTCATTAAAAAAATTGTACTAGTTGTAGGGCAAATTAACAAAAAGTAAAGTTTTACGAGACAGGGTGGGGTGGGGCTTCGCGGGGCTCCAAGGGGCGGGGATGGGGTGAGAAAGTTTTCCCCGTCATGCGGGGCGGGAATGGGGCAAGACAAAACAATATAGGACGGGGACGAAGATCCCATCATTCGGCCCTGCCCCGCCCTATTGCCATCCCTTACTCAAACTCAAATCCCTTTTTTTTTTTTTTTTTTGGAGAGAGTTTCATCTTAAGGTGCCTGCTCCTGATGATAGCTTTTTATCATCAAACTAAGACACCAATCAGTTTTTGGTGTAGGCAGGGATTGAACCCTGGATCTCTTATACAACCATCAGACACTTTACCAGTTGAGTTAATTAGAACTCACCAAACTCAAATCCCTTATTCAAAGATAAATAATTTTATCTATTGATTTAACCGAAACCCATGTCTCACCAAATTTATAATCAACTAATAAAATAAAATATATCAAATTGACATCAAATATATATAGGTAATTTTTTTCTCAAAAAAAAAAAATAAATATATATATATATATATATATAGATAATTTAATACAAACCCTGAGGCCAGAGCCCAATGAATTAATATGTAGATAATTTAATACAAACCCTAAGCCCAACAACATCATATGGTACAAAGGAAATATAGACTATTTCGGAGTAACCCAAGGAGATTGAGATCTCACCAAGGCCCAGCTGAGGTTTTTCATGATAAATGATATTTCTTAATTTGATATATTTTTATATTTTATGCAAATTTTTCCATCATAAGTGATATCTTTAAAATTTTCCCCCCCTTTTCATATATATTTTTAATAATATCTATATAATCATTTGTGTTAAACCTATATTTAAGATTATATATATATATATATATATATATTGTAATAATTAGGCTAATATATCTTGATATTTGAACAAATGACCAATATTTTAAGATTGTGAGATCTTGTGAGATTTAATACCATGTATTTATATGGACTTGAGATTTGATTTTGTGAGTTTGTAAATAAGTTTATAAGATATCAAATTGTTATTCATAATTTTTTGATAATATATATAAGCAACTTTGTAGTAAAATTAAATACAATTTTTTAACAATACCAAGTTGATGAATCCAATTTTTATAATTTCATAAAATAAGACCATTCTATCTAATTAACTCAAAAAATTTAATTTTAACTATAATTTAATTATTGATTATTCGCATAGATTTGTAAATGGGTAAACAAAAATTTAGTCACACTACTTATTATATAAGAAAGAATAAGTTAATTAAGTAATTCGTGAACATCTTATCAAATTTGGTAATGAGCTTGAACTCAAATAGCTCAGGCTTACTTTAATTCAACTTGGCTTAGATCATTTAGGTTATATAAATTAGTTTTCAAGATTCAGAAGGGAGAAAAAAAAAGATTTACTTGAATATAACTATTGTATTTTTGTATAGGGTAAAATCTAGGTGCACTACATTAGGTTACCCAATACAATTAAGATACATAACTATAACGGATTAATTATTCTTGAAAAAAAATAGCATTTTTTGTACTTCATTGGTCAATACGACCATGCATTTTAATTGGGAAACTTATTATACTGCATATAAGGGATTGTGCTTAAGTTTTATTATTTTTTACGATATCTTCTTCCTTGACAATGAAAATATTTGAATTAATAAAAAAAAATACAATTTGGTGCCAATCACTTTTGTAATGTATGTAGTGAGTATTGTACCATACCCATAATGTTTTTGGTAGTTTTATTTATACTAAAGACAGTCTATAAGTTTACAAAACCAGTATGTGCCTATTTGAAGATTATCCCCAAGACCCTAAGAGCATTTACATCAATCAATACAAAATAGAAAAAGATATCAATTTTACAAATTTAACCTCCAAAATCACTCATATCAGTCAAGCTAAAAAATGTGTAAATTTGCAAAGTTGCTACAGTAACTTTATAAATTTACAAAGATACTATTCACTTTGCATATAGTTTTTTTATTCTTTGTTTACGTATCTAGAGACTGAAGAAAGAAAGTGTATGGTGGCTATTGTGTGTGGAAAAAGATAATAAAATATCATTAAAAATTAATTTTTTAATGTAATGTAGTGTAAAATAGATAATCTCATGGTTTAAAAAATCGAACCAAACTGACTAGTTTAACTAGTTGAACAAGAAACCAGCCACCACTCCAGTGGCGGAGCCACATGCATCCTTGGGGGGGCCTTGGCCCCTCCAAAATTTTTAATTTTTTTTTTACAATTTAAGTATATTTTATAAATATATAAAGGTCATATGAAAAAAAATAGGAGTTGGCCCCTCCAAAAGAAAGCATTGATCAAATAATTTAGTAATTTTTCCTAAAAAAAGAGAGTTTAGAGTTGATATACAATTACAATAGAATGAAATAGTTAGGTAGTAAGTTTTGTGAGTAAATAGTGGAAGTGTAGAACCCCTAATTTTTAGCTCAATTTCAATTCCAATTAATACGTTCAAATCATTCAACATTAATAATATATGCAATTTGGTTGAAATTTCCTATTTTCAAGATTTTATCAAAAAAATAAAAAAGCTCATATGATACTTCAATTATAACATTATGATATTGATTTGTTAAACATAGATGAAGTTTTGCAAACAATTTATATATTTTATATTTACACATACACATACATATATTATGTGGATATTTTTAGAGGAGTGTCTATTTTTTATTTGAGTTTATCTTAACAGAATATATAGTTCAGCTCCCTCAACTCAAGATTCCTGGCTTCACCACTGCACCACTTAGGTCCAAACAAAACCCCAATAACGGTCAAAATCGGTTAAAAACTGGGTTAAATCGAGAACTAGAGGCAAATATAGTTTTACCCCAGTCTAGTTTTTAAAACCATGGATAATTTAATGTAGGATTTTTTGAAAAATAAATTTATAAAATAGAAAAAGAAAATTCTGGTTCTAAAATAAACGATTTTTTTTTTTGCATGAGGTGAATGCTTTTAACATCGTTTTCATATAAAAAAATAGGGGCGTGACTTATGACTCATGAGACATACAAAAAATGTCTTGTTGCAAGCTTCTATTTTTTTGGCCAACCCATCTTCGATCTCATTGGCTTCATGGTAGGCGTGAAGTGGAAGGACGATCGGTAAAGCACCCGAAATTGTCAATTAATAAAGAAACAAGATTCTACCATACCCAACAATTAATAATGAGAGACATTGGGAAAGCAAGCAGGCATGAATGAAGACTTCGAATCTAACTGCAACACATCACTCATCAATATCATCATATGCGTTAAAGTTAACCGTGTTTTCCAAATCAGTGGGGATCAATTCAGCGAAAAAAAATAAAGGCAGTGGGGATCAGAACCGTGTACGTGCAAAAACGACTGGGGCAAAACTACCCAGAGTTGATTAGCCCATGGTTTTTATTTTGTAGTCACAAGATTGAAAAAAAAAAAAAAAAAAAAAAAAATCCTCATTGCTTTTGTCTTTAAGTTTATAAATTTTAAAATATTATTGGTTGTTAATATTTATTTTGAGAGTTTTAACTTATGACGTTTATTCCTGATGATAGTTTTTTATTAGAGATGACAAAATATGCCCGACTTGCACGTACCCAATCTGACCCGACTCTAATGGGGCGGGTTTTACCTGATCCGTGAAGCAAATGGGCAAGTTTGGGTTTTAATAAAAAAAACCCGAAACGGGTTCGGGTTGGGTTTGGGTATTATGCAAACTCAGCCCGAACCTGACCTGTATACATATATAATATTTAAAAAAAAAATTTTAAACCCTTAACCATAGATATAAATATCTTCTAAACTCTCTGTTTATCTCTCAACTCTCTCACTCATACACTGGCTTAGCTCTCTCACTCACATGGCCACAAGTAGTCAAGCATAGCTCTTTGACTCTCTCATCTCTGTTTCGTCCTCATTGAGCTCGCACAACCCTCTCATCTCCCTAGCCCATTTGTCGTATCCCTCACCCATCTCGCATCAATACCTTGCCAGTCAGCCACCTTCTCACGGCCTCGCTCAACCTCCCCCCTCACGGCCTCGCTCAGCTTCCTTCTCATGGCCTCACAGCCTCACTCCACCTCATTCTCTATTTTTTTTTTTTTTTTGGTTCAGTTCGTCTCAATCATGTGAGTTTGTGTTTGTGTTTATAATTTTTGTGTTTATGTTTGTGTTAGGATTTGTGATTGTGTTTGTGATTTTAAGCTGGAAAATGATAAATATGAGATTTGTGTTTTTGATTTTGGGCTGGGCATGACAGGATAAGGCCCACAGGGGCCTGATGGGGCGGGTTTAGGGAGAAAAAAAAACCTATTTATTAAACGGGCCGGGTTCGGGTCACGGGGACAGGCCCGCGAGTCGGGTTCAGGCATAGAAAAACACGCCTTGAACCCGACCTGTTGCCATTCCTACTCTTTATCATCTAATCAAGACACCAATCCGTTTTTGGCATAGGCGAGGATTGAATCTCAGATGTCTTATTCAACCATCAAAAACTTTACCAGTTGAGTTAACTGGAACTCACTACTAGTTGTTAATACTTAATTAATACGTACAGTTTTTAAGTTTAAACCAATCTTAAAATACTATTAGCTGGTCCATACCACATGTGCACCTAAAGGCTTAATGTTTACGGAGAATTTTTTATATCTAAATACTTATTAAGGAATAAAAAGCTATTCATATCTATATAAAAAAAAAAAAAAAAAAAAAAATCCAAATCAACGATTTGGTAGAAATAATTATAGAAGTCTAACATAATTAAATTAGAATTTATTTAGAAATAAATTAATAATACATAATTTAATTAGGATTTGTTTAGTGCTTGGTTGCTTTATTTTAATTATAGGGTGTTTGAGGACCAAGGAGGGTTGAATACGAAGTAACACACATGATTCCGCCCAAAAAGCATATCCGACCGGAAGACTTCATCAATCCAAGAAGGGAAGGAGATTTGAGATAATGTTGTATGAGGGCCCGCTTAGAGGAAGAAGTATCTTGGAAAGGGGCCAAGGCGGTGGGAGGGAGCTTCTTGTAAAGGTTTACCTTCTACCTTCACATTGAATGCATTGCAACAACCTTATCAGCTGCATTAATGAGGAAATGACACCTGAACAGTAGTTTCACAACTAAACAACTCCTTCTACCACCTTCAGTAGAACTTTGATGGGACAAGTGTCCTAAGAAAAGCCTTGAAGCATGCAGGTGGAGAGTTAGGATGCAAAGAAGAAGAGTATATAAGGAATGGAAACCTCCCAATTAAAGGGGATTATTTTTCTAGAAGAATTAAGTAGACAAGAAAGTGAATAGGGCGTGATTTGAATTAGAACTTGTAACGAACTTATATAAGAACCAATCCTTGGACTTGCCCGAGGACAACATTATTCTCAATTAGTCTTTGAGCTGTTCTTCTCTATTTAGTTTTGATTCTTTGACCTTAGACCTAAACTTAATCTAACTTACATCAAAATTGTTTTCTCACTTTCTATACAAATTCTATTGTTTTGGCTTAATTTGAAGGACAGGATACCACTATTCTCAGTGGACTTGGACCATCAATTTTCCAGCACTTACATTAATAAAAAAATTATTTTTAATTAGCTTTAATTAATAGTGTGGGGGCCGTTCGATCAATAGGCCCATTAAGTTCAGGATTGTTGGGCCTGTGTCCCATCCGAGGATGCATATCCGTCCGAGGAGGCCAAGTCAGGTCATAAGGTAATTACTAAAGAGAGTGGTAGTCAATATCACGAGGGTAGAGTTCTGTATCCGTCCGAGGACGCCATACTCCTCGGCAGTATGTGTCCGAGGACGATCAGAACGCGGTCTTGTTGCAACCAGACCTCAGAACTAAGTCACCATTAAAGATAGAATAACCGACCAAGGATGAAAGAGATAAGATAAACAAATATCTATAACTACAGCTGCCTCCGCATTAATGACCTCTCAACCAACTCTCTGGCCGCATTAATGTGAAGGTGATACCTGAACAGTAAGGGAGCAGCCTTACAGCTGCCCATAGGAAGTTCCAGGAGGTGCTAGATGGGACAGAAAGAAATCCTCCGAACCCAACCTACACGTGTGCGGTTAGGATGGAACACAAAGGGGGGTATATAAACTGAAAGAAGAACATGCAAAAGAGGGAGGATCGGAAGAGAAAAGAAAAAAAAGAAAAACACAGAGAAAAGAAGAATAACAAAAGGAGAGAAAAAGAACGGTATTGATTACCAAAGAAAAGGATCGTTGTGCCAACTCTAAACTTTCAATATACGTGAGAGTGAATCTTTTCGTGATACAAAAGTTAACCTAGTTCTTTACACCCACGCTCTACAAATTATATTATTTGGGCCTTTTTACGTGCGAACCCAACACTATTACGGGTCGTTACAAATCGTGTCCTTACAATTGGCGCCGTCTGTAGGATGATGAGAAGAGTCCTTACAAATCGTGTCCTTACACCAGGAGCCACTCTCGGGGGAAGAGTCACGTCTCCCACATGAAGCATGATGAGAATCTGCAACGTGAGGTTGCAGGTTTGAAGAGAGAGTTGCGCCATGCACGGCGGGAACGTTCCCCACCTTGCTCCGAACCATCATCTGGGGAGTCAGATGGAACTAATTATAGGCGGCGATTGAGAACTCCGCAAAGCGAGACTTTCTCCTATGAAAAGGAGCACTGCCATCGACGTAGGCGTAGAAGCCCAACTAGCAGGGGCTTGGGAAACGATGCCATGAACAAAGCCTTGAGTCAAATTTCCAAGTCACCCTTTACGAGAAACATGGACGATGCTACCCATCCTCGGCGGTTCCATCAGCCTACGTTCTCTCTGTATGATGGCCATTTAGATCCGGTGGTACATGTAAGCTATTACAGCCAGAAGATGGCTATTTACTCCAGGGATGATGCTTTGATGTGCAAGATTTTTCCATCGAGTTTGGGTCCAACGGCGATGAGGTGGTTCAATGGCTTAAGGGCCAATTCTGTTGGATCTTTCAAAACACTGACTCGGGCTTTTGGTGCTCGTTTTATTACATGCAGCAGGACTCCTCGGCCTTTGGGATCCTTGTTGACTTTGTCTATGCGAGAGGGCGAGACTCTCAAGAGTTACTCAGATAGGTACTGGGAAATGTTTAACGAAATAGAGGGAAAGAATGATCCTGTGGCTATAACCACTTTCAAAGCTGGTCTCCCAGCTAATCACGATTTGAGGAAATCCTTGACGGGTAAACCTGTCACTAGTGTGCGCCAGCTGATGGACAGAATAGATAAGTACAGAAGGGTAGAGGAAGATCAACTTCAGGGGAAAGAAAAGGCCAAGGTGATCCCTCAGGAGAGGAGGGATTTCAGGTCGAACCGTTATAATAACAGCCGACCACGGAGGGATTTTGTTGGGCAGTCGGGCTCGGCGGACGCCTAGGTTGTTAATGCAGTATTTCGGGAGCCCGTTCAGCAGGTTTTGGAGAAGATAAAGAACGAGCCATTCTTCAAATGGCCGAACAAGATGGCGGGAGAGCCTAGAAAACGCAACCCGAGTTTGTATTGCCATTATCATTAGGATCATGGGCACACGACGGACAACTGCAGGAATTTATGGAACCACTTGGAACAGTTGGTCCGTGAAGGGAAATCAAAGCAACTCTTGCATCACTCCAGTGGAAGGGCGAGCCAAGCAGGTTCTGAGGTTCGTGGGGACGCTTCATCAAGGCTCCCCCTGGGTATGATTAACGTTATCTTTGCGGCCCTGGGAAGGACTGGATCTTGCCCCTCCAGAGTGTTGTCGGTGTCCCGATCCCCAGCCAAGGATCATTCTCAAGCATTGAAGAGAGCCAAGAGGCGTGTCCCCCTGATTTTGGGTTTTTCAGATGAGGATATGGCTGGGACCATACAGCCCCATGAGGATGCTTTGGTGGTAACGTTGAGGATTAGCGGGTACGATGTCAGAAGAGTGATGGTTGATCAAGGAAGCGTTGTGGATGTGATGTATCCAGACTTGTACAGGGGGCTAGGTTTGAAGCCAGAGGACTTAACAGCCTATAATTCTCCTCTAGTAAGCTTTGAGGGAAGGTTGGTCACTCCCAAGGGGCTAATCAGGCTGCCCGTGCAGTCAGGTATGGATGTGGTGGAGGTGGACTTTATTGTTGTAGATGTTTTTTCTCCATACACGGCTATTGTGGGCAGACCTTGGCTTCACACCCTTAAAGCGGTTTCGTCCACTCTACATCAGAAGGTTAAGTACCCATTCGGAGACCAAGTGTTGGAAATAGTAGGGAGTCAGGCGGCTGCTCGGCAGTGCCTAGTAGTGGCTATACAGCATCGGCCAGAAGCAGAAACCTCGGCTACGGCTGACAATGAGTTATAGCAATTAAAGTCCCTAGTATCAGGCTTAGACATGCCAGCCAATGGGATAGAGTGTGAAGATCTGGAGAAGGTAGTTGTTGCTGATGATCCAGAAAAATTCTTCCAAGTTGGGGCCAAATTGCCTTTGCAAGAGAAAGCGAGTTTGCTTGAATTCCTCCGAGCTAATGTGGACGTTTTTGCATGGGACCCATATGAAGCCCCAGGTGTGGACCCGAATTTCATTTGTCACCGACTCAACGTGAACCCTGCCGTTATGCCCAGGAGACAACCTCCTCGACGACCATCGAAGGAACATGCCAAGGCGGTTAGAAGCGAAGTTGCCAAGCTCAAACAGGTTGGGGCTATCAAGGATGTTTTTTACCCTCAATGGTTGGCCAATACGGTGGTAGTAAAAAAGAAGACTGGAAAATGGTGGGTGTGCGTGGACTTCACGGATCTTAATAAGGCCTGCCCCAAGGATCCATTTCCTATGCCGAAGATCGACCAGTTGGTGGATGTGACCGTGGGTCACCCCAGGATGAGTTTCTTGGATGCCTTTCAAGGGTATCACCAAATACCGCTGGTCACCGACGATCAGGAAAAGACTGCTTTTGTGACCCCGATTGGGAATTACCATTACAAGGTGATGCCCTTCGGCTTGAAAAACGCTGGATCTACCTATCAACGCATGATGACGAAAATGTTTGAACTGCAACTGGGTAGAAGTATTGAAGTTTATATCGATGATATGGTTGTGAAAAGTAAAGTAGTGTCCGAACACGTGGAAGACCTCACAAGTATCTTCAGGATACTGAGAAAACACAAGTTGCGCTTGAATGCTTCGAAGTGCTCCTTTGGTGTAGGTTCCGGGAAATTCTTGGGGTACATGGTGACTCATAGAGGAATTAAGGTGAATCCAGACAAGATTAGGGCCATTAACGATTTGCAAGCACCTCGGAATCCAAAAGAGGTGCAGAAACTGACTGGGATGACTGCTGCGTTGAATCAGTTCATCTCCAGGTCGGCTGAGAGGTGTCGTCCTTTTTTCCGCCTATTACATAAGTGGCAAGGATTTGAATGGACCGCGGAGTGTGCTGAAGCGTTCCAGCAGTTGAAAGATTATTTGTCCAGGCCGCCTATCATGTCTAGCCCTGAGGTGGATGAGGTGTTGTATGCTTATTTGGCGGTAGCCCCTCATGCAGTTAGTTTCGTCTTGATACGAGAAGACAATGGCGTCCAAAGGCCAGTTTATTATGTAAGTAAATCCCTCCATGAAGCCGAGGTGAGATATCTGTCATTAGAAAAGGCCATACTGGCAGTGGTCCATGCAACACGCAAACTTCCGCACTATTTTCAAGCCCACACTGTGGTTATCTTGACCCAACTGCCTCTCAAGTCCATACTCAGAAGTGTTGACTACACCGGAAGAATTTCCAAGTGGGGCACGATTCTGGGTGCTATTGATATCAAATACATGCCTCGCACCTCTGTAAAAGGTCAAGTCCTTGCCGATCTGGTGGCTGAATTCGCTTTGTGCCCAGAGGAAGTTAATATGAATCAAGATCACATGGATGAAAAATCGGTTGGCCTAATATCCGCACAAGGAGAGTCTTTATGGAAAGTGTACATGGATGGGGCCACAAACCAACGGGGAGCAGGATTGGGATTGGTGTTGATATCCCCCGAAGAGGTCATCATTGAGAAGTCGTTAAGACTAGGGTTCTCGGCTACTAACAATGAATCAGAATACGAAGCTTTGATAATGGGAATGAGTATGGTCCATAAAATGGGTGGAAAGGCAGTGAAGTTATTCTCGGACTCGAGATTGGTAGTCGGCCAGGTGAGAGGAGAGTTGGAGGCCCGAGACCCGAGGATGCAAGGGTATCTGGACCGGGTTAGGCGTCTACGAACGAATTTCGAGTCTTTTGACTTGTTGCGTATTCCTCGAGGTGAAAATACCCACGCTGATTCCTTGGCGACCCTTGCCACCTCCTCAGTACGAAATTTTCCTCGGATGATTATCGTCGAAGACCGGTGTACCCCTACCTCACCAGAAAAGGAGGTTTGCCAAATCAGACAAACCAATCCGTCGTCAAGCTGGATGGATCCCATATTAAAATTCCTTGAAAGTGACGTATTGCCTGACGATAAGGTGGAAGCTGAGAAAATACGAAGGAGAGCTCCTCGGTACTGGTTATCCGAGGATAAAAAGTTATACAAACGGTCCTTCTCTGGGCCATACCTGTTCTGTGTGCCTCCTGAGACAGCAGAGTTGATACTAGAGGAATTGCATGAGGGCATTTGTGGGAGCCATACAAGAGGAAGGTCTCTAGCATGTCGAGCCCTCACATAAGGATATTAGTGGCCAAATATGCGAAATGAAGCGCAGGAGTACGTTAGGAAGTGCGGGAGTACGTTAGGAAGTGCGATCAGTGTCAAAGATATGCTCCAAATATCCATCAACCGGGAGGGGCTCTTAACCCTCTCTCTAGCCCTTGGCCTTTTGCCCAGTAGGGGCTAGAAATTGTCGGCCCTTTTCCTAAAGCCATAGGAAACAAGAAGTACTTGTTGGTCGGCACAGACTACTTCACTAAATGGGTCGAGGCTGAGCCCCTGGCGAACATCAGAGACGTAGATGTGAAGAAGTTTGTTTGGAGAAACATTGTTACGCGATTTGGAGTTCCCCGCGCTCTTGTCTCGGATAATGGGCTCCAATTTGATAGCAATGCCTTCAGGGAATATTGCTCAGAACTGGGTATAAGAAACAGATATTCCACTCCGGCTTATCCACAAGGCAATGGGCAGGCTGAGGCTGTTAACAAAGTGATAGTCAATGGGCTTAAGAAGAGGCTGGATGACGCTAAAGGAAAGTGGGTGGAAGAATTGCCACATGTGCTTTGGACGTATCGAACAACACCCCGACGCTCAACGGGGGAAACTCCCTTTTCCATGACCTATGGGGCCGAGGCCGTCATTCCCCTGGAAACTGGATTCCCAACGTTAAGGACTAGTACATTCTCTTCAGAAAGTAATGACGCGAAGTTGGGGAAAAGTTTGGACCTCATTGAAGAGCGGAGGGAGAGCGCGATGGTTCAACTAGCTTACTACCAACATAAGCTCAAGTAGGGCTATGATAGTAATGTGAAGATGAGGCCACTAGCGGTAGGAGATTTGGTGCTGAGGAAAGTTCTAGGGGCCACCAAGAATCCAAATTGGGGAAAATTGAGACCTAATTGGGAGGGGCCATATCGGATCACTTCTGTAGCAGGAATAGGAGCCTACTATCTAGAAGACCTAGATGAAAAGTCTGTACTCCATCCTTGGAATGTAAATAATCTCAAGAGGTATTATTATTAATAAAAGTGTTTCAATTCAAATATTTCTTTTAATTTACGTCAACCATACATCCTGTACTCCTACATCCTATGATTTATATTGAAACGTTAAACAGAAACTAAGTTATGTCAGGTCTTCGGATTGCAAACTTGGTGGAAATTAACGTCCTATGATTTATATTGAAATGTTAAACAGAAACTAAGTTATGCCAGGTCCTCAAATTGCAAACTTGGTGGAAATTAATATCCCATACTGTATATTAAAATGTTAAACAGAAACTAAGTTATGCCAGGTCTTCGGATCGCAAACTTGGTGGAAATTAACGTCCCGTATTGTACATTGAAATGTTAAACAGAAACTAAGTTATACCAGGTCCTCGGATCGCAAACTTGGTGGAAATTAACATCTCATATTGTGTATTGAGATTATAAGCAGTAGCTGAGTTGTGATGGATCTTCTAATCACCAACCTAACGAGAAATAACGCCTTGTAACACTCATTGGGGAATCAAATAGAGATCTCTGGATGTAAGTTGGCGTACAATCAAGGTACTGAAGGCATGATTTTATTTAATTTATGAACTTTTGTAAAAAAAAAAAGGCAACTAATTGGAAAGGGTACATGCATCTCTAAAACGTTTCCCTAAGACCCTGTTGTATTAACGCTTATTACATATTGCTAATTATCGATTGACGATATATATGAGTAAAAATGCTGCATACGAGCAAAAGATAGTTGAAATGAACCTCTCCAAATTACGATAACATAGTGAATGATTACAAAAGTAACATAAAGTAGTAAAAGCGGTAAGAAAATGAGCAAGGAGGCCCCCTACTAGATATCTAATTAAGTTGCAAAACAAGTTCTACTTTTTTAACTTCAACTGGTTATGTGGGTTTTAGACAGCGGGTAGGTCTGCCTCCGAAGTTGTGATTCCCTCTTTGGCTTGGGTAACGTCCCCAGTTGGTAGAACTGTGGAGTCCAAATCCCGTTGAAAACCTTGGGAGGCCGTCTCTGCCTCCGAAGCGGAGGTGGTCTTGTCTGGGGAAGCTCCTGGAGGGGCAAGTCCCTCTTTTACTGATTCCGGTTGGCCACAGGGAGGAGAATTGCAAGGCAAAACCTCCTCGTTGAGATTAATAACTGAAGAAGGAGCGTCAGCCTGGTGGGGTAGAAGAACTGAGGGGCGGATCGCCTTGGGATAGAATATGTTCTCTGGCTTACGTAACTCAGATGAGGCTTCAACCCCAGCATGGTTAAGAGCCTCGTTCCAAGTCCTTACGTAGTAGATACGGCATACCTCCGGATCCTCGGCTCTCAAAGCCTTCTCAGTTTCAGCTATACCAATTTCGTAGCCTCTCTGCTCCGCTTCGTTCATTGTCTGTTCAGCCTTGATTTTTGCCTTCTCGGCTTGCTCTTTGAACTTTTCAGCTCGCTCCCGTAGCTTTTGAGTTTCCTCCAAGTGCTTCCTGAGAACTAGAGCTTGCTCTTGAGTCTTCTTTAGCTCGGCATTTGCCTCACGCAGAAGTCTCCCTTGGTCCTCGGCCTGCTTCTGGTAGCCTTCTAATGCCGACTCGGCACTTTTGCGAGCTTGCTCTTCGACCTGTAGCTTCTTCTTCCCATCGGCCAAGTCCTGTTCAAATTTGGACAAGGTCTATACAGCCGTTGCCCGTCTTTTTCTTTCGTCATCTAGCTAATCGGAACAGGCGTTGAGCATCTCATCTAGCTTGAAAGTATTTTGGATGATCTATAGGAAAAAAGTTAACAATACAGTCAATGAAAAGTGCATATTGGTGAATAACAGTTACGAAATAAAAAAAAAAAGGATAAAAGGCAGCTTCTTACCATGCCCAAATATCGTTTGTTGTCGAGGACGAGTTCATTCTTCCTCATATTCTTTATTTTGGCCATATCTTTTAGGAGCAATAAGGCTTCCTCTATGGCCGAAGCTACGTGACACCCTATGCCGCCGTTAAAGTCCCTTATAGATGCATCATCTCGCAGGGGCTCCCCACCGTGCATGGGTGCTGGCAACCATGCTTGGGGTTCAGGATGTTGGGAGTCAGATTTCTCCTGGCTCCGCGTGGCCTGGTGCTTGGTTTTCTGCTACTTTACAGCTCGTTGGGCATCCTCCTCTCGAGTTGGACGAGACTTGCTCGTGTCTGCCACATCCTTGCCTTTTTGTTCCCTGCGCCTTTTCTGCTCAGCAACGTTAGAAAGCGCTGGTTGTGATGGTGGCCAAGGAAGTTGGCAAGGGGCAGGAGGAGGAGACCTAGCTGGAAGAGATGAAGCCTGGGATGGTATTGTATTCGTAGGCGTACTCTTTCCCGGCTGACCTTCCATCAGCTCCAGCAGGCTTTTTTGGGGTTTTCTTTGTATCCCCATCTCGTCAGGATCTTCCTCGAGGCTTGTGGGTTGATCAAAAATCCCGAAATCGTTCGAGGACTCAGATACCGCTACAACCGTTTCCTCGCTTTTCTCCTTTTTCTTTCTCCCTTTTATTTCCTTTTCCCTGAGGAGAGGTAAGGATGAGGAAGTTCCCGCCGAGACGCTGGCTACGAAAAGAGGCTCTATGCGAGGTGTGTACTGGGGAAGCGAAATACCCTCTGGAACAATGAACCCTTCGTAGGCAACACTGATACGGTGAAGCCGAGGGTCGCGTGCTTTAATCACACACTTCGGCGCCTGAAAGGCAACAGAGAGGGGGTTATAGTCGAGAATTAAGTGTGCTGCCCGGAGCTGACCGTCAGACTCATTCACGTATATTTCGGCCTTCAATAATTTATCCAGGCTCGCCTTATTGACTAACCTGAGATTGGGTTTCGTGTAGCGTCTATCTGCAAAACCGTTGAGTCAAGAGTGAAAATCGTAGGAGACAAAAAAAAGAAAAAAAAAAAAAGTAAACGAAATGTGTTCGCAGATTAAGTAGTATAGATCTATGACTGCGCACCCACCTGGTGTTCCCTCTACGGTCGGGCAAGGTAAACCATCGTGCCATTCCCCAGAGAAAATGAGGAAATCCTCATTTAGATTCTTGTTTGAAGTGGGAAGGCACTGAATTAGCCTTACCTCAGGATATCTCGACTTGAGATAATATCCCTGGCCGGTTAAGTGATGGAGGTTGTACACCCAATTCACATCATGATGGGTTAGCTTTAAGTCCATTCTCTTGTTCAGAGCGTCTATACTTCCCAGGACCCTAAACATGTTTGGAGCACACTGGGTGGGGGATAGCCTAAAGAAATTGAGATAACTCCTAGTGATACTACCCATGGGGATAGTCATCCCACCCTCTATAAAGGCAATCATGGGAATAACTACTTCCCCAGTTTGTCTGGCATCAACCCATTCCCCTTGGGCTGCGTATCTCATCCCCACCGTTGGGGGGATTTTGTACTTAGAGCGAAAGTTTCTAATACCTTCCTCGGACTCAACGAGACATCGAAAGGGATTCTTTTGTTTCCCCATTTTTCTAAAAAGACTTAGTAGAAAAAACTGTTGGGTTTGAAATAAAAGTGGTAGAAACTTCGAGAGGACTTACAGGTTCAAAGGAAGGACCTCGGACAAAGTACGATTATTTGTAGTCGCCAGGAGAGTAACGAAGGATGAAGAAAGGCAGGTTCAATGTATGAGCTCTGGAACCACGTAATCGTCGAAGGTAAAGTACAGGGTCAATTAGAGAACGCCTTTATAGTCATGTGAGGATTGTGAACGGTGAAATTCCCGCTCACAAAACAAGGGAAGCCTTCTGCCATTGGATTTAGATCTCACCGTCGAACGTGGGAGACAAGGGCGTTGTCGAAATTTAATGCTGCCAAAATCGGGATACTAAAGCGTCAGGGGCATGCCCCAAAACACGCATAGGTACGGGCTTATGACGTCAAAATCCACCTTCTCTCCTGAGGAGTCGAAAAGTAGGATTTTGAGGGGCTATTGTGGGGGTCGTTCGATCAATAGGCCCATTAAGTTCAGGATTGTTGGGCCTGTGTCCCATTTGAGGATGCATATCCGTCCGAGGAGGCCAAGTCAGGTCATAAGGTAATTACTAAAGGGAGTGGTAGTCAATATTACGAGGGTAGAGTTCTGTATCCGTTCGAGGACGCCATACTCCTCGGCAGTATGTGTCCGAGGACGATCAGAACGCGGTCTTGTTGCAACCAGACCTCAGAATTAAGTCACCATTAAAGATAGAATAACCGACCAAGGATGAAAGAGATAAGACAAACAAATATCTATATAACTACAGCTGCCTCCGCATTAATGACCTCTCATCCAACTCTCTGACCGCATTAATGTAGAGGTGATACCTGAACAGTAAGGGAGCAGTCTTACAGCTGCCCATAGGAAGTTCCAGGAGGTGCTAGATGGGACAGAAAGAAATCCTCCGAACCCAACCTACACGTGTGCGGTTAGGATGGAACACAAAGGGGGGTATATAAACTGAAAGAAGAACAAGCAAAAGAGGGAGGTTCGGAAGATAAAAGAAAAGAAAGAAAAACACAGAGAAAAGAAGAAGAACAAAAGGAGAGAAAAAGAACGGTATTGATTACCAAAGAAAAGGATCGTTGTGCCAACTCTAAACTTTCAATATACGTGAGAGTGAATCTTTTCGTGATACAAAAGTTAACCTAGTTCTTTACACCCACGCTCTACAAATTATATTGTTTGGGCCTTTTTACGTGCGAACCCAACACTATTACGGGTCGTTACAAATCGTGTCCTTACAAATAGTAAATTAACAAAAATTAAAAACATGTATTATAATGACAGTAAGGAAATATATGGACCTTCAAAAATTTAAATGACGGCATGAAATCAACCAAAAATTCAAAGACGTTTATTTTATTATTATAATAATAACAATATTATTATTATGAGGCATTCCTTTGTGAGAAATATGAGCCACCCTCTTCTGTGTTTTTTTTTTTTTCTTTGGTAAGAGTATAACTAATTAAACAATAACATGATAACGCTTTTTAAGGTTGAACGAATTACGTGGTCCGGTTAATTCTCAATTTTATTCAATATTAAATTAAAAGTAGTATTTATTATATATACCTCATTACACGCGTATTGTTACCCACCCATTTTTTGAAATTGTGTCAAAATATGAGTGTGTAACTAGGTAGGTGTGTGCAACCATTTTTTAAATATAAAGATAAGCTAAAGCTTGAAGGAACTGACAAAGAACATGCATGGAAAGACAATTACAGAGAGGTTGAGAAAGTTAAATACTTTTAATATAGGTTAGTTGTATATTAATTATAAGAGAAGTCACTAAAACTTCATGGAAATTGCCTTTTTTCATGATAGATCAATGAAGAAGACAGCTAGATTCTCCAAGGTTAAGTTGACTGTTGACCAACCTACAGTAAAATTAGATTATTAATTTTTCTTTAAAGTATTTTTATAGCGATGAAAATCAACTTGTTAAGGCGATTGTTTCACTGTAAGGATTTTGTTTTTGTTTGTTTTTTTATTGGGTAACGACTTTTGAAAAGAGATAGCGTTCCAAAACCAATTTCTTTTACGACGTCTTTGGCTGAGGAAAGGTTGACAATTATTGCCTTGATAAGTCTTATTATGAGTATATTAACTTTTGACTCCTAAATTTTGTTACCTTGGAGTCAAAACACAGACAAAAAAGAAAAACTTTGAAATATCATAAAGGAAAGAAAATATTTATAATTTTTCCCTTTCTTAAAAGATTAGTGCTCCGTTTATTTTTAAGCAAAATATTTTCTGAAAAATTATTTTCCATTTCAAGTGGTTTTTTTTTTTTTAATAATTTTTTTCGGGTAAAATATAGTCAAACTTATTAAATATTTTCTGTTGATCATAAAATCTTTTATAAAAAGTTGAAAATGTTTTGCTTTTGAAAAAATTTGGTAAAACAAGATGCAACAAATTTTGCACTGTCAATAACACGTTATTAATAGTAAGAAAAAAGTTGTGTTAGTTGTGAACCCAGTAGAAGACAAACTTCTTTTAGGAAAAAAAGAAAAGAAAAGAAAAAAGGTTAGTAATTTGAAGTGCAAAAAAGATGTAAAATTCAAATGTGTTTGAATGTGATCTTTTGGCTCTTTTTTATACTCTATTGACATAATATGCTTGTAAGAAATATCAAAAGTCTTATAATTTAATGATACAGGAGAATAAAAAAAAAAAAATCTATCTCTTTTATTTGAAGAATCACATAAAAAATTAAATAAATAAAAATAAAACTTTTGATAATTCAAGGTCATCGATGCTACAAGCCTACGAATACAATCTCACCCATAACATTGACTAATGACCATGGGTCTATGAAGGAGATATACCTTTTTTATTTATTAATTCAACCGTACCTTTCTCCACCTAATAAGAGCATCAATTTCCGAGAGTTGTAAAACTCTGAATATGCTAAATTTTAGCATCAAATCAATAAAAACATGCATTACCAAGTTGTAATTGTTAAAAAAAAAAAATTACAATTGAGCTACTATATCATCCTATTGGTGAAAAGAGCCAAATAGCATATTTTCGTAAACTATATTGCAATCTACCTTTGTTTCAGAAATATATAAGAGTATATCACTTTTTGAGTACTCGAGTTTGGCGAAATCGAGTTTTCCATGGTACTCGAGTATCATGAAAAAATTTTGAAAATTTTTTATGGTGTACTACAAAAAGTTTTCAAAATTTTTCAAAGTATATTTTTTCAAAGAACTCAAGTTTTGGAACTCGAATTTTACGGCAAATTCGAGTTTCAAAAAAGTGGTAGATCTATACATATTTCCAAAATAGTGATAGATTGCTAAATTTACTATAATACTGTAGCAGCCTTAAACTTATAACTGAGTTGCGGTGGCGTGGTCCTGTGATGGAGGCGAGGTGGTGTAGTTCTGTTTGGATACCATTGTCGTTCCTATAATCAAATCTCTTAATTTGTGCGTGCGTTGTCTCATATTTGTTCGGGTTCTAGAGAAGTAATATTGTCTTGAGTTCGCAGCTGCCAGCTGGGTGGTTGTCGGTGTAGTTGTGTTTTCCAAACAAGTATAAACATCAATGTAAATATGGTTACGGTCTTTTGGGATCACAACATCTCCATTGGCAATGACATTTGAGACCTTGGTCTTAACAATCTGATTTTATTCTTTTACATTTTCTTTTTCTTTTTCTGGTTTTCCCTGATTTTGGGCCCTCAAAAGTACCTTAGCATATTGAAAAGCATATCAATTGTCTCTATTTGCTGGTTGACATTACTGATGATCAGAAAGGACTTTTCATCAGCTTTCTATTAACCTTTTGTATTGGAAATTTTTCTATGCAGAGATCTTGAAGAAGTTTGTCATTTATGCTGTCTGCCTTGATTTAATAGAAAATTAAATTTGTTGAAGGCGGTTTGGGTTTTGAGTTTGATTTGAGATTTGGGATTTATTTGGGTATTGGCTTTGAGTTGCTGTTTGGGTAATTGGGTTTTGCTTGAGTATTATGTCTGGGTTTGAGTCGGTAATTGTGCCGGTGGGTGGTGCTAGATTGTTGAGAGAAAGAAAGAGAGAGACAGAGGAAGAGAGACAAAAATTAGCTATGAAGCAAGGGTGCGTTTTGGGACTCGGCAATTTTTGAAAAAGGTGGATGCGGATGCGGCGGGACTTAAAGATTAAAAAAATATTAAAAAAATATTTATTTATATTTTTAATATATTGCTAAGCATACTTGTAGGGACAAGATTTTTAACGACCCAAGGATGGTGTTGGGCTCGTATGTAAAGGGCCCGAACAATACGATTTGTAGAGAGTGGGTTTGAAAAG
The DNA here is from genome assembly GCF_932294415.1 of Quercus robur. Classification (NCBI taxonomy): domain Eukaryota; kingdom Viridiplantae; phylum Streptophyta; class Magnoliopsida; order Fagales; family Fagaceae; genus Quercus; species Quercus robur. The sequence goes on along the minus strand of NC_065538.1, from coordinate 10,082,824 downwards.
GCTGGACCTTGGTCGTTGGGCAACGGTTAGTCAGGATTTTCATGGATGCCCATACGAAGGTGGATTTGGCCTGTATAGCTAAGCCTTACGTTGATATGGTTCAAAAGGTTTGACTCCTCGGAATTAGTCCGAGGAGCATTACCTTCTCACCATTCTTCCTCCCTTTTTCTCCAGGATCCCCTCCTTCCTCGCTCTCTTTCCCTTTTATACTAGTATTTACCTCTTGTTCTTCATCTACGTGTCAGTTTCTCCTTGTTTGGGGCAATTACTCGTCCTATCAATCTTCACGTCAGAGTGGTTGGGAAAAGCTGGATAGCATGGTATAGGGTATGGGCTTGTCAGGTGCTGGGCTCCACGTTATGGTGTTGGCAGCTTTCTCGCTTGTACTGCTCTTGTACTGAGTTTGTCCTTTTCTTCAGGCGTTTTGTGAGGTGTTGAGTGTGAGATCGTCCTCGGCTACATTCTTGGGCCATTAAGGGGTTCTCATCATACCTTCTCGGCAGGAGGGCTCCTCGGCTTGGGTTTTGGGCCCTTAATGTGAAGTGGGCCGGGATTTCAAATTTCAGGCCCCACAATACTATTTTATATAATAATAATAATAATAATAATAATAATAAAGTTTTTGACACTTGAATTATTGACAAAGGTATTAAAATAGATGAAGCTTCTCATAAATAATAAATAAATAAAAAAGATGTGACTTAGCTCAAAAATAAAATAAAGGATATATGTAGTAAGTATTAAAATAGGTGTAGTTTCCTATTAAAAAAGAAAGAAAAAAAAAAAAGAAAAAAGAAGAAGAAGGTAGATGTGGCTCTCACGTGTTTGGTCAAAGAGATGTGAGAGCCACAAAGAACAAAATAAAGCTTTTAAGCTTTTAAAGTTGTTCTTATCAAAAGAAATAGAACTCTTCAAAAAATAAAAGAAAAAAAGAAAGAGAACAGAACTCACTCAAGAAGACGAAGCGAAGAAGAAGAAGTAGAAAGGGGTTAAGGCCGGTGAAGAAGAAGACGAAGAAGCAAAGAAGAAGAAGACGAAGAACAGTGAGTTACAGAATAGAATAGAATGGCAACATTGCAAAAAAAAAAAAAAAAAAAGGAAGAAGAAGACGAAGAAGCAAAAAAGAAGAAGAAGAAGAAGAAGAAAGGGGTTAAGTCGGTGAAGACGGCGACAACAGCGTATCAAATCCACCGGTATTTTCGGTTCTAAGTTTTTTTTTTTTTCCTTACCTGCCGATTTCATTTTTCTGGCCGAAACACACCGATATTTGGCCGATACGATTCAATTCGGCTCGAATCGGCCCGAGTTTGAGCCGCGTCGGCGCGAGTTGGGGAAAAAAAAAACACGTGGCAGGATGCGGCTCGACACGGCATTGACGTGCGGTCAGCGGTGTCCCTCACGCGTCATTGCGTCACGCTGCGTCGGACGTGGGAGCGGCTCCTCTGGCATCGTGTCCGTGCATCCCTTCTAGAGAGGGAAGAGAAATGGAAGAGAATAGAGATAATTTTGAGATATATTATTTTATTATGTAGATATATTATTTTAATGCATCGTATGATAAAATAAAAGTTAAGATGTCAAATGTATTATAAAATAGTATGGTATAATAGATAAAATAGCTTTTGAGCCTGTAAAATGTGATATTTTTTAGAAACTGGATGCTAATCCTCTAACAACTATTATGTAGATATATTATTTTAATGTGTTGTATACTTGTATGGTAAAATAAAAGTTGAGATGTTAGGTGTATTATAAAATAATATAGTACAATAGATAAAGTAACTTTTGAGACGGTAAAATGTGATATTTTGTAGAAATCAAATGCTAATTCTCTAACAACTACGTGCATATATATATATATATATATTTTATAGAATCAAGCTACAGTATATATATTGCTTATAATAAATAAATTAAAAAAAAAAAAAAAAAAAAAAAAAAAAAAAAAAAAAAACTGCATTTAGCTTCCAACAATGAATAATATATGTTGCATTTTTAACCTCGAGATGCTTCTTGTCCTCATTTTTTTGATTGAAGCAACATTAATCAATTTAACTATTATTGACTTTTTGGCTCCTTCGATGCAAAGTCTATAAACGTATTTTCCTTGATATACCCTCTCTCCTAGGAATATTATGCTTTCTCTTTCTCAAAAAAAAAAAAAAAAAAACCTTTCACGTCTTACTTTGCCCGATCTCGATGAATAAGACAGTATGTTGAATCTCATCAGAAGTTGACTAAGATATTTAGGGGTCAAGTTTTGCAATGCCAATCACATTATGCTCTGAATCTCATCAAAACTCTTGCTTAAACGCCACCATGTATAGTCGGTTTCCTCTTATCTAAGTAGTCAGCTTTCTATCTATATCCTTGTTCCCAAGAAATCCACCATGGCTGTATCTTCTAAATGTCTGTTGCTCTTCATCTCCCTCCTCCTTGGCTATGGTGTTCTTCAGCTTGAGGCTACTGCAGATAATCAACCTTACAGAACTTCTTATCACTTTCAACCTCCCAAAAATTGGATGAATGGTATGATTTGTTGATTTTCTTTATTGAATTTTGTCATTATTTGTTATTTTATATTAGCTCTAACGGTGTATTTTTTGTTTTTGCATCTTTGATTTTTTCAATGTGACCTGTTGTGATGGTGAATTGGACAAATGGGTGTCTTTGGATGCACAGATCCTAATGGTACGTTCTTTCTAGTCATGTTCTCATTTTACAATTACAATGTTTCCAGCTTCATTAGTTTCTTTCATTTATTTTTATTTTTATTTTTATCTTTTTATATTCAACTTTGAAATTAGTGATGTCAAGAGTTATAGTTTGATTGGCTGACACTTTCTAGTTTTTTCCCTTAGACCAACAATTCAAATCTTTCCACCACTTGTCATCAAATTTTCAAAAAAAATAACTTTGAAAGTAGTGATAGATCAAGCATAACTTTTCATTAAATGTTACTCTCTTCGTCTCATTTTGTTTGTCCTATTTAGAAAGTCAAACTTTTTAAGGAAACATCATTTATAAAATAGGGGTATAATAGGAACATTAATAAATTAATAAATTTTATTTTTATAAACAGGACAATATTTTGGGATATCCCAAAATGGAATAGAGGATAAACAAAGTGAGATGAAGGGAGTACAAAACTTGTAACTTTTTATGTGATTCATGTTTTATGAATTTTATGGTTTTTTTTTTAATTTTTTTTTTAATTTTTTATATAAGATAGAAATTATATTCTAGCATAATCTAAATGTATATGTGTGTGAAACTTCCTTTTAGAGACTTGAACCCTATCCCTTACTCCTCACACCCCACGAGCACTTTACTTGTATGTATGTTATATTTCATATTAATTAGACTTTATTTATTATTTGAATGAAACAGTTATTGATTTCTGATAATTTTGAAATTTTGCAAGTATGAAGAGTATAATGATAAAATATAAATAAGAATTGTTTTATCAAAATACACATCTAATAAAAACATATTGATTGATGTAAAATTAACAAAGAAAGCTTGACTATGAACTCAATTTATTAAATGTGAATTTTGACAAATTCACTATTGAATTACATTCTTCATGCTTGTAAAATTTCTAGAAGATTAAAGATCAATAACTATATCATTAATTAAATATTTAAATTTTAAGTTTTTGTAGTCTAAAATTACTTATAAAAATAAGTTTATGCACCTAATAGTAAATAATATTTGATTTATACGAAATTTGACATGTATGATAAGAATATAAAAAACATATAATTTAATGGTTAGATTTTCAAAATATATAGCAATATTAATTTTTTTAGTAGGAGTTGTAGCCATAAGCTATAGCCAAGTTTATATCCAAACTTTTATTAATCAACAAAAATGACAGCAAATGAATCTTGAATCCATCTCTAAAAAGTAGAAGATTTTTTATTTTTAGTAAGAAAACTTAGAAAATAATATAGGCGAATTAAACATGAGGCAGAATCCAATCTGAAATTGTTAAACTTCATATTTCAACAATATTAATAGGATTATAAAAAGTGTACAAAATCATAGAAATGGATGTATTGGACACAATTTCTTTTCTTCTTCTTCTTCATCTTGCATGTGTGGGGGATAAGTAGAGTCTAAATGTTTCAAGGGCTGCCTGCAATTCATTTTTTTAGATTATCAACTAAATCAAGGAAAAAAAAAATCCAAAAGGGTGAGGCAGGTCTCAATCTCAAGGGAATGTAATTTATAAATCTCAGTCATACAAACACAAGGATTAATTAATAGTTTAGGTCATTATGGTTACCGATTATGTAATCTACCTAGTAGGGTAGTATGTTAATGTGTTATATGTGGATCTTCTTGCAGGGCCAATGTTATATAAGGGAATATACCATCTATTCTTTCAATATAATCCCAAAGGCGCAGTTTGGGGGAACATCGTTTAGGGCCACTCTACATCAATGGATCTTGTGAATTGGACCCCACATGAAGCTGCCATCTATCCATCACAACCGTCTGATATCAACAGCTGCTAGTCGGGTTCCGTCACGATCTTCCTCGAGGGTCGACCGGTCATTCTCTACACCGGAATAAACCTTAACAACCACCAAGTCCAGAACTTGGCCATGCCTAAAAACCTTTCTAATCCATTCCTTAGGGAATGGGTTAAGTCCTAAGATAACCCACTAATGGCCCCAAATTCCTATAACAAAATCAATTCATCCTCATTCAGAGACCTAACCACTAGTTGGTTGGGCTGTGATGGGTATTGGAGAGTAATCATTGGGAACAAAATTAACCCAAAAGGATTATCAATTCTTTATAAGAGCAAAGATTTTGTTCATTGGGAAGAAGCTAAAAATCCACTTTACTCATCCAAAAAATCAGGTATGTGGGAGTGCCTAGATTTTTATCCAGTTTTGATCAAAAGCCCACTTGGTATTGACACATCAATTGATGGTCCCAATACTAAACACGTGCTCAAGGTGAGCTTAGATGATACAAAACATGATTACTACGAGATGAGATTGGAGGTTATAACTAGGATAAGGATATCTTTATTTTGGATAATGGACCGTTCCATAAAAACTCTAGATTGAGATATGATTATGGAAAATTTTATGCCTCAAAGACTTTCTTTGAAGGAAACTCAAAGTATAGAAGAATCTTATGGGGCTGGGTTAATGAATCTTTGAGTGTAGAGGATGACATCAAGAAGGGATGGTTTGGAGTTCAAGTAATTTTAGCTTTACATAATTGCTTTATTAAATTTTAAGTTCCATTAGAAAAATAATTCAATTAAGTTAGTTTGGATTTTTTTTTCCCAATTAGTTTATTAACTTATTTTTTAATTTACAACTTTTTAAAGTTTTACATTTTTTATAAGTGTAATTTCACTTTTAACAACTTTAAACAAATAGGGTTTTTATTTTTTATTATTTTTTTTTTGTGTGCAAGAAATCAATCCAAACCATGCATAGTTTAAAGAAATGTTTGAATTAAACTTGCTAGTTTTGAAATAACACTAAAATAATTTAATGGGGTGTGTTATTTTTCACTTTTAAGTAATACAACAAGTTTTGCTCGTTAACGGGTACATTGGACTTTGGAGTTTAGGTCCACTTTTGATTTTTGGGCCTCATACATATGCCTCTTATATAAAGATATTTCATGGATAATTCATTCTCAAGAAAAATAATATAATTATTCAATATTTTGAACATTCTTTAAAAAACGAAGAAGAATTTAAACAAATTATCTCTGTGACACATTTTGCAGGCAATTCCAAGGAGTATTTGGCTCGATAATTCTAGAAAACAATTGGCGCAATGGCCAATAAAAGAAATCGAAACGCTGCGTTTAAAAGAAGTCAACTTGCCTAAGTAAGTGCTTAAGGGAGGATCAGTCCTTGAAGTTTCTGGTGTCACTGGCAGTGACTCACTGCAGCCCAGGTGATTTATTAAAAAAAAAAAAAAAATCAGTAGTGGGATTTTGCCACATGTCATAGTACAAAGCAGAATTAAATTGTTAAAATATCTTATACTAGTATTATGTCCGTGCGATGCACGGCTTAATAAAAAATATTTTGATAATATAATTAAATTTAATAAAAAATAAAATGAAAAAATAATTAATTCAAAATTTAAGATTAAAAAATAAATTGTACTTATTCACTCAAAAGAAATTTAATTTTTATTTCTTATTCATATGTATCCATATGTAACATTCTAAATTAATAATAAATAAAAATATAATACTCTAACTTAATGTAACACTCTAACTTACTAATAAATAAATATAACACCCTAACTTAAAGTAATGTTTGCAATTGTATTGTGTTTTAACCTTTAAGAACACATATATTATTTTTTTATCATAAAAAAAACACAGATATTAATATTACACATGAAATAATAATGAATTCAATAATTGAAATGGTTGAAAAAAAAATTAAACCAAAACCTCAATTCATTAATGAAAAAATATCAAAATTTTTTAACTTTTAAAAAAATGGAGTTAAGTAAATATAGACTTACATAGAAATGTGGACGAATGGATTCTCTTGTATCCAATTCATGTTTGACAGTAAATTTTGCTTTTAATTAAAGAATATAGATTACATAGAACAAAGCACCAAACAAAAGCCATAAAAAATTAAATCCATTATAAAATATTGATGTCAACAACAAATAATCATGTAATAAGAAATTAAAAAAATACAAATATATTGCTTGTTATATTGACTTCTAAAAAAAAAACACTAAAAGGTGTGATCAAACATATAATTTGAACCTATTTATAAAACTTGTTGATAAAAATCATATTATATATAATAAAAAGGCAACAAATACACAAAATCTATTCAATTTGATGAAAGGAAAAAAAAAATTACCTGCAAGGTTGTAGGTAGGGTAGAGAGGAGAAAGGAAGAATATAGCAAATAATTGTAAAGTATGTAGCAGAAATAATGAAACACCAAAAAACTCTGTGTATAAATAGTGAGAATTTTAGATTGTGAAGAAGATGATATAAATAAAAAGAAGTAGTTTAGGTGAAACTTAAATTCTTTCTTTTTTATTTAAATTCTATCCTTTGATAATTCTATTCTATTCAAAAAGTAGTAGTTTATGATATATATATATATATATATTTATTTATTTGAGGATAAAGTCTTGGCAGTTGGAAAAGGATAAAGTCATGCTTTGCCGAGAGAGAGAGAGAGAGAGAGCGTTGTTAATCTGTGTTTAAAAAGAAAAAAAAAAAAAAGTGGCGGGTGAGAGAGTATGGTAGAGTGGCGGGTGAGAGAGTATGGTAGTGAGACTGCGTTGTTAATCTGTGTTTAAAAAGAAAAAAAAAAGTGGCGGGTGGGACTGAATATTAATACTGTAAAATGCAAATTGTATCTTTTTTTTTTCCTTTTACATTTTTTAAAGAAACGTAAGAAAAAAAAATGCAAATTTGTTCTTTTTTTTTTTTTTTTTTCTTTTACGTTTTTTTTATCTCTCTTTTTTTATTTAAATTCTATCCTTAGTTAGTTCTATTTTATTGATTTTAGGTTTTGTTGATAACATTTTAGATAGACATAACTGTTATAGTTGTAAATGAAATACTATTTTCTTCCATTACTTGATTTGTCATATTTATCCAAAAAATATGTATATATCTATTCTTGAATATAGCAAATAATTGTAAAGTATGTAGCAGAAATAATGAAACACAAAAAAACTCTGTGTATATATAGTGGGAATTTTAGATTGTGAAGAATATGATATGAACAAAAAGAAGTAGTTTAGGTGAAACTTAAATTCTCTCTTTTTTATTTAAATTTTATCCTTTGATAATTCTATTCTGTTGAAAAAGTAGTAGTTTATGTGATATATATATATATATATATATAATATGATTTTAGGATAAAGTCTTGGCCAGGAAAAAGGCATGCTTTGCCGAAATAGATAGAGAGAGTCCGAGTATGGTAGTGAGACTGTGTTGTTAATCTTTGTTTAAAAAAAAAAAAAAAAAAAAAAAAAGTGGCGGGTGGGACTGAATATTAATACTGTAAAATGCAAATTGTATCTTTTTTTTTTTTTTTTTTCCTTTTATATTTTTTAAAGAAACGTAAGAAAAAAAATGCAAATTTGTTCCTTTTTTTTTTCTTTTACGTTTTTTTTATCTCTGTTTTTTATTTAAATTCTATCCTTAGTTAGTTCTATTTTATTGATTTTAGGTTTTGTTGATAATATTTTAGATAAACATAACTGTTATAGTTGTAAATGAAATACTACTTTATTCTGATTTGTCATATTTATCCAAAAAATATGTATATATTTATTCCTAAAATCTAAAAATTTATTAAAATTTCTACAATTTGGTGAAACCACATGGCGCAATCACGGCCTCTAAGCCTAACTTTTATTATATATAATATAATATGATATAATATGATGTTCAAAAACAAGTACTTTGCTTTTTCATAATATTTTACACGCAGATGTGATTTTTACATTTGAGATAAGTGAGCTCAGTAAAGCTGAAGCGCTGGATCCAAGTTGGACCGACCCACAATTGCTTTGTAGCCGAAAGGGTGCATCAGTTAAAGGTGGTATTGGGCTATTTGGGCTACTAGTATTGGCTTCAAAGGGCCTACAAGAATATACAGCAGTGTTTTATAAAAATTTTAAAAGCCACAGCAAATATGTGGTGCTTATGTGCAGTGACCAAAGCAGGTCTCTCTCTTGTCATCAATTGTTGACAGATCTTCCTTCAATCATGAAAATGATGAGACCACATATGGGGCTTTTGTGGATGTGGACCCTGCTCATGGGAAGCTGTCACTCAGAAGTTTGATGAGTTGCTATATATAAAACCAAAGAGAACGCTTTAAAAACACAAAGTTAGATAATCATGTTGTCTTTTTTTTGTTGGTGGCAAAAATAATCACGTTGTCTACACATTGCACATTTGCATTCATGGGAAACCTAAGAACTGCAGCAAGTTTCAGTGTCTAGCCTATCACTATTTATATCAAACACTTTAGAATCTTTCCCTTTTTTGGATGTCTTACCAACCCCATACCTGCCAAGGGATGGAAAGTAAATCAGATTACATTGCATTCATGGTTTACTTAAGAAGGGCAAGATGTTTCTATAGCTCATCATAATTTCCATCAAAACACTTTTAACAATCTTTCTTTTAGGGTAGGGCAAGACTTCCGTCTAGTGCTCCAATACATTAGACCAAATATGAGACTGACATATAATCATTATTAGATATATAGTGCATCCGTGTGATATCCAATACTTTGAATGTAAGCCAAGCAACTTCTATTTTTTGATATTGTACCTATTCAGGCCTTGCCTATGGATGATAGTGAATAAGATTTGGTAGGTTTACTTAAGAAGGGCAAGATTTGGTAGGTTTACTTAAGAAGGGCAAGATGTTTCTATAGCTCATCATAATTTCCATCAAAACACTTTTAACAATCTTTTTTTTGGGGTAGGGCAAGACTTCCGTCTAGTGCTCCAATACATTAGACCAAATATGAGACTGACATATAATTATTATTAGATATATAGTGCATCCTTCTGATATCCAATACATTGAATGTAAGCCAAGCAACTTCTATTTTTTGATATTGTACCTATTCAGGCCTTGCCTATGGATGATAGTGAATAAGATTTGGTAGGTTTTTCAATTCTACTAAATCCTAATAAGGTGAGTTTGGGGTTTTTTTAATGGGTATGAAATAGGTTTGGGTTTTAAATCTTGGGTTCTTGAATCCAATACAATTATATATGCATTTAAATGATTAAAATGTTCCTATCATTTATTTTATTTGTAAGAAAAGTCTCTCTAGTAATGTACTAATGCTTGAATTTAATTCAATAACATTTTATATATATATTTTTGGGTAATTTACTAATTTGGTTCTCCAATTATAGGTTAAAGTTCAATTTGATATCTCAATTATTAATTGTGTCAATTCAGTCCTTCAACTATTGATTATGCGAATTTAGTCACATAACTTTCAAAATTAAGCCAAATTCATCTCTAAATCATCTCTATATTTAAATTTTAACAAAACTAATTAACATGGAAAATGAAGCATAAGTTAAAAGGTTAGTATTGAAAGTATAAAGTTTTCAAAATCAATTTAGTTTTAACTATTAATTCCATTATATTTAAATGGAAATGGGACCAATGGATGAAATTGATTTGATTTTGAAAGTTGAGGGCCTAAATTGACATAATTAATAGTTGATGGACCAATTTGAACTTTACCCAATAGTTGAAGGACTAAATAACCTTTTTGTTTAAGGTTAAACTGACCCACCTGTTTTACGCGATTCATGGTTTGATGAGTGTGATATGGAATTTCTAACATTTAATAAAGTTTTGGAAAGATTTAGCATATAAAATATTTAACAGATTTGAGTTTTAAAAGGGGGTTTTTCCCCCTTAAACCCGATCCGTTGTTCCTGTCATACTTTGGATTTATACATTTAATATATTGTATTTTATTTTTATTAAAAATAAAAAACTCTTTTGGACTCTTATTTATTTATTTCGGATGGATAATCAAGGCCGAGGATAATTTTATCTATTCTTCTGCCAAGTCAAAACTAAATAGAAGCACCACTAAGTACAAAAGCTTAGCATTCTTTTTTAAGGTTTGAGTAGATGTCCTTTAGGTGTTTAATGATTACTATACATTATCATGTGTATTCTTAGATCTTTAATAATGTATGAATTTGAAACACACACATTTGTTTTGATAGTTTATGTTCTTTTAAAATTCAGTATTTTACGTGGTTGTATGTTTTCTAATGGAAGATACCTACTTAAAATGAATACCAATTGCATACAACCAAATAAAATGGAGGCCACCAGTCTAATATTGTCTAATTAAAAGATTCTTTAATTTTCATTCATACAATGATTATACCTGCATAAAAGAATTTGACTACCTTTTAGCTGAATTTGTGTTTGCATGATTAAGATTATGAATTTTTTTTTTCATTTACCCATTTAGTGTCCTAATGGACAAAATGGTCTTATGCCATTTTCACCCAAATTATATAGCCTTATACCCCACTTCCCAAACTAATTAGGGTAATGCCTCTCTTTTATATCTCGATTTTCTCAAAATCGAGTTAAAAAAAAATAATAATAATAATTCTGGAGCTCTATAGTAACGTTTTTAAGAACTTATAATGACGTTTTGTAACTCGATCTCCATGAAATCGAGTTATAGACAAGTTATAAAACGTAATTATAGTTCTTTAAAAACGTCACTATAAATTCTTAAAAACATCACTATAGGGCTTACCTCGATTTTGAGAAAGTCGAGTTTCAAAAGAGGGACATTTCCCTAATTTGTTTGGGAATAAGGGCATAAGGCTATATAATTTGGATGAAAAGGGCATAAGACAATTTTGTCCGTGTCCTAATGCATTCGAGGTTTTATTTCATTTTACAGATTGATCACTTTATAGTGGAGAGCTTTGGTGGAGAAGGAAATGCTTGCATCACAGCTACAGTTTATCCCACATTGGCTACGGATGCTGAGGCCCACTTATATGCTTTCAATAATGGAACTGGGAACATTGGGATCACAACATTGAGTGGTTGGAGTATGAAGAAAGCTCAAATCAATTGAAACTATACTTAGAATTTATGGTGTTCATATGTTTTTATTTGACCATAGAGTATGCACCAATTAAAAAATAATAATAATGATAACGCACCCATTTGAGCATAGTCAACGAATTGGTGCTTACTGGTTAATCCTGATATTAATCATCAATCAGTTGAAACTATTATATGTTTTAAAAAATGCACCAATTTTTTCAATTGTGCACAGTTTGATAAATTCAATTAGTGCATAGAAAATTGATTATCAATGGAAAAAATTTCAAATACACATGGCAAATGAGATAACGTCTCTTGTCAATGATGATTTAGCATAAGCACAAGGTTTTTCTTCACCGTTAAAATGATTTAAGATTTCCATTGGGTTAGGGGAGGAAACAGTGCAAACCCAACCCTTTTATTTTTTACAATAAAACCAAACATCAAAGCATGATTTGATGCATGCTTTTTCTAAATAGAACCCTTGGGTTAGGGGAGGAAACAGTGCATATCCAACCCTTTTGTTTTTTACAATAAAACCAAACATCTAATGATCTGATGCACGTTTTTTCTAAATAGAACCTAGACAATAGCCTAAGTGGGCATAAGATGCATGCATGATTGTCCTTCAAATGTAGACAAGATTTTGCTACGTATATTCAAGCTCAAACATCATCCATAAAATTCATCAAGTAGACTACACCATGTACACTTGCTCTGTTCCTTCATTTTCATCATTTTAAACATCATTCTCTAAACTAATTAAATCTTAATAACAAGCTAGTCTAGTGCTAGTTTTTAAGTAATTTATGTATCAAAACAAGTGTTACTGCTGGATGTTGTACGTTTTTAGACCCCCTGTAAACTAAATTGTTTAACCTAATTAATTAACCAAGTGAATACTTAGGTTTATTATTCAGATCTAGGTTAAAACAATAACAATCATATCATGTAAAGTAGCGAAAAATAAATAACACAATGATATGATAACCTAGGAAAACCAAACTGGTAAAAACCCTAGGGAGGATTTAACCTAGCTATCCTCAATGTAAAATAAATCCACCATGAAAGAATTGAAATTTACACAATAACGACTTAGACCACTGACATCCTATTGCTACCTTGAATAGGAAACTTACTACCACAACCATGTGATAGCTCCGAGCCCACAGACTACTTCTTTCTTGGATTCACAGCAAGCACAAGCACTTCCGCTTGTATATCTTTAAGCTTTTGAAACAGCAATTGAATTCATCACCAAGCTCTTGACATCAATTTAAAGATTGGAAATCCTAAGTGTGTATGAAGACAAACATCTCTAGATCTCACAGGAGATTCACACACACAGCATAAGGAGCAACCTCAAAACGTGGCTAGGGTTTTCCTTTTTATACTTAAGGCAAAACATAAAACCTTACACGTCAAACGGGCTTAGGGTGAGTTGGAAAATTTTGCAAAAAAATAATCTGCACGAGTTTCGATCGATCGAGCCAGGCAGATTTACACACTAAATCTTGCAGTACACTCGATTCTTACTTTACACATAAACATACTTTTAGCAAGCCTAAAACAAGACTAAAATGTTTTGATCATGGTTTGCCAACATTACAAAATGAAGTTCTAATACATTAGTTCCTAATTCCTTAGAACCTAACATACTCCCCCTTTGGCAATCCGTGACAAAACACAAAACAAAAAAAATGCTCAAAGTTTAAAAAAATAGCCCTTTACAATAACATTGCCCAACAAAAACAAATCCAACCTAACTACTATCTATCAGTTGCAAGTGTAGACAGCAACACGACTGAATCAACTTGTATATACCTATAACACTTAACAAACACATAAGCGCATGTATGGAAAATACAAGTAAAACAAAATAAATTCTTGATTTCACATAAGCATAAACTACAAGACATATATCTTGAATAACCTCATAAATCAATGTAGCACAATGTGAAACAAGAAACATATATAAATACATCAATGTATCTCCCCCTATCAAAGACAACTCAAATAAAACAAAATACATCATGAGCCAAAAAAAAATACAAGATGATGCACCTAGATACAATCTAAAGCTCCACAACTCCAAAACACAAAATCTCCCCCTATCAACAAAAATCTCCTCTACAAATGTACTCCTCATTTTTGTGACAAATTGCTAAAGGGCAATCGTGACTCATCATCAAAAGGAGGTGGCAAAGGTGAACGGTGAAGACCGTCCAAATCTGCTCTCAAGGACCGAAGCTCATCAAGAATGTCCACCAAAAGCTAACCATAAGTCGTCTGAATGGTTATGATAGTCTCTAACATACGTTGAATGCTCGAATCATTCGAAGTAGAAGGTGAAGGAACAGCAGCAGCAGCAGTCGGATCAACAGATGCCTTAGTAGAAGTATCACTTGTAGTAGAAAGAGGAGGAGGTGCGACACCAAAAGACTAAACCTAGGGCGTTTAGAGCTTGCTTTCATTAGAGCAGCCCTCTACCCAAGAAAGGTGGCACCTATAGGAGCAACCATATGAATAGGCTTAGATGCCGAAAATTGCTCTAACCCTAAATGTAGCAAAATCCGATGAATAAAAACCAGAAGGAAAAGAGCATGAGAAGAACTACTCCTAGGAACCTCAATCAAAGAACAAATGAAAAGATAAGGAAAACTCATAGGAGCGTCTGTGATAAGGGCATACAAAAATGCACATTTCTCTATAGGAATGGTGTGCAAATGAGAGATGGGCCAAATAGAATGGCAAGCAATTCGAAAGAAAAGATAATGAATCTCGGTTAACTTAGCAGATGTGATCCGAGGATCATAACCCCATTGGATAGAAGTACTAGTAATATATGACATAATGTCATCTAGGGGAGGAGACTTATTGTAAGGATAGATGGGATGATGGACCAGTGGCCCCCAAAAGCATCGGCCACTACAGTAGGAGTAATGGTGTACTCTTCATCTCGTATCCAACTCTTCAACTGAGTGTTAGAATCATAGGAGTGGACAAAGAGGTTTGAGTAGAACTCTCTAATTAAGGTAGCCGGAGGTGGATGATCAATATCCATCAATGGTAACTAGCCCCTACGTTTAAAGTTTCTCCTAATCTCCAAATTAAACTCATCTAAAAGAACCTTTCTCTCAACCCATACAGATCGAAGAAGGTTCAACTTCTCAAAAGTTTCCTGGTTTTTCTCACTCAGAAACCTATCACTCTCAAAGGTGTGGGTAGAAGAAGAGGAGGCTTTCCTATTTGTTCTAGTCTTCCTAATCATGATGCTAAGGAAGGACAGGACAGACACAAAAGAGACAAAGAAGGAAAAACAAGAAAAAACCAAGGGCAAACTGTAAGTTAACACAAAAATTATAGAAAATAACAATCTATATGATGCATGAACAATATCAACACATGATGCATGCTCTAATGTAGTGAGAATGAGTTCAATTTGACTCTGAAATTACAAAATTGGCTTGAGCATAGAGTTTATACCAAAAACCCCAAATTGTGAAAACCCACTTTCAAAAAACTCAACAATTTAATCAATTGATCATTACACAAGTTATATCACAGAATATAATGATCAAATCAATCAACCCAACAAGTCAATTTCATCACAATATGCTCAATTGAACAAATCCCCAATTCGGGTAGTTTCAAGCCCTAAAAAATTCAATTTTTCACAAATCAATAAATTGATCAAATTAATTTACAAAGATCAGTTTTATATCATCCCATAACAAAAAGCCATTAATCAATTTTGAAAGAAAAGTTTGAAAACATCAAAATCCCCAAATTTTCATAGGTTCAAATTTTTTCCCAATATGCATGGAAAAATGCATGAAATATGAAAATAAATGAAAAATGAGAGGCAAAAGAGTCTTATTGGCCTTAGAAGACAAAAACCTTGCAAAAAGTTTGAGGGAAAACGACAAAAAATTGAGCTTTGAATCCTTGATCGATCGAAGAGAGAGAGAAAGAGTTTTGAAAAAGTTTGAATAGTGATAGAACACATGAAAACTCAAGGTTTTAAAAAACTGTCTATGCAATTTTTCAATTAATTGAAAATTAGATTTGATCAATCGAAAATGCCTTCGATTGATCCAACAGCGATTGAGTACCAACCGAAACGGGCAGATTCAAACCAAATTTTTAATCGTAATTTCGATCGGTTGAGCAACGGTTTGATCGATTGAAAAACTGGAAAAATCAAATTTTTGAAAAGTAGAGCAATTTTATGCAAAAACTCCTCAAAGCATAGTATTTTATAAATAAAATGCATGAGTATGAGATGAAATGCTTTTCAAAAACAGTTGTATTGAACCCAGATCTCCCAAAATTAAGATTTTCAATCAATTTTCCTTAATTTCTCAAACTTCAAACCCATTTTGCATTAAACTCAAGGAAGTTTCAATCTTGGATGGCGAAAACAAAATCACACATAATAACATGTACAAAGTTTAGTAAAGAGTAATTTGTGTAGTGTGTGCAACTAGCAAAAGTTTAAGATACATGTGAGGTGATATGTAAATAGAAATCAAACACAATTTCTACAAAATTCATCACATAAATTTGAAAGAGATTATCACCTAAAGAGTTACATCATATAACTCTCACATCTCCTAGAAAACAAGCTTGCAATCATGTAAGTTTCTTGATTTGCCTCATAATGTACACACTAATTTTATTTGATCAGAAACTTATTAAAATAGCCAAGATAATGTACACATCAATTTTATTTGATTGATTTAATTATAATTCAATAATGTACATACCAATTTTAGCATTTAAACTGAGGCTACACCTTATGTTCTTTTTGTGTATGTGCTACACTTTCTCGAGTACAAAATCTTATGATATACACTAAAGTGTTCATGATTGGCTAGTAAACAGTGGTGAGATGATTATTTATGCATTTCTTAATAAGTTCAAGTCCAACAATCAAAGTCATGTGTCAAAAACTATAAATATCTTCCCATACAACATGCACTACAAAACTCAAACTAGTAAAGTGTAATAAATAAGCTCATCCAAGCTAAACAAAATACATAGACATGTTATGTAAAAATAAATTGGCCAACCTTGATTTCAAATCCAAAACAAATAATGCAAAACACATTTTGCTTTCCTTTTCCTTTTTTATTTTTTTTATTATTTTATTATTATTATCTTTTTTTTTTTTTTTAAAGAAATAACAAAAACAATCCTAGAATAAAATGCATGAATGTTATGCAATGTAAATCCTAGAAAAACCAAAGAAAACAAAAACAACAAAGAAAAAAAGGTCACAAAGAGTAGAGTGATGAAGCACAAGAACCATGTCAGAAGAACTCAATTAGATCAAGCCTTTTGCATCCAAAACTTTTTAGATGCAACTCTAGCATTTGAGTTTTTATTCACATTAGAATGATGACTAACTCCAGGATTGGAATAAAGATTTAAAACCTTTACCAATTCACCAATAAGTACCATAGGATATTATGCTTGAGGCACAAGTACTGTTGGTTTATTTGCTTGCTTAGCAACTTGCAACTTGAAACAGTTTGGACTAATATGCCTAGACTTTTCATAAAAATGACAAATCCAAGCAGGTTTATCATGCACCTTGTCCTTAGGAGGGTTAGGAGTCTTAGGTTTAGACTCTTGAAGATCAATCCTAATCTTCCTAGGAGGTGTAACTTCAGCTTGTTTGACAATCTCACTCATGGGAGGCTCAAAAGAAGAAACAAAATTTGTGGAATGGGGTTCAGGCACAAAGATGCTTTCTACAAAACCCAAGCCAGTTTTTTCTAAATGAGACTTTTGAACACTCAGCATATGATCAAGTTTGGAACAAGCAGACCTATTTGTTTGTTCTTTAGCAACAGATAATTCATGTTCCAAATTCCTAACTTTATCAAGGAAAAGCATGTTCTCGGTCTTCACATTATTCAATAATTCATTAGCATCATACAGTTTAACAAGCAAATTCTTCTTATCAAGTTCAAGAGATGCAATTTTCTTTAAGCTTACATCAACAATCATAGCATCCTTTGCAGCAATTTTGCAAAGTTTATTATAGGCTTCTTGTAAATTTGCATTCTCGAAGAGTTCCCCATTGGAAGAGTTCTCTTCAACAGTAACACTTTCATCAACTATAGCAGTAGCAGTGAAAGTAATGAAGTTTCCATTCTCATCACTACCAGACTCATTGTCAGAAAATCACCATCACTAAGGATTACTGCCATAGCCTTACCCTTAGACCTCAAGAATGTTGGATATTCTGATTTCACATGACCATATCCTTGACACCCAAAATATTGTTGACCCATAGAATTATTGGAAGTTTGACCTACTTTCTCTTTAGGTTTTTCAGTGTTGTTTACCTTAGTGGGATTATTCCTCCTAAAATTTCTAGGTTCAGCATTGTTTTTACCCCTTGTCCTTCTGTTATTGTTCCTAAGAGAGTTTCTAAAGTTTTTGGCAAGATAAGCAATCTCTGTAGCAGAGGGCTCATCATCAAATCCATTCACATTAACATCATCAACAGACTTAAGAGCCATTGATTTTGATTTGCTAGTCTTAGGTAAATCCAACTCATAGGATTGAAGAGATCCTACAAGTTCATCAATAGGGATGGAGTCCACATTCTTACTTTCAGTAATGGCAGTCACTTTGAGTCTAAAATTCTCAGTCAATGATCTAAGAATCTTCCTAACAATTTTAGGTTGATCATAGATTTCACCCAAATTATATGCAGAATTAACAATATCATTAATTTTAGTATAGAATTCATCAAAAGATTCATCAGATATCCTAATGCTTTCAAATCTAGTTGTTAATTGCTGCAACTTATTGATTTTAACTGTCTTTGTACCTTCATGCATAGTTTGGGGAATATTCCAAACAGTATGAGCAACCTCAACATTAGAGATCCTCTTGAATTCCTCCTAGAAACAACATTCATAGCTTTGCTATTAAAAGCAGTTGCTTCTTTCTAAGAAGTTTGCTACTCACTAACTAGAGTAGTGGGTTTCTCCCATCTGTATTCAACGAAGTTCCAAACTCTCTCATCAATAGATTTTAGGATTGCTTTCATCCTTACTTTCCAGTAAGCATAGTTATTCCCATCAAAGTGAGGTGGGATCACAAGAAAGTGACTGTGCTCCATGGCAACAGGGATAAAGGATCAACTCTTAGATCAAATGATATAGAAAAATAGAGCTAACCTGCTCTGATACCACTTGTACGTTTTTAGACCCCTGTAAACTAGATTGTTTAACCTAATTAATTAACCAAGTGAATACTTAGGTTTTTATTCAGATCTAGGTTAAAACAATAACAATCATATCATGTAAAGAAGTGGAAAATAAATAACACAATGATATGATAACCCAAGAAAACCAAACCGGTAAAAAATTTGGGGAGAGTTTAACCTAACTACCCTCAAGGTAAACAAATCCACTACGAAAGAATTGAAGTTTACACAATAGCGACTTAGACCACTAACATCCTATTGTTACCTCGAGTAGGAAACTTACTACCACGACCATGTGACAGCTCCGAGTCCACGAACTACTTCTTTCTTGGATTCACAGCAAGCACAAGCACTTCCGCTTGTATATCTTTAAGCTCTTGAAATAGCAACTGAATTGATCACCAAGCTCTTGACATCAATCTTGAGATTGGAAACCCTAAGTGTGTATGAAGGCAAATACCTCTAAATCTCACAAAAGATTCACACACACAGCATAAAGAGCAACCGCAAAACGTGGCTAGAGTTTTCCCTTTTATACTTAAGGCAAAACATAAAACCTTACACATCAAACGAGCTTGGGCTGAGTTGGAAAATTCTACAGAAAAACAATTTGCACAAGTTTCGATTGATCGAGTCTAATCCTCGATCGATCGAGCCAGACAGATTTACATAGTAAATCCTGCAGTACACTCGATTCTAACTTTACACATAAACATACTTTAAGCAAGCCTAAAACAAGACTAAAACGTTTTGATCATGGTTTGCCAACATTACAAAATGAAATTCTAATACATTAGTTCCTAATTCTTTAGAACCTAACAGAAGTATTTAAATAGTTTGGTCTTGACTAAGTTGAGTCTAATCAATTGAGAAGCAAGAAATCAAGCCTAGAAGACTGGCTGATCAAGTCAACTCATGACAGAAATTTCGTGTGACCTACGCTCGACTAAAACTCAAACAACACATTTGCTTGACCAAGAATGTAGCAAACAATAAACTAACTTTGTTGGTCTTTGTTGGGCTTTGTGAAACTTAGTTATATTTGATCCAAGTTATGATACAATCTAGTATAAAAGTGTTACGGTTTTTAATAAGATTTTTTTCTAGGCTTAGTCCATGGAGTAGAGCGGCCCAAGCTGTATAGAAAATCTGTTGTTTGGAGATTAGGGTTTGGTGTGTTGTTTTAAGAGAGAAAACTGTATTGCTGAATCTTGTATTTTTTTTCCTTATGAATAGTGAAATCACTGCAACTTCATGTACATAAGCAAATTGTCGAACCATGTAAATATTGCCTTGTGTAATTGTTTTCTTTGGCACATATTTTTTCTCTATTTTTCCATCTTATAAATTTGAGAATTTTGTATATATTCCCTATAGCCTAATGTTTCAAACTAAAATTATCCCATATAAGTAGTTAAGGACAATCTCAGTGATACAATTTTAGAGAGGTTGCCATATCAAAAGTGTTGGGGATATTATACAAAGTAATAATGGAAGAACAAGGTTAATACAAAAGACAAATAGAAAATAGATAACTTGGAAGCACAATATCGTTTTTCTTAGACAATATTTCCCCCCCACACTTTTGTTGCTAAAGGGTTATCACAAATTTGTCCCCAAAATACAACCAAGATGTTGGGTTCTACAGATAGCAATTCTGAGAATGACCACAAGATTTCTTATGTTTCTCTCTAACTTACTATTTTGTGGAGTTATATTTCATCAAAAGGCACGTATAGAGAGTTAAAATGTTTCATAAAACCGTTCACAAGGCTTGAAATCTCTTTAAACTTTCTGAAAAGTCACCAAAAAATTCTACAAAAAAATCCTGATTTTTGACTTTCAATTGGTTGAAAATTCCTTTCGATTGGTTGAGTGATCTTTTCAATCGGTCGAACAAGAATCGAGCAGCAATCGAGATATCCAGAGACTCTAGGTTTTTTCTTTATCATTTCTATCAATCGAACTAAAGTTTCGACCGATCGAAAATGCTTAACTTCAAATTTTCACTTAGAAAATTCTAGAACTTGAATTTTCACTTTAACAACTTTATGAAACAATATTCTCCAAACTCAAATATCATTATTACAACTTATCTATGTATATACCTTTATATACAACAAAAAGTACTCTAAAAACCAAACCATTTTAAGTCTAAACAGTTAGTTTCTCCCAAAGTAACTCCTAGTGAGTTGTTTGTTCAAGCCAAAGAACAACCAAAGAGTTAATTGTTGTTTCCCTCAAAAGAGTTCTTAATTTGCACAACCAAAGCTCTGATGGTTACAGACAAATTCGTTCCTTTAATCCTATGGCCTTGAATTTACGTGCACCTTAAGCATTAATTAATTGTACATTCATCGGATGACAATAATTCCCAAGTTATGTCGATTACCACATTATTCCATTTTGAATTATGAAGATCTTTTCCGACTTTGGTTTCTATGTAAGTGCGCCACAGTGTCACTTCTCTTTTATCCAAACCTTTAGATATGGTTTAGTGTGTGCCGTATATTGGAATAGACCTATATAATTTTTCTATTGGAATTTTCTTATGGTATTGGGTTACATGGACAACCTTAGAGTGATTTTTCTTTTAAAGAGTTCTTCAAGAAATTTTCAGTTTGCCACTAAAATCCGTGTGTACTTTTATTATAATTTCAATACTATTTTTCGATTGTGGTGAATTATTTATATGGTATATTAATTGGTGAATTGTTGACTCCAAACTTAAAAATTAAAAATTAATCAATGACAGTTGATGATGCCGAAAATACCACCAGTGAGCCACACGGTCCTCGCATGCTACAAATAGCACCTGCACAACGAAAAGAAAGGACCTAGCAGAGAGTACCGGTGTGATACCGGCCAAATACCCTCCGAAGGTCAAGTCAGAACTATTCTCACTGCTCTAGAGTGCTAGAGAGGGCAAATTATGCGTACCTTGGTTCTTGAGGGCGCTTGGTTTTTATAGTGGTAGGGCTTTGACCCCTTTTCCTTGGAGTAGAAGTCTTTTCCTTATAGGAGTCTCCTTGGGCGTATTTTGTGGGATCCTTTCCATATAGGAATCCCTATTAGGTTTCATGAAACGTGAAGAGCAAGTTATTTACTTATACACGCAAACGTGGTTAGCAAGCATTCTTTGCCTAGTGCCGTCAATCTATGTTGTGCCTTCGGTCTACATACCGTCAGCTTTAGGACATCCTTCAGCTTTATTATCCCGTCGGCCTGCGGAACTCTTCACTTCAAAGAGCTGCCAATTTGTTAAATAAAGGCCGACGGCCCAATAGGTACCGTCACCCTTATCTCTCATTTGACCACTTCTTTTATTCTTATCAACAGTTATTCCATTGCTTAGATTATTGGGGTCTAAATAAAATTTTTCATTCGAAGTTTGAAACAAGTTTCACAATTACAGACTGAGGCATTGATCAGATCCTGGTTAATTAGGGGGTACTTTTCCTTTTTTACTTTTACTTTTCTATTGGTGAAGGGATAAAGTTTGCATTTCTATATTGAGTCATGTTACAGTTCGAGTATGTAGTTTCTAACTTTCTAATATATTTATAGTTTGAGGCATTGATCATGGTCCAATTAGTGTGCACTTTTTCTTTTTTACTTCTATAAGGTGGTGGGCCTTGTTTGTAATGTGGGGCCGCTTCATACTGAACTAGGCCCGAGTTTTCTGGATAAGGGAGTTGAGACTGGTCCAACTGGAACCCACCTTGGTCTGGCTTGTGCACAAACTACACCACGTCTACTAGGCTTTGGTTACATACCCATGGTGAGCAGAACCGTTATAAAGAAGTTATGGCAAGCAGATATAATACGGATAACACAAGAAAATACAGTCACTACTTTTAGCCACAATAAATAAAAGTGAGCAACAAAAGGCTCTCCCTACACAGAATAAGCTAAGTGAAGGATAAATAGAGTTAGCAAAATCAAAGTGTTAGTTTGCCATGCCAAGTAATACACGGGATTGAAACCAAGAAAGGGACAACTGTTCCCTCAACACGAGTAATCTCAGAGAAGAAATTAATTGTTTTGAGAGAACAGGTCTAAATGGTCTATGCCCAAATACAGATCTTTTGCCTTTTATAGAGAGCAAGGCTATTGAGGGAGAGAAGAGATCAACCTATTGGTGTATGCCTGTCATTCTAAACTCTCTATTTTTCTTTTCCTCTCATTACTTCTTACTTTTCTTTTCTTTTGTTTTACTTCCATTTCTTCCCATTGCTTACTTCTAGTTATGGTTTTTCCTAGAAATTCCTATTACTGCGATTTTTTTCCTCCCCCTTCAGTTCACAGCAAGGAGTCCTTTATACAGAGCCTGCCGTGACTGGTATTTACTATTTTGGCCCTTAACTGCCTTCATCTGGTGTGAGTGTCCTTGCCAATCACTTACTAGTCGTCAGTTGTTCAGCCACCATCACTTACCTGTGCTGGCTATGCCACTCCTCTCTGTCAGACAAAGAAGGCTATTTTGTTTGTTTGCTTGCCATGGCTTTTCTATCCGTTATAGTGTGTTTGCTCTCTCTCTCTCTCTCTATCCCTTATGGCATGCATCTAGTGGTTCCAACTCATCCTTACTTCTTTTGGATGGCATGTCATCCCAGCAAAACATTTCCCCCAAAAGAGTCTGAGCAAGAACCCCAGAATAGGTTTTTTTTCCCCTCTTCCCACCGCCAAACTATGCCTTCTCTTACCTCTGACCCATGACCCACCACTTCCTATATTGGCTGGGTACAGGCTGATGGTGCCTGGGTCTCGCGTGTGCTTCACCTTCTTCGTCTGTTGCTCATGCACTTATCATGATTTGGAGATTGGCCTGTAAGTTTTGCTGTGCACTTTTGGATTCTTATGGTGTGGGTTGTTTTCCGATCTGCCATTCTTTATGACTTGCTTCTTTTGGGAGTTGGGCCTTGTCGGACCATGGGCCTTCCTTTCCCCGGCCTACTTTGTATTTACTTTGTGGCCTTGTTTGCATTTCATGCCATACCACTCTGCTATTCTTGTTGTAATGTTATTTGACTCAATTATGCTGAGCCGCTTTGGGCCTGCTATTTATTTCCCTCCCAATGACTCAATGTGTTCACTATACCTTTTCTTACATTGTTTGTGGGCTTTTGTGTCCCATTTCCCTCTTGGGCATCCTTGGCCCATTTGCTTTTCTTGGGCTTCCTCGGCTCTTTTTCAATCTTGCTTTCCCATGGGCCTTTACTAACTCTCTTGGACTTCCCTGACTCAATTACTTTATACCTCATCCTTGGGGCTAATGGGTCTTCCATTTGCTCCTTACTTTCTTTACTTGCATTACTTTGGGCCTGCTGTGACCCATTCTTACTTTTCTATATACTGCCCATGGGTTTGCTTCTTCTCTCTTTTCCGGCCCATTCAAGCCCGTGAGTCGTTCATTCTTGCCACTTGGACTCAATGGCTATTTCCTGCTTGCTAACTTTAGTCTGCCCATGTTGCTGGGCTTTTTCTCTTACTGGGCTTGCCAAAAATGAGCCTCAACAACTTCTATAGGTGAAAGGAAGGAATTTTAAAGTATTTCTAGTCTGAATCATGTTACAGTTCTAGTGGTTCTAGTTATAAATTGCAGGTTCAAGTTCAAAAGGCTAAAGTAGGTTAAGCAATTATTATAGGTAATTAGAATATCAAAAGAGAGTTTAAACTTTAAACTAACTTTCTAATTAAAGGACCACCAGTTGATTATTTGTTATTGAATAGAATTCATTTTCCAAATGCACACGTTCTACAAAAATATTTGATAAAAATATATAACTTAGGCATAGTTGCGTAGATGATGTACTTTAGGTTTACTAATTAAATTTAATCATGTAATTGTATTGACTAATAAATCACATGGTCCAATTTAATTATGCTTTCAAAAAATATAACATGATTTCTATTGTATTGATCAATACGATTATATAGTTAAATTCAATTGAAGAACCTAATTTATATCCCTTAAAGAATTGAACATGAATTGAGCATATGATAAAATGTGTTTCTTTTTAAGTAGATGAAAACAAATCAATTATGGGATTCACAGTACAATGTTGGGACCAAAACCAACAATTAATCTCCAGAGTCCATACTGTTTTCTTATTCGTATCATGCAAATTATTAATCATGCATTTCTGACCCTTGATTACCAAAACAATATAAGTTGCGGGTTCAAGTTCAAAAAGCTAAAGTAGGTTAGGCAATTTCTGCCATGTTAGTGAATGTGATCATATAGTTCAAATCTCTTATTGGTCTTCATTTAGACCCACCATTAATATCACTTTTTCATTTACTAATAAGCACTCATCATATCAGCAGTTTGTAAAAAATTTTGTGAAATAGTTTGTATTTCTAACATTGTTCTAGTTCAATTGAAGTATCTAACTTTTAACTCTTAAAGAATTATATATAAGTTCTGCCTCTCATAAAATGTGTTTCTTAGTAAAAAGATGAAGGCAGATCAATTATGGGTTTCAGTGTAAAAGGTTAGGATCTAAACCTACAATCTCCTGGTTGTTTTCTTTGCAAACTATTGACCATGCATTTCTGACCCCTAATTTCCTAAATAACATATTTTGGTTAGTAGCTATCAACGACAAGTCCCACTTCAATTAGAAAAAAGAAAAATTAAATGTTAAAAATTAAAGCTATATACGGGTAATGTGATCAATTATAGGTCTTCTATTTGAATTTAATTATAATTTGAAATTCTTTCTACTGTATTGGTGAATACCATTGTATATTTAAATTCAATTGAAAAACATACTAATTTATAATTCTTAAAAAATTGAATATGAGTTTTACTATATATGATCAAATGGGTTTCTTTGTAAAAAGATGAAGACATATCAATTATAGGTTTAAGTGTAAAAAGTTGAGATTTAAACCTACAATTTCTAGGCTGTTTTCTCCTCCTATCATGCAAATTATTAACCATGTATTTCTCACCCCTGATTACTAAAATAATGTAAATTGCAAGTTCAAGTTCAAAAGGCTAAAGTAGGTTAGGCAATTATATATTATAGATATAATTAAAATAGAAAAAGATGGTTTAAACTTTTAACTCACTCTTGTTAAAGAACTATAGTTGATTAGTTGTTATTAAATAAATTTCATTTCCAAAGGCAATTGTTTTGCAACACCTATTTGAAAAAAAGGTAAAACTTGGGTACAATTATTTCGGTTATGTACCTTAGGTTTTTCCATTGAATTTAATCATGTAATATATTGAATTATAAATCATATGGTTGAATTTAATTTTAATTTGAAAAAGGAAACAATATTTCTATTTCATTTGCCAATACGATTTTATAGTTAAATTCAATTGAATAACCTAATTTATATCACTTAGGGTTCATTTCGTTGGCGGGGTAGAAAAGTGGGAGGATAGAAAATTGTAAGAGGATAGAAAAGTGGGATGATAGAAAAGATTTAGTTTTCCTTCATGTGTATTTGGTTGGAGAGATGAAAAAGTAGAGGGATGAAAAACTCTTTTGTTTAGTTGAGAGGAAAAATAAGAGGATAGAAAATGAAATTTATATAAATTTACAATGATGTCCTTATTAAATAAAACAAAAAAAGTAACATATTTTTTTATTAAAAAATTGTATAGTATGGATTGTACTTCCACATATTTTTTAAGTTGAAGAACCTGAAACTTTTTTATTAAAAACAAAAACCAACTAACCGTTGAGAGAAAAAAAAAAGCACATAAGAAAAGAAAAGATTAAAAAAAAAGGGAAGAAAAAAAGAAGAAACGAATGAACTTAGTAATAAAAAAAGACAGAAGAAGCAAAGACAAAAGAGAAAAGGACAAAAAAGTTCATAATATATGAACGTTGGCTGGGGTAGTTTTGTCTAAATTACAAGCTAGTGTTTTCATTCCAGTTTTCTTCTCAAAATGGGAGGATTGAATTTTTATGGGTCCAGAGAGAAAACTTTCGAGCCCCACTAATTTTCTCCCTCTTCTCCACTCCCGACCAAACACGCATTATTCATTTTCTTTCCTATTTTCTCTCCCCCATTTTCTATCCACCCTGTTTTCACCCCAAACAAACACACCCTTAAAGAATTGAATATGAGTTTTGCCTATGATAAAATGTGTTTCTTTGAGAAAAAAGATGAAGACATAACAGTTATGGGGTCTTTGTGAAAATTTGGAGTCTGATCCTACAATCTCTCTAGATTGCTCTCTTTCTCCTATCATGCAAATTATTGACCATCCATTTCTCACATTTGATTGCTAAAATAATATATTTTGGTTACGAGTTATCAATGTCAAGTCATGTACCACTTTAGAAAAAGGCAAACTCACTAGGATGGCCTTGTTGAAGATCCTTTACTCCGATAGGATCTAGGGTTCCACGAACAATATGATATCTCACACCAGGTAAATTCTTATCCCTTTCCCCTCTTATTAAGACAACATTAAATTCAATTATAAGCTTGGTTTATTAAACTTTTGATTTTTTTATTATTATTATATTACATATATAAATATAGCATGATGAAAAATAAAAATAAAAATAAAAATAAAAGTTCCACGAGTAATATGATTAATTTTTTAAGATTTTTAGAATACATTCAAAGATTTCATGAGATATTAGAACAATAATCAAGCTCCTTTGAATTATGAGATATATATATATATATATATATATGAACAATAAATAATGAAAGAACGTTTTAGGAAAATTATTTAAATTTTTTACTAGTTATTAAAAGACTAATAGTTAATTAGTTGTTATTGAATAAAATTCCATTTCGAAATTAAGGCACTGTTCTAGAAACATATTTGATAAAAAGGTACAATTTAAGTATTGTTACTTAGATGATCTACCTTAGGTTTTCTATTTGAATTTAATCATGTAATTGTATTGAATAATATCACATGGTTGAATTTAATTGTACTTTAAAAAAGGTAAAATGATTTCTATTGTATTGATCAATATGATTATATAGTTAAATTCAATTGAAGAAGCTAATTTATAACAATTAAAGAATTAAATATGAGTTTTTCCTATGATCAAATTAATGTGTATCTTTGAAACAATATGAAGATAGCAAATATGGGGTTGAGTGTAAAAAGTTGGGATCAAAACCTACAAACTCCATACTGTTTTCTTCCTCCTATCATGCAAATTATTAACCATGCATTTCTCACCCCTGATTACCAAAATAATATAAATCACAGGTTCAAATTCAAATAGCTAAAGTAGGTTAGGCAATTATTATAGCTAATTAGAATAGTAAAAGAATGTTTAAACGCACTCTTCTTAAAGAACCACTAGTTGATTAGTTGTTATAGAAAAAAATTCCATTTCGAAAGGCACATTTTCTACAAACATATTTGATAAAAAGGTAAAACTTGAGTACATTTGTTTAGATAATGTGTCTTAGGTTTTAATAAATCACATGGTTGAGTTTAATTGTACTTTAAAAAATGCAACATTATTTCTACTGTATTGATCAATACAATTAAATAGTTAAATTCAATTAAAGAACCTAATTTATAACACTTAAAGAATTGAATATGAGTTTTGCCTATGGTAAAATGTGTTTATTTATATAAAGATGAAGGCAAATAAATTATGGGGTCCAGTGTAAAAGGTTGGGACCTAAACTTACAATCTCAAGATGATTTTCTTCGTCCTATCATGCAAATTAAATAACCATGAATTTCTCACCCCTAATAAAGAAAATAATATAAATTATAAGTTCAAGTTCAAAAAGCTAAAGTAGGTTAGGAAATTATTATAAGTAATTAGAATAGCAAAAGAGGGTTTAAACTTTAAATTCACTCTTCTTAAATAACCACTAGTTGATTAGTTGTTATTGAATAAAATTTCATTACCAAAGGCACGTGTTCTACAAATATATATATATATATATATATATATTTATATATATGATAAAAAGGTAAAAATTAGGCATAGTTGTTTAATTAGATGGTGCTTCTTAGGTTTCCCAACTGAATTCAATCATGTAATTATATTGACTAATGAATCTCATGGTGGAATTTAATTGTAATTTGAAAAATATAACGTTATTTCTACTATATTAGTTAATGTGATCATATATTTTAATGCAATTGAAGAATATAATATATAACTCTTAAGATGTGGAAGACAGATCAATTATGGATTCTAGTGTAAAAGGTTGGGATCTAAACCTACAATCTCTAATTGTTTTCTTTGCAAACTATTGACCATGCATTTCTCACCCCCATTACCAAAATAATATATTTTGGTTACTAGCTATCAATGTTAAGTCACAAGTACTACTTTAGAAAAAGGAAAAATGATATATTAAATATTAAAGCTATACCAATATGTAATATGATTAATTTTTTAAGTCTTTAAGAATATTTTCAAAGACTTCATAAGATATTAGAAAAATCAAAATCCTTTTGTTCCTGAATTATTGTAGATAATTAGAATAGCAAAACAGAGTTTAAACTCACCCTTGTTAAAAGAACCATTATAGTTGATTAATAGTTATTGAATAAAATTCCATTTCCAAAGGCACTGTGTTCTGCAAACATATTTGATAAAAAAGGTAAAACCTAAGAATAGTTGCTCAGATGCTATAACTTATGGCCTGTTGTGAGAGACCGCGCCCCCGGCCCGTTTTTATAAGATGTTGGGCCAAACCCACGTGAATGGGTGGAGTCGTGTTATTGTCTCTCAAAATGGAGATTCGACTAGTTATATTTTTCCCTTTAGATTAAGGGTTTTACAATGGAGTCGCCACTTATTTAATTATTGGAAAAATAAGAAAACCATGAATGAAAAATTCCTCATTTTATTAATTTGAAATTGAATTTACATTGATCATAGGAAAATTACATGGCTTTGGTCCTAGATACAATCTAAGATAAAGTACATGGCTTTATTTCCTAGTTACAATCTAAAAATAAAAAATTACATGGATAAGTATTTGATCTACTAACCCTTGATCTAAGCTCGGAGGCTATGTTACAAGATGGGAAGGTGTTAGGCACCCACCTTGCCCGGTAAAACCGGTCTTCTAGACTATGGTGGCCAACATTCATATCACATTATCTAATATGTCAATCAATTTGTATGTTGAATTTAATGTGTATGCATGTGATAAACCCTAATTTAATTTATTAAGCATGACATTTGGATTAAAAAATGAACTCTAGTGAATGTGTGTGGATAGTGATAACCTAGATTCAAGGATTTGAAAGAATTACTAAACAAACGTATTTTTCATATTTTTGATGTGGATTTAAGATTAAATCTAGTGATATGCATGAACATGTGATAAACAATTAAGAACATGTGAAGAACACATAAGAACAATTAAGAACATTCAAACATATTCAAGAGAATTATCATGCTTTAATCTTAAATTCTCATCATGACAATATAAGCAAACAGTTAGGGAAGGGGATTATATCTTCATGCAAGATCCATGTAATGGAGAAGGAGATTCTTGATGGAGATCCTAAGGGTGGAAGAAAAGAAGAACTAGGAGAGGGAGAGTGAGTCTCACTCAATACCTTGAGTCTCAGGAAGACCAAGATATGATAAGACTACTAAACTTTACTAGAACTCAAGAGAAGAGAAGAGAGGGGGATTTTTTGTGTCCTTTGGAATGAAGGAGATGGGGGTTTATATAGTAGTGGTGGAGGGAATATGAATGGAAAGCCATTTAATGAGAGTTGACAAGGAATCATGAACCTAGACCTCATTTTAGCCTTTGGGAAAATTTGGTGCATTAAATGGTAAGATTGGTGGGAGTGAGGAGCAAGCCAAAATTCGGTTTTCCCATAGCTGCTGTCACAGCCTATAGAGCCAACTTTGAAAAATCATATCTGCCTCAATTTTGATTGGAATTATCTCATTCTTATGCTCAAATTGAAGCCCCTGATGTCTAGTTTCTGGGAAAAATAACCTCATTCACAGATTCAAAATATTCTGAGAGATATTAATGAAATGGTAAGCAGAGGTCATTTGTTAGAAAATGGTTTCAGCACAATTAACATTAATAGGTCTCCAAATTAGCTCCCAATTAACATTAAATGGCTCCAATCACTTCCATTTCAGACTTAATTGGCTCTAAATTTACTCTAATTAAAAGATAATTGCACAAATTACTCATTGAATAATTAATGTTTAACTATCTAGTTAATTAGGTGTATGCAACTCTACCATAAAATGTAGTCCTAACCAATCAAATTATGACACATTATCGATCTCAAATTAATTATATTTATAACCAATTGAAATCAATTGTTCATAATCACATATAGTCAGACTCAATTTGTAATAGTGCATCTCAGCCATTAAAACTTGATTTGATGATAACTTTCAATCTAATGGTCCGATTAGGGCTCATGACCAGTCGATTTGATCGTTACAACATCAAGATCATTTTGGTGAAATGAGATTAAGGATCTAATGACCAGAATCAAGATGCATATTTCCAATGTGAAATTACCCTTTTACCCTTCATATGAGATTAAATACGGGTTGCAAAATAGGGTGTCAATACCTGTTTGGAAGTTTAGAGAGAGAGGAGAGTAGAGGGGAGTAGAGGGGAGGAGAGTAGTGGGAAGGAGAGTAGAGGGGAATAGTTATCCTCCACCTTATTTAGATGTTTTAAAAATCAGTAACGGGGAAGGGAGTAATTAGCCATTCCTCTTGTTTAGATGTTTTGAAAATTAGGATGGAAAGGAGAGGAAATGATTTAAATAGACAAATTTACCCCTATTTGAAAATGGACTTGCAACATTGGTTTATGATTAATTTGTTAGATTAAATAATTATGACTACAATATGCAATTTTTTTTTGATAATTTTTTTTTCTAATATAAATTAAATAATCAACATTAGTTTATGATTAAATATTTTTTCGGCTTTTTTATTATACTAAAAAAAACCATCCTTAATTGATAATAATTAAAATAAGAAAAAAAAATGTTTGGTTTGTTTGTTTATTGAAAAAATCAACAAAATATTATAGCGGGTCATATTGGAAGAAGAACGGTAGGTTCTTGTTGCTTTCAAATCTGTTCAAGTCTAGATCCAATAAATTGGAATCAGATCCTAGGGTACTACTGCAACTACTGCTGCTTCTAGGAGTTCATCTTCTCTATCTTGGTTCGCCATGATCTTCGTCGGTTGCATGAAGAAGAAGTCGAGGCTTTTCGTTTACGACAAGTCCACCGTGGAGAGAAACCTTCGTTTGTGAGCTGATTGGGGAATGTCGCCGGTGAGAACTGGCGATTCTGACGAGGGCTGTGAACGTTCTCCGCTCATTTGGTTTTCCAGAAAGTGCGGGTTGAGAAATTATTTTTCAAACATTATTTTCTCAAGAAATAAAAAGTGAATTTATTTTATATAATCGGTTTGTAATTTTGTTAATTTAGAAAGGGTAAATTGGGGAATTCATTTGGTCAATAATTTATCTACTCTACTCTCCTTTCAAATCTCTCCAATTTGGAGGAATAAAAAATGAGGGGTTAGAGGTAGTTGAAACCCCTCCAAACCCCTCCCCCTCCTTCTTTAAAAAACTTCCAAACAAGGTAATTGAATTACTCTCCCCCCCCCCCCCCCCCAACCCCTTTACTTTACTCTACTCTACTCTCCCTTATTTTTTAAACATCCAAACAGTGCATTAGGTTTTCCAATTGAGAATTATCACATGGTTGAATTTAATTGTACTTAGAAAAAATTTAAAATTATTTTTACTACATTGGTCAATACAATTATATATTTAAATTCAATTGAAGAATCTAAGTTATAAGTCTTAAAGAATTGAATATGAGTTTTGCCTATGATAAAATTTGTTTCTTTGTAAAAAAAAAAAAAAAAAAAAAAAAAGAATGAAGAAAGATCAATTATGGGTTTCAGTGTGAAAAGTTGGGATCTAAACCTACAATCTCTCCTGACTTTTTTCTTCCTCCTATCATGGAAATTATTGACCATGCATTTCTCATCCCTAAGGTAGCTATCAACGTGAACGGGTGAAGTCACATATAACACTTTAGAAAAAAGGCAAAATAATATATTAACAATTAAAGCTATACCAGTATATAATAAGATTAATTTTTTAAGTTGTGCACACCCAACTTCTGCTTAACGAACTAGGCTTAAAATTGAGCTCACAACTTATTTGTAAGGTGGGTTTGGAATTTCCTACTAAGGCTAGTTCTCCTCCAAGTATCCTAATTAAACTTCTCAACCTTCACGAACTTCCTTCCTCCTCCCTTTAAGTTCCTTTCTTTAGATAGTGTTCTCTTTTCATCACTCTCTACTTCTCCACCCCGCACCAACCAACCCTTTTCTTTACTTGCTCCTTCTATTTATAGATTGAGGTTGGTGGGGTGCCCATGATTAGCTTTGGGCTTCACTCGTGTGGGTGGGGTCCAATGTGATTATTCCTAACAAGGAATATGCCCCATTGGAAATAGTGGTAATGGCATTGGAATTGATTTCCGCCTCCAAAAGATCGCCTGGCAGTGACACTCCCTAAAGCAATACTGAACTGCCAAGGATGTGGGCTGTTTCGAGCAAACGCACTCCCGAGCAAGCCATAATGGGCTGGACAGGGGCTTGTCTATCATGCATCCAAAACAATGTGGACTTACTATAAGGTTTGGGCTCAATTTTGGTCCTTGAGAATGTTCGAGCCAAGGCCCAATGGGCCTAAGGACCTAGGTTTTGAAACTTGGATCGGATTGTATGGTCTGACCGGGAAAACCTCGAGCCGCTCATTTTTGCTGTTCTTTTAGCCTCAAGAACTACTTTATGGAAAAAAAAAGATAGGGACCCGTGCGAATCGCGGTCGGACCTCACGGTTCTAAGAACCATGAACGGTTCTTACAGTTCCTTTTTTTTTTTTTTTTTTCTAGCAAATACCGGTTGAAATTAAAGATTTAGCCGACATGCACTTTTGGACTTTTTTCAGATCTGGAACTAGAAGATTTGTGAGGGAAAAAAATTTTGAGAAGAAGAAGATGACAAAGTAGGGCATGTGCGAAGTTGAAGCAGCAAGCTAGCGACCCAGCACAGATCATCAATCACGGCCTTCATCTTCGTCTTCTACTCCTATTTCTTCTTCTTTCTTCTTTTTCTCCTTCTTCTCTTTCTTCTTTCTGTCTTCACAGTTGTGGTTTCTGAGTTTCTCACCTTCTCTCTGTTTGTGCTTGTTTTGAATTCTTTTTTATGTTTCCAAAGCCCCTTCACATGACTTGCATTGGGAAAGAAGAAGACTTCTGATTTTTGAATTAAAGATGGCAAAATGTTTCAGCTATTAGATCTTTGAGCCCATGATGTGGCACTAGCCACTTCTTTGTATTTTTCCCAGTAACGGTACAATGAACAGAGAGCATGCTGTTTTGTTTTGTTTTTTGTTTTTGTTCTTTTTTTTTTATGCTGCAGGTCTGGTACACTGTGGACATTATTGCATAGTGCACAATTGTCATAATTAATCCATCTCGTGACATAGTACAATGTCATAATTAATCCATCAATTGTCATAATTAATCCATTTGAAGAGCCTGAGTTTTGACCATTCAAACTTTGCTATGTCTATCATAATTATGACAAAAAAATTGTGAAATATTTTGTAATGCTAGATTTTCTCATTTTTTTAAAAAAAATTGTAAATATTAATTAAAAGTACTTATAATATTTTATTTGTTACATTTTTCATGTGTGTTCTAATAAATATTATTGTTTACTCAAAAACAAAATTTTAAATAGTAGAGAAAAAATAGTGAGCCAACAGATAGTATATAATAATTATTAAATAATTATTTTAATTTAAAATTACTAAGTGTCTTTCTAATTCCTATATTATTACAATATTACTATCACGAGTTTAACTAATCAACATATAAATAAATAAATAAATATTATATCTATGTATACTTAGGATATGATATTTCTTATTTGTCTTGTGAAAGTTATGATATGAAAAAATACATTTGAAAGATAGATTTCTATATTTAATTGGGTCATTTAATTTAATTTTTCTATTTATACTAATTTTTAATGTATTTATTTATATTTAAATAATTATTAAATTAATTATGACATCATCACGGTTCGATTTCAGTTCAACCTTAAAAACCTTGAATCTCTCCTTTTTACGGTTCAATGAATGGTCCGGGTCTAAAAACCTTACTAAGGACATACCCCATACAAAATTTTTTTAGTATATTTTCAAAGAGTTCATAAGATATTAGAAAAATTAAAATCCTTTGTTCTTGAACGTGTATATATATATATATATATAATGGCAAACCCGTATGATTTTTTTGGAAAGTGCTATATGTATATATTTGTATATGCTAGTAAAATCCAGTTTCTTTTAATTTTCTTTAACAGAAATGAAATCATTATATTATGTCTCATATCCTGTGCTTCTATCCACTCTACTTTTAACATGCCCTCCATGAGCATAAGCATGAATAATAAATAATGAAACCAAGTTTTAGAAAAAAATATTTAAATTTCTGATAAATAGCATTCTTCAGATTGTGTGACTATATTTTTGGCAACAGGAGGGACCTCACCATTTTTTCAACTTTTTCCATCGTTAGATTCGGTAGAACAGAAAGTCTGAGTTATCTTTTTGCAAAATAATATCTGGGCTATATCCTGTCAGAAACTCAGTTGTCTGGTCAATAGTCAATACGAAATCAATATCATTTAAACGGGGCACAAGCCCAGCAAGGATACATCCATACAAACCTGACTAGCTATCATCGGGGGTGTATCTTCCACCCAGATTACACTATCAGATACAGAGCTAGCATGCCGCGATAACAAGTTGTCTTTTATCTACATGGGGAACAAAGACTCCTGGTGACCATGTGATACTCATTAAAAATATGTTAAGTTCTTTGTACAAATTTTAGTATAGTCTCTTCATGTCTTGTCTTAGCACTAAAATGTACCCTAAAAACTGAAAACTATGGTTTTGGCAAACAACTTGCACACATACAATAGGAACTCCCCTCACCAAACGGGTGGGATTACCTAACTCTATAGCATGTGAAACTTTTCATTTAAATAGCATTTGAAAATTACCTCTTTTTATCTATATAGGGTTTTACTAATGTGTGCCTTTAGTAATTTGAATATTACCTCTCTTTATATATATAGCATTTGAATATTGCCATTTTTTTTTTAACAATTTTTTCAATTCTTCATAAAATGTTTCAAAAAACGGATGATTAATGTATGCTCTAAGGGCATATATTAACCAAACCCATATATATACACACACACACACACACATATATATATATATATATATGGTCATGTATTTCAAGTTTAAGCTAGTAAAGTCTATGCCATAGTATATCCCTCCATAACTTTTCATTAAAATAGCATTTTGCCGAATAAGCTATAAAATTACATATTTTTATTATTTTTAATACAAATGTCAAATTTCATGTTTATATATATATATATATATATATTATTTGATCCCTAAGCTCATAATATTTTTTGGGAACAATTTCAAAGTTAAAAAATAATAGTTTATTTTTTGGGAACAATTATGATATTTACCAAGCATGGAGGAATAAGTTTGGTGCTATACATTTTGGCACAACAAATGCCACAACTTACCACATGGTGAGTTGTGGTTGGTGGAGGGGTGATGATGGGTTCATGTGGGGATACTCTTCCACCAACCACAACTTGCCATATGGCAAGTTATGACATTTGTTGTGTCAAAATGTGTAACACTAGACTTACCCAGCATGGAGGGTAGAGAGAGATAATAAAAGGTCACCTTTCAATTTTTTGAATGTCATCATGCTGATGTAAGTGTGAGTTTGCCCCTAGCTTTTTCAAGCTTCAAAATTTTTTAAAATATAACTATTTTATAATTTTCATCAGATAAACCTTTAAAAGAAAAAAAGCTGCATCCAAACAAAAGGTTAGTCTAACATAACACTAAGCAACCTATTTTTATTTTTTATTTAATTTTTAAATAGAATTTCAACTTATAGTGTCTATTTTTTATGATTATGTTTTTTATTATCAGACTAAAACGTCAATTGATTTTTGGTATAAACAGAGATTGAACAAAAATCTTTTATTCTGTT
The DNA here is from genome assembly GCF_932294415.1 of Quercus robur. Classification (NCBI taxonomy): domain Eukaryota; kingdom Viridiplantae; phylum Streptophyta; class Magnoliopsida; order Fagales; family Fagaceae; genus Quercus; species Quercus robur. Next base: position 10,045,868 of record NC_065538.1, on the reverse strand, counting down.
AAATATTAGCAACGCGATGTGTTATATCATGTTGTGTATGCTAGAGTAGATGCGGAAGAGGAAGCATAGAGGAGGAACACTGAGAACACGAGGGTTACGTGGTTCAGCCTTACGGCCTACATCCACGGAGGAATCCCTTAAGGGCTACATCTTTATTATATGAGAGTGTAGTACAATAACCTCCTGTGTTACAATGAACCCTAACATGAGTATATATAGGCGACTAAACCCTAGACTACTAGTACAAGCAGGAATGGGCTTGGGCCTATTACATTGGGCTAATATGTCTAATATATATCTCTAACACCCTCCCTCAAACTCAAGGCGGAAGCTTGATGAAGACTTGAGGTTGGATAAGTATGAGAAGATCACTTGAAGATGCCTTGTAGAATGCCTTTGAAGAAACCACAATGAAGAATGTGCCAATTGTCCAATTTCGAAACTTCAAATGAAGAAACGGAGGCCAAAATCGGAATCTACGCGAAAAACTGAGCAAGATAGGCCCTTTTGGAAATTTTGACTTTTGGTCAAAGGTCAACGCAAAAAGTCAAAGTCAACTGGTCCAGAGTCAAAGTCAACAGTCAAAGTGCTCACGGGTCAGATCCAGGTGGTCCGGGTCGGGTCGGTCCGGTCAACGGTCAGCTAGGTGACGTGGTGCTGACGAGACGACACTGCTGACGTGTCGCTGACGTGGACTAGGGCTGACGTGGAGGGCTTGCATGGCTGCTGACGTGGAGTGATGACGTCATCAGCAGTAGTTTTCCGGCGAGTAGAAGGCGCGTGACATCGTTGCCGGCGCGTGGAGGAGAAGCCAGAAACTTGGGAGGCGCGTGTAAGCTCGGTTGAGGCCCATAATTTCAGGTTTTGCAGATTTTTCAGAGGCTACTGCGGCGCGTGGTGCCGCGTGAAAGCTCGTTTGATTACCAGATTCTCAGGCCAATTGGATCGGTGGACGACAAGGCCGGCTTGGCGGCGCGTGTGACTGAGATCCGAGCTGGGAGTCGAGAATCTTCGGCGGCGCGTGTGAGAGTTCCAGGAGCCATTGGTCGCGCGTGGTGGCGCGTGCGGCTGCCGTTGGAGGTCGGGTTTCTGGGTTTTGGTCGCGATATGCCGTGGAGCACGTATGTCTTGTTGGTTTCATCAGGCGAAGGCTTGATGTGCACAGATCTGATAGGGAGAGACACTGATTGCTTGGGTTTAAGATCTGGACACAGCAGTGAGAGCCATAGTGGCTGCGAGATGTCGTGGAGTCTAGATTCAGCCGACAAGCATATGACTTTTGATGGTGGTGTGCACGTGAGAATCTTCTTTGCTTGCTAAAGATGTTTGTTTGATGCCAAGAACGGAGTTTGGCTCTGATACCATGTTAAATATTAGCAACGCGATGTGTTATATCATGTTGTGTATGCTAGAGTAGATGCGGAAGAGGAAGCATAGAGGAGGAACACTGAGAACACGAGGGTTACGTGGTTCAGCCTTACGGCCTACATCCACGGAGGAATCCCTTAAGGGCTACATCTTTATTATATGAGAGTGTAGTACAATAACCTCCTGTGTTACAATGAACCCTAACATGAGTATATATAGGCGACTAAACCCTAGACTACTAGTACAAGCAGGAATGGGCTTGGGCCTATTACATTGGGCTAATATGTCTAATATATATCTCTAACATATTCAACTATTAGAAATTTTACAAATTGGGCTAACTAAATCCACGTTGAATTCAAATTAAAGCTCAAACACTTTGGAGAGTTTGTCATATTGATTTTTTTTTTCCTTTTCTGAATTTGCCAATATAAATTAAAGTTAGTGAGGACCAACCTCAAGCCAAAAAGACAGTCTGTGACTTCTAAAAAGGTAATAATCGTACCAACTTGGATCATCTTATTTATTTTCATTAAACGTGCTTGCATTTCAGCCAAAAAAAAAAATTAAACGTGCTTGCATAAGTAAGTTCTTTTTGACGTAAAAGCTTTAGGGCAGCAGCTAGTGCTGGACTGTAATGAAAAGAGAATGTTGGTATATATTAATTATCAATGTCAGAGTTTCAGTAAAAGTAAAAAGGAATATACTTAATCAATTATAAATATTAATTGGTGTCTGTGTGGCTTTTTAGCAATATTCCACTTCATGAAAAGGCGAAAGAATATACTTATTGGTGTGTGTGGTTTTTTTTAAGCAGTATTTTATTTTTAATGCTAGTACTGAAAGCAGTAAGTTGACATGCATAAGCATAAACCCTAACCTATTATTAGCAAAGGAGTTGATTTAGATTTAATGATTTTACTTCTTTTAAATAGAATTAATATCCATACTTATAATCTCCATTAACTCATCTTGTTTTATTCAAGTACTTTTAAAAAAATTATAAAATATAATTTCTTCAAAAATTTAGAGGATCATGATTATTCAGAAATTAATAAGACTTGAAAGAGCCTTATTAATAGACCTCCATATTCCGACCTCATTATAATTAAACCAGCTTTTTTCACCTTTGCTTTAGCTAGGATAATCAGATAGAAATGAACAATATTAGGAGTAGACTAGACCAAACCTGGCCATCTTTTTTGGCAGCATTAGTTTTTTTCTCCATTAACTTAGAGTAGTGCGTTTCTTTTGGGGTCATTTAGGTTTACAGGCTACAGCACACGCATGCTTTCCTTTTATAATATTATTCTATTTATGTATGAAATTAATCAATTAAAATTTTGTCTAACCTAACGAACTTGCTGATAAAATAATGTTTTCTTTTAATTTGCTACAGATATGAAATCATTGTGTTTTGGTATTTTTTTTAAAAACAGGAACCATTGTGTTATGCTCCATGCGCTTGTGTTAAAAAAACAGGAACCATTGTATTACCTACTTTACTTTTAACATGCGGTCCATGCGCTTAAGCTTTTACTTAAAATAATATACACATTATGAAGTCACATATATTTTATGAAAACGATTCCAATTTGTGTCCCAATAGCACTATTGTAGAAGGTGAGATCACTATCCTTTTGGTCAGAGGAGGGTTCTCCTCATGACTATTATCAATGTTTTCATAATTAGATTCGATATGCTAACAAGTCTTGACTATCTCTTTGCAAAACTAATACACCATTGATGGAAGCAGATACTACTCACCATGTAATATTTAAAATATTAGCCATATACAACTTGTCAAAGCTCCATCAGATTTTGTACTCTTTTAATTGAATTTCTGGTCTCTTATTAGAATACAATAAAGAATAATATTTCTTATCCAAATTACTGTTAGTATTATTATTTTATGGATTAGTTTATGTTGAAATGTTGTTGAATCACTATGTATCTTGACTTGCAATTAAAAAAACATACATAGCTCGGGCGTACATGATCATCAAGTTGCCCCGTTGAATAGCATGCACGGGTGTATGCGTAAGATCAGATTCTGTCGGCATTTATGTTAATGGTTATGGGTTAGTGGTTTGGTTTGTGTCTAGCGTATTCACGCATTCACGTGATACGAATGCAACACATGTTCACAAACTTTCGTATCAATTTTGTGTTCCATCCAATATATTAGAGCAAGAGCAATTTTATCTATAAGTTAAATATTTTCTCACTATTGTTGATGGTACATACCAACACTTAGTTATGCAAGGTAACTTTTTGCAAGCAAATGGGATGAAACTCGTGACCTCTCTGCCCACTATTTAGATTACAATGCATTATTATTATTATTATTATTATTATTATTATTATTATTATTATTATTTTTTGATAGGACAATGCATTAATTGACATGTCATAAAATCATTTTCATTGTTAGCAGTTATCTCTGTCCTAAATTTATATAGTGTTGAATTCATATTACAAATATTACATGTTGCAACATTTGATATAATCTTAAATTAGATTTTATCAATCTCATTATTGGATTATTTGTCATCCTTATCATGCATGCTAATATTTTTTAGATAAGTTATCGTGCGTGTTATATACATTTCTTTTGATTAATTTAATATGATTTTTAATGATCAAAATCCTCATATTTTTAGTAGATATTTTAAACTTATAAAGAATTAGACATTAATTTAGATAATATAATTCTTCATCTTGATTATCATAATATATCAGAAAATAATGGGTATTTGACATTTTTACAAAGAACTTGAATTTAATCTTACTTGGGGTGGAATTAATATTTTTTGCTTGGAGAGGTCGGATTATAGCAATGATATACCAATCAAGATAAATTCAATATATATATATATATATATATATATTTGCAAGTTATTTTTTAATGACTCATCATCTTTCTAAACTCAATAATATTTTTTTATATAAACATGTACAAATATCTAAAAAAGAAATTTATAGTGATTTAAAAAGAAATTTAATAAAAAGTATGTTCTCAAACTCACCAATTATCCAAATTTAAGTTGACACGAGGGCAAAACAAATTTTTTTTAAAAAAAAAATTCAAAGTTTACAAATGACAAACAAAAATATTTTAACTTTTTTTTTTAAACATCTGCATATATATTTATATTGAATAATCAATTATCATCATCAGGTGATTCGTGGAGGACTTCTGTTCCAAAATTTTATAATGATTAAGGAATATATAAAATTAACTTTTGTACCAAATAATAATCAGAATGGTGCACGACATGTGGGACTCGAAAAATTCTTTTCCTCTTACTAATTTCCAAACCGAACTGAACTACAAGCCAAAAGAAATGGCATGTAGAAAAAAGAAATTGCAGATCGAGTTCACTTTTTCTGTTCGTCCTTTTCTATCATCGTATTGAAAAGAATATGCATGTGTTCTATTAAACAGCTAAAGAAAAGGCATCTACAAGCAACATGTCTTTCACTCAAGCTTCGCACACAACAGAAAGAAACGAGTCATTATTACACTTGAAACTAGGGTAAAAGGGAAGAAACAACCTTGGGTAGAACATGAGCTACAGCATTATAGTCTCTCTTAACCCAACAAAAATAACACTAATCAAAGTTTAACTTGAGTTCCACAACATTTGACAATAGAGTCTTTGCAATCCAGTGACAATTCTAGACATCACTATTTAAATTATTTAATGCATTAAAGCAAAGTTTAGCATTTAATGCATGTGTTCTACTATAGTAATATGTTTGGCAAAACCATCAATGTTGTCTCCAAAATTTGAACTGTGTTTGTTGTTATTTTTTCGCTAAAGTCTTTTTCTTTACTTATACCTTGAATAATTAATAAGAAAAATTAATTGGAGAGTCTTACCACCCATTTAAGGGTATGTTTAGAATGAACGAAGAAGAGAAGAGAATATGGAGGAAGGTGACCGAAATATACCAAAGTTTAATACATTTCAGTTATCTTCATTAATCTCTCTTCCTATCTCCTTCCATCCTAACACAAGATAATTTTTTATGTTTCTCACATTTGACTATAAATTTAAAAGAATTGACAAATTTAAATTTAATTAAAATGATTTATCAAAAGTCTTATATCTCAACTAATTAGTACTTATTCCATATATATATATATATATATAAATACACTTATTAGTATTTCTAACTAATACATCTATTGTTCAAATTTCTTCTTTCCTAATTACCAAATCTTCAAAAAGAATGTAAGAGCATATTTCCCAATATTAATATTAACAGATGGACCAACATACTTTTGTACAACCTTGACAAACTTTCCAATGCCGTGTTTGACTAAGAAAATAAAAAAGGCATGAAATTTAGTAAACTCTCATGTCCTTTTTTCTTCTCCTCCGTGGTTCTATCCTATCCAAAAAAGTTTACTTTTTGGGAAAAAGACACGAGTCTTCAAACCGACACAATTTGCTCACTACTCAGTTCCACATCGACCATTCGTCGCCCCCAACTAAAAAAGTTAAAATGATCATGGGATAAGCAGTGCTTCTGCTATTTCATGACAGAAACATTAATTTTGTGATGGATATTCAATTATGTGTTTTCGAATAGCTTTCTTCTTGAATGTTTTTTTTATATTTTTTTTGAGAAAGTTCTTGAATTTTATTTAAGTACGTTGTTTATATACAAATTTTTAAGGGTAATGTGTCTTACACATATCTTATTGCATATACTGTATTGTTTGAATTGAAATATTGTGTCTATTTTATGTGTAATAAGACGGTGTATAATATACATTGCCCATTTTTTAAAGGATGGCTGTTACTCATCAAATCCAAACAAATAACCCGTGGATCCTGATAGCCAATCAAACAGCTAGATCACTATTTATAAACATTAAAAGTGAAGAAAGTGAGCTGCACTTCTAAAATTCCTCAGGGCATTGAATTTGAGTATGTTGGGATAATGTCGCCTTCAAGTTTGAGGTGATCAATTTGTGGAGTTCCTTTATTTTTTTTTTTTAATATAAAATTTTAATATTTTGGTTTACTTGGAAGGGAAGACAATGACTTTCTTTTTACGCAGATTTATGATTAGGCTTGTCAAACTCAACATTAGCATAGTCATAAAAAGTTTTTTTGTGTTGAAAATCACTTTAAAATTAATATTGAAGTCTAAAAGCCTACTAAAAATTTGTTTTAACTTTTAATTTTTAAGAGGTCATTAAAAAGCTGAAGCAGCTCTAGGCTGAAGTTGAAATTGGGAGTTTCTTAAGAAAAAAAAATCTGTATAATTTACTATTCATAGTTTATGATGATGCTCCAAGTCTTCAGTAGGTCTATCACCCAAACTCACTGCCTTCCGTGAGGGGTGAAGAGTAGTGAACCAGCAAAAAAAAAAAAGACACCTTTGAAGGGAAGACAATGTCGCCTTCAAGTTTGAGGTGATCAATTTGTGGAGTTCCTTTTTTTTTTTTTTTTTTTTTAATATAAAATTTTAATATTTTGGTTTACTTGGAAGGGAAGACAATGACTTTCTTTTTACGCAGATTTATGATTAGGCTTGTCAAACTCAACATTAGCATAGTCATAAAACGTTTTTTTGTGTTGAAAATCACTTTAAAATTAAAATTGATGTCTAAAAGCCTACTAAAAAATTGTTTTAACTTTTAATTTTTAAGAGGTCATTAAAAAGCTGAAGCAGCTCTAGGCTGAAGTTGAAATTGGGAGTTTCTTAAGAAAAAAAAATCTGTATAATTTACTATTCATAGTTTATGATGATGCTCCAAGTCTTCAGTAGGTCTATCGCCCAAACTCACTGCCTTCCATGAGGGGTGAAGAGTAGTGAACCAGCAAAAAAAAAAAAAAGACACCTTTGAAGTGCACCAGTGCGGTGTCGGCCTAAGACCCTTCGAAGGTCAAGTCAGAAACTGATAATGAACTTTCTTGGAGAGGAGTTTTTGAGAAGTATTTTTTGTGTACCTTGGGATTGGAGTGCCTCAGTGTTTATATAGGAGCTTTTGGATAATTACATTAGCTGAATTGTAGGGATATGGGGTCTAGCTAACGTGCAGGAGTTGGGAACTATCCCGTAGATGATCCACAAGGAGTGAGGAGTTATCCTCAGCTGTTTTGTAGGAGATAAAGTTTATCCTATCACCGGCAGCTGTGTGCATGTGGGAGAGTCTTAAGCAATGTAGGCATTGCAACATGAGTTGAGTGTTTGGTTGTACTCGTCAGCTTTTAGCCATGCCATGTGTACATGTTGGTTGTGTTTGGTCTTCCACTTCTGGTGAGTAGGTGCTCTTCGGAAGACCAACTTATTTGAGAAGAGTAGCACCTTCCTGAAGGGTTGCTATGGGGTTAGTCAAAATATTCCTCATCAGTTTATGAATAATCTGGAATTTTAAAGCTCTATTCATAGTAATTTGCAAAACACTCAAAACACTAAAAGAGCTTTTCAGTTAAAATTCTTGTAAGGTTGAATTTAATCAACCATTTTGTTGGTTTTATTCCGTGCCAATTTGCTTGTAATTCAGCATTTAGAAACCCTGTATTTAGGTGGGAATCATGTAAGGGTAGTGTGTGAGAGAGTGTGAAGAAAAGCTCAAAAGTGTGCACTCAAGCAGGGCCTCGCGACTGGCTCGCAGTTGGCAAGTCACCAAAATAGGCACACGTGTAAAGCATGCAGAGGAGTTGAAGAATCACACCAGTTGGAGCACTACAGACAAAACTTCCAGTCTGACCAGGCAGTTAGCTCGCGACTCAGTCAAGTGGCGAGATCAAGTCGCCAGACCACTCTGTTTGGGAAAAACTGACCTTTCGCATTCCAAACACACACACCAGTATAAATACACCTTATACCCACGTATTGTAGAGAGCTTCCAAAGAGAATTTTGAGAGAGAAACCCTAGAGAAAAACAAGATTGACTCATCCACAATCTTCATCCTTTGATTTTCCAAATTCCTCTACTCTCACCCTTTTCATTGATACATCCTTGAGACGTACATTTAGCCAAATCATTTTCTCACCATACCTATATCTGTGAAAAGGTTATTTGGTGCTTGGGAAGCAGTTAATAAGAGACCAATTAATATTGATTGATGCTATGGGCAATAGCGGAATCCAGTAAACTAGAGAAGACAAAGGTTCGGCATAACCTCGTTGGAGCAAGAAGTTTGAAGGCCTTAGGTACATTGGGTAGATTAGGTTTGGAGGATCTTCTGCTGGTCATGTATCCCAACTTCATTCTCTAGTGGATTATTGACCACTTGGAGGGCGGTGGAGAGGTTTTATGCCGAGAACTTCGGTTTCCTCTTCGATAACACATCGCTGTGTTGTCTTTGTGTTTGCATCTCTCTTCCCTTAATTATTGCCATATAATTTCTACTGTGGTTGTGATTTTATTTAGTTTAGATTGTTTTATCAATTCTGTTTTAGCTTATTTTCATATTCCGCACATACATTGTTTGATAATAATCTTGAATTGGTAATTTGTATTTTGGGGTACTAAACGTTCAAGGTATTTTACACACTATTTGAACATTCAATTTTATATATCACAAAAGATCTACTTCCTACTACAACATCAATCGGCCGCTAAGGGAGTTTTCCATGGCCATAGTTTCCATAGAGTGTCTGTTTGTTTGTTATGGGGATGGGGAAGGGTGGTTTGATGTGTCTTTGAATGGGTATCTACTACGCATGGAACTTTAAAGAAAGGATTTTTCTATCAGCGTTTTTCATGGATGAAGTAACAATCCAGTTTAGGGAGGAAAGCATTACAAACAATATAAGCATGTACTCTTTTTGTGATGTGCAACAAACAAAGAGCATGACCAACATAATAATAATAATAATAATTGTAGAGTACAAGAATTTGAAAAGGTATTTGTGCCACGTGTCATACCCATGGCCGAGGAGCCCACCATCGCCCTGAGGAGGTCACATGCTTAGACAATAAAGCCACATTAGTAGCATGTTACCAGAGAAGGTCATATTATAGAAAAAGAGTTTTGGGAAGGGGGTTAGCCTTGACATGACTGAAGGGATGGTGGCTGCTACCATATTTAATACATCCCATCAAACCTCCTGGCTACATTTATGTGAAGAAAACTCCTGAACAGTGCTGCTTTGGCTGCCCCAACTCACAAGGGGCTTGGGAAGGTGTTTGATGGGACAAGCAATCAAGTAGTGGCCTAAATAATCAACAAATGGACGGCCAAGATCATCTAAAGGGAACTATATAACGTAAGAAACCCTCTTGGGAGAGGGGATCAGAAAAATATTTAGAGAATACACTGTAGCAACAAGAACTAAAATTATATCCAAGTTCAAAAGAACTATATTCAATAATATTCTCCTCGGACTTCGCCGAGGAAGGTTTTCCTTGCTTAGAACTTGTCTTTCTTTGCTTTCTTAGAATCATTAATCCATTGTGCGCGTTGCCTAATCCATTGAAGCCTAGCTTTTAAGACCACTCTCTACAAATTCATTGTGTGTGGCTCTTTGAGCCTTAACCTATTCATCTTTTGGACTTAGGAGCCAAAACCTGCCCTTATAATAATAATAATAATAATAATAATAAGACAAACACAAACATATGAGATAAGATCATTCTGGTTAAGTACATAGTATTTGGTCCCACATTTTCAATTCTTCCCATGATAGAAGCTTTTTATTTTGATCTTTATTCATTTCATGTTTTGTTTGTTTTGACAAAAATTTTTCCCGTGTTTAGTTGTGACTTCGAAAATGATCTCAAAAACATTTTGTCATTTGGATTATATAGAAAGTCATTACCATTTCGTGTAAGTGCAATAGTGAGATGTGACTGTTAGGGTCATGTGTTTTGGTATTGCTAAACCATGCCAAATAATGTGTTTTTTATTAAGTTTTGATGTGTCTTAAAATTGTAATCGAAGACCAGGTTGAAGTTGCTCAAGAAAAGGTCTAGAAAAGTACATTTTTAGCATGTGCCTCGATAGCAATCTCGATACTTCGAGAAACCTACTGTCTTTTTGATAGAAGCTTGATACAACTTCAATACATCGAGCTTTGCGGATCAACAAAAATCAACAACGCAAAAAATTCTATAACTTATTCATTTGAAGCTTGAAATGAGATCCGCTTGAACCAATATTTAAAGGACATTATAAGCCATTCATTAGAAGGCTTTTTAGAGAGAGAAACACTCCATTTATGTGGCTAGGTTTTTGTAACCAATTTTTTTCTATTTCACCATAACTAAGGGTTTTAAAGTAAATTTGAAGCTTTCATTGGTGAAAAAGTTGAAGTCATAGCAAGCACCACAGACTTGCTACTGTGAAGAAAACCTTCAAGAGGTTCTTGAAGTCAATTGGAGGTTCCAATTGTAATTGTGGGTAGAGAGTTCATATATTGGAGAGTTTAGAGGTTCTGAAGCAGTAGAAGATTTCTACTATAAGTCAACCTACTGGGATTGTAAAGTCTAGAGATAAAAGTTTTGTATTAGATCTTAAACTTCTCTTTACTATAGTTGATTGTTTTTTAGGAAGGTTTCTGATTCAGGAGACGCAAGAAGATTTTTATTTGTATTATTTATGTTTGCAAGTCAATTGTATTTTTATGTTTTAGGTCCTAGTAGTTTATTAGGTTATTTGTATTTTAATTTGGAAGCAAGGTTATGTTTGTAATAAGACAATTAGGGTTTCCTAGCTAATTAGAACTAGAGTTTAGCAATTCTTTATAAGCAACTTATTGTACTTCTTGAGGAGGTAATTGATATTTTGATAAATGAAAAAAAAAAAATGGCCATCGAAATACAAGATTAATAGAAACTTAATCTAGTATATCTCTTAACACCAAAATATAAAATTGAAAATTAGATTACAACTTTATTTAGTATCCAAGATAAATAAAAAATAAAAAAAATAAAAAATAAACCTATTTATTTAAAATAATAATAATAATTTTTCACTTATTTTTATTATGTTTTATGCTTGAACTATGATATTTAATTCTTTATATGAAATTAATCTTGGTTATATAGTATTAATTCATCAAATTAACCTTGTTTTAATTAATAAACATTAAATAAATTTAATTAATATTTAAATATAAAAGACTCCACTTAAATTTATTATCTTTGGCCGCAAACTATATCAAGCAGACCCTAGCTAATCTGATCGTGAGTGGCTAATCGATGAAAGCCTGCAATGGTTGGTGTGGGGTTCAGGGTAGGTTGATCTGGTTCTGATCTGGCGTGAGTTGACCTAGGCACAAGGGCTATTGTGAAAAAAAAACATAAAATAATTATTTTAGATTATCTAATATGATGTTTTACAAAATAAAAAGTAAAATATAGGATCTATTGCGAAAGGGAATGCCTAAAATAGAAAAAAGTGACTCTTATTTAATTGATTATTTTGGTCAAAATTTTCAATTAAACCATATGTTAATGTGAATCCCTTACTACTTGCTGAGTATTATATGAAAGAAATCACTTAAAACGTGTACATAGTAAAGTAACATAGAAAAAGAAAGTCAGCCATAGCTGCATTCCAATGTTACAAAGTTGAGCACAAAGCTTTTAAGCTGCAGCATGCATGCTTGATAGGGTTATTTCCAAAGTAGTTGCGTGTAGAACAATTTCATTGGATGTACTCAGTTGTGGACATTACTTTAGTCTATACAAGTTAGTTTAAGTTCTTTTACTACCACATACTTTTACACAATTTTCTATACAACTTGCTAAAATGGTTGATTATGAATGATGAACATTCATCATTATTTCTTTATCACTCAGAGTCAATTACATCAAAATTGCAATGAAAGTTGTAACATAAAAGTTATCTCCTTATACTTTCTTAGTTAGCTTACATATTATTCTTATTTTAAATAATGTATATGCACTTAATTATGTTGAATTCCTTATAATAATAATAATAATAATAATAAAATTAAAAAAAAAAAAAAAAAAAAAACTATGTCTGAATTCTCTCCTTCAATTCATGCATATAAAAAAATACTACTTGGATGTAGGAGTTTATTTACCATTTATATAAAAGATGGAATGCAATAAGACGTTGTTGTCTATCTTAATTATATATACCCATTAAGTTTTAGACCCCTGAAAAACACAATATGTTTAACCTAATTTATTAGCCAATTAGTTACATAGATTAAATATTTAGATCTGAGTTAAATATTTATCACATATAACATGTACAGTGGAAAAGTAAGTATCACAATATGTGATGACCCAAGAAAACCAATGAAACAACTTGTTTCAAGATAAAAAAATAAAATAAAATAAAAAAAATTAAAAAAAAAACCTAGGGGGAACTATCCCAAGAGAACAATCCACTGTATCAAATTGAGATTTAGGCAATGTTTGGATACACGTTGCGTTTTGCTGCGTTTAGTTTCCTGCGTTTTCCCCTTTTTTTTTTTTTTTTTGGCACACGTTTTCCCCCAACAAGCGGCTACTGGTCATGCATTGTACATGAACAGTAGCCGTAACTTTTGACTAGTCTTTTGTGAACAGTGCATCCATGCACTGTTCACGGACCCACAAATTTCATTTTTTATCAACTTTTTCATTAAAAATGGGTCTCACGGCACTATTTACACATTTTAAAATTATTTTGCTATAGTGTTTTCAGTTTTCAATTTTCAGTTTCAGCAAAATAAGTTATATCCAAACAGACCCTTAAAGTCAAGAATACCAATTTGTTATAAATCTAACATAGTTACCAAATTGGGCTCTAAACTCCTTAGACTTTTTTGATCTGGATCTACTCTCACATGAACCACTTGTTCATGTCTTGATCTTCAATACACTTGATAGCTGAAAGCTTGACTACAACTTTACTCCGTCGATACTAGCAAGATGGATTTGATCTCCGATAGGTGCTTGATAGAGTTAGACGGTACAAAACCTCACAAATCTCATAGGAGTAACTCTTAAGACTAAAAAAACGTGTATTAAGGTTTTCCTTCTATACCTAGCAGTGTTGGACTCAAACTCTAAATGTTTCGTGGGTTGTTGAGTCTTATTTAAAATTTTGTAGATTCGTAGTTCAATCGATCAAGCTTGACAGATTTAGAAATTTTCTTTTTGCAATTTCTAGATTCTTGAATCTTGACTTGTATCAACTTGAGCAATGTCTATAACACTTCAAAGACCCTAAGATCTAATCCTAGACAAGTTTTTGTTCTCAATTAGCCAACATACAACAAATTTAGAACCTAAACATTTATGAGTAAATATTTAGAACCTAACAATACCCTTATCCAAGCAACACTTAATTACTTGTTAATTTATGATAGGATATAAATGTATTAATGTTGTTATTATCTTATTGTCAAATAAATTAATCCATTATATAAATGCCACTTTAAGTTTTGAGATAAAACTACAATGTGAATATTTATTTCTATAAAGCAATATTTTTAATCTTTTGAATAAAATTAAGTTAATATTTAAAGGGTCATGTTAATAGCCATTCTTAGTGTAATAGCTAACAAACTATTTTAAGAATGTTTTGACATAACTAATGAAAAAATAATATTAATGGTAGGCCTAAATGACAACCAATAAGAGGTTGGCTACATCAACATTTTGTAAAAATGTTGTAAAATAGTTTATGGTTGTAACATTATTCTTTACCAAAAGAATAATACTAGAGTTACAAACTATTTTATAAATTTTTTTACAAATTGCTGATATGATGAGTAATTATTGGTAAATAAAAAAGAAATATTAATGGTAGGCCTAGATGAAAACCAATAAGAGGTTGGTCACATCAATATTTTGTAAAAATATTGTAAAATAGTTTATGGTTGTAACATTACTCTTTACCAAAAGAATAATACTAGAGTTACAAACTATTTTACAAAAAATTTTACAAACTGTTAATGTGATGAGTAATTATTGATAAATAAAAAAAGTAATATTAATGGTGGGCCTAAATGAAAACTAATAAGAGGTTGGCCACATCAACATTTTGTAAAAAATATTGTAAAATAGTTTGTGACTATAACATTACTCTTTACCGAAAATAGAAAAAGTTTTCCAAACGTTAATTGTTTTTTTCTTTTCCCATAAAAACCTTCCTATAATAGTTCACTAACAAATGCCCTTAAAACATCAATTAACATTTCTCATATATAAATGAAACATAAATTAATTTTTAAGCCAAAATTACAATGAAAACTTTATTTTTATTCCATATTAAGCAATATTTTTATCTTTTGAATAATATATACATGTGCAGTAATCAATACTGCATTTTAAATTTTCAAGTATAATATATTGTACCTTTATGTTACAAAAATCTACTTTTTAAGTTAAATTTTTGTGCTTTGTAAAAAAAAAGTTCAATTTTTGTAACAAGTGTGAATTGTGCTAGAAAAGCAGCTCAAATGCTAGAAGGGCATGTGACTAGTTACTCAAGCGGTAATTGACTAGACATTAAGGTAGAAAATGGTTTTAATTTAATTGATACAAGGTCTTAGCTCTCTCTCTCTCTCTCTCTCTCTCTCTCTCTCTCTCTCTCTCTCTCTCTCTCTCGGTGGGGTTTTGTCACCCAACAAAGTTGTTTAATTTTGACTGAAGTTAATGCCATTTGAATCTTTCAAATTTTATGACTTGTAAACATTTAACGTGATCTAAAATGTAACGTTATCCTCTCCACATTACAGCCTCATATCCAGACCTCTCTCTCTCTATAAATACTCATCGTAGTTTCTTCGTTCTCATTCCCACAAAGCCAACATGGCCATCTCTTCTGCTTGCTTTTTCTTCTTCTTATGTTCTCTCTTTCTAAGCCATGGTGTTCTTGAGCTTGAAGCTTCCCACCATGTTGATCAAAACCTTCAAGTTTCTTCAAGTACTCCTTCTAAATATCAACCATATAGAACTTCTTATCACTTCCAACCCCCCAAAAATTGGATCAATGGTATTAATTTCTTTCACCTAACTTTCTTTCTCTCTTTTTCTTAACTCTCTCTCATTTTTTTTATACTTCCATATTTCTTAAAATAACTTTTTTTTCGTTCTTTGTTTTTTCCTTATAACTTGTTCTGATGGTGAAATGGACAAATGGGTGTCTCTGGATATGCAGATCCTAATGGTTAGTTCTTCTCTCTGACTTGGTTTTCCTTCACAAAAAAAAATTGGTCACTCTATTCTTGAAACTAATAAATATGGCCTCTTCATAAATACTGAAGAACCAATAAATTTAACCGTGTGTGTTTGCATGAAAAGTTTTGTAGTACGGTTATTCTGGAAAATGCTTTGAGTGTAGGCCTCCTTTGTTTTATTATATACTCAAAATTTTTTGGACATATTTACATGTGATTAATGTCTATGACTCTATATGCAGGACCGATGGTTTATAGGGGAATTTACCACTTGATGTACCAATACAACCCCAAAGGTGCAGTTTGGGGCAACATTGTCTGGGCCCACTCTACGTCAACGGATTTAGTGAACTGGACCCCACATGATCCAGCCATCTACCCATCTCAGCCGTCTGATATCAATGGTTGCTGGTCAGGTTCCACCACAATCATGCCCTGGGGCACACCAGTCATTCTCTACACAGGAATCAACCCCCAGAACCAACAAGTGCAAAATTTGGCCATGCCCAAAAATCTCTCTGACCCATACCTTATTGAATGGGTTAAGATACCAAATAATCCATTAATGGCACCTTCTTCACTGAACCAAATTAATGCAAGCTCATTTAGGGACCCAACCACTGCTTGGTTAGGCCTTGATGGGACTTGGAGAGTGTTGATTGGAAGCAAAACGGACCGTAGGGGATTAGCTATTCTATATAGGAGCAAAGATTTCGTTACTTGGATTAAATCCCAACACCCACTTCATTCAGCTAAGGACACTGGAATGTGGGAGTGTCCTGATTTTTTCCCAGTTTTGATTAATTCCAAACTTGGTGTTGACACTTCAACTCTTGGTCCTGATGTTAAACATGTGCTCAAGGTGAGCTTGGATGATACTAAATATGAATACTACACCATTGGAACTTATAACCCTGACAAGGATATCTATGTTCCGGATAATGGATCCGTAGAAAGTGATTTGGGCTTGAGGTATGATTATGGGAAATTTTATGCTTCAAAAACTTTCTTTGATAGTTTAAAAAATAGAAGAATCTTGTGGGGTTGGCTAAACGAGTCTTCGATTCCCGCGGATGATATAAAGAAGGGATGGGCTGGAATTCAGGTAATTACTTGTGAACTATTGCTTTCATTAATTTCTAGTAAAAGTCTAAGCCTTCCAACTTACAAGGTAATGTTTATGGTTGGTAAAAGGGTTTTTTTTTTTTTTTTTTTTGGCACCTTTTGCAGGCAATTCCAAGGACTATTTGGCTGGATAAATCCAGAAAACAACTAGTGCAATGGCCCATAGCAGAAATTGAAAAGCTGCGTGGCCATCAAGTGCACTTGCCTCAGCAAGTCCTTAAGGGAGGATTATCACTTGAAGTTTCTGGTGTCACAGCAGCACAGGTTTTTTTTTTTTTTTTTTTTTTGTGGGTAAATTATATTTTGTCTATGGGGTCAATTTGATTTCATTCCCTTGAATATAGGGTTGGTTCAATTTAATTTAGTCCCTTAAATGTGCATTTGGTTTTATTATATTTCTAAAAAATGAGTGTCTCAGCATCCTGTTAATCACATAAATAGAAAAATGGATGAAGGCAGCAAATTAATTTCTTTTTAAAATTTCAAAGACCAAAATCTCAATTTTTTAAATTTAAGGTACCAAAGTCAAAAGTTACAAAATCTCAATTTTTTAAATTTAAGGTACCAAAGTCAAAAAGTTATACTAGATTTCAGGCATGAAAAGCCTGTGCAAGTAACCTGTAACCCACTAAGAATATTGCTTATTTGTTACTTGTCCTATCCATTATGCTAAAACAGAGATTATTCTTTTTGTTTTCTGTTCTTATCTTTTACAGGCAGATGTTGTGATTTCATTCAAAGTAAGTGACTTGAGGAAAGCCGAAGTGCTGGACCCAAGTTGGGTCAATGCACAAGTACTTTGCAGCAAAAAAAGTGCGTCAGTTAAAGGGAGTCTTGGACCATTCGGGCTGCTTGTTTTGGCTTCAAAGGGCTTGCAAGAATACACAGCAGTGTTCTACAGAATATTCAAAGGTCAAAATAAATATGTGGTGCTTATGTGCAGTGACCAAAGCAGGTGCTCCTCTATCTCTCTCTTTTTCTAGCCATCATCATTTTACCAAACTTCAAAGATTTGAACTAACAATTTTCTGGTTGACAGGTCCTCCTTGAATAATAGAAATGATAAAACAAGTTATGGCGCTTTTCTGGATGTGGACCCCGTTCATGAGGAGCTGTCACTTAGAAGCTTGGTAAGTTGCTACGAAATTATAAATTATGTGCAATTTTCTATATGTTAAGTGAAAGTCAACCTATCTGAATGATCAATCCTCCCATATGTCGCATTCCTGGGAAGCTTTTTAGAATTGCACCGTGTGTAAAAGTCTTGCCCACCAAAGCTTTTATTAATCAATTCAAGATATGGCCCTTTTATTAAAAGTCTTGCCCACCAAAGCTTATTCACACAATGCTTCGCCCATAGTGTGTGTACATATATATATATATATATATATATATATATTTATATCTTTTACTTGGTTCAAGTCATTGCAATCAAACGTATCATTTCATTTCTATAAATAAATAAAATTGTATTCACCTGTTAAAAATCTTATAATTCAATTAATAGGTCTTATTATTTCTAACAAAAGGTAGTGTCTATTACACATTTTATCTATTATATATAACATACACATATTTAAGTTCAAAAAAATAAATTGTATATATAGTGTGTAAACTAACAATTACCCTCCAACGAAAATGTTAGTTCAAACTCTCATTTCTGTCCCTCTTCCATGCAACTGAAAGGAAAAAAGGAAATAAGAAAAAAGAGAAGGCCTTAGGTTTTGACCCCAAAACATGGATTAAGCCAGTTTAATAAAGGAGTCTTTTGCAAAGAATCCACCCAATATTAATATTGGGCCCGACCCCACAATTGTTGACATGCATGAGTAATGTTCATACAGTTACAAACCAATAAGGCAATAACAGCATTCCATATGTACCATACCAACTTTATGGTTTCCTAAGCCCTTTTACCCATTTCATCATTGTTTTTTTTGACTCAATGCATTTGATGTCGATCCTATAACACAGATTGATCATTCAATTGTGGAGAGCTTTGGTGGAGGAGGAAAGGCTGTTATCGCAGCTAGAGTTTACCCTACGTTGGCAATTGATGGAAAAGCCAACTTGCACGTCTTCAATAATGGAACTGAGAATGTCAAAATCGCAAGTATGAGTGCCTGGAGCATGAAGAAAGCTCAAATCAGTTAAAAGTAGACACTGAAATTGAGAGTGTTATGTCTGTATCACCCACAATATATTTGAAAGCAATGATTACTTAATCAGATTTAGCTACATGCACCACTCTTAATATTGTATCACTTTATATAAATGAGCATATTGTCTTAGTTTTTCTTTATTATGTCATTCTTAAAATTCCTAATGTTAATGATATCAGTGCAACTTCAATGTACCTGTACGCTGTACAACCGTTGATTCTATAATATAATACTCCTATATTATACTATACTCTAGAGTTAGTTTATGATTAGGGTTAATCTCTTTATATAACATCCCCTTGTTGGGATCTCTTTATATAATCTCTTAACAAGTGATAGATTAGGCAAACCTTAAATTAAGAGATTTTAAATTTTTTGGATTTTGGGTTGGATGTCAGATACCCATCCCGTCTAAAAGATGGTTATTCAATTAATATCATTTTTTTTAAAGAGATTTTTAACTTGTGACGTCCGCTTTTAATAATAACTCTTTATCATCAGAGTAAGATACCAATTGGTTTTAGTATAGACAAGGATTGAACCTCAGATATCTTATTCAACCATCAAAGACTTTACCAGTTGAATTAACTAGAATCCACCAATTAATATCTTTTAGACACCATTCTTCTTATTAATATTTTTTCACTTTTCCTTTTTCTCTCTAAAATCCCTCTCTTAATTTCAAACTTTTCTTCATTTTGGTAAGGAAATTACTAGCTTAATTTCAATAATTAAAAAAAAAAAATCATACAAATTGCCGAGGAGGTGATTGTGCATACTCTAAATTTGTTGTGGGAAAGGTTATGTTGCATACAAGGTATGTGGAAAAAAAAAAATTTTAAAAAAAGTGTTTAAGATTCACTTGGTCATGTGCATTTATTGTTTTGGCTAGAAAATTGATCATTATTTCAATTAAAAAAAAAGGGTAGAGCCTTTGAGGCTAGTTATAGATTAACTTTGTTCTCTAGACATCACGTAGACTAATTGTCTATTTGGATATAGCTGAAAATTGAAAACTGAAAAATATTATAGCAAAATAATTTTTAAATGTATAAATAATATCGTGGGACCTATTTTTAATGAAAAAATTACTGAAAAGTGAAATTTATGAGTCCATAAATAGTACACGAGACCCACCCACATGTGGCTAAAAATTGGTTGAAAAGTCAAACCTTTCAGCTTAAAAAAATAAAAAATAAAATAAAATAAAATAAAAAAGCAGAAACGTAAACGTGCGTCTGGGAAGCGCGTTAGACGCACACTAAAGCAAGTGGGTCAGATTTCATAAAAAAGAGAAGAAAAGAAAAGAAAAAGTAAGTGGGTCAAATCGGGTCAAGTGGGTCCACGTTTAGGATTTTCTGGGTTTGAGAAAAAACGAGTTGAACCCAGTATGACGGGCCGGTTAACATGGAGAAAATGATTGCTTTATTAGGTAATGAGCCATGAAGCCCATCAATTCTAAACGGCCCAAAGTTTTCATTTTCCAGTCTAGATCCAGCACCATCAACTCGAGTATATGAAGTCTGGACACATTCTACTGCTTAAGCCAATACATAAGAGTAATACTAGAACGTTACATATCTTATACAACTTCATCACAAATTTACGAGCATGGCATAATTCCATGCCCTGTTATAAAATTCTTATTTCCTACAAGATGGTCATTTTTAGTTATTTAGGCTTGTTGGAAGTCCATATGAATTTCTAATATGATTGCCAGAAAATAATTATTGTGATGTTGGAAATATAATAATGAATAAATAAGTTTGATACAACAAACAATATCTCAAATAATTAGCAAGAATGTAAATAAGCAATAACAAAATAAATATTTGTAAATTTAGGAACAATTTTACAGTGTTATAGAATCACGCAAAGGGCGTTGTCCTTAAGGTTGATTCATGTCATCCAAAGTAAAATTTGGGGCAATTAGTTCTCTTGACCAAACAACCACTTAGGATTAGACTATAGCGTCGACCTTCAAAATGGACGCACTTTCCCTCACAAAGGTTTAAGAATAACCTTCTATTGTCTTTCCTTAAAAACAACTATTCTTGTAGAAAAATATGTGGGAGAGAGATAATAGAATTGTGTATATCTAAATATAGAGTAGTAAAAAGACTTATGAGAAAAGGTGCTGTGGTGAGTATTATATAGGTTACTTATGAAAATAATAGTATATAGTTATTGGTTACTAATAACCCATAAAAACCCAACGACTATATTATCAATTATTGCCCAATGGCTATTTTTCTCATAATTGCCCAACAGCTATTTTACTTATAAATTCTCAACGGCTAGAAAATAAATAATAATAAAAGTGCTTGAAACATACACCCACACCCATGGTTGTCAAAATCTCAATCTGGATCTTACGATCCTACAATTTTACGATCCCACCTACCCAAAATTATTCGGATCTTTGCAATCATTCAGGATCAGTAGGATCGTACGATTTTAATGATTTCAAATGATCTTGATTTCTTGTAATCTTCTTTAATTTGATCAAAAGCTCAGTTGGACTCAAATGAAAAATAACATCCCAATAGAGTGTTACGAGGTTTTTAGCATCTTTAAATGATGCTTATAAATTGATACAGTGATATATGATAATTACATCAAATAGATGCAAATTTATGAATGAATATATAATTTATGTGATTATTTAACATACTAATTTGTTTTTTTCTCAAATAATATAGGATCTTACGATCCATGATCTGATCCTACGATCTACGATCCAACCTACTTCTCACGATCTTACGTAGGCTCCCGATTTTGACAACCTTACCCACACCAACAAGTGATGCCTTATTAAAATCTAACTCATTGCACCTAGGTCATGTAAAGTGAAATGAGTATTTTTCATGTTGGAATTAAGCATGCGTGCAATGTTGGATTCAGGAATGATTTAGAATGTTTTTCTGGTTTTGGATTTTTGTGCAGCACGTTTTCCTTCAAGCTTAGAACTGGGGCTGCACTTTGAGGTGGTTTGACTCATTGGTTTAGATCAAGGATTGGTATGGATGGGTAGAACCTCCTTAGATTAGATCAGGACGGTTTGGGTAGAGCACCCCTGGTTCTAATTGGGGTGGTTTGGGCAGCACCTCTTGGATCAAAGCTTGGATATCTAGAGCTTTGGCATCATCTCCTTCAAGATGTTCTTCATGTTTTTTTGTGAATCTTGGTTGAATAATGACAATTCGTGGATGATTGGTGTGTGAAAACATATTGAAGGTCTTCTTTGAGTCAAGTTTTTACTTTATACTAAAGATGTTATAAACTTTGAGACTTTTGAGGGGGTATAATGTCATGACTGGCAAAGGATCAATAGTCACCTTATGGCTCTTTCCCAAAAGAACTTTTAAAGATTTTTTAGCGCTCTGCAAATGAAGGGGGTCTCTTCTATTTATAAAGGGGTAAAAGTCTTTGACATAAGACTTAAGATGAATTTGAAACTCCTCATGGGTTGAATTTCAGCAATTATTCAGATAAACTAGTCATTTATAAGCTGGAATTGAAAAAATCACAAAAAAGAAAAAAGGAATTTGGGAAGAGTCTAGGCTCAAGCGCCGAATCGGCACTTGAATCAAGCCTCTGAAAGCCAATCGACGCTTGTCATCCAAGCGTCCATGTCCTCCTTTTGTGCAATGTTTTGAGTCTAAACTATTTTTGACTCTTTTAACTAGGGAGTTTGAATTTAACCTCGTACGAGATTGAATTGATTTTTTAAATATCTATAACATTAAACACTTAATTAATTAGTTAATCAATTAAGATTATGGCACCTAATTAATTAATTAAGATAATCAATAAGTTGTTTAAAACTTTTGGACTTATTGACAATTCAAACTCTTAAATTTATTGTACGTATGCATCTCCGCAATTAACATTATGGGAAATCAATAAGATTATGACACCTACTTAATTATATTAATAATAAACCAATCATAATTAATTAGTAATAATCAAATTTTTTTTATAGAAGTAATAATCTTTTTTTTTTTTTTTTTTTGAGAATGAAGTAATAATCATACTTGATTCACCTTAATTGTGCAAATGCAGGTGGACTGTTAAAACTTAATACAACTATATCCTTTAATCTAACGGTTCAATTTAAGTATACTATATATTGTTAGAACTAAATTTATTTTTACTGCTGTGTTGGAAGATCAAATGGTCAAGATTATGATTTTTCCTTACACTTATGGAATGATTGTTTTGCACTTAAAATGAGGTTTAATAAATGTTGCGAAATGGGGTGCTTACAGAATGCACTTCATTATATGGAGCTTGAAAGGAGAGCATTAATGTAAAAGAGGACACCTGAATTTTGTGACCTAAGTTAAACCAAAGTGAAAAGAAGGAGGTACGCTGTCCATGCTTGGAATTGGCTGTATGAAGAGGGAAATTTCGAAAGTTGATTTTAGAACAACTTGACAATATGCAAGAGGAAGTTTTAGAAGATGGATTACCACTAGGGATTTAATACTGAGAATAATGCTTCTAGAACAACTTAACTGTATACAAGGGGAAATCTAAAAGATGGATTATCAATAGAGATTTACTACTAAGGAAAATGTTTCTAGAACAACTTAACCATACTCTAGGAAAAAGTTCTAAAAGATGGTGTTAGGAATATAGGACACTCAAAGTGAGCATGTCCCTCTGTATACCTCCCCTAAAGTAACAATTAGGAGTTATATAGTAATGGCTTGAATTGTTACTCCACTCCACTATCTCACTTAATATTAATGAAGTGATGTATATATAAACACAATGAGTGGTACCCAATATACAGATAACGAATTTTGCATTTCTCATTGTGTGTTTACAGATTTTTGTGAGGCTCTTACGTTGTGGGTTTTGTTTGCATCACTTTAATAGTGTGCAACACCGTTAGAGAAACGTTTTTGTTTGTGGGTTACACAAACTAAAATACAGAACGAGTATGAATTGATGGTTTGCATGGAGACTAGCTTTGAACAATGTAGAACAATCTCGAAACTCCTGTGTGATAATTGGTTCAAGCCAAGAGAGGTAATTTTAGAACAATTTTATCATATGCCAAGGAAATTTCTAAAGGATGGATCAAAATATTCAAAGAACTCTTTACTGTACACTGAGGGAATCCTAAACAATATGATGGGTCAAATGAAAGTTTTAGAAAAACTTAACCATACGCTAGGGAAGTTCTGAAGGAGGGATCAAAATATTCCAACTATGGACTCTTTACTGTACGCCAATCTTACCTTTGTTAAAGACTGCCTACGTACCTCTGGATCCAAACATAAAGAGAATAACAATTGACATTGGGATTTGCTTCCTTAATAAATCAAGAGATGCAAAAGATTTTAAAGTAGAAAAAAGAGGTTTGAAATTTCTTAAGAACAACCAACACGAGAGAACTCTTAAATTTGGGATTTTTGGTAAATCAAGAATGTTAGGACATATGTGATTTACTTGTTAGGAACATATGTCACTATTTTATGTAATTGGCTAATCCTTTGACAATACGCACTTAACTTGTAATTGGATAGATCTAGGTGTTTTTAATACTTCAAGAAACTATGTTTCAAGATCAAGTGTTGAAGTCATCAAGTCTATCCAAGAAACAAGCTGAGAAGTGCAAGTTCATTAAAGCTCGACAGCTAACATGTTTCGAGGTTTAAGAAGTTGTTCAGCCCATGTGCTCGACACCTACTCGACAGCTACTCCACACCTCCTATCTGTCGAGGTTTAAGAAAGAATCAGAAATTCTAATTTGTTTTCTTGGAATCTGTGAATGTGTCTTTGGGACTTCTTTTCTCCTAACCCTTGACATTTAAAGGATTATTTTTACGGCTGTCAAAGTGGACACAAGTTGCATAAGATTTGAGAAAAGTCTGTTCAAGCAAATTATGACCGGAGACAAAGCTTTGCCATAGTTCATCTCTTCTAAAGAAGTTGTTGTGTTTGTGCATCGTAGGGTTTTGTAACCAAGCATCCTCTTGATCTTCATCGTGTGGATGCACTGAAGAACTTTGCAGCTAACAATCTTTTCTAGTTGGTGATTGAAGTCGCATATTGGGATCCGCGCAATTAGTTAGTTACGTACTTGGGAGTCGTGCATCAAAAGAAGAAATTGTCACTACAGAACAAGTCCAATTGGGTATTGGGGTATGGGTTCAACTATAGGTTGGTATAAGGTATTGGAATTCCTTTACTTGTAACCACTTATTGTGATAATAGTGGAATTTCGGGAGTGGTTACCTTAAAATCACCCGGTGGGGTTTTTGCCGTGTTGGTTTTCCCCATTCGTAAATAAATCACTGTGTCAATTTAATTTCCACTGCACTTAGTTTAATTGGTGATTTGTTTGTGCTACCACGTACATTGCATGTTAATTTGATTAATTAATAAAATTGGCTAATTAATCAATTAATTTAATCACAAGGGGTCAATACGTTTTTGGCCTATTAAAGAATTGATTGGAACAATCTTTTATAGTTGGTGATTGAAGTCGCATACTGGGATCCGCACAATTAGTTAGTCATGTACTTGGGAGCCGTGCATCAAAAGGAGAAATTGTCACTACAGAACAAGTCCAATTGGGTATTGGGATATGGGTTCAACTATAGGTTGGTATAAGGTACTGGAATTTTTTTTTTTGAAAAGAGGTACTGGAATTCCTTTACTTGTAACCACTTGTTGTGATAATAGTGGAATTTCGGGAGTGGTGACCTTAAAATCACCCAATGGTGTTTTTGTCGTGTTGGTTTTCCCCATTCTTAAACAAATCACCGTGTCAATTTAATTTCCACTGCACTTAGTTTAATTGGTGATTTGTTTGTGCTACCACGTGCATTGCATGTTAATTTGATTAATTAATAAACTTGACTAATTAATCAATTAATTTAATCACAAGGGGTCAATACGTTTTTGGCCTATCAAAGAATTGATTGGCATGCATAAAATTTGAAGATTTTTTCAGAATTACTAGTCAATTATGGGAATTCTTGATTTTTTTCTCGACTGACAAGTAAGGAAAAATTATTTCCGTGGGGACGCAGGCCCAAATATATATTGGACCTTAGGTCTTGTCCGAGGTAGCACAATGGTCCAAAAATAGATCAATAGTAAGAGAGACGTAATGCTTCAAACCTCATGAGCAAACTATGACCGTAATGACTGGGAGAGGTTGTCCGAGGAGGAATATCCCCTTGACTAAACGCACCGAAGATCAAGATGTGCCTCCTGTCCTCCAGGGCAACATTTTAGGAGGTTCTATTGATAAAGACATGCACTACAAATGTACTGGAAGAATGGGAACTAGAAAATATCTAAGGAAAAGCTACTGCCACCGCATTGAATGCTCTGCAGCTAACTTTCTAGCTACATTTATGTGGAGAAAACCCCTAAACAGTGCTGCCTTAGCTACCCCTACTCACAGAGGGCCAGAAGGGGTGTCCGATGGGACAAGCACTCAAGTAGTGGCCTGAATGATCAACAAATGGAGGGCCAAGATCATTAAAAAGGAGATATATAATGTGAGAGACCCTTGAAGAATGGGGGATCGAGAAATCAATAGAGAAACAATATAGCAATCAGAAACCAAATTTGTAATCAAACCTAGTAGAAGTAGAAGTATATAAGAACTAATCTCCTCGGACTGTGCCGAGGACGATTTTCTTTCGGTTAAATCAGTCCTATCTTTCTGCTCTTATCATTCGAACCCACTTTATTTGTCGTCCAACTTGTTTTAGCCCAGTTTTCGAACTCACTCTCTACAAATTCATTGTTTTGGGTTTTTTGGGTCTGAGTCCATCCGTCTTTTGGGCCTGGGAGCCAAATCCGGTCCTTACAATTTCTGTTAGGGTTATATTTTATTGTAATTGGCTAATCCTTTGACAAAATGCACTTTACTTGTAGTTGGGTAGATTTAAGATGGGTTTAGTACTTCAAGAAACATGTTGTTCAAGTTAAGTATTAAAGACATGAAAATTGGTCCAAGAAACAAGTGAAGAAAAGCTATTCATTAAGTCTCGACAAATAGCTCGAAAAATGCCTGTTATCGAGACTTTATGTGAAGCTCGATAGATAGCTCGACAGCAGCTCGATCTATCGAGAACTACGATTTTAGAATTTCCCGATCTGAAATTCAGCCTAGTCTTGTGTATTTGTTTAGAGTTTCTTTTCTCACAATCCTAAATATATATAAGGCTTATTTTAAGAGTCATCACACACGAATATAGAGACCAAGAGACTTATTTTCTCTATGTGAAGCTACTGCGTTTGTATGCCATTAGGTTTTGTAACCAAGTGTTTCCTGATCTTCATTGTTGATGAAGTGAAGAACTTTGCAGCCAACAACATCTGTTCAAGTTGCTGGAGTTATTCATGTACTAGGATCCGTGCAAAGGGTTAGTCACAAATTGAAGGTTTATGCATCAAAGGAAAGAAGACTACTACAAGATCAAGTCTAATTAGGTATTGAAGCAAAGGTTCAACTGTAGGTTGGTATTTCGGGATAGGCCAGGGTAGTTGGTAAGATTCCTTTTACTTGTAACCACTTAATTTTTGATTAGTGGATTCTTGGGAGTAGTGACTTTAAAATCACCCAGTGAGGTTTTTGCCTTGCGAGGTTTTCCCCATTTGTCAACAAATCACCATGTCTAATTTATTTTCCACTGCACTTAGTATTTTTGGTGATTTGTTGGTGCCTTCACATTTTGCATGCAATTAAACTTAATTAATCAACTTGGGCAATTGAATAATTAACTGGGGTCAAGCTATCTTAACCCAACAAATGGTATCAAAGCAGACACACTCTGATTAGGTTTTAATCTTAGCTATGTGATCCATTAACCCCTGTTGTTATGAATCGTGGACAATCCTTGATTATTCCTCCTTTATTTGATGGTATTAACTATGCATACTGGAAAATACGCATGAAAACTCTTTTGTAGTCTTTAGACGAGAAAGTATGGCTAGCAGTTGAAGTAGGTTGGAAGAAACTTGAAGAACCACCCGCAACGTGGGATGATGCCAAGATCAAGGCTGCAAACTTTAGCATTAGAGCATTGAATGCTCTGTTTAGTGCTGTGACAAATGAAGAATTCAAGAAGATCTCTTCCACCGATAATGCCAAGGAATCTTGGACTATTCTTCAGAATACCTACGAGGGCACTAAAGTTGTTAAAAAATCTAAGCTCCAAAGGCTTACTACCAATTTTGAGGAAATAAGGATGGATGAGGATGAGTCATTCAATGAATTCTATGTCAAGCTCAAGGACATAGTGAATTCAGCCTTCAATCTTGGAGAACAGATTCTGGAGCCCAAGATTATCAGGAAGATCCTCAGATCTCTTCCAGAGAGATTCCATACCAAGATCACTACCATTGAGGAATCAAAGGATCTTGTCCCTATTCCTTTGATAGAACTTATTGAGAACTTGTAAACCTATGAACTAGGGTTAGCAAGAGTTGGCAAGGGTGGCAAAGGCAAGAACATGGCCTTGAAAACGAAGAATGATGATAATGATGAGGATACCAAGTTGAAATCATATATCACCAAACAATTCAAGAAGTTCATCAAAAATGCGAATGTCAAAGCAAGTGATAAGGATCACAAACAGTCTGCATTCTCTCAATTTAAGTCCCAAGACAAAGACAAGAGAGAATCCAAGGATGCTGATCAAGGCAACAGTGTTCTTGCTAGACCAAAGTGACATGGGTGTTATGGATTTAGACACATGAAACAAGAGTGTCCCACATATCTCAAATCCATTGGCAAAAGCAAAGCCTTACCTACCACCTTAAATGATTCAGATCAAAAGAAGATTCTGATGAAAGTGACCAAGAAGGGATAGTAAGTGCTTTTACAGCTGTTGTTGAGTCTACTAAGGAAGTAGTAGACATAATTAATGAGGAAGAAGCGCTAATGGAATCAAAGTTTGAGAAGATTGATGATCAGGATGACATCCACACTACCTACACAAAGTTGTACAAGGTCTCTAAAAAGCATGAGAAGCTTTACAGGTTGGCCACGAGAAAGCTTAGTGAAGTGGAGTTAAAATGTGAGAAACTCTCCACCAAGGTTGATGAAGCTAATCTCACCATTGGAGCACTGAGGTTTGAGAACAACCTTCTTGTTGAAAAGGCCAAAATTAATGGATGCTGAACTGTTTTAGGTTAGAGCACAACTAGAAATTCATGTTGTGGTTTGAGTTGGTCTAGTTTTGATACTTTGTTTGTTTGTTTGTTTGTTTTTGCTTTATTTTAAGTTTTTTTTTAATAAATAAAAAAAGGAAAAATTAGAAAAATATAAAAACAGTGTGTGTTTGTGTATACTGGTACTTGTGTACCTTGAATGGCCTTTGAAACAAAGTTTCCCAACTTTGTATCTCTTCTAACTTAGATGAGCATCTTCATGCACAACTAAGTAATGTGAGCTTTGAGGCTTGTTTTATGTGATTTGTATGATTTGGTTGATCTCTTATTTATCATATCTTAAATCACTCTTTTTGACAGGAAGGACTATAAAATCCTAAGAGAAAGACATAAATAACCATCTCACAATTAAAACTCGTCAATCATAAAATAAATATTACTATATATTTTGAAAATCTAATCATAGAATTGTATATTCTTTACGGTCTTAATACACACGTTAAATTTTGTGTCAATTGGATATTATTTACTATATGATCTATAAGCTTATATTTTATGCATAATTTCAAACTACAAAAACTTGCAATTTAAACTATTTATTAATAACATAGCTTATGATTTTTAATTTTCTAGAAATTTTGCAAGTATGAAGGATATTAGAAGAAGATGTAATCCAATGGTGGACTTGTCCAAATTCACCTCCAATAAAAAGATATTAAGTAAGATTGTAGCTTAAGGCTATAACCAATTTTGTAGCTAAATTTTGTCTCACACCATCGATACCTATGTACCTCGGTTTACTACAATATTCCATGGTACACGTATCGTAGTTACCCCACAACTCATTTCCAAGGTACTACATGTCCCTAGGGTGGATTGTCCGAATTACCCTAGTCATTGTTGTCTCTCTTCCATCTCTAGAGACGAGTTGGCCTCACTCTTTTGTGAGAAGGCCATGTTGTGGGGAGGTACTCTAAATTTCTCCATAACTGAGTTTGCTAAAGGTCCACGGATCCTTAATATGGTGATGACCTTTGTACTCACTCCATGATTTCACTATAACACTACCACCGAGCCTCGTGCTCGTTTCCTTATTTCCCTTATGGAGGGTCTTTCTATAGACTTTCCATCACATATGATAGAATCTATTATAGATTGCTATCGAGACATGGCTACACGTGATAAGCTCATCTTTCCTTCAGCTATCACGCGCATCCTCACACACACGCACGACACTATTCCTCCCTTTCCTCTCTTCTATGTCATGGGTGCCATAAGTAAGGATTCTATTCGGAGGAGTGCAGCACAACTTGCTGCAGACCCTGCAGCCCCTTCCTCTTGACCCTCTACCCCTTCTTCCTCATCTAGGCAGTTGTCTCCCTTACTAACATCATGGAGTAGCTTCAACACATGTGTGCTAATTTTGGTAGTCGTCTTGACCATCTATCCAATGAGATGTGTTAGATGAACACTAGAATCAATTGCATCGCTCGCCACCAGTCTTGCCTTAGTGGTTTTGCGCCCTCACCTTCACCTGAGCATGTTGAGGAGTCCTCTTCTTCGAATGGTGGAGATGATGATGATGCTTCTAGCTTTGAGTCCGATGATGAGATGACTAAACTTGTCACTCGTGACAAAAAAATAGGAGTAGTTTTGTATAGATGAAAGTAATCTTTTTGTTAGAGAGAGAGCTAGCAAAAGATATACTAGATAGGGGGAGAGTGTTTTGAGAGTTTTGAGGGATGTAGTGAGGTTTTGATGTATTCTTTTCTCATTACATGTACCATGGTCTTGTGACCACTTTTATTACATACATTGTATTCTTTGATATATATATATATATGAGATGATGCATATTTTCTTCACCTTTGTCTCACATGTGTTGTTTCCTTTATGTCTTTATACACATGTTTCTTCTTGTATACAACTTGTCTATGTTTCACACTTGATGCCTTGATGAGTCTTGTTTAAGTGTTTTAGATAAGACAAGTTGCAAGTCTACTATGTCATGATCTCTCTTTTTGCAAAGTTTTCATGAGTTCATTGTAGGGTTAGACTTATGTACTTTTGTAAATTATGGGATAGTTGTGTTAGACTTCTCTCATAATTGCTTTTTTTTTCGGCTTTGTCATGGATTTCCAAAGGAGATTTTTAGGGTCATATTTTATTGTAATTGGCTAATCTTTTGACAAAATGCACTTTACTTGTAATTGGGTAGATCTAAAATTGGTTTAGTACTTCAGGAAACATATTGTTCAAGTCAAGTATTAAAACCATGAAGATTAGTCTAAGAAACAAGTGAAGAAAAGCTATTCATTAAGTCTCAACAGATAGCTCGACAAATGCCTGCTATTGAGACTTAATGTGAAGCTCGATAGATAACTTAATAGCAACTTGATCTATCGAGAACTACGATTTCAGAATTTCCAGATCTAAAATTCGACCCAGTCTTGTGTATTTATTTAGGGTTTCTTTTTTCACAACTCTCGACATACATAAGGCTTATTTTAAGAGTCGTCACACACGGATACAGAGACCAAGAGACTTATTTTCTCTATGCAAAATTACTGCATTTGTACACTATAGGGTTTTGTAACCAAGTGCTTCCTGATCTTTATTGTTGATGAAGTAAAGCACTTTGCAGCCAACAACATCTGTTCAAGTTGCTAGAGTTAGTCACATACTGGGATCTGTGCAAAAGGATTAGTCATAAATAGGAGGTTTGTGCATCAAAGGAAAGAAGGCTACTACAAGATCAAGTCCAATTGGGTATTGGAGTAAATGTTCAAATATAGGTTGGTATTTCAGGATAGGCCAGGGTAGTTGGTAAGATTCCTTATACTTGTAAGCATTTGATTGTTGATTAGTGGATTCTTGGGAGTGGTGACCTTAAAATCACTCGGTGGAGTTTTTGCCTTGCGAGTTTTTCCCCATTTGTCAACAAATCACCATGTTTAATTTATTTTTCGCTGCACTTAGTATTTTTGGTGATTTGTTGGTACCTCCACATTTTGCATGCAATTAAACTTAATTAATCAACTTAGGTAATTGAATAATTAACCAAGGTCAAGCTATCTTGATAGGCCAAAAACAAATTGACCCCTTTGTAATAAATTAACCAATTAATTTAGCCAAGTGAATTAATTAAGTTAATTAACATGCAAACGCGTGATAGCACAAACAAATCACCAATAAACTAATTATGCAGCGCAAAATAAATTGACACGGTGATTTGTTTATGAATGGGGAAAACCAACACGACAAAAACCCCACCAAGTGATTTTAAGGTCGCCACTCCCGAAATTCCACTATTATCACAACAAGCGATTACAAGTACAAGAATCCCAATACCTTATACCAACCTACAGTTGAACCCTTACCCCAATACCCAATTGGACTTGTTCTGTAGTAACAATTTCTCCTTTTGATGCACGGCTCCCTGTACGTGACTAACCAATTACACAGATCCTAGTACGCGACTTCAATCACCAACTAGAGAAGTTTGTTGGCTACAAAGTTCTTCAGTTCATCCCAATGATAAAGATCAAGAAGATGCTTGGTCACAAAACCCTACGGTGCACAAACACAGCAACTTCTTCACAAGAATGATGAACTAGGGCAAATTCTATGTCCAGTCACAATTTGCTTGAACAAACTTTGCTCAACACTTGTGCAACTTTTGAACACTTTGACGGCCCTTAAAATAATCATTTTATATGTCTAGGGTTGTGAGAAAAGAATGCCCAAACTCATAATTACGGATTGGAGTCAAAACAGAACTGGAATTCTGTTTTTCATGAACCTCGACAGATACCCTATCTGTCGAGCTGCTGTCGATCCATGAGCTTCAACAGCTCTACAGGTCTCAATAGATAGCTAGCTGTCGAGCTTTAATGAACAGCACTTCTTCAGCTTGTTTCTTAGACAGACTTGCATGGCTTTAACACTTGATATTGAAACACAGTTTCTTGAAGTATTAAACACATTCTAGATCTACCCAATTACAAGTAAAGTGTGTTTTGTCAAAGGATTAGCCAATTACATAAAATAGTGACATAAGTTCCTAACAAGTGAATCACATATGTTCTAACATATCTTAACCTAACAATTTCTATGCATTAGTGTTTTATATATATATATATATATATATATATAGAATCACTAGCTGCTTAGGGAAATTCTTAATGTTTATTTTCTTTTTCTTTTTTGAGAAAAAAGTAAGTAAATTTTATTAAACTAATTCGGATTGGAAAACATCATCCAAATCACTAGATAGAGTTTCTACCCATACATCCATGTTTGCTAATAAAACTGCTATTCTAGTTAAGGCATGAGCTAATGTTTATTTTCTTGACCAGCTAAAGAAATTTTTTCGCCATGCATAATGTTCTTTCTTGATCAAATAAAAAAATGATTGGCATACAAAGTTTCATAAGTTTTAAGAACCACTTAAGAATCTTTTTAAAGTTTGCGTCTTGATTGGACCAAGAAAAATGCTATACATGCGTAAATTTTGAAAATTTTGATGGGAAAAGTCATTTTAAATTTACAAATTGCGTAGATGTTAATCTTCAAAAAATCTGTCAACATGCAAGTCTCAAAGAGGGGCATTTATGGAAAACACGAGTTTTCTAGAATTCAATCAATTGAGAATTTAGTATCGCTTCTCATCCCAAATTAGCCCTTTCAGTTTTGTTGTTAGTAAACCCTTATAATATGATTCAATGATATATTCGGCCTTAAAGTTGTGATGCAACGTAGTGTAACTCTGTAGAATATTATAATTGAGAAAACTTCTCAAAAAATATAGCTATTTATTAATAACAATTTAATAATCATTATCTCCAAATAAAGAGTAATTATAGGAAGACATGTTCCCCTATTTCGTTTAGAGTCTGTGAGAGTGCCTTTTTCGTGACACTCAGGCCCAAGGATCCCGGGCCTAAATGAAAAAAAAAGGATTTGGTGAACCAGGCCTTGACTCACCACAACTAACGAGCTGTTTAAGAATCAAGTGAGATGCAGAGGATGCTCCTGACAATATAAAAAATGACAAGCAAGGATATCGAAGAGTGCCAAAGATTAACAAGGTAAATTCAAAAGGAAAGAAACAGGATTAGCAAAGCGATAAGAAATTAATGCTGAGGGGATCCTGGGAAATATGAAGCAATGTTTCATTAATACATTATCTGTTTGATTACAGAAAGCTCACTAAGACGTGATACAAGGTTCAATCAAGCTCAAAAATTACAGTCTTGAATGGCTATTTCAGCCTTCAAAACTTGCAAAGTTTGATTCTCGTTGAATCCGAGTATGTGCAATAGTGGCTTTTACAGGATACCGGGAAGCAATATTTGTTTTTCCCTTAGTATTTTCTCTTCTCCACAGATTTTTCTAACAGTTTTTCTAGAGAATTTCTTCTTTCTTGTGTTTCTCCCTTTTTTCGCTGCTTTTTCTTCACAACCCATCCTCTCCTTTTATAATAGGGTTCTTGGTCTTCCCAGGGAACCGTTGGTTCCCCTGTTTTGCCCTTTTGCAAACAGAGCATGTCCTGTTCCCATCATATCGGTAAGTCCCTTTTCCGTTTTTTCTCATTCTTTCCTTCTTTCAGCTCTGATTCTTTTGAAAGTTCTTGGTTGGCCATCTTCTTTGGGATGTGCTGAGGTATGCCCTTCTCGGCATCCCCGTTTCTGGCATCTTCCACTTTTCCCTTTTCTTTCCCATCTGGGCGGAATCCTGTTCTGCCATTTTTGAAAGTCGTTTGTTATCATTCTTCTTCCCTGTCCTGGTTCCCCGAGGCCTTTTTTGTCTGTGCCATGAGAGGTCGCTCGCGTTCTTTTTGCTTTTGTTTCTTGTTTTCTTCTTCTGTCTTCTTTCTATCGAGCTATCCCAATCTTCCTTTTTCTTTGTGCCTGAAGGGATCCGCGCCTATTGATGGTTCCTGAGGATCCTTGCTTCTTATACTTTGCCGTGGTCCTCTTTTTTTTGGATGCTTCTTTTTCTGGGCTTCAGGATCCTCTGGGCCTTTCTTTTATTCCCTCATAGGTCTCCTGTATCTATTACTTTGGGCTTAGTTTGAATTTTCATTTTGGGCTTGACTTATTCTTTTTGGGCTTATTTCACTATGACCCTTTTTTAGACCTCAACATTTAGCCCCCCGAGCTCGTGGGTTGCCTGAAGACCACGCGTGAGTGATTTAGGTTTCCTAAGATTTTCGTGGGATCCCCTTTTTCTCAACTTCTACTGGGTTCCCTTCCTTTTTACTTGGGATCCCGGCCCTTTTCTGCTGCTTTTGGTCACCTCCTTTTTGCGTGTCGCGTTCCCTTATAATTATTACTTTTTGCAGCTTCCTCTTTACACGGGACGTGGCAGTTGAGTATTTGAGGTAAAACTCCTCTACCCACTTTTCTCGTTTCCCGTTACTTCTCATTAATAACCGCTGATTAATCCCTTCTTCAAATTAAATTTTTTGGCAACTGGCGCGTCTTTCCATAAACTGTTTTCCCCAACTGCTATTTGCGCCTTTATTGTATCTGTTTCATCTTATCACTTTACTTCTCTGAGTCTTTCACTCTTTGAGTTTCTCTTTCTTTTTCTCTTCTTCTCTGTTACTCCGGTCTTCCCCCTTTTCGCACTTTCAATCTCCTTTCTTCTCATAGTACGTGTTGTTCCGATGGCTTCTTCTTCTTCCCGAAAGAGGAGAGAGCGTACTCCCAATCCTTCTGAGGGTGAAGGTTCTTCTGGTTCTGCTCTGAGTGATTCTCACGAGGTTACCGAACGTCCGGCCTTCCCTTTACGGGATCCTTGGTATTCTCCCAGTTTATTTTTCCCTCATGTATCTCATGGTGGGGCTCCTCCATCCCCTCATGTTTGGATGTTTTCTGGCCAAGCGGGTTTCGCTGGTTCCGCCCAGGTTCCTGACCCTAGAGAGATTTTTGATCTTCAGATTAGACAAGGAATTCGAGAGGCAGTTCCTATTTTCTTTGATTTTGTTCCGGGAAAGATTTAGGGCTGGCCTATATAGGTAGACAAGGAACTGTCTGATGCTGAGTTTGTGGGTCGCTTGGAGCGCGTCGGTATCCTAAAGGCAGTGGCTATTTCCAGAAACCTTGAGGGCTTCAGAGACGCCAAAGGGCTCAGGCATCTGGTACGTCGTTGGTGCCCTTCCCTTCATACTTTTTTCTTTTCTGCTGGTGAATTGACGATCACCTTGGAAGATGTGGTTAATAACTTCCTCCTCCCGGCGTTTGGTGACGAGAGCCCCTTTGATATTAACCTTTCTGGTGAGGATCTCGTGGTAGAAGATAAATTGTTTGGTCATTTTGGTGGTCGCGCTGCCTCTTTTGGTGGTAAGCCGGCTAGGATGGGGAGATGGGTGATGACCCTCTCTCGTGAAAAGGATAAGGAAGTGAGGTGGGCCGGTTTTCTGGCTTTTTGGCTTAGTAAGTTCTTGTTTAGTGAGTTCCCTGGGTACGGAGTTAAGTCTTCCTTTTTTCCGTTGGCAATCAAGTTGACTCGAGGTACCCAGTATCCTTTGGCCCCTCTGTTTTTGGGTCATGTTTACTCTCAATTGGACCAGCTTCATGGAGATGAGACTGAGGGTGATTCTTGTTATGTGATCACTTCATCTCTTCACTGTGCTATCCTTCAGATTTTCATGTGGGACCGTTCTGTAGCTACTTTGGCCAAGTGCAGGAATATGAAATTTGTGAAGGACAAGTTCCAAGGATTCCCCGACATAGTGAAGGGTCTTTGTGGCAATTCTACCGATGCCTTTCCCATCATCTTTCGTTGGATTAGCTTGAAAGGTGGTGGCCTCAATCTTGTGGAGTGATTTGACCAAGCAGGGAGCTTACATTGGAGATCCCCTCGTGAGTTTGGCCCTGGCTTTGCGTGTGATTCTGTATTGTCTTCTTTTTTATCTTCTACAGGTAATACCTTTGACTTGCGTCGTGGTGATGAGGGCAGTCTGGCTTATCTTGCCTGCATTAGCCCCTCTTGGCTTCCTGTGCCTTCTTCAAGTGGCCCAAAATATACTCATTATTCAGCACACCGAGTGCTCCAACAGTTTGGTTTTGATCAGGACATTCCTCCAGTTTTTAAGGACGTGGTGCCGTCTCTTCCTTCTTTGGATCCTTTCCTGAGGCTGCAGGCCTTTTCTTATTGGTCACGGAGGAGCCCCCAATTTGCAGTGCCTAGCTCACAGAGAGGAGTCTTTGCTTCGAGTGGCTATACCAGTTATTGGAGAAGAGTACAAAAGTCTTTTGTTGACTATGTTGGCTCTGGTACAGTTCGGGAAACCCCAGATCCTAGTATTGTTTCTGCTCCGACATCCAATAGGCGTTTATCCCTTCCTACTACTGGGATTGTTTCAGCTGCTGCAAGTAGCAAGACTGGGTTTGCAGAGTGGCATGCCTCCAGGGGAGGTTGGGTGACTTATGGACAGGATTTTCCTGAGACTTGGTTGGGTTATAGTCTCATCATTGGCGCTTCCTCTAAAGTGCCCATCAAGAAAGGTGCAATGGAGACAATAAGTGCTGCCACTGCTCCGAGTAAAGGTAAGGATGTCAAGCCGAAGAAAATGAAAGTTGTTGATGTCGATGAAAGTGTGGAGATAGGTTTTGAGACAAAAAGAAGAAAAACTGGGAAATCTCAAACACACTTGGCATCTCAAGAAGGCAAGGATGCCAGGGAATCTTTGGCTTCAAGGACCCGGAAAAAGACCAAGGTAGAGTCTTCTTTTTCCCAGGTTCCTGTGACTGCTTCAGTCCATGGTTCTTTAGGATCCTCTGGTCTTGTATCCCAGCCTCCTTTAGGACCCTCTGGGCGTACTCGTAGTAAGCAAAAGACTTCCAGAAAATCTGTAGAGAGAGAGAGAAGGGCAAACCTCTTTCCTTCTTCTCTCTTTTTCATTTGTTCACCTTGTTGCACTTATTTCTATTTTTTGCTGACGAGTGGTGGTTTCCTTTGCAGTCCAAACGCAAGTCTGATTACAAGAAGGGCAAAAGCCAATCTTCTGGTGACGACGTGGTATGTGCCCCCCCCCCTTTTTTCTGTTCTGACATTGTGTTGTTAGCATTACCCCATTGTTTTTTACTTGGCACTGTCTTTTCTTCTTCTTCTTCCTTTAGGTGGAGGTATCTCCTCCTATGACCGGCAAGGCTCTAGGAGAGGAAATCGTCACAGCTCTTTCTGTTGCTTTTCCTATTGCGGGGGAGGAGCCCCCTACTGGTGGTCGAGGAAACCGGGCAACCGATGCAGGGTTCCCAAGATTCTCAGGATCCCAAAGCCTCTAGGATCCCTCCATCTCAAAGTCCCCATCTTGAGCGCACTCCTAGTCCCATCAAGACTGTGTTTCCTCAAACCTTGTCATATAAAGGCGCTTTGGGAGACACTCCTTTTTCCAAACAGACGGGTGAGCCTTGTTTCCTTGAAATAGCGTTATATCTTTATTTTCTTTTCCAGTTTTTTTTTTTTTTTGAGTTCCTCCTTTTCTTTCTCCTTTTAGGTCAAACCAGTGAGAAATCCGCTCCTAGTGTTGCCTCTTCTTTAGAATCAGAAAGCTCAGAAGGTGAGTGCGAGCTGCTCCTATTATGTTTCCTTTTATTTTCTTTCCTTCCCTTCGCCCTTCTCTTTTCCTCTTTTTTTTATGGCGAAGCCCCCTGCATCTATTCCTTCCTTTAGCCACGTTGCCATTGGTCCTTCACCTTTTCTTCAACTTGCCTTATGTTCTTTCCCAGAATCCTCGGGGAAGTCAGGGGATCAGGAAGAAGAGGCTCTGCCCCAAGAAGCCGGAACTGGTTTGTCCTTCTTTTTCCCCTTTTTTTTTTTTTTTTTAAGAATAAATCTGTTCTTCCTTTTTTTTTTTTTTTTTGAATATTGATACAGGCTTTGCAGATTCTGAGCCTGTTATCCCTGAAGGAATTATGAGACCCGTTCAAGTTGCTAACCTTCATCCAGAGCGAAAGGCTGCAAGTCCTCCTGTCTCTGCAAGTGGTGACACGGTGATGGGGGACGCCTCGAAAGTGGCTGCCTCAGATCTTGATTCAAGCCTTTCCTCCTTCCTGGCTCGCTTTGATCTCTTGGAATTTAACAGTCTTCCTGCCAGCCATTTCCATGTTTTTGGGTCTTCTTATGGCAACTTCCTGCGCTTCTCTGTTCCTGTTGAAGGCCTGCCGCTGCTAGAAAGTCTGCTCAAGAGTTACGGGGATTTCACCAGTGGCTTCAGGGGAGGCGTTTTTTGGGCAATATTTTGATGGAGTTGCTATGTGCTTTGCTGGTTTCCCTGAGGAATTCTTCTGTAGATTCTTTGTCTGAAGAAAAGCTTCTTGAGTGGAGAGGGGTGGTGCAAGACCTTCTGGAGGCCAAGTTCAATTTTTCTTTTCTGTTGGATCACTTGCGTCTGCTGGCTCATATGCTGTTTCAGAGGCAATCATTCAAGAGTATAGACACTGAGATAGCTGCTACTGAGGAAGCTTT
Organism: Quercus robur; assembly: GCF_932294415.1. Lineage (NCBI taxonomy): Eukaryota > Viridiplantae > Streptophyta > Magnoliopsida > Fagales > Fagaceae > Quercus > Quercus robur. The sequence continues at coordinate 10,006,464 of NC_065538.1, read as the reverse complement.
GGCTCATGCTCACAAGGTTTTACAAGACTTGAATGTCAAGCGGCAGAGGATCCTTTCTACTTTGACTGTGCCTGTTATTTCTCCGGATGCCTCCCTGTTGGCCGGCCTCATTCCTTAGCTTATTTTAGATTTTCATAAACAATTTGAGGTTGTATAAGTTTTTTTTTTTAACATTGCTCTACTCTTTGTTTCTTTTTTTTTTTGTGTTTCAAAACTGCTTCTCATTTCTTAGTATGTGAATCTGCCTTTTTCTTTGATATATTGTCTTTTCTTTCCTATGACTCTTTTCTTTCCTGAGTCCTGGACCATGGTTTCCACAGGCTTCACTGTAAGTTCTGGTCCAGGTACCCGGTAATCTATTATGCAAGTACTGAACTGGGTACACTGGTATCCTTTCCTATGTATATTTTTTTTGAGATACGGTCCCAGTTCATGAACTTTGACAGGTTCCCCTTTTGCCAAGTGCTAGGCTAGGTATCCTGGATACCTTACTTTTATCTGTGATCCTAGACCTATGCACTTGGAACTGTTTGTGGGATATCTGAAGTTATCTGTGAGGTGGATCTTGGGCCATATGTAAAAGGGTATTACATACCTTTTTTTTTTTTACTCAGGTATCCTTCCTTAAATCTATCCAAACTTGGTCTTTGCAGTATTTAAAGAAAGACTTAAATGTTGAAGAAACAGGAACTTCATTAAAACATGATCATTTTTAAGGAACAAAGAAAAATCATTTAGTGTAGTATTGACCACAAAGTGTCAATCTATCATATGTTCCTAAACAAAATCATTTTAGACCGGAATTCATGATAAAGGCTAAAAAAAAAAGATAAAATAAATTTAAAAAAAAACTTAGCAGATAGTGAAGCTGGTAAAAGGACCCTGAGGTACCGGGATCCCCTCGTTCTTATGCATAGTATTGCTTCAGCCATTTCCCGTTTATGGGTTCTGTCAGGACTGTCCCATCTTCTTTGGTAAGGTAATAATACCCACTCTCATGAGCTGCATTGATGATGTAGGGTCCTTCCCATTTTGGGGTGAACTTGGAAGGCCCTGGCAGGTTCCTCCTTACATGCTCCGCCATCCTTAGTACTAATTGCCCTTCAGTGAACACTCTTGGGCGTACTGCTTGTGCATATGCTCTGGTCATTCTTTGTTGGTACCTCTAGCTCCTTTTCTTAGCCAGCTCTCTTTCTTCTTCTACCCCTTCCAGATCTGCTAGCCTCCTTTCATTGTTTGTGTCCTCACTTTCTCCTTGATTTTCCTCCAAAACTACCCTTGGTGTAGGAATGACTAACTCCACGGGGCTGATGGCTTCTGTTCCATAGACCAAGGAGAATGGGGAGAATCCTGTGGCTGTCTTTACAAAGCTTCTACATGCCCAAAGTACATCTGCCAGATGGTCACTCCATTTCCCTCCATACTCATGCTTCATTTTCTTAAGGATCTTCAGCATTACCCTATTAGTAGCTTCAGCTTGGCCGTTTCCTTGTGGGTAGTATGGGGTAAATCTCCCATGCTTGATGTGGTATGCTTCAGTTAACCCCTTCATATCTTTGTTTATGAATGGGGTTCTGTTGTCACTGATCAATCTTCTGGGGATCCCGAACCTTGTAATGATGTGGTTTCGAATGAAATTTGCTACAGCTGCTCCAGTAGCTTTCTTCAAAGGGATGGCCTCTACCCATTTTGTAAAGTACTCTGTGGCTGCCAGGATCCATATATAACCGTTAGATGGAGGGTTTATAGGCCCTATGAGATCAAGCCCCCAAGTATGAAAAGGCCATGGTGTCGTCATATCCTGTAGGACATTTGGGTGAGTGTGAATTGCATCTCCTAGGACTTGGCAAGCATGACATGTTTTGACCAGCTCCTTAGAGTCTCTTTTCATCGTTGGCCAGTAATATCCCAACAACAGTAACTGCTTGTACAGCCTTCTCTTCCCCGGGTGACTTCCACAATCTCCAGAATGTACTTCTCTGACTACTTCTCTAGCTTCCTTTGGTCCCAGGCACCTGAGGGATTCCCATAGTATCCCTTTTTGAATAAGATGTCGTTCTGCAGGAAATACCTGTCTGCTAGCCTTTTGAGCTTGTGGGCCAGTTTCCTGTCGGTTGGCAGGATCCCCTGAGCCAGGTATCCTATGAAAGGAACCCGCCAATCTTCTGCAATAAACACTGCGTAGCTTTCTTCTTTATCAATTGCCAAACGACACTCCTGGCATTTCTCCTATACAATTGCTGCTTCCTTGTCCATATCTGGCCAGTAATACCCCATGTGTTGCATCCTTCTATATAGGCTGACCTTTTCTACAACTCCACATGCTTGGGCGTGTAATTCTTCTAGTTTCGACTTTCCTTCCTTCTTGGCGATACATCTGGACAATATTCCTCCTGGTAACCTTCTATACAATTCTCCTTCTATCTGAGTGTAATCCATTAGTTCTTTGATGTTCCCTCTAGGCCCTACCTCTTTCATCTTTTCTTTGATTTCGTCCCTCCAGTCCCACTATTTGGACTCTCCGGGGTACATCCCTTGGAGGATCCTTACAATAGAATGTTCCTGCCTTCCTATTTTTATCAGCGTATCTCTCCCATTAAATGGTATTTGGGATCCCAGGGTGGCAAGTGCATCAGCAAACCTGTTTTCACTTCTTTGAGTGTATTCTATGCTGAAGGTCTGAAATTCCCTCTCCAGCCTTTGTGCCCAAGTCCTATAGGCTGCTAAGCTTTGTTCCCGTAATGCGAAGTCACCTTTCACTTGGGAGACTACAAGATTGGAATCTCCCAACACTCTCATATGTTTCACTCCTATGCTGAGTGTTATAGTCAACCCAGTTAAGTATGCCTCATATTCAGCTGCATTATTAGAGCATGAGAAACCAAGCTTGAAAGACAAGGGCATGATATCCCCATTTTCACAGCTTAGTACAATTCCTACCCCATTTGAAGTTGCTGTAGCCGACCCGTCAAACCTCATGGTCCATTTCTTCCCTGTGATCTCCATTACTGCTACCTCACCTGGGATTTCTTCGCTTAGCGGGCTTTCCTCCTTCCCTGGGAATTGAGCTAGCAACTCTGCTATGGCCTGGCTCTTGACAGCCTTGGGAGTTCTTATGCCTATATCATATTGAGAGAGCAACACTAGCCATTGTGCTACCCTTCCCGTAAGAAGGGGCTGATGCAGGAGTGCTTTTATGGGGTGGGACTTGGTTACCAAGAGGATTTGGTGAGCTGAGAAGTACCTCTTCAGCCTTTGGGATGCATAAATAATCACTAGGCAGGCTTTCTCTATTCTGAGATACCTGGTCTCGGTATCCTTAAGTGTTCTGCTTACATAATATACAGGCTGCTCATTTCCTTGGTCATCTTCTTATGCCAGCAAAGCTCCTATTGCTTGGGAGTTTAATGCTAAGTATAGCAACAGAAGTCGCCCACGTACTGGTGCCTGGAGGGTGGGCAGATGAGTCATGATGCCCTGAATTCTTTGAAAAGCTTCCTGCTGCTCGGTTCCCCAGGTAAATTCATTTCCCTTTTTCAACAGTTTCCATAGGCCTGCTGTGGCTGAGGCTAAACCAGGCACAAATCTCCTAATATAGGAGACCCTTCCCAGGAAGCTTTTGAGTTCCCTAACAGTAGTTGGTCTTCTCATTGTGGCAATAGCTGTGGCCTTGGCTGGATCCACACTTATGCCTTTGTGATGTACCAGGAACCCAAGGAACTTTCCAGCAGACACTCCAAAGGCGCACTTCATGGGGTTCATACGTAACTTGTACTTCCTGCATCTTTCAAAGACTTGCTCAAGTACTTGGAAATGTCATGTTCTGGTTTTTGACTTGGCCACAATATCATCTACATAATCTTCCATCTCCTCATGCATCATGTCATGGAAAATGGCTGTCATGGTCCGCTGATACGTAGCCCCCGCATTTTTTAGGCCAAAGGGCATTACAGTGTAGTAAAAGTTCCCGATCGGAGTTCTGAATGTCGTCTTCTCTGCATCTTTGGCTGCCATGCGGATTTGGTTGTACCCACTGTACCCATCCATAAATGAGAACATTGAGCTTCCTGCAGCTGAATCGTTTTTCTTCTTCACAGGTACAATGTTGGAAAGCCATTTTGGGTGTTGGATGGGTTTGATAAAACCAGCTGTTAGCAATTTTTTGACCTCTTGAACTATTTGAGCTTCTACCTCAGTGTGGAAGACCCTAGCCGGTTGGACTACTGGCCTCATCCCTGGGTCCACATTAAGAGAATGGACTACCAACCCTGGGTCTAGACCAGACATCTCATCATAGGTCCATGCAAACACATCTCTGTATTTTTGAAGTAAGGTTACTAGTTGTTCTCTTTCTTGCGCCACCAATTGACTGTTAATGAAGACAGGTTTTCGGGATCCCGGTTCTGTCCCCAAATCTATTTCCTTTAATTCTTCCTCAGGCTGAATCTGGGCCTCCTTAACTGGTTCTTCTGGAATTTCTTCTTGGGCCATCATGCAGCTTGGTGGTCCGGGACCTTCCTGCACAATGCATTCGGGTCCCGCGCACCTTCACAAACGATAGATTAGCCTTCCCCCAAGTTCCCGCACCACCACACATTCTCGAGATCCTGAAGAGCTGGGCTCCTTTTTTTGTCTTTTTCTTTCTAGAAGGTTCCTCAGGTCACGGGTGCCCCTCCCTCCTTCTTCTTCTTCTAGGATAAGTACCTTTGGGGTCCCCGAGGCGGGGTTCTCATCATCTGGCTCCAACTCATCATAAAACATCATTTCTGCAAAGTTCACTTATCCCTGGCTGAAAGGATTATGGTTGGCAGGGATCCTTATGGGCCTCCCATTCAGTCTCCCTTTAATGCATTGATGGAACGTGGATGGAATAAGGCGATGTTTATGAAGCCACGGGCGTCCCAGCAGCACATGATAAGAAACTTCTGCATTAATCACATGAAACCTTGTCAGGGCTACTATTGGCCCTACCCTTAAGGCTAGCTGCACGTATCCTTCTGTTGATTCCACCGATCCTCCAAATCCTGTTATTTCCATGGGAGCCCCCAGGATCCTTCTGTCAACTAAGCCAACAGCTTCCAGGGTACTCAAGGCTATGAGATTGAGTGATGCCCCCGTATCCACCAGTGCTCTTCTGACTTGAACGCCGTTTATGGTGGCCATTAGATAAAGGGGTCTACGGTGGTCTGGGTGCTCAATCTCCATGTCTTCATCAGTGAAGGTTATTGCATTGGTTGTCTCCAGGAAAGCTTGACTAGCATGTGACTCAGCTGTAAAGCATTCCATCCCTGAATTTGCTGCTATGCTCATGAGAGACTCTGTGGCCACTCTTCTTGCTTCTGGTCTGAATCCTAATTGATTGAATAGTTACCTGAACTTAGGATTCTTCTGGAGGGTCCTGACTGTGCTCGGGTGGAAGGATCCTTCAGATTCTCCTGCTTCTGCTGGGTTCCCATGTATTACTACTGCTACCACCCCTTTTCCTTTGTGGTTAGGCAAGGGGTTCCTCTGCACTTCTGGCTCCTTCTGAGTGAGCTCCAGGGTTCCTTCTCTCAACTTTTTGTGGAAGAGTCTGCGAAGGGTCCAGCAATCCTTGGTGGAGTGCTTGACATAATTATGGATCCTGCAAAATAAAGGATTCTTCCTTTCTTCTTCAGTTGGTGGCCTAGACACAGTGAATGGCCTAACAACCCCATCTCCGATCCATTTGTCTAGGACATGGCTTAACTCCTCAGCTGTACATGGGATCACTGGTGGTTCCTCGAACACCTTCCCATCTGGTCTCTTCCTTTTTTCTCCTACTGATGCTGTCATAGCTTGGGACGCGGGCAGCCTTTTTGTCCTCATGGTTTGCGCCGTCCTTCTGGTTCTTTGTAGCAAGTCAGCAAACTGCGTGATACATAGATTTTCAAGGTTGAGCCTGTAATCAAAAAGAATGTTGGCTATACAGGTTTCCACGAGCTCCTTTTCTTCATGGTCCCCATAGCAATCTAGGGACACATCTTCAAATCTTTTAATGAATTGGACGGGATCCTCTCCAGGTCTCTGCCTCACCATTTGCAAATTCTGGAAAGTGATCTTGTCTTCACCAGAGTAATATTTGGCGCAGAATTTTTCCATCATCTCATCCTAGGTTTTGATAGACCTGGATCTCAGCGTGGTGTACCAAGTGTATGCCCTATCCACTAAGGACTTGGCGAACTCCCTTAGACATAATTCTCTGTCTCCTGTATAGGGGCCCATAGTGTGGACAAATCTACTCACATGTTCCTCGACACTTCCATTTCTTCCATCGAAAGGATGAAACTTTGGGGGTTCGTACCCCTTAGGGTATGGTTTGCCAAGCAGTTCTAGAGGGAATGGGGGATCCCGAGAGAATCGCTTGGGGATCCCTAAGAGTTTTTCCCTTTCTTGCTCCAAGAGGGCATTGACATCTGCCAGTGTTAAGTACTGAGGGTTGGCTCTTCCTCCCACTGTTGACCCTCCTTCTGGCTGCGTCCCATCTTGGTGACCAGTAGGGGGAACATTGTCTCTGATTTCCTGTGTTCTGCCCTCTTTGAGAAGACGAACTTCTTGCTCCAGATCCTTCAACATTGCTGTCATCCTGGCCATGAGGTCTAGTTCCTGCCTTGCGTGTCTTTGCTCTGACACAACCTCCTGTTCTACCAGGGGTATCCCGCCTCCTTGCCTGGAAGCTACCTCGTTTTCTCCTACGGGCTCAGAGGCCGTAGGTGGCACATTAGTTCCTTTGCTGTTTCTTTGTCTTGGAGGCATACTCTGTGAAGGGATTGCTTCTTCCTTCTTCTTTGCCCAGTCCCCAGTGGAGTCGCCAAAATGTGAGAGTGCCTTTTTCGTGACACTCAAGCCCAAGGATCCAGGGCCTAAATGAAAAAAAAAGGATTTGGTGAACCGGGCCTTGACTCACCACAGCTAACGAGCTGTTTAAGAATCAAGTGAGATGCAGAGGATGCTCTTGACAATATAAAAAATGACAAGCAAGGATATCGAAGAGTGCCAAAGATTAACAAGGTAAATTCAAAAGGAAAGAAACAGGATTAGCAAAGCGATAAGAAATTAATGCTGAGGGGATCCTGGGAAATATGAAGCAATGTTTCATTAACACATTATCTGTTTGATTACAGAAAGCTCACTAGGACGTGATACAAGGTTCAGTCAAGCTCAAAAATTACAGTCTTGAATGGCTATTTCAGCCTTCAAAACTTGCAAAGTTTGATTCTCGTTGAATCCGAGTATGTGCAATAGTGGCTTTTACAGGATACCGGGAAGCAATATTTGTTTTTCCCTTAGTATTTTCTCTTCTCCACAGATTTTTCTAACAGTTTTTCTAGAGAATTTCTTCTTTCTTGTGTTTCTCCCTTTTTTCGCTGCTTTTTCTTCACAACCCATCCCTTCCTTTTATAATGGGGTTCTTGGTCTTCCCGGGGAACCGTTGGTTCCCCTGTTTTGCCCTTTTGCAAACAGAGCATGTCCTGTTCCCATCATCTCGGTAAGTCCCTTTTCCGTTTTTTCTCATTCTTTCCTTCTTTCAGCTCTGATTCTTTTGAAAGTTCTTGGTTGGCCATCTTCTTTGGGATGTGCTGAGGTATGCCCTTCTCGGCATCCTCGTTTCTGGCGTCTTCCACTTTTCCCTTTTCTTTCCCATCTAGGCAGAATCCTGTTCTGCCATTTTTGAAAGTCGTTTGTTATCATTCTTCTTCCCTGTCCTGGTTCCCCAAGGCCTTTTCTGTCTGTGCCATGAGAGGTTGCTCGCGTTCTTTTTGCTTTTGTTTCTTGTTTTCTTCTTCTATCTTCTTTCTATCGAGCTATCCCAATCTTCCTTTTTCTTTGTGCCTAAAGGGATTCGCGCCTATTGATGGTTCCTGAGGATCCTTGCTTCTTATACTTTGTCATGGTCCTCTTTTTTTTGGATGCTTCTTTTTCTGGGCTTCAGGATCCTCTGGGCCTTTCTTTTATTCCCTCATGGATCTCCTGTATCTATTACTTTGGACTTAGTTTGAATTTTCCTTTTGGGCTTGACTTATTCTTTTTGGGCTTATTTCACTTTGACCCTTTTTTAGACCTCAACAGAGTCCAAATCTTCTATCTCATCAATTTTTCGAGTTCAAATCTTCTGTCTTATCAGTTGTGCTCCACTCCATGCTCCACCAATAAAACTTGGACAGCTAGCCTCTCCCATTAAGTGAGATAGCCCCTGAAGTTAACATTGTTAAAATGAGACCTTTTTTATTTTATTTTTTAACTTCTACAGCTTTTGTTTCTTCTCTCTAGTTGCCGCTTTTGGTTTTTTTTTTTTTTTTTCCTCTTCTCTATGTGGTCTCAATCTCAAGTGTTCATCTTCATCCTTACTTCACGCCAGTTACAGACACATCCATCTCTCTCTTTGAATCTTTCACTCATTTTTTAAAAAACTAATTCTGCTTCTATTGGTTTGTGGAAAGGAAATCTTCTGGGTTTTTTCATTACCGAACATTTTGAGTGTTTGATGGAGTAAAGTGTGGAGAGAAACAAAGTGACTTGTCTATGGTGATAATCATGTTTTATTTTTGTTCCATTGGGAAACAAGTGGAAAGAAAAACGTTTTTGGACAATTTAAAGGTTGTAGTCAGTAAATAATTGGGGTTGCTGGATTTTGTATTTTACATGTTTGTTGAAATTCTTGAATGAGTGACTGGGACGAGAAGCTCCTCCATAGAATCTCTCTTGTATATATACTATTGTAGTGATTACAATTTGATTTGAATATACGGATAAAATTTTATTTAAATTTCAGATTTCATTATTTTATCAAACTCTGTTTGATAAGGATTGACTGGATAAATGGATATCTGCTGAGAATGCTTGGACTGATATGTTTTGGTTTTGTGCTTCAATTTAGATAAGGTCAAATATGTCTCAATAGATGGTGGGGTTTAAGCCCATAAATTGGTGGAAATTACTCTATGGGTAATATCACCGATATGCTTCAATTGAGGCTAGTTTTTAGTTTTTAGTTTTTTTTTTTTTTTAGATGAAAGATAGAAATTTTATTAGATAAATATGAGAAATAGTACATAAGAATCTTGTACACAGGGGAAACCGAACCTATTCTGCAGGAAAAATAGTTTCTATAGAAACAAAAAAAGGGAACCATACCAATTCTGCAGAAACATAAACATTATGTAGGAAAACAATTTTTGCAGAAAACAAAACAGAGAAACTGGACCTATTCTGCAAAAATAGAAACATTGTTAAGTGCTTGAAGTTGTACACATCCCTTGATGATGGTGAATTATCATTTGATTGCTTAAAAAAGTTTCTCACCAAACATTGCACTGAAATTCATAGTATTAATATCATACAAATCAAAATTATCAACTTTGTTTTTGTGGCAACAGCTTTGAAGAGACTAATTTAGTTTGATAAGAATGAAGTATTGTCTCAATGACATCATTTTCTTCAGCTTCAAATGGATGACACGGTGTTTGTCTCTGTGTGTGTGTTTCAAAAAATCTTCTCTTTGTGCTTTTATGAAAAGTCCCTATCATTCTTAACAATATTTTCAATTACATAGTAAACCATCCTAGGAAAATTATAGCAAGCATGAATATATTGCCATTTTGCAGTTCTTGCAAGGAAAGCACCTGGAATGATATATGAATGATGCTTAGCATGATATTTGTTTAATTTAACACCTTCATCAAACTTCAATAATTAGACTAGTTGAGCTATGAAGCCACATCCATCTTTTATTAAAAGAAACATTTTTATTGTCTTCATGTAGGTCTGTATACACTCATGAAGATAGCTTGTTTGGCTAACATGAGGCTAGTTAATATAAAATCTGCACTATCATGCTAGGCTAATAGGATCCCATATATGAAATTCAAAATCAACCAATATTTTCTTTATATGGATTATGACTTTCAATTGATTCCAGAGTCAAGAACTTTGTCACTACAATTAAAATAGGATTCCATGAACAAAATTAGGCAAGTGCCACAGCAGCTTTACTAATGATATGTGCAGTGTAGCAGGGCAAGAAAGATAATTTTTAAACGAAGCAGAAGTTTTAGGCCTTCAGACAAACAAAAAATGTTGCTTCTCCACCAGATACAAAAGTTCAAGGACCCTTTTTGCTAACAAGATCTAACTAAAAGACACATCTGGAAAACCATAGTAAAAGATAAAAAAATTTGCAAAATTAAGTTAACATCTCTCTGTCTAATAACTCAATGCATGGTCTCTATGGACTTGGAGGGTTGATAAAGTCCTACAAGCAATCACACTTCTATCTTGTTATTCAACATCTTCATAATTTCGTTGATTTCCCATTTTGGGTAATTGTGCCTACATATCAATGTATAATAGATTAGAAATCAATGAAATCAAAGCAAAAAATTAATAATTAAATCAACTTTCATCTAATTACCTGTATCAAGTTCAAAATATCAGTAAAACCAGGTGTATTTAAATTTTTCATGCTATCTTTCTGATACATTTAACAATGAAAAAAATAAAAATCAAAGCAAAATATAAATCAATAAAAAAAACTTTCATTTAATTACCTATATCAAGTTCAACATATCAGTATAGTTAGGTGCATTTAAATTTGCCATGTTATCTTCCTAACACATTTCTAAATGAAATAAATAACAAACAATATAATCGAACCATTTATGAGCTGATACTACAAAATGTAAGAGTAATATAACAATAAATTAATAAAAAATCGTAATCAAAAGTTAAAAGTTTACCACTATATGTTGAGGTGCTTGATTCCCTGAGCTAAAGGCACCATCATAAGGTGGCTAAGAAGAAAAAAAAGCATATAAATAATTTGATAAATTAGTACTTTTTTACACATAATATATATATTGTTAAATAGATCGAAGAAGACATCAGACTTGCTTGATTCCTTGAACTAAAGGCACCCTCATGAGGTGGCTGTCATATTGTTGAAATGAAAATCATATAAATAATTTAGAGAATTAGCACATACTATTGTCTAACAAATTGTAAGCACAAAGAAACAAAACATAGAACACATTTCATATCGGTGTGCTGTTAAATATGAAAGGGATGCTTTAGTTTGACATTTTCTCTTTCTTGTAGCTTTCTCTAATGCACCCTTTCTTCTAAGAGATGTCCCTACACATGCTTGTCTCCCTTTAAGCTTAATTCCTTTAACTTTATTTCCTTCACAGTTAGTAGGCTACACATTGTCATTAGCTTGTTGAGCTTTTGATTTGAAACGGGTGCCCCCAACAGTAGATTCTTCAATTGATAAATTTTTCAAATTTGCCTCTACTTTGTTCAAAGTACTTTCATGAACATCCAAAGAAATTTAAAAAGACTCATTAGTTAGTGCAGCTCTTGCTGCCAAATTAGAATACAATTTAAGCAACAAATTATAACGACTTCCCACATCTGCATTTTGGTCATGTGGTCCTACCATATAGTTATTCATTGCAGAACCATCATTTGCATCTTTTGTCCACCTTTTAAAAATATACTGATTTGGAACCCTTTTACAATTTGGAAGAGATAACACTTTTAAGGCATGTGCACATAAAATTCCAACAAATTTAAATTTATTACAACTACACATCACTGTAGAAGCCAATGAATCAAATTGAACAACGTGTTGACGAGATTTACGGGAAGAAATAACTTTATATTTTACCACAAATCCAACCTCACCATCCTTATGCAATTCACAATCCCAAGTGAGCCATAATTCACAATTAAACAACTTAAATACTACAGGAGTATAAACACTTGCTACATGCTTCAATAATTCTCCTATAGATTCTAATGATGGTCTACTTTGAGTTGCTTAAAATCTACTCTCAACTCTTCAAAATGTCTATCATTAACCAACCTTTGAAAGTGATGAAAGAAACGCAACAAGTGATAATTATCAGTTATGTACCTTTTAATTTGACTGTTCATACTCTCACTTCTCTGAGTAGTAGACATATTAGCACAAAATGTTTACCTCCCATAAACCAAAGCCCATTTCTCCCTTAACTCAAATTGTCTTTGCAACCAACTGTTATTCTTTAGATCATATTTATCAAGCATATTATCCCATGCATCTAAAAAATCATCTTCATAGGGATGGTCATATACACAACTACTAAAATATGTTGCAAAAGTACTATACCTTCCAAACACTTCATTGAGTTGCTTAACTGCATTCCGTTACATATGCCAAACACATAAATGATGATATGTTTCTGACCATTGTGAAGCTAATGCCTTTGCCATTGCAGCATCTTGGTCTGTGAGGATAGTCTATGGTTTCTTACCAAACATTGCCTTCTGAAAAGAATCAAACAATCACATGAAAGTCTTAGATGTGTTATCATATAATAATGCAGCACCAAAGATGATAGTTTGTTTTTGATGATTTACACCAACAAACAATGCAAATGGCCTACCTTCTTTATTTTTTTTTTATAAGTTGTATCAAAGCACACTACATGCCCAAAATATTCATAATCCAACTTCATTCTACCATGTGCCCAAAAATATTTGTAATTAGATAATCAAGGTCAACTTGAATTACATAAGAAAAATTAAAGTCTTCAGATTGCATTTTTTGAAGAAATTCAAGTAGGCCTCCTGTATCCCCGCTTTTAACCTCATATGTTTGTCTTGTACGCAAATCATTATTATAATCCTCAAGAATGAAGCCAAGATTGTCAAGTCCACCTACCCTTCTGGCCATTAGTCCTACACTTGCTCCTAGTGCAATTCTAGAACTATTTGCTAATTCAGCCTCAATAACTTGGGTTGGATTAATGAACCTTTGAGATCTAAGGAATATACGCTTACGAGGAGAAGCTAAGACGTGTGTGCTTTGACATAAATTTCACCACACAATATTTTTCACTACATCTACAACTAATTTTTATCTCTACCAAGCAACCGCATCTTGTTTCTAGACAATGGCATTTCACATTATCATCTCTTTTGTCATTCCCTTGTATACCCTCGCAAGAGCAACAAAAAAACTCTATCTAACCATTTATGTGAACCATCTTTATCACCCTTGTGGCCCTTATTTTGCCTAATACTAAATCCAACTACACGCATAACTGTTATAGAAATCATACACATCTTGCTCAATCTCAAACTTAATTCCTAATTTCAAAATCACTTCTTCTTCTAGGTTAGCATTAATTTTATCATTGCTATCTATTGATATAGGTTCTGGTTTTTCAACTATCACAAGTGAATCCTCATCTTCAAAATTCAATTTCAAACCGATTGACTATCAGTCTTAGTATGATAATTGCTATCACTCATGACCTAAATACAAAGCAAAAACAACATAGGTATTTTTTTAATAAACAACATATATATACACACACACACACACACTTTAGACACACACTTACATACGTGTGTATAAGAAAGTTGTTACAAATCCTAAAATAAATTTTTTTTTTTTAAGAAATTTATTTACACTAAACCAAAAAGAGAGAACTTACTGTGTGACTGAACAATACTTAAAAGGCGTTGAAGGTTGCTTGTTTCAGTAGAAGTCTCTCAAAAGTTGAAAACAAATTTGGAGATATAGGACAAAAGGAATCTTTGTGGCAGTGGACAATAAAGTTTTGGGAGAAAAATAGGAATACACTGAGACAACAGAGGGGAGAAATAAAATCAAAAACAAAAGCTGCGACAAGAGACAAAAATCAAAAGAGTTCAGGTTAATGTCAATCATATAGAAAAAGAAATGATTTTAACATTAACATCAAGGGTTATCTCACTTAATGGGAGAGGCTAGTTGTCCAAGTTTTTTTGGTGGAGCAGGGAGTGGAGTACAATTGATGAGATAGAAGATTTGGACTCCTTCGTTTAGAAAAAGAAATAACAAAATTTTAATTCTATTAGAGAAAATGAGAGCAACTTCTTTGGAAAAGAAAGCAACATAAAATTCTAATTCAACTAGAAAAAATGAATGAACATAAAACAAAATCCTAATTCAACTAAAAATGGGCAATACAAATCTAATTCAACTAGGAAATGGTAAACAACATAAAATACCAAAGATTATCTTCCACTCTCTTAGCCAATCTACAACATTCTCCCCGGGTTGGAAAAAACTTGTCCTCAAGTTTTGGGGGCAGTCTTCCACAATCTATTGGAACCCTAAATAATACTTTCCACTCTATTCTCTTTTGCAAAACAAGACGAATCAATATGCTATTTATGAATCTTTTTTTCTCACTCATAATTAGGGGTGTTCACGGTGAGGTGCAGTGCAATTTTGGGCCATTTTTAGCACCGCACCTTATTTTTACGGTCACATGTGCAGTGCGGTGTAGTTTAGAGTTTAGCTAAAACCATAATTGCACCGCACCTAATTTTTGCAGTCATATGTGCAGTGTGGTGTATAAGATAAGATTTGAAGTCAATATATTTTTCGAATTTTGGGCTTTTCCTACCCAGCCTAGAACTAATTTTTCCCTTTATTTTGGACCAAGTTTTTAACTATTGAACTAATTTTTCTTTATTTTGGGCTAGCTTTCCTTGTCAACACTTACTAGGGTTATAAAACTTTTTTTTTTTGAAAACTAGGTGTACACACAATTTTCGTAAAAGATAAATCACACGATCACGAAATAGTGTAACAAATTATCAATTGTATTGATTTGTATATATGTGAGAAAAATCTTCTGTATGACTCTTTACAATGAAAGAATACAATAAAACTCCTCTGATTCGATCTCCAAGAAACGTTACAATCCGAAGGGGCTATGAAGCTTGATCTTGAATCGTGATTTGATGTCTCCAAGTTGAATGAATAGTTAAATGTGCTTGATTTGATGCGAGGGCCGTTGGCTTGGTCTCGAACTAGGTTAAAGAAGAATCCCCACTTTGATTTGAAGAAGTAGGAATAGGCCTTGATGAGCAATGGAATTCTTGTGAACTTTAGAGATGACTCTCTATTTTGGCAAAGTGTCAGTAGTGTTTTCTCTCTAAGTGTTCCCCTTTCTTATATGAGAAGCCTCTATTTATAGGCAACTCAATCATATTTAATTTGGAATTTTCTCTCAGCATTTATTGAGAGCTAATTATGGATTTAATTTAGTCTCCCATTTAATAAGAACTTTCCATGTAGGTCTTTTCTTCTGACATTGCCATATGGCTTTCTTATTTGATGTTGCCATGTGGCTTGATTTCATTTGCTGATCGTCCACCTCATCAATTGGAGATTAATTTGATCACAAATATTTTATCATGAACAATCAGTCGGTTGTGAGTACATCATAAAACTTTAATGTCTACACTAGGGTTTATTAAACTATTAATAATATATTTAATATTAAAAATAAATAAATATATTAATATATAGAAAGGGTTCAGTTTGTGTGGTTTTTTATTATAAAACCGCAAACCGTACTGCATCATGCGGTGCAGTGCAGTACACTATTACTTGCGGTGTTATGCGGTTATGCCATTTTGCGGGTGGTTTTGGTGCAATTTTTCCGGTTTGTGCGGTTTGGTGAACACCTCTACTCATAATATATCTTGTGGAACGAATTCTAATTCTTCACTTTTTTTGCCATGATGGGATAAATGAAGTGAATCCTAAAGAATAATCCATGCATACATCAATAAAATTCATACTACCTCCATAAAGGTTACCCAACAACAATCTTTGATGCCTTAGCCTCAACTCTACTAATTATTGTTCAACAAAAACTTCCAAAAAAGAAGATTTTTTTTTCAATTAAAACTTTCAAATTAGTATTAATTTTATCACCAAGAAAATTGAAGAGAAATAGTTTTGAATATATTTAAGCTCTGGGAGATTGAAACTCTATTCATTAATCGTGAACCTTTTTATTGGTGAACAAACTAATTGTTTCGATGAGTCATTGTGTTTTATAACATCAACAACTTCGAGTGTAGTTTATGAGCTCACCTTGTATGCATATGACTTTATTTTCATCAATCTTAATCTTGTCTCCTCAACTATGCTCTTCAAGATAGTCTTCATAAATTGGTGAATAATCCTAGTCAACGATATCGACTCTTTTAACATCGCAATCCTCCTCCTCGAGATCGAAATCCTCCTCCTCCTCCTCCACATAACACAGATTTGGATGCCTATTTTAAGGCAAAAGTGATGAGCTACTCTGATAGGATATCAAACAATTTCTCTATCCGTTAAAAGATTTGGATGTCGGTTTTTGTGCATTGCATGCAACCTCATCACATTCATACACATCATCTATGTCAACATGCCTTCCCCAATGTGCTCCTCTTCATGCCATGGCAGGAACCTATCCTTACTTAGGCACCAAATGACGTAGAATAGTGTGACTCTTATACTAACTTATGTAGCGTAGTGTATAAAAGCAGAATCTATAATACATGAACAATGACTACAACTCTTCCACAAAACTTAAGTTCTACATGAACATTATGGCAAAAGAATAGACAAAATTTATTGATACAAAATAAAATAGACATCACGTCTAGAGGGTTGCTAAGCTTGCTAAAAACCATCCACAAGAAGATGATCATCTAGATTATCACACTCATCCATAAACACTATGATTCAACACTTAGGAAAATTTAACCACACTTGACAAAAAGGAGATTTATCACATAAGCTCGCTACTTCAGAACGTGGGAGCAATCTTCCCACAATTCACTCCCACCAAATAAAGAGACCCACACAAAATCCCCTATATAAAGACTAGACCTCACCAAATTAGAGGTACCTGAAAAAAATCCTAACTCTTAACACTTTTAGAGCTCTTGCGAGTTCTTTAAAGAAATTCTAACTTAATTATCGGAGAGTCTCGGACTATACTCTCTCTCTCTCTCTCTCTCTCTCTTAGGGGTGGGCCCACGAGTTTTTTAAAGAAATTCTAACTTAATCATTGGAGCGTCCCCTTTTAAAGGACACATATTTGATATTTCCAAAACGTTAGTCAAGTCGATGGTGTGGTACCCAGAATTAACCATATTTTGCTTTCTGGTGGGGTACAATTTTTAATTGCTCTTGGACAATTTTAAATGATGATTCTAGGAAGCTTTCATTTAGAGGATGCGTGTTTCAAGGAGTGAAGACTTCATATAACTTGGTGTGTATAAGACAAGTAACTGCATATATCCAAAAGAATAATCAGAAACTCGAAAATGTCCAAATACCTTGTTTATTAAAAATAAAAAAAGACTTCATATAACAAGAAGAAGGTTGTCCCACCCATTCATTCCATATATAAGTCGTGTCCTTTTTCTGAACACTAGTGAAGAAGAAGAAAAGAAATAATTCTAAGCCAATAAACCCCGATTTTACGTTTACTTTTTTAACATCATATACATTTCGAAAAATCTGATCTAACCACTCCTTTATTGATTGAAAAATTATGCCACTGAAAGACTTGGGTTGACTTGGTAGCATATGTAAGTGTTTATCTTGTACTCATCCCATCCCTCACAATTATCAAAAACATTTTCAAGCTTTTCATTTGTCTAGAATTAGATGGGGTTGTTAACATAGAAGTATCTAGTCTTCTATCTACTCTCCTTGCTCTGGCATTCTAAAGTTGTCATTCCATCATCTTTCTCTTCTTTGTCTTCAGTACCATCATGCTTTCCACTTCTACAATTCAATATGTCGTTGTCCATTGCTAGATGTGCTTCTTCCCCTTGTGATAAAATTGTTAGTTGTATGAAGAAAAAAAATTTGTAAATTTTCTAGATCATCAATGATGATTAATTTCCCTTAATAACTCGAGACTTTAATTTTGTTAAATTTTATAATTGAACTATGATATTTTAAATCTCTATATGAAATTAATATTGGTATTAACATAAAATAAATTAACCTTTTTTTTTAGAAGAATCAACAAATTAACCTTGGCTTAATTAATTAGCATAAAATAAATTTGTTCAATTAATATTTAAATAAAAGGCTCCACTTAAATTTATTGTCTTTGGCTGCAAAGGCGCAAACTAGAGCAGACCTTGGCTAATCTGGCCGTGAGTGGCTAAGGGGTTTTTGGATGGTGAGTGAGTGATATCCCATCACTCATCACTCATATCTCATTATTCTAAACTCATCACCCAATAACTCATAATTGTAACTTGAAAATACCCATAAGCCAAGGCTAGTTCCGTTTGGCTCAAAATCTCAGTGGAGTTTTCATTTTCAAAACTCAAAATTTAGCTACAAAATTAGTTGTAACCTTACTCAATAAAATAAACATTATTATATATTTTAAAAATCTAACCGTTAAATTGTACGTTCTTTACGCTCTTAATACATATATCAAAATTTGTGTCAATCAGATATTATTTACTATATGATCTATAGTTTATAATTTATGCATAATTTTAAACTATAAAAATTTGCAATTAAAACAATTTATTGATGACATAACTATTGATTTATAATTTTCTAGAAATTTTGCAAGCATAGATAATATAAGAAGAAGACGTAATCCAATAGTAGATTTGTCAAAAGTTACAACCAATTTTGTAGATAAATTTTATCCTTACAATGGTTGGGGTGAGGTTCAAGGTAGGCTGATCTGGCTCCAATCT
Organism: Quercus robur; assembly: GCF_932294415.1. Lineage (NCBI taxonomy): Eukaryota > Viridiplantae > Streptophyta > Magnoliopsida > Fagales > Fagaceae > Quercus > Quercus robur. Next base: position 9,987,885 of record NC_065538.1, on the reverse strand, counting down.
TGTGTGATCAATTGAGCTAGGCACAAGGGGTATTGTGGATTCTTTTTTCCTATTAACCTAGTCACTTTTTTCCTATTGTAAAACTTCAATTCTTTCATAGTGGATTCAAGTTTAGCTTAAAGATAGCTAGGTTAAATCCTCCCCAAGTTTTTACTGGTTTGGTTTCCTAGGTGATCATATCATTGTGTTATTTATATTTCTGCTGCTTTGCATGATATGATTGTTTGATTGTAATAATCTAGATTTGGAATTTGGACTAAGTAATAACTTGGCTAATTAACTAGGTTAATCCAATTGTGTTTTTAAGGGGTCTAAAAACGTACATTTTAGATTATCTAATATGATGTTTTACAAAAATCGAAACTGAGATATAGGATTTATTGTAAAAGTGATCAATTAAAATAGAAAAAAGTGACTCTTATTTAATTGATAATTTTGGTCGAAATTTTCAAACCATATGTGAATATTCTCGTAGTTAATTAATCTAGCATCCCTTTTTTTTTTTTTTTTTGACAAACAAAAAATAGCATCCCTTAATACATTTTGAGTATTATAAAAAAGAAATCACTTAAAACATGTACATAATAAAAGCCATTTTGTCACAAGTGCTCTCGAGCTTTAGGCCCGTGGAAGCAGGAATCGTCCCACAGTCACTTGTGGGAGTAAAGTGACCTTCTGCCTTTGGGTAGTAAGGTCAGGTGTGAGGAATATGGCAGAAGAGTTGGAAATACTATGGCAGAGACTGAAAGTTACGGAGGAAGAGGAGGAAAGCATCTCGCTGGGAGCTGATTGTACTAGAGCAGCAGTGGAGAGAGGAAAGAAATGTGTGTTTATGAAGGTGTTGTCAAGGAAAGGTTTAATGATAGAGGCGCTGCGGAAAAATATCAGGATGCTCTGGAAACCAAATAAAAACATCCAGCTCTCTGTAATAGGAGAAGAACTTTTCTTGGTAGAGTTTGAAGATGAACGTGACAAAAGACGAGTCATGGACATGAGGCCGTGGCACTATGAAAAACAATTGGTGTTGTTCCAAGAGTTTGAAGGAGATAAAAACCCAAAGGATATCCTGCTGAAATGGTCTCCTTTTTGGGTGCAAATATATAATCTTCCACTGAAGAGCCGAACAAAGGAAACGGGGAAAGCCATTGGAGAAAGCATTGGGAGGTTTGTTGAAGTTGATGTGGAAGAAACCGGGGTACAATAGGGTACTTGTCTAAGGGTACGGGTTGAGATAGATGTTACCCGGAAACTGATCAGAGGACGGAAAATTAATATGGAGAAAGGAGAAACAAGGTGGGTGCATTTCAAATACGAGCGCCTTCCGAATTTTTGCTACAGGTGTGGGCTCTTAGAACATGATTTGAAGGATTGTTTGGAAGATTCAGGGAATGACAAAGCAGTGGGGAAGGGTGATCTCCAATATGGAGCTTGGTTGAGAGGAGAACCAATAAGAAAGGGAGGTTAGGAATTCAGTTTTGCAAAGAAGAAGTTCACCGGTGAAATGAAAAACAGAGTAAATTCCACAGAGGGTGGGCGGAATGGTAGGGCTGAAGCGAATGAGAGGGCGGCGCGTGAAATCAAGGATTGGAAGCTATTTGCCTTGGGGAGGGTAGGCAGGAGCAGCAGGGTGATATGACTGGTGGGTGTGAGGTGACTACTGAGGAAAACGTGGAGAAGGGTATGGCTGAGAGCATTGGGAGAAGCCACATAGGAGAGCTAGTGGAGGTAGGAAAGGAAAACTGGGAATCTGGGAAAGAAAGTGGCGGGAAAGAGGATTGTCAACATGGGAGGGCTGAGATATTATCTAAGTCTATTCCAAAATTCGAATTTGGGCAGGGCCAGGAGACGGTACAGAAAGATAACAATGTGGGCTTGGGCTTGGGATTAGATGAGGGTAAGGAAGGCCCTATGGCCATGTAGTATGACCCAGAGGTGGGTTGGGTAGTAAATAAGCTAGGCCCGACTAGTGGCCACTGGAAAAGGAAAGTGAGGGCTGGGCCGGATGAGGAAATGAAGGAAGTGCAGGGCCCAATGCAAAGGAAAAGAGAAGGGGACTTAATACTCAGTGAGATTGATCAGAACGTGAGAGGTTCAAAACGAAGGAAGTGTGAAGGTTTGAGCAAGGAAGAAACAGGGGAAGAGTGCATCAAGGATGGCGGAGTGGCGGTGGCTGCAAGGCAGCACCGCCGAGCCAAATGACGGCACTAGCTTGGAACTGTCGGGGAATGGGATCGGCTCCGGCGGTTCGAGCACTCACCGACGAGGTGAAGAACGGCGATCCGGTTTTGGTTTTTCTAGCGGAGACCAAAGCTTCTCAGAGAAGGATTAAGGGGCTCCAACGCAAATTGGGTCTTACACAAGGCATTACGGTGCCGTCCGATGGCCGGAGTGGGGGCTTGGCGATGCTTTGGAAAGAAGGAGCTGACGTGAGGTTCAAAAGCTGCTCAAATTCGCACATCGACGTGGTAGTGTGCGAGGGGAATGGAGCTTTGCCATGGCAAGCTACGGGATTTTACGGCCACCCCGATGCAGGTATGAGACCTATTTCATGGAATTTACTTGAGTTATTAAATAGGCAGTGCAATATGCCTTGGGTTGTGTTTGGAGATTTTAATAAAATTTTGAATTCTGATGAAAAATTAGGATGGTTAGAGAGGGATGCTAGACAGATGGAATGTTTTAGGGAGTGTTTAAGTAATTGTGGATTGTTTGATTTGGGTTTTGTGGGTCAGAGATTCACCTGGTGTAATGGGAGAATTGGAGATCAACGAACTTTGGTTAGGCTGGATAGAATGGTAGCGAATGAGGCTTGGTTGAATTTGTTTCCGGAGGCGAAAGTAGTTCACAGATCAATGGCGGCCTCTGATCACTGTTTGTTGTCGTTATCGATTAGAATGAGAGAGAAGAGGAAGGTAGCTAGAAGAAGATTTATGTTCGAAGAGATGTGGACTAGGGAAGAGGGCTGTAGAGAGGTGATTGAAAGGGCCTGGGACCCTTTGGATTGTAATCCGGAGTTGCCGATTCAGAAACGCCTGAAATGCTGCCAGTTTCAGCTCCAAAATTGGAACCGGAGAGTTTTTGGAAATGTTAATAAATCTCTAAAACAGAAGCAAAGTCGATTACAACACTTAGAAGAGTTGAATTTACTTCACGAGTCGGCGGAGGAAGTTCAAAAGTTGAAAATGGAAATTAATGAAGTTATGCTTAGGGAGGAGATAATGTGGAATCAAAGGTCAAGGGCGCTGTGGATCAAATACGGTGGTAGGAACACAAGGTTCTTTCATGCAACAGCGAACAATAGACAGAGGAAGAATAGAATTGAAGGAATAAATGATTCGGAGGGGAGGTGGAGAGAGAATGATGAGGAAGTTGAAGAGGTTATCCTGGAGTATTTCAGGGAGATTTATAGTACGACTTTCCCCACTGAGTTTGGTGCGAGTTTGGGAGCAGTAGGCAGGAGGGTGACGGAGGCCATGAATGACGACCTTTTAAAAGAATTTAAGGAAGAAGAAATTTGGCAAGCTCTCATGCAAATGCATCCGACAAAAATCTCCGAGACCGGACGGTATGTCCCCAATATTCTTCCAAAAGTATTGGGATGTGGTTGGGCCTCAAGTAGTTCAAAGTGTTATCCATACCCTTAGAACGAGTGTTATGCCAAATGGAGTTAATGATACATACATTTGTTTGATCCCCAAAGTAAAATGCCCCCAAAAAATTACAGAATATCGCCCAATTAGTTTATGTAATGTGATATATAAACTTGTATCCAAAGTTCTTGCTAATAGGTTGAAGAAGGTCCTTCCGGATGTTGTTGACGAAGCTCAAAGCGCTTTTGTTCCTGGGAGGCAAATCACAGATAACATTCTAGTAGCGTTCGAAGTGATGCATTGTATTAATCAAAGAAGGAAGGGGAAAGAAGGGTTAATGGCAATTAAACTCGATATGAGTAAGGTGTACGATCGGGTGGAATGGGGGTATTTGGAGGCGATGATGCGAAGAATGGGTTTACGGGAAAGATGGATATCTTTAATGATGATGTGTGTGAACACTGTTTCTTTCTCGGTGTTAATTAATGGGGAGCCAAAAGGAAGGATTGTCCCTACTAGAGGACTTAGGCAAGGAGATCCTATTTCTCCTTACCTATTTCTTTTATGTGCAGAAGGCCTCTCGGCCATGTTGCAAAGAAATGGGGGTGGGGAGGCCGTGAGTGGGGTTCAAATATGTAGAAGAGCGCCAAGGATCTCTCATCTCCTTTTTGCGGATGATTGCATCGTCTTTGGTAAGGCGTCGTTGGAAGAAGGTTTAAAAGTCACCAAAATCCTTGAAGACTATGAAAGAGAGTCCGGGCAAAAGCTAAATAAGGAGAAGACTTCCCTCTTTTTTAGTAAGAACACGTCGAGGGAGGTTAAAGAAGTGGTAAAGGAGATGTTTGGGGCTGAGATAATCCATCAACACGAGAGGTACTTAGGGCTGCCTCCGTTGGTAGGAAAGGGCAAGAGGAAAGCCTTTAATCATATAAAGGATCAAGTGGGGCGGAAAATAGCAAGCTGGAAGGGTAGGTTACTGTCCACTGCAGGTCGGGAAATTTTGATAAAGGCAATGGCGCAAGCTACCCCGACATATATAATGAATTGTTTTATGCTACCCGACTCCCTTTGCAGCGAGCTAAATTCTCTGGTTCGTAACTTCTGGTGGGGCCAAAGGGATAAAGAAAAGAAGCTTGCTTGGATCGCGTGGGGGAAAATGTGCAAGCCAAAAGCTGATGGGGGGATGGGTTTCAAAGATTTGAAGGCTTTTAATCTGGCCTTGTTGGCGAAACAAGGGTGGCGGCTCTCCCAAAACCCGTGCTCCCTTGCTCATAGAGTTCTAAAGGCAAGGTACTTCCCAGGTAACAACTTCATGGAGGCGCAGCTTGGAAATATGCCGTCATACACTTGGAGGAGTTTGTTGGCAGCAAGAGAGATTCTGGAGAGGGGAATGCGGTGGAGCATAGGAAATGGGCAAAAGGTGCAGATTTGGGCTGATAGATGGCTGCCAACCCCTCACACTTTCAAGGTGATTAGTCCTAAACCTCAAGATTTTGAAGGTGAAATGGTGGAGTCTCTAATTAATCAGTATGGGGGGGCTGGGATAAAAATCTGGTGAGGAGTGTCTTTATCCCCCACGAAGCGGAAACTATCTTAAGCATTCCAATAAGCCTCTCTCTACCTGAGGACGCGGTGACATGGGCTTGGACTCCAAATGGAAGGTTCACGGTAAGCAGTGCCTATAAGGTGGCGTGTAGCTGGTTGTGTGAAAGAAGAAGCAAAGAGGAAGCTTGTGAGGTGTCGGATCCAGGAAAGGGCAGACAGTTCTGGAAATTCCTGTGGCAGTTGCACTGTCCTAGTAAGATAAAGCAATTTTTGTGGAGGGCGTGCAAGAATATTCTCCCTACGAACTACTGCCTAAAGCTGAGGAAAATTCCCATTGAGGAGACGTGTGGGGTATGTGGTATGGTAGAGTCATTTGGGCATGCTCTATGGGATTGTGAGGCGACGGGGGCTGTGTGGAGGGAGTCAAATATGCAACTGCCTAAACTCAAAAATGCACACCGTGACTTCATGGAGGTTGTGTGGAAGCTGAGGGAAGGGAGAAGGGAGATAAATTGGGAGTGCTTTGCTACTACGGCTTGGTGCATTTGGAAGAATAGAAACTCCTTAAAATTTGAAGGGCGGGGCAAGGCAGTAAAGGTGATTGTCAAGGAGGCGGAGCTGCTGGTGGAGGAATTCAGATCAGGGAATATAAGGGAAAAGCTCCCTGTGGTGTTGAGAACTCAAGCTTGGAGGCCGCCTAGGGAGGGGTGGTATAAAGCTAATGTGGATGGGGCGGTGTTTAAGGAGACTAACAGCTGTGGTATTGGAGTTGTGATTAGAAATGACCAAGGCCAAATTATGGGAGCTATGAGTAAGAAGCTGAATCTTCCCTTAGGAGCTATGGAAGTTGAAGCAAAAGCTTTTGAAGAAGGTATAATGCTAGCAGGGGACCTTGGTTTGAAGCAAATAATTCTGGAAGGAGATGCTCAGATTGTTACTAATGCTTTGCTGGGTAAGTGCTTGCCGCCAACCTCAACTCAAAGGCTTATTTCTGGTGCTAGTCGCTGGAAGCATTGGGTTCAGGAGTGGAAAGCCAGCTATGTCCGTAGAACAGGAAATTGGGCTGCTCATGTAATGGCTCAGAATGCCAAACTTATTACTGATTGTGTAGTGTGGGTAGAAGATACCCCACCAATGATTCAATGCCAAGTGCATAAAGATGTACTTTTGATGAACCAGTGTTCAAATTAATGAAAGCTATTTGTGTTGACTATCAAAAAAAAACATGTACATAATAAAGTAGCATAGATTGAGAAAAAGTCGGCCGTAGCTGCATGCCAATGTTACAAAGTTTAATTAGCACAAAGCTTTGAAAATGATAGCGCGCGGAACAATTTCATTTGACGTACTCACTTGTGGAGATTACTTTAGTCTATACAAGTTAGTTTCAGCTCTTACACTACCGTACACTTTAGTAAATTTTTTAATAAAACTTGTCGAAATAGTCAACTGTGAATGACGAATCATCACTTTTATATAAATTTATTATTTTTTATTATTATTCACCATCGATTAGATTAAAATTTCTTTATCACTTTCATATAAACTCATTATCTCTCTCTCTCTCTCTCTCTCTCTCTCTATATATATATATATATATATATATCTAAAAACTGAAGTATAGTATTTATTATTGTTATGCTTCTGTTGAGCCACATCAACGGCCACATCATCTATCTATTTCTCATTTCTCTCCATTACTTCCAACCATAACTTCTCTTTTACCTTTTCATCTCTCCGCTACTCTTAACCTTAATGTCACTCTTGATCTATCACTTCCTCTTCCTTTTATTTTGACTATTCTTATCCCTATTCTATTACTATAAATATTTTCTCACATGAAAAATGTTATTACTCTCTCTCTCTCTCTCTCTCTCTCTCTCTCTCTCTCATGTTTTATTTTTGTGTGAATTTTTTATTTTTTGTATCTCTACTTTAGATTGATGTATTTATGTGTTCTTTCGAATTTTACTTTGGGTTGCAATTTGGTTTTGTGTTTTTAAGTTATTATCTTTTTTATTTTCTATAATTATTAAATGTTCGAGCGCAGTCTTGTGCAACAATGGAATCCCAATATAGTCTTCTTAATGGAGACTAAGACTGGAGTTAAAAGAATGGAGAAAGTCAAAAAAAGAATAGGTCTTGCAAATGGCCTGATTGTTCCCAGTGAAGGCAAAACTGGAGGAATAGCTCTTTTGTGGGTCAGAGGCTTAGATGTAGAGATTAAAAGCTATACCCGAAGTCATATTGATGCTATAGTGACTAATCTGGTGTCAGGGTTCAAATGGAGAATCACTGGGTTTTATGGGAATCCAGATACTAACCAAAGGAGAGAGTCTTGGAACCTTCTCCATTTCCTCAACACTCAATACCAACTTCCATGGGTTTGTCTAGGGGATTTCAATGAAATTTTGAAGGCATCAGAAAAATAGGGTGGTCTTGAGCGACCCCAACATCAGATGGAGGGGTTTAGACAAGTAGTGCATGCTTGTGGCTTTCAAGATATGGGTTTTGAAGGGCCGAAATTCACTTGGAGCAATCGAAGGTCAAAGGAAGAAAGGATAAGATTAAGATTGGATAGGGTGTTGGCTACAACTAAGTGGAAAGAGAAATACCGAGATGCTAAAGTTCTTCATGTGGTGGAATCTACATCCAATCACTATGCTATTATTCTAACAAACCAGCAGGTAAGGTGCAAACAAAAAACAAGACGATTCCACTTTGAAGCAACTTGGGTTAGGCATGAGAAATGTAGAGAAATCATCCAGGATTCTTGGAAGGATCAAGCAGGCTTGCAATCATCAAGTGAGCTGGTTAGAGGACTGAAGATTTGCGCAGAAGGTTTAAAAATATGGAGTCAGCATGATTTAGGCCATGTCTCAAAGAAGATCCAAGAAAAAAGGAAGATTCTTCAAGATGTGGTCCAAGCTGACAGAGATGGTAGTAGAGGTGATGAGATAGATATGCTATGTAAAGAAATAAATGAATTGTTGGATGACGAGGAGATGAGATGGAATCAAAGATCAAGGGTTCAGTGGCTGAAATTGGGAGATAGGAATACCCAATATTTTCACTATAGAGCATCGCAACGGCAGAAAAAGAATGAAATCAAGGGCCTTTTGGACAAAAATGGAAGATGGTGCGAAGACTTTGAAGACATTGCAGAGATTGCAATTGACTACTTCACTGAACTGTTTCAAACATCCCACCCAACTAGAGTAATGGAGGTTACTCGGACAGTACCAAGAGTGGTCTCTACGAAAATGAACGAGCGGCTAACAAAAGAATTCTAGAAGGAAGAAGTCTTTCAAGCCATCCGCCAAATGCACCTAACAAAAGCTCTCGGCCCAGATGGTATGTCCGCTATTTTTTATCAAAAATATTGGGATATAATTAGGGAAGATGTTACAAATACAATGTTAAATATTCTCAACTCAAATTCCTCCCCAGCAAAACTAAATCAAACAAACATTGCCTTCATCCCCAAAACAAATAACCCAACCAAAATGTGTGAGTTTCGGCCTATAAGCCTTTGTAATGTATCATACAAAATCATCTCAAAAGTCCTCGCAAATAGGCTTAAACCTATTCTTAATGCTATCATCTCAGAAAATCAAAGTGTTTTTGTCCCAGGCCGGCTTATAACTGATAATATCCTTGTTGCTTTTGAAATTATGCATTATCTGAAGAATAAAAGAGAGGGGAAAGATAAATACGTGGCAGTAAAATTGGATTTGAGTAAGGCATATGATAAAGTGGAGTGGGGTTTCCTTTGTAATATCATGACTACTATGGGATTTAATGATAAATGGATTAGTCTAATGATGAACTGTATTTCCACTGTCTCTTACTCAATCCTCATAAATGAGGTCTCCCAAGGCTGCATTTTCCCTTCAAGGGGACTTCGCCAAGGGGACCCTTTATCTCCTTATCTATTTCTTTTATGTGCAAAAGAGCTCACAGGGCTGATAGGAGAGGCAGTCAGGAATAAAAAACTTTATGGCATTTCTATTAGTAGGGGCTGCCCAACAATTACTCACCTTCTCTTTGCCAACGATAGTGTCATATACTGCAAAGCAAATGGCCAAGAGAGCAGGGAACTCCAAAATATCCTTCAAAAATATGAGAATGCAGCGGGCTAGAAAATAAATACGGACAAGTCCTCCATGTATTTTAGCCAGAACACAGATGAAGAAGCAAAAGCTGAAGTCTTCGATTCTCTTAACTCTATGCAGGATTCCCAACCAAAGAAATATTTGGGCCTCCCATCATTAATTGGAAGGTCAAAGAAGCAAGTTTTCAATGAAATAAAGGAAAGGGTTGGAAAGAAGTTATCAGGGTGGAAGGAAAAACTCTTGTCGATAGGTGGTAGGGAAGTCCTGATTAAGGTTGTTGCCCAAGCTGTGCCTACTTATACAATGGGGTGTTTCTTACTCCCAAAAGGCCTTTGTGAGGATCTTGAGAGAATGATGAGGAATTTTTGGTGGGGACAAAGGCATCACGAATCAAAGATTGCTTGGGTGAGTTGGTCAAAAATGTGCAAATCAAAATTTGAAGAAGGAATGGGTTTTCGAGACCTTCAAGCATTTAATTTGGCCATGCTAGCAAAGCAGGGATGGGGGATGATGTCTCACCCTTCATCATTGATGGCTCGACTATACAAGGCAAGATACTTCCCAAACAATGATGTTTTAAGTGCTAACTTGGGGAGTAACCCATCATTTGCTTGGAGAAGCATCCACCAAAGTCTGGAAGTTCTAAAACAAGGCACAAATGGAGGGTAGGCAATGGAAAAACTATTCACATTTGGGATGACAAATGGCTACCAACCCCCTCAACCTACAAGGTAATATCCCCTCAAACAGATTTTGGTGATTTCCCCATGGTCTCAGCCCTTATTGACCAAGACACAAGAAGATGGAGGAGAGATAGGCTGGAAAGGATTTTCCTTGCATTTGAGGTTGAAACAGTCCTTAGTATCCCAATCAGCTACCATCTACCTAATGACCAACTAATATGGGTGGGTAATAAAAAAGGAATATTTTCATTGAAAAGTGCTTACTATGTGGCTAGGAAAGTGCTTGAAGTAAGTGAACAAGGGGAGTCCTCATCAGGTGACATGCGAGCTCCCTTATGGAAGAAAATGTGGCACTTGAACATCCCAGCAAAGGTGAGAATTTTATCCTGGAGACTTTGCATGAATGCAATCCCCACTATGCTTAACCTGAGCAAAAGAGGAGTCCCAGTAGATCCTCTCTGCCCACTGTGTAGCAAGGAGGCAAAATTTGTGGAGCATGCAATTCTTAAATGTGAAATAGCCAAAAAAGTTTGGGAAAATTGGATTGACTACCCCATCAGTCTCTTGGAAGGTAGGCGAGACTTCTCAGATATTGCTTTAGACATGCTGAGACAAGGGACCCAAAGGGACCTAGAAAAATTTTTTGGGGTGGCTTGGATGATCTAGTATAACATAAACCAAATGGTGCATGATACAAATAGTTCACCAGGAAATATTATCTGGGTAAATGCCATGCGAATGGTGAAAGATTATAGGGAGCCAGATGGTACTCAAGCGAGGTCCCTGGAGCCAAAAGGAAGCAGCCTTGAACAACTCCAGGATGACTATTTTCTCATCAATGTGGATGGAGCTATTCCCATTGGTTATGGCCACTCAGGTATAGGCATCCTTATTCGGGACAAGGACTTGAAGTTCATAGCTATCATGTGCAAGCCCCTCTCAGGAAGGTTTGGAGTTGAAGAAACTGAAGCTATTGCAATGGAACAAGGTTTAGTGCTGGCAAAAGAGCTTGGGCTGGAGCGAGTTCTTATAGTTGGAGACTCTCTTCAAACAATCCAAGCAATTGAGAAAGAAGAAGTCAGAGGTGTAGTTGGTCATATAGTAGTTGGAATTGTGCAGGAAATGAGAAGTTTTGCTGATATGAAAGTGAAGCACATTGGAAGGACGGATAACAAAATAGCCCATGAATTAGTCCAGCAAGCAAAAAGAGTGAAGGATGCCATGTGCTGGTTAGGAAGAGAACCAGACATAATTGTAGATTTGCTTAGACATGAGGGAGTGTTGCTATAGGGTCTTGTTTGTGGTCTATTTTGTTGTTGGTTTGTTTTCCTTTGTGTCCTATTTCTATTTGCTGCTTTGACTGGCTATATTGTTCTTTCTGTTTTAATGAAATTTCAGTCATCTTTCAAAAAAGGAGGAATAGTGTACTACTCAACTCAGAAGCAACAAAACATCTTCAATTTCAACAAAAAGACAGAGTTGTTAGAGTTAGAGTTAAAGAGAGCTAAACATTATTCACAGTTGAGTTCAAAACTCAAAAATATATATATATATATAAATATATATATATATATATATAAATATAGTTTACAAGAATATAATGTTATTCTATTATATATCATGGTTTGGATAATTTGGTATTTGACTTATGACTATATTTTTTATTTGATGCCATTACTTTTTTCTTTCTATTTCTCTCCTTAAAAAGGTTATTGCTCTCTCTCTCTCTCTCTCTCTCTCTCTCTCTCTCTCTCTCTCTCTCTCTCTCTCTCTATATATATATATATATATATATATTCTTTTTTGCAACTTTACTTTAAGTTGATGACTCATTGTATATTTTATATAATACTATTTTGGGTTAATACGATTTGGTAGTGTGTTTGATTTTTTAAGTTTTCTATCACAAATCTTCTCTCTCCCTCTTTTAGCTTTTGTTTGATTTTTTTTTTTTTTTTTGACATAATAATTAGTTATTTTGGAAGTGAGATTTTGAATTTATATCAAAATACAATGTTGGCTATGTATTTGAATGTGTCTATCAACTATTAAAATCAAACCACCCAAGATGAATATATATAGACAATATTTTTATTTTTATTTTTCATTGATTTATTATTTAGTTAACATCAACATTAAAGTAAATGAATATGTAAAATTAAATCTACCTAAGATGAATTTGTAAAGCCAATATATTTATATATTTAATATTTTCAAAAAATTAAAAGTAAAAAATAAATACCAAAAAGAATAATGTTATGGCCAATGATGTGACAAATGAGAAGACTCAGTAGGAGCATAGTAACAAAAATGTGATATGAATATCCTATTAAAGGCAATAAAATCTTAATAAATAGAAGTGTATATAATAATAAAAAAATTGTAGATTATGTTCTCTTTATTTTATATAGATTATTTTCTTTCATTTCGATAGGTGAAGTGTTCGATTTTAGACTTAAAGTCTACTTTTTTCCTACATATTATTTTAAATATTAAATTTATAATATGGTATAGTCACTTAGGAATGTCTAAGAAATATGCAGTTCCAATTTCATGTATCTATATTAGTAAACAAAACTCAATCAATAGTTTGAAGCTACTCCTATGATAAGAAAAATTTTAAATATAATGATCTCTTTTTAAGAGAATGAAAATTTTGAGTAATATATTTGAAACTCAAATAGTTTAGTTGTACAGGAAAAGCAAATTAAGAAAATATAACGCACGATAACATAATTTATCAATATATGGACTGCCTAAAAGATGAATAAAATGATAAAATGATAAGAAATAAATCTAAATAATAAAATGATAATATATTTTTTGGGATAAATAAATGAAAAATAATTATAGAAATTGTTTAAGTTTTTGGAAGAAAAAATTATTTTCCACAAAATTTAAAGAATAAATTATATATTATATCATAACTAAAATATAATTATCTATTTTCACGCATCGCATGAGCCTGCGATTAGTTATTCTTATTTTAGACAATGAATATGCACTTAATTTTGTTGAATTTTCTTCTTCAATTCATGCATATATAATGCAATACTACTAGGATGTAGGAGACTGTTATTTACCATTTAATTAATAAGAGATTTAAAGTAGTATACTGTTTATCTATCCTACTTATACTCTTATCAAAGCATGCTTAATTACTTGTTAATTTATGATAGGATATGAATGTCTTAATGTTGTTACAATCTTATTCTTAAATGAATTACTATATTATATAAATAAATAAATGCCACTTCAAGTTTTGACAAAAAATAAATTTATTTCTATAAAGCAATTAATAAATGCCACATACATTAAGTTATGAGAGATGCTACGTCTACAACATTTTTACAACAAATCACAGATAGTTAGTTGTTATTGGTTCAAATTTGAAACTAACACTGAAATTACTTTTTTGCCCTAACAATAACAACTAGTAACAACCTGTCACTTAGGATTTGTTGTAAAAATATTGTAGACATATCATTTCTCTTAAATTATATGCCAAAATTATAATGCAAGACTTTGTTTTTATTCCATAATAAAAAATATTTTTATCTTTTGAATAATATATACAAGTGCAGTAAACAATACTGCATTTTAAATTTTCAATTATAGTGTATTGTACTTTTTAAGTTCAATTTTTGTAACAAGTGTGCCTCGTAGAAAAGCTGCTCACATGCCCTAGCATTTGCTGCTCGAATGCTAGGGCATGTGACTAGTTACTCAAGTGGTAATTGACTAGACATTAGGGTAGAATATGATTTTAATTTGATTGATACAAGGTCTCAATTCTCTCTCTCTCTCTCTCTCTCTCTCTCTCTCTCTCTCTCTCTCTCTCTCTCTCTCTCTATAGTTTTTCATTAATACCCAACAAAGTGGTTTAGTTTTTTACTGAAGTCAATGGATTTTATGGATCTTTCAAATTTTATGGCTTGTAAACATTTAACATGATCTGAGTTTTAACTTTATCCTCCTCTCCACATCACAGCCTCATCTCCAAACCTCTCTCTATAAATAGTCATAGTATTGACTTCCCTCTCATTCCCACATAGGCAACATGGCCATCTCTTCTGCTTGGCTATTCTTCTTCTTATGTTCTCTCTTTCTCAGCCATGGTGTTCTTGAGCTTGAAGCTTCACACCATTTTGACCCAAACCTTCAAGTTTCTTCAACTACTCCTCCTGAATATCAACCACATAGAACTTCTTATCACTTCCAACCCCCCAAAAATTGGATCAATGGTATTAATTTCTTTCACCAACTTTCTGTCTCTTTTTCTTATCTTCCTCTCATTTTTTATACTTTCATATTTCTTATTATAACTTTTTTTTCATTCTTTGTTTTTTCCCTTTTAATGTGTTCTGATGGTGAAATGGACAAATGGGTGTTTTTGGATATGCAGATCCTAATGGTTAGTTCTTCTCTCTGACTTGGTTTCCTCCTACTTTTAATCCCATTTCAAATAAAAATAAAAATTTGTCACTCTAGTTTAGAAACGAATAAAGATGGCCTCTTCATAAATACTGAAGAACCAATCTAAAATAAACATGAATGTAACCATGCAAAATAAAATAAAATAAAATACAACAATACTAGTGAGTGTTTGCATGAATAGTTTTGTAGTATAATTATTCTGGAAAATGCTTTGAGGGCGCCTCCTTCGTTTTATTATATACTTTGGGAAAAAAAAAAGGATATATATCATTTCATATGATTAATTAATGTCTATGACTCTATATACAGGACCAATGGTTTATAAGGGAATTTACCACTTGATGTACCAATACAACCCCGAAGGTACAGCTTGGGGCAACATTGTCTGGGCTCACTCAACATCAACGGATTTAGTGAACTGGACCCCACATGATCCAATCATCTACCCATCTCAGCCGTCTGATATCAACGGTTGCTGGTCGGGTTCCACCACAATCATGCCCAGCGGCACACCAGTGATTCTCTACACAGGAATCAACCCCAAGCAGGAACAAGTCCAAAATTTGGCCATGCCCAAAAACCTTTCTGACCCATACCTTACAGAATGGGTTAAGTCACCAAAGAATCCAGTAATGTCACCTTCTCCAGAGAACCATATCAATGCAAGCTCATTCAGGGACCCAAGCACTGCTTGGTTAGGCCCTGATGGGACTTGGAGAGTGGTGATTGGAAGCAAAACGGACCGTAGGGGATTAGCAATTTTATATAGTAGCAAAGATTTCGTTACTTGGATTTTATCCCAGCACCCACTTCATTCAGTTGAAGGCAATGGAATGTGGGAGTGTCCTGATTTTTTCCCAGTTTCGATTGATTCCAATCGTGGTGTTGACACATCAACTCTCGGTCCTAAAGTTAAACATGTGCTCAAGGTGAGCTTGGATGATACTAAATATGAATACTACACCATTGGAACTTATGACCTTGACAAGGATATCTATGTTCCGAATATTGGATCCGTGGAAAGTGATTTGGGCTTGAGGTATGATTATGGGAAATTTTATGCTTCAAAAACTTTCTTTGATAGTTTAAAAAATAGAAGAATCTTGTGGGGATGGCTAAACGAGTCTTCGATTCCTGACGATGATAGAAAGAAGGGATGGGCTGGAGTTCAGGTAATTACTTGTGTACTATTGCTTTAATAAATTTATAGTAAAAGTCTAAGCCTACCAACTTTTACAAGATTATTTGATCCTTAAAAATAGAAATAAAAAACTTTTACAAGATTATGTTATGTAAGGCTGTCTGGGATGGGTTTGTGCCCATCTTAAAACTGACCTGACCACTTCGGGTCTACAAAATCTAGACCAATCGCCAACCCATAACATGATTCTGATGTATAAGCTGGTCGAGTCGTTTGGAATAAGATTTTGAAGAGAAGCTCTGTCAACTGGCCCACCAGTCTCGGTTGCTAGAGGTTGAGATCCACTGCCGACTGTCACCGGTGTCGGGTCGTCTGGTATTTGAGTATGAATCGGACGGTTGCATCGAGTGGACAACCCTAATGTTATGGTTAATGGCATTATGGCACAATAGAATTTGTTTGATTTAAGGTCTTTTGGGGGCACATTTTGCAGGCAATTCCAAGGACTCTTTGGCTGGATAAATCCGGAAAACAATTAGTGCAATGGCCCATAACAGAAATTGAAATGCTGCGGGGACAACAAGTCAACCTACCTCAGCAAGTGCTTAAAGGAGGATTAGCTCTTGAAGTTTCTGGTGTCACAGCAGCACAGGTATTTTATTTTTTGGGTAAATTATATTTTCTCTATGGGGCCAGTTTGATTTCGTTCCATTAAATATATGGTTAGTTCAATTTTGATCTCTTAAATATGGAGCTGGTTCAATTTTAGTCCCTTAAATGTACATTTTCTCTGATTATATTCCTAAAAAATGAGTGTCTCAACATCCCGTTAATCCAATAAATAGAAAAATAGATGAAGGCACCAAATTAATTTCTTTTAAAAAAATATTTCAAAGAACAAATCTCCATTTTTAAATTTAAGGTACCAAAGTCAGAGTTATACTAATAGATTTCAGGCACAAAAAGTCAGTGCAAGTCACTTGTAACTTACAAAGCATATTGCTTATTAGTTATTACTTTTCCTATCTATTATTCCTTTTGTTTTCTGTTCTATCTTTTACAGGCAGATGTTGTGATTTCATTCAAAGCAAGTGACTTAGAGAAAGCAGAAGTGCTAGACCCAAGTTGGACCAATCCACAAGTACTTTGTAAACAAAAAAGTGCATCAGTAAAAGGGAGTCTTGGACCATTCGGGCTGCTAGTTTTGGCTTCAAAGGGCTTGCAAGAATTCACTGCAGTGTTCTATAGAATATTCAAAGGTCAAAACAAATATGTGGTGCTTATGTGCAGTGACCAAAGCAGGTGTCCCTCAAAGCTCTATCTTTTTTAAGCCATCATAATCTTTCCAAACTTCAAAGATTTGAACTCACAATTCTCTGGTTGACAGGTCCTCCTTAAATGATAGTACTGATAAAGCCAATTATGGGGCTTTTCTGGATGTGGACCCCGTTCATGAGGAACTGTCACTTAGAAGCTTGGTAAGTTGCTATGAAATTTATAAATTATGTTTAGTTTTCTATATGTTTAAGTGAAAGTCAACCTATCTGAACGATCATTTCCCCCATACATTGCATTTCTGGGAAGCAGAACTGCACCATGTGTAAAAAGTCTAGCCCACCAAAGTTTTTATCAAACACTTCAAGATCTGGTCATTTTCCTAAAATTCTTGCCCACCAAAGCTCATTCACAAATTGCAGCCACAGTGCCTTTGTTTTTTTCCTGTATATATATTTTTGAATCGGTCTCAAATTATTATTCATTACGTTTTTCTATAAATGTATAAATAAAACCATATTCATTAGAACCTCGTAAATCAATTGATACTTTTAATATTTTAAATAAAGAGTAGTGTCTATTACACACAATGCTTATTACACACAACATACATATATTCTAGTTCAAAAAATAAATTTTGTACGCTTTATATGCAACAATATGTGTAAACTAACAATTACCCTTCCTCTCTCAAATATTAAATCCGTTTTGAGACGTCTATATATGTGATTTCTGTCCCTCTTCCATGCAACTGACCAAAAAAAAAAAAAAAAAAAAAAAAAAAAAAGGTCTTATAGATTTTGACCACCAAACATGGATGAAGCCTGTTTGATAAAGGAGTCACTAGCCCCACACCCCACAATTGTTAACCTGCATGAGCAATATTCTTGCAGTTTCAAACCGATAAGGCAATAATGGCATTCATACGTACTATACCAACTTTATAGTTTCCTAAGTCCTTATATGACCTATGCTGATTCTTCCTTTTACCGATTTCATCATTGTCTTTTTGACTCAATGCATTTGATGTTTATCCTTTAACACAGATTGATCATTCAATTGTGGAGAGTTTTGGTGGAGGAGGAAAATCTGTTATCGCAGCTAGAGTTTACCCTACATTGGCAATTGATGGACAAGCCCAATTGCAGGTCTTCAATAATGGAACTGAGAATGTTCAAATCACAAGTATGAGTGCTTGGAGCATGAAGAAAGCCCTAATCAATTAAAAGTTGACACTGAAATTGGGAGTGTGATTTCTGTATCACCCACAATATTATTTGAAAGCAATAATTACTTAATCAAATATGGCTACATGCATCACTCTTAATATTTTATCACTTTTGTGGGGGTCAAAAACAATGAGACCAAAATAAAAGGTCCAATGCTCTTAATCGTCATAACTAATTTATACATGAAAGGTCCAATGCTCTTAATCATCGTAACTAATTTATACAAAACTGGAGGGTAAACCACAATGTGAAGACTAAATAGATAAAATCTGAAATTGAAATGAACTCTTTTCGTATTAATTAAGCTAAATAGACTTTTGCTGAGGTATACAACAGTTTACAAATTTAGAGTACTCTCAAAGCTAAAAATTCCTATCTTTCCTCTCCATACTAGATGTCAGAGAGTTGAATATTTGTCCCATTAGACATTTCCTACCTTCCTTTTCATTATGAGAGCATTCTCATCAGCTCTCTAAAAAAAAATGCCATTTTAACACACCAAAAACCCACTTTATCATTTTAACACATCATTTTACAACATACCATTTATCAGATGTTCTATTCTTCAATTCTATACATTAAAATAATATTTACTACACATTAAAATAATATATTACCTCCTCCTCCCTATCCCTATCACTACTATCATCATCATCATCATCATCACCAACGGTCACCACCAGCACAAACACCGACGGCCACCACCGGCGCCTTAAAAAAAATAAAAAATAAAAACACAAACACAAACAAAGAGATCGGCACAAACCCAAACCCACCATTGGTACAAGCCCACATCCACCACCGGCACAAATACACATCCGCCAACGCCGCCTCAACCAAAAAAAAAAAACCAGAGAGATCACAAACCCAAACCCACCACCAGCACAAACCCACATCCACCACCAGCACAAACCCACATCCGCCAACGCCGCCTCAAAAAAAAAAACAAAACAAAACCAGAGATCGGCACAAAACCAAACCCACCACCGGCACAAATTCACATCCATCACCGGCAGAAACCTTAAACAAACCACATCCCAAATCCACCAAATTAATTATAAAATTAATTACAATTTACACTTAAATCATAAATTGAATCGGCACAAACCCTTTTTTTTTCTTCCTTCAGTGTTTGTTACCTTTCAAGAGCGACAAACTGTCTCCGTCGCCGTCGCTGATGGAAGTGGGTCAGTGACCAGTGGCGAGCCTGGGCGATCTCTATCTCTCGGCGTGGTGAGATCGGCGTGGCGAGACGGCTTGGCGAGACGTCTTGGCGAGATGGCGTGGCGAGACGGCGCGGCGAGACAACGAGGCGAGAATGCCAGACAGAGAGAGAGAGAGAGAGCGATGGGTTGCAGATGGAGTGACCGAGAGAGACAAATGAGGGAGGAGGAAGAAAAAACGAACTAAATATAGGTAAACAGTGTATAGCATTTTGTTCCGTACCGTCTCATATTTGAGACGGTACTGTAGACATGTTCTAAATTTTTTGAGATACAGAATGGCTTATGAGAGCTTATTTTTGTGTTTGGTGTGTTAAATGTGCCAAATATTTAGCATTTGGCACATTTAACACACCTGATGGGAGTGCTCTGAAAGAAGACTTTTGAGGTGAATATAATGTTCAGGCTGCTCATTCATCATTTAATGTAACTGGCATCAGGTAGGAACACTTAATTAACGCAGAAGTGACTATCACTTTGGGCTGTGTACCACCTTTTCAGGATCCTCAGCACTTCTTCTGGGTAATGCCTTCCTCCTCGGCCGTACCGATCACTGACAATCCTCAGCTTACTTTAGCAGGAAGATCCAAGTTTAGCCTTTTGCCCTTATGTCCTCTGGACTCCCTTCATGGGATCTGGTACTGGCCCAGATCCTCAAATCGTTGCTCTAATCTAGCTTCTTCAGCCTAAGGTTTATACGAGGGAATCACCCCCCTACACCTTTATATAATCGAGCATCTCATCTTACTTTTCATTTATTACGTTCATATTTTAATTCATAATGTTAAAGACATCAGTACAAGTTCAATTCTACATGTACCTTGCACAACTTGTATTAATATAGTACAATATGCCTAAATGAAACTACACCCTAGAGTCAGTTGATTAGTGTTAATCTCTCTATAAAACACCCCTTGTTGGGATTCATAAAGAAAAGAAAAAGAAATTACAACTCAAAATTAATATAATACATACCCAAGGAACCCGACCATGTCAGATCCGAATGGTCACAGGCAAATTTAAACGGTGTATCGTGTAGACCTTGAGTTAAAAGGCTTTAAAAATTATACATTTTGGGCCGGATTTCAGGTGAGACAAAATCTCACCCATTTAACTCAATTTTTCTAAAACATGGTTATTTAATTTATATCTTCCAAACATCATGCTTAGGGTTGTCCACGGGTCGAGTTTGTGCCCAACTCGGACTTGACCTGAATGCAGCAGGTGGGGAAAATTTTAACCCACAACCAACCCGAATAGAGTTTCAAATCTGCTAGTTCAAGTCATATCGGTTTCAGGTTCATATCAATCGGTTTTGGGTTTGCTACAGTGGAGCGAAATCTAGCTAGATTTTGGCCGAAATATTGCTAGATCTCGTTAGATCTGGCTAGATCTAACGAATTTTGACCGATATTTCCTCTGAATCTATAAAGATCAGGCCGAGATCTTGATGGATTTGTCGAGATCTAACCGAAATCTCCCTATATCGTCAGACTAAGAGTTTGGGCTTACCGATTTTTGGCCGAAACTCGTGATTTCCGACAAGGGAAGAACAACTCATTAAGCGAGTTGGGTACGTCGGTTTCTCAGACAGCCGAGCTGCAACTCAAATCGACAGTCTCGGGTCCTAGCGCCAAAGACCCACATCCAACTGAAACAAAGCTTTGATCGGGCGATTTTCAGGTGAAGAGCTTCGGGTCTAGGCGAGTCGTGGATAGCCCTAATCATGCTTTGCTTCCTATATCAACCCATTGTAGATCGTCTTACTATCAACTTAACATGCTAATTTTACCCTAATCAAGTTTTATAAACTCTTTTCACTTTTTCCTTTGCTCTCACACAGTTACTTATTCAAATTCTAAATCCATCTCTCTCGAAAATCCCTTTATCAATTTCTGGTTTTTTTTCTTCTTGCTAAGGAAATTGCCAGCTTAATTTCAATATTGAAAAGAAAAGGAAAAATAACCATCTCTATTTGATTGCTCGCCAGTAAGTGACCCACAAACAAAGTCACCTAACTCATCAATCAACATTAGTCGGTTGGGCTTTTCCTTCACCCAATAAGATTGGGTTAAAGTTATACCTGGTATAACTTTAAACAATGTTACACTATTTAATATTTTTTTAATGACGTAAATGCACTTTTGGTCTCTACATTTTGACCATATTTCTATTTTGGTCCCTATATTTTTATTTTACCATTTTTAGTCCCTATTTTGAAAAACGCCATCCATTTCAGTCCCTACCGTCAGTTTCCTAACGAAAAAATCCTACGTGGCTAATGGTGTGCATTGCTGGCACAATAAATGTTGACGTGGCTATTAAAATAATATTTTAAAAAACTTATTTAGCATTTCAAAATGTCATGTCAATAATTTTACATTAAAAAAAAAAAAAAGCCTCATCAGATAAAACCATAAAAAAAAAAAAAAAAAAAAAAAAAAAAAAAATCTAACCTTCTTATTTTTTTAAAAAAAATAAAAGAAAAAAAATTTTTTTTTTTTTTGGGGAAGAACATGAAGAACCCAGAACATGTGTTCTTCTGTTCTTCATTTTCTCCCCAGCAAACCTTGCCTAGAAAATTAAAAAATCAATATTTTTTTTTCTCTTTTCTTGTATTTCCTTAGCAACAAAATCCATAAAATCACTCAAATTAGATTTACAAACATAAAGACATACAAAACACAAAGAAATTCAACAATTACTCAGTCGATTCTTTCACATCTCATTACAAACACAGACCTTCAAAGATTCAAAACACCTTCTACAAACCCAAAGTACTGACACACCTTCATCCAAATTTATAGACCCAAGCAAACCCAAATGAAAACTAGCAAAAACCCAATCTAACCGTCTAGATTGAAGATGGAGAAAGGGGATAGATTTGACTTCTAAGTATGTTCAGATCAAGGAGAGAGAACTAGGCATGATTGTGGTTGGCCATGGAGGCTCGGGTTGGAGGAGAGATGGCCATGGAGGCGCTGTCACTGGTTTTGTGTTGCGCCACAACTAGCCATACCACCACCAATAACCGATCCCAGCATCTTTCTCTAACCCCGATCTAGCCGATCTCAACCTCTACCTATCTAACCCAGATCAAACCCATCGCGCCTGACTTCACAAACCTCACCACCAGCGGCTTCATCATTTCGACGATGGATTTAAAGAAAGAGATTGCCTTTAGTCAGAGAGAGAGAGCTTGAGAGATTCCAATTGTTCTTGGAGATTTTTGGGGAGAGAGAATTTGGAAAAAATGAGTTGGGTCAAATAGATTATTGATTGGAAACTTTTTTTTTTTTTTATGTCATTGTTGACTGGAAATATGAGATTGAGTTTTAATGTTTTGGTTGGTTATTTTTTCAATTTTAATTTAAATTAATAAATTATAAGTTTTTTGTTTTTGGCTTTTTTTTATTTAAATTGCTTACTAGGCATTTTTGAATGCAAAATAAGTTTTTTTAAATATTATTTTAATGGTCACGTTAGCATTTATGGTGTCAGCAGTGCACACCGTTAGCCACGTAGGATATTTCTGTTAGGGAACTGATAGTAGAGACTGAAATGGATGGCGTTTTTCAAAATAGAGACTAAAAGTGGTAAAATAAAAATGTAAGGACCAAAATAAAAATAGGATTAAAATGTAGGGACCAAAAGTGTATTTACGCCTTTTTTCCCTTCTTTCGTCCATCCATGAGGCTGTAAAAAGAAAGAAAGGGGCGGCTATCTAGCGGGAGTCATTTTGGTTGTATGCCACGAGGTCCCTATGGACAAGGGGACAAGTGAATCATCGATTTTGGGCGCAGATAGCCCTCTACCATCCATCCCATTGCATTCCATCGTCTCGTATTGTACTGTACCATATCAGACCAGATACATCTATTGAGTGAGAGAAAGGGAGAAAACTCTAATTATATATTCTTCATTTTTATATTGATAGGGATCCCCATTCATTCCTAGATTCCCGTCACTACGGATTGATTGTCCCTACCTACATAAATGCACTTTTTGTCCCTACGTTTTGGAGTCATTTCTATTTTGGTCCCTACATTTTATTTTTACCACTTTTAGTCCCTAAACCAATTAACGCCTAACATTTAGGTCCTTTCCGTCACTCAACTAACGGCAAAAGCTAACGTGGCAAACGGAACACCCTGTTGGCTTACGTGACGCTGATATGGCAATTAAAATATTATTAAAATTTAAAAAAAAAAAACCTTAAATCTAATTTAATTTTAAAAAAATATATTACTTATCATTATTAATTTTCATAAGAACATTAAAACTTGTTCTTCCCAATCAAACCCAGCAACAAGAACTGAAACCGGATTACAAGAACACAAACCTAGCAACAAGAACTCAAACCCAGATTACAAGAACACAAACCTAGCAACCAATAACTCAAACCCAGATTACAATAACACAAACGAAAAAAGAAAAAAAAAACAGAGATCAAACACAAACACAGGCCCTAATCACAACAACACAAATGAAAAAAGAAAAAGAAAAAAAGGAAACAGAGATCAAAAATTTTCTTGATGTTCTTCAACTTGTTCCTCATTTAACAGCTTGTTCTTCCCAAATCAAACCCAGAATCCAAGAACTCAAACCCATCACAAGAACACCAAAGAAAAGAAAAAACAAATTATCATCTCTCACTCTTTCATTGATGAACCCGAGTTCTCCCATTCATTCCCAACAAGAACAACTCTCTCGGTCTCAAGACCCAAACAACATGACCACTCAAAATCAAGATCAACTCTCAAGGTCTCAAGACCCAAGACGAACCCCAGCAAAACCCAGCAAGACCCAAACAGAATGACCGATCTGAAGAAGAGCGCCGCCGCTTCGGTGGTGGAGGTGGACTCGCTAGGATCTGAAAAAGAGCGCCGCCGCAAGATCCATCCCTGTCCACCAAAACCCCAAGCCGCCACTCCAAAATCACCCTAAGCCGCCATCCTTATCTTCTTTGCCTTTGCCCACTACCGTTCACCAATGCCGCCACCCTAGGTAGTAGCTCCCAGACCCACACCTCCCTCGCTAATTCTCTCGCCTTCGCCCACTCTCTCTTTTCTGTCTAATCTGAAGGGCCAGTAAGAGAGGAAAAGAAAGCCCACTCTCTCTCTTCACGATCTAATATGAAGGGTCAATAAGAGAGGTAAAGAGAGAGGGTGAGTTAAAGAGAGAGTCTGAACTTAAACCAGTTTGGAGAGAAAGGGCTTGAGACAATTTTGATCTATATTGCCAGTGAGTTGGGATTTTGATCTAGGTTTGTGGGGTTTCAAAAATTTTTTTTTTTTTTTTTAATCCTGTGTCTAAAAACTGGTATATTTAATTTTGTGAAAAGAGAGAAGAAGGAATTAACAGAGTCGCAAAGTGGGAAGAAGAAGAAAAAAAGAAAAGAAAAAAAAAACTAGGCACAAACAAAATAGATCTAAGTTCCACCATTTTTTTTTTTTAATTATGTTTTTTTGTTTTTTATAATTTTTAAAATTTATCAATTTATTTTTTAAGGTTAGATGCTTATGTGGAAGCTAACGTGGATGCTGATGTAGCATTTTTAATATTATTTTAATGGACACGTCAGCATTTACTGTGTCAATAGGTTGTTCCGTTTGCCACGTCAGCTTTTGCCGTTAGTTGAGTGACGGAAATGACCTAAATGTCAGGCGTTAATAGGTTTAGGGACTAAAAGTGGTAAAAATAAAATGTAAGGACCAAAATAGAAATGACTCCAAAACGTAGGGACTAAAAATGCATTTATGCCTACAAAATTTCAAGGTAATCGAAAATTAATAGTTATGGAATCAATCAATTGTTTAAATTTAAGTTTTTGTAGTTTAAAAAAATGCATAAAAGTTGAGTTTATAGATTGAATAGTAAATAAAATCCAATTGACAAGAAAATTCGTATGAATATTAAAAATATATAGAACATTTAATGTAATGGTGGAATGTTTAAAATATGAATTCAATAACTAGTTATTGGATGATATAACATTGCTTAAAAGTTAGATTAGGTGTAACTTTAAGCAATATTGCATCACCTAATAACTTGTTATAGAATTCATATTTGAAATTTTCATCGTTGAATTACATATTTTATATGTTCTTAACATTCATACCAATTTTCATGTTAATTGGATTTTATTTACTATTCAATCCATAAACTCGACTTTTATGCATTATTTTAAACTACAAAAACTTAAATTTAAACAATTAATTGATGACATAACCATTAATATTTAATCATCTTGAAGTTTTGCATGCATGAAAAATGTACAAAGATAATATAATCCAATGAATGATTTGCATATTGGATGTGTATATATATATATATATATATATATATATATAATTAAATTAACATTGTTCCTTATAAACATGGCAAAACGGGTCAGAATTTTCTGACCTGACCCGACCCGACCCGAAAAATATCTGACCCGAACCCGATTTTTTTGACCCGAAGCAAAAACGAGTTGACCCGTGACCTGACCCGGGTTTTTTGTAGGTCAACCCGACCCGACCCGAACCTGAAACATTTTTTTAAAACTTTTTTTTTGATAAAAAAAGAGTAAAATTAAGATAATATTGGTTTAATTGTTTATTGTGAGCTTTAAGGAAACAATTGATACATTTACATAACTGCATGCAAATTAATTGAAAGATAAATGCATGTGGTTGAGCATTCTGTAATGAGTAAAGATTTTTAGATATCAAATAGCAAAATACATGCCAAGATAATCTGTAGAGTTAAAAATATAGATTTAAAATTGTAGACATATGTGAGAAACATTCACAAGTGTGAAAATAGTGAAGCCAAAATATCAAATTAGTATAAATTATGAATGCTTAGACCTATTTTTTAACAATTTATGTTCAAAATAAACGGTTTTTCAAAATAACTTATAATATTTCCTAGAGTATGTGTTGCTTAACAATGATATTATATTCATAAAAAAAAAACCATGTATAAATAAGTAAGCAATCAAATTTTAATGTATATCTCAAATTGAAATAGAGTGTCAACCACAATTGATAATAAATTATATAATTAATTTTCAAGATTGTAAATTTCTTATATATTTTTATTCTTTATCAAATGAGTTATCCAATAAATCATTTGTAATTTTGTTTTATGTTTTGGGATGTTGATATTGTGTAGAAATAAAACTTATGTATTTGTTTTACTTATTTTTGTGTTATTTTGTTTTAGATAGCAATGTTAGGATTTGTGAAATTTTAAAATTATTGAATAAGTATTAATAAATTAACTAAGTTCATTCTTTATATAAGTTGTGAATTCAAAATAATGCATTTTACATTAAGTAATTTGTTACATAACTTTCCAAATGGCAAATACATGTTTTCTTTATTTTAAAAAAAAATCATGTGAAAAATACAGGTCAACCCGACCCAACCCGCAACCCAATTGATCCGAACCCATTTTCAACCCGCTTAAAATGACCCGTTTTTGACCCGTGACGCGTAACCCGTTTGACCCAACTCGACCCACCCGTTTTGCCATGTCTAGTTCCTTACACATTATAGCACTAATTGGTTGGATAGGGTCAAGTCAGTTCAGGTTTAGGATTTGCTGGGTTTGGACCCAAAGAGGGTTGAACTAAGTCGAATGTGAAGCTTATTGGGTTAACCCACTAGTATGACGGGCAGGTTAGCATGGAAAAATGATTGCTTTGTTTTGTAACGAGCCATGAAGCCCAACAATTATAACCGGCCTAAAAACAAAGTTTTTATTATTCGGTCTTTGGCAAGGACCAGTTAAAGGAGTGAAAAACAGTAAAACATCGCCTATGTGCCAACAAAGACGCACTTGTGTGAATTCTAGATCCAACGCCGTCAACCCGAGTCTCCGTACACATTAAATTGTTTAAGCTAATATGTAAGAGTAATGCCTTATCAAAATCCAACTCATTGCACCCAGGTCATGTAAAGTGAATTAACTACTTAGCAAAGGAATCAAACCAAATGAGTATTGGGTAACTTTGCTATACTAGGTAATTGTTAATGTTGTAAACCTAACAAATGAAAATTGTACAAATAGTCCGTAATCATTGACAAACGACATCAATTGAGAGTATAGACTGTATAGTGCATTTTACATATACTATTTTGAGTAATAAACCACCAAGAGACCCAACAGAAGCCTCTTAAAGGAGAAGTACAAAAAGAATAACAAGAAAAGAAAATAACACTACTGTTGTTTGCATTCAGGAGGGCGCTCACCTGGCTGACCTTCCCCAGTTTTTGCCCTTCCACTTTTCTGCAGTTTATAAAAAGCAATCCAGAAGTCATTCGGTCACTAATCCAAAAGAATTAACTCATATGTTAAATTACCAGAAAATACAAATGTTAGAATCATCTCACCTTGGGTCCAGCAGATGACTGCAAGAATCAATGAAAAAAAAAAAAAACATTAGAACTACAAACTTATAATTCTATAGTGTTCAAATTAAGAAATGTGGCATAGGATGCAAGTGAAAATCTTGATGATATCTATACCTTCTTCCTGCCCTTGCCTTTCTCTTCCTCTTCCTCTTCCTCATCGTCATCATCCTCCTCATCTTCATCGTCATCCTCATCTTCATCATCTTCATCTTCATTATCACCATCCTCATCGTCCTCATCATCTCCTATATCGTCAAATTCATCCTCCTGTACAGCCTCCCCAGTGAACCAAGACACTGCATGAGGTATGATTTTGTCCCGAATTGTTGATCTACACAGCAATACCAGTGAAAGGTCATTTCAGAAAACAATAATAAATTCAGACAACTAGACACAAGTCAATACCCCTTCCCATGCTAAATAACCTTTAGAGAATTCAGACATTGGCAGAATAGATCACAGCTCAAATAAGTCTTCAAACTTCATTTTGTTTTATATGGCATGTAAGGCATCAACCTTCATGCTATGTCACCATAATTTATTTATTCAGGAAACATTTGTGTTCCAACACACCTGTACAGCACGTTTCATTTGTAATGACTACACTTAAAAACAATACGTACTGGGTAAACCAACTCTTATTAAATGCCCAGCAAACCCTAAGCATCAAGCAGGTTTAATCCAATGTAGAACAAACACCACAAAATGATTATATATATATATATATATATATTCACAAGACATTAAGGATGCTCATCAATGGATAAGCTAAAACACATTATCTCTTATAATAGAAAAAACCTGAGCTCCCCAAATTACAAACCCTCATGACTTACCCAATGTCGTAGTCTTGTTCCATTTGACTTTGAAGTTCTTCAGCCTGTCAATAGATCACAAAGGCAATAAATTATATTACACTTCCAACTGCATTGTCATCTTGTTATATAAGAAACTGCACTTACAATATCTTCATCAATATCATCATCATCCTCAGGGACCTGTGGAGGGCTAAAAAAGCTAAAGAAGCTTGGACAATTCTCAGTTTTTGTGATGGGTTTGGCATTCTTGGATCCCTTTTTTGGTTTCTTCTTCAAGATCTTATGCGTCAAGCTTTTCCCAGGATACCATTCAATCTCCGTCCTATGGAATACCCCAACATAAGAAGAGACTCAAAGAAAGAGGAGACAAAACATTTCAGTAGAACAATAGAGATGAAATTACCCAATTGCTTTCTCCAATATAGGATCATCTTCATCAATCATGTGATATGTTTTTGTAAGGACAGAATTCTTGAAAAACGGATTAGTATCAAAGAAGAATTCCAGCTTAAAACCCTTTGGGTCATCAATTCTACACCATTTGATATCTTTGAGGAACTTAAGAGCCTCTTCATCACGCTCCGTGATCTAATCCAAGGGAACAGCACATCATAGTTCCACAATCAATACAATATATAACAAAGAACCTTAGTCCCAAAACTATGGGGAATATCCAAAATAGATCATAGTATATAAAAGATTGTCACCTCCCCGGCTAGTATTTCATTAGTCTTCATTGCTGTAACCCAGAAGTCAGGCACTCCTTTTTCTGCATTCCCAGAGAAAATCATAAATCAAGTTCAAGGAATAATAGTTCTCAATCAAATGAAAACTTTAACTGTAATCCAGAAGTCGGGTACCTTCTGTGGCTTTGTCCTCTTCTTGGTCCACACCAGCTTCACTTGTAACTCCTTCTACTTCAACTACACCATTCACAATCTCGTGTCTCTGCAAGGACCCAATCAACAAATTAACTGAAAAGATACATAAACGAACCCTGTAGATGAACAGCACTGGAGTTGCAATCCAAATAAGTTGACCCAAGGCTAAACGTCTCTAACCTGGAAAACATGCTAATGATAAAAATGTTGTGATATCAATAAATATGATGCAAAACTTACTGCCTGTCAATATCATGAATACCTTTGTGTAAAGTGGTTCATAAAGCTTCTGGTACTTAGCTTCCAATGCCGCTCTCTCCTCAAAAAATTTTGCCTCCAGCTCATTATGCTGGTTCTGCAAATTTAAAATGTCTAAGGTTATCTTCAGCCCAATATTTAAAAATCAAAAAATCATATGCCACTACCAACAAACATCTCACAAAGACCCACTAAGTTCAAAGGCATGCAAATTTTCAGAAGAACTAAATCAAGTGCCTTGTAACAGGTGCTACACATGAGAATCCCATTAAACCGATACCTTTCTTGTCAAATTTATTTTAGTACCCTCAATTTATGCTTCCCTTAACCCAGAACATAGGGGCCCCTTTTTTTTGGGTTCAATGATATTCAATCTTCCTACAAAAAGTATTTAAAAATAATAATAATAATAATCATAACCATTTCTCAAGCATTGCATGACGTTAGCCAACCCAGCATTACACTCAAGTGATTAACAATCATGCAAGTGATATAATTCAGCATGTGCTTGACTTTCTAATGGTTGTCCAAGATATCATCAAAGAGATTTTTTTTTTTTTTTTGGATATAGGAAAATTTGTTTTGGGGGGGGGGGGGGGGGATGGGGGGGTGTTTCCCAAAACACTGAGCATCACAAGGGTGCTGGCACCACTGGGCTATCACTTCGAACCCTGTCATCAAGTTGATATATATAGAGACTAATAAAAGAGGGATTCAAGAAAGGTAAACCAAAGCAAAACGACACTCATAACTGATAGCATTTAGAGGCAAGCTAACCTGAATCTCTCTCAGAACCTCAACGCGCTTCCTGACTTTGGGTGACAGAGTTTCTAGGATATCTGAGTGCCCAGCTGCCAAAGTCTGAAGCTTATCCTGCACAAAATCAGAACATATCCAACAATGCATCATCAGCAAAATAAGACCCGCAAATCAAAACATTCATTTGGCAATCAAATTAAATACCATTTTCATCTCCTACAACTATATTTAATCTTGAAAATGAACACATTATTTCCCAGTCATTTTAGCTCACCTCTTTGAAAATGCACAAACCCTCTTTTTTTTTTTTTTTATCTCAGCTAAAATCAATCCATTTCAAAAACATATCCCCAAACTGAGCTTTTACCAGCCACCAAAGCATATTTTTCACATTATTCTCATTACCCAATTCACATAAAACATTATTGCCCTTAATGAACTGATTACTAACTAGCACAGAGAAAAAACTTGCCTTTAACGCATTAACAAGACCGGCACGTTCCTCTGCACTAAGAGCTACAGCAACAAAAAAACAACAAACACACTCAGTTTATATAACTCATTCATTTCCAAAAGCATAAAAAATGCTAATAATATCAAAATTTCTAACATATAAATACAAATATGTGTGTGTTTGCTTATATCACGTGATTCTAAAACTAACATCAAAATTCAAACTACAACACAGAAAACAAAAACTCAATGATACAACAACGAGTACTCAAGCTAATACAACATAAAAATTTAAGGAAAAAAAACAAAAATCACGAAAGAATTCAAAATTCTTGCTTGAAGGAGAGGGGTTTGGAGATACCGGCAGCGGCGGCGGGGAGAGAGGAGCCGAGATCGGCCAAGTCGAAGTTGTCCTTGTCGTTACTCATTTCGTTTTCGTATTGATTTCTCTGTTTGGGAGGCGAGAAAATAAGATGAACCCTAGAGAAAGAAAGTGAGAGAAAAGGAGGGAAAATGAAATAGAGAGAGAGACAGAGAGTTTGTTTCCCTTACGTTTTTAAAGGTTCGGCGATTTTTTGGATTTTTATTTTAGTATTTGATTTTGATGATGATCAGGTGGGGGTGTGTGGTTCACGTGCTTTAGGAGAGCGTGGAATGCACGGGCCAATTAAGTGGTCATTTCGTGACGGTGCCGGTTGGGGTTGAGTTGGGCACTTGGGCCTCACTTAACTAGTTAACTGTGTTTATACAAATTTTTTTTGGAAAAAAAAAAAATTCAAAAATTCGAGATTTTGCTATCATTTTATAATTAGCAAAAACATTTTGGTATATTTATAGTTTATTCCTGTTGTTTTGAAATTAAATAGTAAAAATTTGAAAATTTCTTTCATGCCAATATTGGGTTAAATAAATAAATTTTAAAATGAGATAAAATGGATGCATGAAGTAATAATATGGATCCTTATAACAAGTTTAATGGTATAATGTGTCTGCTTGAAAATTGTTTAATTTTGATAACTTATTTGCATAATACGAGACAAAAAAATTAATAGTTAACCGTTTTTAATTAGTTGTCAAACACTTACTAAATGTCAAGAGTTTTATAATTTATTGATATTATTTAACCTCATTTATGAGAAGAATTAAGAATTTAATTCCTCATTCTTATTTTCCTTGTCCTTCTATTGTAAGTTGTAACAAGTGATATTTTTATAAATATAAATCTTTGGTTTTTTTCATATTTTACAATCACACTTATGAATATGAATAATTATTCCATTACAACATTTTATATTCTCACTAATAAAAATTATCATTCCTATCATAATCAGGATTCAATGTACCAGATGTGTCCTTATAATCTTTACATTCACATATCGGTAATACCTCACATTCCCTAGAGGTGTGGTAGTAATCTTCCAAGTGAACCAAAATATCAAATGCATATACTATTTTGACATTGGCATTTGATTACTAGGGGAGTGGTGTGTGGCCTGGGTTTCCTCAAGGACGTGGTGGTGGTGGTCAAGGTATATACGCTGGTGGTGGTGGTCGAGGTGCCAATGGGGGTTGAGTTAGTGTCACCGCTCTTAGCCTACACTTGGATTGGACTTTTGCCTAAGGTAAAGGTGGGCTGTTAATTTGTTTTATTATGACAACTCCAAACAATTCTTTCCCATCTCTTACTTCAGTTAACTTCTTCATGTTCTCATATATAGATACCAAGCCAAAGATCATAAATACAGTTATTTGGGAAGTGAAGACATCAATTATATATAAAAATTACAAATTAAGAAAGAGTTGTAATGCAAATTTAGAAGAAAAATAAACTTGATTCATTGAATCCAAACTATAAATTTTAGATAGAATCATAGAACTGTAGGCTTTTATTGATATTTACGTGCAGACAGTAGAGTATTAAATAGAATTTAATTTATGTAAAATCTAATTTCTAATATATTGTATTTTTCAAGAGTACGATTTAATTGATGGGATTTGATATTAATATTTATGAGATTGAAGAGTCTGTTGTTCAAATATTTCTAACATAGTGATTTGACCCTATGTAAGTGGGTACATGGTCCCATAGCATATTAGCATGTTACCACTCGAAGCATTACCCTTGTTTCTTTTATAGAATCTCTTTAATTGTTCTACAGCCACTAGAAAGAGATTATTTAACTACTCTCTAGAAAAGGATCCAATACAATCATGTATGACCAAGTATTAAAGAGGAAACGTGTATGTAACTTAAAGCTTTAAAAACAAAGAGAAAACGTGTACAAACAAGCAGAGAATTCTTGGTACTTTTCAAGTGGCTGTGAAATAGGATTCATTTCCCCAATTAATTGACCAAACTTAGGAAGTGGGTTTGATTTTGTGAGCTGGAATTGTATTCCATATGCATAATTATTAATTTGGTGAGGAACATATTTCGTGCAAGGAATTGAATTGCATTGTTATTTAGAGCCAGTGACTGAAAGTAAAGAAAACTTTAAAACTCAGTCTGATTTTTAGGATCTAATAGGAGGTGGGTTCTATTGTAAAATGAGTCTGTTTAATAATCTGCTATAAAACAAAATGGACAAAAACCTCAAACTGATGGTAATTAGAGAGCCCAACCCAATTACAATATCAGAGGCCATACTCATATTTATTCTCCTACAAGATGAATTCTTCTAGTTTGGTGGGTTTTGCAATTTAGCTTTCAATGCTTCAATAACTGCTGAGAAGTCTTGGTCACTAAGGCCATGAGATTTTGCAACCTTATATAGTTCATTTGCAGCTGCTGCAATTGGAGTAGGCTGGGAAACAGATTCTGCTAGTCCCAGAGCAAGCCTCAGGTCCTGCCACCATTTTAACATCGTGATTAGATCAGGGAAGGTGTCAATGTGATACTGACAGTGGCAAAATCACAAACCTTTTGTTGATGCTTTAAAGGAAATGCAGTCGGATACGTGGATTGGATCATTGATGGACCTTTGGTTGAGTACATTGGTGAGCTAATGGCACCCTGTGAGACAACCTGCAATACCATGGAGATGAAAAGATATTAAAGAAGCTTCATGACTACTTTCTTTTGGAAAGGAAACAAGTTCCATTTTTTTATTTGGACAAGCAGTTCATGTAAGAAAAGAAAAGAATACATCACTGTCGAAGAGAATTGGAATTTGGAAAAAGTTTTTGGTTTTCAATTATAGACTCTCATCCAATGCCGAGACTCATTGAGATATTAACTTCAATTAATCCCTGATTAAATAATGAAAAAAGTCCTAACTTGTTTGTCTACAAAACCCTGGCACCCTTTGTCCACACCCAGAAGGAAAAATTGGCCAGCAAATAGGAGAGACTCTTGGACTATTGATATGGGTAGATTCTTGGTATGATAAATAAAACATTGTGCAACCAAATTTAATTATTTTTCAACAAGACATCAGGCTTTCCATCATTGAAATCATGTAGATTTATCTTCTTTTGGACCGTATAGCAAGACATAAAGGGAAACTCAATTACATTTATTTGTTTATTTACTTTTCTGACAAAAAGCATCAAAATGATTGGACTTCTTAAAAATTTCCACCATGCATATCAGGTCAATGTTTTGACTAGGAGAATTTACTTCAGTGCCTAAAGTGGTAGATGGAGACACTGAAATGGGTTAAACAAATGACTGAAACACAATAGAAAAGTCCTGTATGTGAGATCGTATCATGATCCAACGTGTTATCCTTCAAACCACACTCAACTAGCAAGAACTACCTGACAGCATGTGTTCAACTATTCTGCAACCTAAATCTACATATGCTTAAATTATTACAATTGCAATGAAATAAAAAAAGCCGAAATCCAATCAATTTATGTGGAGTTTTATTGAAGGTGGCATGTAGTGAATAATTCAGCAAGGTATGAGATGGTTTGAATTGTACCTCTACTAGTACACTTGGATCCAGTCCTACTTTCTCACTGAGAAGCAATCCTTCAGAAAACGATGCCATCATACTACATTGTTCAAACATGTAATAAGAAACATTTCACTATCATAAACAAAACAAGCACATGATAAAAGGAATTTTAAGTGGAATTAAAATTCTGCAGAACCTTCCCATGATCATGTTCACAACTAGTTTCATTGCTGCTCCATTCCCAACATCCCCAAGGTAAAACCTTGACTGGAAAATGCATAAATTCTCAGACAGAATAAAAAATGGTAATAAGAATACTAGGTTAACAGCATATATCAAAAAAGGGATAATACCTTCCCCATGATGTCTAAAAGTGGAGCAACCAATTCATACAGAGATTTGTCACCTGAAAACAAAAGCATCTAATGGTTTATTTCTGTTAGGCCTCCTACAATATGTCACATGACATAGATTTTGAAAGTGTACAAAAGGTTATATTCTAAACAATGGATAAAACAAGGATGGTATAGAAATTTGAAGCAGACATATTATATGATCATATAAAAAATTCAATTTGCAGATACATCAATAATAAAATAAAAGTTCCATAATTTTGGAATTTGGTAATTAGGTGTGACATATGTATTAGATAGGGTAACAGCCTTAAGTCTGGTATCCAACAGTGAATTCAATAAATAAATAAATACTGACCTACCTGCTGTAAGAAATATCAGTTGCCCATCTTCTGCAGGCTTTTTGGATCCTGAAACTGGAGCCTGTAGAAAATGTACCAAAGCTCAATAAAATTTCATTAAACACTATCGCCATGTCCTTGAAGAGCATGCAGCAAGGACACAGTGTTTATACTTCATATTTAAAATGAAACCAGAAAAGAACTTGCCTCCAAAAATGATGCCCCAGTAGCATTAATGCGTCCACCAATCAATTTAGAAGTGGCACCATCAACTGTTGAAACATCCACATACCTGTCAATGCCAATGAATGGTATCATACATGCTGTTGATCAGCTTGGGAAGAACAAGCATACAGTTAGGGAAAACCAAAGGTCAATGGCGTAGAAACTTGTGTGTATAACATAGATTCTTAAATGTAAACTAAATAACATGGATGCCAATAGAAGTCAAACACAAGAGCATTTGACAGCATTCTAGTTTACCTATGCCTTCTAGTACGGTTTTAAAAAAGCAATGACTGATATATCATGGTTTGAAAACATATTACCATGAGGGAACACAAAGTGGTAGTAGTAGTAGTAGGGAACACAAAGAGGTAGTAGTAGTAGTAGTACCCTTTGCCTAAGCTCATTCCACTTGCAGCCCCGTGCTCCCCACAAGCAACCTCCAACTGAAAAACAGAAGCAATAAGTTGCTATACTAGGATAGCTGTGCAAACAAGGTAAAATCTAAATGAAACATACGCACTGCACTTTCAGGATTAGCTAGCATGGCAAATGTGACATCACAAGAAGCAGCTACTTCCTGAGGGGAGGATTTATATCTGCATAGAAGAACAACTACCATGATAACAAATATTTCCCATATTGGAGCCTCTCAATATGGGCTTAATGAAGCTGCAGATGAAAGCACCAGCAAAAATTCAATGAGAAACTAGTTCCCAGTAGATAAAGTGACAAGCCAGACAAGCATGTTCATGAACCAAATTTACTACTATAGAATACATATGATGCACCCTGAAAACCTCCTTTTCATATATAGTGTTCAAATATTGAGCATGCCAAGATTTACACGTGTACAAACTATAAGACGGATGAACTTTCTACCCATTGTGGATTTGTCTGTTTCTTTGACTTTAGCATATAAAAGTAATTATGAAAGTACACAAAGCCCCAGGTTCATGGATAAACAACAATTTTCCAGCCCCATTAGGTGAAAGCCAATATTCCCATTGGTGAATACAGACTTTCGAGGACTGAGCCATTGGACCTGCCAACAATTCACGTAATGGGTATAACCCAGTCCTTAGGCAGACCAGTAGTGTGTCGTGGTGAATGCTGAAAGCCTAAAGAATATAATCCAAAATATGTCAACATTTGGATCATCAATGTTGAGGGTATTGCAAAATAATGTGGAAGTGCAAGGAAAAATTAATTTGGAAGCCTAGCACCTACTTACTTTGCACCTAAGCTGATAAGGGGATCACATTTGATCTTGGTCCTATTCCAAACAGTCACATCACACCTGTAACATGCCAATAAGTGGATTAAAATCCAGAGAATAAATATTGAGATCAATATATCTCATATTAATGGATAACCATTTCACCCTATGAATATTATAGTCACAATAATTTTCCTAGAAAATTAATAGGATATAATTCAATTCAACAAGGTTTTATCCCTATGTTTTTAACATAATAGATATTTCAATGAATTCAATCATAAGAAATAAAATAAAATAAAAATGGTCTCATGTGCTGCTTCTCTCTACTTATTAGGAAAATTTTTAATCATACCCAGCCTTTATAAGGTTTTGTGCCATTGGAGAACCCATTATTCCAAGACCTAGAAAGCCAATCCGGGCTGACAATCCATCGGCTGCAAATTCACGATCGTAATTGGATAAGTGAGATAGCACTAGATGTAGTGGCCATTACAAACCATGAACACATAAGACGACATCTAATTAAACTAAAAGGGGGTCTAGATCAAAGTACCATGCTACAAAGAAAGCATGAATGACAAAGAACATAGCATTTGATAAGCTTTCTTTTTTCAAATAAAATGAACAAAAAAGGGGAAAGATTTTCCATAAATTCCATCAACAGCAGCAATGTAACTGCCACCTCGCCAACTTGTATTTACCATTGCCTCACCACTATGCCTACAACTATCTAAAAGATCATCACACCACATCCACTATTGCTGAGCATAATGCATTACAACTGTACTCAATTGTAATCGTTCATTTCTTCATAGTATTTTGTGCATAGATAATTCAACCGTCTCCTTAATTTAGTTACTTGCAAAGATTTTTCTAGACTTCATTAAAGACAAAACAGAACCAAATTAGACACTGAAATTCTTATCTCGCTTCCTCTCCAACCACCTTATTCATGTCATTCATTTTTAACCACTAAAGTAAAAACAGCTTCTCCATATCACAATCATAGCAACATTTAGGCATTTTGGTTGTTACAACTCAAAACAACAACAATAACCAGCTATGTCTCCTCATCAAATTAATCAGTATTGGCCACATGTATTCTCTTTCACCATTCTATTTTATCCGAAATCCAAACATATTGTTCTATTAGCACCAGGGAGAGACAAAAATTTAAGCGAAAAATGAGAATACCCATCAAAGAAGCATAAAGATAGATAAAGAAAGTACCTTTAGATGAAGCATTGGATGTCTCAGAAGAGAAAGCTTTGACAGATAGAGTAAATAGCGGTTTTGTGGGGAAAGGGCAAATGGGTCTTGCTCTTAACTGGTTTGGAATCAGAGGGCAAAAGCTTGAGCACATGGCCATGGCTGTTGAAGATAGTTGGTGACTGTAATTGGTTTTGACCAAGCAGCTCATGACCACAACTTTTACTTTTGGTCTGTGAGTTCCAACTTCCAACGGTTGACGGTTGTGACAAAGCTGGCAAACTAAGTTGAGTTTACAATTGTTTGGATAAAGGAAGCGATAGGAGGGTATGGAGAAAGTTTAGGAGTTTCTTAAAAAATAAAATAAAGAGGTTTAGAAAAGTACAACAAAATTTCACATTTTTTCTACCAAAAATAAATGGCATTTTCATAGTATAATTTTATTTTATCTTTACACCTTGAAAAAAATGTTGTAAAATTTTTTGTTGTGTCGGTAAAAGAACTCAAATGTATTAAAATGAAAGGAAATGTCTAGGGACATATCAAAATGTCATAACACTCTTGTTTTTAATTGTAGTGAGTTTTGATATAATTTATTTATTTATTTTTTTTTTGATCTACCGGGACCAACACCTAACTATTATGAAAATATTATGACAATTTATTGTGTTCATAGGGCAACTTAAAGAATAATTAGGCATTTTAGATTTTAATTAATCATCTAATTTTATGAGATATAAAATTATCTAAAAATCATTATTTTATGGTAGAATTATCACATGTATTTTTTTATTTTTTTTTATATCCTTGTCTTAAAGCTCAAACTAATGAAATTTTAACTTGTAATTAATTAAAACAATTTTCTCTCCCATTCTCCACCCCTCTTGTTTTCACTCCAACCAAATGGACTCTTTAATCTTTGTTCTACTATTTGTTTAGATAAGCTATGCATATCATCCAATATCATAGAATTGAAACCATCAACTTAATTTTTAAAAAATAAAAAATAAAAAGAAACCACCATCCCCTAGTGTGGGTTTAGAGTTTAGACTGTACGTCTTTTTTGAAATTAAAACAGAAATTAGATAGAGCATATCATGTCCTGTAAACCTCGCCAAAGTTTAGACTTTAATCTTACTTCTAATCTTTGTTTAGATGGAACATATTGCATATCACCTCTAAATTCTAATATTATAGAATTGAAATCATCCACTCGATTTCCAAAAAGGAATCACTAAATTCACTACCCTCATTTTTGTCTTACTCTATCATGACATGCATCTTTAATCTTTGTCCTAATCTTTGTTTAGATGGAGCATATTATCCTCGCAAATGCAAGGCATAATATGCTCCTCCATCTAATCTTAATACTGAATTAAACAAAAATTCCACTCCATGGTTATCCTTGCAATTAATTAAGGCTTTCCCTTTTGCAAGTTATTATTTGGTTATTCGAATCAAGTCAAACCATGATTTATAAATTGGCGGGGTGGGGGTTTTGTAAATTGGTGGTATGAATCTCTTGTTTTGAGAAAAGGCCTAAATTGGTCTCTACTCTCTTGTGACAAGTTAAACCTGAATTTTTAATTTTATAATTTTAAATTCCATAATTAAAAATAATTAATTTAAACATTATTTTCATATATGCTAAAGGCTTAAAAAATGCTAAAAAAAGTAAAAACCGCAAGCATAGATTAGAATTTGTTCCATTTTGAGATTGATAGATAGCGCGGAGGAGCTTGGATTTTAACTACAAAATATGTCATTACCATTTTATCACTAGATTTTCCTTAACATATCAATTAATAGGCTAGTATTGAATGGACTAAACTTGGGTCCAGTGCTCTAGTGCATTGAACTCAACATGTAGTCACTTTTGAACACATGTACATATTGTGTTAGGTCCAATGCATTAAAAGACTAGAACATTGGATCCAAGCCAAATCATTCTTGAACTATACATTAGATATCGATTGATCATTCATTTAAATTAAATTTGCTATTTTTGGCTTCCTCAATCCTTTAATTTGCTATTTTTGGCTTTCTCAATCCTTTTTGATTGATTATGTATATTACAAAATTACAAGGGTGCTAACAGGATACGTGAACTTACAAGGGTAGGTTGAATAATAGCGGAGAGGATCCAACTAAGACTACATGATGAAAAATCATAAATTTTGGAACCACCAAACCAAACGTTGGGAGTTCGTGGTTATTATCACTTACCATCAAACAAAAACAACTGTGGTTTAAGGTTCTGGAACTTCACTAATTGATTCCTACAACTTACAATGCTACAATCTACAATACGCCATGGACGTACCCATTTGGTATGCCATGGTTATCAATAACTTATTTGCTAAATGTGAAATAAAAATGATAAAATAGAGGTGAGACAAAAAAATGAAAAATACAACGAGCAATTTTTATTTTTATTTTTTACTTTTTACCAAACGGTACAAGACTGCACTGTACCAATATGAAACAGTTCTATATACACCACAAGTTACAACATTCGATAAGAATTGAGTTGAACATATGAGAGTGAGACTTACACGCTATTGCTTACAAATCTTCTTGTAACCTGCACACTCATTTTATATACAGAGCACGTGGGAAAATAGCTATATCAAGATTTCTCATGCTACCGAGGTTAAAGTTTCTAAAGATTAATCTTCTGATTGAAACAGTTTTTGAAGACCAAAGTATAGCAAATTCAACACTACCATTCGAATTCTTTTCACAATTACAATACATTTAATTGACCCCTTCGGGCAGCTATCAAGAAATGTTCAAAGAAGTAGACATGCTTCCACTTTCGAAAAATAAATCCATTTTTGTCTTCCAAGAAGAAACTGATTAGTCTCCAGTTGCTTCTGAGGAGAGAGACCAAGAAATCTCCAATCATTATCAGATGTTGATCCAGAATATGAAGTAAGGAGATTTTCACTCACTTTCTGTAAGACTGGTATCTTCCATTTTATCTCACTTTCTGTAAGGATGGTATCTTCCAGACACAGAACTACCAGTCCTTTCATATCCCTTGCCATTGTCATAACCACCACCGCCATCAACTCCTCCATATCCTCGACTACCACTATATCCAGCAGCACCAGCATAACCACCAGGAATGCCATAACCGGCAGCAGCATATCCAGCATTTCCATACATGGGCCCACCATACCCAAATCCATATCCATATCCACTATAGCCACCATAGAAACTTGCAGAACTTCCACCATAGCCTCCCCCATAACCGCCATATGCATCATAGACACCATACCCACCATACCCCCTGTCCATTTTTCCACTACCCCGACCTCTGGAATTATACCCTCCATATCCAGCTGCACCACCACCAAAACCACCATATGACTTAGCAGCATTGCCCCTGTAATCACCGCCAGCTCTTTTGGGTTCTGCCTTTTTTATTTCCACCTACATTCAGATTTACAGTGAACATCATATTAAGATTTCATATTAAAAAAATGCACAGAACACCATTTCCAATTAGAAGTCTTAAGATGGTTTTTGACTAACCTGCTTGCCTCCAAGTTCATGCATTTTTCCCTCCAAAAAAATTTCTTCAACACTGTCTTCACTCTCAAAAGTGACAAAACCAAAGCCTCTAGGCCGCCCAGTTTTATGATCCACCATAATTTGGTGATCAACAATACTACCATAAGAAGAGAAGTATTCCTTCAACTCCTCTGCAATGTTTAAACATATAGTCAAAAGAAACTCTCTTTTAATTAATGCATTGAATTTTCTTATAGTAAAATCAAAATTTTTTGTTGGACTACAATACCATTGGTCAAAGATGGTGGAATTCCACCAACAAAAATCTTCTTTGTTTTTGATACCCCCTTATAGTCTGTATCCTCCCTAGGGACTGTCCTCTTCACTTCAACCTGTTTGGGAAACAATTCCACTACCCATAAGGGAAGAATACTAGGGAAAATGTGTGGTAAACCAAAAAACCTGAAAATACCATACAGTTGAGAAATGGGATAATAACGTTACCATTCTACCATCTATAACATGCTCATCCTCCAAAACCTTATCAGCAACTGTTGGGTCAGAAAATGTTACAAATCCAAACCCCCGTGGTCTTCCCGAATGTTTATCCAACATAATTACAGAATCTGTTATTTCTCCATACTGACCAAAGTAACTAGCAAAGGTATCTGAAAATAAGATAACCACAAAAGGTCAATAGGACAAAAATGGTGAATCCCAGTGACTTGAGAATAAAAGGGATGAGAATATGCAATATTGAATGGAACCAAATATACAAAAGCAACATCTCTGTCATATAATTATTATATATCCTTTTACTCCCTCTTCCCACAAAAAGAACCAACATAGAAACACAAATGAAAAGGAACACTATAAACTAACAACGGAGATACTATTCGAACAAATATACTAACAAGATTTTATAGAATTTAAAATAAAATTCACTGTTATGTATCATATTCTTGCAGCAAGCCAGCTATCAACAATTGCACTATTAAATAAGTTCAGTGCAGTTGAAATGGCATACATTAGTTTGTTGCGCGTATCATATATGTTTTAAAATTTGATTAAGTGACAACTATGTCAAATTTCCTTTAGTAGTGATGATGATCCCAATTTGAGTAGGAATACATTTTAGTAAATGTTTTGCTTACATAGACTATGACAAACAAAAAGGAATAACTTTGTTATGGTTAATCCACAGGATTCAAATGTCAGCTTACCATATTTTCACAACTGCAACAGGCCCACAAAAGCCACACTTTTGTAATCAGGGAGTACAATGAGCTGAGCCAACCATGCTTGACTGAGTTTGCCCGCAAGCCAGCTTATAGACAAATTTTATGCAACTCAACTCAACTTAATAAACCTTTTCCAGATACATAGGCATTACAGCAATAATTTCCACTGATTAAGTCCACAAACATACTTGACAATTATACTCACAAAAACAATTACTTGACAATCATGAATTTAATACAAACACACACATTTACAAACCAGACTGCCCCAAGCCATTTAGATGTCAAACTATAATCCTTAAATTGCAGAAAACTTGATCTATAAACTTATCAAGCAGTAGAATCATATCCATGAGACCAAACTACTTCTCCTTCAGAACTTTACATTGTGCCTTCACAAAGGATATCATGCAAAGTATGTGTACTAATTTATTGCTATACAGTAGCAAACAAAACCACATTATGAATTTTAATCTTCACTGTAGAAATCTGAGAATGCATTGGCGCTCTTAAACTATGACAAAAACCTAGCAATACTCAATATTCACAGTCTTGCCTAGTTGGGTTTCCTTGGGTTATGGCAAACTCTATTGTTTCAATGCTAGAATCTTGGAGTGGCATGTTAGGTTCTCGTAGATATGGGACAGTGTGGAAGGCAGCCCTGGCACGGTTGATTTGGTGCATTTGGGTGAAAGGAATTGTGGCATTTTTGAGGACAAAGAGTCCACTGGACCAAACCTCAAGTTTTTATTTCTGAAGACTCATTATGAATGGGGATTGAAGTCCTCCACTCTCTCCATGTTTTCTCTGATGGATTTCCTAGATACTCTACTTTTGTTCTGTTAATTATACAGCTGGTTTCGCTGCATTTTATTTTCTAGTCATGTTTTGTTTTTCTGTATTTTCTTTGATTTTTATATTCCCTGTATACACTTTTTGATTTTTAATAAATTGCAATACCTATCAAAAATAAATAAATAAATAAAATAAAATTCTTACTTACCTATCAAAAATAAATAAATAACATACAACAAAAAATTGCTACACCATCACTTGTCTCAACCCACAACACAATTCAACTTATGACCCATATTTATCCTTATTTTCTCATAATGTCCCCCCAATCAGAAAGGGAGATATAGATCCTCATTCAAGTACACAAACCAAGAAGTTTTAAAATGACATGAGATGGAGCAGATATAAAACTATATATGTCACCACTTACAAAATCATATTCTAAATCCAATATAAATTGCCCACATAATGTAAAATACCATTATATCAACACCCTTTCTCAAGCATTAAATCAACAATAACTTACCCAAAAAAAAGCATTTAATCAACAAAAAGAAATATTGACAAAAAGGAGACAAAATGACCTAAATAAGCAAGTTCAGTGTATGAGATAAAAAGGAGGGTTTGGGGGGGAGGAAAATGAGAAACAGACTATGATGAAAATAGAAAAGTTCCATCCAACTCAAGACGTCACAAGATTCACAACAACTTATATCCCAATGGCCATATAT
This sequence comes from Quercus robur, assembly GCF_932294415.1. Classification (NCBI taxonomy): domain Eukaryota; kingdom Viridiplantae; phylum Streptophyta; class Magnoliopsida; order Fagales; family Fagaceae; genus Quercus; species Quercus robur. Next base: position 9,943,535 of record NC_065538.1, on the reverse strand, counting down.
TGCTGCCTCGGCCCACCTCTATAGGACCAAAATTCACAGACTTCTCTTATCCCATTTGATCCACAAATGCAGAAAAGGTAAAGACCAATCTAATTTAGCTTCCACTACCCCACTAACTCTAGTTAAAAAAGATGCAGAATAAATGATTAACTTAAATTACAACTAAAACAACAAGCAACCACGTAAACCGGGATAATGCATAATCAACCATTACAAGGCCAATCTAATTTAGCTTCCACTACTCCACTAACTCTAGTTAAAAAAGATGCAGAATAAATGATTAAAGTTAAATTACAACTAAAACAACAAGCAACCACGTAAACCAGCATAATGCATAATCAAGCATTACAAGAAAGTCAATCCATTGTGTCCTATGGTGTGGACTCTATTTGGTCTTCAATGGGTTATGCCACATGGTGTCTCTGTTATTTTCGAGTTGGCAAGGTTCCTTCGGTGGGCATCGAGCATTGATTTATGGAGGGCTGTCCCATATTGTGTCCTATGGTGTATTTGACAAGAACAGAACTCAAGATGTTTCGAAGGGAAGGAACAGTCTATTTCAGAATTTAAATCTCTTCTCCTTCACACCTTGCTAGAGTGGAGTTCTTCCTTTAATATTTTTCCTTGTTCTAATTTTTTAGAAATGCTTGATCTTTGTAATTTATGTGTTTGATGTACTGTTATCCATGTACACCCCCGGTGTACCTGGACTTTTGATTAATACAATTCCATTATTTATCAAAAAAAAAAAAAAAAAAAAGTCAATCCATATACTCTCCATAGCTAAATGACTAGAAGGCAGACCCAACAAAAAAAAAAAAAAAAAACCATCATTCCCCTAATTCACCTTCACATTCGACATCTACACAAACACCACTAATCCCGTTTATATCATCTCATAACTATCCAAATACCCATAACTCTAATATATCATTAGACCCAATAATGCTTCATTACACATACACACACAATAAAGTTAAAGTTAACAAAATGATTCAACACCAAAACACACATAATGAAGAATTTACTAAAAACAATAACTTAAAATTAACAAAAAATAAATAAAAAAGGTTTAAACTTTAGAAAGTACCTTCAGAGGTCTCCCACGAAATGCCTCCAACAAAAAGCTTTCTACACACCACAAAAACCAAAAAACCCAAATTTTAATTTCCATCAATATCACCAAGAATGAGAAAAATTTCAACAAACATCAAAAAGCCGAAATTTCTCAAACTAACCCTAGAGAGGCAGAGTCACGGTGACCCACAATCGATGAGTGCTTTATCTCATTGCCTGAGCTATTTATATTATCTTCCGGCTCAAAACCGCGCTCTGAATCGAATTGCTCTCGCCGCTGATGGTGGTGGTGGCGGTGGTCTAGGGTTTCAAAATCTTCGCGATATTCTTCGCCATTGTAAGCGAATTGGTCGTCTTCGAAATGAGATTGTTCTGCGTAATCCTCCATTTGAAGCTCCCAATTTTGGGGTTTTGAGCTTCGTCTAGGACTTAGCTAGGTTTAGCTGAGCTTGTTTCTTTGGTTCTTTGGGTTTTCTTGGTGTTGCAGAAACCCTAGCTCGAAACGGCGCGTATTGAGAGAGATTTTCAGGAGGTGAAATTTATTATTTGAAATTTTCGATTGGGGTTTTTTATTTTTAATACTAGCTGAGGATTCGTTTTGGAAACGAAGTCGTTTTTATTGTTAGCACAAAGTGGATATATGGGGCTTTTGCACTTGATTTTCTCAGATCGTTTCATTTGGTTATGGGCCTTATGGCCTTATGGACTCAATCACAGGATTTTTTTTTTTTTTAATAAATAATTTTTACTCTATTTTAAATATGATAGAATTTCAATTTTTATTATTATTATCATAAATGTTTTATAGTTACAGTAGGGATGGGAGACTAAGATTTGAGGCCAGTTGTTTTTATTAGAAACACTGAAAGATGGTAATTAAGTTACAAGACTCTTAGCAATAGAATTTCAATCTACAACTTCCGTTCATTATTTTTTATATATAAATATTTTTGTTTGAATGTTATTTTGAGAAGGCCAAACTATAATTTTGGTTTATTAAACTTTGTTACAGATTCGGTTTCATCCCTATAAATTAAATTATGTCAGTTTCATCATTCTTTTAAATTAAAACTATTTAACTTCTTCTTTTTTCTTATTTTATATCTCAATTTTTGTAACAATGAGAGGGGAGGATTTGAATCCTAGTTACCATAATAAAGAAGAACAAGTTATGTCACTAAGGTACAAGTCTCCTTAGTAAAGCTACTCAATTATTAATTGTGTCAATTTTGTCCTTAAATTTTGTAAATCAAGTCAATTTTATCAGTAAAAACTCTCTTAATTAAGGAAATTTTCTGAGTTGATCTTTAGGGCTGATTGATGAAATTGACAAAAATTAATAGTTACAATTGGCACAATTATATATATATATATATATAAACGGGAGGCTCAGCCTACCACCAAAAGAAATTACAGTAGACAAAGATTGAGAAGAAATAATAGATGAAGAAAGTAATGAATGGGAATGGAAGAGTTATCAAAAAATAGATGTAAAACAAAATATAACTTGTAGGAGATAACATAATCAAAATAATGATAATGCACAAAATAATGGATAGCTATGGCTCAACGGCCAACTTGATTGAAAAATATGCAGTAACTTACAAACTTGATCGGCCAAACTTGGCTTTGATACCAAAAGGGGTTAAGTTACAGACTAGGGGGGAGGAGGCCGACTATATATATATATATATATGTGTGTGTGTGTGTGTGTGTGTGTGTGTGTGTGTGTTTCCCAGGCTAAGACTACTCCAAAAGATCCGCAGTCTAGTCCAGTTGCTTCCTTAGATTTTGGATCCCTCTCTCAAGTTCATTGATCTTCTCAAGTTTCTTATCCCGTTGAAGGATTGTTGTCTTATCCTATGAATCGTTTTCCCCAAAACATCGAGCTTACCTCATGTCAGTTCAATCTTCTCATGAACCTGAACCATTTGCTGAAGCCTTCAATCATTCTTGCTGGAGAGATGCTATGCAGGAAGAACGAAATGCCCATAAATAAAATAAAAATTTTAAAATTTTTTAAAAAAAATCAGAAATTTGGTGGGTGTGGATTCAATTAATGAAGCTTTTCCTTATTAACAGACCTGGAATTGAATCCAACGTACACTAAGAAACCATGAAAAGCAAGATGACTATCTCCAATTTTGTAGCACATAAAAAATCTACAGTCTATACATTCCACTGAGAAAGTGAGAATCTCAGCAATCTCCAGCCGTACAAGTCAAAGGTTGAACACGATGATCGAGAGGAATGTGTTTGTAGAGGTGTTGGTGAATTGGTTCTCAACCTCATCCAGTATTCACAATTATCAGCATTTCTAGTTTGCAACCTGAAAATAAATCATACTACATCACCCATTAACTTCAATTGGATCTTCCATCTTCCATGCGTTTCCAAATTTCCAATTAGAGTCTTCTTTGGTTCCTCCTTTACAAGAGCTACACTTAAATCTTGGACACTCATGCCTTAACACCACTGACTATTATCTCTTCTTATCTTACTGAGCATGGTAAAGTAAATAAGAACCTTCCTACCAGCTTAACCATTCCTTAATTTTGCAATACTTGACTATTTGGAAGTTCACCAAACCCCCCAAAGCTTTTGAAGACATTGACCCAGATCTCTGTTTTGCCAATTCTGGAAAGGAGCCGGGGTAATAAACATGTCTCAACGAATCTGCTACTAATTTCTTGTATAATAAATTGAAATCATATATAGGAAATGAGATGTATGAACTACAAGTAACTGAAAGATTGCTTCAGTAAAACACAATGTTAGCTACTCTCAATTTCCAATGTCTAAAATCTGAAGAGAAAATTCCAAATTTTACAACACAAGGAAATTCTATCCAAACATGCTACAGAGAGATTATAGAAACATATGGTACAAAACGTAACACAAAAAACATGTACAAGAAATTACACATACAAAACTGCTCACCTTGAGCATCATTTACAAAACTATGTATCTGCTCCTTGATTTGGCGTCAATCATCTACTTCTTCCTCCTCGTCATCTTCAACAAACTCTTCTTCATCTTCATCAGTTTCTTCTTCTTGTTCCACATCATCAACAATAAAGCCTCCAAGTGTTTCATCATCATCATCATCTTCATTTGCACCACTAGTTTTCTTTTGCAAAGAGTTCTTACTACCTTTGGCCTCCTTGTGAGGCTTGTCACGGTCTTTTGATCTAGTAGAATATTTAGGTCTGTCAACCTTTCTTAGTTTTGCGACAAGCTCCTTGTCATCATCACTCTCACCTGTAAAGTCATCATCATCATCATTGCCTGCAGCTTTCCTTCTCCTTTTCATCACTCCTCTCTTTCCGCTCTTCTCAAGATACTCATCATCATCACTATCTCTTTTAGGTTCCTCAAGAAACCAGTCCCAATTTCTTATATCACGGAGCATTTGCTTGGGATAGTGATCAAACTCATGCCCCATCACAAGAAAACCAAACTCTGCATTTCCCAAATTTTAATTAACCAAAGCATCATGACATTAAAGATGAAACTAAGACAGAGATTCAAACAGAAAACTGCATAACAGACACCTGAACTAGTTATCTACAACAACAGTATATATTTACAGAACTTCTATTATGTATCTCAGGCACATGATAGAACAAACTCCGATTCGACTTGGTAGACAAGCTGTGAGAAATCAGTCTCAGACTCTGTCTAGCAAGTGCATGCATATGTGTGCCCACTTACACACACACACACACAAAGGCAAAAGTATCAATGTCACAAATAGCCTGCTATGACAAATATTTCTCTGATGCTGAAGTTGCTATCAATATTAGAATAGAAAATAAACTGAAGAGAGCAAAGGAACTAGAATTGATAATTGTTTAATTATAAAGAGAAAATAGACAGAAAAAAGAGGAAGATCTATCTTTGGTGTCTCAAATCACTTGCACTTTACTTTTACTCCAAATCTCACCTAGTTTGAGTGTAAACTTTTGGTGAGCTACAAGGAAAATATGTCAATATCTTCGACACACTTTCTTCTCTCAGCAAAGGAGGTAATTTAAAAGTTTTCTGTTCTTTCCTTTTTACTAGGGGTGAAGCAAAACATGATGTAAATGACATTTCTAAGGGTACTAGTGCAAAGTTGGAATCCATATAAAAAACACTGAACTCTAAGTGTTACAATGTCTGTGGAATAAAGAAGACAACGTTAAAATATATGATCCCAACATTTACCACCAACCATTCTCAGCATCTCACTCTGATTTATTATAACTCTTACGAGAGAGAAGATTAAGGTAGAGAGTAAATTCTATGATACACAAACATACTCAATTCTACTTTCTTCATAGTTGAAAAGACAAAATAATCATATGAAAGAAATCTGATGTTGAAAGTGAGTCAGAGGACCATTCAAACTGATATGTCAAGCTAATTAGTCAATAATTAGCATCAGTATTATGTATTAAGCATTACGTTAAAATTTCCAAAATTACATGGACCCTAGGACTTTAATTTTCCACAGCATGCATTTCTACAATTCAGCTACACAGAATGACATATATCTATTCCTATATACATTAATAAAATTTAAAAACCAAGATTGTCCCAAAAAAAGTTAACCACACGAAATAAATATTCCATATAAGCTAAGCTAGAAAACAAAGAGATTTATAATTTCCACTTTCCTTTCCTACATTTTCTCAACAACCAAACACAGCAAAATCAAAGCAAAGCAAGTAAGAAACACCAAAAAAAAAAAAACACATACCTTTAACAGGGTCAATATCCAACGCCTCAACATCAACCCCATCATCAAACTCAAACCCACTTCCCAAACTCTCACCCAAACCAATCTCTCTCTCCAAAACCCTCTTCTCTGCTCTCTCCCCAAACTCACTTTCCCTCACAGCAAACCAAACAGGTCTATTCCCAGACAAAAAGCAGAGCCAATCGCCTTCAGCCACGCCACCCTTCTCACCCTTCCTGAAAGCCCGGATTTGCCCACTCCCATGTTCCCTCACCCACATGGGATTCTTCCCAACAACCTCAAACGAAACCTTGGAGTACTTGGACCCCGTTTGGCTCTCACCACATTTCGCTAGTTCAAACACAACGTGGCGACGTGACACTGTCTTGTCTTTCGTGTTAAAACCAAAGCCTCGTCCAAACACGACCTTGTCCCCCGCATTTTGTAACACAATTTTGGAACCGTCTTCTCCTTCAACCTCCATAGCTTCCCAACTGCTTCAACTAATTTGTCTTTTTGGGTCTTATTGCTTTAATTTAATGTATAACTGAGCATGTCCGGCTTAACCCATCTAGCCCAAAATCTGAACCCATCTCGCATTTTTTCCCTGAAGCCCAAATATCTCACCAAAGCCCAATCAGACATATACATTTACCTCTCTCTCTCTCCAAAGCCCAATCAGATTTCGCCTTATGTATGTGTGTATATACACAACCGTAGCCCACCTCTTTTCTTTTTCTTTTTTTTTTTTTTTTTTTTTTTTTTTTTTTTTTAAGGAGAACAAAATTTTAAGACTAAAAATGTTCAAAATACTATTTTGGACCTAGTTTCGGCTTTTCCATCAGAATGGAACATTTCCATTCCGACCAATTTCATTGTACTTTTTTGGCGTCACTATTAAAAATTATGTATAATATTATATCATATCAAATTGCTTTTTGATATGATATAATATTATATATAATTATGGGATAGCTAACTAAATATGGAGCTAAATAGTTGGGCTCTTTTGTTCCATAATAGATTAAATATGATGTGAGAAAAGGCAGTCAGACTTAAATGATTATGGAAATTAGGTTCTTCAAATCTCTTTAGAAGCAATTGTGAACTCTAGGAGAGCATTTGTGGGCCATGATTGATGATGAGTTTGTGGTCAAGTTTTGGATAGCGTTTTTTTTCCCAAATAATTTGATCACATCTTGAGGTACAAATTTTGGATAATAAATTATTGGAGAATCAACCATAATCCTCACTCTTTGTTGGCTAGAACTTTCAAGGCTAAATATTTCCCTAGCTGCCCAATTCAGGAATGTAGACCTAAACCTCACCACTTCTGGTGTTGGAAAAACATCATCCAACAAGAAATCCACAAACCAAGAGAAGGGAAATGGTGGGTTGGAAATGGTTATGGTATTCCACTCAACCACAAAAATTGGTTTCATGACCCTTCTTTGAACTTGAACCACCCAAGCCTTACTACTGGTAAAGTGGGAGACTTAATTGATCAACATACCAATACCTGGAAGATAGATCTGATTAGATCTTTATACCCATTCCCCCAAGCCTCTACAATCTTGCAAATTCCTATTTCCAAAATAGGATCAGTTCAAGATAAAATTCTATGGAAATACTCAAAGAATGGGGATTATCAGGTCAAAAAGGCATATGAATTCCTGGTAAAGGATCATTCAACCCTTGCTAGGCAAGCTCAGACTCTGGAAGGGGTGTGGAACTTAATTTGGAGAGTTAAGGTCCCTTTAAAAATCAACAATTTTATGTGGAAACTCATGCATGATAGCCTACCCACTTTACTTAGCCTAAAAAACAGAGGCATCTCAACCTCTAGTAAATGCCCTCTATGCAATGAAGAAGATGAATCTACAACCCACCTTTTCTTGCTTTGTCCCTTTACTAGAGCTTGCTGGCATGGCTCCACCCTAGCCATTCATTCCTTAGATTTTAGTAACATATTTGTTCAACACTGGTTAACTTTGCTCTTGTCTAAATACAAAGTAAGAGGGATAGATTCAATAGTGTCTTGCAAGCCACCTTCACGACTCCATGGACCATTTAGAACCATAGAAACAGGGTGATTCATTAAGGTGTGGGTTCCTTTTTTGGACAATACCCAGGCCTAAGTAGAAACAAGGATCCTGGGCCTTATACTTGTAATTTGGTGGACTGGGTTTGGTTCACCGTAACTATATTAAGCTGATTACAAACCAAGTTGTGCACAAAGCATGGATCTTACAACACATACATATTCATACATGCAAATATATACATATGATAAAGTAAATAGTTAAGGAACAATAAAGAAATAAAGAAAAAGCATGTAAGGACGTTAGGGATCCTCAGAAAATAAAATGATATTTCATTATATTAAGTTTTAGTATATTGGACCCTTGTTTTCACTGGGATGTGTTACAAGATTCAAATAAATTCAAAAGTTACAAACTTGGATAGCTTTCTATAGACTTCCAAGACTTGTGATGTTTGAATGCCCTTGAATCCAAGTGTATCCTCTAGTACCTGTCTCAGGATCCCTTATAGTGTTTTTCTCTTTTTCTATTTTCCTGAGATTTAAATGATTTTTTTCAAAGGGTCTTTGTGCTCTAATTCCTTATTGCTGAATGGTTTTTGCTGATTCCCCCTTTATAGTACCTTTCTAGGGTTTTTGGTGTACCATTGATTCCCTTTATTTACTGCCCTGAGTCTCGAACCAATGTTGTGTCAGCAACATTGGTGGTTAGGCCTTTCTTAATTTTCTCACTATATTCTTCTTTTGAGGTTTTCCTCCAAAAAGTCCCCAACTGAATTTCCCCTTTTGGGGGGAGGGGTCCTAGAGGCTGACTTTTAATATCTTTTTCCAAGGTTTCTAGAGAGGCTTTTCAGAACCCCTATTTTGGCTGCCTCATCCTTTGTATTTTTTCTCTAAATAGGCCCTGTCAGGTTGAAAGATCTCCAGCCACCTTCTTTCATGGTTCACCTTACTACTCTTCTCAAGGTACCAAGCTTCTCTTCATAGGTGCTGGTTCCTAAGTCATCATTTGTTTCCAAAGCCTTTTTTTTCTAAGTTGCAGGCAATTGATGAGACATGTCTTTCTTCGTTCCTCGTGCCCCTAAGCATGCTTCCATGAGCTGTCTAACTCCTAGCTGATTCTTTCCTACACTTCCTGAGGATCCCCTCTCTAGTTCTAGCAACTTCTCAATATCCTAGTCCAGTCTCCTTTTGGGCTCCTTGGGGGTTTCTCTCACAGAGCCTAGGCCAAGCTTCCTCTGCTTTTTTCTTCATTCTCTAAGGCCCAAGGCTTACCCATTCATGAGCTTGGGCTTCCTTTTACCCATTTCAAATGGGCTTTGGCTCACGGATTGGGCCTTATCTATCCTTAAGAGCTCATTAGTTTTGGATTTAAATACTTATAATATTTTGGACCTCAACAAAAGGAACTAACCCTAACCCTATGGATGTGATTCTAACTACCCAATCTTTATCTTGTAAGTATAAGGAAACCTTCATTGAACACCCACACAACAACAGACTCAATAGAAGCCCAAGGCCAGAGCACCAATCAGCAGCAAGGCAATGGCAATTGATCATCAAAGTTGCAGGTGCTAGGGGCAGAAAACCTCATAGGAGTGGCATTGCTTATGAAGCTGTCAATATCTAGTGAGATAGAATCTTTTGTGGTGTAGTTAGTAGCAAAGCCAAAATCACAGATGAGGCATTGCTGGAAGCTATGGTGGAAGCTAGAATCACAACAAGAAATCACAATTTTCAGCAAATTTTGCTATTAAGTTATAGTAGGGAACTTCTTCAATCCTTTAAGAAGAAAAAGACTCTAGATTGGCTTGATAGTTCTAGAATGGCTGATCTAATTTTCCTAACTCAACATGGTCTTTCCTATAATATGATCTTAGTTCCCCATTTGGTTGTAAAGGAGGTTTGGTCTGTAGCTAAATTGGCAACTCGTGTGCCAATGAACCAATGCTGGTTTAGTCTAGCCCTTTTATGATTTTTGATTTTGTTTTTATCTCCTTATGAATGGTATAAAAAAAAAAAAAAAATGGAGGAGATGAATTGCTTATGGCTATATGAAATTTTGGATGAAGAATATGTTGAATGAACATGTATAAAAGTTATTATAAGCTTGTGTATGCAATTATGAATTAAATAGAATCTTATGACTAACTTTTTTTTTTAAAGGAAATTATGACTAACTCGATTGCTTTAATTTTAAATAGGTATAGTAAAATGATTAACATATTACATTTTATAAGTCGTAATAGTCACACCCACAACTCTGGTCATAATCAAAGAGGAAATTACTTATGTTTGGTATGCTTTATTATCATGAACCTCTCTTGAAAAATTTATGCTATTCTATTTCAAGTTATAACTCCTAGTAAGTTATGTTATTGTCTTGATAGCCAAGTCTTCAAATACAATAGTGTATTTATCATTGGCATTCGTCATGCATTTTGAAAAGTTAAAATGCTTGAAAAGCATGAACATTTAGAGATATCTCTTAGAATTTGTATTATGCTTTTTATTCATATGTTTGGTATCACTATTAATGCTAAAGTAAATTTTATTTCCCAATTTTTTGAGTTTCATCTTTTATAATATTAACATGATTATTTAGGAAAAATTGTTGTTATAACTTAAAATGAAGAACTTGTTGCAATAAATTGATACAAATTATTTTTGTAATCTATTGCAATGGAAATTTTGAACTAATACCTTATTGCAGTAATTTGATATTAATTATTTTACAATCTATTGCAATGATAGACACAAAATTGCAACAAATATATTATTGCAATAAGCTGGTATCAATTATTTCATAATCTATCGTAATGACAAATTGAAGTAATTATTTATTACAATGAAGATATTATTGTAATAATTTAATTCGATTTATTTTAATCGAGTATTTGCAATCTATTGCAATAAGATTCGTGAAATAATAGCCTATACCTACAAAATATTTGAAACAATATATTATTTATTGCAACAATATTTATATCATTGCATCAAAGTTGTTATTAAAATATTTAGAGTTGATTGCAACAAAAGTTTTTTTGTTGCACAAACCTATTATCTCAATTTTTATTGTAACATTTGGTATCAACTATTGCAACGACTCTAATGTTATTGCAATGATTTTTTTTTCATTGCAATCAATTTTTTTTTTCTCATAGTGTTTTCATTTCATCTTTTGATTTTCTCAAAAAGAAAAATAAAAATTCAAGTTCCTTTCTTACCAATGGCTATCAACATACCAATGCAAATTTATGCCCAAGAAATCTATTATCTTTTTATTGATCATTTATAAGAGTGACGCACGTTTTTGGAGAAAGCTTAACAAAATCTGCATGACCCATCCGTGTTACAAATGACAACATGGATTTTAGGTAAGCTAATATGGCAACAAAATTTTGTCAACATTTAATGCTAAAATGTTTTGATTCCAAGTGTAGTCTTCTAATTAAATACCGATGGTTTCTATAGAATTTTACTTCATTATAAATATGTAACAAAAATTGTACTTACCATTTCTCTTAGTGTATTCATAGTTCTTTACTCACATTTCCTCGTAATTCTTATTTACATTTCATCTTTTGTTTTTCTCAAAAAGAAAAAGAAAAATTCAAATTCCTTTCTTACCAATGGCTGTCAACATACCAGTGCAAATTTATGCCCAAGAAATTTTCAATGAAAAGTTGAAATCTTTAAAGTCAAAAAAGTTTCCAAACCTCCACCAATCCACAAACACCACCAACTTTGCCTTTGATTTTGCTTCCTTTCATCAAACTTTAGCCAATGATGATTTAATTGGTTTTGTTGACATATTGCAACAATATTTATATCATTGCATCAAAGTTGTTATTAAAATATTTAGAGTTGATTGCAACAAAAGTTTTTTTTGTTGCACAAACCTATTATTTTAATTTTTATTGTAACATTTGGTATCAACTATTGCAACGACTCTAATGTTATTGCAATGATTTTTTTTTTTCATTGCAATAAATTTCTTTTTTTCTCATAGTGTTTTCATTTCATCTTTTGATTTTCTCAAAAAGAAAAATAAAAATTCAAGTTCCTTTCTTACCAATAGCTGTCAACATACCAATGCAAATTTATGCCCAAGAAATCTACTACCTTTTTATTGATTATTTATAAGAGTGACGCATGTTTTTGGAGAAAGCTTAACGAAATCTGCATGACCCATCCATGTTACAAATGACAACATGGATTTCAGGTAAGCTAATATGGCAACAAAATTTTGTCAACATTTAATGCCAAAATGTTTTGATTCCAAGTGTAGTCTTCTAATTAAATACCGATGGTTTCTGTAGAATTTTACTTCATTATAAATATGTCACAAAAATTGTACTTACCATTTCTCTTAGTGTATTCATAGTTCTTTACTCACATTTCCTCGTAATTCTTATTTACATTTCATCTTTTATTTTTCTCAAAAAGAAAAATAAAAATTCAAATTCCTTTCTTACCAATGACTGTCAACATACCAGTGCAAATTTATGCCCAAGAAATTTTCAATGAAAAGTTGAAATCTTTAAAGTCAAAAAAGTTTCCAAACCTCCACCAATCCACAAACACCACCAACTTTGCCTTTGATTTTGCTTCCTTTCATCAACCTTTAGCCAATGATGATGTAATTGGTTTTGTTGACATATTGCAACAATATTTATATCATTGCATCAAAGTTGTTATTAAAATATTTAGAGTTGATTGCAACAAAAGTTTTTTTGTTGCACAAACCTATTATTTTAATTTTTATTGTAACATTTGGTATCAACTATTGCAACGACTTTAATGTTATTGCAATGATTTTTTTTTTCATTGCAATAAATTTCTTTTTTCCTCATAGTGTTTTCATTTCATCTTTTGATTTTCTCAAAAAGAAAAATAAAAATTCAAGTTCCTTTCTTACCAATAGCTGTCAACATACCAATGCAAATTTATGCCCAAGAAATCTACTACCTTTTTATTGATCATTTATAAGAGTGACGCATGTTTTTGGAGAAAGCTTAACGAAATCTGCATGACCCATCCATGTTACAAATGACAACATGGATTTCAGGTAGGCTAATATGGCAACAAAATTTTGTCAACATTTAATGCCAAAATGTTTTGATTCCAAGTGTAGTCTTCTAATTAAATACCGATGGTTTCTGTAGAATTTTACTTCATTATAAATATGTCACAAAAATTGTACTTACCATTTCTCTTAGTGTATTCATAGTTCTTTACTCACATTTCCTCGTAATTCTTATTTACATTTCATCTTTTGTTTTTCTCAAAAAGAAAAAGAAAAATTCAAATTCCTTTCTTACCAATGGCTGTCAACATACCAGTGCAAATTTATGCCCAAGAAATTCTCAATGAAAGGTTGAAATCTTTAAAGTCAAAAAAGTTTCCAAACCTCCACCAATCCACAAACACCACCAACTTTGCCTTTGATTTTGCTTTCTTTCATCAACCTTTAGCCAATGATGATGTAATTGGTTTTGTTGACATGTTGGAACACATGTCAACTAACAAACAACTCCCATTATTAACCATTTTTTCCCAAAAAAGCCCATCAGGGAATTCCTTGCTCCATGAGGCAGCAAGTTTTGGAAATACTAAGATCACAAAATTCATTGTTGATCACTTCCCTTTCCTTCTTACCAAGAAAAATATTCTAGGGGACAGTGCAATTCACGTGGCCACAAAAAATAAACATCTAAAAGTTTTAGAAATCCTCATTAATAGCTCTACTTTAGAGTTGCAAATGAGGAATAGTATAAGAAACACCACTTTACATAAAGCTATGTTTTTTCCTATTTGTTATGAAGCCATCAATTTTTTATTTTGGAGAGATCCCAACACGGCATATATTTTGAATGAAGACGGAAAATCTCCATTGTGCCTAGCTACTCTCGATAAGCATATTGTTAGGCTTCTATTACTAGCGCCATATGGGAATCGTGGTCTCATTGGAAGGTCTTGACTTGAATTACCATTTTATGTTGCCATAAGGATGGAAAAATTAGGTATATTCCTTACTTTTATTTTATCAATTTTTTATTTTCATCCTATTTAATTCTTTTTAATCTTAAAAACAATTGAGCATAATGTATATTTGGTAGGTTCAATAATAAATAGGTGCCATCTAAAATTATTCCTAATTTGCATAAGTTTTGTGCAATAAAATAAAACATAATGCATTGCATGTTTTGTATCACACTTACTTTGTATTTTCCACTTGATTTTTTTTTCTCTAAAAAAAAAAATACTTTGTATTTTCCACATTAATTGTAACAAAGATATTGCATGTCATGCATGTTCTAAATTAATATATTCTAGTAAATTCTTTCAAATGTCATTCATGTTTTAATTTTTTTTTTTTTTTTTTTTTTGGTTAACTTAGATATATTAGAAGAGGGTTTTAGCAAGAACCCATTACTCTTCCACGTAAGAGACCAAAAAGGGAAGACACCTCTACATTTAGCTGCAGCCAATAATTACATTGACGGAATTTAGTTCATTTTAACAAAATTCAGACAACAGGCCCATTTATAGAGCCTAAAGGGTGACCTCCTATTCATATATCAAGCAAGAAGGCATACATTAAGGCTGTTGAAATATTTCTTGAATAGCAATGGCGTGATCCATCTAAATTATTGAATAGTTTAGGTCAAAATATATTGCCTATTGCGACAAAGCATGGGCAAGACATAATGGTGAAAAGTATATTATTAAACCCAATGTTTGAAAAGCTTCTAAATGAAATAGATGAGAATGGACACATAGTTTTGCATTTGGCCTCTATCAATTTTCATTCAAATGTTACGTGTTCTCTTACATGGGATAGGAGAGTTAACTTCAGTTATCTAAATAAAGAATGTTTGACAGCTTTGGACATCGTTTGACAAAATGAATTGATAATGAGACAAGTGTAAATGATCTTATCATTGATGATTGATCAAATAATTATTGCATCAACAATAATAAGTTACAATAATTTATAATTTTTTGTTACAATAGAAGCTTTAATATATTAGGAAAATTGCTATAATAACTTAAAATAAAGAAATAGTTGCAATAAATTGATACCAATTATTTTTGTAGTCTATTGCAATGAAAATTTGAACAAATACATTATTGTAACGAAGTTATCATTGCAATAATTTGATATTAATTATTTTACAATCTATTGCAATGACAAACATGAAACTACAACGAATATATCATTGTAATAATCTAGTATTAGTTATTTCATAATCTATTGCAATGACAAAATGAAGTAATTATCTATTACAATGATTTCATTGCAATAGTTAAATTTGACTTATTTTGTTCGATTATTTACAATCTATTGCAATAAGATTCGTGAAATAATAGTCTATATCTACAAGATATTCGAAACTTTAAATTGTTTATTGCAAATATATATATATATATCATTGTATCAAATTGTTATTAAAATATTTAGAGTTTTTTACAACAAAAGTTTTTGTTGCACAAAACTATTACCTTAAATTTTATTGCAACACCTTGTATCAACTATTGCAGTGACTTTAATGTTATTGCAATGATTTTTTTCATTGCTTTTTTCTTATGGTGTTTACATTTCATTTTTTGATTTTCTCCAAAAAAAAAAAAAAAATCAAGTTTCTTTCTTATTAATGGCTGTGGACATACTGGTGCAAATTTATGCCCAAGACATTCTCAATGAAAGGTTGGAAACTTTAAAGTTAAAAAAGTTTCTAAACCTCTACCAATCCAAGAACACTGCCCTCCTTGACTTTGATTTTGCTTCCTTTCATCAACCATTAGCCAATGATGATGTAATTGGTTTTGTTGACATGTTGGAACATATGTCAACTGACAAACAACTCTCATTATCAAACATTTTTTCTCAAAAGAGCCCATTAGGGAATTTCTTGCTACAAGAGACAATAAGTTTTGGAAGTACTAAGATCGCAAAATTATTCTTTGATCACTTCCTCTTCCTTCTTACCAAGAAAAACATCCTAGGGGACAGTGCAATTGATGTGGCCACAAAAAGTAAACATCTGAAAGTTTTGAAAATCCTCATTAATAGTTCTACTGTAGAGTTGCAAATGAGAAATAGGGGAGATCCAAACGCGGCATATATTTTAAATGAAGATAGGAAATCTCCATTGTGTCTAGCTACTCTCGATAAGCAAATTGTTGGGCTTTTATTACTAGCATCATATGGAAATCGTGGTCTCATTGGAAGGTCTCGACTTGAATTATCATTTTATGTTTCCATAAAGATGAAAAGATTAGGTATATTTCTTGATTTTATTTTATCAAATTTTTTATTGTCACCCTATTTAATTCTTTTTAATCTTAAAAACAATTGAGCATAATGTATATTTGGTAAGTTCAATAATAAATAGGTGCCATCTAAAATTATTCCTAATTTGCGTAAGTTTTGTGTAATAAAATAAAACATAATGCATTTTATATTTAGACATAATCTTATAAACAATTTAAGATTGCATAATCACATCAATGGTAACATTATTTGACATTTTTGGAAAAGTAGTTGAGTTATTTATTGAGTGATTGGTTGACTAAATTGCATATCTGTTCTGTGAAGAATATTGCATATTATGTAATATGTCTCCATAAACTTAAGGGCATTTAAGGTCTCAATGGCTAATTTCATTTTCTTTGCATGTATGTTTGTTTGGAAAATGAAAATATATTTTCCCTAAAGTTGTATGCCATAAAATTCAATGAAAAATTGTAATGCACTTGTTTTTAACTAAGATATTGATAAAAGTAGTTGATTTTCATCCATATTTGATTCACATGATATTGATATAGTAACTGTGGGTCTATATTTGGCATTGGTGTCATGTCACACTATCACCCTTTCAATTAGCTTCAAAAAGTAGTAGTTTTAAAATTGTAATGTGCTAAACATATATGAGAAATCATCTCCTTGTTATGGTAACTAACATGTGACATTTTTTTTTTTTGTGACAGATAATATTTTTGGTTAACAATTATTCGACTTAAGTGGAGGGTTGAAGAATTTGAAACCTGTATAGCCCGACCCAACCGAAGTTTACATTTTTTTTTCAAAATAATTTTTTTTTTTATTCAGCCCTCACCGGTTTTTAATCAAAGTGATAAGGCTTCCCACATGTGTCTTCCTCTCATTGGTACAAAATCTATTCTTATCTTGATAAATTATTTTGTTTTTTCATCACTCATCAGTTTCTAGGCAAATACATGAAGTCTACTAACTTACTGTCATTGACTTACTGAGACTTACAGTATAGTTACAATTACACACCACTAACACCTTAGAGCATCCACAATGGTGGAGTCATAAATTTAGCAATTTGGCTCTACAAAAAGCTACTTTATCTATTTTACCACCTTACTTTACAAAACACCAAACATTAGTGGTTTTATTTTAGTTTTCAATACAATAAAATAATAAAAAAACAAACACCATAGCCACTTCCACCAATGAATACAACCACCATTCTATTTTATGTTGTTTGGTTTGGATTTTTATGTTTATTGATTTTTCTTGGCAACCAAACAGGGGTTTAGGATTTTTGTTTCTTGCTTAATTTTTTATTTATGTATTTTGTTGGATTAGCAATGGCGAACAAGGAGATAATCATTAATGGCGCTGAGTTGGATCAAATGGGGGAGAGCTCCTACGATCTTGATTAGCCCAGCGATGGTGGCAATTATGACGCTAGGGTTTCAGAGCTGAATAGGAAGACTGAGTCTTTGGAGCGCGAGAAGCTTCAGATGGTGAACTTGAATTCAGAAAGCAAGGAGCGAATCAAGAAATTGAGCTTGGAGATCGAAGAGCTTCGAAACGATAACGCATCGAAGAAGGAAAAGCTCAAAGAGATGGAGAAGGAGATTGAATGGTCCGAAGAGGAGCTAAAGACTTTGGAGTCAGTGGCCAAGAGAGCAGTGGAGCTCAAGATTGAGGTTTCGAGGATGCAACATGATTTCGTCGATGAGCAAAGGTGATGAGGCGAACAAGGAAGTGAGTGAATTGAAGAGGGCTTGCTACAGTATCAGGAGAGAGAGAGAGAGAGAGAGAGAGAGAGAGAGAGAGAGAGATGAGTTGAAAGAAAAAAAAAATTAAAAGCAAGTAGCAACTTGATATAGTAAACAAGTACTATACTTGTTTAGAGCATCATTATTGGTGGAGGCATATTGCTATAATGTTATTTTTGCCTCCTCAAACTACAAAATGTTGTGCTTCATTGGTGGTGACATAGCCAAAAAAATTTGGCTACATGCTATAGTAAACAAGTACTAGTACACAGCTAAACTTTGTCCTAATTTAAGCGATACTCGACATTGTTAATGTCGAGTTCTATTTAAAAATACACATAGAATTAAATTTGAGGATATCGAATTTTACATAGAACTTGATTTTGTTAAAATTGAGTTCCAAAAAAAGGGCATTTTGCTAAATATTTTGAAAAGATGAATATTTTGCTACATAGTTTTAAAATTAAGGATATTTACCCATTTTCCCCTAATTTGAGCTTTATACATTTGACTTTCGAGTAATGTTTTGACTTGTTTGTACTGCCAAGAATTTTGGCAATCTCTTGGAATTTGAATGAGCAATGCAATGAATATAATTTTTTTACTACTTTTATAATTTAAAGAGATGATAGACTGTAATTAAACCACATTACTTTCATATACACCTCTCACTAGTCCGAAACCTCTAATCCTATACATAGTTATCTTTTTTAGGAAACAACAATACTTATTAGAACACACGAACATAAAAATAGTATATAGAGTTTTTTAAATAGGCTTATAATATATTACATAACCAGAGTACTACTACAAAATGGCCTAAATTTTGTAGTAATAGCCTGAGGTTATAAGGATTAAAACTCTAATACACACAACTATTGTAGGATAAACATCTTTAATTTCGTCAGTTTATGTGCATGAGAAATTACCAAGGCCGGCCCAAGTGTTTCGGAGGCCTAAGGCGAAATTTTCAAATGGGGCCTTTATATTATCACTTAAATAATATCTAACTAGCATTTTATATAATAATTTTTTTAAAATCCATTCTTTTTACTTTTTAATATGATTTTTTTTTAGAAAATTCTAAAGTTATAACAAATTTTACTACAAAACGGTGTTGTAATGAATGTGATCGATGACATAAGGCTTACAAAAATACTAGAAATATTATAAAATTTGTAACATGAGAATTACAAAGATATATCACCAATCACAAATATTCATTCAAAAATACATTCAATAGTTTATTGAAATCCATCTATCATATTCATTGTCACATCGAATTATAAAAGTTTTGAAGAACACCAAGCACCTTTGAGGTAGTGATCACTATACAAGTATAAGTTTTTGTGAGGTGTGGGGGGGGGGGGGGCAATGGTCGAGATTTAATTCTCTAAAAGAGAGTTTCGCACACATATATACCTAGATTGGGTTAGAGTAGAATTTTTATTTTGTATAACAATTGTGGGGCCCAACAATTTATGGGCTGAGCCCATTTATTCATGGGGAGCCCTAAGGCCCAAGCCGAAGAGGGTTACAATCCAAACCCAATAACATAAAGCCCAAAATGGCCCAGAGATGTTGCCGAGGACAGTTCAGTCCTCGGCAGACCCAAAATTCCACCGAGAAGAAGGGCAAAAATGGTATAAGAACAAGCCTGAAAGAAAATCCAAAATATCTAGGAAAAGTTGCCCTTCCCATGCAATGCTCTGACCTAACAGAGTCGTGTTCGTCAGCTTTATCAACCATCCCCAACGACTTTGGGTTTGGATTGACGGGACAAGTATCAGTCTTGGAAATGTCGACCCTACACGTGGACGAAGGAAAGTAAATGCAGACTAGTATAAAAGAAAAAATAAGTAATCTAGAAAGGGGGGCTGGGAAGACTGGCCAAAAAGAAAAGGCTTCCAGTCCACCTCCAGGAGAAAGACTCCAAGGGTGAAGGCACTTTAATCACATATGAATACCACAAAAACCCACCGCTGGGCAGCCAAGGCCTAGCCTTTCGAACCCACTCTCTACAAATTATATTGTTTGGGCCCATTCACGTGCGAACCCAACATTACTGCAGTTCGTCGCGGAACGTGACCCTACAATTGGCGCCGTCTGTGGGAAAGGCTTGCGCGTTAGCTCGAGCGGCGGTGGAGTTGAGCTTCTGTCGAACGAGGGTCTACGAGGATGCCTTTACGACCGGCGACACGTTGTTATTGTTCCGACACAAGTTCCCACTAGGGGCTACGCCTCGTAGTGCCAATGGCATAGCAAGTCTAGGGGCTTTAAACATCAAGTTAGCTTCCCCCACCTTATTCGAGGAGCTAACCTTTAGGAAATAGGTAAATTAAGAAACGGAGTACAAGTTTTGGACAGAACCAAGGCCTTGTATGGTCCTCGGACCCAAGCCTCTGGGGAAACCAACTACTTAAAAAGAGAATACAAGTTTTGGACAGAACCAAGGCCTTGTATGGTCCTCGGACCCAAGCCTCTGGGGAAACCAACTACTTAAAAAGAGAATACAAGTTTTGGACAGAACCAAGACCTTGTATGGTCCTCGGACCCAAGCCTCTGGGGAAACCAACTACTTAAAAAGAGAATACAAGTTTTGGACAGAACCAAGGCCTTGTATGGTCCTCGGACCCAAGCCTCTGGGGAAACCAACTACTTAAAAAGAGAATACAAGTTTTGGACAGAACCAAGGCCTTGTATGGTCCTCGGACCCAAGCCTCTGGGGAAACCAACTACTTACAAAGAGAATACAAGTTTTGGACAGAATCAAGGCCTTGTATGGTCCTCGGACCCAAACCTCTGGGGAAACCAACTACTTACAAAGAGAATACAAGTTTTGGATAGAACCAAGGCCTTGTATGGTCCTCGGACCCAAGCCTCTGGGGAAACCAATTACTTAAAAAGAGAATACAAGTTTTGGACAGAACCAAGGCCTTATATGGTCCTCGGACCTAAGCCTCTGGGGAAACCAACTACTTAAAAAGAGAATACAAGTTTTGGACAGAACCAAGGCCTTGTATGGTCCTCGGACCCAAGCCTCTAGGGAAACCAACTACTTACAAAAGAGAATACAAGTTTTGGACAGAACCAAGGCCTTGTATGGTCCTCGGACCCAAGCCTCTGGGAAAACCAACTACTTAAAAAGAGAATACAAGTTTTGGACAGAACCAAGGCCTTGTATGGTCCTCGGACCCAAGCCTCTGGGGAAACCAACTACTTAAAAAGAGAATACAAGTTTTGGACAGAACCAAGGCCTTGTATGGTCCTCGGACCCAAGCCTCTGGGGAAACCAACTATTTAAAAGGAAAAACTACGTTACGTGGACCTTAGAATCTCCCCGAGGAAAACTCTCCATTAACAATTGGGTTAATTCCTGAACTGCATGGATTCTCTAGTTTGCCCTCGGATCCTCAACACCAAAGGGACAAGTACGGAATGGGGCAACATTTTTCCAAAAGCATAAGCGAAGTCATTCAATGCTCGGTCATCCCCTTGGATGAATTATTTAGAATTTGTCGTTCTCCGACAGTATTCTCGCACTTATTACAGAATATTCAACCATTATCTCGGTTAGTTTCCTAAGTTCAACTTACTATGAATTGTTATTATTGTGCCTGGTAGTGTCGGCAAATTAGAATTAGTTGGATTGTATTTCACAGGTTCTTGCTTTAAATTTCGCCGAGAAGAAACAAACACATGGAGCACACCCATTCACAAAGTGGTGTTGCCAAAAGAACAATATTCAAAACAAGTAAGTAAGTTTCCATTTTCACTAAAACAAAGAAACAGTACAGCGTACAATGAAAAGCTGGAATCAGCTTATGTCAGAGCTCACTACATAATTGGAAAGGAAGATACAAGAGAATAAAACAAAGCAGAAGAGGCAGTACAGACGAGAGGTTGGCTTCTAAAGCTAACCACATAACCAAAAAGAAAGAAAGATACAAGAAAATAAGATAAAGCCGAGGAAGTGGATCAGAGGAGAGGTTGGCTACTGCTCAAAGACCTTGTTCTTCCTCAATGCCTTTATATGCCCATAACTCAGGCAGCAAAAGAAACCCAACTTGAGCCTCACACCGCTGAAGGAAAAGTGCAGGGAGCCGGAAGTTGAGAAGCTTTCACCAAAAGTTTGCCTGCGACAGGGCAGAGACGCTGATGGCGGAGAATCTTTCTTCTGACACACCAAAATTCTGGCATGAACAGAACCTGCTTCGGATTTTGACTAGAAGAGGGAGAAACACCTTTTCCCCTCTGTCGAAGTGGAGTATTCTCTTAAATTTATGCTTCCTTTGCCCGTACCTCACTATTCTGAGTCTCAGGAGGACACGGCGCCTCTGTGGCGGAGAGAGTTTCTTCTCCCCAACCCTCACCTCAAACATGTTATGCTAAGGGGGGATAGCACTGGATATGGGAGTTGTGATTTGGGAGGAAACTGAAGAATTGGTGCGTAGGTGAAGCAACTTTCTCTCCTATTTATTTAAAGAGATAAGGTGGTGGCATTTAATTCACGCAGCGTCCCGAGGAACGCTACAGATAAGATGGCTCTGGCTCAATCTCCAACGCCACCTGCAACCATGGGATTAAAGGAGTCTCGGGAAGGTGCATCTCGAACATTGGGACGTCAAAAAGTACTGCGTGACCAAAAACTACATAAATACCCTTTAAGTTGTGGGCCTAGTGAATTTGCGGCCCAGGCCCGTTCTGCATGGGGGTCCAGGGACAATGGCCCACGCCGAGGAATAACCGTTGCCGAGGACAGCCTCCTGCTCGGCACCTCGCGAAATACCTGAGGAGAGGGAGAAACTGAACTACAGCCTTCGGATTCAAGCCTATTGGGAAACCAACTACTTAGGTGACAAAACTAGGTTTTGGACAGAACCAAGGCGTTGTGAAGTCTTCGGACTCAAGCCTATGGGGAAACCAACTACCTAGGTGACAAAACTAGGTTTTGGACAGAACCAAGGCGTTGTGAAGTCCTCGGACTCAAGCCTATGGGGAAACCAACTACCTGGGTGACAAAACTAAGTTTTGGACAGAACCAAGGCGTTGTGAAGTCCTTGGACTCCAACCTATTGGGACGCCCACTACTCAAATGGGGAAAGCTCTCGGCTCAAATACTTTAAAATGTTGAGGTTGATAAAAGTGTTAGGATGGTGGCGAGACGTCCCACTATTTGGTAGCCTACGGGGGTTGTTAATTCTTGCAGGAAATATGTCTTCGGATGATTACTTCCTACACCGCATAGAGCATCCAGTTCTAATGTCGGCATTGTTTTGGGTAAGTATCGTTATTCACAGATAGGCATTGCTGTGTCAAATAATGCTATTAAAGTTATGGTGACATCTTTTTATTAGCAAGTATTTCGGCCTTAGCTGTCATTGATTCAAATGCTATATTATTGTGCCGAGCAGCGCTTGTAAACTTGCAAAAACATAGAAACAGAATATGCGAAGTAAAACAACAACAATTTTTATTAATATGAAAAATTATTACAACGTACAAAGAGGGGCTTAAACAAGCCTATACAAAAGGTAAACTACCGAAGCAACAATAGTATTCGCAATACAGATAAGTAAACAGTCAGATGTCTTTTAAACTCGTCTTCAAAGTCTTTCCAATCTCTGCCTCAGTATTGCTCCTATTGAGAGAAGAACTTTCTTTAGAAAAAGTTGAAGGAGAAGGAAGAAGAAAATGAAGGACAGGGAAGAAGAGGATGGAGGAGATGAATGAGGAAGATGGAGGAGATGAATGAAGAAGATGGAGGACATGAGTAAAAGAAGGAGGAGAAGAAGAGGGAAAAGATAAGAAGGAAGAAAGAGAGGCGGAAGGAGGCGCCAGTGAACGAAGAGAGGAAGAAGCAGGGGCACTTAGTCCCTGCCCCAGTCCTGACTCCTAACACGCTGGCGCCATATTAGATATGCTCATGAGAGAGCGGGTAGTACTGATGATGTGTGTCCTCGGCTCAGCCACGCCAAAAATGTGTCGTGACGAGTCCCTGCTTCGGATTTTGGCTGAAAGAAAGGCTAGACAAATCTTGAGTCTCCGCCATCCTTGCCCTGATCGAGCCATTTCGAGCTTCGTTAGAACATGGTGTTTCTGGGAGGGGAATAGTTTTTTCATTGCTTATTACTACGGTGAGTGTGTTTCGGGTTTAAGGTATAACCGGAGAATAAGAGTAAACTCCGGAAGGAATCTAAGGGTTTCAAATTTTGGTGGGAGAAAAGGAATTCATTTGTGGGAGAAACCACTCCTGTTTCTTCTCTTTATATAGGGGACGAAGAAAAGAGTGCTTAATGAGTTCAGATCTCCAAGGAAATCTGCAAACATAAATACGTCCGTTTCATTCCCCCACGTCATCAAAAACCGTTGAACCTGGGAGGTCTCGTAAAGGGAAGATATTAAATACGCGCTTCAGATAGCTAAACGGCATAAACACATCGTACGCAAATCAAGGGGAATATCTTGTAAACCGGTACATTCCCTGGGCAGGTGAAGAGTCGCCAGCGTCAGTCAAGGGCTGAATTAAATGAGCTATAATAAAGGCTCGGTATTATCAAAACCCCCCTCTCCAACCAAGAAGTCGGACAGCAGGGTTTTGAGGGGCTATTGTGGGGCCCAACGATTTATGGGCCGAGCCCATTTATTCATGGGGAGCCCTAAGGCCCAAGCCGAAGAGGGTTACAATCCAAACCCAATAACATAAAGCCCAAAATGGCCCAGAGATGTTGCCGAGGACAGTTCAGTCCTCGGCAGACCCAAAATTCCACCGAGAAGAAGGGCAAAAACGGTATAAGAACAAGCCTGAAAGAAAATCCAAAATATCTAGGAAAAGCTGCCCTTCCCATGCAATGCTCTGACCTAACAGAGTCGTGTTCGTCAGCTTTATCAACCATCCCCAACGACTTTGGGTTTGGATTGACGGGACAAGTATCAGTCTTGGAAATGTCGACCCTACACGTGGACGAAGGAAAGTGAATGCAGACTAATATAAAAGAAAAAAATAAGTAATCTAGAGAGGGGGGCTGGGAAGACTGGCCAAAAAGAAAAGGCTTCCAGTCCACCTCCAGGAGAAAGACTCCAAGGGTGAAGGCACTTTAATCACATATGAATACCACAAAAACCCACCGCTGGGCAGCCAAGGCCTAGCCTTTCGAACCCACTCTCTACAAATGATATTGTTTGGGCCCATTCACGTGCGAACCCAACACTACTGCGGTTCGTCGCGGAACGTGACCCTACAACAATAATTAAATAATTAAAAGTTATGTAGTAAAATTTATAGTATTTTTAACATTTTCCTATTTGAATTACTTGTGATTAGTAACACATCTATTTGTAAGACCTATTTATTTAAATTTGTTTTATCTCTATCTCTAACATTATTTAGTTCTTTGAGCTTTCTTAATAGTGAAAAAAATGTAACTAAAATGTTTTAATATCTCCCAAAAATATTTATATATAAAAAATAAAAAAATAAAAAAATTGCCCCCACATTTGGGGCCTTCTCTAGTAAGGGGGCCCTAGAAATTACACTTTATTCTCATAAATTATAGATTAAGATTCTCTAAAGTTTCTATGACATATTCTACCAGGTAAAATTCCTTTAATTTTCACCTTCCTTTAAAAAAAAAAAAAGAAAAAAAAAAGAAAAGAAAAGCCTAAGATTATGCCATTTCATCAAATCACAAACCTAAAAAATAATGCTTTCCTTAAAAAAAAAAAAAAAAAAAAAAAAAATTCAAACTCAATCACGAAAATCCAAAACTGCCTCACTCTTCCCTCCTAATACCAATCTCTTGTGACAACCCAAACTAATACCAAACATGAATCCGCTTAAAATCCCAACCCACGGGAATAGATCCATTGCGCGTGGCCAAATTCAATCGTACATACATACCACAATCCAAAAGGAAAACCAACAGGAAAGTCTTAATAAAGTGACAATATATATTTAATTGCCATTGTTGTTATATTATGACTTGTGTGAAACCTGTGGCTGGTTTTGTGATTAAAATTAAAGATACATTCTTTTTCCTTTTCTTAATAACCTGTGGATGATCTTTTGATTTTTAGACTATTGACTGCAATGTAAAACATTTGGGAAAGATAAGAATACCCAAATCGGATCTGGGTTGGTGGTGAAGTCTAATTGGAGTGTGGTGGTAGGACCAATGAAGTCAATATCATATCGGTTCCAGTCATACCAGCCATTAAAACAATACTGGTACTCCTTTAATATGTTTTTAAAAAAACACCGGGTTGTACTAGCCTATTTTGGCTGTACCAGCCTATACCGGCATGTATTGGGGTTTCAGCCAGTACAATAATTTTTTTTTTTTTTTTAAATTGTTATTTAAGCTTATACATTGGTTAATGTACTTAATTTTATATTATACAAAAAATATGTGGATTTTAAAATATGCATTTTCATAGTTTAGGAGGGATAAATGTAGAGGGGGTATAGCCTAAGGCAGTAAAAGTGTTCTTTCTTATAGTTTATGAGGGTAAGTGTACAAGGATCATAGTTTAGGAGGTAAAGTATAATTTTCCCTTATTTTTTATGATACCTCTCCTAGTTGGATTACAAGTGACAATAACTCTATCATGTCGGGAGAGAATTAGTTGATTAAATTTAGTATTTGCAAGGTTCAATAGAAGATTAGTCAAGACTTGACAAGTGTCATTTATTTTGGTGTACCTTTATGTTTGCTCCATATCTACCATGATAGCAGGTCAATCGGTCGAGTCATAAAGGTTGATTGATAGAAGTGTAAATATGGGATTTTTCGGGGAGTTAAAACATATTTTGAAGTGTTTCAAATGGTTAGAGCATTACTATCAGGTGTGTCAAATACCAAATATTTGACATTTGACACACCAAACACCACTATTCAAGTCTCATGAGGTGTTTCAAATGTATCAAAATTTTACAACATACTACAGCACCGTGATAACTTTGGCATAGTACGGAACAATATAGCATATGGGTTTATTATTTTTTTATTCAGCTCTCTCTCATCCCGATTAAAATATCTCTTCATCTTCACCGACCAATATCTGCTCTCTCTCTCTCACTTCCTTGTTCAACCATTTCTTTGCTCTCTCTCCCTCTACTCCATGTCACTACCTCCCCCTCCGACGAAACCCAGGCCGGAACATCAAGCCAGGCCTATCTCTGTTTCTGTGGTTTTTTTTTTTTTTTTTTTTGGTAGTGATTTGATAACCGGTTTGGCAGTGGGTGGGTTGAGATGGTGATGGGCGGATCAATGGTGGTGGGTGGGTCGGCTGGTGATGGGCGAATCGGTGGTGGTGCCAATCTCTGTTCTGATTTGTTTTTGTTTTTGGTTTTGTTTTCTTGTTTTGGTGGTTGTGATTTGATGGTGGATTTGGCGGCAGTTGTGGGGTTTTTTTTTTTTTTTTTTTTGGTGATTGTGGCCACAACAATTTTCTAGGTTGTTGTTGTTGTTGACAACTACGACGGGGAGGAATTTAATATATTATTTTAATATGTTGTAAATATTATTTTAATGTATAGAATTGAAGAATAAAACATATGATGAATAAGATATTGTAAAATGATGTGGTAAAATAATAAAGTAGGTTTTTGATGTGTCAAAATGACATTTTTTATAAGAGACTTGATGGTAATGCTCTTAGTGAGTTTTGTGAACATTTGTTGATATTAAATCAACCAAGATATTTCTCCAAAGGGAAAGGTGTTTATTGAAAAGCTATAACTCATTCCCCATAAATAGTGATCCATATTAAAATTTTAAGAGAGGCCACTTCACCATTATATAAAAATTCACGAGTATTTTTTTCAAGAATGCTACTTGAAGAATTCTTGGCATATTTAATTGTATCTTAGGGATAAATTTGCAGCAATCCTTTTAACTTTTTATATTATTTAATTTTTTCTAGAAGAAAAAAATGTATTTAATTTAATTGAAATTTTAATTAAACTTGTGATTTGACAGATGACTGTTTTGTTAAACCAATGGCTCTGACTTGAAACCCATTCCGTGTCAAGTTGCGGTCTGAATTTAATAAATGTGTTTCCACATCCAACTATTCTTGAAAAAAATAATAATAATACAATTGTTAACTTTTTTTTTCTCTTTTTTTAATGGACCATGAATTATTTTGGAGTACGCTAGTATGCATCAGTGAAACAAAACAGAAGTAGTTTGAATTAACCAAATTACATCATAGAAGGAGAATTCAACGGACGGACGAAGTGATTTTCATGTTTTCTTTTTTTGAAGTAAAAAGCATGAGAGTGAGACGTGTGATAATGACCAATTTATGAAGCTTAAGATTAGGAAAATGATTTAAAGTTTCAAACAATCAAAAGCCCAGTTCTTGCACACTTTCTACGAATTTTTCATGCATGCATGAATGACCGATGGCCAAGAAATCTGTGGATATTAATTATTTATCGTCACTAACCAGAATCAGTCTTAACATTACCAGATAAAAACTGCACTTTTTTTATCATTCTCGATTAACTTTGAAATTTCGAAACCTCATTTGAGATAATCGACTTAAATAGCGATTTTAAACTTCATAGCTGTAGTGAAGTGATATAAAGTCTGCCCTTTAGGAAAGGGTAGAAACTGTTACACATACCAGGTTGCACACGTGAATTTGGGTTGAAATCCTGAATTTGTTACAAACCGTAGCACTTGGAAGATTGCACTTATTTAAACAAACAGACAGACGGAATTTAAAGCAAACGAGGACTGAAATCCTGAGTTGAAAACAAAAAAACTACACTTTTAGGAAAACAGGTAGAATCAAAGAGAACAAAGACGCATCCAACAGAGAAGCATTTTTCTTGGATTTGGGATGACGCCACGAGAGTGAGACTTCAGACTCAGATAATCCAGCAAACTGCAAGAGAAACAATGAATAAATAAATAAATCTCCTTTTTTTTTTTTCCTGAATAAATGTCGGTTATTTTTGATAGAAGAATTGTTTATAACTTGTGCCAAAATGGGTACAAGTTATAAAAATTTCTTACCAGCAACCATGAATGGGATCATGTTACGTACCGGCATCAGAGGTTGTTAAAATGTTCACAAGCACTAACATCCCCATTAAAATTTTCAGCTATTCCATCCTGGGAACAACCATGTTCTCCATGATCAGTATGAAAAGGACCCAGAAGAGGAGCATTATTGTAGTACAAATCAGGACCTCCAGATGTACCTACCAGAAAAGTTTCAAGGCTGGAAAGCTCATCTGGGACATTGAGAACGCTTTCCCAGTCAAAAGGCTGACCTCCAGTGGATTCATTCCGCACTGTTCACTTGAAGATGCATCCATCTGGGTCATCCAAACGTTGCTTTGGTTTCCACAACTAGTACTACCTCCAATGGTTGGTACGTTGGTTTCAAAAGGC
The DNA here is from genome assembly GCF_932294415.1 of Quercus robur. NCBI lineage: Eukaryota > Viridiplantae > Streptophyta > Magnoliopsida > Fagales > Fagaceae > Quercus > Quercus robur. The sequence continues at coordinate 9,914,242 of NC_065538.1, read as the reverse complement.
AATGTTACACTCTGAAAGCCTTGAGTGTTCTTTGCTGCTGGATCTTGTTGCTGTTGTGATAATATATCTGGCTCATTTGCAACCGTGGTCATTGGTGGCTGATCCTCTTTTTAAAGGCTATCACGGTATTTCTGCACCATGAAATAGTGAAGAGTGAGTATCCTTTACCGAAAGAGAAATCTGACATCATAAACTATCACTCAACAGGTGTGATTTTTCCTTAAGAGGCATCTGACTTGGTAACTTGATAAATCACCATTTCACACCAAGTTTTAAGTCAAGAACACTTGATATCATGTTAAATTAGCATGGTCCTAACTGGATACGACCTTTATAATAGTTATTCTAATATGATTGTTTAAGTTTAAATAGATATGCACATGCTGGGGAAAAATCAATTAAGGATAAAATAAGAATAGCAATTACCTGAAGATGGCTGGAAATCTTTTCCCTATCAACATCTTCGAAACCCTTAAAGTTACTTTGCAAGAGTTGCAAAATTTTATTGGGAGTCGCATCTGCATCAACATATATAAAATATTGTAATACAGGCTAAAATGCTAATACTGAAGAATGGGATAGAGTGCACAAACAATCATAACGGCTGAGTTTAATTACCTGTCTTCAGAAAAAAATTCCATTCTTAAAGGAACAAAATTTTCTATTCTTGAACTTACAGAAACACAAAACAACCCTAACAGATTGCATTTAAAAAATAATAATAATAACCCTTAGTACAAATATTTTTCCCAGAAGTTGTTCTAAGAGAATAACCCAAACAACTAATAAAATGATTATTTTCAACCTCATTGAACTAACCACAAACTAATGATTCCAAAATTAACATTAGTTATTGTTTCAAAAAATGAAATATTAGTTGCATAAAGTGACACTGGTATGATAAATGCATACCCTTAAAGAAAAAAGGTAAAACCTGTTTACCACACATTCGTACATAGATATTTTTGAACTGAAATTGTTAGTCGAAGACATGAGTTACTCACGATTTCAGTTCAATAGAACATGTGTATGGATGTTTGTGCAAAACAGCGTGTGTGCAATTTACACTACCTTCAGAGAAAAAAAAAAAAAAAAAAAAAAAAAAAAAGAGAGCACAGATGCACCATATGAATTTATTGAATTATTGCAAATAGTCGTACAGAAGTGTTACAGGATTAAGGCTCCATACAATGTGCTATATTTCTCAGCGAGAATAATTAAAATGGACATATTTAATTTATGGAGAACTAGTTCCAGTACAGGGGCTCCATATGTTTTCCTTCCCATATCTAACAAAATCTTTTTTTAGTCATAAATGGGCCACTAAATTATTTAAAGTAATTGACTTCACCAACTTGCACCATTAAAAGCAATGGACAAAGTGAACATGAGCAGATAAATGACTAGAGTGTGAGTACAACAAATTAATGCAGATAAGATTAGGAAAAAGACTCATACCATCAGCGCCCCCCAGTTTTCGCACACTTTCTACAAACTTTTCATGAGAGTCTGGTGTCCAAGACAACCGCTGATTTTTCACTCTGGACACATTATTGTCTTTCTTGAAAAACATATATTTCCACACCATCTTAAGAACATTCATCGGGATAGGCTTCAGCAGATAATCACAGGCGCCATTTTCCAAACTCCATTGAACAATGTTTGGTTGAGCATCCTCCGATGTCGCTACATAACATTATAAATATTGAGATGTAGATTCACAAGATTGTTAATGAAACAGAAAATGACATACATATCCAAGAAAAAGACACACACACTGTGTACTTACCAATAACAGGCAAATCCATCTCTCTACCAATTCGAAGAAGTTCAAATTCATTCACACCAAGCAAGCATTTTTCAATTATAATAATATGAAATACGCTTCCCTCCATCCTTAGCAGAGTTGAAGCATCCTCCACTCGAATGCATTTAGTAACTGCAAAATATTTGTGGTTAGGGTAACTGGTCGAATTGCCATTTAAGTTAGAAAAAAAATTATAGAAAAGGAATCCTATCAGAGGCATTGACCACTAACTAAATAGTTGCTAAAATGATGCTAAATGACAAATTTCCCCAAGGGGACACTGTGTTTATGTTTCAGTGTTGCTCAAATGCGTTTGGTCAGGCAGAGAAACAAAAACTGGTCATCAGGACTGAGAATGGTAGGGCAAAATTTGGTAGACCGTAGATAGCAGTTGGCTGCTGCGAGTGGCAGTGATGGGCAAAGTGCTGTGAGTGTGTTATGAACCTAGTGTCCTACATTGATTAAGTATAAGCTTAACCATGTGTTTATAAGCTCTAGGACACCCTCTTCTTGCAAGCTGGTTGCAAGCTGGTTTTTAAGGGTGAGTTCTACTTATGCGTCAACATGTCACTCACTACAATTACAACAGTGAGTGATCAACAGTGACTACTCACAACTACTCATGTTTACAACAATTATAACACAATTACAACAGTTCACTACAATTACAACAGTGAGTGATCAACCCCGTGATTAACAACTGTGACATCATCAACAGTAACTAAGTAATTACATGAATTTCCATGATTAACAATCTTCGCATTAATTACAATAGGTAATAGGTAACTACCTTGATTAACAATCTTCGCATTCCACGATACAATTTCCATTTCCAGATATCTGGATCCATGATTTAACAATCTTTTCTTCTTCTGTCTTCTCCTAACAAAAACTAAAATCAAAAAATAAGTTTTCTGTCATCTCATAACCAAAAAAAAAAAAAAACAATTCAAAAAATAAGTTTTCTGTCATCTCATAACCAAAAACAAAAAAAAAAACTAAGAAACATTTTCAAAGAGAAAACTTAAAACAAAATCGAATCTAATGCAAACACCTAAATCAAAGCAATACAACATACCCAAAACTAAATCATATTTCATACCCAAATCTAAAATATAAAAATAAAAAATACTTTACCGTGGCTGTGCCGACGATCTTGCGATAACGCTTCAACTCAATCCGATTTGATGGTGGCCCTTGTGATATCGCTTCAACTCAATCCCTTAACATGATAACTCGCGGCCATTCGAGACCTGCAGTATAAACTCAATAAAAAAAGAAAGGAATAAGAAGTGACCTTCATATCCACATCTCCGAAGGTTTGCCTCCATTTCTTGCAGACTTTGCTGATCATGATCCACAATCAAAACGCTCAAACCAAGAGGAAAATTATTGAAAGTTGTGTCGCTTTCCCTCAACAAGGCACTGCCATTGTTCTTCATGTGGAACATGATGAATGGCAAAAAAAGGAAACTGTGTTCTAGTTTGATATGTGGATTACTGAGTAAATTCAAATGGATTAGTACCGACAAGAATAAGATTGCGTCTAGCGTATATATAAGCATTTCTGCAAGGTTTCATAAAAAATATATGGGCGTAAATGCCCTTAGTCCCTACATTTTAGGATCATTTTTATTTTGGTCCAATATTTTTATTTAACTGCTTTTAGTCACTAAACCAATTAACGCGTGACATTTAAATCCTTACCATCACCTAATTAATAGAAAAAACTGATGTAACTAACTACACATTAAAATAATAATTAAAAAAAATATATTTTAACATTAAAAAATGCCACAACAGCCTCTAAATTAAAAAAATTAATTTATTAATTTTAACTAAAAAAAAATTAAAAAAAAAATCACATTAGATCTAAAAGTGTGTTAAACAAGAACAATAAGAACACAAATCCAAATTTAAGAACAAGACCATTTTCCTTTATTTGACATTTTCTATTTTTTTTTCTTAGAAAATAAACGCAAGATTTAAGCAAGAACACAAACACAAATCCAGTAAGAACATGAACACAAACTAAAGCTACTTTTTTATTTTCAATTTTATTTCAAATGAACTATTTTTTAACTTTTTAAAATTAAACTAATTTTTTAGCTTTTTATCTCACATTAATCATTATATAACTGAATTTTTGTTTATTTATTTATTTCCAAATTATGACGTACACAATCTATTGGAAGATAACACCATAGTGGTGGTCGTAAGAGCATCACCATTAGTGGTGGTAAAATAGCAAGAAAGCATAAAAAATATTATTTTATCACTTAGTTGGGTTTTGTGGCAAAGAGGAAAAAAGAGGAAGTGAGAAGGAAATTAATAAAAAAATGAATATTGTTTGGATTATGGTAAAAATAAGACCATTAATGCATGGTAAGTTGTGAAATTGCGTGTTAAAATAGATAAAGTAACTTTTTAAGGTATTAAATGCTAAAAATTTTAGTTTCATCGACGTGGATGCTGTAAAATAGTAAAATCACTATAAAAACAAAAAAAAAAAAAAAAAACTATTTCTAGCACTTCAAACACTGAAATACGTGCTATATCAAAAGTCCTAAAGCTAAAAAAAAATTAGCAATATGCTACAATGATCTACTACTAGTGGCAGATTGTTGGAGTATATTACTATTATTATTTAATTCATTTATTTTCATGGGTCAGAGATGAAGAGAGAGAGATTATAGATGTAACATCCCGTGAGTTAAAAAAAAAAGAAAAAAAAAAGAGGAAGTCAGAATTTTTGTGGACCAAATGTGCCCCCACCTAACCCCACTACCCATCACACAATCCACTCTCTCTTTTCTCTCTTTGGCCGGTCACTCCCACTCTTGTTCCCCTTTTCTTTTTCTTTTTCAGTCAACACAACACACATACACCCACTCCTCTTTCTCACCCTCCCACCGGTACATTCCTCATCATCACCCCTATCATTTTTTTTTCAGCAAAATCACTAGAAAATCCTCAAGAACATCACATCTTCACACAAGTTATTGAGGTAGAATTTTTAATCTCTTTTGATGAGTATTATGTTCTTGTTTGAGGTTATTTTACCCAAGCTTTAATATTGATTTTCATGTGATTTAAGAGCTTTGGAAATGATATTCATGTGTTATACATATGGGTTTTGGTCTTGGTGGATGTATTTGATGAGTGTGTTCATGATTTTTACAATATTGGGTATCTAAGGCTTGTTATGGTGAAAATTTAGGGGTTTTGAGGTATATTTTGTGAAATAAATTGTGAATATAATTTTATGGTTTATTTGGAGCTAGTTAAAGATCTAAATTGTTTGTTTGAAAGGATATTGTGATTTTGGTGTCATGGGTCTCTTGATGATGTTGTGAAAACCATGTGGAAACTATTTATAAATTATTGAGGTTTTGATGTTAGAAATAATACCTTGTATGGTTCATAAGTATAATGGGAGTCTATGTCTTGTAAAGTAATTGGTTGAGAAACTTTGGAGATGGAAAATATTATTTGTGAGGCTAAATCTAGGCTTGCCTAATTTAGTGCTTATTTGGCAATTCCTAATATGTAGCTAGATACAATTTCAAGCTTTGTGCTCATTGTGATAGATTTGCTTGACATTGTTTAGGTTCTAGCTAATCTCCCCTTGGAGCTTGGAGAATTAGGATTTTGCGGTTGCTAGGTAAGTAGCTTTTTAATGGGTATTTTTGAAAAATAACCATATCTTATAAATATTGTTTTTGGGTCAAACACATTTTGGAAAATTAATGGTGGAACTATGTTTTTTCTAAAAGGTGTTGTGTTATGACCCTACTATATATATGATTATATATGAAAATGCATATTCTTATTGCATATGGGGGATTTGCATGATTTGTTAGCAAAGAAAAGACTAGCATCTTTGATTAAATTCTAGAAAATGCGTATTATGGATTTATTGCATTATTTGCAAAAATATAAAGATGCTTTATCTTGGCCTATGTTATTTGGGAAGTTAATACAAAATCTCTTTGGCAAGAAATAAGTTGAAGGCATTGAGAACCTTGTGAATATCTTGGGCATTCAAATGTTTTATGAAACTACTTAGAAGTGAAATTATGTATTTTGAATTAAAGTTATGTGAGCTCTTTATGTTCTACCCATGTGCTGTGACATGTGATTACTCGGTAATTACCTAGCTAGATACTATAGTCTGTGTGACATTAGTATCTTAGCACCCGTCTTTGTGATGGTTATTAGTTCCGGCTTTGTGTTGGCGATGAGTTCCGGCTTTGTGTCGGCAGTTTAGTTCCGGCTTTGTGTCGGCAATGAGTTCCGGCTTTGTGTCGGCGATTATCATGTGGCCTTGGGTTAGATTTTCTGGTTTGGAACGGTGTTGTTATTGCTCACAGTATAGTAAGTAGTTTTATGTTGAGATATTTTGAGGAATATATAGTATGTAATCTCATGAGAACATTTTGAGAAGCTTTGTACTGTGTCAATTTATTCATTCTTGTCATATTATTTTTGGGAAATGGTTTTGTATAAACTATTTGGAAACTCCCGAATTAAAAGCATGATTTGTAAATTGTTACCATCATAAAACTTGCATTTCCCCCACCCCCTTTAATTATGCTACTTACTGGGCTTTGTCTCATTCCATTATTTTTATAACTTTTCAGAGTAGGCAACAATCTTTTGAGATAGCTTTTTGTTGGCTAATAGTAGTTAGACTAACTACTGATGGAGGCTGAATTTTTGTGTAATGGATATATTAGATGGTGTACATCTTAGGCTTGACTCATTCTTTTGTTTATTATAGTGGTTATGACTGTATTTCCACTGTTGGGACAAGCTGTTGTTATGTAATTGTTGTTTTCAGACCTCTATTCTTTTGTGGCCTATGGTCCTTGTAATTAATGCTTAGAGCTCTGACTTACTCTGAAAGTATATTCTATGGGATGATTATGATAATTCTTGTTGTTGGCACTTGATAATAATTATGTGGATTGAATTGTCAAAAAGGAAAAATTTACAGGTACTTGAGACGTCTCTCTCATGTTTTGGACCCTTTGGGGTTTGGGGCGTGACAATAGAGAAATGAATATCTTGAGTTGTTTATATTGATCCATTGTAAGTATGCTCATACCTTGTGGAGTGAAGTCCTTTGTTTGTTTGGGGTTCAGTGGGTGATGCCGAAGAACGTTGTTTCTCATCTCTCTGCATGGTGGAATTGGTTAGGGAGTCACACTTCAAATGTGTGGAATATGGTTCCAGCATGTCTTATGTGGTTAATTTGGAAGGAGCGCAATGCCCGAACTTTTGAGGATATTGAGAGACTTGTAGATTGTGTGAAGTCTTTGCTGCTTAGGACTTTGTTTGAGTGGTCTCGTATTTGGGGGTTTACACATTGTCATTCTTTGTTTGATTTTCTTAATTCTGCTAGTCTTTCTTTTTGATTGGTTTGTATTTTTTTCAGTGCAATGAGTTTACTATCGTAAATCCATTGTACTTCTATTATCAATAAATTTGTTATTACCTATCAAAAAAAATATTATTTTAATAGGTTGTTTATATTGTTTTAATAGGTTGTATGTAAAAATAAAAAAATAAAAATTTGACGTAGGGTGTATTATAAAAGTAAGGTGTTGAAAGCTAAATTTTTTTAGTAATGCTCTAAGTGGAAGGCTCCATAGGGTGTTATCTCTCCCCAACACTCTCCTCCTCTACTTGGGCCCATGCTTGCCAATATGTTGGATATGGGTAAAGGAAGGGCACCTTTCCTTACATAGAACCAAAACACAAATAAGAGTAAGCAAGATTCAAGAGCCTAAATTTTAGTAAAGGGAGAAGATTGGAAAAAAATTTAATTCACAAAATTTTGATTAATATATAGAATTAAAAATTAATTAACTAATAATTTAATTGACATACAAAAATATAAGGTCATGCGAACTAGGAAAAAAAAAAGAAAAATTTTCTTGCATATTATTAATACATATTTTTACATTAAATTAACTTTGTTTAGATCCCTAATCAATTATGCAGCACATTTATTGATGGACCTTGCAAGTTAATTTTGGATTATACACAAGTAGATAAATCAACCACCATTAGAGCATCATCAAATTTAAAATAATATTCAAAAATTTTGTAATTTAATTGGTTGACACATCTGATATATTTAATTGAAAAATGACCGTGTTAATTCAAACCCATTAAAAAATACATTATGGAGCAACATTTACAATAGAATATACTCATAAAATATTTTTAATCTTAGACTCTTTATGTAAGCTCTACAAAGATCTCACGAATGTGAAGTCTGTATGAATTATGGTGGTGAAAGGAGGCTATAAACATAATATTAAATGTAGGATTGTAGGAACACCAAAATATTCAGGCGGTCGAGCATCATAATAGTTAAGAAGTGAATAAGGGAGTGTTTTGACATCCACTTGCAGTGGATTATTAAACAGGAGAGAGGATTTGTCTTTTTCTGTTTGATTTGAAATTTTAGAGGGCATTCAAGAAAAATATAGTTTTTTTTTTTTTTTTTTTGCTTGGTAATTGCGGGTGATAAAACCCCCAAACTAAAGGTTACAACAAAACTAGATACCACTAGGCTACAAAGTCCGGTTCGAATTATGAAACTGTATAAATCTTGAGTGTTTTTTTTGGGGGATAAGTAGTTTTTTAGTTGAACTTTAGTCTTATTGCAGAAATTAATTCCACGCGGCCCTATTGGATCGTATTATTTTTATTTGACTATTTAGAGGGTTGGTAGGGGAGCCTATTTAATCGTATTCTTTCTCTTTTGTTTAATCTCTGGTTTTTTTTTTTTTAATTTTATATACTGAGTTTTTCTTTTTGGTAAAAAGAACAAATTGAGTTAAAGATCATATTTTCGATAAAAAGAAATATATATGAAAAAGATATGATCTTTTAATATATATATATATATATATATATGAAAAAGATATGATCTTTTCATATATATATATATATATATATACAATTTCTTTTTACCGAAGACATGATTTTTTTTTTTAACTAAAGATATGATCTTTTAAGTAAAAAAGATATGATCCTTTTTGCAAATGATCCACAACAATGTCTTCCAAATGCACGTGATTCTTTTTCGTCCTTTTCTCAGTAAAGATGAATACCAAATAGTGCAGTCAAAGATGGCGGACAAACAATAGCTCAAATCTCATCTGTTTATTCAATCCAATGTCTCTAAAATTTGACACGTCCATCAAATTTAAAAAGACCATTTTATCCCTAAAAAATTTCAAACCCCGCGTGCATTTCCTCTTGAACAAAAAAATCAAAATTTCTCTCTCTCAAGTATCAGCTCTCTCTTCACGGCAACCACTATCCTAGGTCTTCGGTTATGACAATATTGGACTTTTTCTCATCGGAAAATCCCTAAAATCCCCATGGGTATAGTTATCATCGGTGCCAATTAGATTTATCTACGATTCCTAGGCTGCTTCCTACATCGAATCGAAATAAAAATTACTTATGTAAAATATCCGTTGGGGTTTGATTTTAGTTCTATACTTCTACTACTAATCTATATTTCATCAATGGGATAATTACTGATGCGGGATGTGGAAGCGGTAAGAAGCAGAACACGTCTACTTCTAAAAAACAAGAAACAAAATATGTTTGCTTCTGAAAAAAACTTCAAATTCACGAGGATTCCTTGAATCCACAAAGAGAAAGGGTTCTAGAATCCACCAGAGAAACAATAGATAAAAGTCTAAATTTTTATTAATATCAATAATACTGAAAAAAGTTTACAGACTCAGGGGCCTATTTAAGAGCTCCGTAAAACTTAATAGATAAGAAAATATATTCTAAAATAACTCCTAATTAATACCTAACCATAACAGGAACCAAATTTGACCTAAAAAAAAAAATTAAAAGCACCTAAAAACAAGAAAATAACAACCCTAAACCTAAAATAACAAAAATTACAAATTAAATAACAAAATTAATAAATTACACTAATTAAATAGTAAATTGTGTCCTACATCAAATGTCTCCACTTGAAACAAACTCGTCCTCAAGTTTAGCTTTGAAATCTGTAATCTTCTGCTCTAAATAAACAAATACTTCGAATGCTTGAGCCCCTTGATCTTCTTTCCATACTTGCAACTTATTAATGGAATAAACAAATCAACTTGAATTTCTTTTTCCTTAGTCTTCATGTAATTGTAGAGATTTACCAAATAAGAACTGACAATTGAATCAAATCTATCAACCCCATTAAAATCAATAAACTTTGGTGTATCGCTTACCACCAAAATAAAATGATCTTGAGATTGACACTCATATGATTTGATTTCATTGAAATCCTTGAAACTTTCATCTTCAATTTCTTCTTCAATTGTCTCTGCCTTCTCGACTTCAAGATCTTTCTCTATAATAGGGTTTTCATAAATTTACTCCACAATCTTAATTTCAAATTCTTCTTTTATTGCAATGTCTTTACTAATTTTCTCACAAATCTCTATATTTTCTTCAAGAAAAATATGTTTTTCAATATACAATTCTTCTCTTAATGGTAGAATATATGATTCTCCAAAATAATTCTAGTGTGAACTTCTTGGCCAAAAATAATCTTGTTTTGTATATGACAGAAGTTCATCACAATCCAAAGGATAAAATTTGATAGCAAGCATCTTTTTCATCCTTGGCCATGAACGAATCTAATTTTTCTTTATCTTGTCTAATTCTATCAGATTGTATTCATTCCCACCGATGTAAGGCATACTCACTAAGTTTGAACAAAATAAGTTCAATTTTTCACTCATCACAAATATTCTCATAGTCAAACAAATCCTCTAGATCAAGTAACCAATCTAGAAAATCTTCTTTATAAAAATAACCATTTAAACTTGCAATTCTTTTATAAGGTCTATATGAAATTTGCTTACCAATAGGTTGCCTGTGAGTTATGTCTTTGCGATAGTTATCCTTATTGTTTCCATGCTCTAACAACAGCATTTTAGCACAAATATTTTTGTGAGCTAGCTGTATGTCACATAATACTTACTAAGTTTTTTGTCACTGGAATTACTACCATCTCATACGTAAGCCACCAGACTAAGATAAGTCAAGGCTTTGATACCAACTGATGTGGGAATACAGAAGCGTCAAGAAACAGAACATGCATACTTCTAAAAAACAAGAAACAAAACACGTTTACTTTTGAAAATAACCTCGAATCCATGAGGGTTCCTTGAATCCACCAGGGTCCTTAAATCCACAAGGAAAAAGGGTTCCGGAATCCACCAGAGAAACAATAGACAAAAATCGGAATTTTTACTAATATCGATAATATTGAAAAATATTTACAGACTTAAGAGCCTATTTAAGGGCTTTGTAAAATTTGACTGATAATAAAATATATTTTAAAATAAATCTTAATTAATACCTAACCATAACAGGAACCAAATTTGACCTAAAAAACATTAAAAACACCTAAAAAAAAGGAAATAACAACACTAAACCTAAAATAGCAAAAATTAAAAATTAAATAACAAAATTAATAAATTACAATAATTAAATAGTAAATTTAGTCCTACATCATAACTATTTAGTTTTTGTTATGAGTTTTTTTTTTGGTAGTCTTTTGCTGCCATGTTAATGTTGCACATTTTCAAATGGGGAATATGTTAAATCTGGTCTAGCAGAATTAAAGAAATGGATAACCAATGCTACAGGGGAGCTACCTAAAATCTGCCCGGTTCTTGCACACTTTCTACGAATTTTTCATGCATGCATGAATGACCGATGGCCAAGAAATCTGTGGATATTAATTATTTATCATCACTAACCAAAATCAGTCTTAACATTACTAGATAAAAACAAGTCCAAATCCTCTGTACCACTTTTTGTATACCACTTTATGTTCCACCAATCATTACTTGCCATGTTTTTATTTTACTTTCCATATAAAATAACTGAAGTTTAAAATGAAATACAATCATACACATGGTAAGTAGTGATTTGAAAAATATAAAGTGATACACAAAAAGTTGTATAGGGAATTTGAACTTGATAAAAACTGCACTTTTTTTATCATTCTCGATTAACTTTGAAATTTCAAAACCTCATTTGAGACAACCGACTTAAATAACGATTTTAAACTTCATAGCTATAGTGAAGTGATATAAAGTCTGCCCTTTAGGAAAGGGTAGAAACTGTTACACATACCAGAATGCACACACGTGTGAATTTGGGCTGAAATCCTGAATTTGTTACAAACCGTAGCACTTGGAAGATTACCCTTATTTAAACAAACAGACAGACGGAATTTAAAGCAAACAAGGACTGAAACCCTGAGTTGAAAACAAAATAAAACTACACTTTTAGGAAAACAGGCAGAATTAAAGAGAATAGAGATGCGCATCCAACAGAGAAGCATTTTTATTGGATTTGGGATGACGCCACCAGAGTGAGACTTTAGACTCAGATAATCCAGCAAACTGCAAGAGATACAATGAATAAATAAATAAATCTCCCTTTTTTTTTTCCTGAATAAATGTCGGTTATTTTTGATAGAAGAATTTTTAGTAACTTGTGCCAAAATGGGTACAAGTTATAAAAATTTCTTACCAGCAACCATGAATAGGATCATGGTACGTACCAGCATCGAAGGTTGTTAAAATGTTCACGAGCAATAACATTCCCAGTAAAATTTTCAAACATTCCATACAAGGAGAAACCATATTCTCCATGATCAATATGAAAAAGACTCGGAACAGGAGCATTAATGGAGAAGAAACCAGGATCTCCAGAAATATCAGTTGTTCATGCATCGATATCATTGAGAAAGCTTTCGTAGTCAAAAGGCTGACCTCCAGTGAATTCATTCCGCATCTGTTCGCTTGAAAATGCTTCATCCATCTGGGTCATCAAGGCGTTGCTTTGGTTTTCCACAACTAGTACTACCTTCAATGGTTGGTACATTGGTTTCAAAAGGAAATGTTACACTCTGAAAGCCTTGAGTGTTCTTTGCTGCTGGAGCTTGTTGCTGTTGTGATAATAAACTTCAAGTGTTTTTCAATAAAAACCTCAAAAAAAAAAAAAAAAAAAAAAGTGTTTTTCAATAAACTCTAAATGAATGGTTCATATTCATTGGGGGTGATATGCTCTTATGTTTTTCTATACATGTTGAGTGCTTAAATGACATGACATAATGTTGGTCACCATGTTTAGAAGACCGGTTCACTAGGAGAAGTAAGTGTCTAACACTTTTCTATCTTATAACTTAGCCGTTGAACTTAGATCAAAGGTTTATAGGCTAAATTTTTTACAATGTAATTTTACATTTTTCTAGGACTAAAGTCATGTATGTAATTCTTAAAATATATCAAGGAGTAAAGTTCTTTTCTCTATAATGTAAAGTTTGATGATTCAATAAAATGACATATTTCTTTTATGTCTTTCTTACATCCCAATGCCCATATATCCTCGGCCTACCTCCATAGAACAAAAATTCAGACTTATTTAATATGATGCACAAATTCAGAAACAGTGAAGACTAATATATAATATCCTTCCACTACCCCCACTAATCTTATCTTCTAAAAATAAGTCCAATGAACAGATTAACTTAAATTATAACCTGTTCATCAAAAAAAAAAAAAAAAAAACTTAAATTATAACCTAAACAACAAGCAACCACGTAGACCGGGATAATGCAAAATTAACCAGAATAAGAAAGTTAATTCATATAAACTGTAAGGACCTAAAATACAGCCTAAGCCCACTTAGAATAGTGGCGCCCAATTCTTCAAGCCCAATACAATAAATTTGTAAGAGAGTGGGATTTTCGAGTCAATTGCAATGTTAAGTAAATTACAAACTTGAGGATAACAAGACTAAAGCAATTAACATGAATGAAAGAAGCACAGATTCAGTATAAATTCTTCCTTGGGCAGGTCTGAGGATGGATTGTTCATTAACAATCGAAGTTGATTCTTTTACAATAGGATCTTTAGTTCTATACGGCACCGAGATCCCAAGACCCATATAGGCCTTGGGTCCAGGCCCAACAGAACGGCCCCATTGCCCTAAGCCCTTCTTGAAACTGCCTTAATGTAAAAACGAGTTTTGGGCCTTGAATTCTGAGAAGTGTTCGGTTTAAGCTTTCCCGAATGAGCATATGAACTGTGCCCGGGAAAATATGACATGCTCGGGAAACTGCATTGCCGAGCATAATTGGTTAAGCTGGAACCAAGTTCTAAGGACATAAATGTTGCACCCCACTCTCACCTAAACACCCACTTTAACCAGATAATATTGGACCTTCAACAGCATTAGCGGTGGCTGTAATCATAATCTCCCCACTAACCTTAGCTATAAATAGTAGAAATTTGAGAGAAGAAGGGGTTCAGAAAAATAGAGAGTAAACAGGCAAGGAAGGAGGGAGTTCAAGTGTTGCTTTGAGTCTCTCTGCCGAGAACAACCCAGAGTAGGAAATCATTAAGCCCACTACAAATAGATTGTGAGCCCAAGTGAGTCAAGGCCCAACAGGCTTAATTCTGGTGCCCACAATTGGCGCCCACCGTGGGGCTCTCCTACGAAGCTGTGGTTCAACTGAGACTCGAACAAGGGAAATGTCTGAGGAACGTTCAGGAGGGCGTGTGCCGAGCAGTTCCATAGGATCTTCTCGGGGATCGACGTGGAGGGAGAGAAGATAGAAACAGCGGGAGGATAGGGAGCACCCCAGAGGCGAGGAAAGGTCTGGATTGGGAGAAGGATCGGCTCAGACCCACCGAATGGTTTCGGGCGTCTCGGCGCATAGGCAATATGATGATAGAGACCGAGAATTGGAGCGGCTGTGCAGATTGGTAATGGATCTAGAGCTGGAAGCAAGGGGTCGTCGCCAAGAAAGGAATCACAACCCCCGGCAAAGGAGAAATCGGGGCGAGGAGGGCTCCAGGCGATCTGGTATGCAACGATTCCAAAACCGATCGCGCTCTCAAGAGTCACCCGGCACCCCTAAGAGACACGTCATCAGCGAGACCGTTCACGGTCGCATGGATACGATGACCGAGGGTCAGAGTCACCAGAAGAACGGTAGCACCACAATGCTGCCATGGACGCCATGAGCCGAGCTTTACGAATGGCTGCCCGGTCATCGTTCTCCGATGAGATTAAACGGGCCCCTATACCGAGCAGATTTACCCGACCGCCATTCAATTCCTACGAGGGTAAGACGGACCCCGTGGAGCATGTCAGTCATTACATCCATATGATGTCTTTGCATGTCCACAATGATGCATTGATGTGTAAGGTATTCCCCTCCAGTCTCGGCTCAACGGCCCTGAGATGGTTCAATGGGTTGCGGAAGGGCTCCATACGTAGCTTCGCCGAGCTGATTCAAGAGTTCGGCAGTAGATTCGTGACATGCAGCCGAGTGCAACAGCCGGTTGACGCGCTACTTTCCATGAAGATGAGGGTCGGAGAAACCCTACGGAGTTATGCCAGCCGATACTGGGAACTCTACAACGAGATTGGTGGAGAAAATGAGAAAATTGCGGCAAGCACTTTCAGGATGGGGCTCCCCGAAGACTCTGAATTACGGGAGTCGTTGACGAAAAGACCTCCCGAGGATATGAGGCAACTTATGAGACGCATAGAGGAGTACAAGCGCCTGGAAGATGATCGGCTGCAGAGCAGGGGGAAGGCTCCATTACTTGGGAGATCTCGACAAGGCATTGCGTCGACAAGACCGAAAAAAGACTTCAGACTACAGGAACTAGAGGTGCAAATTGAAGGAGTTAATGTGGCGTTCAAAGAGCCCGTGCACAAAATCTTAGATCGGATCAAGAATGAGTCATTCTTCAGGTGGCCAAACAAAATGGGGGGTGACCTATCTCGGAGAAACCAAAACCTATACTGCACCTACCATAGAGACAAAGGACACACAACCGAGTAGTGTCGGGTTCTAAAAGATCACCTCGGGCAGCTAGTAAAGGCAGGGTACCTGAAAGAGTTTGTAGTGGACTCTACAGGCCGAGAAGCCGGCCAGGGCGGCCAGCAGAAAAGGAACCCCCTCCCGCCTCCACTGGTGGTGATCGAAGTCATCCACGCTGCACCAAGAGAAACGGTAGCAGCAAAGAGGGTATTGACGGTGGCATGCACGGGAGGAGATTCGGCCAAGAAGAAGAAAAGGGTTGAACGGCCAATCATCTCGTTCGGAGAAGACAATTTGGAAGGGACGGTCCAACTTCACGACAATGCTTTGGTGGTGACGGCTCGGATAGGCGGGTTCTTAGTGAAGAGGGTGATGATTGACCAAGGAAGCGAGGCTGACGTCATGTACCCAGACCTCTTCGAAGGGCTCGGATTGAAGACCCAGGATTTGGCGAAATATGACACGCCGCTGGTCTCATTTGACGGGAGAGTCGTAATTCCCGAGGGACAAATCTCTCTCCCGGTGGACATGGAGGGTAAGGGAGTTATTGTTACCTTCATAGTGGTCCGATCATTCTCACCATATACCGCGATCCTGGGGAGGCCGTGGATTCACGCAATGAAGGCTGTTCCGTCCACCCTCCACGTGAAAGTGAAATTTCCCACTGAGTATGGAGTTGCCGAGGTAAGGGGAAACCAACAAGTGGCGAGGCAGTGTCTTGTCGCTGCGATCAGATGGAAAAGTGAAATGCTCGGGCAAGCTGAACAGACTGAGAAAGAAACTTCATAGCAATTACAGAAGCCCCGAGGGCAAACGGGGGCAGACGTTGCCGAGGAGGTATTGAAGGTTAGAATTCTTCTAGATACTAACAGGCATTTCCAGATAGGTACAAGCATGAATGACCGGGAAAAGGTGGAGATGCTATTGTTCCTTTTGCAGAACGTGGACGTTTTTGCCTGGAACCCGTATGAAGTGCCCGGCGTAGATCCCGAGTTTATTGTCCACAGACTCAACGTGGACCCAACTTTTCCCCCAAAAAAGCAGAAACCGAGAAGAGCGTCAAAGGAACATGTCGACGTAGTAAACCTGGAGGTCCAGCGGCTGAAGGATGCCGGAGCCATAAGAGAAATATTCTTCCCGAGATGGCTGGCCAATACCGTGGTAGTGAAGAAGAAGAACGGTAAATGGAGAGTTTACGTGGACTTCACGGATTTGAACAGGGCGTGTCCCAAAGACCCATTCCCAATGCCCAAGATTGACCAACTAGTGGACGCCACGTATGGACACCCGAGGATGAGCTTCCTGGATGCTTTCCAGGGTTACCACCAGATTGCCTTGGCGCCCGAGGATCGAGAAAAAACAGCATTCATAACCCCGATTGCAAACTATCACTACGAGGTCATGCCCTTTGGATTGAAGAATGCAGGAGCCACGTACCAGCGGATGATGACGAGAATGTTTCGAGAAAAAATTGGATGCATAGTTGAAGTATATATTGACGACATGGTGGTAAAAAGCAGAAAAGAGTCGCAGCATACCGAAGACCTCCGGGGAGTATTCGAAATATTGCGGCGGCATAAACTGCGCCTAAATGCCGAGAAGTGCACTTTCGGTGTAGGGGCCGACAAGTTCCTGGGTTATCTGATTTCTACTTGGGGAATAGAGGCTAACCCCGACCAAATTGAGTCCGTGAACCGTCTCAGACCACCAAGCAATCCCAAGGAGGTGCAAGTACTCACTGGAATGTTAGCCGCCCTAAACCGATTCATCTCCAAGTTCGCCGATCGTTGTTGGCTGTTTTATCAACTCCTGAAGAAGTGGAAGGGGTTTCATTGGGACAAGGGATGTGATGAGGCTTTTCGAGAGTTGAAGGAATACTTGGCGAAGGCACCAAGGTTGACGGCCCCGGAGCCCGGGGAGGATTTGTTTATGTACCTCTCAGTCACCGACCATGCCGTAAGTGCTGTGTTACTGAGGGACCAAGGAGTACAGATGCCAGTCTATTACGTAAGCAAGACCTTGGTTGATGCCGAGACGAGGTACTTACCCCTGGAGAAGTTGGTTTTATCCCTGGTGCATGCCACTAGGAAGTTGCCACACTACTTCCAGGCTCACACGGTGTTCGTCCTCACCGAGTATCCATTACAGTCACTGCTAAAGAGATCAGACTTCACGGGCCGAATTGCCAAGTGGGAGACTCGGTTGGGATCGTTTGACATAAGGTACCGACCTAGAAGCTCGGTGAAGGGACAGGTTCTTGCAGATTTCATCGCAGAATTCACACCCAAGAATGACGGCAGGGTAATCTGTAATGCAGAAATTCGACCGTGGAAAGTATTTGTGGACGGCGCTTCAAATGCTATGGGGGTCGGGGCTGGTATTGTCATAATCACCCCCGAGGGCATACGATTGGAACACTCCTTCAGATTGGGATTTAAAGCCTCAAACAACGAAGCCGAGTATGAGGCCCTACTGGCCGGTTTGAGGGCCGTATTGCATCTAGGCGCAAAAGATGTTGAGATTTACTCGGACTCTCAGCTGGTTGTTAATCAAATCATAGGAGACTTCGAGGCTCGGGACTCTCGAATGAAAGCTTATCTAAGTGCGGCCAAGCAGGTTATCGGTCAATTTGGAACGGTAAAGGTGGCCCGGGTAGGACGGTCACAAAACAAACACGCCGACTCACTTGCCACGTTAGCCTCATTGGCTACCGAGGATACGCCACGGTTAGTCACAATAGAGCTTGTAAGGGAGCCAAGCATCAGTGTGGAGAGTTTTCACGACCAAGCCAGAGTGGAAATTGCCAAGATAACAGTGCCCAATCCGTGCTGGATGAACCCGATCATAGATTTCCTTGCCGAGGATAAAGTTCCGGATGATGAAGGCGAGGCCAAAAAGATTCGTCGGGTAGTTCCCCGGTACTGGCTGTCTTCGGATCACAAACTGTACCGAAGATCCTTTGCAGGCCCTTACCTTTTATGCTTACATCCTGAGAAGGTAAACGAGCTTCTGACCGAGCTACATGGGGGAGTGTGTGGCGGCCATGTTGGGGGACGATCTCTAGCACACAGAGCGATGACCCAGGGGTTTTGGTGGCCGCAAATGCAGAAGGATGCCGCCGAATATGTTCGGAAGTGCGAACAGTGTCAAAAGCACGCCCCTTTGATCCATCAGCCAGCAGGATGTCTAAACCCTGTCAGCAGCCTGTGGCCGTTCGCGCAGTGGGGGCTTGACATCCTCGGACCATTCCCCCGAGCAACAGGAAATCGCTGTTTTGTACTAGTGGCCGTAGATTACTTCACAAAATGGGCGGAAGCCGAGGCCTTGGCAAACATCCTGGATACTGACGTGAAAAAGTTTGTATGGAAAAATATAGTCACAAGGTTTGGGGTGCCAAATTCGCTAGTAACAGACAATAGGCTGCAGTTCGATAGCAAAGCTTTTCGGACCTTCTGCATCGAACTCGGCATCAACAACAAGTATTCAACCCCGGCTTACCCACAAAGCAACGGCCAAGCTGAGGCAGTGAACAAGACCATTTTGAACGGGCTAAAGAGGAGGTTGGACGGGGTGAAAGGAAGATGGGCAGAAGAGCTACCCAATGTATTATGGGCTTACCATACAACCCCCAGAAGGTCCACGGGCGAGACCCCCTTCTCTTTGACATATGGAGCGGAGGCTGTGATACCAACCGAGGTGAGCTTATGTAGTGCACGGGTCGTGGGGTTTGACCCCACCCAGAACACCGACCTGATGATGGAGCGTTTGGACTGGCTAGAAGAATGCAGGGAGGCCGCAACCATACGGCTCGCCGAGTATCAGCAGAAACTGGCCCAAAGATACAACCGAGATGTAAAGGGGAGGGAATTCAGTGCTAGAGAATTGGTACTAAGAAAGGTCGTGGGAAACATGCGAGACATAGCTGCAGGGAAGCTTGCTCAAACCTGGGAAGGACCGTACAGAGTTACCGCCATCGCCGGTGCAGGGGCCTACTACTTGGAAGACCTTGACGAGAGGCCACTTCCCCGGCCGTGGAACGCCAACAACTTAAAGAAGTTCTATGCATGACCACCCGTGTAAGTCATAGCTTGTATTTTGCTAAAGTAAAGATTATGATTAAACTGCTCGTATATGCTGTTTTTGATTCCATAATTGCACACCAAGAGAATTGCAAATAAAAGGACAGAAACCTAGCCCTCGGCTCGATTAAAATTGCCGAGCAGGTGGAAACCTTACCACTAAAATCTCTAAGGACAGAAACCTGGCCCTCGGCTCGATTAAAATCGCCGAGCAGGTGGAAACCTTACCACTAAAATCTCTAAGGACAGAAACCTGGCCTTCAGCTCGATTAAAATCGCTGAGCAGGTGGAAACCTTACCACTAAAATCTCTAAGGACAGAAACCTTACCACTAAAAGCACTAAGGACAGAAAACTGGCCCTCAGTTAAGCTAAATTCGCCGAGCAGGTGGAATCCCTATCATCATCAAGGAATAAAGGGATATAAGACAAGAACGTCATCCTCGGCAGGGTCAAAATCGCCGAACATACAGGAACCCTAACCCTTTACAAACGCTAAATCCATTGACATTCTTGGATTCTCCAAAGCACAGCGTAATAGGTTTCGGGGTATCATCCTATTAACGGGCGAAACACTAGCACAGTCCAAGCGAAACATACAAACAGATAGAAATTCATTCAACAAATTAAAACCAAGTTAAAAAGGGAAAGCTGTTTACCAATCAAACAAGTAAAGATAATTGTTCGTCCACCACATCCCGGTGGCATGGGCAAATAAACCATTAAACTAAAAATGCGATAAAAATATATAAAAGCATAAATAAAGTATGAGGACTGCAGAAATTCAGCTGGAGGGTCGGGCCGGGTCCGTCACTTCTGGCTGGTCGGTATGGGGGAAATGCGAGTCTTCGCCGAGAAGGTCCTGCACAGTCGGGATGCTAGTGGCCTCCACGTCCTCCGGCTCGGCATGAGCATCTATTTGTTCAACCAACTCCCTCATGCTTGCCGTGTCTTCCTCCTCCTCAACAGCAGCTGGGGGATCCTGCACGGCAGTAACAGGACTCGGAAAAGGAATTTGGTCGGGGTCTCTCAGGTGTGAATCATCAGGAACTTCTAGTGCTTGGAGAGCGGCAAACCACCTGGCCTCAAAGACCAGGTTCCGAGCCTGGGCTACTATCGGCTCTGCAGATTTCTCGGCATCAGCAAAGCCTTCGTTATACCACTTTTGCTCGTAGGACGCCAGGGCTGCCCTAAGGTCGGCCAGTTCCTCGACATTGGAAGTATTGAGGCTGATGGCTTCAGCTAGCTTGACTTCCGTTTCATTCTGCTTAGTCAAGAGCTCCGCACACCTCTTTTCAGCCAAGGCCCTGTTCTTCTCCGCGGCAGCGGCCTTCTTCTCGGCGGACTCAGTTGCCTTCAGTTTTTCCTTTGCTGTTTTGACCGCTGACTCCCGCGCCCCCTTTTCACGCTCAATTTCCTCGGCAAGGTCCCGTGCCCGGCCAGCCACTATGTGAGCCAGTTGAGTAGCCTAGCAAGCACAAAGGTTAGAAGAGAAGCACAAGTGAATGTATGGGAAGGACTAGATAGACTAAAGAATTACCGCGATGGCGTGCCACTCTAACCGGCGCCTCACAGACTCCTCAGATCCATCCTCAAAGGCATGCACATCATCGGGAAGAAGAAGACCCTCAGCCAGCGTTTGGGCAACACGGCCACCCTCGCCTTTCTCCCACATCCGTACGCAAGCGGTTGAAGGCAAAGGCTTGCCGTCCAACAAGAACTTGGGTTTTCACGCTGGGGCCACTTGGGAGGAGGACGCAACCCCCGTGCCAACTTGAGTCTGCGGCTCACGGATAACGATCCCCCCTGCTGGCTGGGGAGGGGTCTGCACGGCAGCGTCTCCTGGGCCCGTGGAAGGTTGATCGGTGACCTTTTGTTTGTTATGGGCCCGTCTTGCCTGAGAAGAGGGTGGAGGCTGAGGCACCTGACCCCGACCTTGAGAAGGTGGGGGCTGATTGGGCTGCCAGTGCACCGGGCATGAAGCGGTCAATGGTCATGACCTTCCTTGACACCATCCTGCCGTCGGGACGAATAGCTTCAGCCAACAAGGTAGCCGCTTCAATCACTGGTTGCTGAGGCTCGGCGGGCGGATTATCGGGATGAGGCCGCTCTTGGACAGGGTCTTCTTGCTGTATAGCTTCGTGGGCTATCTCTCTGAGGCGCCGAGATACCCGTTCCGCGGACTCG
Source organism: Quercus robur (assembly GCF_932294415.1). Taxonomy (NCBI): domain Eukaryota; kingdom Viridiplantae; phylum Streptophyta; class Magnoliopsida; order Fagales; family Fagaceae; genus Quercus; species Quercus robur. Next base: position 9,892,267 of record NC_065538.1, on the reverse strand, counting down.
TCTCGCAAAGGGGCTAGCTCGTCCGAGCAAGTGAAGCGCCATCCAAGTCCCTCGCCTCCCCGGTTGTAAGTTTCGGCGGCAAGAAGTTCGCGTACCGAACGTCTATGTATGACAGCAGCGGACTATCAACTAATAGCGCCTGCTTAAAGGGCTGCCAGTTGGAGTAAACTGGCTCTACTCCGAGGATCAAATGCGAAGCCCGGAGTTGTCCGTCCCAATGCACGTATATCTCAGAACGGAGGATGAAGTTCAAATCCTTAGCGTGGACAGTTCTGATGTCCGGAACAAACACATTGCCGTCTGCAAAAGAGCAAGTGTCATATTAGTATCTGACAATAAAAATTTACTTCAATAAAAAGAAAAGGAGAAGTGGAGGAAAGCAATTAGATCAAGGGAATGGTACAAACCCACTTCACGCCGTGAAAGGGGGCAAGGGACGTCCCCGGCAAACCAATTGCCGCGCACCCGAACGAACTCCCCGGCGGAGTTCCTGTTCGAATCAGGTAGGCATGATATCAGCCGTACCCGATTATCTCTTGTCTTTAGGTAATAGTCGGTGGCTTTGTTCCCACAGAGGCTATACATGTGGTTAATGTCATGGTGATTTAACTGTAAATTAAAGGTATGGTTCAACTTACTGACGCAGCTAACTACCCGGTAAAAGTTGGGGGGAAGCTGGTCGGGACACAGCCCGTAGTACATAAGTGTATTTATCAAAAGGGGATCCACGGGGAACCTAACCCCGCCTTCTAAAATTGACATCAAAGGGAAGAAGGCTGTACCTCGCCCTCGGTGGAGTTCAATATCACTCTTATGGCAGTAAGCCACATCCACGTCATCGGGAATACTAAATGTGCTCCTAAAGGTGGCCAAGGCAGCTGAGGACTCTAGAAGATAAGAGTAACCCATCTATAACGCCTAAAGCTATAAAATGGAACTTGAAGAAATAAAGCTGAAGGAACAGGAAGCGGAAGAAAAACTTACTTTGGGTTTTAAGGAGGAAAAGAACACTGGGCAAGTGAGTAAGCGCACAGAGATTTGGTCGGCAGAGAGTAAGCGCGAAATATCAGAGGTGAAGGAAAAATGAATGAATGTTCTGAGGGAGACTATTTATAGAGTCAAAAAGGGGGGAGGGGGGGGGGGGGGCGAAGAAACGTTTAATCAAGCAATAAATGGGCACGATTTACGAGCGGCCCTGCGAATGCCAAACGTAACCAATTCGCGCGCCGCTTCGGTTCACGAACCGTCAGGCAATAATGGCAACTGTACCTGGTGCCGCGAAACGGCGCGCCTTTTGAGATGAACATTAATAAGAAACCACAACCACGAGTCCCAGGCTATAAGATCTCCGAGGTCAAAAGGCTCAACCAGCTCCTTGATTCTTCCCGACAACCGGGTATGAATCAAGGGGGGGCTAATGTACGGCACCGAGATCCTAAGACCTATATAGGCCTTGGGCCCAGGCCCAACGGAACGGCCCCGTTGCCCTAAGCCCTTCTTGAAACTGCCTTAATGTAAAAACGAGTTTTGGGCCTTGAATTCTGAGAAGTGTTCGGTTTAAGCTTTCCCGAACGAGCATATGAACCGTGCCTGGGAAAATATGATATGCTCGGGAAACTGCATTGCCGAGCATAATTGGTTAAGCTGGAACCAAGTTCCAAGGACATAAATGTTGCACCCCACTCTCACCTAAACACCCACTTTAACCAGATAATATTGGACCTTCAATAGCACTAGCGGTGGCTGTAATCATAATCTCCCCACTAACCTTAACTATAAATAGTAGAAATTTGAAAGAAGAAGGGGTTTAGAAAAATAGAGAGTAAACAGGCAAGGAATGAGGGAGTTCAAGTGTTGCTTTGAGTCTCTCTGCCGAGAACGAACCAGAGTAGAAAATCATTAAACCCACTACAAATAAATTGTGAGCCCAAGTGAGTCAAGTCCCAACAGGCTCAATTTTGGTGCCCACAAGACCTATTAGAGAAACTTTAATAAATTGGCCTCATTTTTGTTAACCTAATGGTATCATGACTTCTAAATTCAAGTGCAATCTAATATTCATCTTAGACCAATGAGGAAATCTTTAATTTGGACTCAACTGTGTTAAGGTAATCATATCATAACTTTTTTTTTTTGTTTTTTGGATAAACATCATATCATAACTTTTACCATTCATCTTTAGGTTGCATGTGCTGAACAAAGTGGGGTCGTATTTGTTTTTTGTTTCCTACGTAAGGGACAAAGTACGTACATGATCACAATATTTACAATTAAAAAAAAAAAAAATGTTCACAATAACAATCACGCCAAAACGTCAATGGCACTATTGGATCCATTTGTAATGTACTTTCATTTTCCCGTCACGTAATTAATAAGAAGCTAATAATAATCCCATAAAAAATCACTTTTAAAAAAATAATAATAAAAGTAGCTTTGAACTTGATGAATCTTACATTGAAAATATTTCTAAATAATATAAGATAATCAAGAGAAAATTTCTTCTATATAATATGTAATTATATATAGCCTTAAAGTTACGAAATGGCATATTATCACAAGATTCACAACATCTCAAATCAATTTGCCAAATTTTTTATGTTGTCGTTTTCTTTAATTGTTCTACAATGATTTTTATAATAAAACAAAATATATGGTAGTAAATAGACATTAATACTTTTAAATTGATTTAAAAATAAAAACGTCATATAATTTATTTAAAAGAAATCAAGTCATACATTGAACATTTGAAAATGTTGTAGTATATTATCATACTTTTAATGCTTCTATGTCAATTTATTTTTCATTTTATTACTTTTAAGTAATAAAACTATTTGTTTGATATCTTATATATAGATTACTCTTTAAATAAAGGACTATATATATTAATCATTTTAATTATATCTTTTACTCGATTGAAATATATATATGCTTATAGTCAAGTATCTTAAGTACAACAACAATTTCTAATATAAATTGTCATTGTTGTCTCTCTTTTTGTGGAAATTGATGGTGAGCTGATATGTTGTTGACATAACAGTTACCATTCTTCATTTCTGGGATTTAATTTTTATTAGGTTTGGATTTGGGGGGTTTGTCTGCTCTTAGTCTAAGATTATCTGATCTTGCTTTCCTTCACCCTTAGATCTTTTCTTTTTGTAAAGTTGTTTAAAAATTAAAAATGCTAATCCATAACCAAAATTATTGAGGGAACATGGCATTATGTGTGGCGTGAACAAAAGCATAGGTCAATGTTATTTTGCAGCTACCAATTTGCATTTTCCACGTTAGAAGATTGTTAAATCTTTCATGAGGATTGCTTGAGCTCGTAGTTCATGAGGGTTCCATTTGAATGTTGGCATCCAAAGGTTCATGTCTCCCGGTGGAGACTACCTTTTATAGAGGGCAATCTTTTTGACTAAAAAATAAGCGGAACACACAATCTTCTATATTTCGGTAATTAAAATTCTACAAAAATAGGTGTACTAATTGCACAAAAAGTCAAAGTCTTCTATTCCTAATTGAATTAGGAGTGTCAGGCGGCAAAGCTTTTATATAAAGCTTGTGCGTGTGGGTTTCATGGAGAGAGAGAGAGAGAGATTCAAAGAGACTGGGAAGTGGAAGCAGATTGAAGAAAAAAGAATAGTGCTTTGTGTGGCACTGAGGAAAAAAAGAAAATATGATTTTTCTTTTGCTTAAGACACACAAGGAAGATAAATTATGAGTTTTGTCTAGAACAATTATTTGGGTGCTATAATCACAGAGAATTGAAGTATTTAGAGTGGAAGATCTAAGGCTCATTTGGTACATGTATTTAAGAACTGAAAATTATTTTTTGAAAACATTTATGGAATACGTGTAATGTTGTTTAAAAATTAAAAATGCTAATCCATAACCAAAATTATTGAGGGAACATAGCATTATCTGTGGCGTGAACGAAAGCAGAGGTCAATGTTATTTTGCAGCTACCAATTTGCATTTTCCACGTAAGAAGATTGTTAAATCTTTCATGAGGATTGCTTGAGCTCATAGTTAATGCCATCACATCAATTGCTTGAGCTCAGAGTTCACGAGGGTTCCATTTGAATGTTGGCATCCGAAGGTTCATGTCTCTCGGTGGAGACTACCTTTTATAGAGTGCTATCTTCTTGACTAAAAAATAAGGGGAACACACAATCTTATATATTTCTGTAATTAAAATTCTATCCCGCGGAGCTACAGCTGGGCTTAAAAACTTAAAATATAACTACAAAAATAGAAATATTCTTTCTTTTCTAAATATTTGGTGTTGAGGTGGACGGCATCTAGAAGTCCAGCCCATATGGAATCCAGATAGAAATAGGGGTTCCAATTGCACAAGAAGTTAAAGACTTTTATCCTAATAGAATTAGGAGTGTCGGCGCCAAAGCTTTCATTTAAAGCTTGTGCGTGTGGGTTTCACGAATAGATAGAGGGAGATTCAGAGAGACTGAAAAGTGAAACACAGATTTGAAGCCGACCGAAGGAAAAAGAATGGTACTTTGCACGGCATTGAGGGGAAAAAGAATATGTGATTTTTCTTTTGCTCAAGACACACTAGGAAGATAAATTAGGAGTTTTCTCTAGGACAATTATTTAGTTACTATAATCATAGAGAGTTGAAATATTCAAAGTGGAAGATCTTGCTACCAGGTTTTGTGGTGAGGTTGTGTTTGTTCCTAGAGATATTACTGTAATTTTCCAATTTAATGTGAACTTAGGTTTTGGATATAACTGAAGTGTTGTAATCTCTATTTTATTATAGTGGATTGATCGGATTTGCTCCGTGATTTTTCCCTTTATACTGGAGTGTTTTCCACGTAATTTTCTGACGTTCTTGTTGGTTGATTTTTTTTATTGCTTCTGTAGATTTCTATTTTCTCTGTTGCTTGGGTTGTATTTAATTTAACTCACACATAGATGAGAATTTATCCCAACAAGTGGTATCAGAGATTTGGTTTTTGGACGTGATTGTCTTGTGTTGAATTAAATGGAAAATATAAATATGAATATGAGCACTATGATTAAACTCACGACGTCAAATTATTTATAGAGTTTATTGAAAAGTGTTTGATCAATGAATATTCACATGTTTAGAAAAACATGAACCAAACATTTAGAATTTATTGAAAAACACTTTTTTTTTTTGGGAGGTTTTTATTGAAAAACACTTGAACATGTGATTATGCACGACATGACATGTTAATTGCAGGAATGAAAGATTTAATATTTAATTTGAACACATGAATATTTCATGAACATCATACAATCATTCAAGTATTTTTCTAAGAAAACTATGGAATAACATGCTATTTGAAAGAATGAAAGATCTAGCATTTAACTTGAACATGTGACTATTTCAAGAACATCATATTATCATTCACACAGGACAAGAATTCAAGCATGCCTTCATCTGAAATTATCCCACATCAGAGCGATATAGCATGTTCTTTTAACTTGTAAGCAAACAAAAGTGATTCAATCAAAAAAACAAGAACCCTATAAAATGAGGAATTTTTTTAAAGGGGTTTTGAATTAACTAGAAGTGTAGAGGGGAAGCAACAAAAAACTTGGGTACAAACCAAATAAAAGATCACCGGCTGCATAATGATCGTTCTCATAAGCTTCTTTTAGAGCTCTAGAGGAAACGGGGTGGCTTAAAATGTGAACACAAACCACCCCCCACCCCCCCCCCCCCCCCCCCAAAAAAAAAGAAAGAAAACTTAAGGCCTTGTATGAGTTGTGGATATGCATGGAACCTCCCAAAATGATTGGCTTGATTGAAAACTTTTTTTTTTTTTTTTTTTTTTAAAGTTTCAAAACCTATGACGCCTGCTTCTAAAGATTGTGCTCTTTATTATCAAACTAAAACACCAATCAATCATATAACCTGATTTTTGGCCCAAAATCTAGCCATTTAAGAGTCATATAATGTTATGAGATATTTAATATTTGTAAATATCAATTAATTATCTTCTACATAAGATAATTTCATTATCTATAAATATTACTGCCTATAACTTTGACTTGATCAAACTAATCTTGTTCATGATCTTCACAATTATCCTTAGCTCAATCAAATATAATAACAACATTTCATTAATAAAATTAATTCCTTAAAGAACCAATCATAATTAATTATTCATGATTATATGTGATCCACTATAATAGTGTGAATGCACACTAGCCGTTGAAACCTGATCTGGCTTTAAATTTCAATCTAGTGGTTCAATTAAAGTGCATGACCTATTGTTTTGATTGTTAAGACTTTTAGATTTGTTTTACTCGAAGAGCTGGAAATCCAACGATTAGAATTATGATTTTTCTCTCAATTCATAAAATGACATTTGTTGCCCCTTGTGAAGATAAAATGAAGGTTACAAAATAGAGTGTTTACATTCTTATACACTAAAGGTCTAGATCACTTGTTATACTCAAGAGATTCAATTTTGTACCATCCTGACCAATATGGTTTGCCATCCTAGTAGCTAGGCCAGTACACAGACACTTTAATTTTGTGTTGATTTTAATATCGACCATATAAAGATCATTTCAGGTGTGCTAGAGCAAATGCCTAATTTTAGACTAATAATGGATACTTGACTAGAACTAAGGCCTCGTTTGGGAGGAGGGAATGGAATGGAAAGGAAAGGAATGAAAAGAATATTTTTCCCTTCCCTTATTTGGGAATTTTAATGGAGAGAATGGAAGTCCATTCCATTGTTTGAGAGTTTAAGTGGGAGGGAATGGAATGGGTAGGAGGAAATACTCATTCCTCTCTATTCCCTTACAACCTCAAATTTTCATTCCCCCCAAAATTGGGAGGAATGGGAGGGAATGAAATTAGATTTAATAATTTTTTTACTAAAACTCCCAAAATACCCCTATATATTCAACCTTTTATTTTAAAATAGGGGTCTAATAGTAATATTGTCATAAAATGATTCCATTTCATTCCCTCTATGTTGCTCCCAAATAAGATTACTTACATTCCATTTATTTTTGATAGTTTTTAGACCCCTTAAAAACACAATTGGATTAACCTTGGTAATTAGCCAAGTTGTTACTTAGTCCAATTTCAAATCTAGGCTAACACAATCAAACAATCATATCATGCAAAGCAGCGGAAAGATAAATAACACAATGATATGATCACTCAGGAAACCAAACAGGTAAAAACATGGGGAGGATTTAACCTAGCTATCTTCAAGGTAAACTTGAATCCACTATAAAAGAATCGAAGTTGTTCAATAGGACCTAGACCACTAACATCCTAGTGCTACCCACCAGTAGAAACTTACTGACACGACCACGTGCAAACTCCGAAACCACGGACTTCTTCTTTCTTGGATTCTCCAGCAAATACAAGCACACTCGCTTGTGTTTCTTTAAGTTCTTATGGCAGCAATCGAATGATCATCAAGCTCTTGAAGAAATCTTCTTCTTGATAATCCTAAGCTTATGTAAAGGAAAACTCCTCACAGATCTCATAAGAGATTTACACAAACAGCAATATGAGTAATACTAAAATGTGGCTAGGGTCTGCTTTATATACCTAGGGTAAAAACATAAAACCCTAAACGTTTTAAACGAACTTGGGCTGAGTTGGAATTCTGCAGAAAAACGCATTCTGCCCGAATTTCGATTGATCGAGCCTAAGCTTCGATCGATCGAACCAGGCCAAAATGCACTATTAAATCTGCATTCGTTTGAATCCAACTTTATATAAAATACACAACTTTGAGCAAGTCTAAATAAGACTAAACAACTTGTTTTGATCATGGTTTGCCAACAATACACATTAGAGTTCTAAATACGTTAGTTCTTAAGTCTTTAGAACCTAACAAACCCCACTTTTGGCAATCCATAACAAAACACAACTAGAAGTCCAAAGTTTACAAAGAAAAGCCCTTTACAAAAAATGCTCATAAAAACAAAGCCAATCCTAACTACTATCGATCAGTTGCAAGTATAGACAGCAACTCAATTGAATCAACCTGTATATTTCCTGAAACACTTAAACAAAACGCGTAAACGCGTGTGTGGAAAATACAAGTAAACAAAAATAAATTCTTGACTTCACAAAACATAAAACAAAGACATATATCATGAATAACTCATAAATATAAATCAATGAGTAGTGAAACAAGAAAGTATCTCCCCCTATCAAAAACAATTTCAACTCCCCCTAAACAAAACAAACATGATTACCACATAACTAGGATTCCCACATATCAACTATTTCTCCCCCTTTTTGTCACGTGTTGACAAAATCAACTCAATAAAGAGTAAACATACCCAATAAATGATAAGAGAAAATAGAAAATCAAGGAAACACAAAACAATTTAACTCTATAGTAAAAAGAGACAACTCCCCCTCTGAACAACAAAGGTTAAAAACAAGCTTCTCCCCCTATAAAAATAGGAAACACAAAACAAGTGTTGGGAAAAACAATTTGGGGAAAACTTTAGGAGGTGGGGAAAATAAAGACACACAATCAAAACTTAAAAACTAAGTTGAGGATACACGTGAAAAAAATATTCCCTCTTTCAATAAATGCAAACTTGACACTATGTGACCCATAAACAGTTGCATGAGTAGAGAAAATATTTGCACATTGATTATCCAACATATCTCTTAAGAAAAATATTTTCTATAGTTCACACATAAAAATAGCATATACTAAAAAGTACATCGCTCAAAAATTAATCAATCAATTTTTAAATCAAGTTGAGTACCCAATTTAGTAAAGTGTATGCATGCTATGTGTGAAAACAATGAGAAATATGACTGCAAAACTGCAAGATGGATACAAAAACAATGCAATGCATGTGAATCCTAAATACAAATGATGCAAAAAAAAAATTTGGTCAAATACTTAAAAACTGAAATTTTTCAGTTTCGATTGATCGAGAATCGATCGAATGCCAATCGAATCTGGCAGATTCAAACTAAAAAAATTTTATCGCAATTTCGATCGATCAAGAGACAGTTTCGATCGATCGAAAATTTGGAAAAATCAAAATTTTGAAAAACAGAACATTTTAATGCAGAAACTCCTTAAAGCACAATGTTTTACGAATAAAATGTATGAGTATGAGATTAAAAGTTTTCCAAAAACCATTGAATTTAACCCTGATCTTCCAAAAACAAGATTTTCAATTAATTTGTCCTCAAATCTCAAAGTTTAAACACATGTTGCATCAAAATCAAGGAACTTTAATCTTGGATGGCCACAACAAGATCACACACAATATAATGTACCAAGTTTAGGAAAGAGTAACTTGTGTAGTGTGTGCAACTAGCAAAAGTTTGAGATACATGTGAGGTGATATGTAAATAGAAATCAATCACAAATCTACAAAATTCATCACATAGAATTTGAAAGAAACTATCACCTAAAGAGTTACATCATATAACTCTCACATCTCCTAGAAAACAAGCTTGCAATCATGTAAGTTTCTTGATTTGTCTCATAATGTACACACCAATTTTATTTGATAAGAAACTTATTAAAAATAGCCGGGATAATGTACACACCAATTTCATTTGTTTGATTTAACATTAAGTCCAATAATGTACACACCAATTTTAACATTTAAACCGAGGCTACACCTTATGATCTTTTTGTGCATGTGCTACACTTTCTCGAGTACAAAATCTTACGATATGCACTAAGGTGTTCATGATTGGCTAGTAAATAGTGGTGAGATTGTTATTTATGTCTTTCTATAAAGGTTCAAGTCCGACAGTTAAAGACATGTGACTTCAAGATCAAGACAAAGTGATAAAAAACTATAAACATCTCCCATACAACATGCACTACAAAGCTCAAACTAGTAAAGTGCAATAAAAGAAGCTCATCCAAGCTAAATAAGGTACATAAACATGTTATGTAAAGATAATATGGTCAATCCTTGATTATAAATCCAAGATGCGAAATACAATACACAAAAATCTTTTTGGTTTTTTTTTTTTTTTTTTTTAATTTATGACAAAAAACAAATAGCACACATTATGCTAAATGAACAACGCAAATGCAATGCATGACAGTGCTTAACTAAGCTATAAAGGGTACACAAACAAGAAATATCAATTTCTTAATTAACCCTTGAGTACATGTACAAACTAGTACACACTCATACAAAATCAAAAATAGCTTAGCACTTATAACACATACTATTCAAGTTTCTCCACAATGTCAAGCATGTTCTAAATCAAGAGAGAGATATCATAATTCGTGTAATCCACAAGAAAAAAAAAATTAGACACAAAATAAAATATTTTTGTCTTTTTCAAATTTTCAATGTTTTTGGATTTTTTTTAATAAAAAAAACTACCAAAAACAAATGTCGAAGGGGGTAGGGGGTGGCTGAAGACAAATCTTCATCTGGATAGGCTTCTACAATTGCAATGAGTAAGAACATGACATACACACAAATCAAACTACTTCGGTAAAAAAAAAACTACTGATATACGGAAAGAATAAGAAGATATGTACTTTTCGGAATAAAACTCCAAAATATTTTTTTTCACAAGACAATTCTCTCGCTCTCCTCCAATTTTCGGCAACTCCATTGCCACAAATCAATTGTTCAGTTTTTTTATTGGTTGCCACAATTCTTTTTTTTTCCCCCTCTCATTTTCGGCAACTTGGTTGCCACAATCCTTTTTTCTCTCTCCTCACTCCCCTTAAATTTCGGCAACTTGGTTGCCACAATTGGTTTTTTCCTTTCGAGCACTTCTCCCTTGGGCACTTCATCAATCTGGGTAGTTGAATTTGGGCAGAAGGAATTTTGGTAACCTCATTACCGAAATTCAATTCTTTTCTCACTCCACTATCACATCATTTCTCTCTCCTCTCTCATCATTTTTTGTTAGAATTTCAGCAACAAGGTTGCCGAAATTTGCTTCTCTCCTCAATTCCCCAAATAATTTTGAACAATACCCATATCACAAATAAACTCGATTTTCTGTAATATTCAGCCAAAAGACTCCGTTTTCTGTATTCTATATATCGGATCAAACATAGCAGAGCATTAAACCCAAGCTTATGTCAATGGGATTGTGTAAGGTTGAATTTATTCAACCATCTAATTGGCTTTATTCCGTGCCAAATTTGCTTGTAATTCAGTATTTAGTAACCCTGTATCTAGGTGGGTTTGTTGTAAGGGTAGTGAGTGAGATAAAGTGAAGATTGCTCAAGAGTGTGCAAGAAAACAGAGAGTCGCGGCTGGGACTCGCGGGTGGACTCGCGGCTGCAAGCCGCCAGAAGCTGCATACGTGCCAAGCATGCTGGAAGATGAACAGTCATGCTAACTGGAGCACTACAGGACAAAACAGGACAACTGGCCATACGGTTATCTCGCGACTGGATCTCGCGACTTAGTCAAGCCGCGAGGTCAAGCCGCGAGCTACCCCTGTTTTGTAAAACCTGACGTTTCGCATTCCTCTCCCACTCCAGTATAAATACCCCTTTTACCCACGATTGAAAGAGAGCTTCCAGAGAGAATTTTGAGAGAGAAACCTTAAAGAAAAACAAGATTGTTTCACACACAATCCCTACCTTAGAGTCTCATCATATTCCTCAACTCTCTTCCTCTCCATTGTTAAATCCTTGAGAGGCATTATACCAAACCTGGTTCTCACCATCATCATCACTGTGAGACAGTTGTTTGGAGTTCTGGGAAGCAGTTAGGAAGGAGCCAATCTTCATTGGTTGATGCTATGGTTTAGTAGCGGAATCCGGGAAGCTAGAAAAGAAAAAGGTTCGGCGCAACCTCGTTGGAGCAAGAAGCTTGGAGGGCTTAGGTGCACTGGGTAGATTAGGCTTGGAGGGCTTAGGTGCACTGGGTAGATTAGGCTTGGAGGGTCTATTGCTGTCCTTGTATCCCAACTGTATTTTCTAGTGAATTGATTACCGCTTGGAGGGCGGCGGAGAGGTTTTTCGCCGAGGACTTCGGTTTCCTCTTCGATAACACATCGCGTGTTGTCTTTGTGTTTGCATCTTCCTTCCTCTCTATCTTTGCCTTTATATTATCTGCTGTGATTTTATTATGTTATGGCTTAGATAGTATTTAACTTATTTCACATTATAGCATATGTTAAGTTTCCGCACACTTGTTGTTTAACATATTGCTTGTGTTGGTTAAGTTAATTTTTGGGGGTCTAAACGTTCAAAAGTGTTTTGTACACGTTTTTGAACTTTCAATTGGTATCAGAGCGGGTACACTGCTATTGGTTTCATTACCATTGTGTGATCCTTGACTCCCTTTTTGAGATGGATAGGTTTCAATCCCTTAATGCATCTCCATATTTTGATGGTAGTAATTATGCCTTTTGGAAGGTTCGCATGAGAGCTTTTCTATGTTCTATTGATGAATCCGTTTGGGATGCTGTTGAGATTGGTTGGACCAAACCTGAGGCAGCCAAATCCACATGGGATAAGGCAGCACTTGCTGCATCTAATGCTAACAGTAAAGCACTCAATGCTATTTTCTGTGGTGTGTCTCCAGATGAATTTCACAGGATTTCTCATATTACCATTGCCAAAGAAGCATGGGAGATTTTGGAAACCACCTATGAAGGCACGAAGAAAGTGAAAGACACTAAGTTGCAAATGCTGACCACTCGGTTTGAGGAGCTCAAAATGAGTGAGGATGAGTCTTTTGACTCTTTCTATGGAAAGCTAAATGAGGTGGTTGTCAGTAAGTTCAACTTGGGGGAGAAAACGGAGGACTCAAAGATTGTAAGGAAGATCCTTCGATCATTGCCGGAAAGTTTTCGTGCAAAAGTGACAGCCATTGAAGAGAGCAAGGACCTTGATGACATCAAAGTACAGGAGCTGGTTGGTTCTCTGCAGACTTATGAGATGTCGCTGCCAAATCAACGGAAGAGTAAATCTCTTGCTCTAAAGACCATTAATGAGAAGGTGGAAGATCAAGACTCATCGGGAGAAGATGGGGTTGACAAAGATGTAGCTTACCTTGTCAAAAATTTCAAGAAGTTCTTGAAATTCAAAAATAATGGCAAATTTGATGATAAAAGAAAATTCCAAAGTTCTGGAAGGGAGAAGAGGGATTTCAAAAAGAAAGATGGAAAAGAATCTCAACCCACACAAGGTGTCACTTGTTTTGAATGCAACGGGCATGGACATTTTAAGAAGGAATGTCCGAATTCTTTGAAATTGAAAGGTAAAGTGTATGCCACGACCTTGAGTGACTCGGATTCATCTGACTCAGAATCTGAAGAGAGCTGTGATGGAGAGGGGAACTATTCAGCTTTTATGACTATTGCTCATGTTGAGTCTTCGGATGAGTTAAATCTGCTTGTACAAGACCTTGGAGAACATAGTGATGATGAATCACTAGGAATTGTTGAAGAATCAGATGCTGAAGAAAATGAAAGCACAACAAATCTTCAAGAGAATTATAACTCACTCTTGGAGAAGTCGGGTGAGTACACAAGGGTGGCCAAGGCTGCTGTGAGAAAAATGAAGAAGGCTGAGGAGGACTACAAAAGTCTCTTAATTCGATATAGGAAGGCCAAATGTGAGATAGAAACACTGAATGGTGAGTTGTCCGAAGCTTACACAAAAGTGAGATTTCTTGAGAATGAGGTTGTGCAAGCGAATGCTAAAATAGAGAGGGTCACCACCAAGAAGCTAGATGATGTTATATCATCTCAAAAGAGCTTTTCAGACAAATCCGGATTGGGATATACCGGAGGAAGTAGTTCATCTGTAAATGTCACTAAAGAAGTGAAGTTTGTAAAGGCAAAAGATCCAGTTGTAGCTGAACTTACTGGTGAGAAGCTCGAGGTAGAGGAGAAGAAGAATTTGGTGAACCAACGGATGCTGAATCCCCGTAATCAGTCTGTGGGCAGGTCTGAATCTCGTGCCAAGTCACGTCCACGACCACAAAGAGGTCCTAGAGGAACTTATGTGTGCCATTATTGCGGACTTCAAGGGCATACTCGACCAAATTGCCAAAAGCTGAGAGCAAAGAACAGTGCAACTCCTCAAAGGTCAGGAGGACCCAGAATTGATAGGAGAACTTGGGCAGGTGATCAATCTAGAGAGCAAAATGGAGATCCCGGAATGATGAACGTGGTGAAGATGATTGGTGCATTCACCAACTGCTTGGAAAGCTTCTCATGAAGGTTTGAAAGCCCTAACTCTCGTACCCAATCCTATAAGGAAGTCACCCCAAACGCAAGTGACGTGTGGGTGAAAAGGGGTACTCATGCATAAGCATTACAACATGTCCATGCATTAATACTTCCTATGCTTTGTGACTATGTTTGTTTGGTATGCTTGTTGTTTTTGATTTTGGTTGTTTGCTTATCTTCTTGTGAATTTTTTTTGTTTTATCAATCTTTTTGTTTCTTGTGTCAAAAATCCAAAAATCACATAAAAATTAGAAAATCAAAAAGCTTGATTGACTTTGTTGGGTTTTGTCTCAAAACTTGTTTTGCCTTGTACCTTTGTGCTAATGGCTTTGTGCATTTTCGAGCATTGCTTGTTTTCATGCACCTATATCTCTGTGGGAAAAATCTTGAAATCTATGTGATTGTTGTAAATAGATCTTCAAACTTGTCATGAATGATTAGTGAATGGTTATGTTGATCTTGAGACATGCATAGACTTGTGTCTATATATCTTCCCACTCTTTATTTTTTTGTTTTTATAAAAAGAGCTCATCAAATGTAAATCTCCAAATGAAAAGAGATATTGAGCTGTAAAAACCTGTCGCACATTCTAGTATTTGACTAAGAAAAAGGGTAAGCGACCTTATGTGAAAGTGAATGTTTATTCAAAAAGCCAAAGGCTTGTTCATTAAAATGAAATGTCAAATATCACTCTCACAATGAGAGATGATTGCCTCAAAAGATCAAAAAGATCAAATGTTATGTTTGAAAGTGGAGTAAAATGATAAGCTCCAAGTTATGCTATCAAGTTGTGTGGGAGGTCATATATACATATTTCTATAATTGAGATAGGTCACATGATCTAGTGCTAATTGTGTATGCCTTGGTTGAATTGATCATTGAAGCTTCACATTAGACGAAGGACTATCTCATTGTTGATATCCACACACAACACACAAGTTTATGTTCAATAAATGCCATATTCATTTGTGTGATTGTACTTGATGAAATGTGTTTTCACATGCTCAATCTTTGTTAATTCAAGCACAAAAAGATTTTTGAGTGTTTTAGGTGTTTTTGGAAAGTATTTTGTTTGAAAAATCTGAAAATTTCAAAAATACAGTTTTGCCCTGTTTTGGCGGCTCAGTCGCGGGTATGTCAAGTCGCGAGCCTCAGTCGCATCTTCGCTGGTCATGTTTGGCGACTTGTTCGCGAGTGGAAGGTCCAGTCGCGAGGTTCACTCAAAGATTTTCGCGGCTCAGCTCGCGACTCACTCGCGGGTAGACCTTCCAGTCGCGAAAAACACTTAGAAAATTTTTTCAAAATTTTGTTCTTGAGTAATTTGGCGGCTTGATCTGGCGACTGTGTGGCGACTTGTTTCAGTCGCGAAAATCGCGTGTTTTGCAGAAACAGGGGCAGTTTTTAAACCTTTTTCAGTTTTCCCTCGAACTTTTGTGACTGTTCATCTTCTCTCTAAACTTTCTCCCTCCCAAACACTCCGTGCTCCCATTTCCAATCTCCATTGTTGCATTCTTGTAGCTCAAAATCGTCAAGTTACAGGTATGGGTTTTCAGTTTTACACTCTTTTCTACTTGATTTTGTGTTTTTCCCTTTGATTTTTCACATATGGTTGTGTTTTTGAAATGGGTTTATGTTTCGGTTTCTGCTCCTTGTTCATGCTTAGCTTGTGGATGCTGTTGCTATAGTTTGTGTTGATGATAGTCATATCCTTATTGCTCTTCATCTTGTGCTTAGCTAAGTGTTTCTTTTATTTCAATCTGAACTTTGAGCTGTTGAGTTGTTTCTATTTGTTTATTTTGAGGTTGTGAGTTTTACTGTGATAAATTTGCACGTTTTATTGTGTTAATCTGTTGGGAGCTTCTGTTAGGCTCAAAATACTGTTTGTGTGTCATATCATTTTTACATTATCTGTCTCAATGTCATTTATCTGCCTTTAGGATAGTTTCTCCTTGTTGTTCATGTGTTTCCTATCTTAGGCTTGTTTTTCCCATGTGATTGATCTAAGTAGCCTATTATTTAAATGTTCATAGTTATTTTGTGTGGATGATATCTCTTTGTTAATCATGGTACTGACTAGTTCTGCACATATATTTGTCTATGCTGTTGTGGCCTTTTCTGATTGTTCCCAGATGGCTCCCTCACCTCAGAAGAAGAAATCTACTGCAAAGAAGGCTGACAAGAGATTAAAAATGGATTCTAAACTATTTAGGTCAGTCCATCACTTTGAGAGATACAATGATAACTTCTTGCATGCAGGAATTATTCAAGAAAGGTTTGTAGATTTGGAGGACTTAAGACAAACCTTTATTCCCAGCTGTTTTGAAGGAAGAGGATGGGAAAAGCTTTTGAGTGATTTCCCTTTGGTGTGTGAACCCCTGATTAGGGAATTTTACTCAAATGCTGTGATAAAGGAGAATGAGTTAAATTGCTGGGTTAGAGGTAAAGAATTCATTTTGGATGCACATGTCATAGATGATGTACTAGGGCTTGAAGGTTTAGATGATGAGGAATTTATCAATTTCAAGGATAGGAGTGTTTCTATTGAAACAGTTCAACAAAGGATAGGTGGGCAGAGAGAAGGGAAATGTTTGAATACCACTGCCTTTCCAGTGGACATGAGGGTTCTAACCATAATCATGATGTTTAACCTCTATCCTATTAAGAAATTGACTACAATCAATTGTGCTCGAGCAATTTTTCTAATGGATCTCAAAGAAAAGAACTTCATAGATATAAGTTCTCACATATTTGACATCATTGTGGATGAGACAAGAACAACATCTAGGCCAAAACTGATCTTTCCCAGTTTGCTAATGAGGATATTTAGAAGGAAGGGTGTTCCAATCCCTCAAGACATCAGTCACATGTCCACACCCTCTGCAATTAACAAACTTACCTGCAAAAGGATCAGTGTTAGACTTCCAGGAGAAGAAGATGAAGGTGATGAAGGAGAGGATGTCCCAATGGAGACTGATGCAGAGGCAGCAGGGCATGCATCCACCTCAACACCCAGGAGGAGTGGCAAAAGGTCTAGAGCTTCAACTTCTACAGATACACCTCCAGATGCTTTCCAGATCATTCTGGAAAGGCTTGATGGGATCAGGGCAGTCCAAACTGAGCACTCTGACAGGATGAGAGCCATGCAAGACCAGATTGATGTCTTGGCTGCTAAACTTGACAGCTTCACAACTCAGCATGACCAGTGACCCTTTGGCCATTCCGGTCAAAAAGGGGGAGAAATTATGTCATTAATTTTGAAAAGCAGAAAAGCAAATCTTAAGGGGGAGTAATGTGTTGAGGGGGAGTTGTCATAGTTATCAAATTCAAAAACTGTGTTTATATATGCTTATGTTTTTGGGTATTTGGTGTATAGATGTTTCTAACTCTTTTCTTATACTCTTGGTTTAATCTTTAATATAATTTGATGATGTTATTCAGGATGTTTTGTGTTTGTACCCATGTGCTTTTGTAAGCTTTTAGGGTTATTGTTTTATGCATAGTTTGTAGGCTTTATGGTATGTACCTTGCTTAGTGCAGCCTTTATGCTTTTGTTGAAATCAGTACTTTGATCTAAATGTACTGTCACTCTTATGCCCTTGTAGGATTGTTCCTAGATGCATATGCCTTGTGTGCTATGCATTGGTTGAGTGTTGAGCATACAAGTGTCTTGCCTTGTGCTTGTTAACTTGTATGTCCTTGTGTTCATTCCAAGTGTGAATGAACACTGTGATCACTACCTTGTGGTGGTCACTTGGTTGATCAAGCCATGGTTTGTATTTTACTCCATCTTTGCTTGATCACATTCTGCCTGTTTCATATGCATTTATAATTTTCTGCTTACAATGATCATGGTGTATTGTTGTGTTTCAGGAGTATTATGTTCATATGATTCAAGTGCTTCACAGCTTCTAGAGTTAGGTGTGAGTGAGTTTTGTTCAATTGTTCCCAACTCACATGTTAAGTCTAGAGTCTGTTTTAGGGTTTTGTCACGGAATAGCCAAAGGGGGAGATTGTAAGGTTGAATTTATTCAACCATCTAATTGGCTTTATTCCGTGCCAAATTTGCTTGTAATTCAGCATTTAGTAACCCTGTATCTAGGTGGGTTTGTTGTAAGGGTAGTGAGTGAGATAAAGTGAAGATTGCTCAAGAGTGTGCAAGAAAACAGAGAGTCGCGGCTGGGACTCGCGGGTGGACTCGCGGCTGCAAGCCGCCAGAAGCTGCACACGTGCCAAGCATGCTGGAAGATGAACAGTCATGCTAGCTGGAGCACTACAGGACAAAACAGGACAACTGGCCATACGGTTATCTCGCGACTGGATCTCGCGACTTAGTCAAGCCGCGAGGTCAAGCCGCGAGCTACCCCTGTTTTGTAAAACCTGACGTTTCGCATTCCTCTCCCACTCCAGTATAAATACCCCTTTTACCCACGATTGAAAGAGAGCTTCCAGAGAGAATTTTGAGAGAGAAACCCTAAAGAAAAACAAGATTGTTTCACACACAATCCCTACCTTAGAGTCTCATCATATTCCTCAACTCTCTTCCTCTCCATTGTTAAATCCTTGAGAGGCATTATACCAAACCTGGTTCTCACCATCATCATCACTGTGAGACAGTTGTTTGGAGTTCTGGGAAGCAGTTAGGAAGGAGCCAATCTTCATTGGTTGATGCTATGGTTTAGTAGCGGAATCCGGGAAGCTAGAAAAGAAAAAGGTTTGGCGCAACCTCGTTGGAGCAAGAAGCTTGGAGGGCTTAGGTGCACTGGGTAGATTAGGCTTGAAGGGTCTATTACTGTCCTTGTATCCCAACTGTATTTTCTAGTGGATTGATTACCGCTTGGAGGGCGGCGGAGAGGTTTTTCGCCGAGGACTTCGGTTTCCTCTTCGATAACACATCGCGTGTTGTCTTTGTGTTTGCATCTTCCTTCCTCTCTATCTTTGCCTTTATATTATCTGCTGTGATTTTATTATGTTATGGCTTAGATAGTATTTAACTTATTTCACATTATAGCATATGTTAAGTTTCCGCACACTTGTTGTTTAACATATTGCTTGTGTTGGTTAAGTTAATTTTTGGGGGTCTAAACATTCAAAAGTGTTTTGTACACGTTTTTGAACTTTCAGATTGAAATTTGGCGAGTGCACCTACTAATTTCCTTGGAAGATCGGAAAATTAATATTGACTTCGTCCCAATTTGTTTGTCTTGTTTAAAGAGTCAAACTTTTTAAGTGAACATAATTTATTATCTTGTCTGCTTTATAAAAATGTATAAGTTTACAAAACTACCCTTAAATAAATTTATCAGTTTTTTTTCAAAAGAGTTATTCTTAATGAGGCAACTAATAAGGTGCCCCAATTAAATTGATTTTTTAAATATTTGTTAGTTTTCTTTTCAAAAAGTTTTGAGAATAAGGTAAGGGTATAATAGGAACATTAGTAAATTAATGACTTTTATTTTTAGAAATAGGATAATATTTTGGGACATTTCAAAATGAAATAGAAGACAAACAAACTAGGACGGAGGAAGTATAAAAACTTTTGATAAAAAGACGTTCCTTATCCCAAAGCCCGGCCGACATTGTTGAAAAAACAAAGGAAAAAGATAGTTGAAATGATAAAAAGTGTAGAAGCATGGGCAAAATTCAAAGTCTCCAACGGGGTTAAATTAATATTTGGGGCACCTAGCTAGGGATGTCACAGCTCATAAATTCTGCATGGTGTGGATTTCTGGGAAAATGGCTACTTACCCTTAATTTACCAACCATGCAATAAAATATTTCTATTTTAAAATTATTTAGTAAAATGTCCCTATTTTTTAAACTTGATATCTTTAAAATCGAATTATTTGAATATTTTTAAGTGGAACTCGACATTAGTAATGTCGAGTATCACTTAAATTTTCAAAAAATTTTAAATGGCAAAATATGCATAGAACTTGACATTGTCAATATCGAGTTTCAAAAATAGAGAACTTTTGCTAAATAATTTCAAAATAGGGACATTTTGCTGCATAATTTGTAAATTATAGAAAAATGCTCATTTTCTTCGTTGGATTTGATTTAGGAAAGCTACAAAACAAGAACGCAGAGACTGTAATTTTACTATTGGTCTCACATGCATGACTTGTCATAATGAGCCGTGGGCATTGGTGGAAATTTGGCGAGAGCGTCTACTAATTTCCTTGAAAATTTGGAAAATTAATATAAATGTTATTAAAAAAAACATACCTTATCCCAATGCTCTGCCGACATTGTTGAAAACAAAAAAGAAGAAGATAGCATGAACTATGAAGTGACAAAAAGCCATAGGCAAAATTCAATGTCTCCAAAGTATTGAGCTACTTTAATAGCTGTAAAAGGACACTTTCGTTTCAAACATCTTCATTTTGGTGAACCATTTTTTTGGTAAATTATTATTTGGTGCACCTATTCAGCTCATGAATTCTGTATGTGGATTTAGATTCTCCTAGTTTCTGAAAATTATGTGATGCAGTTCAATACTAATATCCTCTGGCAGTGTCTAATTTGTGTCATTTTTGTTCTCTCTCACTTCTACACAAAGCGCCACGGCTGATCTGTGTCAAATAGGTGGCAATCTCTCTCTCTATCGTCTATGTACATGTGTGTGTATATATATATAATTGAAGTTGATGCTTGTACGTATATATAATTAAAAACATACACAGGCATACCCAGTGTGTAGTAAAACACACATTGTTAGACTTGCTTGACCGTGGTCTTATCCCTTTTTCAGTTTGGCACAAACACGAAACGGATGAAAACTACTTTTCAACTAAAATCGGTATGTTTCTTATACTTTCGGGTTTTATGTTCTATACTAATTCAAATATACTTTCTTGTGCCTTCTTGTGATTGCTGATTTATTTAAACAATGATCACTGCATTATCTGATGGTATGTTTTGAAAGTTAGTTGATTATGTTATGCTAATTCTCCAAAATGATTGAAAGCATTTTGTACTAGTTTGAGCTTGTATTTTAATTGAGGATATGCGAGAAATGCTATGATCAAGCTTGAGCATTAAAGCTCTGTTTGACTCTTTGCAAAAACACCCAGAATATGTTTCATTGAAATACAGGATTTTAATTAATCAAGCTTCTAAAGGGAAAACTAGTAAGTGATTGTGTAAAGAGGCTTTTCGGTTTGTAACAGGTTAGGGGAAAATGGAAGGGAATTGCTCCCAGAAAATGCTTAGAGAAAACCACACATGCTCTTCTGTGTATTGAAAAATATATAAAACTTTTTAGTCTTTTATTGCAAAACACAAAGTACACAACAAAATACAAGGGGCGGATAGCTAGACCATATCCACCGTTTGGAGAAAGTATCAAAGTTCCAGTCCCGAATTATATATATATATATATATATATATATATATAGATATCATCAAGTAGTAGCAGAACATGAAACTAGCTAGGTGGGACTAGTTCACACACCACACACACACACTCGTAGAGAACAGAACAGTATCCTTCACGGAATTAGCATTATCCTTGGGATGAGCACACAGAGTCCGAGTTTGGATTCAAGCAATCCAGCATTTAGCTGCAAGAGAACAAAAAGGAAAATATTTTATTTAAGTTTCATTATTTTAGATAGTAGGAAATTTTGTAACCTGTACAAAAAACATGGAAAAAAAAAACAGAAGTAAATCCACATTAGACTAACCTTCATTAACTCATTCACTAAGAGGACATGGAATCATCATTCAACCATGATTTCCTGAATTATAATATGAAAAATATTTGTCAGGCCACTCCAGCCCAGAAAAGTGAGTGAGGCCATTGCCTACGGCCTGTTCTTGAATATTATTGGCTTCCCCCGTACTATATTGAAATGTAACACTTGGGATCCCCCCATTCAACTCGGGATAATCCATGTTGGTATCACAATCTTGCAAGGAATTCTGAAAAGAGGTATTAATATAGGGCATGAATCTATTATCTTCATAAAAACCACTGTTTTGTTCAATGCCAGCTACATTCTCAGCCGCGGCCTGATCTTGACTAATATTGGAAATGTAATGGAGAACAGGCTGACCTACTGACAGATCTTTAATATTGGTCATGCGTCTATAACCTTCAAAAAGATCACAGTCAGACAACTTCCATGGAGGAAAGCAAGTTTGTTCAATGCCAGCTACATTCACTGCCGTGGCTTGATCTTGAATAATATTGGACATCTCATTGCATGGCTGCTCATGACTTGACAGAGTTTGAGTCATCTTGACAGAATTTAACTCACACATAGATGAGAATTTATCCCAACAAGTGGTATCAAAGCTTTGATTTTTGGACATGATTGTCTTGTGTTGAATTAAATGGAAAATATGAATATGAATATGAGCACTATGATTAAACTCACGACGTCAAATTATTTGATTTGGAAGCTGATGATGGAGGATGTCCTTTACTGTAAGGATTTGCATGACCCTATTAAGGGTGATAGTGCTAAGCCAAGCGAGATGTCTGATAAAGACTAAGAGAAGTTAAATAGAAAAACCTTTGGATGCATTAGACAATGCATCGATGTGAGTATGTTTCATCATGTATCTCAAGAGATTAATGCAGAAACTCTTTGGGAAAAATTGAAGGGTCTTTATGAAAGAAAGACAGCTGAAAATAAAGCTTTTGTGGCTAGAAAGCTTGTGAATTTGAAGCTTAAGGAAGGGATATCCATTGACGTGCATTTGAGTGAGTTCCAAGACTTGGTGAATCAGATGGTTACAATGAATCTGATAATCGCTAATGAGCTTCAAGCTTTATTACTTCTGAGTTCCTTACCTGACAGTTGGGAGACTTTGGTGGTGTCACTTAGTAACTTTGCTCCAAATGGTGTGTTACAACTTGCAATGGTCAAGGATAGCTTGTTCAATGAAAAAACAAGAAGAAAAGACATGGGCAAGGATATTGCACAGGCTCTTGTCATAGAGAATAGGGGGAGGAGTAAGACTAGAAATTCTAAGGGGCGTGGTAAATCCAGAAGTCAGTCAGAATCGAAAGGAAAATTCAAGTGTTTCTACTATGACAAAGAAGGTCACATAAGAAGAAACTGCAAGACTTGGAAGAATAAACATAAAGATGAGAAAAATTAGAATAAAGCAGAAGAACAGAATACCACTGTTGTCTCGACAATTGAAAAGGTAGTGCTTTCTGTAGGAGAAGATGAATGTTGCAATGTTTCACATCCTTATGTTGAATGGCTGATTGACTTAGCCTCTTCCTGTCATGTCACTCCAAGAAAGGAGTTCTTTGCTTCATACAAAGCAGGAGACTTTAGGAGAGTGAAAATAGGCAATAACAGTTATGCTGACATTGTGAGAATTAGAGATATTTGTGTTGAGACTAACACTAGATACACCTTGGCATTGAAGAATGTGCAACATGTGCTTGATATGCATTTGAATCTGATTTCTACTTATTTTCTAGACAAAGAAGGCTGTGACAACTATTTTGGAGATGGTAAATGAAGACTCTCCAAAGGATCATTGGTGCTTGTTGGAGGGAAGATTTGTTGCACACTTTACAAGACACAAGTAAAGGTGTGCAAAGATGTTGTTAGTGCAACTCAGGAAGATTCTATGCCTAACTTGTGGCATAGGCGACTAGCTCACATGAGTGAAAAGGGGTTGCAAATTTTGGCAAAGAAGTCTCTCATTCCTTTTGCCAAAGGTATGTCACTTAAACCTTGTGATTATTGTTTATTTGGAAAACAACATAGAGTGTCTTTTCGCATTCCTTCTACTAGAAAGCCCAATGTATTAGATCTTGTTTATTCTTATGTATGTGGTCCCATTGATGTGGAGTCCTTAGGTGGTAATAAGTATTTTGTTACTTTTATTGATGATGCTTCACGAAAGGTGTGGGTGTATTTTTTGAAAACTAAAGACCAGGTATTTAAGCACTTCAAGAAATTTCATGCCATGGGAGAAAGAGAGAAAGGGGAGCCTTTGAAGTGTCTCCGTACTAACAACGGATGTGAATATACATCTAATGAGTTCAAGAGTTACTGCTCTGAGAAACATATTAGACATGAGAAGACAATTCTTGGTACCCCACAGAAAAATGGTGTGGCAGAGAGGATGAACCCCACTATTGTTGAGAAAGTTAGATATATGTTGAGAATGGCTAATCTACCTAAGTCATTTTAGTGTGAAGCTGTTCAAACTGTGTGCTACCTAATTAATCGGTCTTCATCAGTTCCATTGGAGTTTGATATTCCAGAAAGCGTATGGACTGGAAAAGATGTTTCCTACTTTCGCTTAAAGGTATTTGGGTGCAAGGCATTTGCACATGTGTCTAAGGAACAAAGATTGAAGCTTATTAGCAAAGCCACTTCTTGTATATTTGTTGGATATGAAGATGCAGAATTTGGCTACAAGTTATGGGATCTTGAGAAAAAGAAGATGATCAAAAGTCGAGATATGATTTTTCATGAGAATGAAAATTTGGCAAACCTTGAGAAAATTGAAAAGACAAAGGATGATGTTGTAGGTGTTCTTGACCTTACACCTACCTCTTCTTCATCCAGTCATGCCACAAATAGGGAAGAGGTGCAAGATAAGAATCTTAGTGATGATCCAATAGCAGTTAATGGTGATGAGCTAGTAGGAGTTGATGGTGATGATGTTCAAGATATTGAAGATGTTAAACAAGGGGAGCAGCCTATTCCACCCGAGATTGAAAAAACTCAAGTGAGGAGGTCTACTAGGGAGCGTTGTCCATTGACTAGATATCCCTCTTCTAAGTATATTTTGCTTAGTGATGAGAGGGAGCCAAAATGCTTTCAAGAAGTAGAGTCTCATAAAGATAAGCAGAGTTGGATGAAGGCTATGCAAGAAGAGATGAATTCTTTGCACAAGAATAAAACTTATGAGTTGGTTGAACTTCCTAAAGGTAAAAAGGTATTGAGAAATAAATGGGTGTTCAAACTAAAGAAAGATAGTGAAAAGTTAGTGAAGTACAAAGCTTGAATGGTGGTCAAGGGTTTTAGTCAGAAACATGGGGTTGATTTTGATGAAATATTCTCTCCAGGAGTAAAGATGAGTTCCATTTGAGTAGTTCTGGGATTAGTAGCTAGCTTGGATCTTGAGCTTGAGCAATTAGATGTGAAGACTGCTTTCCTCCATGGTGATTTGGAGGAAGAGATCTACATGGTATAGCCAGAGGGATTTGAAGTGAAAGGAAAAGAACACATGGTGTGCAGATTGAAGAAGAGTTTGTATAGCTTGAAGCAAGCTCTAAGACAGTGGTACAAGAAGTGTGACTCATTCATGGTGGGTCACGGGTACACAAAGACAAATGCAGATCATTGTGTGTATGTCAAATAGTTTCCTTATGGTAAATTTCTTATTCTTCTGTTATATGTAGATGATATGTTGATAGTGGGGCAAGATGCTAGTATGATTGGTGATATGAAGAAGGATTCGTTCAAGGCCTTTGATATGAAAGACTTAGGTCCAGCACGACAAATTCTAGGCATGGAAATTACACGTGATAGGAAAGCCAAGAAGTTATGGTTGTCACAAGAAAAATATATTGAGCGAATACTTGAAAGGTTCAACATGAAGCATGCCAAACCAGTCGATACACCTCTTGGTGGTCATTTCAAGCTAAGTAAGAAATCTTGTCCGTCATCCATGAAAGAGAAAGAGAACATGGCATTAGTCCCTTATTCCTTTGCAGTCGGGAGTTTGATGTATGCTATGGTTTGCACATGACCAGATACTGCTCATGCAATTGGTGTTGCCAGCAGGTTTATGGTTAATCCTGGTAAAGATCACTGGGAAGCAGTGAAGTGGATCTTCAGATATTTAAGAGGTAGCTCTAAGTCTTGCTTAAGTTTTGGTAGCTTTAAACTAGTTTTGGAGGGTTATACAGATGCAGATATGGCTGGTGACCTTGATGGTAGAAAATCTACTTCTAGTTATTTATTTACTTTTCTAGGGGGAGCTGTATCATGGCAGTCAAGATTACAGAAGTGTATTGCCTTATCTACAACTGAGGCTGAGTATATAGCAGCGAATGAAGCAGGTAAAGAAATGCTTTGGATGAAACAATTTCTCCAAGAATTGGGTCTGATGCAAGACAAGTATGTAGTTCATTGTGATAGTCAAAGTGCAATAGACTTGAGCAAGAATGCTACGTTTCATTCCCGTTCAAAACACATTGAAGTGAGATACCATTGGATAAGACTAGTTATTGAAAAATGATTGATGCAACTGAGAAAGATTCATACTGAGAAGAATCCAGCTAACATGTTGACTAAGGTTGTGAACAAAGAGAAGCTTGAGCTTTGTGCCAGAACAACCGACATGAATTCTAACTGAAGAGTTGAGATGAAGATCTCTTTCCTTGATGGGCTGGAGGGGGAGATTGTTGAAGTGCACAACATCTAGAAGTTCAACCCATATGGAATACTATTACATATAGAAATAGGGGTACCAATTGCACAAGAAGTCAAAGACTTCTATTCTTAATTGAATTAGGATTGTCAGGCGGCAAAGCTTTTATATAAAGCTTGTGCGTGTGAGTTTCATGAATAGAGAGAGAGATTCAGAGAGACTAGAGAGTGAAACATAGATTTGAAGCCGACTGAAGGAAAATGAATAGTGTTTTGTGCAGCACTGAGGAAAAAAGAAAAGATGATTTTTCTTTTGCTCAAATCACACATGGAAGATAAATTTGGTGTTTTCTCTAGGACGATTATTTGGGTGCTACAATCACAGAGAGTTGAAGTATTCGGAGTGGAAGATCTTGTTACTGGGTTTTGTGGTGAAGTTGTATTTGTTCTTAGAGATATTATTGTATTTTCCAATTTATTGTGAACCAGTGTTACTAATTGCGTTTCGTTCCGGCCGGAATGGCCGGAAAATACCGTTCCAGCAAGTAAATCGGAATGGTATACCCCCTTGTTCCACCTCGGAACAAATTCCGGGTCATTCTGGGGTGTTCCGGTCTTTTCGGGTGATTTCGGGAGATACCGGCCGAAATTATGGATTCGGCCGGAATGAGTTTCATGTGAAAAAAAATTGATAGAATACAAGGAAAAATCTTATGAGCTACAGTGAGGGGGAAAAATAAAAGGAAGGATGAGGAGGTGAGAAGAAAAAAATCAAGAGAAAAAAACAGAAGGAAAAAAAAGATAAGAAAGAAAAAAAAATCAAGAAAAGCTCACGGTAATGAGATTTATCATTTATATACGGCTGTATGCTGCCTCTTAGAAGTTAGAACCCATATCATTTAAAATATTGTTGCTACCATTCTGTGACTCAGTGAAGTCGAGTTGTTATTTTCTTATTAATGTTAGGGTTTTGAAAAAATCAATAATCTCATGTGCTTGATTGTGATGTTAGTATATTTGTTTATTGTTTAATGTGATGTTGGTGTATATGTTTATTATTGACTTCGATGTTGGTGTATTTGTTTATGATTGCTATGATGTTGAGTTGTTATTCTCTTATGATGTGTTTATTGTTGTTGTATTTTTTAAATTTATCATAGACTTGACTCCTTTTCAAAATTTTTTTTTTTTTTAAATTGTTACTGACTTATTGTGTTTATTGTGGCCATGTTTTTTATTTATTTATTTATTTTTATTGTAGATGAATGACACGAGAAATCCCAAAGGGCCATGACAATAAAGGAAAGTGTTGATACACTATTCACTATAAGCCAATCAAGTTCTAATTGAATTTTTAAGAGTCTTGTAATTTAACACACACTTTTTAATATTTCTGATAAAGATGTCCAGAATTAATATCTCCTACTCCAATTATTGAATTTGAAAACTATAATATTATGAGTTTTGATTGTTTTAACATTTCACATCCAAAAATATGAAACAATAATCAGCCTAAAATAATATCAAATTGTTCCCCAAAAAAAAAAAAAAAAAAAAAAAGTGTATCAAATTGAGTTTAAAAGTTAAAACTTTGAATACTTTGGACTCTGAATTGGATAAAGTATTTCTTAAGTAATCTATGTAACAACTCAACTGGCGAAAGTATTTACTTGACTTATCTCATAGAAGTCTTTATATTTTGAGAATAAAATAAAAGGAACAAGTGGAAGATAAACTCCCACCTGTCCTGATAAAAGAAAGAAAACGGAGAGACCCACACGGCCACACCTACCCCTTTGTTTTGTCTCATTGATTGTCTCTTCCTTGTGCATTGCATTTGTGCAACATATGAAGTCCGTGGTAATCATTTGGCCATCTTTTCTTTTTCATTTTTCATTTGGGAAATCAGTCTCTATTCTGTTTTCTTTCTGTGTCGAAAGGAGTTTACATTATTCTAATAATATTGTTTATATTTTTTAAAAATATGTTTAAGTAAAAAAATGTGTAGAAATATATGTAATGCTGTTTAAAAACTGACGTGTTTATAACACATATACCAAAACAGGCTTGAATCTTTTGGATATTGCTGTACCTTCTACTGCTGGAGCCTGTTCTTCGTCTCCAAATATTCCAATGGTAAAAGATTTCCATCATTTAATTGTACTTAGCTTCTTATTGTTGTCTTGCCAAATCAAAATTCTTTCTTATTGTTGTCATTATTTGTTCTCTGACCACTTTGGTTATAGCAATGTATTTTGTTCAAAATTTTAAAGAACTCAACTTTTGTATTACAGGTAACTAGTCCTAGGTGGACTTTTTAATTAAAAAATGTCATGTCAACATGCCAGGTCAATAGGTGCCACTGTGTCACATTTTTAAGTAACTCAATTTTTGAAAACTCGAGTTACATGTAAAACTTGAGGGCCTGTTTGGTAAGTATATTAAAATATATGTTTTCAGTTTTTAAACAATACACGTATTTCCACATATTTTTTCACTCACACATATATAAAAAAAAATACAAACAACATTACTCAAACTTCTCTACCAAACAAACCCTGAGTCTCTTGAACCCGAATTTCAAAACAACAGTAAATTATTAAATATTTCACAAACGATAGTCTATTGCTAAATATTTTGTCAAATAGTGATATTTTTGCCTGAAAATCAAATAGAATGTTGGTGGGCCTTTTTTAAGGACTGTTATTTGAATTGGGCCAAGCTAAGAAAGGTCCCATCCGAGCCTTTTTCAAATCGCCTTATCAGGGTTTTTTTTTTTTTTTTTTTTTTTTTTTTTAATGAGAAACATCACGTTTCAGTTGAGTAACGCTAAACACTTCCCGTAATTTAAAAATAAAAATCCAGAGTTCCGGTCCTCCAATTCAAACCCCAAAGTACGACACTTCCGTGGCCATCGTCTTGGCCAAACATACCATATTTCAGGTCAATGAATGTGAATTACTCTTACTCATGTCGTTCTTCTTCTTCATCTTCTTTCTCCTATATGTCGTCTAGGTTTTATTTTTGTGTTTGCTTTTATCATTACTGAGTTTGAAAGCTTGAACCTTATTTACTAATTGGCTTAGTATTTTTAAATTAAATTTGATAATTGATCTGGGTTTTAATTAATTTGTGTGCTTGATAAAGCTCTGTTTGTCTCTATGGGAAAACACCCAGAAAAGTTTGCCATGAAAAACATGGTTTAATCAAACTGTTTTAAGGAAGAAAATAAGTGATTGATGGTTTAGAGAGGCATTTGTATTTGTAAGAAGTTAGAAAGAAAGGAAAGGAAAGTACTTTCAGAATATGCTCAAGAAAACCCAGTCTTGAATTTTTTAGTATTTTCCTTGTTCTCTGGGAAATTAACATGGTTTTTGTTTTTGGACACAGAAGACAAAATTCAGAAAGGAGAGATAAAATTTAAAGAAATTGGATGTTTGCTACAAATTAAAATGGAAGTTAGGCTTTTTGTTTTGTTATTAATCTTTGCATATAGAGTTGTTGGACGTTTGGAACTGGGAAGGAGCTATGGTTTATGGACAGTTAAGAAAGTAGTATTAAATTAAAAGGACTCTACTCTTGCGGTTTTCATTCATTTTTTGGTTGTAAATATATATATATATATATATATTTTTTTTTTTTCTTTCAGTTAGGGAAAGTGAATAATTTCAGGTAAACTAAATGGAAGTTAGGCTTTTCTTTTACTTGTTATCTTGTTTGCTTTTGTATTTTTATATATAGGAAGGAGCCTCTGCTTTACACTCCAATGCAAATTCTGTTTTTTTAGTTAAGGGTAGTGTACTGTGAAGGAAGCTTTAATTTTAATGGCTTTAGCCATATGTTTATCTTTTTTTAATCTCTATCTGTTCAACTATGTGTTAAGGGTCATGCAAATATGGGTCTCCAAATCAAGCTCCAAATTGGCCAAAATATATTAAGTTGAGTCTGAAAATCAACTTGAAATTAGTTTAAAGCTACTGCATCATACCAAAGTTATTTTTTTAAGTTTGAGTTATTGATCTTGACGTACTCCAATATGGAGCTAACTTTTGCATTCCCTTGTTTTTGCTTGTATCTTGTTGCATATCTCAAATGGAGACCATTGCAGATCCTGGGCCAATTGATTATTTTGTACTTTTGTTTTAATTTTTTTCCCCAATATTTTAAATGACTAAAAGGAACTCTTAGTACTGTGAGGACTATGTGAAATGAAAACAAATTAATTAGGAATGTTCAAATTTCTCTAAATTAATTAATACTGTGGTCAAACTAAAAGCTTCAGAATTTACTTAAATTTACTGCTTTTCTTTCTTCATTACCTAACAACTTGATTCATAGGAAAATAATCTAGCTTGATGATTTGCACTTAAATCTTGGCACTGCACTGCACTGCCTGTGTTTTGCTGGGGAATTTGATGGAATGGTCTTTTAGCTGTTAATCGTAGACTTATAATTGATTTTCATGCTAACCGCTTTCAATTTTTGTATTGATTTTTACAATTATTCTCTTGATTTTGAAAGAGGAGTGAGTTTGAGGGGTGTGGTTTTTATTTTCTTGTTTTCGTGTTACTTCTAAAAAATTTAAGATTTCCAATGCATGTTTTGGAAGATGGATATCCCTTCCAAATCATCCGTGGCAACTTGCATTATTTCTTAATTCTTCCAGAGGTGTTCTAAGTTCTAACAGTAACATTGTCAGGAATTAGCACCTAAATTTATTTGTATGAGAAGGGTACCTCTCAATTGTACCTAATAAGATGCAGAAAATGTATGACTCAATCTTGACTTATAGAGAACGCAATTAGATATTGAAGATTTTTTGAAAAGAAAAATATATTTAATAGGATATGACAGAGAAAGTTGAAGTTTTATGAGCTTCTGTAAATTCTTTTACTTTGACATAGTAAATGTGTGTGTGTATCTTCAATGTTTAACATGTGAAATAGAACCTGTGGAGCTCCTCAAGTTTTACATATATGCAACTATTCACTTAATATCCTATACTGAACTGATAATGCTTTGTAATTAGTTTTTTTTCTCATGGAAGTCATTGTTGAACACAAATATATCTGTCTCCTAAGTTAAGTCTTTCTTGTTGTGATCTTCTATTTGTCTATTGTCATGGCTGTGCTGGGAAGATAGACTATTGAGAGCAAAGTCTTTTGGCTTAAATACTATTTTAACCTATGTACCTTGGAATTTGCATAAACCAAAATTGGGAAAGCTGATTTTTGAGTGGATTGCAGGTATGATACCATTTCTCAAACTCTGCCAAAAAATTGGTTTCTTTGTTATGCTTTGGTCAGGGCCTTATATTTGTGCAAGTCTGGCATAATTCTCAGATCTAGTTGCTTTATAATTTGTTAATGGGTTTTTTGAAATTTACTACACATGATTAGGTTACTAGGCATACATATTCAAACTTTATTTCTGATATCAGTGCATAATAAATCTTGATACTTGTTTTATGTTCTATGGTGCACCATTATAAGCTTGTTTGTTTATTTTTATGTAGAAATAATTCTTGAAATAATATAATTTTCGCTGTATTATTGCAGGGGAGACCGTGAGTATCCCTAATATAAGATTTTGTTTGAGTCTGTTAAAGTTTCAGTAAGATTGATATTAATATTTCCTTCAAGGAAAATAATTTTACCTATTTAATTCTCCAGCAAACAAACAAAACTCTATTAGTTTCCTGCAGTCATGATCAATATAATTTCTAGAGATCTTTCTGAAGTATGTATTACATAGTGATACCCAAGAAAGCACGGGTGCGGCTCCAAGGTCGCCACACCTACACCAGACTTGTCTTGACACGGCGTCCGACGTGGCGATTCGCCTTTTTTTTTCGATTCGCGCCGATTCGGCCCGATTCCGGTGGAAACGAGAGCCAAAACGGCATAATCGGTCTGATTCTGACTGAAACAAGCCGAAATAGTCACCGAAACAGGTCGAAATGGGCAGTTGGCCACATTCTTATGCTTCATGTGGCCTTGTGAGAGGAAAAAAAAAGAAGAGAAGGAAGAAGAAGATGAGAAGACACAAAAATATGGTTGGAAGAAGAATAAATGTATATAACAAAAGAATATAAATTAAGTAAGTGGGAAAGTCAATTATTTTATGTGGGTGGGCTTGGGAATTGGAAAAGGAGTAAAGAAACCTTTTTGAAAGGTGGCTTTTTGTTTACAATTACCAAAAATATTGATTTTATTAAAAAAAATCATAAATAATTGTTTTTTAATAATAAACTCTACCCTTTATTTGAATTTTTTTATATAAAAAATATTAAATTCACTATATAAAAATATTTTTAATAATTTTTTAATCGCTGCACCCGGCCACACTCGCATCTTACTTTTTCAAAAATTGTTGAGTCCCGCACTTGCACCTGCACCTAAATCCGAAAACGCACCCATGCTTCGTAGGTGATACCTAGTAATTCTTCCAATCCCTGGCCTTCATACATGATAATACTTGTGATTTGAAACATGTTTCTAACCGAGTAAACATTTTCCTGTAAATCATGGCTGGTTGATTTATAGAAAGGTCCAAGGGGTGACATGACTTGTATAATTTGTATTTCTTGTTTAACGAGTGCCTTCTCTTAGCCATGGTATTATAAGTCAGTAAGCTTATATTTTTCAAATCCTCATAGATGATCGATAAAGGCATAAATATGTTTTCCTATGAGGCGCTTCTATTTCCTCCATTCTTGGCTGTTCTTCCAAAAAGTCATTTTTGTCTCTCTTGTTGTTGAAGTTGATGATGAGATTATATGTTGTTGAATCACAGTTACCACTTTCTGCATTTCTGGGATTTTTTTTTTTTTTTTTTTTAATTTTTTTTCCCCTTTTAAGTTTGGATTTGTGTTGGGGGGGGGGGGGGGGGGGGGTGGTTTACCTGCCTGGTTACTTGCCATAGAGTCAACTCTCGGACTCAGATTAGCTTTCCTTCACTCAGTCTTGCAAAATCAAACCTTCGGACAATATACACTTGCATCCTAGGCAAGAAAGCTTAAGATTTTAGAATAAATAGTATAATTCCTTTTGTAGAAAAATAACCAGATGGGCTAGGGTCAGGGTTTTGATGGGTGTGTTGGAGATGGAACTGTGGGGAGGTGACAAGGGAATTCGTACTATCGTCTCAATATGCATTGGAATTGAAGAAGGCAAATGAACCAAAATTTGGTTTAGGATTGCAAGCTATCAGTTGTGTTACTTCGGTGGTTGAATTGCTAGCACAACTTGCTCTTTTTGCTAGAAGCCATATGGAAAAGCAAGACGTTACCAATTGGCAATGGAAGATGTTAAGAGTTGGAGCGAAGCCTAAATTACCGATGAGGATGGAGACGTGATTAAACTTAGGAGCTCCCACATTGATACTATTTTACATGGAGATTAGAAATTATGAATTTAGTCATTTAGCATACTTCTAATACTGAGTTTAGTGTTTTGCAAGGGCTTTGAAGTTAAATATACAAAGCTAACTAATTTCTAACAACACTAATGGCGGTGAATTTGGAGGGAGGCCAGAGAATGAGGGTTTAGGGTTTTGCAAGGGCTTTCAAAATTCTAGTTTTTAAGGCGGAGGATCAAATTTGGCCCACTTTCTCCTTTTTTAATTAAGAGATACAAAACAAACAGACTAGGCTGGGTTTTATTTATTTATTTGTGTGTGTGTGTGTGGAGGAAATGGACTTGGTTTATTTAACTAATCACACTGGTCCTCTTTTATAATGTATATCAATTCTTACACAGTAATTATTTTATATATTTGTCATAATTTTATTAGTGAAATTCTTAGGAATATATATCTTCTACCAACAAACTGACGTAGATTTAAAAATTTCCATTAGTTCTCTCCTTATGGCTCGATTGATAAATGACTCAAAACTTGAATATAGATTAACATAGCTTGATTGGTTACTAATACATATTTGTATTAATCTCGGTATATTTGTTAGTGAATAATTTTCTTTTTACACATACTATTAACTAATTTTGCAGTTAGAATATAATGAATAATAGCTATCAAAACTCAGAAGATCTAAATAAAGTTTCCCAAATAAATCTCGAAAGTGAAATCCGAGTATTATTAACTAAACAAACAATAAACTCAATTTGAGTTTTGATCATTTTGAAACATATTGGAAAAAAAGCCAAATTTTGTCCTTTTTAAAAATTAGGATAAATGATGCGCCAAAGGAAGAAGAAGAAGAAGAAGAAGAAGAAGAAGAAGAAGCACACAAAACCAACAATCCATTCCTTTTAAAATTTTTAAACAATAATTTTTTCCTTATCTAGTAGTAGATGCACGCAAACCAACAACAACATAAAAAAAAAAAAAAAAAAAAAAAAAAAAAAAAAAAAAAAAAAAAAAAAAAATCTTAGTAATTAAGTAGAAGAGTCAAAGCTGGAGTCACTACATCAACCAATAGCAAAACTATTACTCCTAACTCCAAGTCTTGATTCTGTCCTAAACACCAGTTTGTTCAATGCCAGCTACATTCTCAGCTGCGGCTTGATCTTGAATAATATTGGGATGGAGAACAGGCTGACCTACTGACAGATCATTAATATTGGTCATGCGTCTATAATCTTCAAAACTACATCCCGTAGATACCATTTTATAATAATACAACTTTAGAGTCATAATAACTTTCACAATAATTGTCAAAGTGCTGAGTTGTTAATGGTAAATAATAAAATAATATTAGTAGTGTGCATATATGAGAATTAATAAAAACTTGTCAATTCAATTGCTATGAAAATATTATGAAAGATTATGTGCTTACTTTTACTAGTTTTTTTTTTTTTTTTAGAATTACTCTTACTAATTAATAACTAAGTTTCAATCTATGCAATGCACAATATTTTTACTTACATAACTTTATCTATACTATTATTTAATAGGCTTTCCCTTTGAATTCCTCATTTTTTTGTTCAAAATTGTCCCTACACCCCTATGTTTAAATAGAGACAAAACTAAAGGACAATCCAGTAAAAATACAACTCTAACTCCCACTAAAACATTACCTAAAAAATAGGACCACTCTCCTATTAATTTTCAAATTAATTTATTCACTTATAAATTAGATTTTTAAAATAAAAATTATATATATATATATATAAAATAAATAAAAAACACAGTTTTTTTCCTACAAAATAAGACCACTAACCAAAAAAAAAAAAAAAAGACCTATTGCTTTAAGTAATGTTGCACCACTCAATAAAAACAAGACATAAGTTATCATGTAAAATATATATATATATGGTTGGGTTCAAGTTATACCTGGTGTAACATTGTTTGTGTAACTTTAAGCAATGTTACACCACTCAATAACTTATTATTGAATTAATATTTTGAAAATCCAACCGTTAAATTACATATTATATATGTTCTTAACATGCATGCCAATTTTCATATCAATCGAATGTTATTTACTATTTGATCCAGAAACTCATCTTTTATGTATTATTTTAAACTACAAAAACTTAAATTTTAACAATTGATTGATGACATGACCATTAATCTTTGATCACCTTGAAATTTTGCAAGCATGGAGAATATATGAAGATAATGTAATCTAACGATGAATTTGTCAATATTCGCATTCAATTAAAAAATATTGGGTGGTGTAACATTGCTTAAAGTTATACCAGGTGTAACTTGAACCCAACTCATATATATATATATATATTGACATCTTTAACTTTAAATCACTAAAAAATAAAAACAGGACTTTCTTCAAGAAAATCTCTACACATCTTCATAAAAATTTAGCTTCATTGACCTAATATAATTTATAATCCCAAGACAAACTTCAAAATTCAAACACTTTCATCCCTTGCTTATGGACTTCGTGCATCAATTCTAAAATGGTTTATAGAATTATAGGTCCAATGTTGTTAGCATTGACAAAACCAATATTTTTTTTGGAGTGTATATATATATATGTGTGTATGTATATGTATATGTATATGTGTATATGTATATGTATATATATATTGATGATGCATAAAATATCATCAGTGAGTCGACGGTCCAAATGGAGAGCTCTAGAAGACCTACAAGGATGAACACATTCTCGAAGAGCGTCAATGTGGGGTTGGCCTATTAGCTGACAACCCTCCGATTATTAAGTCAATACCTCACAAGATCTCTAAGAACTCTCAATGCATATGAGATTTAGAACTGTGTTTTTCATGTACCTTGAAATTTGGGTGTCTTGGTGTTTATATAGGGGTCTGTGAATGATCACCTTAGCTGAATTGTGGAGACCTGTGGTTATCCCTTAGCTGAATTGTAGAAGGTGGAAGTTATCCCATTGCTAATTTGTAGGAGATGGGAGTTATCCCTTTGTCGGCAATTGTGTGAATGTAGGAGAGCCTTAGGTGATAGCTACTATATGAGCATTGTAGTATAAGTCTTGTACGCCCATTTTCACTCATCCGTCTACGGGGGTGACAGAAAGGTGCCAAGTTCAGGTTCACAAGTGTTTACTCATCCGTTCTTGTATGTAGTGAATGACTTATTGGAGTAGATGTGATAGGTTGCATTTGTTGCATTGAGTCTTCCATTTCTGACACGTTAGTATTTTTAGAAGATGTAGCTTACATTCGGAAGGATATATATATATATATATATAATACATAAAGTTGTCCATAACATTATTTTCTCAAGTATAATAAATATATTTACACCAATTTACGCTTTACATAATTCATTTTTTTTATTCAGTTTGTAAACAGTGAATTATCTTGTAAATAATTTTAACAATAATCAATATTCTTAAAACATTGTAGATCAAGATTTTTGTAAATTAATTTAGAGATACTCTACACTTTTAGAGGAGCCTAATTGTTATAAAAATTACGGAACATATAAAATTTAATCATTTATAAATATATTATACAATAAACATCACTTTACATGTAACACGCCTAAACATTTACAAGTCAATATTAATATATATATATATATATATATAATAACAATTTTTTTGTTAAAAAAAAAAAAAAACTTGTTTTTTGTTGATGACAAATCAATAAGGATCTCTCTAGCTTCTACCCACAAAATCCACAAATTTCATCTCTTCTGGAAAAAATTTATATATATATATATATATTATAATTGTATATCTGTTATTTTCATATGAATCTACTACTATTTTTTCATTAATTACAATCAATTACCTAGAATAATTTTGAAAAATAATGTTGTAAAGGTTATGCTTCTAGAATTATATATTGATAAAACATAAATGGAAGGGCTACTATATATATATATATATAAATAGTTCTACAGTTCAAATTGCCGACCCTTTGCCAATTCAGGAGTAAGAAATTTTAACGTTTTTACCTTTTTCCATCTACCTTTTTAAAGAACTTTTGGTAACATACTGGCCCGCAACTGTTGTCTAGCAATACATCGGGAGATATGATATTTATATCATTATCAACGAAGTGTGTAATAATATTTTACCGTTGAACAGTTTCTGAGCATACCAAAACCGATTCAGGGGAAATGGAACGCTCTCTCTCTCGTGAGGAGAAAGAGCAACTTGTACGTAGCACAAAAAAGGTCAAGAATGTGAGCCATGCTGGTTTCGGTGAAGGGCATAGCTCTGGCTCTGCTTCACCAAACCGCGACGGTGTACCGTGGAATCAAAATGCGTCATTTAGAGACAAACTTTTGGCAGAAATTCCTGGGGCTTTCGCACAAGCTTTTAGCTTTGAAGATGGTATGGATGACGAGGTTGAGTCGGATGGGGAGGTTGAAACACTCCGGCAAGGCCTGTTAGCTGTTAAAATTCCTAGGGAACTCAAACAAAGAATCCGTAAGCCGTGGACAAGCGCTTTTATCGTTAAAGTTTACAGTCGAAGTGTGGGGCTAAATTTCATTCAAGGTAGGTTACTGGCTCTATGGAAACCGACAGTGAGGTTAGATTGTGTGGATTTGGGGCATGGTTTTTTCCTTACAAGGTTGTCCTTAAGTGAAGATTATGAAAATGTCTTGAGGAAAGATCCATGGTTTGTCGGAGACCATTTTCTTTCAATTAGACCATGGGAGCCGGATTTTAAGCCTGCTTTAGCAAGTGTTTCATCCATCGCTGTTTGGATTAGATTAAATGAGCTTCCCATTGAATATTACAATGCAGAGGCGCTGCAGCTCATTGGGAAAGTCATTGGAAATGTCCTCCGTATAGATACTTTTACGGTGTCGAAAACTAGAGGTCGGTTTGCAAGGCTGTGTGTG
This sequence comes from Quercus robur, assembly GCF_932294415.1. Lineage (NCBI taxonomy): Eukaryota > Viridiplantae > Streptophyta > Magnoliopsida > Fagales > Fagaceae > Quercus > Quercus robur. The sequence goes on along the minus strand of NC_065538.1, from coordinate 9,853,462 downwards.
CAAGTTGATGTGGAGAAACCTCTAGCTACTGCTATTATGATAGGAAAGCTGGAGCAACAGATTTGTTATGAAGGAATCCAAAAAATGTGCTTTGAGTGTGGCCGTTTAGGTCAGAGTAAGGAGCATTGCCCTCATGTTGTCCGGCAAGGACCGTCGTACTCGGAGGCCGGATTGAAGGAGGCGGGTGAGACGTGTTTTAGCTCATGGTTTGCGCATGGTCCTGACGAAGCAAGGCGTGGGGAGGGGACCAGTGGTGTGATGCGTGATTCTGAGCAAAGTACTGAGCAGGTGGATGTGCGGGAGGAGGTGTACGGGCCTTGGATTGTAGTAGAGCGCAGAAAAAATAGTACAAAACCGTTGAGGAGTGGTGGGACATTGCCACGGCAAGGGAGTGGTTTAAATACCAGAACAAATGAATACGTGGAGAAGGGAGCTGCAGATCGGGCTGCTGTGATTGATGGGTCTAATAGAGAGTCCAAAAGGAAGATGTCGTCTCAGAGCTTTGTGGACAAGGCCCGTTTTTCCTCTGTGGTCCAAAGCATTAGGCAAGATGACAAGGCCCACACCCAACAAAGCCCACTTTTGATGTTGAATAGAAAAGTTCCAAGTCAGGATGTAGATCGGTCCAGCGCTTATCCAAGTTCACAGAGACTTTCATCAGTCAAAGGAAAGAAAGGGGCAGCTCGTAAAAAACCTCAAAATGGTGATCAAGGCAGCGCCGTTGGGGCGCTCTGTTCTCACCGATCCGGTTTCAAGCAAGCTCAGGTTAGTGCCGTTTTGGTTGGAGTTGAGGGGCAAAGCGGAAATGGTGATGAGCAGTTCCGCTTCGGTGGTTTGGGTGGCGGTGATGGTGTCTGTTTCACTGCCTGTGCGGGATCGTCGAGGGGTGATTCGGGAGAGCTGGGTTTTTGTCCTGGCCAAGTTCCGAGCAAGGCTGATGAGGTTATTGGGGCTTCTTCAGTTTTCACTACTCAAGGAGATTTAGTGGGTGAGCAGATCGGTATGGGAGCAAGTGTTGAGCTTAGGGAGCTGCCTTCAAGCGGAGATTCCGATTCTAATGGAGATATTCAAGCGGTTGGGGGAGTTTTGGCTTCAGATATCTCTAGCCAATGTGCTATGGAAGATTGTGAGGCGGAGGGGATGGAGTTTGAAGCTAGAGGCGGGGTTGAGAAGTCTCAGTTTTAAATTTGCCCCTTTCTTTGTAAATAATTTTTATTATGAATGTTATCATCTGGAATTGTAGAGGTGCTCTGAAGCCCTCTTTTAGGAAGCGTGTTACTGATTTGGTGCAGAAATTCAACCCATCAATTTTGGTTGTTATGGAAACCCGTGTAGGGGGTGATAGAGCTAGGGAGATCACGAATTTGTTGCCGTTTGATGGAGCATTCCATATTGACTCCATTGGCTATGCAGGGGGTCTTTGGGTTCTGTGGAATGCTGACAGAGTTGATTTAGCCTTACTTGCAAGTACTGAGCAGGAGGTTCATGCGGAGGTGAAGGTACGTTTCACAAACACTAGCTGGTTATTATCTGTTGTGTATGTTAGTCCTAGGAATGTCGAAAGGCAAATTTTGTGGAATAATCTGATGAATGTGGCTGAGTTACATAATATGCCTTGGGTTATAGCTGGTGACTTTAATGAACTTCTCCTTAGTGAGGATAAATTTGGGGGTAGGGGGGTGAGTGTGAATAGGTCTCTTTTGTTTAAGGAGTGTTTGGATAAATGTAATATGATGGATATTGGTTTCGCGGGTCCCCGTTTCACTTGGACAAATAGGAGGAAGGTTCAAGCTTTGATCCAAGATAGAATTGACAGATTTTTTGTTAACCCGAACTGGTGTGTTTTGTACCCTGATGCAAAAATAACTCATCTGACTCGGTGTCACTCGGACCATTGTCCTGTGCTCCTGGAGTTGCAGCTGAGAACCCAAAATGGGAGGAGTAGGCTTTTTCGGTTCCAAACTGGCTGGATGTTGGATCCTTCCTTTTTTCCTTTAGTGCACCAGGCATGGGAAAGGAATGATGGGCTGGTGAATGCCATTAATTGTTTTACTCGGAAGTCGATGGAGTGGAATAAAAATCAATTTGGGAATATTTTCACTAGGAAAAAGAACTTGATGTCGAGGCTGAATGGTATTCAAAGATCTCTAGCTTTACGCCCATCGGAGTTTTTGGTTAATTTGGAAGATGAGCTTCTTAGGGAGCTGGACCTTGTGCTGAGACAGGAGGAGGAGTTGTGGGCTTTAAAATCTAGGGTGAATTGGATGATTCAAGGGGACCGTAATACAACCTTTTATCATGTGTCAACCTTGGTTAGGCGTAAGAGGAACCAAATCATGGCTATAAAGAATTCAGTGGGGGAGTGGATTATTGAGGAGGGGGAGATAAAAGACTTCATTAGGTGTGGCTATGATCAGATTTTCGTATCTTCTCTATCTTCTGTGCCTAGGATGGATCCCGTTGGCTCGCAATGGCAGCCTAGACTCTCGGAGTTGGAGAAGGAAAGTATAAGTGGGGGGCCTTCTGAAGAGGAGGTAAAGGCAGCCCTTTGGTCCTTGAAACCTTTCAAAGCTCCGGGGCCGGATGGCCTTCATGCAGGGTTCTTCCAAAACTTCTGGCATACCGTGGGCAACTCTGTGATTGTAGAGGTTCAAAAGATTTTTGCTGATAGAAGAGTTCCAGAGGTTTTGAATAGTACCCACATTGCCTTGATTCCAAAAATTCAGGGGCTGGAAACTTTGGGGAATTATAGGCCAATTAGTTTGTGCAATACAATGTATAAGGTGGTTACTAAGATTATTGTGGCAAGGTTGCGGCCTTACCTAGACAAACTCATCTCTCCTATGCAAACGGCCTTTGTGCCGGGTCGTAAAGGGACTGATAATGTTATTATTGCCCAAGAGGTGCTTCACTCCCTTGGGAAAAAGAAGGGAAAGACCGGATATATGGCTCTTAAGATAGACCTGGAAAAAGCTTATGATAAGTTAGAGTGGAGCTTTATTAGAGATATGCTAATTCATGTTAATCTTCCTATGGATATCATAGATGTTATTATGAGTTGTGTGTCTACAGTTTCTACTTCTATTTTATTTAATGGAGAAGCTCTTGACCCAATCTTTCCCTCTAGAGGTATAAGACAAGGGGATCCGATTTCTCCGTATCTGTTTATCATCTGTATGGACTTTCTTGGGCAGCTGATTGAAGAGAAGGGTAGTGAGAAGTTATGGCAGCCAGTGAAGGCTGCTCAGAGGGGCCCTAGCTTCTCGCATCTTTTCTTTGCGGATGATCTGATTCTTTTTGCTAAAGCTGATGGGGTTAATTCTTCAACCATTAGAGATGTTTTGGATACTTTTTGTAGTATGTCTGGCCAAACGGTGAGTGAAGCTAAGTCAAGGGTTTATTTTTCTCCAAATGTGGATAGGGATACTAGAGAATCCCTTTGTGATATTTTGGGTTTTGTGTCTACACCGTATCTTGGTAAGTACCTTGGTTTTCCTCTAAAGCAGCCGGGCTCCTCCTCGCATGATTATAACTTTATTTTGGATAGAGTGAAGCAAAAATTGTCCGGGTGGAAGGCAAATCTTTTATCTTTGGCGGGCCGTAGAGTTCTCATTCAGTCTTCTCTAGCTGCCATCCCGTCGTACATTATGCAGTGCTCTTATCTTCCGGGAAGGGTTCTGGAAGGATTGGATAGAGTTAATAGGAACTTCCTTTGGGGGTCTACAAACACAGCAAAGAAGATTCACTGGGTTGGTTGGGAGAAGGTGACAAAACCAAAGGAGGAAGGGGGTTTGGGGCTGCAAATAGCCAAAGGTAGGAATGTAGCCCTCTTATCCAAGCTTAACTGGAGATTTCATACGGAGGGTGAGGCTCCGTGGGCAAAGGTTTTGAAGTTGAAGTATTGCAATAACCGAAGGAGAGTAGCGACAAATGCGGACAAACTTCCTTGTTCATCTATTTGGGCTGCTATGAAGAAAGGGATGGACACTTTTAATAAAGGTTGTAGATGGTTGGTGACAAAGAATAGCTCTTTGAATATTTGGCATAACAATTGGACTAATGGGGGTCCCCTTAGAAAATTGATTCAAGGTCCTATCTCCCAAGAAGCCAACCTTTTGGAAATTAAAGATTTTATGCTTGATGTGGGGTGGGATTGGGAGAAACTAACCTTTGAATTACCTGATGAAGTTAAGGGTTTGATTTGTGCAATTCCCATCTCAACTTTAGGTGAAGGCATGGACAAGCTGGTTTGGTCCGGATCACCTAATGGGTCCTTTAATGTGAAAAGCGCTTATGGGATGGCAATGGAGTCCGCAAATGTTACTGTTCTTTCTTGCAGCTGGGTTTGGAAGGCAGATGTGTTGTCAAAAATTAAAATGTTTCTTTGGTTGTGTGCCCACAATAGTATCGGTGTTAAAGTTTGCCTTGGAAGGAGAGGAGTGGTTCAAGATGAAGTGTGTCCTGTTTGCTGTAATGGGGATGAGACTATTTTGCATGCATTGAGGGATTGCTCCCACTTGAAACATGTGTGGAACCAGCTAGGGGTCACGGCTGCTAATCATGAGTTTTGGCATGAAAATGTGGTGGATTGGTTGTCTCTGAATGTTAGGAAGAATGGCAAAATGCATAATTCCGGTATCCCTTGGGAAATTGTTTTCCCCTTTGCTATTTGGTCCATTTGGAAGAGTAGAAATGATATTGTTTTCAATAGAAAAGGTCGGAGTCCTAACTTGGCTTTAGACATTGTGTATCAAGCTAAAGAGTATGTGCACTGTGTGGCTGCCCCTAGATTGCAATCTCGTAGAGTCTTAAGGAGCATTCGGTGGGAGAGACCTGACTTTGGGTGGAGGAAGTTGAACACAGATGGGGCTTGCAGTGAGCCTCACGGTCTGGCTGGTTGTGGGGGAGAGGTTAGGAATGAGGATGGGCAGTGGGTAGCGGGTTTTAGCAAGCGCATTGGGATCACTAGTAATTTTGCTGCTGAGATGTGGGGGCTGCGTGAGGGGCTTAAACTGTGCTGCAACTTAAACATCCGCAGTCTTGAAGTTGAGATGGATGCCAAGGCCATTGTTGATGTGCTTCAGAATACAGGTTATGTTAATAATGTTATATCCCCTATTTTAGATGATTGTAGGCATCTAATTTCTCTATTCCAAAATGTCCGTATTAAGCATTGTTTCCGGCAAGCTAACCAATGTGCGGATGGCTTAGCTAGGATGAGTTTTAGTTTAAATGCTGATTTTCTTATTTTTGATAGTCCGCCTATGGACATTTTAGATGTATTTGAGGGAGATCTTAGTGGGAGGTCTTTCATCAGGTCTTGTACTGAACCTTGCTTTGGTTTTTAGTTTGTAATGTTATCGTCTTTCATCAAAAAAAAAAAAAAAAAAAAATATATATATATATATATATATTTATCAAAGTTATCAAACTATATATACGTGCATGCATGGTTATAGTTAATGGCCAATGATTTTCCCGAAATGCCCCTTTCCCTTTCTTTTAACGTTAAAAGTTCATAAATTTTAGATAATAGACGCTTTTAATTTTTAAAAAATATATATAAACACTTTTTAATTTATTATTGTCTCCAGCATTTTCCTTTTAATATTAAGCAACATTTTTTTTTTTTGTTATTAAATGATAAAGTCATAGGCATTTATATTAAGAAAGTTAAGGATTGAAAGTTTAAATAGTGTTCAAACACTCATTAAAAAAAAAAAAAAGTGTTCAAACACTATAACTTGTTTAAACCCCCAATTCTTAATTACGGCTTGATTAATTTTAATCTAAACACATTTGATGCAGAATATACATGAGTAGCAAATTAATTAATCGAAACACTCAACAATTGCATGGATGAACAAGTGCAATGCTAAAATGGAAAGGGCAGTGGGTAAAAGAATAGCAAAACCAAGATAACACGACGATATGTTATCAAAGAGGAAACTAAAGAACTCGGCAAAAAACCTTTTCGCAACCCTCCAAGTCAAAATGATCCACTATGAATAAGTTGGAGTATAAGGATACCAAAAAGATCATCCAAGCCAAATCTACCCAAAGTACTTGAGCCCTCCAAACTCCAGTTACCAATGGACTTCTCAGAGTCTTGTCTTCACTAGTTATCCAGATCTCACAATACCACTCGATACCCAATGCTTTCCAAGTTTCAAAACAAGCTCTACACTTTGAATAGGTGTGGATTGTGTCTGGGTAAATCTTCTCTGAAAGTATAACAATGAGAGAGGGGAGGAAAAGAGACTACAAGGATTTCTCTCTTGAGGATGTGTAGCTCTTTCTAATATGGTGAGTGTGTTATAGAAACCTTTTAAGGGTTTTCTTCTGAATAGGCTCTTTATAATCTTATGGGTAATGAAAATATATATAGTATAAGTGAAGGGTATAAGAGCCACACTTAAAATCATCCTGGTAGAGAGTTTCGCAGGTCATTCGTGGGTTAGCCAAGTCGTGAAGTGGTACTCGCGAAATACAACCTGACACTTGAATCATCAACTTCTAGCATGTGCTTATCATGTGACCTTTCGCGGGTCGTCTACTCGCAAGTCAGTCACGAGCAAGTCACGAACTTCACTGTCTTGAGCAATCTTCACCAACTTAATTCTAAAACCCATTACAAATATATCTCACAAAATACAAGGAAATAAATTAAGCAATTACAACACATTTTTTCATGGAATAAAGCCAACATAAATATTATGTGAAAAACCATAACTTAACAAGGATATTGAAGACAATGATAAATTTAGCTTGCCTCCATTTGAGAAAAAATTTTAGCTCCTCCACCGAAATTCATGTTATGGTCTAAAAGGCCAAACTTTTTATAGGCCATGATGTCTAACATCCCAATATTTGTTATGTTAATTAATAATATCGGAGGATAATGACACCATGTTGAACACAAGTAATTGTGTTCAACATGGTGCTTGTTACTATTTGGTGAAACCTAGCCCAATAGTTGAACTCAAACGGCTGTGGATTCATGTGTTTTCTATGAGAATCTAGTGTTATATACGGATGAGTGGAGAGGCAGAAAGCGGATAAAATGGACGTCACATCTCAAATTAGTATTTCGGGAAATTTTAATAGTCCATTAATTTGGATCGAAGGGGAATAAAACAAGAGAGTTAATCTCATACGGAGGCTGTACCGATTTGACCAGTGGAACGATATATTTCGATACCGGTTAATATTGGTGTACCGTTTCGGGTTTACTGTTATTTTTTATATTTATATATATATATATATATATATGTGTGTGTATTATAATAAATATAAAAGTTTACTATAAAACATTACCTAAATTCAGAATAAATTATTCATAGTTTTAGACTTTAGCATCAATTAAAAAAAAAACACAATATAAAAAATATAAATTTTAATTATTCATTGCATATTAAGAAAACAAATAATACTAATAATTTAAATCAACTAAGTTACCATTTTGCCCTTACAAAAATTACAAAATTTATAAAAAAATTAAAAAAAAACTTTTTTTAGTACCGGCCAGTATTGCCTGAAATTGGCTGACACATGACCGGTATTTAAACCGGTTTGAAACATTGGCGTTTTGATATCGATATACATACCGGTACGGCCGGTACCGATACGGTATCGACTACCTTGGAATAAAGTAGAGTTGATTGAAAATTAACCTAATATCCAACCAACTCTAATTTCCTATCAACTCTATTGTACTTTTTTTTGCTCTTCCTTCCTTTCCTCTTTATCCAAACAAGCCATAAAGGAATTGGGCCTTCTTGGTATGAGATATGAATCTTTTATCTAACCTTATGCTTCATTAATATGTTTATTGTCACAAATTTTATTTATCTATCGCTGGTATGAGATATGAATCTTTTACCTAATCTTATGCTTCATTAATATGTTATTGTCACAGATTTTATTATTATTATTATTATCATTATTTGTTTGTGGCATCAATCTAGTCTAACCCAACACAACACCTCTGATTGGTTTTTAATGGATTAATTGATGAGTTCGATTGAATTTTAATTCTTTTTTAAGATTGTGTTGGGTCATCAAGTTAACAAAATTTTCAACTCAAGTAATTCAACCCAAACCACATATTTTAGGAAGATAAAAAATCACATTAAATGTGTTAGTTTTGATTCATTTTAAATTTATCAACTTGATTTAGTATTTTGAAACTTAGTTCATATTAATATATTTGGAAAATTAGACTCAATTATATAATTTTATAATCATTTTTTAAATCAATTATTGGCTTAAATAGTTTAACGAAAGTCCAATATTTTTATTTGGCAGGACAATATTACCCTAATAAGACAATACCACTCAGCTTAATCTCTACCGATTGGATTGATTTTTAGAGATATCATGAGCTGGGTTGGGAGTTTAATATCTACCTGCTGGATTCTTTTTCTTTTTTTTTTTTTTTTTTTTTGGGAGACATCATGAGCTGGGTTAGGTTAGGAATTTTCCAATTCTTGTTTCATTGATACACGATAGTTTACACTTAAAATAATTGCACGGCACATTTATTTAAACTCCCTTGGGTGGCGCGTGCACGTTGTGCTCGAGCTCTTTTTTTAATATTTATAACTAAAGATTATGCAGAGTTTTTTTTTTTTTTTTTTTTTTTTTTTTTTTTTTTTTTTTTTTTGGTGGGAGGAAGATTATGTAGATTTTTCATTTGAAAAATACACCCCAAAAAAAAAAAAAAAAAAAAAAAAATACATGTCAAAAGTATATAGTCTAAAATCTTAGACCTATATCCTTCTCAGTTCTCTCACCAAAACAGTGAGTTTGGCTGACCAAAGGCAAAGAGTGCAAAATAAAAAGACTGTTCAAGGGACCCTTCACCTTAAATAGATTATTATTATTATTATTATTATTATTATTTTGATAGGGGGTAATAAATATGTTGGGAAGGAAAAATCTACTGGGTACCTGTGTTCTTATCCTAAAATAAAACATGTCCATATATGGAACAACATGTCCTTTAAATTCTAATATTTTAAAATAAATATATTATCACAATAAATAAAATAAATATGGAGAGAGGGAATTACCCTAAATGTAACTTTAAGAAATTTTATACTATCTAATAACTGTTGATTGGATAAATAATTTGAAAATTCTAACATTAAGAGAGATTCAAGTTACGCTAAGTGTGATTTTTTATTTTTTGAATAACATGTCACATCAATTCCTTGGGAATTGGGATAACAAACAATATTTTGTCTCATAAATAAAACAAGTTGCCAAGAGCCTTGTATATAGCTCAACCAGCAGTTTTTTGTGTTTTCAATAAAAATATCTAAGGTATAAATCTCTCACATGCAACTATCAAATTGTTAATATGGAAAAAAAAAAAATCTTAAAATAATCACTCTCTCTTTTTGACCAATGGCGCTCTTTGACAAAGAGGATGAAGGCCATGTTTAGGTGACACTATCGAAGACAAATGAAGAATATTTAGGTGACACACTCACGTTGTCATTTGGAAATGAACTAGGAAGATACCAATATAGTTTCCAAGTCATAGTCAAACTAATGAGTTATACAATTACAAATTACCTCAAGAACAATGAGATGTTAAATTTTAAAATGTAGTTAATTAGAGGAAAGTACCAAAAATACCTTATTGTTTTACTTTTATGATTGAGACATGTAAAACCTCCTAACTCCCGAGTAGGGGCGTAGCTAGGAATTTGTACATGGGGGGGCCAATTCGAAGGTTGAAATCGATGACGATGAGTATCATTACTGTATGGATAGTCTATATTTTTAGGTTGATATGGACTTTTTTTGAGATAAGCTCGTCGGATTTCATCTTGTTTGTTGATAGGGAATTCACATATTTGGGGCCTGGTAGACAGCGGTACCAATGCTGAAAGTATATCAAAGAAAACAAAACAACCAAGTTCCAAAACTAAAGCTAAACTAGCTGATGAAGAAAGAAAAAATTGGTCAGAAATTTTTTTTTTTTTTTGGATTGCGAGGATAGAGTCTGGAGTTTTGGGGGCTGGTAGGTAGCAGTACCAATGCTGAAAGTACATCAAAGAAGCCAAAAAAAAGAATGAGAAGTAAAAAAGGATAAGGGATTCTGTGGGTCAGGGTGGGTTTTTAAAGAGGGAGAGAAATTATAATTTTGTTGTGAGAAATTATAATTTTGTTGTTATTTGGACTTAGAGAATTTAAATGAAGTTGGCCAACAACTTTTTGTTTTATTTGGAGTACCTAAAACCAGTGGCGACTTCAGGAAATTTTTTCAGGGTATTCCTTACACAGTTTAATAAAAAAAGAAATTCATATATTGACACCAACAACAACCAAAAAATATGCAAATTCATATTTGAACGAAAATTTTCTAAGTTAAAGTTAATACAAATCCGCTTAGAAGATGAAGAGGAATCTTTCACAAAAAATAAATCTTAGGTACATGGTTTCTTTATCAAATATTTGTCAATAATAACTAGCAAAATAATAAACAATAAATTATAAATCCATTTAAAATATTAATAAAATTATTAATTATTTTTATTTAATTATTTAATTATTTTTCTTTACTAACCACTAGTAATCTAGCACACACCTCACTGTTTAGTTGGTATTGCACAAAGTAAAAAATACAAGCAGACTGCATCATTCATCTGATTGAACCCACTGTCTAACATAGTTCATTTTTTATTTTTGTCTTTTAATAATGTGTTGTTCTGGGTGTTGCTTTTAGGGACAGAAATACACAATTACATATTTACATATATACACTTACACAAAAAGCCAATTTAGCCAAAAGAGAACCAGAGGAAAGCCTAAGTCTAAGTCAGAGCAAAGAAAAAGAGAGATTTCAAAAGACAAAAAAATAGTCACAAGGACAAGGCAGAGCAGAGATGAGATAAAAGAAAAAGAGAGAGAGAACGCCGCTCTCAGTGAGGCTCAGAGCAGAGATGAGATAAAGAAAAAGAGACAGAACTGAAGTACCTTGATGTTGCCTGAGGTTCTTATCCCGATCTCGCCGTCGCGGTGTCGCCAATCTCCGATCTGGGCAAGGGAATCTCTGATCTCGCCGTCGACTGCTCTGGGTGTGGCTGTTGCAGCGTTGCTGAGTAGCTTTTGCAGAGGACCTGAGGTTTCCGTTGCCGTTGGTTGTTGTCGTTGAGCTGTTCTGGTTTTGCTTTTTTTTTTTTTTTTTTTTGATAAATGGTTTTGCTTTACTTGATGAATCTGTCATGCTCTGGTTTCTTTAGGTTAGGTTGTATCTTATTTTTTATTTTATTATTATTATTATTTTTTTTTTTGAGATTCCGTAGGTTTGCTACGCTTTACCTTGTTTTTTTTTTTTGATTGGGTTCCTAATATGTTGTTTAAGATTGGTGGGCTTGTCCCGTTACATTTTTTTTTTTTTAGATTTTAGTTCAAAATTTTTATTCGGGCTTTTTTTTTTTCGCTTGAAAGTAGAACAAATGAATTTTTTTTTTTCTTTTCTGAGGGTGTTAAAGCTGGGGCTGGGTTGGGAGAATAGTTGATATGTGGGTAGGGGGGCCATTTATTTTTTCTTCATAGTCTAATGTAAATACCTGTGAATTGTGAAGGCTGGAGCAACGAAGCTGGGCTGGGCAGATCGAGCAACCGGCGGCGGCGGCGGCAAGTGGGTCTCACACTCTCGCCGGCGTGGTACTAGGTAGCAACTAGCAAGATCAAGATGGGCTCACAAGCGTCACGGCGTCACGGACTCACGGCGACATGGCGTGGACGTGGGCGGCGGCGGCGTCGTCGTGGGTGAGTGGGTCTCTCTCACTTTCTGTCTCGCCTCTCTATCCTCTGCCTCACCTCTCACTCTTACTTTCCTTTCTTTCTTTTTTTTCCTTGGTTTTTTTTGCTTTCTCCGGTGTTGAACTACTGACTCCTGAGAGCTGAGTTTTGTTTTGTTTTGTTTTTTTTTTTTTTTTAATAGATTTACCTGGGTCATGGGCTGCTGGACTGGCCGGATGATGGGCTGGGGGTTCATGATTTTTGGGAGGGGGGCCCAAGCCCTTTTTTTGTTTTCTGAAAATTTTACCTGCTCAAAATTTTTTTTTTTGGGCCCAGGGGGGCCCGGGCCCCCCTTTGGGCTCAACGTGGGTCCTTTCATGACGGTCATAGGTCTGGAGCCCAGATAATTATCTGCATGGTACGGATCATATAACTTACTCCCGTCCCACTTTGCTTGTCTGTTTGAAAAGTCAAACTTTTTAAGGGAACATTATTTATTATCTTGTTTATCTTTTAAAAATGTATAAGTTTTCAAAACTACCATTAAATAAATTTATCAAAAACTTAAATTATTAATAAAATAGGGATATAATAGAAGAGAACATTATTTATTGTCTTGTTTATCTTTTAAAAATGTATAAGTTTCCAAAACTACTCTTAAATAAATTTATCGAAAACTTAAATTATTAATAAAATAGGGATATAATAGAAACATTAGTAAATTAATAACTTTTATTTTTAGAAACATGACAATATTTTGGGACACCCCAAAATGGAATAGAGAGAGGACAAAAAAAGTGGGACCGAGGGGATATCTAAGGGAAGATTCAACAAATCTTTTCAACGTTCTATAAATGACATTCTACATAGAGCGTAGTGCATTACTTAAGTGTTCCTAGCCATTAAAGAGTTTTCTTATTCAGTTTCAGTCTGCTTTTAGATTCATTATCAGTTCGTTTTTGAGAAATGAAAAGAGTTAGGAAAATGAAACCCGTATTGAAGAACACTGATAATAGTAATGCTTCGAGTGAGATTCCAGCTGGAACGAGAGTTTTGATTATAGATGGTAATCAAGAAAGTCTCCACCAGTCGGAAATGATACTTAAGGAATTTGCTTATAAAGGTATGCTTTAAACTAGTCACATTTTTTTTCTCTTTCTTTCGGTTAGCTCTAGACATTTTGGGGTTTTTGATGAAAACTAAAATGAGTCTTTTTTTCAACTTTACTTAAAATTCTTATTAATGTCTTCAACACAAACTTATTCAATTTTTTTTTTTTTAAAAGGAAAATTATGATACTATACTAAAAAAAAAAAAAAAAAAAAAAAACCTTATCACACGTACAAAGCACATATGACGAGACTAGTTTTATATATATATATATATTAGAGTAATTAATATTGCTTTTTTCTATAATAAATAAATTATATAGATTAATTAATATAATGTTTAAATTCTATTAAAAAATTAGCGTTTTAAAATAAGTGGTCAGATTTATTTACTAGTATTTTTTTTAAAACAAATTTGGTAAATAAAACTACCGTTTTAGAACCTTCATTTCAAATCATTTTCTCATTCCCAAACTCCCACCACTTGGCCACCTCAGCTCCTATTGTTGGAACATTTGTAGCAAATGCCAAATTTATTAGGCAATTGGCACATTTCATGAAGATGATATTTTTAATGTTTGATTTTAGTATTTAGCACACTTGATGCTTGTACTTAGTGCTTAGTTTGATATTGAACTTTAGTCTATAGACTAAAATTTATGGCTTTAGCTCTACCAATGCAGCATCAATTTATGGCTCTAGCTCCAATAACTACGCCTCCCTTTCAAACTTATTTGTGCTTTATTATTTTTCTCAATTTTTATTTGTGTTCTTCCAATGTATTTCCTCACCCCTACCGTGTTACCTTATAATTTCAGTTGAAAAATGCAAACAAGGGAAGGAAGCTTTGAAGTTGCTTAACGAGGGCAGAAGAAAATTTGATATTATTTTGACTGAAAGATGCATGCCTGACATTAATGAATTTGAGCTTCTTGGAACTTTGAGTAAGATTACTGATTTGCCGCCAGTCATAGGTAAGCATGCAGCTTGTCTTGCTCAATTCAATATGCCATATTCTGTTGCCTTTAATTACTATGATATTTAAATTTCCATTTGACAATTAAATTTACAGCATATGTGATATTATGGCTTAAGAGGATCAAGATATTTGTTAATTGTTATGTTATAGTTATGTCCGAGTCTAGGAACTATAACACTATCAAGGATTGCATAAAATATGGTGCTTATGGTTATCTGGTGAAGCCGATTCAGAGGAAAGAACTCGAAATGTTGTGGATTCATGCGTTCAGGCAGAGCATAAGTATGCGTAATGAAGTGCCGCAGACAGATGTAATGAAAAAAATACGGAAGGTTTGGAGCCCGCGTGAGACTCAAGAATTTTACAACGCTTATGAAGAAGCAAAAAAGAGGGGTGGTACGAATCCTTTCCCCAATCTTTAAGCTTCATTAATTTGTTATTTTCACACTCATTTATAGGCTCATATTAAGCTCTCTGATTCTCCCAAAAAAAAAAAAAAAAACCAAAAAATCATATTAAGCTATTTGTGGTAGGGTGTATCAAACTATCAACTTGCAAACTCAACCTGACCTTTTGAAATTTTTAGTTTTATTTTTTATGTTTGATAAGTTGGATTGAGTTTTTTTTTTCTTTCTTTTGAAACTCGAGTTGGGCTCTGATTGGATTGGAAAAAGTTTTAATCCGATTAATCATAATTTAAAAATATATATTTAAATTTATGAGTTTTATTTAGTTTAGATTTAAGACTTATCTTAAGTTTGTTAACTATACTTATTCCGGTATTTGGCCAAAAGCGCCTCTTCTACTTTGAGTGTCTGCTTATAAAAAAATACTGAACACTGTAGTCAGTAGACTAGGATATAATATGGAGTGAGCGAGGTTAAAAGTAACAGAGCTTGACCTCCTCCTCAAACTTAGCATCCATGCTCCAAAATTGAATAATCAATCTACTAAAAGTATGTAATCAATCTATTACCGTAATCTCAAATTTTAAACGATTAGAAGAATCGAGAAAGAAAATTATAAAAAATTACAGTTTACATTACTATATATATAATTGTTTCTTTATTTTTACCAATACTGATTAAAAAAATCTAGATTAATTTTCTGCTTCCAATCTTACCACCTGAAATTAATGAAATCCCAGATCGGCCGACACCTAAACTCATGATAGAAATTTTGAATCGTAAAGGTCTCGAAGATCTGACTCAAAAGGAAGTTGCTTCCAAACTTCAGGTAATTGTAATTTCTTTTTTAACTGATCATTTGTCTTCCTAGGAAGTATGTTATCTAGTTAAAGAATCATATTAATTCTTTCGTTGAGGAACAAGCAAAATTACGACTTCATCTCCAAAATGCAGAAACTCCGTCGAAAAATTGGTGAGGTAGGGACATCTTCAAATCAGCTAAATTTGTCAACACAACATCAACAAGCTTTAGCAGCAGGGAGCACGAGTTTGGGACCTCGCATGATAACTCCAAACTTTCAGAATGTACAGGTTAATGTTGACCACAGTATTACTGATAAGATGACTCAAACTCTGTCAAGTCATGAGCAGCCATGCAATGAGATGTCCAATATCATTCAAGATCAAGCCACGGCAGTGAATATAGCTGGCATTGAACAAACTTGCATTCCTCCACGGAAGTCGTCTGACTGTGATCTTTATGAAGGTTATAGACGCATGACCGATTTTAAAGATCTGTCAGTAGGTCAGCCTGTTCTCCCTTACATTCCCAATATTAGTCAAGATCACGCCACGGCTGAGAATGTAGCTGGCATTGAACAAACTTCCTTTTCTTCATTGGAGTCGTCTGACTGTGATCTTTTTGAAGGTTATAGACGCATGACCAATACTAATGATCTGTCAGTAGGTCAGTCTGTTCTCCATCCCAATATTATTCAAGATCAAGCCGTGGCTGAGAATGTAGCTGGCATTGAACAAACTTGCTTTCCTCGATCAGAGTTGTCTAACTATGATTATTTTGAAGATGATAGTTTCATGCCCAATATTAATACCTCTCTTCAGAGTTCCTATCAAGATTGTGATATCGACACGGATTATACTCCTTTGTGTGAAGTTCATAATCCCGAGTTGAATGAGGGGATCCCAAGTGTTACGTTTGAAGATAGTACTGGGGAAGCCAATAATATTCAAGAACAGGCTGTAGGCAATGGCCTCACTCACTTTTCTAGGCCAGAGTGCTTTGCATATGATGATTCCATGTCCTTTTTGTGAATGAGTTCATGAAGGTTAGTCTAATGTGGATTTACTTATGTTTTTTTTTTTCCATGTCTTTTGTACAGGTTACAAAATTTCCTACCATCTAAAATAATGAAACTCAAATAAAATATTTTCCTTTTTTGTTCTCTTGCAGCTAAATGCTGGATTGCCTGAATCCAAACTCGGACTGTGTGCTCATCCCAAGGATAGTGCTTCTGTGCAGGATACTGTTCTGTTCTCTACGAGTGTGTGTGAGTGTGGTGTGTGAACTAGTATATGGTAAAAGTAAAGTGTATGATCTGGTGACCTTTCCTAGCTGTTCTACTAGTACTTTGTGTTTTGCAATAAAAGACTAAAAAGTTTTATATATTTTTCAATACACACAATAGCATGCGTGGTTTTCTCTTAAGCATTTTCTGGAAGCAATTCCCTTCCATTTTCCCCTAACCTGTTACAAACCGAAAAGCAACGTGGGTCCGTCCCTGCTTAATATCACTGTATTCAATTATGTGCGCTTATAAAATTGTGGTTCCCTCTTCTTATTTTTTGTTTGGCCGTATAGAATATCTTACTTATACATTTTTTTAATAAAAAAACTGCCCTGTTAAAAGTTTCTTAAGTTAGTATATTCTTTTTAATATATTAACTACTAAATGAAAGCTGCAAATGTATTTATTCTAGGGTTATACATGGATAAATTTTTTCAAGTTGACAAAACTTAGCTCCAAAACTTATCTCCAAGTTGTGTTGTCTATAAATAAGTCTCTCCTTTTTCTCCAATTTTTATTTATTCTAATGGTCCTAGTGTTTCAAAAGGACCCCTTAAAATACTTGTGAAAAAAAGTGCGTAGTTTCTTCCAATGTATTAGGCTAGCTATGCCTTGGGGGTTTTTTTGGGTCTCCTTACTTTCCAATTTTATAATCAAGTGACTTGTAAGCATTTCATTTGATAAGATTATAGAATGGTGTTTACATATTACAAATTTATATGATTTTTGCATTTCAAAAATAATTCCACATTTGCTTTTTCAAATTTTGTGATTTCTATGCTCAAAGCATGCTGATGTTTTGTAAAACATGAAAGCCATACTATGTTCCCATTATATGTTCCTGCAGAAGCTATTGCATTGTTGTAGCCATGTGCAGAGGAAACATATAATGCATGTAAATATGAGTTTTTCCTGCTGATGTAGGTTTGGGCTCGGCAGAGAAGCTCGATTTATGTTCATGATTGCCTGAATGGGTTTCTAATATCTGTCATATTATCATACCTTGCAAGTCAAAACAAGATTGCCAATTCTATGAGGGCAATGCAGATATTTCATGTTACATTGAACTTCATTGGTATAATTTGTTTTTCTTTATGCCCTTATTGTTCAAAAGTTTTTCTTTTTTTGACTCTAATATTTATTCTTCATGGTTGTTGTCATATGTATGGTGAAATTCATTCACATATTGAAGTTGAAGCTATGAAATGAATAGTATATTTTAATTGTAGAATTTATATATGAGATGAAGTAATTTATTGGTATGTAGTTCAATAGACTAAACTGTAATTTGCGTTAAGACAAGTCCTGCTTATTAGTGGTTAATATGATGGTAATATCAGTCTGGTTGTTCAAGCAAGTGATTTGAAGCCAGGGCCTTATTGGACTGGAAAACAAGTTTTCAATCTTATTATACCAAAACAAATTAATCCCATACGAACTTCTGCCTGGCACTCAGAGTCAGAAACTGGATCCATTCCTCCAGGGGACACTCAAGTAAGAATAGCAAGGGGGGAGCTACTTGCTGGAACTCTTTGTAAGAAGACACTTGGAACATCTACTGGAAGTCTGATACATGTTATTTGGTATGCACGCTTAACATATAGTTTTTCCCTCTTTCATCCTTGGTTATGACTCCGATTCATATTTTTGGCAGGTGTTTTTCCTAATTTTGATCCCATATTTGTTCTGTGAGAGCATATGTGTCTAATTGTGAAGGCTCTGCTGACCTGCATCATAGAGGTATGTGTAGTAATAGTTATGAAATTTCAGTTCTCCATATATGACATACGTTTACTTATAGAACTTTATTGCTATCATAGCTCAAGTGGTATGACTTCTTGTATTGTTTATTATAATGGTTTTTCTTTTAGGAGAAGGAATCATGGGATATGAACACTCCAGAAAAAATTGAAGCCACTGGTAAAAAGAAGGAAGAAGGAAATTTATTGATCAAGGCTGGTAAATGTGCAAAGGCTTCCGAGAAATATGAGAAGGTATTGCCTTATAAGGAGCTTGTGATATGAGAAGCAGTTTTACTTGAATCACTGTTTTTGGTTGTGATATGCCCTGACTAAGTCCATCTTTCATTTGCGTAGGCTGTTTTTGATGGTGGTCTTGATGATTTTAGACTGTTGGGTTTGAAAAAAATGGTGCAGTTTTACTTGATCTCAGTTGGCCTGGGACGTGAAGCAGCATTTTCAGCCGCAGTTTTGGGAGACAATGCTCTCATGGAAAAGGCGTGGCAGAAACATCTGCAATTAACTCAACACTGGCAAAGGCTCCACCCCAGGCTCCAGAGATTCTCGAAACAAGTATTGCGACTACATTGCCAATGAGTGACCCAAGAGCAGATTCTGCTAAACTGTTGGTGTCAGCATAGAGCATACATTTTTTTTTATTTTTTTTGGTTTTGTTTAGTTTTTGCTTTTTTTTGCCCCCCTAATGATTGGTCTGATGTATACATTGCCTTTATTGTATAAAGTAGGCTTTGCTGTCTGATGTAATTTGAAGAGCAAAGAAGAAAATTAATTTGCTACATGTTTCAGGCTTCTGTAATGTTCCTGAAAATTGGATATATCTTGCTGTCATTTTTTTTTTTAAATTACTATAGCTTATTTGTATTGATGAATGAAAATTATTATTTCGCTTGTTTTTTCCTTTTTTGTATTTTTGTATATCTAAATGTTCAATACTAGGAGGAAAATCATTGTCTTACATAAAACATATACTAAAACAAACGTGATTAGATTCTCAATATGGTGCGTATGGGCCTTATGGCAGTCAATCATGCCACTTTATCCTGTGACTTATATATATATATATATATATATATTTATATAAACCTGTCAATTTTATTTAGAAACTGCTAATGAAAGTACATCATGAGATAAAACATGCTACTGAAAGTACATCATGATGTAAACAAATCTTTGCTTCTGCTAAGTATCAGTGACAATTTTTTTCCTGATTAATTAGAAGTTTAGAACATGTTTGGTATTTATGCACTTGCACCTATTGAATGAGCAGTTGAATGAGCAGTGGAACTGAGTGTTATGGGTGAGAGAGATTGAGGGAGTTAGTGATGCGTGTGGGTTTTTAATATTTTGCCCAGTGGAGCTCGAGTCTATAAGACTCGAGTTCTATGTGCAAATTTTAAATTAAAAACATTAACTAATAGCACGTTTATTTTGCCCAGTGGAACTTGAGTCTATAAGACTAGAGTTCTACGCAAATTTTAAATTAAAACCATTAAGTTGTGATCACGTTTTACCCTAAGAAAATCGAGTCTTAGAGACTTGATTTTTAATTTTGTACAAAACGAGTCTTTAAGACTCGAGATCCAGCTAGCATTTTCGTCCAACTCAGCACCACAAAATGAGTACAAAGTGAGTTTTTGAGACTCAATTTTTAATGAGCGCCATTGGTCAAAGAGAGAAAGTGATTATTTTAAGATTTTTTTTTTTCATATTAATAATTTGATAGTTGCATGTGAGAGATTTATACCTTAGATATTTTTATTGAAAACACAAAAAACTGTTGGTTGAGCTATATACAAGGCTCTTGGCAACTTGTTTTATTTATGAGACAAAATATTATTTGTTATCCCAATTCCCAAGGAATTGATGTGACATGGTATTCAAAAAATAAAAAATCACACTTAGCATAATATGAATCTCTCTTAACGGTTGGATTTTTAAATTATTTATCCAATCAACAGTTATTAAATAGTATAAAATTTCTTAAAGTTACACTTGGCGTAACTCCCTCTCTACATATTTATTTTATTTATTGTGATAATATATTTATTTTAAAATATTAGAATCTAAAGGACATGTTGTTCCATATATGCACATGTTTTATTTTAGGATATGAACACTGGTACCCGGTAGATTTTTCCTTCCCAACATATTTATTACCCCCTATAAAAAAAAAAAAAAATATATATATATATTATCTATTTAAGGTGAAAGGTCCCTTGAACAGTCTTTTTATTTTGCACTCTTTGCCTTTGGTCAGCCAAACTCACTGTTTTGGTGAGAGAACTGAGAAGGATATAGGTTTAAGATTTTAGACTATATACTTTTGACATGTATTTTTTTTTTTTTTTTTTTTTGGGGGAGTGTATTTTTCAAATGAAAAATCTACATAATCTTTCTCCCACCAAAAAAAACTCTGCATAATCTTTAGTTATAAATATTAAAAACACCCAAGGGAGTTTAAATAAATGTGCCGTGCGATTATTTTAAGTGTAAACTATCGTGTATCAATGAAACAAGAATTGGAAAATTCCTAACCTAACCCAGCTCATGATGTCTCCCAAAAAAAAAAAGAATCCAGCAGGTAGATATTAAACTCCCAACCCAGCTCATGATATCTCTAAAAATCAATCCAATCGGTAGAGATTAAGCTGAGTGGTATTGTCTTATTAGGGTAATATTGTCCTGCCAAATAAAAATATTGGACTTTCGTTAAACTATTTAAGCCAATAATTAATTTAAAAAATGATTATAAAATTATATAATTGGGTCTAATTTTCCAAATATATTAATATGAACTAAGTTTCAAAATACTAAATCAAGTTGATAAATTTAAAATGAATCAAAACTAACACATTTAATGTGATTTTTTATCTTTCTAAAATATGTGGTTTGGGTTGAATTACTTGAGTTGAAAATTTTGTTAATTTGATGACCCAACACAAGCTTAAAAAAGAATTAAAATTCAATCGAACTCATCAATTAATCCATTAAAAACCTATCAGAGGTGTTGTGTTGGGTTAGACTAGATTGATGCCACAAACAAACAAAAAAATAATAATAATAATAATAATAAAATCTGTGACAATAACATATTAATGAAGCATAAGATTAGGTAAAAGATTCATATCTCATACCAACGGTAGATAAATAAAATTTGTGACAAAAAACATATTAATGAAGCATAAGGTCAGATAAAAGATTCATATCTCATACCAAGGAGGCCCAGTTCCTTTATGGCTTGTTTGGATTAAGAGGAAAGGAAGGAGGAGCAAAAAGAAGTACAATAGAGTTGACCGGAAATTAGAGTTGGTCGGATATTAGGTTAATTTTCAGTCAACTCTACTTTATTCCAAGGTAGTCGATACCGTATCGGTACTGGCCGTACCGGTACGTATATCGATATCAAAACGCCAACGTTTCATACTGGTTTAAATACCGGCCATGTGTCGGCCAATTTCAGGCAATACTGGTCGGTACTGAATTTTTTTTAAAATTTTTTTATAAATTTTGTAATTTTTGAATTTTTGTAAGGGCAGAATGATAACTTATTTGATTTAAATTATTAGTATTATTTGTTTTCTTAATATGCAATGAATAATTAAGATTTATATTTTTTATATTGTGTTTTTTTTTTTTTAATTGATGCTAAAGTCTAAAACTATGAATAATTTGTTCCGAATTTAGGTAATGTTTTATAGTAAACTTTTATATTTATTATAATACACACACACACATATATATATATATATATATATATATAATAACGGTAAATCTGAAACGGTACACCGATATTGATCGGTATCGAAATATATCATTCTTGTGGTCAAACCGGTACAGCCTTCGTATGACATTAACTCTCTTGTTTTATTCCCGTTCAATCCAAATTAATGGACTATCCGAAATACCAATTTGAGATGTGACGTCCATTTTATCCGCTTTCTGCCTCTCCACTCGTCCGTATATAACACTTGATTCTCATAGAAAACACATGAATCCACAGCCTTTTGAGTTCAACTATTGGGCTAGGTTTCACCAAATAGTAACAAACACCATGTTGAACACAATTCATTACAGTGTTCAACATGGTGTCATTATCCTCCGATATTATTAATTAACATAACAAATATTGGGATGTTAGACATCATGGCCTATAATAAGTTTGGCCTTTTAGACCATAACATGAATTTCGGTGGAGGAGCTAAAATTTTTTCTCAAATGGAGGCAAGCTAAATTTATCATTGTCTTTCAATATCATTGTTAAGTTATGGTTTTTCACATAATATTTATGTTGGTTTTATTCCATGAAAAAAATGTGTTGTAATTGCTTAATTTATTTCCTTGTATTTTGTGAGATATATTTGTAATGGGTTTTAGTATTAAGTTGATGAAGATTGCTCAAGATAGTGAAGTTCGCGACTTGCTCGTGACTGACTTGCGAGTGGACGACCCGCGAAAGGTCACATGATAAGCACATTCTAGAAGTTGAAGATTCAAGTGTCAGGTTGTATTTCGCGAGTACCACTTCACGACTTCGCTAACCCGTGAGTGACTTGTGAAACTCTCTGCCTGGATGATTTTAAGTGTGGCTCTTATACCCTTCACCTATACTATATATATTTTCATTACCCATAAGATTGTAAAGAGGTTATTCAGAAGAAAACCCTAAAAAGATTTCTATAACACACCCACCTTATTAGAAAGAGCTACACATCCTCAAGAGAGAAATCTTTGTAGTCTCTTCTCCTCCCCTCTCTCATTGTTATACTTTCAGAGGAGATTTATACCCAGACACAATCCACACCTATTCAAAGTGTAGAGCTTGTTTTGAAACTTGGAAAGCATTGGGTATCAGGTGGTATTGCGAGATCCGGATAACTAGTGAAGACAAAACTCTGAGAAGTCCATTGGTAACTGGAGTTTGGAGGGCTCAAGTACTTTGGACAGATTAGGCTTGGATGATCTTTTTGGTATCCTTATATTCCAACTTATTCACTAGTGGATCATTTTGACTTGGAGGGTTGCGAAAAGGTTTTTCGCCGAGTTTTTCGGTTTCCTCTTTGATAACACATCGCCGTGTTATCTTGGTTTTGCTATTCTTTTACCCACTGCCCTTTCCATTTTAGCATTGCACTTACTTGTTCATCCATGCAATTGTTGAGTGTTTCGATTAATTAATTTGCTAATCATGTATATTCCGCATCAAATGTGTTTAGATTAAAATTAATCAAGCCGTAATTAAGAATTGGGGGTTTAAACAAGTTATAGTGTTTGAACACTATTTTTTTTTTTTTTTTTGATGAGTGTTTGAACACTATTTGAACTTTCAATCCTTAACTTTCTTAATATAAATGCCTATGACTTTATCATTTAATAACAAAAAAAAAAAAAATGTTGCTTACTTAATATTAAAAGGAAAATGCTGGAGACAATAATAAATTAAAAAGTGTTTATATATATATATATATATATATTAAAAAAAAAATTAAAAGCGTCTATTATCTAAAATTTATGAACTTTTAACGTTAAAAGAAAGGGAAAGGGGCATTTCAGGAAAATTAGTGGCCATTGATGGGAGTGACGAGGTTACCTATCACGACGAAGATAACTCTCATGACGAAGTCATCCCTATTGACGAAGAAACTAGTCATCCCTGACGAAGGTAAGGGAGTCATTTAATGTAGTCGATCAATGACTTGAGCAGTTACAAAATCATCCAGGCGGACCGTTGGGAAGCTATTAAAAGCCCCATTATTGGGGAGGAGGTGTTACTAGGAAGGGCATTAACCACCACAACGGCTAGCACCCAAAGCCACATATATAAAGCCTGCACATTGTAAACAAAAGATACGAATACTGACACTCTAAGAGAACACTCAGTATTATCTTGTCCATTCATTTTCTATTTCACGAATTGCTTTTATGTTCTGACTTTGGCATCGAAGGCGTTGTGGCAAGCACCACACCGGTGACCCTCTTACAGGATATTTGCCTGCGGACGTGGAGCTCCGTCTGCTCATTTCGACTGACGAATTCATACTTCATCAGTTTGGCGCCGTCTGTGGGGAACGCATTTTTAAATTCATATTTGAAGACATAGTTTCCATTAGTCTTTTATATTCAGATAGAACCCAACCCAGATTCCGCAACCTTGGCCCAGCAAATTCAAGCTCTTGCGGCCACCATTGAAGAACTCACCAAGCAAAACCAGGAAATGAAGCTACGAATCCAACAGGTCCAACAAGCCCAACAGGAAGAGAACAGGTCCAAAGGTAACCCGGAGGGAGAAAGGGATAGCTACAGGAGGAGTACCTATCAGAGGCCAACCACTCCGGACGAGCAGAACTCAGATCTCATTCGAGAAATGAGGAAGGAGATGGATGAGCTGAGGAACGCCATTAAGGAGAAGATGGATCGGAGCGTGGATAGGATGGTCAGGGCCACGGATTCGCCTTTCACCACGGCGGTGCTTGAATGCCCTGTACCATCAAAATTTCAATTACCTCAACTTGAGCCATTCGACGGACTCAGAGACCCTCAGGATCATCTTAATACCTTTAAGACGACTCTAGGTCTTCAACAACCACCTGACGAGATACTGTGCCGTTCCTTTCCCACCACTCTCAAAGGAGTTGCAAAAGAATGGTTCACGAAGTTGTCGACCTCGTCCATAGACAGCTTCGAACAACTGAGCAATGCCTTCTTGCGCCACTTCATAGGGGGGCAACGTCTAAAGAGGCCGGCAGACTACTTACTCACCATTAGACAGGGAGAGAAGGAAACTCTGAGATCGTACGTCAAACGCTTCACTCGGGAGACTCTGGAGGTGGACGAAACCGATGACAAGGTGCAGCTGACGACCTTTAAAGCGGGATTGAGGTCCAAGGATCTCGTGGCCTCCCTTGCAAAGAATCCACCAAAGACGATGGCAGAAATGCTCCTGAAAGCACAGAAGTACATGAATGCTGAAGATGCTTTAGCAGCCATAAAAGACGCAAAGAAGCCAGGAGACAAGACAAAGAAAGAAGACGACCGTAGGGGGCAAAAGAGAGAGCGACCGGACCGTCAGAATAATGACGGAAATAGGAAGAAAGATGATGAAAGTTCTTGGACGATAAGATTTACTCCCTTGGTTATGCCTGTTGACAAAATTTTCACGCAGATCAAGGACGAGCACTATCTCAAATGGCCCAAGCCATTGCACTCATCCCCCAATGTCCGTGACAAGAACAAGTACTGCCGGTTCCACAAAGATCACGGCCACAACACAGAAGATTGTAGGGACCTCAAGGAGCAGATAGAGGAGTTGATACGAAAAGGGAAATTACAGAAATATGTGAAGAAGGGAGAATATAGTAAATCCAGGGACGATAAAAGCCAGCATGAGTCATTCTCTCGAGAGGACGACGGTCCATCCCAACCTCCGCACAATGTGATTGGGGAGATAAAGACAATTACAGGAGGATCATTCTCAAGGGGGTCATTTAAATCACTCAAGAAGTCATACCAAAGGCAGGTAAATAGTGTCCACACCGTACCCCCGTCTAAGCAGCGACGAACATACCTAGACATGACCTTCAATGAAGGAGATGCCATGGGAGTGAAGCAGCCCCACAATGATCCCTTGGTCATAATGTTGAATATAGAAGGATTCAATACCAAAAGGATCCTCGTCGACAATGGCAGCTCCGCAGACATCATCTACCTCCCAGCCTTCCAGCAACTGAGGCTGGATCCAAGGAGACTGCGCCCCTTTGACTCTCCACTCGTCAGCTTCAGCGGAGACAAGGTATACCCCAAGGGCATAGTGACACTGACAGTGACGGTGGGAGCATACCCGGTGCAGTTGACTCGTCAGCTAGACTTCTTAGTGGTGGACTGCCCCTCATCCTACAATGTCATCATTGGGAGACCCACACTCAACAAGTGGAAAGCGGCCACGTCCACCTACTGTTTGAAGGTAACATTCCCAACAGATAATGGTGTTGGTGATGTAAAAGGAGATCAAGTCCTGGCAAGTGAATGCTATTAAGCCGTCTTGGCTGCAAAGGAGAACCACACGTGGATGATTGAAGAAAAAGAAGAAGACAAGATGGAAGCCTTGGAAACAGTGGAGTTGGTTGAAGGAGAAAAGCAAAAGACGATAAAGATAGGAACGACGTTGAGCCCCAGATGAGAACAAGACTCATCCAATTCCTTAAAGAAAATTTAGATGTTTTCGCTTGGAGTCACGAGGACATGCCTGGCATAGCTCCAGAAGTCATCCAGCATAAGTTGAATGTGAACCCAGAACTGAAGCCCGTCCAGCAAAGACAAAGAACCTTCGCCCCTGAACGAGATCAAGCAGTTGCAGAGGAAGTTACCAAACTCCTGGCGGCAGGGTTCATCTGGGAAGTGTACTATCCCGAATGGCTCGCGAACGTTGTCCTAGTAAAGAAAGCAAATGAAAAATGGAGGATGTGTGTAAACTTCACCGACCTGAACAAAGCGTGCCCAAAGGACAGCTTCCCTCTACCGAGAATAGACCAGCTCGTGGACTCTACAGTCGGACACAAGTTACTGACGTTCATGGACGCCTTCTCAGGGTATAACCAGATAAAGATGGCTGAGGAAGACCAGGAGAAGACCGCTTTCATCACCAGTCAGAGACTCTACTGTTACAAGGTAATGCCTTTTGGACTGAAGAATGCTGGGGCTACGTATCAGAGGTTGGTGAACAAAATGTTCAGTCAACAGATTGGCAGGAACATGGAAGTAAACGTAGACGATATACTCGTCAAGAGCAAGGAAGAGCTCACACATCTGGACGATCTGAAGGAGACGTTTGCAACCCTCAAAAAACACCAGATGAGGTTGAATCCAAGTAAGTGTGTTTTTGGGATAGCATCAGGAAAATTCCTGGGATTCATAGTGTCCCAAAGAGGAATAGAAGTAAACCCAGAGAAAGTGCGAGCCATCATCGACATGACGTCACCTAGGACCGTCAAGGAAGTTCAAAAACTCACAGGAAGGATAGCAGCTTTAAACAGGTTCGTCTCCAAGGCTACAGACAAATGCCTGCCCTTTTTCAAGATCTTGAAGCAAGCTTTCACCTGGACCGACGAATGCGAAGCAGCGTTCCAGGAACTAAAGCGTTACCTGAGCAATCCACCCCTCTTAAGCCCGTCTAAAGAAGGGGAAAACCTATACTTATACTTGGCAGTGTCAGCCTCGACAGTAAGTGCAGCCCTGATCAGAGAAGAGGGCACGAAGCAGCTCCCAGTTTACTACGTCAGCCAAGCCTTCCAAGGGGCTGAGTCCAGGTACCCAAGGATTGAAAAGATCGCGTTTGCATTAATAGTAGCCTCGCGCAAGCTAAGGCAATACTTTCAGGCAAACCCCATCCTTGTAATGACGGACCAACCGATCAAGAAATCAATGAACAAGCCTGAGGTAGCCGGAAGAATGGTCCAATGGGCGATTGAACTTAGTCAATTTGACATCGAGTACCATCCCAGAACGGCGATCAAGGCGCAAGCTCTGGCGGACTTCATCGCAGAGTTCACACTTCCGGACGAAGACAGACTTATCGACGAAGTAGATAGATGGACGATACAAACTGATGGTTCGTCAGCCCAGAGGAAGGGGGGAGTAGGGGTCGTCGTAACCACCCCCCACGGAGAGATGCTAAAATATAGGGTCCAGCTAAAGTTTCCAGCTACCAACAACGAAGCTGAATACGGGGGGATACTGACAGGATTGAGGCTTGGAAAGGCACTTGGAGCTAAGAACCTGTTAATCCAAAGTGATTCAAAACTAGTAATTGGGCAGATTAGAGGGGAGTACAAAGCGAAGGAAAAAAGGATGCAAAGGTACCTCAGGCTGACGAAACACCTAACTCGGGAATTCGATACCGTGGAGTTCGTGCAAATCCCAAGAAGCCAGAATATGGGGGCAGACGAAGTCTCGAAGCTAGTGTCATCAGAAAAAGGGGAGATTAGCGTGGATTTGACGATGGAAATCCAGAAACACCCCAGCATTGAAGAGGTCTCGACATTTGCCATCCAGAGCACCAACAGCTGGATGACACCCATAATGTCCTTCCTCTAGGACGGGCACCTTCCTCAGAACACAGAATAAGCTAAAAAGGTCAAGAAGAGGGTAGCTAGGTTCACGATCCTTAATGACGCCTTATACAAGAGAGGCTTCTCCATGCTTTATTTGAAGTGTGTCGACGAAGAAGAAGCTAGATACATGCTGGAAGAAATCCATGGAGGAGTTTGCGGTGACCACGCTGGCCCTAGATCCCTGGTGAACAAGGTAATACGGGCAGGATATTTCTGGCCAACTATGCAGGTGGACGCTGTTGAGATCGTCAAGAGGTGCGACAAGTGCCAGCGATACGGGAACATACAACGGCTTCCAGCAGAGAAACTGACTACCATATCCTCCCCGTGGCCATTTGCACAGCGGGGGATCGACATCGTCGGCCCACTACCCCAAGGTAAATGTCAGGTAAAATTCCTACTTGTTGCTATTGATTACTTCACGAAATGGGTTGAAGCAGAGGCTCTAGCAACGATCACCAAGGCAAGAATACAGAGCTTTGTGTGGAAGAATATAATTTGCAGGTTCGGGATTCCCTTGACGATCATATCAGATAATGGGAGGCAGTTCGACAGCCAAGGGTTCAAAGACTTCTGTTCAAACCTCGAGATCAAGAATCAGTTCTCGTCACCGGGGCATCCCCAGGCAAACGGACAGACAGAAGTGACGAATCGAACGCTGCTCAAGATTATCAAAACCAGGCTGGACGACGCGAAGGGTGCCTAGCCAGAAGAATTACCTAATGTCTTGTGGGCTTACAGAACCACAGCAAGAACCCCAACAGGAAAGACCCCCTTCAGGCTTACCGATGGCACGGAAGTAGTAATCCCAGTCGAAGTGGGAGCAACAAGCGTCAGACGAGGGACATTCAACTTAGAGTGCAATGACGATGAACTGCGACTCAAACTGGACTATCTGGACGAAGTAAGAGACAACGCATCCAGCAAGATGACGAAGTACTAGCTGAAGATGGCCGAATACTACAATAAGAGGGTTAAACTCAGATGACTGGACATAGGAGACCTCGTCCTGCACAAGACCACCACAGCAACTAAAGACCTTGCCCAAGGAAAGCTGCGTCCCACATGGGAAGGGCCTTACCGAGTCACTCACTACTCAAGACAAGGTAGTTACCACCTTGAAACCATGGACGGACAAAGACTCCCTCGACCATGGAACATCGAGCATTCAAAAAAGTACCACAAGTAGATGTAACAAACAGGCATGTTCATTCTTGAAGTTAATAAAAGAATTATTCCTCTAATGTCTTTGTGTAAGCAGGTCTAGCCAATCGTACGGCATAAAAAAAAAAAAAAAGTAAAGTAACGAGATTCCGCCTTGACGGATGTAAGTTACTGACGATCCCCCAAAAGGGTTCAAGGCATAAAAAAAGGGGTTAAGTAACAAGATTCCGCCTTGATGGATGTAAGTTACTGACGATACCTCCAACGGGTTTAAGCTATAAAAAAGTTAAGTAACAAGATTCCGCCTTGACGGATGTAAGTTACTGACGATTCCTCCAATGGGTATAAGGCATGTAAAATCTAAGTGATAAAATTCCGCCAAGACGGATGTAAATCACTGACGAAGCCCAAGTGACAAGATTCCTTAAATGGATGTAAGTCACCAAGACGAATTCAAGCCACTGACGAATCCACAAAAATAAAAGAAAAGAAAAAAGAAAAGGGACAAGAACCTTGCAACAAATCAAAACAAAACTCAAGCTGTATCCAAGCCCTTCCAAAGGATCAAGGGTGACAAACAAATCATGGACGAACGGAGAAATCACAGCTAAGAAATTTATGCTAAGTACAAGGTATGGACGAACTTAAAACATCACAGGCATGAGCACAATCATATAAACAGGTAAGAGCAAAATCATAGAGTCAATTAAGGCCCAAAAACAACGGGCAATTATCCTTGTTCTTTCTAATAACCCATAAACGTTGGGCCACAAGCATTGTCTTCAAAATAAGATAATAAATAATTGTTTTGAAATTAGATTTACAAAAAAAAAAAAAGGCCCAAAACATGACGGGCATTCACCAAAAGCAAAAATTTCCTAAGTGACTAAATCTGGCATCAGGGGCATCTTCACCGACAGGGGCTTCAGTGGCAGTCCCAGGGGCATCACCTTCAAGGGCGGAGGATTGAGCAGCTTCGTCCATTGCCATCTCCTTATCAACCTCTTCTAGATCTAAACTCTCCATGCCGACCCCAGAAGGATGCTTCACTAGATATCTCCTGAGAAGCTCGAAGCCTTTAAAGTACCAACTGAAAAGTACTGTGTTGTACTCGTCAGTGGTCTGGAAGGCCTCAATCGACCTGGCAGCAATGGTTTTAAGTTTCTCCTTGGTAGAAAGGAGCTGCTCATCCTTCTCCTGAGTCAATTGGCACTCAACTCTGAGGTCGTCATCCAGGGTCTTGACCTTTGCCTTCAAAGAAGTTGTCTCGTCCATAGAAGTGATCAAACTCTTCTTCAGCTCAGAGTTCTCCCTTTCCAAAGCCTCCATCCGAGATGTTAGGGACGCCACCTTGGCCTCTTGAGTAAAATATTCGGATGTGATATGAAGGCTCTCCCCCAATACCTGGAAAGAAGTTGTTAAGTCATCAGTCACAAAAAGAAAAAAGAAAAAAGAGAAGGTGTGCGAAAGAGAACACTCTACCTGGACGAGCTTATGGACATGACGAGAGGCAACCTCATTCAGTGACATATCAGAGAGGGCCTTCAAATCCGCTGGAGTGACAACTTCGTAAGCCCTGTCCACAGCCAGCCTCTCGTCATCCTAGATCGTGGACGATCGTGAACCAACCTTCTCCTTCTCCTTATCAGCCACGCGTGGCCTTTTGGAGCCTGGAGTAGGGATTTCCTTGATAGACATGGTCGAAGAGGCCGTCCTCGTCGTCTCTGTAGCAGAAACCATGGGAGTCACGGAGCCGAGGGGATTGACGGACAGGCCTTTCCCGGTTACACGCACGGCTTTCTTCCCTAAGTTGGACAGCGGTTCATCCTTCTTGGACCTCATCTTCGCGTACATGTCCTTCTTAAACTTGGTTGTCATCTCTGCAAGAGGAAAACACTTAACAAGAGATCCTAAGTGTACAAAAGAAGAATCAACACTGACGAGGACAATACTTACTTTTTTTGCCCTCAATACCGATTTGACGAAGAACGTAAGGGGACGGGTCAGGACCAAGGTTGTAGAAGGCGAGGGTCCGGGGATCAACCAGGTCGTCCTAGTTCTCAATCGTCTCAGCGTACCCGATTGCGGTTTTAATGCGCTCCTTGTGCCTGCTCTTAAGCTTAGGCCGTCTCTTAACTGTGCCAAATAGAAGAAAAAGGAGTTAGAAATACTAAAGCATCAAAAGTGGCAAAACTGAAACGACGGGGAGAAATACTGACGCACCTAAAGTCGGGGTTCCCCACCGACGAAGCAACCTCAGGATATCGCCCCAATCACTGCTGGATTGAGTCTCGAAATCATCCCCGAACACAAAGAAAAAGCGCGACTTCCAGTATCTGAAGGACGAAGGTAAACCCTTGACAATCCTTGTTCTTCTCTCCCAAGGAACTAACTCATAATACCCACACTCCTTCGACTCTTTCAAACGGTATAAATAGGTGAGTTCACCAACCCTGATCATATCTCCGTTGGAGGCCAACCATATTTGCATACAGTTGATCACAATCCTCCACGAGTTGGGCATAAGCTGCCCTGGAGCAATACCAAAATGGGCCAAGAGTTCCATCAGGAACGGGTGGACGGGGAGCCTAAGCCCGCAGGTGAAGGTTGACTCATAAAAACATACCTCACCCGGGAAAAAATGACAGGCCCTATCCTCGTCCTTGGGTAGACGAACACGAACTCGAGTCGGAAACTGGAACCTATCCTTGAATCTGCTCACAGTTTCGGCATCCAAACCACACTGCTCCCTGAGGGCATAAAAAGCCCTAACCTCTCGAGGAGCAGAGACGGCTGTGTCCCCCTCCACTGGGTCACCATTGGACGACAACCCAGTCTCGAGATCACTAGACCTAACCTCAGACATCACCTCTCTTTCTCTCACTAAACCCTCGAACCAACTGAGCGATTGGCGAAGCAAAGGCAGCAAATCGCCCAAAACAATACCCAGGCAGTTACCCTCAAAAATGAAATTTTCTAAGTGTGGGAAACGCCCAAAGACCCCCTAGGCGCGCAAAAAGAAAGGAAATTGAGGGGCAAGCTATCCTAACTTCAGAACTATTGACCATGGAAATACAGAAAAGAAAAGAGACAAAGGAGGACAACACAAGCTAAAATCAAAAACCAACAAAAGCAAAGGAAGAAAAAGAAAAAGAGAATCAGAAGCTATACTACAATAAGATAGAAAGAAAAGACAAAAACATGTAAGGGAAAACGTACCTCCATAAATGGCAAAGCACCAAGACGCAGCACACTGGTTTGGAGAAGATTAGCAGAAGGAAGCTTTGGGAAAATCGTTCGGAACAGTGTTTGGTAGTTTTTGTTTTGTTTTCGAAAGGCAAAAGAAACTAGAAGAGAAGTTTCAAAACAAGGCTAAAAAACGATTGGAAAACCAACGGGAAACCCAAGGGTCATGCCATTAACTCCACGGATCAGCGCGCGCCACATGGCCACATTACGTGTGGCGCCGCCACTACGCATTAAATTCGAAACAAAACCCCAAGAGTCACAGACAGCTCAGGAAAACTTTTCACCTTCTATGGTCCTCTTGACACGTCATAGACGACCACAGAATCTGGGGGGGCAACTGATGGGAATGACCTATCATGACGAAGATAACTCTCATGACGAAGTCATCCCTATTGACGAAGAAACTAGTCATCCTTGACGAAGATAAGGGAGTCATTTAATGTAGTCGATCAATGACCTGAGCAGTTACAAAATCATCCAGGCGGACCGTTGGGAAGCTATTAAAAGCCCCATTATTGGGGAGGAGGCATTACTAGGAAGGGCATTAACCACCACAACGGCTAGCACCCAAAGCCACATATATAAAGCCTCCACATTGTAAACAAAAGATACGAATACTGACACTCTAAGAGAACACTCAGTATTATCTTGTTCATTCATTTTCTATTTCACGAATTGCTTTTCTGTTCTAACTTTGGCATCGGAGGCGTTGTGGCAGGCACCACACCGGTGACCCTTTTACAGGATATTTGCCTGCGGACGGGGAGCTCCGTCTGCTTATTTTGACTGATGAATTCATACTTCATCAGCCATTAACTATAACCATGCACGTATATATAGTTTGATAACTTTGATAAAATATAATATATATCCTATCTCCCGATGTATTGCTAGACAACAATTGCGGGCTAGTATGTTACCAAAAGTTCTCTAAAAAGGTAGATGGAAAAAGGTAAAAACGTTAAAATTTCTTACTCCTGAATTGGCAAAGGGTCGGCAATTTGAACTGTAGAACTATTTTTATATATATACAGTAGCCCTTCCATTTATGTTTTATCAATATATAATTCTAGAAGCATAACCTTTACAACACTATTTTTCAAAATTATTCTATGTAATTGATTGTAAATAATGAAAAAATAGTAGTAGATTCATATGAAAATGACAGATATACAATTACAATATATATATATATATATAAATTTTTTCCAGAAGAGATGAAATTTGTGGATTTTGTGGGTAGAAGCTAGAGAGATCCTTATTAATTTGTCATCAATAAAAAACAAGTTTTTTTTTTTTTTAACAAAAAAATTGTTATTATATATATATATATATATAATTTTTTTTTTTTTAATATTGACTTGTAAATGTTTAGGCATGTTGCATGTAAAGTGATGTTTATTGTATAATATATTTATAAATGATTAAATTTTATATGTTCCGTAATTTTTATAACAATTAGGCTCCTCTAAAAGTGTAGAGTATCTCTAAATTAATTTACAAAAATCTTGATCTACAATGTTTTAATAATATTTATTATTGTTAAAATTATTTACAAGATAATTCACTATTTACAAACTGAATAAAAAAAATGAATTATGTAAAGTGTAAATTGGTGTAAATATATTTATTATACTTGAGAAAATAATGTATATTAAATAATGTTATGGACAACTTTATGTATTATATATATATATCCTTCCGAATTTAAGCTACATCTTCTAAAAATACTGACGTGTCAGAAATGGAAGACTCAATGCAACAAATGCAACCTATCACATCTACTCCAATAAGTCATTCACTACATACAAGAACGGATGAGTAAACACTTGTGAGCCTGAACTTGGCACCTGTCTGTCACCCCCGTAGACGGATGAGTGAAAATGGGCGTACAAGACTTATACTACAACGCTCATATAGTAGCTATCACCTAAGGCTCTCCTACATTCACACAATTGCCGACAAAGGGATAACTCCCATCTCCTACAAATTAGCAATGGGATAACTTCCACCTTCTACAATTCAGCTAAGGGATAACCACATGTCTCCACAATTCAGCTAAGGTGATCATTCACAGACCCCTATATAAACACCAGGACACCCAAATTTCAAGGTACATGAAAAACACAATTCTAAATCTCATATGCATTGAGAGTTCTTAGAGATCTTGTGAGTTATTGACTTAATCATCGAAGGGTTGTCGGCTAATAGGCCAACCCCACATTGACGCTCTCCGAGAATGTGTTCATCCTTGTAGGTCTTCTAGAGCTCTCCATTTGGACCGTCAGCTCACTGATGATATTTTATGCATCATCAATATATATATATATATATACTCCAAAAAAAATATTTGTTTTGTCAATGCTGACAACATTGGACCTATAATTCTATAAACCATTTTAGAATTGATGCACGAAGTCCATAAGCAAGGGATGAAAGTGTTTGAATTTTGAAGTTTGTCTTGGGATTATAAATTATATTAGGTCAATGAAGCTAAATTTTTATGAAGATGTGTAGAGATTTTCTTGAAGAAAGTCTTGTTTTTATTTTTTGGTGATTTAAAGTTAAAGATGTCAATATATATATATATATATATATATATATGAGTTGGGTTCAAGTTACACCTGGTATAACTTTAAGTAATGTTACACCACCCAATATTTTTTAATTGAATGCGAATATTGACAAATCCATTGTTAGATTACATTATCTTCATATATTCTCCATTCTTGCAAAATTTCAAGGTGATCAAAGATTAATAGCCATGTCATTAATCAATTGTTAAAATATAAGTTTTTGTAGTTTAAAATAATACATAAAAGATGAGTTTATGGATCAAATAGTAAATAACATTGGATTGATATGAAAATTGGCATGCATGTTAAGAACATATATAATATGTAATTTAACAGTTGGATTTTCAAAATATTAATTCAATAATAAGTTATTGAGTGGTGTATCATTGCTTAAAGTTACACCAAGTGTAACTTGAACCCAACCATATATATATATATATATATTATTATTATTATTATTATTATTATTTTACATGGTAACTTATGTTAGACTTTATGATGTCTTAAAACTTAAATAGAAAAATAATATTATACTAGCCTCATCACACGCACTTCGCACATGCGATAAGTTTTTTTTTTTTGGTTAGTGGTCTTATTTTGTAGGAAAAAAACTGTGTTTTTTATTATTATATATATATATATATAATTTTTATTTTAAAAATCTAATTTATAAGTGAATAAATCAATTTGAAAATTAATAGGAGAGTGGTTTTATTTTTTAGGCAATGTTTTAGTGGGAGTTAGAGTTGCATTTTTATTGGATTGTCCTTTAGTTTGTCTCTACTTAAACATAGGGGTGTAGGAGTATTTTTGAACAAAAAAAGAGGAATCCAAACAGGGGAAGCCCCTTAAATAATAGTATAGATAAAGTTATGTAAGTAAAAATATTGTGCATTGCATAGATTGAAACTTAGTTATTAATTAGTAAGAGTAATTCTAAAAAAAAAAAAAAACTAGTAAGAGTAAGCACATAATCTTTCATAATATTTTCATAGCAATTGAATTGACAAGTTTTTATTAATTCTCATATATGCACACTACTATTATTATTTTATTATTTACCATTAACAACTTAGCACTTTGACAATTATTGTGAAAGTTATTATGACTCTAAAGTTGTATTATTATAAAATGGTATCTACGGGATGTCTTTGAAAAGTATGAACTATATGGAGCTCCTTCTTGATCTACTCTTTACGAGTTGCATCATGCTTGGCAGTGTGGGAATATTGCATCGACGCATAACCTAAGGCCACTTAGATCGTAAAAAATGATTAGAAAAGAAAAAAAAGAAAAAAGTAGCCATTCACATAAAATTGAAACTCAATTTTAAGAGACGTAGGTATGTATCTTTATATATCTAGAGTCTAAACGTGTGTGTATATATATATATCTAGGGTCTATATATTGTTTTAGATTCTTGGGTTTCTGTAAGTTGCAACTGCTTAAAATATAGAAAAAAATTGAAGTGGTCTCGGAATAGTGCTCGGAGCTCTCATAAATGGCGTGAACCCTAATGTTTGAGGCCCACGCCCTTTGTAAAAGTCCACATTAGGATCCACGTCCTTTGTGAGAGCCCTTTCAAGACTGCCTAAAAATTGCCCTAAGATATGGTCTTTCTTTTTTCTTTGCTTACGATCATGTAAAAAAAGAAAAGGGAAAGGAAAAGAAGATATGATCTTGCGCTTGCCGTATAAACCACTTGGCAATGCTTTCACATTGACTCTCGTTGACTCACATAACATTGCAACAGATTGTTAGTAAAAGTTTTTTTTTCTAATAATGAAGCCTTCAGAAATAGTTTTTTTCCCTTATTTTTTTCCCCACAAAAGATATATGAGTTAGTCAATTATCATAGAAAGAGCTGTGATTTGAATTTTAAGATATGATTTGAAGCTAGAATCAAGTGATGTGACTTGAGACTTGAGAGATATAGAGGTGCCATCTAGCTTTAGTGATAATTTATTCTTCTTGAATATTTTCTTTTATAAAAAAATTTTATTACACACTCGTTATTACATATTTTGTATACATTATTTTTTAAAATCATGTTTTAAAAACAAGATTTTAGTTAAAATCATAAAACCATGTTTTAAAACATGATTTCAAACACAATTTCAACTTATGTAGCAGTGTGCATAAAATAAGTATGTAAAATGGAGCGATAATTATTATCATATTCTATAAATTAGTGCAAAATATATATATATATATATATATATGTTTTTTAATCTTTTGAGAAGATGCACATATTCTTTCAGTTGATAAAAATGGCAGTGGAGTGGAGCACGTGTGGTTTGTGTCCATGTTCTTTCAGTTTGTTGAGAATAGATACAAATTTGTTTGGCGTATTATAATTAGAAAAAAATAACAAAATTCACAAATATATAAGAATTTTATAAATATTAAGTGTCAGATTAACAATACATAATAACAACAAAGTTGTACTAAGGTTCATTTATTATTTTATATATATAATGATTATATATATATTCATTGCTTATACAATATGTTAGTATTTTTTACCTTAAGATGTCAAATTATATTTATTTATTTAAAATGAATAGAATAAAGTCATAATTGTCTATTTATATGAAATTTCTCTCCCTCTCAAGACTCATCTTGCTTTAAAACATTCAAACAAAGGGGATGGATATTTATTCCCCTTGCTCCTACTTAATTTTTGAAACATTTAAATAAGGTGAAGGGGTAGCCATTTTCCTCCCATCTCATTTACTCTACTTTTCTTTCTCTTTTTACCCTTGCTCTCCTCTCCCTTCAAACTGTCTTAGAGAGAGAAGAAAGAAAGAAAGAAAGGGAGGGACAATCATGTGTGTGTGTGAGAGAGAGAGAGAGAGAGAGAGAGAGAATGTGTCTTAAGATATATAGGGTAATGTGTAAAAACATAAAATTATAAATAATATATGTATAAACAAGATGAACTTATATATAAAAATATTTTAATTTATATATTAATAAAGACATAGATACACACACTAAAAACCCATCTCCACCTCGTCACCTCCTTGAGGTGGGGAAAACCTAGTTGAGAATTTGTTAGGGTCATTTTAGTGTTGGCTAATTTAGAGTCAAAAGTTTTATGTAATCAAAATAATTTCCATGTTTTCATTTTATTTTATTTGAATTGTAATTGGGTTGGGTGTTAAACGGGGAGATGAACCAGAAGTTGCATTATTTTAGTATGCTATTTTGGAGAATCTTGGTTGAGCTAGACATTTGGTCAAGCTAGATTGTTAGTATGGACTTCTAGAGAGTTTCGCCAGACACTTGCCTAAAACTAGGGTAAGCAAGATTACAATAAGGAGGAGGTTTGCCTAACATTTGGTAGTCATTAGGATGAGCGAGTTTTGTAGAAAGCCACCAACATAGGCTTCTTCAAGCAATTTTAGTAGCTAGTTAAACCCAAAATCTTATACATATAAACATGGTTTTGTACCCCTAATTTAGAGAAGAGGAAGATGGCCAAATTAAGAGCGAAGAAGTACTATATCTGAGAATTCCTAAAGTCTTCCTAATTTGATCTCCCGTTGAATATCATTGAGATGTATATTATTCTGTACAACAAGATAAAAAAGAGTGTTGGATATCTATTGACACCAAATATCTTTTCTAAGCAAGGGAATTGTTGACCAGTACGTACTCTGACTCGTGCAAGTTTTTAATTATTGTACATCGTTATTGTTAAGCATATGATCCGATTAAATTCACTCAAAGTTGGTAGTTTCTTTGTAACGCGTAAATTGTATAGCTTCTTAAAAATGTGTCCAGATTTTTTCATGTCCTACAAATCATTTATTATCTAATTTTTAAAATTTATTTTTACAAACAATTTGAGATTTTGGTTATTTTTTTATTTTTTTAAGAAAAAGGTTTCTAAATCAAGGAAAGAAATTAATAAATGCAGTATATTGTCATAATAGTTTTCACTAATTTAGTATTTTTCGAATATTTGTGTTGATATTTTTAAAATATGTCTAATTTTTCTGTTATGACCATCATAGTTTTTTTTAATAATAAATTTATTTATTTATTTATTTATTTATTTATATATTGTAACTTAAATATTCTATCATTATATACATTTTTTTGTAAAAAGAACAAAATTATTGAGTTCTTTATATTTAACTTATACAAAGAGTGTTTAGTAATTAATATTACATTAAGTATATGTCATTATATATAGATAGATAGATAGATAATATTCATAATAAATTATATAAACATATATATATATATATATATATACATTTTATGATATTCTTGAAAAATTTTCTATCAAATTTTTAACTCTTTAGGTCTTTTGTAAAATAATTATAATTTTTATTCAAATTTTCATACAGCCTATGATTTTACTGATGATCTATTGATCATTAAACCAGTGCCTAATGACCTGAAGTCGTCAAGTTGCGGTCCAAATTTAATAAATATATGTCCCCACATCTAATAAACCTCTATTTTTTTTTTTTTTCACATATAGGCCTAGTTCTCGCACACTTTCTTCAAGAAATCCGTCATCTTTTTGTTTTGAACACAAACTATTTATCGTCACTAACTAAACGAGCTGATTAATATTAACAGTCAGTCAGCTACCAACTATTTTATAGTATTTTTAAAATTTTACCATTTAATTTAGGTTTATCATTTATATCATTTTTTTGTACTTACAAATTACTACTGCATTAGAAGTTTGTAAAAAAAATATCGTTAAAAAATTTGTACTTCTAATATTTTCTCTAACTAGAACTTTTTTGCTTTTACTTTTTAATAATAATAACCAGAAACATTTCAGAACATCACCAGATAAAAACTGCGTTTTTTCCAATCATGTTGGATTAATTTTGAAATATCAAAAGCTCATTTCGTCATTTGAGAGACATTTTTTCATTTTTTAAGAATCTGAGAGACAACTTTTCGGTCACATTATATGAGACAAAATTATTTGCCATATCTTTTTGGACTTTCTTGGAAACATGTGACATAAAGTGCTTTTTAAGTAAAATAATTTTATTTTGTAGAGAACAAACATATATGTATCCATCAGGATCAACAGAAGAATTCTAGTTTCTATGAACCCTGCGGATTGTCAAAGAGTCGGAGTATACTTCAAAGTATAGTCTCTCCCTCTCATATATGGGCAGATCTTATTTACTATAGAGCTCACTTTTATATGAGAGTGAGAAAATATGCTCTTAAAATACCCAATAAATTTCCATAAGAGACTGACTCCAAGAATAAATAACTAAAAAATTATTTTAATTAAATAGGTTAAATTATTTTAACTAGAATGCATAAAAGTTTGCATCCAAATTTCTTACATGCATGGGATCCTCTTATGGTCTATACGTACCAGCATCATCAATTCATCAAAAACTTAGAGGTTGTTAATTAATGTCGTCGGAAAATTTTTCCCCAATAAAATTTTCAAATATTCCACTTTGATCAATACCACAATCTTCAGAAGAACTCGGAAGAAGAGTGGTATCATAGTAGGGGAAACTATGATCTCCACAAATAAACCCTTGAAGAATATCAAGGCTGGGAAACTTATCGAAGATATCAAAATCGAGCGATGGGTATTCACCAGAATGAGCTCCAGTGAGCTCATTGCTTTCGGTGTTCAAAGTGTTGCTTATGGGTACCCACAAATAGTGCTATCTTCAATGGTAGATGAGTTGGCTTCAACAGACAATCATAAATTTTGAAAGCTGAGAGTGTTGTTTATTGCTGCGCGCTGAAGCTCCTTGCTGTTGTGATATTAATGTGTCTGGCTGATCTGGAT
The DNA here is from genome assembly GCF_932294415.1 of Quercus robur. NCBI lineage: Eukaryota > Viridiplantae > Streptophyta > Magnoliopsida > Fagales > Fagaceae > Quercus > Quercus robur. Next base: position 9,812,468 of record NC_065538.1, on the reverse strand, counting down.
CAATGGTTCTCAGGAATTCATTGAGCAAAGTCATTGGTGGATGTTCCTCCATTTCATTTTTCATATCTAAATTGGACATGCTCTGAACTTGTACGACCATCTTTGGCTTTAAACGACAGCATATGTTTTTTATGTTTTAAACGGTATTTCTGCACCATGCAGTGAAGTTGTGAGTGTAATTAATTTGTCCTAAAAGCTTAATATATATTAGGAAATTATAAGTTTAAATATTCAGTCATTATTCTAATAAAACTGTTTAATTTTAACTGGTTATCTATTAATTTGCTGGGGAAAAATCAGTTAAAGAAGTAAAAATCACATGAAGATGACTGGAAACATGATCCCTAGTAACATCTAGGATACCCTTAAGCTGAGTTTGGATTGCACTGAAAACAACTCACGTCTGCATTTGGCATTATTTCCTGGGTTCCGTGCACTGTCTATAGGATCCGCAAGTACGGAAAAATGCAAATTTTGCTTTAAAACTGGATCCCACAACACTATTCACACATTTAAAAATTATTTTGTTACAGTGTTTTCAGTAATAAGTTTTTAGTTTTTAACAATAAGCGGTATCCAAACAAATCCTTAGTTTGCAAGCATTCCAAAACTTTCAAGGGAGTAGCCTCTGCATCAACATAAGTTATTGTAATACAGACAAGAAAGCTACAAGTGAAAAATGAGATGGATTGGTCAAATTAAACAATCATAAAGGCTGAATTTAAAATTACTGTTTAATTCACTTAATTCCTAAGAAACAACATTTCTATTCTTGGACTTATAGAAACACAAAACAACCCTAACGGATAATTGATATTGCATTTGCACACCCAAAAAAAAAAAAAAAAAAACCAACAAATATATATGTTCGCCAAAAGTTTTCTAAGAGCATATAACCAAACAGCATGAACTTATGATTCTAAAATTAATGTTAGTCGCATCAAGTGAGACGCTAGTAGAACAGGTGCATGTTTTTAATTTATTGAATGATTGCAAATAGTTGTACAGAAGTGTTATAAATTAATGCTCCATGCAATGTGCTATATTTTGCATGAGTAATGTTTATTACACATATACTAACACATATTGTATATACACACTTATTTTTAACTGAAATTATGACTTCAAGTTACAATTTCGGTTAAAAACAAAGTGTGTGATAATGTGTATAAGAGTAATTACCAATTTAACATAGAGATGAATCAAAAGGGACACACACACACATACACACACACACACATATATATATATATATATATAGGATAATAAAAGAGGTGCACAATATGTTTTCCTTCCTATACCTAATAAACCTTTCCTCCCTTCTCTCCCTCTTTTTATGTTTGAGACAGTTTATAATTTCCTCATTATCTTTGAAATTTACCAACTCAATTCTATTTTTGGGAAATGAGCAAATACTCTCAATTTGTGATATTCTTAATTAAATTAGACAGAATCTTTTAAAGAAATTATTTGTTGTATATAATGAGGAAGAAAAAAAATTGGGGATTGCATTGTTGTTTTCTTAGTTACATTTGAAATCATTGTGATTCCATTGGATTTAACTGAAAATGTGACAGGTTGAGGGTATTTATTGATTCCGTTAGATTACTTATTTTGTTGGTTGATTTCAAAGATAAATGGAGGAATTGTGAACTATCCCAAACGTAGAGGATAAAGTACATCCCCCACCCTTCCCGTCTTTTTTTTAAATATAAATGGGCCATTATTTTAGAGCAACTTGACTTCACCAACTTGCACCGTAAACGCAATGGACAAAGTGCTTAACATGAAGAGATAAATTACCAGAGCGTGAGAACAACATAGATTATGAAAAAGATTCATACTATCAATGCCCCCAAGTTCTTGCACACTTTCTACAAACTTTTCTTGAATGACCGATGTTCAAGACATCCGAGGTTTTTTGCTCCAGACACATCATTCGTTAGCTGCTGCTCTTGAGACAACTTATTTTTTCTCTTGGAATACACGTGTCCACACCATTGTGAGAACAGACATTGGTATAGGCTTCACCAGATAAGCACAAGCTCCATAGTCTAAACTCCTCTTAATAGTGTCAACTCTATTATCCTCCGATGTTACTAAAAATCATTAAAAATTAATATTGAAATGTTAGATTCACAAAACATGCTACATATTAATGAAGCTACAAATGGCATATATATTTTAGTATAGGGTATAAATATCATTAAAAAAATGTATAGCATATGAAGGAATTGAACAAGCTGTGTATACTTACCAATGACAGGCAAATCCATCTCTCAAATTAACTCATATCAAGCAGGCGTTGTTCATTTATTATAATATCAAATCCGCTTCCTCCACTTGATTGCATTCAGTAACTCAAAATATTTTTGCTCACTTCAGTTCAATGTAACGTAGTAGTAGGTGCATTGGGCAAATGGGCACGTGTCATATAGAGGGTTTGTAAAACATTTTTTTTTCTTGGGATATGTTATTAATGATTGATAAAGTTATGTTTTTTTTTTTTTTTTAATATATAAGGGAAATTTTTTATATTGCACTGAACAATGAAAATTTATGTTGTAGGTGCACAAAAAGTGACAAATATTGTATACATTTGTGAAAAATGTACAATATTTATCACTTTATCGTGTTTGTTTTTTATCGTCACTGAGTTTGAAAGCTTGAACCTCTACCATTAATTGGCTTCGATTTTTAAATTTTGATATGGGTTTTTAATCTTATTATGAGGCAAAATTTTAAGATGCCACATTAAAATTTAGTGAAAATTTCTAAATTAATATGTCATTAAATTAGATAAATCAAGTGTTGACATGTGTCATTAAAGATGATAATTATCTTAATTAAATAGAAATAAATATCTTGATGATAATTATTCTAATTAAATAGAGATTAATATCTGAATTAAATCAGAATGATAATAGTTAATCATTATCTCTATTAAAATAAATAAAAAATAGAGATAATTATCTACAAGGAGCTCAATCCTAAGTGGGACTTATCATTTGAAATCACTATAAAAAGAGGGCATACCTCTTCTCATTCTACACAATTTTTCTAAGACCTCAAAGCTCTAGACCTCAAGAACACATGAAGAAAATATTCAAAGAAGTTCATTGAAGTTCTTCTTTGAAGTTCTATTGGAATTAAGGTGAAAAGCCTCCATAAATTTCAACAAACCTTAAGAACTTCAACCTAAAAGTCTTCACATTTGAAGACTTGAAGAATAATGAATCTCTAATAAGCCTTCGTTTGGATAGCGTTTGTGTTTTCCCACAACTAGCATTTGGCCTTTTTTGTGTGGGTCCCGTGCACTGTTCACTGGACCCGCAAATACGGATTTAAACAAACTTTTCTTTAAAATTGGATCCCACGGCACTATTCAGATATTTAAAAATTATTTTACTACAATATTTTCAGTTTTCAATAATAAGCGGTATCCAAACAGACCCTATGTTCAAAGTTAGAGATTTGTTTTGAAGACTGTTCAATCCATTTTCCAACCAAAGTCAAGAAGATTTCTTATTCGAGTCAAGTTCAAAAGAAGATAGAATCAAAGGGTATTCTTTTGTAAAAGAATTGAAATAGAGATTGTACTCATTATTCATCAATACAAATATATATTTGCAAAGCATATTTTTTTCAATTGTTTGATTTTCCGCAATTGAGAAATTTTGTGTTTACACTGGGTCTTAATCAATTTGTGGGTTTGGGTGCTGCAATTGCTTGCTAAAGCTCTGTTTGCCTCTATGGGGAAATACCCAGAAAAGTTTTCAATGAAAAACATGGTTTAATCAAGCTGTTTAAGGAAGAATATAGTAATTGATGACATAGAGAAGCATTGGATACTGCAGTCATGATTCATATAAACTCTAGGGGTCTTTGTGAAGTTTTTAGCACATAGTGATAGCTAGTACTTCTTCAAATCCCTGGTCTTCGTACATGATAAAATTTGTGATTTGAAACATGTTTCTTATTGAGTAAACATATTCCTGTAAATCATGGCAGGTTGATTTATAGAAAAGGGTGACATGACTTATATTTCTTGTTTGACGAGGGTCTTCAATTAGCTATGGTATTATAATTTAGTTCTCATCTATTTTTCAAATCCTCATAGATTGATAAAGGAAAAATTTTGGTTCCTATGAAGTGCTCCCATTCTTTGGGTCAAAAAAACAACAGGAGGAGGTGCTCTTATTTCTTCCATCTATCTTGGTTTTTCTTCCAAAAAGTATTTTTTGTCTCTCTTGTTGAAATTGATGATGGATCAAAAAAACAACCGGAGGAGGTGCTCTTATTTCTTCCAACTATCTTGGCTGTTCTTCCAAAAGGTATTTTTTGTCTCTCTTGTTGAAATTGATGATGAGATGATGATATGTTGTTGACATGACAGTTACCATTTTGCATTTCTGGGATTTTATTTTTAGGTTGGGATTTGGGGGTTTCCCTGCTTTCAGTCTAAGATTTGTAAAGTTGTTTATTATAGGTTAATATCATCTCAATCAATTGGTCTTTTTTTTCACTTTTTGCATGCTTAGTAAATAAGTCTCAAGAGTCTTTTTTTTTTTTTTTTTTTAAATAGTTTATTTATTAAAAAAAATGTATCATGGATTTTATTTTTATTTGGATAGAAGATAGCATTTTATGATAAATGAAGAAGAAACCTAGCTGTGATTGATCAAGTTTCTTAAATTTTGATTGGTAAGTCACATGCTATACTAATGGTTTTTGAACCACCCTTCAACCGTTCTTATGGGAGAAGTAATATTTGAGCTAAAGCTCTTTAGCTTGATTAGGTTTATTCTTAAGTGATTCCTTTAGCCACTGGCAATGCCAAGTGTTAATCAGGGTGGTCATAGGACCACACTGATTTTTTTTTTTTTTTTTTTAATATAACTTAAAAATTTTTGAGTTTTAAATTAATATGGGTCTTTTGATCCCTTAAAAAAAAAAAAAAAAAAAAAAAAAAAAAAAAAAAAAAAAAAACTTGACCACCCTAAAAAAAATACATGAACACCCTAAATAACAATTGAGCCCATTAAAAATAAAATTCAACCTCTCCAAAAAAATTTTCTATTGAATGTTGAAAATAAAAATTGCAAGAAATGTTACGTTCACAATAGTTTTGCAATATTTTCGTAACAAATCCTAAATAACAAGTTGTTACTGATTAATAGAAAATAATTTCAGTGGTAAATTCAAATTAGAACTAATAAAAACTTACAACCTAGGTTTTGTTGTGAAAGTGTTGCAAAAATTCTGTGAACATAACACTTCTCCAAAATTGTTTAAACAAACATATTAGCCTAAAATCTCAAATAAAACGTTTAATTGTGATTTTTTAAATTGTGTTTCAACTGGCATATTTTAAAACTGCTATTTTTTATATAAAAAAATGTACACTTTTCAAATAGCTAGTCTGTTAGTATTTGTTGGATTTATGTGATGTATTTTTTCAAAAGGATAATGTATTTTGTTTATATTAGTACTTATTTAGGCAATATGTTAGTAATTGAATAGGAGATCAGTAGCTTAATAATTGCTTGGTTATGTATATTGAAAAAGATGTAGTTGATAATATTAATAGTGAAACTGTCATATCATACAACAATTTTAAAATATGAAAACTTGTGAAAGAAAATTTTAAAACTTTATGTCTTTGAATATGTTTTTATTTTGTGATGTTAATATATTGAAATTTTATTATTAATAATTTTTTTCAAATTAAGTGTTTTTAATGACCACTCTGAAAAAACTTTCTGGAGCCGCCACTGCCTTCAGCTAGATAAAGAAAGGAAAGTGGTGAGTGGTGACCATATGCCTTTCGTATTATGTTGCATCTGTAGATCATTGATTTCTTCTTTCATCATTCATCCTTTTCTTGTTGGATCTTAATGGTTTTCTATCTAGTAAACTACAGATGGAGGTTATAGGGAAACTATTGAGAAATGAACAATTTATCGAGATGCTGTCTTTTTACATAAAGTTGAACATCAAATTTTATACTCAATTTTAATCTTTCTCATGCTTTTCTTTCTTTGTTACCTTGAGTTTATTTATTTCAGTTATTGATACTTATTTGAGTCATTTACACCCTGGGTAAGAGAAGCTTGCAGAGACTGATGCAGATTTTATGGCAGCTGCCCTGTAAAAGATTTTGGCGTGAAATGTTTCTGCTTTTCCTTAAGTATACTCTCAAATGTCAATATTTTTTTTTTCTTGTAATTTATCTCTTTTATGGTAACTAGTTGCAATCCTGCATGTTATGCGTGATAATTTTTTTTTTTTTTTTGATAATCTCATTTTATATAAATATATATCTATATATTTTTTTATATATATTTTAAAACCTTACATATAACTTTTTCTTTTTAAACCTTTACACACACATAATGTGAATCTTTGCATATACCTTTAAGAAAACTATATATATTCCACTTCATTAGATGCGTAAAACCACATACTACTACTTCATAATGATAGTTTCTAATTAATTTTTTTTTTAATGATCTCATTTATAACGCTTGAAATGTCGAAAAAAAGATTTTAAATTTTCTAACATTATTTCTTATGCAATTTCTATTATTATTAGAGAACATCACTTTGGGTTTTACTAACGTACGCCCTTGGGGCATAAGTTAGTAAGCCATTTCATGAAAAATTTTACCAGGAATTGAAAAAGCTGTCAATTGAAAAAGTTGTCAGAAAAATTTGACAGTTTTTTCAATTCTTGATAAAAATTTTCTTAAAATGGATTGTTATTGTATGCCCTAAAGGCATACATTAACCAGACTCTTTTAGTTATGATTGGAAATATGGTTTCATGATTAATGTTTGGTTAGTTTTAATTTTAAATTTAGTACTATGATTGTATTTAAGTGTTGATTATTAATTTAATTTTTTAAGTGAATGTAATGGTTTATTTCACCACATTATAAAGTTTTTAATATTCTCCATATGGACATCTCAATTTTATTTTTTACTTCTCCTTATAACCTCTTTATTTTCCAGTTAACGTCTACTAATGATGTTTGATTTTCTTTTTCTTTTTCTACTCTTGATTACTTTGTATTGTTTTTTTCTTTACCCTCTCTCTCTCTCTCTCTCTCTCTCTCTCTCTCTCTCTCTCTCTCTCTCTCCATTGGCAACCTTTCGTTTTCCAAAATTTGATGATGATTCCATGGCATTAAATCTGCTTTATTAGTTTCATTATGTTATATTTGGTTTAATATTCTCATTATTTTTTTTATATAATTAAGTGTTTCTAAATTGACATTTTTTTTGTATTCCATTTTTCCTTTAATGTATTGGGTGTGAGAATGAGTGTTTCTCTAGCATTACTCCACTTTATGAGGACAATTTTATTTATTGAATTTAAGTAAAATATTATATGTTTAATTTTTTAATATAAAAAATGAGAGAAAATATAAATAACTTATGATATGGAGGATGTAGCTAAATTTAAATGTTGAATAAAATAATATGAGAAGAAAAAAAAAAAAATATATATATATATATATATATAACAATAAACACCAAATTATCAAAAGCATGCTATGTAATATAATAATAATTTTTTATATGCTATCTTTAATTCTTTATATATAATGCAATATGATAACATTCAACAATTAAAGTGAACAAAAAAAAAACACACACACAAAAATAAATCGCAACAACATAAAGAACAAAAAAATTTGTCAACCTAAAACAGATATGTAAGAAAAATAAAAAAATCCACCAAAAAATTGAGAAAGAAATAATATTTTTTTTGTAAGGGAAAATTGTGCATAGAATGGAAGAGTAAATAACAAATTTATGCTAAGAGGATGATAATAAGAGGAAACAAAATAAAAGAAGATAAAGGGAAAGAGGAAGAGTGATATTAAGGTAGAGGGTTTGGAGAGATGAAAAGGTAAAGGGAATGAGAAAGGTTGGAGAAAGTGTAAAATATTGAAATTTTAATTTTTTTTAAATAATAAAGATGAGAAAATATAAATAATTTAATGATATGGAAGATCTCATCTTATTTCAATGTTGAATAAAATAAGATGAGAAGAAAAAAAAAACAAAAATAAAAGATATAACAATAAACACTAAATTATCCAAATCATGCTATGTAATAGAATAATATTATTTTTTTATATATTATCTGTAATTCTTTATAATGTAAAAATAGGATAATATTCAACAATCAAAAAAAAAAAAAAAAAAAAAAAAAAAAAAAAAACTTAAAATACAAAAATAAATCCCATCAACCCAAATTAGAGTTATAAAAAACACAAAAATTTATCGACCTAAAGCAGAGATGCAAGAAAAAAAAAATCCTCCAAAAAATTGTAAGAGAGAGAGAAATAACCCTTGTGTGAGGAAAAACTATACAAAGAATGGAAGAGAGAGTGACAAATTTATAGTAAGAGGGTATGAATAAAAAGAGACAAAATAAAGAAAGATGAAGGTAAAGATGAATAGTGATATTAAGATAGAGGGTAGTGTAGAGATGAAAAAGTAAGGGAGAGAGAAAGGTTAGAGAAAATGTAAATATTTATAATAATAAAAAAGTGAATGTTAAAAAAAATTATAGGAAAATTGAAAAGAAAAAATGATAATGATGTGGACGCTAACGTGGCTTAACTGAAATATAGTAATAATAAATGTTACGCTTCAACTTTTAGATATATATAGATACTATTATGGAGCGACTCCTAAAAAGCTACAATTTCCATTCTTTTTGTTTTTGTTATTACTATTATAATAATCATGCAATTTGACTACGGGTTATAAGTTTATTATATGAGCATGTTGTTATATTTCCTGGCTTTGAATAATTAGTAAAGCTCATGTTACATAAGAGTCGCAATATTCAATGAATTCTTTTATTACCATGTTAGTGCTAGGGGGTTCTCTGCAATATATATTACATACCAATATATCTAGATATGTATATATACATGCACAGAAGCATACACAGTGAATTTTCTGATGAATTATACATTTTTTCCATTTAAATCTTCTTTGTTCTTGTAGGTTGAAAACATGGGTCGCACAAATTATGGGCCATACATGTTTGACAGTAAGGTAAAGTATCTTGTAAAATAGAGAATTGTATTTTTCTTTTCTTAATTATGATTTCTGAGTCACGAAGATATGGGTGCCTTTTACTTTATTTATCCAAAAGAGTGCATTCTTGAGAATTTCATTACTGAGTTCTAATCCTTTGTACTCGAAACATATTACTAAAAGTTATAAGAAGAAGCTTTGATTGTTAAAGTCCTCTATGTTAAAAAAACACTTAATTGAGTTCATGTGTTGTGGTACAGAAGTTGAATCCTTCAGAATCTTAGTTGCAACTGTGCAGCGTGGTTATCTATACATTCATAGTTTTCTGTAAAGTTGACACTAACAATAAAAGAAAGCAGCCATCTATTTAATCTGTAATGTTAAAACTTTATGTTGTGAAAAAATTGGCAGAAATGCACAACAAAGAACATTAAAGATTCATACAAATAAAAATGCCAAACGTCAAAATATGGATTCTGTTTTTTCGCCTATAGTTTATCGTTTTAGCAATTGCTAGAACTGACATTGATTCTGTAAATCAAATAGTGGAATGAATAACAAATCATTATCCAAATTGTAAGTTGTATGATTTTTGTTATCATCATCTTTATTATTATTTATGGGCATTTGGTTACAATTATTAAACAAAGGAATTTTTTCGTCTAGTAAATATGGCATACAATTAAAAAGAATCCAGTGATGCAAGGTGTATGTTAGGTTTTAGATTGGCAATACCCATTGACAATGTAATATGAAAAAGGTTTGTAGTGTGTTGATACACTATTGAAGATTAAGTAATGGTTAAAGCTGCTCACAGAAGTGAAAACTTGGACATTTCACTCAAGGCTCGCTTAGCAGATGTTCTTGGTGCTTGAGCGAGTCATTAATCCACCTGTAAGCTCACCTGACCATCGCTCAAGCGAGATTCACAAATTCTGTTTTCCCGAGTCTGTTTTGAAACTGTTTGCACAGCCTTTTGTTAACCCTACCTATATATATATATATATATATATATATACTTAATGCTACGAGTTTTTAGAGCAGAGAGACAGCCGTATCACAGAAAAACTAGAGAGCCTATTGGCACTGAATATATAGGCTTATGAAATTGGGACTGTTTGATTTGCTAAGTTGTCACTATCAATAGTTTTATCTCAATTTTTAATCAGAGGAGATTTGATTACAGCATGAGTATAAATTTTGACTTGATTTTAATAGTACCATTACTTGGTGAAAGATGAGATTATTTATTTGTGTGTAGCGTGCAATGAATTTATGTTTTTGAATGATATTATATGAATGGAAGTAAGGGGAAGTGCTTGCTTCTTTATATATCTGATGAATTTATATAGGTTAGGGGAAGTGCTTAATTCTTTATAGTGGCAGTGCTATTATTGTTTTTTATTACTAATTCTGATAAGATTTGTGGGTCTCTCTCTGCTAGAAATTTATTGATTTCATTATAAAAAGACAAATTTTAGCATCCTAAACGATGGAGTGGATGAAACAAACGTAAATAGGATTTCACAAATAAATCATTCACAAGAATCAAGATCTTATTTAGGCTCGACTTGAAAGATACAGCTCATACCCGTAAGTTGTCCAAGGAATGGCAACGTACATTGTCCACATTCCCAATCTTGAATTTTCATACAATGGACTTTGATGCACACTGCTGAGAAAGATATTACCATAAGCTAGGATGAAGAGGAACAAGTTAATGGAATCTATAGACAAATCTTTGGAGTGTGTGCTTGAGAAAAACACGAGGCCATGAGGGTACAGCAATTCAACGTGGTCATTGAATTTTGTGATTACAATTATGAATCAATTTTACCTTTGGACCAATGGCTTTGCATGGCAGCAAAGGGTGATGTGTGTGTGAGAGAGAGAAAGAGAGAGAGAGAGATCTTATGATGGATATCCATTCATTGTGGTCTGACCATTCTCAATTTATACCTAATAGCTTACCTTGGAATTTCCTGGATACCAGGAATCTGACAGTGTTGTGTTTATTAGGTTTTACTTTTGTAAAGAAAGGAACTTTCTAGAAGAATCTAAGAAGAAGAGCTCTAGTTACGCGACAACGTTTCTTATTTAACTACACGACATCGCTTTCTGTTTCTTATAATCTTTTGCTGCAAATGCAATACGCTGCTATTTTCTTCAACTGCTTTCTTTGATTTCTTGCTTCAGCTTTAACAACTTTCGAGCTCAAGAGTGGTATTATGTCTACTTTTGACTGTATTTCAGAATCTAGTTTTTTGTTCCAAATCTGATGGTTGTGCATATTGATGCTCCAAATCTACTCTCAATTGAGCTATTGAACAATAAAATGCCGTTGTATTCTATAAATACCTCATATCTACTTGAAGTGAAGTTTGAGTTTTAACCTGGGAATCCTAACATTAGCATGGATGATATGAAGCAATTTCTTGTAAAGCTTGACGAGTCTTAAAGTTTTGGAATGGGCTATCAACTGCATTAAGGTATCTTTAGTTTCTTTTTTCCTGTTTGCCTTTTGGTGTTTTTATCATACATAATTTCACTAAAATTTCTTGAGGGAAGTGCTGTTTGTACCTTTTATTATCATCTTACATTGAGTAGATTGGAAATTGGAATATAAATAGTGCAAAGGGAAGCACTAGCATCAAATTTGGAGTAGCATATATATCTTTTGTTAATCACCATGTGGTTATAATGTTGTGTGTGTGTGTGTGTTCAGAGTGAAGGCGTGATCATTTTTGAAGAAATGAGTGAAATCTTCCTCTCACTATCCTGTGATCACCAAGATTTGTTTCTGAGTTTAATCATTTCATCAATGAGTTATACCAGTCTTCTAGATGAGTTGTTTCAAAGGTGGATGAACATTCTATCTGTTGTATCTTGTTACAACAGCGAATTCACACAGGTGTGTTCTTTTATTTTTTATAATCCTATATATTTCCAACAAAAAGAAACCTGTTTCCTTACATATTTCAAGTGGTTAATACATAGTATGTTCATTGTTGTTTTACCTAAACTTCAGGTCCTATATGACGAGATCATGGAAAAGTATCCAAATCCAAATTGCTGCAGAGGGTTTTCCGTCCAAATGTTTCCTACATAGAATAGATATGGAGGCTGCAAACATATAAGAGGTCAAAGATATGTAAACTTTTGACTTGCAGGCATTGAAAAAGTCATACCCATCTAATTCATAAAATATTTCTAGCTCTAGGTTTATATAGAATCGTTAAATCTATTTTTGGATTATTGAGATAGAAAGCTTAGACTATCCATATCCCTTTTTTATCCAACTACGGGGTAGACTTATGGAGTTGTGCAGTAAGCACAAAGTGAATATGGGGTAGACTTTGAATTGCCAATATAGAGGGAGAAACATGCATGGAAAAATGCTAAATCCATAAACAAAATTATTGAGGAAACATAGCATTATCTGAGGTAAATGAAAGCAGAGGTCGAAGTTATCATCATTATTATTATTATAATTATTATTATTATAGGTAATAAGAATAGTTATATTGATAAAAATAATAAAAAACATTGAGTTCACAGTGATGAACACAAAATAACAAGTTATTTTGAAGCTACCACTTTGCATTTTCTACTTTTGGATATTTTCATCTTTCATGGTGTTTGTTTGTTTATACTCCTTAAAATAAATTGTTTAATCTAATATAATAGCCAAGTAGTTATTCAGGTTAATTATTCAGATCTAGGTTAAACAAAAATAAATCATATCATGCAAACAGCAGAAAATAAAGAACACCAAGATATGATAAACTATGAAAACCAATGAAACCAATAGTTTTAAGCAGTAGCGGCTCCAAGAATTTTTATCAGGATGTTCTTTAAGAAACATAAATTACACAATCTAATAAAAAGAAAAATTCATATATTGACAATAACAACAATTAAAAAACATACAAATACATAAAGTTTACAATTTTCTTTTATGAGTTTTCATATTTTGAAATTGTTGCATGATAGTCTCATTATTAATGCTACAAACTACATCTCTTTCAATGTACACAACCAAGTAATATTATAATTTTTTGGGCTTGCTATGTTATAATATTTTTTTTCGATTTTAGTTCAAATTTTTTTTTGAGCTTTTTCTTTTTGCTTGAAAGCTCCAATATATTATTAAGCAGAACAAATTATAGAGCAAAGTTTATGTAAGGTTGAATTTAATCAACCATCTTGTTGGCTTTATTCCGGGCCAAATTTGCTTGTATTTCAGAATTTAGTAATCCTGTATTTAGGTGGGATTGTTGTAAGGGTAGTGAGTGAGATAGAGTGTTGAAATGCTCAAGAGTGTGCAAGAAAACAGAGAGTCGTGACTTGATCTCGCGGGTGACTAGCGGCTTCAAGCTGTCAGATGCAGCACACGTGCCAAGCATGCCAAAAGTTGAAACGTCATGCTAGCTGGAGCACCACAGGACAAAAAAGAACAACTGGCCGTTCTGTTATCTTGTGGCTGGATCTCGCAACTCAGTCAAGCCGCGAGGCCAAGTCGTGAGTCACCCCTGTTTTGTAAAACCTGACTCTTCACATTCCATTCTCACCCTAGTATAAATACCCCTTATACCCACAAAAGAAAGAGAGCTTCCAGAAAGAATTTTGAGAGAGAAACCCTAGAGTAAAATAAGATTGATTCATTTACAATCTTTACATAAGAGTCTCTTCAAATTCCTCAATTCTCTTCCTCTTCATTGTTAAACCCTTGAGAGGCATTTTACCAAAACCTTTTATCACCATATCCATTACTGTGAGAGGGTTGTTTGGTGTTCTGAGAAGCAGTTAGGAAGGAACCAATCTACATTGGTTGATGCTATGGTCAAGTAGCGAAATCCGGGAAGTTAGAAAAGAAATAAGTTCAGCGTAACCTCGTTGGAGTAAGAAGCTTGGAGGGCTTAGGTGCACTGGGTAGATTAGGCTTGGAGGGTCTATTACTGTCCATGTATCCCAACTACATTTTTTAGTGGATTACTTATTGCTCGGAGGACGACGGAGAGGTTTTACGCCGAGAGTTTCGGTTTCTTCTTCGATAACACATAGTGTGTTGTCCTTGTGTTTGCATCTTCCTTTCCTTTTATCTTTGTCTTTTATTATCTGCTGTGGGTTGTGATTTTAATTGGCTTAGATTGTTTACCAATTCTGTTTTATAGTTTTTGTTTATTTTCTGCACACTAGTTGTTTGGCATAAAGCTTGAATTGGTTATTTTGTAATTGGGGGTCTAAACGTTCAAGGGTGTTTTACACACTATTTGAACTTTCAGTTTAATTTTATTGGCATAAAAAAAAAAATGAGGGTGTTCCCAATTTTTTTTTTAAAGGATAGACAAATATAAAATTTTAATTATTATATATAAATTTTTTTTTTTTCAGGTCAGGGTGGTCCTGTGACCACCTTGGCCTTCAAGTGCTGCTGCCCCTGGTTTTAGGGTAAAAATTTAGGGAGGATCTGATCTAACTATCCTCAAGATAAAACAAATCCATTATGGAGAATCAAAGTTTTTACAATCTTAATTCTAAATCTATTGCTACCTCTAGTAGTAACTTACTGATACGATCACATGTAAACTCCAAATCCATGAACTTCTTCTCTCTTGAATTTATAGCACACAAGTACCTGCACTTGTGATTTTGAGATCTCACTCAAAGATTTTAGATCATGGCTTATTGATCTATGTAGCAACTAGATTCCATCAGCACTTTATTGTAGATCTTATTCTAGTTAATGCTTGTAGAATTAGAAGGTACAAAACCTCTTAGATCTCATAAGAGTAACTCACAAGTCTTCCAAGAGTCTTCAAAACGTGACTAGGGTTTTCTTTTTATACGTAGGAGAGTTAGACTGAAACCCTAAACATTTTCGTGAGCTTCGGCCTATTTAAACTTCTGCAGAAATTCTTTTTTTGCAATTTTCGATCAATTGAGCTTCACAATTCGATTAGTCAAGTTTTAGAGAAAAATAATTCTTTTTGTTGCAGTTTGTACATTCTTGAGTTTTGACCTGTACAACTTTGAGCAATGTCTAGACATGTTTTTGGTTCTTGGTTTGCCAACACATACAAGATGAATTTCTGAACATTTAATCCTAATTCTTTAGAACCTAACGCATGGGAATATCCAAGTGCAGTTGAAGACTATTTTTCACATCAATGTTGGCATCTGAAGGTTCTGGGACTTTGGGTGGAGACAGTCTTTTACAAAGGATATTATCTTTGAAGAACACACAATCTTCTATATTTCAAGGATTTATTAAGTTTGAAGCTTATTACCAATTCCTTCAAGGGCATAAGATCACAAGTTTCAAAAACCTATATAGAACTCCATAAAACACAAGCATGACTAAATTATGATTTTCTGTAAGCGCTACATGATAGAAATTAAATTCACAAAAGTCTATTGCTGAAAATGTTACCATCAAAGATTTTCAAACATAATAAATGATTCAATGTAGTGATGAGTAATGAGTTTAAGCCTAATTTCCAGTGTTAACAATCTAAGCAGGTAAATCTCTATCTCCTTCGTGCTCCTACTCTTGGCATAATAAGCAATTAATTTACCAAGCATCGAGAGTACGACTATCCTAGGTTCCTCTTTTCCTCCTTGAACAACAATTAGAACATCACTCACTTTAATTTATCCAAACTCAATAATATACAATATTAGTGAAAAAGATGACGTACTTTTGCATATATCCCTTCCAGGTAATTTCTTGAGTCTCTTCATCTCATATATATGTACTGGTATGAAGGTAAGGTGCCGCTTGAAATTTCTTGGCAGTAACATTGCTAACAAACAATTTGGTTGATGAAAGGATCTAGTGGACTACACTAATACTCTTGGTTTCAAGAATGGTTACCCTCAAACCCCATATTGAATATGAGCACTTTCATTTTGAACTCCATATACATGTTTGAAGCTTTAAGTCATAGTTGAAGGCATACCTCTATGATAAAATAAATTTTCATGCGATAATTGATTGAAGTGCTCTATGACCCTTTGAGTTTAAAGGTTTATGTCGAAAATGTTAATGACAATGATTGCTTGGTCTTTGTTTAAAATATCTCTTTACGAGTATAATTTTGGGGATGAAATCCTTTTAAGGGGGAGGAATGTAACACTCCAAAAAAAAGGGGAAAAAAAAAGGTTTGGCAATATATTTTAAGAGAAGATATGTTTGCAAAATTTTCCCCTTAAGATATTTTAAGTGGACAAGTGGTCCAAATTCCCCCCCCCCCCCCCCCCCTCCCTCTATTATATTATCACCATACGGTAGACCCCCCACCTCTCTCATTTTATTCTTCTTTCTCCATCTCTTAAGAGCACTCACATTAAAGCTCTCAAAAGTTAAAAATGCTATCTTTTAGCATTTCATTCCAAAAAAACACACTACAACAAAGGTGTTATTGTTAAAAAATTTAGCAGTTGAGTTACAGTGAACTGTTATCTATGATAGTCCACTGTAAATCAAATCTTATAAAAATAATAATTTTTTAATACATTTTCAATTAAAATATCTTTTCTCTCTGTCTCTCGCTCTCACTATTCTCTCTTTTTCTTCTTTCTCCAAACTCTCTTTTCTCTGTCTGCTTTCTCATTTTCTTCTCTCTCTCACCAGTTTCTCTCTTCTCTAACTTTTTTCTTTCTTTCTCATTGGTGCTCTCTATTTCTTCCTCTCTCCAGCCCTCTCTTGGTCGTCCCTCTCTTTCTCACCAGTTTATAGTGGGTGCGAGTCACAATGCTTCGGCGGTCACTGTGGGTCACCTGGTCATTGTGGGTCTGGGTCGTGGGTCACAGTTTAGTGGTAGATCAGATTTGGTGGTAGGTGAAATTTTGTGATGGCTAGGTTTTGTGTTTGTGATAGTGGTTGTTTTGTGATTTGTGATTTGGTGGCTGGGTTTTTGTTTTGTGATTGGCGATTTGGTGATTTTGTGATGGATGGGTTTTGATGGTTGTTTTGTAATTGGTGATTTGTGATGGCTGGGTTTTGGTGGTTGTTTTGTGATTGGTTGTTTGATGGCTGGGTTTTGTGATTTGGTGGTTGTTTTGTAGTGGTGGTGGCTAGTGGTGGGTTGATTTTTGGGTTGGAGTTTATGGTGGTGGCAGGTGGGTGGGTGATGGTGGCTGGTGATGATTGTGGGTTTGTTGGGTTTACGGTGGTTTGTTTTTGTTTTTAATTTTGGTGATTGGGGGTTAGGTAGTGGTGGCTGTGACTATGGTTGTGGCTAGTGGTAGTGGGTTTTTGGGTAGTAGAATAGATGAGATTGAGAATAAAAAATAACAAAAATAATAATATTTTAATGAAGTAGTAAAAAATATAAGACCTTTGATGTTGGGTAAATTGTAAAGTGAATTGTTAAAATAGATAAAGTAGGTTTTTAAGATGTTAAATGCTAAATTTTTTGAGATCTTTGATGAGAATGCTCTAATTCACTCTCTCTTCCTCCTTTACTAGCCTACACACTCCATAGATATCTCCACCTTTCTCTCTTAGTGGTTTCTTCTTTGCAATCTCATATGAAGGCTCTAATTTTCCCTTGTATACTTGGCCATCATAAAAACAAAGGTAATTTTCATGTTCTTTTGATAATTTAGTTTAAATATACACGTTTGTTATTAATGGTGGATCCAAGTGATTTTTAGTTAATAGTACTACTTAGAGTTTTGTTCAATTTAACATGGAAGGTGGTCTTGGATGGATGGCCAAAAATCTCAAGTTATAGATTGTGAGTTTTAATTCATGCCATCTATGGGTTTGGGTTTTGTGTGATATTTTCGTAAAATTAGTTTGATGCCTAGCCATTTATTTTGATGAATGGTAAGGAGGTTTTGAAAACTAAATTTGAGGGTTGGGTTTTCTCAAACGATCATATGGTTTTTCTTGTTCTTGCGATTGGGAATTTTTAAATTAAAAAATTCAGTTAATTTTAAAAATGGGTTTCTTTGCATCGTTGAGTGGTTTTGTGACATACAAAAATGAGTGTAGCTATGTGGATAGTATATGAAAATATAACTATAGAATTGTTTAAATGATGTAGGCATGTCAAGTGGTTGACGGATGACCTCAATGAGTTATGAGGTTGCATTTACTTGACTTATGGCTGTGGTAGGAAAATAAAATGTTTTATTATAAACCCTATGATTTTCATGTATGCTTGTTTGGCTCCCGTTTGGGTAGGGGCACTTGTCTTAGGATGGTCAAGTTAGGGTTTAGGGCCTTAGGTTTTATTTTTGAGGGCATCCTTTCCTATTTATGGAGACAAATATGGTAGTGTAATTTGCAATAGACCTTGTTATTAATAGGCTTGATACTTGTGTTTCTAGGTTCCAAAGTACTTAGCAATGGACCTAGTAACTTGACTGGTTGAATGCAGTGCCCAGTTGAGGTAAACTTGGATTGAACTGCTGAGGTAAGTAGCTTTTTAACGGGATTTTTGGAAAATAATCATGTTGCATAAATATTGTTTTTGAGTTAAACACATTTTGAAAAATTATTTGTAAAACTATGTTTTCTTAAAAAGTATTGTGTTGTGACCCTATTATATATGACTATTTATGAAAAGTGCATCATATTTGGTATTGCATATGGGGAAATGTATGAATATTTGGCATGGAAAAGACAAGCATCTTTGAATTCCTTTGATAATGGATTTCATAGATTTATGGTATTATTTGAAATACTAAAGACGCTTTTTCTAAACTTGTATTATTTGGAAAACTGATGCAAAACATTTTTGACAAGAAATGGTTTTGAGGACTTTGAGAATATTGTGAATATTTGGTTATTGAAATATTTTATGAAACTACTTGAAAGTAAACTATGCATATTGAATACATTTAACTTGTGAGCTTTTGATGTGGATTTGCCTTTGTACTATGATATTGGTGATTTCCTCGTCTTTGTGACATGTGATTACTCTGTCTTTGTGACATGTGATTACCCCATCTTTGTGACGACAAGCCAATTCGGAGGCTCCCATTTTGCATGTCACGAGTAAATCCTTGAGTGTGTGGGTAAGGTTATTGCCCACAGAGCCAAATGACCAAATGCAAAAGGGGTACTGTGTGATGTGTCATTCCTTGCTACCCATGGGGAGAAGAGGTAAATCCTTGAGTGTGTGGGTGAGGTTAGGCAGGGCCAAGAGACCACATGCAAAAGAGGTATTACATAGCATGTTATCCCCTGCTGCCCATGGAGGGATAGGTAAATCCTTGAGAGTGTGAGTGGGGCTAGGTAGGGTAGATAGACCATATGCCAAAAGTGGTACATATCATGGTAGTGTGTTTAGGTTATGACTTGTCTGTGATGGTATGATGTCTTGGTGACATTTCTGTCTTTATGGCACCTTGGGTGAGATTTTTGGTTTTGAAATAGTATTAGATGTTTTTATGGCTCACAGTGAATAAAATATAGTTTCATAGTTATTTTGGGAAGCTTGGTGCTATATTATTTCTATTGTTGTTGTCATGTTGTTAATGAAATTGATTTTGCATAAATTAATTGGAAATTTCCAAATTATAGCATGTTTTGTAAAATGCTCGTTATCATGAAACTTAGATTTCCCCCATCCCCATTAATTATGTTACTCACTGGACTTTAATTCATCCCAGTCTCCAACAGTTTTACAGATAAATTAACTATACATTGAGCATGGAGCTTAGTTTATTGGAAGTGATTGGAAAACTATGCTAAGTGGGAGATTTGTGCTATAAATTGTTGGTGACTCAACTTACTAAATTCATCGAGGCCATTGCTAATTCTACTAGAGGTTGGGCACTTGAGCTTTGTTAGCCTTAGGTGTGGTAGGCCTAGATTCAATGTTGAGGTTGTGTATTCTAGAATGGATTTTATGTTATCCATTTGGAGCTCTAAAATATATTCATGTAGTATTTGGAGGCACATGATTTTAGTTATTGTTAGTAAATGTGTTATAAAGCTCTATCTTGTAATGTGAAAATTTTAGTATGGTTATTTATTATTATCCTGTGGAAAGGAAAGGGAAAAAAAATCTCCTACATTCTCGCTCTTAATGATTCTCCTCTCACACTTTGGACCCTTTTGTGTTTGGGGCATGACAACTAACTTCATTCTTCAGGTGGCTCCTCACTTGCATGCATAGTAATCTTTTTGGCAACCAAGGTGAACACAACTAATTCTTGAACTGCTACCCTTTCAAACACCTTTGGGCTTATGATATTCAAACCTTTCACTTTTGTCACATCTTTCTTCTTGCTCATGTCAATTGGCTTGGGTTTCAATGGTGTGAGCATAATTTTCTTACTTTTAAACACAAATGAACAAGAATTTGTTCATCCATAAAGGTTGACATCTAAATTATAAAGCCAAGGCCTACCTAAAATAATATGCCCTACATCCTTAGGGGTGCATCACACCATATTTCAGCCTTAAGTAAGGAATTAAGGTGGGAGTACACTTCTCTCTTTTAGGTCTATCCAACCAAACCACAGACCAAACCTACCTAGCCAAATCAACTGAACCTGAATCGTCTATCACCTGATTTGATTGCCTGGTGGTTGAATAATGGTCCCTTCCTCCCCAAATTGATGCTAGTAGGTCAAGTGGCAGGTCTTCCCTTTGAAAACCTAATACATTTGACCTAATAGTGATATATAACCCTCAGTTAGTCAGTTTAGAGTCTCTTCAATTCAAACTCTTCTCTCTCTCTCTCTCTCTCTCAATGGCCAACACATCTAATTCAAATCTTCGATTCGCCCCCATCGCTAACTCACCAATTTGTCTCCCTTTTTGCAATTCTCTATCTCAAGTGTGATTTTCAGTCATGTTCTCTTTCTATTTCTTCATTTCATTCTCTTGCAAGTTTAGATTTGCTATCATCTCTCTCTATTTTTGTTTGTGTTCTTTGGATTTTTGGTCTACTAGTGTTTGGGTTTGTAGGTTTGTTCTTCAGCTTTGTGATTTATTTACCAAGTTTGATCTTTGATCTCTCTCTTTCGATTGAAGTAGAAACCAACTGCCATCCACCTAAGGCCGATCCAACTTGACCCTTGGTTTTTCGTAGCCGGCAATGGGTCTTTTGTCTTGCCACCCCAATGGGATCACATCGATTCCAAATTGAGCCCAAATCCAAACCTAACTGACTCATGGACACCCCTATAGTCTTTTATGGCTATGGAGGAGGTATCTACCCAAGACACTTTATATGAGTTAGGGTATGGAACCAATTTCAAGCCTAGGCAAGAAACAACACTAGTAGACACTACTTTAATACAACTCCCACTATCTATAATAACCTTGCAAGTTTTGACCCCACACTTAGTGTAAATTTGGAAGATGGCACTCCGCCAATCATCCTTGTCCTTTTATTGTGTCAAAGCACACCTTACTACATTCACTTTGAGGACACCAAGGATGACTTTAATGCATGCGAGGTAGCTAGGATCGTCTTCCCATTCTGCCTCAACATCCTAGGATCGTCTCTTCAACATTTGGGTCATACACAAGTTCTTCCGTATCTTCTACCTTCTCTTCCTCTTCTTGAATGACAAGGGTCTTAGAAGGACAGTTATCCGCAATATGACCAACTCCATTACATTTGAAACATCAGAGGCAAGATCCTTATTTTGAAGATTCGCTAGCCACTCTCTTTCCTTTATCCTCTTGGACTAGTAAGGCGCTATTAGGCGAGACCTTTTTTTTTTTTTTGATAAGTAGAGAGACCCTATTTTTTATTGCGTCTAAGCTCATTATTTCCTCCTGTGTGGGACATCTCTCCTTCATAGTTATTGGTCTCAGCTGACTCAAGTCGAGTACCTATTCCATCTACCCTTTCAAGTAAGACTTGGACGGTAGGTCTTTGCTAGGTCCTCTATGGTTCACTCTAAGGAAGACTTGGGCTCAGAATTAGCCTGATGTTCAAGGTTCGACAAGCATATGCACTCACTATTTCTGAATGCAGCTGAAATTCGCAGAAAAATTCGTGCAATTATTTCTCAATATAAAATTAAGGTCAATCAAGAGTGCATGTAGGGACCAAGTCAATGATCCAAAGGAATAAATTGCAATCAGGTAGTGTTAGTGTCCACAATATTGAAAGGAAACCCAATGAAATTCAACTTCCAACAAGCTCAACAAATAATATTTGAGGATCAGGTACCTTAAAGAAATTGGTTCCTTTTTTTTGTTCAATATGCCAACTTGATAATGTATTGTGTGCAGCTACTATGTTCAATATCGTCTTCTTCTTCTGCAGTCATTAAGGTGAATATTTTTTCAAAGTATTGAGAATGCTTTATATATTGTTAGGCCTTATTACATTTTACTTTGAGAACGCTTTATATATTGTTAGGCCTTATTACATTTTACTCTATCCAACTCTGGGGTACGTTTCTATTTGGCCTTTGATGTTCTTATCATAGTGTAATGTTAACTGCTAACTTTGCATATTGTTACAATGTTAATCATCCTTTAATTTGAGTAGACAGAAAATGCACACAAGTCATCATTTGTGCCACTGAAACATAAATGTGAGCCTTACATATTTCCTACCAACCCAACTTGCAATTCCTGTCTACAAACCCAGAGGATCTACCATAGAAGTAAATTCAAATGGATAGATTTAACTATCGGTTGCAATAATTTCATTATAAAAAATAAAAAAAATAAAACACACTATTCGCTAGAGTAATTAGCTAATGGTTTTTCTTTAAATGCTTCTATTTGATTTCAGTTGTAATCCATATTATTTAATTTTCTGAATTTTGATGTCGTGGAAGCCTAAAGAAAACATACACGATACTCTCTTGATGAAACAGAAACTAAATTATTAGCTCCTGGTAGTAAACATCGAATCCACGAATGGTTTCCCTGAATCCACGAAGAGAAAAACTAAAATCCACCAGAAAAAGAATTTGACAAAAGTCTGTATTTATTAATAATAATCTAATTTGCCTTTAACGGCTACAAAACATATAAATAGGGAGAAAAATGTCTAAAAACCCTAATTTGCACTAATTACTTTCTTTTTATTTTATTTTTTATTATTTTAATGATCTTGATTTTCTTCAATTTGAACTTGATTTGTTTATTTGCATTGACATGATTTAAGGAAATCTACATGAATATTATCTGGCATGGTTGAAACGTATATTTGCATTTCTATGGTTGAAAGGAGATCTAAATGAATTTTATTTCGCAGAAGGAAAAAAAAAAATTTCCATTGGCATGACACTCTATGCAGGCAATAGCTTTTGTTTATGGGTTCGATCAAAATTTTGGCATAATGGTTGATGTTATATTAGTTCAAAGTTATTCGGTTTTGTTTTTAGTTTGCTTGCTAAAGAAAATGAGAGAAGAAAAGGAAAGAAAATCTTTTAATTTTTTTTATTTGTTAGTTTATTTGGTTTTTCTTTTTTAATTTTAAGGAGTGGATTATCAATTGAGCTTTGTGTTAGGCTTAGTAGAGTTGTGTTTAAAGAGAATAGGTGGTTTCTAAGGAGGTTTGGTATGCAGAGAACTCATTGTGAGAAGGTATGCATTCAATGGATAATTTTGATTGAGGAGTTAGACAGATTTTTTTACAGGTACAATATTTTGTCTTAATTTACTGTTGGTAAAGGTTTGATATAACTCATAACGTGGTTATTCTAAGCATGTTTGGTGTCCTTAATTGTGTCATAATTCATTGTTGCTGGTGATGCTTACTGCACAGCCAGTACCCTTTTTATTGTTTTTGATTGTTAATAGTGAAAAATATTAGTTTTCATACAATATGGTTTTAGATTTCCTATATATAACCGAAGATGTTGGACTTTTGGTTGATCTTTCCATTTAGTGCCATAATGAATTGCATCTCTATATATTTGAATTCTAATTTAAAGTAAGATATATGGCATGAGTAACTCCTCCTCTTTCTTTGTTAAACATGGTCATGAAATAAGTAATGATTAATTAATGAATGATCATTGTGATTGGCCAAGAATTTAAATATGGACTTAACTGAAATGTTACATGTTTAATAATGCTAGGATTTCTAAGCAAACTACAGATGGAGTAATTGCTAAAAGAAAGTTAGAGGTAATGGATGCCACCAAAGTATCTTGATTTTTCTATCTTCATGTTTAATACATTAGTTTTGTTGGATGAATATTTTGTGCTAGAGAATTTTATCTTTGTATCACTCTATTTGCTTCTTTTTTTTTTTCTTTTTTTCTTGGGGTTCTAAAAGCTTCAGTGGAACTTAGAATTTTTTCTTTTGTCATTGTGTTGTTATATTTTACTATTCCATGTTTAATAAAAGTTTGCTTGGCTACCAAAAATTAGAAAAAGAATTATGGACGCACGTTTTGCATTTCAGCTGTTTTTTTTTTTTTTTTTTTTGAGCCGAAATGTTTGACTTTTCCCGTGAACAGTGCACAATGTGCACTGTTCACGGACCCACAAATTTCAATTTTCAGCAACTTTTTCATTAAAAATGGGTTTTATCGTACTATTCACATATTTAAAAATTATTTTGCTACAGTGTTTTTCAATTTTCAATTTTCAGTTTTTAGCTTTCAGCTGTATCCAAATGGACCCTTAAAGCAAAAGTAAAACTAGGATGGCTGTATAAGAATAAGAAATTGTGAAAATAGAGTTTGAAGAACTTTTGAATCAATCTAAACAAGAAAGTTCAATTTTTTTTTCTTTCATTAGTAATTCTTATAGTTGTTAGGATTTTTTATTAAGTACTCCCACATTTTGTGAATGTCTATGTACTTGGTTGGCACCTTTCAGCTTTTTTAAATGAAACTTTACCTAAAAAATTAATTAGTAGCAGATAATTTCCATTGAATTATATGATTTTGTTGTTTGTCGACTGTGGAAACGTTAATGGTTAATTTAATTTAACTAGAAAGCAGCATTTTTTTCCAAATACATCAAGGTTTCTTTGTCCAATGTTTCTCCATATTTTCTAGCATCATAATTTTAACCGACATTGTTTTGTAATTATTGTCCTAAATTATGTGTAAAGTCATTAATTTGTCATCATCTAGGTAATTATTGAGTACTTCTAGAGTACCATAAATGTGTACTTCTCATTTTCACATAATTAATTAAATTTATGGTGAGACTCATAATTTATGTGAGATGGGAGAGTACACATTTATGATACTTCCGAAGTATTCAATAATTTTCCTCTTGAACCTTTAACATTAATTGGCTTAGATTTTTAATAACAAAAAAAAAATAGAGAAAAAATTGATATTTGAACTGGGTTTTTAATCTTTTAATCTAGGTTTTAATTAATTTGTGGGTTTGGTTGCTGTAAATGCTTGCCAAAGATCTATTTACCTTTATGGGAAAATACCCATAAAAGCTTCAACGAAAAACATGGTTTAATTAAGCTGTTGAAGGAAGAAAATATCAAACTTTTAAGAAAATCTTTACTAAAGCATATGACCAAGTGAATTGGGAGGCTCTCCTGGATTTGTTAAAGAGACTGGGCTTTGGGGAGAAGTGTTGTAGGTGGATCCGAACATGTATATCCATAGTTCAATTTTATGTTTTGATCAATGGGTCTTCAGTTGTGTTAGGAACCCATGAGAAGAACTCATCCTTTAAAACCGACTTGCAAGAGGAGAGTGTCCAAGAGTTTAAAAACACATGGTTAAACTTATAATTAATCCATGTGAATTAGTAGGATCATAACATACCGCCACACTCCACAGTCGATGTCCATGAACGCTTACTCTAGCGACACTAACCCGATGGTAGCCCCTTTTCTTTTGGTGGCTCTACTCACCTATCAAATGTTTTAATCTAGCCTTTAGGTTACCCCCTTGGGAATCCAACCACAAAGCCGCAACTCATTTGATCCCATACTCAATGAGCTACACCAAATTACTTGGGGTGGGGATTGGCTCTAATACCAAATGTCAGAAACCCATGGGTAGAACTCACTCTTGAAAACCGGCTTGCAAGGGGAGAGTGCCCAAGAGCTTATAAACACATGGTTAAACTTATACTTAATCCATGTGAAACACTGGGATCATAACAAGTTGATTTCTTTGGTAGTTCAAGGGGTTTGAGACAAGGGGATCTGCTATCTCCTATCCTGTTTTTGATTATGATGGAGGTTTTTAGTAGGATGTTGAACAAAGTGGAGGGTGCTGGCTTAATCAGTGGTTTCAAGGCTATTGGTAGTTGCAGATGATACAATTCTATTTTGTGATGTAGATGTGGAGCAAATACTTCATGTTCAAATGTTGCTACTTTGTTTTCAAGTTGTGACAAACTTGAAGGTCAATGTACAGAAGAGTGAAACGATTCCAATAGAGGGGGTAAATAATGTGCATGCTTTGGCTAAGATTTTGGGTTCTAGGATTGGTACATTGCTTATGTCCTATCTTGGCATGTTGTTAGAGGCTTCTCATAAATCTCTTTCAATTTAGAATTTTATTATGGAAAAAATTGAGCGAAAGTTAGCCGCGTGGAAGAAGCTATTTTTATCAAAAGGGGGTATTTTGACGCTGCTCAAAAGTACGTTATCTAGTCTTCGTACTTATTTCCTATCACTTTTGACTATTCCTACTCATGTGGCAAATATAATCGAAAAGTTTCAAAGGGACTTTTTTGTGGGATGATAACAAGACTCACTTGGTAGGATGTGACAAAATGTGCACGCCTATGGCCAATGGTGGTTTATGTATAAGGAAGTTAACTACATTTAACAAAGCCTTACTAGGAAAATATCTTTGGCGGTTTGGGAATGAGGAGACTCGGCTTTGGAAGAGAGTGGCAGTTTCAAAGTTTGGGGAAGAGTGGGAGAGATGGACTTTTAATTGGGTATGGGTGTTCATGAGTGTGGTTTATGGAGAGGTATTTGTATGGATTGGGAAGATTTTAGAAAAAATACCCAGTTTGTTGTTTTGGGGGAGGGGGGGGGGGAATAGAGTGAGATTTTGGCAAGATGGGTGGTGTGGGACTCAACCTCTCCAACTGACTTTCTCAAGGTTGTATGGTATTTCCACTAATAGGGAGGCCTTTGTTGAGTCTTCTTTGACAAGACTAGGGGTGGGGGAAAGGAGAAGTTTGGATGTTCAATTCATTTGAGATTTTAATGATTGGGAGATGGCTTCAGGGGACGACTTTCTCCGCATCTTGGAATCCAATATTCCTTCAACAAATAGATGGAAGTTGAAGCCTAATGGAGATTTTGACATCTGCTTGTTTTACAATAAGTTGAGAGGTTCTTCTTCTAGTGTCTTTCCTTGGAAATGTATTTGGAAAGTTAAGGCCCCCGATGTGTTTCCTTCTTCGTCTGGACGGTAGCTTGGAGTAAGATTTATATAGGTGATAATTTGAGACTTGGGGGTTTCAATTTTGTTGACTGGTGTATTATGTGTCATCACTGTGGGGAGATTGTGGACCACTTATTGCTACATTATGAGAAGGCTTATCGGTTATGTAGTTTTGTTTTTAAATCTTTTGGGATTTCGTGGGTCTTACCTAGAACGGTCATAGATTTGCTTTTGCTGGGTGCAATTGGTTGGGGAAACACTCGTCTAACATTTGGAATTTTGTTCCATTGTGCTTATTGTGGTGTCTATGGAAGGAGCACAATAGGCGGACTTTTGAGGACTTGGATTGCACTGGAGATCAATTGCTTGCTATTTATAGTGGTTCTCTATTTGACTGGGCTTGGACTTGAGGATTCACATCTAATGACTCTCTCCCTTTATTCCTTTCTTCCCTCCTCTTTTGTAATTAATTTTCTTCTTCGTTTTCTTTTTCCCTTTCTTCTTCTTTTCTTTGTAAATTTTGGTTTGCCTTGTTCTTTTCCTGCACAAACTAGCCTTTTGAACATGTATCTTTCTTAGTTATTAAAAAAAAAGTTAGGAGAAACGTGTCTCTGGAAAGAAAATTTAAGAGAAACAATGCGCACCTGCGTAGAATCAAAGAGGACAAAATAATTATCTCAAAAAGATATAAATAATAAAATAAAATAAAAAAGGACAAAACTGTAACCTAAAAGCATAATCCTTGGGATGACCACCAGTCAAAGTTGGTTTCAGGGAATCCAGCGCTTAGCTGCAAGAGAACCAAATCAAAATTAATTAGTTCTCGTTATTTTAGTAGTAGAAATTCTTATAACAAAAGACATGCAAGAGAGTAACCTAATGAATAAAAATTCTTTATTTCACTGTTAGTATTTCATGTTCTATCAACGGCAGTATGTTATATATGTTCTTTTAATGCCATACTGTACTTACTTTATAAGGAACAGAACAAATAGACATGTATCATGCATGCTGCGATTAATAAAGTGCAATGTTAAAAGTGGGACAGAAAATTACTCTACTTCCCTAGGGTACCTGTCATTCAAGAAGGAACTATAATCTCTAGTATTAATATCAAAAGGAATATCATCACAGATTATAGTTGTATCATCAAAGTTGAAGATGAGACCACAATCTTTAAAAGAACTTGGAAGAGAAGTATAATTGGAGATCATGAAGCTGTTATCTCCAGAATTAGCCCAAAGAAAGGAATCAAAGTTAGCAATGCTGGAGAAGGCAGCGCGTTGGGTCATTGCCTACCTTGACTCCCACATTCTCATCCAAGGCCTGGTCTTGAGCATTATTGGCGAGTAAATTCGTTGGTTTATCATTGGATATGTGGTAGACAAAAGGCCGACCTTACGATAGCTCGTTGAATATTTGCTCACTTAACAGAGTTTGAGTCATGAACTGGGTCATCGAAGTGTTACTCTAGCATCTATAAATAGTACTACCTTCAATGCCACATGAGCTGGCTACAACAGGCAATGGTAAATTTTGAAAGTCTGGAGTTGTGAACTCATGTTCCTTGCTGCTGGAGCTCGTTGCAGTTGTGTTGCCAAATCTGGCTGACTTTGATAAATGGTGAATTCATCAAGTAAATTCATTGGTTTATCGTTCTTGCTCATATATTCCTCCACTTCATAACTCAATTCAAACTGCCTTGAATTGAAACGACTATCTGGGTCATTAAAAGTGTTGCTCTGGGTTCTTGCTTATAATGTTCCTCCATTTCATATCTCAATTCAAACTGCCCTGAATTGAAACCGCCATCTGGGTCATTAAAGTGTTGCTCTGTTATCTATACATGACATTATAATCAACGGTATGTGAGCTGGCTGAAACAAGCAATGATAAATTTTGAAAGTTTTGATTTTCTATGTTAAGTTGCAAACTCATGTTCCTTAATACTGGAGCTTGTTAAAGTTATGTTGCTAAATTTGGCTCATTTGGATTTGTGGAGTTATGGACTTCATCAAGTAAATCTTCTGATGCATTATTCTTTATTCAGATGTTCCTTCATTTCATATCTAGATTCTACAAGCACTAAACTGGTAAAATCTTTGTCTATGTGCCCCCGTATATCTAACGGAAAAACTTTATTTATTTATTTTTTTTTCATTTTTTTCATTATATTTCTGTACCATGGAGATGCAGTTGTGAGTGTCCTTCATCGAAGAAGGAATCTGACAGTTTAACTTGATTGGGAAACTAGTTATATAAATAATAACCGACGATGTCTGGAACATGTTTTCTTTTAAGGCCTTGGACACCGTTAGCTTCCATGCATTTCAAAATTTCACTGGTTTAAGCCTTGCATTAACAAAGAAGATATTGGATGTATTTATATAAGCTGTCGGAAAACTATGTTTTGAGTATAAAATGAACGTTTGTAAAAAAGTTATAAAAAATTGTGGTTGCAAAACAGAATTTTGGATTTAAAAGTGTTCTTTTAAGCTCCCAAAATGCCTAATTAAATGGATCCAGTGTAATATAGACATGAAGAATGGGAAAGGGGTAAGGGGTAGTGCTCAAACAATCACAAGAGCTCTATATATTGTTTAGTTCTCTTCTTAAGCAATAAAATTCTCTTCTTGGAGACTCAGAAACACAAAGCAGAACTAAAAATTGATAATGCATTTGCTCAGAAAAATTTTTACGCTAATATTTATGTTTCCTGGTTATGAAAAAGATAAACACTGCATAAATGTTACCAAAAGTTTCCCTTTGAAAACTATCTTCAATCATTTTTGAAGAGCATAACCAAACAACTAAAACAATGATTGTTCAACATATGAAACTATGGAAAATATGAATTTAGATTGAAATTTAGAGTAGGGAAGGTCTGACCTGAGTGGGAAGCAAGCAAAACCGAAAAAGGGAAGATTTTTCTTACTGCAAAAGCTGATTGGAACTTTGGCCCAGCAATGGCAAATTTCTATCCATTTTTGTGTGACTCTAACTTTAATGCTTTGATTCTCTCCAAATTTCAACTATTCCAGACTCTCATTGGGAGATCAGGTTTAGCCAATTAATTTCTAACTTCCTTAAGTGTCCATTTGGCAAAGATTATTTTTGCCAACTTATTTTACTATTCAACTTATTTTTTATACTATTAATAAGTCTCACTACACTTTTTAATACTATACATGGGTTCTACTATACTATTTCAACTAATTTTTATCTTTATTTACAGTCCTTTGACAAAAAGTTTTCAGTTTCAGCAAAATAAGTGGATCCCAAACGAACCTTAAGTAAATCAATTATTTTCAACCAAATTTTTAGGATTTAATTAATGCTTTGTCCCTCGAATTAAATTAGATGCATGCAACTTCACAATAAATCATATCCTCAATCAATATTGTTACAACCTGTCATTAATCACATGTGGTTGGGATTCAATTCATGCAAATACATATTAAGCCCACGACTTCTCATTTTGATCATTGTGACTTTAAGATTTATTTTTTGGAATGCATTTGGAAATAAAATAGTCAAAATTACATTTTTACCTCTGAGATGTGAAGCAAACATTATGAGGTTAAGTGTTAGTTACAATGGGGTGTCTATACCCATAGATGACACATTGGTGATGGAAAATGCTCATAGACGAGGGGGAGTGAGTATGACTTGTTTGTGAACCACAAAGAGGCAAAGACTTATATGTGAGAGGGAGATTATTGAGTATATACGTGTGAATAAAGTTTCACATTGAATAAGAACGAAAAGAGAGTGTTTAATAGAAAATAGTTGAGTCCAAACTCATAGGCTTGAACCTTTTGGGTCAAGTGATGTTTATAAATGTTATATTAACAACTCAATTGCAGGGTCTAAATATTAATCTTAAAATGAACCAAATCAAAGGGTTAGTTTTCCATTTGACCAAACTCTTTATTTTCAATATTGCCATTCCTTCCCCCCCCCCCCCCACCAAACACTAAAAAACTAATAAAAGCAAATGATTTCACTCCAAATCAAACTTAGCATCAAATAACTTTAACCAATCGTTGTATGGTAGTTAGGTTTAAATTTGTCAAATTTTTTGGAAAGATAAGGTTATTTTCATTTTCAATTTCTTTGAACAACAATAAGTCGAAAGACAAAACGTATATCATAATTTTTTTTTCCTCATAATTATTAATGTGACATATAGTGATTAGTATTAAATAAAAAATTGTATTAGTAATGTTCCTATAATTATAACTAACATTGTTTTGATTGGTTAAGAGCATGGAAAAGTGAGACCTAGAGAGGATGAAAAGGGTTGGGATATGGAAAAGTAGAAGAATAAACAACAAATATAAATTTTATTTGTTTGGTTGAGGAAAAAAAAAAAAAAAAAGATGATAGAAAAAAATAGTTTATATAAATTTTTTCTATTATATCCTTATTACATAGTTTTTTTTTTTAATTATTATATAAGAAAATATTGCCTACTATCAATTAAATTAGTTAATACAACATTTTATAAGAGTTAAGAGTTAAGACATCATACAACATATATATATATATATATATATAATGGCAAAGACGTAACATTTTTTTTAATGGTAAATTTAATTAACATACTTTCAAGTTTAAGCTAATACTAACTAGATTCAAGACTTTTAAAATATATTAATTTGGTCCTTAATGCCTAAAACAGTTGAGAAAAATGACTAACTGGCCTAACAGTTTTTAGAAACTATTAGCTTGTTTGGATGGATGGACAGTAAAGTAGATAAGGGGAGGGAGAGTAAGTTAAATTACCTTATTTGGATTTTTTTTTAATGGAAGAGAAGGAGGGATTTGGAGGGGTTCTAACTACTTCTAACCCCTTATTTTTCATTCCTCCAAATTAATTAAGAGATTTTGAGGGAGAGTAGAGTATAGAAATGCTTGAGCAAATGAATTACCAAATTTACTCTCACCATATTAACAAAATTACAAATTATAAAAAAAGCTAATTATTTCCCTCCCCTAACTTAATTTTAAAAACATCCAAATAAGGTGGAGGATAATCATTCCCCTCTACTCTCTCATCTTCCTCTAAATTTCCAAACATAACATATGTTTTAGGGACCCAATTGATAAATTTTAAAAAAATTTAGACCTGATTAGCATTAAGCCCAAACCAAATGCGTTAATAGAATTTGCCAAAATAAATTGCCAAAATAAAAAGAAAAAAAGAAACGCTATCGTCAATGGGTGGCTGATTGGCATTAGGCAGTGGACAGTGGGCACCCATTAGTAATGATTAGTTAGCTACATTAAATTAATTGAAATGAAGAAACAAAAAAAAAAAAAAAAAAAAAGAATAGAAGTTTAATTTTTCTGAAACTGAAAGTCATAAGGGGTGGTGATAAAGAAATCGTTTAATTTTCATCAAAAGAAACAAACAAACAAAAAAGACGTTTAATTTTTCTATGCGGGGCCTTTTTCTTTTCCCACTTCATTTTCTACTCGTGGAAAGTAAAACAGCTGCGACCAACAATGTTATCCTCCATTCTCTTTAAACGGAAACCATATCTTCCATATCTCTCTCCACTTTTCTTTTTCGTGTATGCATTTACCGATTGAGATCAGGTAAATGCAATTACTTCATTTCCTTCTTAAATTTTTTACATTTTTAATTTTTTAATTTTAACTTTTTACTTCTTTTTAATATTTTTTATTTAATGGTTGAGATTAAAAGTTGTATTTTACAACTTTCAAT
Organism: Quercus robur; assembly: GCF_932294415.1. NCBI lineage: Eukaryota > Viridiplantae > Streptophyta > Magnoliopsida > Fagales > Fagaceae > Quercus > Quercus robur. Next base: position 9,779,392 of record NC_065538.1, on the reverse strand, counting down.
CTCAGCTATTCATTACTATTGTATCTAATATTTTTTTATTTAATGGTTGAGATTGAACAATCTCAACCTTTTATTGTTATTGCATCAAGTGCAACACCCTAGGTATTGCACATGATCTCAAACCTCCATTTACAAAGATTCTTTCCTCACACAAATTAAAGGTCATGATTCATCACGCACAAGACACTATCATAATAACTAGGGAGTGGGCTTCACTTATAGTTCCGACATAGGGGTTCCACCCCACTCGTGCGTTAAAGGCGGGGGAGGATTTTAGCGGGTAGACAAGCGCAGGTGCACATATACTTTAGGGTTGTCCCTTAACTTTAAAAAATATACATTCAAAGTATATTTTTACCTATTCAATTTACTCTCAAAAATATTTTCGCACATATCAACCTAGGTCTAAATCAAATAGCAACACAGATAAGCCTATTTCAAAATCAAAAAACACAAATCACGAATATCTCTTTCACGCATGATACTGATTGTGTGCGTTATTTTTATTTTTATTATAATGTTATATATTTATGTGAGTTGTAATGTACATAAATGTGCACACACACACACACATACATATGTATAATTTAATAATTAGAAAATACAGAAAGTTTGTTATAATGTTTATATTGTTATCCGATTATAATAACTTTTTGTTATAAAGTTAGTGATTCAAGAAAAAAACAATAAAGTTAGTGATTGTTCAAGCATACACTTAGTGTATTATTTATACATGGATGAGTGTGATTGTGTGGGCAAGTGGGTTGAGTTTTGTCATTTAGTTTACAATATTTTCATAAAAATAATGACAAATAAATAATGATAGCTACATAAAAATAAAAATTTATACAAACTTATCGAAATAAAATGGTCACACCTGCACACATTGACAATAAATAATAACAATTGATAATGAACTATCGTTACAATTGATAATGAACTATCATGTAACGATTTCAAAATATAAAAACTCGTAAAGAAATCAACTTGTTGTGCTAGTCTTAAAATCCAGAGTAAGGAAAAGATGATATTGATGCCAAGAAGTTAAATATGCTTTGATAACAAGTTAGAATATAGAGAGCATAATAAATAACTTCTTGTATTATTGTTGTGTATGTTACATCACTAAGCACTCATATATACATACACAAGAGCTAGCCTGGGGCAGCTCCACTCTAGGTTCACTCTAGGTTCAAGGAGGTCACAGGACCATCCTAACCTACTAAAAAATAATAATAATAATAATTGTAGGGACTCAATTTGTAACGATCCCAAATTGGTATTGGGTTCGAACGTTAAAGATCCAAACAATAAATTTGTAGAGCGTGGGTGTCAAAGAACTATGTTAACTCCAAAAGAAATACGATTAAATTTAGCGTTTATAGATAGACTAGCACTAATATCACAATCAATTTCTCCTTGAAACCAATTTAGTTCTTTGTTTCATAAGGTTTTCTTCTGAGTACTCTTTGTTTGTGAAGTTCTGATCCCCTCTCTCAATGCATTCTTCCATATTATATACTGCCCTCTTGGTATCATCTTCACCACACACGTGTAGGTTGGGTTCGGGGGATCTCTTCCTGTCTCATCCAACACCTTCTGGAACCTCCAACCAGCAATTGTAAGGCTGCCTCATCACTGTTCAGGTATCATCTCCATATTAATGCGGCCAGAGAGTTGGTTGAGAGGCAATTAATGCGGAGGCAGCTGTTGTTAAAGATATTTGTTTACCTTTTCTTTCTTATCCTTGGTCCCATGTCCTTTTAGTGGTAACGCAGTTCCAAAGTGTGTTTGTAACAATGTGGCGTTCAGGTCGTCCTCGGACTCATATTGCCAAGAAGGATTTTGTTCTCGGACGCATACTGAACTTACCGCACGTTATATCTACTCTTCCTTTCATTTGGTTACCCTTATAACCTGATATGGGCCTCCTCGAACAGTTTTACGTCCTTGGATGGGCCATAGGCCCAATTAACACGATTTTAATAATTTATTAATTAACCGGCTCCCACAATAATTATATAAATTAAAAAAAAATTAAGATTTTTACCCTAAATTGTGACCATCCTAAATTTTTTTTAAACCCAACAAAATTACACTTTGAACAAAATTTGGCAACAAACTTATTTATAAAACTAAGTTTACAACTCTACTCAATATTTTTTACTCGATGTAAATTTTGAAAAATCAATGAATTACATTTTTTTTCTTATATTCTCTATACTTGAAAAATTTTAAGAAAATCAAATATTAATAGTTATATCATCAATCAAATTTTAAAATTCCTAGATTTTGTAATCTAAAATTATACATAAAAAAATAAGTTTATGGATTAAATAGTAAATAACATCTGATTAACATGAAATTTGACATGTTTTTTAAGAATATAAAGAACATATAATTCAATAGTTAGATTTTTAAAATATGTAGCCATTTTAATTCGTATTGTGAGAATTGTATCCTAAGTTTGTAGTCAAACTTTGTCCTTAAACTTTGGTCCCTTTAACAATAAATTAGGTCCTTACAAATAAAAAGAAAAAGTCTAAGAAAAATTTTATTCAACTAAAATTTTGAAAGATATGTGTATCTTGTAGCATTTTGATAATGAGACTATCATGTAACAATTTTAAAATAAGAAAATTTTTAGAATGAAATTGTAAGATTTTATGTATTTGCGTGATTTTTTTTTTTTTTTTGTCTATATATAAAATTTTCTTTTTATTAGATTTTGTATAATTTAAGTTTCTTAATAATCACCCTGAAAATAATTCCAACTGCCACCCCTTAAGCTCACCTAAGAAAATATCACTAACAAATTAACTAACTAATTAAAATCACATGTGCATGTAAAATATAAATCCACATGTTGAAAATATGGAAAATGTGCAAAGAAAAATATTATGACAATTTGTTATGTTACTAACTTATTATATATAAATTGAGTAACTAACAGTTCATATGTCCATAACAAATTATATTTAAAAAAAAAAGTTCAATTGACGTTGTTAACCCCCCCCCCCCCCCCAAAAAAAATCAAATACTGTAGCTATAAGGATTGGCTCTTGTTGGTACAAACACAATGATAATAGAAATAACGCAAGAAGAAACTGAATAATACTTCTGATACCTCCACCCTTCACCTCCCTTTTGCGCACGTATCTAGCCCAATATCTAAAACAATTCATGTTAACTCATTAATCACTACAATTAAAAAGAATAAAATAGTTTATCTCCTTTTCAATGTGGGATTAAACATTTTCACTAACTCCTCATCTTCCATATTCACTGTCACATCTTTACATTTATGTTGTTACATTTATTCATTTTAATTATTTAATATTAAAATGCTCCAATAACTCTTTTATATATATATATATATATATATATATATATCAAGGAGGCCATTACGTAAAAATTTTCATTCGGTGCAAAAATTGTTGTGATATGAATTTTGAGAGATATGATTTGAAGATATAACAAAGAACGAAGTGATGTCAGTGGTGGCTCAACATGCAAGCAAAGGTGGTCACAAGACCACCTTGACTTGCAAAAAAATGTATATAGTTGTCAAATAAAATATTATATGCTGAACTAACCTATTGTAACTATCCAAATAAAAATTATAAACAGCCTGACTTGAGAATTACAAAAATTTGGGTTCAACAAAAATAAGAGTAATGCTACTACATTCATAATATTTTCACAATAACTTTATAACAAATCTAATGTAGTAAGCTATTACTAATTCTAATTTGAGTCAAATACTAATATTATTTTTTTACCCACCAATAACAATTTTTTGCATAAGATTTATTATAAAAATGTTGTGGATGTAGCATTACTCCAAAATTAATACTGCCTCCAAATATAATTCTTAATTTCAGTTTTTTTTGAAGCTTAAATAATGACAATAAATATTAGCTCAAAGAACAACAAACATAAACCAAACAAAGACAAGACAAGACCAAACAACAAGAAGTGAAAATTTTATTCAAGAAAAGCCTATTATAAAACAAAAAGATAAAATTTGCAGCTCGTTTAACTTATTCAATAAAAATAATTTCTAATTTCATTTTTCTTAAAAAAAAAATGGTACTAAAAACATATTGTGGTAATTTAAATTTTTTAGTGACCATTCCAAAAAAATATTCCTAAAACCGCCACTAAGTGATGTGACTTGAAAACTTAAAATATGAGGTAGAGTTGCCTCTCTTATTTCATTCGTATTCTCTTTGATAACAGAAGGAATTGGACATTTTCGTCTTGAATGTTCTGTGTCCCCCAACTCAATTTAAATGTCCTACTAACATTAACCATGCAGGTAAGTCTAAACATGAACCACGCACGCACGTAAGTCTAAACATGAACCATGCATGCACGTAAGTCGATCTAAACCATGCATGCCCGTTGAAATTTTTGCCTCTCCCTTTTCCTCTGTTCTTATTCTCTAGAGTTAATAGTTGGAAGGTGTGGTCTCAAGTCACTAGAGTATAATGGCCGGAAGACTTATTGAAAGTGATATCCCCTTCTCCAAATTCCACTGCTGCTAGACACAACTGAATAAAATTATTTTACTTAAAAAGAAAAATAAAGAAGTAGGATCTCAAAAAATCCTCTTGAAAACTTTTGGAGACAAGAGCGCATCTTTCTTTCTAGATAAGGATGGTATTTTGCTGTGTTTTTTTTTTCTTGGTTCTTTAATCTTCTTTTTTGATCAATCGGGATAGTCAATAAATTTCAACGGTGAAGAAAAACTTTAAGGACCCACAGCACAGCCACAGGGCCGACAAAAGCGCAAAGAAATGAAGACCAGAGCAGATCTAGGCAATTTGGTCACAAAAAAAAAATGATAATAAAAAGGGGGAGAAGTACTGGATGGTTTTTCTTTTTCTTTTTCTTTGGGGGCTGGGGAATCAATTACAAGGATGGTAAAAGAGTTTATAATAACGGTTCTAAAATAATGATCATTAAATACTTAAATTCGTTCTTTCTTATAAATTTTGCTTTTTTATTAAAAAAATATATAATTTTCTTTTAGAAATATTATATTTCATCGTTATTAGTAGTAAGAAATAATTAATTATAATGATAAGTAAATAATTAAGATATAAAAAATAAAATTTGAAATAAACCAATTGTTTTCTGTGGACCACACACTAGAAACCTCATAAATAACGAATTATCAAAAAAAAAATTAAAAAAAAAAAAAAGAATTCTAATTGATCAAACACAACACCAATCGAGGTTTTCATTTTTTTTTTTAATATTTTACCTGTATAAAAATAGTTTTATTTCAATCATAAGTTGGCAAAAATTATTTTTGTCAACTTATTTTACTATTCAGCTTATTTTTTCTACTATTTATAAGTCTCACTACACTTTGTAGTACTATTCATGAGTTTTACTATACTATCTTAACTAATTTTTACTTTTATTTATAATATTTTCAGCAAAAAAATTTCAATTTCAGCAAAATAAGTGGATCTCAAACGGATCCTAATTGCTTAAAAATTTTATGTTCTACTATTACTTTACACAAAGATCATATGATTTACAACATTTATAGGGGCACCAAAATTTTCAGAATATGTCTAAAATGGCGAAGTATTAACACACAGTACTGTATTTCTGAAGTTTAACGTGGACTTCTCTGGGAGAAATTATTTAGTGCACCTAGCTAGGAATGTCACAGCACACATGCTATAAGTTGTGGATTTTATTTCTCTTATAGTCTGTTTGGATTGAGAGAAAGTGAAGAGGAGTAGAGTAGAATTAGCTGAAAATAAACTAATTTTTTACTAATTCTACTTTATTCTACTTCACTCCCCTCATTTCCCTCAATCTAAACGGACCAATAGGTTCTGTTTGGTACGCAAGTTCAAACACATGTTTTTAATTTTTAAATAACATTACATATATTTTCATACTTTTTTTACCCATATATATTTTTAAAAAAATAAAAATTATTATTTAAACACATGTATCAAACGGATCTTTAATTTATGAAGGGTTTGTGATGCAATTCAATACTAATGTCCTCTGGTAGTGACCTAGTGTCACTTTTGTTCTCCCTCACATCCACACAAAGCATCCCGGGCTTCTTTTACGGAATTGGTGCCAATGAAAGCCCCAATGCTTGCGCTAAAACAGTGCCACTTTATAATGTTGTACGAATAGGTCGGCACTCTCTCTCTCTCTCTCTTTCTCTCTCTCTCTCTCTCTCTCAAATACACATAACTAGACTTGACCATGGGCTTCTATTTTTTCAGATTGGTACAAACACGAAAAATTGTTAGTCCAAATCTCACGTGTTAATAAAATTTTCCCAAAAAAAAACGTTAACGTCAATGGGTGGCTGATTGGGAGTGGACAGTGGGCACCCATTAGTAATGATAAGGTGGCAACTTGGCTATATTATATTAATTGAAATGAAGAAGAAAAAAAAAACGTTTAATTTTTCTGAAACAGAAAGTCATAAGAGGTGGTGGTAAAGAAATCGTTTAATTTTCATCAAAAGTAACAAACAAAAAAAAGATGTTTAATTTTTCTTTGCGGGGCCCTTTTCTTTTCTTCCCACTTCATTTTCTACTCGTCGAAAGTAAAAAAAAGATGTTATGCTCCATTCTTTTTAAACGGAAAACTGGAAAACATATCTTCTATATCTCTCTCCACTTTTCTTTTTCGTGTTTTACATTTATAGATTGAGATCAGGTACATGCAATTACTTCACTTCCTTCTCAAATTTTTTACATTTTAAATTTTTTACCTTTAACTTTTACTTCATTTTAATATTTTTTTTTATTTAAAGGTTGAGATTAAAAGTTGCAAAAGCAACTTTCAATCTCAACCATTCATTATTATTGCATCTAATATTTTTTTTATTTAATGGTTGAGATTGAACAATCTCAACCATCCATTGTTATGCATCAAGTGAAAATACCTTAGGTATTGCATCAGGTTAGGTAAAATGCCTTAGGTATCGCACATGATCTCAAACCTTCACTTATGAATATTCTTTCTTCACACAAATTAAAGATCATATGATTCATCACGCACAATACTCTATCAGAATGACTAGGGAGTGGGCTTCACTCATAGGCCTTTCACCCCACTCATGCGTGAAAGGCGAGGGAGGATTTTAGCGGGTAGATAATGGCGGGTGCACATATACTTTAGGGTTGTTCCCTAATTTAAAAAAATATATATTTATATATTTAAAGTATATTTTTACAAATTAAATTTACTCTCAAAAACATTTTTGCACACACATCAATCTAGGCCAAAATCAAATAGCAACATAGACAAGCCTATTTCAAAATCAAACAACACAATAATCACAAATATCTCTTTCACGCATGATGTTGATTGTGTGCATTATTTTTATTTTTTTATTTTTGTTATAATGTTATAAATTTGTGTGAGTTGTAATGTATGTAAATGTGCACGTGTGTATATATATATATATATATATATAGTACAAATATAATATAATTATATATAATTTAATAATTAGAAAATACAAAGAGTTTGTTATAATGTGTATATTGTTATCCAATTATAATAACTTTTTGTTATAAAATTAGTGATTCAAGAAAAAAACAGTAAAGTTAGTAATTATTCAAGCATACACTTAGTGTATTATTTATATACGGATGAGTGTGACAGTGTGGGCAAGTGGGTTGATTTTTGTCATTTAGTTTACAATATTTTTATAAAAAATAATGCCAAATAAATAATGATAACTGTATGAAAATAAAAATGCTATACAAACTTAACAAAATAAAATGGTCACATCTACACACATTAACAATAAATAATAACAACTAATAATAAACTATCTTTACAATTGATAATGAACTATTATGTAACGATTTCAAAATATGAAAACTCATAAAGAAATCAACTTGTTGTGCTAGTCTTAAAATCAAAAGGAAAGAAAAGATGATATTGATGCCAAGAAGTTAAATATGCCTTGATAACAGGTCAAAATATAGAGTGTATAATAAATAACTTCTTGTATCCTAAATTTTTTTGAACCCAACATAATTACATTTTGAACAAAGTTTAGCAACAAACTTGGTTATAAACTAAGGTTACAACTCTACTCAATATTTTTTATTAGATGTAAATTTTTGACAAATCAATGGATTACATTTTTTTCTTATATTCTCCATACTTGAAAAATTTTAAGAAAATAAAAGATCAACAGTTATATCATTAATCAAATTTTAAAACTTCTAGATTTTGTATCTAAAATTATACATAAAAAAAAAAAAATAAGTTTATGAATTAAATAGTAAATAACATCCTATAAAGTTGTAATTTACAACTATTTTATGTTGGCTTTAATTCCGTACCAAATTTGATTGTAATTTCTTCAATCATATTTCCCTGTATTTATGTGGGTTTTTAATTGTAAGGGATGAGTATGAGAGAGTGTGAAGACTACGGCTTAAAAGGATGAACAAGTGGATTTCGTAACTGTCTCGCAAGAAGCTTACCCGCGAAATAGCCAAGTGTAAAGTACTTGACTAGAAGATGAAGAGTCATGTTAGCCTGGAGGATTTTGTGAGTGTCTCGCGGGTAAGGCATTCCCGTGAAATACTCATGAAACATTCTGTTTGGCAAAATGTCATGTTTTGTTTTACCAAGTCTTTAACCACACTATATATACCCTCATTACACACATATTGTAAGGAGCGCTTTTCAGAGAGAAAACCCTAGAAAATACACTTGAGAGTTAGAGATTGTTATACCCACAATCATCTACACATTTTCTTGTGGTTTTCCTCTACTCCTACCTCTTAATCTTTAAATTCTTGAGAGATTGATAGCTCAAGCACTTACCACACCCAATTTGAGTATTAAGTGAGATTTTTGTGCTGCTAGGAAGCATTGGAAAGAGCCCTTCATTGGCGGATGCAATCGGGCTAAATTGTGAGATTCGGGAAAGTTAGAGAAGATAAGATTCCGAGAAGCTAATTGGTAGCAAGAGCTTGAAGGGCTCAAGTACATTGGGTAAACTAGGCTTGAAGGGTCTTTTGTTATTTGTGAACTCCAACTTTATTCTCTAGTAGATCGATTTCGACTTGAAGGATCCCGAAGAGGTTTTTCGCCGAGTTCTTTGATTTCCTCTTTGATAACACGTCTCAGTAGTATTTTATGTTTGCATCTCTCTTCCCTACTCTTTAAACTTTTCTTTTATTGTTGATAATGGATGAATATGGCTTAGGGTAGTGTTATCGGTTGTTTGCATTCATTTACTCTTATTCCGAACTTAGTTTAAGTTAGAGTAAAAACAATCTAGCCGTAATTTTTATTGGGGATCTAAACAAGCTCTTGTATTTTCACACAAATCCGAGCTTTCACATCCAATTAACATGAAGTTTGACATGTTTTTTAAGACTATAAAGACCATGCAATTAAATGGTTAGATTTTCAAAATATATAACCATGTTAATTTGTTTAGTGAGAGTTGTAGCCTAAGTTTGCAGCCAAATTTTGTCTTTAAACTTTGATTCCTTTAACAATATATTAGATCCTTACAAAGAAAAAAAAAAGTCCAAGAAAAATTTTATTCAACTAAAATTTTGAAAAATATATATGTAGCTTGCAGCATTTTGATAATGAGACTATCATATAACAATTTCAAAATAAGAAAATTTGTAAAAGGAAATTGTAAGATTTTATTATTATTATTATTTTTTGTCTATATATAAAGTTTTCTTTTTATTAGATTTTATATAATTTAAGTTTCTTAGCGGCCACCCTGAAATAATTCTAGGTGTCACCCATTAAGCTAGCCTAAGAAAATATCGCTAACAAATTAACTAATTCCTTTAAAATCACATGTGCATGTAAAATATAAATCCACATGTCGAAAATATGGAAAATGTGTAGAGAAAAATATAAAGACTAATCTAAAATACAATTTTTAATAAATGGGTAACAACTATGCTTCTTTACTTTCATTTTACCACTGTCCATATGTAGACCACACACCTTAGGTTGATTCAGTCCCTTGAGCAATACATCTTTAACCTATGGCTATCTATTTAGTATGATTATTGGGCCCAACCTCGCATGCTTCATGGTGTGAGGTGTGCCCTAAATGCATCACCTAGGTGGACCCGGGTTAGCATTTCTCGTGTAAGTGGTATAGCTACGACACGCTCTTGCAAGGCGGATGGTGTTATTTTCATTCATTGCCACGTAGAGCAAGCCTAAGGTGATGATCAACCGTATTCTAAAAGCTCTCTCCAATGCCACTTTTCCTTGAAGCCACGCCCACTCATGCCTAGTGGCAAGAGGTTGATGATCTCAATAGCTGTGTGGTGGGGGGATGCATGCATTCTTGGTATAGCTTAGGCATGCTATCACAACGCAGATGGTGTTAGTTTCATCCATTGCTAGGCAAAGCATGTTCCAATCAGCGTGCTCCCGATCAGCGTGCTCCCAATCAGCGTTGTTTCGAGCGTCACTCGATGCCTTGGACGCAATTCGAGTGCCTGTGCTACGTACCTGCCTTGAAGGCACTCGTCCAACTAGTTGATTCGTTCCTAGTCGACGCTCTTCACGGGTGTCGGCAAGGCCTCAAAGCCGTCCTCGTGTCCCACGCGTGCCTTGCGGCCTTCGTGTTGCCGTTGTGGACCACGTGAGCATGCTCGTGGCCTCGAATGCAGAACATTATGTGAGTTTTGGGCATTTGACCCCCTTTGCCAATGTACCAAGCAAGCGTCATTGCTCTACCCCGCACAATTGCTGTGCTGGTCCATGTGTATGTGTGTGACTTGAAAACTTAAAATATGAGGTAGAGGTGCTTCTCTTCTTTCATTCGTATTCTCTTTGATAACAGAAAGAATTGAACATTTTCGTATTGAATGTTCTCTGTTCCCCAACTCAATTTAAATGTCCAACTAACATTAGCCATTTCTCAAAAAAAAAAAAAAAAAGTATAAAAATAAATAAAAATAAAAAAGCATTAACCATGCTAGTAAGTGTAAATATGAACCACGCACGCACGTAAGTCTAAACATGAACCATGCATGCACGTTAGTCTAAACCATGCATGCCCGTTGAAATTTTTGTCTATCTCCTTTCCTCTGTTCACTACAAAACGCGGGGGCCTTGGGCCGCGTTTTTAAAGCCGCGGCCATAGAAAACGCGGCCCAAGGTACGGCTAAAGCCCCGTTTCCAAAAATGCGGCCCAAGGTGAACCTTAAGGTCGCGTTTTTTACGCGGGGCCATAGATAGGTTCTGAGGCCGCGTTTTTTTGAGATAAAAACGCGGCCCAAGGACCTCCGCATTTTATTTTTTCTGAAACTTTTTTTATTTTTTTTTTTCTGGTCTTCTTTTACTGAGGCCACGTTTTTTTAGATAAAAACGCGGCCTAGGGCTGGTCCTGAAGCCGCGTGTTGGAAACGCGGCTCTAATTCTGTTCTGAGGCCGCGTTTTCTTGAGCTAGAAACGCGGCCTAAGGACCGGTTCTGAAGCCGCGTGTTAAAAACGCGGCTCTAGTTCTGGATGGGGCCACGTTTTTGAAACGGGGCTTCAGACTTCCCCTATAGCCGCATGTTAAAAATGCGGCTTTAGGGGAAGTATAAATACCAATGAGAAACTCTCCAACCCATCTACTCTCCAACCCATCAGATTTCAAGCGCTCCATCCGATCTACCATCCGATCTACGATCTGACCCCTCATCACCTCCGTCCGATCTGACCCCGCATCACCTCCGACCGATCTGACCCCTCATCACCCTCCATCTCCGACCTCAACCCTCACCCTCCATCCGATCTCAACCTCTTTGTCCGTCACCCTCCATCCGATCTAAATTTCACCCAGTTTTTTTTTTAAATTTTTTCTTTCTTCAGAGAAACCCATAAAAAAACTCCGCCGACCCCGACGCCGAGAGACCAGCCCAGCGCCGACGACCCCAACACTGACAAGGCCGAACTCTCATACCCATCGGCGACCCATACCCAACGCCGCCGAGCCCATCGCCGACAAAGCGTATGTACTCTCTCTCTCTCTCTAGTGTGAGATTTGTAGAACATGTTGGCGGCTTTCATAGTATAACATTTGAGATAAGATGATAATAGTTTTTTTTTTTTTTTTTTAGATAAGATGGTAATAGTTTTATTTATTTATTTTTTCTTTGTTGTGTGCTGCATTATGGGCATTTGAGCTTTACAGTTTTCTAGTGTCAACCACATTCTTGTCAAATAATAAATACAAAAAAGTAGCGAGAGTCCTATTATATACAATATATACTCAAACCTCACAAATCTTGTCGTGCTTAACTATCAATCATTCCACAAATATTTGATTATATTTTAGAACAGAGGACTTTAATATTGTAGGATTTATAATCCAATAACATTGGAATCTGTATGGATCAGTGTGCCACTTTGAGCAAGATTCTGATTGAAAGAAGTGGACTCAATCGAAGAAGTCTTAAGATGAAAATTCACATTCTTTTTTATCAATTTTGCTAATATATATAAGTGTGAGTAGCATGATTGGTCAATGTGTTGTAGTTCACATTTGATAACAGTGATAAGAATGAAATGTTGATATAACATTGTTTTTTTTTTTTCTTTTTTTTCTTTTTTCTCAAAAAAAATAGTAAGGTGTGAATAGCCATGGAGTCTTTATTTAAGCATGATCATAATCCATCATATATATATATATAACTGCAGCTGTTTTTGAGGGATCCTAGACATTCTCTTAGGTGTGGGTTCAATCATAGTTTAATCTCAACCTTATCGGGGACCCAATAGCAATCTCTCAAGCATTTTAAGAACCAATTTCATGCTCCTAAGGATAATTGAAGACATTAACTCCAATAAAATCACATGGAACTATACCTTTTTGTTACTGGACCACACACCTTCAGTGGTGATATATTTAATTAATTAACATAATTAGGCTGAAACTATAAACTTAAACTCTTGGGTTAAGGCAACGTTTCAGCATATTACATTATATATGACTTTACAAAATGAGAACTTCTTAAGATGTTAATGTTCAACTTACACAGCCGAAATCCCAACAACAATCGTGTATTGAGTGGTATTTGTGGCTCTCATTTATAGTATTCTTGGTCATTATGCATGACAGAAACACTGTTTGGAAATACTTTCATTTAAAGGGGAAGGCTAGCAAGAGTATGTAGAGGTGTAAGGAATTGCTAGACTCGATATTTTTCCTTGTAGGCTCCGTTTTATTGGCTATGCTTTGAAGCATCATTCATTGCCACTAGTTCTTCAAGTCGAGCTACATGCCCCACAAAAAAAGTCCTGCCGCACTTGGAATGATAAATGAACAAGATACATGCAACTCTGTCAAATAAAACCCTAGAATGATTGGCCTAATTATATGTGCAGTGTTTGTGAAAGAGTGAAGACAATGGGTTTGTACTTTCTCCGAGTTTAGAGCCATCATGACAAGAAAACTGCATACAGAAAAGTATAATTGTCCTACTTTCCTTGTTACCGTGATTGGGACGTGTCTTTTGCACTAGTTGGGTAAACTGTTACTGCATAGCATTGTGGGGTCTAAATTTGGAGCATAATACATCCACAAGCACAAGTATACGCACAGACAATGAAAATGTATTCAATTTCACATGCGTGCACAGTAAGATAAGTTTGAGGTGAACAAAGATGGGTTCTTCTTCTTCTTCCTTTTTCTTTTTTTGTAAGAGAGTTTTTGGCTTAGCTAGCACTAGCATGATAGCCTTTACAACTTTTAGGGGTTGAATTAGAACATAGTAGTTTTTTCTCTCTAAAGATTCTTGAAAATTTGTGTTTCCTAAATGTGCATGCGTGTTTGAGTGTTTGCTTGCATGTTTATGTCTCTTTGCACAAATTTATTTTAATTTTTGTGAGTTAGTTTCAATTGTTGATGATTTACTGTGAAGCAAATGCTTTGTAGTTAGGAAATATTTGAATACCCCGACCGTAGGATGCAACCTAGGAAGTATGGACATGGACACGACAATACAAGCAATTTCTAAAAAATTGTAAAACAACACGGTGGGTATGACACTAGCATGACACAGGTAAGACACCCCAAATGAAGTGTGTGTGCTTCCTAGGATGCAACACAATTAAGGACAACCCTCCTTAGAAGTGAAGAAGATCTTTCTCTGCTTTCTGGTTGCAATAAAGCTCACTTTGATGTTCTGTTCTTGGATTCAACACTTCTCAATTTAAAATTTTCTACTTTTTCTCTTTTTGCGTTGTTTCTCCATAATATTGAAGAAATCTGCACGGACATTTAGTTTGAAGTGCTATACTAATTGGTATAATAAGTTAATTTTCCTGTTTGGTGTAGCTGCCTATATTTACAAATTATTTTTCTTTATACCATAAGAAGAAATTGAATGGTTTGAGGTAATTTAGACTCCCTACCAATGAAAAATAAATTTTCATCTTGACCAAGGCTCATACCAATGTTTCCTTTTACATATATCAAGAAGTATCATATGGGCTTCCGTTATTTGCTTCCCACAGCCCACATTGCAAGTGTCACAAACCACAAAATTACGTATCATTATTGTCATGATTTGTAGTGCAAATTACATTGAAATCATTTCATAAAGCATTATTGAATATTTATAAGGTTATTCTATTTAGATCTTTTTCAATTTGGAACGAGATTACAGTTTAGTGCAAAAATATTTTTCCATCCATATATCAAGTCCATACCTCGTGGTTTTAAAATGACCCTGTTCTTTTTTCGTACTGCTCTATCAGAAAAATTTGGCCTATTTGTGCCCCCCAAGTTTTCAGTTCATAAAACTTACTTGAAGGAAGTAGTTAAATGCAACATTTGATGGTGGAGATCTAATCATCTATGACGGAAGTAGAAGGGTACAATAAGTGCTCAATTGGAAATTACCTTCTTTATATGAATGGCGGGTACATTCATCAACAGGTGTAAGCTGTTTACACCTATCCAAACATTAAAAGGTGCAAGCTGTTTACAATTTGATGGAACTTATAATATGTGTAAGCTGAATGGAGAATACATGCGTCTTCAGTCCCTAGAAGTCAGGATAAGTTTTAGGTAGATTGTATTGGGATCCAAACTCTCTCCAATCAGTTGAAAACTGTTTACAGGAATTTTTTTCTTTCTTCTTCTTCTTCATTATTAGGGTAAATGACATCACACCCCCAAATGATCAAAATAATTAACACTGCCCCAAAGAAATTTAAAAAAGAGGGTGACAATGTCAATTGCATTATTTGTTTAGTATAGCAATTCTTCTTCTTCTTCAATGACATCATACCCCCAAATGATCAAAAATAATTAAACCTACCCCCAAATTAATTCAAAAAAGAGGGTGGGGTTTCAATTATTTTTATCATTTGGGGGTATGATGTCATTTCTTGAAAGTTGGATATAGCAAGTTTAATTTCACTACACCTCAGATGTATCAGTGTAACTTACCCTTATTATTATCATTTTTACAGGAAAAGTTTAACTTATACCAAAATACCTCCAAACTTATTATTTAGTATAAAACCTAAGACATAAGCAGAAAAACCATAAAAATGTGCTTGACTAAAACGAAGCTTCCATACTAGAATTACAAATTAAAATGTAGATAAAATCTTTTTGTCTAGGGTAATGAGTTGAGACTTGACTACTTTCTAAGCCACCTAAAAATAGAAATGTGATAGAAACAGGGTGATCAGCCCCATACTCTCTATATTATTGAAATATGTGCAAATTTATACAGTGCAGTGATCTACCCATGTAAGGTGTTAGGATAATTCAGCTGATGGAAATATTATGCTTCCTAAGACAGATTTTATAAACCTACAACTCTTCCAATTGAATATTCCTTTTTTTACATATTTTTTTTTGGTAGAAACAAGAATTTCTGCAATTTCAGTGTCCCTTGTTAGCTCACTTATTAGTCTCTGTTACTTAGGCTGCAAACATCAGGTTGTACTGAACCACCCTAGCTGTTTACCCACTAGGTAGACTAAGCTGTTTATCCACTAGGTAGACTAAGGATGAACTTTACAGACCTAGTGTCAGGCCTAAATGCTACAAAATTAACTGACTTTAACTTTACCTAAGGCCATGTGTATCCCAAGCTAACCCCTGCATGCACACTAATGCAGTATGTTTTTATTTTTGTGGAACATATTATATGGTAATAAATTTGAAATAAGGTTACCATATCACATTACATGCTTTATAATTGTTTGTTACATAAACAAAGATCAGACACTCATAAGACATACAATTATCAAAGCTTTTTGATGATCCCTTTCTGTCTGCGTCCTTTCACAGCTATAAAAATGTGTGATTTTGATAGCATAGTAGAGATTTAAATTTAACACTACAGATGGTAATAGTTTTTTTTTTTTTTTTTTTAGAAACACACACACATATATAGGGGAAGGGGGATGAGATAGGGGAGATTATATATATATATATATATATATATAAATATGGGAGTTTTTCTTATTAATTGCAAAACTTTGCTATAAAATTGATAATAGGTGAATTTTATTATATTAAAGATTGTCAAGGTGCCTAAATTAACATAAACTAGCTTTTTAACCCGCACTATGTGCGGGAACCTTTTTATTTACATTTATTAGAAAAGAATTTTTTTAATAATATTTAAATACACTTTTACCACGTACTAAACACCCAACACATATCTCCATTTATAAATCTAAATACAAACACCATAGGCAAATACCAAAAACGAATTTAACCCAAATCTAATACAAATACTCAAAACAAAATTTATTTTAAACCCATTAAAACCAAATCTAAGTCAAATATCTAAATCTAAAACAATCCAACCAAGTGCATTTGAAGATGCTAATTCAGCATCAGCTCATTTCATATCTCAGTTGTTCTTTTTGTTCTTGCTCCCTTCCAATCAGTCAAATATCGTTTCCCCTTTTTATTTTCCGCCTATCATGTCCCTTTTGTGAGGAATAAATATAGACCTTTGTAGATTCCGTTTAACCCCAACATTTATATACTGCACAAAGTAAATGTATCTTAGAAGCTTGATAAGAAACTTCAAAAAAAAAAAAAAATCATAAATACATATAAACCACAAATTTTCTCATTAATTTTAGACACATATTCTCCATACTCTATCCATTCAATAGATGGTTATGTATGAGGATACAATGAACTTAAGACACTCATTTATGTTTTTTGTAGGTATACTATCTATCAAATACAATGAAAGAGAAAGCAAAATTAAACAAAAAACCAATTCTAGAGAACAAACAACATTGATTATTAAGCATATAACATGGGGAAAAAAATTAATTATGAAAAAATATGTAAAGGTGGTGATTATAGGTATAGAATCAAAGAATTATAAATAATTTCTCTTAGTATGGTACTACAATTTTCACTTATTGCTTAAACCTACTACTATCATAATCTAATAATATAAACATGATATGATAAAACTTCTAAGATAACTCTATAAAATAGCTAAACAAAATCATAATATCATAAAATTTTTAGTAATAAGTTAGTCTCATTCCTCTTCAAAGATTTTTCTTATTCAAAGTTAGGATTCTAATCACACCATTCAATCCATTATATAATTCAGTCTTTGATATATGTTGGTTCAACCTCACCCACATAAATAGATTTCCTTCTATACATGTGTATGCACCAACATGTAATTGTTGAAATAGTCAACCACCATAAACCAAAGTATGTCTCTCATCTTCACATTCGCTATAACCATTCTATCATCCATATTTAACTAAAGAGAAAAATTACATTAAATGTCAATTTATAAATTAAAAAAATACGTATAGTATGAAAATCTATTGAAACATGGTTTAGTCAAACTTAAAACTATACATATGTATTTGTTTTGTAGGAAAAAATGCTAGAGACCACAAACCATATATATAAAACTCGGTTTGGACTTAAATTTAGTAGTTATAGAAATATGACTAATAGAAACTCAAATTTCGCAAAACTAAGACTATATGTAATCTTAGAGGCAGACTGCATTGTAAAACTATACAAACACAAATAAGCCAAATTTGCTACAAAGCATAGCCTAAAAAAGAAGAAAAAAGAGAACTCTAACAATCTATTTGGCTGCTGGGAAAAGGTGGGAAAAAAATTAATGAAATCATAACAATTTTACAGGTCAATTTGCTTTGAGAACAAAACAGCACTAATGAGTTAATTGTGTTTTAGAATGAAAGAAAAGTTCTTTTCTTCATATTAAAAATTTTGCAGTAATTTTTTCTGCATAAGTATTGGATTTATTCATGTGTGCCGTGATTAATACATGTGATATATTGTTTTTTATTGAATTAGAACTTGATTCATAAACGGTCATGATTATCTTATCTTTGTCATGGTGCTGCATGTCCATATCATTGACTTGGATAAACATATAAAAGTTGATGCGCTCATACCATAAGAGCGTCTAAATCAATAATCTTTATCAATGCTGAAAAACAGAGAAATCCTTAAAATTTACACGGTAACCTTCCCAAAGGAACAACATGCCCATATATATATATATATATATAAATGGATTCCAAAAACGTTAATCAAAACAAATCCAAACTTAAAACTAATCAACCAAAACTAAGTCATTCTCCGCAAGTTATTTGTCTGCTAGTGATTTCAATCAACATTCCTATTTAATTGTTCCTATTCCCAGAACAAACTAATTGAAAAAAAAATAATAATAAAATTGACAAATTGACAATCAAAATCAAATTAAAAAAAAAAAAATCAAACTTCTTCAATCTCCGACTCGCTGTTTTTCTGTCCTCTAAATGGTATCTAAGAGTGTAGTTTAAGGGGAAAAAGAAAAAAAGGAAGACATATATTGAATCAAAATCAATTCAATTAAATACCCAAACCTAATACTAAATCAACTCAAACGTTTAAAGCAATATTTAAAAAAAAAAAAATTTACTGATAAAGATTTCTGCTCTTTCCGAATAAGAACTCTTGTTCTCTCTTATTTCTCTGTTTTTGCCCTCTCCAGACCTAAATCATATATAACCCCAAATTTCAAAAAATAAAATCAAAACCTAATGTAACCCAAATACCTAAATTAAAATCAATCCAACCAAATTTCTCAAAACTAATTCATATTTCATACCCATACCCAGATCTAAGAAACAATGAAAAAAAAAAAAGAAAAACTTACCGGTGGTAGTTCTCTCAACATCTGTCTTCTTCTCATCTCTGAATCGCAAGGTTTATTTTTCCCTCCTTCTCTATCTTTGTATCGTAAGCATCGGTGTTAAGAAAATCAAGAGGAAGCGAAAGGAGAGAGTATCCGAAAGAGGAGAAACGGAAGTTAGAGCGTTTTAGGGTATGCTTTTTTTTTTTTTAATAGGCGGCTTGGTGTTTTTATAGATACACGTTTGATGAAAGACCACGTTGGCCTCAATTATGCTTTCTTAACTTCTTTATCAAAAAAATAATCCATATAACTTGTATTATCAACCTTGCATTATTATTTAAGAAGTCCCAACCCATGACAGTGGAAGACTTCGCGTCCATGGTTGGTGTCCATCCACCCCTATGAGAATTTCTTTTTGCTAAATATTAAAAAAAAAAAAAAAAAAAAGTGGAAGAAGATAAGTCATTTAATTTTCTCTTTCTTTTGGCCCAATAGGAAACCCAACATTGAAAAGAAAATGCTGTAGCTAGCTTCAATAAGTAGGAAGATATATATACATTATACTTATGAAAATTCCCCTTACTTAAGGGGAACACTAACACTATATCCAATGACCATTGTTACTTGTCAAAATTTTCTTATATCATCCCAATTATAGTCAATATTTTCATCAAACTAAGAAACAATTCATCCAGATATGGACTCTGATTTTTTGATAGGTTTACATAAAGTCCCAAATTATATTCAACATTCTTAAATATTTGAACTAATTCCTAAACAAGCAAGTGGTCCTTTCTTCTAGTGCCTTAACAATGTCAAAGATCTACTGCATTATATTTGATAACTATTTTAAATTAATAACTGTAGATGACTTCTTGGAATATCAAGATTTTGAGTTGAAATTTACACGCAAGGAACAAATCTTGGATATTGCTACAAGAGTTTAAAATATAAGAAAAGGGAATAAAACCTTCTTCTTTTTTTGAGAATCGAATTAAACCTTTAGTTAAGAAGGTTAATTAACAAGGATTATATCAATAGTTGTTACTTGTTAGTTTGTTACAATTGAACCAAAAAAAAAAAATATTATGTTGCTAGGATAAGCGTAGAAAAACCATATTTAATTAATCGAACTAATCCTTTTTCAGGCGTATAAACTCATTGACAACACTCCATAAACGAATGAGATCTAGTTTTAGATTGATATGATATCAACCTTTTTTTCTTTAGTCTTCTTTCCATTTAAATTTTCGTGTCTCAACAAAATTTTTATTTATATTTTTCTTGCTCTCACCACTTGTTAAAACACATGCCTAAAGAAATTTTTTCTTTCTTTCTTTATTTTATTATTATTATTTTTTTATTGTTTTCCCCCTTCAAGAATCAAACTTTTTTTTCCACGCAGAAAAGACTGAGTTTCACTTTCACCACATATGGTACTAGAGGGTTTCCTTACACTTTATCTTTGCGGTCAAATAGAACAAAATGTCATTACATTTAAAAGTACAATGAACTATATAGCAATAAGGTAAATGAATTGAAAGGTCAAGAGTGCATATAATCTTTCAGGTTCGAAATTAGTAAGAAGTGCTGGGCGATTGTTATTACTATTTTTGGTGTTGTTATATATGTAGTTGTATATTAGAGATGACCATACTTAATCAGTAAAAATGAGTCTGTGATCATAATGGATTAGTTGCCATTTGGAATGGATAATTATGGTAATTGTTGTTAGCTTGAGTTGGTAAGGATTGATGTTGCAAAGTTGTAAATGACATACAGGTGTAGAAATTACGTAATAATACGTCACAAGGCTATATATATATATATATATATATTCCTTATCATTAGTTTAAATACTAAATTTAGGAAGAAAAAAAAAAACAATAATGAAAACGTGGTTTTGTGAAGACTTTTTGTCAGCTATTGGCAGGAATAATCACAGTACTTTACAAACAAACCATCAATTAAAATTATATAACTAAGTGTGACAAAAAAGAATCTGTACATATATACTAGCTAGTAGGGGTTCTAAATAGTTGAACTAGGGTTTGAAAAAGGTTTAATGGAAAAAGTTATAAATAAAGGTCTGAAAACAGAAAATTTATTAGTATTAAACTATAGGGTAAATTCCATGCATACTCCCTAAGATTTGGGCTAATGTCATCTAGGTCCAAGACTTTTCAAACTAATCAATTTGGTCCCTAAATCTAATTTAGTCTATAAAACAATTGAGAAAAAATAACCAACTATTTAGGGAGCTTTAGGAACCAAATTGACTAATTTTAAAAAGTCTTAAACCTAATTGGTATTAATCCAAACTTCAAGGTATGTTAATGGAATTTACCATAAACTATGTAACATACTTTAACAAGAAAGAATGTCTAAATAATTTTAGACACAACAAAATAGAAGAATGAAAATGTCTAACCTAGGAGTTACAAATACCAACAAACCATTATCATCTAAGCCCCTGTTTTCAATTAGTAAAGATGACTATGATCATGTCTATGTAAAATGTTCATAACTAACTATAATATTTTCTATTAAATGATATCACGTCATCGGTATCATTAAAAAAAAAAAAAAAATGTTTTTCTAACTTATACAGTGTAGTTAACTCGTGAAATCAGAACAATTGGCATAATATATTTGTTGCATTTATGATTTTCAAGCATGAAACAGAAGTTTCTAACCTACATTGGGAAGATCACAACCATGCCTTCTGTCTCCCCCAACATCAAAACAACAGCTCAAATCCTTCAATGTCACGCACTAACATGTGCATACTATTTATGTAGTCAACTTGTCCTGCATGAGCGATTACTATGTTATAAATTTTAATAACAATATTTAAAACTATAGGGTAAAAATTTTAATAACAATAAATTTTACTATGTCATAAATTCTAACAGTATTAAACTATAGGGTAAATTCCTTCAATGTCCTGCATCTTGCTTCTCATCATTATGTTATAAAAGAGTTTTGTAGTCATTATATGCCTTAATATCCTCAGTTTTAGTGTGATATGATATATCATTGAAAACCTAATCTATCTGACCAACCATGAAAGAAGAGCATAAGGAATATGTAGAATTTGTAAAAGCTGGAATGTTGAGCCAGGCACAACAATTGTGTTGGATTTTTTCCATAGCATAATTACTATTTTTAAGAGTAATAATTCAAGTAACACGTTGTAATTCTTTAACCGATACTTTGCAATTTCTCTCATATTTGGAATAGAAAGTTTTGTGAAAAACCAAGTAATAAATTTTATTTTCATTTTATTCTATTATTATTGCACTTATTGTCTTTCTTATCAAATTTCCAACGCAAAAATTTTATCAGAATTTAATTCAATTCTCCCCAAATAACAATATTTAATAATTTTGATTTCCATTTTAATAAATTCTAATTCTAAAAATGTATCGTAATTTGGGTTCATTTCGGATTTTCCTCTTTTTCGAAACATTATCCAGTGGTAAAGGCAATAGAGTGGTTGATTAGATTAGAGGAATATTAACAGTAATTTCCCTGTAATTTCGATAGCCATAGCCGGGTGTTTAAATCCCCTTCCTTGTTTATTGAATTGTAATAAATCTAACGGTAGAAATACTCTAATGGCCATGTCATCAACCTTCTACAAATAAGTGATCTATTAGCTTCAGTTATCTCCAACCATGTCAATATATGTTTTTTACCCTTATAGAGAACTTATTATTGTTGAATGTTGAAGTTTATTTAGTCTAATTTTTCACACCACAATATCCTCATTTTCCTATAATTGAAACTAACTTAAGAATGAATTATAGGATAATGCTTATTTTGAAATTATACTAAGCACATTGTATCGTACATAAAGTACTTGTTTATATATTTGTACACATCTAACACAACCGGCTTTCGATACAGATTGGGACTCCGCTTTGTATTCCTCAGAGGGATTTTATTCATATAGGGCGAGTTTTGAAAATAACCATAAAGCTGTTGATTTTGCAAAATTTAGCAGACTGAAAGTTGCAATTAAGGTATGTGTTTGAAACTTTGATTCTGTACTAAAATGGCATTAGTGATAATGTATTATTAGTTTCATTAAAATTATACATGAAGAAAGTGTTGTTTATTAGTATTATTAAATGAAAGCTCATTGGCCAAAGTTATCCAAATATAGGCAGACATAAAATGTTATAATTGACAATTTTTGTACTCGATAGTCACTCCTTTGCTTGGTATTGTTGTCATGTTTCCTTACTGAGATTACTCCATATTCAGGATCCCTTATCTATTTTCCTGGTTCTGCATACTGTTATTTCTCCATGAGCTTTCCTCCCCCCCCCCCCCTGCCCCCCGCAGGCGGAATACGCTTCCACGTGCTTGATGTAATGATGAGTTTGGAGTTTTTCTTTTTAGATTTTAAAAGGTTTTCGCTATCAACTCCTTGAGCACCTGTATATAGGTGCTGATATATGGGTGACTCTATTGATTGGTTCTGGGTGACATTTAATAAATGGATTAGGAACAATTATAAACATTTATGAAGAAATGAATTATTACCAGGAATATGCTATCAATTATCAAATAATGAAATGGGTAAAATGATTAGCATATCCTTTAGGTTGCATTTGTAGTTTCGATATCTGGATTTAAAATCAAGGAATTCCAATAATAATTACTAGTATAGATTGCTTGATATTAATTTAACAACACATGATGATGCTTATTTGAATAGAATTTACATTACTACACATGATGAAATGGCAATTAATGGAATGCATTTTCTTTCTTCATTTAAAATTGTTTGGATACATGCGTCGTTGGATTATGTTATCATTGTTCATGTCCATGGACAGGAAATTGTCTTCGTATATACTCTAAAGGATTCTTTGATTCTATCTCAGGTACTTGGATCATAACCAGTTTACAGGGAGATTTGACTTAGACTTCTATAAACACCCTTTCTTGAAAGAATTGTGAGTATTCTTTACCACTCAGATGTACGAAAGTTGTCAATTCCTGACCTTGAGCATTGAATTGGGTATTCTATTGTTAATTAATTGTTTTTAACAGGTATATTGAGGGTAGAATTTTTGTGTTCTGTTTGATAGAATTTTACTGATGGACTTAGTAGAATATTTGATTTTTTTCCCTTTGGCTACTCATAATTTGTGTCATGCTCACAATGATAAAATTAATATGATCTTTCTCTGTTTGAAGTTTTGTAGAAATAACATTAATTACATAAGAATTGAAGGAAAAGGAATGCCAGAGTTGGAGGCTATTATTTACATTTTGTTTTTTGGCGTCCCTTTTACAATTACATTATGTTTTAACCACAATAGGTGTGAGTGCTTCTACCAGAGTGATTTAGTAAACTCTCTATTCACATATTCAATGCATGTTCTTGACAAGAGTTTGTTAGTTTTTCACTCTGAGTCTTGTAATTGTCTCAAATATACTAGAATTGTATATAGGTAGGCCATGTCAGTAGTTATAGGCTCTGGATGTTACCCTCGTGTTATGTCAAATTTGGAGAATCAGTGAGTACAAATATGGAGTTTGAGCACTTGATAATTTGATACTACTGCCCTCAGATTCAGTTGCGGTGAATGAAACTTCTCTAGGCATATTTTGTGTTTCACTAGAATTGCATAAATGCTATATATACTCATATTTGAATGGTGTCATTAATGTTTTCTCCTATTTATAAACATTTCATGCATTTATGTAAATATCCCAACCTAACTATAATGAAATGAATATTGGAAATAAATTTTCCTAACTACCACAATTGGAAAGAAAAAAATTTGTGTATGACAAAAACAAAAAGATATTCACAAGTAAGTTCTGATTTATCCGTTTTTATCAACATAACTTAATTTGATTTGGATATATTTTCCCAATAATTTTATATCCACCTAGTTTTTAATAAATTTGTTTACTTTTCTTTTCAAAAGCTGCCAACTTTTTGTCATTTATTGGGTGTCATTGCATTATTTACTTCTGCGATGACACCCAATAAAACAGAAAGCAAACAAAATTAGTCTTCTCTTTATGCATTGTTGATGTATTATGTTCATATAGGTCATTTCAAAGCACATGATTGGTATGAAACCAACATCACACTCTTGCATCCACTCTCGTTAATGGGCACATTTTCAAACACCATCATTACGAATGAAATTGTCAACCAAAATGTCTTGAACTCACTTTTGACGAATGACCCAAGTAATTGAGCATCATGGTATTATAGACCGAAAATGTTGTGAACTCACTCTTGGTATTTGTTTTCTAAGTTTGTAAACACTTATGGTTAACTACTTTTCCAACTTCTTACATTGAGTTAGTCTAGGACAAGTGTTATATGTTCTAACAAAATAGCCGCATACTTGGGTATGTCTGTTCTTCACAAATGACAAATGAATGTAATTATAATAATTAGTATCTTTGTAGTAACAAATCTTGGTGTAGGTAAAATTCCGTAATGGACAAAAGTTGGATGGAGAAGCGGAGGGGTATAAGGGAATATTTTGAAGGTGTAAACCAATTCGTGGAATTTGCTGCTCCATCTGCACGCAATGGGAAGATCTATTGTCCTTGTGTGAAATGTGTGAATTTGCTTATACAACCGCTAAATGTGGTACGTGAGCACTGTTGGGCTTCGGGGATGCTTAAAAATTACAAAGTTTGGAACTTTCATGGTGAATCGGCGGCTGCTACGCCAGCTACTGAATGTGGGAGCTCTCATGTGCAAGAAACCCAAAATCCATATGGTGATTTCCATGGGATGTTGCACGATTTGTGCCCCCCGCATGAAATCCCACCCGAACCAATGGAAGAAGGTCCAACTGCGCAACGTTCGGATGAAGGTCCGAATGATGACGCCAAGAAGTTTTACAAGATGGTAGATGATGTAGACAAACCTTTATATGAAGGTTGTACAAAATTTAGCATTTTCTCAGCCATTGTCGTGTTGTTCCAGTTGAAGACTCTGTGTGGTTGGACAAATAAGTCATTTACTCTGTTGCTTCAAGTCCTGATGGATATGCTTCCTTCAGACGCTAAGTTGCCAAAGGACCATTATGAGGCTAAGAAGATAGTTCGAGATTTGGGTTTGGGTTATGAGAAGATCCATGCTTGTCCCAATGATTGTATGCTGTTTTGGAAGCAAAATGTTAACCTTGAGGCGTGTCCTTGTTGTAAAGCTTCAAGGTGGAAAACAAATGAGGCATCTGTTGCTAGTAAGCATGCTTCATCCACTAAGGGGAAGAAGAAAGCTGCGAAGATCCTACGGTGGTTCCCCTTAAAGCCAAGATTGCAGCGACTATTTCTTTCACCCGATCTGGCTAGTTCTATGAAATGGCATGTTAATGGTCGTACTGATGATGGGCTAATGCGGCATCCTGCTGACTCAGATGCATGGAAAATGTTTGACAGTAAGCATTTACCCTTCTCATCTGACCCTCGTAATGTCAGACTTGGATTAGCTGCAGATGGGTTCAACCCTTTCGGAATTATGAGTACTAGTCACAGTACGTGGCCTGTCATGTTGGTCCCGTACAATCTCCCACCTTGGCTGTGCATGAAACGGTCATCTTTGATTCTATCATTAGTTATTCCTGGTCCTACCTCGCCAGGGATTGCTATAGATGTGTACTTGGAACCGTTAGTAGAAGAACTAAGGGAGTTGTGGGATGTTGGAGTACAAGCATACGATGCATCTTCAAAAGAAGTATTCCAATTGCATGCAGCATTGATGTGGACCATAAATGATTTTCCTGCATACGCAGATTTGTCGGGTTGGAGTACCAAAGGTGAGTTGGCGTGTCCTTCTTGTGCCGTGCAGACCGAGTCTCGATATTTGAGAAATGGTCACAAATTTTGTTACATGGGACATCGGCGATGGTTGGATGTTGACCACGATTTCCGCAAAGATGGTATGTCATTTGATGGATCTAATGATGCTCGATTGGCTCCTGAACCACCAATCACATCTGACATTATTGTGGAAACTGAACATTTACTTGGACGTTGTCTGGGTAGGAAATGTCAACTTGCTTACAAAAAAAGGAAGAGAAGGGAGGCAGACCAGAGTGGTTGGAAGAAAAGGAGTATATTTTTTACCTTGCCTTATTGGAAGGATCACAAGTTGCGACACAATCTTGATGTGATGCATATAGAGAAGAATGTGATGGACAATATACTAAGCACACTGTTGAACTTGAAGGATAAAACGAAGGATAATTACAAGGCACGCCTTGACTTAGCGGACATGGGGATAAGAAGTGAACTCCACCTACAACGAAAAAGTGATGATCAGTATACCATACCGGCCGCATGTTTTCATATGACTTCATTGGAGATAGATGGTTTCTTGCAAGTTTTGAAGGACGTAACAGTGCCCGATGGGTACGCTTCGAATATCTCACGCCGTGTGAATATGAAAGAACGCAAGATTTCTGGTTTGAAGAGTCATGATAATCACATATTGATGCAGCAACTTTTTCCCATAGCATTACGTGGTTCTTTGCCATCTCATGTTACTAGGCCGTTGATAAAGTTAGCTTGCTTCTTTAGACAAATTTGTTCCAAAACCCTTACGGTTTCAGATATTGTGACTAGTGAGGCAGAGATTGCAGTGACATTGTGTGAATTGGAAAAAATATTTCCTCCATCATTCTTTACAGTGATGGTACATTTGGTCATGCACTTAGCTGCTGAAGCTAAGATTGGTGGTCCAGTGCACTACCGTTGGATGTATCCCATTGAGAGGTAAGATGTGGGTAATACTATTGATCAACTTATAGTTTCATGTGCGTGTTCGAATTACCATTGCCAGTCATTAATCTTATCATTCCTTTATAGGTACCTCTCACGTCTTAAGTCTTACGTACGAAATAGAGCTGCTCCGGAAGGGTCTATTGCTGAAGGATACATAGTAGAGGAGTGCTTAACATTTTGTTCACGGTATATGGAAGGAGTGGAAACTATATTCAATCGACCCACCCGGATGATTGAGGAGTCAACGGGGGTGGTTTCGATCATGACACTAAACAATAAAGAGTGGACCCAAGCCCATCGCTACGTTCTATTCAATTCCGAAAACATCAACCGCTTTCGTGAGTAAGTATTACATATACAAATATAATTGGACGTCAATCGAATGTACGTAAGGTCTATTAACCCTAATACAATTGCCTGCACAGGATGCACAAAAGCTTGATAGAGGATGAACTTCGAAAAGGCCACAATCGTAACGTTTCTGATGCCATTATATATAAGCACCACATGGAGAAGTTTTGTACTTGGTTTAGGGGTCACGTACGTATGACATTTTCAACTTATTAAACTTGTAACACTGTCTCAACTATGATTAATTGTACTGATATGAATTATTTTATTTTGGCCAACTGATGTTAGGTGATGTCCCTCACTGGTGCTGATAAGGAAAGAGAGGAAGTTAGTGATACCCTTGTTGCATTGTCCAAATGGCCGTATATTTATGTAAAGCGGTTCAAGCATTATGTAATAAATGGCTTAAAATTTAGGAGTGTAAATGATGAGGGAAACAGGAAAACGCAGAATAGTGGAGTTAGTGTCGCTACTGATGGGGGCAATACTTACTATGGTATTTTAAGTGATATAATCGAGTTGAATTATTCTGACAATATGAAATATGTGTTATTCAAGTGTAAATGGGTTCATGACCAACATAGGAGAGGATATAAGACTGATGAATTTGGGTTTCCTATGGTAAACTTTACACACTTCATACATGGTGGGGATAAAATGACGGATGAACCATATGTCTTGGCATCGCAAGCTACGCAAGTTTTTTATGTGGAAGATAAAAGGCACAAGGATTGGTATGCTGTTGTCAAAACTAAAGCTAGGGACGTGTTTGATGCTGGTGTTGGTCCCCAACGTGAGGAGGATGATACATATAGTTTTTCTGAAAATGTTCCCTACAATATAAGTACTAATGAGGTTGTGAGTGACAACCTTCGTTGGGCTCGGGATGATGTAGAGGGAATGACAGTTGATGCCTCCATCATTGCTGAAAGAGATCTTCATGGAGTAAACAATGAAGATGAGTTTATTGACGATGAGTCTGACAATGAAGATGAGAACAACGATGAGTATACCGATGATGAGTAGTGTAATAGTTTAGTGGTGTATTATGTATTTGGATGTTACAGTTGTTAATGAAAACGTATTCATTCATTAATTAGTTGGAATGCCTCTGTGTAGTATTTGTTGAATTTGTTAATTCCTCTTATTATTGTTAATTCCTTTAATTTTTACTTATTATGTATTCAATTCCTTTCCCTTGTAGCTATTGGATTTGAAATTCATTTCTTATGAACTTGGATATATGATCGTCTGGTGTTAGGGTTTCATTTCGTTGTGGTTGTAGTGTTTGGCAAAGAGAAGCTTTTAAACTTGGATATATGTTTGTATATATTGTTAGATATTAAAATAAGTTATTTTACCCAGTTTGTTTCATTTACATTTTATGCAATTGATTGTTGTCTATAATTAACAGTTTTTTTGTTTTGTGAAGTTGTTGGACGCAGAAATGGGTAAGAAACGCCGATTGCCAGTTGTAGACGTCGGCGAAGGACCCTCGAGTTCACGACAGAGAGTGGAGGAGCTGCAAGCCGCCCATACTAGTGATGCTAGGTCACAGCCCTCAGGTAGTTTACATATCTTAAAATGTAACGTTTGATATTTATTACTGTTGTAACTAATTTTTCGAATGTTTGCTACAGGAATGGAAAGGGACCATCCATTGACAGTTGTGGAAGTTGGCCAAGGTTCATCACGCACACGAGACATCATGGAGGAGGAGTTAAGGGCTGCCTATGATGCTGAGCACGCAAGATGGGAGGAAGGAGATATTGATGATGATGAGACACAGGCGCCTTCTGGAGGTAGTTATTCGTACAATGTAGATTATTCTTAGGGTAACACTTTTATGTTTACTAGTAATGACTAAACAGCAAACACTTTTATATTTTCCCTTTGAAGCTAGCTAGTTGACAAAGATGACGACCACCCACCTCCAGCCTTTCCTCACTCACTCTCCATTTTTTTCTTGGTATATTTGCTAGTATAGTATTGTGCTTAAGGTACAATTACAGCCTAGGACTACCTCAATGAAGTTGCATCATAGCTGCCATGAATACTACAAAGAGAAATGCATGTGACTAAGATAACTGCATTAAAAGCTTTTTATACCTTTCAGCCTCATTTCCCTCCTAAACAAAATTAGACTAAGACAATTGCATTACCTTATTGGCTGCTTGGAGGAAATACTGTGAAAAAAAAAAAAAAAAAAGACTTCTAGACGGGTCATAGTTCAACAGAGTAGTGAGTTTTGATGGGTAGACTTGACTTCCCTGTTCATAGTCTCTTTCTTTTTTGGGGTCCATCCTGTAACCAGGATTTTGAGAATATTTTGTGTGTCAGCTATGGAAAATGGCCGACATTAAAGTGGCTAGAGGATTCTAATCTTCTTTTTTCTTTGTTAGAGAGAAGGAGGATTCTAATCGAGATGTACTATGACTACAAACTTTTAAAATTAAATGTTTCATCCTCTTTTTTCTATTCTTTTTTTCCTTTTATCTTGCTTTTTTAGGAAAAAAAAAAAAAAAAACTATCATTCACGTAAGTGAAACATTTACGTCCGAGAAACATTTACGTCAAAGAACAAAACTTCTAAGACAGGAGGAGAAAGATTTTCCATCCAAGTTACATCATTAAAGATATATTTAACAAACTTAATAAAAAAGTGCGCTATTGAATTACCAGATCGATTGACACATGATAAAAAGCTATCACCAGCATCAATGTCTTTATTTCTTGCAAAATATATGTTCACATCACATAATTGACTACATATGCACAGCTAGACATCAGTTGCTTGTTTTTTATGTTATCAACATTGCAGTGTCACGCAAATTTTTTTAATATTTTTTTATTTATTAACAAGATGTCACAGAATTTTTATTTTTCTCTCTCTTTTAGATATCTGTTTCTGAAACTTTATTATAGTTTTTTGGATGATGGTTGTCTATAAAGGTGGTGAATGATGAAGAGGATGTGTGTAGGATAAAGTATTTTTTTATTTGTATTTTTTTAATATATGGAGGTAGAAGACAAACTTTTCATTGTTGTGTGTTGAGAGAGTTTATTCTATGGGGATAAATATAATAATGGCCCTAAACTTATCGTAATTTTGTTACTATCCTTGAATTCCTTTTGTTTGTTAATAAAGATATAGGGATACGAATCTAATCTCATGTTATTCTTGAATTGGGCTATTGTGGGTATTTGGATGTTTTAGAAGCATCTTCCATTTACAAATTAGAAAAGAAAGAAATTTAAAATAAATAAATTTAGTAATTTTTTTAATGTGAATAATAAATGTAGTAATTGTATTGTATCAAAGATACACAACTCCTTGGGAGTAAAATAGTACTAAGTCTTCATGGATTGAACATATGCCCTCCCAAATAAGAGAGTATGGAATTACCTTTGACCCAAATACTCCTTGATTAAAGCATTTATAATTCAAGTATATAATTGTGGACAAGTCAAGGGCCTCTATTTATTATTATTATTTTTTATTTAAGGGACGAGAAGGGGAGAGAAAAGAGCCCGTGGTATGAGTACTGGAGACATAGAAAGGTGCCAATTGGATTGTAATCTCAATGTGTTAATGACATTATTTATTTTTTTATTTTTTATTTTTTGTTTACATCAAAGTACCGAATGTGAGATTTGAACTCAAATTTTTTGTAGTAGAATTAGATAATTTTATTGAGTTACAAAACTTTTAATATTATTAAATGAAACTACCTAAGCCAATGAAAAGGACAACTATCCTCCCAAAAAAAAATAAAAAATAAAAAATTCATAGCTGCTGTGACTGCTGTCATCTTCAAAGTAATCTGATTTCCAGCCTTGGTTTTCTCAAATACAACCTACACGCAATATACACGTCACTATAACTTTTTCTTGCTTGTACAGTTGTACGTAATCGTTATTTTTTGCCGCACATTACATCACCAAAAGGGCACATCTGTTGGGTCTGGCTTAGGCCAACCTCAATTAGATTTGTTAAAATTTAAATCTAATAAAGTTTGGTTATAAATTTGGCTAGAGTCTTAGGGGCAGTTAGGACCTGAACCCATAGTTTCATGTCAGTGTTTGATGTATGTAATGTTAGCACTAAGCTAGGTGACCCTATTTTGTAAATTTTATTATCATTTTCTCCTTTGGTGTACAGTTTCCCAAAGCAAAAAAATTTGCAAAATTGATTTTGGAGTTAATTTTGCATGCCATCTTTGGGCTGGTCTGCTGTTACAGTTTATCTAGGAAACTAACTTTGTAAGTTTCAACTACCATAAGCCTAATCTAGAATTGAAATGTTGTTGACGAGAATACCTAATTGTGTCACTCTATCATTTGATTTGGACTGACTACGGGTTTTAAGGGAGGGATGCAGTAATCAGCACACACACACACACACACATATATACAGCTATATATAGTCCTATCAAACCCAACTCTGCAGCACACTTGCTCAATGGTTGGGTCTCCTCATGGAACCATACTCATCTCTTCTATTTCCCACTGTTTTGGGTTAAAAAGAAACGGATGGGATAGTTCCACTCGATTTTGCCTCCCTTCTCTAGTATATAATTCGTTTCTAAAACAAATTAATTAAAAAAAAAAAAAACACCCAAGTGGGGGGTCAACCTAGATTCTTTACGTTACGTCCCCTTAGAGACCTTGCAAAGCTAAAACCTGAATTAAGTTAACCATTCATTACATTTCATGGCATGGGTCAAGCTAGATTCTTATGGCTTAAAAATGAATATGACGATGGTTTGGATAGTGAAAGCCACACAAATAAGCTCTATGATTGCAATAGACTTTGAATTTCAACAACAATGCAGTGCACATAATCATCCCTGCAACCAACAAATATTCTGCCACCTATCATTACAGGTGAAGAGAATATGTCTCCCTGGAGGTCCAACCTAGCGAATTCACTATGGTCCAAGTCAATGTTTATGCCTGTGTGTGTTAGGGGGGGGGGGGGGGATGAGGTGTATTATGTGGTGAAACTAATACAAAATTATTATTATTACAAGAGTTTCTTTACAGAATAATATTAAAATATTAAGACACGCTCAAACATTATGCCTTTTTTTTTTTTTTTTACACCAACAGATATTTATCGCTTTTTTTTTACTTATTATCGATAAGTAACACAAGCAGCTAATAAGTTCAAACCCAGGACATAATCCTCCATCTCTGTGTTTGAATTTTTTTGTATGATTGATAAATACATGCAACTTTTCTGCCTTGGATGAAAACAGTTTTTTATTTTTGTAAGGGATAAAAACAGCTTTTAGATAGAGACATCGACTTATTTGTTATTATCAGTTTCTTTAAGTATCAAAATGTCCACATTTACAAAGATCACATATATCTCTCTAATTGTGAACTTTGAAATTTCATTCCTAATAATGGTTTACTATATGCAGAAGATTTGGTCCAACAAACCGCACCATCCACTGATGGGTGTGCAGAAGATTCAGTTCCAGAAACCCCAATATCCAATAATTTAAATAAAAAACGTGGAATAACGCTAATGCAGCGGATATGGGCTCTTCCGGCGAACAAGAAACTTGTATGTGGGTTAAATGGGAGCCAGCAGCCGGTTGGAGAAAGCGGGCAAACATTCAAAAGGTGGTTGGGCACCTTATGCATCTGCCACAACTATTGCCCACTTATGCCAAGAACTTGGACGCATGTCGACCGTAAATACAAAGAAGAAGCTTGGATAGCGATAGAGGTTGTATCAAATAGGGATACTTTTAATTCTTGTTTATAGCCGTGTATGTGCTAAATGGCATTTTTAGTAGGGTGAATTATTGCACTATGCTAACTCAATTTTTGCATTTCAGAAAAAGTGGATCATTGACCCAGAGATTATCAGACCAGCTAATCAAATGAACTGGGCAATGCACTTGCTAGGGGAGTTGAGAAGAAATCGAAGGAGTAAGTTGAAAAAGAAATGCTACCCAAAAGATGCGTTGAAAGATGATGTCTATAAAAATAAACCATCTTGGGCTGAGGAGCAGGACTACCGCGCACTAGTTGACTATTGGTTTGATCCGAAAACGAAGGTTGCACTATTTTCTTGCTCTATTATTTTTTAGTGATAATATATGTGATGGGGTATTTGGATATACTGAGTACAGTGTTTTAATTGATTTCTTTGTTTTAAATTGTTGGCGGGAATGTGTTTGTAGACATTATGTGATACGAACAAGAGAAGTCGTTCGTTTCAGAAGGATATAGCGAGGACAGGGCCTATAAGTTTTGCCCAAACTGCGGACAAAATGGTAAGAAATGCATTATACAACAACTAGCCAAGTTTTAATGCTCTACTATTTTAATTGAACTTCTGACATATTTTAATTGAACGTCTGACATAATGCTCTACTATTTATTTATTTTGTTGTTGAAAGAACATGGTTGATTCAAATTCATGGAAATTAAAATAGATTTTGTCGGCGTGAGTTTAGCATTGAGGAAGGGCTTGCATGGAGATGACAGTAATGGTGGCAATGCCCAATGTTGTCGTAGGGTCCAAACTAAGCAATCCACAACTTCTTGGTTTAGAAATAATCAATATGGAAAATTCACAACAAAATTTCTGTACATATTGTTTGGTTAAATTGAAATTATTATGTGTCGGGGTAAGGAAGAAACTAGTTTATTGATGTAGAGCATAGTGTTGGGGTGATGTTTCCTGTTTTTGATTAGCGATTTCATTAATATTTATGTTTGCCACATTGTTAGCAAGAGCTTGGTTTGGTATATAGCAATTCGTTCTTTTTGAAATTTGTTTTCCTTTGTGACCTTCAATAGGAAAACTAAATAGGTTGAAAGTGGACATCTCCAATACAATTGGGATGCATATATGCAGGGGGTTGTAGCCGCGTTTGAAACGTGGCTATAGACAAATTCTAAAAATAGTTAGGGGGTTATAGCCGCGTTTGAAACGTGGCTATAGACAAATTCTAAAAATAGTTAGGGGGTTATAGCCGCGTTTTAAACGTGGCTATAGACAAATTCTAAAAATACTTAGGGGGTTATAGCTGCGTTTTAAACGTGGCTATAGGTAACAGATATAACCACATTTAAGAAACGTGGCTATAGTTGTGGCCTATAGCCGCGTTTTAAATGCGGCGAAAATGTCTTCAAAGCTGTCAACAAGGGTGCTATGGCCGCACTTTTTCAAACGGCAAGAGTGTTGGTACCAAAAATTGCTTGATACAAAGCATTCACATGAAGAGTGCAACTCGTCTTTTTGAACGTAATAAACTACATGTTTACGGAATTTGTTTACAGTTATATTGCATGTTATGTTCCAGCTTTCATTTGCTATGTTTGGTTGTCGATTGTCGCTTCATATCACCAACATAAATTGTCACTATTGTAATGAGACTGATGAATATGATGTAGGCAAAAGAAAGCGGCGAAGCAGTGGAGCGTGCAGATGTTTTCATAAAAGCATACTGCAAGAAAGATGGGACTCCTATTAGTGATGTAGTGCTACATAAGATTGTAAGCCCTATATCATAACCTATTTATTTTCTATTTTGTGCGTGAAATGTTTATAGCAAATAATATGTTATTTGGTTTATGTATGAAAACAGTCAAA
Organism: Quercus robur; assembly: GCF_932294415.1. Lineage (NCBI taxonomy): Eukaryota > Viridiplantae > Streptophyta > Magnoliopsida > Fagales > Fagaceae > Quercus > Quercus robur. The sequence continues at coordinate 9,743,473 of NC_065538.1, read as the reverse complement.
AATGAAAGAAATTTTAGACAACGGGGGCAAACTAAAAGGAGACCGTCGCGATGGAATTCTTTGGGCACATGATGATGCGTTCGCTCAAGTGATGGGCAAAGAAAGTTCTGGACGTGTTCGTGGGGTCGGTTTTGGACCAACCCCAACAGGAAGAAGTGGGTCCAACCTGCCATGTTTGCCTGGGCCGTCGTCCCCTGAAACGGCCCAACGGATGACTGCATTGGAAAATTCGATGAGGGACCAACTTGCTTACGCAGAGCAGAGGCATCAAGACCAGATGGCGTCATTGCATGCACAACACAAGGAGGAAATTGCCGAAGCATTGGCCGAAGCAAAGCGGGAGTCAGATGCACGGCATGAGCAGCAGCTGGCCGAAACAAAGCAGCAGTTGGCCGAAACAAAGCAAGAAATGGCTGAAACAAAGAGGAAAATGGATGAAATACTAGCCTTCTTACAAAAGACGCCAAGCAGTTTAGGTTTTAGCATTTTGTCAGGTAATACAAACTTTGCCTTTAATTTAATGAAACTTGTGTGTTTATGTGCTGCTAATAGAATGTATATAATATATTCAGGATAGCGCTACATCACAGGGAGGACTCTTCGTGGACATTCGGAATACTGTAATATTGTAAATTCGTAGATATTCAAAATATTGTAACTTCGTGGATATTCAAAATATTGTAAACATGATTGTAAAATATTGTAAACATGATTGTAATATTATATTGTCTCCAATGGATTTTACACTTTTTCCCTCCATTTAGTTGTTGTATTGAACGACATATTCCATAAAGATTGATCAATTTGTTGACAGGTTTGAGAAAATTTGTGCTTTAGAAAATTTATGTTGCTTTACAAAATTGTAATACAGGAAAACTCATCTGCCCAGAAAAAGGAGAAAAAAAAAAAAAAAAAAAACTATAGCCACGTTTTAAAAACGCGGCTATAGACAAATTCTGAATAGGAATTCGGGGGGTCTTAGGCCGCATTTAAAACGCGGCCCAAGGCTGGAACTTAGGCCACGTTTGAAATGCGGCCTAGGAGTCCAGTCTTGGGCCGCGTTTAAAACGTGGCCTAAGAGTGACCTCTTGAGCCGCGTTTCAAACGTGGCCTCAGGGTGAACTCTTGGGCCGTGTTTCAAACGTGGCCTCAGGGTGAACTCTTGGGCCGCGTTTTAAACGCAGCCCAAGGCTGGACCTTAGGCCACGGTTAAAACGCGGCTTAAAGGTGTGTAGAGGCCCTCAGCATGGAGGGTATGGCCACACTTCTTAAACGCGGCCTAAGGGTCCAGTCTCAGGCCGCGTTATAAACGCGGCCTAAGGTCTAACCTTGGGCTGCGTTTAAAACGAGGCCCAAGACGAAACCCTATGGCCACGTTTAAAACGCGGCCTAAGACGGGACCCTTAGGCCACGTTTTAAACGTGGCTATAGGGCCCGAGCTGGGGCCGCGTTTAAAAAGTGCGGCCATAGGACCATCAGTCCTATAGTCACAGGTTTTAGGCCACATTCTGAACCGCGGCCTAAAAAAACGTGGCCAGAGGATATAGCCACGTTTTTTAATCATATAGCCGCGTTTTTAAAACGCGGCCAGAGGTCCTTTTTTTTGTAGTGGTTCTTATTCTCTAGAGTTAATAGTTGTAAGGTCTGTTCTCAATTCACTAGAATATAATTATAACCGGTAGACTTATTGAAAGTGATATCCCTTTCTCCAAATTCCACTGCTGCTAGACACAACTGAATAAAATTATTTTGCTTAAAAAGAGAAATAAAGAAGTAGGCTCTCAAAAAATCCTCTTCAAAACTTTTGGAAACAAGAATGCATCTTTCTTTCTAGATAAGAATGGTATTTTGCTGTTTTTTTTTTTTTTTTCTTGGTTCTTTAATCTTCTTTTTTGATGAAACGGGATAGTCAATAAATTTCAACGGAGAAGAAAAACTTTAAGGGCCCACAGCACAGCCACAGGGCCGACAAAAGCGCAGAGACATGAAGACCAGAGCAGAACTAGGCAATTCGGTCACATATAAAAATAATAATAATAATAATAAAGAGGGGGAGAAGGCGGTGGTGGTGAATTTGAATGTGTTCATAGAAAGTACAACGTGGTTTTTCTTTTTCTTTTCTTTTTTTTTGGGGGGGGGGGGGGGGGGAATCAATTACAAGGATGGTAAAAGAGTTTATAATAACGGTTCTAAAATAATGATCATTAAATACTTAAATTCATTCTTTCTTACAAATTTTGAATTTTTTATTTAAAAAATAAATAATTTTTTTTTTAGAAAAATTATATTTCATCATTATTAGTAGTAACAAATAATTAATTATAATGATAAGTAAATAATTAAGATATAAAAAATAAATTTTGAAAGAAATCAATTATTTTCTGTGGACCACACACTAGAAAACTCATAAATATCGAATTATCAAAAACAAATTAAAAGAAAACGAATTATATTCAATCAAATACAACACCAATTGAGTTTTCCAAAAAACAAATTTCAATATTTTACCCATATAAAAATAATTTTATTTCAATCATAATTTGTCACACTAACTACATAAAAATTTTGTGTTCTACTATTACTTCTTCACACAAAGATCATATGATTTACAACATTTGCAGGGGCAACAAAATTTTCACATCCTCAATAGCATGGCATCTCATTTGGGTACTATAAAATAAACTAAATAGTTATAAAATAAAAAATAAAATAAAAAGGGGACTTTTTAAGCCGATACTAAATGCAATCTAATTGTTGCTAGTAATAGCTGAGGGTATGTGCAAAGGATTTAATCATGCTTCTAAAGGGAACACTAATAAGTATTGGTGTAAAAGAGACTTGTCGGTTGGTAAAATGGAAGGGAAGTGCATTCAGAAAATGCATAAAGAAAATTCACACATGCTTTTGTGTGTTGCTGAATAAACTAATTTTTTTACAAAACATAAGTATACAACAAAGGAACTACAAAGAGCAGATGGGCCTAGACCATCTCTATCCACTGTCTGGAGGAAGGATCAATGTTTCATTCCAAAGCTTTTTAGGACAGTCAGAGTTGGATTCAGGAAATCCAGCATTTAGCTACAAGAGAACAAAAAGGAAAATATGTGATTTAATTCGTAATATTTTAGACAGTAAAGTTTTTTATAACTTGTACCAAAAGACTTGGAAAAAACAGTAAACTAACCTTCATGAATGCATTCCTCTTATATATTAGAATCATAATCAACAAGAATATCATCCAACTGATCCAAGTTGATACCAGCAGAATCTCCAGGATTGTCCCCAAGAAAATTATCATGGTTAGACAACTCTAACGCAGGAAAATAAGTTGGGCCTTTGCCTCCCATGGCAGCTACATTCTCTGCCATAAAAGTGTCACTTCGGTTTCCATAACTAGTACTACCATCAGTAATACTTGACCTGTCACGGAACGCTACATTCCCAACGGCTTGAGTTCCAATGTTAGATAATTCAAGCTGCTTGGTGTTCAGGACTTCGTCATTCCCGCTCGGCCGTTTTTTACGGTATTTCTGTATTTTGGACATGAATTTGTAAGTTGTACGTGTCCTTCACCGAAGAAGGAATTAATATGACGGTTTAACTTGATAATATAGAGGTAAAAACCAGCTAAAGAAATTACAAGCACCTGCAGATAGCTAGAAACATGTTCTCTAGTCAGATTTTGGACACCCTGTGCTTTCATTCTATTCAAAATTTTATTGGGAGTAGCCTCTGCAGCAACACAAGATATTGTCATACAGACATGAATATTAGTATTAGAGAAGAAAGGAATGGGATGCTCAAACAATCGCAATGGCTCTATTTACTGTTTAGTTCTCTTCGTAAGAAACAAAATTCTTTTCTTGGGAGTTACATACACATGTTACGTTAGTGGGAGAATTATAGAGATTTATTTATTGGTTTTGGAATTCTACATTGACTAGAAAAATAATAATAATGTGCACTAATTATATCAAAGTGTTAATTATTCCACACTCATAATATGTGGTAGTCCATAAAAGCAGAGTGATGGGTATAACAAGTCTGAAAAAATAAAATAAAAATAATTAATTTAAAATATGTTTTTTTAAACTGACAATGTTTGTCAACAAACTTTTTAACTCTACTTAATATTTTTTAATAGGATGTAAATTTTAACAAATTGACTATTAGATTACATTATTTTCTTATATCTTCATGCTTACAAAATTTCAATAAAATCAAAAATTAATAATTATGTCATCAATTAAATATTTAAATTTCGAGTTTTTGTAATCTAAAATTATATATTAAAAAATAAGTTTTTGAAACAAATAGTAAAAAACATGTGATTTAAAAATATAAAAAACATGTAATTTAATAGTTAAATTTCAAAATATACAACCATGTTAATTTGTTTAGTGAGCTATAAACTAAACTTTGTCCATTTTAAATATTATTGATAATGTATATTGGGCTGGGTTGATTGGGTTGTGAATTTTGTAAGAATAACAAATTATTGAAGCTTAAGATTAGGGCCGGGAACGGATTCACACCAGGTCTCAGCCCCAGATAACATTGGTGAAATATTTCTCTCATTTCAGATGTCCAGATCATCCGTTCTTTTTTCTCTTCATTCCGCTGCGGTGGCACTTCAAAACACTTACTTATCCTATGCTTTAACACATGAATCCAAATCTTTTTGAGTTCATCCATTTGGATAGGCTTCACCAGATAATAACAAGCACCATATTTTATGCTATACACCATGGTGCTATTATCTCCAACCTCGGACATAACTGTAAAATAACAAATACTGGGATGTTAGACATGGCCTGACAATAAGCTTGCCCCTCTTAAGCCACAATAATATAGCATATGCTGTTAAATAATGAGATTGCAATTTAAATATATCATAGTAAAAGGCAAAAGAATATAGTAAATTGAATTGAACAAGACAAGCTGTATATATGCTTACTTATGACTGGCAAATCAGTGGCCTTGCTCAATTTTCCAAGAAGCGTAATTTCATCCATGTCAGGCAGGCATCTTTCAGTCAAAATAATATCAAATTCGTTGCTTCTGCTATTTTTAAGCAAATTCAACGCATCCTTCCCTCGATTGCATTTGGCAACTGAAATTATTTATGTTCACTTTAATGTAACACAGTAGGGGTGAAGAAATATATTGGAAGAACACATAAAAAGTTTGATCAAAGTTCAATATCAAACACAACATCACAACATGGTGTGTGATTTAGAAACCTAAACAATGTAGGTGGGAAAGTAGCACACATTAGAGACAAGGACAAAGCTAGCTAGTGACACGGGGTCACGAATATGATTATTTGTTATTCCATTATTTTCCTCACATCCAAACAAAAAAAAAGGGGAAAAGAAAAATGAGACCAAACTCCAGTGCATATATATACCTTCGTAATCACATTGCTTAAGCATCGTTTCCAACAGGTGGAGACTTTCCGGATACCCATCGACAATTAAAACCCTCATTCCAGCTGGGAACTCACTGGAAGTATTATCACTCTTCTCCAATGCGCTTTTCATTTTCCTAATCTGTCGAAATTGAACTAATTAAATGTGTTTTTTTTTTTTTTTCTCTCTTCCTTTCTCTCTCTAGAATACAGCGAGGTACAGGGCGTCGTGTACTGAAGCTTCTTCAGACTGTTGTTTGTGAGAGAAGAAGAACAACAACAAGAAGAAGGGATGAAACCCTAAAGCAAAAAAGAAAAAAGAAATTGAACTAATTAAATCTAAAAGCAGACTGAAGAAGAAAATTAGTACAGCATTAAGCTCTATACAATGTCAGTATATAAAGAATGTCAAAAAGATTTGACGTATCATTTGTTTGATATGAATCACAGGTTTGATATTCGTATCAATTGTAGATTATCCTAAGATATGAACAATGCATGTTAGCACCCACAAGTACAGGAACTAGTGCACAGGGAACTAGAGGGCTCCACATCTAACTACAGTTTTTAGTTTTCCTTTTCCTCCGAACTTCTCTGAGAAAAAATCTACTACCATAAATTATTACTCAATTTTTATGCCATAAGTGTAATTGGGTAGATGGTGAATAGTGAAAAAAAAATGGTAGATCTACATAAGTGAAATACAGCTACTCACAATCTGCTACGCTAGAGATGTAGCAAAAAGTTATGGAACAGTCTATAATCCTACAACTACTCTTTTCATATTAAACACTGTGCTATTATGAGGCTATGTTGTTCCATGTTTTACTTTTTAATATTAGAGGTAGCAAAATCAACTCAAATTCATTTATCCACCCACTTAAGCAAGACTCAAACTCACGCAATTATTTTACTTTGAATGATGGAGGTATTAAATGAAATTTTAGGTAGTCAAAGGAAACCTTGTGTAATTCAATGAGACCTAGAGAGCAATTATATTTTTAATTATAGTGAAATAAATTATAATTAATGATAATTTTGAGCTAGTTATGAGATAATATAAGCCCAAGGTCCATTGGAACTATATTTTTTATTTTTTTTCCTTTGGTCCCATTTCAAGCTATAAATACAAAGCTCTTAGGGCCCCGCAAACTTGTAAGAAATTTATCACCGTCCTCAACGAACTCTTTAGGGAGAGTTCTTATTAATCTTAACTAGCTAGGGATAGCATACTAATCATTTGTGAGGTTCTTGAGTAACATAAATTTGTAAGAAAATTCTCATAATTTGTAGTTGATTTTTGATATATTTGGTCATGATAATTGTTAATTGATTATTGTATTATATTTGATTCTTTTGAAATAAATTCTAGGTAAAATTCCAACATCAAATATGATATGTAGCCAACCCGTACACTTTGAGGGGAAATTAACACAACCTTACCCATTTATATGGGTCCTATCTCATTCTACAATGGGAAACCAAGGTTGTGGTCTCTTACGAATATTAGGTTGTTTTAGTCATTAGTGGAACTTCGTTTGGTTCAGATGTTTAGTAAAACTCAAGATATGTTAAATGTAATTGATTCAACAAATTAAAAATGATGGTGGGATGATTATAATTTTATAACATCAGTTTGTAAATTTTCCATAACAAAACTAATAATAGTATTAGCATTTTCTTAACAATGCAATACAAGTGAGGTTAATGAAAGTTGCAAAAGGGGTGTCAGCTAAAGCCTTCAATTGAGTGAAGTAATCTGTGATGGAAAGCTCAGATTGTGAATTGGTTCCAAGATCGTTCTACAATTGAAAGACCCTAGGCCCATTCCATGAGAAAATCGATCCTTTAGATCATTCTAGATTCCCAATGTGGTGTTGTGATAAACCGCACCAGTAGCAATATTGGGAGCAATGCAATTCAAGATCCAAGAAATAATTATGTTGTTACAACATGGCCAACCTTGCAACATTGATGCGATGAGAGAAACAGTGCCATCAAAAAAACCTAGTTTATTCTACACACTCAACGCTCTTTGAATAGATTGTGCCTAGGTTGGATAATTCTCTCCTCCTAGAAGAGGTTTTGACACAAGTATAGCACCTGCAATTTCTCCTTGGTGTAGAAAGAAAGGATGAGACTCATCAATGGCGATGGTTTGTGTAGAGGTTGTTGAGTTTGTTGACGCCATAGAAATGGTTTTACTGTCAATCAACACGTATGCTCTGATACCATAACAAAATCAAGAAGATGTAGAAATAAAATCTTATTTCACTAACTGATTAATTACAAGGGACTTTGTTCTTTATTTATAGCAACAAAGAACACTAACTGAAGAAACTAACTCTAACTAATTCCCTAAATACAGCTATGAAGCTAACCAATAAAAACAAGACCGCTGTGTTAGTAAGACACCTGCACACATGTTACTAAATAGCGTTTACAAGACTCAATAGTAAGGAAAAATTACATTTTATAACCTTAAACTATACTCACATATTATACTTTACACCTTAAAACTTTTCAAATGCAAGTTTTTCATCCTAATTTATAACCATTGTTACATTTTATACCCTGACATTAAATTTACTGTTAATTTAGACAAAATTTTGAAATTTAGGGTGCAAAATGTAATCAATATTATAATTTAGGATGATAAAATGTAATTTCTCATTTTATCTTTACCATGCTATGATGCTAGTACCAAAACAACAGTAGCTTTATTAAACTTAACACGACTACTTCTTTCTTCTTTGCTTTGATCATCATTCCTTGTCTTCTTTGTCTTCTTCTTCTGAGAGTATTCAACAGAGAAGCATTTTCCTTGGAATTTGGGATGACCTCACCAGACTGAGACTTTGGCTTCAGATAATCCAGTGGCTGGCTGCAAGAGAACATAAATAAATAAAGCTCTCCTATTTGTCTAAAAAATCTCAGTTATTTTAGATAGAAGAAATTCTTATAACTTGTACCAGAATGCAAATAAGTTATACAATTTTTTTACCAGCAAGTAGCAACCATGAATGGAATCATCTTACGAACCAGTATCATCATCAAAGAAGAGGTCTTCAGAATGATCATGAACTATATCTTCCCCAGTAAAATGTTCAAATATTCCAACCGGGCAGCTCTCATTCCAGTAGGATCTGTAAGTTCAATAGTCGAAGGGGATATAATTATAATCAATACCAAAATCTTCAGAAGAACTGGGAAGATGAGTATAATTGGAGAAGAGACCAGGATCTCCAGAAATTCCCCCCTGAAGAGTATCAAAGTTGGGCAATCCAACCTCATTGACAAGTACATTCGCTGGTACATCATTGGGTAAGTGGTAGATAAAAGGCTGACATCCCGTGAGTTGATTGCATATCTGCTCACTTAACGGTGCTTGAGCCATCTGAGTCATCAATGTGAAGTTTTGGTTTGCACAAATAGTACTACCTTCAATGGTACAGAAGTTGGCTTCAACAGGCAATGGTAAATTTTGAAAGCCATGAGTGTTCTTTATTGCTGCTGGAGCTCGTTGCTGCTGTGAGGGTATATCTAGCTGATTTGGATCCGAGGTGTTCAGAAATCCATTGAGCAGAGTCATTGGTGGATGCTTCATTTCATATCTAGATTCAACATGCCCTGAACTAGTACCATCTTTGTCTTTGTACCCTTCCATATGTAATGGACGAGCTTGTTTTTGAAGTTTTAAACGGTGTTTCTGCATCATACACTGAAGTTGTGAGTGTCCTTCACCAACAAAGGAAAGGAATCCGACTTCATAAACTTCCGTTAAGGAATCTAACTCATTGACTTTATTATCGAAAATGATATCTAACTTCCTACCATGATAAACTAACACTTGTCCTAAAAACTTAATATATTAAAAAAAATGATATTTATATGTTTAATGATTATTCTAATACAACTGTATGAGTTAAATTAGATTTTTACTTGTGAGGGAAATTTTAATTTAAGAAATAGATAAAAGTTGTTGCACACACTTTTTATGAAAACTTGAAATCATGAATTGAAGTTGTGTCTTCAACTCATAATTTCAGTTCAAAAAAGTGTGTAACAAACATTACCCACCTGAAGATGGCTAGAAACTTGATCTCTAGAAACATTTCGAACACCCTTAGTTTTCATGCGTTCCAAAACTTTCTTGGGAGTAGCTTCTACATCAACATGATATACTGTAATATTACTAATATAGAGAAACAAACAAAGCAAAATATTTATATTTTCAGTTTCTTGGCCAAACAACCACCAATAAAATGATTGAAGTAATCATGAACTTATGATTCCAAATTAATATCATTTGCATGAAGTGAGATACAATTACGAGAGATACGTGATAATTATTTCCAAAGTGAATTTTATAGAAAATTATCTTATTTTCTTATGTTTGATAACAATCTTAAAATAAGTTCAAAAATTATCTCTTAATTTTTTCTATATATTTTTATGTGATATAAATTTTTTTCCTTATTTAGCTTCGTATAAAAATAATACTATTTTTCAGAAAATTTTAGTGGAAAAAAACTCTATCTCAAGCCAAGCTAAATTAAAAAAATTAAGAGATCATTTTTCTTTAATTTAATCTAAATATTTTTATATGAAAAAACTATTTTCACATATAATTTTCTATCGAAATAAATGAAGGCTAAGTTGCTTAGAAATACAAGATTGGGAAATCAACTTTTCAAGAGCACCACCCTTTTGGAAACTAGCTAGTACTTAGGCTAAATCAGTAATATCATCCAAAAACTGAGTTTACAAGTACATCAATGGGCTATTTATAGCTAGGAACTCAAGTACTAACTGCCCTAGGCCTTAGCTAATTAAATGTGTTTTTACCAACCCAAAAAAAAAAAAAAAAAAAAAAAAAGACTAATTAAATGTGTAGGCCGCTGCCATGTGGCATAAGCCTAAGAAACTCCTAATTGTTTCTGCTCCAACATATTACTAACTACTAATTCCTGAAACTAACTAATCAGCAGCTGTAGCGTTTTTAACATCTTGCCCACTACAACAATATACTCTACTTATCACATATTATGGGTAATGCTAACAGATATTTTTAAGGTAATAATTAAAAAATTATTTAAAAAAGTTTTTATTAAAAAAATAAATAATTAATTAATGTTTGCATAGTTTTTGTCAATTTTTTATAAAAATTGTATCAAAACTTTCTTAAAATAAATTGTTAACAATTGCCCTAAAAACACTTGTTAGCATAATCCTATTATAACTACAAATATATAGGCATGTTAGCTTCTTCATCATGGCGATGCATATGTTTTCCTTCCCATATATAGCAAACCCTCTCTTTTTTTTTTTTCCATAAATGAAAGATTGAATTAGTTGATAGTAATTTGACTTCACCAACTTACACCATTGAACGCAATGGACAAAAGTGCTTAGCATGAGCAGATAAATGGCCAGAGTGTGAGAACAAAAATTAATATAGCTAAGATTAGGAAAAGGATTCATACTATCAATGCCCATTTCTTGCACACTTTCTACAAACTTTTCTTGAATGTCCATTTTCCAAGAAATTCGACATTTTTTCGCTTTGGACATATCATTTGCCGGCTTCTGCACTTGAGCCAACTTATTTTTTCTGCTGGAATACACGTGTGTCCACACCATGTTGAGATCACGCATTGGGATGGGCTTCTCCAGATAGGCACAAGCTCCATAGTCTAAACTCCTCTGAATAGTGTCAACTCCATCATCCTCCGATGTTACTAAATATCATTAAAAATAGTGAGATGTTAGATTCACAAAACATGCTAAATATTAATGAAACTACAAATGGCATATATGTTTTAGTAAAGGTATAAATATCGTCAAAATATATATAACATATTGAAGGAATTGAACAAGCTGTGTATACTTACCCACTACAGGCAAGCCCTTCTCTCTACCAATTCGAAGAAGCTCAAATTCACTTATACCAAGCAGGCGTTGTTCAGTTATTATAATATCAAATATGCTTATGTCCTTCCTAAGTAGAGTCAAAGCTTCCTCCACTTGATTGCATTCTGTAACTGAAAAGTATTTTTGCTTTCAGTGTAACATCCATGGGGCGCAAATGGATACATGTCATATTTAGGTGTCATATTTGGGATTGGTAAATATTTTGCATTCAGTTATAGCCCATTAAAAAAAAAATCAGGAAGAATTTTATTAACACGAAAAAACACATTTTACAAGACACACAAATCCCACATGGAGAAAACAATCCCAATCTATACAGAGGCCTAAAAGTCCCTACCTTAAAACATGCCAGTCACCATTACTGACTCAAACTAGGACTCTCAAAGTTTTAAAAGGACTCATACCAATTAAAGGCCCTCTATATAAGGTTTAGGACTACCCCTACCTAGGCAATATGGAACTTAGTCAAGATACTTAATTGCACTGGTTTTAACTGAACAGGTAGCAGATGATGTGCTTCCCTGAAATAGTCCAGTGAGTCAAATAAGTATACTTACTCGATCTGGTGAGTAACAACCATATAGGAGTCCAAAATTGAAAAAATTTAAGTCAAAACTCAACATCCCTCAGTCTCTTAATTTTCAGCTTTTTCTATTCCAAACGAAGCAAACACAACTCTCTGTTTTCATCCTTTCCTACGTTCCCTCTAATAAGCAATGATAAAAAATAAAAAATAAAAAAACAACAACAAACTCTCAGCAAAAGAAAAAAGACAACAACAAACAAACAAACAAAACAAATGTTATCCTCTTTTTCTCTTTCCTTCTTGTTGATGATTGTCATCTCCCTCCATTTAAAAGGAATGTTGAGGACGGAAGAAGATTGAGCGTGAAAAGAGGAGAGAGAAAGATAACCAGAAGGAAAAACTTTAGGACATCCATCACCTTTCTCACTCCATCTCCCTTAACCCTAACATGATACACAGAAATTAAGGGTGACCCATGTTCTCGCGAGGTGATCTGCGCAATGCGTCTACAAAAGGTCGTCATCAGCATCGAGGAATGCCCTTCTCTCTCACTTAGACAGTGTTGAGAGAGAGAGATGAGACATCACTCATGCTGCAACATACAAAAGGTGAAGAGGGGGCTGTGGTCACCAGTGTAAGATGAGAAAGTCATCAAAAAAACCTTTTGAATTTTTTTAAAGAGAAACTCCTTTCACAAATATTATGACTGGTATCTATTAACACCCCGTCAAAAAGAAAAGAAAGTCAAAAAGGGTACCAGAACAGACCTTTGTATTGGTGCTTACATTTCCGAAGATTTGTTACAACTTCTTGGAGGCTTTTCTGATCATGATCCACGACCAAAATGCTCAGACCAACCGGAGAATAATCGAAACCGGTATCACTTTCTGGCAACACGGCCTTGCGTTTGCTTTTTCTGTCCATCTCTCAATGCGACTCTCCGGAGATGTTATTCAAAACATTACACAATGTGATTTCCTTGCCCCCTCAATCATTTTGATTCAATTTCCACGGACGTCTTCTTTTATAAAATAAAATATAAATTTCTACGGACTAAAATGTAGGCCCCAAAATTAAGATTCTTTTTCATTCCAAACGGAAATGCTAAAAAAAATATATAGTTTTTTATTTATTTTCTCTCTCTTTTTATGACTTACTTTCTTCTACTCTTTCTTTTTTCCACTTTCTTCTCTGCCTGTCTATTTTATCTTCTGCCAATCTCTCTTTCTTTTTTCTTCTTCTATCTTCTCCATAGCCGCACCTCCATGGCACCACCAATAGCCACTATGAGCTTCATTTCTCTCTCTCTCTCTGCCTTTCTTTTCTCTCTCTCTTTCTTCAAATCTTTCTCTATTTCGGCCAAGCCTCCATGACTCCATCACCATAGCCGAAGCTCACAAGCTCTTTCTCTATTCTCAACCAATCTCTAATTCTTTTCTACTTTCCTATTTTATTTCTCCTTTATTAATTTTTTTTCTTTCTCCGGCCAAGAATCCCTCTCTTTGTTTGGTCGTTTATGTTTGATTTTGTGGGGATTGTATTTGGTTTGAGGTTTCAAAAGTGGGATTTTAATTTGGGTTCAGTGAGTTTTTAGTTTGGTATAGAGAGAGAGGTCAACGGTGGCTCTCCCAAATCTCTTTCTCTATTCACAACCAATCTCTAATTCTTTTCTACTTTCCTTTTTTATTTCTCTTTTAATATATTTTTTTTCTTTCTCCGGCCAAGAATCTCTCTTTTTCTTTGGTTGTTTATGTTTGATTTTGTGGGGATTGTATTTGGTTTGAGGTTTTAGAAATGGGATTTTAATTTGGGGTTCAGTGGATTTTTAATTTGGTAGGGAGAGAGGGGGGTCAAAGGTGGCTTTAATTTTATTTTTATTTTTAATTCTTGAAAGACAGTGGGGCTAGTGTTATTTTGATGTGATAGAATTTTAAAATAGAAAATGTGATGTAAAGTTTACCAAAAAAAAAGTGACGTATGATATATTGTAAAACAGTGTAGTAAAATAGATAAAGCAAGTTATGATGTGTTAAAATAACATTTAGTTTGACACAGCTAATACCAGTGCTCTAATAATCTATCCAACTTTTGCCTATAGACTATAGAGAAAGAAAAAGAAAAAATATCTACCAATTTTTGGACACAGAGGAGAATTTCCTAAAACATTTGAGGTAAAAGAAAACATTCATGGTAAAAGCAAAAACATGCACCCTCTTACAGATTTCCCGAGAAAATTGGGTCTTCCAATTATAACATGGTATATTATTTTATTGTCCCAAAATACAAGTGGAGTAAGATTAAAGTCCACCACTGCACACCTTTGGCACAATAGTTACTCTATAAATATAAATGCGTGTGGGATATAGGGTGCAAGAGTCAGGATTCAAGTTTTCAGGAGAGAGATTTACATAAATATACACTTAAATTAGGCTAGACTAGAATTTCTATATTGTAAAAAAAAATAATAATAATAAAATAAAATAAAATAAAAGGAGATTAAGGTCCAAAACACGAAAAATACATCATATCACGACAATAAATCTAGTCAAATAACTCTATTGTGGGTCTTTATCGGATGCTTTTCATAAATGTAACATGCTTGCTCATTTTCTAGTTCTAACGGTAGATCTTGATGTATAGGTAAAAAATCTATCTTCTAAGCTAAAGCTTGTATTCCAAGCTGATTTAGTGTATTTATAGAAATTTTTCTTATCAATTCCTCGAAAAAAGGATCACGCACTAACTGTTAGAATGTTGCATCACACATGCGAAAAAAATTACATTAAAGATGTGTATAACAAGGTATGTGAAACAAGAATTTTTTCAATCCAACAAAGTGACTTTGGTCAGAAAAATTGAATTATTTGATAATCAAGCCTCCATGACCATAGTCGAAGCTCACAAGCTCTTCCTCCACCGTCAACCATGGCTGAACCTATCCAAGCCGAGGCCACCATGGTCAAGCTCCCAAATCTCTTTCTCTATTCACAACCAATCTCTAATTCTTTTCTACTTTCCTTTTTATTTCTCTTTTATTATTTTTTTTCTTTCTCCGGCCAAGAATCCCTTTCTTTGTTTGGTTGTTTATGTTTGACCTTGTGGGGATTGTATTTGGTTTGAGGTTTCAGAAGTGGGATTTTAATTTAGGGTTCAATGGATTTTTAATTTGGTGGAGAGAGAGAGAGAGGGGTCAACAGTGGCTTTTTGTTTTTATTTTTAATTCTTGAAAGGTGGTGGGCTAGTATTATTTTAATGTGAGAATTTTAAAATAGAAAATGTGCTAAAGTTTACCCAAAAAAAAGAAGTGATGTATGACGTATTGTAAAACAGTGTAGTAAAATAGATAAAATAAGTTTTGATGTGTTAAAATAACATTTAGTTTGGCACAGCTGATACTAGTACTCTAATAATCTATCCGACTTTTGCTCATAGACTATAGAGAAAGAACAAGAAAAAATATCTACTCAATTTTCGGACATGGAGGAGAATTTCCTAAAACATTTGGGGTAAAAGAAAACATTTGAGGTAAAAGCAAAAACATACACCCTCGTACACATTGGCTGAGAAAATTGGGCCTTCCAATTATAACATGGTATATTATTTTATTATCTCAAAATACAAGTGGAGTAAGATTAAAGTCCACCATCGTGCACCTTTGGCACGATAGTCATTCTATAAGTATAAGTGTGTGTGTGAGGTGTGGGGTGCAAGGGTCGGGATTCAAGTCTTCAAGAATGAGCTTCACACACATATACACTTAAATTAGACTAGAATAAAATTTCTATCTTGTTAAAAAAAAAAAAAAAAAAAAAAAAGATTAAAGTCCAAAACACGAAAAAGTACATCATATCACAATAATAAATCTGTCAAATAACACTATTGTGGGTCTTTGTCGGATGCTTTTCATAAATGTAACTTGCTAGCTCATTTTCTTGCTAGAAGACAAGTTCTAATGGCAGATCTTGATGTATAGGTAAAAGATCTTTCTTCGAAGCTAAAGCTTGTATTCCAAGCTGATTATGTGTATTTATAAAATCTTTCTTATCGGTTCCTCAAGAAAAAAGAATCACGCACTAAGGCTGTGTTTGGTTCATGTAAAATATTTTTCGGAAAATAAATATTTTTCGGAAATGCTATTTTCAGGAAACGAAAATATTTTCAAGTGTTTGGTTGCATTATGAAAATTGTTCTAGAAAATATTTTCATGTGTTTGGTAACATTCTGAAAATGCTACTTTCCACCACCACCCACACAAAACCCACCACCACACAACAGGAAAACCACCAAAACACCACCACCCACACCACCACAACAACAACAACAAAATCAGAGATCAAAGAGAGAAAGTAAAAAATCAAAATCACACAGAAACGTAGATCGGTTCGTGAGTCAATAAAAATCACACAAAAAATCAAAATCACACAGAGAGAGAGATCGGTTCGTGGGTTCGTGGCGCGAAGGCTCTGGGTCGCCGGCGAAGTCGAAGGGTCGTGGGTCGATCAAAATCACACAAAAAATCAAAATCACAGAGAGAGAGAGAGATCGATTCGTGGGTTTGTGGTGCGAAGGCTCTGGGTTGCCGGCAAAGTCAAAGGCTCGTGGGTCGATCAAAATCACACAAAAAATCAAAATCACACAGAGAGAGAGATTGGTTCGTGGGTTCATGGCACGAAGGCTTTGGGTCGCCATCGAAGTTAAAGGCTCATGGGTCGAAGGCTCTAGGTCAAAGATCAGTTCGTGGGTTCGTAGATCGGTGGGTCAAAGGCTCTAGGACAAAGATCGTTTCGTGGGTTCGTAGATCAGCGAAGTCGAAGGCGTGATCTGGGCTCTGGGTTCGTTGGCGAAGTCCAAGGCGTGATCTGGGCCCTCTCTCTCTCTCTCTCTCTCTCTCTCTCTCTCTCTCTCTCTCTCTCTCTCTCTCTCTCTCTCTCTCTCTTTGCGCGTGAGTCCGGAAATAGTTTGAAGTGAAAATTTTGACTAAAACCAATTTCCGGGTCAAAGCCATTAAACACACAGTCAACTGAAAATATTTTCCGGAAAATTTATTTTCCATACGCAACCAAACACCCGCATTTACGGAAAAGCATTTTCGAAAGTGATTTGAAGCCAAAACAAACACAGCCTAACTGTCAGAATGTTGCTTCAAACATGCAAAAAAATTACATTAAAGATGTGCATAACAAGGTATGTGAAATAAGTATTTCTCAATCCAAAAAGCAACTTTGATTGGAGAAATTGAATTATTTATTAAAAAAATTACTATTTAGCTATTCACATAAAACTGACAATCACTATTTTAAGTAATGTATCTTTATTTACATGTTTCTTTTTAATAAAATTAAATAATTTTTTTGTAGATATGATAGTGTTTTAAATTTGTGATGTTTGCTCCATGGTGATTGTTCTTTAAGTCAAAACTTTAATTTATTTTTAGTATAAATAAATTAAATCTCAAATATCTTATTAGGAAACAAAAACTTTTACTAATTAAGCCAATTAAAAGCCGCGGAGATATAGAATTTTATAAAAAGCTTTTGTTATCAAAGAATAATCAAGTACAATGGCTTAATTTAACGTCGACAATTCAAAAATGGCAAACAGGCAAACACTAAAGCATCTCACTAAAGGTACTAATGAGCAATGAGGGGACAAGGGGTCTTTTATCAAAATTTGAAAAGCAACATCGAAAGACTTTCCAAACTCCTTAGTGTGACGTGTAAACGGACAGGTGTAATGCAGCAAATGACTCTTCAGCAATATATGCCTAAAAATATTACACCGGTAGTCCTTTTGTCCTTTTCTAGGCTCTTTTGATAGGTTGTTATAGAATTTGGAATTTAAAAAAAATAAAATAAAATAAGCATTGTCATGATTGTATCAATTTTTGTCCCTTCCTTTTCAAGTCTCCTTTGTATATTTGTTATGATTTTATGATTTCTCTCGGTGTTTGTATGCTTTCTCTGCTGTAACTCTTTTCTAGATGATTTTTAGTTTTTATACTTTATTTGCAATTTTTTATAAATATCTTCTGAAATTCTTTTTCTTTTATATTATTCTAAATCCGAGTTTGAAATTGAACTTGTTTACCTTAATAGATCAAGCTAAGTTCAACTTTTATTAAGTATACAATGAAGTTAGGTGAAGCTTACATAAAATAAATAAATTAAAAAAAAAAAGTTTCTTAATAGCTAAGTGTAGAGAGGGAAAATTTTTGACCTATTACAAGCTGACACATTTTACTACCAAATTCACAACATATGGCAAATTACAAAGCGCCACGTATTGCTACTAGTTTCTACTATCACCATTTAGAAACTAATAGAGATTTGCCAAGTGTTACTAAAATAAAAACATAAAAAGCATGCAAAATTTCAATCACATATCAACGCATGTAAGCAATAACATAAGTAATCCAATCGGGTGTGATGATGCCAAAAATCGTCAATGAGTCACATGGTTCTCACACGCTCTTGACAGAACCTACAAAGCAAAAACATAGAAGACCTTATAGAGAGTATTGGTGTAGTACCAGCCAAATACCCTCCGAAAGTTAAGTTAGAGAGAATTTCTACAACTCTAGAGTACTAGAGCTGGGGAAAATTACGCGTACCTTGATTATGAGGGTTTTGGAGTTTTTATAGTAGTGTAGAGCTGATCTTTTTTTCTTGATGGAGAAGGTATTTCCTTGTAGTGAAAATTCTCATTAATACTCGTATTTTATGGGATCCTTTCCTTGTAGGGATTTCCTTTGATTATGGTTGGGCGTAGGATGCAAGATATTTCCATACTAGGATTCTTGGAGACCACTCATGCCACATAAGTGCTACCTGGCTTCAACAAACCGTCTCCCTTGGACCCGTCCACTTTGAGGAGCACATCCGTCGCCTTGCCTCTCCGTCCAGGTCATGAGCCCGTCTACTAGTTCTTTAGTTGGAAGAATTACCAGGCCATTGACTCTGTCACTTATGATTGTCTCTGTTAATTGGATCTATCTACTTTGGGATTTATCCCTATTAGGTGCTAACATGTATCACCTTGAAAATTATGACATTTCGACCAATCAAACTATGCCATGTGTCTTGGAGGAAGAGTCTTAAAGCTCCTCCAATCAAGCTGTGACATGTGTCACCAATCAAACTCCACCACATGTCACTCACCCACACCCAAACTCCTATAATTAGAAGTCATCCTAAGGCATTTCTACATACCAAGACATTTGCACTTCAAGCAGCATCAAAGAAGATTTAGAAGTATAGAAGCTTTGCTAGAATTAAGCCTAAAGCCTCCAAGAACTTCAAGAATTTCAACCTCAAATACGAACATTCAAAACAGAATCATTCAAATCATCTTCCTAAATCTCAAAGTTCACTGGAATCAAAATCAAAAGCCTCTACAAACTTCAAGAAACCACAAATCAATGAAGTTGTATGGCTACAAGCCTCCAAAGCCCCGAAAAATTTCCACCACAAACCTTCAAAGATGAAGAACATGCGAAGAACACACAAAGAACATGAAGAATAAAGAATTTCTAACAAGCTCATAGCTAGAGATTTGTTGTAATTCCGTTTCAAGGGTCTTCAATACATCCTTCAGCCCAATTGAAGGATATTTGGTGTTCAAGTCAAAATCACATTACCACAATTCCAATAAGCAACCATCTCAAGAAGATCAAATCAAAGGATCATTCTTTTGTAATTTCAGAGAATTACCACATAATCATCAATACAAATTCATAGTTGTGAAACTATTTTACTTGTTTAATTATTTCACATTAGAAATTTAGTCGTTAACAAATTCTTGCACGCCCTATGGGACCTCTCTATCTCTTATCTCCTTCTCCTTCGAAGAAATAAATCTTCATTGTCTTGCTACCAGCTTCAATGGCCTCTAGCCAAAACATTCAAGCTTCAACAATAGCTAGTTCAATTAAACTTGGTATGGCTACCACCAACAACTGCATTGATGCAATCAATTGTAACCAACCTAAAGCTCACAATCAACTTCAATCTCAATCAACCAAGGAAGCCAAGGTCCAAACAATCATCTCCTTTGACCCTCTTGTAAGAAATAAGGTCATCAACAAGGACATCTCCACCTTAAAACACCTCAAGTATTGAAATCAATTGTTCTCTTTTCATAATTTTTTTTCTAGATTGATATTTAATTTCTAATTCTTTCATGAGTCTATTCTTGAATCTTCTTATTATTAGAATAGGGCTTTATAATCTCTCTAGCAAAACGTGGTAATCTTGTTAGATATTACTTTTTCCATAGTATTGCCTCTAGGGTATGCAATGTTCTTGAGTTTTTTTCTAACAAAATTATTATTTTCTAGACTAAATTGTTGGAACAATTGATGAATATTATCAACCAAAGAGAGTTTTATTAATAAAGCTTATTTCTAAATCATTCGATCAGATAGTTTATGTGTTTACTTACCCAACTGTGTACTAAATTGGACTAGTAGTGGATGCTTAACAATATTGGTGGACAAACCCTAACGCCCTAGTAATTTTAATTATTGAATTTTACCAAACTTTATTTTTCCTAAGTTTCAATCATATTTTTCTATATGTTATTAGTGTTTTTGACATGTTCTTGTTTTGCTTTTCTTGGTGGAACGACAACCTTAGCGACACTACGATTTTCGTTACAAAATTGGACGACATCACCCAACAACGAGGTAGTGACGGTGGTTCCGTGGGAGCTGTGTGATGCCGTGGGGTCCAGATCTGAAGCCAAGCATAGGAACTGTTGTGGATCTGTGCTATGTGTGTGGAAATCTTCTTTGTTGGGTAGAAATATTTTGCTTAATGCCAAGAATGAAGTTTAGCTCTGATACCATGTTAAATATTAGCATTGATGTGCATACCATGTTGTATATACTAAAGTAGATGCAAAAAATGAAGCATAGAATAGGAACACGGGAACACGAGGGTTACATAGCTCAACCTTGACAACTTATGTCCACAGAGGAAACCCTTAAAGGCTACATCTTTATTATGTAAGAGTGTAGTACAAATTTTGCATTACAATAAACCTTAACATGAGTATTTATAGAAGACTAAACCCTAGACTATTACAGGTAGGAGACTTCTCTTGCACACATACTAGGTGAGTTTGGACCTATTATATTGGGCTAATATGTCTAATATATCTCTAACAACTAACATAAGGGAACTTCAAATCCTAAAGAGAAACATCCTTGTCGTTTTGTTGTAGCACCAACAAATATTTATCAAAATTCTAGGGTGTAGCACCTGGGAGTTGCTTTTCTAAAACACAACTTTTTGCAATTTCGTAAACACAATCTAGTTAAAAACACAATGCCAAATGATTTTAAAATTCCAAACTGAGATTTAATCATGGTTTTTGTCTAAGAAAATGCTAATTCAAACGGGAGAAAACATTTATCCAAACGGATTCTAAGTCATGTCTTTGACTCCATATATATTCAATTATGTGACAATGTAATAATTCAACTCAAATGACTAATTCAAGAAATAGATTTTAAAATATAAATAAATAGAGTAAAATAGAATTTTTTTTCCCCTAAAAAAAAAGTCCAACTTTTTTTTAGTACAATGTCAAGTACAAAATTTATTTACATAATGACATCAATTCAATCTTTAATATGTTTTTTTATTATTATAAGACATCTTTTGTTAGAATTGTGTTGCAAACAACTTATATAGATGGATTAAATCTAATACTTATTTTATTTACTTTTGGATTGTATAGATAGTTTGCTTATAAATTTGTTGTTCAAATGTGAGGTTCTAATAATATAATGATAGGTTTATATCAAAATAATAAATAAAAATAGAAAATTAGACTAAAATAAATAAATACTTGGCGATGAAATATTTCGTCATTATTAATTTGGATAGGATGGAATAAAAAGAATTGGTGACAAAATGTTTCGTCGCTATTAAATTGAACAGCAAACGTAAACAACATTTGGTGATGAAAATTTTTTTTGACTAACATGGTAAAATTTAAAATAAAATAAACTAAAAAGAAACAAATATTGGAAACAAAACTATTCGTCGCCTAATATGGAAAATTAAAAAATAAATAAAAATTTTGGTTTTGACAACGAAATATTTTGTTACCAAATATGATTAAATAAAAAATAAAATACATTTGGCAACAAAACTATTTCATTGTTGGATAATGTATTTAGCAAGGAAAATATCAGGCAACAAAATGGTTTTGTTGCAAAAAAAAAAAAAAAATTAAAAATAATTGAACCTTTTGGTGACGAGTATGTTCAACAAAAAGTAGTTTCGTCGCTGAATGTTATAGGTGAATAAATGAGGACATTTGGTGACAAAAATTTTCATCACCAAAAATACATTTTGTTGTAGTGAAATCTACATGCTACTCAAGCTCCATAAAATTGTAAAGAGTCTTGTAACTTGACTGATACCTTATGATATTTTTTAATGAAAACATTCAAAATTTAAATATCTCCATTCTTAACTATTAAATTTATCAAGTAAAAATAATAAATAAGAAAAAGCTCCAACCAAATTTGAGAATCATAAAATTGTGAGTTTTGACTGTTTTACCTTCAATAGTATTCATACTCTTCACATCATGTGTAAATTTATTTTTATTTTTATTTTTTTGAGAAGTAGAAAGCTATAATCTATATATATATATATATATATATATTTATATAATAAGTGAAACTAAGAAAAATTCAAACTAGAACTCTAAATTAGAGTTCCAATTTTGCATCATGTGTCCTAAATTATTTATTTTTAAAGAGTTTTATTTCTTAATTTTAGAATCAAATGTTGGACCACACCATAAATATTCATTTAAGTGAGTTATTAAGTACAAAAACCAAAGAGTCTAGAATAAATGAATCATTAAAAAAAATGCTTCACAATAATAATAATAAAAAATGGATAATTTACATTTTATACCTAATAATATCCTTACAAATTTTTTTAAAGAGTTAACAAAATAAAAAAATGACTATCAATAGTATTTAAATTATATATATAAATATTATATTATGTATCTTATTGTATATCTTTAAGTGTATCCATGCATATATAGAGAGTTATAAGCTAATATTATTAAATAAGAGATGTCAAGTCGGCAACAATTACAACATTAAGATGTGGAGGGACACTCTTCATTCACACCTTTAAATCACTAACATGTTTAGCAAGATTGTGAACAACAGAATTTCCTTGTCTCTTAACATGAGAAGTAGTAAAACCAATAAAGAATTCTTCTATAACCTTCACATCCCCAATCAAACGATCAAAAGAAGCAAAAGAAATTAAAACTTTGATGTGGCATTTGATACGAGGGAATCCACATTACTCATAGCATCCAGATTCCTAAGAATGTGATTCTTTACAATCTGGATGCCTAGGAATGTAACTATTCTTATGTTTGGTTTCATTGGAAATCTCTTAAAATTCCTAGGAATGTGAAATGATAATATTTAGTTTATTCCCAAGAATCTTAAATGAATTATTTATTTTTCTCATTCTATCCTTAGATTTGAATGTGAACTACCAAGTCCTTTAAAAAAAATCTTCCCCTAAATAAATAATAAAAAACAAAATATAAACTGTTAATAATTTGTTGAGCAATACACACACAACAACAAAAGTGAATACCTAGCAATAATGAAGGGTCCCATTCTAACTTTTTTTTTTTTTCCACATGTGAAATCTAAATAGAACTTTGATAAAGAATATATCAACAAAGTTGTCTATCCTATTTATGTTATTTTGGTGGGAAAAGATAAAGACAAGGGAAAAAATATTAATAATTTGTTTTATATTTTATCTTAATTGCTTAAATGATAAGGAAAAGAGTTAAAATTATCAATTTATAAAAAATACAATTTCCTTTAAGTTTGAGAATCTGGATACCCGCCTGTTTTAAAGAAAATCCACATTCCTACTAAGAAGGGTTTAAAGGTAAGAAGGGTTTAAAGGGGGAATCCAGATTCTCCCGGCATCTAATTTTCTTGTATGATTTGCAACCAAATATGAAAATTTTAAAACATTTTTGAGAATCTTAAAATATTACCCTGTACCAATTGCCACATGAGAGTACAAAATAATAATTAGAATATTTAAAATATTACCCTGTATCAATTGCCACATGAGAGTATAAAATAATAATTAGAATATAAAATTATATCAAAGTGAGTTTAAAAGTTAAAGCTCTGAGTACTGTACTTTGGACTTTGAATTGGGCCGAGCTGAGAAAGGTCCAAACCCATCTAGTATTATTCTTATCCGAGCCTTTCTTCTTCTTTTTTTTCTTTTTCTTTTTTGGCCTTTTTCAAATCATCTTATCAGTTAACACTTTCGTAATTTAAAGATTTTTTTTTTTTTTTTTTAAATCCAGAGTTCCCCAATTCAAATCAAAGTACGACACTTCCGTGGCCGTCGTCGACAACTTTCCCACTTTGCACATCGTCGTTTCGCCAAATATACCATTTTTTTAAAAAAATTATTTTTCAGGTCAGTGAATGTGAATTACTCTTTAATCATGTCGTTCTTCTTCATCCTTTTCTTTATCCTATATGTCGTCAAGGTTTTATTTTTGTGTATTTGAAAGCTTGAACCTTTACCACTAATTGGCCTAGTATTTTTAAATTAAATATTATATTTGATCTGGGTTTTTAATCTTATCATCTGGGTTTTAATTAATTTGCGGGTTTGGATGCTGCAATTGCTTGCTAAAGCTCTGTTTGCCTCTATGGGAAAATACCCAGAAAAGTTTTCGATGAAAAACATGGTTTAATCAAGCTGTTTAAGGAAGAATATAGTAATTGATGATGTAGAGAAGCATTTTTGTTTGTAAGAAGTAAGAAATAAAGGAAAGGAAAGTGCTTTCAGGATTTGCTCAATAAAATCCTAGTCTTGAATTCTTTACTATTTTTCTTGTTATCTGGGAAATTAATCTTTATATTTTTGGACACAGAAGACAGAATTCAAAAGGGAGAGCTAAAATTTAGAGAAATTGGGTGTTTGCTACAAATTAAATGGAAGTTAGGCTTTTTGTTTAATTATTGATCTTTGCATATGGAACTACGGCTTTGTGTACAGTGAAGAAAGTAGTATTGCTCATTCATTTTTTTAGTTGTAAATATTCTTACTTTTTGCTTTGATAAGGGAAAGTTCAGGTAAATTAAATGGAAGTTAGGCTTTTCTTTACTTGTTAATCCTTTTTACTATTGTATATATTGGAAGGAGCCTCAGCTTTACGCTCCAATTCAAACTGTGTCTTTTGAAGTAAGGGTAGTGTACAATGAAGAGAGCATTGATTTTAATGGCCTTAACCATTTGTTTGTCCTTTTTGTAATCTCTATCTGTTCAACTATGTATTAAGGGTCATGCAAATGTGAGTCTTGTCAATTCAAGGTCTGAACTGGCCAAAATATTTGTTGTGTCTGAAAATCAAGTTGAAACTAGTTTAATGCTACTGCAAGTTTTTTTTTTTAGCTCGAATTACTGCTCTTGAGCTACAACTATATGGAGCTAACTTTAGCATTCCCTTTTTTGGCTTGTAGTTTGTTACAAAGCTCAAATGGAGACCACTGGAGATCCCGGTCCAATTGATAATGTTGTACTTTATGATCAAGATAGCCATGTCTCTTCAGCAGTTTGGGATGGGCAGGTTTGACAATATCTATCATATCTCTCCTTTTGTTTTAATTTGTTTTTTCCCAATATTTTAAAGGACTGCAATTGCTTATAATTTAATTGCAACATTTAAAAGGAACGAGGAGTGCTTAGATGTCATGAACACACTTCACTGCTTGACCAATGGAAGCTCACAGCTGAACAAATCGAGTTGGTTGGGAAGGCTGGATTTCATTACTTACGAATGATTCCCGCAATTAATTTTGACAGTGCCCTCATAGCAGCGCTAGTTGAGAGGTGGAGGAGAGAAACAAATACCTTTCACTTGCCTGTTGGAGAAATGACAATAACCCTTGAAGATGTAGCACTCTTGCTTGGACTAGCAATTGATGGAGAGCCTGTTATAGGTGTAACAAGCAGCACACCCAGCTTGTTGTGTGAAAAATTACTAGGAAGAGTACCAGAGGACCTAACTGGTGGAATGGTGAAGCTTACCTGGTTGAAAGAGTTCTTTTCTCAATGTCCCAAAGATGCACCAGTGGAAGAGATTGAGTGCCGAACACGTGCCTACCTTCTATACCTGGTAGGCAGTACAATATTTTCCACAACAACTGGTAACAAAGTCCCTGTCATGTACCTTTCATTGTTTGAGGATTTTGACAAAGCGGGAAAGTTTGCATGGGGTGCAGCAGCATTGGCATTCTTATATAGAGCACTTGGCAATGCTTCACTAAAGTCTCAAAGCACCATTAGCGGCTCTTTGACTTTACTCCAGGTTTCAGATAAATAACTGTTTTCTTTGCTTCTCTTTTTGTTTCAGATAAATAACCGTCGGGGGGGCAGGGTTGTGATTTAAAATATTGATTGGTGAAGCAATTGGAATTTGGCTATGTTGATGACTTTCAGTCATAATGCTGACTTCAATTCTTTGTTATGTGTCTGTAGTGTTGGAGTTATTATCGCCTGAATGTTGGCCGACCAAGGTTCAATCAGGAGCCAAACCAAGGTTGCTTTCCATTGGTGCTCTGGTGGAAAGGAAAACAAAGTGGTTCCAGAATGAAATGTAATATAGTCTCCTATCGGAAAGCCTTGGATTCTCTTAAACCTTCTGATGTGAGTTTATATGCATGTTAGTCAGTGTCAATTCTTATATGTATCGTCTAGAAGATATGATCCAATTGGTGTGCTTTTGACGTACAGGTGGAGTGGCTTCCTTACAAAGATATCGACCATACAGTAATACCAGAAGATATTAAAAATACTTTGACCTTGCGGGCATCAAGGACTATGCTCATTTGCTTTGAAAAGGCAGAAAGACACCTCCCAGATCGTTGCGTTAGGCAATTTGGCATGCTTCAAGGGATTCCAAATGATGTTCATCGATGGGAGAGAAAGAGCCGTGCATATGATCATGGTGTTGACATCTTGGGTAAAATGCAATATGAGCTTGATGAGTGGGCAATGCGTAGATTTTATGTCGTGGAAGGTGATGATGATGTGGACGAAAAGGAGTACATGCAGTGGTACGAGAAAATTACTCGTAAATTCGTAGGGAGGCTTACATCTGTTGAGTCTGAATTTAAGGGAAAAGTAAGGCTATGCATAACTAGCTATTTGATGTTTACTAATCTCAACAATTAGATATTATTGATATTTGGTTTTTATTAATTACATCTTTTTTCTTGATATTTGGTTTTTATTAATTTTACAGGTTGAAGCTTTGAATGAAATTGCAGACATGCTAGGTAAGTTTTCAGAAGATGGGATGGATTTCCAGGATAGGAAGTTACTTGATGAGGTCAAGGATATTGTGCACAAATATTTGATGGATGAAGTTGGAGATTCACCAAAAAAAATTGGAATGAAGAGTACTAAGAAGCGTAAGCGGAAGGATGATTCGATTTGCGAGGATGGCCAATGTTAAGAGTTGTAGATGCATTAATCATGTGGACAGCTCTGTTTATTGAGATAAAAATACCCTAAAAAAATCTGTTTGGCAAAGTGGTTAAGATGTGATTTTCTTTTCGTTGGTCATTAGTAAAGCACTTCTAGGAAGTAGGTTATTATTACTTAGTTTTAGGGGATTTGTAGTGCATAGCCTATAGTCGCCTTGTATGATTATGAAATGTGTAAAAAATTCTTCATTTAATATGTCAAGTAGTTCTTCACTGAATTAAAATTTTCAATGCTGGGATGGATTTGGTGTTGGCTAGACTCTCTCTCTCTCTTGAATTTATGAAGTTCTTGGTCTATAACAAGCACTGCTGGAACGGTTGTAGTATCAAATGAGCTGTGGGCTGGATAGTTATTTTAATTGCCATGGAAAATGAAGCTTTTAGATGGTCCATGACACTTTTAATTTAAATTTGATTTTTCGGTTTTATTGAAGCAAAGCAAGCCAGTTGATCCAAGGGATTGGGGATGAAAGATACTGCAGATTAATCATAATCCATTTAATCACTTTTCTCTTTCTTTTTATTTTTTCTTCCTTGTCTACTCGAGTATTTTTTTTTATTTTTTTTTTTTTGACTTGGTCTACTCGAGTATTTTGAAATGAGTGCAACTTTTAGCTTTAGTAAGACCTTTTAGCTTCCATCAATATCCTCAAAAGAATTTCCCAGATAACAGATGTTGTCATTATGACTAACATTTACTCCTAATATAGTGTTGAGTAATTTTTGAGATAAATCTTCTATGTGATTAGTGAGTAAGCCCAAGCTCAGCTGGCCACCTTACCGCCTGTGAACCATGTAGCTCATTCAGTTATGGAGTGACAATCTGCTATCTTTCCATTAAGTCTGATTTCTGACCATGGACTAAATAAATAAATGAATAAAATAGGTGTTGCAGAGACCATCTACACAAAGTAAAAACGCATATAGAAGCATTACAATTTTAAATGAGTGATTTTCTTAGATTTAGTCCATAGAACAAAGGCTTGCCGACTTCCTACATTTTTTTATGAACTGTATTGTATGGCCACCTCTGTATTCATCTTATTGATATAGTGAAACCGTTGCAATTTTGTGAACATACGCACATCGCCAAATCACTTAACTCTCGTGTTTGATTGTTTTTCTTTGCACATTTTTCTCTCTATTTTTCATCTCTCACAGATTTAGACAAAGGTTAGATTCCTAAGAAAGTGTACTGAATAAAGATCCCAAATGCTAAATCAACTCATTTGTAAATTTGATACAAAATGCGCGAGTGTTTATCTACATAAACATAGAATCAATGAATCACATTACTTGGTATTATATACATTTCCATTTGGATACATCTCCAGAAAATCTTTTTTCTAGTGATGCTTGACATATCAAGCCATTGTGGCAGAGCTGCCTTGGCTCCAAGCTGACCTAATCATCTCGCTTCCTCTTTTGGCCCTTACTCTCAATTTCCTACTCAAAGAATATCACGTTAGTTTCTCACGTAAGAGGAATAGAGAAGATAAATGTGAAAATGGCTCACCCTTGTTTGAAGCATATGCTTTAGGCCAGCAACAAGCTTGAACAAGTACTCATAAGCAGATTTGTGAGGCTCCTGCACACTTTAGGTTTAGACCTCTGACGAAGATGATAATAATGGGTAATCCAAAAAGATGTTATTACCTCTAAGTTGGGGGGTAGTGGTAGTCCTTCCACCTCAGGAGCCTGTGGAACTTGAACAAGTTGGGTGCCACCCAAATCATTCGGCAAAAGAACACTCCAAGGAGGATTAGAAATGCCCAGTGCCTCAAAGTTAACCCCAGAAGCCATCACAACCGGAGAAGATTTTTGCAACGAAGAGATGGCGGCCGTTGAGGACTGTGCATGCTAATTAACAAAGAAAGTCCATTTCTGAGAATAATATTATGGAGAATGGAGAATAGCTGCTAGGAGCATTAAGATCAGGTGTAAGGGCCATGGGCATTTAACATAAATCCTTCATATATATATATATTGAATAAGTGACATAAGCCCTTCATATAGCAACTGAAATCCCAACTGAACACGTGAGCAGGGAAAATGTAACAAAACATAATACTGCATACTCTAAGTGCAAACATATAATACTATAATGTAATGCTACAAGAATTGATCTGCCTTAAATTACATGCATTTCACAGCTTTCAAATTTTCTTTTGGAATTTCTTAGACATATTAAACTTCCAACTTTCTAGAAAAGATGGTTAATCTTTTCTGACTTAAAGATAATGTCACATTGATTCCATCTTCCATATAAGCAAGATATAAAGCAAAACAAATCCTACTTTGAAACCATTTTAAAGAAAAAGTTACCTAACCTGAGATTGATTTTTTCCCCCAAGAAAATATATATATATATATATATATCATTTCAAAATTGGACAGAGGAATCACCTATTTGTAAGATTGATTGTTTTTCTTTTCTTTTGTTTTGATAAGTAAGAAAAATTGTATTAAGAAAAGACTACTTCATTAAAGAGATGAAGTAGCCAGAAAAAAGAAAGTACCTATTTGTAAGATCGATTAGAAAAAGAAATCCAACTTCATGCCTTGTTGACAAACCTACTTAAGAATTTTTTTCCCAAAAGTATAAATAAGGTGGAGTTGAGTCTTCGGGAATCAGACCCAAATTGCACCATAAAGAATAACATTATACCTTATTTGTTCAAGCTGCATTTCTCTTTACTAAACAAGGGCAGAGGAAAAGTTAATTTAAAACAACCATTGTGAACAACACAGAATCTACGACCCAATACATTAGTCAGAGCATCATATATTTCACTTGAAACCATAATTTAAAAACAATTAAGGGCTACTTTTCCTCCAGAAAATGTTAACAACTTACTATTGATGTGAGGTCTCGTTCACCTATATCTATCTCATCTTCTTCATCTGATGTTGCTATCTGATCTTCACGTTTAGATGATGCTATCTTATCATAGTCATCAACATCAACAAAAGGATCTGCCTGTGAAGCAAGTTGCATCAAGTTAATTGGATACATTCATGCAGGCATGAGTTACATGAAACTGAAACCCTTCAAAAAGCTTTAATGTCATTTCCCCAACCTGCAGCTAGATGCAGGTGTTCTAAGCATACAAGTGCAAACTTATCCATCGGCAAGGGGCCAAAATCAATGGTTGGAATCCATACCTTTGGTTTTTCTACAGCTTTGAATGGGTGGAAGGAAGGACTTTCAAAATTAGGAGACTGAAGTACAGCATATGCTCCTTCATTGGCAAATATCTTTCTACCGAACTGCATAATTCACAAACTGTTATCTGAGATAGAATACAACTTCTGTACCCAAAAAAGTATACTTCCGTAGCAGTTGACATTAACTTCCTTTCTTTGAACATCAAGAGCTACCATGTTTTACTAATAATGCATACTGTAGAATGTCCAATAGATTTAATTTTCTTTTCAAATGTAAAATCCAAATAAAATACTCACAAATTTCTGCTCATAAAAGGAAGAGAAGTAGAAAAACTACTATCCAGAAAATACACCAACTAGCAAGCTAGCAACAAATTGCACATTCCATTATATGGAAGTCATTTATAGAAACCCTCATTTGGGATGCAAAGACACCAAAAGAGCAGACCACAAGTGTATTGGATTCCTCATTTTCTATTAATCTTAGTCACGGCCTCTCAATCTTGACGCACACAACCTACTATCCAGAAAATACACCAACTAGCAAGCTAGCAACAAATTGCACATTCCATTATATGGAAGTCATTTATAGAAACCCTCATTTGGGATGCAAAGACACCAAAAGAGCAGACCACAAGTGTATTGGATTCCTCATTTTCTATTAATCTTAGTCACGGCCTCTCAATCTTGACGCACACAACCTACTATCCAGAAAATCCACCAACTAGCAAGCTAGCAACAAATTGCACATTCCATTATATGGAAGTCATTTATAGAAACCCTCATTTGGGATGCAAAGACACCAAAAGAGCAGACCACAAGTGTATTGGATTCCTCATTTTCTATCAATCTTAGTCACGGCCTCTCAATCTTGACGCACACAACCATACTAATTGGTGGCACATTACTAAGTTTTGCAAAACAATCTCTAGTGTAAGTCAAATCTTAGTTTAGTAAGGGATACAAAGGCCTGCTTGTCGACGACATTTGCCGTGTTGCAACATGTCTACACATTCATAATGTATAGAATAAACATCTGTAATCCACTCTCCAGGTGTTGGATGCATACCAACTTAATAAAGAAATGAAGATACTTCATGTTAAAGCAACCAAAAGACAGAATTAGGACATTGAATAAATCTGAACCCTAGTGTAAGTCAAATCTTAGTTTAGTAAGGGATACAAAGGCCTGCTTGTCGACGATATTTGCCGTGTTGCAACATGTCTACACATTCATAATGTATAGAATAAACATCTATAATCCACTCTCCAGGTGTTGGATGCATACCAACTTAATAAAGAAATGAAGATACTTCATGTTAAAGCAACCAAAAGACAGAATTAGGACATTGAATAAATCTGAACCCTGCAACCTGTTAGCCAAAGCACACAAATTTCAATCCTATAATTAAAAGACATGTTTTATTTAAGAAGAAAAATTATTTTTTTATAACACATAATGCAATCAAAGTCAGAAATTCTAGTCATAGTTATATGTTGCTATTTGTACAGAAGAATTATGCTTACTTTCTCATATGAGAAATAAGGTGAAATGCTCATATTGGTCAATTCCAAAGTCATGTCCCATCAACGATATTCACATATAAAGTTTATAGTTGTCATTATTTTTTTCCAAGTATAAAGTTGATAGTTGTCATATAAACAGAATAGAAGCATTCCATTATTTAAATACAAGTCCACACACACACAGACTGCCCTTCAGATGTAGAAAAACGAAATACAAAGCTGTAGCTAGTAGCAAAGATTATCACATAGGACTAAGAAATGTCACTTACAAAATTAAACATACCAAAAAAATTAAGGGTCAAGTCTTAGAGATAAATCTTCAACCTGAGGGTAATCCGGAGCACTAAACAGCGTATACAGCTTCCCTAATTCTCCTTCATGATCCAAGCTATACCCACATAGCATATCACCAAAAAGATGCTGACCAGTCCTCACATCAGGACCTTCATGCGATCTTATGATCAACTACAGTAGAAATGAAGAGGCAGTGTTCACAAGCATTAAAAAAAAAATTAAAAGGGGATCTGGAAAGTGAGTCTTTATGCACAAATAATTCACAAAATGGAGCTAACAAAAGATAATTGAGCCAAGAGCTAAAATTATTGCCTCAGTTAATTTTTTCTCAATATTTGCTTAGAACCTAATCGGTGTACATGATTGTATGTATGTTAATAATCTTGAAAGTTTGAGCGAATACCAAGTAATAAGCTTTTACTAGCCTCACTCTTCAAAATACAAGTGGGAACAAGGCATTGGATCCAGATGGCATGACCAAGGCTTTTTCATGGAAAAAGCTGGATGGTGGGACAAGATGTGATGAGGTTCATCCAGTACCTGGTGTCAGAATGGGCCATTATGGTTCCACTTATAGTATAAGTTTCATATAGACACTTTTACTACCTGTAAAGAAGTGAGTCTTTATGCACAAATAATTCACAAAATGGAGCTAACAAAAGATAATTGAGCCAAGAGCTAAAATTATTGCCTCAGTTAATTTTTTCTCAATATTTGCTTAGAACCTAATCGGTGTACATGATTGTATGTATGTTAATAATCTTGAAAGTTTGAGCGAATACCAAGTAATAAGCTTTTACTAGCCTCACTCTTCAAAATACAAGTGGGAACAAGGCATTGGATCCAGATGGCATGACCAAGGCTTTTTCATGGAAAAAGCTGGATGGTGGGACAAGATGTGATGAGGTTCATCCAGTACCTGGTGTCAGAATGGGCCATTATGGTTCCACTTATAGTATAAGTTTCATATAGACACTTTTACTACCTGTAAAGAAGTGCTGAATCATCGGAATGTTACCAATTTATATATCTATAAGTAATTTGAGAAATGGTCAGGTTGCACAAAGGGCTGAAATATTTGAAGAGAATCTTCTTGGATCCAGTAGGAGCAGTAATGGCATGCTCTGCAAGAAATCTTTACGTGGGTCAGTTAGTGGAGGTGGAACGCTTCTTCTCTGCTAAAGGAGGTTTTAGGCAGAAGCAGCACATCAAAGATGACATCCTTTGATTTCAACCTCCATCATATCATATTCAACTTTAGTATGTTTTAGGGTTCTTGTAGAGTCAATTGCATATCTTGTGAAGGATTGAAGCGAGTAGCTCAAATCCTTCCTAATTTAAGAAATGGGTCCTCTTTGCATCAGTGCAACATAATTTTAGAAACTTTTAAGGCTATTAATTAAATATTTAATTTTAAAGCTTACTATAATTATCAATATATATATATATATATTAAAGCTTCCTATGGACTAATTACTATGGTAGAGGTCAGAAAAGGCTGCTTATTTAACCTTTCAGGCTCTAGTATATTAGGCATTAATCCTTTTTTTCTTATACAATTCACAAAACCATTTAATTATCCAATGAGTCACATCAAATGTCCACAAAACCAAACAAAAGAACATTTGAAACATTTCATTCCATAATGACTTTATTTTTTATTCCAGCATAGCGTTGAAAACGCAGTCCAAAAAAAGGGGAAAAAAATTAGCTCCAGCCTTAGCCAAAGTTAACAAAAAAGAATTTTAAAAATGAGACCATATGTGATATCAATTCCATAAATGACTGACATCTAATATGATTTCTATTGTGACAAAATAAGTTAGTGGTAGCTTCAATTGTGACAAGAAAACTTCAACTTAATTTTTCACTAGCTACGTAGAAAATTATTACCTTTAACTTGGACATTTTCAAGAAAGCTTCAGTGCAATCAGGACCCCACCATAAACCCCGTCCTCGAGCTCGATTTTTACATATACCCTGCCTCTGTGATGGATCTGACCATAGCACATCAGTTAATATCATATTTGGGCCTTCATATGGAGCATCTATTAGAGATCTTTTAACTGCAGATAACTCTTCTAAAGAACCAAGCTCCAGCCTCTGTGTCCTTTTTCTTCTAGATCTTCGTGAATATGCAATGCGTGTACTACGGAAAAGCCCTCCATGAGTGGTATAAACAGATCCAGCAATAACTGAGGCCAAAGGAAGCTCTTTAAAGCAATCCAGGAATTTATTATAGACGTATTCACCTTGATCTCCAAATTTGGTCTTCACCTCCTTCTCGAAACCATATGCCAGTGTGCATTCTTTTGACTCATGATTCCCACGGAGTAGATATACTCTGTGAGGCATCAATACCTAAACATCAAGGAGTTAAAAATGAAAAACAAAAACAACAAACATTAAAGCAGTATAATCATCACAAGTTATAGAATGAAAAAAATACACATAAAAAATCAACAACAAATAAGTGGACTATATATTACTTATGCAGAGGGAGGAGAAACCAACTGCTATTTTTCTTCAATGAAGAAAACACTATATTATTTATGATAATCACTAAGATGAGAAAATAAGCATAATCAAAATAATGAATACAAAGTAATCATACAACTCATACAACAGACAATAGAAAAATATAATTGTGTTACTTAGCCACCAAAACAAGTACATGATACATAATTGTTTACATATGCTTTTTTTGCCTCCATTCTTTTGCTTTTTCTAAAAATAAAAAATGAGCATTAAGCAAATGGACAACTACCATAAATATCATTCATATCACATACCTTCCAAGCCAATAGGAGCAAAAATACCTCCAAACCCCATGCTCCTCTATCTACATAGTTACCATTGAAAACATAGAACTGATTCTCAGAGGGAAAACCAGCATTTTCAAGAAGATGGAGCAAATCATGGAACTGGCCATGAATGTCGCCCACTACAACAACTCTTGAGTCCACTCCATGGCAATCAATTTTCACACAGTTTGGTTCTTTGGAAAGGATACTTGAAGCATTATCAACTAGTTTATCCACCACAGAAATTGGCATTACCAATTGAAACTCGGAGGGGGGATGATTCTGTGAAAACTGCTTAATTGCAGATATCAATGACCAGATCCAATCTAAGGTAATGCAGTCATCTGGAGGCCATATAAGAGATTGCAGAAGCGGTGGTTGTGACAAAATCTCCTGCAACTGATTTTTACCATTTTCGTTTATTAACTGAGCTTCCACCTCTGGTGGCTCATCTTCAGGCATCTTCCTTTGTACCTCTCCAATCTGCATATCCTTTTGGCCAGTGAGTTTTGCCCTAGTCACAGGCCTTTTCTGCACCACATTATGACCGTCTTCATTTCTTAGCTCCGTTTCCTCCACCAGCGATTCTTCAACCACCATAATTTCTGCACCTCCAACCAGGACATCCACGCTGCTTGGCTGCATTTCCTCACCTGCCAAGCTTTCTTTAATCCATGTATCACTCTCAACACTCGCAACTTTAGCATGTTTAGCCGCAATCTCTTTCACCCTTAATAATGATTGAATCCGTTGGTCATCTAAGCCTTTATATGACATCTTACTTAATTTATACACAATATCCCTGCATGAACTGGCCTGCATTGCCATCAATCATCACATAATGATAACATAATGTAAAACAACTTATCATGATATAAGTAGTACTTACCATCTTCTCAATACTAGAGTGCAAAGCCCTAGTCACATCACTCTTAGTTACCTATAAAGTAACAATGCAACAAATGAGAGTGATCAACATGATAATCAAAATAATTTGCACATACTCCCCTCTCTCTCTTACCTTTCTATCCTTATTTTCAACAACCCCACGTGCTATTTCTCGCATCATCACTAGTGAATGCACCCGTTGGTCATCCAAGTTTAAAAAAGACATGGCGTTTATGCACTCCACAATCTTCATGCATGCATTCTTAATTCTCTCTTCTCGGTCCATGACTACAGCCAACAATGCAGCACATATTAGGACAAATCTATCCCAAGCTACAACCAAACATTCACATTCAATTGCAAGTACTCACATAGCTTGGTGATTTCAAACTTCAAAGCATTGTGCAATGCAAGTTTAATGGCCCATATAAATAGAAAAATACCTTCTAGAAAGGAAATAAAACACTCAATAGTTACACTGAATAATTTAAACTGGCCTTTGAGACATTCATGACTAAGCAATGATCTTGTTAGCTATATCTATAATTAGGAAACTCTTTACTCAGGGCACAAATCCCCTGTCAGCTAAACCTTCATTTATCCCAAAAATCATGACCATAACTTACTTCTGTTCGACAAAAACACCGAAAGTTTTCATGCAAGTCTCGTACTGCAACACTTCTTAAGACCCCTCCATCAACAAATCTGCCATTAGATACACACAAATTGCATTCGAGTCACAAAAGTTTTACATGTATAAGCAGGTATTAAACTGTTAGAAAAATGGACAAATCACTAAATGAACATTTTCCTAGCAACTTAAAGCTTTTAGGATAAGTGATAATTTATCACAGTGATATTATCGTTAGTCTTGAGTTTAACCCTTTAAAATTTTCACATGGTGGGTCCCACTTATTAAGAGATTATGAACCCACACATGAGGGATAGTGTTAGAAAAAATGGTTCAATACTTCAATAAACCATTTCCTTTGAAGTTAGCAAATTGTCAAATAACACACATTACAATTTTTGTTCTTTAATTTTTTTGAAAAATCAAAAGCATTACACAGAAGCTAATCAAAGTAAATTGTAACTGTGTCATGCTTTTTAGTTCAACCCAATTTTAAGCAATGCAGCTTCATAAACCCACAATGATTTTCTTTTTCATTTGTGAAAAGTAACAAATTCTATTTAAATAGCACATAAATATTCAAAGTTTCAATTTTTATGAAACTTTCCCAACATTTTCTTTGCAGCCAAACACAGCTTGCAACAAATTCTCGCGTGCTTTGTTTTCAAGCCCAGATTTTTACTCTTTCCCCTTTATTAATAATAGGCAAAAATTTGAAAAAAAAAATTTGGGGAAAATCCTGGATCGTCTAATCACAATCTTGTACAATCGTAGCCGTCCAATTCGTTACGAATTTTCCAATGAATAAATATGAAGAAGAAAGTGAAAGTGTACCTGGGTTTTTTTTTTCCTTCAATTGGCTCCAGAAATTGAAATTTGAAACCCTAGGCTAGGGTTTCAAAAATTGGAAGGCCCTCAACGCCATAGAAACAGTAATACGACAGAGTGCTTTGGAGGGTAGTGTTTAGGGATCGATAACTACTAAAGATGCAGCGACTTGTAGCTTTGGAAACGGCGCCACTTTGAGTTTGAGAAGCTTTTTTTTTTTCAATAGGCAGTCTATTATGTGTGCTCACTTTTCATATAATTTTGGATAATTATATAGTAGGTTGTTTTTATTGACAACTTATTTGAGATAATAAAGTTATTATTATGATTGATGGGTGAAAAAAAAAAAGTGTGATAATTGTGGATTAATTATAGTTTATTATCTCAACAAGTATTAAAATTGCCTATGAAATTATTATGTGTTATTTTTTTCTTCAAGGATTTCTTACCTATAAATTTTTTATTTTTTAATTATAATCTCATGTTTATGTGTAACCTTGCTTATTGATTGAATCTCTTTCTTTCTTTCTTTCTTTTTATTTATTTTTAAGGAGATTAATTGTCAATGAACCATTGGTTTTCACCTAATATAGGAGGGGGGAAAAAGTCAAAATCAAAAGATCATTTTGTGAACTAGTGAAAAGCTTATAAAGATAATGACACTCCAACGACAGAATCTTGCATACGGTAAAATAGTGATGTCTTGGATTCAATCCCTTCAATCCCTAGCTCTAACTTATTAATGTAGTAACCAAAAAAAAAAATCATTTTATGAACTAGTGAAAAAACTTAGAAAGATAATGAGTAATGACACAAATTATAGAACAAGACTAATTGTCGACTTTTGAAACTGATTTTGATAGGAAAATATTTAAGGTTATATTTTTAGGTGTTAGCATACCAGCTTCCAAACGTACTTAATGATGTATTTTGAGTCTTAATTTTTAGTGTCCAAAAGTGTTGAATATCTATGTGGAAGACACAAGAAAACTGCTCAATAACTACTGAATTTGTTGCCTCAATACTAGGTTTGACTACAAATCAATTGATCAAGTTTAATTCAATATCAACACCAGCCAATAGATAGAGATTTGTAAATTCTGAATTAGCTTGAAACGCTTTTAGTTAAAATGACTGTAATTCAGTTTTTGTAACCTAGCTGGAGCCTATTTAAAGGCTTATTAAGCCCCACTTTAAATAATGTTGTTGAGATAGAAACTGAAAGGTTTTTAGAGAAAAATCCTAACCTACACATATTGAACTTGTGAGTTATCTTGCTGCGAATTTTGTGCACTAATGGTTATATACCAAAGAAAGTCTTCAACTCCAACCATTGAATATCTTATTGGTATTTTATGTGAAACTACTGCAAAGTTACACTATTGCAATCAATTTGTTGTTGTTGTAAGGTTGCTATGTTGATAAGATATTTGTGCAACCGTTGTTAGTCACATCAATAGGAGATCCGTGCAAATTGAAAAGTCTTCTGTTAATCAAAGTCCAATGAGTCGGAATTGAGTTAGGATTAGTATGTTTTATTTTAGGTAGATATTTGGGATTGAATAAAATTCCTTGCCCTTGTAACCTTGATTTTTTATTAATAGACCTTGCGAGAGTTGTACTTGTAACCTACATAATCACTAGTTGAAGTTTTTACTACAAAAGTTTTCCCCATTGTGACGGGCTCGCTATATCAATTTATTTTTTGCTGCGCTATACTCTAGATTGGCGATATGATTATGCCTATAATTGGAATTTGCATGTAATTGAATCAATTGATCTACTTAACTAATTAGTTAATCAAATTGGGGTCAATTTATAACCCAACAATAATCTATAAGGAGATGCCC
This sequence comes from Quercus robur, assembly GCF_932294415.1. NCBI lineage: Eukaryota > Viridiplantae > Streptophyta > Magnoliopsida > Fagales > Fagaceae > Quercus > Quercus robur. The sequence goes on along the minus strand of NC_065538.1, from coordinate 9,704,027 downwards.
ATCCCAACGCCTTCATCCCTTGCTTATTTTATTAGCTACAATAAATTTCACTCATTTAGCTAAAAGTGCGATAGAAATTGTCCTCTTTGTTATAGATATGAGATATGGTTTATGTCACCAATGGATTTACGATTTGCACACTAGCATCTCTCCTTGTTGCAGGTTCAATTGCACCTCTGTTTTAAATTAGCAAAAGGTGTGACTTTTGTAGATTATTTTGTTATTTAACTCTTGATTATATTTCTTTTCCATTTTACCCATAAATCTTTTTTTGTTTTTAATTTTTCTTTCTCCCTTCTTTCACCTCTCCTAGCCTTCTCCACTCTTCACCACCATTGTCCTTGCTTCAAATTTTAAATAGACTACTTCCTATCAACCACCCCAAATGCCTTAATAACCAAATTGATTAGGTTTTAGGCCAAAACCCTTGTCCACTCTAGTCCCCCCACTAGCCAAATCACCAAACCTCCACGACAAAGTGTAATCACAGTTCACAGCAACCAATCCTCAAACCCAATTTCTCAATTGAGCTAACATCTTTTTGCCAATTGAAACTCACAAACACATCAAAAATTCCTCAAAACCTTGCATCCTAAAACAACCACTTCATACTCTCAGCCAAAACTCAATTCAACCCAGCAAAGCTTTCCCAAAACTCACTAAACTAATGCATGTATCATCTAATTTTTGTCATCGTTAAATTCTTTTTCATTTTATATTTTGAGATCTAAAACTCCATTTAAGACCAGTTTTGGAATAAACATTTCATTGTCACATGTTTTGGGTTTCTGAAATTTCCAAGTAAACTATAGTTTGGGAGATTCTGTGATATGAAAATTAATTTTAAAAAATTGTGAAGTTGTTCTTTTTGTGGGAGAGAGTGGGAGTGGTATGATGGACAACACGTGGATCAAACCCATCAAAGTATTACAAAACTACAAGTAGGGCACCCTGAAATTTATTTACACAAGAAAGAGGAACAACTTTTGTTGCATACTTGAATTTGTAGTTGTCCAAATGGCCTATGAGTTGTATATACGTTGGATTGGACTCGGTTTGAGATGTATTTTGTTTTTAACTCAATGCAACTTCCTTAGGTTGTGAAATCTCCAATCTAACCTAACCCAAAATTGTAGGTATTGGATTGGGTTAGATTTAGTCTTCAGGTTGAAGATGCCATATTGATGGCCTAACTAAAAAAAATTATATCTCTAATAACTATTTAAGAAATTCAATCATTCTTATTAAAAAGAATCAACTAGATACGTCTAAGAGTAATCGATTTTTATTGAACTATTTAAGCTCATTATTCAATAAATCATTATAATTTACACAATTAATCTTAATATTTCAATGTCATCAAAAATAAGTCCTACAACACCAAAATAAATCAAAGAAGCAAATTTAAACAAAATCTCAATATCAAAAGTAAAGCAAACTAACACATTAATATACTTTTATATATATATATATATATATATTATTAATAGCATGGATTACATCTATTTACATGGACTGACAATTTTGCTAGCTCAAACTCCAAGCCTAGTTGGGCTTGGGGGGCAAAGGGTGTTAAACTGGGTTTGTCGGGTTGATGAGTAGAATACACACTCCTAATTATAACACAATAGCTAAATGAATGTTTAAGGCACCATAAATCACTCTTTCAAAAGGCAATATTAAACTCCATGAGTCCATATATTTGTTTTGGTAACACCATTCCTAAGTCATTCGAAAAAACAATGTTAAGACATATTTCTTGATCTTTAACATTGCTATTACACAGTAACTCATTACGGCTCACTCCTATGTCTCAAATTTTCGATTTTACAATTATAATTTAATAAATTCTTAAGTTAATGGACCATATCGAGGCAGAGTCTTTAGTCTCCTTAATTAAAACTCCCCTTCATCCCAATGGAACAGACAAAATCTATTCTGTAAGGTTCTATTTGGCTGGTTTTTCAAAAAATTGCTCTAAAATTTAATTAAAAGTTATTTTTGAGAATGAAAAAGAAAATTATATTCCTACCTTCTAAATAACCCCATTAATACCAAAAATAGTTACTCAATCCTATTCCACATAACTACATTTTCTTCAGAATTCCTTATTATCATGAACTTTGCATCAGTTATCAAAAGCAATGTGTCACCAAAGTATCCCTTTTTATCTTTTTCTTTTTGAGATTAGTACCCCTTTTCAATATGTTAATACTTCCACAGTAAATTTGCTAGGAGACCCCTTTTTACGCGGTTTATATCCTCTTTACACTTTGAAAAGATAGACGATCTTAAAAGGAAAACTTTTACTCTTCATTCTGCTAGAATGTCAAAGACTCTACGCTTTAACAATGCCTCCATTTTCTCTCTTGTCCGAACTAGTTTCTTATTTTATTTGCGACCTCATTGATATGACAGTTTACGGATTTGGATCAAGTGCAATACCACTAGTTGCAATTATACCACGTATTCTCATATTAATTTTTACCATTTTCATTTTTTAACTTTAACTTTTTAATGGTTGAAATTGAAAGTTTAAAAAAAGAAACTTTCAATCTCAACTGTATATTACTATTGTATCAAGTGCAATACTCTAGGTATTGCAACCGATCTCAATCCGACAATTTACTATGAGATTCCATACAAGAAATTACAAATGGCATGAATAGCCAAAGAGAATTATGGGATTTGAGGACAATGTCAATGTCATAATGAAACCCATTATTATTCAAGGATTAAGGATTCAAAATTTTTAATTTTACTCTTCCAATCCTTAAAGTTTTCTTTTGCAAGTTACAAGTTACAACCAATAATTAATATGCATTTCTTCTTGGTAAAACTACCTGCACCCAGGCACCGACACAAGTCACAATAAGTAAAACAGGTGGATGGATTATTGGAGACCAAGTGGAATCCGATAAACATTTGGGACATGAAAATTAAATGTTATGAAATTTGACTTTAAAACAATGATATAGTACTGCATCTAATAATGTACAACAGTTGAGCTACCACGTTGGCGTCACTCCCAAAATCTGCATTGCCATTTACCAATCCCACCAACATTGCTACAATGGAAAATTGTTTTATATATATATATATATATCTAAATTAATAAAACTTATATTTTCAATATAGTCATTCCGTCTGTATTAAACCTCATAAAGTAGTGGGTTTTAGTTAGTTCAACTAGTAAAGTCTCTGATAGTTGAATAAAAGATCTGAAATTTAATTCTCACTTTTGTTAATAACGGATTGATGTAAATAAATAAATAATAGAAGAGTGCATTCCAACTCCTTTTTGGTCATTGATAGAAATTAATATTCTATGATAATATAAAAATAAATGTAAGATGTGCATAGGGAATCCTTGAGTAAACTCACATGAATAAATCCTAAACGTTCTTCTTTAAAAGATTATTGTTGTGATGATATAAACCATATGGTAGTCCCAATTACTTGTAGTTTTATGCTATTCTTCCAAAAATTAACAAACTAGTGTGTGCTTGAGTTAAATTTTACTTTCTATTTCCTTTTATTTTCTTTGGCAAGTTCTTGAAGAAAATTGCACAGAAAAGTTAATTGACTCGATTTCCTATGGCTAAGTGTATGATTCAAAATTAAAGTCCCATTTAGGTGAAAATTATTGAGACTGATTCAAAAGAATTTTGTTAAGCCCAAAGGAAACTATATGATTGACTTTGAAACTAACATCTACATTAGTTGCATCATTTGGTCTGAGATTTCCATTCAAATTTAAGAGACCCCACATTAAGGTCAAGAGGGTACTTTGACACGTTCAAAGGATATTGTCAAAATATTAAAAGACACAACCTGTAGAATGATTCTCTAAATTACGCTAATCACGTTCTTGATTACCGTAGATTTTGTCTGGATATAGTATCTCACAAGCACTATACGACATGCATTTCCTTTTCTTTACTCTGTTTTATTTATTCTTCCTAAAGTTCTCTTAGTTTCTGTCTAGAATTTTACTTTTATTTTTATATATAAGATTCTCCCAAAAAAAAAAAAGAACAATAATTTGTTATATATAAATAATATAATATGATAATTAGGGGATGAGGTTTTAAATCCTAAACATCTTCATTAAAAATGCTAAGAGGTGCCGGTTTCTATCTAGATTTATGAACTACACATTAGTTGCAAGATTGGTATCTTAGATCCTTAATTCAATCTTATTTAATCCCAATTTTTATAAATAACAACCAAGACAGGTTTTTAATCAAGTAAATCAATATATTAAAACATGTTTGATTATTATACATATATTCATTTTATAATATTTTTTGAAAGAGTTTCAACTTATGCTTTTCGTTCCAGATAATTGCTTCTTTATCATCAAATCAAGACATTCAATTGGTTTTTGATGTAAATAGGGATCGAACCCTAACTCTCTTATTTCATGACAAGAGACTTTACTAATTGAGTTAACTAGAACCCACTATTTTATTCAACTGATTTGTAGCAAGATAGTATTTTTCTTAGGGAAAGTTTAAGATAATCTAGGATTTGTAGGTTTAAAGTCAATAAAAATTAAAAACATAATTTTATAAAAGGAAAAAGTTTTGATGCATACTTGTATGTAGAGGAGGTATGCAACAACAAAAAGAAATGGACAAATGTCTAAGGTCCACCTAGTGATATGCACATGTTTCTTTCTTTTTGCTGCCACATACATGTATGCAGCAAAACATTTCCCTTTTATAAATAGGTAAAGATTTTCACTATTTTTGTTTTCTAGAAACGGTTTTCAACTAATTTTGCATAAATGAGGACATCTTAATTATATGCTCTCATTTAAGAGCTAGAGACATAGAAGGAGATCTACAAAATACATATACTCCTTTAATGTGGCTTGCTTCAATGTTAGCTAACAAATGTCTTTCTTTTTCCTAACATAATAAACGTAAGCTTTATTTGCAAAAACGATATATATGTGAACATAAATTTGGTGTTCAGATTTAATACATCAACCGCATGGAAATGACTTGAATTTATAAGCTAACTTCCAATCTTTAATTATTTAAACTTAAGATGTAGTCTTTAATCCTTGTATGTTCATTACTTTAATTAATTATCAAACACTAACCCATTTTTTACCAAACGAAATTAATGTTACAATATTACAGTAAAAATTGACTCAGATTTATAAGTTGTCAATATCCAAAAACATACATCATTACAACTAATCAAATTGATGTGTTATATTAACAGTCCTCATCCAAAATTCTACTTATGAATCAATGATTCAAGCTTGTCCTGTTGTGAATTATTTGACTGTAGCTTTCGACATATGTCACCGCCCCTTGAAGACTACAAATTATAGCTCTTCTTTTAAAATTTGACTTATATTAATCTCACAAACTAATCTTACTTGCCCTCATTTTTTTAAAGTTGATCATATCAACTCTAATAATCTAACTTACAAGTTACAACAAAAGAATACTTGTTATTTTGTCTTTAAGAGTAAGCACCAGTGAATTAAAAGCAAATTAATGTTGCCCGCTAAGATCTTGGTTACAAGCTTTCATGTGCTGATATGATTTACTTCACAAGAAAAATTGTATTCTTGTAACTATTCACTATGAATAAACCATACAGATTCATCCTCTCAACCCTGGAAAGAAACCCCCATTCTCATAAAATAAGCACCCAGATCTGATTGAACTATCCATAAGTTATAGCCAAAGAAGAAAAAACTACTTTGCTACTCATAGAGATACTCATTTACTATTAAGAAAACCACAAAATAGGGTTAAATTAATTCTCTCTAGCACAAAACATAAATCTCTTTCCCTTCTTTGCCATTAACACCGCCACATATTGTTTTTGTTATCACCATCACCTAAGAATTATCTTATGCAATTGACGGTGTGTACTGTGTAGCATGCCTCTCACAATATCCGAACTCCATAGATACATAGGTCTCACATGTTATGAGAGATTCAATGCACATGATTAATGTAAAAGATTTTTAATGTGCGTTTGGGATGAGCTAAATTTTTCAGCTTATCTCCACTTTCAGTTTATTTTTGTTACTATTTATGAGTCTCATTGCACTTTTTGATATTATTCATTGGTCGTGTTTGGGATGAGCTAAATTTTTCAGCTTATCTCTGCTTTCAGTTTATTTTTCCTACTATTTATGGGTCTCATTGCACTTTTTGATATTATTCATTGGTCCCACTGTACTATTCAGCTTATTTTTTAACATTTTTTCTGTATTTTCCGCAAAATGTTTTCAGTTTCAGTTAAATAAGTTATTCTAAACTAACACTAATGTGAGTTATATATATATATATATATATATATATATTCGGAATTATTTTTATCATCACAATCAATCATCAGATATGAAAAAAAATTTGATTTGTTTTCTTCACCAATAAATATCCCAAAACAGACAAAGTGTAAATTAATAGAGCAGCTTTTAAATTTCACTAGTGTGCTTGGCAAGCATTAAAAAAAAAAAAAAAAAAAAAAAAAAAAAAAAAAAAAAAAAACCTCTTTTTAGCTTTATTTTGATGGCATAAAGGAAAAAAAAAGGCTTTTTCCATAATTTTTTAATACTATTTTAGGTAAATAAATAAATAAATAAGCTCATCCAAACACACATTTTTAAAATTCACTTTCGGCTTATTTAATGAAAGAAACTATTAAAAAATCTATAAAATTTATTTCATGAAACTAACAAATTGATGTGTCAATAAATGTATTTGGTTGACTTTTACCACACCATCTAATCAATAGAAAAAAAAAATGTTACGTCCAATAGAAAAAAAAAATGTTACGTCCACAACATTTTTACAACACTTTCCTAACAAATTATAGGCGGTAAGTTGTTATTGATTCTAATTTAAACCTACTTCTAAAATTATTTTATTTTCACCAATAACAACTTGTAACAACTTACAACTTATGATTTGTGGTGAAAATATTATGAACACAAAATTTCTCATCAATAAATGCTTTAAATTGTTTTTTTAATTAGTAACACATTTATAAAAGGATTTTTTTTAGAAGATATTTATTATGTTCTATAACATCACTTATTCAATAAAAAGTTTGTAATATTCTATTGAGGATTAAAAAAAAAAAAAAAGTGACTATAGCAAAAAGCTAAGCTAAAATAAAAAAGGGTAGGAAATCCCCATTTTCAATTAGATCACTTTCTTCCTCACGTGTTTAATTATTTAAACGTAAGATGTGGTCTTTAATCCTTGTACGTTCATTGAATACTTTAATTAATTATCAAACACTAACCCATATTTACCAAACGAAATTAATGTTACAATATTACAGTAAAAATTGACTCAGATTTATAATTTGTCAATATCCAAAAACATACATCATTACAGCTAATCAAATTGATGTGTTATATTAACAGTCCTCATCTAAATTAATTATACTTATGAATCAATGATTCAAACTTGTCCTATTGTGAATTCTTTGACTGTAGCTTTCGACATATGTCACCGGCCTTTGAAGAATACAAATTAGCTCTTCATTTAAAATTTTACTTATATTAATCTCATAAACTAATCTTACTTGCCCTCATTTTTTTAAAGTTGATCATATCAACTCTAATAATCTAACTTACAAGTTACAACAAAAGAATACTTGTTATTTTGTCTTTAAGAATAAGCACCAGTAAATTAAAAGCAAATTAATGTTGCCCGCTAAGATCTTGGTTACAAGCTTTCATGAGCTGATATGATTTACTTCTCAATAAAAATTGTATTCTTGTAACTGTTCACTATCAATAAACCATACAGGTTCATCTTCTCAACCCTGGAAAGAAACCCCCATTCTCATAAAATAAGCTCCTAGATCCGATTGAACTAGGTCCATAAGTTATAACATATAACCAAAGAAGAAAAAACTAATCTACTATTCATAGAGATACCCATTTGCAATTAAGAAAACCACAAAATAGGGTTAAATTAATTCTCTCTAACACAAAACATAAATCTCTTTCCCTTCTTTGCCATCAGCACTGCCACCTATTGTTGTTGTTGTTGTCACCATTACTTAGAGCACTAGCATTGGGGATGTAAACACCCCTAGTTGCTATTTTACAACTCAAGACAACAAAAACCCACTCCATTTGAGTTTGTATACTTAAAAAAATTTGCAATCTATGAATAGTAAGGTTGTATATACAACCTTACTATTCATAGATTGTAAAGAAAAAAAAAATCTAATATTGTGGTTGTGTGTGAAGAGAAAAAGATAATGGGAGGAAAGAGAGAGAGAAGAATACTTTTTATTAGGTAATTTATATTATTTTATTGGGTTGTATGTAAAAATAAAAATTAGGATGTAGGGTAAATTGTAAAATGAGTTGATAAAATAGATAAAGTATTTAAGGATGCAATATAGATTTTTTTTTTTTTGGTATTCCCGTATGCTAGTGGTCTAAGAATTATCTTATATAATTGACGGTGTGTATTGTGTAGCATGCCTCTCAAAATATGTGAACTTCATAGATGCATAAGTTCTACATGTTATGAAAGATTCAATGCATGATATTAATGCAAAAGATTTGTGCATACATGAAGTGTAATTGATTTTTAATGTGAGTTATATATATATTTTGGGAATTATTTTCATCAACACAATCAAACATCATTAGATAAGAAATTTTTTTTGATTTGTTTTCTTCACCAATAAATATCCCATAACAAACAAAGTGTAAAATAATAGATCTTAAGTAGCTTTTTAAATTTTACCAGTGTGCTTGGCAAGCAAAAAAAACCTCTTTTTAGCTTTATTTTGATGGCATAAAGGAAAAAAAAAAAGAAAAAAAAAAGCTTTCCATAATTTTTTAATAATATTTTATGTAAATAGATAAATAAATAAGCTCATCCAAACACATAATTTTAAAATTCACTTTCTGCTTATTTAATGAAAGAAACTGTTAAAAAATCTATAAATCTTACTACATAAAACTAACAAATTAATGTGTCAATAAATGTATTTGGTTAACTTTAACCATACCATTTAATCAATAGAAAGAGATGCTACGTTTATAATATTTTCACAACAATTTCCTAACAAATTATAGACGGTAGATTGTTATTGGTTTTAATTTAAACATACTTCTAAAATGATTTTATTCTTACCTATAACAATCCGTAACAATTTACCACTTACAATTTGTGGTGAAAATATTACAAACATAAGATTTCTCATCAACAAACGCTTTAAATTATTTTTTTAATTAGTAACACATTTTATAAAAGGATATTTTTAGAAGATATTTATAATATTCTCTAACATCTATTATTCAATAAAAAGTTTGTAATATTCTATTGAGGATAAAAAAAAAAAAAGACTGTATGAAATCCCCATTTTCAATTAGATCACTGTTCCTTTCTTCCTCATGTGTTTAATGATGCAGCCACCAATCGTTGCTCTTTCGTTTACCCCAAATCTTACTTTTCTCTCTCAAAATATATAATGCCGTATGAACCGGTCCATCTACTCAACTCTTCTTCTTTCTCTCTCTTTCTATATCTATAATCTATCAATCCATCCTTTTCATTCTTTCCATCCTTTATTTCTTTCCTTTTCTTCCTTTCCTTCTCTCTCTCTCGCTCTCTAGGGTTCTGCTTTGATTCTTCTACACCCAAATCTCTCTCTCTCTCTCTCTCTCTCTCTCTCTCTCTCTCTTTGTCTGAGTTTATGCTATGACTTCCACTTCTGTGAAGAACAACAACTTGTTGCCACCGGGGTTGGTCTCCAATCTCCAACAAGTTCTAAGCAAAAAAAACGGCGACAACAGCAACAACAACAACAAAAACAATGATGATGACAAAGTTAGTAACAGTGAAGCTGAGTCAAAAGAAAGCGACAATGTTGAACCCGCCGAGCCCTCTTATTCCACATCGGTTTCCGATGCTTCTGAGGCCGTAGACACCTCCAAGCCCATTGTTTTGGTGACCAATGGAGATGGGATTGACTCCCCTGGCCTTGTGTTCCTCGTTGAAGCGCTCGTTCGTGAAGGCTTGTACAATGTCCATGTCTGCGCTCCGCAATCGTGGGTTCAATCTCCATCCACTTTGCTCAGCTATTTTGTTGTGTTTTGTGTTTGATTGTTTGTTTCCAGTGGTTTTCTCATCTGGGTATGTGGGGTTTTTCATTGGTTTTTGATTAATTTTGATATTTGGCTATCTGGGCTTCTTTCATTTCCTGAATTCTATAGGTTGTATTTTGTGGTTTATTGCTTGTTCCCCTTGATTTTCTCATCTGGGTGTGGGTTTTTTGATTGCTTAGTGGTAGATTTTTTTTTTGGATTGATTTTGATATTTGGCTATGTGGGCTTCTTTCATTTCCTGTATTGTATAGGTTGTATTTTGTGGTTTATTGCTTGTTTCCTTTGATTTTCTCATCTGGGTTATGCGGGTTCTATTACTTTTGATTGCTTAGCTGTAAAGTTTTGTGTTTTTTGATTGATTTTGATATTTGGCTATGTGGGCTTCTTTCATTTCCTGTATTGGTATGTGAGTTTCATTCATTGCTTGTTGGTTTTCCGGGTTGTCTTTGATTATAGGTCGTAGTTTGCGTTTTATATCTTTTTTCCTTGATTCTCTCACCTGGGTATGTGGGATTACATTGTTTTTGATTGTTTAGGCGTGTATATTTGTGTTCCTGTATTGGTATGTGAAATTCTTTCATTTCTCAATTCTTTTAATATGTTTTGTTGTTTTTTTTTTGTTTTTTTTTTTCTGTTAATTTCATCATCTGAGTATCTGGGTTCTTTGTGATTATTGATATAACTTACCTTTTGTGCAGGTTTCTCTTAATTGCTTATTATGGGTGTGGGATTTTGTAGTTTTTTATTTATTTGCCTATTACTATTTGTATATGGATATGTTGCATTGTTTCATTTCAAGTATTGGTATTGAAGCTGGGAACATGTTCTGATTTGTTAGCTTGTGATTTGGTACTTTTAGGGACAAATCAGTGTCAGGTCATTCTGTGACTCTCCAAGAAACGGTTGCTGTGAGTTCCAGCGAGATTAATGGTTCTACAGCTTTTGAAGTTTCAGGTATGACCGATATCTATGCATTGGGTTCTGTAACTATAAAAATTATCTTGTATTTAATGGATTCATCATTCCTTGCATTTTGGCTTTTGTTTATGTTTATGAAATTGGGTAGATATGATGTGGATTTTTTGATATTCAATTTAACTACTAGCCAGATTCATTCATTCTATATATGGAAAACTTCAGTGATTTTTAGTTATTGATATATTTTCTTTGAAATTGGCATCAATGTATGCCTGAAAGATTTATGTAAAGTTGATCTGGATTTTGCGGTTTCATCATGGTTACTGATAGTAACAGGCTTGGACGTGATTCTTTTTACTCAGGGACTCCTGTGGATTGTGTCTCATTGGCATTATCTGGGGCATTGTTTTCTTGGTCAAAGCCTCTTCTGGTTAGCATTTGTATGATGTCATCAGTATGATTATGCATATACATTTTGGGGTCCAGAAAAATCATATATGGTCTCATTTTCAGGTGATTAGTGGAATTAATCGGGGATCAAGCTGTGGCCATCACATGTAAGTTGTTAGTTATTGCTTTTTATCATTCCTATATTTTCTTGTTTAAGTCAAGCAGGGTAAACTTTGGAATCATCCAATATTTGAAATCAGTGTTTGATATTTTTACTCTAGTAATATCAGTTAAAGCTGTATGTTTCTATTTTTTCCCGGTGACTTCTAGTCCTTATTTGAATAGACAAGTTTTTTTAATGACTGAAACATTGATCAGGTTTTACTCGGGTGTTGTTGCCGGAGCTAGAGAGGCCCTAATTTGTGGTGTTCCATCATTGTCAATATCATTGAACTGGTGACTTGAAGATTTTTTCTTATAAAAATTTGATATATATATATATTTTCCTTCTTAATGTTGAGAAGTAATTCTTTGGTGATATAATCTATTGCAGGAAGAAGGATGAAAGTCAGGAAAATGATTTTAAGGATGCAGTTTCTGTCTGTATACCTTTAATAAATGCAGCTATCAGAGATATTGAAAAAGGAGTTTTCCCCAAAAGCTGCTCCCTGAATATAGAGATACCCACTTCTCCTTTGACAAACAAGGTTTGCATCTCTAAAGTGTTAAGGAAATGGGTTGTTAACTTGTTTCTAATTGAAATTTTGTTTTGAAAACTATGGTAAAACACACTGAACTTTGACCAGGTGTTTTACAAAATATAATACTGGCCATAATAAAGCACTAGAACTGCTTTCTTAATGAATGACTGGTTTTTTCATTGACCATTGTGGTTATTGTTGTTTTCATACAATGGCTATATGTGGGGTAGAGATGCAGCCTTTATTATTCTCCCTGTCTGAATGACAAACTATTGGGAAGGTTTAAAAATTTAGGGTGCATTTGGTTATAGATTCTCAAATTTATTGATAACTGAATGCCCCGACTTATCAGAAAAAGAAAGAGAATTGAAAACCCACCGGATTAAAAACTTTTCAGAATGATTCTGGTATGTTAGTGTATCACTGAAGTGTTTTTTGGTCATATCAGATGACTTGGTGACTTAAGATGACATGGGCAGTATCATGTTGAGAGCCTTATATGTTAAGATGGCCAATATTGGTTCTTGGGAGAAATGAGGTTATGCTAGGTAATCAGGCAGTGAAAAATCTTAGTGCTATCAACACGTACAGTATCATGTTGAGAGCCTTATATGTTAAGATGGCCAATATTGGTTCTTGGGAGAAATGAGGTTATGCTAGGTAACCAGGCAGTGAAAAATCTTAGTGCTATCAACATGTACTCTGGAAATTGGCATCCTCTGTCAAGAATTTAGAAGTAGCTTGGATAGTTATCAATAGCAATGTCATCAGGGTAAGGCTTAGTTTTATTTATAGAATCATCACTACTTTTGGTGCATGTGAGGTATGTGGATCTAAGATTATATTCTATTACTATTCTTGGCGCTTAGTTGCTAATGATAAAATATTAGTAGGTGTCTCTGCTCGTTAGAATGTATGCTGACTTTATAGGATAGATCTACAAACTTAAGTGTGATAACTGTAATCACATTCTTGTCACTGTTGGACTGGAGTTTCAGTTATTGTGCTTTAGTGTAGGGGCCTGTGTTGCTCCCATGAGTCAAAATTTTGAGGAAAAATTTTAACTCATTGGAGCCAAAGTATCTTATGCTTAATATATGGAAAATGTGCTACAATTTGGTCAGTGATAATCTAGGAAGCACAGACACTTCATTTAGGGTACCGTACCCATGTCGTACTGGCCGTTTTATGTTATAATTTTTCAGAAATTGCTTGTGTCACTGTGTTGTACCCGTGTCCGCGCTTCCTAGGTGGTCACACATTTTTCTTTCTCCCAGTTCAAGCAAGTGCTTAATTGTTAGATGCTGTGTTAGATGCTTTGGCTCAAACCCTTGATTAACTGTATCAGCTGAGATATATAGTTGGTATATTGGAAAATTTTACTTGATTTAGATCCTCTTCTGGGAAGCTGGTCTCACTTTGTCGGTCATGTATTGAACTACTGATTTTACTCATTCATGTGCTTTTGTTTGGACAAAAAAACTGTTGATATAAATCCTTGCCTTCACAATATTTAAATTCTCCTAGACATTCTTTTCCCTCTTACATATGTGTGAAAATGTTTTGCTTGACAGGGTTTTAAATTGACCAAGCAAAGTATGTGGAGATCAACTCCTAACTGGCTAGCTGTTTCAGCCAACCGGTATCCTGCTGGACATTTCATGTCCAATCAACAAAGCCTTGGCCTTCAGCTCGCACAGCTTGGCCGAGATGCCTCTGCTGCGGTCAGTTGCTCTCACTGTGAATTACTCAAAAAAAAGAAAAGAAAAAAAAGGCTCATGGAAGGATTATACTGCCCTTTTCCTGTTTTCATTTTTTTTGGTGGGTGTTTTTCAGGGTGCGGCTCGACGTTTGAACACACAAAAGAAGCATGTGGAAATTGAATCAGTTGGCGTTGCTGGAAAATCTGATTCCAACCGAGTGAAGAAGTACTTCCGGCTAGAGGTATGAAAAAAAAATCTAGCAATTAAGGTTGCTTTTAGAAGCAGCTTTTACTTGCTGTGAGAATGCTTTTAGAAGCAGCTTCAAGAAAGCAGTTATACTTTCTCCTTTAGGATAATCAATGAAATTGCTTGAAGTCTATGACATTTTGTAGTTTTATAAGAAGGGTTGATATCAAATTATGAATCTTAAGTTGCTTGTAACAAATCTTTGATAGTTTTACCTATAGAAAAGTCTGAATTTTTGTACTACAAATTGCAAGTCTTCATTGGCTTGATTAACCAAAAAAATTGAAGATATTTGTAGTTGTTTCATGAAGTGATGAACTAAGGCTCAGGCATGCTTACATTTGCAGTTTCTGGATAAGGAGCAAGAAGAGACGGATGAGGATCTGGATTTCAGAGCACTTGAAAATGGATATGTAAGTACCTATAATATATATTTTTTTCCGCATCATTGAAATTATTATTTTTTTTTCTCGTCATTGTGTGTCATTCAATCGTATAGAAATGAAATGAATGAATCTAAATTTTCAGTAGTATCATTTTTGTGGGGTCAGCTCTTTCCCCCAGTAGGTTTTTCTTCCATGACTGTCAGTTCAAACAACTGTAATAATTGCAAATGGGGTCCTGTTTTAAAGAGTGGATTCCACTTGCCTGTGATTGGTGACTACAAAAGAACTGAAGAAAAAGTAACAGAAGAGGCCATCATAAAAAAAAATTTGGTATGTTTTACGTAGCATGTAAAGGTGAAAGTAATAAAGTGTGTGGTCATTGCAGGACTGCCTGGTATCATCCTTTGACTTAAATGTTACTGTGAGTGTTTTCATAAATCATTATGGCTCATACCTAATGTTTTGGGTCCCAATGTCAGTGATTAAATCTCTTTAAGACTTACAATAAAACACCAAGGATCAATATGATTTTTATTGGACATTAGGCTTGCCTGTAGCATCTGCATGTTAATTGAAATAATATCCTAACCTAACTGTTACATATTTCTTGGGTGGTAGGGTTTGGCATCTCTTTTAAAATATTTGAAAGAGGGTGTTTTATTATGGTTGGAGATGGTTACTTTTCTTTCATTGAAGTATTAGATACTTTGCTTCATGTCTTTTTCAATATTATTATTAGCTTCCTTGGTTTCTGATTTGTGTCTCATTTGGAGCAACAGGTTGCAATAACTCCTCTTTCTCTTTCGCCACATATTGAGACAGACATTCAAACGGCTACCTCAGATTGGATCTCTGCTGCACTCCCTGCAGAACAATAAAGCTTCCTCAGTCCAGCATGATTTAGTGTACATTTGGAGTTCTGATATATATAATTTTTATGCGTCTGCAGTTATATGATAGTCTAGTCATTAAGTGAAACAATTAATTCTGATTCGTGCCGTTCTTTTCAATCAATATTTTTTTTCCCACCTAATCCTTTTCTCCATTGTTTCAGTTCTTCATTTTCATATTTCTGTTCTGGAGCAATTGCTTCATGTATACTTTTCGGCATGTTTTAAAAATGCCAATTTGTTGTCTTGTTTTGCCTCTTTTGTTCTCTTTGGTTGGATTTTTTTTTTTTTTTTTTGGGGGAACACGGTTGTTTTTTAACTACCAAAATTGTGGAGTTGCTTGTAGTTGTAATGGACGGGTTCATTGGTCTAATTTCTAATCAATCACATATTCGTTGACTTGGGATTTTGTCACTGTGATTTATCAATAGAAAGTAGTTTTAGTGTGTTTGTGTTTTCCTATTCACCATCCTCTTTACTTCGTAGGTTTATTAAGACAAGCAATGTCATTAAATGAAGGGAGGGATTTGGTGTTCTAATCGAATAAAAATCACATATCTAACTCTGAATGTCACTTTATGCTTCATCAATGGTAATAAATTGTTACATCTTTTATTTTATTATTTTTCTTATTTTTATTATAAAGCATATTTAAAATGAACAAAAAAAAAAAAAAGTGTTACATTAAGGGTTGTGTGATTTTTATTCGAATTTAGAGTTGAAGTGACAATGTGACTGGTGTTAGGTCTTGAGTTTGGACTGAAGAATGGAACTAGAACAAATGGGTGTAGAAGGTGATTGAATATGAACTTTGCTGAAACATGTAACAATTATGGTAATTGGCTGTTGTTGGCGGTGCAGCAGGACAATAATTCAAGCTTTACATGCATGGTAGACCCAATCAGCCAAGAGTCTAGTACTTGGTTGGTGACATTTCATTTGTATTTGGGGTCACATTAGCCCAATGAATTAGATATGGGGCCCAAAAGGTGAAGTCTCTTAACTCGGCCCTTGCAACCTATTTGCAAAATGTAGAGGAAGACATGCTATTTGAATCAAGAGCCCGTTATCATTTGCACCACAACATGTAAAGGGGCCTATGGGCCTTTTCTTCGCGATTTATAATTTTGTACATGAAAGCGGATATCACAAGTGTGTATTCCTTCCCATTTATGCAGATGTTATATACTTATATACAACTATTACAAAAAATACTGCTGCGTCTTTCAAATAGTACCATTCCTCACCATTCACCAACAAGTTTTGTTTTTGGTTGAAGACGTGAAAGCAATGGCCTGTCGCAGGGCTATTAACTTTGCTGCAGAAATTGGAATACATGAAGTGATTATTGAGGGTGATGCTCAGATTGTCATTGTTTAGTTACGGGGTGAAGCTGCTAGTTTTGCTCAGATTGGTGAGGTGATTAACGACTGCTAACTAGTTGATATTGTCAAATTCTGATTACCTCTAAAACACGAGTGTAATCCTTGAACTTTTAAAATATGCCTTTATTTATGAAATTTGGTTAAGAGTGTGTGTATAAATGTAATTATGTATGTATGCTTTGTTTGATGTATGAAAAAATGTTACAAACTTATGGATAGAACTCATCCTTAAAAACCAACTTGCAAGGTGGCTCCATTCACCTATCAGTTATTTTAATCTAGCCTCTAGGTCGTCTCCTCCAGGATCCAACCACAAAGCCGTAACTTATTTGAGCTACACCCGATTACTCGAGGTGGTGGTTGGCTCTGATATCAAATGTTAGGAACTTATGGGTAAAACTCATTCTTTAAAAACTGGTTTGCAAGGAGAGGGTGTCCAAGAGTTTATAAATACATAGTTAAACTTATATTTAATCCATGTGGGACACTAGGATCATAACATAAAATGGATGGATCAATTATAGTTTTTGACAACTACTTGCTATAAAAGCTAATGTGCATATCTGTTGTCAATGAGCTCTAGCTCAACCAACATCTCCTCTCCTTTTAAGTGCACAGTAAGGTAGTAAGTTCAAACCCATCTGTTGTATGTGTAACTTACCAATAATAATAATAAAAATCCATTAAATTTGCCATTTTAGCCTTTGACCATGAGAAAATTGTTAACTAATGAACTAATAACCAATTAACAAATTAACCTAATGTCTTCATATCATTGGTGACCTTAAGGTTGTGCATATATAGTTTGTTTTTTTAATAAATAGGCAGAGGGACAAAGTTATTTAGTTACAAAATTGGTTGTAGCCTAATGCTACAACTTCCTTTAAAAAAATTATCATTACTACATATTTTGAAAATTTAGCTACTTGATTGCATATTCTTTGTGCTCTTAATACACATGTTAAATTTTGTGTCAATTGGATATTATTTACTATATGATCTATAAATTATATTTTATGCATAATTTTAAATCACAAAAACTTGCAATTTAAACAATTTATTGATGACATAACTATTGATTTTTAATTTTCTAAAAATTTTGCAAGCATACATAGAGGATATAAGAAAAAAATATAATCCAATGATGGATTTGTCAAAATTTACCTCCAATAAAAAGATAATGAGTAAAGTTGTAGTCTCAGACTACAACTAATTTTGTAGCTAAACTTTGTTGTTTATGGACAAATGACTATGGTAGACAAAATTAAATTTCTACAAAGCATTCTTTTCTTTGGTGCCTCAAAGAAAAAGAAAGTCTTTTTCTAAACCTTCATTTTTTCTTCTTTAAGAACATTGAAATTATAGAAGCTTCAGCTTGCTCATTTGTCTAGTAACTAGACGTATAGTCCAGTTAAGGATTACTAACTTTAGTATCTATTACGCATTGCATCCTGGAAACTATGCCCAACTTCTGCCAAATGTTCCATTAAGAACATAACTAGCAAGTATAGAATTGTGGTTTGGAGTAAAAATTGGTTGAGTGGGGGATGGACATGCGCAGAATCTCTATAGGCAAGATAAATTATAAATACAATACTCATGTAGGGTATACCAAAAGGAAAAAAAAAAAAAAAAAAAATCCCTATGGAGGGGCTCTCTTGCTTCAAACTTCAAAGGTTATGATATAGAAGTACTTACTATTAGTAATTACCTAGATTTAGGTGGCTAAGACAGTGCTTCTAGTATTTCCTCTCATGAATTTATCTGATTAACATGATAAACCCCGTAAGATTTGTTTTGCGGTGAATGATATGTCGATGCTGATGTGGTTATCCTGATTGCCAATATGTTTACTTTTTGATGAGAGATGACTTAAGTAGCAGGCTTCAGTCTTTAGGTGGTAGTGCATCCAAGTTGTGCTCTTGTTTTTCTGATGCTCATGGTGACTAATGTACTGAGCTGGAAATAATATCATCTAGAATGATATCCCCTGCTCTTGCTGGTGGAGGATTTTTTTTTTCTTCACTCCTATATATGGCTGGAAGATGTAAGTCCACATTAATTCTGCCATAACCAATTGTTTTCATTACTAGCCAATGCAAATGCAGATTTTTTTCATTTCATAGGCCCTCAAAAGGGGTGCTGCATTACTTGAACATTGTGGTAATTGTTGCAATATGGAAGCTATTATTTAAAGGCATATTCAAGAACACTTAAGGCTAGAATTTTCAGGGGTTGGGTTACCAATTAAGTCATCAGTATCATTTTGTTCGGTCTTTTTGGTTTCTGTATAGCTGTTAACTGTTCTGTTCTGCAGGAGATGTTTCTTCTTCAAACGAGCCAATGATTTTATTTCCTAAACGGACTTTCCAGCCTAGCTTTATCCAGCATAAGAGGAACCATGGATTCTTTGTTTGGTACATCTCTCTCTCTCAAAATTTTAAAATAAAGATTGAAATTTGAATCTTCTCTTTAAAGTTCAAATAATTTCATCCAAATGAAATGACTAATAAATATAGGGAAAAGATATGGAATAAATTTTGTTCTTATAGCAACTCAATAACTACTTCTTTTTGTTTATTCTTATAGGGACAATAATTATTTCATGTATATGCATATTCCTTCTCACGATGTGTGGATCTCACAATTAAATGAGCTCCACTCATTGTGAAAGAGAGGATGCAATATTCATTTATAAGATACATTCTCCCACTGGGGGGATAAAGATTGAGATTCATTCTTTATGCTTTATAACGAACATGGTTATAAGGATGAAATCAACAGTTGATGACCCATCGAACCTACAGCCAAATATGGTATGGTACTTTAATCATTGTGGTAACAGGGAGACTATTGTGTACCTGTTTTCATTTTCCAACACATTACCCTCATGAAAGCTGGAAGCTTTATTTTGTATTCTTTTATAATAAAGAAGAAGAAGAAGAACAATAAGAAGAAGAAGAAGAATTACAAAATAATAATTCTTTTTCATCTTCCGTTTTTCTATTAGACTGCTGAGTGCTTGTTTGGAAGAGCTTATATTCATTGGTTTATTGAACTTGAAAATTAGTTGTCAAAAGTAAGTATAATTATACCTACGAAAAATAGAAAAGTTATACATAAGCTAAATAAGATGAATAACCACTCGTCCAAAGGAACACTAAGGAGATTAGAAATTGTGAACTACTTTCTTACGTGTTGGATGCATGAATTAAAGGGTGTAATTTAAATAAACGTTTAGTAGATTGGCAAAGAAAAGAGTAATTCATGTACTTGAGACCTAATTTGTGAGAATTTGCTGACTTGAATCAATATGAGTGGTGGTTTTTACCTCTTCAGTTCTTAAAATTCTTTCCTGTTCATAATCCTTGCTATTCAAAATTCTCAACATTTTAGTAAAATATTTGTGGGGCCAGAGAATTTGCGATCCTGGCCCACTTTACATTAAGGCCCAAGGCCCAAGCCGAGAAGAACAATTGCCGAGGACGCATAGTGAAAGTCCAAGAAAGGCCTAAGGATATGGCCGAGGACAATCTTATACTCGGCACCTCACAGAACGCCTAAAGGAAAGGACGAACTCAGTGTAGGGGCAGGACAAGTGAGAAAGCTGCCAATACTGTAGTAAAGAGCTCTGCATCTGACAGGTCCATTCTCTTCACCATGCCATTTAGTTTTTACAACCACCCCCAACCACTCTAGGTATGGACTGATAGGACAAGTCTCCACCCCAGAAAGTGGAATTGACACGTGGACACTGGAAGGAGAGTGAATGCTAATATAAAAGGGAAAGAGAACAAAAAGAAAGGGGGCGGGCAGACCAAGAAGTCTTAAAGAAGGAGAATGAGAAGAGCATTAATCTCCTTGGACGAGGTCTGAAGACCGGAACTACTTAAGTCACACCAGAAGAAGGTTTTGCTTGATACGCTGGGTTCACCCTCGTACAAATTTCATATAAACCATGGTTAACCGCCGTCCAGCGATCAAGGCCTAGCCTTACAAGCCCACGCTCTACAAATTATATTGTTTGGGCCTTTAACGTGCAAACCCAACACTATTTTGTGGGTCGTTACAAATTGTATCCCTACAATTGGCGCCGTCTATGGGAAGGCTTGTGCATTGGCGTAGACAATGGGTCGAGCTCCTGTCAACCCAGGGCTTGCGAAGGCCCCTACGTTACTTCCAGCGACCTGATGTTGTTGCCCTAGTATAAAGTTCTACTATGGACTATGCTTCGAAGCACTAGCGACAAGGACAATTCTAGGGGCTTCCACCATTAGTTCGACGCCCCACGCTTTGGCTAGGGGACTAATCCTCGGTACTTAAAAGAAAAACTACAAGTTTTGGACAGAACCAAGGCCTTGTATGGTCCTCGGACTCAAGCCTATGGGGAAACCAACTACTTAAAAGAAAAACTACAAGTTTTGGACAGAACCAAGGCCTTGTATGGTCCTCGGACTCAAGCCTATGGGGAAACCAACTACTTAAAAGAGAAACTACAAGTTTTGGACAGAACCAAGGTCTCGTATGGTCCTCGGACTCAAGCCTATGGGGAAACCAACTACTTAAAAGAGAAACTACAAGTTTTGGACAGAACCAAGGCCTTGTATGGTCCTCGGACTCAAGCCTATGGGGAAACCAAGTGTTATTATTATTAATTAGTTGTTATTATAACTTCTGGACACAACCCGGGCATTGTATGGTCGCCGGACTCTATCCCATGGAGAGGCTACCTATTAAAAATTATGTTAAGTCCCAGACTGAATGGAAGTCCCAGTCTATCCTCGGATCCTCAATTCTAAGGGAACTAATGCGAATATGTTTGGGCCCTGTATAACCATACCTCGGATCAGAGGCCATAAAGCGATTAAAGCCAGGTATTATCAAGAATACGGCCAAAGTCCCTCACTATTAGGCAACCCTCTCGGATGGTTTATTTTGGGTTACTCATTCTCGGATGACTACCTCACGCGCATTACAGAGCACTCGGCTGTTATCTCGGTTAGTCTTGTATGTTTAAACTACTGTGGGTTGGTATTATTATGATTGATAGTCTTAATAAGTTTAAAATAATAGCTTTCTATTACAAGTTTTTCTACCCTAAGTATCGTTAAAGCGAAAATACACATGAAACACATCCATTCACAAAGTAATTACTGTAGAAAAGAAAAAATATTTAGAATGGAACAAAATCATCTTTTATTAAGACAAAGAAATAGTACAACGTACAACGTACAATGAAGGGGCTTAAGTAAGCCTATACTAAAAAAGTTAACTACATAAGCAAAAAGAAAAGATACAATGGAGAGAAAAATCCTTCAAAACTTTGCTCTGGTAGAGATTATGTATGATAGGATGGCCCCGCTAATGGAAGAGAAGAAGAAGCAGCAGACAAAATAAAAACACCAGGGTGGCCCTGGTGATGGGAAAGAAGAAGAAGCGGAGGCGGAAAGAGGCACCAGTGAAGGAAGAAAGGAGGAAGCAGGGATGCGTAATCCCCGCATCAGCTCTGACTCCTAACACGAAGATGCCATATTAGTAGCGCTCGAGAAAGAGTGGATGGTACTGACGACGAGAAACCCCACTGCTGTCGCACCAAAAATCTGACGCGACCAGCACCTGCTTCGGATTTTGACTGAAAGAGATGGAGACATCGCTCCCACCTTGTGAAAGCGGAGGATTGTCTTGAGTCTGTGTCTCCCCCGTCCAGACCGCGCCACCTTGAGTCTCGGAAGGACCCAGTGCCTCTGGAGCGGGTGTGGTTCCTTCACCCCCACTTGTGCCTCAAACATATTACTCTAAGGTTTGATTGCACTGAAGATGAAGACTGGGAACACAGCTGAAGGATTAGGAATTTGAAGGGGCCGAAGGGTTTGTACGTAAAGGGAGTAACCTCCTATCTTGCTTCTTATATAGAGGGCAAGTTGGCGGCATTTAATCTACGCAGGTTTCTAAGAAATGCTACAGACGAGACGGTTTTTGCTCAACTCCTAACACCGTCTGCAACCATAAGATTTGGATAGCCTCGTAAAGGGGACATATTCAAGTCACACCTCGAGCAATGAAACGGCGAAGACGGAGTGTGAGCAAACCTAAGAGGGGTGTCCCATGATACGGCGCAGCTCCTAGGCAAATGAAGAGACACCGATACCAATGAAGGGTAAAGCTGGGCAAGCCATAATGTAGGCTCGACATCACCAAAACCCTCCTTCCCAACTAAGAGGTCGGGCGGCAGGATTTTGAGGGGCTATTGTGGGGCCAGAGAATTTGCGACCCTGGCCCACTTTACATTAAGGCCCAAGGCCCAAACCGAGGAGAACAATTGCTGAGGACACATAGTGAAAGTCCAAGAAAGGCCTAAGGATATGGTCAAGGACAATCTTATGCTCGGCACCTCACAGAACGCCTAAAGGAAAGGACGAACTCAGTGCAGGGGCAGGACAAGTGAGAAAGCTGCCAATACTGTAGTAAAGAGCTCTGCATCTGACAGGTCCATACTCTTCACCATGCCCTTCAGCTTTTACAATTACCCCCAACCATTCTAGGTATGGACTAATAGGACAATTCTCCACCCTAGAAAGTGGAATTGACACGTGGACACGTGGACACTGGAAGGAGAGTGAATGCTAATATAAAAGGGAAAGAGAACAAAAAGAAAGGGGGCGGGCAGACCAAGAAGTTTTAAAGAAGGAGAATGAGAAGAGCATTAATCTCCTCGGACGAGGTCTGAAGACCGGAACTACTCAAGTCACACCAGAAGAAGGTTTTGCTTGATACGTTGGGTTCACCCTCGTACAAATTTCATATAAACCATGGTTAACCGCCGTCTAGTGACCAAGGCCTAGCCTTACAAGCCCACACTCTACAAATTATATTGTTTGGGCCCTTAACGTGCGAACCCAACACTATTTTGTGGGTCGTTACAAATTGTGTCCCTACAATATTGAAGAGGCTTTATTCATTTCATTAATTACACAATTCTTAGTCAAGTTTTTTTTTTTATTGATTTTCTTATCCACCAATTTTTCCTAATAGTTGCAATTAAAAAAAGTTATTGATTATTAAGATTAATATGTCGATTTAAGGAAAAATCAAAATGTTTAATCGAACAAGGCTTGTAATAGTCTCATATATAATTCATATAGAAAGATTCCTAAAAAGTAAGGATGTGCGTTTAACCCACCAATTCAACTGAATTCAATCCAACCCGATGGCCAAATTGGTTATTTAATGGTTGATGGGTTGAGTTGGGTTCTATTTTTTAATTTTTAAAATTTTTTTTTTGTGTGGAGATTGAGTTTGGTTGAGTTCCTGTTGGCAAGATTTTAAATTTAAGTAACTTGACAAAACCCATGCTATCAATAATTTAAAAATATATGTAATTAATTTTTTTTTGTTGATTCACTTTTGTATCTTGAGACTTCTTATGAAGTTGGAGTATCAGACTCCATTGTGTAAATTGTAATTTCTTTTGCTAGATAAATAGAGAAAGGAGGTTTTCAAACTTCATATATAGGGCATCATAAGGTATTGATAACATTATGTTACTAAGTCAAACCCCTATTGTGTAAATTAAAATAATTTATTAATTAAATAAGGAGCCTGAATAATTGAAATGCACACCATTTTTTATTAGGCCTCACAAAATCGTTCCAACTCAACCTAACCCAATCTTTATGAGTTTGGTTGGGTCGTTAATTTCTCAAAAAAAAAGAAAAAAAGAAAAAAAGGAGGTTATTAGCTTGGGTGAATTGAGTTTGAGAAATACCTCAAATTAACCCAATCCATATACACCCTTGCTAAACTAACCAATTACAATTTCCTCCTCCTTTCTTCTTATTATACTGCTCTTCTTCTTCTTCCTCCTCTTATTATTATTATTGTTGTTGTTATTGTAGTAGTATTATTTTATTATTTTGATCTTCCTCCTCTCGGGTTACTTCTTCTCATGTTTACTATTTTATTATTATGTTCCTCATAAATACAAATGTATAAACATGCATGGATACATCATACATGTTGATCCCATAAAATTAACAAAAGTACTATTTATAGGAAACCATATGATTGACAAATCTTTGAGAATTGACGATTAAAGAATTAATTATTGTCTCTAACTTTCCTCCATAATTAGATGATTTATTTGTCTATATGAACTCAATAATGATGCAAAATAGAGAGAGAGTGAGCCCTTTCACTTGGAATTGGAAAATAACGACGAAACGAGGTACTAAAATACATCAAGTGACTTTTTCTGTCCCAAAAATAGTGGATTTTTTTTTGGCACAATTAAAAAAAAAAATTATATCCATTTGAATTTTCTTAAGTTTAAAGTTTAAACCTGTTTGTTGAAACGTGAATCCTTCTTAAGAAAATTGTTTCATTATTTTATTAAAGTATGTATCATTTACAAACTCTCACTTTTCTTTTTTTGCCAAATTACAAACTCAACTTATTTTGGGATGAAGAGTGTACAAATATAAAAAGTCTAAACCACACACTTTGACACAATTTAAACACGTGGCAAATGGTTATTGAATTATTTTTTACTAAATATTAGTGATGGACTCATCTATAAGTGATGTAATCCTATCATATATTAGCAAATTGTGTCAAAGTGTATAGACAAGTATTATAAGTATATTTGAATACTACTTATTTTACTGCAATTGAAAAATTATTGTTGAAAGTACTGTAGATAAAGGTAAAAGTTAGTTGAAATAGTATAGTGAGGCCCATGAATAATGCCAAAAAGTGCAGTGAGACCATGAATAGTAGCAAAAATAAGCTGAATAGTGAAATAATTTTAATTTTTAATCTTAATTCAAACGCACACTATATGTCCACAGAAGAACTGGTACAAATATGGAGCAGTACTTTCAACTTTGCTAGGCACCAGGATGTAGGAATTCATAAAATTTATTAATTAAGCTGACAAACTTGAATAATCTACACATATTTTTTGAACTTCAGCCAGCGTTACTCACTTTAACTAGAAACATTTTTAGGTTTCCCAAAGAAGGTTCTCCTATGTCTTGTGCACATAACAAGCAATAAATGCATTGTTTCAATTAGGTCCATCAATTAATAGACAGAACCTAACTCCAACAGAGTATCATGTCTAAGTCTCCCAAATTGAAGGAAGATTAGGGTTTGTGACAAATTTTATCAAGTACGATGATGACATGATGGCATATCCATATACTCCATATGATTGTTGGGCACGTATGGATCATGTGGATAATCAAAACTAGCTGGAAAATATGGGAGTCTAGCAAGTGGGTCAAGGTCTTGTGAAGCACATAAGTAAGGCATGCCACAGCAATTACCACTAATATTTTCACAACGTTTTGGAATCATGGATGATAATGGATCCTCATCATAATGTGGTGCTGTGATACTTGGACCAATAAGTTTATTACCAATATAATGCTGTGTTGCTCCACCAGTGCTGAAATTTTGAAGTTCTTGATTAGGATCAAATTGTTCATGAGGTTGATAGCCTAGTGACCATAGTGGATCATAAAAAGAAGAATTCGATGGTGGTGCCATTGGGGGCGGGGTTGGAAATTGAACCAAATTGGCACCATAATTGGTTTGGTCTAATTTAAGATCACCATGATCAAAGCCATGCAACATTGGGGTTGGAGTGGGAAGGTATAGTTGGTCTTGTTGAGAGCTTAGGGTCCAATTAGGGTTTGCGTTTAGAGAGAAAAAACCTTCCTCAGAGTTACCGTTATAGTGCATATCAGGAGAGGTGGTTATGGCATGAACATTATGAGAAATCAACTTCTTCTTAATGCTTGAATTCCAAAAGTTCTTAACCTCATTATCTGTTCTTCCTGGTAATTGTTTGGCTATCTGAGCCCACCTGTCCAAAAAAGAAAAAGGTCCCTCTTGCATGAAAAAAAAAAAAAAATGACATACATGATAAGGATAATATCGATAATAAGAAGAGTAAAGAGTAATGATAGAGATATTATAAATTTTACTTGATAAGATTTACTTACAAACTGAGTATCATGTGTTAAATAAAATAAAATAAAAGTAAATAAAAAAAATTCATTTATTACGTTGTTAATATGTCACTCATGATATTTAATTTTCACTTTTTTTTTTCTTTGAATCGGTAATAATATAAGCACTTTTGGAAAAGAAGGTACTTGTTTCCTAGAATGCCCTGGAGTTCAATGATGAGGGCAGCTTCTTGGGGAGAGAAGCTCCCACGTTTTAAGTCAGGTTTGAGATAATTTAACCATCTTAGTCTACAGCTCTTTCCACATCTCTGCAGGCCTGCTTCATAGAACCGTACAAGAAAAAGGACAAAAAGAACAAAGCAAATTTGAGAAATGATAGTAGGAATGTATGAAAGCTAAAGCAAATTTGAGAAACGATAGTAGGGATATATGAAATCTAGTGCAATTGAGAGAGAGAGAGAGAGAGATAACGTTACCAGCAAGTTTTGGGAGAGAGCTCCAGCAACCATGGCCGTAGGCTGTAATGTAGCTGATGAGTTTCTCATCTTCCTCTGGTGACCATAGTCCTCTCTTAACCTTTTGCCTGTTGCAGCATGAGTGATTTCTCATGTTTCTCTCTAAAAGCAGTAGTATTGGGGAATAGGTTTATAAAGAGGAAAAAGATCAGGGAGAGAGAGAGAGAGAGAGAAGAAGAAGAAGAAGAAGAAAAAAAAAAAAAAAAAAGAATAAAGAAGGCAGCACTAGGTCTAGAGCTAGCTAGAAAAAGTCACATTACACCTAAAAGAACAAAAAAACAAAAGTGAAAGAGGAACTATCAGAAGAATAGAACAGAGAAATGGGTGATTTGGAAGTGTGAGTACTCAGTACAGTGAAGTTACGAATTTGATGTAAGAGTTGTACCATGGTGGCCCAGTTAGGGTATGTAGCGAAGAGCTATATTGCTTCTCTCGTTATTTCAGAGTTACGTTGGACTTGCTTTACTTGTCACACGTGCAATGTATGTTTCTTGATCAAGTAAACATTTTTTTTTTTGGATGAAAATATGTGATTGTAGACCATTTATCCTCTAGCTTAGACTTATTGAGAATGGGCATTGGGCAATAATGAGGTTTTGAGCTGATAGTTAATCGGTTCTGATTGAATGGGAGTGGTGGTACAGTCTTAATCATGAATTCATGAATCATGATTGCATATTGAACCAAAAAATTCTCGAAACTTTTTCTTGAGTGAAAAAGGGTTCTCAAGCGCAGTCTTTAATTTGGCTCAATGCTAACTAGGTACTTGGGAATGAAGTAGATTTCACTGCATAGAGAAGAACAATAATTTTATGTCATATCATGTTATATATTATTCTATATATATAATAATTTTGTTGCCTTATTTTACACGTTTATAGATGAATATGTTTTTTATTATCATGTTTCTCAATAATTATTATAAGGTAATTACATTTTTAGATCTTCAGATTGTCAAGTATCGCATTTCTAGAAATTTAGATGCCCCTGTTAATGTGGATTCCTCTAAACAAAATGCAACCTAAGTAAATTCTTAAAAAAAATTATAATAGAATCAGCATATTTCAATCAAAAAATTTTTATTAAAAATTTTAAGAATTATTATTTTTTCGTTATTTAATTTAAATTATTTTTTACATTACTATATTTTCTATTAAAAATTTTCAAAAAGTTTGAAATACTCTTACAAAAGTTTTGTAAATTTAAAATACTTCAACTGAAATTCAATTATTAAAATTTTTAAAGATATTTAAATGAAATTTAATTAATTATTTTAACTTAATCAATCATTTACTATAATTTTTATTGTAATAGTTTCAAAAAGTTTAAAAAACTACTTTAATTAAAATTTATTATCCAAATGTTTAAATTTTTTAAAAGTTTTATAATTAATTTAAGATTATCCTAGTAATTTACTATCATATATTTTGTTTTAAGGAAAACTTAGTCTTAAATGAATGCATCGCACACCCTTAGTATGGTGGTCACTTCATAAGTATAAGTGTTTGTGTGGTGTGGGGGGGCAAGGGTCGGGATTCAAGTCTTCATGAGAGAGCTTCACACACATATACACTTAGATTAGGCTAGGATATAATTTTTATCTTGTGTATATATATATATATATATATATATATATAAACTCTAAAAATTGATAAGACATATATATGTGGATAATTCCAAATGTTCCCAAGATTCTTTTTACTTGGGGAAAAAAAGCATTCAAACCCTGTATAGGCTCTTTTTTATTATTATTATTATTTTATTTTATTTATTGTCTCACTTCACTAGTATTAACATCATCATAATTTATAACTATCTCAATTATAAATATTATAATTTCTCAAAAAAAAAAAAACATCATCATAATTTATATTTTTGTTACATATTTAAAATTTACAAGTTTAAAGGTGTTCTGCTACCACGCTCTTTAATTTATTATTGCTTCCTCCATAGTTAGAGTACTTCTTTTGATGATTGATTCCTTATAATTACATTAACGAATTCCACTCTCTCTAATAATTGAGGCAATGAGATTATCATAGATATGATCTCATAATTCGACTCAATAGTGAGGTCCAGAATACGTTTTAGGGCTTAATATTCTATTTATTCGACAATTCTACTACTACTCGTCTACTCCTACATATTATTTTAGTTTGTCTTTTTGAAAATATCAGAATATTCTCAATACAATAATTTCTGAGAGAAACGCTATCAAATGCAGTCAAAAGAAGATATATTAACCATTTAATGTATCTTTGGCACGTTTATTTCAAGGTTTTAATGTGCACATGGGTTTCAAAATTTCAACAATGCTGGCAAGGAATTCGAATCTAGTACATGTATTGTAGGGCCATGCTAAAAAGATGTGAAGTCTCAGTCAAAAATAGTTCTGTTGGGGGAGGTTATTCCCTTTTCATTTAAGTACTTTCTTTTTAACTTTAAGTAAGAAATACGTTGCTTTGGTAATTTTCATCCACTGCTGCTTGATTTTGTGCTTCGATTGATGGATGGGATTGGCAAAAATCAGCAGCAGTACGGGTGAGAATGTTGATAGATGGGATCGGGTGGATTAATATTCTTTAAATTTTTTAGGGTAATTTCATACTGCAGAGTTTTTTTAGAATCATATGAATTCATTGTAGAATAAATGGATTATTTTATCATGTGGTTAATAATTTAAATAGGTATACATATAGAACTTTTTTTTTTTTTTTTGAGAAACAGATCCATAAAAAAACAAAGGAGAAACAATGAATGGTCACACAGCATCCATTCGGTTTACATCAGACACACAAGGAGGAATCTCTTCAAGCCAGGCAATATCTGTGTCAACATGAATAGCATTGCGGGCCAGAGTGTGAGCAACCTAGTTTGCCTCTCTGTGTGATGGAATTCAAAGCTTTTCATGGCCTTTGACAAAAGCTTCACGTCATAGTACTAGTTAATGTTTATTTAAATGTTAATGATGTGAAAAAATCCAATTCATCTATATTACAATAGATAATTATGGTTTTAAGAACTATAAAATACAAATATTACTCTTAAAAATTTAAAGGATCATTATCTTGGATTAGATGATGATCAATGATGATTTTCATAACTAAAGATTTAAAAAGATAATGTACCAAAGAAGGAAATTTAGGATCGGCGTTCTTGCTAAATTAATAGAAAGACTTAGATTTACATGCATGGATGAAGAACAACAAAGGTGAAATTAATGAAGAACTCTCTTCTTAGTCATGTTAACTTATGCTTGATGTTAAGGATAATATATGCATGTATACTTTCTAAGTTTCCCCAGTACCAAGGATGGAAGATAATGATGTTTATAATGAAAGATTTTATATATAGATATCTCTTAGGTTTTTTACTTTAGGTTGGCAAATCATGAGCAAAAAGTGTATTGTTTTAGTAATTTTAAAGTCTTTAAGTGTTGTCAAGATTGCTGCCCAGGTACTGGAGTTTACCGTGCAAAAGTGTGCTGCTTGACACCAACTCGACCAATCAAGAAGCTTAGATCTCACCAAATTGAGCTGTATTTTCACAGATCGAAACTCGTGATTTTAGAAACGTTCATCTAGTTCATTTAGCCCATTCAGTGATTAGGGTCTCATGCAAACAAGCCAAATGTATTTAAGCAAGTCCTAATACACATCCAAAAGAATTTTGTAGTTGCTCTCTTATTATAAATCTAAGGTTCTGTGCTTTCTGCTCTCAAAAGCTTCTACAGAGATCATTCAAAGCACAATCTAAATTGGTGGTGTAGTCCAATCATCATAAGAAATAGATCTAAATCTTCAAGTGAATTATTCAAGTTGTGAACTAGAGATTCACGTTGCAATATCTCCATACCTAAGTAAGTCTGTGGACTCTGAATTGCATTTCGAAAGGTTTGTAAATTTAATTTTACTAAGAATAGTGTTATTTAGTTATTGTAAAAATTTTAATTAATTGGTGGATTTATTTCACCTTAGGATTGTATAGGTTAAATCCCTCCAGGAATTTTACTATGGAATTTTTATTTCATTGGTTGCCATATTGTTGTGTACTGCTTTATTTCTGCATTATATGCTTGACTTTATTAATATTGGTGATTATTTCGTTAACAAAAAATAATATATAATTAATCTAACTAAAAACTTGGCCTCAAAATTGGTTAACAACACACACACACACACACACACACACATATATATATATATATAGGGTTTGGTTCAAGTTACACCTGGTGTAACTTTAATTAATATTACACAACTCAATATTTTTTAATTGAATGCAAATTTTAACAAATCCACCGTTAGATTACATTATCTTTGTATGTTATCCATACTTGAAAAATTTCAAGGTGATCAAAAATCAATAATCATGTCAACAATCAATTGTTTAAATTCAAGTTTTTGTAGTTTGAAATAATGCATAAAAGTTGAGTTTATAGATTGAATGGTAAATTACACTTGATCATCATGAAAATTGACATGCATATTAAGAACATATAAAACATGTAATTCAATGGTTAGATTTTCATTACATGAATTTAATAATAAATTATTGAGTAGTGTAACATTGTTTAGAGTTACACCAAGTGTAATTTGAACCCAACCCATATATATATATATATATATATATATATCAATAATCACATAAATTCATGATAGAATAAATGGAATAACGTAGCACATCTACCAAACATTTAAGGTCTATTATTTTGCTACTCTAGAACTGGTTGACTTGGAAGTATTACATGTGCAATAGGTGTAGTCTTGATATGAAGAATGGTAATTAATTGAAGATGAAAATGATATTGATGATGATGACAATATATGGTTAATGAACTTATTCTAAGAACGGTCATGGAAATGGTTCCTATAAAAGTTAAATTAAAAATGTCCCAATTTCGTGGGTTCCAGTTAGCTTAACTGGTAAAATCTTTGATTATTGAAAAAAAGATTTGGGGTTCAATTCCCGTCTACACTAAAAACTGATTGATATCTTTGTCTGATGATAAAGGGCAATCATCAGGAAAGAGTAATCATTAGGAGCGGACACCATAAGTAGAAACTTTCTAAAAAAAAAAAAAACAAGAACGTTCCAATTTCTTCTCAAAAGAAAAAGAAAGTCCCAATTTTATTTATTTTCAGAGTAAAAGATATAGGATTGTAAATGAACCAAACTGTTTACTAATAACTCGAGATCGGCTCAAGAAAAAACCTTTTATGTTCATTTGTTTAGAAAAAAAAAAACCAAATTCAAGCCTTAAGTTTAGGCTTGATTATTAAACAAGTTAAACTCAAACATAATAACACGTTCAGGAACATACTCGTGAACATGAGGACTCAATTTAACAATATATATATATATATATATAATTTTTATATGTAAATTTGTCAAATTGAATTATATAAATTTATCAATAGGTTCATATGATGTTAATTTATTACTTGTATCTTATTAATTATATAAAAAGTATATTCGCAGTAAACGTTTATAGAATTGTGAATAGGTAAAACATTTTAGTCAAGGTTACACAATATATAGAAGAATAATAAATTAATCAAGTAGCTTGTTAATAAGTTCAAGTTTATTTGATAAGAAAATGAGCTAAACTTGAATATAAAATATTGTTTGCTGATAAGTTTAACCTTGGCTTAAAAAAAAAAAAAGGTAAATGAGCAAAATTGAATTTCTAATATTCGGCTCATTTATAGGGTGTAGCACTAAAAAGAAGGCCCTAATCAATTAATATAACTTACAATTACAAATAGATTTATTCAAAAGTATGGCAATTTCTGTGTGTATTTGTTTATGTGATTATGTCTAATTTTTGTTAACAAGTCATATATACAATCCAAGTGAGGAAAAAAAATCATATACAATATCCAGTGATATGAATCTATAATATTTCCTGAAGTGTCGCTTAAGTTACATAATTCAACTGAAGTATTATTTTGAATTGACATATGACTAGACGAGGACTAATGAAATGATTTACTGAGACGTCGGTATTAGAAGTGTCGCACAAATTCACTCGGTTCCCTTTTTAGTTTTTTGGTTCTTTGGACCTGAAAATATGATTTTTTATATCAGGCTTTGGTGTCAAAGAATAATTAAGCCTAATGACTTAATTCAATAGTGACAATTCCAACGTGGCAAACAGCCAAACTTTAGAGAATTCGCGTTTGTTAAATAGTATAATGATCAAATTTTGTCTAATCAACTCTAAAATACACAAACATCAGCTTATGTATTAATTGTGCAAAACTATAGAAGCATTGTTATTGTGTATTTCAGTTTTTTTTTTTTTTTTTTTTTTTTTTTTTTTTTTTTGTGTTTCTTGAGGATGAAAGAAAATAGTGGATATTGATTGTGGTGTGTGAAGAGAGAGAAATAATTAATTTTTTTTTTTATTTTAATTAAATTGAGTTTAGAATAAATATTAAATAATCTGATATTGATGTTTAAAAAAAATGATTAGGTAAAATAGAAAAAATAGATTCTTATATTAAAATAGACACTAATTTTTGCATAAGTCGACGTATAAATGGCCTAAGTTCATTGAAAATGTATTTCACAAAGTGTTCCGGACAAAGCACTTTACTAAAGGTACTTACGGGGGGACAATGTTACAGGGTAGAGAATCTTATGAAGAGCAGAATTTCTGTGCTGCATGTAATTTGAAAAGCAGTACCCTTAAAAAGTGCCTTAACATTTTCTTGAACTTTCAGATATCATATAGTACTGAAATAAAATAACTGTTTTTGGACTCATCTTGCTTGGCTGGTATTGAAGTGAATATATACTCCTAATTAAAAGCTTGACTTATTTTCAAGGATGTAATGTGCTAAAGTGGAAATCTATTTTTTTGCATTGTCTAACTATAGTTGAAGCTGATTTAAATTTACATTAGCCACATCACTTTATATAAGACAATTATTACATGGATCTGTGCTAGAGTTTTGTGAAAGTTCCAAGGAATATATGAAACAAAGTATTTGCCAACATGATCAAGGTGGTTTCTGATTTAAGGGATGCTGCAAAACTCCACCCAAGTACTACAAATTACAAAATACATTCATATGCCTCGAAACTTTTGTTGGGGATGGCCTCAAAAGCCCTCTTAGGGACTATAAAGTTGATCAGTTTTTTTTTTTGTTTTTTTATTTTTTAGTTACTGAGATGTTGATCAGGTTTTACTTGGGTGTTGTTGCTGGAGCCAGTGAAGCACTAATATTTGGTGTTCCATCATTGTCAATGTCACTGAAATTGTGACTTGATAAGTAATTCTTTGGTGAAATAATCTGTTGCAGGAAGAAGGATAAAAGTCAGGAAAATGATTTTAAGGATGCAGTTTCTGTCTGTATAGAGATTCCATCTTCCCTACGACAAACAAGCTCCGCATCTCTAAAGAATAAAGTGTTAAGAAAATAGGTTGTTAACTTGTATCTAATTGAAAGTTTGTTTTGAAAAACGATAGTAATGCTCACTGAACTTTGACCAGGTGTTTTGCAAAATATAATACTGGTCATAGTAAAGCACTAGAATTGCTCTCTTCAATGAATGACTAGTTTTTTATTTACCATTGTGGTTATTGTTGTTTTCACTCAATAGGTATATGTGGGGTATATTTTCATTGGGCATATCCAATTGTAGTTAAGGTGAAGTTGAAGCTAGCATATCTTTTGGGATTGCTGTCGAAGGTTATGAGGAGGGAGAACCATGTAGGGTATAGGATTGAGGAAGCTCCAAAGTTATTAATAATAGATGCAGCCTTTATTATTCTCCGTCTGAACAACAAGTGCAATTAGGAAGAGTAAAAAATAAGGGTGCATTTGGTTCTAGATTCTCACATTTATTGAGATTTGAAAAAACACCCTAATAATCCAAAAAAGAAAGAGAATTGAAAACCCACCAAATTAAAATCTCTTTAAAATGCTTCTGGTATGTTAAGTCGTTTCAATGAAGTGTTCTTTGGTCATATGTATATCAGACGACTTGGTGACTTAAGATGACATGAGCAGTATCATGTTGAAAGCCTTATATGTTAAGATGGCCACTATTGGTTCCTGGAGAAAAAATAGGTTGTACTGCGTATAGCAGCCAATGAAAAATGTTGAGCAATGTCTATTTCACACCCTTACACACATTCATCACTTTTGCACAAAAACCATTACTTGAAGTCACGAACTCTAAGTTAAAAATCATGACTTACAATTGAACAATGCTAGGACTACAAAAAATAACACAATTTTTGTTACAACTTGTCATATGACGAGTTGTGAGTGGTAGAAGTGTGAAACACATATGGACTTACAACTTTTTCTCTACCACTCACAACTTGCCTTGTGACGAGTTGTGTCAAAAGTCGCCTTATTTTTTGTGATCTTAGCATTTTCCTTCACAATTTCAGTTCAAATAAATGAATGTGCACCATAGAAATTTCCCAAAAATTTCTATATTTCAATGCTACTTTGGAAATTGGCATCATCTGTCAAGCATTTAGAAGAAGCCTACATAGTTTGTAGTAGCAATGTCATCAGGGTAAGGCTTAGTTTTATTTATAGACTTTTCACTACTCTTGGTGCATGTGAGGTATATATGCGAATCTAAGATTATATTCTATTGCTATTCTTTGCACTTAAGAGTATTCACAATGATGGTCGTATAATAGTTAAATTGCTATTATACCAACCAAAACACTACAAAGAAGGCCACATTAATATTGGTATAGTTAAAAAAGATTTGCAAATGAGCTACAAGATGGTAGCTCATTGCAGCTACCAAGTTATAAAAAAAAAAAAAAATCAATTCTTTATTCCGTTTCTCTCTCTTCTTCTCTTAAAATATTTTTCTCTCTTTCTTCCCTCTTCAGCTTTCCCATTTTTTTTCCCCTCTCTTTTTCTAATTCAAATTATCAAACTAAAACTCAAACTTTGTCAACAAAATGTGAGTTCATGACAGTTGAGATCAGCACAAATTGGGCTTGTGGTGGTAGTTGAGATTGGTGATGGTGGAGTTTTAGGTTACAAAGGCTACTGCCTGCCACTCCTCTTCCCTTTCTTCTATTTTTTTTTTTTTGAATTTCTTTTGCTATGGCTGAAAATTTCTCTCTTTCCTATTGTGTTTGATTATTTGTTGCTTTGGGTTTAGGTTTGAAAGGTGGGTGGGTTTCGATTTGTGGCGGTGGTGATTGATGGTGGGTTTCAATTTATGGTGAGGATGGGGGTGGGTTTTGGTTTGTGGTGGGTTTTGATTTGTGGCATTGGTGGGTAATTTGCTTGATGGGTTTTTCTAGGTTGTGTAGTGGGCGGTGGCTATGTCTAGGTTGAATAGGTGGTTGTGACTTGAGGGTTTGTGATTTGGTCTTGATTATGGGTGGTAGTAGTGGTGGTTATTTTGGGTTTGCTAGTATCGGTGGTGGCTGATGATGACCGTGATTTTGGTGTTTACTCCCCTAAATGAGTCAAAATTTTGAGGGAAAAATTTAATTCATTGGAGTCCAAGTATCACATTGGCCCCCCTGCCCCAAATGTCTCCCCAACGCCCGCGGGTGGCTTTATTTCCAACAAGCAAGCTTTTGTTTCATTTGACACTCCTCTATTAATTCCCGATTTTCACGCTTGGAGTGTAATGAAAAGTCAGTTTAATTGTGATATAATGGCATTTGGAGGCATCCTTCTCCAAAAAGTCCAATTTCTTTCTCTTACCTACTCTCAAGACATGGCTGTCACCCCACCACCATTCTTGTACATATTCACTAACATATAACATTCCCACATGTATTAATTTTTGTTTGCTGGTACCATGAGTGCTAAAGTTGAAGTTAGCATAATTTTCTATTAAATAGTAGAAAAAAAAAATCATCTTTTATCATAAAATATTTTTAAAAAATTAGGGTAAAATACTATTTTGGTTCCTAAATTTTGCCAAAAGTTTGTATTTCGTCCCTAAAATTTAAGAAGTTTATTTTTCATACCTAAATTATTAAAAAGTTCATTTTTTTGTCCCTAAATTATTAAAAATATTTTATTTATAATATCCTTCCACTTTACCAAAAGTTTGTTTGTTTGTGTGTTTTTTTATTTTTTATTTTATTTATCTCTAAACTATTGAAAAAAAGTTCTTTTTTTCATCCCTATTTTTGTCTCTAAAGTCTAAACTATTGAAAAGATTCTTTACAAAATTTAGGGATAAAAAAGACTTTTTAAAGTTTAGGGACAAAAAATAAACTTTTCGTAAAGTTTAGGGATCAAAATAGTATTTTACCCAAAAAATTATTTCCTATGCTCTTCTTGTTTTATACAACTTTAGTAGGAAAAAAAAAAAATTCTTAATCGGTAAAAACTTTAGGATAAACCAAGAAATAAGAGACTGAATCTTCAAGCAAGATTACTCTTTTATTTAGATGTTTTGTTAGAGCTGCCTTTGAGTAACCCTAGCCCCTAGCACAATTGATTCTATCTTGAACTGATTATCTAACTTTGTGGATTAGTATCTAAGGTTTCTATGATTTGAAATAAACCTTACACAATTAATTCTATCTTGAAGCGATTATTTGACTTTATGGATTAGGGTCTAAGGTTTGTAAACACCTAACTTAGCCACACTATTGAAATAAGCACAATTAACAACTGAGAATGAAATATCCTCAATAACTAAATTGGCCTTCTTCACTAAGCTAGAGTGCTTACTTGAGAACCACTAAATTGATATAAAGCATCTCTATGTAAACTATCGCAATATCAGCCATCTCGATATAAGGCACATTTGAATAATTTATCTCGATTAAAACTAATTCACAGAAAATTAAAGTATCCAAGCCTACTAGAATGCATTAACACAAAATTACTTAGAATTAAACAGTAAATCAGATCAAACTACAATTAACAACAACAGATTGCATCAAACTTATATACATGATTGAAATCACAAGTACATATACACAAGGAAATATAAACTTACAAGCATAAGACAATGAAGATCTTCTACAAGTCTAAAGAATTAATTGATTGCAGGTTACAAACTTAAGAATCTTACTACTGATCTCTAAAAGTGCTCTGTTTGTATTATGAATAAATTCTCAGGTGTGTTTGATTGATTGTTGTTGAAGGGTTTTTTTTCGGGTAGCATCAGGTCATCTATTTATACTTGATGTGCTAACAGTTATAATGCTATGTGTCTTTCTCTAATGAGTTTGCCAGGCTATGTCGTCCCACGTTTGCAAGAATTTAGGTTGCTTGCAAAGCTTGAATTATTGTTCATATTCTCAATCACATTTGTTAGGTTATAAATGTTTAGAACAATTGGTAAACTGAAAACACAAACTTATCTAGGTATAAATCATAGAGTTTATAAGTTATATTAGACAATGTTCAAGGTGTTGCAAGTCAGAATACAAGAACAAAGAAACTGTAAGTTTAGGAATTGTGAATCCGCAAAATGTAAATTAAAGCCCATTAGTTATTAGGGTTTCGGATCTACTTCACTAAGTATACAAAGAAAACCCTAAGGCATGTTTTGAAAAGACTTTAGAGTTGTTCTTTTGAGATCTAAAAGGTTTTGTACTTTCTCCTTTCAAAGTTACTATCGGAAATCAATCTACATATAATCTGAATCGGTAGATTTGAAGTTACTGCTAAATTGTCATCAAAGGTGTGGATCTAAACCTTCAAGAGTAGTTTTGGAGTTGTAGAATAAAGGTCTACATTGGAGATCTAAAGTATGAATTGGAGGTTCATGTTGGAGTAGATCCATATAAAAGAAGTTTTGAGGGTTTCAGAGTTAAGTTTGATAATCACAGTTAAGTTTACTATGATCTAAATATTCTTGATTGTATACTTCTATTTGATAGTGAATTGTTCTTCTTGAGATTAAGTTCTCCTAGATTTTTACCTTGAAATTCGTTTGTTTCATTGGTTTTCTTGAGTCATCATATCTTGTGTTATTTAGTTTTTCGCTACATGATATGTTTGATCTAGCTATGTTTAACTTAAGGCATGCTTAATTGACCTAATTAATAACTTGACCTTAAAACTTGTTAAAAATTGTTTATTCAGGGGTCTAAAAATTAACAACATTCTACCCCTATCTGTTCAAGTTCTATCTTCAGTCCAAACTCAAGACTTACCACCAGTCACATTGTCACTCCAATTCTAAATTTGAATAAAAATGCTATCACACCCTTAAGTGTAACACTTTCTAGTCCATCTACAGTATCTCATGCATCTTTTTTCTTCTCATTACACAAATACAAGTTGCTCCACAATTTTGGTAGTTAAAAAAAAAAATTTGATATTAAAGAACGGCACAAATCAAAATTAATCATTTCACTTACTGACTAGACTATCATATAACTGTAGACGCATGAAAATTATACAGTATGCGTGTGTTTGCCTAAGAATTATTAGGCGTTTTGTGTTTTTTTGACTGGGTCCCACAGCACTGCTCATGACCTAGCCAAATTTCCAAAAACGCGCATAAACAGGTCAGCTGTGGGTCCTACAGTACTATTCATAGTTTAAAAATTATTTTGTTACAGTGTTTTCAGTAATAAGTTTTCAGTTTTCAGTAAAATAAGTAGTATTCAAACATACTCTATATATCATAAAAAATTAAATTCATAAATATTAAAGATGGGCTTAGACTAAAGTAAAGCCCAAATTATTGTATCATTAGAAAAGCCCAAACCATGGACAGGTACGTACGAATAACGGTTACGTTAAGTTCACCCGAAAGCACGTGAGTAGCACGCCAGAGTTTGCATTTGTAGCAAAGAAACACGTGGGAATTGGAACGTGGAGACCCAATCAGCCCAAAAGTTTTAGTACTAGGTTGGTTACATTTCATTTGTATTTGTGGCCACATTAGCCCAATGAAATTAGATTTGTGGCCCAAAAGATACAAGTGTCTTAACCCGGCTTCCTAAAACTTGTTTTCAAAACGAAGAAGAAGGCATACTATTTGAATCAAGAGCCCGTTATCATTTGCACCACTCGACGTATTTGAATGTTTTTTCAAGGATTAAAGAGCGGTTAGAGCAATCAATAAGAATTTGTATAATAGAAACTCTTAGCCAACTAAGTACAAAATTTACTCATATTAAATCATGCAAAGTTATGTAAAAATATACAAGCCTCTTAACTGGGCTTCCTAAAACTTATTTGAAAAATGTAGAAGAAGACATAGTATTTGAATCAAGAGCCCGTGTTATCATTTGCACCACTTGATATTTGACTGTTTTTTCAAGGATTAAAGAGCAGTTAGAGAAATCAATAAGAATTTGTATAATAGAAACTCTTAGCCAACTAAGTCCAAAATTTACTCATATTAGATCATGCAAAATTATGTAAAAATATATGATTAATACAAAAACAATGTAAAAATACATGATTATACTAGCTAGCACTACTCATTTTGCGTTACATGCTTACACTAGCACTATTAATTTTGCATTTAATTTTTATTCTTTTTTTTTATTTTTTTTACACATTTTGAGGATGAAGAAAAGGAGTGAATGATGGTTATTGTGTGTGAAGAAAAAGAAACAACTAAAAAAATCAATAAAAATTTATATTTAAGTAAAATCTAATGTAAAATAAATAATTTGATGTACGGTATTTTAAAAAGTATGTAAAATAGAAAAAATGTGTTCTTATGTTAAAATAAACATGAATTTTTGCTAATATCCATCTTACATAAAAGTAGATCTCATAAGTGTGTCATTCACCCCATAGAGATGTTATGCGCAACTATTATACAAAATCCCACATTATCTTTCAAATGGTACTATTGTTCACCAACATCCTAGGTTTTTTGTTAAAATAGTTTTCTTGTTCTTTTAACTACAACATATTAAATATATAGTAGAATTCTTAAAATCTTATTTATAAATTATAAGATAAGTGCATTAGTCAAGAATCTTGTAACTTAACTAATTGATATGTTTTTGTGTTTTCAATTGTGATATTTATGATTCAAATTCTTCCCTCAATTATCGAATTATGAATAAATAAATAAATAAGTAATTAAAATTTTTCCACCTTTTTAATATTTAAAAATATTGAATGGTACTATTTTGGTATCCATTTAAATTTAAAGTGTTGATGGTGCAAAAGCCTAGTCCACCACATGCAGCCCGACATCGACCCAAATCAGGAAATTTCAATTTTCAAATATGCCCCCATGGCCCCATCCCTTTCTCTCACTCTCACACTCACTCACTGTGTGTAGGGTTTTAGCAGAACCAACTCAATTGACCATTTTTCAAACACAACAATGGCGTCATAGTTGTGGACTACTACTTCGTGTTGGTCATTGTTGGACTGCTTGGTACATCACTGAGTTTCTATATCAGGACTAGGGGCAGAGATTGTTAAGAGTTTTCCTCCCACTTGATTGTTAAGCTAGTACGGCTTTATGAATTTTTCTTAGCTGAGAAAGTTGTGAACAAAACTATGTTGGATTTGCACGTTGCTAATGCACTTTCTCATGTGAACAGCAAGGCAACCAAGGGTGGGAGGAGAGTCATTGCTCGAAGAATAGCAAAGGGCTGGTCAAGAATTACGGCTTAGCGTCCTTGCCTCTGGTTCGAATCAAACCAAGTCTCTGAATAAGCTTGCCGGACTTCATGGTTAGACTGTGAATTGGAATGAATCTTTGCCTTTTGCGGTGGATTAGTGTATCCTTAAGGTCTAGAAGACCTTTGAATACAAATCGTATAATCTCTTTTCTTCTATTGAACTTGAAATGTAAAACATTCGGATTCTGTTATTCTCCGTATTTGCCTCCAAGAATTTTTTTGGTTTGTTACTTAAGGCTTGGTTATGCTGAAGTTTGTAGTTACAATGCCTGTAAATTTCAGTTTTATTATATGTGATTTTGGTTTAACGTCTATCCATTGTAAGAACAAGAAACAAAGGAAAAATATAAGGGTCCATGGAAGGTTTAAGAAAGAAAAAAAAGAAAAAAGAAAGAAACAATTGCTTGAGTTGTTTAATTGTTTTCTGTCTAGCTCATATTGTTTGTAAAGCAAGTTTTGTATGTATATGGTGGCTTGTGCTGTGCAAATAAAGA
This sequence comes from Quercus robur, assembly GCF_932294415.1. Lineage (NCBI taxonomy): Eukaryota > Viridiplantae > Streptophyta > Magnoliopsida > Fagales > Fagaceae > Quercus > Quercus robur. The sequence goes on along the minus strand of NC_065538.1, from coordinate 9,661,727 downwards.
GAGGGAATTTCATGTAAGCTTAGCAGGATATTGTCCAAGGTTGTCTTTGGAAATTTTTTCAAGATTAAGGGTATTTAAAATCACGACACAGATGTCATTCAGTCATTGTATATAGCAGTGTATGTGTTGAACTCAAAAGTCTTTTACTTTTGGACAATTATTTTGATTTATATTTTACTATTGATGTAAGATTTATATTGTAGATTAAACAAATGAAAATTGTACAATATTGTACACATTTGCATAAAATAAACATTGTACTAATATTCCACATATATATATATATATATATATATATATGGTTTTGGTATGCATTTTTGGGGAGCAAGGTGAGGAACTGGCTAAAATAAACATCAATTCTTAGCTTTGACTAAAGAGAAGAATGACAATATTTAATTTTAAGTTAATATTTTGAGTAATGCTATAGGATTACAATATTTTCATAATAATTTCCAACAAATTTTAAGTAATAGATTGTTAATAGTTCTAATTTTGATTCACCACTGATATTACTTTTTAAGTCATCGATAACAACTTGACACATACGATTTATTATGAAAATATTGTGAACATAATATTACTAAAATATTTTAGAAGGTTTTGAGTTACCAATAATTGGTTACAAGGAGAAAGAAGAACGTCCCCACTTTGATCAACGACAAATAGTTTTAGCTATTTAGTGAATTATTCTATGCAATGAAAGAGGTAAGATTCAAGTCAGCTCAAACAGTAAATTAAGTCTCTTACTATCGAATAAGAGATTTGTATTTGAATATCGCTTATATTAAAAACTGAATGATGTCTTAGTCTGATTATAAAGAGTAATTATTATGGAGAAAACGCTATAGGTTTAAATTCTATATAAAATATCTAAAAAATTTTTATTTTAAAAAAAGGGTACAAGTAGGGGTGACAATTCGTGTTCTCATGTCGGGTTCGTGTTGTGAAAACTCATGAGTATTTGACTATATAGGTCAACCCTAACCCGACATATTTATTAAACGGGTCAAAATTCCTCAACCCTAACACAACCTATTTATTAAACGGGTTAGTCGTGTTGACCTGTTTATCAGATTTATTGAAAAGAAAAACTAATTTTAGCATTAACCAAGTTGATATGAATTATGAAAAACCAAACAAATAATATTTTTAATATGTACAAGCATGTGATTGGTGTGGGAGATGCACTAACTCCATTATAAAAACTATCTTCCCTTCGTCGATGGGCGAATAATCATATTATAAATTGAACTTTACTAATTTTGAACTCTTTGGTTGAGTGTTTTGCTAAGCACATCTTTTGAGAGGCTAATTTTGTTGCCCATAATATATTGTTTAATTGGCACTTTTGTTTGAAATTGAGGGAATGATTCCCATTGATCTCTTTGTTATTACTAGATTTTTGCCTTAGGCCACAATGTAGAGAAGGGTCAGATCCCTCTTGTAATTATTATTATTATTTAAGATAGTTTCAATCTATGGCATCTACTCCTGATGATAACTCTTCATCGTCAGATTAAAACACCAATTAGTTTTTAGTGTAAGCGGGGATTGAACCTCAGATGTCTTATTCAACCATCGGAGATTTTATCAGTTTAGCTAACGAGAACCCACTATTATTATTATTATTTGATTTCCTTCTTTGTTTCAATGAATGATGTTTGTTTAGAAAATAAATAAATAAATAAAAATTGTGTTATCTCATCAAAAGCAGTTTATTGATACAATCAAATTTCCTTATGAGTAGATTCAAGATTCAAATCCTATATATATAAAACAAAATCCCACATTTTTGACTTATTGTAAAAATTGACATATATATACGTATAAAATAAAATCGTGCTATCTCAATCAGAAAACATTTTAAATTTCATTTCAAATTCTTTAAAGTTATATTTGGAATAATTGAGGCCATAAAATGAGGGGTTGAGGAATAATTTTAAATATAAAGTACTTGATATATGCATGGATTTGAGAATATAAAGCTTTGTTGTAATACGAATACTTCTAATATTATGAACTTGAAATAAATTTACATCCTATAATTTTAAATAGAAATTGTGGGGGCCAGTCAATCAACAGACCCATTAAGGTCAAGATCGTTGGGCCTGCGGCCCATCTGAGGATGCAAATACGTCCAAGTAGGCCCAAGTCAGGTCGTAAGGGTAACCACCGAGGGGGAGGGTAGTCAATATCACGAAAATAGAGTTCCGTATTCATTTGAGGACACCATACTCCTCGGCAGTATGCGTTCGAGGACGATCAGGACGCGGTCTTGTTACAATCGGACCTTAGAACTATGTCACCACTGAAGAGGGGATAACAGACCAAGGGTAAGAAAGAAAAGGCAAACAAATATCTATAACTACAGCTGCCTCCACATTAATTGCCTCTCAACCCACTCTCTGGCCGCATTAATGTGGAGGTGATACCTGAACAGTAATGAAGTAGCCTTACAGCTGCCCATAGGGGGTTCTAGGAGGCGCTAGATGGGACAGAAAGAAATCCTCCGAACCCAAGCTACACATGTGTGATGAGGATGGAACACATATGGTGGTATATAATCTGAAAGAAGAACATGCAGAAAGGGGGGAGAACGGAAAAGAAAGAGAGAAAAGAAAAGCAAAGACTCAAGAAGAAAAACGTGAAAAACAAAAGAACTGTATCGATCTCAACGAAAAACCGATTGTTGTGCCAGCTCTGAACCTTCAATAAACGTGAGGGTGAATCTTTTCCTTCTATGAAAGTTAATCTAGTTCTTAATACCCACGCTCTACAAATTATATTGTTTGAGCCTTTTTACGTGCGAACTCAATATCATTTTGGGTCATTACAAATCGAGTCATTACAATTGGCGCCGTCTGTGGGAAGAGCTTGTATTAACTTAAAAGACTTCCGGTGCAACGTTTCTGATGGAGGAAGTGGGTCCACATCACTACGCAGCGGGACCACATCAGGAGGATGCCAACCCGCACCAGGCAGAGTCAAAGGGCTCCCAGCATGGTGATCCCCGTAGGAGTCCCGAATGGAGAGAGGGCCATGAGGGGAGTGCACGTACAACTCATACCACCAGAAGCCACTCTCGTGGGAAGAGTCACGTCTCCCACGCAAAGCATGACGGGAATCTGCAACGTGAGATTGCTGATTTGAAGAGAGAGTTGCGCCATGCCCGGTGGGAACGCTCCCCACCTTGCTCTGAACCATCATCTGAGGAGTCGGATGGAGCTAGTTATAGGCGGAGATCGAGAACTCCGCCAAGCGAGACTTTCTCCTATGAGGAGGAGCACCGCCATCGACATAAGCGTAGAAGTCCACCTAGCAGGGGCTTGGGTAACAATGCCATGAACAAAACCTTGAGTCAAATTTCCAAGTCGCCCTTTATGAGAAACATAGACAATGCAGTTCTTCCTCGGCGATTCCATCAGCCTACGTTCTCCCTGTATGATGGTCGGTCGGACCCGGTAGAACATGTAAATTATTTCAACCAAAAAATGGCTATCTACTCTAGGGACGAGGCTTTGATGTGCAAAGTTTTTCCATCGGGTTTGGGTCCGACGGTGATGAGGTGGTTCAACGGCTTAAGGGCCAATTCTGTTGAATCTTTCAAAACACTGACCCGGGCTTTTGGTGCTCGCTTTATTACATGCAGTAGGACTCCTCGGCCTTTGGGATCTTTGCTGGCTATGTCTATGCGAGAGGGCGAGACTCTCAAGAATTATTCGGATAGGTAATGGGAAATGTTTAATGAAATAGAAGGAAAGAACGATGGTGTGGCCATAACCACTTTCAAAGTTGGCCTCCCAACCGATCACGATTTAAGGAAATCCCTGATGGGTAAACCTGTTACCAGTGTGCACCAATTGATGGACAGGATAGATAAGTACAGAAGGGTAGAGGAGGATCAACTTCAGGGAAAAGGGAAGGCCAAGGTGATCCCTCAAGAGAGGAGGGATTTTAGGTCGGACCGTTATAATAGCAGCCGACCCCGGAGGGATTTTATTGGGCAGTCGGGTTCGGCGGACGCCCAGGTGGTTAATGCAATATTTCGAGAGCCAGTGCAACAGGTTTTGGAGAAGATAAAGAACGAGTCATTCTTCAAATGGCCGAACAAGATGGCGGGAGAGCCTAGGAAACGCAACCCGAACTTATACTGCCACTATCACCAGGATCATGGGCACACGACGGATAATTGCAGGAATTTATGGGACCACTTGGAACAGTTGGTCCGTGAAGGGAAATTAAAAAAACTCTTGCATCACTCCAGTGGAAGGGCGAGCCAAACAGGTTCAGAGGTGCGTGGGGACGCTTCATCAAGACTCCCTCTGGGTACGATTAACGTTATCTTTGCGGCCCTGGGAAGGACTGGATCTTGCCCTTCTAGGGTATTGTCGGTGTTCCAATCCCCGGCCGCAGATCATTCCCAAGCATCGAAGAGAGCCAGGGTGCATGTCCCCCTGATTCTGGGCTTTTCGGATGAGGACATGGTTGGGACCATACAGCCCCATGAGGATGCTTTGGTGGTAACGCTGAGAATTGGCGGGTACGATGTCAGAAGGGTGATGGTCGATCAGGGTAGCGTTGTGGATATAATGTATCCAGACTTGTACAAAGGGCTAGGTTTGAAGCCAGAGGACTTAACAACCTACAACTCTCCTCTAGTAAGTTTTGAGGGAAGGATGGTCGCTCCCAAAGGATTGATCAGGCTGCCTGTGCAAGCAGGTACGGATGTGGTGGAGGTGGACTTTATTGTCGTAGATGTTTTTTCTCCGTACACAGCTATTATGGGCAGACCTTGGCTTCACACCCTTAAAGTGGTATCGTCTACTTTGCATCAGAAGGTGAAGTACCCATCCGGAGGCCAAGTGTTGGAAATAGTAGGGAGTCAGGCTGCTGCTCGGCAATGCCTAGTAGCGGCTATACAACATCGGGCAAAAGCTGAAACTTCGGCTACGGCCGACAATGAATTATAGCAATTAAAGGCCCCAACATCAGGCTTGGACGTACCAGCCGATGGGGTAGAGTGTGAAGATTTGGAGAGGGTAATTGTTGCTGGTGATCCGGAAAAATTCTTCCAGGTTGGGGCTAAATTGCCTTTGCAAGAGAAGGCGAGGTTGCTGGAATTCTTCCGAGCCAATGTGGACGTTTTCGCATGGAACCCGTATGAAGCCTCGGGGGTGGACCCGAATTTCATTTGTCATCGACTCAATGTAAATCCCGCCATTATGCCCAGGAGGCAACCTCCTCGGTGACCATCGAAGGAGCACACCAAGGCGGTTAGAAGTGAAGTTGCCAAGCTCAAACAGGCTGGGGCTATCAAGGAAGTTTTTTATCCTCAATGGTTGGCCAATACGGTGGTAGTAAAAAAGAAGACTGGAAAATGGCGGGTATGCGTGGACTTCATGGATCTCAATAAGGCTTGCCCCAAGGATCCATTTCCCATGCTGAAGATAGACCAGTTGGTGGATGCAACCGTGGGTCACCCTAGGATGAGTTTCTTGGATGCCTTCCAAGGGTAACACCAAATACCGCTGGCCGTTGACGATCAGGAAAAGACTGCTTTTGTAACCCCGATTGGGAACTACCATTACAAGGTGATGCCCTTCGGCTTGAAAAACGCCGGATCTACCTACCAACGCATGATGACGAAAATGTTTGAACCGCAACTGGGTAGAAGTATTGAAGTTTATATCGATGATATGGTTGTGAAAAGTAAAGTGGTGTCCAAACATGTGGAAGATCTCACGAGTATCTTTGGGATACTGAGAACACATAAGTTACGCTTGAATGCTTCAAAGTGCTCCTTTGGTGTAGGTTCCGGGAAGTTCTTGGGGTACATGGTGACCCATAGAGGAATTGAGGTGAACTCAGACCAGATTAAGGCCATTAACGATTTGGAAGCACCTCGAAATCCAAAAGAGGTGCAGAAACTGACTGGGATGATTACTGCGTTGAACCGGTTCATCTCCAGGTCGGCTGAGAGGTGTCGTCCTTTTTTCTGTCTATTGCATAAATGGCGAGGATTTGAATGGACCGAGGAGTGTGCTGTAGCGTTCCAGCAATTGAAAAAATACCTGTCCAGGCCATCTATCATGTCTAGCCCTGAGGTGGATGAGGTGTTGTTTGCTTATCTAGCGGTTGCCCCTCATGCAGTTAGTTTCGTCTTGATACGAGAAGACAATGGCGTCCAAAGGCCAGTTTATTATGTAAGTAAATCCCTCCATGAGGCCGAGGTGAGATACTTGTCATTAGAAAAGGCCATATTGGTGGTGGTCCATGCAACATGCAAACTTCCGCATTACTTTTAGGCATATACCGTGGTTATCTTGACCCAACTGCCTCTTAAGTCCATACTCAGAAGTGCTGACTACACCGGAAGAATTGCTAAGTGGGGCACGATTCTGGGTGCCTTCGATATCAAGTACATGCCTCGCACCTCTGTGAAAGGTCAAGTCCTTACCGATCTGGTGGTTGAGTTCGCCGAATGCCCAGAAGAAGTCAATGTGAATCAAGGTCACACGGATGAAAAATCGGTTGGCCTAATATCCACACAAGGTGGGTCCTTTTGGAGGGTGTACGTGGATGGGGCCGCAAACCAACGGGGAGCAGGATTGGGATTGGTGTTGATATCCCTCGAGGAGGTCATCATCGAGAAGTCGTTAAGATTAGGGTTCTCGGCTACTAATAACGAATCAGAATACGAAGCTTTGATAATGGGAATGAGTATGGTCCGAAAAATGGGTGGAAAGGTAGTGAAATTATTCTTAGACTCGAGATTGGTAGTCGGCCAGGTGAGAGGAGAGCTGGAGGCCCGGGACCCAAGGATGCAAGGGTATCTAGACCGGGTTAGGCGTATGCAAACGAAGTTTGATTCCTTCGACTTATTGCATATTCCTCGAGGTGAAAATGCACACGCTGATTCCTTAGCAACCCTTGCCACCTCCTCAGTATGAAATTTGCCTCGGGTGATCATCGTTGAAGACCTGTGTACCCCCACCTTACCAAAAAAGGATGTTTACCAAATCAATCAAACCAGTTTGTCGCTCAACTGGATGGATTCCATCTTAAAATTTCTTGAAAGTGACATATTGCCCGAAGATAAGGTGGAAGCTGAGAAAATACGAAGGAAAGCTCCTTGGTATTGGCTATCTGAAGATAAAAAGTTATATAAACGGTCCTTCTCGGGGCCATACCTGCTCTGTGTGCCTCCTGAGACTACAGAGTCAATCCTGGAAGAATTGCATGAGGGCATTTGTGGAAGCCAAACAGGAGGAAGGTCTCTATCATGCTGAGCCATCACACAAGGATATTGGTGGCCAAATAAGAAGAAGGAAGCGCAGGAGTACGTTAGGAAATGCGATCAGTGCCAAAGATATGCTCCAAATATCCATCAACCGGGAGGAGTTCTTAACCCTCTCTCCAGCCCTTGGCCTTTTGCCCAATGGGGGCTGGACATTGTCGGCCCTTTTCCTAAAACCCTACGAAACAAGAAGTATCTGCTGGTCGGCACAGACTACTTCACTAAATGGGTTGAAGCTGAGCCCTTGGCGAACATCAGAGACGTAGATGTGAAGAAGTTTTTTTGGAGGAACATTGTTATGCGATTTGGAACTCCCCACACTCTTGTCTCAGATAATGGACTCCAATTTGATAGCAATGCCTTTAGGGAATATTGTTCAGAACTGGGTATAAGAAACAGGTATTCCACTCCGGCTTATCCTCAAGGCAATGGGTAGGCTGAAGCTGTTAACAAAGTAATAGTCAATGGGCTTAAGAAGAGACTGGATGATGCGAAAGGAAAGTGGGTGGAAGATTTACCACATGTTCTATGGACATGTCGGACAACACCCCGACGTTCAACGGGGGAAACTCCCTTTTCCATGACCTATGGGGCCGAGGCCGTCATCCCCCTGGAAACTGGATTCCCAACGTTAAGGACCAATACATTCTCTTCGAATAGTAATGATGCAATGTTGGAGAAAAGTTTGGACCTGATGGAAGAGCGAAGGGAGAGCGCGATGGTTCAACTAGCTTACTACCAACATAAACTCAAGCAGGGCTATGATAGTAATGTGAAGATGAGGCCGTTAGCCGTGGGAGATCTGGTGCTGAGGAAAGTTCTGGGGGCCACCAAGAATCCAAATTGGGGAAAACTGGGACCAAATTGGGAAGGGCCATATCGGATCACTTCTGTAGCGGGAATAGGAGCCTATTATCTGGAAGACCTAGATGAAAAAGCTGTACTTCATCCTTGGAATGTAAATAATCTCAAGAGGTATTATTATTAATAAAAGTATTTCAATTAAAATATTTCTTTTGATTTACGTCAGCCATACATCCTGTGCTCCTGCGTCCTATGATATATATTGAAATGTTAAACAAAAACTAAGTTATGTCAGGTCCTTGGATCGCAAACTTAGTGGAAATTAACGTCCTATGATGTATATTGAAATGTTAAACAGAAACTAAGTTATGTCAGGTCCTCGGATCGCAAACTTAGTGGAAATTAACGTCCTATGATGTATATTGAAATGTTAAACAGAAACTGAGTTATGTCAGGTCCTCGGATCGTAAACTTAGTGGAAATTAACGTCCTATGATGTATATTGAAATGTTAAATAGAAATTAAGTTATTTCAGGTCCTCGGATCGCAAACTTAGTGGAAATTAACGTCCTATGATGTATATTGAAATGTTAAACAGAAACTAAGTTATGTCAGATCCTCAGATCGCAAACTTGGTGGAAATTAACGTCCTATGATGTGTATTGAAATGCTAAATAGAAATTAAGTTATGTCAGGTCCTTGGATCGCAAACTTAGTGGAAATTAACGTCCTATGATGTATGTTGAAATGTTAAACAGAAGCTAAGTTGTGTCAGGTCCTCAGACCACGAACCTAGTGGAAATTAACACTCTATGATGTGTATTGAAGTATTGAACAGTAACTGAATTGTGATAGATCTTCTGATCACAAACTTAATGGGAATTAATGCCCCGTAACGCTTATTGGAGAATTAGAGAGAAATCTATGGACGTCACTTGGCGTACAATCAAGGTACTGAAGGCATAATTTTATTTAGTTCATGAACTTTCGTAAAGAATTGCAATTGATTGGAAAGAATACGTGCATCTCTAAAACATCTCCCTAAGACCCCGTTGTATTAATGCTTATTGCCTATTGCTAATTATCAGTTGACGATGTGTGTAAGCAGAATTGCCCCATACAAGCAAAAGGTAGTTGAAATGAACCTATCCAAATTACAATAACTCAGTGAACAAGTACAGAAATAACATAAAGCAGTAAGAGCGGTAGGAAAATGAGCAAGGGGGTCCCCTACTAAATGTCTAGTTAGACTACAAAACAAATTCTACTTTTTCAATTTCAACTGGATCTTTGGGTTTTGGCCGATAGATATGTCTGCCTCCGAAGTGGTGATTCCCTCTTTGGCTTTAGTAATGCCCCCAGTTGGTAAGACTGTGGAGGCCAAATCCTGTTGAAAACCTTGGGAGGCCGTCTCTGCCTCCGGAGCAGTGGTAGTCTTGTCTAGGGAAGCTTCTGGAGGGGCAAGTCCCCCTTTAGCTGATTCCGGTTGGCCAAGGGGAGGAAAACTGTGAGGCGAAACCTCCTCGTTGAGGTTAATGACTGAAGAAGGAGCATCAGCCTGATGGGGTAGAAGAACTGAGGGGCAGATCGCCTCGGTATAGAATACGTTCTCTGGCTTACGTAACTCAAATGAAGCTTCAACCCCCGCACGGTTAAGGGCCTCATTCCAAGTTTTTGCGCAGTAGATACGGCACACCGCCGGAACCTCGGCTCTCAAAGCCTTCTCAGTTTCAGCTATACCAACCTCGTAGCCTCTCTGCTCAGCTTCATTCATTGCCCGTTCGGCATCGATTTTTGCTTTCTCGGCTTGCTCCCTGGACTTTTCAGCTCGCTCCCTTAGCTTTTTAGTTTCCTCTAAATGCTTCCTAAGAACTAGGACTTGTTCCTGAGCCTTCTTCAATTCAGCATTCGCCTCACGCAGACGGTTCCCTTGGTCCTCGGCTTGCTTTTGGTAGCATTCTAATGCCGACTCGGCGCTCTTGCGAGCTTGCTCTTCGATCTGTAACTTTTTCCTTACATCGGCCAAGTCCTATTCAAATTTGGACAAGGTCTGTACAGCCGTTGTCCGTCTTCTCCTTTCATCGTCTAGCTGATCAGAACAGGCGTTAAGCATCTCATCTAGCTTGAAAGTATTTTGGATGATCTGTAGGAAAAAGGTTAACACTATAGTCAGTGAAAAGTGCATATTGATGAGTAATAATCATAGAATGAAAAAGACAAAAAGTCAGCTCCTTACCATGCCCAAGTATCGTTTATTGTCGAGGACGAGTTCATTCTTCCTTATATTCTTTATTTCGGCCATATCTTTAGGGAGCAATAAGGCTTCTTCTATGGCCGAGGCTACGTGACACCCTATGCCGCCGTTGAAGTCCCTTATAGATGCATCATCTCGCAGGGGCTCCCCACTGTGCATAGGTGCTGGTAACCATGCTTGTGGTTCAGAATGTTGGGAATCAGATCTCTCTTGGCCTCGCATGGCTTGGTGCTTGGTTTTCTGCTGCTTTGCAGCTCGTTGGGCATCCTCCTCGCAAGTAGGACGAGACTTGCTCGTGTCGGCCACCTCCTTGCCCTTCTGTTCCCTGCGCCTTTTTAGCTCGGCAGTGTTAGGAAGCGCTGGCTGTGATGATGGCCGAGGAGGTTGACGAGGAGCAGGAGGAGGAGACCTAGCGGGAAGAGATGAAGCCTGGGATGGTGTTGATTTTGCAGGCGCACTCTTTCCCGGCTGACCTTCCATCAGCTCCAGCAAACTTTTCTGGGGTTTTCTTTGTATCCCCATCTCGTCAGGATTTTCCCCGGGGTTTATGGGTTGATCAAAAATCCCAAAGTCGTCCGGGGACTCAGAGACCTCTACAACCTCTTCCTCGTCTTTCTCCTCTTCCTTTCTCCCTTTTATTTCCTTTTCCCTGAGGGTAGGTAGGGATGAAGAAGTTCCTGCCGAGACGCTGACTATGAAAAGAGGCTCTGTGCGAGATGTGTACTGGGGAAGCGGAATGCTCTCTGGAACAATGAACCCTTCGTAGGCAACACTGATACGGTGAAGCCGAGGGTCGCGGGCTCTAATCACGCACTTCGGTGCCTGAAAAGCAAAAGACAGGGGGGTATAGCCGAGAATTAAGTGTGCTGCCCAGAGTTGACCGTCAGTTTCGTTCACGTATATCTCGGCTTTCAGTAACTTATCCAAGTTCGCCTTATTGACCAACTTAAGATTGGGCTTTGTGTAGCATCTATCTGCAAAACCGTTGAGTCGAAAATGAAAATTGTTGGAGATAAAAATAAATAAAAAAAAAAAGAAGAAGAGAAAAAGTAAACAAAATGTGCTTGCAAACTAAATATTATAGATCTATGACTACGCTCCCACCTGGTGTTCCCTTTACTGTCGGGCAAGGCAGACCATCGTGTCATTCCTCAGAGAGAATAAGGAAATCCTCCTTCAGGTTCTTGTTTGAAGTGGGAAGGCACTAAATCAGCCTTACCTCAGGATATCTTGACTTTAGATAATACCCCTGACTGGTTAAGTGATGGAGGTTGTGCACCCAATTCACATCATGATGGGTTAACTTTAGGTCCATTCTCTTATTCAAAGCATCTATACTTCCCAGGACCCTAATCATATTTGGAGCACACTGGGTGGGGGATAGCCTAAAGAAGTTGAGGTAACTCCTAGTGATACTACCCATGGGGATAGTCATCCCGCCTTCTATAAAGGCAATCATGGGAATAACTACTTTCCCAGTTTGTCTAGCATCAGCCCATTCCCCTTGGGTTGCGTACCTCATCCCCACCGTTGAGGGGATTTTATACTTAGAGCGAAAGTTTCTAATACCTTCCTCGGATTCAACTAGACATCGAAATGGATTCTTTTGTTTCCCCATTTTTCTAAAAGACTTAGCAGAAAAACTGTTGGGTTTAAAATAAAAGTGGTAAAAACTTCGAGAAGACTTACAGGTTCAAAGGAAGGACCTCGGACAAAGTACGATTATTTGTAGTCCCCAAGAAAATAACGAAAATAGAGAAAGGCAGGTTCAATGTATGCGCTCTGGAACCACGTAATCATCAAAGGTAAGATACAGAGTTAATTTGAGAACCCCTTTATAGTCATATGAGGATTGTGAGCGGTAAAGTTCCCGCTCACAAAACAAGGGAGGTCCTCTGCCGTCTGATTTACATCTCACCGTCGAACGTGGGAGACAAGGGCGTTGCCAAAATTTAATGTTGCCAAAATCGGGATGCTGAAGCGTCAGGGGCATGCCCCAAAACACGCATAGGTACGGGCTTATGACGTCAAAATCCACCTTCTCTCCCGAGGAGTCTAAAAGCAGGATTTTGAGGGGCTATTGTGGGGGCCAGTCAATCAACAGACCCATTAAGGTCAAGATCGTTGGGCCTGCGGCCCATCCGAGGATGCAAATACGTCCGAGGAGGCCCAAGTCAGGTCGTAAGGGTAACTACCGAGGGGGAGGGTAGTCAATATCACGAAAATAGAGTTCTGTATTCGTCCGAGGACACCATACTCCTCGGCAGTATGCGTCCGAGGACGATCAGGACGCGGTCTTGTTACAATCGGACCTCAAAACTATGTCACCACTGAAGAGGGGATAACAGACCAAGGGTAAGAAAGAAAAGACAAACAAATATCTATAACTGCAGCTGCCTCCGCATTAATTGCCTCTCAACCCACTCTCTGGCCGCATTAATGTGGAGGTGATACCTAAACAGTAATGAAGCAGCCTTATAGTTGCCCATAGGAGGTTCCAGGAGGCGCTAGATGGGACAGAAAGAAATCCTCCGAACCCAACCTACACGTGTGTGGTGAGGATGGAACACAGAGGGTGGTATATAATCTGAAAGAAGAACATGCAGAAAGGGGGGAGAACGAAAAAGAAAGAGAGAAAAGAAAAGCAAAGACTCAAGAAGAAAAACGTGAAAAACAAAAGAACTGTATCGATCTCAACGAAAAACCGATTGTTGTGTCAGCTCTGAACCTTCAATAAACATGAGGGTGAATTTTTTCCTTCTACGAAAGTTAATCTAGTTCTTAATACCCACGCTCTACAAATTATATTGTTTGGGCCTTTTTACGTGCGAACCCAATATCATTTTGGGTCGTTACAAATCGAGTCCTTACAGAAATATTAATAAAAATTTAAATTCATCTATAATCCATATAATACAAATTTAAATCCTATAATTTTAAATCGACATATTAATAAAAATTTTTTTTGAGAGAAATATATTAATAAAAGTTTAAAACTATAATCCACATAAGAAAATTTAAAATATATTTATAATTTTCTTTTAATTTTCATTCCATACTTTATTCACAAATTAAACTAAAAATTGAAATTGAAATTTTCTCTTCAAAGTTCAAATACTTTCATATAAACGAAATGACTAAAAAGTATAGGGAAAAGATATGGAATAAATTTTGTATTTGTAGCAACTCGAGAATGTTAATATTTTTTAAAATTCTTTTTTTTTTTAAATCATGATAATAATTATTTCATGCATCAAATATATGCATATTCTCTTTTATAGTGCATGAACTCTATAATCAGATGGGATTTATCCGTGAAAGAGATGACACATATGTCCAATATATAAGATATACATTCTCATGCCAAGAAGGACAAAGATTGAGGTTCATACTTGAAATTTTTAATGATGAACATAGGGATAAGAATGAAATCAATGGTTGATGGCCCATTTCCTACCACCAAAATAAGGTACTTTGATCATTGAGCTTATAACAATGAGACTATATTGTACCTGCTACCAACATATTAACCCTATGAAATGTAGAAGTTTTTATTTTGTGTTAAAAAAAATAGAAAAAATAAGCATTCTACAAAATAATGATTTATTTTCATGTTCCATTTTCCTACTAGACTACTGAGTGCATTTGGGAGGGCTTATTTTCATTGGTTTCACTACAAAAAACTGGACTATTGTGGCTAGCCAAAACTGCTGCTAAAGGTCCATTTGGCCTATTACGGCAGGTGCTATTGTGGCGGTTCTACTCGCCAGCTTTGCGATGTTGCAATAGATCTATTGTGGTGGTAACAAAAAACGCCGCTATAAATGTACCTTTTAGTGGGTTTTTTGCAGCGGGCAGAAAAACACCTCCATATGAGATTAGAATTCGTGTCAATTGACTTTTAGCGACAGGTTATGCCCACCGATATTGTGTCCACCTTTAGCGGGCGGGCAAAAGGCGCCGCTATAGGGAACCAATGAAAACGGACTCATTGCACTTTTAGCGGCGGGGAAAAATGTCGCTATATGTATAAACCTTTTAGCAGCGGGCAAAAATGCCACTATAGGGCTTTGTTTAAATCATAATGTATGTACCTTTAGCAGTGCTTTTTGATTGCCGCTATAAGTTCTTTTTTTTTCCTAGCAGGTTTTGAAACCACAAATGCAACAAATTAACAACACCACAAATGTCTCCAAACTAACATAATATTAATATATAAATATACTATCAAATACATATAACATTGTCTATAACCATTATCAAAGTTCCAAAGTATTTAAATAAATCCTTCAACACTTTTGCAAGAAGATGCCCTTGGTACACTTTTGCAAGAAGAACTAGTAGTCCCAACTCCACACCTGCTGGTAATAGTATACTTAGTAGTGGTCACTTGTTCTGGCTTAACATTGGGAGGTATGGTTGGAGGCGGTGGGGGTAAAGGTGGTGGTGGCCCACCAGCTTCCTCAGAACCACCTAATTTCTCCATCTAGGCTAGGGTCCTGCATGCCAAATTTGCAAGAAAATAATAATCAAGAAAAAGAATGCAAATAAATAAAATTTAATTAGTTGTTTTATGTTTAAAAGTTAGCATGCCAATTTCTAAAGGCTTACTAAAATTTGTAATATCGGTCCAACATTTTTCTATATTTGGCTAGAATTAAATAAGAACAGAAACAATTCAACAGAAACAAAATGAATTAAACAAGTATCCAATATGTTTCTGTTTGCAGGCTCAAATATAACATATTAGCAATTCACTAGCTATTTCAGATTGGAACTTTTTAAGTTCCAACTTCTAAAACAGTGGCTCTGCTTACCAGAAGCCTGCAACCAAATTACATGCATAGGAAGTAATTCTTTAGTGTATTTTTTTTTTTTTTGGTTGATAAATTTGATAGTTATGAGAGAGAAAGAATTTAAATCGTAAAAGTTTCCATTTAAAACAATAGAAGACACTAGTTAAGCAAAATACTTTGATTAAAAATTTGAAGTTTCATTATGAGGTTATACCTGCAAAGTTGACTAGTTGAAAGATAACTAAAACTGCAAGCAGGGAAGTAAATATTGTTATTCACCTTTACCATGGCTATAAATCTTTGTACATCATAAAGAATATGCAAGTCTGAAACTAAAGTTAGTAGTATGTATATGCAATATGGGGGACATATATCTTTTCCTTTTTCCAAGGCTGGTTGGCATAACAAACAATACAACAATCAAGTGAAATATAATATTCATATTCATATTCATATTTAGAGCCACCAAGGGCCTGGCAGAAAGCATATGATCCTTTATCTGATGGCATTGTAAAATCAAAACCCCACATACACATGAAACAATTTCTATAGATTTCTTTTTTCTTTTTCAACATTGATAAGTTCTTAATGTGGAGGGCTATCATTTTCATTTTCAAACACCATAGTTTAGTTCTTATGAGATTATCGCTATAATCGATTACAAGGCAAAGAATATTTCAATTGAATGAAAAAACTAAGCCGCTATAGCCTATAAACAACAAATACTTGCATCATACATGAAATATTATCAAGTGACTAAACAATTTCAACAAAGAGAACCATATTGTGATAGATTTGTTGAAGTTTTCTAGATTCAAACAATTTTAAGGAGAAGAAACTAATCAGAGAGAGGTTTTGAAACTCTAAGACTCATCATCATTAGACTCATAAACATCATTGCTAAGCTCTTCATCATTGATAAAGTCTTGTTCAAGCAATTCATCCTCACTAATCAATGGTGTATCATAAATGGTTCCTTCTTCATTAACTCAAGCCCAAGCATGGTTGTCATTTGCATCATCACATGTATCATCAGTAGTTATATTGTAAGAGACATTCTCAAGATAGGTACCCACTTCATCATCATCATCATCATCATGTGAAGCATTAATACCAATGTCAAACACCTCCCTAGGTTTTGTTTTGACCACCACCGCCCAAAATTTATGTCTCACATCTTCCATGTAAAACACTTGTGAAGCTTGAGATGCTAATACATAATACTCATCAATAATTGACCACCCATGTGTATTAATTGTGAAAAATTGACAAACGGAAATCCAAACTCATCTTTTTGCATCCTCTCCCACTAATAATGTCAACCCATTGACATTTGAATAGTACATATCGATACTTGTCAAAGTAGTTCAACTCAATAATATCGATTTGTACATCATAATAAGTAGCACCACCTTCAGTAACTACACATACTCCACTGTTTTGAGTTTTCCTAGTTGCCTCAGAGTCTTTGGTGTGAAACTTCACACCATTTATAACATAATGCTTGAACTGTTTTGCTTCATTATCTGGATATTGAGCAAGCCATATTACTTTATCAGAGAGTTTCTTTTTCTCATATGCATCCATTAACATCACTTAATATAGACAATAACGTTTATTATAAGTATGGTATCTAAAGTGTTACAACCAAGTTTTATATATAGACATTGACATCACCTATTATAAACAATAGAGTTTTATATATATGATTTACTTACATAGTTCCTAAACCAGCTGTAGAATTTCTCCATGTGCTGCTTTTGAATAACATCATTGGTTACATGAAAAGGAAAATTAGCCTTGATTTCCGCTATGTGTGCACTATGTAGACAACCGTGTTAGTATTAAGTTAGAATATTGTACTTGAATGCCATAAAAGGATACACAATGACATATTACTTACTCGCGAAATGCGGTGATTTCTTCACAATTGAATAGCACATAACGATGTGCTTGGATCCATGAATTTGAATCTAGTGTAATGCTCACCACTGCACTTACAGATTCCTCGACATTCCATATAGGACGATTGAATGCAATTTTAATAGATTTAAAATAGTGTGAGCAGAATGCTAAGCATTCCTTTGCTATATACCCTTCTACAATGGAGCCTTCTAGATAAGTTTTATTATGCACGTAAGACTTAAATCTTGCCAAGTACCTATTGGAAAACCCAAGATCAATAACAGGAAATTGATGTGAAAAACAATTAATTAGATAGACAAAGTTACTATACGTGTTACCTCTCTATGGGATACATCCAACGATAATGAACTAGGTCAGCAACTTTGGCTTCGCAAGCTAAATGCATCACTATATGTACTATCACTGTAAAGAAAGAAGGAGGGAATATCCTTTCCAACTCACACAATGTCACTGCAATTCTCTTCTCAAGTGCCCAAAGTTCATCCACATTTAGTACTTTGGAACATATCTCTCTAAAGAAATAAGATAAGTCAATTAAAGGCCTACTCACTTAAGGGGGCAAAGATCTGTGTATTGTTATCGAAAAAGTTGCTGCATTAAGATGTGATTATCATGGCTCTTCATTCCACTAATCTTGCGTTCTTTGAGTTTAATGAAACGTGAGATATTTGAAGAATATCCATCTGGCACTCTTACATCTTTCAAAACTTGCAGAAAACCATCCTTTTCACTAGCATTCATATGGTTGCAGGCATGTGGCATGCGTGTCTGATCAGTCCCAACTTTTTCCAAGTGAAGTTCACTTCTTATACCCATATCCTTTAAGTCTTGACATGCCTTCAAATTATCTTTTGTCTTGCTATCCAAGTTCAACAATGTGCCAATTATATTATCGAATACATTCTTTTCAATATGCATTTCCACACAGTTAAGGCTTCCTCCCCTCTTTTTCTTTTATTGGGTAAATTAATTGTTTTCTTCCCAAACACATGATCGACTACAACATCCGTTTGTTACATGATTTCCCCTCTGGATACTGTAATAGGAGCTGATCTCGTATCAACATGCCCATCAAATGATTGTTTTTGCTTACAGAATTTATGATCACTATCCAAGAATCGCCTATGTCCAATGTAACTAAATTTCCTTTCATATCTTAACCAACGAGACTAACTATCATAGTTACAAGGGGGACATACAAGAGCACCTTTGGTACTACAACCTGAGATATCACCATATGCAGAAAAATCATTTATGGTCTACATTAATGCAGCATGCATTTGGAATGATTTTTTGGAAGATACATCAAACTTTTTTACTCCAACATCCCATAACTCCTTCAGTTCTTCTTCTAGGGGTTGTAAGTATACATCTATATCGTTCTCAGACGAGGTTGGACTGGGAATCAATAATGATAGCATGAAAAAAGACCTTTTCATACATATCCATGGAGGGAGATTGTATGAGATCAAAATGACAGGCCATGTACTATGAGTACTACTCATATTTCCATACGGGTTGAATCCATCGAATACTAACCCAAGCCTCACATTATGAGGCTCGGGTGAGAACTCTATGTACTTAGAGTCAAATAATTTCCAAGCTTCAGAATCGGCAGGATGCCTCAGTAACCTGTCATTCACACGACCATTGGCATGCCACTTCATATGATTAGTAGTTTCAGGAGACATAAATAGTCGTTGCAATCTTGGTTTTAAGAGGAACCATCGTAAGATCTTTGCAGCTTTCTTCTTTCTTTTCTTGGAGGAAGCAGTAGTACTTTGTTGACCTTTACACTCTTTACTTTCCTATCTTAAACGGTTACAATTTGGACAAGCTTCAAGGTTGATATTCTCCTTCCAATATAAAATACAATCTTTAGGACAAGCATGAATCTTTTCATAGCTCAAGCCCAAATCCTTAATAATCTTCTTAGCCTTATAATAATCTTTTGGAAACTTAGCATTTGAAGGAAGAAAATCAAGCAAAAATTGCAGTAACATGGTAAATGATTTGTTGGTCCAACCATTAAGACACTTCATGCGATACAAATGTACGATGGCTGACAATTTGCTGAAATTCTTACAACCTTCATAACAAGGTTGATTAGCATCTCCAAGCAATTTCATAAACCAAAGTGCATCTTCATTAGGACCTTCTGTGGGTTGTTGCACAATAGGGATTTCTTCCATTGGCCCAGATGCCATATCTTGTATGGGCAACATGTCATGTAACATGTTACGAAGATCGACATACTCTATCGGGTTTTCTTGGACATAACTATTAGGAATTTTAGAAGAAGTCTGTGCAGAAAAAATACTACAAAATAATGATTTATTTTCATGTTCCATTTTCCTACTAGACCGCTGAGTGTATTTGGGAGGGCTTATTTTCATTGGTTTATTAAATTTAAAAATTAGTTGGCTAAAGTACAAGGGAAGTGTTAACCAATGCCCTAAGGGTATTGGTTTAGGAACCATTTTTAGAAATATTTTATTAGGAGAATGATAAAACAATAATTGAACTAAAAGTAGCTAAAAATAGATCCTTACCAAATATATGCATCATATAGAAAACCAAAAATATAAATTGGCACATAATATGAAAAAATGAGCCTAAATACAATACAATGCTACATAAGTAAAAATGTATACATAAAATCTAAACAAAATATTTAAGACAAACATAATATTTTGAAAATTAACAAACCTCTTAGAAAGAAAAACAAAGATATTGTGAGAACAATTATGGAAGTTTAATTTTTAAGTCCAATGGAAATGGGGATTTATATGAGATAAATGTGGGGACAAAAACTATTTACCCAATTCATTGAATCAAACTCTTGCAATTCTACACTGAAGTTAGTCTTATGCAGGAAGTTGAAAAGTTTTCTTAATTCCTACATTTTCCATGTCTTTTTCGATCCATCCGTATTTATTCAAAACATGTAAAGTTATAAAATGTATACAAATTCTTTGAATTTTATTAATACATTGAAATAAATGCATTTGCTATTACTTAATAGTTTGACATAAAAGCCAAATTTAGATGAGGTGGAAGCTTAAAGGAAAAGAATGTCATACAATGTGCCACTTGATAGAACCTTATGCTTTCCCACATGAAATCTCTACTTTATATATATATATATATATATATATTTATATTGATTAGACCAAAAATCTAAGCAAATCATGGAGCTCAAAAATGGAATTGCTATGCGTAAAACCCCAGTTCAAATCAGCAAGGATTCCAACTGATCCGTTAGTCTCTATCATTTCCCTTGTGAGTATATATGAATTTATGGATGGACAAAATTTAGTTACAAAATTGGTTGTAGTCTAAGGCAACAACTTCCTTTATAAAAAAAATATTACTACAAATTTTGAAAATATAATCGTTGGATTGTATATTCTTTATGCTCTTAATACACATGTCAAATTTTGTATCAATTGGATATTATTTACAATATAATCTATAAGTTTATATTTTATGCATAATTTTAAATTACAAAAACTTGCAATTTAAATAATTTATTGATAACATAAGTATTGATTTTTAATTTTCTAGAAATTTTGCAAGCATGCATGAAGCATATAAGAAGAAAATATAATCCAATGGTGAATTTTGTAAAATTTACTTTCAATAAAAAGATAATGAGTAAGGTTGTAGTCTCAGGCCATAAATAACTTTGTTGTTTATGGACATATGACTATGTTAAAAAAAAAAAATTAAATTTCTACAAAGCATTCTTTTCTTTGGTGCCTCAAAGAAAAACAAAGTCTTTTTCTAAACCTTCATTTTTTCTTCTTTAAGAACATTGAAATTATAGAAGCTTCAGCTTGCTCATTTGTCTAGTAACTAGATGTATAGTCCAGTTAAAGTCTCGTACTTTAGTATCTATTACGGATTGCATCCTAGAAACTATGCCCAACTTTTGCCAAATGTTCCTATTGGGAAATTTAGACACTAGTTGATAGAATTAACAAGTTTTAAACCCAAGTTGTTAATTAGATTTATTATGAATAAATCTTGTTAAAACAAACTAACATCAATATCATGTCAATATCATGCATAGCGGAAAAGTAAATAAGACAAGATATGATGACCTAGGAAAACCAATGAAACAAACTAATTTCACAGTAAAAAACTTGAGGGGAAACCTTCCTGAGAAGAAAGTCACTATAGTAAAGAGAAGTTCCAGATCTAGTACAAAACTTTTGTCCCTAGACTTTACAATCCCCGTAGATGAACTCATAGTAGAAACCTTCTATTACTTCAGAACCTCTGAACTTTTTAATATATGAACACCACCCTTTTGCACGGATCCCAATACATGACTAACTCACCAACTTGAAGAAGATTATTGGCTATAAAGTTCTTCACTTCATCAACAATGAAGATCAAGAAACACTTGGTTAAAAAACCATAAAGCCCAAAGATGCAGTAGCTTCTTTTAGAGAGAATAAGGCACTTGGTCACTTTTTGCACGTGTTCTCCTTGTATTCTTTTATGTAATAGCCTTTAAAATAAGCCTTATATATGTCTAGGGTTATGAGAAAAGAAACCCTATACATACATGTCAGCATGAGCCAAAAATTAGATCTGAAAATTCTGATTTCGTAATTCTCGATAGATACAGCTGTCAAGCTATCTGTCAAGACCTCGATAGATATATCTATAGGAGGCAAAATTTTAATCCAATTATAAAATGCCACATCAAAATTTAGTGGCAAATTCTGAATAATGTCATTAAATTAATTAAATCAAATGATGATATGAGTCATCCAAATTGATATTACATTGACATATTGAAATTTGCCACGCGTCATTTGGCCCACAAGATAAAGATAAATTTCCTATTCAAAATTTAGGGATAATTATCTTTATTAAAATAAATAAATAAAATAAAGATAAATTTGCTATTCAAAATTGATAGATAATTATCTTTATTAAAATAAATTAAATAGAGATAATTATTTATCTTTGTTGATTATTATCTTTATCAAAATATGATCTTTATCAAAATAGATAAACATAGATAATTATCTCTAAGAAGAATTTGGGCCAATAAAAAGTCTACTACATACTTTCAAGTATATCAATTCGAAGTGGAGCATATCCTCTAAAATCACTATAAATGGAAGACATCCCCTCTCATTTTCAACACCAAGTTTTCAAGAGGCCCAAGCTCTGGAGAAATTCTGTCTCAAGAATCTTTGAAGAACTTGAAGAATCTTTGAGGAACTTGAAGAACATTTGAAGGGCTTGAAGGACAATAAATCTCTAATAAGCTCAAAGCTAGAGATTTATTGTATAGACCGATAAATCCACCTTCCAACAAGTCAAGAAGATTTCTTGTTCGAGTTAAGTTCAAAGAAGATAGAATCAGAGGGTATTCTTTTGTAAAAGAACTGAAATAGAGATTATACTCATTATTCATCAATACAAATTTATATTTGCAAACCATATTTCCTTTCAATTGTTTGATTTTTTTGCAATTAGAAAATTTTGTGTTTACAATAACTGTTGAGCTATCTGTCGAGATTTGTTAAACCTTAATAGATACTATTTGTCGACAGCTATTGAGAATCTGTCCAGCTTCAATGGACAGCTTTTTTTCACTTGTTTCTTGGTCCAATATTCATGGCTTTAATACTAGACTTTGAACTCTTGTTCCTTAAAGTATTAAACACATCCTAGATCTACCCAATTACATGTAAAGTGCATTTTGTCAAAGGATAAACCAATTCTAAATGACATTATTCATAACATGTTCCACATATATCCTAACAATCTCTCTCTTTGGCAATCCGTGACAAAACCACAACAAACAAATGAAATATGAGAGAAGTCATAAATCACTCAACTCATACTCACTTGTTGAATACAATAAAATCTATCCTAACACAAACTCTTAAAAAACTTTACATGAAGAGAGTTCATGGCATGGAAGATTTTGATAACCTGTATTTCTGAAATACTTTAAATAAAACTCATCAAGGCATCTTAGTGTGAAACAGAAATAAAAGATTACATACAATAAATAAGAAGCATGTGTATAAAGAGAGAAGAAACAACATATGGAGAGATAGGTGAAGAAGACATACATCATATATATATATATATATATATCAAAGATTTACATAGTCACAAAACAGGTGTACAAGAAGCTAAAAGATGCTCCTACAACAACAAGGAGATAAACACTCCCCCTAACAAGATGAAACATAACTCCCCCTTACAAAGGCATGTATTTCTCCCCCTATCATGTAAAATCTTAAAAGGAAATCACATTTTCTCCCCCTTTTTGTCATGATTAACAAAGGGTACAAGAAGCAATAAAGCTTCACCCGAGAAACAAAGATGATCAAGGGGGCACAAGGAATCTATATAAATGCATGAATGTAATGAAACAAGATGCTATGGATAACAAGATAAAAGAAAGATGCAAAACATGAAAAAAACAATGAATGCAAGAGGATCTCAACAAATCGAGAAGCTGTTAAGTAGCTATCGAGTAGAAGCCAACCTCGATGGATCGAACAGCTATCGAGCAAACAGAAAGTTTCTCAATGGGTCGAGAATCTATAGAGAAGTTATCGAGACAAAGTCCCAAAAGCTCGATGGATCGAGATTGCGTTAACTTCTATCTAGACAAGAAGAAAGAGGGGCTTGATAGATAGTAATCTATCGAGAGGTGTCAAGAAGTTGTTGAGATGTGTAAAAATAGTTTTTCAAAGAAGGGAAAAACACAGACATGAATGCAATCAAGCATGCTACTCAACCAATGATCCAATCAACATTTTAAGCTCTTAAAAACATCTCTCAATAAGAAAATGCAAAGCATTCAAGATCCAAAACACACACACACACACACACAACAAGTCTAACCAATTTTATATTTCAAAAACAAGTTAAGATAGATAGTGAGCATACATTAACACATGTATTCCTTGTGATGGCTAAATCACATTATACCTGCACATGTATCAAAAGTAACAAAGAATATTGTGTATTATAAACATTGCAAGATTGTATAAGTGTCTACATGTTATGACAAATTTGAGATATGAGAAAATCACTTTAACTCACACACAGTCATAACTGCTTGATGGGAACTATCACTTTCGAGGTACATCCTATAACTCCTACGTCTCCTAGAAGACACGCTTGCAATCATATGTAAAGCATTTTGATTCTTTTTTCTTTTATTTTTCTTTGCATATTTTCTTTTGTTAAGCATATCATGCATGGGTATATAAGAGAGAGAAAAGAAATACCCAATTATGTTAAGGTTTTGACATTGCACTTTTGCTATGCTGAAGCATACATATGTCATTTCATGATTGACGGGCAATAGTGGTGAGATGGTTATTTATGCCTTTCTCTTAGGATTTTTTAGTCATTCCCGTAAAAAAGAGTGATATGAGTGTTAAGTACAAGAGATTACTTAATCATACTCATCACAAACACGAGCCACAAAGCTCATTTCCTTAGTTATGCATTGAGATGCTCATCTAAGTTACAAAAGATACGAAGTTTAGAAAACTTTATTTTAATGGCCATCCAAGGTACACAAGTACCAATGTACACAAAACACATACTGTTTTTGTATTTTTCTGATTTTTGCTTTTTTTTTTTTTGAAAACAAAACAAATAAAAATTAAACAACCAAACAAAAACAGACAAACAACATGAAAGCATGAAAGAAAGATGCAAATGCATGAAAGCATGATTCCAAAGCAGATAAGAAATCAAGCAAACAAAGTCCTACTTTAGATAGAAAGAATTAAAGTAGAGGACAAACAGAAAAGATAATTAAGTCTTAGGTTCCGTTCTCACCCACGCAGCACGAGACTTTAGCCGTGAAGATGAAAAGGCACGTGTCCTAGTATGTCTACTAAAAGACATAGAAGAATTAGAATTCTCCCGAAATTGAGTTAAAAAGCTCAAAAATTTTAATAACTCTTCAAACAAAGGTGTAGGTCCTTGGGAGGAAACCTATGACTGTTTAGACACTTGCTTTTGAGGATAAAACTTAAAGCAATTAGGACGAATGTGTACTGAAACACCACAATGGTAACAAACATGATGTCTAACAAAGGATTTAGAATTAGCCATATTAGTTTTGGATTTCATACCTTTATCACCTTTCTCAAATTGGGACATAAAGACAGTTCTTGATCCAGAAGCCATGGAAGAGGAGAGGCTGGAGGAAACAGCATATCCTAAGCCAGTCTTATCAGAACTAGGCTTTTGAGCACTCAATACCTCATTAAGCTTTGTACTAGACATCCTCTCTATTTCAGTTCTAGCTTGACTAAGCTCAACCTCAAGATTCTTGACATTCTCTTCTAATGAGATGTTCTCTACAACAAGAGTCTCAACTAACCTTGTAGTCTCATCTAGTTTGACTAACAAATCATCTTTTTCAGTTTTTACCTCATTAAGCTCTTTTCTACAAAGATGAAAAGTCTTTTTAGATTTTATAAATTCAGTGCACAGCTTATCATAGGCTTCCTGAAGGGTTATCTTCTTGGGTACTTCATCATCAGAAGAATCCTCACTGTCACTAATACTCTCCACAATCACTTTATTGGTTGTGGCGGCAAAAGTCATAAAGTGACCACATTCATCCACATACTCATCAGAAGAGTCATTCTCAGTATCACTCCAGGTAGCAACCAACCCTTTATCTTTTAACTTCTTGGTCTTTTCCTTCATAAGGTAGTTTGGGCACTCTATCCTCATATGACCAAAACTTTTGCACTCATGGCACTGGATAAGGGGTTTCTCACTCTTACCTTTCCTAGAGGATTTAGATTCCCTAGGAGGTTTGTCCTTATCATTTTTCCTAAATTGAAGAAGCTTGATAATCTCATTAGCTATGAAGGTTAGATTCTCATTCTCATCCTCATTATCATCCTCATCATCATCTTCATCTTCATCTTTGCTTTCTTCTTCATCTTCAGAGTCATCAATCTCTTCCTCTATACCTTTAAGAGCCAAATTTCTACTCTTTCCACCTTTTTCCATTGAACCTAATCCCATCTCATAGGTTTGAGGTTTCCTATAAGCTCAGTCAAAGGAATTTGATCAATTTCCTTCACTTCTTCAATGATAGTGATCTTGGCATGGAATCTTTCAGGTAAGGACCTAAGGATTTCTCTCACAACTTTGGATTCTGCTATAAATTCTCAAAGGTTGAAGGCAGAATTCACAATGTCCTTGAATTTAGCATAGAAATCATTAAAGGTCTCATCTTCCTTCATCATTATTTCTTCAAAACTACTAGTGCGTCTTTGAAGATTCACAATCTTTACTGCCTTGGTTCCTTCATAGGTGGACTAAAAAATGGTTCGTGCTTCCTTGGTAACTTCCGTGAATGATATTTAGTTGAATTCCTCATTGGTCACCCCACAAAACAAGGAATTGAAGGCCTTACTGTTGAAATTTTCTGCTTTGATTGTTGCTTCAACCCAATCCACCAGGGCTTCCTTTGGCTTAATCTAGACAATTTCAACAGCTTGCCAAACCTATTCACCTAGAGCCTGCAAAAATACTTTCATACAAACTTTCCAGTACAAATTAATTAGTGCATCAAATAAAGGAGGAATCAAAAGAGATTGTCTACGATCCATAACAACGGGGGTCAAGGATCACACTCAAGAAATTAATCCAATTAGAGTGTATCCACTCTGATACCACTTGTTGGGAAATTTAGACCCCGGTTAATAGAATTAACAAGTTTTAAACCAAATTGTTAATTAGATTTATTATGAATAAATCTTGTTAAAACAAACTAACATCAATATCATGAACAGTGGAAAAGTAAATAAGTCATGATATGATGACCTGGGAAAACCAATGAAACAAACTAATTTCACAGTAAAAAACTTGGGGGGAAACCTTCCCGAAAAGCAATTCACTATAGTAAAGAGAAGTTTCAGATTTAGTACAAAATCTTTGTCCCTAGACTCTACAATCCTCGTAGATGAACTTATAGTAGAAACCTTTTACTGTTTCAGAACTTTTGAACTTTTCAATATATGAATGTGAGAGACCGCGCCCCTAACCCCTTTTTTATGGATGTTGGGCCAAACCCACGTGAATGGATGGAGTCATGTCACTACCTCTCAAAATGGATGCTCGACTAGTTATATTTTCCCTTTTAGATTAAGGATTTTACAATGAAGTCGCCACTTATTTAATTATTGGAATAAATAAGAAAACCAAAATTGAAAAATTCCTCATTTTATTAATTTGCAATTGAATTTACATTGATCATAGGAAAATTACATGGCTTTGGTCCTAGATACAATCTAAGATAAAGTACATAGCTTTGTTTCCTAGTTACAATCTAGAAATCGAAAATTACATGGATAAGCATTTGATCTACTAACCCTTAGAGGCTATGTTACAAGGTGGGAAGGTGTTAGGCACCCACCTTGCCCAATGAAACCAGTATTCTAAATTATGGTGGCCAACATTCATATTACATCATCCAATATGTTATTATTCAATTTGCATGTTGAGTTTAATGTGTGTGCATGTGATAAATTCTAATTCAATTTATTAAGCATTTCATTTGGATTGAAAAATAAATTCTAGTGAATGTGTGTAGATGGTAATATTCTAGATTCAAAGATTTGAAAGAATTATTAAACAAACATCTTTTTTATGTTTTTTGATGTGGATTTAAGATCAAAACTAGTGTTATGCATGAACATGTGATGAACAATCAAGAACATGTGAAGAACACATAAGAACATTTAGGAACATTCAAACATATTCAAGTGAATTTAAATAATTACTATCATGCTTTAATCTCAAGTTCTCATCATGACAACATAAAAAACAAGTTAGGAAGAGGGATTATACCTTCATGCAAGATTCATACGGTGGAGGAGGAGACTCTTGGTGGAGGTCCTAAGGGTGAAGGAAAAGAAGAGTTAGGAGAGGAAGAATGAGTCTCACTTAATACCTTGAGTCTCAAGAAGACCAAGATATGACAAGACTACTATACTTTCCTAGAACTCAAGAGAGGAGAAGAAAGGGGGGGTTTTTTGTGTGCTTTGGAATGGAGGAGAAAAGGGGGGGGGGGTTTATATGGTAGTGGTCGAGAAAATATGAATGAAAGGTCATTTAATGAGGTTTGACAAAGAATCATGAACCTAAAAATTATTTTAGCCTTTAAGGAAATTAGGTGCATTAAATTTAGAGATTGGTGATAGTGAGAAGCAAGCAAAATTCGGTTTTTCCGTAACTACTGTAACAACCTGTAGAGCCAAATTCAAAAAATTGTATCTTCCTCAATTCTGATCAGAATTGTCTTGTTCTTGTGCTCAAATTGAAGCCTCAGATGTCTAGTTTCTAGGAAAATCAACCTCATTCACAGATTCAAAATATTTTGAGAGAGATATCAACAAAATGGTGAGCAGAGGTCATTTGTTAGAAAATAATTTCAGCACAATTAATATTAATAAGTCCCAAATTAGTTTCCAATTAACATTAATAGGCTCCAATCACTCTCATTTCAGACTTAATTTCCAAATTTACCCTAATTAAAAGATAATTGCACAAATTACTCATTGAATAATTAATGTTTAACTATCTAATTAATTAAGTGTGTGCAACCTTAACATAAAATATAGTCCTAGCCAATCAAATTATGACACGTAATTATCTCAAATTGATTATAATTATAACCAATTGGAATCAATTGTTCATAATCACATACAGTCAGACTTAATTTGTGATAGTGCATCTTAGTCATTAAAACTTGATTTGATGATAGCTTTCAATCTGATGCTCCGATTAGGGCTTATGACTAGTCGATTTGATCATTACAACATTAAGATCATTTTGGTGAAATGAGATTAAGGATCTAATGAACAGAATCAAGATGCATATTTCCAATGTGAAATTACTCTTTTACCCTCCATATAAGGTTAAATGTGGTTGTAAAATGGGTGTCAATAGAATGCTCCTCATTGACAGAGCTTGAAAAGCAAATGTCAATGTATGAAGAAGACACCTAACTTTGCAACTAGTATTTAACCGTGGTGAATGTATGATGCATGCAGATAAAAATGCAGACTGTCATGTAGTGGATCAAAATGTGAACTGAATCTCAAGGGAGATTGCCTACGTACCCCTTGGTAGGAGGTTCAGGCCCAAACATAGTTCATGCATGCAATTTTTTTTTCTTTTTTTTTGAATGAGTACAAGACATGCTTACCTAAGGTCAAGAAAATTTGGAGATTTTGGTTGTGTGTTTCAGAGGACCAAAGGTTCTGAATCTTGACTCATGTTTTTTAGAGGACCAAGGATTTTTTGGGCTTTAGCTCATGTTTTTAGAGGACCAAAGGTTTTGGATCTTGGCTCATATTTTTAAAGGACCAAGGATTTTTGGGCTTTGGCTTATGTTTTTAGAGGACCAAAGGTTTTGGATCCTGTCTCATGTTTTGTTTGCAGAGGACCAAAGGTTCTAGATCTTGACTTAAGTTTTTAGAGGACTAAGGATTTTTGGGCTTTGGCTCATGTTTTCAGAGGACCAAAGGTTCTGGATCTTAGCTCATGTTTTCAAAGGATTAAGGATTTTTGGGCTTTGGCTCATGTTTTCAAAAGACCAAATGTTCTGGATCTCAGCTTATGTTTTTAGAGGACCAAGGGTTTTTGCGCTTTGGCTCATATTTTCTTAGGACCAAAGGTTCTAGATCCTAGCTCATGTTTTTAGAGGACTAAGGATTTTTGGGCTTTGACTCATGTTTTCAGAGGACCAAAGGTTTTGGATCCTGGCTCATGTTTTCAAAGGACCAAGGCTTTTTTGGGCTTTGGCCCATGTTTTCAGAGGACCAAAGGTTCTAGATCTTTGCTCATGTTTTGTTTTCAGAGGACCAAAGGTTATGGATCTTGGCTTAGGTTTTTAGAGGACCAAGGATTTTTGGGCTTTGGCTCATGTTTTTAGAGGACCAAAGGTTCTGGATCCTGGCTCATATTTTCAAAGGACCAAGGATTTTTGGGCTTTGGCTCATGTTTTCAAAAGACCAAAGGTTCTGGATCTTGGCTTATGTTTTTAGAGGACCAAGGGTTTTTGTGTTGTGGCTCATATTTTCAGAGGACCAAAGGTTCTGGATCTTGGCTCATGTTTTCAGAGGACCAAGGATTTTTGGGCTTTGACTCATGTTTTTAGAGGACTTAGGATTTCTGGGCTTTGGCTCATGTTTTCAGAGGACCACTGGATCTTGGCTCATGTTTTCAGAGGACCAAGGATTTTTTAGGCTTTAGCTCATGTTTTCAGAGGACCACTGGATCTTGGCTCATATTTTCAGAGGACCAAAGGTTTTGGATATTGGCTCATGTTTTCAGAGAACCAAGAGTTTTGGGCTTTGGCTCATGTTTTCAGAGGACCAAAGGTTCTGGATCCTGGCTCATATTTTCAGAGGACCAAGGATTTCTGGGCTTTGGCTCATGTTTTCAGAGGACCAAACGTTCTAGATCTTGGCTCATGTTTTCAGAGGACCAAGGATTTTTGGGCTTTGGCTCATGTTTTTAGAGGACCAAAGGTTCTGGATCTTGGCTCATGTTTTTAGAGAACCAAGGGTTTTTGGGATTTGGCTCATGTTTTCAGAGGACAAAAGATTTTTTTTTCTTTTTTTTTTTGGGCTTGGGCTCATGCCGATGTGTGTGGGCCTTTTACCCTAGTACTTGCAAAATAAATATTTTCAATCAGTAACAGAGTTACTCATTGAAAATAATTCGTCATACCTAGTGAATGCCCCTAGTTTGGGACATATTCCATGACTCGATGAATGTCGAGGGTGGACAGTTGACTTGATGTTGCACCACTGGAGAATATGGAAGAGGATTATAGCTTTCTGTTCCTGAAGAAGAGAAAAATTTGGAAATCTTGAATTTTTTGAAGGAATTGAAAATTTTGATTGATGATTTTTTTTTAAAGCAACCTAAGAAGTATGAGCCCAATGCCCCTAGTCCCAAGGCTTTTTCGAAAATTCCTTTTTTTGGGAAGATTTAGAAAGAATTGTTGGTTTTTTTTTGGGAAAATTTTGTCTTTTTTTTTTTTTTTTTTTTGCTCGGGGGGGGGGGGGGGGGGTGGGTGGGGGGAATATGAAGATTTGTTCATTATCAAAAAGTGAAGAAGATGAAGATGAAGATGGAGTAAAAGTGATGAAGATTTATTCATGATATATATATATATATATATATATATTTTGTTGTTGTTGAAAAACCTATCCTTTGAATGAGAATAAATTTGGCTGGAAGTTGATGCGAATTGCTGGATAAGTCCTTGCTTAATTCCTGTAAAAAGATAATTTCAATTAGCAATGGATTAATTCATTGAAATTAATTGGAAGCACTTAGCCAATGCCCCTAACTTGGTGCATATTCCATGCTTAGATTGAAACTGAGTTCATTTGATGTTGCGACCATTGGAGAACATGAAAGAAGATCACGGTCTGCCATCACTAGTTCCTACAAAATGGCTTTCTTTCTCTAGCTTGTTAGAAACTAGTTATCATGAAAACATTTTTGGCCATTGCCCTTAGCGTGGACATGCTTGCTAAAAAATGGATTAATGCCTCAAATGAGAACATGCTTTCATACAAGAAGGACATATTCGCATACAATATAAATAGGCCAATGCCCCAAGTTTAAGCATGCTTGAAGCAAGACAAATGGGCTTAGCCTAACATGCATCCAAACAATTTTGACACATTGTTTTGAATTTGTTCCCCAAGGTTGTTTGGGTGATTGGGACTGAGCCTTTGAAAGGCTACCCATGTACCTCTCTCATAGAGGATCAAGTCAAGACGTAATTCAGAAGGATTGGATTTTGTAAGAGAATGATTTGTTTTTTTTTTTTTTTTTTTTTTGAAATGAGATTTCTCTCTCTTTCTTTTAAAATAAAAATAAAAATAAATAAATAAACAAATTTCCAAAATTTTTTTGAACAAGATGTGATCCTTTGAACAACTATTTTGGAAAATCATAGTGTTTAAGAACCAAACAAATCTCTTTGATTATGAAGTATCAAGATAATTAAACTCATGTAATCAAAATTTGCTTCTTTCTTTTGAACATTGTCAGATAAAGACTCCAAAGGCAATCAAGAAATGAAATGTGATAATATTTAGGAATCACATTGTTGGGTGCAAACATGGAGAGTACTCCAAGTTTGAAATTTCTTTTGAGAATTTGAGAATTTTTCTCCTTGGACATATCATCTAGTGGGGTTTGACAATTTTAAGCATTTTTCCTTTTCAATTCAAGAAAAAATATTAATAGAGTTTAAGATGTGCCTACACCTAGCAACACTTTAAGGAGGTCTTTATTCATGGGTTGTAATGTAGGCCGGGTTTAGGTTATGAAATGAATGATATAAAAAGCTCAAAATTCCCTATGATGTTCCCCCAAGTATGCATTACTCAAAAATCATGTATTGGAGGAGTTTGCCCATTTCTTCTTTGTCATCTTCTCACTAGTCTTCATTGGTCACTTGTATCAACATTTGTTTTCATGCTTATTCATCTTGAATCATACCTCTAGACTTTTATCTTGTAAAATTATTCTCTTTTTAGGTTGCATCTTCAAGTTTCCAACTTAGTGGGAGTTACCCCTTTTTTTTTTCTTTCCTTTTTGGCCCTAACTTTTACCTAGACTGCCCTTTTGGGTTTTCAACTTAGCGAGGTTTTTTTTTTTTTTTTGGTCCTTCATCTCTTGATTGAATGAACTTTTGAGGACCTTTTTCCTTCCTTGTTTTTCTCAGCTTAATGATTTTTAATCATTTTGATGCACTCTCTAGACTTCTTTCTTACCTTGATGCACTTGTACTTTTCTGTCTTTTCTATGCTTGATGAATCTTTTCCTTTTTTAATGAACTCTCTTTTGGATGAACCTTGTATTCCTCTTGGCATGATGAAGTTTAGGCTCTTTAAACTTGATGCACATTGGAATTTCATTTCTATTTCCTTGATTGAATAAAACCTCACTTTTCTTTGATGATCTCTTATCTTTAGCTTAATGAATCATCTACTTGTCTTTCATGTCTTCTAGGAAAGGCTTATCAATTAGCTTCAAAGCTACAAGGTTGAGTCCTCTTCAACATGAGATTTAAGTATGCATATCTTGATTTTTCCCACCCCAGGTTTAGATTTTATTGGGTTCATGCAAAAAAAAAGGCTTAGTGTTTGAAGGCTCAAATGGGCTTGCAATGGATAATGAACATTCTAGGTAATAGGAAATAATTAGGTTTGTTAGGACATATGTGAATCATTGTTAGGAACATATGTCAATATAGAATTGGTTAATCCTTTGACAAAACGCACTTTACTTGTAATTAGAGATCTAGGATGTGTTTAATACTTCAAGGAATAAGGTGTCAAGTTCAAGTGTTAAAGTCATGCAAGTTTGTCCAAGAAACAAGTGAAGAAGTGTTTTATTTTAAAGCTCAACAGCTAGCTCGATAGCTAGTATCTATCGAGGTTTAAAAAGCTGTTTTAGCCCGAGACTCGACAGTTGCTCGACAGATAAGGTATCTATCGAGGTTTATAAAAATTTGTTTTTCAGAGCTGATTTCACTTCAATCCGTGAATACATGTTTGAGCTTTCTTTTCTCACAACCTTAAACATATATTAGGATTATTTTAAGAGCCATCATAGCTGATGCAATTCAGTGCAAAAAGTTTTTCACAAGCATATTGTGAACCGGAGATATATACCTTAGTTCATCTTTCTATTCAAGAAGTTGTTGTGTTTGTACACCGTAGGGTTTTGTAACTAAGGAGTTTCCTAATCTTCATTGTGTTGATGAACTGAAGAACTTTACAGCCAACATCTTTCTCAAGTTGGTGAGTAAGTCACATATTGGGATCCGCGCATCAAATTGGTTAGTTACGTACTAGGAGCTGTGCATTAAAAGGAGAGATAGACACTATAGATCAAGTCCAATTAGGTATTGGGGTAAGGGTTTAGTTGTAGATTGGTATAAAATACTGAGATTCCTTTACTTGTAACCCCTTATTGTGATAATAGTGAATTCTCGAGAGTGGTAATCTTAAAATCACCCGGTAGGGTTTCTGCCGTGTAGGTTTTCCCCATTCGTAAACAAATTACTGTGTCAATTTATTTTCCGCTGCGTTTTAACTTAGTTGGTGATTTATTTGTGCTACCACGCTTATTGCATGCAAATTGAATTAATTAATTAACTTGAATAATAAATTGGTTAATTCATCACAAGGGGTCAATACATTCTTGGCTTATTAAGTGGTATCAGAGTAGGCACACTCTGATTAAGTTTTAATCTTTGCTGTGTGATCCATTGACCCCTGTTTAATGGATAGAGGACAGTCTCTTATTATACCTTATTTATTTGATGGCACTAACCATGCATATTGGAAAATACGCATGAGAGCTTTCTTGTAGTCATTAGATGAAAAAGTGTGGCAAGCTATGGAGATAGGCTGGACCAAGCCAAAGGAAGCGTCGGCCGATTGGGATGATGCTAAGATCAATGCGGCTAACTTCAACAGTAGGGCATTGAATGCTTTATTCAGTGCAGTAAAAAAATGAGGAATTCAAGAAGATATCCTCTACTGAAACTGTGAAGGAAGCATGGACCATCCTCCAGACAACCGGTGAAGGAACTAAGGCTGTCAAGAATTCAAAACTTTAGAGGCTTACCACGAGCTTTGAAGAGATTAAGATGAAAGGGGTTGAGTCATTTAATGAGTTCTATGCCAAGCTCAAGAACATAGTGAACTCAGCCTTTGATCTTGGGAAAACCATTCCTAAACCCTAAACTCAAGATTGTCAGAAAGGTACTTAGATCTCTACCTAAGAGATTTCATGCCAATATCACTGCAATTGAGGAATCGAAGGATATTGACAAAATTCCTTTGACAGAGTTGGTTGGAAATCTACAGACCTATGAGTTGGGTTTAACAAGGATAGGGAAATCTAGTAAGGGAAATAGCGTGGCATTGAAGGCCAAAAGCAGTGACATAGATGAGTCTTCAGACGATGAAGATTCTAATATGAAATCCTATATTATAAGGTAGTTCAAAAAGTTTTGAAGAATGCCAATGCTAAAGGATTTAATAAAGACTGCAAGCAGTCTAGCTCATCCCAGTTCAAGAAGCAGGACAAAGGAAAGAAGGATGCTAGGGATGGTAGTCAATACACTGTTCCCTTAGGACTAAAATGTTTTGGTTGTCAAGGCTTCAGACACACGAAACAAGAGTGCCCTACATATTTCAAGACCATTGGGAAAAGCAAGGCACTTGCTGCTACTTTAAACGACACTAAGCCTGAAGATGACTCTAACAATGAGGATGATGGAATCCTAAATGCCTTCACTACCATTGTAAATCCTACTAAAGGGATTGTCGAAGATGTGGATGAAGAAGAAGACTTGGTGGAGTCTAAATTTGAGAAGATGGATGAACAAGATGACATCCACACAACTTATGCAAAATTATACAAGGTCTTCGAAAAACATGAGAAGTTTTATAGGTTGGCCACCAAGAAGCTCAGTGAAGTGGAGCTTGAGCGAGAAGAAATTTCCACAAAGTTTGATGAAGTCAATCAGACCATTGGAGTATTGTGATTTGAGAATAATTTCTTGGCTGAGAAGACCAAGAAGTTTGAGGTAGAATTTTTCCAAGTCGGAGCTTAGTTGGAAAGGACTTCAAGTGCAAAGCTTGATGAGATGCTTAGTCTTTAGAAATCTCCTTCTGATTGAACCGGTTTAGGGTATGATTTCTCTTCTCCTAGTATTGCTTTTGCTAGTACTACTATTTTTGTTCCTCCTACTAATAATGTTGACTCTGAAAACAATGATGTGCAAAATGTGTTAGTTAGTGAGAACATAGACAAGGGTAAATCTATCTTAGGAGCACCTCTTAAGAAGGATAAGAAAGGGATAAAAAAACCCAGGGCTAAGAAGGGAAACACTCAAAAGCCTAAACAAAACAAGCAGCATCTCTATCATTGTCAGTTTTTAGACCCCTTAAACAATTGATTAAACCTAGGTAATTAGCCAAGTTGTTACTTAGTCCAATTAAACAAGTCTAGGTTATCACAATAATAAAGATCAAATCATGCAAAGCAACGGAAAATAAATAACACAAGATATGATCACCCAGGAAACCAAACCGGTAAAAACCTGGGGAGGATTTAACCTAGCTATCCTCAAGGTAAACTTGAATCCACTATCTTGAAAGAATCGAAATTCATACAATAAGACTTACAAGCCCCCACGCTCGACTTCTTATTGCTACCGACTAGTAGAACTTACTGACACGACCACGTGCAAGCTTCGAATCCATGGACTCCTTCTTTCTTTGGATTCACCACCAGCTACAAGCACACCCGCTTGTGTATTCTTTAAGCTTTAATGGTGGCAACTGAATTGATCATCAAGGTGTAGAAAATATCTTCTCCTTGAAAACGCTAAGGTTTGTGTAAAGGAAAGCTCCTCTAGATCTCACAAGAGATTTACACAAATCGCAAATATGAGCAACACTAAAACGTGGCTAGGGTTTGCCTTTTATACTTAGGACAAATAAGAAACCCTAAAAACGTTTTAAAACAAATAAGGCTGAGTTGGACGAATCTGCAGAAAAGCAATCTGCCCGAGCTTCGATCGGTCGAGCCTAAGCTTCGATCGATCGAGCCAGGCCGAAAGCCACAGTGCTTCCTGCTTTAACTCGATTCCAAGTTTACATTGACATACAACTTTGAGCTAGCTTTAAACACTTCTAAACACATTGTTTTGATCATGGTTTGCCAACAATACACATTAGAGTTCTAAATACATAAAATCCTAAACTTTATAACCTAACAAACTCCCCCTTTGGCAATTCGTGACAAAACACAACTGAGAAGCTCAAAGTTTACAAAATTAAAAGCCTTTTACAAAATAATGCTCATAAACCAAATTCAATCCTAACTACTATCCATCAGTTGCAAGTGTAGACAGCAGCTCAATTGAATCAACCTGTATATTTCCTGAAACACTTAAACAAAATGCATAACCGCATGTGTGGAAACAATACAAGTAAACAAAATAACTTCTTGATTTCAAACAACACACAAATAAAGACATATATCAATGAATAACTCATAAATATAAATCAATAAGCAGTTTGAAACAAGAAACAAATAAAGTACCAACAAAACATAAAACTCCCCCTAACATGAATATCCTATCAAAAAACAAGGTAAGAGCTAAAAATGCATAAGTACACAGTGAAGCACCTAGATACAATTTATACACTCCACAAGCTCCAACCAAAAATAAATAAACTCCCCCTGAAAACAAAAAACCTACAAGTACTCCCTCTTTTTGTGACGGAATGCCAAAGGGCAAACAAGATATCCATCATCAAAAGGGAGGTGGTCTAAACTGCGTCAACTCTACACGCAAGGCACGGATCTCATTAAGCACGTCCACCAAAATCTGTCCTTGAGCCGCCTGAACGGTCAAGACATGATCCAACGTGCGACGAATGTCTGAATCATCCGAAGCAGTCGGTGGAGGAACATCAGCAGCAGCACCTGAAGTCTCAGCGGCAGCTGTACCTGTAGAAGAGGGAGGAGGGGGACCACTACGAGGAGGAGCAACTCTCAACTGAGCAGCCTTCTGACGAAGAAAGGTGGCACCTATGGGAGCAATCACATGAACAGGCTCACCAGACGGAAAACCATCTAGACCTAAGTAGAGTAAAATCCTATGAATGAAAATAGGATGAATCAGTGCATGCCCTACGGCAGAACTCCTATGAACCTCGTTCAAAGAACGAAGGAACAAGTGAGGAAAACTGATAGATGCTCCAGAAGCAAAGGCGTACAAAAATATACATCGCTCTAAAGGGATGGTGTGGAAGTGAGAGATAGGCCACAAGGAATGACACGCAATCCTAAAGAAGAGATAGGTCGTCTTGGTAAGCTCAGCGGACGTGATCTGAGGATCAGAACCCCACTGGATAGATGACCTAGTGATGTAAGACATGACAACGTCTAAAGAGGGTGACTCATTATAGGGATAGTCAGCATCCCGAACAACCGGCACCCCAAGAGCCTCAGCCACTACCCGAGGGGTAATGGTGAACTCTACACCTCGTATCCAACTCCTAACTAAGGTGTTGGAATCATAGACGTGGCAAGAGAGGTTCGAGTAGAACTCTCTAATCAGGGGGGTCGGGGGTGGATGATCTATCTCTAAGAGAGGCAACCAACCCCTAGACTCAAAATTGGCCTTAATGGCCGGATCAAGCTGATCTAACACAACTGCTCACTCAGACCAGATCTTACGCTTACAATTCAAAGAGTCATAGGCTTCTCTACACTTATCATTCTTAAACAGCTCAACTCTAGTGGGAGACTCAGAGGAAGTGGAAGTGATCCTATGGGCTCTAGTTTTCCTAGGCATGGTGCTAAGATAAGGATAAAAAACACAGAGCGAAAGAACAAAAAACCACAAAACCAAAACCAAGGGCAGACTGCAAGATAGCACAAAAACAAAATATAGAATCAAAATCTATATGATGCATAAACAAGTTTAAATGTCATGATGCATGTTCTAATGCAGTGAGTTAAGTCTAAAGGTTCAAATTTCAAAATTGGCTTGAACATTAAGGTTTTTAACACAAAAACCCCAAAATTTAGAAAACCACTTGATCAATTTGAAAAATATTGAGAATTGATCATTACACATGATATAATAACAAAAATAATGACCAAATACATCAATTGGATAAGCCAATTTCATCAATTTAAGCCAATTTGACAAAATCCCCAATTCGGATCAAATTCAAAACCCTAGAATTTTCGATTTTTCAAAAACCACAAAATTGATCAAATTAAACTATAGGGAACATCAATATAACATCATAGCACAAAAACCCATTGATCAATTTCACAAGAAAAGGTTCGAATCATCAAAAACCCCAATAAGTTTGAAGGTGCCGAAAATACCCATGAGAATGCATGAAAAATGCATGAAATAAAGAAATAAACTTGAAAAAGAAGGGCAAAAGGGACTTACCAGCTTCCTAGGACAAAAACCTTGCAAAAATCTTGAAGGAAAACAACAAAAATTGAATGGTGGAGCCTAGAGCCAATGCGGAGAGAGAGAAAAGCAAAGAACTATTTGAAAAGTGACTTTGAAAAAGTCCAATTCTTCATTTTAAAAAACCTGATTCACGAGTTTCGATTGGTCGAAAATCAGCCTCGACCGGTCGAAACAGACAGAAACTCCCTCTCTCAAATTTTAAAAATTTTAAAAATTTCAATCGGTCGAAAAATAGAATGGACCGATCGAATTAGGCAGAGACTCACCATTTTTGAGGAAAAACACAATTTTTGAAAAAAACAAGATGATTTGACTCAAAGCATTGAATTTTAAGAACAAAAATGCATGAGTATGAGATGGTATGTTTTTCAAATCAAGGATTTTAAGCCCAAAATTCCCAAAAACAAAATTTTTGCATTCTCCACAAATTTTCAAGCAACAACTTAAATTTGCACATAATTCAAAGTAATTGCAAAAACATAGTTGGTCAAACCATAAACACACACAATAACATGTACGATGTTTAGCAAAGAATAACTCGTGTAGTGTGTGCAACTAGCAAAAACTTGAGATACATGTGAGGTGATATGTGAATAGCAATCAATCAAAAAGTCTACAAAATTCATCACAAAGAATTTAAAAGAGACTATCACCTAAAGAGTTACATCATATAACTCCCACATTTCCTAGATCATAAGCTTGCAATCATGTAAGTTTCTTGTATTTATGCCTCATAATATACATTCCAATTTTAAGTTATGTGAGTTTGGCATCAAGCCTAATAGTACACACCAATTTTGATTTTAAGAATTAAGCACTTTAACCGAGGCTTCACCTTATGTTCTTTTTGTGCATGTGCTACACTTTCTCGAGCACAAAATCTTATGATATGCACTAAGGTGTTCATGATTGGCTAGTGAACAGTGGTGAGATGGTTATTTATGCCTTTCTCTAAAAGTTCAAGTCCAACATTTAAAAATATGTGACTTCAAGATTAAGACATAGTAATCAAAAACCATACACATCTTTCCCACACAACATGCA
The DNA here is from genome assembly GCF_932294415.1 of Quercus robur. Taxonomy (NCBI): domain Eukaryota; kingdom Viridiplantae; phylum Streptophyta; class Magnoliopsida; order Fagales; family Fagaceae; genus Quercus; species Quercus robur. The sequence goes on along the minus strand of NC_065538.1, from coordinate 9,621,510 downwards.
CTACAAATTTTCAACTAGTAAAGTGCAATAAATAAGCTCATCAAATCTAAACAAGGTACAAAAGACATGTTATGTGAAAATAAATTGACCAACCTTGTTCTTAAAAACCAAGAATAATAGTGCAAAACAAAATGTGCTTCCTTTTTCTTCCTTTTTTATTTATTTATTTTAATAAAAAATTAAAAAACACCTAGAATGAAATGCATGAATGTTATGCTATGCAAATCCTAGAAACAAAAAACAAAACAAAACCAAAGAACAATGGTTACAAAGGGTAGAGCAATGAAGCACAAGGACCAAGAGGCCAAAGACAAATCAGGGACACAGAATCACACCAATCACTTGATGAAGAGTCTCAAACTTACTTCTATCAAGAGATTTGGTAAAAATGTTGGCATTCTGACGCTCAGTAGGAATATACTCAAGACACACAATTTTTCTTTCAACAAGATCCCTAATGAAGTGATACCTAATCTCTATGTGCTTAGTCTTAGAATGCTGAACAGGGTTCTTAGATATGTCAATAGCACTGGAGTTATCACAATAAACCACCATGGTATCTTGGGATATCCCATAATCTGTTAAAACCTTTTTCATCCAAAGAAGTTGTGAGCAATAACTTCCAGCAGCAATATATTCTGTCTCAGCAGTAGACAAGGACACAGAATTTTGCTTTTTGCTCATCCAGGCAACAAGGTTAGCACCAACATAAAAACATCCACTAGTGGTGTTTTTTCTATCATCAGCATTACCAGTCCAATCAGAATCAGAAAACCAGCAAGAGACAGATTAGACTCTTTGCTATAAAATAATCTATAGTCACAAGTTCCAGCAACATATTTAATTATTCTTTTGACAGCATTTAAGTGTGAAACCTTAGGATTAGACTAAAATCTAGAACAAACACCAACACTGAAAGCAATATCAGGCCGACTAGCAGTCAAATATAACAAACATCCAATCATATTTTTGTATAATGTAACATCAACAGACTCACCTGATGGATCATTTGTTAGTTTTGCATTGGCGGCCATTGGTGTCCTAGCATGGGCAGCATGGTCCAGTTCAAATCTCTTGACTAGATTCTTTGCGTATTTGGCTTGGTAGATGTAGATCCTTGAATCCGTTTGCTTCACCTGTAATCCCAAGAAATATGTTAGTTCACCAACCATACTCATTTCAAACATTGCCTTCATTTCATCTGCAAAAGAATGAGCAAGAGAGTCATTAGTAGCACCAAAAACAATATCATCTACATAAATTTGAGCTACAACAAAACTGTTCTTATCCTTTCTTATGAAGAGAGTAGTGTCTGCAAATCCCCTTTTGAAGCCGTGCTCAGTAAGATATGCAGTCAATCTATCATACCAAGCCCGTGGAGCTTGTTTCAAACCATACAGTGCTCTCTTCAATTTATACACATCATCCGGTCTGTGAGGGTCGACAAATCCTTTAGGTTATTCAACATAAACTTCTTCTTGCAGCATTCCATTCAATTCAAGAAAGCACTTTTGACATCCATTTGATATAACTTGAAGTTCAGATGACTAGCTATAGCCAGCAATATCCTAATGGATTCCAATCTTGCTACTGGAGCAAAGGTCTCATCAAAGTCAATCCCTTCCACTTGTGTGTAGCCTTGAGCAACAAGTCTTGATTTATTTTTGATGACAGTGCCATGTTCATCTGACTTGTTCTTGAAGATCCACTTAGTTCCAATTACATTTACACCCTTTGGTCTAGGAACTAATTCCCACACATCATTCCGAACAAATTGATGAAGTTCTTCATGCATAGAGTTTACCCAATCAGCATCTTGAAGTGCTTCATCTACCTTCTTCGGTTCAAATTGGGACAGATAGCATGAGTGTGTAATTACACTTAAGGCTTTTGACCTTAATCTCATATTGTCATTCAGACTTCCCAATACATTTGAGGAGGGATGATTCAGCCTTACTCTAGAGGAAGGACCTTTAACCAGAGATCTGGATGTACCTCTTTGTTCTGATGAAGGACTAAACTCATGTTGAACTTGTTGAGTCTCATGAACTGGAGTGGATGGTTCAGGACTTGATGGCATAGATATTGCATCATTCAACACCATTAGCTCCTCATCACTATGTTTCACAACATAATCAATAGGGAGAGAGTCATTAGCCTCCATTGGCTTATCTTGAACCTGAGTAGTACTTTCTGGATGTGCTTCTGGACATACTTTATCATTGATCACAACATTTGAAGATTCCATGACAGTTTTGGTTCTCAGATTGTACACTCTATATGCCCTACTAGTAGAGGAGTACCCTAGAAAATATCCTTTGTCACTCTTAGCATCAAATTTCTCTAGGTGCTCTCTATCACGTAGAATGTAACAATCACTACCAAAAATCTTGAAATACTTGATGATTGGCTTCTTTCCTCTCAAGAGTTCATAGGGAGTCTTCTTGGAATCAGGTCTGAAATACACCCGGTTTAGTATATGGCAAGCAGTGTTAACTGCTTCTCCCCAGAAAGATTTTGGCAATTTTTTATTGTGCAACATCACACGTGCCATCTCTTGAACGACCGTATTTTTCCGTTCAACTATTCCATTTTGTTGCGGTGTATTGGGTGATGAAAATTCTTGATGTGTGCCCTGTTCATTGCAGAAAGTAGCTAGCTTGGTATTCTCAAATTCTCTTTCATGGTCACTTCTGATTCTGGTTACCACTGTATCTTTTTCAACCTGCAATTTCTTACACAGATGTATCATCTTCTCAAGAGCCTTAGCTTTATCTTTCAAGAGCACAACCCAAGTATATCTGGTAAAGTCATCCATAACCACTAGAATATATTTCTTTCCTCCCAAACTCTGAACTCGAGCAGGACCCATAAGATCAATGTGCAGTAACTCTAGAGGTCTTGAAGTTTGAACACTAGCCACAGACGGGTGTTTAGATTTTATTTGTTTACCTATCTGACATGGTCCACATATGCACTTATCTATCTTCTCAAACTTAGGTAAACCAACAACAACATCACATTTTGAAATCTTTTCTAACTGCTTATGACTTGCATGCCCTAGCCGTTGATGCCACAAATCAACTTGATCAATCTTTGCACTAAAACACTTGTTGCTTATGCTTGGTGTCAATCCATAACAGTTGTTTGCTGTTCGTACACCAACACACATACAGTCACCTCCACCATCAAGTATCTCACATTCATGCCTAGTGAAGAGAACATTTAGTCCATTGTCACAAATCTGACTAATGCTGAGTAAATTTGCCTTTAGTCCATCAACATACCAAACATCTTCAAAGACCGGTAACCATGGGATGTCCACAGTTCCAATGCCTCTGATGACAGATTTGCTTCCATCTCCAAAAGTGACTGTCCCAATCTTTCCTTCAAAAAGAGTCTTGAATAATCCTTTGTCCCAATCTTTCCTTCAAAAAGAGTCTTGAATAATCCTTTGTTTCCTGTCATATGCCTGGAACAACCACTATCCAAATACCAAAGACAAGAATCACGTGCCTTTAAGGTGGTTAAGGTAGTATAACACAAATAATTATTTCCACATATGATAAGACCAAGATGTTCAAGGAAAGATTTAATAAACTCAACAAGAGACAAATATACAAAGTAAGCAAGTTGATGAATAAGCTGAAAGAATTTCCAAAAATCCATATCAAAGGGGTCAAGGATCAGCTCAGTGATCAAAGGATCAACAACAGAAGAGCTACCCGCTCTGATACCACTTGTCAGTTTTTAGACCTCTTAAACAATTGATTAAACCTAGGTAATTAGCCAAGTTGTTACTTAGTCCAATTAAACAAGTCTTGGTTATCACAATAATAAAGATCAAATCATGCAAAGCAGCGAAAAATAAATAACACAAGATATGATCACCCAGGAAACCAAACCGGTAAAAACCTGGGGAGGATTTAACCTAGCTATCCTCAAGGTAAACTTGAATCCACTATCTTGAAAGAATCGAAGTTCATACAATAAGACTTACAAGCCCCCACGCTCGACTTCTTATTGCTACCAACCAGTAGAACTTACTGACACGACCACGTGCAAGCTCCGAATCCACGGACTTCTTCTTTCTTTGGATTCACCACCAGCTACAAGCACACCCGCTTGTGTATTCTTTAAACTTTAATGGCAGCAACTAAATTGATCATCAAGGTGTAGAAAATATCTCCTCCTTGAAAACCCTAAGTTTGAGTAAAGGAAAACTCCTCTAGATCTCACAAGAGATTTACATAAACCGCAAATATGAGCAACACTAAAATGTGGCTAGGGTTTGCCTTTTATACTTAAGACAAATAAGAAACCCTAAAAACGTTTTAAAACAAATAGAGCTGAGTTGGACGAATCTGCAGAAAAGTAATCTGCCCGAGCTTCGATCGGTCGAGCCTAAGCTTTGATCGATCGAGCCAGGCTGAAAGCCACAGTGCTTCCTGCTTTAACTCGATTCCAACTTTAAATTGACACACAACTTTGAGCTAGTTTTAAACACTTCTAAACACATTGTTTTGATCATGGTTTGCCAACAATACACATTAGAGCTCTAAATATATAAAATCCTAAACTTTAGAACCTAACAATCATCACTGTGGAGCAGCTGGACATACTCGACCTAATTGCTACAAGTGGTTAGCCACTAAACAGAGCAACAATATGATCTCATCAGGAAACTAGAATCAATTCCTATCCTTCTTTGCTCCTCTTGGAGATCTTCTTAAAGTCCTCATGTGCCTTTCGAACTTGAACGGTTTCAATTCTTCCCCCTCACCTCCGGATCAAGAGTTTGCTAAATGGAAAGGTTCTTCCAAGTTGTGGAAGGAAAAAGTCTCCAAGTGATTTAGTCACTTTTTCTCCCTCTCCCCTTCTTGTTTTTGATTTTGCATTACTTGTGTATTTTGCTTTCTTGTTTTGAGTCAGTCTAGTTTTATGCATTGCTTTGTCTAACATGTTTTTGTTTGTTTATTTTTAGTTTTGATTTATTTTGTTTTTTATAAAAATAAAAATAAAATTGAAAAATCAGAAAAATACAAAAAATAGTGCGTGTTTGTGTACATTGGTACGTACTTATGTACCTTGGATGGCCATTGAAACAAAGTTTTCTAAACTTTGTATCTTTTGTAGCTTAGATGAGCATCTCTATGTACAACTAAACAAGTGAGCTTTGTGGCTCGTGTTTGTGATGAGTAAGATTAAGTAATCTCTTATACTTAACACTCGTATTACTTTTATTGACAGGAAGGACTAGAAAATCCTAAGAAAAATGCATAAATAACCATCTCACCACTGTTGCCTGCCGATCATGAAATGACATTTGTATACATCAGTATAGCAAAAGTGGAATGTCAAATGCTTAACATCATTGGGTATTTCTTTTCTATCTCTTATATACCCATGCATGGTTTGCTTAAAAGACAAATATGCAAAGAAAAATAAAAAGCAAAAAAAATCAAAATGCTTTATATATGATTGCAAGCGTGTTTTCTAGGAAATGTAGGAGTTATAGGATGTACATCGAAGGTGATAGTCCCTGTAAGGTTGAATTTATTCAACCATCTAATTGGCTTTATTCCGTGCCAAATTTGCTTGTAATTCAGCATTTAGTAATCCTGTATTTAGGTGGGTTTGTTGTAAGGGTAGTGAGTGAGATAGAGTGAAGATTGCTCAAGAGTGTGCAAGAAAACAGAGACTCGCGGCAGGGACTCGCGGGTGACTCGCGGGTGACTCGCGGCTGCAAGCCGCCAGAAGCAGCACACGTGCTAAGCATGCTGGAAGATGAACAGTCATGCTAGCTGGAGCACTACAGGACAAAACAGGATAACTAGCCATACGGTTAACTCGCGACTGGATCTCGCGACTTAGTCAAGCCGCGAGGTCAAGCCGCGAGCCACCCCTGTTTTGTAAAACCTGACGTTTCACATTCCTCTCCCACTCCAGTATAAATACCCCTTTTACCCACGATTGAAAGAGGGCTTCCAGAGAGAATTTTGAGAGAGAAACCCTAAAGAAAAACAAGATTGTTTCACCCACAATCTATACCTTAGAGTCTCTTCAAATTCCTCTACTCTCTTCCTCTCTATTGTTAAATCCTTGAGAGGCATTGTACCAAACCTGGTTCTCACCATCATCATCACTATGAGACAGTTGTTTGGATTTCTGGGAAGCAGTTAGGAAGGAACCAATCTTCATTGGTTGATGCTACGGTCTAGTAGCGGAATCCGGGAAGCTAGAAAAGAAAAAGGTTTGGCGCAACCTCGTTGGAGCAAGAAGCTTGGAGGGCTTAGGTGCACTGGGTAGATTAGGCTTGGAGGGTCTATTGCTGTCCTTGTATCCCAACTGTATTTTCTAGTGGATTGTTTACCGCTTGGAGGGCGGCGGAGAGGTTTTTCGCCGAGGACTTCGGTTTCCTCTTCGATAACACATCGCGTGTTGTCTTTGTGTTTGCATCTTCCTTCCTCTCTATCTTTGCCTTTTTATTATCTGCTGTGGTTTTATTTTGTTATGGCTTAGATAGTCTTTAACCAATTTCGTATTATAGCATGTGTTAAGTTTCCGCACACTAGTTGTTTGACATATTGCTTGTATTGGTTAAGTTGTAATTTGGGGGTCTAAACGTTCAAAGGTGTTTTGTACACGTTTTTGAACTTTCAGTCCCCATCAAACAGTTATGATTGTGTGAGAGTTAAAGTAATTTTCTCATATCTTAAATCATCATAATATATAGACACTTATGCAATCTTGCGATGTTTTACACACACAACACGCAATATTCTTTGCTACTTTTGATATATGTGCAGGTGCAATGTGATTTGGCCATCACAAGGAATACATGTGTTAATGTATGCTCACTAATCTGTCTTAACTTGTTTTTGAAATATAAAATTGGTTAGACTTGTTTAGTGTGTGTGTGTATGTGTTTTGGATTTATGTGCTTGAAATTTTCCTTGTTAAGAGATGACTTTTAGAGCTTAAAATGTTGTTCGGACCTTTCGTTGTGTAGCATGCTTGATTGCATTTATATCTGTATTTTTCTATTTTTAAAAAACTATTTTTAAGCAGTTTCGACAGTTGTTGGACATCTCTCAACAACTAGGCTATCTATTGAGCCCTTTCAGCTTCTTTTTATCGCATTCTCGATAGCTTCTTGACAGCTACTTGATCCTTCGAGTAACTTTCTCGATTGCTACTCGATAGATGCTCAATAGCTTCTTGATCCATTATGCTCTTTTTGTTGTGGACACCTCTCGACAGATCCTCGATAGCTATTTCTCGTGTTTTTATTCTCCACATATCTCGATACCTCTCGATCCATCGAGAAACTAGTGTTCCTATAGATAGGGTCTGTGCGATGTTTTCTTCAATTCTCCCCAATCTCTCTTGATAGAAAACGTCTTCTCACCTTCCTAATCACCTCTCTTTCTCACTCCTAATATATTTTCGGCCTAGATTGATCTTTCTTCTTCTAGTAAGATCTTCTTTCTTTCACCTTTTCATTTATTTCATGTTTCTGACCTAACTTTTGGGATTTTTTTGATAAACTTTGGGGGTTTTTCAAAAATTTTGGAGTTTTTGTGAAATTTTTGGGATGTGTTTTTATTTAACTGAGTTTAAAACATCATGCATTGCATCACATCTGCATTATAACAATGTTTCATGCATGTTAGATGTGTGTTTACTTTGTTGCAATGATGTGTGTTGGTAGGTTTCGATTGGGTTGAGCCCATGATGTTTTTAAGTTTGCATGTCACATGTTTATGCATTGAAAGTTCAAAAACGTGTACAAAAACACTTTTGAACGTTTAGACCCCCAAAAACCAACTTAACCAACACAAGCAATATGTCAAACAACTAGTGTGCGGAAACTTAACATATGCTATAATATGGAATTGGTTAAACAACTATCTAAGCCATAACAAAATAAACCACAGCAGATAATGTAAAGGCAGAGATAGAGAGGAAGGAAGATGCAAACACAGAGATAACACCAGATGTGTTATCGAAGAGGAAACCGAAGACCTCGGCGAAAAACCTCTCCGCCGCCCTCCAAGCGGTAATCAATCCACTAGAAAATACAGTTGGGATACAAGGACAGCAATAGACCCTCCAAGCCTAATCTACCCAATGCACCTAAGCCCTCCAAGCTTCTTGCTCCAACGAGGTTGCGCCGAACCTTTTTCTTTTCTAGCTTTCCGGATTCCGCTACTACACCGTAGCATCAACCAATGAAGATTGGCTCCTTTCTAACTGCTTCCCAGAACTCCAAACGACTGTCTCACAGAGATGATAATGGTGAGAACCAGGTTTGGTATAATGCCTCTCAAGGATTTGACAATGGAGAGGAAGAGAGTGAGGGAATTTGATGAGACTCTAAGGTAGAGATTGTGGGTGAAACAATCTGGTTTTTCTTTAGGGTTTCTCTCTCAAAATTCTCTCTGGAAGCTTTCTTTCAATCGTGGGTTAAAAGGGTATTTATACTGGAGTGAAGAGGAATGCGAAACGTCAGGTTTTTCCAAAACAGGGGTGGCTCGCGGCTTGACCTCGCGGCTTGACTAAGTCACGAGTTCCAGTCGCGAGTTAACCGTATGGCCAGTTGTCCTGTTTTGTCCTGTAGTGCTCCAGCTAGCATGACTGTTCATCTTCCAGCATGCTTGGCACGTGTGCATCTTCTGGCGGGTTGAAGCCGCGAGTCCACTCGCGAGTCCCAGCCGCGACACTCTGTTTTCTTGCACACTCTTGAGCAATCTTCACTCTATCTCACTCACTACCCTTACAACAATCCCACCTAAATACAGGGTTTCTAAATGCTGAATTACAAGCAAATTTGGCACGGAATAAAGCCAATTAGATGGTTGAATAAATTCAACCTTACAATCTCCCCCTTTGGCTATTCCGTGACAAAACCCTAAAACAGACTCTAGACTTAACATGTGAGTTGGGAACAGTTGAACAAAACTCACTCACACCTAACTCTAGAAGCTGTGAAGCACTTGAATCATATGAACATAAACTCCTGAAACACAACAATACACCATGATCATTGTAAGCAGAAAATTATAAATGCATATGAAACAGGCAATAAGAGATCAAGCAAAGATGGAGTTAATAAACAAACCATGGCTTGATCAACCAAGTGAACACCATAAGGTAGTGATCACAGTGCTCATTCACACTTGGAATGAACACAAGAACATACAAGTTAACAAGCACAAGGCAAGACACTTGTATGCTCAACACTCAACCAATGCATAGCACACAAGGCATATGCATCTAGGAACAATCCTACAAGGGCACAAGAGTGACAGTACATAAACCAAAATGCAGAACATTTAGATTAAGTACTGATTTCAACATAGCATAAAGGCTGCACTTAAGCAAGGTACATACCATAAAGCCTACAAACTATGCATAAAACAATAACCCTGAAAGCTTACAAAAGCACATGGGTACAAACCAACAAATACCTGAATAACATCATCAAACATATATTAAAGTTTAAACCAAGAGTATATGAAAAGAGTTAGAAACAGTTATACACCAAAACACAGTGTATCAAAACCATAAGAACCACTACAAGTACTCAAAACATAAACATATATAAACACATTACTCCCCCTCAACTAATTACTCCCCCTTAAGAGCTGCTTTTCTGCTTCTGAATTATCAATGAACTTCTCCCCCTTTTTGACATGGAATGGCCAAAGGGTCACTGGTCATGCTGAGTTGTGAAGCTGTCAAGTGTAGCAGCCAAGACATCAATCTGGTCTTGCATGGCTCTCATCCTATCAGAATGCTCAGTTTGGACTGCCCTGATCCCATCAAGCCTTTCCAGAATGATCTGGAAAGCATCTGGAGGTGTGTCTATAGAAGTTGAAGCTCTGTGTCTTTTGCCACTTCTCCTAGGTGTTGAAGTTGATGCAAGCCCTGCTGCCTCTGCTTCAGTCTCCATTGGAGCAGGCTCTCCTTCATCACCTTCATCTTTTTCCCCTGGAAGCCTAACACTTATCCTTTTGCAGGTAAGTTTGTTGATTGCAGAGGGTGTAGACATGGGACTGATGTCTTGAGGGATTGGAACACCCTTATTCCTAAAAATCCTCATAAGCAAACTTGGAAAGATCAATTTAGGCCTAGAGGTTGTTCTAGTCTCATCCACAATGGTGTCATAAATGTGGGAACTTATGTCTATGAAGTTCTTTTCTTTGAGATCCATCAGAAAGACTGCTCTAGCACAGTTGATTGTAGTCAATTTCCTAATGGGGTAGAGGTTAAACATCATAATTATTGTAAGGCACCTCATGTCCTACTGGAAAGGCAGTGGTATTCAAACATTTCCCTTCTCTCTGCCCACCTATCCTTTGTTGAATTGTTTCAATAGACACACTCCTATCCTTGTAATTGATAAATTCTTCATCATCTAATCCTTCAAGCCCTAATGCATCATCTATGACATGAGCATCCAAGACAAACTCTTTACCCCTCACCCAGCAACTCAATTCATTATCCTTTATCACAGCATTTGAGTAGAATTCCCTAATTAAGGGTTCACACACAACAGGGAAACCACTCAGAAGCTTTTCCCATCCTCTTCCTTCAAAACAGCTGGGAATAAAAGTTTGCCTTAAGTCCTCCAAATCCACAAATCTCTCTTGAATGATTCCTGCATTCAAGAAGTTATCCTTGTATCTCTCAAAATGGTGAACTGACCTAAACAATCTAGAATCCATCTTTAATCTCTTGTCAGCCTTCTTTGCAGTAGATTTCTTCTTCTGAGGTGAGGGAGCCATCTGTGAACAATCAGAAAAGGCCACAACAACATATAGCAATATATGTGCATAACCAGTCAGAACCATGTAATAAACAGAGAGAGATATCAACCATACAAATGAACTTCAAAAACTTAGACAACAAGCTACTTAGTTCAAACATATGGATAAACCAAGCCTAGGATAGGAAACACATGAACAACATGGTGAAACTATCCTAAAGGAAGATAAAGGACATAGAGACAGATAATGGAAGAAATGATATGACACACAAACAATATATTGAGCCTAACAGAAGCTTCCCACAGATTAACACACTAAAAACATGCAAATCTAGCACAGTAAAACTCACAACCTCAGAACGAACCAATAGAAATCACTCAACAGCTCAAAGATCAGATTGAAATAAAATAAACACTTAGCTAAGCACAAGATGAAGAGCAATAAGCATATGACAATCATTTAACACAAACTATAGCAACAGCATCCATAAGCTAAGCAAGAACAAGGAGCAGAGACCGAAACACAAACCCATTTCAAAAACACAATCATATGCGAAAAATCAAGGGTAAAAGCACAAAATCAAGTAGAAAAGAGTGTAAAATAGAAAACCCATACCTGTAACTTGACGATTTTGAGCTACAAGAGTGCAACACAAGAGATTGGAAAAGGGAGCACGGAGTGTTTGGGAGGGAGAGAGTTTAGAGAGAAAATGAACAGTCACAAAAATTCGAGGGAAAAACTGAAAAAGTTTAAAAACTGCTCCTGTTTCTGCAAAACACGCGATTTTCGTGACTGGATTAAGTCGCCACATAGTCGCCAGCTCAAGTCGCCAAAGCACTCAAGAACAAAATTTTGAAAAATTTTTCTAAGTGTTTTTCGCGACTGGAAGGTCTACCCGCGAGTGAGTCGCGAGCTGAGCCGCGAAAATCTCTGAGTGAACCTCGCGACTGGACCTTCCACTCGCGAACAAGTCGCCAAACATGACCAGCGAAGAAGCGACTGAGGCTCGCGACTTGACATACCCGCGACTGAGCCGCCAAAACAGGGCAAAACTGTATTTTTGAAATTTTCAGATCTTTCCAACAAAACACTTTCCAAAAACACCTAAAACACTCAAAAATCTTTTTGTGCTTGAATTAACAAAGATTGAGTATGTGAAAACACATTTTATCAAGTACAATCACACAAATGAATATGGCATTTATTGAACATAAACTTGTGTGTTGTGTGTGGATATCAACAATGAGATAGTCCTTTGTCTAATGTGAAGCTTCAATGATCAATTCAACCAAGGCATACACAATTAGCACTAGATCATGTGACCAATCTCAATTATAGAAATATGAATATATGACCTCCCACACAACTTGATAACATAACTTGGAGCCTTTCATTTGACTCCACTTTCAATCATAACATTTGATCTTTTTGATCTTGTTGAGACAATCATCTCTCATTGTGAGAGGGATATGTAACATTTCTCTTTGAAGAACAGGCCTTTGGCCTTTTTGAATGAAATTTCACTTTTAATATAAGGTCGCTTACCCTTTTTCCTAGTCAAATACTAGAATGTGCGACAGGCTTTTGCAGCTCAATATCTCTTTTCATTTGGAGATTTACATTTGGTGAGCTCTTTTTAGCAAAAAAAATAAAAAGTGGGAAGATATATAGACACAAGTCTATGCATGTTTCAAGATCTACATAACCATTCACTAATCATTCATGACAAGTTTGAAGATCTATTTACAACAATCACAAAGATTTCAAGATTTTTCCCATAGTGATATAGGTGCATGAAGACAAGCAATGCTCGGAAATGCACAAAGCCATTAGCACAAAGGTACAAGGCAAAACGAGTTTTAAGACAAAACTCAACAAAGTTAATCAAGCTTTTTGATTTTCAAATTTTTTATGTAATTTTTGGATTTTTGACTCAAGAAACAAAAAGATTATTAAAACATAATTAAGAAATATTCACAATAAGAATAATCAAGCAACCAAGAACAAACACAACAAGCATACCAAACAAACATAGTCACAAGGCATAGGAAGTATTAATGCATGGACATGTTGTAATGCTTATGCATGAGTACCCCTTTTCACCCACACGTCACTTGCGTTTGGGGTGATTTCCTTAAAGGATTAGGTACGGGAGTTAGGGCTTTCAAACCTTCGTGAGAAGCTTTCCAAGCAGTTGGTGAATGCACCAATCATCTTCATCACATTCATCATTCTGGGATCTCCATGTTGCTCTCTAGATTGATCACCTGCCCAAGTTCTCCTATCAACTCTTGGTCCTCCTGACCTTTGAGGAGTTGCACTGTTCTTTGCTCTCAGCTTTTGGCAATTTGGTCGAGTGTGCCCTTGAAGTCCGCAATAATGGCACACATACATTCCTCTAGGACCTCTTTGTGGTCGTGGACGTGACTTGGCACGAGATTCAGACCTGCCCACAGACTGATTACGATGATTCAGCATCCGTTGGTCCACCACATTCTTCTTCTCCTCCACCTCGAGCTTCACACCAGTAGGGTCAGCTACAACTGGATCTTTGGCCTTCACAAACTTCACTTCTTTAGTGACATTTCCAGTTGAGCTACTTCCTTCGGTATATCCCAGTCCGGATTTGTCTGAAAAGCTCTTTTGAGAAGATATAACATCATCTAGCTTCTTGGTGGTGACCCTCTCTATTTTAGCATTTGCTTGCATCACCTCGTTCTCAAGAAATCTCACTTTAGTGTAAGCTTTAGACAGCTCACCATTCAGAGTTTCAATCTCGCATTTGGCCTCCCTATACCGGATCAGGAGACTTTTGTAGTCCTCCTCAGCCTTCTTCATCTTTCTCACAGCAACCTTGGCTACCCTTGTGTATTCACCTGACTTCTCCAAGAGTGAGTTGTGAAAGTTCAAAAACGTGTACAAAAACACTTTTGAACGTTTAGACCCCCAAAAACCAATTTAATCAACACATGCAATATGTTAAACAACTAGTGTGCGGAAACTTAACATATGCTATAACAAGGAATTGATTAAACAACTATCTAAGCCACATCAAAATAAACCACAGCAGATTAATGTAAAGGCAGAGATAGAGAGGAAGAAAGATGCAAACACAGCGATAACACCAGATATGTTATCGAAGAGGAAACCGAAGACCTCGGCGAAAAACCTCTCCGCCGCCCTCCAAGCGGTAATCAATCCACTAGAAAATACAGTTGGGATACAAGGACAGCAATAGACCCTCCAAGCCTAATCTACCCAATGCACCTAAGCCCTCCAAGCTTCTTGCTCCAACGAGGTTGCTCCGAACCTTTTTCTTTTCTAGCTTTCCGGATTCCGCTACTTCACCGTAGCATCAACCAATGAATATTGGCTCCTTCCTAACTGCTTCCCAGAACTCCAAACGTCTGTCTCACAGAGATGATAATGGTGAGAACCAGGTTTGGTATAAAGGCCTCTCAAGGATTTGACAATGGAGAGGAAGAGAGTGAGGGAATTTGATGAGACTCTAAGGTAGAGATTGTGGGTGAAACAATCTGGTTTTTCTTTAGGGTTTCTCTCTCAAAATTCTCTCTGGAAGCTCTCTTTCAATCGTGGGTTAAAAGGGTATTTATACTAAAGAAGAGTGGAATGCAAAACGTCAGGTTTTTCCAAAACAGGGGTGGCTCGCGGCTTGACCTCGCGGCTTGACTAAGTTGCGAGTTCCAGTCGCGAGTTAACCGTATGGCCAGTTGTCCTGTTTTGTCCTGTAGTGCTCCAGCTAGCATGACTGTTCATCTTCCAGCATGCTTGGCACGTGTGCATCTTCTGGCGGGTTGAAGCCGCGAGTCCACTCGCGAGTCCCAGCCGCGACACTCTGTTTTCTTGCACACTCTTGAGCAATCTTCACACTATCTCACTCACTACCCTTACAACAATCCCACCTAAATACAGGGTTACTAAATGCTGAATTACAAGCAAATTTGGCACGGAATAAAGCCAATTAGATGGTTGAATAAATTCAACCTTACAATCTCCCCCTTTGGCTATTCCGTGACAAAACCCTAAAACAGACTCTAGACTTAACATGTGAGTTGGGAACAGTTGATCAAAACTCACTCACACCTAATTCTAGAAGCTGTGAAGCACTTGAATCATATGAACATAAACTCCTGAAACACAACAATACACTATGATCATTGTAAGCAGAAAATTATAAATGTATATGAAACAGGCAATATAAGATCAAGCATAAGATGGAGTTAATGAACAAACCATGGCTTGATCAACCAAGTTGTAAGGTTGAATTTATTCAACCATCTAATTGGCTTTATTCCGTGCCAAATTTGCTTGTAATTCAGCATTTAGTAACCCTGTATTTAGGTGGGATTGTTGTAAGGGTAGTGAGTGAGATAGTGTGAAGATTGCTCAAGAGTGTGCAAGAAAACAGAGAGTCGCGGCTGGGACTCGCGACTGGACTCGCGGCTTCAACCCGCCAGAAGATGCACACGTGCCAAGCATGCTGGAAGATGAACAGTCATGCTAGCTGGAGCACTACAGGACAAAACAGGACAACTGGCCATACGGTTAACTCGCGACTGGAACTCGCGACTTAGTCAAGCCGCGAGGTCAAGCCGCGAGCCACCCCTGTTTTGGAAAAACCTGACGTTTCGCATTCCACTCCTCTTCAGTATAAATACCCTTTTAACCCACGATTGAAAGAGAGCTTCCAGAGAGAATTTTGAAAGAGAAACCCTAAAGAAAAACCAGATTGTTTTACCCACAATCTCTACCTTAGAGTCTCATCAAAATCCCTCACTCTCTTCCTCTCCATTGTCAAATCCTTGAGAGGCCATTATACCAAACCTGGTTCTCACCATTATCATCTCTGTGAGACAGTCGTTTGGAGTTCTGGGAAGCAGTTAGGAAGGAGCCAATCTTTATTGGTTGATGCTACGGTGAAGTAGCGGAATCCGGAAAGCTAGAAAAGAAAAAGGTTCGGCGCAACCTCGTTGGAGCAAGAAGCTTGGAGGGCTTAGGTGCATTGGGTAGATTAGGCTTGGAGGGTCTATTGCTGTCCTTGTATCCCAACTGTATTTTCTAGTGGATTGATTACCGCTTGGAGGGCGGCGGAGAGGTTTTTCGCCGAGGTCTTCGGTTTCCTCTTCGATAACAGATCTGGTGTTATCGCTGTGTTTGCATCTTCCTTCCTCTCTATCTCTGCCTTTACATTATCTGCTGTGGTTTATTTTGTTGTGGCTTAGATAGTTGTTTAATCAATACCATGTTATAGCATATGTTAAGTTTCCGCACATTATTGTTTAACATATTGCGTGTGTTGATTAAATTAGTTTTTGGGGGTCTAAACGTTCAAAAGTGTTTTTGTACACGTTTTTGAACTTTCAATTGGTATCAGAGCGGGTACACAGCTGTTTGGTGTCATTACCATTTGTGTGATCCTAGACCCCTGTGTTGTGGTTGCTGTTCTTGTTTATACCATGTTGAATTGTAGCTCAAGTGTTTGTGAAAATGTCTCTATGCACATGACTGAAAGGTGTCTTACTGATGACCTTGTAGAGTTATTAAAAACTAAGAAACATGCTAGAGTTTTTGTTCACATGCTGAAATTTCTTGAGAATCAGAATCTTGTCTTACACAGTAGCATATCTGAATCAAAATCATTGATTAAGAAATATAAAAGAAAGAATAGAATGTTGTGTGAAATGATTGAGAATCTGAAAATGAAGAATCAATCTAAAAGTAGCATGAAACCTGATGATGAGTTTGTGTTTGAAGGTCAAGAGTGTCTGTCACATGTGAACCTATTTGTGCATACCTCTTTAAAGGTGTTTAATGCTTGTCTGTGGTATCTTGATAGTGGGTGTTCTCGCCATATGACAGGGGATAAGTCACTGTTTAAGTCACTCAAAGAAAAGGTGGGTGACTATGTGACCTTTGGGGATGGAAGCCATGCTCAAGTCCTAGGCAAAGGAACCATTGAGATACCCGGTTTGCCTCTGTTGAAAGATGTGCTGTTCATAAAGGGGCTGAAGGCAAATTTGCTGAGCATCACTCAAATTTGTGATGACAACTTTCTGGTACAATTCTCCAAGAAAGGATGTTTGATCATCAATAAAGAGGGGATTCAGGTTTTGGAAGGAAATCGGACTACGGATAATTGTTATGGAATAGTTCCCACGGCACCAATATCATGTAGAAGTGCTCGGGTCGATATGTTGGAGCTGTGGCATCACAGATTTGGGCATGCCAACTTCAAACAAGTTGCCAAAGTCTCCAAACTTGAAGCAGTTGAGGGACTTCCTAAGTTTGGAAAAGTAGAGAAGACCATTTGTGGTGCATGTCAAATGGGGAAGCAAACTAAGGCAAGCCATCACAAGGTAAATGTGATAGCCACCTCTCGTTGCTTGGAGCTACTTCATGTTGATCTGATGGGGCCCACCAGAACTGAAAGCCTAGGGGGAAAAAGATATATCATGGTCATTGTGGACGACTACTCAAGATACACTTGGGTTGAATTCCTTAGAGAAAAATCAGAAGCTTGTGAGAGGCTAGAGATACTGTGCAAGAAACTACAAAATGAAAAGGGGATTCCAATAGCCAAAATTAGAAGTGATCATGGGAGAGAATTTGAGAATGCAAGATTCGAGTCCTTCTGTGAGAAGAGTGGTATTAAAAGAGAGTTTTCAGCTCCCAAAACTCCACAACAAAATGGAGTGGTAGAGAGAAAAAATCGTGTGATTCAGGAGATGGCAAGAGTCATGTTGCTTAATAAGCAAATACCTCAAAACTTTTGGGGAGAAGCTGTCAACACCTCGTGTCACATTGGCAATAGGATTTTCTTTCGAGCTGGTACAAAGAAGACTGCATATGAGATATGGAATGAGAAGAAGCCTAAAGTGAAGTATTTCCGGGTATTTGGAAGTAAATGTTATATCTTAAATGATCGAGAGAATCTTGGGAAGTTTGATGCAAGAAGTGATGAGGGTACTTTTCTTGGCTACTCTACTACAAGTCGAGCATATAGAGTGTTCAACAAGAGAACAAAAACTGTGATGGAATCCATAAATGTCAAGATTGATGATGCCTTACCTAAGGTGGAAATGATTGATGATGTAGAAGGGCCGAGCACCGAAGAGCCTGATGTTGAGATAGAAGCTTTGGATATAGAAGGTGAAGAACCTATACCAGAAGTAGAATCGACTCCCATCAACCCAAGAAGGGAAACGAGATCGATGTCTAGAACTTCAAGTCCTCTTACTCCACCAGAAGTTCATCCTCCTATCTCTCGTAGTGATGAAGTTTCCACTTCAAAAAGGCCTTCCTCAAGAATTCTCAAGAATCATCCGGAAAGTAATATCATAGGATCACTTGATGACGGTCTTCGCCTCAGGAAAGGAAATATTCTGCTAGCCAATCATGTAACATATCACTGTTATCTTGCACAGTTTGAACCAAAGAGGGTTGAAGAGGCTCTTCTAGATGAGAATTGGGTTGAATCAATGCATGACGAGCTGAATCAGTTTGTGAGAAATGACGTGTGGGAACTTGCTCCACGGCCTGAGAACGTTCATGTTATAGGCACAAAGTGGATTTTTAAAAACAAAACTGATGAAGATGGGGAGATAATTCGAAACAAGTCTCGATTGGTGGCTCAAGGCTACACACAAGTAGAAGGGGTGGATTTTGATGAATCATTTGCTCCGGTGGCAAGACTCGAATCCATTCGAATCCTCATGTCCATTGCGTGCACCTTGAAGTTCAAACTTTATCAAATGGATGTTAAGTGTGCGTTTCTGAATGGATATCTAAATGAGGAGGTTTTTGTTGAGCAACCAAAAGGATTTGAGGATCCTCATTTTCCAGATCATGTATTAAGATTAAAGAAAGCACTATATGGTTTAAAACAAGCGCCTAGAGCCTGGTACGACCGTCTTACACATTATCTTCTAGATAGAGGTTTCAAGAGAGGGTATGCTGATCGAACTCTATTTGTCAAAAATGATGAAGATTATCTCCTTGTGGCACAAGTCTATGTTGATGACATAGTGTTTGGAGCAACTATCGAAGATCGTGCTACTGAATTTTCTGAGGAGATGAAGAAGGAGTTTGAAATGAGCATGGTGGGGGAGCTCACATTCTTTTTGGGTCTTCAAGTCAAACAACAGAAGGAGGGTATATTTGTATCTCAAGAGAAGTATGCCAGAAATATTGTCAAGAAGTTTGGCCTAGACTCCAAAAAACATGCCTCCACTCCCATGAGCTCTGCCACTAAACTGAATGTGGATTCATCAGGAGTTGAAGTAAGTCCCACGTTGTATAGGAGCATCATTGGAAGTTTGCTCTACCTTACAGCAAGTAGACCGGACATTGCTTTCAGTGTGGGCGTTTGTGCCAGGTACCAAGCTAATCCGAAGGAATCTCATCTGACTGCTGCTAAGCGAATCATTCGATATGTGAGTGGTACTGCAAACTATGGTCTGTGGTATTCAAAAGACTCAAATGCGTGTCTTGCTGGGTATTCGGATGCTGACTGGGCTGGAAGTGTAGACGATCGGAAAAACACTTCAGGTGGCTGTTTTTATCTTGGTAACAATCTTGTTTCGTGGATGAGCAAGAAGCAGAATTCAGTGTCTCTATCTACTGCAGAAGCAGAGTACATCGCTGCTGGAAGTTGCTGCACTCAGCTTCTTTGGATGAAGAAATTACTTCATGACTATGGAATTCCTCAAGAAACGATGTGTGTCTTCTGTGACAACACCAGTGCCATCAATCTTTCCAAAAATCCTGTTCAGCATTCAAAATCCAAACACATAGAGATACGTTACCATTTCATTCGGGATTTGGTAGAGGAAAGAGTTGTGTGTCTTGAGTTCATACACACTGACAATCAAAAGGCGGATATCTTCACCAAGCCTCTCGATGGTCCACGGTTTGAATCCCTCTGTAAGACCATTGGTGTCGGTACAATTCCTTGACTCTCTTGTGTGTTGTGTGCTTCACTGTTTATATATCTGTCTGTGTTGGAGCACACATTTTTTTGCAACTTGTTTCTTGCTTGCTTGTTCTTTTGTGTTTGCTGCTGGTTTTGTTTGTGTCTGATTCATTCTTTTTGTTTCTTGAGTCAAAAATCCAAAAATCACATAAAGAATTTGAAAATCAAAACACTTGATTGACTTTGTTGAGTTGTTGTCTTAAAACTCGTTTTGCCGTGTACCTTTGTGCTAATGGCTTTGTGCATTTTCGAACATTACTTGTTTTCATGCACTCATATCACTTTGGGAAAAATCTTGAAATCTATGTGATTGTTGTAAATAGATCTTCAAACTTGTCATGAATGATTAGTGAATGGTTATGTTGATCTTGAAACTTGCATAGACTTGTGTCTATATTTCTTCCCACTTTTTATTCTTTTTGCTAAAAAGAGCTCACTAAATGTAAATCTCCAAATGAAAAGAGATATTGAGCTGCAAAAGCCTGTCGCACATTCTAGTATTTGACTAGGAAAAAGGGTAAGCGACTTTATATTAAAAGTGAAATTTCTTTCAAAAAGGCCAAAGGCCTATTCTTCAAAGAAAAATGTTATATATCCCTCTCACAATAAGAGATGATTGCCTCAAAAGATCAAATGTTATGGCTGAAAGTGGAGTCAAATGAAAGGCTCCAAGTTATGTTATCAAGTTGTGTGGGAAGTCATATATTCATATTTCTATAATTGAGATTGGTCACATGATCTAGTGCTAATTGTGTATGCCTTGGTTGAATTGATCATTGAAGCTTCACATTAGACAAAGGACTATTTCATTGTTGATATCCACACACAACACACAAGTTTATGTTTGATAAATGCCATATTCATGTGTGTGATTGTACTTGATAAAATGTGTTTTCACATACTCAATCTTTGTTAATTCAAGCACAAAAAGATTTTTGAGTATTTTAGGTGTTTTTGGAAAGTGTTTTGCTGAAAAATCTGAAAATTTCAAAAATACAGTTTTGCCCTGTTTTGGCGGCTCAGTCGCGGGTGTGTCAAGTCGCGAGCCTCAGTCGCATCTTCGCTGGTCAGTTTTGGCGACTTGTTCGCGAGTGGAAGGTCCAGTCGCGAGATTCACTCAGAGATTTTCGCGGCTCAGCTCGCGACTCAC
The DNA here is from genome assembly GCF_932294415.1 of Quercus robur. Classification (NCBI taxonomy): domain Eukaryota; kingdom Viridiplantae; phylum Streptophyta; class Magnoliopsida; order Fagales; family Fagaceae; genus Quercus; species Quercus robur. Next base: position 9,600,593 of record NC_065538.1, on the reverse strand, counting down.
TCGCGGGTAGACCTTCCAGTCGCGAAAAACACTTAGAAATTTTTTTCCAAATTTTCATCTTGAGTGCTTTGGCGGCTTGAGCTGGCGACTGTGTGGCGACTTGAACCAGTCGCGAAAATCGCGTGTTTTGGTCATACAGGGGCAGTTTTTAAAATTTTCTGTTTTCCCTCGATCTTTTTGTGACTGTTCATTGTCTTTTTCTTCTGCACTTTCCCTTTCTCACCGTGCCTTCATTGTCGATCTCCATTGTTTGCTTCTTCTCCGCTAAAAATCGTCGACTCACAGGTATGGTTCCTTGTCTTGCACTCTAATTATCCTGTTGTTATGGTTTTCCCTCTGGATTATTCACTTCTGAATGTGGGTTTTGTGTTGGGCTTTGATGTCATCGTTGTCCTTTCTTAGCTTATGATAACCTGTGCTTCTGGTTTTGAGCTCATTTATTTTGTTGGCTGTGTTCTTCATCATATGCTTAGCTAGGGTTAGCTAATTTTTGTCTGATCTGTTGTTGCTATCATATTTCACTTTGATCTTGTGTGGTATCTTGTTAATGTGGTGTTGATTTTGGTCCCTTTACAGCTGTTTTTGTGGGCATATTTGATATCTCTACTGTGTAGTTCTAAGTTGGGCCTTTGGTGTCCCTCATTTTTTTCTGACCATACTCATCCAGCTGTTAGGGTTTCTTCATTGTTCCTACATTTTCACTAACCCACTGCTGATATAGTCTGTTGGATTGTGTTTTTGTCATTTCCCTTGTTTATAATACAGACTGGTCATGTCTCCATTCAAAAAGGCTGCTGTGAAAGGAGGTTCTTCCAAAGGGAAGGAACCCGTAATTGATGTTGATGAAGACACACCTCTCCCGAAAGTGACTCGCTCTTCATCACAGCGATTCGATCCCAATAAGTTCAGATCCTATTCAGCATATCAGTCATATGAGAACTTCTTTCTTCATGCCACACCACTACTAGAGAGAGCAGTGGATCTGCCTTCACTTCATAACACTGACATCCCGATATGCTTTGCTCACAAGGATTGGAATTACCTTCTCTCGGATCCGGATATCGTGTATGACGAGTTGGTTAAAGAATTTTATGCTAATGCAATTGTGGAGGGAGATGAACTTAAGTGCTGGGTTCGGCAAAAGAGCTTTTTTGTCTCTCCTACATACCTGGCAGAAATTCTTCACATTAACAGACCAATTTTTCGTCATTCACCGGTCTATGACGATCTATGTCCTGATGAGGAGCTTCTAAAACAAAGTCTTGGTCAAGACTTGGAATTCTCGCCAAATGGAAAATCCATCAGTGTTTCCTCCCTTTCTCCGAAACTGCGAGTGCTTACAATTGTGATGTTTCACAATTTGTACCCTTTGTCCAGTACTGGGTATATGAATCTCGGACGAGCTTTGTTTCTTCATGATCTGGTTTCTGATGAAGAAATTGACATTTGTGCTCACATCTTTCATGTTCTGCGCAAAACAGTTCTTCGCAGTGAGTCTCGGATCTGCATTCCTTTCTGCAGTCTCATTTCACGGATCTTGAAGCTCAAGGGGATCTATCCATCGACTGATGAGTCTCCTATCCCCAAACCGAGTCCGATCAACATGCGTACATACAATGCAAGTGTTGGACATAGTCGGAAGAGAGCCAAACCAGAAACTTCTGCATCTCACAGTGACTCTCAGTTCAGCAATCTCTCCCTCGATGAGAAACTTGATCGCATTGTTTCCTCTGTCCACGAGGTGAATACAAAGATGTCTGGTCTCACTGCTTCTCTACACCATCAAAGCAACCGATGGGACATGAAGTTTACTTCTCTTCAGACTCAGTTGGATCAGATTTAGAGAAAACTAGAAGAGGATGACTAGCCTATTCCATGACAAAAAGGGGGAGTGATAGGCATAATCAGAGGGGGAGGATATTACCCTAAGGGGGAGTGTCACTATCTAAGGGGGAGTGTCTTTATTTTTTTTTGTTTCCTTCTTCTCTTTAAGTTGATATATTATGTTTTGTAAAACTGTTATTCAGGTATTTGTTAGTTTGTACCCATATGCTTTTGTAAGCTTTGAGGGTTTATGTTTTATGCATAGTTTGTAGGCCTTGTGGTATGTACCATGCTTAAGTGCAGCCTTTATGCTATGTGAAATCAGTATTTTAAATCTAAATGTTCTGCATTGTGGTTTATGTACTGTCACTCTTGTGCCCTTGTAGGATTGTTCCTAGATGCATATGCCATGTGAGCTATGCATTGGTTGAGTGTTGAGCATACAAGTGTCTTGCCTTGTGCTTGTTAACTTGTATGTCTTTGTGTTCATTCCAAGTGTGAATGAACACTGTGATCACTACTTTGTGGTGTTCACTTGGTTGATCAAGCCATGGTTTGTTCATTAACTCCATCTTATGCTTGATCTCTTTTTGCCTGTTTCATATGCATTAATAATTTTCTGCTTACAATGATCATGGTGTATTGTTGTGTTTCAGGAGTTTATGTTCATATGATTCAAGTGCTTCACAGCTTCTAGAATTAGGTGTGAGTGAGTTTTGATCAACTGTTCCCAACTCACATGTTAAGTCTAGAGTCTGTTTTAGGGTTTTGTCACGGAATAGCCAAAGGGGGAGATTGTAAGGTTGAATTTATTCAACCATCTAATTGGCTTTATTCCGTGCCAAATTTGCTTGTAATTCAGCATTTAGTAACCCTGTATTTAGGTGGGATTGTTGTAAGGGTAGTGAGTGAGATAGTGTGAAGATTGCTCAAGAGTGTGCAAGAAAACAGAGAGTCGCGGCTGGGACTCGCGACTGGACTCGCGGCTTCAACCCGCCAGAAGATGCACACGTGCCAAGCATGCTGGAAGATGAACAGTCATGCTAGCTGGAGCACTACAGGACAAAACAGGACAACTGGCCATACGGTTAACTCGCGACTGGAACTCGCGACTTAGTCAAGCCGCGAGGTCAAGCCGCGAGCCACCCCTGTTTTGGAAAAACCTGACGTTTCGCATTCCACTCCTCTTCAGTATAAATACCCTTTTAACCCACGATTGAAAGAGAGCTTCCAGAGAGAATTTTGAGAGAGAAACCCTAAAGAAAAACCAGATTGTTTTACCCACAATCTCTACCTTAGAGTCTCATCAAAATCCCTCACTCTCTTCCTCTCCATTGTCAAATCCTTGAGAGGCCATTATACCAAACCTGGTTCTCACCATTATCATCTCTGTGAGACAGTCGTTTGGAGTTCTGGGAAGCAGTTAGGAAGGAGCCAATCTTTATTGGTTGATGCTACGGTGAAGTAGCGGAATCCGGAAAGCTAGAAAAGAAAAAGGTTCGGCGCAACCTCGTTGGAGCAAGAAGCTTGGAGGGCTTAGGTGCATTGGGTAGATTAGGCTTGGAGGGTCTATTGCTGTCCTTGTATCCCAACTGTATTTTCTAGTGGATTGATTACCGCTTGGAGGGCGGCGGAGAGGTTTTTCGCCGAGGTCTTCGGTTTCCTCTTCAATAACATATCTGGTGTTATCGCTGTGTTTGCATCTTCCTTCCTCTCTATCTCTGCCTTTACATTATCTGCTGTGGTTTATTTTGTTGTGGCTTAGATAGTTGTTTAATCAATACCATGTTATAGCATATGTTAAGTTTCCGCACATTATTGTTTAACATATTGCGTGTGTTGATTAAATTAGTTTTTGGGGGTCTAAACGTTCAAAAGTGTTTTTGTACACGTTTTTGAACTTTCACAAGTGAACACCACAAGGTAGTGATCACAGTGTTCATTCACACTTGGAATGAACACAAGGACATACAAGTTAACAAGCACAAGGCAAGACACTTGTATGTACAACACTCAACCAATGCATAGCACACAAGGCATATGCATCTAGGAACAATCCTACAAGGGCACAAGAGTGACAGTACAACAATCACAATGCAGAACATTTAGATTAAAGTACTGATTTCAACATAGCATAAAGGCTGCACTTAAGCATGGTACATACCACAAGGCCTACAAACTATGCATAAAACATAAACCCTCAAAGCTTACAAAAGCATATGGGTACAAAGTAACAAATACCTGAATAACAGTTTTACAAAACATAATATATCAGCTTAAAGAGAAGAAGGAAACTAAAAAAAATAAAGACACTCCCCCTTAGATAGTGACACTCCCCTTTAGGGTAATATCCTCCCCCTCTGATTATGCCTATCACTCCCCCTTTTTGTCATGGAATAGACTAGTCATCCTCTTCTAGTTTTCTCTGAATTTGATCCAACTGAGTCTGAAGAGAAGTAAACTTCATATCCCATCGGTTGCTTTGATGGTGTAGAGAAGCAGTGAGTCCAGACATCTTTGTATTCACCTCGTGGACAGAGGAAACAATGCGATCAAGTTTCTCATCGAGGGAGAGATTGCTGAACTGAGAGTCACTGTGAGATGCAGAAGTTTCTGGTTTGGCTCTCTTCCGACTATGTCCAACACTTGCATTGTATGTACGCATGTTGATCGGACTCGGTTTGGGGATAGGAGACTCATCAGCCGTTGGATAGATCCCCTTGAGCTTCAAGATCCGTGAAATGAGACTGCAGAAAGGAATGCAGATCCGAGACTCACTGCGAAGAACCGTTTTGCGCAGAACATGAAAGATGTGAGCACAAATGTCGATTTCTTCATCAGAGACCAGATCATGAAGAAACAAAGCTCGTCCGAGATTCATATACCCAGTACTTGATAAAGGGTACAAATTGTGAAACATCACAATTGTAAGCACTCGCAGTTTCGGAGAAAGGGAGGAAACACTGATGGATTTGCCATTGGGTGAGAACTCCAAGTCTTGACCAAGACTTTGTTTAAGAAGCTCCTCATCAGGACATAGATCATCATAGACTGGTGAATGACGAAAAATGGGTCTGTTGATGTGAAGAATTTCTGCCAGGTATGTAGGAGAAACAGAAAAGCTCTTTTGCCGAACCCAACACTTAAGTTCATCTCCCTCCACAATTGCATTAGCATAAAATTCTTTAACCAACTCTTCATACACGATATCCGGATCCGAGAGAAGGTAATTCCAATCCTTGTGAGCAAAGCATATCGGGATGTCAGTGTTATGAAGTGAAGGCAGATCCACCGCTCTCTCTAGTAGTGGTGTGGCATGAAGAAAGAAGTTCTCATATGACTGATATGCTGAATAGGATCTGAACTTATTGGGATCGAATCGCTGTGATGAAGAGCGAGTCACTTTCGGGAGAGGTGTGTCTTCATCAACATCAATTACGGGTTCCTTCCCTTTGGAAGAACCTCCTTTCACAGCAGCCTTTTTGAATGGAGACATGACCAGTCTGTATTATAAACAAGGGAAATGACAAAAACACAATCTAACAGACTATATCAGCAGAGGGTTAGTGAAAATGTAGGAACAATGAAGACACCCTAACAGCTGGATGAGTATGGTCAGAAAGTAACAATGAGGGACACCAAAGGCCCAAATTAGAACTACACAGTAGAGAGATCAAATATGCCCACAAAAACAGCTGTAAAGGGACCAAAATCAACACCACATCAACAAGATACCACACAAGATCAACGTGAAATATGATAGCAACAACAGATCAGACAAAAATTAGCTAACCCTAGCTAAGCACATGATGAAGAACACAGCCAACAAAATAACTTAGCTCAAAACCAGAAACACAGGTTACCATAAGCTAAGAAAGGACAACTATGACAGCAAAATCATCACAAAACCCACACTCAAAAGTGAATAATCCAGAGGGAAGACCATAACAACAGGAAAATTAGAGTGCAAGACAAGAAACCATACCTGTGAGTCGACGATTTTTAGCTGAGAAGAAGCAAACAATGGAGATCGACAATGGAGGCACGGTGAGAAAGGGAAAGTGCAGAATAAAAAGACAATGAACAGTCACAAAAAGATCGAGGGAAAAACAGAAAATTTTAAAAACTGCCCCTGTATGACCAAAACACGCGATTTTCGCGACTGAGACAAGTCGCCACACAGTCGCCAGATTAAGCCGCCAAAGAACACAAAAACAAAATTTTGAAAAAATTTTTCTAAGTGTTTTTCGCGACTGGAAGGTCTACCCGCGAGTGAGTCGCGAGCTGAGCCGCGAAAATCTCTGAGTGAATCTCGCGACTGGACCTTCCACTCGCGAACAAGTCGCCAAAACTGACCAGCGAAGATGCGACTGAGGCTCGCGACTTGACACACCCGCGACTGAGCCGCCAAAACAGGGCAAAATTGTATTTTTGAAATTTTCAGATTTTTCAGCAAAACACTTTCCAAAAACACCTAAAACACTCAAAAATCTTTTTGTGCTTGAATTAACAAAGATTGAGCATGTGAAAACACATTTTATCAAGTACAATCACACAAATGAATATGGCATTTATCAAACATAAACTTGTGTGTTGTGTGTGGATATCAATAATGAGATAGTCCTTTGTCTAATGTGAAGCTTCAATGATCAATTCAACCAAGGCATACACAATTAGTACTAGATCATGTGACCAATCTCAATTATAGAAATATGAATATATGACTTCCCACACAACTTGATAACATAACTTGGAGCCTTTCATTTGACTCCACTTTCAGCCATAACATTTGATCTTTTGAGGCAATCATCTCTCATTGTGAGAGGGATAGACAACACTTTTCTTTGAAGAACAGGCCTTTGGCCTTTTTGAAAGAAATTTCACTTTTGATATAAGGTCGCTTACCCTTTTTCCTAGTCAAATACTAGAATGTGCGACAGGCTTTTGCAGCTCAATATCTCTTTTCATTTGGAGATTTACATTTAGTGAGCTCTTTTTAGCAAAACAAAAATAAAAAGTGGGAAGAGATATAGACACAAGTCTATGCATGTTTCAAGATCGACATAACCATTCACTAATCATTCATGACAAGCTTGAAGATCTATTTACAACAATCACATAGATTTCCAGATTTTTCCCATAGGGATATGAGTGCATGAAAACAAGCAATGCTCGACAATGCACAAAGCCATTAGCACAAAGGTACAAGGCAAAACGAGTTTTAAGACAAAACTCAACAAAGTCAATCAAGTGTTTTGATTTTCAAATTCTTTATGTGATTTTTGGATTTTTGACTCAAGAAACAAAAAGAATGAATCAAACACAAACAAAAACCAGCAGCAAACACAAAAGAACAAGCAAGCAAGAAACAAGTTGCAAAAAGAAGTGTGTGCTCCAACACAGACAGATATATAAACAGTGAAGCACACAACACACAAGAGAGTCAAGGAATTGTACCGACACCAATGGTCTTACGGAGGGATTCAAACCGTGGACCATCGAGAGGCTTGGTGAAGATATCCGCCTTTTGATTGTCAGTGTGTATGAACTCAAGACACACAACTCTTTCCTCTACCAAATCCCGAATGAAATGGTAACGTATCTCTATGTGTTTGGATTTTGAATGCTGAACAGGATTTTTGGAAAGATTGATGGCACTGGTGTTGTCACAGAAGACACACATCGTTTCTTGAGGAATTCCATAGTCATGAAGTAATTTCTTCATCCAAAGAAGCTGAGTGCAGCAACTTCCAGCAGCTATGTACTCTGCTTCTGCAGTAGATAGAGACACTGAATTCTGCTTCTTGCTCATCCACGAAACAAGATTGTTACCAAGATAAAAACAGCCACCTGAAGTGCTTTTCCGATCGTCTACACTTCCAGCCCAGTCAGCATCCGAATACCCAGCAAGACACGCATTTGAGTCTTTTGAATACCACAGACCATAGTTTGCAGTACCACTCACATATCGAATGATTCGCTTAGCAGCAGTCAGATGAGATTCCTTCGGATTAGCTTGGTACCTGGCACAAACGCCCACACTAAAAGCAATGTCCGGTCTACTTGCTGTAAGGTAGAGCAAACTTCCAATGATGCTCCTATACAATGTGGGACTTACTTCAACTCCTGATGAATCCACATTCAGTTTAGTGGCAGAGCTCATGGGAGTGGAAGCATGTTTTTTGGATTCTAGGCCAAACTTCTTGACAATATTTCTGGCATACTTCTCTTGAGATACAAATATACCCTCCTTCTGTTGTTTGACTTGAAGACCCAAAAAGAATGTGAGCTCCCCCACCATGCTCATCTCAAACTCCTTCTTCATCTCCTCAGAAAATTCAGTAGCACGATCTTCGATAGTTGCTCCAAACACTATGTCATCAACATAGACTTGTGCCACAAGGAGATAATCTTCATCATTTTTGACAAATAGAGTTCGATCAGCATACCCTCTCTTGAAGCCTCTATCTAGAAGATAATGTGTAAGACGATCGTACCAGGCTCTAGGCGCTTGTTTTAAACCATACAGTGCTTTCTTCAATCTTAATACATGATCTGGAAAATGAGGATCCTCAAATCCTCTTGGTTGCTCAACAAAAACCTCTTCATTTAGATATCCATTCAGAAAAGCACACTTAACATCCATTTGATAAAGTTTGAACTTCAAAGTGCACGCAATGGACATGAGGATTCGAATTGATTCGAGTCTTGCCACCGGAGCAAATGATTCATCAAAATCCACCCCTTCGACTTGTGTGTAGCCTTGAGCCACCAACCGAGACTTGTTTCAAATTATCTCTCCATCTTCATCAGTTTTGTTTTTGAAAATCCACTTTGTGCCTATAACATGAACGTTCTCAGGCCGTGGAGCAAGTTCCCACACGTCATTCCTCACAAACTGATTCAGCTCGTCATGCATTGACTCAACCCAATTCTCATCTAGAAGAGCCTCTTCAACCCTCTTTGGTTCAAACTGTGCAAGATAACAGTGATATGTTACATGATTGGCTAGCAGAATGTTTCCTTTCCTGAGGCGAAGACCGTCATCAAGTGATCCTATGATATTACTTTCCGGATGATTCTTGAGAATTCTTGAGGAAGGCCTTTTTGAAGTGGAAACTTCATCACTACGAGAGATAGGAGGATGAACTTCTGGAGGAGTAAGAGGACTTGAAGTTCTAGACATCGATCTCGTTTCCCTTCTTGGGTTGATGGGAGTCGATTCTACTTCTGGTATAGGTTCTTCACCTTATATATCCAAAGCTTCTACCTCAACATCAGGCTCTTCGGTGCTCGGCCCTTCTACATCATCAATCATTTCCACCTTAGGTAAGGCATCATCAATCTTGACATTTATGGATTCCATCACAGTCTTTGTTCTCTTGTTGAACACTCTATATGCTCGACTTGTAGTAGAGTAGCCAAGAAAAATACCCTCATCACTTCTTACATCAAACTTCCCAAGATTCTCTCGATCATTTAAGATATAACATTTACTTCCAAATACCCGGAAATACTTCACTTTAGGCTTCTTCTCATTCCATATCTCATATGAAGTCTTCATTGTACCAGCTCGAAAGAAAATCCTATTGCCAATATGACACGAGGTGTTGACAGCTTCTCCCCAAAAACTTTGAGGTATTTGCTTATTAAGCAACATGACTCTTGCCATCTCCTGAATCACACGATTTTTTCTCTCTACCACTCCATTTTGTTGTGGAGTTTTAGGAGCTGAAAACTCTCTTTTAATACCATTCTTCTCACAGAAGGACTCGAATCTTGCATTCTCAAATTCTCTCCCATGATCACTTCTAACTTTGGCTATCGGAATCCCCTTTTCATTTTGTAGTTTCTTGCACAGAATCTCCAGCCTCTCACAAGCTTCTGATTTTTCTCTAAGGAATTCAACCCAAGTGTATCTTGAGTAGTCGTCCACAATGACCATAATATATCTTTTTCCCCCTAGGCTTTCAGTTCTGGTGGGCCCCATCAGATCAACATGAAGTAACTCCAAACAACGAGAGGTGGCTATCACATTTACCTTGTGATGACTTGCCTTAGTTTGCTTCCCCATTTGACATGCACCACAAATGGTCTTCTTTACTTTTCCAAACTTAGGAAGTCCCTCGACTGCTTCAAGTTTGGAGACTTTGGCTACTTGTTTGAAGTTGACATGCCCAAATCTGTGATGCCACAGCTCCAACATATCCACCCGAGCACTTCTACATGATATTGGTGCCGTGGGAACTATTCCATAACAGTTATCCGTAGTCCGATTTCCTTCCAAAACCTGAATCCCCTCTTTATTGATGATCAAACATCCTTTCTTGGAGAATTGTACCAGGAAGTCGTCATCACAAATTTGAGTGATGCTCAGCAAATTCGCCTTCAGCCCTTTTATGAACAGCACATCTTTCAACAGAGGCAAACCGGGTATCTCGATGGTTCCTTTGCCTAGGACTTGAGCATGGCTTCCATCCCCAAAGGTCACATAGTCACCCACCTTTTCTTTGAGTGACTTAAACAATGACTTATCCCCTGTCATATGGCGAGAACATCCACTATCAAGATACCACAAACATGCATTAAACACCTTTAATGAGGTATGCATAAATAGGTTCACATGTGACAGACAATCTTGACCTTCAAACACAAACTCATCATCAGGTTTCATGCTAATTTTAGATTGATTTTTCATTTTCAGATTCTCAATCATCTCACACAACATTCTATTCTTTCTTTTATATTTCTTAATCAAAGATTTTGATTTAGATATGCTACTGTGTAAGACAAGATTCTGATTCTCAAGAACTTTCAGCATGTGAACAAAAACTCTAGCATGTTTCTTAGTTTTTAATAACTCTACAAGGTCATCAGTAAGACACCTTTCAGTCGTATACATAGAGACATTTTCACAAACACTTGAGCTACAATTCAGCATGGTATAAACCAAAAATAACAACCACAACTCAGGGGTCTAGGATCACACAAATGGTAATGAAACCAAACAGATGTGTACCCGCTCTGATACCAATTGAAAGTTCAAAAACGTGTACAAAAACACTTTTGAACGTTTAGACCCCCAAAAACCAATTTAATCAACACATGCAATATGTTAAACAACTAGTGTGCGGAAACTTAACATATGCTATAACAAGGAATTGATTAAACAACTATCTAAGCCACATCAAAATAAACCACAGCAGATTAATGTAAAGGCAGAGATAGAGAGGAAGGAAGATGCAAACACAGCGATAACACCAGATATGTTATCGAAGAGGAAACCGAAGACCTCGGCGAAAAACCTCTCCGCCGCCCTCCAAGCGGTAATCAATCCACTAGAAAATACAGTTGGGATACAAGGACAGCAATAGACCCTCCAAGCCTAATCTACCCAATGCACCTAAGCCCTCCAAGCTTCTTGCTCCAACGAGGTTGCGCCGAACCTTTTTCTTTTCTAGCTTTCCGGATTCCGCTACTTCACCGTAGCATCAACCAATGAATATTGGCTCCTTCCTAACTGCTTCCCAGAACTCCAAACGTCTGTCTCACAGAGATGATAATGGTGAGAACCAGGTTTGGTATAAAGGCCTCTCAAGGATTTGACAATGGAGAGGAAGAGAGTGAGGGAATTTGATGAGACTCTAAGGTAGAGATTGTGGGTGAAACAATCTGGTTTTTCTTTAGGGTTTCTCTCTCAAAATTCTCTCTGGAAGCTCTCTTTCAATCGTGGGTTAAAAGGGTATTTATACTAAAGAAGAGTGGAATGCGAAACGTCAGGTTTTTCCAAAACAGGGGTGGCTCGCGGCTTGACCTCGCGGCTTGACTAAGTCGCGAGTTCCAGTCGCGAGTTAACCGTATGGCCAGTTGTCCTGTTTTGTCCTGTAGTGCTCCAGCTAGCATGACTGTTCATCTTCCAGCATGCTTGGCACGTGTGCATCTTCTGGCGGGTTGAAGCCGCGAGTCCAGTCGCGAGTCCCAGCCGCGACACTCTGTTTTCTTGCACACTCTTGAGCAATCTTCACACTATCTCACTCACTACCCTTACAACAATCCCACCTAAATACAGGGTTACTAAATGCTGAATTACAAGCAAATTTGGCACGGAATAAAGCCAATTAGATGGTTGAATAAATTCAACCTTACAAGTTGTAATTTTCTTGAAGAGTTGCTGTGCTTTCTTCTTCTTCAGCTTCAGATTCTTCAACAATTCCTAGTGATTCATCATCACTATGTTCTCCAAGGTCTTGAACAAGCAAACTCAACTCATCCGAAGACTCGACATGAGCAATAGTCATGAAAGCTGAATAGTTTCCTTCTCCATCACAGCTCTCTTCAGATTCTGAATCAGACGAATCTGAGTCACTCAAGGTTGTGGCATACACTTTGCCTTTCGATTTCAAATAGTTCGGACATTCCTTCTTAAAGTGTCCATGCCCGTTACATTCAAAACAAGTGACACCTTGTGTGGATTGGGATTCTTTTCCATCTTTCCTATTGAAATCCCTCTTCTCCCTTCCAGAATTTTGGAATTTTCTCTTATCATCAAATTTTCCATTGTTTTTGAATTTCAAAAACTTTCTGAAATTTTTAACAAGATAGGCTACATCTTTGTCCACCATATCTTCTCCCGATGAGCCTTGATCTTCCACCTTCTCATTAGTGGTCTTTAGAGCAAGGGATTTACTCTTCCGTTGATTTGGCAGCGACATCTCATAGGTCTGTAGAGAACCAACCAGCTCCTGTACCTTGATGTCGTCAAGATCCTTGCTCTCTTCAATAGCTGTCACCTTAGCACGAAAAATTTCCGGCAATGATCGAAGGATCTTCCTCACAATCTTTGAGTCCTCCAATTTCTCCCCCAAGTTAAACTTACTGACAACCACTTCGTTTAGCTTTCCATAGAAAGAGTCGAAAGACTCATCCTCACTCATCTTGAGCTCCTCAAACCGAGTGGTCAGCATTTGTAACTTGGTATCTTTCACTTTCTTCGTGCCTTCATAAGTTGTTTCCAGAATCTCCCATGCATCTTTGGCAATGATAATGTGAGAAATCCTGTGAAATTCATCTGGAGACACACCACAGAAAATAGCATTTAGTGCTTTACTGTTAGCATTAGATGCAGCAAGTGCTGCCTTATCCCATGTGGATTTGGTTGTCTCAGGTTTGGTCCAACCAATCTCAACAGCATCCCACACGGATTCATCAATAGAGCATAAAAAAGCTCTCATACGAACCTTCCAAAACGCATAATTACTTCCATCAAAATATGGAGGTGCATTAAGGGATTGAGACCTATCCATCTCAAAAAGGGAGTCAAGGATCACACAATGGTAATGAAACCAAACAGCTGTGTACCCACTCTGATACCAATTGAAAGTTCAAAAACGTGTACAAAAACACTTTTGAACGTTTAGACCCCCAAAAACCAACTTAACCAACACAAGCAATATGTCAAACAACTAGTGTGCGGAAACTTAACATATGCTATAATATGGAATTGGTTAAACAACTATCTAAGCCATAACAAAATAAACCACAGCAGATAATGTAAAGGCAGAGATAGAGAGGAAGGAAGATGCAAACACAGAGATAACACCAGATGTGTTATCGAAGAGGAAACCGAAGACCTTGGCGAAAAACCTCTCCGCCGCCCTCCAAGCGGTAATCAATCCACTAGAAAATACAGTTGGGATACAAGGACAGCAATAGACCCTCAAAGCCTAATCTACCCAATGCACCTAAGCCCTCCAAGCTTCTTGCTCCAACGAGGTTGCGCCGAACCGTTTTCTTTTCTAGCTTTCCGGATTCCGCTACTACACCGTAGCATCAACCAATGAAGATTGGCTCCTTCCTAACTGCTTCCCAGAACTCCAAACGACTGTCTCACAGAGATGATAATGGTGAGAACCAGGTTTGGTATAATGCCTCTCAAGGATTTGACAATGGAGAGGAAGAGAGTGAGGGAATTTGATGAGACTCTAAGGTAGAGATTGTGGGTGAAACAATCTAGTTTTTCTTTAGGGTTTCTCTCTCAAAATTCTCTCTGGAAGCTTTCTTTCAATCGTGGGTGAAAAGGGTATTTATACTGGAGTGAAGAGGAATGCGAAACGTCAGGTTTTTCCAAAACAGGGGTGGCTCGCGGCTTGACCTCGCGGCTTGACTAAGTCGCGAGTTCCAGTCGCGAGTTAACCGTATGGCCAGTTGTCCTGTTTTGTCCTGTAGTGCTCCAGCTAGCATGACTGTTCATCTTCCAGCATGCTTGGCACGTGTGCATCTTCTGGCGGGTTGAAGCCGCGAGTCCACTCGCGAGTCCCAGCCGCGACACTCTGTTTTCTTGCACACTCTTGAGCAATCTTCACTCTATCTCACTCACTACCCTTACAACAATCCCACCTAAATACAGGGTTTCTAAATGCTGAATTACAAGCAAATTTGGCACGGAATAAAGCCAATTAGATGGTTGAATAAATTCAACCTTACACATACGTACCTTTATTTTTCTTTATTTTGATATTGATCTGTGTTAGTGCTTTTCTGCATGTCTCTCTCTCTCTCTCTCTCTCTCTCTCTCTCTCTCTCTCTCTCTCTCTCTCAGTTAGTTGCTCTATGGCACCTAAACAAAAATCTACTCCATCCCAGAACCCTCTTTGTTCTGAGGCATCTTCCTTTGATCTTGCCCCCTCCCATGTCAGATTCTGTGATGAGAAGGCCAAGTCGGACTTCTTCAAGAACTTTTCATGACGCGACATTCATTCGGAATGCCAAGTCGTTCTATCGGATTTTTTTGATACTGACCTTCCCACTTTCATCTATAGTTGGGGTTGGGAGTCACTGTGTGGTATCCCGGTCACTTGTCCCTCCGTGATCATATAGGAGTTTTACTTTGATATGCACAGATTCGATACTTCAGTACCTCATTTTATTACTTGCATTTGAGATACACGCATCGTAGTTACTCCGGATATTGTATTCGAGGTGCTACATGTTCCTAGGGTAATGCATCTTGACTACCTTAACTGCGATCGTCTGAGGACTGTGTCCAAAGACAAACTCTAGTCTCTATTTTGAGAGACACCTTCATCTTGGAGTGACAGTTAAAACACCCCTTACTTGGACTTTGCAAAAGGTTCAAGATTCCTTAAAATGGTGATGACATTAGTTCTCCAACCTTTGTCTCACTATAATTCCATCACAGAGCCTCGTGATCAATTTTTATTATCCCTTCTTGCGGGATTTTCTATTGACTTCCCTTCTCATTTCATTCTATCCCTTATAGATGTATATTGGGATATGACGACTCGTGATAAACTCATTTTTCCTTCAGCTATCAGGCGGATCATTTGCCATTTTTCTATCTTCTATCCATTGTCTACACATTTTTCAGTTATGTGTGCCATAGACGTTGCTACCGTTTGACGGAGTGAGGTCTAACTTCGACTGAGGTTGCCACAGACCGAGATGGTGACTCCTCCAGCTTCTTCTGCTCCTTCGTCTTCTGCGGGTGGAATGTCTCTCAAGGCCATCATGGCATAGCTTGTGTGCATGGATGCTCGCCTTGACACACTCATTGATGAGTTGTGTCAGGTGAATACTCGTGTTGTTGCAGGACGACAGGCTACCATGTGTGGTTTCACTGCTTATACCTCTCCATCTCCACCGGCTTTAAAGGATGAGAGTGATGATGGCTCCGGCAGTGATGATACTAATGCGGGCGATGGTGCTAGCTTGCCCAGTAATGATGAGATGTCTACTTGATTTACTTACCCTTTGTCACTTGTGACAAAAAGGGGGAGTAGTTTTGATATGAGAGTAGTCATATACATAGGGAGAGAGTTAGCATAGGAGATTTTTGTTAAGGGGAGTGTTTATATTTTTTTGAGGGATGTAGTGAGGACTTATGCATTTTTTTCTTTTCTTCTTTTAGAGATACATTGTTCTTACATTGTGATAGCAAACCTTGTACTTATGATGTTATATATATGATGAGGTTGTTATTACAGTTCTTTCACCTTTCTTTACACGTGTTGTTTCTTTTCTCTCTTTATGCACATGCTTCTTATATATTGTATGCAATTTTTTATTTCTGTTTCACACTAAGATGCCGTGATGAGTTTTGTTTAAAGTGTTTCAGAAATACAGGTTGTCAAAGTCTTCTTGACATGAATTTTCTTCTTGCAAAATTTTTCAAGAGTTTGTATTATGATAGATTTTATTGTATTCAACAAGTGAGTATGAGTTGAGTGATTTATGACTTCTCTCATATGTTTATTTGTTTGTTGTGATTTTGTCATGGATTGCCAAAGGGGGAGATTGTTAGGACATATGTGAATCATTGTTAGGAGCATATGTCAATATAGAATTGGCTAATCCTTTAACAAAACGCACTTTACTTATAATTGGGTAGATCTAAGATGTGTTTAATACTTCAAGGAACGAGGTATCAAATTTAAGTGTTAAAGCCATGCAAGTTTGTCCAAGAAACAAGTGAAAAAGTGCTGAATTTTAAAACTTGACGGCTAGCTTGACAGCTAGTATCTATCGAGGTTTAAAAAGCTGTTTCAGCCTGAGGCTTGACAGTTACTCGACAGATAAGGTATCTATCGAGGTTTATGAAAATCAGTTTTTTAGAGCTGATTTAACTTCAATCCGTGAATACATGTTTGAGCTTTCTTTTCTTACAACCCTAAACATATATAAGAATTATTTTAAGGGCCCTCATAGCTGATGCAACTCAATGCAAAAAGTTTTTCACAAGCATATTATGAACCGGAGACATATGCCTTAGTTCATCTTTCTATTTAAGAAGTTGCTGTATTTGTATATCGTAGGGTTTTGTAACCAAGGAGCTTTGTGATTTTCATCGTGTTGATGAACTGAAGAACTTTGCAGCCAACATCTTTCTCAAGTTGGTGAGTAAGCCGTGTATTGGGATTTGCGCATCAAATTGGTTAGTCACGTACTGGGAGCCATGCATTAAAAGGAGAGATTGTCACTATAGAACAAGTCCAATTGGGTAATGGGGTAAGGGTTCAACTGTAGGTTGGTATAAGGTACTAGGATTCCTTTACTTGTAATTACTTGTTGTGATAATAGTGAATTCTCGGGAGTGATGCCCTTAAAATCACCTGGTGGGGTTTTTACCGTGTAGGTTTTCCCTATTCGGAAACAAATCACCATGTCAATTTATTTTCCGTTGCATTTTAACTTAGTTGGTGATTTATTTGTGCTACCATGCTTATTGCATGCAAATTAAATTAATTAATTAACTTGGATAATAAATTGGTTAATTCATCACAAGGGTTCAATACATTTTTGGCCTATCAAGGTTTAACCAAAGATGGCCTCCAATCCCTAGTAATGCCTGCTTATAGGCACAGTGACTCGAGCTCTTTTAATAAATTCATCTTAAAAGAAAAAGTATGAATTCTCTAATGTTGTGAAACAAAAGACTTTTAAAAATTGGATCGAATGCATGAATTCTTGGGATTTTTCGATGGATGGATTCTTTTTGATTGCCTTTTAAGACCATTTCTTCTTATATTCTAAGTCAAGTAGCAAAAGTCTTTACATGGATCAAATGAAATTAATCATTCCTTGGTACAAGTTGATTGTTCAAGCCTTTAAACATCAAGATTTAGAAAAGTTTTTGTCCAAGGGATCCTCGTGTACCATTTTGAAAAGGAGACCTTTTTTTTTAAAAAAAAAAAAAAAAAAAAAAATCTTGAAATCCTTGAAAGAAAAAAAAAAAAAAAAATTGGGCCTTTTTGAAAACGTCACTAGGATCAATGCCCCTAGTTCAAAGATATTTTTTTAAATGACTCAAGGGCCCAATGTCCCTAGTCCAAAGACTTTTTTCATTTGAAAATTTTTCTCCTTTTTTGGGAAAGATTTGGAAATTTGTTTTTTAATATATATATACATGAACAAAGTGCATCAAATGCTACATGGACTTTTAGAATTCAAAGAAACATAGAAACATGGAATGAAAAAACAAACTTTAAGCTTAACCATGATATTGCAAACCTAATGTGGAGTGAGGCAAAGTTGGGCCACTTGCTTCTTCTTGGTTCATTTTGGATGCTTGAGACCTGGTATGCTTGAGCCTTGATTTTGATGAAATGGCTTGGGCTTTGGAAGGCTTGAACCTTGATTATGATCTTTTGGTATTTGCTTGAAATGGCTTGGGCTTGCACTTGAAAGGCATGCATCTTGTGAGGGTTTTGGTCTTTGATGTTGATCATGTTATTACACTTTCAATGGGCTCAAGTGTTGGGCTTAGAATGATTCAAGAAACAATTTTGGGCTTCCATGCCAAGTAGAGTTGAATAGTAGGCTTTTAGGCTTGAGTTCATTCATAGCATTCAAGGTTCAAACAATTATGATGGGCTCAAGCGTTGGACTTGGGCTCATAATGGTTCAAACAACGGCCAAACACATGCATAATGCAATGCAATTTATATGGACTGACCTAAAGGTAGGTTCTATGAGTTAACATGGGTAAAAGGTAGGTTAAAGGTCCCCATAAGTTAGGACGTTGTACCTCCCAACTTGTGACGCCAGGAGTGCTGCATTGGTCCGAATGGTACAATTTGTCCCTATGAACCACCATGGTATAACCATGATGATCCTTGTCATGGTGGGTGGTAGGTTCACCATTGAGTATGTGAGTCTCAGGAAGACCACAATCCATGGCTAATACTACCGGGGCTCCGGGCTAGCACACAAATAAAATAAATTTCGTTCAAGCAAATGATACATGACATGCAATATAATGACACATTAGACATATTATATACAAAAAGCAATGACATGGTTGGCCACCCTAACCTAATTGAAGCTTAGCCCTCAATATTCCCCAGTGGAGTCGCCACTATGAGAGACCGCGCCCTCGGCCCTTTTTTTTATGGATGTTGGGCCAAACTCACGTGAATGAGTGGAGTCGTGTTACTGCCTCTCAAAATAGAGGTTTGACTAGCAATATTTTCTCCTTTAGATTAAGGGTTTTACAATGGAGTAGCCATTTATTTAATTATTGAAATAAATAAGAAAACTAAAATTGAAAAATTCCTCATTTTATTAATTTGCAATTGAATTTGTATTGATCATAGGAAAATTACATTGCTTTGGTCTTAGATACAATCTAAGATAAATTACATGGCTTTGTTTTCTAGTTACAATCTAGAGATAAAAAATTATATGGATAAGCATTTGATCTACTAACCCTTGATCTAAGCTCAAGCTATGTTACCAGGTGAGAAGGTGTTAGGCACTCACCTTGCTCGGTGAAACCGGTCTTCTAGACTATGGTGGCCAATATTCATATCACATCATCCAATATGTTATCAATAAATTTGCATGTTGAATTTAATGCGTGTGAATGTGATAAATCCTAATCCAATTTATTAAGCATTTCATTTGGACTGAAAAATAAATTCTAGTGAATGTGTGTGGATGGTGATATTTTAGATTCAAGAATTTGAAAGAATTATTAAATAAACATATTTTTCATGTTTTTTGATGTGGATTTAAGATCAAAACTAGTGTTATGCATGAACATGTGATGAACAACCAAGAACATGTGAAGAACACAGAAGAACATTTAGGAACATTCAAACATATTCAAAAGAATTTAAATAATTACTGGGAAATGGATTATACCTTTATGCAAGATCCATAAGGTGGAGGAGGAGACTCTTGATGGAGGTTCTAAGGGTGAAGGAAAAGAAGAGCTAAGAGAGAGAGAGAGTGAGTCTCAAGAAGATCAAGATATAACAAGATTACTGTACTTCACTAGAACTCAAGAGAGGGTTTTTTTTTATACTTTGGAATGGAGGAGAGGGGTGGTTTATATAGTAGTGATGGAGAAAATATGAATGAAAGGTCATTTAATGAGGTTTAACAAAGAATCATGAACCTAGACCTTATTTTAGCCTTTGGGGAAATCAGGTGCATTAAATTTAGAGATTGGTGGGAGTGAGGAGCAAGCAAAATTTGGTTTTTCCATAGCTATTGTAACAGCCTATAGAGCCAAATTCAAAAAAATCATATCTTTCTCAATTCTGATTGGAATTATCTTGTTCTTGTGCTCATATTGAAGCCCTAAATGTCTAGTTTCTGTGAACATTAACCTCATTTACAGATTTAAAATATTTTGAGAGATATCAACGAAATGGTGAGTAGAGGTCATTTGTTAGAAAATAATTTTAGCACAATTAACATTAATAGGTCCCAAATTAGTTTCCAAATTTTCCTTAATTAAAAGATAATTGCACAAATTACTCATTAAACAAATTAATGTTTGACTATCTAATTAAGTGTGTGCAACCTTACCATAAAATATAGTCCTAGCCAGTCAAATTATGACACGTCATTAATCTCAAATTGATTATAATTATAACCAATTAGAATCAATTGTTCATAATCACATATAGTCAGACTCAATTTGTGATAGTGCATCTCGGCCATTAAAACTTGATTTGATGATAACTTTCAATCTGATGCTCCGATTGGGGCTTATGACCAGTTAATTTGATCATTACAACATTAAGATCATTTTGGTAAAAGGAGATTAATGATTTAATGGCCAGAATTAAGATGCATATTTCCAAGGTGAAATTACCCTTTTAACCTCTATATGAGGTTAAATGTGAGTTGCAAAATGGGGTGTCAACAATGAACACCACCCTTTTGCACAGATCCCATATCTTATTTGCTTGTTATGGTTTTTGAAAGTTCAAAAACGTGTACAAAAACACTTTTGAACGTTTAGACCCCCAAAAATCAATTTAATCAACACACGCAATATGTTAAACTACTAGAGTGCGGAAACTTAACATATGCTATAACATGGAATAGATTAAACAACTATCTAAGCCACAACAAAATAAATCACAGCAGATAATGTAAAGGCAGAGATAGAGAGGAAGGAAGATGCAAACACAGCGATAACACCAGATATGTTATCGAAGAGGAAACCGAAGACCTCGGCGAAAAACCTCTCCGCCGCCCTCCAAGTGGTAATCAATTCACTAGAAAATACAGTTGGGATACAAGGACAGCAATAGACCCTCCAAGCCTAATCTACCCAATGCACCTAAGCCCTCCAAGCTTCTTGCTCCAACGAGGTTGCGCCGAACCTTTTTCTTTTCTAGCTTTCCGGATTCCGCTACTACACCGTAGCATCAACCAATGAATATTGGCTCCTTCCTAACTGCTTCTCAGAACTCCAAACGTCTGTCTCACAGGGATGATAATGGTGAGAACCAGGTTTGGTATAATGGCCTCTCAAGGATTTGACAATGGAGAGGAAGAGAGTGAGGGAATTTGATGAGATTCTAAGGTAGAGATTGTGGGTGAAACAATCTGGTTTTTCTTTAGGGTTTCTCTCTCAAAATTCTCTCTGGAAGCTCTCTTTCAATCGTGGGTTAAAAGGGTATTTATACTGAAGTGGAGTGGAATGCGAAACGTCAGGTTTTTCCAAAACAGGGGTGGCTCGCGGCTTGACCTCGCGACTTGACTAAGTCGCGAGTTCCAGTCGCGAGTTAACCGTATGGCCAGTTGTCCTGTTTTGTCCTGTAGTGCTCCAGCTAGCATGACTGTTCATCTTCCAGCATGCTTGGCACGTGTGCATCTTCTGGCGGGTTGAAGCCGCGAGTCCAGCCGCGAGTCCCAGCCGCGACACTCTGTTTTCTTGCACACTCTTGAGCAATCTTCACACTATCTCACTCACTACCCTTACAACAATCCCACCTAAATACAGGGTTACTAAATGCTGAATTACGAGCAAATTTGGCACGGAATAAAGCCAATTAGATGGTTGAATAAATTCAACCTTACAATCTCCCCCTTTGGCTATTCCGTGACAAAACCCTAAAACAGACTCTAGACTTAACATGTGAGTTGGGAACAGTTGATCAAAACTCACTCACACCTAATTCTAGAAGCTGTGAAGCACTTGAATCATATGAACATAAACTCCTGAAACACAACAATACACCATGATCATTGTAAGCAGAAAATTATAAATGCATATGAAACAGGCAATATGTGATCAAGCAAAGATGGAGTTAATAAACAAACCATGGCTTGATCAACCAAGTGAACACCACAAGGTAGTGATCACAGTGTTCATTCACACTTGGAATGAACACAAGGACATACAAGTTAACAAGCACAAGGCAAGACACTTGTATGTACAACACTCAACCAATGCATAGCACACAAGGCATATGCATCTAGGAACAATCCTACAAGGGCACAAGAGTGACAGTACAACAATCACAATGCAGAACATTTAGATTAAAGTACTGATTTCAACATAGCATAAAGGCTGCACTTAAGCATGGTACATACCACAAGGCCTACAAACTATGCATAAAACATAAACCCTGAAAGCTTACATAAGCATATGGGTACAAACCAACAAATACCAGAATAACAGTTTTACAAAACATAATATATCAACTTAAAGAGAAGAAGGAAACAAAAAATAAAGACACTCCCCCTTAGATAGTGACACTCCCCCTTAGGGTAATATCCTCCCCCTCTGATTATGCCTATCACTCCCCCTTTTTGTCATGGAATAGGCTAGTCATCCTCTTCTAGTTTTCTCTGAATTTGATCCAACTGAGTCTGAAGAGAAGTAAACTTCATATCCCATCGGTTGCTTTGATGGTGTAGAGAAGCAGTGAGTCCAGACATCTTTGTATTCAACTCGTGGACAGAGGAGACAATGCAATCAAGTTTCTCATCGAGGGAGAGATTGCTGAACTGAGAGTCACTGTGAGGTGCAGAAGTTTCTGGTTTGGCTCTCTTCCGACTATGTCCAACACTTGCATTGTATGTGCGCATGTTGATCGGACTTGGTTTGGGGATAGGAGACTCATCAGCCGTTGGATAAATTCCCTTGAGCTTCAAGATCCGTGAAATGAGGCTACAGAAAGGAATGCATATCCGAGACTCACTGCGAAGAACCGTTTTGCGCAGAACATGAAAGATGTGAGCACAAATGTCAATTTCTTCATCAGAGACCAGATCATGAAGAAACAAAGCTCGTCCGAGATTCATATACCCAGTACTTGACAAAGGGTACAAATTGTGAAACATCACAATTGTAAGCACTCGCAGTTTCGGAGAAAGGGAGGAAACACTGATGGATTTTCCATTGGGTGAGAATTCCAAGTCTTGACCAAGACTTTGTTTGAGAAGCTCCTCATTAGGACATAGATCATCATAGACCGGTGAATGACGAAAAATGGGTCTGTTGATGTGAAGAATTTCTGCCAGGTATGTAGGAGAGACAGAAAAGCTCTTTTGCCGAACCCAGCACTTAAGTTCATCTCCCTCCACAATTGCATTAGCATAAAATTCTTTAACCAACTCTTCATACACGATATCCGGATCTGAGAGAAGGTAATTCCAATCCTTGTGAGCAAAACATATCGGAATGTCAGTGTTATGAAGTGAAGGCAGATCCACAGCTCTCTCTAGTAGTGGTGTGGCATGAAGAAAGAAATTCTCATATGACTGATACGATGAATAGGATCTGAACTTATTGGGATCGAATCGCTGTGATGAAGAGCGAGTCACTTTCGGGAGAGGTGTGTCTTCATCAACATCAATTACGGGTTCCTTCCCTTTGGAAGAACCTCCTTTCACAGCAGCCTTTTTGAATGGAGACATGACCAGTCTGTATTATAAACAAGGGAAATGACAGAACACAATCCAACAGACTATATCAGCAGTGGGTTAGTGAAAATGTAGGAACAATGAAGAAACCCTAATAGCTGGATGAGTATGGTCAGAAAGTAACAATGAGGGACATCAAAGGCCTAAAAAAGAACTACACAGTAGAGAGATCAAATATACCCACAAAAACAGCTGTAAAAGGACCAAAATCAACACCACATCAACAAGATACCACACAAGATCAAAGAGAAACAAGATAGCAACATCAGATCAGACAAAAATTAGCCTAACCCTAGCTAAGCACAAGATGAAGAACACAGCCAACAAAATAAATTAGCTCAAAACCAGAAGCACAGGTTACCATAAGCTAAGAAAGGACAACGAAGACAACAAAACCTATCACAAAACCCACACTCAAACGTGAATAATCCAGAGGACAAACCAAGACAACAGGAAAATTAGAGTGCAAGACAGAGAACCATACCTGTTAGTCGACGATTTTTAGCTGAGAAGAAGCAAACAATGGAGATCGACAATGGAGGCACGGTGTGAAAGGGAAAGTGCAGAAGAAAAAGGACAATGAACAGTCACAAAAAGATCGAGGGAAAACAGAAAATTTTAAAAAACTGCCCCTGTATGTCCAAAACACGCGATTTTTGCGACTGGAGTAAGTCGCCACATAGTCGCCAGATCAAGCCGCCAAATCACTCAAGAACAAATTTTTGAAAAATTTTTCTAAGTGTTTTTCGCGACCGGAAGGTCTACCCGCGAGAGAGTCGCGAGCTGAGCCGCGAAAATCTCTGAGTGAATCTCGCGACTGGACCTTCCACTCGCGAACAAGTCGCCAAAACTGACCAGCGAAGATGCGACTGAGTCTCGCGACTTGACATACCCGCGACTGAGCCGCCAAAACAGGGCAAAAACTGGATTTTTGAAATTTTCAGATTTTTCAACAAAATACTTTCCAAAAACACCTAAAACACTCAAAAATCTTTTTGTGCTTGAATTAACAAAGATTGAGCATGTGAAATTACATTTTATCAAGTACAATCACACAAATGAGTATGGCATTAATTGAACATAAACTTGTGTGTTGTGTGTGGATATCAACAATGAGATAGTCCTTTGTCTAATGTGAAGCTTCAATGATCAATTCAACCAAGACATACACAATTAGCACTAGATCATGTGACCAATCTCAATTATAGAAATATGAATATATGACCTCCCACACAACTTGATAACATAACTTGGAGCTTTTCATTTGACTCCACTTTCAGCCTTAACATTTGATCTTTTGAGGCAATCATCTCTCATTGTGAGAGGGATATATAACATTTCTCTTTGAAGAACAGGCCTTTGGCCTTTTTGAATGAAATTTCACTTTTAATATAAAGTCGCTTACCCTTTTTCCTAGTCAAATACTAGAATGTGCGACAGGCTTTTGCAGCTCAATATCTCTTTTCATTTGGAGATTTACATTTGGTGAGCTCTTTTTAGCAAAAAAAATAAAAAGTGGGAAGAGATATAGACACAAATCTATGCATGTTTCAAGATCGACATAACCATTCACTAATCATTCATGACAAGCTTGAAGATCTATTTACAACAATCACATAGATTTCCAGATTTTTCCCATAGTGATATGAGTGCATGAAAACAAGCAATGCTCGAAAATGCACAAAGCCATTAGCACAAAGGTACAAGGCAAAACGAGTTTTAAAACTCAACAAAGTCAATCAAGCGTTTTGATTTTCAAATTCTTTATGTAATTTTTTGGATTTTTGACTCAAGAAACAAAAAGAATGAATCAAACACAAACATAACCAGCAGCAAACACAAAAGAACAAGCAAACAAGAAACAAGTTGCAAAAAGAAGTGTGTGCTCCAACACAGACAGATATATAAACAATGAAGCACACAACACACAAGAGAGTCAAGGGATTGTACCGACACCAATGGTCTTACGGAGTGATTCAAACCGTGGACCATCGAGAGGCTTGGTGAAGATATCCGCCTTTTGATTGTCAGTGTGTATGAACTCAAGACACACAACTCTTTCCTCTACCAAATCCCGAATGAAATGATAACGTATCTCTATGTGTTTGGATTTTGAATGCTGAACAGGATTTTTGGAAAGATTGATGGCACTGGTGTTGTCACAGAAGACACACATCGTTTCTTGAGGAATTCCATAGTCATGAAGTAATTTCTTCATCCAAAGAAGCTGAGTGCAGCAACTTCCAGCAGCTATGTACTCTGCTTCTGCAGTAGATAGAGATACTGAATTCTGCTTCTTGCTCATCCACGAAACAAGATTGTTACCAAGATAAAAACAGCCGCCTGAAGTGCTTTTCCGATCGTCTACACTTCCAGCCCAGTCAGCATCCGAATACCCGGCAAGACATGCATTTGAGTCTTTTGAATACCACAGACCATAGTTTGCAGTACCACTCACATATCGAATGATTCGCTTAGCAGCAGTTAGATGAGATTCCTTCGGATTAGCTTGGTACCTGGCACAAACGCCCACACTGAAAGCAATGTCCGGTCTACTTGCTGTAAGGTAGAGCAAACTTCCAATGATGCTCCTATACAATGTGGGACTTACTTCAACTCCTGATGAATCCACATTCAGTTTAGTGGCAGAGCTCATGGGAGTGGAGGCATGTTTTTTGGAGTCTAGGCCAAACTTCTTGACAATATTTCTGGCATACTTCTCTTGAGATACAAATATACCCTCCTTCTGTTGTTTGACTTGAAGACCCAAAAAGAATGTGAGCTCCCCCACCATGCTCATCTCAAACTCCTTCTTCATCTCCTCAGAAAATTCAGTAGCCCGATCTTCGATAGTTGCTCCAAACACTATGTCATCAACATAAACTTGTGCCACAAGGAGATAATCTTCATCATTTTTGACAAATAGAGTTCGATCAGCATACCCTCTCTTGAAACCTCTATCTAGAAGATAATGTGTAAGACGATCGTACCAGGCTCTAGGTGCTTGTTTTAAACCATACAAAGCTTTCTTCAATCTTAATACATGATCTGGAAAATAAGGATCCTCAAATCCTTTTGGTTGCTCAACAAAAACCTCTTCATTTAGATATCCATTCAGAAAAGCACACTTAACATCCATTTGATAAAGTTTGAACTTCAAAGTGCACGCAATGGACATGAGGATTCGAATGGATTCGAGTCTTGCCACTGGAGCAAATGATTCATCAAAATCCACCCCTTCTACTTGTGTGTAGCCTTGAGCCACCAACCGAGACTTGTTTCGAATTATCTCTCCATCTTCATCAGTTTTGTTTTTAAAAATCCACTTTGTGCCTATAACATGAACGTTCTCAGGCCGTGGAGCAAGTTCCCACACGTCATTCCTCACAAACTGATTCAGCTCGTCATGCATTGATTCAACCCAATTCTCATCTAGAAGAGCCTCTTCAACCCTCTTTGGTTCAAACTGTGCAAGATAACAGTGATATGTTACATGATTGGCTAGCAGAATATTTCCTTTCCTGAGGCGAAGACCGTCATCAAGTGATCCTATGATATTACTTTCCGGATGATTCTTGAGAATTCTTGAGGAAGGCCTTTTTGAAGTGGAAACTTCATCACTACGAGAGATAGGAGGATGAACTTCTGGAGGAGTAAGAGGACTTGAAGTTCTAGACATCGATCTCGTTTCCCTTCTTAGGTTGATGGGAGTCGATTCTATTTCTGGTATAGGTTCTTCACCTTCTATATCCAAAGCTTCTACCTCAACATCAGGCTCTTCGGTGCTCGGCCCTTCTACATCATCAATCATTTCCACCTTAGGTAAGGCATCATCAATCTTGACATTTATGGATTCCATCACAGTCTTTGTTCTCTTGTTGAACACTCTATATGCTCGACTTGTAGTAGAGTAGCCAAGAAAAATACCCTCATCACTTCTTGCATCAAACTTCCCAAGATTCTCTCGATCATTTAAGATATAACATTTACTTCCAAATACCCGGAAATACTTCACTTTAGGCTTCTTCTCATTCCATATCTCATATGCAGTCTTCTTTGTACCAGCTCGAAAGAAAATCCTATTGCCAATATGACACGAGATGTTGACAGCTTCTCCCCAAAAATTTTGAGGTATTTGCTTATTAAGCAACATGACTCTTGCCATCTCCTGAATCACACGATTTTTTCTCTCTACCACTCCATTTTGTTGTGGAGTTTTGGGAGCTGAAAACTCTCTTTTAATACCATTCTTCTCACAGAAGGACTCGAATCTTGCATTCTCAAATTCTCTCCCATGATCACTTCTAACTTTGGCTATCGGAATCCCCTTTTCATTTTGTAGTTTCTTGCACAGAATCTCCAGCCTCTCACAAGCTTCTGATTTTTCTCTAAGGAATTCAACCCAAGTGTATCTTGAGTAGTCGTCCACAATGACCATAATATATCTTTTCCCCCCTAGGCTTTCAGTTCTGGTGGGCCCCATCAGATCAACATGAAGTAACTCCAAACAACGAGAGGTGGCTATCACATTTACCTTGTGATGACTTGCCTTAGTTTGCTTCCCCATTTGACATGCACCACAAATGGTCTTCTTTACTTTTCCAAACTTAGGAAGTCCCTCGATTGCTTCAAGTTTGGAGACTTTGGCTACTTGTTTGAAGTTGGCATGCCCAAATCTGTGATGCCACAGCTCCAACATATCCACCCGAGCACTTCTACATGATATTGGTGCCGTGGGAACTATTCCATAACAGTTATCCGTAGTCCGATTTCCTTCCAAAACCTGAATCCCCTCTTTATTGATGATCAAACATCCTTTCTTGGAGAATTGTACCAGGAAGTCGTCATCACAAATTTGAGTGATGCTCAGCAAATTCGCCTTCAGCCCTTTTATGAACAGCACATCTTTCAACAGAGGCAAACCGGGTATCTCGATGGTTCCTTTGCCTAGGACTTGAGCATGGCTTCCATCCCCAAAGGTCACATAGTCACCCACCTTTTCTTTGAGTGACTTAAACAATGACTTATCCCCTGTCATATGGCGAGAACACCCACTATCAAGATACCACAAACATGCATTAAACACCTTTAATGAGGTATGCACAAATAGGTTCACATGTGACAGACAATCTTGACCTTCAAACACAAACTCATCATCAGGTTTCATGCTACTTTTAGATTGATTTTTCATTTTCAGATTCTCAATCATCTCACACAACATTCTATTCTTTCTTTTATATTTCTTAATCAATGATTTTGATTCAGATATGCTACTGTGTAAGACAAGATTCTGATTCTCAAGAAATTTCAGCATGTGAACAAAAACTCTAGCATGTTTCTTAGTTTTTAATAACCCTACAAGGTCATCAGTAAGACACCTTTCAGTCATATGCATAGAGACTTTTTCACAAACACTTGAGCTACAATTCAGCATGGTATAGATAAAAACAACAACCACAACTCAGGGGTCTAGGATCACACAAATGGTAATGAAACCAAACAGATGTGTACCCGCTCTGATACCAATTGAAAGTTCAAAAACGTGTACAAAAACACTTTTGAACGTTTAGACCCCCAAAAATCAATTTAATCAACACACGCAATATGTTAAACTACTAGAGTGCGGAAACTTAACATATGCTATAACATGGAATAGATTAAACAACTATCTAAGCCACAACAAAATAAATCACAGCAGATAATGTAAAGGCAGAGATAGAGAGGAAGGAAGATGCAAACACAGCGATAACACCAGATATGTTATCGAAGAGGAAACCGAAGACCTCGGCGAAAAACCTCTCCGCCGCCCTCCAAGCGGTAATCAATCCACTAGAAAATACAGTTGGGATACAAGGACAGCAATAGACCCTCCAAGCCTAATCTACCCAATGCACCTAAGCCCTCCAATCTTCTTGCTCCAACGAGGTTGCGCCGAACCTTTTTCTTTTCTAGCTTTCCGGATTCCGCTACTACACCGTAGCATCAACCAATGAATATTGGCTCCTTCCTAACTGCTTCCCAGAACTCCAAACGTCTGTCTCACAGGGATGATAATGGTGAGAACCAGGTTTGGTATAATGGCCTCTCAAGGATTTGACAATGGAGAGGAAGAGAGTGAGGGAATTTGATGAGACTCTAAGGTAGAGATTGTGGGTGAAACAATCTGGTTTTTCTTTAGGGTTTCTCTCTCAAAATTCTCTCTGGAAGCTCTCTTTCAATCGTGGGTTAAAAGGGTATTTATACTGAAGTGGAGTGGAATGCGAAACGTCAGGTTTTTCCAAAACAGGGGTGGCTCGCGGCTTGACCTCGCGACTTGACTAAGTCGCGAGTTCCAGTCGCGAGTTAACCGTATGGCCAGTTGTCCTGTTTTGTCCTGTAGTGCTCCAGCTAGCATGACTGTTCATCTTCCAGCATGCTTGGCACGTGTGCATCTTTTGGCGGGTTGAAGCCGCGAGTCCAGCCGCGAGTCCCAGCCGCGACACTCTGTTTTCTTGCACACTCTTGAGCAATCTTCACACTATCTCACTCACTACCCTTACAACAATCCCACCTAAATACAGGGTTACTAAATGCTGAATTACAAGCAAATTTGGCACGGAATAAAGCCAATTAGATGGTTGAATAAATTCAACCTTACAGTTTTGTCACGGATTGCCAAAGGGGGAGATTGTTAGGACATATGTGATTCACTTGTTAGGAGCATATGTCATTATTATATGTAATTATCTAATCCTTTGACAAAAAACTTTACTTGTATCTAGGTAGATCTAGGATGTGTTCCATACTTAAAGAAACTTTGTTTCAAGATCAAATATTGAAGCCATGCAAGTCTGTCCAAGAAACAAGCTGAAAAGTGCCTGTCATTAAAGCTTGACAGCTAGCTCGACAACTAGCCATCTATTGACCTTAAAAGAGTTGTTCAGTCCCGTGGCTTGACAGCAGCTCGACAGATAGGGTATCTGTCAATGTTTATGAAAAACAGAACTTCAGATCTATTTTGATTCCAATCCATGTTTATGTGTTTGGTTTTCTTTTCTCACAACTCTAGACATTTAAAAGGATTATTTTAAGGGCCGTCAAAGAGTACACAAGTTGCACTAGTGTTAAGCAAAGTTTGTTTAAACAATTTGTGACTAAAGACGCAGTTTTGCCCTAATTCATCATTCTTGTGAAGAAGTTGCTGTGTTTATGCACCATAGGGTTTTGTGACCAAGTATCTTTTAGATCTTCATCATTGGGATGAACTAAAGACCTTTGCAGCCAACAACTTTCTCTAGTTGGTGATTGAAGTTGCGTATTGGGATCTGCGCAATTGGTTAGTCACGTACTGGGAGTCGTGCATTGAAAGAAGAAATTGTCACTACAGAACAAATCCAATTGGGTATTAGGGTAAGGGTTCAACTATAGATTGACATAAGGTACTGGGATTCCTTTACTTGTAACCGCTTGTTGTGATAATAGTGGAATTTCGGGAGTGGTGACCTGAAAATCACTCGATGAGGTTTTTGCCATGTTAATTTTCCCCATTCATAAACAAATCACCATGTCAAATTTATTTTCTACTGCATACTTAGTTTATTGGTGATTTGTTTGTGCTACCACGCGTTTGCTTGTTAATTAACTTAATTAATTTACTTGGCTAAATTAATTGGTTAATTTATCACAAGGGGTCAATTCGTTTTTGGCCTATCATGCACTTTGACCATTAATCTACGTGTAGTTGTCATTGACTGTGGCATGAGTCAATGCATTTTTCCTACTTTGATTCCGAAGACTGTGGCCTGAAGGTTTGCTTTTGCTTCTATTTTTGAAAACATAGATTGCTTATTTTCTAGCCGTTAGATCATTTTATTTCCATGTGTCACTCATCCATTTTAAAATGGGAGAAAATTGTAGTTTTCTAAATTGGAGGTAATCCTCTCCCAAAAAAGAGTACTCCATGTACTTGAGACCTAATTTGTGAGAATTTGTTGACTTGAATCAATATGAGTGGTGGTTTTTACCTCTTCAGTTCTTGAAATTCTTTCCTATTCATAATCCTTACTATTCAAAATTCTCAACATTTTAGTAAAAGATTGAAGAGGTTTTATTCATTTCATTAATTACACATTTCTTAGTCAAGTTATTTTATTTTCTTATTTATTAATTTTCTCATCCTCCAATTTTTTCTAATAGTTGCAATTAAAAAAGTTTCTGATTATTAAGATTAATATGTTGATTTAAGGAAAAATCAAAATGTATAACCTAACAAGGCTTGTAACAGTCTCATAATTAATTCATACAGAAAAATTCCTAAAAAGTAAGAATGTGCATTTAACCCACCAATTCAACTGAATTGAACCCAACCCAATGGCCAAATTGGTTATTTAATGGTTGATGGGTTAGATTGGGTTCTATTATGATAGGCCAAAAACGAATCGACCCATTGTGATAAATTAATTGATTAATTAGCCAAGTTTTATAATTAATCAAATTAACATGCAAACACGTGGTAGCACAAACAAATCACCAATTGAACTAAGTGTAGCGGAAAATAAATTAACACGGTGATTTGTTTACGAATGGGGAAAACCAACACGGCAAAAACCCTACTGGGTGATTTTAAGGTCACCACTCCTGAAATTCCACTATTATCACAACAAGCGGTTACAAGTAAAGGAATCCCAGTACCTTATACCAACCTACAGTTGAACTTTTACCCTAATGCCTAATTGGACTTGTTTTGTAGTGACAATTTCTCCTTTTGATGCACGGCTCCTAGTACGTGACTAACCAATTGCACGGATCCCAATACGCGACTTCAATCACCAACTAGAGAAGGTTGTTGGTTGCAAAGTTCTTCAGTTCATCCAAATGATGAAGATCTAGAAGATGCATAGTCATAAAACCCTACGGTGCACAAACACAACAACTTCTTCACAAGAACGATGAATTAGGGTAAATTCTGTCTCTGATCACAATTTGCTTGAACAAATTTTGCTCAACACTTGTGCAACTTGTGAATACTGTGACGGCCCTTAAAATAATCCTTTTATATGTCTAGAGTTGTGAGAAAAGAAAACCTAAACACATAATCACAGATTGGAGTCAAAACAGAACTAAAAATCTGTTTTTCATAAATCTCGACAGATACCCTATTTGTCGAGCTGTTGTCAAGTCACAGGGCTGAACAACTCTTTAAGCTCGATAAATGGCTAGCTGTCGAGCTTTAATGACAGACACTTTTCAGTTTGTTTCTTGGATAGACTTGCATGACTTCAATACTTGATCTTGAAACACAGTTTCTTGAAGTATTAAACACTACCTAGATCTATCCAAATACAAGTAAAGTGCGTTTTGTCAAAAGATTAGCGAATTATATAAAATAATGACATATGTTCCTAACAAGTGAATCACATATGTCCTAACATATTATTAATTTCTTGAATAAAGACAGATTTAATTTCTTCACAGGAAAATTTATTCATAAGCTTTTGACATATTTTCCCTAGACTATTACAGTAGTTGATAAAAAACTTTATGAAGAAGCTTTATTTCATAGATTCTCACAGAATGAGATATATAATGATAGTTTTGAGACCCCTTAAAAACACAATTGGATTAACTTAGTAAATTAGCCAAGTGATTACTTAGTCCAAGTTTCAGATCTAGTTTAACACAATCATATAATCATATCATGCAAAGCAGCGGAAAGATAAATAACACAATGATATGATCTCCTAGGAAACTAAACCGATAAAAACATTGGGAGGATTTAACCTAGCAATCCTTAAGGTAAACATGAATCCACTATGAAAGAATCGAAGTTTTACAATAGGACTTAGACCGCTAACATCCTATTACTACCCACTAGTAGAAACTTACTGACACGACCACGTGTAAGCTCCAAGACCACGGACTCCTTCTTTCTTGGATTCTCCAGCAAATACAAGCACACCCGCTTGTGTTTCTTTAAGTTCTTATAGCAGCAACTGAATGATCATCAAGTTCTTGAATGAATCTCCTCTTGATAATCCTAAGCTTATGTAAAGGAAAGCTCCTCACAGATCTCACAAGAGATTTACACAAACAGCAATATGAGCAACACTAAAACATGACTAGGGTTTGCCTTATATACCTAGGGCAAAAATACAAAACCCTAAACATTTTAAATGAACTAGGGCTGAGTTGGAATTCTGCAGAAAACGCATTCTGCCCGAATTTTGATTGATTGAGCCTAAGCTTCGATCGATCGAACTAGGCCGAAATGCTTTATTAAATCTACATCAACTTAGATCCAACTTTACATAAATGACACAACTTTGAGCAAGTCTAAACACGACTAAACATCTTGTTTTGATCATGGTTTGCCAACAATACATATTAGAGTTCTAAATACATAAATTCCTAAGTCTTTAGAACCTAACAAACTCCATCTTTGGCAATCCGTGACAAAACACAAATAAAAGCTCAAAGTTTACAAGAAAAGCCCTTTACAAAAAAAATGCTCATAAAAACAAATCCAATTCTAACTACTATCCATCAGTTGCAAGTGTAGACAACAGCTCAATTGAATCAACATTTATATTTCTTGAAACACTTAAACAAAATGCATAACTGCATGTATGGAAAATACAAGTAAACAAAATAAATTCTTGATATCACTCAACACAAAATAAAGACATATATCAATGAATGACTCATAAATATAAATCAATAAGCAGTGAATTAAGAAACATATAAAACAATAAATGTATCTCCTCCTATCATGAATAACCCAATCAACAAAATAAGAGATAAAAAGGAAAATACAAAGTGTAGCACCTAGATACAATCTAATCTCTATAAGCTCCAACAAACAAAAATGCTCTCCCCCTGAAAACAAAAACTCTACAAGTGCTTAAATATGTACTCCCCCTTTTTGTAACGGAATGCCAAAGGGCAATCGAAATCCATCATCAAAAGGAGGTGGCGGTGAGGATCGTCAAAACTATGCCAATTCTGCGCGCAAAGCACGGATCTCATCGAGTACGTCCACCAAAATCTGTCCATGAGCTGCCTGAACGGTTAAGACATGATCCAACGTACGTTGAATGTTTGAATCATCCGAAGTAGTCGGTGGAAGAACATTAGCATCAGCAGCAGCACCAGATGCCTCAGCCGTATCAACACCTATAGAAGAGGGAGGAGGGGGAACAATAATAGATGGCGCACCTCTAGGATGCGTGAGCCAACTCTTAAGTGAGCAGACCGCTGCCTAAGGAAGGTGGCACCTATAGGAGCTATGACATGAATGGGCTCATCGGCAGGGAAATTAGCTAAAACGAGAAACAACAAAATTCTATGAATGAAAATAGGATGGATAAGAGCAAAAGCTACGACAGAACTCCTATGAACTTCGTTCAAAGAACGAAGAAACAGATGAGGAAAGCTGATAGACGTACCGGAAACAAAAGCGTACAAAAACACACATCGCTAAAAAAGGATGGTGTGGAGATGAGAAATAGGCCATAAAGAATGACACGCTATCCTAAAGAAAAGATAGGCAGTCTCAGTAAGCTCAGCAGATGTGATCTGAGGATCAGAATCCCACTGGATAGAAGACCCAGTGATGTAAGACATAATATCATCTAGGGGTGGAGACTCCTCAAAAGGATAGACATGCTCCCTAATGACTGGAACCCCAAGAGCTTCAGCCACTATCCGAGGGGTAATGGTGAACTCAACACCTCGTATCCAACTCCAAACAAGGGTGTTGGAATCATAGACGTGGTAAGAGAGATTCGAGAAGAACTCTCTAATTAGGGCGGTCGGGGGTGGATGATCTACCTCTAACAAAGGCAACCAACCTCTACTCTCAAGGTTTGGCCTAATGGCAAGATCTACCTCATCTAACACAACTGAATGCTCAGCACAAATCTTACGCTTACAGTTTAGTTTCTTATAGACCTCTATGCTTTTGTCATTCCTGAACAACTCACTCCTAAAGGGAGACTCAGAGAAAGTGGAGGGGGTCCTATGGGCTCTAGTCTTCCTAGGCATAGTGCTAGGAAAAGGACAAATACACAAGGCAAGAGAAAAAAAAAAAAAAAAAAAACCAAGGGTAGACTGCAAGTTAGCAAAAAAAAAAAAAAATTTAGAACAAAAATCTATATGATGCATGAACAGTTTAAATGTCATGATGCATGCTTTAATGCAGTGCAATTAAGTTCAAAATAAATTCAAGTTCACAAAATTTGCTTGAGCATAGAGTTTCTAACAAAAACCCCTAAAATTTGAAAAATCACTTGTGCAATTTGTAAAAAATTGACCAATTGATCAATACACAAGATAGATTACATAAAATAATGATCAATTACATCAATTTAACAAGCCAATTTCATCAATTGAAATCAATTTGAACAAAATCACCAAATTCGGATAAATACAAGCCCTAGAATTTTCAATTTCTCACAAAACACCAAATTGATCAAATTAAGCATCATAGATCATGATTATATCATTATAGGAACAAAACCCAATGATCAATTTCAGAAAAAGTGGCTTGAATCAACAAAAAACCCAATTTGAAAAGTGCCGAAAATACCCAATGAAATGCATGAAAACATGAAATAAAATGCAAAATGAAGGGCATAATGGACTTACCGGCTTATAGAGAGGAAAACCTTGCAAAAACTCCAGAGGAAAATGACAAAATATTTGTGGGCTAGCCTTGTCCAATTTGGAGAGCGAGAAAAAGTTTGAAAATCCCTTTTGAAAAGTAATTTGAACAAGTCAAATATGATTTTTTAAAAAACCTGATTCACGAGTTTCGATTGATCAAAACAGACATATGTTTCTTTAAAAATCTTAAAACAATTTCGATTGATCGAAAAACAGATTGGATCAATCGAAGCAGACAGAGGCTTCCTTAAAAATTTTAAAACACTTTCGATTGATCAAAAAAACAAATTGGATCAATTGAAGAGGATAGAAGCTCACAAAATTTTTGAGAAGACACAGTTTTTGAAAATAACAAAGACACATTTTAGAAACACTTCAAAGCATTGAAATAGATGAACAAAATGCATGAGTATGTGATGAAATGTATTTCAAAAACAACTGTTTTAAACCCAGTTTCCCAAAATTAAGATTTTCAAACATTTTCCATAAATTCTCAAGCATCAAACTTGTTTTGCATAAAAACTCAAAGTATTTGCAAACTTGGTTGGTCAGACTAAAGACACACACAATAAAATGTACAATGTTTAGCAAAGAGTAACTTGTGTAGTGTGTGCAACTAGTAAAAACTTGAGATACATGTGAGGTGATATGTGTATAGCAATTAAACACAAATTCTACAAAATTCATCATATAGAATTTGAAAGAGACTATTACCAAAAGAGTTACATCATATAACTTCCACATTTCCTAGATCATAAGTTTGCAATCATGTAAGTTTCTTGATTTTGCCTTATATTATACACACAAATTTTAAATTATTTAGAAACTTATTATAATAGCCAGGATAATGTACACACCAATTTTAGCAATTATTTAATTTAGCTTTAAGTCCAATAATGTACACACCAATTTTAACATTTTAAACCGAGGTTACACCTTATGATCTTTTTGTGCATGTGCTACATTTTCTCGAGCATAAAATCATACAATATGCATTAAGGTGTTCATGATTGGCTAGTGAATAGTGGTGAGATGGTTATTTATGCCTTTCTCTAAAGGTTCAAGTCCAACAGTCAAAGACATGTGACTTCAAGATCAAGACAAAGTGATCAAACCATAAACATCTTTTCCACACAACATGCACTACAAAACTTCAACTAGTAGAGTACAAAAAGTAAGCTCATCAAAGCTAAACAAAGTACAAAAGACATGTTATGTGAAAATAAATTGACCAACCTTGTTTTGAAAAACCAAGAAAATAGTGTAAAACACAATTTGCTTCCATTATTTATTTATTTATTTGAAAAAGATAAACAAAAACAACCTAGAATGAAATGCATGAATGTTATGCAATGCAAATCCTAGAAACAGAGAAAACAAAAACCAAAGAACAATGGTCACAAAGAATAACAATGAAGCACAAAGACCATGTCAGAACGACTCAATTAGATTGAGCCTTTTGCATCCAAAACTTTTTAGATGCATCACAAGTATTGGAGTTCTTATTCACATGGGAATAATTTCCAACTCCAAGATTGGAATAAAGGTTTAGAGCCTTTATCAATTCACCAATGAATACCATAGGATCTTGTGCTTGAGGCACAAGTACTTTTGGTTTGTTTGCACTCTTAGCAGCTTGCAGCTTGTAACAATTTGGATGAACGTGTCTAGCCTTTCCACAAAAATAACAAACCCATGCAGGCTTATCATGTGAATTGTCCTTAGAAAGGGTTGGCTGCTTAGGTTTAGACTCTTTCAGATCAACCCTAATCTTCCTAGGAGGTGTAACTTCTAAGGGTTTGACAACCTCACTCACAACCTCACTCACAGGGGTTTAGAAGAAGATGAAGGAACAAAGATAGTGGAATTGGGTGCAGACATATTGATGCTTTCTACAAAACCTAACCCAGTTTTGTCAGAAGGAGACTTTTGAACACTAAGCATATGATCAATTTTGGAACTAACAGACCTATTAGATTGTTCTCTAGCAACAGAAAGCTCATGTTCCAAATTCTTAACTTTATCAAGCAAAAGCATGTTCTCAGTCTTCACATTATTCAAAAGTTCAGTAGCATCAAACAATTTAACAAGCAAATTTTTCTTATCAAGCTCAAGAGATGTAATTTTCTTCAAGCCGAATTCAACATTCATAGCATCTTTTGCAGCAACTTTGCAAAGTTTATTGTAGGCTTCTTGAAGATTTGCATCCTCAGAGAGTTCCCTATCAGAAGGGTTCTCTTCAGCAGATACACTTTCATTAACTACAGCAGTAACAGTGAAAGTAATGAAGTTTCCATCCTCGTCACACCTAGACTCATCATCAGAAACTTCACCATCACTAAGGGTTATAGCCATAGCCTTACCCTTAGACTTCAAGTAAGTAGGACATTCAAATTTCATGTGACTATAACCTTGACATCCAAAACACTGAAGACCCATAGAATTATTAGAAGATTGCCCTACTTTTTCTCTAGGTTTATCAGTGTTGTTAACCTTAGCGGGATCATTCTTCCTAAAGTTTCTAGGTTCAGCAGTGTTCTTATCTCTTGCCATTCTGTTATTGTTTCTAAGGAAATTCCTTAAGTTCTTGACAAGGTAAGTAATCTACGTAGCAGAGAGCTCATCATCAAATCTACCAACATCAACTAACTTAAGAGCCACTGATTTGGATTTGCTAGTCTTAGGTAGGTCCAACTCATAGGATTGAAGAGATCCTACAAGTTCATCAACAGGGATGGAGTCCACATCCTTGCTCTCAGTGATGGCAGTCACCTTGGGTCTAAAATTTTCAGTAAAAGATCTAAGAATCTTCCTAACAATTTTAGGTTGATCATAGATTTCACCCAAGTTATATGCAGAATTAACAATATCATTAAGTTTAGCATAGAATTCATCAAAAGATTCATCATCAAATATCGTAATGCTTTCAAATCTAGTTGTTAATTGCTGTAACTT
This sequence comes from Quercus robur, assembly GCF_932294415.1. NCBI lineage: Eukaryota > Viridiplantae > Streptophyta > Magnoliopsida > Fagales > Fagaceae > Quercus > Quercus robur. The sequence continues at coordinate 9,561,482 of NC_065538.1, read as the reverse complement.
ATTGATTAACTGCCTTTGTGCCTTCATGCACAGTTTAGAGGATATTCCAAGCAGTGTGAGCAATCTCAACATTAGAGATTCTCTTAAATTCCTCTATAGAAACAGTATTAAAAATAACATTCATAGTTTTGCTATTAAAAACGGTTGTTTCTTTCTGAGAAGTTTGCCACTCACTCACAAGAGTAGTGGGCTTCTCCCATTCATATTCTACGGAGTTCCAAACTCTCTCATTAATAGATTTCAGGAATGCTTTTATTCTTACTTTCCAATAAGCATAATTATTCTCATCAAAGTGAGGAGGAATAACCAGAGAGTGTCCATATTCCATGACAACATGGGACAAGGATCAGCTCAGAGATCAAAAGATCTACAACAAAAGAGCAACTCGCTCTGATACCATTTGTTTGTTTTTAGACCCCTTAAAACACAATTGGATTAACCTAGTTTATTAGCCAAGTGATTACTTAGTCCAAATTTCAGATCTAGGTTAACACATAATCATATAATCATATCAATGTAAAGTGCGGAAAATAAAGAACACAAAGATATGATGAATTAGGAAACCAAACCGGTAAAAACCTGAGGAGGATTTAACCTAGTTATTCTCAAGGTAAACTTGAATCCACTATGAAAGAATCGAAGTTTTACAATAGTGACTTAGACCACTAACATCTTATTACTACCCACCAGTAGAAAACTTACTTACACGACCACATGCAAGGTCTGAGACCACGGACTCCTTCTTTTTTGGATTCTCCAGCAAGTACAAGCACTCCTGCTTGTGTATCTTTAAGCTTTTATTGCAGCAATTGAATGATCATCAAGTTCTTGAATCGAATTCTCCTTCTTGATAATCCTAAGTATGTGTGAAGGCAAATACCTTTAGATCTCACAAAAGATTCACACACACACAGCAAAAGGAGCAACCTAAAACGTGGCTATGGTTTACCCTTTTATACCTAGGGCAAAACATAAAACCCTGCACGTCATATGGGCTTAGGGTTGAGTTGGAAAATTCTGTAGAAAAACGTTATGCCCGAATTTCGACTGATCGAGTCTAATTCTCAATCGATCGAGCCAGGCAGAATCATATTATAATTTCTGCAGTAACTCGATTCCAACTTTACATAAAACACATAAACTTTGAGCAAGTCTAAACAAGACTATAAAAACTGTTTTGATCATGGTTTGCCAACAATACAAATTAGAGTTCTAATACATTAGTTCCTAAGTACTTGAAATCTAACAAAGATCATTATGTTAGTAAAACCCTATTGTGTAAATTAAAATAATTTATTATATAAGGAGCTTGGATAATTGAATGCACACCATTTTTTTTTATTAGGCCTCACAAAATCGTTCCAAACTCAGCCTAACCCAATCTTTATGAGTTAGGTTGGGTTGTTAATTTCTCAACTCAAGGAGGTTAGCTTGGGTGGTTTGAGTTTGAGAAATACCTCAAATTAACCCAATTCCTATACACCCCTTGCTAAACTAACCAATTATACTCTTCTTCTTTTTCTTCTTCCTCTTATTATTGTTGTTGTTGTTGTCATTGTTACCATTTTATTATTTTAATTTTCCTCCTCTCGTATTACTTCTTCTCATATTTACTATATTATTATTATTATTATTATTATTATTATTATTATTATTATTATTATGTTCCTCATGAATACAAATGTATAAACATGCATGGATACATGTTGATCCCTCAAAATTAACAAAAGTACTATTTATAGGAAACCATATGATTGACAAATCTCTGAGAATTGACGATTAAAGAATTAATTATTGTCTCTAACTTTCCTCCATGATCAGATGATTTATTTGTCTATATGCTTTCAATAATGATGAAAAAGAGAGAAAGAGAGTGGCCCTCTCACTTGGAATTGGAAAATAACGATGAAACCAGGTACTAAGGTACATCAAGTGACTTTTTCCGTCCCAAAAATATATATAGTGGATTTTTTTTTTTGGCACAATTTACAAAATATATGGGACTTTCTTTATAAAAAAAATTATATCCATTTCGAATTTTCTTAAGTATAAAGTTTAAACCTGTTTGTTGAAACATGAATCCTTCTTAAGAACATAATTTCATTATTTTATTTTATTAAAGAATGTATCATTTACAAACTCTCACTTTTTCCTTTTTTGCTAAATTTCTAACTCTCACTTATTTTGGGATGAAGAGAGTGTACAAATATAAAAAGTCTAAGCCACACACTTTGACACAACTTAGACACATGACAAATAGTTATTGGACACTTTTCACTAAATATCAGTGGTGAATTTATCTGTAAAGTGATGTAATCTCATCACATATTAACAAATGTATAAATTGTGCTAAAGTGTGTAGACAACTACTATGCATGTGTCCACAAAAGAACCGGTACAAAAATATAGAGCAGTACTTTCAACTTTGCTAGGCACCAGGAAGTAGGAATTCATAAAATTTATTAATTAAGCTGACAAACATGAATAATCTACACATATTTTTTGAACTTCAGCCTGCGTTACTCACTTTAACTAGAAACATTTAGGTTTCCCAAAGAAGGCTCTCTTATGTCTTGTGCACATAACAAGAAATAAATGTATTGTATCTAGGTCCATCAATTAATAGAGAGAACCTAAGTCCAACAGAGTACCATGTCTAAGTCTCCCAAATTGAAGGAAGATTAGGGTTTGTGACAAATTGTATTAAGGACGATGATGACATGATAGCATATCCATGTACTCCATATGATTGTTAGGCACGTGTGGATCATGTGGATAATTAAAACTAGCTGGAAAATATGGGAGACTAGCAAGTGGGTTAAGGTTTTATGAAGCACATAAGTAAGGCGTGCCACAACAATTACCACTAATATTCTCACAAGGTTTTGGAATCATGGATGTTAAGGTATCCTCATCATTATGCGGTGCTGTGATACTTGGACCAATAAGTTTATCACCGATATAATGCTGTGTTGCTCCACTAGTGCTGAAATTTTGAAGTTCTTGATTAGGATCAAATTGTTCATGAGGTTGATAGCCAATGACCATAGTGGATCATAAAAAAAAGAATTCGATGGTGGTGCCATTGGGGGCGGGGTTGGAAATTGAACCAAATTGGCACCATAATTGGTTTGGTCTAATTTAAGATCACCATGATCAAAGCCATGCAACATTGGGGTTGGAGTGGGAAGGTATAGCTGGTCTTGTTGAGAGCTTATTATCCAATTAGGGTTTGCGTTTAGAGAGAAAAAACTTTCCTCAGAGTTACCATTATAGTGCATATCAGGAGAGGTGGTTATGGCATGAACATTATGAGAAATCAACTTCTTCTTAATGCTTGAATTCCAAAAGTTCTTAACCTCATTATCTGTTCTTCCTGGTAGTTGTTTGGCTATCTGATCCCACCTGTCCAAGAAAGAAAAAGGTCCCTCTTGCATGAAAAAAAAAATGATATACATGATAAGGATAATATTGATAATAAGAAGAGTAAAAAGAGTAATGATAGAAATATTATAAATTTTATTTGATAAGATTTACTTACAAACTGAGTATCATGTATTAAATAAAATAAAATAAAAGTAAATAAAAAAAATCATTTATTATGTTGTTAATATGTCACTCATGATATTTAATTTTCACTGTTATTTTTTTATTTTTTGAATTTGTAATAATATAAGCACTTTTGAAGAATAAGAAGAAGAAGGTACTTGTTTCCTAGAATGCCTTGGAGTTCAATGATGAAGGCAGCTTCTTGGGGAGAGAAGCTCCCACGTTTTAAGTCAGGTTTGAGATAATTTGAAGAAGAAGAAGAAGAAGGTACTTGTTTCCTAGAATGCCCTGGAGTTCAATGATGAAGGCAGCTTCTTGGGGAGAGAAGCTCCCACGTTTTAAGTCAGGTTTGAGATAATTTAACCATCTTAGTCTACAGCTCTTTCCACATCTCTTCAAGCCTGCTTCATAGAACCGTACAAGAAAAAGGACAAAAAGAAGAACAAAGCAAATTTGAGAAACGATAGTAGGAATATATGAAATCTAGTGCAATTGAGAGAGAGAGAGAACGTTACCAGCAAGTTTTGGGAGAGAGCTCCAGCAACCATGGCCGTAGGCTGTAATGTAGTTGATGAGTTTCTCATCTTCCTCTGGTGACCATAGTCCTCTCTTAACCTTTTGCTTGTTGCAGCATGAGTGATTTCTCATGTTTCTCTCTAAAAGCAGTACTACTGGGGAATAGGTTTAAAAAGAGGAAAAAGATCAGAGAGAGAGAGAGAGAGAGAGAGAGAGAGAGAGAGAGAGAGAGAGAGAGAGAGAGAGAGAGAGAGAGAGAGAAGAAGAAGAAGAAGAAGAAGAAGAAGAAGAAGAAGAAAAAGAAAAAAGAAGAAGAAAAGAATAAAGAAGGCAGCACTAGGTCTAGCACTAGCTAGAAAACGTCACATTACACCTAAAAAAACAAAAAAAACAAAAGTGAAAGAGGAACTATCAAAAGAATAGAACAGAGAAATGGGTGATTTTTAAGTGTGAGTACTGAGTACACTGAGGTTATGAATTTGATGTAAGAGCTGTACCATGGTGGCCCAGTTAGGGTTTGTAGCAAAGAGCTGTATTGCTTCTTTCGTTATTTCAGAGTTGGACTTGCTTTACTTGTCACACGTGCAATGTATGATTCTTGATCAAGTAAACATTTTTTTTGGGATGAAAGTATGTGATTGTAGACCATTTACCCTCTAGCTTAGACTTATTGAGAAAGAGCATTGGGAAATAACGAGATTTTGAGCTGATAGTTAATCGGTTCTGATTGAATGGTTGTGGTGGTATAGTCTAAATCATAAGTTCATGAATCATGATTGCATATTGAACCGAAAAATTCTCGAAACTTTTTCTTGAGTGAAAATCGGTTCTCAAGCGCAGTCCATAATTTGGCTCAATGCTAACTAGGTACTAGGGAATGAAGTAGATTTCACTGGATAGAGAAGAACAAGAATTTTATGTCACATCATGTTATTATTATTCTATATATATAATCATTTTGTTGCCTTCTTTTACGCGTTTATAGAAGAATATGTTTTTTTTTTTTTTTTTTTTTTTTTCACCAAAATATATATATATATATATATATTTACATTTTTAGACCTTCAGATTGTTAAGTATCGCATTTCTATAAATTTAGATGCCTATGTTAATGTGGATTCCTCTAAACAAAATGCAACCTAAGTGAATTCTTTAAAATAAAAAAAAATAAAAATTATACAAGAATCAGCATACTTCAATCAAAAATTTTTTATTAAAAACTTTAAGAATTAATTTTTTTTCATTATTTAATTTAAATTATTTTTTGCATTACTACATTTTCTTTTAAAAATTTTCAAAAAGTTTGAAATACTCTTTCAAAAGTTTCGTAAATTTAAAATACTTCAACTGAAATTCAATTATTAAAATTTTAAAAAATATTTAAATGAAATTTAATTATTTATTTTAACTTAATTAATCATTTACTATAATTTTTATTGTAATAGTTTCAAAAAGTTTAAAACTACTTTAATTAAAAGTTATTATCAAAATGTTTAAAATTTTTTAAAGCTTTTATTATTAATTTAAGATTATTCTAATAATTTTCTATCATATTTTGTTTTAATAAACTCGGTCTTAAATGAATGCTTTGGTCAACAAAGGTGAAAGTTGAAATAGTGTAAAAACACCCTTGAACGTTTAGACTCCAAATTTACAAATTACCAATTCAAGCTTTATATCAAACAATTAATGTGCGGAACATGAAATAAAAGCTTAATACAGAATTGGTAAACACTCTAAGCCAATTAAAATCACATCCACAGCAGAAAATAAAAGGCAAAGATAAAGGGAAGAGAGATGCAAACACAAGGATAACACACGATGTGTTATCGAAGAGGAAACCGAAGCCCTCAGCATAAAACCTCTTCGCCGCCCTCCAAACAGTAAACAATCCATTAGAAAATGTAGTTGAGATACATGAATAGCAATAAACCTTCCAAGTCTAATCTACTCAGTGTACCTAACCCCTCCAAGTTTCTTGCTCCAACGAGGTTGCGCCGAACCTATTTCTTTTCTAATTTCCCGGATTCCGCTACTTGACTATAGCATCAACCAATGTAAATTGGTTCCTTCCTAACTGCTTCCCAAAACACCAAACAACCCTTTCACAGTAATGGATATGGGGAGAAAAGGTTTTGGTAAAATGTCTCTCAAGGATTTAACAATGGAGAGGAAGAGAGTTGAAGAATTTGAAGAGTCTCTTATGTAAAGATTGTGGATGAATCAATCTTGTTTTACTCTAGGGTTTCTCTCTCAAAATTCTCTCTAGAAGTTCTCATTCTTTCGTGGGTATAAGGAGTATTTATACTAGGGTGAAAATGGAATGTGAAACGTCAGATTTTTCAAAACAGGGCTGGCTTGCGGCTTGGCCTCGCGACTTGACCGAATCGCGAGATCCAACCGCGAGATAACAGAACGGTCAGTTATCCTATTTTGTCCTGTAGTGCGCCAGCTAGCATGACGCTTCAACTTCTGACATGCTTGGCACGTGTGCTACTTCTGGCGGCTTGCAGTCGCGAGTCACCCGTGAGATCCAGCCACGAGACTCTATTTTCTTGCACACTCTTGAGCATTCAACGCTCTATCTCACTCACTACCCTTATAACAAACCCACCTAAATATAGGGTTACTAATTGCTGAAATACAAGCAAATTTGGTACGGAATAAAACCAACAAGATGGTTTATTAAATTCAACCTTACAAAAGGTATAAACTCTAAAAAAATGATAAGTCATATATATGTGGATAATTCCAAATGTTCCCAAAAACTTTTTTAATTGGGGAAAAGAAAGCATTCAATCCATATAGGCTTTTTTTTTTCTTTTTTTTTTTTAAATTATTGTCTTGCATCACTAGTATTAAGATCATCATAATTTGAATTAATGTTACATATTAAAATTTACAAGTTTAAAGGTGTACAGCTGCCACGTTCTTTAATTTATTATTGCTACCTCCATAGTTAGAGTACTTCTTTTGATGGTTGATTCCTTATAATTACATTAAAAAATTCTACTTGTGGGTTCTAGTTACCTTAACTGATAAAGTCTCTAATAGTTGAACGCTATAGATTGAAACTCTCTAAAAAAACGAATTATACTCTCTCTAATAATGAAAGCAATGAGATTATTATAGATATGATCTCGTAATTCGACTCAATAGCGAGGTCCAGAATACATTTTAGGGCTTAATATTCTATTGATTCGACAATTCTACTACTACTTGTCTATTCCTACACATTATTTTAGTTTGTCTTTTTGAAAATATCAGAATATTCTCAATACAATAATTTCTGAGAGAAAAGCTATCAAATGCAGACAAAAGAAGATATATTAACCGTTTAATGTATCTTTGGCACGTTTATTTCAAGGTTTTATAGTGCAAATGGGTTTCAACTTTCAACGATGCTGGCAAGGAATTCGAATCTAGTACATGTATTGTAGGGCCATGCTAAATAGATGTGAAGTCTCAGTCAAAAATAGTTCTGTTTGGAGGATGTTATTTCCTTTCCATTTAAGTACTTTCTTTTTAACTAAGTAATTAATACGTTGCTTTGGTAATTCTCATCCACTGCTGCTTGATTTTGTGCTTCGATTGTTGGATGGGATTGGCAAAAATTAGCAGCAGTGGGTGAGAATGTTGATAGATGGGATCAGGTGGATTAATATTCTTTAAAGTTTTTAGGGTAATTTCATACTGTAGAGTTTTTTTAGAATCTTATGAATTCATTGCGGAATAAATGGATTATGTTATCATGTGGTTAATAATTTAAATAGGTATACATAGAGTAATAGTTAATGTTTATTTAAATGTTATTGATGTGACAAAATCCAATCCATCTATATATTTTATAATAGATGATTATGGTTTTAAGAACTATAAAATAGAAATATTACTCTTAAAAATTTAAAGGATTGTTATCTCGGATTAGATGGTGATTAATGATGATTTTCATAACAAAAGATTTAAAAAGATAATGTATCAAAGAAGGAAATTTAGGATCGGTGTTCTTGCTAAATTAATAGACAGACTTAGATTTACATGTGTAAAGTTGAATTTATTCAATTATGTGTTAACTTTATTCCGTGTCAAATTTGCTTGTAATTCAGCATTTAGAAATCTTATATTTAGGTGGAAATCATATAAGGGTTGTGTGTGAGAAAGTGTAAAGATTTGATCAAGAGTGTGCAACAAGAAGGTGACTCATGACTGGACTCGAGATTGACTCGCGAGTGGTGACTTGCCAAAATGAAGCACACTTGTGAAGCATGCAGGAAGATGAAGAGTTAGGCCAGCTGGATCACTACAGGACAAAAAGTATAGTCTAGCCTAGTATGATAATTGGCAACTGGAACTCACAGCTCATCCTAATTACGAGTAACTTGCCAGTACATCTAGTTTTGTTGAAAAGTGACTTTTCACATTCCATCTCATACCCTACTATAAATACCCTTATTCCCACGAAATGTAGAGAGCTTCCACAGAGAATTTAGAGAGAGAAACCTTAGAGAAAAAGAAGATTGATTTATTCACAGTCTTATATACTTGATTCTCCAATTCATCTACTCCTACCCTCTCCATTGTCATACCCATGAGAGGATCATAAACCAAATCCTTACCTCACCAAATTCAGAGTAGTGAGAATGTTCTTGGCGTTTGGGAAGCAGTTTAAGAGAGGACTAATTCATATTAGTTGATGCAATGGGCTAATTACGGGATCCGGAAAGTTACAGAAGACATGGTTCGGCGTAACTTTGTTGGAGTAAGAAACTTGGAGGGTTTAGGTGCATTGGGTAGATTAGGCTTGGAAGTCTATTGCTATTCATGTATCCCACCTAATTTTCTAGTGGATCATTCACCGCTTAGAGGGTGGTGGAGAGGTTTTTCGTCGAGTTCTTTGATTTCTTCTTCAATAACATGTGCCGGTGTTATCTTGTGTTTTCATCTCTGTTTCCCTTACTCTTAGCTTTTAATTTCTGGTGATTGTGATAAATTAATGGCTTAGAGTAGTTTGCTAATTTGGGTATTGCTTATATTTCATATTCCGCACGTATATTATTTGAATATAAGCTTGTTTTGGAAAATTTGTATTTGAGGATCTAAACATTCACAAGTATTTTGTACACTTAGTCATTTTTCAACATGCATGGATGAAGGACAAAAAAGGTGAAATTAATGAAGAACTCTCTTCTTAGTCATGTTAACTTGTGCTTGATGTTAAGGATAATATATGCATGTATGCTTTCTAAGTTTCCCAAGTACCAAGAATCGATGATAATGATGTTTATAATGAAAGATTTTATATATAGATATCTCTTAGTTTTTTTAACTTTAGGTTGGCAAATCATGAGCAAAAACTGTCTTGTTTTAGTAATTTTAAACCCTTTAAGTGTTGTCAAGATTGCTACCCAAGTGCTTGAGTTTTCCGTGCAAAAGTGTTCTGCTTGACACCTACTCGGCCAATCAAGAAGCTTAGATCTTACCAAATTTAGCTGTATTTCCACAGATCATAACTCGCGATTTTAGAAACATTCATTTAGTTTAGTCAGCCCATTCAGTGATTAGGGTCTCGTGCAAACAAGTCAAATGTATTTAAGCAAGTCCTAGTACACATCCAAAAGAATTTTGGAGTTCCTCTCTTATAAATCTAAGGTTTTGTGCTTTCTGCTCTCAAAAGCTTCTACAGAGATCATTCAGAGTACAATCTAAATTGGTGGTGTAGTCCAATTATCATAAGAAATAGATCTAAATCTTCAAGTGAATTATTCAAGTTGTGGACTAGAGATTCACATTGCAATATCTCCATACCTATGTAAGTCTGTGGACTCGGACTTGCATTTGGTAAGGTTGGTAAATTTAATTTTACTAAGAATAGTGTTATTTGGTTATTGTAAAACTTTTAATTAATTGGTGGATTTATTTCACCTTAGGATTGTATAGGTTAAACCCCTCCAAGATTTTTACTGTGAAATTTTTATTTCATTGGTTTTTCATGGGTCGCCATATTATTATGTACTACTTTATTTCTGCCTTATATGCTTGACTTTATTAATATTGGTGATTATTTCATTAACAAATAATAAGATATAATTATTCTAACTAAAAACTTAGCCTCAAAACTGGTTAATAATAGTTTTAACAGTGTCTAAATCCCAACAAAATATATATATATATATATATATAAATATATCAATAATCACATAAATGCATGATAGAATAAATGGAATAATGTAGCACGTCTACCAGATATTTTAAGGTCTATTATTTTGTTACTCTAGAACTGGTTGACTTGGAAGTATTACAAGTGCAATAGGTGTAATCTTAATATGAAGAATAGTAATTAACTGAAGATGAAAATGATATGGATGATGATGGCAATATATGGTTAATGAACTTATTCTAAGAACGGTCATGGAAATGGTTTCTATAAAGTTAAATTAAGAACGTCCCAATTTTTTCTCAAAAGAAAAAGAAAGTCCCAATTTTATTCTTTTTGGGAGTAAAAGATGTAGAACTGTAAATAAACCAAACTGTTTATAAATTACTCAAGCTCAACCTAGGAAAAAAACATTTTATGTTCCTTTGTTTAGGAAAAAAAAAAAATTCAACCCTTAAGTTTAGGCTTGATTATTAAACAAGTCAAGTTCAAATATAATAACGCGTTTAGGAACATACTCATGAACATGAGAGCTCCATTTAACTATATATATATATATATATAATATTTTTATATGTATATTTGTCAAATTGGATTATATAAATTTATCAATAGGTTCATATGATGTTAATTTATTATTTGTATCTTATTGATGATATAAAAAGTATATTTGTAGTAAAAGTTTATAGAATTATGAAGAGGTAAAACATTTTAATCATGGTTTCACAATATATAGAAAAATAATAAGTTAATCAAGTAGTTAGTTAATAAGTTCAAGTTTACTTGATAAGAAAATGAGTTAAAATTGAATATAAAATATTTTTTGGTAATAAGTTCAAGCTCAGCTCATTTAAAAAAAAAAAAAAAAAAAGTTAAATGAACAAACTTGAATTTTTAATATTCAACTCATTTATAGGGTATAGAACTAAAAAGAATGCCCTAATCAATTGATATAACATACAATTACAAATAGATTTATTCAAATATGGAAATTTCTCTGTGTATTTGTTTACGTGATTATTTCTAATTTTGTTAACAAGTCATATATACATTCCAAGTGAGGAAAAAAAAATCATATACAATATCCAGTGATATGAATCTAGAATATTTCCTAGAGTGTCGCTTAAGTTACATAATTCAACTGAAGTATTATTTTGCATTGACATATGACTATAAGAGGACTAATGATACACTGAGACGTTGGTATTAGAAGTGTTGCACTAATTCACTCGGTTCCCTTTTCAGTTTTTTGGTTCTTTGGACCTGAAATATGACTTTTTATAACAGGCTTTGGTGTCAAAGAATAATTAAGCCTAATGACTTAATTGAATAATGACAATTCCAACGTGTCAAACAGCCAAACTTTAGAGCATTCGCATTTGTAAAGTAGTATAATGATCAAATTTTCTCTAATCAACTCTATAAAACCTATACATCAGCTTATGTATTCATTGCGCAAAAAGATTTTTCTTATAATACTTGTGTAAAACTATAGAGTTTTGCAAGCATTGTTGCTGTGTATTCAGTTTTTTCTTTTTTCTTTGTGTTCTCGAGGATGAAAGAAAATAGTGGATGTTAATTACGGTGTGTAAAGAGAAAGAAACAATTAATTTTTTTTTTTGATATTTTAATTGTATTGATTTTAGAATAGATATTAGATAATCTGATATTGGTATTTTGAAAAAATAATTAGGTAAAATAGAAAAAATAGATTCTTATATTAAAATAGAAATAAATTTTTGCATAAATTGACATAAATGGTCAAAGTTTATTGAAAATGTGTTTCACAAAGTGTTCCGGACAAAGCACTTCACTAAAGGTACTAATGGGGGACAATATTACAGGGTAGAGAATCTTATGAAGAGCAAAATTTCTGTGAATAGGGGGGTGGCTGCATATAATTTGAAAAGCAATATCCTTAAAAAGTGCCTTAACATTTTCTTGAACTTTCAGCTATCATATAGTACTGAAATAAAATAACTGTTTGTGGACTCATCTTGCTTGGCTGGTATTGAAGTGAATATATACTTCTAATTAAAAGCTTGACTTATTTCAAGGATGTAAGGTGCTAAAGTGGAAATTTTTTTTTTTTTGCATTGTCTAACTATAGTATTAGTATATGGATCTGTGCTAGGGTTTTGTGAAAGTTCCAAGGAAATATGAAACAAAGTATTTGCCAACATGATCAAGGTGGTTTCTGATTTAAGGGATGCTGCAAAACCACCTTGATCAGCATCCCTTGCTCTATTCCTTGGCCGTCACTTCCGGCGCGCCTTCCATCTCCTCAATGCCTCAAAGATCGTCCTCACCGATCTCCGCTTTCGATACCTCGCTGCTAAATGTCTAGAGTGTTAGAGATATATATTAGATATATTAGCCCAATGTAATAGGCCCAAGCCCATTCCTGCTTGTACTAGTAGTCTAGGGTTTAGTCGTCTATATATACTCATGTTAGGGTTCATTGTAACACAGGTTATTGTACTACACTCTCATACAATAAAGATGTAGTCCTTAAGGGATTCCTCCGTGGATGTAGGCCGTAAGGCTGAACCGCGTAACCCTCGTGTTCTCAGTGTTCCTCTTCTATGCTTCCTCTTCTGCATCCACTCTAGCATACACAATATGGTGTATCAATGCTAATATTTTTAACATGGAGGAACTCAACGACTGGGACCAATGCCTCTCTATGCTCAACCTCCCTCACCAATAACTCTCTCATCTACTTGGATAAAGACGCTGCCGCTGCTGAAATCAATGTTTTTCTTTATCTTTATCTTTATTTACTCTTTCTTCTAATCATATTTTTATAACAAAAATTCATATTTCTCCTCTCCATCCTCCATCAACAGATATCTTCCGCTATTTGCTTTCTTCGCGCTAAGGCATATGAAGCTCTCGAAAACCGTGCCCAGGCTCGTCTCTGGTTAGTTTCATTTTCCTCCAATTATTTGCTTTTATTTATAATTATTATAATTTCTGATTTTTTTTAAAAAAAAATAGGTATATAGCTGCTGTCAAAGCTGATCCTTTATGTTACGAGGTACATACATCTTTATTGTTATTGTTATTATTATTATTATACTCTTGTCTGTGTTGATGCTATTCTCATGGTCAGGCTTTAGAGTGTCTTATTGAAAAGCACATGCTAACCTGCGATGAAGGTGAGTGCCACTATGTTTTTCTTTGACTCAGTTATCTAAGACAAACAAAAAGACCTCATCAATGCCCGCCTACTTTCGTTATACGATGATATCTTTTTCATTTTAACTTTTCAAGTTGCTGCTGAATTTCAGAAGCAACTCTACTCTCATCACTGCAATTTGGTCCCGAAGATGGATGGCTCTCATCATTTTACTCGTGTTTAACAAAGAAGGTAAATTTAAATTAATAAACCAAATGCAAAATATGTCAGACCTAAACTAAATTCCATTGATTTCTTGTGCTTGTTTACTCATTGCTGATTTAAACTTACATTAGCCACATCACTTTATATAAGACAATTATTATATGGATCTGTGCTAGGGTTTTGTGAAAGTTCCAAGGAAATATGAAACAAAGTATTTGCCAACATGATCAAGGTGGTTTCTGATTTAAGGGATGCTGCAAAACTCCACCCAAGTACTACAAATTACAAAATACATTCATATGCCTCGAAACTTTTGTTGGGGATGGCCTCAAAAGCCCTCTTAGGGACTATAAAGTTGATCAGGTTTTTTATTTTTTTATTTTTTAGTTACTGAGATGTTGATCAGGTTTTACTTGGGTGTTGTTGCTGGAGCTAGTGAAGCACTAATATGTGGTGTTCCATCATTGTCAATATCACTGAAATTGTGACTTGATAAGTAATTCTTTGGTGAAATAATGTATTGCAGGAAGAAGGATAAAAGTCAGGAAAATGATTTCTGTCTGTATAGAGATTCCATCTTCCCTATGACAAACAAGCTTCGCATCTCTAAAGAATAAAATGTTAAGAAAATAGGTTGTTAACTTGTATCTAATTGAAAGTATGTTTTGAAAAACGATAGTAATGCTCACTGAACTTTGACCACGTGTTTTGCAAAATATAATACTGGCCATAGTAAAGCACTAGAATTGCTCTCTTCAATGAATGACTAGTTTCTTATTTACCATTGGTTATTGTTGTTTTCACTCAATAGGTATATGTGGGGTATATTTTCATTGGGCAAATCCAATTGTAGTTAAGGTGAAGTTGAAGCTAGCGTATCTTTTGGGATTGCTGTCGAAGGTTATGAAGAGGGAGAACCATGTAGGGTACAAGGATTGAGGAAGCTCCAAAGTTATTAATAATAGATACAGCCTTTATTATTCTCCCTGTCTGCACAACAAACAATTAGGAAGAGTAAAAAATAAGGGTGCATTTGGTTCTAGATTCTCACATTTATTGAGAATTGATAAAACACCCTACAAATCCAGAAAAAAGAAAGAGAATTGAAAACCTACCAAATTAAAATCTCTTTAAAATGCTTCTGGTATGTTAATTGTTTCAATGAAGTGTTCTTTGGTCATATATATATCAGATGACTTGGTGACTTAAGATGACATGAGCAGTATCATGTTGAAAGCCTTATATGTTAAGATGGCCACTATTGGTTCTTGGAGAAAAAAGAGGTTGTACTGCGTAAGCAGCCAATGAAAAATCTTGAGCAATGTCTATTTCACACACTTACACACACATAGTACACATACTCACCACTTTTACACAAAAATTATGACTTGAAGTCGCAAACTCTAAGTTAAAAACCGTGACTCACAATTGAACAATGCTACGATCACAAAAAATAACACAACTTTACCACAACTTGTCACCTAACAAGTTGTGAGTAGTGGAGGTATGAACACACATGAACTTACAACTTTTTCTCCACCACTCACAACTCGCCTCGTGACGAGTTGGGTCAAAAGTCGTCTTATTTTTTTGTGATCTTAGCATTTTCCCTCACAATTTCAATTCAAATAAATGAGTGTGCGCCATAGAAATTTTACAAAAATCTCTATATTTCAACGCTACTCTTGAAATTGGCATCATCTATCAAGCATTTAGAAGTAGCCTACATAGTTTGTAGTAGCAATGTCATCAGGGTAAGGCTTAGTTTTATTTATAGAATTTTCACTACTCTTGGTGCATGTGAGGTATATATGTGAATCTAAGATTATATTCTATCACTATTCATAATGATTGTGGTATAATAGTTAAATTTCCATTATACCAACCAAAACACCAAAAAGAAGGCCACATTAATGTTGCTATAGTTAAAAAAATAAAAAAAAATAAAAATTGCAAATGAGCTACAAGATGGCAGCTCACTGTAGCTACCAAGTTATTAAAAAAAAAAATCAATTTTTTATTCCATTTCTCTCTCTTCTTCTCTTTTTTTTTTTTTTTGAGAAACTTCTTCTCTTAATATATATATATATATATATATATATATTTTTTTTTTTCTCTCTTTCTTCTCTCTTCAGCTTTCCCGTTTCTCTCTTTTTCTTTCTTTCTCTCTTTGTTTTTTTTTCCCCCTCTCTTCTTCTAATTCAAACTATCAAACTCAAACTCAAATTTTGTCAACAAAATGTGAGTTCAGGACGGTTGAGATTGACGCAAAGTGGGCTTGTGGTGGTAGTTGAGATTGGTGATGGTGGAGTTTTAGGTTATAATGGCTGCTACCTGCCACTCCTCTTCCCTTTCACTACAAAAAATTGGGCCTATAGTGGCGTTTGTGAAACGCCATTATAGGTACTAAAAACACCACTATAGGCCCATTTGGGCTATAGTAGCATTTGCTATAGTGGTGTATACAAACGCCACTATAGTACTATCACTATAGACCATTTTTTTTTATTATTTTTAAAAAAGGCTATAGTGGCATTCTACAAACGCCACTATAGCCAAAACACCAACAAAAAAAATTTTGATTACCAAAAATTAATTTTCAGTAATCAAAAATTTTTTTAATTGAATTAAAATTGTAAATAAATTAAAATTACAATTTTAATTAAATTAAAAGATACAAAAGAAAAAAAAAACATAAATAAAACAAAATACATACACTATAGCTAGCCCAGCAAATTCAAAATGAAACACAAACCCACCTAAAAAAAATTTAAAATCAAACACAACATGCTCACATTCAGAAATCTCAAACAAGGAATAAACCAAAGCAATTATTAATTTTTTTTTTTTTTTAAATGCTTACCTGCAACTATACAACCAATGGCTTCAAACACAATAGCATTCCTTCTTCAATCACAAATCCCATAACACAATAGCACCATCTACAAATTTGAACAAAATCAACTAGCTGCAAATCCAAAACTCACAAACATTAACACCACCACAAATAAAACAGGGGAAATAAAATCAAAATGGAGAGGAAGAGAAAAGAAAAAATTTAGGTGTGAAGTGAAAGAAGAGTGAAAGAAAGAAAAAAAGAAAGAGAAAAGAAGAAACATGGAGGAGTGGAGATAAGGAAAAAATAAATAAAATAAAAAAAATAGAAAGGGAGAGAAATGAAGTCTAAAGGTAGAGGGGTAGAGATAAGTGGAGATAAGGGAGTGTGGGGATAGGTGGGAAAGCGTGGTGGGAAAGTGTGTTTTGAATTCTGAATTTTGCAAGATCTATAGGGGCATTTACAAACCTATAGTGGCATTTGCAAACGCTGCTATAGGTCCTTTATTTTATTTATTTATTTATTTTTGTTTAGTTCTAAATTCTTTTCTACGATTTTTTTATTTTTTTTTTCTAGACCTATAGTGGCGTTTGTCGAAGGCCACTATAGGTCTATTTTCTCCTCTAGCCCTTATTAATTAAAAAAAAAAATGCCTATAGTGGCATTTGTCAAATGCTACAATAGGAAGGGCCTATAGTGGCTTTTGACAAACGCCATTATAGGTCTTTCTTCCTTCTCTAGCCTTTATTCAAAAAAACCAACTGAAAAAAAAAAAAAAAATGCCTATAGGTCTTTTTTTTCTTCTCTAGCCCTTATTAAAAAAGAACCCAACCGAAAAAAGGAAAAAAAAAATGCCTATATTGGCGTTTGGAAAACGCCATTATAGGAGGGGCCTATAGTGGCGTTTGAAAAACACCATTATAGGTCTTTTTTCCTCCTTTGGCCCTTAAAAAACCAAAAAAAAGAAAAAAGAAAGTGCCTATGGTGGCATTTGGCAAATGCCACTATATGTCTTTTTTTTTTTTTTTTCTCCTGCCCTTATTATTATTATTTTTTTAAAAAGTGCCTATATTGGCGTTTGTCAAATGCCATTATAGGTCTTTTTTTATTTTTTATTTTAAAAACCTATAACAGCGTTTGTAAGACCAGAACAAATGCCACTATGGCCCTTGAAAATGCTAGTATAGACCCATTGTTTTAAAACACCAATATAGGACTCCCTGAACACCACTATAGGCCCAGTTTTTTGTGGTGTTTCTTCTATATATATATATTTTTTAAAATTTCTTTCACTATGGCTAAAAATCTCTCTTTCCTATTTTATGTTTGATTATTGGTTGATTTGGTCTTGGGTTTGAAAGGTGGGTGGGTTTCGGTTTGTGGTGGTGGTGGATGATGGTGGATTTCAATTTATGGTGGTAAATGGGGGTGGGTTTCGGTTTGTGTTGGTGGATGGTGGGTGGGTTTCGGTTTGTGGTGGGTTTTGATTTGTGGCGGTGGTGGATAATTCGTTTGATGGGTTTTTCTAGGTTATGCAGTGGGTGGTGGCTGTCTTGGTTGAATAGGTGGTTGTGGCTTGTGGGTTTGTGATTTGGTTTTGATTGTGGGTGGCAATGGTGGTGGTTTTAGGTTTGCTAGTGTTTGTGATGGTTGACGGTGACCGTGAGTTTGGTGGGTTTGTTTATTCGTCTTGCTTGGGAGGAGAGGGAGACGGAGAGGAAGAGAGAGAGAGAGAGAGAGGAAAAGACATGGGGAAGAAATTAAAATAATAATAATAATAATAAAAAATAATATTAAAATGAAGCGATAAAATAAAAAACGGTTAATATTTGGTATATTGTAAAATGATGTGTTAAAATAAATAAAATAACTTTTTGACTAAATTTTTTAAAAACCATCGCTATGAATAATCTTTAACTGCTTATCATAAAATATTTCTTAGTGTCCCTGCTTGTCAGAATGGTGCTTTGTTGGATAGATCAACAAAATAACTGTGATCACATTCTTGTCATCACTAGAGTTCTACAATAATTGTGCTTTAGTGTAGGGGCCTATGTTGGTATTTGCTTCCATGAATGGGTCAAAATTTTGAGGGAAAATTTTAATTCATTGGAGTCCAAGTATCACATTGTCCCCCTTGCCCCAAATGTCTCCCCAACACCAGCGGGAAGCTTTATTTCCAACAAGCAAGCTTTTGTTTCATTTGACACTCCTCTATTAATTCCCAATTTTGACGCTTGGAGTGTAATGAAAGTTAGTTTAATTGTGATATAATGGCATTTGGGGGCATCCTTCTCCAAACAGTCCAATTTCATTTTCTTTTACTTACTCAAGATCACCCTTCAAAGACATGGCTGTCACTCCACCATCAGTCTCGTACATATTCACTAACATATAATACTCCCACATGCATTAATTTTTGTTCATTGGTACCATGAGTGCAAAAGTTGAAGTTAGCATAATTCTCTATTAAATAGTAAACACAAAAAATCATCTTTTATCATAAAACATATAAAAAAAATTAGGGTAAAATACTATTTTGATCCCTAAATTTTTCCAAAAGTTTTTTTTTATCCCTAAAATTTAAGAAGTTTATTTTTCATACCTAAACTATTAAAAATTTCATCTTTCGTACCTAAACTATTGAAAATATTTTATTTATATCCTTCAACTTTACCAAAAGTTTATTTTTCATCTCTAAACTATTGAAAAAGGTTCCTTTTCATCCCTATTTTTGTCTCTAAAGTCTAAACTATTGAAAAAATTCTTTACTAAATTTAGGGATGAAAAAAAGAATTTTTTTAAAGTTTAAGGACGAAAAATAATTTTTTGGCAAAGTTTAGGAACCAAAGGATTGGGGTGTGTGTTCAAAGGAGTTTGTGGAGGTGGAAAGTGAATCGGATTCAGCGAAGTTTCAAATTCGTTCTCGTTTGATTCGGGGTGTGTGTTCTTTGAAATGTTTCAAGCTACGAATCGAGAAGTAGAGGGTTCTTTGGACATGTTGGAGCTCAAAAATTTTTGGCTTAAAAGAAAAAGAGTAGCTGAGTGGTTTTAAACAGGCATGGAGTTTGAAATTGAAGCTTGAATTAGATCCATGAAGAAGAAGAAGGAAATGGAGGACAAAGAATGGGATAGTGTCAGCGTGTTGAAAGGTGAAAGCTCGTGCTGGGTTTGTGTTTGGTTGACAAGGAAGATCTGTTGCTAGGTTTGTGTTTGTGTTTTTGTTCTTGCTGGAAATCAGTTTGTGTTTGTGTTATGTGTTTGGTTGACAAGAAAGGGCAAGAAAATGCTAGAAAATCTGGGCATGTGTTCTTATGTGGATCTCTAGTTTAATTTTTTGTTCTTATTGTCTAGGTTTGTGATTTTTGGATTTTAATTTTGTGTTCTTAGATCTAGGTTTGTATTCTTGTTGTTCTTATTCAAGACACACTTAGATCTCATTTAATGTGATTTTTGGTTTCTATTTCTTTTTTTAATTTTTTTAATTTAGTTAAAATTAATGAATTAATTTTTTTAATTTAGATGCTAACGTGGCATTTTTTAGTGCCAAAATAAAAAAATTTATTATTATTTTAAGAGTTCCATCTACCACGTAAGACTTTGCCATTAGGAAACTGATAGAAAGGACAAAAATGAATGACGTTTTTCTAAACAATGACTAAAAGCAGTGAAAATAAAAGATAGAGACCAAAATGGAAATCGTGTGAAAATGTAGGGACGAAAATGTGGTTTTCGCCTTGATTCTATCTCAAACTGATTATCTAACTTTTTGGACTAAGATTTCTATTATTTGAAATAAACCTTACACAATTAATTCTATCTTGAAGCGATTATCTGAAATTGTGGATTAGGGTCTAAGGTTTGGAAACACCTAAATTAACCACACCATTGAAATATGCACAATTAACAACTGAGAATGAAAAATCCTCAATAACTAAATTGGCATTCTTCACTAAGCTAGAGTGCTTACTTGAGAATCACTAAATTGACATAAAGCATCTCGATGTGAGCTATCGCAATATCAGCCATCTCGATATAAGGCACATTTGAACAATTTATCTCGATTAAAGCTAATTCACAGAAAATTAAGTATCCAAACCTACTGGATTGCATTAACACCAAATTACTTAGAATTAACAACAAGAGATTGCATCAAACTTATATATATGATTGAAATCACAAGTACATATACACAAGTAAATATAAAATTACAAGCATAAGGCAACGAAGATCTTCGTACAAGTCTAAAGAATTAATTGATTGCAGGTTACAAACTTAAGAATCTTACTAATGATCTCTAAAAGTGCTCTGTTTGTACTATGAATAAATTCCCAAGTGTGTTTGACTGATTGTTGTTGATTTTTTTTTTTCTCTGTAGCATCAGGTCATCTATTTATACTTGATGTGCTATCAGTTATAATACTTGATGTGTCCCACGTTTGCAAGAATCAAGGTTATTGCTTGCAAAGCTTGAATTATTGTTCATATTATCAATCACATTTGTTAGGTTTTAAATGTTTAGAATAATTAGCAAACTGAGAACACAAACTTATCTAGGTTTAGATCATAGAGTCTATAAGTCATATTAGATAATGCTCAAGGTGCTGCAAGTCAGAATACAAGAAAAAAAGAACTATAAGCTTAGGAATTGCGAGTCTACAGAATGTAAATTAAAGCTCATCAACCCGTTGGCTCATCAGATTATTAGGGTTTTAGATCTACTTCACTAAGTATATAAAGAAAACCCTAAGACACGTTTTAAAAAGACTTTGGAGTTGTTCTTTTGAGATCTAAAAAGTTTTATGCCTTCTCCTTTCAAAGTCACCACTAGAAATCAATCAACATACAATCTGAACCGGTAGATTTGAAGTTACTGCTAACTAATCATCAAAGATCGAAACCTTCAAGGGTAGTCTTATAGTTGTAAACTAAAGGTCAACATTGAAGATTTGAACCATGACGTGGAGGTTCATGTTGGAGCAGAACCATATCAAAGAAGTCTAAGGGTTTCAGAGTTAAGTTTGATAATCATAGTTAAGTTTACTATGAATTAAATATTTTTGACTATATACTTCTATTTGATAGTGGATTGTTTTTCTTGAAATTGGTTCTCTCAGGTTTTTTACCTTGAAATTGGTTTGTTTCATTGGTTTTCTTAGGTCATCATATCTTGTGTTAATTAGCTTTCCGCTACATGATATGTTTGATTTATGTTTAACTTAAGGCATGCTTAATTGTCCTAATTAATAATTTGGCCTTAAAACTTGTTAAACATTGTTTATTCACAGGCCTAAAAACTAACTCCATTCTACCCCCATCTGTTCAAGTTCTATCTTCAGTCTAAACTCAAGACTTATCACTAGTCACATGGTCATTGGTCACTCCAATTCTAAATTCGAATAAAAATCCCATCACACCCTTAGTGTAACACTTTCTACTCCATCTACAATATCTCATGCGTCTTTTTCCTTCTCATTACACAACTACAAGCTGCTCCACAATTTTGGTAGTTAAAAAAAAGTTTAAAAAAAAAAAATTTTGATAGAAAAGAACGGCACTAATCAGAATTAATCGTTTCACTTACTGACTAGACTATCATATAACTGCAGACGCATGAAAATTATACAGTATATTTCATAAGAAACTAAATTCATAAATATTAAAGATGGGCCCAGACTTAAGTAAAGCCCAAAATACTGTATCCTAAGAAAAGCCCAAACCATGGACACGTACCGTTACTGTAAGTTCACCTGAAAGCACGTGAGTAGCACGTTAGAGTTAGCAGTTGTAGCAAAGAAAGACGTGGGAATTGGAACGTGGAGACCCAATCAGCCCAAAAGTTTTAGTACTTGGTTGGTGATATTTCATTTGTATTTGTGGCCACTTTAGCCCAATAACATTAGATATGTGGCCCAAAAGATACAAGTCTCCTAATTCGGCTTCCTAAAACTTATTTGCAAAATGCAGAACTATTTGAATCAAGAGCCCGTTATCATTTGTGCCACTTGACGTATTTGACTGTTTTTGCAGGGATTAAAGAATGGTTAGAGAAATCAATAAGAATTTGTATAATAGAAACAGTATCGTATATTAGCCAATTAAGCACAAAATTTACTCACATCAAATCATGCAAAGTTGTGTAAAAATATATGATTAATACAAAAATCGTGTAAAATTACATGATAATACTAGCTAGCACTATTCATTTTGCAATACATGCTTACACTAGCACTATTCATTTCGCATTTAATTTTAATTCTGTTTTTTTCGTATCTCGAAGATAAAGGAAACTAGTAGATGGTGGTTGTATGTAAAAAAAAAGAAACAACTAAAAAAATAAGAAAAATAAATATTTTAATAAAATATAGTGTAAAATAGATAATTTGATATACGGTGTTTTGAAAAGTACGTAAAATCGAAAAAATATGTTGTTATGTTAAAATAAACATGAATTTTTGCTAATATCCATCTTACATAAAAGTAGATCTCATAAGTGTGTGATTCACACCCATAGAGATGTTATATGCAACTATTACACAAAATCCCACATTATCTTTCAAATGGTACTATTTTTCACCAATATATGCTTGTTTTTTCTGTTCAAACAATTTTCTTGTTCATATAACTGCAAAATATTAAATACATCGTAAAATTGTATCAAGGACCTTAGATTTCTCTTTCCAAACCACATGACTATCAGAAAACTTTAGGACATTTCTCTTCCAAGATAGAAAAAAACATAATATTGGATTCACTAGAGTCAGTCTTGGTTGGTTTCACTATTCTCCAAATTCATATTTATTGTTATAGTCTAAGATGTGTCAATTTCAAAAGAAAAAAGCATTCTCCAGAGCCACTTAACACGACTAAGGGTCTGTTTGGATAGAACTTATTTTGATGAAACTGAAAACTGAAAACACTGTAGCAAAATAATTTTTAAATGTGTAAATAGTGCCGTGTGACCCATTTTTAATGAAAAAGTTGATGAAAAGTGAAATTTGTGAGTCCATGAACAGTACATCTGTGTACTGTTCATGGAAGAAAAGTCATCATAAGCTGCTAAAAAAAGAAAAAAAAAAGGAGAAAACGCAGGAGAAGAAACGCAACCGTGAATTAACTTGGATACAAACAACACCTAAACCAAAAAACAACGACAACAAAATTCAGACAAAGACCTGAATGTCCATAAATCCAATTAAATAAACACATACACCTGAACTAAAATGTCAAAAGAAACATCATTTTCCACTGCCAAAAAAAAAATCAAGGAAAATGAAATCACATTTACACACAATACTCATTTCCTTTGCTCCCAAATGAGTATTCAAGATCAAAATGGATGTAACCCAAGTTCCTTCTATGGCAAATCAGATAGCCTCAATATCAAAATTAACCAAACTCAGTGGATCCAAAGTTCAAGTTTGGCTGTCTAAAATACCAGTTCTTCCAACTTCATCACACAATTTGCCATTCCACATAAAGCCAAACACCTGGGAAAGTTTCAATTTTTTCAAAAACATACAAACATTCACAGTTTAATCCAATTCAAACACACCCCACAAGTGACTAGCTTGAGTTGATCTTCATACCTTTGTGATCAGTGATCACTACTAGATTGAGCTGATTGTGAGGTAATATAACTCAACAGGAAGTGCATTTGAAGTGAGCTTGAGTCAACTTACCGGTAGAAAATCTAAAACTTCAAAGCGAAAACAATACCTATAACTCCGCAACCATTACTTCCTGCAGCATTCCAAAGCCACCAGAATGGCTGACAAAAAACAAACCTTATTTAACAATGATTTCAAGAAGAACCTCATTTTGAATTTCAGACAATGAAACGACTATCATGCCTCAAACAGACTCACGTAAGATGCAGAAACTCCAAGAATACAGAAGCCAAAAGATTAACCAAAAAGTAGAAAACTTGATGAAACCTGAAATAATCGAATCAGCAGTAACGCAAAGGAGAAGGTCAATAATACTGTTTCAAGAAATTACCACAAGGCTAATATATCAAACATTTCAAAAAGTTCCTATTTGTGTTCCCCACCCCTTCCTCAATTTTCTAATATTTCAGTCATTAACACATCTCAAATGGTTTTCTCATACATAACAGAACCAATAGTACATATTTAAAAGCCAAAAAAAAAAAAAAAAAAAACAACTTAAGAACAGCATCAAGGTTCTGTTTGTTAAAAAAGACTTGGTTTGGAACACATTATACCAAATGCAAGGAACCAGTTTGTGTGAGGATCTCAAAACTTAAAGAACATAAAGAAAGAGAAGGAAAAAGAAGGGGGGGGGGGGGGGGGGTGGGAGCCAAGGAACAAATCATTATAGCAAATCCTACCTTAATAAGCCGAGCCTTGTGATAAACATTGAATCCTTGAACATCAATATGATATTTCGCATCCTTAACAAATCCGATATTTACAACAGCAATCATCTGATGACAATAATTGCATACAATCAAAATTAATGTACCACGGCAGACAGAATATCGAATCAAAATTATTATTTTTTGTGTGTTACATTTGTATCCTTTGGGACCCCATCACCACTAGGATGTGGTCGGTAAGTAACCTCCTGAGACATCATCATGTCATTCTCTATATAATGGTGCTCCACATCTTTCCCATGGAGAATCATTCGAAAGCTAGGAGGAAGCCTTAGATAGAGAATCGATATGTAACTCTGGAAAGGAAAATGGAATACTATAATTAAAAACAAAAAATTCAACAAGAAAGAATAAATGATTAGGAGAAGGAAAAACTCAATCAAGCTACACAAGATAATACTATAATTAAAAACAGAAAATTCAACAAGAAAGAATAAATGATTGGGAGAAGGAAAAACTCAATCAAGCTACACAAGACATTTTCCTCTTTTTTTCTTTTTTTTTTTTTTTTTTTTTTTTTTTTTTTTTTTTTTTTTTTCTTTTCGCATTTTTTATTCTTCCGTTTTGTTTCAAATTTTCATCTAAGGATAAGTATGACATTCATGGCACCAATTGACCTTATCCTAATTTAGAGAAGTTCTAATTTCTGAAATTAAGCTTCCTCTATTGATCTGTTTTCTTTTTTTTATTGCTTTCTCCTGCATGTCAGCCTGTATCTAATTAGGAGGTATTACATTTTTTAACAAATCCATTGAATATATTTTCGGGGTGTTGTTTACTCGGGGCTTGCCTATTGAATTACTTATAAATTTTTTCCCACTTTTTACCACATGAATGTGTAAAGTTGTAATTTATAACTATTTTATGTTGGCTTTAATTCTGTGCCAAATTTGATTGTAATTTCTTCCATCTTATTTCCCTGTTTTTATGCAGATTTTTAATTATAAGGGATAAGTGTGAGAGAGTGCGAAGACTCAAGCCTAAAAAGATGAACAAGTGGATTTCGAGTGCCTCATGAGAAACTTACCCGCAAAAGAGCCACGTGTAGAGCACATGACTGAAAGATAAAGAGTCATGCTAGCCTGAAAGTTTTTCAAGTGTCTCGCGAGAAAGGCCATCCTGCAACTCGCAAAACTCTCTGTTTGGCAAGGAGTGCTTTTCAGAGAGAAAACCGTAGAAAATACACTTGAGAGTTAGAGATTGTTATGTCCACAATCATCTACACATTTCCTTGTGGTTTTCCTCAACTCCTACCTTTCCATCTCCATATCCTTAAGAGGTTGATAGCCCAAACACTTACCGCACCCATTCTGAGTGTCAAGTGAGATTTTGGTGCTATTGGAAAGCATTAGAAAGAGCCATTCATTGGTGGATGCAATCAGACTGAATTGCGGGATCCAAAAAGCTAGAGAAGACAAGGTTTGGAGTAGCCAGTTGGTAGTAGGAACTTGGAGGGCTCAAGTGTAACATTCCTGACCTTAAAAAAAAAGGGGGGTAAAGTATCAGATTTTTGAAGCCCACGTGACCCCTACCTATCCCTTATTTCCCCACCACACATTCACAAATATCTCCCTCCCTCTTTGACCGGCCATCACTCCTTTCAACCATATTCTCTTTTCTTCTCTTTTTTATTTTTCACACAATACAAACACTTCCCTCTCACACTCCCTCGCTCTCCCACTGGCACCTTCACTTCTCATCACCTCTACCATCTTTTTCTGGCAAGATCACCAGAAAACTCCATAGGAAACAGTAAGGCTCACTCACCTCTACTATTAAAGTAAAAATTTCTGATCTTTTGTGGGTTTATATGCTTTGATAAAGGTTTTCTTTATCTAAGCTTTAATAATAATACCCATGTGATTTATGAGCATTAGAAGTGATATTTATGTGTTTTTATGTATGGGTTTTGGTCTTGGTGGATGTATTTGATGAGTGGGTTTATGATTTGTGCTATGGTGGTTAGCTAAGTGGTGAACATTTGGGAGTTTTGGCTTTCTAATGTGAAATAGTTGATGAATCTAATTTTTATTGTGTATTTGGAGCTAGTGGAGGATTTACATTTGGGGTTTGTAATGGTTGGTATTGTTATATATGTTGTTGTTTTGTGGGTCTCTTGAAAATGACATGTATAATGAGGAAGAATTTCATAAAGTGTTAGGATCTCCTATGGTAAAGGTGAAGCTTGGAATGATATGATGATAAGTTGGAGTCAATGCCTTGTAATGAAATTGTTGAGAAACGTTGGAAGTGGAATACATTATTTGTGAGGTTAAATGCTAGGCTTGCCTAATTAATTTCTTTGTTAGCAATTTCTAATAGGTATCTAGATACAATTTCAAGTTTTATGCTTATTTTGATAGGTTTGCTTGGTATTGTTTAGGTTCTAGCTAATTTCATTTGGAGCTTGGAAAATTAGGCTTTTGCGGGTTGCGAGGTAAGTAGCTTTTTAGTGTGATATTTTTGGAAAATAACCATGTTGCATAAACATTATTTTTGGGTCAAACGCATTTTGTAAAATTATTTGTGGGATTATGTTTCCTTAAAAAGTATTGTGTTGTGACCTTATTGTATATGACTATTTATGAAACATGCATCATGTTTGGTAATGCAAATGGGGAAATGCATGATTTGTTAGATTAGAAATGATAAGCATCTTTTATAAAATTCTTGGGAATGGATTTTATGAATTTATTGCATTATTTGCAAATTCTAAAGATGTTTTATCTTGACTTGTGATATTTGGGAAATTGATAGAAAATCTTATTGACAAGAAATGGTTTTGGAAAACTTGAGAACCTTGGGAATATATTGGATACTTCAAAGGTGTTTGTGAAACTACTTGGAAGTGAATTATGTATTTTGAATTAAAGATAATTTGTGAGCTCTTTATGTTCTACCCATGTGCTGTGATATGTGATTACTTGGTAATTACCTAGCTAGATACTATAGTTTGTGTGACATTGGTATCTTAGCACCCGTCTTTGTGATGGTTATTGAGTTCCGTCTTTGTGACGGCATATTAGTTCCGTCTTTGTGACGGCGATGAGTTCCGTCTTTGTGACGGCATATTTAGTTTCAACTGTGTGTCAGCGATGAGTTCCATCTTTGTGACGGCAGATTAGTTCCGTCTTTGTGACGGCATTATCATGAGGCCTTGGGTTTGGAATTGGATTACTACTGCTCACAAATTATAGTATGTTGTTTCATGAGAGTATTTTGAGAAGCTTTGTGCCATGTCATTTCATTCATTCTTGTCATATTCTTTTTGAAAATGGTTTTATAGAAATTATTTGGAAATTCCTAAATTAAAACATGATTTGTAAATTGTTATCATCATGAACCTGCATTTCCCCCACCCCCATTGATTATGCTACTTACTGGGCTCTGTCTCATCCCATTATTTTATAAACTTTTCAGAGTAGGCAACAATCTTTTGAGATAGCTTTTTGGTGGCTAACAGTAGTTAGATTAACTACTGATGGAGGCTGAACTTTTGTAATGGAGATATTAGATGATGTACATCTTAGAATAGGCTTGACTCATTCTTTTGTATATTATAGTGGTTGTGATGTTATTCCCACTAATGGGACAAGCTGATGATATGCAATTATTTATTCAGACCACTATTCTTTTGTGGCCAATGGCCCTTGTAATTATTACTTAGAGCTCTGACTTACTTTGAGAGTATAATCAATGGAATTATTATGATAATTCTTGATATTGGTACTTGATATGATTTATGTGGATTGGATTGTCAAAAAGGAAAAATCTACAGATACTTTGAGACATCTTTCTCATGCTTTGGACCCTTTGGGGTTAGGGGCGCGATATCAAGTACATGGGGTAGACTAGACTTGGAGGGTCTTTTGTTATTTATGTACTCCAACTTTATTCTCTAGCGGATCAATTTCGACTTGGAGGGTCACAAAGAGGTTTTTCATTAAGTTCTTCGGTTTCCTCTTCGATAACACATCTCAGTGTTATCTCGTGTTTGCATCTCTATTCCCCACTCTTTAAGCTTTTCTTTTATTGTTGATAATGGATGAATATGGTTTAGGGTAGTGTTATCGGTTGTTTGCGCTCATTTACTCTTATTCCGCACTTAGCTTAAGTTAGAGTAAAAGCAATCTAGCTGTATTTTTAATTGGGGGTCTAAACAAGCTCCTATGTTTTCACACAAATCTGAGCTTTCATAATGATCCATTAATAAGTCAGATTCCAATAATTTTTGCCCGCAGGGGGGGGGGGGGGGGGGGAGGGAAAACTCTAGTAAGTATCCTTACCGATTTGTGTGAAAACATAGGAGCTTGGTTTAGAAGATTGGTAGGAAAAGGAGTCCATGTAATTGAGACCTAATTTGTGAGAGGATTTGTTGACTTGAATCAATATCAGTAGTCGTTTTTAACTCTTCAGATCTTGAAATTCTTTACTATTCGTGTTCCATGCACATTACATTTGAAAATTCTCAACATTTCGGTAAAAAATTGAAGAAGTTTTATTCATTTCATTCATTTCTCAGTCAGGATAATTTGTTTTCTTAAAGTTACAATAACAGTTACAATTAATTACAAAAGCTATGGATTATTAAGATTAATATGCCCTATAATGCTACAAAGAAAATCAAGACATTTAAGCAAACAAGGCTCATAATAGTGTCATATATAGTCTATATAGAAAAATTCTTAAAAGGTAAGGATGTGCATTCAATCCACCAAATTCGACCCAAATTTTTTATGAGTCGATGGATTCCTCCTCCCCTAAGATTGAGTTGGGTAGATTTTGTGTTGGCAAGATTTTCAACCCAAAAACCTGACCCAACCCAAGCTATAAAATTTTTAAAAAATACATGTACTTTGAATTTGTTAGTTTGATTTATTTTTGTATATTGAGACTTAAATTTTTATAAAGTTGGGGTATTAGACTCCATTGTGAAAATCGTAATGTTTTTTTTTTTTTTTTTTTTTGCTAGGTAAATTGGGAAGGAGGTTTCAAACTCCAAACATATGGCATCATAGAGAGTGTTGATATCATTATGCTATCAGGTCACTTTCATTGTGTAAATTATAATCATTTATTGAATAAGGAGCTTGAATAATTGAATGAACTCCTTTTTTTTTTTTTTTTTTTTTTTATTAGGCCTCACAAAATTTCCCCAACTTGATGATTCAACCCAATCCGATCTATGAGTTAGAGCATTCTTGATTGAGTAGTTAAAACCACATATAGTCAAAAAGTAGCTAAATTGCCCCAAAAATTTCATGTATCAGCCTCAATATTTCGTCCCAAAAAGTTATAAATGAATAATGTTTCAAAACACTTATTGAGAAACTGTTCATCAATCAATTTCAGCCAATTTTTAAATCGTACCTCTCTCTCTCTTCCTTTGAATCAAACCTCCATGGCCAATCCAACTCCTCCTTTAAAAAATCTCCACCTTTCACCATTGATAGGCCAAAAACGTATTGACTCCTTGTTATGAATTAATTGATTAATTAGCCAAGTTTATTAATTAATCAAATTAACATGCAATTGTACGTGGTAGTACAAACAAATTACCAATTAACTAAAGTATGCAGCAGAAAATAAATTGACACAGTGATTTGTTTACGAATGGGGAAAATATACAAGACTAAAACCCCACCGGGTGATTTTAAGGTCATCACTACTGAGAATCCACTATTATCAAAACAAGGGTTACAAGTAAAGGAATCCTAATACCTTATACCAACCTACAGTTGAACCCTTACCCCAATATCCAATTAGACTTGTCCTGTAGTGATAATCTCTCATTTTCAATGCTCGGCTCCCAGTACGTGACTAACCAATTGCGCGAATCCCAGTAGATGACTTGATCACCAACTTGAGAAGGTTGTTGGCTGCAAAGTTCTTCAGTTCATCACACAATGAAGATCATGAAGTTGTTTGGTCACAAAACCCTATGGTGTACAAATACAGTAGCTTCTTTAAGAACTAGGGCAAACTAGGTTTCCGGTCACACTCTTCTTCACACTATGGAATTGTGCTCTTGTGCGACTTGTGTCACCTTTTATGGCCCTTAAAATAATTTTTATATCCCTTAAAATAATTTTTATATATGTTTAGGGTTGTGAGAAAAGAAAGCACAAACATACACTCACGGATTGAATGAAAATCAGAACTTCATAAATTTCGACAGATACCCTATCTGTCGAGCACCTGTCGAGCCTCGGGCTGAAACAACTCTCTTTAGACCTCGATAGATGCTAGCTGTTAAGCTTTAAAATCCTGCACTTTCTGACTTGATTCTTAGATAGACTTGCATGGCTTTAACACTTAAACTTGAAATCTTATTTCTTGAAACATAAAACACATCCTAGATCTACCCAATTACAAGTAAAGTGTGTTTTGTCAAAGGATTAGCCAATTACATAAAATAGTGACATATGTTCCTATCATTGAATCACATATGTCCTAACAATCTCCCCCTTTAGCAATTCGTGACAAAACCACAATAAACAAATGAACATATGAGAGAAGTCATAAATCACTCAACTCATACTCACTTGTTGAATACAATAATCTATCCTAACACAAACTCTTGAAAAACTTTGCAAGAAGTGAGTTTATGGCAAGTAGACTTTGACAACCTGTATTTCTAAAACACTTTAAACAAAACTCATCAAGGCATCTTAGTAGAAATATAAGATTGCATACAATATATAAGAAACATGTGTATAAAGAAAGAAAAGAAACAATACATGTAAAGATAGGTGAAAGAACATACATCAATATATATAAACCAAATATAAATATAATGTATGTCAAAACGGTCACAAGACCAATATACAAGATGTAATGTATCTGAAATAGAGAGAAAAGAAAAAATACATCAAATCCTC
This sequence comes from Quercus robur, assembly GCF_932294415.1. Classification (NCBI taxonomy): domain Eukaryota; kingdom Viridiplantae; phylum Streptophyta; class Magnoliopsida; order Fagales; family Fagaceae; genus Quercus; species Quercus robur. The sequence continues at coordinate 9,529,799 of NC_065538.1, read as the reverse complement.
ACTACATCCCTCAATATACTCTCCCCTTAAAAAAAATCTCCTATACTAACCCTCCCCCTACAAGTATGACTACTCTTATATCCAAAACTACTCTCCCTTTTTGTCATGAATGACAAAGGGTAAGAGTATCAAGTAGACATCTCATCGTCACTGGAAGAGTAAGCATCTCCATCCTCATCATTATCATTGTCATCGGAGTCATCATCATCCTCGGATGCCTCGGGAGGAGAAGAGGGAGACTTCACAAAGCCACCAAGGCAAGCCTGCCATCTGGCAATATGACCAACATGGATGTTCACCTGATACGTCTCAGTAGTGAGTGTATCAAGGCGAGCATCCATGCGTTGAAGTTGTGCCATGATCGCATCAAGAGTCACACCTCCCGCAGAAAAAGAGGGAGCGGAGGTGGATGGAGCTGAAGGAGTGGGAGGAGTTGCCGACCTAGACTGCCTCGAACGTAGTTATGCCTCGCTCCATTTAACAGTAGCGGAGTCAATGGCACACATAACATGGAAATGGTTGGATACAGGAAAGGGAACAGAAAAATGGCATAAAATCCTTGTGATAGCCAAAGGGAAGATGAGCTTATCACAGATCGTCGTATCCCTATGTACATCTATAATGGAAAGAATGAAATGGGAGGGAAAAACTATAGTAAGATGCTCAAACAGAGAAAGCAAAAATCGAGCACGGGGCTCGGTAATAGAGTTATAGTGAGAAAGAGGATGCAAAACAAAGGTCATAACCATGTTGAGAAATCTAGGGCCTTTAGAAAAGGCCATACAAGAGGTAAATTGACAATCACCCTAATCAGATGGACGCTCACAAAAAGAAGATATGAGCTCGTCTTGGGACATAATCCTCAAACGATCACAACCGGGGTAGTCAGGATACATTACCCTAGGGACGTGGAGCACATCGGATACAATATTTGGTGTGACCACAATGCATGTACTCTGAACGTGAGTAACCAAAAGGGGTACTGAATAATCAAATCTATGCATGTCGGAGTAGAACTCCTAAATCAATACGGATGGACAAGTGACCGGGATGTCACACAATGACTCCCAACCCCTACTGTGAATGATAGTGGGTAGGTTAGTGTCGAAGAAATCCGACAAAATGACTTGGCATTCCGAATGAATGCCTCGTCGAGAAAAGTTCTCAAAGAAGTCCAATTTGGCCTTCTCATCACGAAACTGGACGTGTGAGGGAGTAAGGTTAGAAGAAGTGGATGCCCTGGAACGAAGAGGGTTCTAGGATGGTATAGACTTACATTTAGGTGCCATGACACAACTAATGTAAACTAGAGAGAGAGAGAGAGAGAGAGAGAGGGAGAGAAACACTCAGAAAAGTCCTAATACAGTTCAATATATAAGAATATAAAGATTGTAAAGTACGTAGGCATGAAAATCCATGAGCATGTGATATGCAATAGTAAAAACATCATGGACTTAGCCCAATCCAATCCTACCAGCACACATGTTTGCAACAATGTAAACACACATCTAAGAATGCATGAAACAGTGTTATAGTGCAAATGAGATGCAATGCATGATGTTTTAAGATCAAAAATACAAAACTCATCCAAAAATTTCACAAATAACTTCATCAATTTTGAAAAACCCCAAAATTTTCAAAAAATCCCAAAAAGTTAGGTCAAATGCATGAAATGCATGAAAAATAAGGATTAGGACCCTTACCAAGTGAAGAAAAACTTGATCTAGGCCAAAGAATCCTTGAGGATGAAGTTTGGAGTGAGAGAAAGAGGTTTTGGGAGGTGAAGAGATGAGGGCTATCGAGAGAGATTGAAGAGAAATGAATCTAAAATCGCGCTGAACAAATATATAGGATCTTAGTAATTCTCGACAGATCGAGAGGTGTCGATCTTTAAAAGGGTCGACAGTTGCAACTATCGAGCAGGTGTCCAGAGGTGTTCACAGCAAAAAGCTATCGAGAAGACAGAAACTTTCTTGATGGATCAAGGAGCTATCAAGATTGCGATTAAAGGAAGTTGAGGAGCTCAATTGATAGGCTAGGTGTCGAGGAGCTATTAAGATTACTTAAAAACGGATTTTCAAGAAGAGAAAAACACAGACCTAAATGCAATCAAACATGCAACTCAATCAAGGATCCAAACAACATTTTAACCTCTCAAAAACATCACTTAACAAGAAAAATGTTAAGTACATAGATCCCAAAAAACACACACACACACTAAAAAAGTCTAACCAATTTTATATTTCAAAATCTAATTAAAATAGTTTAGTGAGCATACATTGAAAGCTCGAAAATGTGTTAAAAACACAAGAGCTGTTTAGACCCCCAAATTAAAGTTACAGCTCGATCACTTGACACTCTGAAAGGGTGTGATAAGTGTTCGGGCTATCAACCTCTCAATGGTATGGAAATGGAAAGGTAGGAGTTGAGGAAAATCCACAAGCTATTGTGTAAAGGATTGTGGGTATAACAATCTCTAAACTCTTAAGGTGTTTTGCTAGGGTTTTCTCTCTGAAGCACTCCCTTATATTTGTGGGTAATGTGAGTATATATAGTATGGGTACAGAAAGTGTGTATCAGATAGCACAGTTTGGCAAAATAGAATATCTCACAGGTGTCTCGCGGGAAGGCCTTACTTGCGATATACTTGCAAGACATAGTTGACTCCATTTGTATTAACTCTTCGCATTCCAGTCATGTGCAGGGCACATGCATTACTTCGTGGGATGCTAAGTTGCGAGATACATGTGAAAACCTCTTCAAGCTTCAATAGCTTGAGTCTTCACACTCTCTCTCTATCATACAATCCTTACAATCAAATCCCACAATAAATACAGGGTACAACAGATTGATTAAAATTACAATCAAATTTGGCACGGAATTAAAACCAATAAAACACATAGTTGTAAATCACAACTTTACAATCTTCTCCTTTGGCTATTCCGTGACAAAACCCTGAAAACAGACTCTAGACTATAATGAACATTTAGCAAGTAAATGCTCATCCGGACACGCAATGCAATAGAGAGCAATCCCACGGATCAATTGCATGTCCAACACTCGACCAATGCAAAATACATGAAGTATATGATTCTAAGAACAAGATCCTACTACGGCACAAGAGTGAGGTACTCAAGACATATTGGCAATATCTTAAGAGTACAAAAAGATGCTACAAAGTAATAAGGTAAACAACATACTGAATATAAACTGAATTTAAAAACAAAGTACTAAAGCTTTAAATGAAAGCAGAAAGTAGTAAAAACATTAAACCAAATAGTAGTTACTATCTTCTCCTCCCCCGATCATTGCACTCCCCCTATCACTACACTTCCCCTAACACCGACACCATCTCCCCTTTTTTTGTCATGGAATAGCTAGTCTTCATGTTCCTCTAGCCTCCTCTGAATTTGGTCCAGTTGAGTCTGAAGAGATGTGAACTTGGATTCGAAACGAATGTGCTGGGAGTGCATGATGGTAGCTACTCCGAATATTTTGGTAGTAATCTCTTGGAGAGTAACCATGATGTTGTCTAGCTGTTCATCATAAACATGTAAACAGAGCAAAAACAACTCAAAACAAAGCAAACAGACACAAAACAGCATGCTATAAGATTTGAACCATGTAAACAACAGCAAAGTGCGTGAAATAAGTCACTGTGCATGTGTGTGTCTGTGCTAAGCATATGCTGATGCATGTGTGTGCAACATGTGATGCATGGGGATGCAGCATGAGATGCATGAGGTGTGTGCATGGCATTGAGGCACAAAATGGACATAGTGTGTAAAACACACAAACACTGACCAAAACATGACAAACATGATCAATCAAGAAAAAAACCAAGCATTGGAACTTAGTTGAGTCCAATTCAACACAAGAATGTCACTAGGACATTCTGTTAAACACCAAGCATGCAACAGTGAATTCCACTATGAACAATGCATGAACAAGGTGAAAACTGCCTCAATACAAGCTTAGAATGCCTCAAGGGGCCAACACAGATACACAAACACCAAATAGGACTCAGCCCAATAAAAGATTATGAAAAAAATTTCACAAAAACTAAGAACCCCAACCCAATTTTTGAAAATCCCCAATTTTTGAACCCTAACTTAAAATTCTGCATAATTTCAAAAAAAAAAAAAACATGAAGAAAATGTTTAGGAAAACATACCTTGAGGTGATTTTGCAGAGATTTTAGCTTGAAAATGATGGGGTTTGAGTGAAAAATGATTTTGGGTTGAAGGGGGGTTCGAGAGAGGGTTAGCAAGGGAAATGAGAATGTTTTGAAAAACTTTCACATCTGCCTAATAAAACTGAAAACACGCGTTTTTCACGGGTTAGAAAGTCACGAGATTAGTCGCGAGACATACTGAAGCTTTCGTAAGAAGCTCTTAGTAGCGAAGCAGTCACGATATCCTCTGTATGAACTTGAAAATTTTTAGTTTTTGCCTAAAAACATTTCGCAAGAAGGGTTTAGTCGTGAAATACTCGTGAGGCAATAGCGAGACTTTCTGTATGAAAATGTGACTTTGTATTTCCCTTAAGCACATTTTGCGGGAAGCTCTAAGTTGTGAGCCTCTCGCAAAAAAACCTCTGAACCAGTTTTTGAAGAAAAATACAAAAATGCATTTTGAACAAAAACTAAAAGCATGAAAGTATAAAATCACTTTCAAAAACATATAAAACACTCAAAAATATTTTTGAATTTTGATCAACAAGTATTTGAGTATACACATCACATTTGAACATGAACAATCACACAAAAAAGATAGGCATTATCTGAACAAAGTCTTGTGTGTTGTGTGTGAGTATCAAATGTGAAATAGTCCATAGACCAGAGTGAAGCTTCAATGATCAATTCAATCAGTCATGCGCAACTGGTACGAAATCAAGTAATCAATCTCAATTATAGAAATGAACATATATGACCTCCCACAAGAGAATGATTACAAAACTTAGAAACTTTTCATTTGGCTTATGCATAAATCATAACAATTGATCATTTTTGGATAATACATCTCTTTTTGAGATCGATGTTTGAAATTTTTGATATTTCAACATGTAGAGTTAGCCTTTGGCATTTTGAGCACCATATATTTTAATACAAAAGTCGCTTTCCTTTTTTCCTAGTCATATACTAGCATATGCGACAGGCTTTTGCAGCTCATTATCTCATTTCATTTGGAGATTTACATTTGGTGAGCTCTATGGCAAAAACATAAAAATAAAGTGGGAAGAGATATAGGCACAAGTCTATGCAAGTATTAAGACCATCAAGACTATTGACCAATCATTCATGACAAGCTTGAAAATCTATTTACAACAATCACACATAGATATCAAGATTTCTCCCACAAAGATATATGTGCATACATAACAAACTAAGCTCATAAATGCACTATGCCATTAGTACGAAGGTACTAGGCCAAACTCACATGTGATATACACAACACAAGCGATCAAACTTTTTGAAGATTTTTCAATTTTTATGGGTTTTTGAATTTTTGAACACACTTAAAACTAAAACATAAAAGTAAGATCAAAACAAAAGAATGCATACAAATAAATGTAAGATGCATAAAATGCATGAAGGGTCCTACAAAGATCGAAAGAATTAGATCAAGGACCAAAAGAGCAAAAGCTCAACCACAGGAACCCTTTCTCATCCAAACACAATGATTGTTCGGAATGAGTGTCTCATGAGAAATGAGACAAGGGTTGGGAGAATGAGGACCGGAGATGCACATAGACAAGGAGTTAAGAGCATTAAACACTTTCTTTAACAACATGCTATTATCACTCAAATCCGATTTATCCTTTTTAGCACAACTTCTAAGAAGCTCAAGTTTCTCTTTTCTTTTAATTCTTTTAAAAGCTTGAAACTTAGAGCAATGAGGTTTTAGATGACCAAAAGCACCACAATGGTGACAAACAATGTGTTTAGGTCCACTAGGTCGTTTGAGAAGGGATCTAGCAACATAAGTTTGTTCTCTCTTTAACTTAGGGCATTGGGTTCTTATGTGACTGATCAGACCACAATGGTGGCAAGTAGGAACAAACTTAGATCCACTCAATTCCCTAGGATGGGACCTAAACAGAGGCTTAGGCTTAAAAGCCTTTCTCTCTCACTTTTTGATTTCTTTTGTGTGGAGGAATGTACACCGATTTGTCCTTTAAGGTAGAGCCCACAATAGGCACACAATCGAGTACCACAACATGATTGCAACATATATTTTCTTCTGTTTTAGCAACAGGTTCAACAATCAAACACTTGGCATGCATCTTAAGAGATTCATTTTTAGATTTAAGATCATCAACAAGTTTGTTAGACAAAACAAGTTTAGCATCCAAGTCCATATTCAAATATTCAAACTCTTTCAGCTTTTCAAGAGAAATTTCAGCAAGATTCTTATATTTCTCAACCAATTTGTTAGATTCATTGAGTTTAGCAATCAAATTATCCTTTTTACAAAATAACTTGCTTAACTTCTTTTGAAACTTCTTAGCATCTTTCTTCAAAAGTTTGATGTTAGGAATATCAACAACACCCATAGATTCATGTAACATGGCATCACAATCATGAGGACAAACACTCATAGAGGCATTTTCACAAACACATGGCATGTTACAATCAACAACATCCATAGAAGCATTCAAAACATTATCCATGGCAAAACACACAAGAGGTCAAGGATCACGCTTAGGTAATGAAACCAAATCAGGTGTACCCGCTCTGATACCAATTGAAAGCTCGAAAATGTGTTAAAAACACAAAAGCTGTTTAGACCCCCAAATTAAAGTTAGCTCGATAGATTTTACACTAACTTAATTCTAAGTGCAGAATAGTGTAAATGCGACTGGATAAACAAACAAGCTACTCTAACACATATTCATATAAATACTTCAGTAAAATAAAATGTAAAAGAGTAAGGAAGAAGAATGCAAACAAAGATAACACACCGATGTGTTATCGAAGAGGAAACCAAAGAACTCGGTGAAAAACCTCTCCGCAACCCTCTAAATGGTAATCGATCCACTAGACAATCAGTTGAGATACATTGGTTAGTAAGAGACCCTCCAAGCCTAATCTACTCGCTGTACCTAAGCCCTCCAAGCTCCTACTCCAACAAGGCTTCTCGGAACCGTGTCTTGTCTAGCTTTCCGGATCCTGCAACAAGCTCCATGTTGCATCTGCTATCCTTGGCTTCTTCCAATGCTTCCCAGTAGCACCAAATGATCGCTTGACACTCTGAAAGGATGTGATAAGTGTTTGGACTATCAACCTCTCAATGGTATGGAAATGGAGAGGTAGGAGTTGAGGAAAATCCACAAGCTATTGTGTAAAGAATTGTGGGTATAACAATCTCTAACTCTTGTGAAAGACCACGCCCCAGGCCCGTTTTTATGGAATGTTGGGCCAAACTCACGTGAATGGGTGGATTCGTGTTATTGCCTCTCAAAATGGAGATTTGACTAGTTATATTTTCCCCTTTAGATTAAGGGTTTTACAATGGAGTCGCCACTTATTTCATAATTGGAAAAATAAGAAAATCATAATTGAAAAATTCCTCATTTTATTAATTTAAAATTGAATTTACATTGATCATAGGAAAATTACATGGCTTTGGTCCTAGATGACAGTTTTTAGACCCCTTTAAACAATTGATTTAACCTAGTTAATTAGCCAAGTTGTTACTTAGTCCAAATTCCAAGTCTAGGTTATCACAATCAAACAATCATATCATGCATAGCAGCGGAAAATAAATAAGACAATGATATGATCACCCAGGAAAATCAAATCGGTAAAAAACTTGGAGAGGATTTAACCTAGCTATCCTCAAGGTAAAAAGCAAATCCACTAGAAAGAATCGAAGTTCATACAATAAGACTTACAAGCCCCCACGCTCGACTTCTTATTGATACCAACCAGTAGAACTTACTGACACGACCATGTGCAAGTTCCGAATCCACGGACTCCTTCTTTCTTTGGCCTTTGCAAAACACAAACACCCCCGTTTGTGACTTTGAGATCCTACTCAAAGGTTTAGTAACACAAACTCTCCTGTTTGTGACTCCAAGACCACCCTTGAAGGTTTAGATCATCAACACCTTTGATGACTAGAGAAAGCAGCAACTTCTACAATACCGGATCTTTAGATTCTTCAAGGAATAATACCGGTAGAAGACATAAGAGAGCTTTTTAGGAATAAAACCCTAAATACAAAAGAGGCACGCTCTTTTCTCTCTGAAAAGCCACACAAAAACGTGCTTAGGGTTTCCTTTATATACTGGGAGAAGTAGATTAGAAACCCTAATCCTAAATGGGCTTGAACTGCTGTTTGGGCTTAATTAAAATTCTGCAGATACGACTTTTGATTGGTCAAGACTGTCTTTCGATCGATCGAACCAGACAGATTATGAAATCTTCTTCCTGTAGCTTGTATGTTCTTGAATCTTGACTTGAATCACATTGAGCATTGTCTAATAAAACCTATAGACTCTAAGATCTATATCTAGACAAGTTTGTGTTCACGATTTGCCAATTGTTCTAAACATTTAGAACCTAACAAACTCCCCCTTTGGCAATTCGTGACAAAACTTTCATACAAAATGAAATGCTCAAATACAAGAACAACCCAATACAATAAAATGCCCAATTACATCACAAATCCCAATCTAAGACTCCTAACCTAGAAGTTGCAAGAAGAGGTAGAAGGTCTTGATCAGAATGCACCTGTCTTTCCTGAAACACTCAACAAACACATCACCGCATGTGTGGAAAGAAGTACATATAAACAATAATATGAAACAGAATATAAAAAACAAAAGTAAATTCTAACTCTCCCCCTAAGTTAGATACATCAAAAAGTTTTTATATTCTCCCCCTAAACAAAACAAATAGGTCATCTATGTCTCCCCCTTTTTGTCACGTATTGACAAAGACTACCCAATCAGAAGGTAGACAGAAAACATACGCAACAGAGTAAAAGAAAATAGAGACAACTCCCCCTATGAAGAGCAACAACTCCCCCTAAGAACCACAAAGGTTAAAAACAGGCTTCTCCCCCTATAAAAATAGGAAAAACAAAACAAGTTTTGGAAAAAACAGTTTTGAGGAAACTTTAGGAGGTGGGAAAAATAAAAAGACACAAACCAAGTTTTTAAAAAAAAAAAAAACTAAGTTAAGGATACACATGAAGAAAAAATATTATCTCTTTCAATAAAATGCAAACATGACACTATGTGACCCATAAACAGTTGCATGAGTAGAGAAAATATTTGCACATTGATTATCCATCATATCTCTTAAGAAAATAATTTTCTACAGTTCACACATAAAAAAAGGCATATACTAGAAAGTACATAGCTCAAAAATTAATCAATCAATTTTTTGATCAAGTTGAGTACCCAATGTAGCAAAGTGTATGCATGTTATGTGTGAAAACAATAAGAGATATGACTGCAAAAATGCAAGATGGATACAAAAAACAATGCAATGCATGTGAATCCTAAACATAAATGATGCATGGAAAAATCAAATTTTTGAAAAAAAAAACAGAGCAATTTAATGCAGAAACTCCTCAAAGCATAATATTTCATGAATGAAATGCATGAGTATGAGATTAAAATTTTTTCAAAAACACATGAATTTAACCTAGATCTTCCAAAAACAAGATTTTCAATCAATTTGTCCTCAAATCTCAAACTTTAAACACATTTTGCATCAAAATCAAGGAACTTTTAATCTTGAATGGCCACAACAAGATCACACACAATATAATGTACTAAGTTTAATAAAGAGTAACTTGTATAGTGTGTGCAACTAGCAAAAACTTGAGATACATGTGAGGTGATATGTGAATAGCAATCAATCACAAAGTCTACAAAATTCATCACAAAAAATTTAAAAGAGACTATCACCTAAAGAGTTACATCATATAACTCCCACATCTCCTAGATCATAAGCTTGCAATCATGTAAGTTTCTTGTATTTATGCCTCATAATATACATACCAATTTTAAGTTATGTGAGTTTGGCATCAAGCCTAATAGTACACACCAATTTTGATTTTAAGAATTAAGCAATTTAACCGAGGCTTCACCTTATGTTCTTTTTGTGCATGTGCTACACTTTCTCGAGCACAAAATCTTATGATATGCACTAAGGTGTTCATGATTGGTTAGTGAACAACGGTGAGATGGTTATTTATGCCTTTCTCTAAAAGTTCAAGTCCAACATTTAAAAACATATGACTTCAAGATTAAGACATAGTAATCAAAAACCATACACATCTTTCCCACACAACATGCACTACAAATCTTCAACTAGTAAAGTGCAATAAATAAGCTCATCAAAGCTAAACAAGGTACATAAACTTGTTATGTAAAGATAATATGGAAAATCCTTGATTATAAATCCAAAATGTGAAATACAAAACACAAAAATCTTTTTGGTTTTAAAAAATTTATGACCAAAAACAAAAAAACACACATTATGCTAAATGAACAATGCAAATGCAATGCATGACAGTGCTTAACTAAGCTATAGAGGGTACACAAACAAGAAATATCAATTTCTTAATTAACCCTTGAGTACATGTACAAACTAGTACACACTCACATAAAATCAAAAATAGCTTAGCACTTATATAACACATACTATTCAAGTTTCTCCACAATGTCAAGCATGTTCTAAATCAAGAGAGAGGTATCATCATTCATGTAATCCTCAAGAAAAAATAAAACAAGACTCAAAATAAAATATTTTTCTCTTTTTGAAAAATTTTCAATTTTTTTGAATTTTTTTTATTTAAAAAAAAAAAAACAACCAAAAACAAAAACAAAACATGTCCACAAACAATTGAAAGAATTAAATCAAGGACAAGTCAGCAACACTCACCTTAGAGAATCTTTTCTCACCCATCTAGCACGAGTCTTCGGCTTTGTAGGTGAAAATCCATGTGAAGCCGAGTGTATTTGAGGGATTACACCAATCTTCTGAGAAAAACTGAAATCCTGCAAATTCCTTTCACAAGCCAACAAGCTCAAATTTTTCAAAAGAATATGAAACAATTTATACGGACTTATGGCAGGAGAAATATCATCACATATCCTAGATTGAAACACTAAATGCTTAAATTTTAATTTATGACAATTAGGACGAACGTGACTGGAGACACCACAAAAGTGACAAACAGGAACAAATTTAGGAACATCAGTATTCCTAACAACAAATCTAGTCTCAGATTTTGGCTTTTGCCTCAACAAAGAACAATTTGGTCTAATATGACCAACAACACCACAAAGGTGACAAGTAGGCACAAAAACAGATTTATTATGCTCTCTAACAGTAGGTTTAGACATAGGTTTAAAAACATCAGCGTCAACATCAGAACTTTTACCTTTGTCTAACCTAACAAAATAAGTCTTTTCTTTATTATTCCTCTTGAAAGGAGGGATATAAACTTTCTCAGTTTTAGGCTTAAGAGAAACAGAAACACTTCTGTTATCAACAGCAGGCTTGGTACTAGTCAAATTTTCAATTTTAGTTTCAGATTCAACAAACTCTTGTTCCAAGCTTTTCATCTTCTCATCTTGAGAGGAAATTTGATTTCTCAAAAATTCACTCTTTTTATTAGATTCATCTAATCTAACAATCAATTCTTCTTTTTCAAGATTAGCTAATTTTAACTCTTCCTTGAATTTCTTAGCAATTTTCATAGATTTCAATAATTCCTTACAAAGAGTTTCACAGGCATCAATAAAATCAACAGAAGCATGAGCAGAAACATAATCAGAAAAACACTTCAAATTATCCATGACAACATGGGTCAAGGATCAGCTCTTAAATCAAAAGATCTAAGACAAAAGAGCTACCCGCTCTGATACCACTTGACAGTTTTTAGACCCCTTTAAACAATTTATTTAACCTAGTTAATTAGCCAAGTTTTTACTTATTCCAAATTCCAAGTCTAGGTTATCACAATCAAACAATCATATCATGCATAACAGCGGAAAATAAATAAGACAATGATATGATCATCCAGGAAAACCAAACCGGTAAAAAACCTATGGAGGATTTAACCTAGCTATCCTCAAGGTAAAAAGCAAATCCACTAGAAAGAATCGAAGTTCATACAATAAGACTTACAAGTCCCCACGCTCGACTTCTTATTGCTACCAACCAGTAGAACTTACTGACACGACCACATGCAAGCTCCGAATCCACGGACTCCTTCTTTCTTTGGCCTTTGCAAAACACAAACACCCCCGTTTGTGACTTTGAGATCCCACTCAAAGGTTTAGCAATACAAACTCTCCTGTTTGTGACTCCAAGACCACCCTTGAAGGTTTAGATCATCAACACCTTTGATGACTAGAGAAGGCAGCAACTTCTACAATACCGGATCTTGAGATTCTTCAAGGAATAATACCGGTAGAAGACATAAGAGAGCTTTTTAGGAATAAAACCCTAAATACAAAAGAGGCACACTCTTTTCTCTCTGAAAAGCCACACAAAAACGTGCTTAGGGTTTCCTTTATATACTGGGAGAAGTATATTAGAAACCCTAATCCTAAATGGGCTTGAACTGCTGTTTGGGCTTAATTAAAATTCTGCAGATACAACTTTCAATCGGTCGAGACTGTCTTTCAATCGATCGAACTAGACAGATTATGAAATCTTCTTCCTACAGCTTGTATGTTCTTGAATCTTGACTTGAATCACATTGAGCATTGTCTAATAAAACCTATAGACTCTAAGATCTATATCTAGACAAGTTTGTGTTCACGATTTGCCAATTGTTCTAAATATTTGGAACCTAAGTTACAAAAGATTGATTAAAATTACAATCAAATTTGGTACGGAATTAAATCCAACAAAACACATAGTTGTAAATCACAACTTTACATACATTAACACATGAATTCATTGTGATAGCCAAATCATATTATACTTGTACATATATCAAGAGTAATAAAGAATATTGCGTATTGTGTGTAAAAGACATCGCAAGATTACATAAGTGTCTACATGTTATGACGATTTGAGATATGAGAAAATTACTTTAACTCACACACAATCATAAGTGTTTGATAGGAACTATCACCTTCGAGGTACATCCTATAACTCCCACATCTCCTAGAATACATGCTTGCAATCATATATAAAACATTTTTATTCTTTTTGCTTTTATTTTCTTTGCATTTTTTTTAAGCAAAACATGCATGGGCATATAAAAAAGAGAAAAGAAATTCCCAATTATGTTAAGCATTTTGACATTCCACTTTTGCTATACTGAAGCATACAAATGTCATTTCATGATTGGTGAGCAATAGTGGTGAGATGGTTATTTATGCATTTCTCTTAGGATTTTCTAGTCCTTCTCGTAAAAAAAAAAAAAAAAAGTGATATGAGTGTTAAGTACAAGAAATCACTTAACCTTACTTATCACAAACACGAGCCACAAAACTCACTTGCTTAGTTATGCATAGAAATGCTCATCTAAGTTACAAAATATACAAAATTTAGAAAACTTTATTTCAATGGCCATCCAAGGTACACAAGTACCAATGTACACAAACACACACTATTTTTGTATTTTTCTAATTTTCACCTTTTTGAAAAAAAATTATATGAAAAAAAAAATAAAGAAAAACTAAAAAATAAACAAACAAAAACATGTTAAACAAACAAAGTAATGTATAAAACTAAGCTGACTCAAAACAAGTAAGCAAAACACACAAGTAATGAAAAACAAAAACACGAAGGGAAAAGAGAGAGAGAGAAAAAGTGACAGAATCACTTTAAGCCCTTTTCCTTCCACACCTTGGAAGAACCTTTTCATTTTGAGAACCCTTGATCCATCAGAGAGGGGGAAGAGTTAAAACCGTTCAAGTTCGAAAGGAACATGAGGGCTTTGAGAAGATCTCTAAGAGGAGTAAAGAAGGATGGAAACTGATTTTGATCTCCCAACGTGATCATGTTATTGCTCTTTTGAGTGACTAGCCACTTGTAGCAATTAGGTCGAGTATGTCCAGCTACTCCATAGTGATGACAGAAATGCTGCTTTTTCTGTTTAGGCTTTTGAGAGTTTCCCTTCTTAGCCCTAGGGTTTTTAATTTCTTTCTTATCAAGCATAGGGGGTGCTCCTAAGATAGATTTACCCTTATTTACGTTCTGACTAACTAATTCATTCTTAAAACCATTATTCTCAATTTCAACATTATTAGCAAGAGAAACAAAAACAATAGTACTGGTAGAAGCAATACTAGGAGAAGAAAAATCATATCCTAAATCGGTTCGATCGGAAGCCGATTTCTGAAGACTGAGCATCTCATCAAGCTTAGCACTTGAAGTCCTTTCTAGCTGAGCTCTGACTTGGAACAATTCTGCCTTAAACTTTTTGGTCTTCTTAGTCAAGAAATTATTCTCAAACCTGAGTACTCCAATAGTCTGATTTGCTTCATCAAACTTTGTAGGGATTTCTTCTCGCTCAAGCTTCATATCACTAAGCTTCTTAGTGGCCAAACTATATATCTTCTCATGTTTTTCTGAGACTTTTTATAACTTTGCATAGGCTGTGTGGATATCATCTTGCTCATCCATCTTCTCAAACTTAGACTCCACTAATTCCTTTTCTTCATCCACATCTTCAACAATCCCCTTAGTAAGATTTACAGTGGCAGTGAAGGCATTTAGGATTCCATCATCCTCATTATCAAAATCATCCTCAGGCTCAGTGTCACTCAACGTAGTAGCAGGTGCCTTACTTTTCCTAATGGTCTTGAGATATGTATGGAAATCTTGTTTCATATGACCGAAACCTTGACACCCAAAGCACTTTAGTCCTAAGGGAATAGTGTATTAATCGCCATCCCTAGCATCCTTCTTGCCTTTGTCTTGGCTCTTAGACTAAGAAGAACTCAACTATCTACAATCCTTGTCAAAGCCTTTTGCATTGGCATTCTTCATGAACTTCTTGAATGTCCTCGTGATGTAGGACTTCATCTTAGAATCTTCATCATCAGAAGACTCATCAGTATCACTGCTCTTGGCCTTCAATGCCACGCTCTTGCTCGATTTCCTGATCCTTGTCAAACCTAACTCATAGGTCTGGAGATTGCCAATCGGCTCTGTCAAAGGAATTTTGTCAATGTCCTTTGATTCCTCAATGGCAATGATCTTGGCGTGGAATCTCTCAGGTAGAGATCTGAGCACCTTTCTCACAATCTTGGGTTCAGGAATGGTTTCCCCAAGATTAAAGGCTGAGTTTACTATGTCCTTAAGCTTGGCATAGAACTCATCAAATGACTCATCCTCCTCTATCCTGATCTCCTCAAAGCTGGTAGTGAGCCTCTGAAGCTTTGAATCTTTGACAGCCTTGGTTCCCTCATAGGTTATCTAGAGGATGGTCCATTCTTCCTTTGTAGTTTCAGTGGAAGATATCTTCTTGAACTCCTCATTCGTGACTGCACTGAATAGAGCATTCAATGCCCTGCTGTTGAAGTTTGCAGCCTTGATCTTAGCATCATCCCAGTTGGCCGGCGCTTCCGTAGGCTTGGTCCAGCCTATTTCCACAGCTTGCCACACTTTTTCATCTATTGACTGCAAGAAAGCTCTCATGCGTACTTTCCAGTATGCATAGTTAGTGCCATCAAATAAAGGAGGTATAATAAGCGACTGTCCTCTATCTATAACAAACAGGGGTTAATGGATCATACAGTAAAGATTAACCCTAATCAGAGTGTGCCTGCTCTAATACCACTTTATAGGCCAAAAACGATTTGACCCCTTGTGATGAATTAATTGATTAATTAGCCAAGTTTATTAATTAATCAAATTAACATGCAATTGTATGTGATAGCACAAACAAATCACTAATTAACTAAAGTATACAGTGGAAAATAAATTGACACGGTGATTTGTTTACGAATGGGGAAAACCTATACAACAAAAACCCCACCGGGTGATTTTAAGGTCTTATTTAACATGTTCAACATATCATTCATAGCATGCATAAAATGGTACATTGGTCACAAGAGTCTAGAAGACCAGACTCTATTTGGGCGGAATGGGTGCCTAACACCTTCCCATTATGTAACCTAGCCTCCAGATTTAGGTCTTTGGTTAAGTAGATCTAAGCCTTATCTTTACTTTTTATTTTGGGTAGAATGTAACTAGGACAAAAAAGCCTCATAATTATTTGGTAGTTTGTAACTAGGACCCAAAGCCATGTAATTTTTCAATTTTCCAAATATGTAATTTTTTATTAAATCAATGAAGAGAATAATTCAGTCATGTATTTAGTTTTTCTTATTTTTTGTATAAAAAAATAAGTGGCAACTCCATACCACTTACCCAAAAAGAGAGGAGCCCTAAAAAGCACTCCAAAAATCTCTTTTTTTTTTTAGAGGCAACTTTCGAGGTCTCCCACAAACGTTAATGCTAAAACAAACAGAGTGTAAAGCTCTATTTCTTTCAGCATTAACGTCTTCTTATTGGAGTCTTTCAGCATTAATGTATTATTGGAGTGTTTTTCTTATGATATAGTGTTTTGGGCTTCACTTAAGTATGGGCCGATCTTTACAATTTAAGAGTTTATTTTCTATTGGCCCAACAAACTCCTCTTTCTCTTTCACCACATATTGTTGAGACGGACATTCAAAAGATTGGATCTCTGCTGCACTTCCTGGAGAGCAATAAAGCTTCCTCAATCCAGCATGATTTAGTTTACATTTGGAGTTCTAATATATATAATTTTCATGTGTCTGCAGTTATGATATTCTACAAAAATTGTTTATTAAGTACAAAAATTGTGGAGTTGCTTGTAGTTGTAATGGATAGGTTCTTTGGTCTAATTTCTACTGGGTCCAGTTAACGGGTGTCTATAGGGTATTTGTTAATGGATCATTTTAAGAATATTATGATATTACTGTTATGAAAAATATAAAAATTTGTTTAAAAAATCAGTCACTTTTTTATTTTTCCTTAAAAGGTTCTGAAAATATTTTCTAAACCAATGCCCTTATTGCATTCCTTAACTTTTCCCATTTATAAGTAATCACATATCGGATTTTTCCAAAGTGATTTATCCAAAAAAACATTTTTAGTGTGCTTGTGTTTTCCTATTCACCAATTTCATTACTTTGTTGGTTTATTAAAACTAGCAATGACATTAAATGAAGGGAAGCATCTAGTGTTCTAATCGAATAAAAATTATATCCCAAATGTTTCACTTTATACTTTATCAATTATAATTTTTTTATAAAAGTAATTTAGGTTAAAAAAAAAAAAAAAAAAAAAGAAAAAAGAAGAAGAAGAAGAAGAAGAAGAAGAAGAAGAAGCAAAGACATGATATACATGGATGTTGTAGATGGTGGAGTAGGAAGTGTTACACTAAGAGTGTGGCATGATTTTTATCCGAATTTAGAATTGGAGTGACCTTGTGACTGGTGCAAGTCTTGAGTTTGGACTGAAGAATAGAACATGAACAAATGGGGAGTAGAATGTGATTGGATATGAACTTTGCTAAAACATGTAACATTTATGGTAATTTACTATTGTTGGCGGTGCAGTAGGACAATAATTCAAGCTTTACATGCAAGGTAGACCCAATCAGCCAAGAATTCAATACGTGGTTGGTGACATTTCATTTGTATTAATTTGTTGTCACATTAGCCCAAAACATAAAGTCTCTCATCTCGTCTTCCTGAACCCTCTTTATCAAGCATCAAGAACGTATTTGCAAATTGTAGAGAAAGACATGCTATTTGAATCAAGAGCCCGTTATCATTTGCACCAGTCCACGCATGGAAAGCAGGAAAGGGCTTATTTGCTTCTTCTTTTTAGGATTTATTATTTTGTGTAATGGTTATATGTAATATCCATCTTATATGAAAGTGGATCATACAAATACGTGCTCCACCTCATATACGAGGGATGTTATATACAACTGTTAGATAGAATACCACCACGTCTTTCAAATAGTACTATTCTTCACAAACAAGCTTGGTTTTTTGTTTCAATGGTTTTTTTTTTTTTCCTATTATTTTTTTATATCATATTCTATATAATAAACGTTGAGTTTAGAAGTTATGGTTGCGCCAAGTGATTTCACCAAATTGTAGATTTTTTTTTTAGATTTTTAGACTTTAAAAAAAATGTATAATTTTTCTTCTCCTATAATTTCTAAGTTGATAAAAATCTTAATTTGATTGGAATCTAAATTCTAGATATCAAAAAATTTTCCCCTCTTTTCACGTTTATATATTTAGTTCATTTTTTATGGGATAATTTTGTAACTATCCTAAAGGACCTAAACTACATTAAAAAATAATAATAATAAAAAATTAAAAAAAAACCCTAAAAAAACTACATTAATTTAAAAAAAAAAAAATTAAACGTACAACATGGGAGGGAAGGCATAAGTTTGAGTTTAAATTAAACTCTATCAACTAAAAAATTGCAGTAATTTTTTTAAGATAGAAACAATACAACCTAATTATTCTTATCAACTTTCTCCAAAAAAAAAAAAAAAAAAAAAAAAAAAAAGCAAAAAAAAAAAAGTTATTCTTATCAACTTTTTCTCTATTGTTTTATTAATTTTTTAGATAAATACAAAAGCATAATTGTGGATATGAAATTTTTTTTTAGAGATAATGAAGTAACACTACTACCACAAATATAATTTTATCAGGAAAAAAATATGTAATTACATAAATAGTTTTTTATATGTAATAGGCTTTTCTTTATTCTTATCTTCTCTTTCTATAATATATCCTCTTTTTCTATAACATATCTTCTTCTTCATGGAATAAAACTCACACCAAATTGTGAATTCCCGAATCCCCAACACAGGTATGTATTTCTTTTCTTTTCCATTTTTTTTCACAAAGCTGGATTCTAATTCATGAGTAAGGAGAAATAAATTCAATGATAATAATAAATAGAGCCTTTAGGTGAATCTATAAATGTTATTTTCTACAAGTATATGTCTTTGGTACGTGTATACATATATATTGCGTCTTATATTGTTTATTGGACCTTTTGCTTTCTATAATTTGTGTTGTCTTACTCTTATTATGAGCTAGAAGCCTAGAACTTGCATTTTATGAATTTGGAAGGACAAATTTTTAAACTCTTTTAAGAAAGGTAGATTCACATGTTAGCTTGCTTTCTAAATCATGAGTTTTTATCTTTTGATAAATAATTCTCATATATATATATATATAGACAAATACACACATGTTGTGGTGGTTACCTAATGATGTACAATATATTTCATTCAAACACACTACATATATTATGTAGTAGGATAATTAATTTAGAGTTTCAAGTTTCTTACTCCTTAATTAGTAGAGTATTTCCTAAATAAACCCCCTCTTTTTACATTCAATTCTAATTAAAGTAATTTTTCATTTTTTATAATCTATATATATTTAACATCAAAATATATTTTTTAATTTATATATGATTTTTTTTCAAGGCATTTAATTTATATATGATTTTTTTTTATTAAGCCATGCATCGCACAGGCATAATACTAGTATAATATAAAACTGAAGTGTTTGACCATTTGTTTTTTTTTTTTTTTTTTTTTTGATAAGAAAGCTAAAACTTCATTGAATTGTTTAAAAAGACATTACATCATGGATAAGAGCTTGTTGTATAAAACAAGGGGACTCTTCAATCCAAACTGAACTATCATCAATGCCGGAGGCATATTTTGCTAAGAGATGGGCCGGGTTGTTTCCTTGCCGGCGTACATGTGAAAATGCTATGTGATGGAACTCTGCACAAGAAGCTTTAATACCCTCAATGACAGCATCCACTGAAGAAGGAGGAGTAGCCAATTCATTCAAAGCACGATGCATAATAATAGAATCACCTTCCACCATGACATCCGTTATACCCATGTCCTTTGCGAACTGCACTCCCACTTCAACTGCCATAGCTTCTACTTCTAACGGACCAAAAGCCAGGTTTATTTTCTTGCTCAAAGCCGCCCTGAAATTCCCTTCCTTATCTCGTATGACCACTCCTATACCCACTGCCTTTAGCTTTGCGAACACTGCTCCGTCCACGTTGACCTTGAACATCTGCTCCTGAGGAGGTATCCACCTAGCTGGTTGGTTGCTTGAACTACGTACACCACCCTCAATGGGCATAGCAGCCTTATACTCCTCCAGATATTGAGCTGCCCAGCGCACCATATCCAGACCCGACTTCCGCTTTCCACCCGTACGGATTTCATTCCTATTTCCCCATAACACCCAGGCACAAGTCACCATTTTCGCTACCAACTCCGGTGAACTCTCCACCTCCATACATAAGCTCCACAACAGATCTTTAAAGGAACAACTCTGCTCCGCTGTAAATGGCAGAACAAGCTTAGAGCTTTCCCACAACTCCCGAGCCCGTTTACACGTCCAGAAAACATGACTTGAATTTTCCGACGCCTCATTGCACTCTTCACATTGATCGTCCGGCAGCACCTTCCGTCGCAACAGATTAGATTTTGTAGGGAGTAAATCACGACATGCCCTCCAAGTGAAGTGTCTTATTTTGTGCGGAACTTGGATCCTCCAAATTTTTCTCCAAAACAGCCTGTTTCTGCCTTCATCTGAACCGGAGCTGAAATTCCTAGGCCTTGACATCCCACGGGCCACCCAGTAAGCACTTCGCACCGTGAACAAGCCATTTTGACTACACGCCCATATCTGCTTGTCATTAGGTAGATGGGAGCTCAATGGTATCTTTTTTATTTCCTCTGCTTCGTGTGGTAAGAACAGAGCATCAAGAACCTCTGTTTTCCAGCAAGCTGTCTCCTTATCTATCAAGTCCCCCACCAACGTTTCAGCTTGCAAGAACATTCTTGGAGAGGCCACTTGGTATGTAGATGGTGTAGGCAGCCATTTATCTCCCCAAACCTTCACCTGTTCGCCGTTACCAATTCTCCACCGTAGGCCCTGTTTAACTACATTCTGTGCTGCCATTAAGCTACGCCATGTGAATGAAGGGTTATTTCCCATCGATGCCTGAATAAACTCACAGTGAGGGAAATATTTTGCTTTGAGCACCTGATAAACCAGAGAATTTTGCCTTTGTTGCAGCCGCCAACCCTGTTTTGCAAGCATAGCCAGATTAAACTCCTTCAAACTCTTGAAACCCATCCCCCCACTAGCTTTAGGATCACACAGTTTCTCCTAGCTCAGCCAAGCCATCTTCTTCTCTTCCTGTTTTTGGCCCCACCAAAAATTCCGGATCAAACTAGTCAATTCTTCACAAAGAGAATCCGGCAATTTAAAACAACCCATTGAGTATGTTGGAATTGCTTGGGCCACTGCCTTGATTAAAATTTCTTTCCCAGCCTTAGATAGTAATTTTTCTTTCCACCCTGTTAACTTCTTCCTCACCTTTTCCTTGATTTCAATGAACGTGCTCCTTTTATTTTTACCCACTAACGAAGGCAACCCCAAATACTTTTCATGTTGCTTAATCACTTGTGCCCCAAATCTTCCTTTAATATCTTCCTTTATCTGCCTTGGGGTGTTACTGCTAAAAAATAGTGAGGTCTTGGCCCGGTTCAATTGTTGGCCAGAGGCATTCTCATAGATCTCTAGAATCCTTTGGAGAGTACTACATTCTTCAATGGAAGCTTTGCAAAAAATCAAACTGTCATCAGCAAAGAATAAATGAGATAATCTTGGGCCTCCTCTACTAACTGTTAATCCACTCAACTGCCTTTCCCCCACCTCCTTTTTTATTAAAGCAGAAAGGCCTTCTGCACACAGCAGAAATAGGTACGGAGATAAAGGATCCCCTTGCCTAATCCCTCTGCTTGGAACAATACAGCCCCTTGGTGTACCATTTATCCTTATGGAGTATGATACAGTAGTGACACATCTCATAATTATGGCCCGCCACTTTTCATCAAACCCCAATTTCTGCATTATCTTCTCCAAAAAAACCCATTCCACCCTATCATAAGCCTTACTCATATCTAATTTTAAGGCCATCTCCCCTACCTTGCCACTCTTCTTCTTGCTAATGTGATGCATAGCCTCAAAAGCTACCAAAATATTATCAGTAATTAACCTTCCGTGCACAAAAGCACTTTGGGTATCACTGATAATGCTTGGTAAAATCTTTTTTAGCCTATTAGCAATAGCTTTTGAAGCAATTTTATAAACCACATTACATAAACTAATTGGTCTATATTCTGATATATTTTTAGGCTCCTTACACTTTGGGATAAGTACAATATGAGTTTCATTAAATTTTGGAGGAGAGATACCTGAATTAAGGAAGTCTAGGACTGTTGCTGTCACTTCTACACCAATCTTTGGCCAAAAGTGCTGGAAGAATAAAGGTGGCATTCCATCCGGGCCTGGAGCTTTTAGTGGATACATCTGCTTTAGAGCCAACTTGACTTCCATTGCAGTGAACTCCCTAGTGAGGTTTTGATTCATGTCTGGGCTCACCTTAGGTGTGACTGCCTCCAAAATTGTACTGAACTCTGTTGGGTCATTGGACTTGAATAGACTGTTATAATAATCAACCACTATGTCTTCTACTTCCCTTTCATCCGTCTTCCAAACTCCATTGGCATCCATCATACCCTCAATATAATTCTTCTTGTACCGAGTTGAGGCTTTTTCATGGAAAAATCTAGTATTTCTATCCCCTAATTGCATCCAATTAATCCGAGACCTCTGCCTCCACATCTCATCCTCTTTCTCCAACCAACAATTTAAATCAATCCGTGTGGTCTTCATCAGATTACTAGCTTCCATAGAGTATGGCTGTCTCTCCAAGCACTCTAGCTTCTCCTGTAAGGCAGCTATTGTTCGGCTAACATGTCCGAATTCTAGTTTATTCCAAGCTTCAAGCTTTACTCGGCAATGGGCCAAGCAAGTTGTAAGGTTAGAATCTACACCCACCAACTTACCCTCATCCCACGCTTCATGGACAATCTCCTCACACCTTGAATCTTTTAACCACATTGATTCAAACCTAAATACCCTTCCCATTCTTCTTTTTGGAGGCTTTCTCTCTAAATGTAATGATAATGGAGAGTGGTCTGATGCCGAAGAGGTGAGGTGAAAGAGTTTGGCTGATGGGAATAGACTCAACCACTCCACTGTAGCTAAAGCTCTGTCTAATCTTTCCCGGATCTGCAAGCCATCTCCCCTTTGATACAACCACGTAAATTTTGGGCCAATAAATCCCAAATCTTTAAGCCTACACCAATTAATAGTATCCACAAAATTCCCCAATTGTTGTCTTGGCCTGCAGCTTCCCCCCTCTTTTTCATCAACACATGTGATCTCATTGAAATCACCAATTATAAGCCAAGGCAAATCTGAACTTCTACTCAAGTGTTTGAGTTTTTTCCAAGATTCAGGTCTTTTTGACGTGTCAGGATCTCCATAAAAACCCGTGAGATGCCACCAACCCACTGTTTCATCTCCTTTCACCCATGCATCGATGTGTGAAGATGAGTATGTTTGGATATCTAATTTTACTTCCTCCTTCCACAACATAGTTAGACCCCCACTCTTTCCTTGGCTAGGAACAACAAGACCATTCTTGAACTTACACCATTCCTTTACTTTCAACATCCATTCTAGATTAGATTTTGCCTCCATGAGGAAGACAATTGCGGGATCTTCTTTATTAATGACTTTTTGCAAAGCCCGAACTGTCCGAAGGTTCCCAAGCCCTCGGCAGTTCCAACTTAGGAGATTCATTGGACCCGGCGGGGCTGCACCACAGCCTCCGCCGATAGACTTTGATCAATCGTGTGTTCTGGTAAAACTCCCTCATCTCGCCTGACTTTCTTTGCAGACTCCAAAATGGCTTCCTCATCTTGTGGCTTCTCACACTTCTTCCTTTTCGGTCCCACCTCTACAATCACGTTGCATGGCTTTTGGTTGGGACGTGGTTGAATTCTAGTCCACTTAGTCTTGGTTGGCCCCACTTCCGTTAAAGTAGATTCCTGAACACGTACCACTTTTGCATGGGCTTGTTTGCACTTCCCACGTTTCTTATCTGCGCACTTACTGCTTCCAGCTTTCCCACGCCCCTTATCCCGATCACAAGAAGTCCATCCCGCTTGAAACTCGCATCCCACCACTGCCTGTCCCTGAATTTCTGGACCTCTCCTATCCATGCTCGGCACCCCTTCCAGTTGCGTCGAAACTGCCACATACACTGGAACATCCAGCAACATCCTTTCCTCATTTTCTGCCGATATTTTAACCACCTCCAGCTGTGAATTTGGAGCGCCTGGAAAAGCGTTGATGGACTCATCAATATCTCGAAGAATCTCCTCAAAATCCGGTCTAGCTGGACTGCCCCTAGGATTTCCGATAGCCTGCGCCTCCTCAGTCCCACTGCACGCCGCCGTTGCTCCTTCCAGCAGCAGTTGGTTCGAGGCAGTGTTCTTGTCCCTTGCAGAAGGACCCATCTGTGACTTCGTGCTATGAGAGACGTCACTTTGGTGGTTCTGTGAAGCATGCGACGGACTCTCATATCCCTGAACTTCCACCACCGGTTTCTTCGACTGGTTAAATTGCGCTGCTCTAATCCACGGACCAAACTGCCTGTCTTCCACTGCCAAGGACCCTTTGCTTTGTAACCAGAGCGTGCAATCCTTATCATCGTGGGAAAGCTGACCGCACCAGTAGCAAAGATTAGGTAACCGTTCGTATTTGAAAGACACCCACCCCTCGGACTCCAAGCTCCATGACACACGTCTTCCTCTGCACAAAGCTTTAGTAATATCAATCGCCACTCGAACTCGCATGAAGTTTCCCCCTCTCATTTCTGCTCTATCCTTAGGAATTGCCACGACACCGAGTGTTTCTCCAATACTGACCGCTACCTCCGGTGTTAAAAATGAAAAAGGGAGTTCGTGTAGTTGAACCCAAAAGGAAGTTGTTTTGAATTGCATCTTCTGTAGTGACTTAGAACCATTGTACCGTTCGAAAACCACCAGGTGCCTATCAAAGGTCCATGGTTCCCCCATAAGGACTTTTTCAACATCAACTTCAAGCTCGAAATCAAATAATACCATATTATTGCCAGCATCATTAACCTCAAAATTTCCCCTTGTTCTCCAGAGTGGCCGGAACGTACGGGCCACCGCCTCCATATTGATATTCCGATGCGTCAAGAACTTCGCTGCCAAAACATGATCCCCTGTCTTCTTTTTTAAAGAAAGATCAACCTTTTTTCCTTCGTCCACTGATAGTGTTAGCTTCTGCCAACGTAGAGCAAGATCTTCCATCTTAACACCCACACTAAAGCACCTCACAAGACACCACTAGAGCCCTAATAGTATACAAAGATACTATAGGGAACGTTACTTCTTCCCACAGGAAGGACTACCTATGCTACAGTACGGAGAGAGGTTACCCGCTCAGCATACCGAGTGTTTGACCATTTGTTGATCTTATAATATCTTGACACAAGCTTTGTAACTCTCATAATTTTCCACATCATCATCATTTTTTTAATTTGATTTATCCTATTTTAAAAGGAAGTATAAGCTTAGCAGAAGTCCAACTCTAACCTAAGGGAAAGAACGGAGAATTATAAAACAGGGGTTGGAAGCCTTTTTTTCTTTTTTCTTTTCTTTTTATTGGTGTTGATTTATGCTTTGTTTTTTCTCTTGCGCTTCATGGATAGGAATTCCTAGCCTATGCATATATCTCCATTGGTGTTGAATTTGGAGTATTCATAGTCACCACCGAAGACCTTCTCATTAAGGTACACATTTAGGACATGGTAAGTCCTAATAAAGATAGCTATTATATATGTCCTTGCATGATTTATATCTATTTTATAGAATTATGTATAGCTATGAATCATTAGGATTAATTTTCTCATGCTCATCCTGCAAAAATTTTATTAAGAAAAAAAAATTATTGATTTCTCTCCAACATAAAGAATTATATGCTACAAACTTCATTAACCATTAAAATTGCTTTCTCTTTTTTCCTACTATGGAATCAAAGACTTTTACAGTTGGTATTATATATTTTTCAAATGGACATGGTCAAACTCCCCCTTGGAGAAAAATATATGTTTTAAATACCAAGAAGTTATATGATTGAATCTCATATAATTATTTTTTATTGCCAGGGATACAAATTTATGTTAAATACAAATTTCTACCTCAGCTTTTTTTTCTTTTTCTTTTTTTTTTAAATAATGGGAAAAAAAAAAAAAAAAACACTCCAACCCTAAGCAAGTGACTCCCTCTTCAAAGCTATCCATAAACCCTAATGTAGCAAGGCTTCTCTTCTAACGCTACTCCCATTCAACTTTCAAGCCTCTCTTCCTTCACTTTCTTCCCCCCACGATAATGTTAACCTAGATTCTCTCCCCATTTGTAGGCCACTTCACTTTCCCTTCAAAATCATCTGATCATGAATCATCATATATGATTTAAAACAACCATCTATATTTGGTCCACTTCAGTCCTATTTGGTCCACTATGGTCTTGTTCGATCCACTTTCGTCCTATAAAGTCCATTCAATCCTATGAGGTCCACATTGGTCCTATTTGGTTCACTTTAGTTGTACTTGGCCCACTTCTATCCATTCTGTCTGCTTTGGTCCTTTTTGATCCACTTTGGTTGTACTGGGTTCATTCAATCCTATTTGGTTCAATTCGGTCCATTCTATCCACTTTGGTCCTATTCAGTCCATTCTATCCACTTAGGTTCTATTTGTTCCTATGCAGTCCACCTTGGTCCTGTTTGGTCCATTTAGTCCTATTCGGTTCATATTGGTCATTTCTATCCACTTTGGTCCATTCGGTCATATTCGGTCGATTTGTTCCTATTCAGTCCACTTTGGTCCTGTTCGGTCCACTTTAGTCATATTCGGTCCTATTTGGTTCATTTGATCATATTCTATCTACTTCAGTCCATTTTGGTCCCACTTCATTGTATTCGGTCTTTTTTTGTGCACTTACATAATGGGAAAATATAGGTTTGGGTTGAGAGCAAATATTCTAAATCCAATTTTATATATATATATATATATATATATATCTCTGTAACTTACCCCCCCTTTTTGTATCAGAGCCAAGTTTTGGCCGATAGTAAGTGTTGTAAGTTATTGTAATTATTTTCAGATTTCGATCAAGTTGGTCGGTGATACCGCCATAGTTATCCATCATTTTGTGGTTATACGTTATTTTAAGTATGTTATCTCTAACAAACATTATTTTGCTTTACATCTATTTTCTGATAGCACTTCCACTCCCATACTTTACATTCTTCATCTATTTTTTCATCTTAGTCAGTGTTTATTGTTCTTTCTTTTGGTGGTAGGCTGAGCCTCCCATTCATTCTTTCTGTTTATTATCCTGTGATTACTTGTTTAAGCTAATCCTTTACTTCCTAGTTATCTTATTCTTATTATCTTTGTTTTTAACCCAAAGTTTGTTGCAGATGTGTACTATTGAGAAGTGTCAGTTCGGTTCTGTGTCTACCTGTTGCCCAGTAAGTTTAATGTCCTAAAGTGTGTTGAAACCTGAGCCAAATAGTAATTCCCGTCAAGCCAGGAGAGTGTTAGGGTATGAGCGGAAAGGTTGTTGGAACACCAAGATAGGAATAAGCGGCAGTAAGTAGTAACAGTATTCACAGAAGGCATCAATTTCTTTGAACACCCTGTTTCAGATCTAAGGTTAGATCCAGAAATTGAAAGATAAAGGTAGTCTAGGTGGTAGTTGATTTCTTAGGCTTTTAATCCAGAATGATGAATAGGATGTTTCAAATGAGTGATTCATCCACCAGCATTAGATCTAGCAGTACAACCCTCCCTGAGATCCCTCAAGATGATGGAGAAATCAACTCAGAGTCGTACCAGCTTTCAAATCTAGATCAGAAGTTAGGAGATTGGAACATACCAAAAGTACCCACAAACCAGGTCTATAAGTCATCATCATGGTCCTTGAAAAAGAGTTTCAAAACAGACTACCATGTTAGGACTATAGAACAAGTTTACAGCATCAACAAGGAGTATGAAACATGCTACTTGTTATCCCCTGCAGTAGTGAAAGCCCACAGGGAAAAAGATCATAAATTCCTCTACATTGGTTTAGTCCAAGTTGGAGTAAAACCATTGATCAGAGAAGGGTTGAATAACTCAATCCTTATGGCCCTTAGAGAAACTCGTCATCTTAGATTTTATGACAGCCTCTTAGGAACCATGGAATCCAGTTGGAGTGGCAGACCAATCCATTTTGATTGTTTCCCCAATCTCACTATAGCACTTAACAACCCTCACATCTTGAAGGTCTTCACCCTCAACATCAAAACACATGGAACTTTCTTGTTACATGGATCCAGATAGCTTGCCCTTATATACAAAGTGTATTATAAGTGCATGAGAACAAACATGTCTATCCAATCCATAGACAAAAGAAAGGCTGGTGAAACCAACCTTATCCAAACCTCAGACATTAGATCCACAGTTCAGGTACCCCGAACCCTGAAATGGTCTGAAGTCACTTTTCCTGCACATTGGACTATAGATAATGAGAACCATCATCTACAGATCCAAAGCCCAGTTAGAAACCCAGATCTAGATTTTGTACAACAACTAGCCGATGGAACGGTTAGACTTAGCTTTGACCAATCTAGGTATAAGACACCCTTAGAATATGATGAACCCAGGCCCAGATCTTCGGTAGATCTGTACCAGGAACCAAGGTCTAGATCCATTGATCTACGCCAACCCTTTAGGCAGCCAACTATCCACCTTAGAGATAGGCCTGCATCTTAGTGTAGTTTGTCTAGAACACGAGCACCATTTCCCACATCTAGAAGAGACTTAGGTCCACAGGGGGGTAAGGTTGGTTGGAAGTTTGGCTATGACATTTGACTTTTTATGCCATTTGAAATATTTCTAAAAGTATTCAAACAAAGGATAATCACTTGATACCTCTTTCATGAATAGTTTCCATTTCTCCAAAACTTCTTCTTTTTGTTCTCTGGTATGGTTGGCTCTATAGGCTTCTCTCTTAGCTCTGTTTCTTTCAGAGTTAAAATCCTTTTCAAGAGCATCCATATCAAGGGTGAACTCTTTCCTTAACACTAAGAGCTGATAGTCATATTCAGTTTCTTGCTGAATAGGATTTCTCATATCAGTTCCTAATGGTGAAGGAGGCTTTAAGCTGTCTTGACTAGTGCTGTCTTCTTCTTGATCAGCAACTGAGTCTTCCTTAGCTGTGTAACAAGGGGTACTAACCTAGGGATGGTCTTTTACACCTTGAAACTGTGGACCTAAGTCTCTTCTAGATGTGGGAAAGGGTGCTCGTGTTCTGGACGAACTACACTGAGATGTAGGTTACAGACAATGGGGAAGAGTGCCATTCTGGGCAGTCTGGGTGCGGAAGCTTAAATAGGTTACAAATGTATTTTTGTTACAAGTGTAAACTGGGGGAGGGAAGAGAGCCATCTATTTACAAAGTATTTCTATTACAAAGTAAAACTGGAGCTTTGAGGTAGTGTGGAACTAAGCCTACAAACTGAACCTGATGAAGACTGAAGCAAAGGGTTCTTTTTATAGCTGGAGGAAGCCTTGGATTCGTTCAAGAGATTGCGGGAATCACGGAAGGTAAAAATGCTTTTACTCTCAGGTGAATTTCCTTTCAGCCGAAAGTAAATATTAACTTCAATGATTCTGTTAGGGTACTATTGAGTGAACAGTAATGTTCACTGTTCATGAACAGTGTTCTGTCCCCTTGCTTTTCTGAATAGTAACTCTACACAGTGTTCTGGTACTGTGTAGTGAATAGTACCCTGTCAGCAGCTTTGCTGGTACGGGTACTGTTCCTAGAATAGTAACCGAGCTGCAAAGGTGACTCTTGAGCTATTCTGGGGCTTCTGGAGCTATTTTGGAGCATCCGTGAGGTGTTCTTAATCGCTATCCAAATTATAACCATCATAAGGATCTTGGGAGTCCTGGAATGGGTCAATTGGAGCTTGATTGACTGATGCTTCCGAAGAGGCAGGAGAGTTCTTTTCTTCTGACTCTAACTGTTCTGATTGGAGAAGCAGCTGCTGGGCAAGATCTTTGAGTTCTTTGTTAGATTTCCCGGCAATTTGGATGGAATCTAGGCTAGACTGTGATCTTGTGCAATGAGCAATGGTTTTCTGTTCTGAAGGAGGAAAGTCATCGTGTAGTTTGGAGATAATGTCAGTGGTTCTGAAACTATCCCACCATTTCACAAAGAATTCCCTATCTAGCAGATTCTGGTTGATTACATAATTCCACATGCTAATCCAGTGAATCTTGTACTTAATTGTCATATGCAAAATTGCTGGAAACTAGGAAGAATGTTTGTCTACTTGGAATCTGGTGCTGAAATACCTTAATGCATCCTGTAGAGGCTTTGGGAAGTTCTGTGGAACTGATCCAAACATTTCCCACCACTTGAGGAACCATGAGGATATCTGGCCTTTGAATTTTTTGTCAAACTGCATGAACCATGAGTGGTCATAGTTCTCATTCTGGAAGAATAAAACCTTTTCGAAGGCATCCATATAATCATAATAGTTATATTGGGGTTCTGATCCCTTGAGTACTGTAAGTGTTCTGAGTGAGGAGGGGTGTCTCCAATCTTTGCAACTCACAAAACTCTGAATTATGAATTAATGGTACACAACTTTTGAAGGGTTATTCCTATCCATGATATTTTCTATTTTGGCAGACTTTTCTTGAGTGAGAATGCCTTTATAGAATTTGATGTTCTTCTCTGGGCTTTTGGGAAGGAAATGCCATTCATGGGGCAGTACTTCCATCGCTAATGTTAGCGGATCTGTTATGTGAACCAAGTGTGGCTCAATATAAGAGATGTGCTGAACAAAAGTTTTTCTGATGTAAGAGGCTCTTCCTATTCTTTGAGGAAGATAAGAAGAAGGTTGCTTGGGCACAATTGGGCCAAAGGGTTCTTCAACTGTGTATGGAGAAATTGCTTTGGGAGGTGGTGTGGCTAAAGCAGAACTATAACGGTGTTGTCCTTGGGGCCTTTGGTAATTTGGTTTTGGGATGATAGACACCAAATAACAATTGACAACAATGGATGGTGACACAGGTAAGGCTTTTGCTAGGCTGGAGGAAAAAGGTACTAAAGGGCCAGGGTTCTGTGCCTGACTAGTACTCCTAGTGGTTTGCTGTTTAGGCAACTTTGGTGGTTGGGGTTGTACGGGTTTTTTCCCGGACATCTTGGACTGGATCTTACAGGAATTCACGGGTTAGGAAATCAGGGATACTATTTTGAGTTCCTTGTATGAATTCAATGTCAAAATCAAAAATGGAAAGGATGGCTTGCCATCATGCAAAAATCTGTTTTGATGCAATGTTTTGAACATCTTTTTCTAAAACATGTTTTGTAGATTTACAATCAATCCTTAACAAAAACTTTTGATTCAAAAGATCACTTTGAATTTTGAAATGCATAGTACTATAGATAAAATTTCCTTTTTAATAGTACTATAATTAAGCTGAGAGGGAGTCCAAATTCCTAAATGAAAATAGACAATTTGTTCAGGGGAAGTGGGACTAACACGTTGGAGGAGAATGCCACCATAACCAATGTTAGAGGCATCTGTTTGGACGACCTTGAAGGAATTTTCTGAGGGGATTCCTAGAGAAGGGAGTGTCTTGACATATTTCTTGATTTGTTGAACAACCAATGCATGAGTGGGTGTCCAAGGGGGAGGATTGGTTCGAAGTCTATCAAAAAAAGGCTTACATTATTGCCTAAGATTTTGATAGAAATCAGAAATGTAATTGAGGGATCCTAGAAACCTTTGAACCTGGGTTTTGTCTAGGATTTCATCTGGAAACTTATCTGCAAACTGAATGGCTCTATCTATGGGTTTGATGACACCATGCTTTATATCAAAACCTAAGAATCGAACACTGGTTTGGAAAAGTTTAATCTTTGGGGCCGAGACAACAAGACCATTTCTTTTGATGGTTTGGAAGAATGTTCTAAGATGCTTCCAATGCTTGTCTAGGGACTCCGAAAAAATGAGTACATCATCAATGTACACAATGGTATGACTGGAGAATGGATTGAAAATCTCATTCATGATGTTTTGGAATTCAGAAGGTGCATTCTTAAGACCAAAGGGCATTACATTCCATTCGTAATGTCCAAAGGGTGTGGTGAAGGCTGTCTTGTACCTATCAGACTCTCTGATTTGTATTTGCCAAAAACCACTCTTCATGTCAAACTTGCTAAAAACCACTGCTTTGCTAAGTCTATTAACTAAGTCTCTCTTGTTGGGAATAGGGTACCTAATCCATTCTAAGACTTTGTTAAGAGGCTTATAATTGATAATAAGTCTAGGGACACCTCTCTCAATCTCAGTGTTTTTTTGAACATAAAAGGCTGGACAAGACCAGGGTGACCTAGAGTTTTTGATGATTCATTTTTTAAGAAGATCCTCTATTTCAGCTTTGCAAGTATCCATAAGTTCTTGACTCATTTGGATAGGTCTGGCTTTGGTAGGGATGTTCTTTTCATGGAAATCTTTGACATAAGGTAGAGCAACTTCGTGCCTTTTTCTATGCCAAAAAGCTGTGGGGAGATCAGAGCAGACATCCTGCTTAAGTTTTTCTTCAAACTTTCTGATTTCAGCTTGGTAGTTTTTGCAAGCTAATTGCTCATCAATTCTTTTGTAGCTTAGTTCATTACCAAGGTACTTAAGGTTTTGGGTTTTAGCTTTAATGAGGTTAAGGATCTTGGAGATAGAGACTTCTTGGAGACTGTTAATGTCTTTAGGCTCTGGGCTCATAAGGAACTTAAACTTAACTGGTTGGCCAAAAGGATGGGTAGTGATTCCTTCACTATCCGTGATGAAAGGATACAACAAACACATGAAAGGGTTTCCTAAGATGACCCTATCTGTCATATTTTTGACAAGAACAAAGGTGGTTTTGAAACACGCATTGTCTTGGCAGACATGTGCTTTTGGGATTTTGAATTCAATCTGCATTTTTCCTCCACTTGCAGAAGTTAACATTTCTTTGGTTTTTCGGAAGTATTTAGAAGGAATGATTCCTTCTTGAATGCAATTGAGATCAACACCTGAATCTATTAAGGCTACTACCTCGAATTCAAAATCTCTGCTTATGACAATCTTGACTTTGGAGTGCCATTTCTGGAAGTTAATTCCACTGATGGTTTGCAAGAACGATCCATTGGTTGGTTCTTGTTCCATGTCTGCAGTAGGGTTAACTGATTCATCTACTTCATCATCAGACGGGTTCTGTAATGAGGTGCCTTCCTCAATGCTTTGATGAGAAGTATATTCTAACTGTTTGACTCTCCGGTCCATGAGACTGTGATCAACCCTAAGGATAATTAATTCTTGCTTAAGGGTTATCACTTCTGATTTGGTATCCTTAATCTCTTTTTAGAGATCTTGGATGGTTATTTCTTTCTTGGATTTGGTAAACCTATCGTATATTTTCTCCAAATCAACTTTGGATTCTTGGATCCTAGGTTTGGATGTACTGGCTTCCTTAACTAGGGTTTTGTGGAACTCACTAAGTCTTTGAGCTTTCTCAACTGGGTCTTCGATCTGTTCTATGAGATCTAAGAGGAGCTCTTCTTGCTTAGAGAGAACATTGATAGTGCTGTTTCTACAACAACTATCTTTGCATGGTATGACTTCATCTGGACTACTAGAGGTGCTAGTTGAAACTCTAGGAGAGGATGATGCCTGGTAAACTTGGTAAATCTGACAGATTTCTCGGTTAATAAAACTATTGGGGGACTCACTTTCTGGGTGGTCAAGTTCTAAATTCTTGGGGATATCTTTGCTGATTAGGGAGTTGGTAGGGGATTTGCCTAGACATTCTTTCTTAAAATGTCCTTTTTTTCCACAAGTAAAGCATTTTCCTTTTGCTTTTGGTTTGAGGTTTTGTATGGAGTTGGGGTTTCCTTTCTTATAGAAATCATCATTTTTAAACTTCTGCTTTCTATATTGTTTGGAAACTATTTTCTTCCTGTGGAAATCTTTAGAGGTTTCTTTTCCTCTATATTTGGATATCCGTTTCCTAGGAAGGATTGGGGGTGAATCTTGAAGCTGATCATCTAGTTGGTCTTTCTTCTTTTCATCTGAGGAGGAATTGCTAGAGGATATGTAAGCTTCTAAGACATTCACTTTTGGTGGGGGAGAGACTGGTTTCTCTTCTTCTTGTGATGGGTTCCTAACACTTGTTAGTTGGGTAAGGTTGGCTGGAAGTTTGGCTATGACATTCGACTTTTTATGCCATTTGAAATGTTTCTCAAAGTATTCAAAGAAAGGATAATCACTTGATACCTCTTTCATGAATAGTTTCCATTTCTCCAAAACTTCTTCTTTTTGTTCTCTGGTATGGTTGGCTCTATAAGCTTCTCTCTTAGCTCTGTTTCTTTCAAAGTTAAAATCCTTTTCAAGAGCATCGATATCAGGGGTGAACTCTTTCCTTAACACTAAGAGCTGATAGTCATATTCAGTTTCTTGTTGAATAGGATTTCTCATATCAATTCCTAATGGTGAAGGAGGCTTTAAGCTGTCTTGACTAGTGTTGTCTTCTTCTTGATCAGCAACTGAGTCTTGCTTAACTGTGTAACAAGGGGTACTAACCTGGGAATGGTTTTTTACACCTTGTAGGATTAGATGAAGAGATACTTGTCCCATCTCTTTCTTCTCTTCTTTTGAGGCATGGATGAGTGGGAAAACGGGTGTAGAGAACTATTCTAATGAGTCAATCTGTAATAAATATGGCCTACCTAGTTGGTTGAGTGCATTAAATGAGGAGGTGATTGTTGCGTAGCTTGCATGTTTCCATTCTTGATATCTCGAAGAACTTCTGCTTTTAGATGAGATGCTTCCACATCTTCCTCAACCTTTTGAGACAATCTTTAGTGTTCAGTTGATTAGGATAGGGCTATCCTCAATTCAGTATTCTCGAGGAGTGTACAAATATAAAAATTCTAGGACCACACATGTGTTCACAACTTCAACACGTGGCAAATGATGATTGCGTTACTTTTCACTTAGTGCCAATGATGTACTTGTGTGTAAATGATGTAATCCAATCACATATTAACAAATGTACAAATTGTGCGTCCATAGAAGAACAGATACAAATCTGGAGTAGTAATTTGAACTTTGTTAGGCACCAAGGAGTAGGAACTCATACAATATATTAATTAAGTTGACAGTTTTTTTCTTATTTTCTTTTCTTTTCTTTTTTTTTTTTTTTTTTTTTTTTTTTTTTTTTTTTTGAGAAGGAAAGTTGACAAATTTTAATAACATACCTACACATATTTTTTTGAACTTCAACCAGCGTTACTCGCTTTAACTAGAAACATTAAGATTTCCCAAAGAAGTTTCACTTATGTCTTGTGCATGCACATAACAAGAAATAAATGCATTGTATCAATTATAGGCCCGTCAATCAATAAATAGAACCTAACTCCGAAAGAGTACCGTGTCTAAGTCTCTCAGCTTGAAGGAAGATTAGGATTTATGGCAAATTGGCCGCTTGATAATGCTGACAATGTTGATGCTGATGATAACGATGATGACATGATGGCATCCATTTACTCCATATGATTGCTGGGCACGTGTGGATCATAAGGATAATTACAGCCAACTGGATAATATGGGAGTCTAGCAAGTGGGTCAAGTTCTAGTGAAGCACATGAGTAAGACATTCCATAAAAATTACCATTAATATTCTCACAAGGATTTGGAATCATGGGCACTGTTAATGGATCCTCATCATAATTTGGTGTTGCGATACTTGGACCAATAATCTTATCAGCAATATAATGTTGTGTTGCTCCATTACTGCTGAAATTTTGATGTTCTTGAATAAGATCAAAATTTTCATGAGGCTGATATCCTAATGACCAGAGTGGGTCATAGGAGGAAGAATCTGATGGTGGTGCCATTGGGAGGTGGAAATTGAACCAAATTGGTACCATAATTGGTTTGCTCTAATTTAAGATCACCATGATCAAAGCCTTCCAAATTTGGGGTTGGAGTGGGAAGGTACAGTTGGTCTTGTTGAGAGTTTAGGATCCAATTAGGGTTTGCATTTAGAGAGAAAAGACCTTCCTCAGAGTTACCATTATGGTGCATAACAAGAAAGGTGGGTATTGCAGGAACATCATAAGAAATTAGCTTCTTCTTTATGCTTGTATTCCAAAAAAATTTGACCTCATTATCTGTTCTTCCTGGTAGTTGCTTGGCTATCTGAGCCCACCTGTCCAAATAAGAAAAAGGTTTCTTCTTCCATGAAAAAATTAAATGATATTCATGATGAGGGGTGATGATAAGAATAATAATGATAAAAAAAGAGGATCCTATTAAATTTACTGAATAGATTTAAGAGCTAAGGTCTTATATATTAAATAAAATATAAAAAATTTCGGTCTGAATCCAAAAAATTTACAACAACTTATTTATTTGGTTGTTGAGGTGTCGTGTCATTAATGATATTTATTATCATATTGGTTTGTAAAGTTATATATATAATAAAATTGGTAATAGTTTTAATATTTTTAGGAGGGAAATGCTAATAAATGTTTTTAGGGTAATGATTAATAATCTATTTAAATAAAATTTTTGTGGGAAAAGAAAAAAAAGTAATTAATATTTTTATGGGAAAAGAAATTTTTTATGGGAAAAGAGAAAAAAGCAATTCGAAAGTGTCACGTCTCCAACAAAAGACATGTGGCTACGCGCAAAAACCACCCTCGACACTCTTTAAACTAGTTTGGAGAGAAATTTTGTTGTTAAGAAAACAAACAGCACCCAAGTATCTATAATTGTTTTTCTTTTTCTTTTTTCCTTATCATTGAAATTTTTTTTCTCATCATTGTGTGTCATTCAATCATTTGGAAATGTATTAATGACTGAATCTAGATTTTCACTAGTATCATTTTTGTGGGGCCCCTCCATATATATATCTTTTGTGTTAGCTAAAAACTCTAGGAGCATTCCCATTGGGACTGCCAAATGGGAAATGTTGGGATGATCTAGCATTAAAGCCCAAAAACACCAACAGTTGGTCTTGCAAAATGTTGAGTATTGCAAAAAAAATTGCAATTGTGTTACAGTGCAATTCTACAACAAAATGTATTTTTAGTGAAGAAAATTAGTAAGGAAATTTGTCACTAAAAATACAGATTTAGCAACGAAATATGGATTTCGTCGCTAATAATGAAAAAAATTATAACATTTAACGACTTAAAGTAATTTTCATCACTATTGATGATCTAAAATATGAGCGCCAAAGGGGAAAATTGTGGCGGGAACTTAATTAATCTATAGCGAAGAAATATTTCATCACTAAAAGTTGAAATTTTTAGTGACAAAAGATTTCGTCATTGCCTGTGTTGCTATGAATAGTATTAGCGACGAAAATCA